>NC_037342.1:49937450-52793700 GCF_002263795.3 Bos taurus | reverse complement strand
GGCAGCTGAAGAGCCTGGACTCAGAAGCAAGATGGATAACACCTGGCCTGCTTGGCACAGCTCTGCATTATATAGGGACTAAGAACCAGTCTCTGTCTTCTCATGTCCCCATACATCCATCTCACCATGACCCAAAGAATCAAACTGCCTTCTGTCCAAACTGTCAGCCTCTCCAGCAAGGGCACTTTGAATGGATTCCCAAGATGGGTTCAGCTACTTCCTCCACCAGCTGTAAGCACACCTCTGACATTACTGTGGCGTTTCACCCCTGCAGAGCCCTTCTCTAAATGTCCCTGGGGCTGAACAGCCTTGGAAATTAGACAGGGTGAAAGGAAAAATACTGAAGAAGTTATTCCATCCTTCCCCTCCCTGCCTGACCCTCTGCCCTTCCTTCTCCCCATTCTACCTTCTAAGGCAGAACACTTGCTTTGCCATGACCAGTTCTGTCAGTACTGGGTCTGTGTAATGTACCAGCAGCTATGGGCCAGCCAGGCTGTTCTATGGGAGGAAAACTAAGATCTGGGAGAAAGGAATAAGGACTAGAGGAGTAATGGGGGTGGAGTGTGGGTGTTTGTGGAGATGAGGACAAGGAGCAGAGAGGACGAGGAGCCAGCAGGAGTGCCTGAAAGAGATGTGAGCAGGGGGGAAACAAGTGAAGATGACTTGGAAGGGCTTTGTGTGGTATAATTCTCCTTTGTTGCCTTCTCGGGGACCTTCAGTGAAGATGCTGTAGGGAAAGAGCAAATTAGCCAAGATGGCGGTGGCCAGGCTCTCTCACCCCACGTTTGTAAATACATGGTTATGTAATAGCTGAGATCACTTACAGCATTGTGCATGCACATCATGGTGACCCACTTGACCACAGGCCACTTCTGTTCTGTTAACCTATATAAGCACCACCTGGAAAGCTCTTGCAGGGGGCAAGTTGAGTGGAGTCCAGTGAAGTCGAGGCGGGTCACGTGGAGTTGAACTGCACAGTCGTCATTGCTGCTGTGTCAGCCATTAGAGAGTAAAGCAGGTCTCCCTTGCTGCTGCGAATAAAGAATGCCTGCACTTCCTATGGCTCCTTGAGTTTTCTTCTAGCTTCCCCACTCCTGCCTTGCCTACCCTGGGTTCAGTGAACAGTGAGATACAGCAAGACAGAAGCCCTTCCAGGGTTTTATAAGCTCAGCTCTGTGTTTGAGATATGAGGGTACCTCCAGGCAGCCTTCCAGGTACACACAGGCCAGAATGATGGAGATGAGAGCGCAGGGGTAGAACCTAGAAGAGGCAGTCTGTCCCAAGGCTGATCTGCAGGCTCCAGGCCATGGGATCTCCATGTAGCAGCCTCTTAGTGGCCCTGGGGATAGCCCTGCATCTCCTCAAGCTGCTGACTTCTCCTTTAAGAATGAAGTAGTGTTGTATCAAAAAGTCTACAAACAAATGCTGGAGAGGGTGCGGAGAAAAAGGAACCCTCTTACAGTGTTGGTGGGAATGCAAACTAGTACAGCCACTATGGAGAACAGTGTGGAGATACCTTAAAACCTGGAAATAGAACTGCCTTATGACCCACAGCAATCCCACTGCTGGCTATACACACCAAGGAAACCAGAATTGAAAGAGACATGTGTACCACAATGTTCATCGCAGCACTGTTTACAATAGCCAGGACATGGAAGCAACCTAGATGTCCATCAGCAGACGAATGGATAAGAAAGCTGTGGTACATACACACAATGGAATATTACTCAGCTATTAAAAAGAATGCATTTGAATCAGTCCTAATGAGTTGGATGAAACTGGAGCCTATCATACAGAGCGAAGTAAGTCAGAAAGAAAAACACCAATACAGTACGTTATTGCATATATATGGAATTTAGAAAGATGGTAACGATGATCCTATATGTGAGACAGCAAAAGACACACAGATATAAAGAACAGACTTTTGGACTCTGTGGGAGAAGGCGAGGGTGTGATGATTTGAGAGAATAGCATTGAAACATGTATATTATCATATGTGAAATAGGTTGCCAGTCCAGGTTTGATGCATGAGACAGGGTGCTCAGGGCTGGTGCAGTGGGATGACCCTGAGGGTTGGGATGGGGAGGGAGGTGGGAGGAAGGGTCAGGATGGGGAACACATGTACTGCTGCTGCTGCTAAATCGCTTCAGTCGTGTCCGACTCTGTGCGACCCCATAGATGGCAGCCCATCAGGCTCCCCCATCCCTGGGATTCTCCAGGCAAGAATACTGGAGTGGGTTGCTATTTCCTTCTCCAATGCATGAAAGTGAAAAGTGAAAGTGAAGTCGGTCAGTCGTATCCAACTCTTAGCGACCCCATGGACTGCAGCCTACCAGGCTCCTCCATCCATGGGATTTTCCAGGCAAGAGTACTGGAGTGGGGTGCCATTGCCTTCTCTGTGTAAAGTAATTAGCCTCCAATTAAAATAAATTAAAAAAATAAAAAGCTCAGGAAAAAACAAAGGAATGAAGTGGTGTTTAAGGGCTGTTTTCCCTCACTTGGAGGCCCTGGTGGAGGTGTCCCCAGGCACCGAGGATACCCTGAGCCTGACAGAGGCACATTTGGAGGGGCGAGTGGAGGACAGGTGGGATCTGGGTTCTTCCTGGCATTTAATGCCCTAGTCCCACCCAGCTCCATTTCTTGGCACCCCTCTCCACACACCAACCCCAGGCTTATCTGCAACTCACCGGCACTTTATAATCGGCCTGGGCACATCTCTGCCTCTGGGTTTTGAAGACACAGTGCTTCTACCAGATTCAGCCTCCTCCACTCTGCCTTTTAGATTCCTCCCAGTTCAGGCCCCACCCCTTCTAAAATGTGCTCCCTGATTCCTCCGCTGAGCCCCCCAGCCTGGAGCACTTGCCCCACTCTTGCCATTGTCTGGAGGGTGGCTCTTATTTTCTCAGCCTTCACACACAAGAGGCCACATGCCCTCCACTCCAGCTCTCTGCCTATCTGCCCAGGGCAGAGCCTGGCACAGGGATGGCCCAGGCTGCACTAACCAGTGCTCCCCACTTCAATTTTCAGAGCTCCCACTCAGCCTTCAATATCTGGTTCAAATGCCCCCACCCCCAGTCCATTTGAGAGACTCCTAGACTGGGTCATGGGCATCCTCTGGGCACCCCTGCCCCCCAGCCATGCCTCCCTCTGTCACAGTCTTGGCATGACTGTATCAGTGTCTGTACCTCCAGTAACTGAGAGCTTGTATGGAGCTGGGCTCGAGATGGTTCTTCTGGGGGCCTGGAACCAAATCAGGCCCAAGCACAAGGTGTCAGTAAAGATATACTGAATGAATAGAACATAGCACATACCCCAAACAGCTCATATTCATCCTTCAAAACCCAGGTCAAATGGCCCTTCCCAGAAGCTCTCACTTCCATCTCCCATCTTCTTTTACTCCCTTTATTGATGGCTCCAAAGTATGCAGCATATTCCTCAATCATAGTACATGTTATACTGTATTTTTGTGAGAAGCTTAACATGACTTCTGAATTCTCCATGGCTTCTTGGAGCCTTCTGGAGAAACAGGCCCAGGCTTGTCTCTGTACCCGTGGAGCCTGGTCCAGAAAAAGGGTTTAATAAATAGTTGTTGAAGTTTTGGGGTCTGTGAGGGCCTCAGGCTATGCCCGTCTGGGCTAAACTCTAATTCTCTGCATGCTTTGGAGTTGGTGGCGCTTCGGGTGCCCCAGTCACAGTGGCAAACAGAATGGTTGCCCTGCCCCCAGGCGTCCTGCCCTGGTGGACTCAGCGACCCTGTCGCTGCCACTTGGCCGTGAGTTTCTGTAGCAGCTTGTGTGGTCGCTGGCGGAACTTCTTCTGGGTGAAGTAGAAAAGGATGGGATCCAGCACGCTGTTGGCACTGGCGAAGGGCCGTGTGCCCTTGTAGGCTGCTGCAAAGGCCTCCAGCACAGGGCAGGAGACACCAGGTGTAGAGCGCACCGCCAGATAGGCTGTCTTGGTGATGTGGAAAGGCAGGAAGCTGATGGCAAAGGCAGCTGCCACCACCACAGCCATGCGGGCTGCCTTGCCACGCCGCTCCTGGGCCACTGGCCCTGCTGGGCCATCCTGGCGGCACAGACGACGGGCCAGGCAGCAGTAGCAGGCCAGAAGGGCGACGAAGGGCAGCAGGAAGCCGATGACCGTAAGGGTCATGCCATAGGGCATGTAGCGGGTGGCCAGGGCGGGCGGACTCAGGTCATAGCAGACTGTGCGGTTCCGCTGGATTCCTGTGGAGGCAAAGAGGGCAGTGGGCAGGCACTGGGTTGTCACAGCCAGCCATACAGCTCCACACACTAGCCAGGCAGCCCGGCGGCCCCCACGCTTGTGCCAGGGGGCCAGAGGGTGGCAGATGCCTAGGTAACGCTGGAAGCTGATGCAGGTGAGAAAGAAGATGCTGCCGTGGAGGTTGGCATAGAAGAGGAAGCGGACCAGGCGGCAGGTGAGGTCTCCGAAGGGCCAGTGGTCACCTTGGGCATAGTTGTAGATGAGCAGGGGCAGGGAGCAGGCATACAGCAGGTCAGCCAGGGCCAGGTTCAGGGTGTACACAGCTGTGCGGGTCAGGGCCCGGCGGGACGTGCAGATCTGGGCGATGACACAGGCATTCAGGGGCAGGCCCACTGCCAGCACCGCCGAGTAAACAGGCGGCAGCAGCAGGTGCTTGAAGTTCTCTCGGTAGACGCAGTTGGTGGGCGGCGCGTCCAGGGCCTGGCCTGTGCCATTGTCCCATGCCATGCCTGTTCACCTGGGCTTCCTACATCCAGAGAGGCTGGGGAAGCAACACACGATCCATCAGTGACCACACTCGTGGACCACCCAGTAGGCCCCTGTCCCTCTCTGGGCCTTGATTTTCCCACCTGGACCATCTCCGATACTCACCACCCCACCAAAGCCCCTCACAGCCCTTACTTTCACAAAATCCGGAATACAATAAAGCTCAAACTTGAGAGAAATCCAATTCATTTTCTTTCCATAATATTCATTTCCCACCAACCTTCCTGATGAATGTCTATTCATCCTTCAAAATGCTAGTCAAATGGCTCCTCTGTAAGAGGAGAGAGACAGACTTTGGTTTGAATCCCAACTGGGCTTCCCTGGTGGTTCAGACAGGGAAGAATCTGCTTGCAGTTCAGGAGACTCAGGTTCAATCCTTGGGTGGGGAAGATCCCCAGGAGAAGGGAATGGCTACCCACTCCATTCTTGCCTGAAGAATCCCATGGACAGAGGGGCCTGGCAGGCTATAGTCCATGGGGTTGCAAAGGGTCAGACACAACTGAGTGACTAACACTTTCATTTTTCACTTTCTGCTACTTACTAGTGATATGACTTTGGTCGAGTGACATGGTATATTAATACCTTACCTGAGTCTCAGTTTTCCCATCTGAAAATGGGGGGATGATGCACCCATCTCTCAGGATGTCATATAGTCAGAGGTGCTAAATCATGCTAGTCAGGGCTTCCCTGGGCTCCCTGGAGTTTGGGAATAGTAGTCATGGTGGGCCTGCCTGTCTATCTCTTTCCCACAGACTGAAAAGCTCTTAAGGAGAAGTGCCAGGTCTGTGTCTGAGAGCCCAAACTGGGGACTGGGGCAGGGAAGACCCTGTTAATTAATTAATCAATATTAGCAGAATGTCACACTTCTGGGCTAAGGGCTGTGCTCACCTTCTCAGCCTGGACTCCATCTTCCAAATCCATGGTCCTTCTTTTGGTTGCAGTCTACTTATCTGTAAAATGGGGGGAAGGTGGTGATCTGTGTGTATGCGTGCTCAGTTATAAAGCAGGTGATTTAAGAGTTCCCTATGTCCTTCCACTGGACTTGAGGCTACAAAGGCGGGTCTGACGAAGCCACTGAGGCCACAGTGCCCTCTGGTGGCCACAGAGAAAAGAGTTTCCCCACAAAGGCAAATGGCTGGGGGACCTACCAAGTCTACAGCTACTTTACAGAGAGGGAAATCCAGGCACAGTTAGGGGCACTGGCTGCTCAATCTCAGAGAGTTAGGAGAGTCAGAGCCAGAACCCAACTGCCTGTCTAAGAGGAGGCAACTTAGCGTGACCCATGGACCTGGAGTGGAAAGCTTATAAATCTAGCTTCAGAGCTAGGCAGGCCTGGTTCAAATCCTGGCTCCTCTACTTCTATGCTGTTCTACCTAGGGAATGTTGCTTGCCTTAGCTGGGCCTGTGTGCTTGTCAGTAAAACTGTTATAGACCTGATACACGGTATGCTTAGTAAATGCCATGCCATGCTTTTGTATTCTACACCTTGTCCTTCCACTCGTCCCTTCAGGCTGAGTTTTGGGGCAGCCAGCTGCACAAATGTTTTAAGAGGTCCCCTTTTGGGATCAGTCTGACTTGTTGATACTCACCTCCCCAATGGCATTTCCATATTTATTGACGTCCAGAGAGAATTCACAACTTTAATCCAATGGTCCTATAAAGGAAAACCTTTGGGATAGTGACTCAAATCATCCCCTCTTCTTATTTTACAGATGAGAGAAACTGAGGCCCAGAAAAAACATGAAGTCCTGCCAATACACTCAGGAGCAATAGAGGGTTGAAGCCAAGCATATGGGCTCCGGTCCAGACGTCCAGGTTCAAATACCAGCTCTGCCACATATGAGCTGTGTGGCCTTAGGCCCATTAGTGAACCCCTGTGCTTGGCCTCCCTATCTATAAAAAGAGATAATACAGGACCCGCCTCATAGGCTTGTCATGAGGATCAGTGCCTGGCACAAGCAAGTGTGAGCTACTCTTAATGTGAATATACCTAATAAAGTTATAAGATTTTTAAAAGTTATATTAGAGTAAAATGTAACTCCCCAAACTCATTTATCCCAACTTAAATTTTGATTTCCATGAAATCAAAGTTACCCAGATTTTGGGTAACTGAAAAATGATGATGCTTGGATTCTCTAGTCTGTATCCCACATCACCTTTAATTATCAAACATTCTTCCTGGGGCTACAGTCCATGTGCTGGGAGTGTGGGGCACCCAGCTAACCAGTTAAGCACAAGGTGGAGGCCAGAGGAGGAAGTACAGTGGTCCCCCCACTGTCGCCAAGAAGTCAAGATTAGTTCAGGCAAGAGAAAGTTCATTCATTCATCTCTTCATTCATTTGTTCCAGCCATTCTCTCATTCTCCTGTTTTCACTTGGGGCTTCCCTTGTGGCTCAGCTGATAAAGAATCCGCCTGCAATGCAGGAGACCTGGGTTTGATCCCTGGGTTGGGAAGATCCCCTGGAGAAGGGAAAGGCTATCCACTCCAGTATTCATGTTTTCACATGCCAGACATTTAATGGGTACTCACTACTTGCTCACTGCATGGGGCACAGCGTATAATGTAGATAGGTGGATACAGAAACAGATACATGCATACACATATACGTATTCATATTCACATATCAATCTGAAGGGGGAGACCAGTGTGAGACATAGGATAGAGGACATTTCCAGAGAAGGATGAAGGGTGGAGCAAGTCCCTGGTGGTTGAAGAAGATTTGCGTGGGTGGAGAGGGGTGAGAGGCCCCCGGGGTCACCCCAGGTGGGGAGGAAGTGGGAGCAGGCAGAGTCCGAGAGGCCGGCAGAAGGTCGTGGTGAGGAGGAGGAACTGGGCAGAAGGAACTGTGCTGCGCCCCTGAGCTCTCTTTGGGGAGGTCTGTTGCCCTCAGACACCACCCTGAGAGACAGCCTTCTGACTCAGGTGACTGGAGTTTCCAGGCGTGTTTTTTTTTCCCTCTTTAATTAATTTTTACAATGGTGGGTTAGTTTCTTGCTGTACAGCAAAGTGAATCAGTCATATGTAAACATAAGTCTACTCTTTTCCGGATTTCCTTCCCATCTAGGTCACCACAGAGCACTGAGTAGAGTTCCCTGTGTCATACAGTAGGTTCTCATTAGTTATCTATTTTATACATAGTAGTGTCGGTCCCAATCTCCCAGTTCATCCCACTCCTGCTCTGGGTGTTTTCTGCCTCCCACTCCCTGGCAAGACTGGTCCTCTTGGAAGGAGGCAGGAGCTGCTCGAGGAGATCCAGGAAAGATGGGCCAGACTGTCACCCTGGCTTCCTTATCTGCTGGGCCTCTGAGGACCTGGGCGGGGGGAGCAGTTCTTCCACTTCCCGGCAAAAGCTGGTCCCCAGGGAGGGCTTGTGTGGTCCCTGCCTCTAGGCCGAGGCTGACGTAGGCTCTTTTGGGCCCTCACATCTGTCACTCACTCTTGGGTCCTGTGCCCTGGACCAGCCCACACCCCAGCCTCTTCCTGGGCTCCAGCCGCTCTGTTTGCAGCGTGTGTGCGTGTGGGTATGTGTGTGGGGTGTGGTGCGTGGTGCTTTATAATAGGTGCTCGCCTTCTCTGGATCCCTTGGCCCTTTGGAGAAAAACTCAAGCTCTTGTCCTGACATTTAGGCTCCTGCTGAGCCCTCCAGCTTCACCAGGACCTCAGCTCTGCACCCAGATGAAATGCTTCACTCTGCTGCTTCCTCTCCTGCCACACAGTTATCAAGAGCCCAAGACCGCCACACAGCCATCCACAGCCACAGATCCAGACTTCCTCTTCAGCCTCCCCATCTTTGCTGTGCCCTCCACACAAAATGCCATTTAACCCATCTCTGTTTGTCAAAACCCAGTGTCCATCAAGCTCCAGATTTAAGCTTACTTCTTCCTTTTTCTGATCCCCCAGGTGGGTGGAGTCCCTTCCTCTCTGCCCACCCACCCTGCCCAAATCTTGGATCTTCTTGAGGTCAGTGCTGGACCCAGCCTGCCTGCCTGCCCCCTTCTCTGCCCTGGCCCACGGCCCCCAAGAAGCGCCAATACTCACATACAGCCTCCTGTCCCCGAAACGCACGCCTTAGTAGCCCCAAGTGTGTTGGCTCAAGGGGAGGCCAGACACGAAGCTCTCCACTCTTCTGCTCTTGGCCTGGGCTGTAACACCTCCGAAAGGGCAGCTTCCTCTGTTTCCTGCCACGTCTGTCTCTGACTGAAATAGTCCCTGCGGGGGCTGCCCCCTCCCCGCCACCCTCCACACCAAAGCCTGATGGAAACTGAATCTAAGGAGCAGGGAGGCGGAGAAAAGCTCTGTTTCCCGGAACCCTCCTCACCCCAGCAGAAGAAACTGGGTGATGAGGATGCAGAGAGAGGGGGAGAGGACAGAGACTGCTGGTGGAAGGCCAGCCCCACAGATCTGGCAGCTTCCTTTCTCCTCGGCCCTCTCTCAGTCTTCTCATCTATCAGATAAGTAGTTTGGTGATTACAGAACTTTCGGGCCCTCTTTAACCCCTAAAGAGGGGTTTTCCTGCTGGCCCAGAAGATAAAGTCTGCCTGCAAAGCAGGAGACCCAGGTTCAACCCCTGGGTCAGGAAGATCCCCCTGGAGGAGGGCATGGCAACCCACTCCGGTATTCTTACCTGGAGAACTCCATGGACAGAGGAGCCTGGCAGGCTATAGTCCATGGGGTTGCAAAGAGCTGGACACAACTGAGCGACTAACACTTCAGCTGTAATACCCAGACTCATCTTTCGGGTCACTCCTCCACCCATCCCTCCATTCTTTTTTTTTGGTGGGGGGGTGATATTTTTAGATTTTTAAATTAATTTTTATTAGAGTACAGTTGCTTTGCAATGTTGTGTTAGTTTCCACAGTACAGCAAAACGAATCAGCCATATGTATACAGCCATATGTATACAGCCATATGTATACACGTATACGTGTATCTCCTCCCTTTTGGACTCGCATCCATTCAGGTAATCACAATGTGTTAGGTAGAGTTCCCTGTGCTACACAGTATGTTCTCATCAGTTACCGATTTTAGACATAGTATCAATAGTGTATAGGCTCAATCCCAATCTTATCCCCCCTTTCTTCATTCATTCAATAGCTCACTCCTGATAATCCACCTAGGCACTCACTTACTCAGCCACCTTCTCCCTTCCTCTTTCCCTCTCTTCACAAGCATGCATTAAGCGACTATATGCCATCAGATCCTCCCACATTCCCCCATGTAGCAGTCACTAGTCCCTTTAACACTATAGGCCCAGAGCTCCCTGGGATTGAGGGGTATAGGTTGTGGGGGTAGAGTTGATGCCCCAAGAACTTATCTGGGTGCATTCTCCCTGCCTGTGCCAGCCCTCCCCTGGCTGCTCCTCACCACCGAACCAGCTATTAGGACAATCAGAGGAGGAGCTATGGCTCCTTGATGTCCCGAGGGGGCCAGCTCTGGTGGTGGAGACAGTACTCAGGGGGTGACCTGGAGGAGACAGGCTTTCATTTGGAGCAGAGGAGGCAAATAGGGAAGCAGGGACAGAATGGTGCAGAGGACGATCCCTGCTCAGGAGTTTGAGGTCCAGGTTCTCATTCTATCTTGGTGCCTACTCACTGTGTGACTCTGGCAGGGCCAAAAGTTTAGACCAAACTGAGAAAATTCAGGTTTGAACTGCCAATAAACACTTGCTCAGGGACCTCCCTGGTGGTCCAGTGGTTGAGAATCTGCCTTCCAATCCACAGGGGATGTGGGTTCAACCCCCTGATTGGGGAGCTAAGATTCCACATGCCATGGGGCAGCTAAGCCGGAGCGTAGCAAGCACTGAGCCTGCGTGCTCTAGAGAGCCCCGTGCCATAGCCAAAGATCCTGCATGCTGCAGTGGAGATCCTGCGTGCCGCAACTAAGCTCAGTGCAACCAAATAAATAAATAGATATTTAAAAACAAAACACTTGGTCAGTTGTGCACAAGCTTATTCAAGCTTGTGCTAGGAGGTCGCTTGTGCCAGCTGAGCGGGTGGATGTCCTGGTCTGATCTGTGCTGTGCTGGAGTTCAGGAGGGTAACGACGCCTGGCCTTCAGTCTAGCACTGCTGGATTCCCAGGACGACCTCCCGCGGTCACCCCCAGCCCAGACCAGGGTGTCTGTCCCAAGAATGGGAGCAGCTCCAAGGACTTCTGAAGGTGTCAGCCCCAGGATAGGGCTTGGGTCTCAGTTCCTGCCCTCTGGGTGGGCCTAGGAGGGAGAGTTCAGGTCTTAGGGGTCATGGGTCCACCTGGAAGGGCTTCTGGAGAAGGCATGTCTGCTGCTGGGCTTTAAAGGGTGGAGACGACCTGGACACACAGAATGAAGAGGGTAACCCAGGCAGGATGTGAGAAATGAAGAAAAAATATTGCAACCAGAGCACGGGATAAGTTGTGTGAAGAGGGGACCAGTTGGGAAGCGTGAGGAAGGGTGGCCTGTCACAAAACCTCAAGCAGAGCCCAGGTGCCACCACCAGGGCTTTCCCCACTAGGCTTTCCAGCCCCTAGGCCCATTGCATGCTGCTTCCTCTGCCTGGGACACTTTCACTCACTGTCTCTGAATCATCCCATTTATCCTTCCTTATAGTTTTCTCATCTGTAAAATGGGAGTGTTCATTGGACCTACCACACAAGCTGTTGTAAGAATTAAATGAAACTCTGTATGTGAGCGGCCCTAGCACACAACAAGTACTTAATAAATGTTTGTTAATGGAATGAATCCATTCCAAGCCCAGCTCTGGGCTCCCTTAGAGCACCCCAGTCTCCAAGGATATCTGGGTCATCGGCACCAGGTATCTTTCATTTCTTCACTGCCCACCGTGTGCTGGATGTTCTATCTGCCATTCTGGGCAGGTAGTGGTGGAAATTATTCTCTCCATTTTACCAATTAAGGAACTAAGACTCAGGAAGGCTAGTCCCAGACTGGTGGCATTTCAACAAGGTCTTTCTCACTATACAGCCACCTTTTCCATTGTTCGCCCAAAGCCCTGGCTTAGATGGTCCCGCCAGAGAATTCCCTCAGTCTTCCCAGCACTGAGGGCCTCTGGCCAGGAGATGGCGCCAGTAGATGGCACCAGGAGACTACCCAGGCTAGTCAACCTGCCGCCTTCGGACAGCTGCCCTAAGACAAGGTCTGGAGGCAGGTCTCCACACTGCGGGAGCCTGGCCCCTGGGGCTGGAGCTGAGCAACCTCAGGACTGGGTTCCCAACTTCAATTCCTCCTGACCCATGCCCCAGCCCTTCTCCCACTCATGCCCGGACAAGCTCCAGCCTTGTTCTCAGATCCCCCACCTGGGTGAGGTGACTCTCAGGAGACAATGGGGACACTGGCAGGGCCCAGAGCCAGGGCTGAGCCCTCCAGCTGAGGAAGAGGCCCAGGGAGTGTCTCCCAGACACCAAGCATTCACCGCCCAGCTCCACTCCATGTACGCTATTGGTGGAAACACTGAAGTCCCTCACCCCTCGGAGGGGACTATCTCTGCCCTTTCCTACTTTCAGTTCAAACGACAATGCCTGGGGTTGGTCTCTGCCTGTAGCAGAAGCAATCCAGTTTAGACATAAGAAAAAAACTGGTGGGTTGAAGCTCCTTGGGCCCCTTGGATCCTGGGGTCTCAAGATACCCTTTTTGATGACTCTGTAGTCTCATCCCATTGCAAACCTCGCCCCAAGGCCCTCTTATCGGGAAAGGATGAGGCGGCCTGCTGGCCAGAGGCAAGAGCTGGAAGCCTGAGTCACCACCTGCCAGACGGCCAGGAGCCAGCTCAGACCAGGCTGGACAAGGGAAGAGGCCTCCTAACCTTGGCCTGCCTGCCTTCTGGGAAACAAGGCCTGGAAACCCCCCTTTTCTGCCTGTCCCACCCACCCCCCACCCTCCCCGTCCCAGGTCTGTGAGCTTAGCAGCAAGGGCACAGGATGACAGAGATCAAGACCCAGCTTCCTTCCCTTGAGGAGTCAGACAAGCTGGGATCCATCACCAACTTGCTGTGTGACCCAGAGTGAGCCGTGTACCCTCTCTGAGCCTGAGTTGTCACTAGATAAATGGCTACGTTCCTGAGGTCTGTTCCTCCCTGGCACTGAAAGAACAGTGGGCCGGGGCACAGCCAACCCCTCCTGGAGGGGTTTTGGTCTCACCTGTGGGATCAAGCTGTCTTTAAAAGCAGGCAAAACTTGTCAGGAGGATGGCACACAGAGGGAAGGGAACTTGATTTTTCTTTTCCCACTTCCCCTTCTCGCCTCCTGCTAAACAGAGATTAAAGCTGGAACTGAAATAGTCATTTTGAATGTAAGAAAGGGGAAGCCACAGCTTTGGGGAATTGGGGAGTTGAAGCTGCTGCTTCTAGTCTTTCTCTGGCCTCTACAGGTTGAGTAAAGAAGAAACTTGGCTCTCCTGCAGCTTGACTATGCACAGGCCCCAGCTGCCCATCTGTGAGCTCATGTAATCCCCACCACAGTCTGGACAGATGTTCTTATTGTGCAACAATACTTCACAAGCCATTCTCTTATTTACTCTTCAGAGTTACCAGTACTTCACATGCCATTATCTCATTTACTCTTCACAGTTACCAACCCCACTTTGCAGATGAGGAAGCTGAGGCCTGGCAAAGTTAGCAAGAGGTTCTCCCTTAGGCACGTGTGTGTATGAGGAGGTCTGAGATCATGGTGACCTGGTGGGCACAGAGCTGAGAAGTCACAGGCAGTCTTGGGGTGAGGAACTATGCCACAGAGCACAGCTCAGAGAGCCAGCTGCAACAGACAACCCCTGCCAGAAGAAGGAGAGTCCATAACAGCCGACTTTCCAAGTCCATGCCCATGGGGGCTGCAGCACCTCCCGACCAGGGTTCTGGGAGATTCCAGGACCTTTCAGTAAGCCCTCTTCCCTAGTGCCAGTGTGAGAGTGTCTTTTATTCTTGCCTGGACCCCCCCAGGCTGTCCCACTTTTAAAATCTCCCCATGGAGGTGCGCCACTTGGATCTCCCTTCATGAAGGACCCTGCTGTTTAGCTGCAAAGGTGCACATGGCTGACAGCCCCCATTAGTACCTTCAAAACCCACTTATCCTCCCAGATCACCAGGCTCTAGTCCACTGGGGAAGAAACGGCCTGGGTCCAGCTGTCTGGCTTGTCTTGCAGGCCATCATGGTTCTGCTCCTCTGTAGTTTCTCCCACCTAATTCCCAGACCCCTCTCATGATGACAGCCTTCCCTCCTTCTTTCCCTGGAGCCTTGAGGATCTGGGAGTGAAAGGCCTGTGACTTAGGTCTGCCAATGAGACAAGAGTGGGCTCCTCAGGCCCTGTAACTAGCTCAGGGGTGGATGGGCAACCTTCACTGAGTGCCTCCAGTTCTGGAGTGTTTGCTAGAACACTGGAAAGGAGTGAGGTCTCCCAGTGGGTTTGCAAAGCTAGTAGGAAGTGAGCCTGGAGCTGCTGGAGCCAGGTTAACTGTGTGCCTGGCACTATCCTACAAACTGAAGATACTACCACTAGGGAGGAGACTGTCCAAAATAAAGCCAAGGGATGGCAGAGTTGAGAAGTGGGAACACACAGAGGCGTTCCTGAGAACACCTTCGAGCACCTGATTCCAGCTATGCCTGGAGCTTTTCCTTGCACTTGACTTTTCGAAGGCATGAGCTAATATGTTCCCCTTATGCTTCAGTCTGTTTAACCTAGGATTGTCACTTAAAATCAGGAGTCCTGCCTACAGTCTACAGTCCTGCACCCTGCTGCCTCCCCTCCCCATGGGCTGCCCCCAACAGCCCATCTTTATAGCTTTGGCCTTAGAATCCTAATATCCCTGCAGTGGAGGCTGGAACTGGCCATGAGCCTGAAGGATACAAGCAGAGGGGCAGGCAGCGACTGAGGGACTGTCAGGTCCCGCCTGGATTCCATGAGGGCAGCCAGGAGCTCCCCCCCACCATTCATTTTCCATGAGGAGAGCCCCTCTTCCATTAGCTTCTGGAGTGACCAGTCATCTCAATATCTCCTGAGAAGGAAACTAGAAAGGCAGAAATCCAGGGTCTCGTCTTAGACTCATCACTCAGTTGCTGTGTGATCCTGGGCAGGTCACTTCACCTCCCCAAGCCTCATTTTCCCAAACAACTTTACTGCTATAGCTTCTTGGCTACCCAGAAGGTGCCAGCCACACAGCTAAGTGCTTTTGTGGCAGGATCTCTTTCACTCTTACGACAGCCCTGTGTGGTGAGCTGTTTATCCACATTTTACAAGACAAGGAAATGGGCTTTGAGGAGACTGGTGACTTGCCCAAGGTGACATGGTGAGTCAGAGGTGAGCCAGGGGTTGTACACAGATCTGAATAATGATAAAGTCTATGCTCAGGAAGAGAGGTGACATTTTCCCTACAGGAAAACTGAAGCCAGAGAGATCAGGAATTTTCTCAAAGTATACAGTAAATCCACAACTCCATCCTGTCTCTCGGGAACTCAGTGGCCTGAGACAGGACAAAGGAATGGAGACCAGGAAGTCAGGGCAGAAAAGAAGAACAACTCAAGGGACAATGTTAGCCAGACACCCTCATTTTCCTAGCTTCGTTAGGGACTGGGGACAAGGTCTGCTTTCCCTTTGTGGCCCCAGAGTCTAGCACAGGCTCCAGCTCCCAAGAGGCACTGGTAAATGTCAGATGAGTGGACCAGTCTGTAAAGATGAGCCTCAGGGCTCTGTCCTTGGTGCTGCCTGGCAAAATAAAATAAAACAAAACAATAAAATCAAATATTTATCTTGGCTGATGACATAGAAGACTTGTCAGGGGGAATTAAGGTCATGGCCACAGGAGTAGCACCTCTGAGCCTACCTGCATCCCCCAGGCGCTGACCCTCAGGAAAGGCAGACCACTCACATTGCCTGAATGTTTACCGCAGGTTATGGTCCTGTCCTTTTCACAGACAGACACTGAGGCCCTAAAGGTAGGTAACTATGTCTCCAACTCTCACAGGCAAGGTTTAGGTGCAGAGAAAACTTCAGAGGAACCCCTCACTACCCATAAAAGGCAGCCCTCTGGCCTGGTCCTACTTTGACCATCTCTAGCACCTGAGCCCACCTGGCAGAGACAAAAGACCCAACTGGACCCCAGAGCTCAGGGGTCAATGATAAGTCTCTGAGTTCTGGATCACTAGTCCAGAGAGGCCTTAAGAGCATCTGACACAGAGCTCTCCTCCACCCATCAGAGAAGGGGCTCCCTGAAGCCTCTTTGACAGGCTTGTCTGGCCCCTGCTCACATACTCCCCATGACAGGGAGCTCATTCTTTACCAGCTGAGCTACCAGGAAGCCCCCTGTTCTCCCAGGTCACTGCATTTCACTTTGAGAGAACTCACTGAGACATATGCTTTGTCATACCAAGCCTGAGTGCTGCCCCCATCACTGCTTCCGTTCCCCAGTCTAACCTGCCTCTGGGGCCTTGAAGCTGGCTGCCCCCAATCCCTCAGGACACCCTGCAGAGACTTTCTCAGGTCTATTCATCAGCTGGTCTTCATTCCCACCAGCAAGTCCAGGGTTCATGTCCAGGCCCAGGGAACTTAGTAGTGCAGCCCAGAAACCAGGCAAGAGATCAGGAGGCCATAAGCATTTCCAAACCTGAGGACAAAGCCCTTTGCCTCCATCGTGTCTCACTCCCTGCCTGGGGACTGTGAGGGGGGCATGGCCTCTTCCCTCACCTTCATATGTGGGACTGGGGTCCCATCTGTTGCCAACCCAGTATGGGAGGAACAGTCCATTGTGGGCATCTGAGAGGTGGCCTGTGAGGAAGAGAGCAAAGTCAGGCACCTGCCAGGCTCAGGGTGTTGAGTGGAGGGGCACTGGGTGCCACAGGGGTCTTGCTGTGGAGTATGTTTTTGTGTGTGGAGTGTGTATGAAAAACATAGGGACAGACCTTACTTCCTTCAGGTGGTCACTCAAATGACATCTTCCTGGTGAGGCCCTGTCCCTCCACTCCAGTGAAAACTAAACCTCCCACCAGCACACATTCATCTCCTCTCCTGCTGTATTTTTCTCCTTAGCGTGTATCATCTATTTTTTTTTTTTTTTTGAGACATCAATGGTTTATTGGACAGGGGAGCACATACTATCTTTAAATGTATTATTTTATGTGTTTGCTTATTGTCTATCTCCTCCCATCAGAACATAAACTTCATCAGGGCAGGGATTTTCATGTTTTATTCACTCTTGCATCCCCAGTGCTTAGGGTGGTGCCTGACATATAGTAGGTATTCAACAAATATTTGTTGAATGGATGGATGGATGGATGAATTTCTAGGGCTAGTTTGAGAACAGAGTAGACATAGGAACAGAAATCTGATGGCTCATAGGGAGCTTGACTCAAGGCTGTGTTTATATCGCAAGCTGCAGTTGCGATATAGCACTCCTGCTGAGGCTGGTGCAGGGCTGGGGGGAGGGGAGCCTCATCTGTGGCTTCCAGGAAAAAGCCTGGACTCTGCTGGGAATTTGGGGTGGGGCTCTGGATAGGCATGGTACGACCAGAACATCTGTTTAGGTACTTGGCAGTGTGTGTATGTTGGGGATTGGGGGCTGATAAAGACCCGTGAAGGTGCCCCTAACTGGCAGTGTGTGTTGAGATTCAGGCTGTATGCAATTCCAGCTGAGAAGGGTGAACAGGACATGGCTGGGTGGGCCTGGGCTGCCTGCTTATTCCTCCTGGCCTGTCCAAGGTCTCCATCTCCTCCACCTCCTACACTGGCCCAGCTCTACCCCACTTTCCCCCAGGAGCCTCCAGCCTACACACCATCACCCCCTTTGCACCAGGGCTTCTGAATTGGAGGCCTCCGGCACTGGGCTAGCATCTTCTTGGCCCCTCTCCCTTCCTCTGCCAGCCTGGCCCTTCACTGCAGGACACCAGACTCCTGAGATCACAGCTCCTCCATTTGTATCCCTCATCCATGGCACCAGCAGCCTGCTCAGCCCCGCATTGCCAAGCCAAATGTGGATGAAGGATGTAATTCAGCCCAGGGCCCTGAGACCCAGGAACGGATAGCCACCCAGCTTGGCTGGGCTCCCAAACTTCTGCCTGTCCCAGAGCAGCCTCTCTCCCTTCTCATCCAAGACTTCACCCCATCTTTCTTGTTGGGCCTTCTCTCAACCCCAACAGCCTGCAACTCATCCTTCAGAGCAAAGGAACGCCTTTCAGAGGCTCCTCCTTCAACTCCCTGGGTCACAGAAATAAATACAAGGCTGCCCCCGCCGCCCCACCGCATTTCTGCACCCCTGCCAGCTCCTTCCCTCAGCCCACAACACTCTCCATCCTCAGCTCTCCTCTTAGCAACATCTCTTCCTTGACCTGTGCCTCTCCAGCTGTGCTTCTTCCTCCTTCACAATCAAGCTTCTGGAAGAGTCCTTGCTGCCCTGCTTCTACTTCTGCCCCCTCTGCCCCCATTTCTCACACCCATACAGTTAAGCCCCGGGCACGGTAAAGCAGGGAGTCTTTGGGCCCAGCTCAGGGGAGAGCAGTAGGCAACCTGTCTTTCAAGGTGAGATGGGGTCTGGGAACCAGTGACTATCTGAGTTCCATCACAAGGAAATCTCAATCTCAGAAGTGACCTTGATGCCACAGGCTTTCAGTAAAAGCAGGCCACTATGAGGTAACTTCTGTTTGATGTCACTCCTGCTGAGGCTAGGCAGGGCTGGGGGGAGGGGAGCCTCATCTGTGGCTTCCAGGAAAAAGCCTGGACTCTGCTGGGAATTTGGGGTGGGGCTCTGGAAAGGCATGGTACGACCAGAATGTATGTTTAGGTGGGAACTGGGGAATTCTGGAGGAGGTAGGTGAGAGGATTGATACCTTTACATAGCTCATGATATTTGTTTGAGAAAACATCAGTTGTCTGTATCACAGACTAGGATGGGCTGTTGATCACAGAGCAGGTGAGGGTGGGGACACAAAGCTCACTCGGCTGTCCCCAGTATCACCCTGATCATACAAAACACGAGGATCCAATCCCAAATGGGTCTCTTCTCAGAGCTCCCTGGAAAACCCAGAACTATTCAAGCCCAGTTATTCTGATTCTCCCTATCACTCCCATATACTTTGCCAAACCTGCCCTGACCCCTGGGTGGGGTCCAGGTTAGTTAGAGTCAAATGTCCATTCCTGGCATCTCCAACCCTCTGCCAGCCATCACAGCTCCCTCTGCAGATCTTGGTACCTGGCAGACCTGGTTTCCATCCTGGCTCTGCAACTTATTTTGCAGTGACTTTACCTCTCTGAGCTCCAGTGTCCTTAATGATAAAATAGAGATAACAGTGCCCATCTCACAGCACTGCTGGGGCTCAAATGTAGTAATGAATCTAGAACACTTAGCCCAGAATCTGGTGCAAGCAGGTATTCACTCACTGGTGCTTCTTACTCATAATTTCATCACAGGCCAGCTTAGAAACGGCCTCACTTGCAATCTTTACTTATCTACCCACTCATTCACTTATTCACTCATTCATTTGCCGTGCATTTGGAGGGAGCCTTACAATATGCAGGAATTTCACTGGGCTTTGGTTTTTGTCCTTGAAAAGCCTCAGCTGATGGAAAGACGGATGGGGTCTCTAGGAAGACAGAGGAGGCCCCATCCCTGCCTGGGTTATCAAGGAAGGCTCCCTGGAGGAGGTGATTCTTTAGTGGACTATGAACAAGGAAGGGGAGGGTGTTCCCCACCGAGAGACCTGCTGGCGATATAAAGGCACAGGTATCCACAAGTGTTTGTGTTTGCAGGAGGTGAGGCTGAGAGGTCATCAGAGCTAGGTCCCAATAGGGACCAAAAACACACAATTGCCAGGCCACAGATTTGGCCTCTGCCTCATGGGCTCCAACCAAGAAACCCTAGATGGCTTGTAAAACAGAGCAGAGGTGTGATCAGATTTGAGATTTAGGAGGTTCTTTATGCTGCTGGCTGGAGGATGGATTGAATATGAGACAACAGGGCCTGAAGAGGGGCCCTGGCCCTGGAAAAGGGAGGCTGCAGGGCCAGCTGGTGGTAGGGCCAAATCAGGGGCCTTGAATGCCTGGCTCACAGCAGGCTCTCGCCCCTTTTTGGCACCCCCTGGACAAGCTTTGACAGCCATCTTGATGGGAAGACAGACTGGAGGGGTTAAGTTCTCAGAAATAACCCATTCCAGTCCTCAGATCACAGATGGGAACCCAAGGCCCAGAGCACTGGGCCCTAGTCTCAGCCCTAGGGCTTTCCTGGTCTACAGCCTTGTAGAGTCTATGGAGGTCTTCTGCCCTTGAGGTCAAGAAACACCTGGAGTAACAGGCAAATTTGGCCTTGGAATACGGAATGAAGCAGGGCAAAGACTAATAGAGTTTTGCCAAGAAAATGCACTGGTCATAACAAACACCCTCTTCCAACAACACAAGAGAAGACTCTATAGATGGTCAACATCAAAATCAGATTGATTATATTCTTTGCAGCCAAAGATGGAGAAGCTCTATACAGTCAGCAAAAACAAGACCAGGAGCTGACTGTGGCTCAGACCATGAACTCCTTATTGCCAAATTCAGACTGAAATTGAAGAAAGTAGGGAAAACCACTAGACCATTCAGGTATGACCTAAATCAAATCCCTTATGATTATACAGTGGAAGTGAGAAATAGATTTAAGGGCCTAGATCTGATAGATAGAGTGCCTGATGAACTATGGAATGAGGTTCGTGACATTGTACAGGAGACACGGATCAAGACCATCCCCATGGAAAAGAAATACAAAAAAGCAAAATGGCTGTCTGGGGAGGCCTTACAAATAGCTGTGAAAAGAAGAGAAGCGAAAAGCAAAGGAGAAAAGGAAAGATATAAGCATCTGAATGCAGAGTTCCAAAGAATAGCAAGAAGAGATAAGAAAGCCTTCTTCAGCGATCAATGCAAAGAAATAGAGGAAAACAACAGATTGGGAAAGACTAGGGATCTCTTCAAGAAAATCAGAGATACCAAAGGAACATTTTATGCAAAGATGGGCTCGATAAAGGACAGAAATGGTATGGACCTAACAGAAGCAGAAGATATTAAGAAGAGATGGCAAGAATACACAGAAGAACTGTACAAAAAAGATCTTCACGACCCAGATAATCACGATGGTGTGATCACTGACCTAGAGCCAGACATCCTGGAATGTGAAGTCAAGTGGGCCTTAGAAAGCATCACCACGAACAAAGCTAGTGGAGGTGATGGAATTCCAGTTGAGCTATTCCAAATCCTGAAAGATGATGCTGTGAAAGTGCTGCACTCAATATGCCAGCAAATTTGGAAAACTCAGCAGTGGCCACAGGACTGAAAAGGTCAGTTTTCATTCCAATCCCAAAGAAAGGCAATGCCAAAGAATGTTCAAACTACCGCACAATTGCACTCATCTCACACGCTAGTAAAGTAATGCTCAAAATTCTCCAAGCCAGGCTTCAGCAATATGTGAACTATGAACTTCCTGATGTTCAAGCTGGTTTTAGAAAAGGCAGAGGAACCAGAGATCAAATCGCCAACATCCGCTGGATCGTGGAAAAAGCAAGAGACTTCCAGAAAAGCATCTATTTCTGCTTTATTGACTATGCCAAAGCCTTTGACTGTGTGGATCACAATAAACTGTGGAAAATTCTGAAAGAGATGGGAATACCAGACCACCTGGTCTGCCTCTTGAGAAATTTGTATGCAGGTCAGGAAGAAACAGTTAGAACTGGACATGGAACAACAGACTGGTTCCAAACAGGAAAAGGAGTTTGTCAAGGCTGTATATTGTCACCCTGTTTATTTAACTTATATGCAGAGTATATCATGAGAAATGCTGGACTGGAGGAAGAACAAGCTGGCGTAAAGATTGCCGGGAGAAATATCAATAACCTCAGACATGCAGATGACACCACCCTTATGGCGGTGAAAGTGAAGAGGAACTAAAAAGCCTCTTGATGAAAGTGAAAGTGGAGAGTGAAAAAGTTGGCTTAAAGCTCAACATTCAGAAAACGAAGATCATGGCATCCGGTCCCATCACTTCATGGGAAATAGATAGGGAAACAGTGGAAACAGTGTCAGACTTTATTTTTCTGGGCTCCAAAATCACTACAGATGGTGACTGCAGTCATGAAATTAAAAGACGCTTACTCCTTGGAAGGAAAGTTATGACCAACCTAGATAGCATATTCAAAAGCAGAGACATTACTTTGCCAACAAAGGTTCATCTAGTCAAGGCTATGGTTTTTCCTGTGGTCATGTATGGATGTGAGAGTTGGACTGTGAAGAAGGCTGAGCGCCGAAGAATTGATGCTTTTGAGCTGTGGTGTTGGAGAAGACTCTTGAGAGTCCCTTGGACTGCAAGGAGATCCAACCAGTCCATTCTGAAGGAGATCAGCCCTGGGATTTCTTTGGAAGGAATGATGCTAAAGCTGAAACTCCAGTACTTTGGCCACCTCATGCAAAGAGTTGACTCATTGGAAAAGACTCTGATGCTGGGAGGGATTGGGGGCAGGAGGAGAAGGGGACGACAGAGGATGAGATGGCTGGATGGCATCACTGACTCGAGGACGTGAGTCTGAGTGAACTCTGGGAGTTGGTGATGGACAGGGAGGCCTGGTGTGCTGCAGTTCATGGGGTCCCAAAGAGTCGGACACGACTGAGCGACTGATCTGATCTGCCCTTGAACCTGTTCCCAAGTCTGCCACCCCAGTCTCTTCCCAGGGGAAGCAAGGGTGCGGCTTTGGTGGATGAGGACTCAGAGGGGCCCAGAAGGATGACTTGTTACAACTGCCCAGCCCATGTGGGCCCTCCCATTTCTGAGTGGGGAGAGGGGTCTTAGAGCTTCCTGAGTTCTCTCTTCTCTTTCACACCCTTTTGGCAGCTAAGGAAACTGGGGCCCAGAGAAGAGAGGCATTCAGCTCCTGGGATAAACACAGCTCTCTGGACCTTGGAATGAGTGTCAGGTGTGGGAGACAGAACACTGGGCCCTAGTCTCAGCCCTAGGGCTTCCCTGGAAGCTCAGTCGGTAAAGAATCCACCTGCAATGCAGGAGAACAGGGTTCAATCCCTAGGTCAGGAAGATGCCCTGGAGAAGGAAATGGCAATCCACTCCAGTATTCTTGCCTGGAAAATCTCATGGATAGAGGAGCCTGGTGGGCTACAGTCCATGGACTCACAAGAGTCGGACAAGACTGAGCAACTGAATCACCACCAGTCTCAGCCCTGCTGCGAGGGGCTGGACTCATGATTCCTGAGGACACTCAGCTGGGGAGGGGTGGAATTCCTCCTGCAACAGCACCTGGCTATGGCCTGGCCCCAGTGCTCAGCACTGTTTCCAGTGCTGTTCCTAGGGCACACTTCCCTTCCTTAGCAGCCTCTGGGAGGCACGGCTGAGGAGGTCAAAATGGGAAGAAACCATGCGGTCTCTGGTTTGGGTCTGGGCTGGCAGAGGAGCCCAGGCCCCACCCTGCCTAAGGGGACAAATGATCCCATCAGCACACCTGGGTCTCCCTGGGGCGCTTGGCGAGGAGGCCCGGCTCTGGTCCCTAGAGCCTGCAGACCTGACCACGCCCCCTCCGTGTCTGGCCTTGTGCTTGACCGTGACCCTACCCAGGAGAGTGAATGGACTATGGGGGTATATGGGACTGCACCGGAGAGACGGTTACTAACTGGTTACAGTGATCAGTGCCACGTGACGGCTACCCTCCAGTCTCACGAGGAGAGGCTGGTGCGGGGGGCGGTGGGCAAGGCCCCACTCACTGCATTTCCCCGATGGGAAACCCGAGGCCCCACTTCAAATTAATCACCAAGCTCTGCTTGTTCTCCATCTTTATACTTGTCAGGTTGTCCCCTCCTCTCATCCTGCGGTCCCTGCCTCAGGCTAGTCAGCAGCCACTTTCTGCTCCGTGTCTTCCACCTCCCCAGCCAATGCATCCCCTTTCTGCAGCTAGAGAGGTCCTTGCTCAGCAAAAACCTAACCTCAGGGCTCCCCCATCCAAGCAGTGTATAGCTTCCCAGTGCCTGGGGATAAGAACAAACCTAGTCTCTGCTGATCTCTCGGTTCTCAGCACTCACATGCAGCCCATCCACTCACACATAACCCACATGGCACCAACCCATTTTCACTTCCTGAGTCCAGCTGTGCTCTCCTGCGTGTCCCAGTCGGTGCTGTTTGTGCCCCTGGGTCGCTCCACAGGGCAGGTGGCAGGCTCTGGCTGTGAACTCAATGACATGGGAGACCCAGATCCTGCCCTCAGGAGCTCAGCATAGAAAAGGAACATACAAGTACCTGAAGACCCACAATCCAAGGCAGACATCCTGTTCCAGAGCCTGGTGGAAGCCCAGGCAGGGAGGGATGGTTCTGGGGGTAGGGAAGTCTCGATAGAGGAGGCAGCAACAAAACGGCCAAGTGTCCACAGAGGCCAAGGGCATTTCAGACAGAGAAAACAGCAAGGGCAGAGACTGGATGAGGCGCGTGGAAGGACAGTGAACACAGCTAGAGCGGCAGTGTACCAGCAAATGTGGTCAGAAAAGAGGATCAAACTTATAACAATAATGATATGAGCACTGAGCCCGGTGTGCCAGATACACAATCATCATGACCTGTGAGACAATACTGGTATTGTTTTCGATTTATACTTCAAGTGGGAAAACTAAGCCACAGAAAGGTTAGTTGATTCGCCCAAGGTAGCACAGGTAGAAGGAGTGATGGGCTATGAACCCAGGCAGTATGGATCAGAGTCTATAGTCTTAGCTCCTACAGTGCACCAGGGCTGGAGTAGGGAAGCACTCGGGTGACAGGCAAGTCCAGCCTCTCCACTGCTCTGCCCAACCTGCCTGGGACCTGGCTTGCTAAGGTTCACCTTCTCACGAATCACAGGGCCCCATAAATGCTGCCTCCTCCAGGAAGTCTTAAGGAATCAACTAGAAGGATTCCTTCTACTTCCAGAAGCCCCCACGGGAAATTGGAGATGAGGTATGGCTTTTCAAACAGAGCCTCCTAAGCCCAGTTGCCCAGTAGATTCCTGGACCCCCTCTGCATGTCAAGCACCTCTGGCTGTGGGGAGCCGCCTCCTCCATTCCATGGTAATCTTATTCATTCAAAGTGGGCACCTGACCCAGAGCTGGTCAGTCAGAGCATCCATCCAGACCCCTTACCAGTGATTGGTTCGGGGGAACAAATTAGGGTCTACCCCAGGCTTTTGGTGGAATCAACATGAAAGTTTCCCTCCCAGGATTATTAGCCATGAGGGCCATGGAAGCCTGGTGCTTCTGGAAAGGACTTGGATGGGAATGTAGTAATCCAGTAGAAGGTCCAGAGAAGAACTTCCCTGGTGGTCCAGTGGTTAAGACTCTGCACTCTCAATGCAGGGAGCCTGGGTTGCGATCCCACAGGTCACAACTAAGACCTGGTGTAGCCAAAAAAATAAATATTTAAAAAAGAAAAGAAAATCAGGAGCAACGATATAAAAAGAGAGAATACTGATGGCATCATTGTAACTGGTGGATCTAACCATATCTGATCTAGGTCTACTTCTGAATCTGAATTTTTCTTTACATTCACTAAAACAGTTCCTGTTCAAATTGGTAGCATTTGTCGTATGCAATCGAAACATCCCTAACCAACATAATCCCAAAACCACAGACAACAAAGGGAAAAATAAATTGGATTCCATAAGAACTGAAAACTTTTGAGCATTAAAGGACACCATCAACAGAGCAAAAAGCAACCCACAGAATGGGAGAAAATAACTGTAAATCATACATAGGATATGGGATTAGTATCCAGAATATATAAAGAACTCACTCCTACAATTCAACAACTACAAAAAAAAGCAATTCAAAAATTGGTAAAAGACTTGAATAGATACTCTCCAAAGAATATATCCAAATGACTAATAAGCACTCAAAACCTGTGTTTTGAAAAGATGCTCATCAAAACTAATCAGTAGGAAAATGCAAACGCAAACCATATGTAGATACACACCTCACAGTCATCAGGATGGCTATTATAAGACAAAACATGAAATAGCAAGTGTCGGTAAGGATGTGGAGATCCTGGAACCCCTGGACATTGCTGGTGCGAATGTAAAATGGTGCAGTTGTGAAAAACAGTAATGGCAGTTCCTCAAAACAAAGAAAGAAACAAACAAACACAGAACTACTAGAAGATCCAGCAGTTTCACTTCTAGGTGAAAAGAAGGGAAAGCAAAGACTCAAACAGATATTTATACACCAGTGTTCCTAACAGTATTCTTTACAACAGCCTAAAGGTAGAAACAGCCTAAATGTCCACGGATGGAAGAACGGATAAGCCAATGGTGGTGCCTACATGGATGTTTGCTTTCTTGGGTACGTACCTAAGAAGAGAACTGTTGGGTCATACAGTAACTCTATGTCTAACTTTTGAAGAATGGATAAAATTTTCCAAAGTGGCTGCCCCATTTCACATTCCTATCAGCCACATATGAGAGTTTCAGTTTCTCCACGTCCTCACCAACACTTGTTACTGTCTTGTCTTTTTCCTTATTTCCATCCAAGTAGGCATAAAGTGGTCTCATACTGTGATCTTGACTTACATTTTCCTAATTACTCCTTTTTGGTTATTGTTTATATTTTACCTTTGCAGTACAGGTATTTCTGATCTAAGGCCTGACATCTTTGGTGGAACAAGTACCCCACAGAGTAGGAGAAGCATGGTTTTCAGGGCCAGACTGTCCTGGTTTTGCATCCTGTCTCAGCTTCTATTAATATTAGCTGTATGACCTTGAGCAAGGGATATAAAACTCTGAGTCTCAGTTTCCCCACGGACTAGATGTGGATGACAGTATTAACCTTTCATGGTTGCTGCTGTTGCTGTAAAGATAAATCTATAACATAGCCATGGTGCGGGCCTGGCACAAGTAGGTCCTCAGTGACTCACTAAGTCTGAGAATGTGACAGCGGAGCTTTCTAGGTTGGTCAGGAGACCTAGGCTAGTGACTGTTCAGTTTTTAATCTATTGTCTGTTTTATTTGAGCTACTTTCTACAGCAGAGGTATTTTAGGCTGCCTCAAACCTCAGCCTCTCTGTGCTTCTCTTTTCCCTCTGTGACATGAGAAATGAGACTGCACACCATAATGTCAATGTTTGTCAATCTGGAGGGTTCATTCTAACACCTTAAAAGTCTTGTCTCTTGCCTCAACCATCAGACTGATGATGGTTTCGCTGCTACTTAAAGGAATATCTCCTCCCTCATAAAGAGCTCTCCAGGGTGAGGAAGGAAGTGAATTAAACCTTCCTATGTGTGTGCTAAGTCGCTTCAGTTGTATCTGACTCTTTGCGACCCTATGGACCATAGCCTGGCAGGCTCCTCTGTCCATGGGATTCTCCAGGCATGAATACTGGAGTGGGTTGCCATGCCCTCTTCCAGGGGGTCTTCCCAACCCAAGGATCGAACCCATGTCTCTTATGTCTCCTGCATTGGCAGGCAAGTTCTTTACCACTAGCACCACCTGGGAAGCCCCAAATATCCCTAAGAACCTACACGTAATGTTATGTGCAGTATTTTCTTTTGTCCACTCCATGAGCTGGCCAGGTAGGTTTTAGTACCCCATTTTACAAATGGGGAAATTGAGATTCCAAGAAGTTAAATGACTTGTCTGAAATCACATGGCCAGCAAATGCTGGTACCTAGATGCAAACCCAACTCTGATTTCAACATCTGATTTTTTTCCTCTGTGCAGAGTGTCCCCCACCCCCACCCTGCCTCCCAACAGAAGGCCCTTCAAGAACTTCTGAATGAATGAATGGCTGATTCTCATCTTCCTGACTTGACAGAGCTATTGTCATCTCTTTGAGCTGAGATCTGCCTCTTAGACAACACAGGTCAGCTCTCTCCTGGGGTCACAGAACAACCTCTACTCTGTTCCAGGACATAAAAATCAGTGCTGCACAGGGAGTCAGGATGCCAGGCTCTGCCCCCACTACAGATTTAACTCATCTAGGCTTCAGTACCCAGCCAATGAGTTCTTTAACCCAAAGACTAGATCTCCTCACCTTTGGGTCCCTGGCATGCAGCACAGGGCTTGGCACATATGCCACTGAGCCAGCCTAGGACATCTCCATAGGCCCACACCTGCATCTTGCCCAGGCCTGCCCTCTCATGGAAGTGGTTAATGACAGGGCTGGACCTGAGGCAGGGGTAACAGGAAGATACCTCCACATGCCCAGCTTAGGGCACTGGCCCTTACCAGATGTGCCAACAGTCAGAGAGGAACAGTCAGAGCGGGGCCAGCAGATCCCTACCTCAGACTGAAAGAGAAACCCACTTCAGATACAAATGGGGAAATGGCTCCAGGACAAGAGGGGTGAGGGTGGGTGTCACTGGGGAGGGCCCGACAGACACAGCTTCCTGAGAGTCTTGACCGGCCTCTGTTGCAATGGCATCTGTTACTAGGCTCCACTAACTCACCCCTCCTCTAGGGAGGACAAGTTAGAATCTCGGGTCCAACATGGGACAAGACACTTTAATTTCTCTGAACCTCAGCCTCCTCAACTTCAGAATGGGGTAACAATAATCTTGGCTGCATTTGCTTTCATGTGAAGCACTTGATACATAGTAGGTGCACGACAAATGATAGCCATTGTTATTACCACTTAACCTTCTCTTTCAGCTCAATATTGACTGAGGGATTTATTCATTTGTTCTTTCATTCACTTATTCATTCAGTCAACCAGTCAGTACACCCCTGCTAGGTAGGCTGCAAGAGTCAAGGATAAAGATTTTGGAGTTATGTACGAGTTGAAACCCTATTGCCACTAGTTGGGATGTGTAATGTTGGGAAAGCCATTTCCCCTCACTGAGACTTCATTTCCTTGCCTGTAAAATGAAATTAGTCAGAGTACCTGGGTAGGCAGTGCTGGGGGTTTTATGAGGAGCCAAAGGGACAGTGATGTGCTAGTGGCTGGCATAGAGACTTGGAGGGAAAAGCAGGTGGCGGGTGGGCTGTGAAGAGGAGCCAGGTGAGCTGCCAGCCCTCCAGACTGGGCAGCTGGGCCTCCAGGGGCAGGATGGGATGAGAATGGGCTGGAGGGGAGAAGAGTCGGTGAGCTCAAAGACAACTGCTGTTTCCGGACCACGGGCGGCTCCCTTCTGGTAAACTAAGAAGCAGTGAGGAAACATGGAAAAAGAGACTGGAAAAAGTTTAGGGGAGAAAAGTGCCAGCCAAACGGGAAGCCTTGGGCAGCACGGAGTTACCCCCCAGCCAGGTCAGGGGACCACACACAGGCACACATGTGCACACACACTCACAAGCTGCACATTCTCACTCATGCAAACACATCCAAGGGCTTGCACAAACACACACACAGATGCACCATCAGAGGCCCAGCACTTTAGAGTCTGCAAGTGGCCTTCTCATTTATCACCTCATCTGATACAGACGGGTAGAGAGACTGTCCCTGGATTGGCTTCGGACCCATTCTAGAGCTGCCAAGAGATGTGCGTCCCTGGTACCTTCCAGAGGCCAGGGCCCTTCCCATGGGCAGTGCTGCTCAGCGTTCCCCGTGTGGTTTCGTCGGAGCTGGATGACAACAGAAATGCCAGAAAAGTTTTAACCCAGCTCCCCCAGATACACTTGTTCACCCTGCTGTGCTCCCCTTTAACAAATCACACCAGGACTCCGGACTCACTTTCCTCACCAGTCACACGGAGGCAAGTGCCTCTTCCGTGGATGCCCATCTGGTCCTAATCCATCCCAGCCTCTTCCCACCACAGACTCCTGCGGGCACAGCCCCCGCCCTGAGGGGCGCTCATCAGCATATAACACTTAGTTTTCCAAAGCTCAGGGGAGAGCACTGTCACCCCCATTCTACAAACTGAGGCCCAGACAGGGAAAGTGACTCTGACCAGGTCCGTGTGACCCCCAGTCCCGCCCACACTGTCCACTCCTCCTCACAGCCCAGTCCCCACGCCATTGCTGTCTCCTCCACCCTCTGCTCTGCACAGACTGTAGCTTTAGCCACAATCAGGCCAAAGAAGGGAGGTGGACCCTCAAGTCCGCTCGCACTCTCACTCCATGAGAGAGTGGGCTCATGACCTGCAATGAGCCAAAGTGGCTTCAGGTGGTCCCTGTGCCAAGCTCTGGGCAGGGGGTGGCACTCAGCACCCTCAGGGCACTGACCCAGAACACTCACCCAGGAGGCAGTGAGCACCACGCAGGTCCGTCAAGAGTTGGGAAAATTCTGACTACTGGAGCAGTCCCTCCTTCCTTCTGGTCAGTTCCTGTGCCCCCAGCTGTCACATATACGGCTCACAGTCGTCCCCGGAGACAGCCAATGAGGAAACCGAGAAATTGAGGAGGGGAAGTAACTTGCCTCGGCCCAGAGCTGGCAAGCAGCAGGGCGGGGACCCAAATCCCAAGAACATTCCAGCTCAAGGCCCTAAAGCCAAAGCTGACCCCGCCACTGCCCAGTCACTTCACGCTCTGAGTGTGATCATCCCTGGAATGGTACCATCAAGTCAACCCCAATGGCTGCTGGGAGGACTGAGTGAGGTGGCATTTAAAGACCAGGGGCTTGGCATTCAGCAGATAACTGTTTTTCTCCTCATCTCCACCCCACCCCTCAGCCCTCTCCTCTGCAGCCTTTCTCAAGTCTGCAGAGAGTCCTGGCCCTGCTCACTGCCACCCCAGGGAATAACTAACCTGGTTTTCTCAGCAGTGCCTGGAAGGTCCATTAAAGGATGTGGAGACCCTGAGACCAATGGCTCTATTGTCTGGTCCTCACCCCACGGGTCCAGATGCCATGGCCTCCCTCAGGGGACTGAGGATGGCTCTTCAGATTAAGGGTGATTTGGTGGGGGGAGTCTGAGCTCAGGCCAACCCCCTTCCCTAGCCTCAATCCAACCTTGAGCTTGGGTTTGATAAGAAGGCAGTCAGGGGGACTCTGCCGCAGGCCGGTGGTGGGTCTGGGCCAGCTCCTCCCCATCCGAAGATTAGTCCTCCTCCTCTTTCTTTTTTACAAGTATTTATTGGGCACCTTCTCTGTGCAGTCATCTTCAATGCATCTAAGAGCACAAAACAAACTCCTTGCCCTCATGGCATCTACATTCTAGCAGGAGAGACAAATTTGTCTTAGTTAATGAGCAAATATGCAGCAGGTCAGGTGGCGATAAGAACTATAGACAAACATAAGGGAGGGTAAGGGACAGAGATCCACAGGGATGGATGGGACTTTCTGGGTCTTCTTCTCACAAGACCAACTTCCACCTAACCTGAAGCAGACCCCAGGCCCTGAGCCCCAACTCTGTGCCAGTCTCAGCCTTGGTGGATCACAACAGAGGCCAGGGGCCCAGGCTGGGGATCCCTGGGCACAGGCCACAGCTCAGGACCCCAAGGGCTGCAACATAGAGCACCCAGAGCCTGCCTTACACTTGCAGCCCTGCAGACGCTTTCCCCAGGATTGCAGGAGAGTATCCAGTGACCAACCTTGATGTTTCATTGTAGAGACAGAGTGTGGGTCCAGAGAGGGGCAGAGATTTGCCTGGAGCACAGAGCAATGCAAAGGTGTCTTTGTTCCCCTCTCCTCTGACGGGTCCACAAGGGTGGACTAAGGGCTGAGCCTCGGCAGGGCACTGACCTGTGAGAGGCTGCCTGTGTCCTCAGCCAGCTCCTCCACTAGGCCCACCTAGGAGCACCAGCCTGCTCCATCCTCCCATCTCTGATAGCCAAATTCTCCTTCTCTAAGCCTCTGGAGGACGAAACAACTTCCCCTAGCCCAATCTCAAGAGACTAGAATTCTGGTCAACTCTACCTTCACGTGCAGATGGTGATTGCAGCCATGAAATTAAAAGACGCTTACTCCTTGGAAGGAAAGTTATGACCAACCTAGATAGCATATTCAAAAGCAGAGACATTACTTTGCCAACAAAGGTCCGTCTAATCAAGCCTATGGTTTTTCCAGTGGTCGTGTATGGATGTGAGAGTTGGACTGTGAAGAAAGCTGAGTGCCGAAGAATTGATGCTTTTGAACTGTGGTGTTGGAGAAGACTCTTGAGAGTCCCTTGGACTGCAAGGAGATCCAACCAGTCCATTCTAAAGGAGATCAGTCCTGGATGTTCTTTGGAAGGAATGATGCTAAAGCTGAAACTCCAATACTTTGGCCACCTCATGCAAAGAGTTGACTCATTGGAAAAGACCCTGATGCTGGGAGGGACTTGGGGCAGGAGGAGAAGGGGATGTCAGAGGATGAGATGGCTGGATGGCATCATGGACTCGATGGATGTGAGTTTGAGTGAAGTCCAGGAGTTGGTGATGGACAGGGAGGCCTGGCATGCTGCGATTCATGGGGTCGCAAAGAGTCAGACATGACTGAGCGACTGAACTGAACTGAGCTACCTTCACGTGAGTCCCATCCAGCCCTGAGGATCTCCACCCATTTCCCTCCCTCATGTCATGACCTGACTTAGAGCTCTTATCATGACCTGACCTGCTACCTGCCTCGGTTCCCTCATCTGCCAAATGGAGAAATGAAGGCACTTAGTCTCAGGACTGTCGTGAAGAGCGAGCAAGACACTGGCCAGAAGGCAGTCTGCAGACTTTTAGGTGCTACTCATATGACAGAGGTTGTTATAGGCTCAACATGCCTGTGTATCTGAAAGCCAGCATCCTCATGCTTGTGGAACCTCGAGGCAACCCCCAGAGCAGGGTCTTGACCCTTGATGGGAAATAAGTGAAAATTCCACAGAACCAGTTCTTCAGAGAAGAGAAAAACATGCCTGCTCCCAACCAGCAGGCTGGCAGCTGACAGGAAAAGCCCTTCCTCTGTCCTTGTGGTGAGAAGATGAGGGGGGAGACGTGGAAAGGGAGAGTTGGGAAGCCTGGGAAAACTGTCCTTATTCTAGGAGGAGAAGGTGTGAGCTGAAGTAACTATGTATCTCAGGCCCCTAGGCTGGGAGAGGGTGTTCCTACCTGAATGGCAGGTACACACGTCTGCATGGGGTGGGAGGTCAGCAATGTGTGGGTCTGACCTGGAAGATGCCTATGTATTCACAGGGGTGTATGTGTTTGGAACTGCACCCATGTGTATATGGCACACGTGTGTGTCTGTGGCCCTGAAGTCTACATTCACATGTATGTTTGCCTGTGCTTATATCTCTGCATGTGGTACACACATGCCCACTACTGTAAGTGAAAGTGAAAAAGTGAGAGTACTCGTCACTCAGTTGTGTGTGACTCTTTATGACCTCGTGGACTATAGCCCAACAGGCTCCTCTGTCCATGGAATTCTCCAGGCAAGAATACTGGAGTGGGTTGCCATTCCCTTCTCCAGGGGATCTTCCTGACCCCAGGGATTGAACCTGGGTCTCCTAAATTGCAGGCAGATTCTTTACTGTCTGAGCCACTAGGAAAGGGATGCCCACAAACCCCCAGTGCACAGGCCTTGTTTTCCCAGGCTCGGCAATCTTTGCCACAATCTCAGGCAGGCTGGGATGCCACGGAAGATTTGTGGGGTTCCTGGTCACAGCAGGTTCTCAATTTCCCTGGGAACAAAAGCACTTACATAAGAGGAAAAGGAATACTTAGGGGATTAACTTAGCCTGCTCAGCCCTGGGTGTAGGCTTCTCATGTGAGGGGGTGTGTGCCAAAGGCCAAAACCCTTTTCCTGGGGTCCTCAGACCCTCTGCTGCCTGTGGGCACTGACCCCTGCAGAGCTACCCTCCTGCCTTCAGTCACCAGCAGGAACCCCCGTCCAGGTACAACAGTCAATCACTTTGCAGTTTACAAGGATCCTATCCACAGCCAAGTCCTCACAGAGTGGAATGAAGTGTGGACCTCAAGCAAAAGTACCGGTGTCCTTCAATAGCAGGTCAGGAATGTGCCTGGAGGCCTCACCTCAACCTAACGAATCAGATCCTCAAGGGATGGAGGCAGACATTGACACTTGAAAAGCGCTGATATAGAACATTCCATACAGAGCCAGCCCCTCATCCTGCCAGTTCTCCCAGAATGGCTAAGGCCCATTCAGGTAATCTATACTGGCAACCACAGAACTCACCAGAGTGCTTATACTATCTCACTTAATCCTCACAACCCCACACAGAGTAGGTACCATGACTATCACCATAACAGATATGGGAAAGTGAGGCACACTGAGCGGACAGGTAACTTGCCCAAGGTTCGTATAGCTAGTAGCAGCAAAGCCAGGATTTGAACACTGCTCCATTGTGCACCAACGTTTCCATGTCTGGGTGGGAGTCAGTATGGTGGGAAAGACAATTAAAAAAAAAAAGTGAAAAATCCAAGAATCAGTGGATGTTCTCATGAGAATCTAGCACATACCAGATTTTACTGGTCAATGGCTTTAGAACTTGCATCTCTGTGCATAAGGGGCTAGAAGCAGCTCAGACAAAAGCCACACATGCCGCATGATCCTATTAGAGGCAGAGCAGAAGGGCAGCAGCAGAAACCTAGACTGAGATGGTGAGTGAGCTTGCTGGCAGCCAAAGTAGAAGGTGGGAGGTAGGGAGGCTGCGAGGGTTCCAGAGCTTGGCCAGAGTCACAGGGCTGGAGCCAAGGCGACCACTGGAGAGATACAAGGGAGGCAGGTTCACTGGGGCTTGATAATTGAATGGGGGGATGGGGAATAACGAGAAATGAGGAAGAACTCAAGGATACACCCAAAGCCCTCCTTCCTGTGAGGGTGACTGGAGGGCAGAGCGCACAGGCAAGGACTGGACAGCCTCGCACAGCAGATGCCCGGGGAGCGTGTGCTGCTTGTCCCCCTCCCTCCATTCATGCCGATGCCTGCTCATACCAGGGCCCCTCCCACCCTCACCCCACCTCATTCAGCCTGGAGGCTCAGGATCCTCCTGGCTTCACTCTTCCTCCAATCTCTTGGGGGTTCCTGGTTTATGACCCCAGCCTCCAGAGCCACTGCCTGAGCTCTTTGCTTCAGTCATCAGCTCGGGGGCTAGGGGGTGATCATCGGGAAATAATCAGGGCAAACTCCGTGAATCAGCAGGCCTGCGGCCCAGGGCTCCGGGCAGGCCTGGCAGTGGAAATGCTGCAGGGCAAGGGGTGACGCCCAGGGAATGCCCCCCATCTCTTAAACTCTCCACCAGTACAGGGTTCTGCCAAAGGAAACTGCCCCCACCCTGCCCCTCCACCCCACCCCTCTACCCTGCCCCTCAGTTCTTTAAGTTCTGAGACCAATTTCTTACATGGGGGCTGAGGCTGAGTGGAGAGAAGGGAAGAGGGATCACAGTCATGGTGCCTTCTGCTGTATTTTCACTTCTCTTCATCTGCTCATTCGTTTCTTTATTCTCTCCTCACTCATCTGGGCTTCCCAGGTGGTGCTACTGGTAAAGAACCTGCCTGCCAATGCAGGAGATGTAAGAGAGGTGGGTTTGATCCCTGGGTGGGGAAGATCCCCAGGAGGAGGGCATGGCAACCCACTTTAGTATCCCTGGACGGAGGAGCTTGGCGGGCTACAGTCCATAGGGTCGCAAAGAGTCGGACACGACTGAAGTGATTTAGCATGCACGCTCCCTCATTCGACTAATATTTATAGACTGGTCCAAGGACTGGGTTTCCACGATAGTGCTGGTGTCCCCAGTGATCAGAGAGAGAGATCAGGGAGTTTTAGTCCTGCAAACCAGATTGCCAGAGGAAAGTGACTTTTTTGTCCAAAGTCACACAGCTGAAGTGGGGGCTGGCCATCAGCTCTCCACTTGCAGCCCACGCTGAGTTCAGATTCAGCTGTGCTTTAAAGGTGCTGTTCTTACTAGCACCACAGGAATCTTTTCTATGATCTAAGGTGCTTGGAAAGTCTCTCAAACATAATAATGTTTGCCTTTGGGTTCTCCTCAGCCCAATTTCTTCTTCTTTCCCTTCTTCTTTGTGTCTCCTCCAAGAGCCCAGTGATCCCACAAATCCCTCATCCTGTGGGGAACGAGGACAACTTGGGATCTGAACAGTTTCCTCTCCTGGGACACCCTCCCCTGAACCACGAGCTACTCCAAGCACCTCCCTTGCCCTGATGAGAAGGAACCTCTGGGTTCCCTGTCATTCCTCCTAGGCAGCATGTAGTCATGGACCAAGGACGTTCTGTCAGCCCAGAGAAGCAGTTCCAGCGGTTCTGGCTGGTTGTGCAGGCCCTTTCCTGGGGGCTTCTCAAATAATTCTGCTGAAGTGACCTCTAGTGTATCTTTCCTGGTAGTTTATAAACTTGAAAGTGTCAGACTGCCAGAGCCAAGGTCAGAGTGCTTGAATACTGGAGCTGGAATCAGGAAATGTTAAAGCTGGAGGAAAGAAGTTGAAATTGGGATTACAGGCTTTTTTAGAATGTTTGAGTTGAGATTACAGACTATTAGACTTAGGGCTGTAGAATCATCAATAATTAGAGCTGGAATTACAGATCAAAGGAAATGAGAGACAGAAATGATGCCAGCACGACTCCATTTCACCCCTCGGACAGCCAAGAAGAGAGAGCTGACCCTGTCACCCAGCCCGTGGGGTCTGGGCCAGGCCTTCCACTGCCCCACAGGGCTCTGTTCTCCAGATCTCCCAGAGTGGCATCCAGGGCCTCTGGGGCCGAGGCACTGCCTGTCTGGGGACAGTGGGGACAGTGGTCTGCCGCTCCCCTGTCCTGAGCCTCGCTGCCAGCCCACCACAGCACCCCATCACCACCCTGGATATATTTAGGTGCCCTCGCTAAATAAGTTTCCACAGCTCTGGCCACTGCCTTTGATGTCCCCTCCTCCTCTGAGGCCTCCGGGCATCTTCTCTAAACTGACCTAATGAAATCCCCAGGAACAACGGCTCTTGCTCAGCCAAGGCAAACATTTCTCCACCAGAACGAAGCCCAGCCTGAGGGAGTCTCCTGGGCCACTCAGTCTGGACCTCAGACCCACCTGCTGAAACTCTGACATTGCAGCCTCCCTCTAGCTCCCAGGGCCTGCTCTGGCCTGAGGACCACACATCCTTGATCCCGCTCTTCTTAACTTTCTTCATTCCAAGCAGAGAGCACTCCTGCCCCTGCCATCGACAGCCCACACACACACACACACACACACACTCGCGAGCACAGGCCAGCATTCTTCTGTTTCCTCTGGTGTTTGTCGGGAGAGAGGCCTCCATCCCAGCCCCACGCTGCCCTGGCACCTCTCCTCTTGGCCTCTCTCCCACGCTCCATCCCAGGCCTTGCCAGAGACTCAACATCTTTCCCTTTCAGACTGAATCTTCCCAGGAGCCAGAGAGTCACTGAGAGTTCAATAGTGATCGAGGCTGGAGACAGGAACGGATCCCTCAGGCATTCTTAAATGGGAGACCCTCAGACTCCCACCTGCCCAGCTCCTGGGCAATCATTGGCTCTGTGGAATCGGAGACGTCTTAGGGCAGGAACGGAACCACTGTGGGGGGGCTCCATCACTACCATTATAGTTTTATAACCTGTTAAGGGTTTTTATGTGCCAAGCACTTTACATCCAGGAACTCATTCAGTCCTCACAATAACCCTACAAGGCAAACACAATTAATGCCTCCATTTTACAAAGGAAGAAACTGAGGCACAGAAAAGTTTTGCCCGAAGTCCTACATGTAGAGAGTGCCAGAGGTAGGATTTAAACCAGGCCTTGACAACACGACTGCCTTGACAGTCCCAGGTGGTGGCGTGCTATAGGAACCCCCTTCCCCACGGTCCCCTGGGGTCCTGAAGCCTCTTTCTGCCCAGCCAGTGCAAAAAAGATGAGAACATTACTGATGGTCAAGAGTTCCTCCTGAGAAGCCCAGTTTCCCTGCCCCTGCACTAGAGATGACCAAGACAGACCCCACCACAGTTTCCCCATGCAAGACACACCCCCACTCCACTGTGACCCCTTTCTTCACACACAGCACACATGGCCACACACAGCTCCAGCATCCCACCACACAACTCTGCTGCACACATGCACACACACCACGTACCAGCCACACTGCCACACTCCCCCAGGAGGTCTAAGCCCTGCCATCTCAGTTTGGAGGACAGGTAGGGGGTTCCTCCTACTTTGCAGGTGCCAGAGGGCTCCCAGCAGGATAAACCCAGCTTATCACCAAGCCCTGTGTCAACTCACTGGATAGGAACTTACCAGACGATATTTTTGTGCACTCTACAAAAACATTACATAGAGGGTTGCAAAATCTACATGAGTTTTGAAGATTAAACAATGAGACTTCAAAGAAGCTTCTTGTGTGTGTGTGTGTGTGTGTGTATGGCTTTGCTTACCCATGCACACCTGTGGGAGAGTGACCATGGGACTAGCTGCACTTCCTCCAACCAGATCCAGAGTGAGCTTTCACTCTCCCAAGCCCTTCGGGGTGCTGGGTAAGAAAAGCCAGAACCACCCTAGGGTCATGGGAAATGATTTGTCAGTAGTAAGAGCTGCGTGAATGCTTCTCATCTTCCATTATTTGGCTCAGCATGCTTCACAGAGCCATGGATGTGCCACACATAGAGAGCACACATTTCACAACAGGCACAACAAGCATGCATCACCATCATGTGATGGTTCCCACCACACAGTGGGCACACACCCTGGGCACACACGTGGAACCCCCAGGTTACCCTGCCACAGTCACTCACAGCTATAGATAGTACCACACAAACTTTTTGCATGCAGAAAGTGAAAGAGTTAGTCGCTTCAGTCTGGTGGGACTCTCTTCGACCCCTTGGACTGTAGCCCACCAGGCTCCTCTGTCCAGGGAATTCTCCAGGCAAGAACACTGGAGTGGGTTGCTGTTCCCTTTTCCAGAGGATCTTCCCGACCCAGGGATCAAACTCCGGTCCGCTGCATTGCAGGCAGACTCTACCGTCTGAGACACCAGGGAAGCCACAATTCACTGCTCACACACACACACCAAGCACACACCATCGCTAACTGCATACACCCAGTACACACACGTTGCTCACATTAATTTCTTAAACACTGCCCACAATAACCCCCAGCCCCCCTACCCCGACACTCTCCATCCCACGCCCACACTCACCACACCCACTTCCTGGGGCGCCAACGCGTGGGCAGACCTGCCCTGTACCCGTGTGCCCCGGCACCGATTGCCCCTCGGTCCCCTGCCCCGCACGGGCCTCACCTGGACCGCGCAGCACCAGTGCCGCGGGACCGGGGACGTCGCTCTCTTCTGCTATCGGCTATCTAGGCAACCCCCTGAATCCAAGCGCAGCGCGGGCGGCGGCAGCAGCTCAGACCACCCGGGCCTCCCGGCTCCTCGCGCCGCAAGAGCAAGGGGGCGGGGAAGGGGTGTAGCCATACAGCCCTGCGCCGGCGCTGGAATCCGCCCAGCTGGGCTGGCCTGGGTTGCCTGCTGCTGGGGGCTCCGAGGGAGGTATAGATTTGGAAGAGCCACGGGTGTCAGGGTCTGCTGCTCTGGACTGGGACCCAGGACCCCTGGACTCCATTCCAGATTCCCTCACCTCTCCTACCTTCCCTTGGCATCGGTTTCCCCCTTTGTATTGGGGTCAGGGGCTTAAGTGGTGATTCCGACTTTCCAGCTCTGACACTCTACAGTTCTGGGATAGGGAAAAGGGAGGAGGGATAAACATAAATGCTATTTCTTGAGCATCTACTATGTGCCAGGCATCCTTCTAGGTCTTTTGATACATTACCTCGTTTAATCCTCACAAGTATTATTATCTTTATTTTATAGTTGGTGAAACTCAAGCACAGAGAGGTGAAGTGACTTGCCCAAAGTCACACAGCTAATAAGTGGCAGATCTGAGATTTGAACTCAGTCGGACTCCAAAGCCCAAGTACCCCAAGTGGATTGGGGGCAGTTTCCATACCATACACTGTTCCCAGATCCTCATAATAATTGCAGGAGCTTGGTGTTACAAATCCATTTTAAAGATTAAGAAACTGATGTTCAGAGAGATTATTTCACTCCAGGTCAGCCAGCTAGTGGACCTCCGACTAAAGACGGGGATGGGAGTGATACTGGGCTAGTATGAGGAGAGTGCCTGGCTCATCACCGGTGCTCGTCAGTGTCTTTATTCCTCCTGTCACTCCTCCTCCCTCTCTTTTATCTCCTAAGCTCTCTTTTTTCAACATTAAAATTTTTTATTTATATTATTTGTTTATTTTTGGCTGTGCTGGATTTTCATCGCTGTGCGGGCTTTTCTCTCGTTTCGGTGCTTGGGTGTCTTCTCATTGCAGTGGCTTCTCTTGTGGAGTATGGGCTCTAGGGCATGCAGGCTTCAGTAGTTGCGACAAGTAGGCTCAGTAGTTGGCAGTCCCCAGGTTCTAAAGTACAGGATCAATAGTTGTGGTGCACTGGCTTAGTTGCTTCTTGGCATATGGGATCATCCCAGATAAGGGGTCACACTTGAGTCTCCTGCATTGGCAGGTGGACTCTCCACCACTGAGCCACCAGGGGAGCCCTCCTCAGCTCTCTTATGGACAGTGGCTTCTAATTCTCTCATCTTGGAAACCTCCCCTGACCTGTAGCCCTCAGACTAGCCAGCCCCTCCTCTTGGCTACCATTGCAGCTTTTAGTCACCAGTTATTGAGTTCCTATGTGACAGATTCTGTGCTAGGACTGTGGATCTAAGTCAGTAGGAGACTGCAGATAGTGCTGGCTTCATGGAGTTTATAATCTAGTGGGGGCCCTAGTTGTTAAATAGTCACAGAAATTAATATGTAATTACATATTGTGGTAAGTGCTTAGAAGGAAAAGTGAAGGGTAGAGGAGATATTATAATGGGAGTGGGAGGGGGAAGGCATCTAGTTTAAATTGTAAGATTTGGGGGAATTCCCTGGTGGTCCAGTGGTTAGGATTCTGTACTTCCACTGCAGGGGGCATGTGTTCAATCCCTGGTCGGGGAACTAAGATCTCACATGCCCCTAGGCTCAACCAATAAGTAAATTGTAAGTTTTGGGAAGATTTCCCAGAGGCCAGAGTGAGGAGTTGGCCTTGGTCTCAGTCAGGTGAAGGTTGGGGGAAGAGAGTCCCAGCCAGGGAAAACTTGAAGAGGGTGAGACAGGAAAGGGTTTGGCGTGTTCCAGGACATGAAGCTCAGCCAGAGTGGGTGGTGCCCCACGAGCCAGGAGGCTTGGTGGGAGATGGGGCTGAAGGAGCAACAGCAGCAGCCAGCCCAGCCAGCCCAAAATCAGGACTTTGGCCTTTGAAGAACCGTGGGAGTCATCAAAGCATTTAGAGCAGTAGAGTGACATAATCAGATATCTTTTTTTTATTGGGGTATAGTTGATGTGTAACATTTTATGAGTGTTGGGTATGCAGCATAATGATTCAGTATTTGTATATCCAATATCATTTTAGCCAGTGTCTCCAGCTGCTAGATGGAGATTAAGGAATGGGTAGGAGGGGCAAGGTGGCAGCAGGTCTCCATGTAGGAGTCTGTTTTCAGTTCAGTTCAGTTCAGTCGCTCAGTCGTGTCCGACTCTTTACAACCCCATGAATCGCAGCACGCCAGGCCTCCCTGTCCATCACCAACTCTCAGAGTTCACGCAAACTCACGTCCATCAAGTCGGTGATGCCATCCAGCCATCTCATCCTCTGTCGTCCCCTTTTCCTCCTGCCCGCAATCCCTCTCAGCAGCAGGAGTCTGTTTTAGCATCTGAGAAAAGATGATGGCAGCTGGCCCAGGAAGGATGTGGAGGCTGGAGTTCCAAAGACAGAGCAGGGGTATTTGGTGTCATGCACTGCGGTCATACTGTAGTCCCCCGACCCAAGGGGCCTTGAGGTGCGGCCACAGCAGTGGAGCTGGGTAGTGGTAGTGGCGGTTGCTGTCAGTCCTTTGTGGGGAGAAAGTGTTTACCTGTGATTCAAGGGACTTGGGTCCCTAGAAACTCTCACTTAGGGAAGCTCTCCTCTCCCTTCCTGGTAGTCCTTCCAAATCTTCCCTCTTCACAAGCTCTAACTCACTGATATCCCAGCCCCATCTGCCACCTGACTCACCAAGAAATTCACTCAACAAATGCTCACTGGTCTTCCCAGGTGGCGCCTGCCAGTGCAGAAGACAGTAAGAGACGTCAGTTCGATCCCTGGGTTGGGAAGATTCCCTGGAGGAGGGCATGGCAACCCACTCCAATATTCTTGCCTGGAGAATCCCACGGACAGAGGAGCCTGATGGGCTATGGTCCACGGGGTTGCAAAGAGTCAGACACGACTGAAGCAACTTAGCATGTATGCAGTTGTGCACTGGTTCTGACCTGTGTTAGATGTTAGGACTGAGGCCAGGCTCAGTGGAGGGCACTCACTTAAGTTCCTATTCCCACCTGCTCCCCTTGCTCCCAGGCCTTTCTGCTCAGCATCCCCTTCCCCAAGAGGTGACTCTCCCTCTATCTGAGATGAAGGCCCCAGCAGTGCTCAGAGCTGCTCTCTGCTTCTGCAGCCAGGTCCTCGCACCCTTGGGAATCCTAGTCTCCCTCCCTGCTGGCCTGTGAACATGCTTCAATGTCTTCTCAAGCCTTGGACCACCCACTCCAGCCACTGCCCCTTCTCTTTCCTTCACTGCCAGTGGTCTCAGAAAAGTTGCCTCCTCTGCAGTCCTCAGCCCATTTGTCTAGTCTCTGCTTGCAGAGCATCTCCCTAATGGCTCCTCTAAGGACCCAGTGACCTCTGTGCCCCTGAAGGAGTGCATAGGAAGTCACTTCTAGATACTGTCAGAAACTCCCTGTGTGGTCCCCACAGCACCCTTCTCCTCTTGCTTCCCAGACTCCTCCCAGAGCTCTACCCCATCCTTGTCTTCTCTGCTCACTGAGCACATTCTCCCTGGGGCAGGGCAGTGGCTCTCCTCAAATTACCCCTGTGCGCTGGACACTCGCAGTTCCCACCTCCAGCCCAGCCATCCTCCTGCACCTCAGACCTACTGCTCCCTGAACTTCTCCCCTCTGACGACTGCAGTGCCCTCTTCTCTACAATAATCTCCCCCATGCCCTCATCTTCATGACAACACTGTCAGCCCAACACCTGCAACACCGGGACGAGACAGCCTGCCCTTTCAGTACCCATTGCAGCTGGTATTCAACAGGCATGTATTAAATTCCCACTATGTGCCAGGATTAAGGAGGCTTTCTTAAACAAATGCAACAACAAAAAAGAAAAAAAATCATAAAGGAAAAAAAAATCGGTAAACTCAAGTGTAATAAAAATTTAGAAGTTCTATTAATCCAAAATACTAAAATAAAAAAGAGACCACAGACTGAGAGAAGGCATTGCAAAATGTAATGAAGGATTATTTTTCAGCACATATAAATAGCTCCTGTATACCAATAAGAAGAAACCAAACAACCTAATAGAAAAATGAGAAAAAAACATGAGCAGACATTTCACAGAAGAGAAAGCAGGCATGGCCAACACACATATGAAAATATACTCAACCTCACAATCAACCAGGGAAAATTCCATTAAAACCATAATGAAATACCATTTCATACACATCAGACTAGAAAAAATTAAAGAGTTTGATAATACCAACTTTGTTGAGGGTGTGGAGAGACAGGAACTCTATGTACTGTTGTTGGGACTAGAAATCAAACATACAAGCTGAAGAACAATTTGTCAATATCTAGTAGTTGAAGATGCACATGATCTAAGATTGAATCATTGCACTCCAACATAAATAACCTGGAGAAACTCTGGCAGGTGTAGAAAACTGTACATCACAGCATTGTATCTAAAGCAAAACATTCAGAACAATCTAATTGTCTATCAATAAGAGAATGGAAAATACATTTTTATTCAAGTGTCGCTTGCTATCTGAACTCACTCTCCTGATAATTTCTACCATGACTTTTAAAACTTTTAACTAGTAGAAAACCTGGCTTAAACCTGCAGGTGTTCCCCAGCACAAGCCTGGGTGAGATGATGTGAAGTGAGCTGTGGTGGTAACTCAGCTGTTCAGGTAGGATAGGCTTGCATGTCATGCTCAAGTTCCTTAAACGTATTTGGTATGTAATTGTGACAATCTTCTCATTGTTAAGCAGAACTGTCTTCTAAGAGAGTGGGAAAGCCTGAATCTGAGAGGCTGAAGAAAGCTCACTCATTAAAAGAAAATCTGGAAGTAATAAAGCTCATTGAGAGGGCTGAACATGTGAAAGTTGTAAGCTTGGCCAGGCATGTGTGCGTGCGTGCAAAGTTGCTTCAGTCATGTCTGACTCTTTGCAACCCTATGGACTGTAGCCTGGCAAGCTCCTCTGTCCGTGGGATTCTCCAGGCAAGAATACTGGAGTGGCTTGCCATTTCCTTCTCCAAGGGATCTTCCCAACCCAGGGACTGAACCCAGGTCTCTTATATCTCCTGCATTGGCAGGCAGGTTCTTTACCACTAGTGCAACCTGGAAAGCACCTTGGGCAGGCATGCATCCCCCTCTATCACACATAGGAACTGTCCTATGTGTGAGAAGACAAACATAAAAAGCTCACTCAGTGTCAGGTAATGAATCAATCAGTGTTTTAAATGCTTTAGGACTTTATGCAATGATGGAAATATACTATATCTGCTGTCCAAAATGATATGATGGCCTTCAGCTGCGTGGGGCTACTGAGCACTTGAAGTGTGTCTAGTACAATTGAGGACCTGAAATTTTTAACTTCATTTACATTTAAATAGTCTCATGTGGCTAGTAGATACCATATTGGACGACAGAGCTTTATACTGTGCAGAAATCTTTGGTGATCATTCATTTTTTTTAAAGAATTTCAATGATATTGGGATAAAATTAGTTGAAGTTTACAGATGAGCTGGCAACATATTATTATTTTTCCCAACTAAAATTATATAATAGGAGCTTTCACTGGGCTTCCATGATGGCTCAGTGGTGAAGAACCTGCCTGTAATACAGGAGAAGCGAGTTTGATTCCTGGGTCTGGAAGGTTCCTCTGGAGAAGAAAATGACAACCCACTTCAGTATTCTTGCTTGGAAAATCCAATGGACAGAGGAGTCTGGTGGGCTACAGTCCATGGGGTTGCAAAGAGTCGGACACAACTGAGCACATGCATGCATGAGCTTTCACTATCTACAGATTTACTGTTAGGAATGGGCTGTGCTCTGATAAAAAGGGAATACCTGTATACACACGTAATGGAATACTATACAACAGAGAAAATGAGTGAACTAGGGCAAGATATCCAGAAAGCTAAACCTCACAAGTATAATCAGACTGAAGAAAGAAGTATATGGAAAGACACACACAATATGATACTATGAGCATAAAGCTTTAAAACATGCAAAATAATACTCTATTCATGTATAAACATATGAATGGGAATGCTCAACTGGGTAGAGGTCAGCTTTCATGGGAAAGAGGAGATGAGATTGTAGGGGACACACAATTAAACTCTGCACCTCTCCTGACTCCCCACCACCTGCTGCATGCTCTGCAAAGACAGAGGGTGAACAGGGCCAGCACAGAGTGGAAGCACCTCCTCTCAGAAGGCTTCTCTGTCCCTCACCCCAACAGACAGAGTCTAGGGCCTCCTCTTGCTCCCAAGGCCCCAGTGTTGGCCTCTGATACACCCGATCACTCCAGCCTGATGCCTCTCTCCACATCACTCCCTCATCAGCAGATATCTTCCAGAACAGACACGATGTCTGTTGTTCACCAGCCCTGTTTTCGCTATACTTGGCACAGTGCTCTATAAATAACTAAATGAAGGAATGAATATAGGTCTGTTTGGGGATTTAGAGTCATCATTATCATTCATTTCTTCTCTGACCCTTTCTGTGTGCCCAGCATGGTCAGGGCACTGGGGATACAAATATGAGTTGACTGTGGCTAGTGCCCTCAAGAAGTGTTTGGTGTGGAGAGGGGTAAGCCAGGTTGTGGGAGGGACTGGGATACAGAGACATGCACTGAGGCATAGGAGCCCAGAGAGACCCCTGGCCCAGCCTGGAGACAAGGGGCACAGGGAAGTCAGGGTACAGATTCTAAGCTGGTGTCAAAGAATAACTAGAGTCGCCTGCGTGAAATTGAGGGGGGTGGGCAGCATGCAAAGACCTGGAGGTGAGAGAGAACATGGCCAATTCTGAGACCCTTGTGTGGCTCAGTCCTGTTGGAGGGTCCAGTGGAAGGGAGGAGTGGGCCAGCCAAGGCTGAAGAGGGGGGAGGGACCAGGTCTTGCAGGGCCATGAATGTTGCTCAAAACCTTGGTTTATTCTCAGGGGGGATAAGAGCCATGGAAGGGTAAAGTAGGGGAGGGGCATAATCAGTCATGTCTTAGAAAGTTCACATGACCCAGCTGCTGTGAGGAAGGGCAGGAGAGGAGGCAGGGGACAAGTGAGGGCCAGTAGTCCAGGCAGGTGACCAAGGTGGTGGGGGTGAAAGAGGGGTGTTAAGTGAGGGGCTGATTAGAAAGGGGACTGTGAGGACTTTTTAGCAGGTAGAATCAGCAGGATTTAGGCAGATTGTGACTGTAAGGAAGACAGAGGAAGTATCTTGGTTTGGGTTCGCCTAGAAGCCAATCTTGAGGCAAGGATTCAAATGCAAGTAGTTAATTTCTGAGATGATCCTGAAAGCATCAGAATAAGGGCCTGGAAAAGGAAAGAAGCCAATTCCGGGTGGTTGTACGGTCAGGCCTCTCAAGGTGGCTGTTCCCTTGTTCTCTGTACATCTATCGCCTTTCCAGTGCTTGCTTCACCTACACCTTACTCACACGAGTAAACTTTCTACTTACTTACCCCAGGCCCTAGCTAGTGATTATTCTTATCATAGAGGTACTGAGGGGCATACCCCTCTGCTGGTTTCCTTGATAACCAATAAGCCAACCCAATGTCAGTTTCCCCCATAACTGGCAATCTCTCCACCTACCCTCTGGGAGGGAAGACCGACACCACTGTTGCTCTAAGACCTTGCTTCAGAGGTGTGTGCTCCCCCATCCATTAAACCACTGATACCTCTGTTGCTGACTCTGGACTTTTTTTTCGATCTTGAAGCTGGGTGAGCACAGGCCTTTGTAGGCCTGTGAGGTGCGGCCCAACACTGATCAAAGAGCAGATTATCACTGGGGGGTAATCCCATTGGGAACCTCCAGGAGGTGGCAAGAATCCGCCTCAGAGATGTCCCACAGGAGGGGCAAGGAATCCAGAGCATTTATCAATCGACTCTGGCTGTCATTAGTTAAAGGCTGGTCTCCAAATGTTCTGACACTTCTGGCCAAGTGTGCTCCAAATGGCCAGAGAAAGCCCCTAGGAAGAATCCCAGTTACTCTCAGCAAGAAGATGCAGGGGTGTAGGGAGTAGTGAATGCTGGGGGTTGTGATCAGGGACCTGCTCCAGCATCTGCTACAGGGGAAAGGAGCCCCATTTACCCCCAGTAGGCTGAGCCCTGGTTCTCCAAGGTGGGTAGATGGGGGGAATCTGTGTTGAAATTGGATAGTGGGGGTTGGCTTGATGGCCCTGACTTCCCAGCATCCTATCCTGAGTCCTCAGCCCTCAGCCTTTCTTGTCTGGTCCTAGATGGTATGAAGACCCTCATCTGATTTTGGTGGAGACTGTGCTCCAACCACTGGACGTGTCTATCTGATTAGCTTAGCCAAGTGGTTTGATCGCCGCACACAAATCAAGTCAGAGAAACGGGGTGGCTCTTTAATAAAATAACATCCCATCACCCCCAGGATTGTCAGGGAGCTGGAGACACAGATCTGGGAAACATACCAATTTAATGTTCATTTCTCTGGGCCATAGGACAGGTGAGTTTGCTTAATGGGAGAGAGGAAATCAAGACGAGGGTTTGGGCTGAAGCCATCAGTTAAAAGAGGGAAGAAGAGATGCCCGCAGGCAAGACTGAGGAGGAGCAGCCAGAACAGTGAGGTGTGCAGCGGAGTAGTGTGGTGTCACTGAGGCCAAGAGCAGACAGGTTTGGGAGAAGCAAGGAGGCTGCTGCGGGCTCGGAGCAGGGCCCAGGAGCCAGGCCTCATCCCCCTGGCTCCAGCAGAGGTCAGAGAGCCCTTCGTTAAACCAGGTCTGGCAGCACACTTGCCTCCTTCTCTTCTCCCTTTTCCTCCTCCTTCTCCCAGCCTCTGTCCGTGGCCTCAGGAGCCTTAGCAGCTGGCAGGCGTCCAGTGAGACCCAGAGTTGACAAGCTATGTCTGGCATTTCCAATGACTTCGAGACTACCCTGCTCCTGTCAGCCCCCAGTTTTGATGTGTCTGCAGCTTCCTCCCAAGGCCAGTGCTGCTCTTTCAGCCCTAACCATGGTCCCAAGACTGCCCAACCCCTTTCCTGAGGTCCAGGAGCCCCACGTTGCTCCTTTTTGTTCTGTCCGTTCAGTGTCCGTGGGCAACTGATGTCCTGAAAAGGACCACCACTTCCAGAAGTTTCCCCTTTCACATTCCCACCGCATTCCAGCTGCCCAACCTGGTATTAATCCACAATTTCATGACCCAGGAATTTTAGCCCTGGCAGTCCATCCTCAGGGTTTGGGATTCCCACCTGCCTTCATGTACATTGATGGGAGGTGGGGGGTGATTCCTTGCTCTTTTCTAGGTCTCAGTTTCCTCAACTACACAATTTCCTCAACAGTCCCCTCTCTGCCTCCCTACCATGGTCACAGTTTGTAAATTCTCCTTATGCATGCTGTTTGCCTCTTGGTATGCTATTCCTTTCCTTATCCTCTTCATGAGTCCTGCTCACCCTTCCAAGTTCTGCTAATAAAACATGTTATAGTTTTATTTATTTGTGCTATACAGTAGCTTCCCACTAGCGATCTATTTTAACACATGGTAGTATATATCTGTCAAGGCTCTGCCCCCAATTCGTCCCACCTTCCCCTTCCCCACATCATGTCCACATCTGTTGTCTATGTCTGCATCCCTATTCCTGCTCTGCAAATAGGTTCATCTGTACCATTTTTCTATATTCCACATACATGTGTTAATACAAATGCTACCTTTTTTTTTTTCACGTGTGCTATGAGCCAGCATCATACTAAGGGTTTTACGAACATTTTCATGCTTCATTTGTACATGGAGTCTGAATAGATACTCTGATTATTCCCATTTTACAGATGAGGAAACTGAGGTTCAGAAAGACTATATGACTTGCTTTAGGTTATACATCTAGGCAATGTTGGTCAGAACTAGAAATCAGGACTTCCGAGGCAAGACTGAGGCTGTTCTCTTTTCAGTTTGGCTCCCTCCTACCATGCCCACCAGAGCTGCTCCTGATTGAGAAGTTAGCTGGAATTAAAAGGAGCACAGTGACTGTGGTAAAGCTGACAGAGGTCTGCTGCTCAAACTACATCTGGAAGCTCATTGACCCCACTACACTGCTTGCTGCAGGGGGATCAGGGGTAACAAAATCAAAACGAGGAGCAAGAAGCCAAATTACATGAGGGTGGAAACTTCAGATCAGGGGTCAGATCTTTCACTGGGTACCCACAGATCCCCATTCCTTTCAAATCAGACTTGCTGAATGTGTACCATTCCTGGTATTCTTGCCTGGGAAATTTCATGGACAGAGGAGCCTGGCAGGCTTACAGTCCATGGGGTCACAAAGAGTCGGACAAGACTGAAGCAACTAAGCATGTTAAATCTGAGGTACAGCCAGATTTTATTGTTTGGTTAAATAATTTAAACTTCCTAATGAAGAAAGAATTGATGTTTTCATTCATTTCAGCTCTTTAAAAATCAACAAATTCAATATCCAAAGATTGGAAATGACCTAAATGTCTATTCACAGAGAACTGGCTAAATAAATTATGACTGTAAACAGGACAAAGAAGCATTTTGTTTGTTGGTGTAAAAAGACTTTCAGGAAATCTGCAAAAGAAAGCCAGTTATACGTGTATGAATGTGTAGCCTTTTGTAAGAAAAAAAGAATGCAGCTTTTAGGATTTATGTATGCATACAGTTATCTGGAAAGATGATAAAGCCATGAATGGTGGTTTTTTGTAGAAATAATGAGAGAGCCTCTTCACTGTTTACCTTTCATTTGTGTTTTGTTTGAACTGAGTGAATGCCTTCTTTAATAGAAAATTAAATTTTAAAAATAACACTTTCTTAAATCAAGATGTCACATTTAATAAAGTTGTTCCAAATGGTGGGACTTGATAGTATCTCATTATTGAGAAAAATGGAAAATTTTTATAAACAGAATTTTGTAGAGGGATTTACTGTTTTCTAAGTAGTTTTGCAGGAGAAGGCAATGGTACCCCACTCCAGCACTCTTGCCTGGAAAATCCCATGGATGGAGGAGCCTGGTAGGCTGCAGTCCATGGGGTCACTAAGAGTCAGACACGGCTGAGTGACTTCACTTTCACTTTTTACTTTCACACATTGGAGAAGGGAATGGCAACCCACTCCAGTGTTCTTGCCTGGAGAATCCCAGGGACGGGGGAGCCTGGTGGGCTGCCGTCTATGGGGTTGCACAGAGTCGGACACGACTGAAGTGACTTAGCAGTACAGGTGATTACTCTCATTTCTCAGAGGAGGAAGCTGAGGCTTAGAGAGGACAATGCTCTTGCCCGATGTTAGGAAGGAAAGGAACTGGAACTGGAACCCAGGGGCCTGATAGCAGGAACCTCTGAAAATGCAAAACAAAGCCACACCTTTGCTGCTCAGAGGGCTGGTGACTCATAGAAGGTAGGATAAAATAATTCTCTTAAGTGGTTTGAAGATTAATTGAGGTAAGGTATGTAAAACTCTGAGCACTGTGCCTACCACAGAGTAGTTAATAAAAAAACTTTCTTTAAATATTGTTTTATGTAAACAACAGAAGAAGATATTCCAATTCAACTGGCATTTCTTGAACACTCCATATGTCAGCCATGTGAACTAAATAGGGGAGAAGCATTGGAAAATGGAAGGAAGTATAGGAAATGACTTTTGCCCTAATGATGCTTATAATCTTACTGGTGAGACAAAGTTTAAGTCAACTCACATACTTTTTCTACAGTTATTATTGTCAGTGTTCAGTTGAGTTTTTCCATGTTAAGCTTTATTGCAAAATTGAAAAGAAATAGTCTGTCCAATTTTATGTGCACTGATTTTAAATGACAAATGACAAATTTTACACGGAAAACTGTTTTTTTTTTTTTCCCCAGAAAATTTTATGCCATTTTGGGTAACACTGTGCACAATGTTCATACTCTCAACCACGCTCCATTGTAGCTGAGGTCCTGAGCACGTATCTAGATCTCTAGTTCAAGCTGCTTTTAGAAAAGGCAGAGGAACCAGAGATCAAATTGCCAACATCCGCTGGATCATCGAAAAAGCAAGAGAATTCCAGAAAAACATCTATTTCCGCTTTATTGACTATGCCAAAGCCTTTGACTGTGTGGATCACAATAAACTGTGGAAAATTCTGAAAGAGATGGGAATACCAGACCACCTGATCTGCCTCTTGAGAAACCTGTATGCAGGTCAGGAAGCAACAGTTAGAACTGGACATGGAAAAAGAGACTGGTTCCAAATAGGAAAAGGAGTATGTCAAGGCTGTATATTGTCACCCTGCTTATTTAACTTCTATGCAGAGTACATCATGAGAAATGCTGGGCTGGAAGAAGCACAAGCTGGCATAAAGATTGCCGGGAGAAATATCAATAACCTCAGACATGCAGATGACACCACCCTTATGACAGAAAGTGAAGAAGAACTAAAGAGCCTCTTGATGAAAGTGAAAGAGGAGAGTGAAAAAGTTGGCTTAAAGCTCAACATTCAGAAAACGAGGATCATGGTATCCAGTCCCAACACTTCATGGCAAATAGATGGGGAAACAGTGGAAACAGTGTCAGACTTTATTTTTCTGGGGTCCAAAATCACTGCAGATGGTGATTGCAGCCATGAAATTAAAAGACGCTTACTCCTTGGAAGGAAAATTATGACCAACCTAGATAGCATATTCAAAAGCAGAGACATTACTTTGCCAACAAAGGTCCATCTAGTCAAGGCTATGGTTTTTCCAGTGGTCATGTATGGATGTGAGAGTTGGACTATAAGGAAAGCTGAGCACTGAAGAACTGATGCTTTTTAAACTGTGGTATTGGAGAAGACTTTTGAGAGTCCCTTGGACTGCAAGGAGATCCAACCAGTCCATTCTAAAGGAGATCAGTCCTGGGTGTTCATTGGAAGGACTGATGTTGAAGCTGAAACTCCAATACTTTGGCCACCTGATGCGAAGAGCTGACTCATTGGAAAAGACCCTGATGCTGGGAAAGATTGAGGGCAGGAGAAGAAAGGGACGACAGAGGATGAGATGGCTGGATGGCATCACCAACTCAATGGACATGGGTTTGGGTGGACTCCGGGAGTTGGTGATGGACAGGGAGGACTGGCGTCCTGCGGTTCATGGGGTCGCAAAGAATCGGACACGACTGAGCGACTGAACTGAACTGAATCATCCTATATTATTGAGGGTTTTTAGCATTAATGGCGGAGAAGGCAATGGCACCCCACTCCAGTACTTTTGCCTAGAAAATCCCATGGACGGAGGAGCCTGGTAGGCTGCAGTCCATGGGGTTGCTAGAGTTGGACACAACTGAGCGACTTCACTTTATTTTTTCACTTTCATGAATTGGAGAAGGAAATGGCAACCCACTCCAATGTTCTTGCCTGGAGAATCCCAGGGACAGGGAACCCTGGTGGGCTACCGTCTACGGGGTCGCACAGAGTCAGACACGACTGAAGTGACTTAGCAGCAGCAGCAGCAGCATTAATGGGACCAAAGTGGTGGTGGTGTTGCATGTCCTCTGTATTATCTAGAGTTTAATTGTCTCGACATACACAATGCTGATCTTGGCTTCTGGAAATTTCAGATCAGAAAAATACTGAGTGATGCTGTATTTATTGAAAATTGTCATATAGAAAGAACAGAATTGTTCTTTCCAATTATTTTTTTCCTCCAAAGTTTGAGAATAAGGGGATGTAATTTTAATTTCAAAGAAAAAGCCCTGATTTCCCAGAGAGGGAAGTGTGAAGAGCGTGCTTGTGTGGAAACACTCCCATGTGCCACCATTTGAAGACCTGACTGGCAGAAGCTCTTAGATGTTGCCACTCTCAGAAGTGGATGAGAAAGGCCAGAAGAACAAAAGCAAGGATAACAAGAAGGCATCATCAGGAGGGTTTGGATCCACCTCGAGCTCCTTCTGCAGGTTGGAAGAGAGGTATTTCACTGGAATCCTGCTGGCTCTTCCAGTAACAGAACTGACAAGAAAGAGAACCCTTCCAAAGAGTTGGCACTTCTGGGTTTAGGGAAGCAATCATGGGGTTCAACTTTTCTTCAGGTGGCTTATGGACTGATAGTGTATGGATTTAGAAAAGAGCAGGAGGGAGTCCCTGGTGGCCCAGTGGTTAAGAATCTGCCTGCCAATGAAGGGGACACAGGTTCGAACCCTGGTCCTGGAAGATCCCACATGCTACGGGGCAACTAAGCCCATGCACCATAAATAGTGAAATGCACATGTCTTAGAGCCCATGCTCGGCAGTAAGAGAAGCCACTGCAGTGAGAGGCCTGTGTGCTGCAACTAGAGAAAGCGTGCACGCAGCAACGAAGACCCAGCCCAGCCAAAAATAAAATTAAATGAATAAATAAATACATAAAAGATTTTTTTAAAAAGAGCAGGAGGCAAAGTAACGTAATGTCTAGTGTTAAATAACTACACTTGGCCAAAACTGTACACAAGATGCACAGCAGATAAGAAAGCAAAGCACGAACCAAGATTAACTATGAGGTAAGTGATGAAGTGAGTCTCTTAGAAGACTGAACAAGCCTCCATCCATAGAATGGACATAGAGACAGAATTACTCCATGAAAAAAACACCAGGAAAATAAAATCCTGAATCTCCTCATATTATCATTGCTTTTCCTGGATCTTAACCAGCATTTTCCTTGTTCCTTGGGCTTTAAATAGGGAGTTCAGCATGGACCCCCACATTGGAATGGAAAACTCACCAGCTCACCAACCCTGGTTCACAGACCCTGGAGAATGTTTAAGATACAGAATGCTATTGACCCACAGAAGAGAAATAGCCTTGATGTGAGAAAGGCAGGTTATGACTGGGTTTTGCTTTGCCTTCAGCAAATTGGATGCAAATGAAAAGAAATGAAGTCTAGGTATCTTGATAGCAAAGTCGACTTCAATGGAAAACACCACGTCCTTATTGACATAGGTGCTGGTACAAGATGTTTAAAGAACCAAGAAGCTGTCATATAGATAGTGGCTGGTAACACAGACCTTGCAGAAGGTTGGCTTAAGCTTTTGCCCTGTGCGGGCAGTGGCTCTAACAAATTCCATCTCATAGTTGCACACATACACACGTGTGCTTGCACAAAGCCAAACCTCAACTCTGAACACATCTGATGAGATGTGGTGTGTGCGTGCTCAATCATTTAGTTGTATCTGACTCTTGGCAACCCTATGAACTGTAGCCCACCAGGCTCCTCTGTCCATGGGATTTTCTAGGCAAGAACACTGGAGTGGGTTGCTGTTTCCTCCTCCAGGAGATCTTCCTGACCCAGGGATCAAACCTGCGTCTCCTGTGTCTTCTGCATTGGCAGGTGGATTCTTTACCACTGAGCCACCTGGGAAGCCCTGGGATGTGGTGCCTTATATAATCATGGATTACAAATAGCCACAAAGCAGTTATAGGCTATTATTATTATTATCATCAACATATTGTATATAGAGATGACAATGAAGAAGAAAGTAAGTTAGCTGAGTCATTCACCCAACACAGGAGATGATGTTCTTTGACACAGAAGTCATCAAGATCAATGACAACAGAAATCCATGAAGCACTGTATTGAAGAGAAAACACAGCTATGGGGTATAAAGGTAAGAACTTGGGTAGAGTAATCAGGGCCAGGTTCTCCACCATGGTGACAACTTGTTAACCCAGCAAGGGTAAGTTCAGGCCCTAAGTAAAGTCACGTCAACAGGCATTCCCATATGGGGAGATACGTGCAAAGAAAATGCATCTCCCTATCAAACTCTAAAAAATGGGATGATTCCCACATCCACAATAAGAGGTTTGCTAGGGCTGCTCTAACAAAGTACCACAGGTTGGGTGGCTTAAACTTTAGAAATGAGTTCCCTACCGATACGGAGGCTTGAAGTCCAAGGTCACGGTGACAGCAGGATTGGGTCCTTGGCATGCAGATGCCCATTTTCTTCCTGTGTTTCCATACCACCCTCCCTCTGTGTGTGTCTGTATCGGAATATCTTTCCTTGTAAGGACACCAGTCATACTAGATTAGGGGCATCTCAGTGACCTCATTTTACCTTAACTGTTTCTTTAAAGATCCTTTCTCCATTAAGTACCATTCTGAGCTACTGGGTGTTAGGACTTCAACATATTTTGGGGGAGGGGTTCAGCATAGAAGAGTGGGAAAAAACAAAATGTGGTACAGTCTCTTCTCTGTTTCTGATTTTCTGCCCCTTCGAGACAAATAGCTTCTGGGCATTTAGGGATTTGGGACCCACACTTTTGTAGCAGTGAGTAGAGACGAGACCTTAGCTTCAATTTGATTCCTATGTTTACTTGTCTGTAAAGTAAAGAAGTAGGTCATTTATTCTGTTCAGTTCAGTTCAGTTCAGTCACTCAGTCATGTCCAACTCTTTGCAACCCTATGAATCGCAGCACGCTAGGCCTCCCTATCCATCACCAACTCCCTGAGTTCACTCAAACTCACATCCATCGAGTCCGTGATGCCATCCAGCCATCTCATCCTCTGTCATCCCCTTTTATTCTGTAGAAGTCCTCAAATTCTGGATCTGGTTAATTGCATCCCCAAACTGTCATTTAACATGTTCTTCTGTACCCTGTATTTCCTGAAAACTGATAGCTAAATCAGTTTGATCAGATTCAGGATCAATTTTTTTTTTAGCAGGAATTCACATGTGGTGGTCTGTACTTCCTATTGCACCACATTAGCAAGACATAATGACTGATCGCCTTCTCTTTTTTGTGATGCTAATACTGGTCAGTGGGTTCAGGTACTATGAGACTATTTGTGGGGCACTCATGGCCATTGATAACTGCCTAGACCTGTCCAATGGAAATGTAATTCAAGGCGCAGGTGTGGTTTAACATTTTCAAGTAACTACATTTAAAAACTAATCAGAAATAAGTGAAATTGACTTTAGTAACATTAACTTTATTATCATTGCAACATGTAACCAATATGAAAAATCAATAAGATATTTTGCCTCTTTATTGTACCAAGTCTTCAAAATCCAGTGTGTGTTTTACACTTGCAGCACATCTCAATTCAAATGAGCCACGTTTCAACAGCCACTCACGATATGATAACCAACGCTGTTTAAGATTTCTTTATAATTCTCTTTGTCCTTAGAACATGTCCCTCTTAGCTGTGTAGAGTGTGGCAATTATTAATTCCAGGAAAATCAGAAAGTTAGGCAAGAAAGAAAATGTAATCATGGAACGCTATTAGATATTAACTAAATTAATATTTTAGTTAGTATTAACATTCTAAAGGAGATCAGTCCTGGGTGTTCATTGGAAACTCCAATACTTTGGCCACTTCATGCAAAGAGTTGACTCATTGGAAAAGACTCTGATGCTGGGAGGGATTGGGGGCAGGAGGAGAAAGGGACGACAGAGGATGAGATGGCTGGATGGCATCACTGACTCAATGGACTTTTTTTTTTATTATGAGTTTGAGTAAACCCCAGAAGTTGATGTAGACAGGAAGGCCTGGTATGTTGCAATTCATGGGGTCACAAAGAGTCGGACACAGCTGAGGGACTGAACTGAACTGATTAGATGTTAACTGCGAACAATACTTTCAAAGTCATAAAAATGTAAGCACTGAGTATTAATTTATCCCAAAATTTCAATGGGAGGATGAGGGAAGAGAACTTCACAGAGGAAATCAGTAGATAAAGTCTAAAATAGAAGTAACCAATTTTTTTTAACAGCCTGAATTTGTTATTGCCATGGGACAGTTTTTTCTCCAGTCGAGTTTACGTTTCCAGCTTGTTTTCATTTTGTGAATTTAACACTAATTCCTCTCCTCCTTCTTTCCCTGCCCCTCCTCCCCAGGCCACCCCCACCACTCCTCCCGAGCAAGAACTGGGGGAAAGGGAAAAGTCTCTTTCACTTCAGCAGGACTGTGACGTCCCTGCTGCGTGGGTGTTGCGTGTGACCCCTTTCCTGACAGCCCCGACGTGGACCACGTGTGTCCTCTGTCGGAGTCATCCCTCCTTGGCACACATGTGAGGTCTCTGCCCAGAGAGATGAGCCAGTGAGGGCAGGGATGGCAGTCCACAAGGCTTGGAGGAGGAGGAGGACGAGGCATTTACCAGGTAAGTAAGGCAGGGGCAGGGATGCTGCACACTGAGGGGTGGTGAGGACAGAGGCAAGCTGCCTGGCGTGTTCTCACAGCGCATCAAGGGCCTGCAGTCACTCCTCAGAGACCCTGTGCCGCTGCCCTGACATTTCTGGCCGCCCAGGACCCAGTGCCATTTCCTAATCTGCTTAATAACAGGCAAATACTGGCGTCTGCTGAGCCCATGGTCTTGGAACAAATAGACCCAATTAAAAGGCCATCATAGGGGAACTCAGGGGAAGAGGAAAAAAAGTCATTGATCAAATCAGTGCCCAGCTACCTTGTGGCTGGTTTGTGACCTTCTGCCCCAGAAGCCTTTCTCCCACTCTGCCCTAGACCCGGGAAACTTCTGGCCAGCCCAGCTCCATCCTCCACTCCTCTACCCTCTGACCAGCTGCACGACAGCTTGCTAGGCCTCTGACTTTTGGTTTCACTGCTCGCCAAACCCTGCAGGAAAAAACTGTCAGGGATCCTTCTGGCTCTTCCTGCAAAATACATCTGGCATGCCTCCATTTCTCACCACCTCCACTGCTACCATCTGGTCCTAATCCTCATGCTCTCTCGCTCGGATTCCTACATTGGCTCTTTCCAGCTCTGGCTGCTCCCATCCTCACCCCACTGTAGTTTTTTCTCCATACTGCAGCCAGACTGAGCCTTCTAAAATGCAAGGCAGACTGTACCTGCCGTGGCTTTCCAACCTCACTCACTGACCTACCAGATTCCCCCAGTCTATGGCCCCCGCTTCTTCTGTCTTCACCCTGAACACCAGCCTCCTTCACAGCCACACCTTTGTGCTCACTATTTCCTCCAGCTGGAAGGCTCTTGCTGCAGATAACCCCTCAGTTAACACACACAGCTCCTTCAAGTCTGTTCAAATGCTCTGTTTTAGCCTCTCCTGAGGTTTTACCTGACCACTCTATTTAAAATCACATCCTCCCTGTCTTCCTAATCTCTCCTGTGCTGCCATCTCCCCCATAGCACTGTCACCTCCTAACACATCATAGAATTCATGCTCTTTGATATCAGTTCTTTTTGTCTCTCTCACCCTACTAGGGTATAAGCTCCTAGAGAGAAGGATCTTCTTTTCCATTTACTGATGATTTCCAAAAATCTACAGCAGTACCTGGGACATAGTAGACGCTTGGTAAATATTTGTTGAATAAATAATAATCAATAATAATAAGGTTCCTCAGACAAAATGTGGCAAAACCATACACAGGAAGCATTATTGGGAATATAGTTCTGCTATGTGCTGCAACGTGAATGAGCCTTGAAAATACAATGCTAAGTAAAAGAAGCCAGGCACAAAAGGCCACGTACTGTGTGATTCCGTTTACATGAAAGGTGCAGATTAGGCTAATCTATAGAGAAAGAAAGTTGTGTTTGCCTAGGCCCATGAGTGGGGACGGGGCAGATCTGGGGAAAATGGGGAGTTGATTGTTCATGGTACAGGGCTTCTTTTTGGTGGCAATGAAATTTTTCTAAAATTAATGGGGGTGATACTTGCACAACTCTGTAAATACTTTAAAAACTATTGAATTGTGTATTTTAAATGGGTACACTTTATGTGCTGCATCGATTCAGTCATGTTTGACTCCTTGTGATCCTATGGACTGTGGCCTCCCAGGCTCCTCTGTCCATGGGATTCTCCAGGCAAGAATACCGGAGTGGGTTGCCATGCCCTCCTCCAGGGGATCTTCTCAACCCAGGCATCAAACCCACATCTCTCATGTCTCCTGTATGGGCAGGTGGGTTCTTTACCACTGTTATTTTTGTTGTTGTTGTTCAATCACTAAGTCATGATTGACAGCATTCTCATGGACAGTAGCAAGCCAGGCTCCTCTGTCCTCCACTATTTCCTGGAGTTTGCTCAAATTCAGGTCCATTGAGTCAGTGATGCGGTCTAACCATCTCATCCTCTGTTGCCCCCTTCTCCTTTTGCCTTTAGTCTTTTCCAGCATCAGGGTCTTTTCCAATGAGTCAGCTCTTTGCATCAGGTGGCCAAAGTATTGGAGCTTCAGCAACAGTTCTTCCAATGAATATTTAGGGCTGATTTCCTTTAGGACTGACTGGTTTGATCTCCTTTCTGTCCAAGGGACTCTCAGGATCACAACTCAAAAGCATCAATTCTATATGTTATTTATGTCTCAATAAATATGTTAAAAATAATAAGGTTTCTGCCTTCAAGGGCCCTTGTGAGATTTACATGAAATGATTGACTTGCTTTGTAAAGGAAAGGAATTATATAATGAGTACCCACTGATCTTAGATGTTCAACAAAACCATTATATGGTTTATCTTATTTATTCCTCGCTATGAATCTCATTCGTTCATTCAGTGAGTAATTGTGCACCTCCTATGTACTAGGCACTGTTTTCGACACAGGAGGTAAAGCAGGGACCAAACTAGACAAAGATCCCTGTCCTCTGAGAGCTTTCAGGAAGAATCAGACAATGCAAACAAAATGTGAACTGTGATTTTCCCTTTTTTTTTTTAATGACATGGAAATTGAGGTGCCCGAGGTCATCTGACTAATGAGAGGCAGAGTTGAGATTCAAATGGAAGTCTCCAAGGTTTGTGTGTTTCTGTGCCTCGTGGGTGAGGGCGCTGGGTTGGCTTAGGTGGAGTGAAAGCTTGTGGACAAAGTGTGGGTCTGTGGTGAGGATGTTGGGGTGGGTCCCGGAGGGCTGGCTGAGACCCCTCCCCACCTGGTGCTTCCCACTTCATTCCAAGGGGCCCCCCTTCCTCATGACTGACAGTCAGATGTATCTTACCTACTAGATGCTGGCAGGATCCAAATTATAGGCATGTCATAGGTGGTAAGTGAACCTGAACTTCTCCCAGAGCAGTCACATGGGGGTGCCAGGAGAGGCAGCTGAGCTCAGTCACATCTCCCAAGGGATGGAGTCCAGTTGTGGAGACTGCCTCATGAGGAGGCAAGGACTTCTGGGGGGCATACAGAGGAGCCAGGGCTTTGGGTGGGGGTTGAGGCCTGGAACAGGACAGGGGAGGGAGCTGGGGGTGCCAGCCTGGAGAAGAGCCAGCTTGGGGTCATGGGTACACCCTCCATGGCTGCCCTGGGCTGCAGATAGGTGTGCCGTGTGCCCCTGTGGCCAAGCTGGGGAGACAGGGTTCTGTGAGGAGGCTCTCCTCCAGGGACAGGGGTTGCCTAGGAAGGAGTCACCTCTCCATCTCTGGAGGTGGGGGAGGAAACAAATGATGTCAGGGTGTGAAGGAGGTGCAGAGGGGACCCTTGTGGGGGGACAGATCCTTTCAGAGGCCCCAGCTTCAGAGTGGGGAGAAGATTCTGGCTTCCCTTCAGAAGAGCTCCCAGACCAGACTGGAGGGGTGGGGGGTGCTAGCTCTCAAGGCCTAAGTGCCTCCCCCAGTTCTGCAAGCCTTGGGGAGGGCCTCTCTAGCCCTGCTCCCCAACACTCAGCTGTGTCTTCAGACCCAGGGTTTGGGTGTCTTCCTGGCAGCCAGTGAAGGTGGGGATACCATCTGGGGCCTCCCTAAAGGTAAGTAGGAGGTCAAAGGGATAACCATGACCAGAGGACATCACAGAGTTGTCCTAGGGGACCCCCACTCCTGGCAGAAGCAATGAGGGCCAAGTGAGCACCTTTGAAACCCCACGTGGGACTCTGGGCCTCAGAGGGGCCCTGAGGACAGAGCAGCAGTGTCTGCCTCTCTTTTTTTTTTTCAAAGTTTGTTTTTCCTTTTAATGAGGGCCATTTTCCCCCCCAGTCTTTATTGAATTTGTTACAATATTGCTTCTGTTTTATGTTCTGTTTTGGGGTTTTTTTTTGGCTGCAAGGCATGTGGGATCTTAGCTCCCCAACCAGGGATCAAACTCATACCTGCTGCATTAGAAGGGAAAGTCTTAACCACTGGACCACCAGGGAAGTCCCTGCCCCTCATTCTTCCCTTTACAAAACCAGCAGCCAGTCATAAGCCTTTCTGAGGGAATAAAATACCCCACAGTGCTGAGCTTTGTCCTGGTGCCAGAGTGTAGCATGATGGATCCACTATGGGCTGTGGGGCTCTAGGTGGGTGTAAGGAAAGAGCAAATTAGCCAAGACGGCAGTGGTCAGGCTCTCTTGCCCCACGGCCTATTGCCCCACGTTTTGTAAATAATGATTATGTAACTGCACATGGGCTAGGTCCTATATAAGCACCACCTGGACTGCCTTTGCGGTCTAGTCAAGTTCAGTTGCACTGAGTTGTGTTACGTAGTCATTGTTGCTGCTGTGTCTGCCAGTAGAGGGTAAAGCACATCTGCTTTGCCATGGAGAATAAGAATGTCTGCATTTAAATGTCTACAACTCCTTGCATCTTCTTCCAGCTTCTTCCTAGCTCATGCCTTGCTTACCATGGGTTCAGCGAACAGTGAGATACAACAAGACAATTGGCACAGTCAGCAGGATTGAACATCGAGACAGTGGGGAGTCCCTGTGAGCCCATGGGGGTGGGTGGGCTGGAATGGAGAGCTGAAATGTCACCCACAATAAAGAGCTGAAACTCACCCACAACGGCAGCAACCTTTTGTCATTGCTGATCAGTCATCATCAGGAACACACCTGGAGCCAACAAGGCTTGGCTTATTACTTGCTGCAGCAAAGACTTCCCATCAGGGGATTCCGTGGGGTGTCTCCAAGGGGAAGAGTTAAGGAAGGGGTGTTTATAAGGTTGTGGGGGCTGAAGTGAGTCAAAGAATGGTCTTTGGCAGAGACTTATCAGAATTTTCAAAACAGGAAGCTGCTGGAACAGTCAGAGATCCTATGTTAAGAACACAGGAGAATTACTATTAAATCAGTTTGTCTGTGGTTTTCTCTTGGAACTTGTGAGTCTAAATTAGAAGTCCCCAACCTCCAGGATCTACTGATGATCTGAGGTGGAGCCAATGTAATAATAATAGAAATAAAGAGCACAATAAATTTAGTACAATTGAATCACCCCCAAACCATTCTCCACTCCTGGTCCATGGAAAATGGTCTTCCATGAAACCAGTCCCTGGTGGCAAAAAGGTTGGGGACCGCTGCTCTAAATAAATACATGGGTGTTTACAAGAGTGAGTTCAATCTGAGATGGACATCACAGCTTGGTCAGGAACGGTTACCTGTTTTGTAAGTCAGATGTTTTGTAAACTGTGTTCCCAGTTTCAGTTCTCAGTCCTATCTCCATCTTACACACCCCAGCAACCTGGTTGCCAGCAAGAGGGTCATTTTCTTCTCTTTACTCCACTGACGAGGGTCTGGACCTCAAGCTGCCTTTCAGCTGCTGCTGCCAACTCTGGCCACCAGGGGGCAGCAAGGCAGCATCCATGGACTGAAGACCTAGAGGGGACTAAGCGCTGCCAGGCAAGGGAGCTGAGCCAGTGCTCAGATTGAAGAGATAGGTCTGAAGCTCTGCACAGCTTCATTTGCTTTCCTTTCCTTCCAGGGATACCAGGAACGTGGAGAAAAAGGTGGAGGGAAATGGAGAGTGAGGAAGGAGGGAAACTGAAGGAAAGGGGATCCACAAAGCTGGAAGCTGGGTCCTCTGCCCGCTCCCATCTTTTCCTGCCATCCCCAAGCCAGTCTACTTCCATGTTCTGGTTCTAGTCTGACCTCCTGGCAGCCCCTCCTGGTCCTTCTCTTTCTCCCGCAGGTTGGTCATCCACCTGTGGCCTTTCTACTCCAGGGATCTATGTGGTACCTGCTGGGACTACCCCTCCCCCTCAGCCTTCTCCCTCAACACAGATGTGAACACACACACACACACACTAGCATAGGCTGTGTGATGACTTTTAATTTCCTCCCCCACATTTTGCAATTGATTTGGTCACAAAGGCTGGCCTAACAGCTTAATCCCACAATGAAGAGGGACTTTTCATGTGGCTGCTGATTTGGAATTTGGCTCCAGGACATAAATCTGAGGACACAGAGGGGTAGAATACCCATCTACTAAAGAAACCTAGAAACAACTGGGGTTAGATACCTTTTCAGTTTACTACCCCAGCTCCCTACCACCTCCTCTCTTGACTCTACAAGCTCAACATCTGACATCTCTGTAGTTGTGAATTCACAACAGAGTGGGAGTGGGGAGGGGGCTGGACAAGGGCTTTCCCACCCTCAGGCCAGGTGAAAGATGCTCTAGGGAAATCACTGAGGGAGTCTGGGGTGTATCAGTTCAGACTCTCAGCAGGAGAGATGGGGCACAAATTGGTCACTCTGGGATAGTTGAATGAAGAGACTCTTACAAAAGTGTGGTCTGCAGTGAGAGTTCAATGCATGAGGCAGGGCACCCAGGGCCAGTGCTCTGAGACAACCTGGAGGGATGGGGTGGGGAGGGAGGTGGAAGGGAGTTCAGGATGGGGGACACATGTAGACCTATGGCCGATTCATGTTGATGTATGGCAAAAGCCATCACAATATTGTAAAGTAATTATCCTCCAATTTAAGTAAATAAATATTTTTTAAAAGGAGTCTGGCAAAAAAATATGTGGTTTGGTGTTTGTGGGGACTCTGTGCAGAGCAGCACTGATGTCAGGTTGTCAGGGCCAGAGAAGCAAGGACAGCAAGAGAGGGCTGGGGCAGTCCTGGAGATGATCCACTGGCCCCTTTCCTCCTCATCTTGCCCCACACCCAGAGAAGAGGGGCACCCCAAGGACAGGGAGCAGGGTCCTGCCAGAGCTGGGGGAGAGGAGGAGGGAGCAGTAAATTCAGTAGGCAACTGGAACTTTAAACTGGACTGAACTTGAGTTGTTACCCAAGAGTGACTCAAAGTTTTGGAGTCTGCCAAATATGCAGTTCATGGATGGAAAGGGAAATTAGACATTACTGAGCAGACAGCATCGATGTGAGGAAAGTAAAAGTTGCGTGTTTGTGCCTTACCGCACGCTCACTGTTCAGTAAACTTGGAAAGGAAGTACGATCAGTTCCATTTTACAGATGAAGAAACTGAGTTTGCAATCACAGAGCTGATGGTGGCTGAACTGGGGCAGAACCCTGCTCTTCCCGCCTCAGCTTCCCTGTGTCCCCCGACCTCTTCCTTTCCCTGAAGAGTGAATGGGGAGCTCCCAGGTCAGAAGCCAAGATACACCCCTCTCCCACCCACACCAGTCAGGCTTCTCCCCAGGATGCCTGCCCCAGGACTTCCAAGGTGAGTGATCCTCCCGGCGGGTACAGACCAGCACCGATGAAGGCAGCTGAGGCAGCAGAAGGAGCCAGAGAGCCCTGGTCTCAAGTTTAGTCTCTGCAATGACCACTGCTTGGCCTCAGGCAAGGCACAGCCCTCTCTGGGTCTCCAGTCCCTCCATGCAGCCAAATAATCCCTGGGGGTCCCTGTCAAGAGGAAAAACTGATTCTAATTGGTCATGTCTCCCAGGAGACTCACATGCCATTTCGCAGTGGTATTTAGGAGTAACAGCCCCAGGAAGTGACGTCAAGTTTGAAAGGTGAGGAGCAGGGCAGAGAGGCCCAGAGGGTAGAGGCAGGGGAGATATTTTGGGGCAGGCAGATACCCTGGTCATTGCCGGACAATGGTATAGGGCAGCCATTGTGCTGGGAATGAAAAACCATTTTCTGACTTCAAGGGCTGAAAATAGTCATGGGTGAGCCCCTGGGAGTTGGCGTGGTCTGGTCCATTGTTCCTGGTTGGGATGGGGCTGGGACTGAACACCTGGCTGACTTGGAGCCAAGACAAGGGCAAGCCCTCATGAAGAGGCTTGGGCCACTGAGGGGTGGATGGGCAGAGCCAAGCTCATTGCATATGGGGAAATTGGAAACTGAAATCCAGAGAGGAAAAGGGGATTCACCATGTCACGTGGCACAGCAGAGCAGAGGAGGATGAGTTTGGTTTCTGGGGCTCATTTTCCTCACCCTCACACCCTCCACCTCAAGCACATACCCATGGGGAAGGCAAATGCATCCCTCATCTGTCACCCCAGTCACTCCTGGCCAAGCTCCAGCCTCACCCCGCAGGAGGCAGAAGCGTGACATTCAGCTGGCTCTACTCCAAGGCACCGCGGGGTACCAGTGGAGTCACTTCATCTTTCTGCTCACTTGATGCCAGGGGAGACCCACTGCCCCACTCTAGTTCTCAGAACTGAGGGCTCATGGGTCCTAGCAGTGTCTGGGGGAGCAGCTGTTAGCTGTGTCTTTGATGAAAAATCTAGGCTGCTGATGCCCTAAGTTAGGGAGAACTGGTATGTGGAAGGCAAGGTCTCCAGCCTCTACAAAGTGACCCAGAGAGGGCAGGCACATGGACTCAGGTCACACAGCAAAGACTGGCCATCCGTTGCCTGCTCTGGCCCAGCTCCAGGTTGGTCCTCCAGCTCTGGGTCTCTGACTCTTGGATAAACCAAAGTGTGGCTGCAGCACCCTGGTGGGTACCACCAGTCAGGAAGAAAGGGCCAGGTCTTGCTGCCATGGGTGGGGGGTTGTGAGCCCTCCAGAAGACCAAGGGCATCCTGTTCATCCCATTCCCACTGCCACTTCTCCCTAAAGCCCTTCCACAGCCCATCACCCGGACAAGGTTCTGTAAACACACACCAGCTCACGAGCCTGAGTGCCACCCAGTGCTGGGCAGGGCAGAGGGTGGTCCCACCCTCAACCCAGGATGGCCTGCTCCCTTCCCCCACATCCTGAGGAAGCCTCGCCCACAGGGGACACTCTATTGTTCACTGGCCGGACACACAGTCCTTTCCTTCAAATCACTTATCCCAGTGTGGTTATATATTAAATTATGTCAACTCCACAAAGGCAGAGGCCAGCTGGTTCGCCTCCATATCTCCGTGGCACAGTGCCTGACGTGTAAATGCTTATGTTCCAGCCTCTGATCTCAGTGCTTCATGTGTATTGATTCAGGCCTCCCAATGCCCTACCTGGGAGGTAGTGTCTCCTTCTAGAAATGAGAAAACAGAGGGGCTGCAAGATTCAGTGATTTGCCCAAGATGCCACAGCTGAAGAAAAGTGGAGACACTCAAATGCAGGTGGTCTGGGCAGAGAATTGGTGCTCTTAACCTCATCCTCACTGGAGCGTCTCTCTCATCCTGAATCACATGAAGGTTGAAAGGTTGCTTACAAACTCTCCTGCCCCACAGGGACTGCAAGTGGCAGGGGACACTGGAAAGGGAACTACTCAGGGCATCGGATGGACGTGAACTCAGTCTTGACTCCCCATTTACTGCCTATATAACCTGGAGCAAGTCCTCATCTCTCAGAGCCTGTTCCCTCATTTGCTAAATGGGAATAATACTGTCTATCTCACATGGTGGTGGTGAAGAAACATTACAATGGATGTAAGAGGGCCCTGCCTGGTGCCTGGGACATAGGTCAATACCTCGGTTCCCTTCCTTAGGTCCCTGACTCTGACATCCACCCAAATCTTCCATGACACGGGTGATGGTAGAGGGGTAGCTTTGGTGGCCTGACCTGCCAAGACTGGAGTAGTTGTGTCTGGAGGGCATGTTACCCAGGGCCTTTCTTAGCCTTTGGAGGGTCAGAGTGTCCCTCATGGGCCCCAGGACAACTGCCACCCAGAGAAGAGACCTCTATGTGCCAGGGCCCCTGCCCCTGCTGCATGGAGCTCCCTGAGCTGAGCTGCTGCTGGCCAGTCAGCAGGCATTTCCTCCTCCCAGCTGTTCCCCCACTGCCCCAGTGCCCCAAGTCCCTGGCTTTAGCTCCCTAGCTCCGTCAGAGGCCGGAAGAGCTGAGGTGGTGGGGGTGACGGCAGGATTCCCACAGAGGCACTGACCTGCACGGAAGGGAGCGGAGCAGCTGGGGCGGTCCAAGCCCCTGGCGCACATCCAGGCGCCACGCTGACCTGCCAGGTGACCTTGGGCAAGGCCCCGCCCCTCTCTGGCCTTGAGTCTGCAGCTGAGTTGATAGTCCCCGGGGTCCGTCAGGGGCTGCGCCCTGTCACAGTGGCCTTCCGGAGTCAACAGCCCCAGGAAGTGATGTCAGGCTGAAGAGGTGGGGAAAGGGCAGGGAGGCCCACAGAGTAAGAGGAGATATTTTGAGAGCAGACAGGTCCCTCCACGTCACTGCTGGACAATGGTCTGGGGCCAGGAGTGGAAAATCCTGCTCTTACTTGGGCTGAAAATAGTATAAGGCAACAGGGTCGGGAACCCACCCTCAAGGAGGGTGACCTGCCCACTGAACAGCAAGGCTCAATGTCCACAAAAAGGGGCCAGGCAGTCTGACCAGGATCCAGAGATGGGGCCTGGGCCTGTCCATGGTTCCCTTAGGGTTTTCATTCCCCACCCCCACCAGTGTCGGCCACAGGATTGGATGGTGAGTAAACTCCTCCTGTCCCCTAGGTCCTGTGTCCTTAGACATCTCCAGGCACTGGTTTCAAGGAAGGCTTCCTGAGGCTAGGCCATAATGTGGTCTCCATGTGCTGCGGAGGCTGAGTCCTCAGTTCTTGGGGTCTCAGAACAGCTGCTGGAGGGGTAAGTGGGCAGGTCATGAAAGGAGTGGGGACCAGGGGAACTTCGGCTCATGGGACACAGTCCCATCCCCAACTGCAGATGCACATTCAAGGCCCCCAAAGTCATGACATATAACTCCCTGCCTCTGGGTCTGAGCAGGGCTGAGGGAGTCAGAGCTCAGCATCAACACTCCTGGTCAGTAGAGCATCTCACCTGGGTAGAGGCTCCTTATAAACTGAGATGGGGTTCAGCCTGAGCAGCAGCTGGTAGGAAACTCAGGCCTGCAAGAAAGGTTCAAGGACAGACTCTAAGAGATCATCACAAAGATAATCATAGGGATCTTGGCTATATTAACAGAAGTATAGAGCCTAGAATGCGGGAGGTGAGCACTCCACACTACTACGGGCAAGTCACCTCACACTACACAATGCAGAGCAATGGTCTGGGTCATGGCTCATGACAGGTCCCTGTCACACGGGGGAGCCCTGGAGCTAGACTCTAAATAGGGCAACCCTGAGGGTGCCGTTTTGACGAGGCAGAGTGGGAAGGATGGAGAAGTCACTGGAGGTAGGTGGAGGTAGGGGGGGAAAGCAGGAAGAGTGGGCCCATCAGGGAAGGGCTTTCCCAAAGGGAGAGAGAGATAATCCTTATTCTTGAAGTTAAAAGTGAGGTCAGTTTTGCCCTGAAAGTGAAAGTGAAGTCGCTCAGTCGTGTCCGACTATAGCAACCCCATGGACTGTAGCCTACCAGGCTCCTCCGTCCATGGGATTTTCCAGGCAGGAGTACTGGAGTGGGTTGCCATTGCCTTCTTCTATTCCTGCCCAAAGGCTAGAGCTAGCTGGCACCTGCACTTTCATGTTCTTCTCTGATGAAGTGTTCTTCTCGGAAGTCTTGCCACTCCAGGAGGCTTTCCCTGACGCACAGTACACAGCCCCAACCATTCATGTTATCCAGTGGTGTGCTAGAGAAACTTGTACCTGCTCAAAAGAGCCAGCTGCTAAATTTTCAGGCATTTTGCAAGGAGGCTGACATCCCACTGGCAGTCTGAAGCTGGCCCTGGTAGGATTATTTGTACCATAGCTATTGGCAGTGTTTACAAATCAGGGATTTCCCCCACCCTCTCTGGACAGTCAGTTAAATGGTTTAACATTTATCAGCACTTAATGGTTATTGCCATTAAATCCTAAACTGGGGGGACCCTAAGGACAGGGACCCTCTGTGGCCAGCAAAATCAGGCAGAAAAGTCAGTTAACTTTAGAGTGGAGAATGACCTGGGTGTATGGAGAGACTATTCCTCATATGAGACCACCCCTGAGGCAGCTGGTGGGAAGCCAGGCAGCAGCAGAGAGCAGGTTGGAGAAAGGACAGCAGCGTGCATGGCTAGAGCTTCCCAGGCCGTAACCTCATCCTCAAACTATACAACGGGGCCTGGCTCAGCAGTAACGATACCTTTAGTATCAGTCCCAGCCTCCAGATGACATCAGTTTATGTCATCATAAACTGTTTATGATGGGTTTATGACATCAGTTCCCAGACATGCATCCCTTGGACTGAGGGTACTCCTCACAGCCAAGCCCACGATGGCACTCAGACCACTCCGACTCATCGTGGGAACTGCTGGCTCAGTCCTTACCCCTTACCAGGGTCCTCTGGTCAACTTGTGACCCCACCCCTCCCAGGCAGCTCAGGCCCAGGCTTGGCTGTGTGACCTCGGAAAGTCGCTTTCCTTTCTGGGCCTGTTTCTCCATTTGACTTGATTAGGCTGGAGCCCAGCCCAGGGACCCTGGAAGGCACAGCCGGGTATTTATGTGGGAGTCAGGCCAGGGCTGGCATTGTCCCTGAACTCCCTTCTTAAGATCTTACTCCCTACCCCGCACACACAAATGGTGACTAAGGGTGTGGGGACTGCCATGCTCTCTGGACCACAGAGAATAGACTGAGTCCCACTCAAATGACAGAGCACTGGGGTCACAGCTCCCTTGACCATCCTGCCTGAGTCGCTGATGGTCCATATCTGAGGAGACTGGCCCGTTTGAACAAGTCTACAGCCCCATCTCATGTAAACTTGAACAGGGGTTCAGCTTTCTACAGCCAGATGTCCTTAGTGTCAGCGCCACTACCAGCCAGCGAGGACTCTGTCCCCCTGGAGTTCTCACGGCTGGCCGAGTCTTCTGTCCTGTCGGCGTCAGTTCCGTAGGACCTGTGCAGGCCCAGCCGGTGGCGAGCCTGGGTGGGAGGGGTGGGGTCTGTGGGTGGCTTGGCATCCCGGGCAAAGCGCACGAGCCTCTGCCCAGCCAGGAAGTAGAGCACCGGGTCAAGGCAACTGTTGGCGCTGGCCAGCGGCCGGGTGACCTTGTAAGCCAAGTTGATGGCGTCGAGGGTGCGGCAGCTGAGGTCCAGCGAGCGGAAGGAGTAGTAGAGGGTGCGGGTGACGTGGAAAGGCAGAAAGCAGAGGACGAAGACAGTCAGCACAATGGCGATGGTGCGCACGGACTTGCGCTTGGCCCGTGGCAGGCCGCCGGAGGTCCCGTAGGCCGGCTTTAGCAGCCGCCGAGCCATGAGTACGTAACAGACCAGGATGACGGCGAAGGGCGCTGCGAAGAGCAGGCTCAGCATGACGGAGCTGTAGGCCACGAAGTGGCCGAAGAGCTCGGGTGCCGAGGTGTCATGGCAGATGATGCGGCTGCTTCGGGTGCTGGTGGTGACGAAGTACAGCACAGGGGCCTGGCAGGACAGCACCAGCACCCACACGGCGAACGCCACCCGGCGGGCGTAGCGGGCCCGGCCCCAGCGCAGTGAGTGCAGCGGACGCAGGACGCCCAGGCACCGGTGCACGCTGATGCACGTGAGGAACAGGATACTGCAGTAAAGGTTGGTGTAGAAGAGGAAGCGCACCAGCTTGCAGAGCACGGTGCTGAAGGGCCAGTGGTCGCCTTGGGCGTAGTAGTAGACCAGCAGGGGCAGGGAGGCGGCGTACAGCGCATCCGACACAGCCAGGTGGAACATGTACGTGGTGGAGGCGTTCCAGGTCTTGAGGCGGCACAGGAAGATGTAGAGCGCCGCGGCGTTCAGACACAGCCCGAGCACGCACACCACGCCATAGGACACGGGCAGCAGCACGTACTTGAAGCTCTCGTTGAAGCGGCACTTGTAGTCCAGCTCATCCCCATCCCACGTGCCATTGGTGGTGCCATTCCAGGTGTCCAGGCCTGTGGCCATGGCCCTGAAGGGAAGCAGGGATGGGGGTGGGGTGGGGGTGCAGAGAACAACCATCAGGGTCATGGATGGCCAGGGACCCAGCAGGGAGGCCTGACACACCCGCCTGACCCAGGCCATGAGGGACCCCAAGTGACCACAGACACCTCCGTTAGGATCTGCCCAACCACATTCAAGGCTTTTATTGCATCTGATCTGCTTCTCTCTGTGGACACAGAGGGCCCAGAACCTTGGAACCCTGGGGCCTTAATGAGATCCCTGAATGTCAGGATCATATAATTCTAACAAGTTAAAACAGGGGTAGGCAAACTGAGGGACAAATCCAGCCCACCAGTCTGTTTTTGTAAATAAAGCTTTATTGGAACACAGCCATGACCATCTGTTTATGCAGCACTGAATAGTTGTGGCAAAGACCATATATTCCTCAAAGCCTAAAATACTTAGCATGTTGCCTTAAAAATTTTGTGTGTGTGTGTGTGTGTGTGTGTTTGAGAACTTCAGGAATAGAGTCCCAGATCTAGGATTCTGCCTAGGGCAGCTCATACCTTTCTGGAGGCATTAGGAAGTTCTTTTATTTGGCCTTTCTTTCCACTCTCTGGGAGGCTCCAGCCCTGTGCCTAGTATTTTGGCATTTCAGGGAGTTTTGTAAGGGTCTCCCTCTTTAGTTATTCAGTCACCTCTCGGCAAATGTTTTTTAGGGACTCCTATATTCTGGTACTTTCTGCATCTGTAAACAGCAGTCCTGTTCCCTGGCCTCTGAGGCCACCTGATGGGGCAGTGACCTTCCTGAAGATTGCAGGCAAGTCTGGGGTGGAGATGGGAATGGGGGTAATGGGGAACTTCTGTGGGGCAAACTTAGCTTCCTCCAGGCCTGCCCTGCTTCTCTCCACACATCGCCACCACCTCAACCTTCTCCTTGTTCCCAGTGAGCTATAATGCCGCTATGGTGCCTGACCACCCAGACAGAGAGCACCTGGAGATCAGGATGCGACCTTACTCCTCTCCCCATCCCTCCAATGTGACCAAGAAGAGCTCTCTCAGACTATCCCAGCCTGGAGGGCAAAGATATGCCCAAAGGTCTCAGAAGGCAGGCTGGAAGTCATAGCAGAACTCCTTGATTATGGGGCTGTGCAAGTGGCTCCCTAGTGAGTGCAGAAGGGCTTGTGCCCTGTGTGTGGGTGTGTCTGGGAGGACACAGAAGGCAGATGATGTGTGAGTCCTCCTCACGCTGAGAATCTGGGGCTGTATAATCCCTCCTATTTTGGAACCCCAGGATCCTGAGAGGCTGGGACTCAGAGATTCTGTGGGGCCAATGACTTCCATTCCCTTAGACGCTGAGATTTCTGCCCAGCCAGGCCTCCCAGAAGCAGCTCAGGGCCCATGAAGTTGAGATCAGGGTGGCTGAGAGACAATTAACTTTTCAGCTTCCTTCTTTCCCCATAACCCTCCCTCCTCTATCTTCCCTGCCTGCTACTGTCAGCAAAGATGCGACTAGGAGGCAGGGAGCCTGCCCTCATGACCTTGCTCCCACAGACACAGGTTCCTCCCCAAGGAGCCAGGGGAGATACAGGATGAGAAGGTACGTATGCGATCAGGGGCCATTGGCAGGGCCAAATGGCTAGGACCCCTCTTGACTCAGGAACCATCATTAAAGCATTTCCTCCATCCTACCCAGCTCCTTGCAGCCGTGTCACCTCCACCCTTGCTGCTGGAGCCCCTGTATCGGTCTCCCTGTCTCCAGCCTCAGTCTCCTCCATCCAGAGGGATCTTTGGAAAAGAGAAAGTCATCCCCCTGCTGGAAAGCTGCTATGGCTCCTGTCTGATCTCAGGAGAAAACCCAGCTCCTCAGGCTGGTACCAGCGGTTTGTATAAACCAGCTTCTGTCACCATCCGCATCCCCCGTGACCTGCCGTTTCCTGAATGCACCTAACACGTTTCCCCTCTCAGCCATGCTTCACGTTACTCTTTCAGACTGGAATCCCTGCATGCCCCGCGTCTCCATCTGTTGAAATGACAACTCTTTATCCTAATCTAGTGATTAGGAAGAAGCTGGCCTCTGGACCCAACCTGCCTTTGTCCCCTCATCTGTGAAATGAGGTGATCAACAGAAGCTACATTACAGGCCTTCAATTTGTTTAAAACCTCTGGAGCCGCGCTTGGCACACGGTGGGCACACTATGTTATGGGCTTTGAGGCTCAGCTCAGCCGTGGCTTCTCCTGACCTCTTTGGGAAGCCCTCTTAGGCCATGAGCAGAGGAGCAACAGAAGGTCCTGGAGGTTGTGGAGCAGGTGAGTGTGGTGGGCCAAGGGAGTGGCACCAGGCCCATGCTGGGGCCAGGCCCGGGAACCTCATGAGGGGAGAGGTCTGAGAGCTGTTTGGGAGGGAGTCTGGATGGAGAAGGGGCCAGGACGCCTCAGGCTCAGGGGTCAGGAGGAGAGGGAACTCAGTGTCAGACACAGTAAGTGTGGGGTGCCCCAAAGGGGTGTCATGGGCTGTGGAGAAGGGTGAAGGCTGGGATCACCAGTTCTGAAGCACTGAGGGGTAAGCAGAGGTTGCTGGCTCACAGGAACTGCAGAAGGAGCATGGAGGCCCAGGTGCGAGACTGAGGATCTATGGAGGGGCCACACTCCCCCTGGGGACACTGGCTTGGGGTGTCTAGCTCTGCCACAGAGCCCTAGGTGACATTAGGAATTTCCTGCTCTCCTGAGGGTCAGACCTCTCAAGTGCTGAATCCCCTGGCCTGGTAGCACTGTGGTGCCAACACTTCCCTCATTAGGTGCTGTGACCACTGGGCATGCTCAGGGCACCCCCCACCCCAGCTCCACCTCCACATTGCTGCTCTGCTCCTGCCCCGGTGCTGAGGCCTGGCAGGTCTCTCCTCAGAGCGAGGGTCAGGGCCTTCATCTTCCCTTCATGTCACCATCTCATAGCTGGTCACAGAGTTCCTTGGTAATTATTCACGGTGGAGTCTCTGACACTGATGCAGAGGTGGAAACTTCTGTAAGTCTCTCATGAACCAAGGGAGCTGCCCTTTCCACCTGTTTTAAGACATCCTGGCCTCCACCCTCCCAAGGCAGCTAGGAACTCTATCACTGCAGCCCCTGTCCAGACTGACCCCGCCTGCCCTTTCCCTCCACAGGCCAGCCCACCAGCTTGTGAGTACAACTTCCTTCCCCACCCCTCTGACCGGCTCCTGCTTACAAAGCCAGCCAAGTCCCCAGTCCTCTCCCTTGGCCCTTCCTACTGCCTCTCCTGACCCCTGATACCCTTGGGGCCTCACTCTCAGCTGCCCGGGACCAGCTCCCACCTAACTTTGTCCTGCACCACTCAGCTACCCCTCTGTGCCCAGTTCTGGCTGGCCCTGCCCTCGAGAGCTCTGAGTGTGGTGGGAGCTGTGAGCCATGTGAGTGCCCTGACAGGCTTCTCTGCCTTTGTGTGTGTCACTGTTCTTTCTGTCTGGAAAGCCTTTCCTGACCCACTCACACGGCACTCCACCCATCCCTCAAGACTTCTCAAATCTCATCTTATCTCCAAGGCTCTTTCCCTGCATCACTAACCCCTCAGGGCATTCCATACATCCTGCTGGGGATTTGTGTCTCCACCCTCTATCCCAAGACATTCCAGGAACTCCTATCTGATTCTTTTCTCTGGCCCTGTCCTCCAGCTAAAGGCCTGATTCAAAGCAGGCATGAATGAGAGAATGAATGAATGAGTGAGTAAAGCAAGCACAAGAGGCTATGGGAGCCCAGAGGAGGCTAAGCTTTATCATATTGGTCTCCTTTCAGCGGACAATGACACTGAGGTCCCTTCAGCGGACAATGACGCTGAAGGATTTCTCAGCTGCTGACCCTAGGTGGCCAGGGGTCACACCAGCTCTCCAGGGGCCCAGTCCACCTGAGGTCTGTTCCTGCCCCAGGCAGACCCCTGGACTGGGTCTTTTTCAAGAACCCTGCCCTTCTCTGGACAGATCAGGGAAGAGCCAGAGGGAAGAAACTGGACCCAGGCATTCTGAAGATGGGTCAGCTGTCTGATCCACATTCCTCTATCTGACACCTCTCTGGCTCAGGAGCTCCTGATCTCCTGAGTCTGGACTGCCACCCTCTTCACTTTGTAGGGACCAAGTCTGGGTTGAGCAGCTTCCCCTCCAGCATCCTCACCGCAGTCCTCAGCAGATACTGCCATAGAAGTTAGGCTACTTGTTTAAGGTCACAGTGCCAGGTATTGGAAAAACTGGATTTGATACCCAGGGCTGTCGGGCTCTGAAGCCTGAATTCATCACAGCTTGGGATGAGGTAGCAGGGCATGGATCCCCTTGATTTACCCCCAGGTCAGTGTATACACATGCACGAGCCTGCCTGCCCCAGCCTCCCAACTTCCCAGCCAGCAGACCCCACCCTCTCGAGCCCATACCTGACCAGCCCCTGCTCTTGCTGTCAGGATGCTCAGCTCCAGCTCAGGTTCCTCACTCATGAATGCACAGGCCTGGACCGAGCTGCAGGGAGCTCTGTGGGAAACAGGAAAAACAGGTCCTCCAGCCTGGGACCTCGCCCAGCTTCCAGCATTTCTCAGGGCAGGCAATGCTGTGGGCTCCAGAGACAGGGAGGTGGGGACAGCTGGGGCTCTGGGTCACAGGAAGTCAGCTAGGATGAGCCTTCCCCAGGCTGCCTCCTCTGCGCCAGCCCTGGTCTGAAAGAGGCAGAAAGTGACCAGGAGTGCTTGTTCCGGTAGGCAGGAGTGTCCTCTGCCCACTCTTGCCCCTAACTATTCCCTTTTAGCTCACATGTTGTACAGGTGTTCCCAGGCACCCCCTTTCACTGGAGGATGGCTCTGCCGGGGAGGGTCTCCCCCATATCCTAGAGAGCTGAGCTGAGCTTCCAGTGCCCCCTCCCTCAGTCCCTGTCTGTGCTTCAGCCCCACAACAGGAAACACTCAATACCCTGGCTTCCCAGTATGCACTCAATGGTACTGTGGCCAACACAGTTCACCTCAAGCTGGGTCTCTATCTGGAATACCCTTCCTCCATCATCCCACTGCTAATCATTCCTCCAGAGGTGTGGTAAACACACATGGGCACACACAGGCAGTCATATTCAGACATACACACACAGAGTGTTAGAGAGCCAGGGCCTGGACAGCCTTTAGAAATCACCTCTGCCAAACTCCCATTTGACAGAGGAGGAAACTAGGGCCCAAGGGCTCACAATGAGCCAGAGACAGAGCCAGGACCAGCACCCAGGTCAAGATTCTGGCCCTGGTTGTGTGTCTTGCCTGGGACTCCTCCCACAGAGCAGGCACGGTGCTTCGGTGAGGGGATGGTGACTGGTGGAGGAATGCCTCTGTGTGGGCAGGCCCCAGTGTCCACCAGAACCTCAGACCCATCTCAGAGAAAGAGAACATTCCTCTTTCTCCCAGGTTCACTTCCCTGCAATGCGGGACCAGGGTCTCAGACAGCTGAAGCCAGGCCCCCAAGCTGGAAGCCCATGCAAGTGTGGGGAAAGTGGAGAAGGCAGAGATGGGGGAACCACGGGAATAGGGCAAGGGGAGGGGACACCGGGAAAGGCCTTGGACCACGATTTTCCCAGTGCACCTTGCCCAGGAATCTCAGGCTGACACGGGCCAGCCGGCTGGTAGTCGGGAGTCTAGTGACAAGGTGAAAGAGTTCTTCACCTAGGGTCTCACCCAGGCTTCTCCTAAGGAGATGCCTTCACTGAAAAGACTAAGGTAGAACATCTTGCTTTCTCTGGACAGGTGGGAGATCCTAGTTCTGCTATGGGACTCTTTCCTAGTTCCCAGCTGTGGGACTCAGACAAGCCTCAGGTCTGCAATTTAACTCCCATGGGATCATTCTGGCCTTGTTGGTCATTTATTTATTTTTGGTTGTGTTGGGTCTTTGTTGCTGCATGCAGGCTTTCTCTAGTTGCAGCGAGTGGGGCTACTCTTTGTTGCACTGCACAGGCTTCTCATTGCAGCGGCTTCTTTGGTTGCGGAACACGGGCTCTTCAGTAGTGGCAGCACACAGGCTCAATAGTTGTGGCACACAAACTTAGTTTCCCCAAAGCACGTGGAATCTTTCAGAACCAGAGATCGGACTTGTGTCCCTTGCATCGGGAGGCAGATTCTTAACTACTGGACCACCAGGGAAGTCCCCCTCTCCTGCTCTTTGGCTTGGTTGTGTCTTTTGACTTGACACCCACCAAGAGTCAAACTCAGTTTGGGGGTAAAATGACCACTACCTCCTAGATCCTCTCTTCCAGGAAGCTCCCACAGTTTTTAGTGTGAGGGAATTAGTTCTGATTAGTTCTCCACCAGAGGGAACACGTCTTACTGGCAAGGCCAAGATCTACTCTTCCTGGTAGTTCCCCACTGTGAAGCAGCCATGATGTTACTGTACTCACTGTACTCATGTTTGTTAAAAACAAACAAACAACAAAAAGGCAAACCAACAAGGCCCGAAAGGGTAGCCCAAGATCTTACCCAAGGTCACCGATAAGCCAGGGGCAGAGCAAGCCTGGCACGCAGACTCACTACCTGCCCCCTGGACCTGGCTCTGACTCTCCTCCTCACCCAACCTGGCTCTTCCTCACCCTGTCTTTCTCTCTGTGGCCCCAGGCTAGTGAGCCCAAAGCCAGGAAGAGTGGCTGGGGCAGTTCCCAAACTGGTTACAGATTTTTCAGGGTGGCTGGACAGCATTCCAGCTTCTCCACTCGGGTGGCTCTGGAATGTATTGCCTGCTTGCCACCCACCTGGCTGGCCCTGTCCAGTCCAGCAGGGGAAAGTGACCTGTCATCATTCTGGAAACTCCTGCCTTTGCAGGAGGTGAGGTGCTGTGAAGGGAAACATAGGCCCAGGACCCGAACCACTGAGGGGCAGCAGAGTGCACTGGGCAGGGGGGAGATCCCAGTTCTTCCATTCCCAGCCATGGGACCCGGACAAGCCTCAGCTCCACAGCCTAACTCTCAATTTCCTTGCAATCTAAGAATAGTACCTGCCTCGTAAGTTTGTCAAGATAACTAAAGGAGATGATTTAGATTTTGTGAAATAATTAAAAGAGTTATGATTTTAGCAGGTGAAGAAGGTGGGCAGGATGCAGGTATTCCAAGAAGATAATAGGGGCAGGAAATGCGTGGTATGACGGGGAAGCCTGGTGGGCTGCCGTCTATGGGGTCGCACAGAGTCGGACACGACTGAAGCTACTTAGCAGCAGTAGCAGCAGCATGGGCAGAGTAGCAAGGTGACAGCCAGACTGACCACAGATCAAGGTTCTCACACTGAAGGCCATCCTCAGAAGGGAGAGCAACTTAGGCACCCCCAGCAAGACTTAGACCCCACCACACCCCTTCACTCACTCACCCTTTACAGAGGCTGCCGTATCTGCACCTCTGTCTGTGTGGGGCGCTTGGGGACTCTGAGGTAGGTTAGACCCTTCCATGATCCTGAGCTCACTGTCAAGGTTGAAGGTGGAGGAGAGAGGACAGGGGAAGATCCAGAAATAGTCAATGACATCTTAGGGTGATCAGGGCTGAAGGAGACATGAGGGCCCCTAATGGAAAAGGGGTGTGGTCAGGGAAGGCTTCCTGGAGGAGAGGACACCTGTTTTGGAAGATAGGTAGGAAATTAGGTGGGTGGAGAGAGAAGAGGAGCAAAGAGCAAAAACTGGGGCAGGTGATCCATAGTATTTTGGGAAACTGTCAGTTATCCCTATGGCTTGGGGCAGAGGGATGGTAAAGAGAGGGCAAGGCTGAGTTGGAGGACCATGAGGAGCTTTGGAGTCATCCTCTGCTGCTGCTGCTGCTAAGTCGCTTCAGTCGTGTCCGACTCTGTGCGATGCCATAGACGGCAGCCCACCAGGCCCCGCCGTCCCTGGGATTCTTTAGGCAAGAACACTGGAGTGGGTTGCCATTGTCTCCTCCAATGCATGAAAGTGAAAAGTGAAAGTGAAGTCGCTCAGTCGTGTCCGACTCTCAGCGAACCCATGGACTGCAGCCTACCAGGCTCCTCCGTCCATGGGATTTTCCAGGCAAGAGTACTGGAGTGGGGTGCCATTGCCTTCTCCCGAGTCATCCTCTACCCTCTCCCAAATGTCCTCCCTGGGGCTGAAGGCCCGTAGGTGCCCAGCTTTGCCTGGTATGCTTTCTGCATCACAAACACTGGGGCTGGTCTGGGGAAATAGCTGAGGGGTAACCTCAGATGTTATCAGCAGGTGCTATTGCAGTGTGATGCCTCTCAGCCTCCTCTGGAGGCCCTGGGTCTCTGGAGCCCCTGGGTCTCTGGAGCCCCTTCTGGAGTCTCTCTCCCTCTTGGGAGTCCTCAGGATCCTGACTGTGGGGGCCACCCACTGGCATTGAGCTCAGAACATCTGAGTATGTGGGTCTCAGAGGTCAGCCAAGCTGGTTCTCCTGCCTTACAGATCAGGAAACTGAGACTACTTCCTTAAGTGGAAGGGCCTTATCCAGGTCTGGTGTTCGAATTATTTTCAGTGCGGGGTTAAGTTCCCCCCAAACAACCTCCAGGGCAAGACTCTAAACCAGCTGGCCCACCTCTGACACAATCCAGCCCAGTACTGAGTTACAGAAGTATGCTGCTGACCTGAATCAGCTCAGAACCATAATGCTCTGGACTCCACCCTGATCCATCACACCCGAAGGCCTCCAGCCACCCTTAAGAAGCAAGAACCCTGGGTTCAGGTTCCAATTTGGAACATCCATGCTGTGCAGCCTTGGTCAAGTCAGTTCCCCTCTCTGAGTCTCAGGTTCTTCATTGATCAAACAGGGAGAATTACTGACACATAAGAGCTCTCAGGAACCCTCTGCTCAAGAACCAACTATAGCTCTCCATGGAGCAAGACCTTGTTTTTCTATTATAACACCTACTTTCTTCTGGTCATTCACTTCCCCAACACTCACTGGCACCTTCTCTGTGTCCAGCCTGTGCTGGGTGATGTGGACAGAAAAAAAAAGCAGGCCCAGCCTGGCCTACTCCTACAACTGACCTCTAGGATGAATACAGAGGTGAGGAAGGCTCCCATAGTCAACTTCCCCACATCAGGGCCCAACAGCTGGGAGAGGCCAGGCCTGAGGACACAAAAGTAGCTTAAGCAGAACATGAGGGTCAAAAGGTGCACCTTTTGAGGGATTTCCTTAGTGGTCCAGTGGCTAAGACCCCGTGCTCCCAATGCAGGGGGCCCAGGTTCGATCCCTGGTCAGGGAACTTATCCTTGGCCTTCCCTAGTAGCTCAGACGGTAAAGCATCTGCCTGCAATGCAGGAGACCTGGGTTCAATCCCTGGGTTGGGAAGATCCCCTGGAGAAGGAAATGGCAATCCACTCCAGTATTCTTGCCTGGAGAATCCCGTGGACAGAGGGACCTGGCATGTCACTGTTCATGGGGTTGTAAAGAGTTGGACATGACTGAGAGACAAAACACGCACACGCACAGGGAACTAGGGCCAGCACGACACAACTGAAGATCCTGTATGCCTCAACTAAGGTATGGAGCAGCCAAATAAAATTAAAAAAATAAACTTTAAAAATGGTGCACCACACAGACTCACAGAAGGAAGTTTGGGAAGAGGAAAGATTTCACCAGGAGCAGCGCCACCTCCTGTCACCCAAATCAGCAAGGTTTCTCCAGCCCTGTGGACAGCCTGAACAGATACTATCTTAGCAGCAGCTGGGTCATCAGGCCACAGGCAAGAAATAAAGACATATTTTCCGGAAGGAACTCAAACTTCCCTTAGCCCGAAAAGTAGAGGACCTGGCTTCACCCAGATGGGGACTCTGTCTTGAATGGGGAAGAAAAAGCTAGGGCAGGTGGGCAGGAATCCCTGCTGTCACCTTGGCTTTGTGAACTTGGGCAAGGTATTCTCTGAGCCTCTATTTCCTCATCTTCAAAATGGGGGTAATAATTTCTCTTTCACAGGGTTAAAATGAAAGCCGCTCAGTCGTGCCCAACTCTTTGCAACCCCATGGAATTCTCCAGGCCAGAATACTGGAATGGGTAGCTTTTCCCTTCTCCAGGGGATCTTCCCAACCCAGGGATCGAGCCCAGGTCTCCTGCATTGCGGCCAGATTCTTTACCAGCTGAACCACAAGGGAAGCCCAAGAATAGAGGGGTGAGTAGCCTATCCCTTCTCCAGAGGATCTTCCCAACCCAGGAATTGAACCGAGGTCTCCTGCATTGCAGGCAGATTCTTTACCAACTGAACTATCATGGAACCCAGTATATTTCACAGGGTTGGTGGAAGATAAATTAGGGACTTTTATAAAATGTTACTGGTAAGCTGTCTCTGCAGAGAGGGCACAGGGAGAGGAAAGCAGTCAATAGTTTAAATTCCAATAATCAGCACCATCCCTCACTATTGAGTTCATGTTCTAGTATTGTCACAATGCATTTAGGTCTATGAATATCATACATCTCGCCTGAGCATTGCACTTTACACAGGAGAGAAAGCCCAGAGATAAACCCACACACCTATGGTCACCTAATCTATGACAAAGGAGGCAAGAATATACAATGGAGAAAAGACAGTTTCTTCAATAAGTGGTACTATGAAATCTGGACAGCTACATGAAAAAGAATGAAATTAGAACATTCCCAAACACACAAAATAATTCAGAAAATGGATTAAAGAATTAAATGTAATGCAGAACACTCTGAAATAAATTACAGCAAGATCTTTTTTGACCGACCTCCTAAAGTAATGAAAATGAAAACAAAAATAAACAAATGGGACCTAATTAAACTTAAAAGCTTTTGCACAGCAAAGGAAACCATAAACAAGACAACATACAGAATGGGAGAAAATATTTGCAAATGAAGGAACTGACAAGGGATCAATCTCCAAAATATACAAGCAGCTCATGTAGCTTAATGTTAAAAAATCCAAACAACCCAATCAAAATATGGGTGGAAGAACTAAACAGACATTAGAAAACTGCGAATCAAAACTACAATAAGGTATCACCTCACACCTGTCAGAATGACCATCATTTAAAAAAATCTATAAACAATAAATACTGAAGAGGGTGGGGGGGAAAGGGAATTCTGTTGCACTGTTGATGGGAATGTAAATTAATACAGCTGGTATGGGAAACAGTATGGAGGTTCTTTAAAAATCTAAAAATAGAACTACCATATGACCCAGAATTCCCATTACTGGGCATATACTCAAAGAAAATCATAGTTCAAAAAGACACACACACCCCAATGCTCATTGCTATATACAAATTGAGGCTAGGACATGGAAGCAACCTAATGTCCATCAATAGATGAATGGATGAAGAAGATATGGTACATATATACAATGGAATATTACTCAGCCATAAAAAGGAACAAAGTAGTGTCATTTGCATAGACAGACAGACCTAGAGGCTGTCATACAGAATAAAATAAGTCAGAAAAAGAAAAACATATACTGTCTATTAATGCTGTTCTGACCACGCCCTGCACACAAACCTTCCATGGCTCCCTATTTGCCTTCGGGATGAAATCCAAGTTTTCATCTTGTACACCCTGAGTCCTGTAGTGCCCCAGGACACACTGTTAGGACAATCTGTGCCACCCATTCTGATGGCCTGACTGGTTTCCCCTTCTTTATAATGATGTGGAGCTCCACTGTAGACAGGCTTTCCCTGGGGAAGCTGGGGACAGGGGACAGGGCTGAGGGGCTGCTGCTGCTCTCCCAGTTCAGCTCAGTGCTGTGCAGGATCCTGGCAACACAAAAATGGGTGAGATCCAGTTCCTGCCCTCCAGGGGTTCTGAGACCTTGGGAATGAGAAGCAGGAGACAGAGACCTTAACAGTTCAAGGTACAATTAGGGCTCTAAGACTGCAAGGGCCCAGAAGAGGCTCCAATCCAACCTGGCTAAATAAGGATGGCTTACCAGAGGAGGGGGCATCTGAGCTGGGTAGTTCTCCAACTGAGGAAGATGAGTAGAAGGGCATTTCAGGCAGTGAGCATAGACTATGGAATGGTCCACAGGCAAGAAAGTGACTAGCATTTGCAGCAGATTACATGCATTTAGGAGGATGGAAAGTCAGGCAGGAGAGGTGGCTGGAGAGGGTGGCAAGGACCAGCTCTGAGAGGCCTTGAGTCCCAGGCCAAGGGGCTCAGATGTGATCCAGTGGAAGTTCTCTGAAAGTTTAGCCAAAGGAGCAAAATGACTGGGATTTGAATTTCAGGAAGTTATCCCCCAGGATCTGATCTTCCTAACCTCAAAGAGTGAGCCTGCCCAAGAGGACACTGGTGTTGAGCATGACCCACACGACAGCTCCTTGATAGTCCTTAAGTTCCACATCACTATTATTCCCCTTTTACAGATGAGGCTCAGAAAAGGGACATGCCTTGCTCTGGGTCACACGGTGTACAAGGCATGATGGAGGGAAGGTCTCTGGGTCTCCAGAGAGCTTTTAGGGGGCCCTGTCTACTCAAAGACTCTCTTTCCCAATCATCTCCACCAATAGACAGCTGAGACTTTATCTGGGCCCCACCCTGGCCCTCAAAAACTCCCATTATTCCAGCCAGATCCAAAACAAAGTGGGCACTTCAGGCTGTGAGCCCAGGGAAACTGAGGGTGCGTACTGGAAGAACAGCTGCCATCAGCCCCAGAAACCCCAAACTGGCATTTCTGGTCCGCAGCAGGGCCTGGCCCTTGGGTCTGGCTACTGGGGGACCCTAAGCCTGACACTGGGAGCCCTCCTTAGGGAGGTGAGAGAGGGCACTGCCTTTCTCCAGGCTGACCCTTCCTACAGCAGCCCGCCAGATTAAAAGTCCCCAGACAGAGGCTTAACTGTCCTTCCAGGCCACTGCTCCGCGCGCCACCCCCCCCCCCCCCCCCCCCCCCGGCCCCAGCCCCGCCCCGCCCCAGTCTTGCCCAGGCGAGGCTGCCACCCAGGGTGCCCCTGGAGAGAGGGGGCTCGGGACCTCCAGGGTTGGCCTGTCTCTGGCTTTAGGTCCCACGCTGCGGGGGCGCCCATACCAGAGCACAAACACAAACAAGTTCCACAGATTCAGCTACCCGACTCCGCAGGGGCGCACGCTCTCACCCAGGGGCATACACACTTTCCCGAATACGCGCACTCACCCGGGGTATCCGTCCACATTCCCCGCGATCGAACTCCAGTGGAGCCCGAGCTTGACCACGGACCCGCCGGAGCTCTCACAGGGGTTTGGAACCGTGCCTTCTCTCGGCCAGCCGCGCGCGCGCCGCTCTGCCTGCCCGGCGCCGGCCGAGTCGCCACCCCGCGCGCACACGGGCCAGCCCGCCCGCGGCCCTCTCTCCGCCTGCTGGTCCTGCCGGCGGCCCGCCCTCACCTCGCAGGGCGCTCGTCCTCACGCTGGGCCCCGACCTGGCTCCCAAGTGCTCGCGCCACCGCGGGGACACACGTGCCCAAGAGCCTCACCCGCCCCGCCCAGCTCCCCACCCCTCCGGGTCAGGCCGGGGGCGGGCCGGACTCCGGACAGACCCAGGCACTGCCGCCGCCACCTCCTGCCGGGGACAGACACTCCGCTACCCGCTCGGGAACACTGCAGGGCCATAGGGTGCTGCCCCGGCAGGGACGGGTGGCGACTGCCCTACCGCCTGGGGACCGAGGCTCCCTGGCCTTCCTCACTCGGGTGATGAAAGGCTTTCAGAAACTTTGCTAAAGTTTTGCAAAGTTCAGTGTCTCTGTGACCGCTGTCACTGCCGACCGCGAGAGCTTCCAGAGAACCTGTTCAGGGACCTTCCACAGAGCACTGGCCTCCCATTGCCCGCGGGGAGGAAATCTGGGCGCTCAGGGTCCTGACCTTCCAGTTCTGGCAAGGAGAATGAAGGGAGCCTCTTGTGCTCTCTCTGTGCTTAATCTCAGCCAGAAAGAGTCAATGGAAATTCCTTAAGAACAGGTTTTTTTTTGGTCTGTCATCTTGAGCTACTTCCCTTGAGCGCCTTTTCAGACTACTCCCACCACACACATTACTCTCTTCTCTGCCCTCAACCCCATTCGGATGGCTCCTGTAGCCAGGGACCCTAGTCTGTCCCTTTCCCGAACTGTGAGCTCCAGAAGACCAAGGACCAGTCTGTCTGATGTCTTTTCCTGGTCCCAGAGGCCCCAGGAGTTGCTCAATACTTGTTGGAATGCTTGAATGAATGAATGAATGAAAATGACCATCACCCCCTTCTCATTCTGGTCTAGGCTTGGAGAGTGCAGGTTCTGACTCAGCTTCAGCACTGACTCTGGGAGACCTTGATCCAATTCCAGCCCTTTGGGGGCCTCCTTTTCTGTGAAGCAGAGGCGATCACAGTCACCATTCCACCAGTCAGTGTTGTTTTCTGTGGGCCTCCGGACAGTCAGTGTCTGGACCAGTGCACAGAAGGTCTGTTTCTGCGGCCGAGGAGCTTGCCCAGGGCCCTAGGACCTTGGGTCCTGCTAGGTCCCACATCAGCTGACTGGGCCTGGCTGTAGTCTTGCCAGGAGTGGGAATAGGGTGGACACACAGCTCTGTGTGGCTGGGCCGCCTCGGCAGTGCCCCAGGGACCTTCACCCAGGAGACACAAAGGCTTCTTGTCCAGCCTCCTCCATCTATTGTCCAAGTGGATCCATGCAGCTTCTAAGGGGCTAGGAATCCCTGGGGCCCCTACTTGAGGAGTCCAGGCCTTGGGGGTCTCATTGTGGGGAAAGCCCCCTGGACACTGGAGACCTCAGCCAACCCTCTTCTCGCCTCTCCCATCAGATGACTACTGTAAATGCTATTTTGGCCCAGAGAAAAATTCCTTTGGTATCAGTATGAGGACCCAGGGCTCTGCCTCAGGTTCCAGCTTACTGGAGGGTGGCCAGCCCAGGGCTCTGCTCCTGCTCTGGTTCAACTTGCTCACTTTACAGCAGAAAAACCTGCATCCCTGAGACCCACGGTGTCTAAGCTACCACAACAGGTAACTTGGGCCTGAGGCACAGACAAAAGGGATTTGCCCTCAAACCCCACAACCAGCTCAGGTCCCCTTCTTGCCTCACATCCTTTGAAGCTTCTCTGAGCCTCAGTTTCCCTTCTGCAAAGTGGCAGTAATGATTCCTTTCTCAGTGGCTTATCTGAGGTTCTTGTTTCAGGGTTTTGCCCATCATCCCCAGTGGCCTAGGTGTGAGGGGTTAGGACACCCTTCTGTTGAGGGGCTGGAAGTCAAGGTCTCCTGATTTCTTCCCCTGACTTTCTCCTCACTGGGCTTTGGAGATCATCAAGTCCACCAGGTTCCAAATCCCCTAGCTAAGTCTTCTCTATTTACAGCCTAAGGAGCCACCATCCCTCTTCAACCTGAGCTCCTTTGCTTTTATCTTTGTATTTACTTACGTTTCCTTGCAAGAGTTTGATGAACCATTGATCTGACCAGGAACTGAGGCCCCGTGAGTTCCATAGCAAACCCCACCCAAGTCCCCATTATGAATAAGTAAAGAAAGAGCATGGAGGGAGGCTTCCTGTAACCACACAGCCAAGGCAGGCTGATGGAGAAGGCCCAGACACGTCATGGTCCCCATGAGGAGAGGGCACCAGGAGAGGAGGCAGGGAGCAGGGTTCCATTAGCAGCAGCAGGTTAGGATGGGGAGGGCAACCCCAGCAGCACTTCTCCCCAGGCATTGGGAGGCTTCCTGCATCTCCAGCTCTGAGGAGGTGTTTGGCTCTCTCAAGCCTTCTCATCTTCCTTCTCTGACTGCTCTCGTCTCCCCTGAGGAAGCCAGCTCTGAGAATCTGTGCTGGGGCTGGAGCCCCTGCCCTGGCTCGGGCCTTGTCGTTCAGCTGCGACATGACACCTCCAAGCCCTCCTTCACAGGTTAGGGTGGTGACTCCGTTACCCCTCCTAGCCTTGCCTGCCTCCACCCTCCAGTGTCCCCACCACCCTCATGAAAAGCCTGGCTCTATAGCCTGCCAGGCCAGGGCCTTCCTCCCCCTACCTCACCTCCTGCCTCTGCTCCAGCCATGCTGCTGCACTGGGCCATCTCCCACCTCCTGCCTGGCACTTGCTGCTCCCTCTGCCTGCAATGCCCCTTGATGCTTCTCCACCCTTGGCCCTTTCTCCTGACTCCCCACCATCACTCCTCTAAGTCCCAGCCCAGGCGCCCCACCAGGTCCCTCTGTCACACCACTCATCACAATCTGATTACTGTCGATATCTATCTCCCCCTCTTATGGGGATCTATTTGAGGGCAGGGCTAGAGTTCATCTTATTCACAGTTAAATGTCCAGCACCTAGCACTGTCCCTGTCACCCAGACAACCTCCATGAATATTTGTTATGTGAGTGAATAAGAACTCTACCGATCACATTCTTGTGTTAGTCATTGTCTGAAAATATCTCATTTGATCTTCACCAGCACCCTAAGAGGTAGATCATTATCACTTTACATATAGAGAAATTGCAGTTCAGAAATCAGAAGTGAATGTCTAAATCAACAGTGAGTCTGCAGTAGGTCCCCTGGCCCTGAAATTGCAAGGCAGGGAGGAAGGCGGTGTGGCATTCCCAGAGTGATGGCTGAGCCATGGCGCTGGCATCCACACTGCGACTCCGGTTACGGAGGGCTGGACTGGCTCCAGAAGGCTTGTCTTGCTTGCTCTCTGGACTGCTGCATTGCTCTGGACCATCCCCTGCCTCCCTCACCGACCGGGAACTGTGCTCCTCAGATTTCTCCGGCAGGGGCCAGGCCTCCGATGTGAAATGCAGCTTGGAAGCTCTGGCTGTTGACGTGCCAGGATGCAAGCACCCAGGGGAGGCAGCCCGGGAGGCAGGAAGCCTGGTCCAGGCCAAAGCAAGCCTCTGTTCTGCCTCCCTGCCAGCAAAACAGGCTACATAATTTGAGGGATCCATGGCAAAATGAAAATGAAAATGCAGACCCCTTGTTGCAAAGCTAGTAAGATTCTCAAGATGGTATAGCAGAGCGTTAAATCAAAGTATGGGGACCTTTGAAGCATGGGTCGTAGACCTATGAAGCCAGCCCCGTCCTCAGACCTTTGGTTTCTTCATCTGTCAAACAGGAAATGATGGCCACCTGGTCAGGCAGTGGTGAGGATGAGGTGGGAGATATAAGTAGGAGGTTCAGTGACCAGCATGAGCTTGGGTGGGGGGCTGTGTGGACACCACGTGCTGTTCACCTCTCAGCACGAGGCAGCGGACTAATTCTCCTCAGGAATTAGATTCCTCACACAGCTCCTTTTCATGAACTGAAAACTAAGGCTCAGGCAAAATGACTTGGTCAGGTTCACACACAGACTCAGTAAGGGAAGCCAAGATCAGAGTCCTGGCCAGTCTCTCTGCAAAACGGGTGCTTTCTGTAACACAGGAGAGGGGGTGGTTGGGAAGAGAGAGGGAGGGTGCTGCTCAGGACAAAGAGGGCCACTGTGCAGACACAAAGACCTGACCACAGAGGCCCCTGTGGGGGCTGGGCCCAATGAGTGGGTAGAAAAGCCCCATGGTGACTGGGGAGCTGCCGGGAGCTGCCTCCCAGCCTCTCCCTGGTCCTGCATTGATGGGGGCGGGGAGGTAGCAAACAGAACCGAAGAAACAGGTCAAGGAGGAGAAACAGACTCACAGCCAGACCCTTTACCCAGCCCCAGGCCCAGGCCCCCAGAGCTAACCACCCTGGCTCTCCCCAGCTTCTCCTGGGCAGCCTGCCAGCTTCAGGAATTCCCCACCCCCTGCCCCGCATACCACCCAGCACCAGTGAGAGTAGGGCTCAGTTAGGTAGCTGGCCATCCAACAATTCCAAGCTCACAATCCTGCTCAGAAACTTTTGGCTACTGTCTATCACCTACAGAGGAAGGAAGCATAAGCCCTCACATGTCATTCAAGGCCTTTGTGACCTGCCCCGTTTACCGATCCACACTCCCCTGTCCCCACGCTCTATCAACCCTCCTCAGCCTAGTCATATGGGACATGCCACAGTTCTCCTAACCATTCGGTCCTTTCACACAGCCCTGCCTTTGCCCGTGCTCTTCCTTCTTCCTGCAAAGCTCGTTCCCCATGCTCACTGCTGGCTGAAATCCTTTCTCCTTGAACTGGCCAGTTCAAGGTCCCCCTCTACCAGGCAGCTTTCCCCAGCCCATGACAGTTGGATTTAACCTCCAATCTGCCCCAAAAGTTGGATTCACCCCATTCTCTTGCAGAGCTTATCCCGGTCTGGCTTGAGCCATAGTTTGGATCTTCAGAGCCTGCCTGGAGGAGAAGACATTTGAGCTGGGCCTTAAAGGGCAGGTGGACTTGACTGGTGGACAGCAATGGTAAGCAACAGACAAGAGCTCTCAGAACCAGTGTTCTCTCAAACATTATATGTAATTCAACGTATTTGGTTCAGATAGCAAGGGGTCCATAGTTCAGAATGTGCTTAGTTGCTCAGTTGTGTCCAACTCTTTGTGACCCCATAGATTGTAGCCCGCCAGGCTCCTCTGTCCATGGGGATTCTCTAGGCAAGAACACTGAAGTGGGTTGCCATTTCCTTCTCCAATAGTTCAGAATGGCAGGAGATGAATGTGGGGTCCCATATCAAAGGGTAAGATAAATTGCAAGCATCAAGTCATAACGGGTTTTATATGACATACTACAGACTGTTTGCGCATTTAAAATGCACCTGAATGTATTTCTCAGTACTATGGTTTACAAACTAATTCTGCTTTTATCTTTATTGTTTTCTTTAATTACCTTGGGGTAGCTTTTCTGCTCGTTTTCTACAAGCTTATTCAAGTGAATGCCTGTTTTGTTTATTATCATTCTTTTTAAATAACATAAACATATAAAGCTATGTTTTCCCACTGAATTGGGAAAATGCAGCTTTTGCTGTACATTGTACATTTTGATATGTAAAGTTATCTTTATCATTGTTTTAAAATAGTTGGTAATTGAATTTTTTTATTTCTCTTTGACCCAATAAGAGTCTTTTTAGGAGAATATTTAGACTTAGGAATTGTTTCTTATTTATTTTTGGCTGTTCTGGGTGTTCGTTGCTACAGGGACTTTTCTCAATTTCAGTGAGTGAGGGCTACTCTTTAGGTGCTGCTTGGGCTTCTCATTGCAGTGACTTCTATTGTTGGGGAGCAGTGGCTCTAGGGCTCTTGGGCTTCAGTAGTTAAGGCACTTGGGCTCAATAGTTGTGGTTCCTGGGCCCTAGAGCATAGGCTCAGTAGTTGTGGAGCTCAGGCTTAGTTGCTCCATGGTATGTGGGATCTTCCCAAGTCAGGGATCGAACCCGTGTCTCCTGCGTTGGCAGACGGATTTTTTACCACTGAGCCACTAGGGAAGTCCATGTGTCACTTTTTATAGGATCCGTGTTTTGAGATGTTATTAGTCTAGTTGTATTATACACATAGATACACACATATTTTAAAATAAAGTATATCTGTATTTATTTTAGCCTATGTAATGTTTGAAACAGGCTTCCCAGGTGGCTCAAGTGGTAAAGAATCAAACACAGGAGCCTAGTGGGTTATAACCTATGGGGTTGCAAAGAATCAGACAGTTGCTTGCTCAGAAGCAACTAAGCAAGCGTGAACTTAAGTATGAAACCTTTCCTAACAAAAGAGCCATTTAAGATCTATTTGCATTTATGATTCTATTATAGACTGCTAATGATATATCCCAATACTTTATTTATATTAACATTTTATTTGGGGCAAAGTGAGGACTGCGGTCCTGGGAATAGCACTTCAGACAGCTCTGAGAAACTGCTCCAAAAAGGCAGTGGGGAGTGTCTGTACATCTGTGATTTTGGTAAAGGGGGAATACATGCAATCAAGCACATATTTTTCCAGAAGCTTTATGCTAGTCACAAGGAATAGGTGTCACCAAGAAGGATTTAAGTGCTTATCTAGATATGAAGGTGGTGCTAGTGGTTAAGAACCTGTCTGCCAATGTAGGAGACACAGGAGACGCAGGTTCTATTCCTGGGGCATGGCAACCCACTCCAGTAATCTTGCCTGGAGAATCCCATGGACAAAGGAGCCTGGCAGGCTATAGTCCATAGGGTTGCAGAGTTAGACATGACTGAAGCAATTTAGCATGCACACACAGATATAAAGAGCTATGAGAATTGGGCTCCTAAAATCGGCTCCTGAAAATATCTAACTATCTGAAGACCTGTCCTGCCAGTTTTTCGCAGAGCGCAGAATGCCTCATTTCTGCTCACCACCCTGAATGCCTTTCAGGGGGGTGTTGAAAATCAGCAGCTGCAGCAGCACATGATTTAATCCTTGTAGAGTTCAATGGCAAGTGCCCAAGGCAAGTGAAAATTGGTAGCTGACAAAAGTATCCCCCTTTTAGCCCATGTAATGCTTTTAGCCTCACTTTGCATTAGTTTTTATATCACTGTTACTATTCCCTACTTTGCATTTACCTAACATAGCTTTGTCTGTGGTTTTTAATGTAAATTTTGTCGTTTAACTTTCTACTTCAAATTTTGAATGAGTAATGTATTTACATGTTTAGACAATTAAAAATTAAAAATACAGGAAAAAAAGATATTCAGAGAAAAATCTCCCTCCATTCTCCATTATTTATCAATCCAGGTCCTACTCCTCCCTTCACCCCTAAACCGGAAAGTGGTTTTATTATTTTTTTGTGTGTGTATCCTTGAGTCTCCCAGCAAATACATATATTGCTGCTTATTTTCCTTTTTAAAAAAAGCACAAAACATATATATACACATAATCTTGCATATCATCATTCAGTTGTAGCTGGGGGATTTTTCTCAACTAGCACATTGCCAGTTTCCTCATTCTTTCTAGGCACTACAGAATAGTCCATTATATCAAGGTACCAGAATGTACTTATTAATCTTCTGTTGGTAGACGTTTGGATTGTTTCCAATTTTTGCTGGTGCAAGCAATGCTGCAATGAATAACTGTGTGCATAGGAAAGTTTCACAGAAATACTGTTACTAATCAACAGGACTGTGTGTTTGTAAATTTGATAACTACTGCCAAATTGCATGCTTTTGGGATTGTCCCAATCTACCCTCCCACCAGCACTGTATGAAAGACCTTACTCCTTCATAGTCTCACGAACACTGTGATACCAAACTTTGAGTTTTGCCAATCTGATAGGTGAAAAATCGTATCTCTGGGAACTTGAATTTGCATTTCTATTATTTTGAGCCTGGCTTTTCATAACAAAAGAGCCATTTAAGATCTATTACATTTCTTTTTCTATTACATCCTTTAGCCATTTTTCTCTTAAGATTGTTGGGCTTATTGATTCTGTCAACTGAAAAATATAGTTACAACCTGAAAGTAGAGAGTTATTTTATTTGATGGGAATGTTTAGGACTTTGAGCCCGGGAAACAGCATCTCAGTAGTTCTGAGAAAACTGCTCCAAGGAAGCAGAAGAGAGAGTCAAGCTATATATATACAAATTTGCAACAAAGGGAGCAGGTAGTCAAAACATATCAGATATCAAGTTAAGGAACTCAGTGTTCTGTGTATGGGAAGATGCAAGCCTCTGGGCTCACTGAATCCATTTCTTTCATTTGCACCCCAGCTTTGTTGTTGTTCAGTCACTCAGTTATGTCTCACTCTTTGTGAGCAGAGTCCAGCACCCCATGGACTACAGCACACCAGGCTTCCCTGTCCTTCACTATTTCTCGGAGTCGGCTCAAACTCATGTCCATTCAGTCGATGATACCGTCCAACTATCTCATTGTTAGTTTCTCCCTTCTCTTCCTGCCCTCAATCTTTCCCAGCATCAGGATCTTTTCTAATGAGTCAGGTCTTTGCATCAGGTGGCCAAAGTATTGGAGTTTTAGCTTCAGTATCAGTCCTTCCAATGAATTTTCAGGGTTGATTTCCTTTAGGATTGGCGGGTTTGATCTCCTTGCAGTCCAAGGGACTCTCAAGAGTCTTCTCTAGCACCGCAATTCAAAAGCATCAATTCTTCAGCACTCAGCCTTCTTTATGGCCCAGCTCTCATATCCGTACATGACCAGTAGGCTGCTACTAAGATGCTAAGTCGCTTCAGTCGTGTCTGACTCTGCAACAGACGGCAGCCCATTAGGTTCCTCTGTCCCTGGGATTCTCCAGGCAAGAATACTGGAGTGGGTTGCCATTTCCTTCCCCAGTGCATGAAAGTGAAAAGTGAAAGTGAAGTCGCTCAGTCGTGCCCGACTCTTAGCGACCCCATGGACTGCAGCCTACCAGGCTTCTCGGTCCACAGGATTTTCCAGGCAAGAGTACTGGAGTGGGTTGCCATTGACTATTAGGCTATCTGGGGCCAAATCCTGTTTCCTCATTCACCTTAAGGAGTGGCAGATGGCTGCTTCTTGCATTTCCCCAGCTCCTCAGCAGTCACCGTGGGGGGTGGCAGCATCTGCTGGATCACAGTTTTGGGAGACTTTGTTTACATTTGGAGGCCAGAAATTGCTGATGGCTGTGACTTTTCTTGTTTATTGATATGGCAGGAGATATTTTCATTTCACAATTCCTATTAGCTTTTTGTATTTTAGGAAGATTGTCTATCTCTGTGCTATCTGAATTAAGAATAATTTTTTCCAATTTATCATTTGTCTTTTGAATTTACTTAGGTTTTCCTGTTTTTATTTTTCCATGGTTGAATTGATCAATATTTTTCTCCTATGGCTTTTGAGCCTTAATTAGAAAACACTTTCCTGTCATGGTCTGGACATGGGTTGGAAAAGAATTTCCAGACATGAGACAGAATGAGAGGGAAATAAAGGTTATTAGAATGGGAGACTGGAAAAGGCAATGGCACCTCACTCCAGTACTCTTGCCTGGAAAATCCCATGGACAGAGGAGCCTGGTAGGCTGCAGTCCGTGGGGTTGCTAAGAGTCGGACAAGACTGAGCGACTTCACTTTCACTTTTCACTTTTCATACATTGGAGAAGGAAATGGCAACCCACTCCAGTGTTCTTGCCTGGGGAATCCCAGGGACGGTGGAGCCTGATGGGCTGCCGTCTTTGGGGTCGCACAGAGTCGGACACGACTGAAGTGACTTAGCAGCAGCAGCAGAATGGGAGACACTGTTAGAACAGCGGGCCAGCTCAAGGGTGAACCGACCTTTGAACAGGAGTCCTTAGTCCACTTTTTTACTCACGGTACAAGGAGTGGGATAGGGGTCTTGGGGGTCCTTTGCTGATTGCATGAGGAACCTATACTGGGTGGGGGAAGAGTAAGGCAAGTACCGTCTCCCTGTGGGATAGGAGAGGAAACAGGTTATACTGCTTAGGAGCACCTGAAATCTGTTAATAGTTACAACATGGGGAGAGAAGGATGATATAGGTCTGGTTTTTCCATTCCTGCATTCCAAGACCCTCCTTGGTTTTATCTGTTCTTTAGTCCTTGGGTCACCACATTTCCTACTCCAAGATCATTTCCCCATGTTTTCTTTTAATACTCATGTCTTATTTTTCACATGTACATCTTTACTACACCTGGACATTCTGTGTATTTGAAGTATTTCTTATAAGCAGAATATAGTCTAGCTGAATTTTATTTTTTAACTTGAGACTGTGACAATCTTTGCCGAGCATGGCGTAATTTATTTATATCTATTTCATAACTGATGTAGTCTCACTTTACTTCTTTATATTTGTGTTTCCTTACTGCTTTGTTTTTTGTTCTTTGTTGTACATTCTGGGTTTTTCTTGTTTTTATCTTTTATAATGATTTAGAAAATGGAGCTCCAGTTCGTAATTTTATAAGATTTTGGATTGTTGAGCACATATGTTTAAACTTGTATGTATCCAGCTGCTGCTAAGCCACTTCAGTCGTGTCCGACTCTGTGCGACCCCATAGTCGACAGCCCACCAGGCTCCCTGGGATTCTCCAGGCAAGAACACTGGAGTGGGTTGCCATTTCCTTCTCCAATGCATGAAAGTGAAAAGTGAAAGTGAAGTCACTTAGTCGTGTCTGACTCTTAGCAACCCCATGGACTACAGCCTACCAGGCTCCTCCGTCCATGGGGTTTTCCAGGCTACTAAAGTCAATTTCAAGTTCGATCCCTGAGTTGGGAAGATAGCATTTGTTGATTATGTGCTACACACCGTGCTGGCTGATTTCCAAGGGTCTCTATTTTTTTTTTTTTGGCCATACTGCAAAATGTGGGATCTTAGTTCCCTGACCAGGGATCAAACCTGTGTCCTCTGCACTGCAAATCTGGAGTCTTAACCACTGGACCACTAGGGAAGTCCCAATAGGTCTCTCCTATTCTCTGCATTTTACAGACAAGAAAACAAAAGCTAAGAGTGCTCAAGCAGCCTGCCCAATTTTTTTTTTTTTAAAGGTTGAGTGCTTGTCACATGTCCAGTACTCAGTTCAGTCAGTTCAGTTCAGTCGCTCAGTCGTGTCCGACTCTTTGCGACTTCATGAATCGCAGCACACCAGGCCTCCCTGTCCATCACCAACTCCCGGAGTTCACTCAGACTCACATCCATCAGGTTAGTGATACTAGGGGATAAAAAGTGTAACAGGATCTTCTTACAAAGCTTGCATTCTGCTTAAAGAGATAAAATTAATCCAACGGGAAGATACTCTAGGACTAAAAAGTAAGGGATGAAAAGTTTAGTAAGAGTTAAAGGTCTTTGTTATGACCTGGAGTTTGGTGTTAGCCTGCCTAATTTTTGATGATCTCCTCTGGATGATGCAAAATTTAGTAGGCTTCAGGCCATCAGGCCCACCCCTGGAGCTAGAGTGGAAGATATCTCACTTAAAACGACACGGCTGAAAAGGAGGGAGGAGTGAATTCTTCAAATCCCCCAAAGATTTAAAATTCTCACAGTGTACTTCACAAGGGCTTCACAATCCTGTGTTATCAAACTCTTGGATTTATGCCAGTCTGCGAAGTCTAAGTCGTTTGTTTCAGTCATGTCCGACCCTTGGCGACCTCATGGACTGCAGCCTACCAGGCTCCTCAGTCCATGGGATTTTCCAGGCAAGAGTACTGGAGTGGGGTGCCATCGCCTTCTCCGATGCCAGTCTGATAAGTGAAAAAAATCATGTTTCCTGTAGTTTCGGTTTGCATTTCTCTTATGAGAGAAATAAGCATCATTTGATGTTTTCAAGGCATTTTCATTTCTATAAACTGTTCACATTCTTTGCCCACTTGGGAGGCACCCAGAAAATAACTACTGTATCAGAGCTTCCTGGGGTGTGTTTGTTTTGAGAATACCAAGCAGATGACTTTCAGAGGTTTATTCTGTTTCTTACAGAAAATCATTTCAGGGATCATAAGTTCTTTATCTGAATCTTCAGAACAATTTTCTTCCTCCCGCGTAGGACGTTTTCACAAGCCTCGTGTTAACTATTTTTGTTCACTCTTGCTGCACTAGGCAGAGAAAACGCCAGGCCAGGCACTGCCTCCTGCCCCTTCAGCTTGATGTTGCATCGCTCAGTAATGGTGGCGGTCTCAATCCCACTATGAAACAGACATTGTAGACACAAAAATAGAGAAACTGATGGAGTTTATTAGGGAATTATCACCACTGTCATCAACAATAGCTGGAATTTAAATATCACTATATTTATATCCATATCTAGATACAGATTATATATTACATATACCATAGTGAGTGAAAGTTGCTCAGTCATGTCCAACTCTTTGTGACCCCATGGACTATACAGTCCATGGAGTTCTCCAGGGCAGAATACTGGAATGGGTAGCTGTTTCCTTCTCCAGGGGATCTTCCCAACCCAGGGATTGAACCCAGGTCTCCTTCATTGCAGGTGGATTCTTTACCAGCTGACCCACCAGGGAAGCCCATACCACATATAGTACAATATATATTATATAATATATATTATGGTACAATATATATTTATTTATATATATGTGTGTATACATATATGCTAAATATATATATATATACACTAAATTTACACACACACACACTGATAAATTTAGTTCTCACAACAACCAAGATTGGCATTATTACTATTCCCATTTTACAGATGACAAAGGTTGATGTCATCTGTAAAGGGTTCTGAGGAGGAAGACGGGCACTTTAGAATGAGAACTCTGGCTGTATGATGTTTATGATGCACAGAGAGGTTGGATTACTTGCCCAAGCTCACACAGCTAGTAACTGATGGAGCCAGTACTCTACCATGACTTTCTGGCCCTGGAATCCATGCTATCAATCACTCTGACTGGCTTAGAAGATAATCCTGTATGGCTGGAGGTTATGGCCAAAGGTCCATCTAGGCAGTGCTGCCCCTGGGTCCCTGAGAGAAGAGCAGGTAGTAGGAATTAGTCTGTTTATTTACTTAGAAAAAAGAACTATTGGGTCTTCATTCATTAATTTGTTAAAATCCTATCATTCATTCATTCAACAAATATATATTAAATGTCTCTTACATGTCAAGCCTTGTGCCAAGTGCCAGAGACACCAGGATAAATTCTAGACATGGTTCTTGTCCTTAAGGAGCTTTCAGCAAAGGGAAGTGGGAAGCACATGGTCAGTTAATGGCACAGTATGACACATGCTATTCTGTTTTAGAGGGAGAAGCCAGTGATGTGTCACCCAAGAATGTGTTTCTCAATCTGTTCCTGTCTACCATCTAGTTACTGCAATTCCTCCCTCATACTTTGTGTGTGATCTTCTCTTTATATAGTATCACAGCAAATTTTTGTATTTTTGCTTATCTTCCTGATCACCTTCGGAGGGAGAAGATAGTGGAATGATCAGTCATATCTACCCTAATTTTTTTTTTCATCCGAGAAATGTAGCCTTGTTCCTGTGAGGGATGGAGGGCCAGGAAGGGTTCTGAGGAGGAAGACAGGCACTTTAGAATGAGAACTCTGGCTGTAGTGTGGGAAATAAATTGAATAGGGGAGTTGAAGCAGGCAGTGCAATGAGAAGACTTTTCAGTAGTTCAGGTGGAAAATGAGATCTGAACAAAAGTTGTGGCTGGGGAAAGGGAGAAGGGTATGGATTCAAGGAATATTAAAGGAATGAAATTAAAGGGATTTACTAATTCAGTCAATAGTGTTTAATGAGCAACTACTAAGTGCAGGCACTTTGCCAGGTGCCAGGAATACGCCAGAAAACAAGTCCCTGCCTTCATTCAGTCCAGAAGGAAGAGATAGATAACTGGAGTTTTTACATAAAAGGTAATAAATGATGTGACAGGGGAAGTACAGGACACTACAGAAAAACAGAAGAGGGGGACCTGAAGGGAATGAGGGAGGAGTCGAAACTGATGCCTGGATTTCTGCCTTGGGTGGTGGCATCATTAGCTGAGCCAGGGAACCCCAGGAAGGCAGAACCCTGTGGATGTCTCTCTGAGTCCCCCAAGCCCAGGACAGGCAAGAATAGGGGAGGTGGTGAGCAAATGACTAGTGAATGAATAAATAAATGAGGGCTTGAGGATCCTCCCCAGCCCCCAGTCTGACCCTGGAAGAGGAAGATGGGGAGTAGTACAGAAAGAAACTTGAAGTTTCAAGAAGCCCAGTGGTTACTCAACGCCCACAAACCACTAACTCTTTTCAGTTTCCCAACAGGCCACATGTGGCAGCTGTGACTCCCCTGATGTCTATCAACCAGAGCCGGGCTGCCTTGACTCAGTGTACTTGGGGCCTGGGCAGCAGGCAGACTCTGCATACCCCTTAGTTATTTTGAGGCCACCAGCCTGGGCCCCACAGGTTGTTAGAGGAAATGAGGGAGGAGAGGACCGGCCTTGCAAAGTCCTTGGGTATGTGTCAGCAGAGTTAGAGGCCCTTCCTCTGTCTCCCACATCCCCTGTGTGCCCTCTGTCTCAGCATCAAGCTCCCAATTCTGGGTCTGTCTGCCTCCATTGAAGGGCAGGGATTGGCTGATCACTCTCTGTATCCCCAGCACCCAGCCCAGACACCCCGTTCTCCCTAGCACGTGATGGAACATGTGTCCTGAGTTAGTTCAGAGAGCTATTCCTTGATCTCCAGGGGTTAGTCTCCTTGACCCTCAGGAGAAGTCCCACCAGCAGCCACACAAACACCAGTCCCATTCTTGGCATGTGGCAAGGTTATGTTCCTGAGTGGGTAGGCTGAGGTTCTGAAAGCATCTGACCAGGTAGGAAAAGGTACCACCTACTGCCCCATCACTCCTTCCCTGACCCTGTCAATATCTGAGTCTTAGAATTGTGGAATCTTAGAATCTGAAGGACAGAAAGGCCCTCTGCGGTCATGACCTCCAACTACCCTTTTGTGAAATCTCAACTGTCCTGTCCAGGCTCTGATCACAGTGCCCTTGGCAATAGGAACTCACCCCAACCTAGGACCTGAGACCTGCCTTTCTGATTTCTTTGAGGGTCTCCTCTCTGTCTTTAAGGCCACACAGACCCCACCTGCCTGCAGGTTCCAGAACAACCCACCAGAGCCAGTGCTGGGGATGGGAGTGGGGTCTCTGCAACACTTATCTCCAGCTCTCTGCCACCCCTGAGAGATGAGGAAGTGAGCAGGAGTTCCTTTCTCCAAGGCCACAGTTAAAGTATCATTACATGCAGTAACCAAACCATCAATGCAGCTGCATCAAGGCCAAGAAGGACAAGAGACAGGCCACCCTATCAAGCAGAAAGCTGAAGTGTTGTAGGCTATTTTGAGGTTGTGTGTAATTGTGGTTAAAAACACCTCTCTTATGTACGAGCTGTATAACCTGGTGCTTAATCTTTCTGACCTTAGTTTTCCTGTAGATAAAATGGAACACTGACCTGGTGGGCTTGCTGTGTGGATTAAATGAACGTATGCAAAGAATTAGCCCAGTCCAGCACTATGGAGGCATTCAGTGAATCCAGGCTCTCACACAGTGATATCTGGGGACCACGTGAGCTGCACACACTGCCTCATGCATACACCACCCCTGGCTCCCCAGGACTCAGAGTCTCTCCAGGCTGATGGCTGACTGCAGTGCCACAGGGAAAAGAGAGGTTGCTCCATCCTGGCCATTGCCCAGGGCTGTTGGGCAGTGCTGTGCCAGTCTTGGGGTCTCCCTGCCCCTCAGGTCCTTTCTACCTGAGCATGGGCTAAGGCTCTCCTTCCTGTTCTTGAGTCACTTATTTCTTTCACTCTTCAAACAAAACATCATGTGTTTATTGAAGTTTTCCAAGTGCCTGGATGGTACTGTATGCCAGCCTAGGAACTGTGCCCTGTTTGGGGGAGGTCCACATATAATTGACATTAAGATTTTGGTGTGTTTTGTATCAGAGTTTTCTATGCATTGCAATAGTCATAATGCATGTATAACTGTATCCTTTGCTTTTTTAAAAAATTCACCATAATGGCATAAAATATATTTTCCTGGAATTTTACCGTCTAGTCAGTTTGGTGTTTTGTTTTGTTCCTGCACTGCACGGTTTATGGGATCTTAGTTCCCCAACCAGGGATCGAATCCATGCCCTTAGCGGTGAGAGCACACAGTCCTAAACACCGGACTGCCAGGGAACTCCCTACAACCTCCCTGCTGCTACTGCTGCAGCTAAGTCGCTTCAGTCGTGTCTGACTGTGCAACCCCAGAGACAGCAGCCCACCAGGCTCCCCCGTCCCTGGGATTCTCCAGGCAAGAACACTGGAGTGGGTTGCCATTTCCTTCTCCAATGCATGAAAGTGAAAAGTGAAAGTGAAGTCACTCAGTCGTGGCTGACTCCTAGCGACCCCATGGACTGCAGCCCACCAGGCTCCTCCATCCATGGGATTTTCCAGGCAAAAGTACTGGAGTGGGGTGCCATTGCTTTCTCCCTACAACTAATGAAATCAACCCCTCTGGCGGTTCATTCTTCTTGCTCCTCTCTCCCCCTCAGGCTATATCTGTTTCTAAGTATTGAAACCACCCCCTCCCCCAACGCCCCTGAGTTATTTGGGCAATGGCACCCCACTCCAGTACTCTTGCCTGGAAAATCCCATGGACGGAGGAGCCTGGAAGGCTGCAGTCCATGGGGTCACTAAGAGTCGGACACGACTGAACGACTTCACTTTCACTTTTCACTTTCATGCATTGGAGAAGGAAATGGCAACCCACTCCAGTGTTCTTGCCTGGAGAATCCCAGGGACGGGGGAGCCTGGTGGGCTGCCGTCTATGGGGTCGCACAGAGTTGAACACGACTGAAGCCGACTTAGCAGCAGCAGCAGATGTCCTTCTGAATCTTTCCCCTGTTCATTCCGTATATCCTTTCCTGAAAGGAAGGGAACTCACTTTCTGATGGGTAAAAAGCCTCCTTTTTCTGGGCCCCAGTCCTGCAGACCCTGGGCAAAAAAGACTCTGCTCCAGCCTCCCTGCCCTCTTGTCACGTGACCTGGTTTCCAGGCCTCTGTAGTCCAGTCACCTTCTCCTGACCCAGAGCACATGCCGCATGTCTGAGAGGATTTAGAGCTCCAGGGGGTCTGGCTGGTGTGCAGCAGAGTAGGGCAGTTATCTCTCTCTGAGTGCTATCTCTCTCTCTTTTTTTTGTCTGTTTTTTGGCTCTGCCATTGGGATCTTAGTTCCCTGACCAGGGCTGAACCCACACCCCCGGCACTGGAAGTGCGGCATCTTAACCACTTGACCGCCAGGGAATTCTCACTGTGTTAATGCTATCTTCATTTGCTCATTTGGTATCTGTTGCCTTGGCTCACGTTGAGTTGTCAGCTCAGACTCAGCTCATTTTTTCGTTATTGTTGATAAACCAGTTCACCCACATCCTATTCCTGGATAATCGTTTGAAGAAACCAAAAAAAGACTTTTTTTTTTTTTTTGCTCTCTTAAGATACTTGAATTGTGATTTTTTAAATCTCCCTCTTGGCTTCTTGTAAGTGAATTTGATACACGTGTGCTATCTTTATCAAAACCTACTGATAAGATGATAACCTGAACTGGGCCCAAGGCAGAAACCCCCTTTCCCGCAGGCCCTTGTCCATAACCAGAGCTGCTATGTAAGTTTGACTAGCTTCCTGAAAACTTGGGAAGATATATCACCTTCTTTAAAAGTCCAATCATGCATAGCTGTACACAGAAGAACTAAAACAGGTACAAAAACAAATACGTGAGTGTTCACAGTAGCACTATTCACAACAACCAAAAGCTGGAAACAGCCCAGATGTCCAGCGATGGATGAACGGATCAACAAAATGTGGTATATACATATGATGGAATATTCCTCAGCCATAAAAGGAATGAAGTTCTGACACATTCTATCGCACAAATGAACCTTGAAAACATTATTCTGTGTGGAAGGACTCAAACCCAAAAGGTCACATATTATATGATTCCATTTATATGAAATATCCACCATCACTGTGGGGGCTGAGGAGAGAGGCAAACAGGAAGTGACTGTTTAGTGGCTCGGGGGTTTCTTTTGGGGGTGATGAAAACATTTTGGAGCTAGATGGGGGGGTGTTGTACAACACTATGAATATATAAATGCCACTGAATTATGCAATTTAAAGTGGTTAATTTTATGTAACGTGATTTTCACCACAATCTAAAAAACGCATCTGCAAACAAAGCATCTGCAAAAGAAAAAAATCCAATGCATTCAACAGCCAGCCTGTGCCAAGTATTGGGGCAGCTGAGATGGGTGAGACCTGCTCTCTGTTAAAGCTGGTAACTGGGCTTTTCGGCCTTTGACGCCACCAGGTTGCCACCCCGCTGAGATTCACCTCCCTCTCTGTGGGTTCTCTCATTGGTTACTACTATCACTGCCAGGCAGACTTCCAGGGGTGCTGCCCCCCTACCCCATCTTAGTGAGCTGGGCTGGTTCAACACAAAACGCGTCCTCTTAGTGACTTTGAAGTGGGAAACCTGGCAGACATAACCTTGGCCATGTGATAAAGTTTAACAACCACAGTAATGAGTCATGTTGATCGAATGTACCTTGATCTGATGTGATGAGAACAGCACTTTATCTATGAGGTCTTACTCCAGAGAACTCTGAACTCCAGTTTAATCATGAGAAGAACATCAGGAAAACTCAAAATGAGAGACAGTCTACAAAATTCTTGACCAATACACCTCAAAACTGTCAAGGTCATCAAAAACAAGTGACGTCTAAGCAACTGTCCAGACCAGAAAGAGTGTAGGGAGGCATGATAACTAAACGTGAGGAAGCATCCTGGGACAGAAAAAGGACATTAGGTAAAAGCTAAGGAAATTCAAATAAAGTATGGACTCTGGTTAGTTAATAATGTACCAGTATTTGTTCATTAGTTGTGACAAATATAAGATGGTCCAATAGAGGAAATCAGGTAGGGGTGTATGAGAGTCCTCTGAACAATCTTTGCAACTTTTCTGTAAATATAAAACTATTCTTGGGACTTCCTTGGTGATCCAGTGGTTAACACTTCCACTTCAGAGGGCACAGGTTCGATCTCTGGTTGGGGAACAAAGATCCTACATGCCATGCCGCAAAAGAAAAAAACAAAAACAAAAAACTATTCTTTTAAAAGCTTGATTTTAAAAGATTGTCTTTAAAATGTATGCTTTAAAAATCCTTACAAGGGCTATAACAAGGCTGTTCAGATAGAAATGGCAATGAAGAAATGAACAGAGTGGAGTGTGACCTACTAGTTTGGTGTAACAGATATTCTCAAGTGCGAATTGACCCCAGGAAGAAAAATAAGGGCTTACCCTACTTTCCAACAGAGAAGGTGATGGCACCCCACTCCAGTACTCTTGCCTGGAAAATCCCATGGACGGAGGAGCCTGGTGCGCTGCAGTCCATGGGGTCGCTAAGAGTTGGACACGACTGAGCGACTTCCCTTTCACTTTTCACTTTCATGCTTTGGAGAAGGAAATGGCAGCCCACTCCAGTTTTCTTGCCTGGAGAATCCCAGGGACGGGGGAGCCTGGTGGGCTGCCGTCTATGGGGTTGCATAGAGTCGGACACAACTGAAGCGACTTAGAACCAGCAGCAGCAGCTACTTTCCAAGTCCCTTACCAGCCTCTTCCTGACTTGGAAGTCCCCTTGTAGACACCAGTACCTTTAAATATCTAGACTAACAAACATCTCTTGGTAAACATCACACTGCACTTGAAAATATGTGGGTTATTTTCAAATGTCTTTTGATATTGATTTCTAACATAATTCCACAGTGATAAGAGAACAGACTCTGTATGATTTCAATACCTTTAGACCATGAAGTTTTTGTACCTTGCTTTATGTCCCTTAATATGTTCCAGTGTCTCCTAGTTTATATAGTCTATGGGAACTTGAATAGAATTTGTACCTGCTGTTGTGTGAAAACTGTATAATTCTTAATTATGTCGAATTGGTTCATAGGGCTTTTCAGATCTACTGTATCCTTCTACTTTTCTGTATATTCATTCTATTAAATTTTGAGAGTTTGATATTGAAACTGCGACTAAAAATCTTAATTTATCCACTTAAATAATTGTCATATATAGTAGAGCTATATGTAACTTTGCTCTGTTCCAAGTCTCCAATAAATGTATTATCATACTTTCATAATATAAAAAATAAAAAAGAGAGAAAAAAATTCAGACTGAGTCAGGGTTTCACTTCCAAATCAAAGACCTCATAGCAGGTCTGCTTTCCAGGCCCTGGTCCACTCATCTTCCCCAGGGGGACTTAAACCAGGAAGAACTTTAGATGAGATGCCTCACTGCCTTTTCACAGGTGTAGTCTCAAGGCCTGATGGTTATGTTCTAAATCAACAGTAGAATGATATCTCAATCGTACACAGTATCCACAGATACTCCCACCCATTAATCAGGGATTATTTCCTCCTCCACTGAGCAAACATTCCTCCATTTGGTACATGATGACACCATGGATGCCTTTGAACAGGGCCTTTCTCAAATATGAATGCAGGGCGGGGCACTGGAGAGCTTAAGAGGAACACACAACCCTGGATTCAAACCCTGATTCCATCACTTATTAATTTATTTAAACCCTATGATCCTCAGTTTCCACAACTGTAAAATAAAGATTAATAATATCTATTTTATAGGATTGTTGGAGGAAGAGAGAATTCATGTAATGTGCTTAGCACAAAGCCTGATATAAGGTCTCAGGTTCCTGTCAAGGTTCTTGGATGGAGCTGAGAAGCCCACAGGCTCCAGGGAAGTGGCACATGCTGCCAAGACCACCAATCCATGAGTGATACAGAAGCCAGAATAGAGAGAGAGAGGACTGGCTGGATACTGGAGCCAGAGGGAGAAGAGGAATGGGTAGCAAAGGATCTACCCACAGATAAACTTGACTCCAAGGGTTACTGGTGAGGAGGCTGGCACAGAATGGCTCTTGAGGTCTTGGGCATGTCCATGTCCAACAGTACTTTATATTCTCCAGGGCCATCATCAAGTGAATCACTGTGAAAACCACTCCACCCCACCCTTCCGTGAGGACTTGCCCTGCACCAGGCATATACCTGGAGAGGACTGCAAAGTCCAGGAGGTCCAAGACGTGGGTCGATGTGACTTGAGCTCCAAGAATACCCCTGGTGAGCCAGACACCTTTAATTGAAGGACTGCAAGGAGGCCTGTGTAGTACACCCAGGGGCAGCCAGGGTGGCAGAACAGTCGGAAGTCTCTGGGCATTTCAGCCTCAGTCACACCCTGGTGCCTAACACTGCCTGGCACACAGTAGGTGCTTACTGAGCACACAGATGAGAGAATAGAATGTCCCTCTCCTCAAGTCCTTCACAGTCTGGCAGGGGAGACATGGTATACCACAAATCCATGAGGTATCTTGCCCAGAAGTAATCCTGAATCGTGGCCACTGAATACCTTGAGGGAGCAAAGCACTTGCAGGGCAATGCATAGTAGGACGGTGCCAGCCTGGGCCACAGAGGAAGAAGGCTGTGCCTGTGCAAGGGCCCCAGCTGCCCCAACATTGCTGGGGAGCACATGACTCAGGGTAGGTAGGGCTGTGGGCTGGAGGAAGGGTGGGGCACCCTGGGAAAACACCAATGAACCCCAGGAGGAGCCGGCCTCACCTCTACCTTCCTGATTCCTTCTCTCCCTTATTGTTTCTAGGCAAAGGCCGCTGCAGAGCTCACAAGCAACAGCTTTACCAGCATCTGCAGCATAAGTCGGAGAAGGCAATGGCATCCCACTCCAGTACTCTTGCCTGGAAAATCCCATGGACAGAGGAGCCTGGTGGGCTGCAGTCCATGGGGTTGCTATGAGTCGGACACGGCTGAGCGACTTCACTTTCACTTTTCACTTTCACACATTGGAGAAAGAAATGGCAACCCACTGCAGTTTTCTTGCCTGGAGAATCCCAGGGATGGCAGAGCCTGGTGGGCTGCCGTCTATGGGGTTGCACAGAGTTGGACACGACTGAAGCGACTTAGCAGCAGCAGCAGCATAAATAGCAAAGATCAGAAAGGGATAAAGCTGGAGTGAGCTTCTCAGTGCAGAGAATAGGCAACATCTCACAGTATACTTGAAAAATAAGGGCGCCTCAGTAAAATAGAAGCTTGACCCTCAGCACTGGATAAAGTTGTGTTAAAATCCTGGTTTAGCCTAAACTCCTAGCACCGAACTTCCTGCTTCTTTAATTTGGGCTTTGGAGATTATATCTGTAAGGGGCCTGGTTCATTGAGTTGGAGCTTAGTGTCTGGTGGGTAAGACTTCCCCAGTGGCTCAGTGATAGAGAATCCACCTGCAATGCAGGAGACACAAGAGATGCAGGTTTGATCTCTGGGTCGGGAAGATCCCCTGGAGTAGGGCATGGCAACCCACTCCAGTATTCTTTTGGGAAAATGCCACGGACGGGAAGCCTGGCAGGCTGTAGTCCATGGGTCCCAAAAAGCTGGACGCGACTGAAGCGACTAAGCACGCACGCCTAGAAGTTAGACACTGCCCGTCACTGTCACCGCACTGCTCCACACCATGGTGTGAAGCAGCCTGGATAAACAGATGCTGAAAGCAACAGGGGCCTCCATGTAGGGCAGAAAGCCACTTGCCTTATCTAATATTGCTGAGCAACTGTTTTCACCTACTAAAATTGGCCCCACAACACCTGATGCCCTGAGTGTGACTGGTCCTCCGAGCCAGCTGGGAGCAGCCGTCCCCTTCCTCGGTTCTCTATCAAACCATCTTCTGTTTGGGGTTCTCAGCCCAGTTCTAGAGAGCACGAGAGAAGAGAAAGACCCAGCCCCTGCCCTCTGGAAATGTACTCTCAGAGGACAGGCCACCCTCTGAGCAATGACATGTCATGATGCCATGTGGTCCCCAGGTCATGGGATCACAGCGCTGGAGCGCTTGGCAGGCTCTCAGCCTCATCTGTGCTGATTCTCCACATCAGTCACCTTCTCTCCCCCTTAGTTCATTGCACACACCTGACCTTCACCTCGAAGGCCCCTTTTCCAAGTGTGAGGGGGCAGGTTTCCTGGGAGGCCTTCCTTCTGCTCTTCTCCCTCAGCACTTTAATTTTTTCCACTAATACAGAAACCTGTTCTGTAGTAGGGCCCAAATAAAACAGGTAGGGCCCCACAGGCACGAAGCCCCCGGTCACATGGATTCATCTGTCCTGTGAAAGGACGATTATTCCCCCGTTTGGTGATTGTCACGTGTCTGTCTTCCCACTAGATGGTGAGCTCCATGGCAGCAGGAGCTGTGTCTGTCCTGATCACTGCTATGGTTTTGGCTACCTGGTTGGCTGAATGGCTCTGTGACCGTGAGTCTGACAGTGCTCAGAGGAAAAGGTCCTGATGGTGAAGAACAGCTGAGGGAGGTTCCTGCGGTGGGTGGAGTTTGTATACGAGGGCAGCGGGCAGGAATACAGCAGGGATGTGGAGGTGGGAATGAGTCTGGGTTGTGCCAGAGACGATGGCGGGACCAGTCTGCCTTATTGGGAGGAGGACTGGTGACATTGGCTGGATATGGGGCAGGAGGAATCCAGGTGCTGCCTCCTGGGGCCTCTCTGCCTCTATACACAGCTCTTGGTCTTCCCCAGCTTCTGGTTCTCCCTCCCTAATCCCCCTACCTTCTTCTTTGAAAAATGTATCTATTTATTAATTTGGCCGTGCTAGGTCTTCATTGCAGTGCGAGGGCTCTAGGAGTGGCAGCTTCAGTGGTTGCGGCTCATGGGCTCTAGAGTACTGAATAGTTATTGTGCACGGGCTTAGTTGCTCCTCGGCATATGGGATCTTCTTGGACCAGGAATCAATACTGTGTCTCCTGTATTGTATTCCCTGAGCCACCAGGGAAATCCCACCCCCCACCCCCCGCCCCACCTTCTAACAGGGCATCAAGAAGTCCATGGATAAGGAACTCAAAGAACAGCAAGGTAGGTGATCAGACCTCTGGTCATCTGAGAGTATAGGACCTTCCTTTGTTGAAATCCCAGCTCCAGTCACCTTCCCCGTGTGGAGCTGCCAGATAAAATACCAGACACCCAATAAATCTGAGTTTCAGACATACAGTGAATAATTACTTAGAATAAATAACACTGGAGACATGCCTATACTAAAAAGTTCTTCCTTGCTTCTCTGAAATTTCAATTTTTATTAGCTAAACATGGTAACCCTTTCCTCACCCCCATTTCAGAACCTGCCACTTGCCCCTGCTTGAGCCTCCAGGGAGCCATCAGAGAAGTCTTGGGCCTCCAACAGCATCCTCAACAAAGCCACAATTTAGATGAAAGCGATACTGAAGATTATTTAGTCTCATGTGTGTGTGCGTGCTAAGTCACTTCAGTACTGTCCAACTCTTTGCGACCCCATGGACTGTAGCCAACCAGGCTCCTCTGTCTATGGAATTCTCCAGGCAAGAATACTGGAGTGGGTTGCTATTTCCTTCTCCAGGGGATTTTACCAACCCAGGGATCGAACCTGTGTCTCCTATGCCTCCTGCATTGGCAAGCAGGTATTTTTTTTTAAACACTAATGCCACCTGGGAAGCCCATTTAGTCTCATACCACCCCCCATACATGGACCAGGAGACTGAGGCCCAGAGGGGACAGGCATTGGCAAGCCCTTGGGCCCCTGCAACTCCTTGCCTGTAACTTGGGCCTCCTGGGGAGCAGAAGGACCCTTGGGGAAGGGGTTTAGGAAAGGCCAGGGCCCTCCTGGGTAAGGCAGGGCAGGAAGGCTCCAGGTTAGCCCACCCCCAGGCAGTTTCCCGGATCTGACAACCCCAGGTGAGTCACCACCTGCCAGATTGCATCTAGGGCAGTTCCGAGTCCCTGGGCTTCTCAGCTCCTGCTGGGCTTGCTGCCCAGAGCAACTGGGGGTGGGGTGGCTGGAAGGGGGTGTCTCTTGGGCAGGAGCAAGTGGGTGGGGCTGGATTTCATGTGAGAGGACTGGGCAGCCACTCAGGCACTTCAGAGATGACTCAGTTTAACTCCCAAGGAGGAAATTGAGGTGAGGGGAGCTGGGAATGGACTCAGTTGTTGTTCAGTCACTCAGTTGTATCCGACTTTTTGCGACGACAAGATTCCCTGTCCTTCACCATTTCCTGGAGCTTGCTCAAACTCATGTCCACTGAGTCGGTGATGCCATCCAACCATCTCATCCTCTGTCATCCCCTTCTCCTCCTGCCTTCAGTCTTTCCCAGCAGCAGGATCTTTTCTGATGAGGCAGCTCTTTGCATCAGGTGGCCAAAGAATTGGAGCTTCAGCTTCAGCCTCAGTCCTTCCAATGAATATTTAGGATTGATTTTCCTTAGGAGTGACTGATTCTATCTCCTTGCTGTCCAAGGGACTTTCAAGGGTCTTCTCCAATACCACAGTTCAAAAGCATCAATTCTTCAACACCCATAGAGGCAGGGACTTAACCAAAATCACCCAGCCAGTCAGACCCACAGGCTAGGGTTTTTCTATCAAATTGTCATTCCACTCTCCCTACTGAAATTGCCCACCCCTCTTCCTGCTCTGTGTTTCTTCATCTCATTTTTCCCTCCTTGATGCTACATTGTCTATTATCAGTTTCCAGTTAAAACACAAATCCTGTGCACTCTCTGGAGACCCCAGAACAGTGCCTGGCACTGAGCAGGTGCCGAATAAGCCTTTGTTGAAAGAAACTGCCCCTGTTACATCTCACCTTGTGTGGCACACACGGCATGATGCGGCAGTCCCCCAGCCGCAGGTATGCAGTACAGCCTCTGCTAGGAGTGTGGTTTTCTGTGGGTCTGGGGGCCCCCGAGGCCCAGGGCTCCCTCCTCTAGTCACAGCCCCTCCTGGGTCTGGGAACTGAGAGAGTAACAGCACAGGGACGAGATGGACTGACTGTGAGCTTAGGGGCCAGGCTCTCACCTGTCTGTCCCAGAGCACCCTCTGGACCACACAACACCTGAGAATGGCCAGGGTACTCAATTCCAGAGTCATGCTGGTTCGCTCCCTGGGTCAGGAAGATCCCCTGGGGAAGGAAATGGAACCCACTGCAGTACTCTTGCCTGGAAAATCCCATGGACAGAGGAGCCTGTCGGGCAACATCCCATGGGATCACAAAGAGTGGGACATGACTGAAGTGACTTAGCTTGCACACAGTCACTAAGCAGTTTCAGACTCTTCTGTGACCTCATGGACTGTAGCCCTACAGGCTCTTCTCTCTAACAAACTACCACCAACAGGAAGAATTTAAGAAAGATCAAAAGGAGAGAGGAGACCCCAGTCCCTATGTCCTACCAATCTCCCAGAATTATTCTCGCTGAAATCCGTCTTGGCTGGGTGATGTGCACGTCACCAGGAAAGACCCTGGGTCAGAGTGATTGGCCAGAGACAACCTAGAAACTAACCATAAAACCACAAAACCCAGGACTGTGAGCCTCACGGCAGAGCAGTTCTCCTGGGTTCCCTTACCCTGCTGCTCTCCACTCAGGTGCCCCTTCCCAAGAAAGTCTCTTGCTTTGTCAGCGAGCGTGTCTCCTCCGACACTCATTTCCAAGTGTTAAGCTAGAGCGCACTCTCTGGGGCCTAGAAGGGCAACATCTAGTCTGAGCCAATAGCTATGTTCTCACGACAGAGTTGTACCAAAGACATCCCTTTTAATGTATGGATAAATAGTAAGCTGTCAATAAAATCATGGCGCCCTCTAATGGCAGTAATGGTGTGTGTGCTGATGGGAATGTGCTTGCCACAATGAGTAATGTGCTCTGTTCCCCTCTTTGGTTATCGCTTTGACATTTGTCACAAACACACCTTTTGTTCCTCTAATAATGTCTATGGCCTGTTTCACTGTCAGCAGCAGAGCTCCCCTGGGTAATCTCAAAACCTTGAAGAAACAAAACCTTGGTGTCACATTCTTCTCCAGGTTTATCCTGTAGGCACCTTTGCCAACAATCACCTCTGATTACGTATTATACCGCGGGGGTGTACACTGTGCCAGCCTCTACCCTAGGGGTGTCCCTTACCTTTAGGCCCCAGCCTCCCCTCTATCCCTGACAGACCCTTCGCAGACCCTATTCCCCCTCCTTCTCTGAGGCTCACATCCAGGTCTTATCTGTGTTGGAGACCATGGGTGGTTGGGGCCTCATGGGCTGTCTTGGGGACACTTGGAACACTTCATAGGCATCCAGAGAATGTCACTCCGAGAGGTCTGTCCAGATTTGTCCGGCCCCCAGCCTCTGCCCAGTCTAGATACCTCCACCTCTAGTTATATGATCTCCCTGGTATGTCCAAAGGTGAGCTCTGCATCTCTTCCCAAGCCTGTTCCTGTCTCAACCTGAGTGAGGGCACCTCCAGCCAGCTGGCCATGTGGGCAGAACCTGAGAATCATGGAGCCTCCTCTTGCCCCCTTCCTGCCCTCCTCCATTTCGCTCAGTCCTGGCCATCCGTGTGTGATATCCTGGGGAGAGTCCACGTCTCACCTTCCTTCGCCTCACCTTCATTTTTGCTTCATCTTCTCTCACCTGAACCTTGAAGCAGTGAGCTCCTTTGATCTCTGCCCTCAGTCCCAAGCTCCCTGCAGCAGCAGGGAGTGATCCTACTGGCAGCACATCCAAGCTCATCGTTCTCCTGCTCAAAACCTCTCCACACCTCCCCATTGCCCTCAGGATAAAATCAGCTCCTTGGCCTGATAGTTGAGGTTCTTCATGATCTGGACCCTGCCAGCCTCACCAGCTCACCTCACTCTGCTGTTCCACGGACTGCTAAGCTTTATGCAGCTCCCAGCCTTGCTTCAAGACGATCCCTCCACCTGGAATGCTCCTTCCTTCCTAACTGGTAGATTCCTTCATCTTCAATCATCGGGAGAGTCCACTGCGGGAATCAACTTGTTTTCCAGGGAGGGTGGGTAAACAAGGCTTTTCTCAGGGTGTATGTGTCTGTGTTTAGAGTCAGTAAACATTTGTCTATTTATTCATGTACACATAGGCTTGTTTCTAGAAGGATCTGAGGTGGGCCATTACATATTTACTGAGTGGCAGCCGTGCGCCACACAACTCCATGCACGCTGCATCTGCATCCACACTCCCTCTGGCAGACCGGAGACTGGAGAACTTCTAGGGCAGGGGCTCAGGGTGCAAGGGTGAGGGAACTCAGAGGAACCAGGAAGGGGGAGGTGGGAGGGATGGAACAGTGAGAAGGGCTTGACAGGAGATGGGAACAGCGGGAACAGAAGGAGCAAAAGTTGTGAGTGGGGGATGGGGAGAACCACCGCTTCCTTCTGGGGCCCCTGCTTGTGTTTCCTTTCCCTTTCGCCCAGGTCGTCTTCAAGATCTGTTCCCCTTTCTTCTTGCAACATTGCCCCGTGGGGGACAGGGTGGGGATGAACGTAGTGGGGACTGAGATTGTGAGAGCCCCTCAGGGTCCAGATTACCCACAGGAGGGAGCCTGTCCCCAGTCAATGAGCTGCCCTGTGGTCACAGCACGCTGAAGTTGCCAGCACACTAGCCATCCACCCTTCATCCTCCCAGCCAGTCTGTGACTGTGTATCACCGCATCCATTTCATCAGAGAGGAAACCAAAGACCAGAATGTGGGTGACAGAGCAAGGACTCCATCCGTCTATCTTCAGAGGCTAAAATATTTCTTCTGTCAACTATCCTAGGGGCCATCTGCTCCTGAATCCTCTGGGCACAGCATAGGGAGCTTAAGAAATATAAGTTGGGTTAGCATCAGAGAGGATGGATTCCTGAGAAGGGTCCCCTCTCTGCAGCCTCTAGGCCAATACCTGGGCTTAACCTTTATGGGCTTCCCTGATAGCTCAGTTGGTAAAGAACCCGCCTGCAATGCAGGAGACCCCAGTTCAAATCCTGGGTCAGGAAGATCTGCTGGAGAAGGGATACACTACCCACACCAATATTCTTGGGCTTCCCTTGTGGCTCAGCTGGTAAAAAATCCGCCAGCAATGCGGGAGGCCTGGCTTTGAACCCTGGGTTGGGAAGATCCCCTGGAGAAGCAAAAGGCTATCCACTCCAGTGTTCTGGCCTGGAGAGTCCCATGGACTATATAGTCCATGGGGTCGCAAAGAGTCGGACATGACTGAGCAACTTGCATTTTCACTTTCAACCTTCATGGGCTACTTCAGTCGCTCAGCCCCTCTGCATCTATCCAGCCCTGGTGCTCAGGGCACAGGACCTGGTCAGGCACCAGGAAGCTCAGGCTGCAGCACCAGCGCTGCCAGCCCTGGCTTCCTGACTCTGGCCGAGACCTCAGCCCTCTGCCCTTTGCCTTCTGCAGTCAAGATGCTGAGCTAGAGGGTGTTCGAGGTCCTGATTCTCTGATCTCCGTGACTCCCAGATTTCCCTGGGTTTGGTTTGTCTGCAGAGTGTGTGCCAGGCTGAGAACAGGATCAGTTCCCATCCTGCCCTGCTGGTCAGCCCTGAGGGGGCCCTCCAGGCAGTGGGAATGGTTGCCAGGGTCAGGGGTTACAGATTCTAGTTTTATCTGTTGCAGCCAAAGCTGGGGCTGGCCTGGCCCACTCCCCAGCTGACCCCCACTGACCCCAAAACTGAGTGGCTGGGAATTGACCCAGGTTGAGCTGAGGCAGCTGTCAAGGCAGCCCTAAAATTAGCTTCAACAGGGATAGGGAGAGAGCTCTGGCCCGGGCTTCAGGCTCCAACGTCCCCGAGGGACTGAGCCCACACTCCACTGAAGGCTGGAGAGGTCAGCCAGGGTTCTGCCAGCGGCCCTACCATGATGTTGGCTGGAGAGTCACAGATGAGCATAGGCACATTTCAGGAGGGGATTTGAAGGGCAGGCACCCTCTGCCAATTGCTTGGGCCCTGATGTAGCTCCCGTCTCCCAGCCCATCAGAACCTGGGAGGGTCCAGGGAAGGACCTTGCTATTTATATTCTTCTAGAACAGGTTGAGGCAGCCTGTCTGTCTTCCCAAGGCTGAATTGGATGGCCTCACACCTAACATCAGCTCCCAACCACAGAGGAGGAGCCAGAGGTCTACCAGCCTGCTGTGGGGGTAGGTTGCAGATCCCCAGTACTAGGTCTAAAGTCAGCTCCTCCTGCTTAGGAACAGCAGCTGGATCCACTTCCCTCCTCTCTGCCTTGTGTTCTGAGGAACTTGCAGATTCTAATTCCAAAGGTCTGGGGTGGCACGTGAAATTATTCAAGATTCTAACAAGGTCCCAGGTTGGTCTGCAGACTACTCTGATCACAGATCTTACTTTCCCAGCCAGTCTGGGTGGACCCCAAGGCCAGACTTCCTTTCTTTGGTTTCATAGGTATTCCTCAACCAACCCCAGTAGAGCCTGGCTCAGGTACGTGGGCACATGATGCAGCAGGTAGCTGACTGTTTTATTTTGTGTTCCTATGTGGGTATGTAGATGCTCATGGCAGTCCTGGTGCCTCTGTGTATCCAGCTTGTGACTTTTTACACTTATAGAGTGTACAAAGATGCAGGTGTACAATAATAGCACACATCGCTAACATTTTAAAAAACAGTCAACTTTTAGTCAGGTACTAACAAGATTACATATAATGTCCTAAGTCTCATAACAACTCTTATGAGTTATGGTCCTATTCTCAGATGAGAAAATTGAGGCTCACAGAGGTTAGATGACTTGCTCAAGGTCACATGACTGTTAAGAGGCAGCCGGCTGCTGTCAGGGATGGGCTGCACCCTGGTGCAGGTGAGCTTGGGAGCATATTTGTGCAGCTGGGTAGGCCTGGGCGAGTGCAAGAGTGAAGTAGCTCCAAGAGGCAGGGAGGTTGGAGTCAGTGCAGATCAATCAGAGCACATGCAGAAGGTAGGCCTGGGCGAGTGCAGGAGTGAAGTAGCTCCAAGAGGCAGGGAGGTTGGAGTCAGTGCAGATCAATCAGAGCACATGCAGAAGGCAGGGGGGCAATCAGAGCAGGTGCAGAAGGCAGGTGGGGAGGAGGAAGGAGACCTAGGCCCAAACCAGCCCAGCCTGGGCTTGAGTCTTCACACTGCCCAGCTGAGTTTCAACTTTCTCCTCTGTGAAGTGAATATATAAAAGTTGTCTTGTGAGGCTGCCATTTTGAGAAAGAAATGTGATAACATGTACAAAGAGGCCAGGGCCAGCCCAACACAGAGTAGGTGCTCAGGATGTGTGAGCTAGCCTTTTCTCTCCCCCTGCCCCACCCTCTGTGGGTGAACTTCTTGGCAATCTGGGGAGTGGCTTCTGACCTGATGGTTGCTGCCAACTCATTGGATAAAAGAGGCATCCTGGGAAGGGTCAGGGACAAGCCAGGGCAAAGCCAATAGAGAGGTGCTGGGATCACAGCTGAGAGAGCCCCCCAGAGGGAGACAGACATCCCTACAGAGCTTAGAGCCTGGCTTGCGTTGGCTGAGACAGAACTGCAAAGCTGGAGACCCCTTCAACTCAGGATAAGCCCTCTTAGGAAAGAAACACCCTCTCCTTTGACTCAGCCCTTAGCTATGTCAGACATCAGTCTTCGTGGTCCTCTAGAGACCGTGCCCATTGGGGGCCAAGTCTCCCCTGGGCTGGGCCGGACGTCTGTTAGGTCGGGGTTTTGTAAGTCTGTGATGACTCATTTTCTCTTCCTCCTCCCACACCCTAACCTCACGGCCGGAGCTGGGTGGCTCCCAGCATGAATTGTTGTGGGGCATCAGTGGGTAGACCCCTTACCTACCAGCCATGCATTGCCAGCAAGTTTGCTGCCCAAGTCACTCCTAAAGGAGTAAACTGCTTCTTGTAGGCCTCTGCAAAAAAGTGGGAAGTCGCCTTGGTAGGCATTAATCTCTCCTGGGATCCAGAGTGGAGGGGAACTCAGTTGGATCTCCTGACTACCAGAAGCAGGTGCTGGGAAAGAGAGTCCAGGATACACTGCTGATGAGAGCTCGTTAAAGGTGTGAGACTGAAATATTGCACTGGTGATGCCACATGGCTCGCTTCCAAAATTTGCCACGTGAGGATCCTAAGGCCAAAAGAGGACCATCACCAGGCCAGGTCACCAGGAAAAGGGGCACAGAGCCCACCCCAGCCACCTTCCCAGATGAGGCTGTGAAAGACTCTGGAGTTTGGCGCCCCCATGTGGCTGAATAGAAGAAAGACAGGACTGAGCTAAGATTTGGAAAAAAGTTCCTAGGGTTGAGTGACTCCAGTGCGTGAGGGGCACCCTTCCTGGGTACAGGGCGAGGACTGTCTCCAATTACACAGCCTCAGCCCCAACTAGTCCCCCCAATTCAATATCTATCTCCCACACCAGACTGGGAGCACCCCAGGAGCACGGTGGGATCTGATCTATCACATCCCTTGGATACCCTAGGAAGCTTTGAGGAAGTGGTTTGAACTGAATGGAATTCAGTGTAAATGGAAGGAAACAGTGTGGAATGTGGACAAAGATTATGCACAAGACTGTTCACCAAATCCATGTCCGTAAAAGCAAAAATTGCGTTGATGTATTGTTGAAGTGGGTGATAGGTACAAGGGTCTGTTACAATATTCAATTCTTTTTAGTGTGTGTTTGAAATGTTTTGAAACAAAAGAATTAATGGAAACCATAAAGGCCTAACGATAGAAATCTAAATAAATTATGATGCAGTTGTGCAAAGGAATAGTGTTTAGAGACATTAAAAATGCTGTCATGGAGTTTTTTTGTTTTTAATTATAACAGCTTTATTGATCTATAATTCACATAACATACAATTTATGGACTTAAAGTATACAGTGGTTTTTAGCATATTCAGGAAATTTTACAACCATCACTGCAATCGATTTTGAAACATTTTTGACAAGCCCCCAACAAAACCTTCTATCTGTTAGCAGTCACTTCTCATATGCCCCCAAGTCTCTCCCACCCCTCAACGCAGCCGACAAATCTACTTTCTGTCCCTGTAGATTTGCTTATTCTGGACATTTAATGAAAATGAAATCACGTAACGTGTGGTCCTCTGTATTTGACTCTTTTTTTTTTTAAACACAGCACAATGTTTTCAAGGTTCATTGAAGTTGTAGCATGCATTGGTATTTCATTGAGGATGCACAAAAATGTATCCATTCATTGCTGCTGCTAAGTCACTTCAGTCATGTCCAACTCTGTGCGACCCCATAGACGGCAGCCCACCAGGCTCCCCCGTCCTTGGGATTCTCCAGGCAAGAACACTGGAGTGGGTTGCCATTTCCTTCTCCAATGCATGAAAGTGAAAAGTGAAAGTGAAGTCGCTCAGTCGTGTCCGAATCTTAGCGAACCCATGGACTGCAGCCTACCAGGCTCCTCCGTCCGTGGGATTTTCCAGGCAAGAGTACTGGAGTGGGGTGCCATGGCCTTCTCCATCCATTCATTAGTTGATGGATATTTAGGTTGTTTCTGCTTTGGGGCTATATGAATAATGCAGTTAATAACATTTATGTACAAGTGTTTGTGTGGATATATGTTTTCACTTCTCTTGAATGTACACTGCTGGAGTAAAATGGCTGGATCATATATTAACTCTATGCAGGACTTCCCTGGAGGTCCAGTGGTTAAGACTCTGTGCTCCCAATGCAAAGGGCGCTGCTTCAATCCCTGGTCAGAGAACTGAGATTCCCACATGCCACACGATGCAGCCAAAGTCATAAAATTTAATTTTAAAAATATATGAACTCTATGTTTAATTAACTGAAGAACTGCCAGACTGTTTTCCAAAAGCTCCATCATTCTACATTCTCACCAGCATTGTACGAGTGTTCGGATCGATTTCTCCACATCCTTGCCACATTTGTTATGATCTGTCCTTCTTTCAGTCTAGCCATCCTACTGGGTGTGACCCATGTAATTTTTAATGACATGGAAAACGTCTTTAGTGTAATGTTAGATTCTTTTAGAAATAGACTTAGAACTGTTTATACAGTATAATCTCAACTCTATATGTGTTTACAGAAATCAGACTAAAAAATAATCTACTAAAATGTTGATTTGGTTATCTGTGGACAATTTTGCATGGTTTTTATTTTTTCCTAATTTCTTTGACAGTTTAAACATGCTTTGATGGGGGGAAAACGTCAAAAGAAGATTAAAAATCAGTACATATTAGAAAGACAATGCAAATAAATTAAACTATTAAAAATGTATTGAATAAAGCTGATTAAGTGCCAGTATGTAGGACCTTGGGCACTTGGAGATGAGGTCTGAGTAGAGATGGAAAAAGCAGACGAGTCGGGCCACTAATTTTAGGCTGCAGGGGTGTACAGAAAAGGAGCATCACTTTCAGTAGGAATTAGGGAAAGCTTCACGGAGGAGGCAACCCTGCAGCTATATGGACTGTGAGCAAGAGGCCAATTTAGACTCATGGAGATGAAGTGAGGGGACAGATTACAGATTGCAGGTATATCAGACATAGGCCTGACCTCTGTGTGCACAGACTGCTGGGGTTGCAGACGAGAGCTCCAGTGTCTCTGTAGGAGAGCTGGTGACCTGAGCCAATCTCGCTCTGCCCTAATTTGGGGTAACTGACCTTGCCCAATATGCTGAGGATGAGTTTCCTAATCTCTGAAATGGCTGTAATAAACTTCCTTAAGTGTTGTCATAGCGCTGAATGAGATAGGAATGTGAAGCAGTCTCTGGCACAAGCCTGACCCACAGCAAGTAAGGGATTTACTTCAAGGAAAGAGGGAGGTGCAAACTTGACTTAAAGAATGGAATGATGTAGGAGGAGATCGAGGCGAGGGACACTTACCTGGACCTTGAAGGATGAAGGATTGGTGGAGGAGGGGACTGACATTCCAGATAAAAGCAGCCAGGATCCAGAGTCCCCAGCAAGAGGAAAAAGGTCAAAGGACAGGCCAACTGGGAGTAAGATATTGGAGGATGGGGCACCTTGCTTTCTGACAATAGAGAAGTTACTACAGCAAAGATACAAGAGACTTTCCTAATGGACCAGTGGCTAAGACTCTATGCTGCCAATTCAGGGGGCCTGGGATTTTCAGGTGGCTCAGTGGTAAAGAATCTGCTTGCAATGCAGGAGACATAGGTTCAATCCCTGGGTCAGGAAGATACCCTGGAGAAGGAAATGGTAATCCACTCCAGTATTCTTGCCTGGAAAATTCCTTGCACAGAGGAGCCAAGCAGGCTGAAGTCCATGAAGTTGCAAAGAGTTGGATGTGACTGGGCACGCTCGGGTTCAGTCCCTGGTAAGGGAACTAGGTCCCACCTGCCCCAACTGAGAGTTCACATGTTGCAACTATAGATCCCACAATGCCAACTAAGACCCAACATAGCCAAATAAATAAATAACTTTTTAAAGTGAAATTGCTTTATTTAAAAAAAGAGAGAGCGAGAGAGATACAAATATTCTCCTGGCAGGGCAGCCAAGCAGTCACCTTATCTACTTTTACCAGCTAGCCCAGAGAGGCTCGAGGTCACACAGGGAGGCTGGGGTGCCCCAGGTTCGGGCTTTTCTGCAGGAAGTGGCCCCAGGACTGCAGATTGCAGTGGGACTCAGGGACTTGCTTCTGAGCCCTGTGTGTGCTTCCCATCCACTTCTCAGACAAGTGGCTCTCCCTGGGATCGTGGAGTTGAAATAAAGGGAAGAGGCAGTTTTATTTTCTTCTTCACTCCTGTGATTTTGAAGCCCTTCGCTCTGGGCTAGTGCTGCCTTTGTCCCTTAGTAAATGACACAAGTGGCTGTTGCTGGATATTTTCAGGACAACTAGCTTAGACTTTGCAAAAACTCAGTGTTACAGAATCTTGCAACTTATTGTCAAATGTTTCTGGGAGGAGAAACACATCCAGGGAGATAGAGTAAATGTAGCAAAATGTTAACAATGAACTACAGATGAAGGGCACAATACTATTCTTTAAACTTTCCCATAGACTAAAAACAAAAAAGTTTTAAGTTTTTTGGGGAAAAAATGCAACATATACAACTACATACAATGTGAACCAAAAATTAGAAAGAAGGAAGACCAAAGAAACAATCTTTCTGATCTCCAGTTAGTCAAAGTATTCATAGATACAATATCAGAAACATGATCTGCAAATGAAAAATATTGATAAATAGGACTTTATCAATGTCTTTATCTTTGAAAGACACAATTAGGAAAATGGAAAGACAAGCCACTGTTTGGCAGAAGCTATCAAAATCAGTATCCATAGAAGGAGTTCTATCCAGAACAACTATAAAAGGCCAAAGCAAAAAACAAAATTACTGTGAAAACTCAGTAATAAGAAAACAAACCACCCAATCAAAAATGGACAATAGATATGAACAGATATTCCACCAAGAAGGTATATGATGGAAATAAGCACATGGAAAGATGCTCAAAAGACAAAAATTAGTAGAAGTACAGAGAGAAATAAATGAATCTGCTATTGTAGTTGGAGACTTCAGCAGCCCTGTTAGAAGTGAACCTAGCTTTGGGGGAGAATGGATATATGTATATGTATGGTTGAGCCCCTTTGCTGTTCACCTGAAATGATCACAACATTGTTTATCGGCTATGCTCCAATACAAAATAAAAGAAAAAAATTTTTAAATAAAGAAGTGGATCTAGCATCCAGAAAATCAGTAAGGATGTAGTTCCACCAATCAACTGGGTATGACTGATATCTATAGACTAATTCATCTAACAACAGCAAAATATACACTCATTTCAAGCTCAAATGGAACATTCAGCAAGATAGACCACACTGTGGGTAATAGAACACCTAACCAAATTTAAAAGAATAGAAATCATGTAATTTTGGCTCTCAGACCACAAAAAAATTAAATTAGAAATCAATAACAGAAAGATAATCGGAAAATCCCCAGACACATGGAAATTAAATAAGACACTTCCAAATAACGTATGGGTCAAAGAAGAAATCTCAAGAGAAATGTGTAAGTAATATTTTAAACTAAATAAAAATTAAATATCAAAATTTGAAGCAGTGAAAGAATTGCTTAGAGGGACATTTATAGCATTGAATGCATGTAATATTAATAGAAAGGAAGAAACATCAAAATCAATAATCTGTTTCATTTTAGGAAACTAGAAAAAGAGCAAATTAAATCCAAAGGGAGGAGAATAAAAGAAATAAAAAGATTTAGAGGTGAAACTGAAAACAGAAAATCAACAGAGATAAAGCAATGAAACCAAACCTGATTCTCTGAAAAGACTGATAAAACTGATACACCTCTAGGAGGCTAACTGCTTTAAAAAAAAAAGAGAGGATATAAATTACTGATCAGTTATACCCCAATGCAAAATAAAAAGTTTAATAACAAAAAATGAAAGGGAACAATCACTACAAATCCTATGGACACTAAAATGATAATAAAGGAATATTATGAAGAACTATGCCCACAAATTTGATAACCTAGATGAAATGGACCAATTCTTTGAAAGAAACAATCTGCAAAGACTCATACAAGAAGAAATAAACAATCTGAATAGGCTTATATCTGTTAAAGAAATTGAATCAATAATTTGATAAACTTTCAAAACAGAAAGCAGCAGACCCCGATGGGTTCACTTGTGAATTCCACCAAATATGTAAGAAGAAATTATACCAATTCTCTACATGTCTTTCAGAGGTTAGAAGCAGAAGGAATACTTCCTAACTCACTCTGTGAGGCCAATACTACCCTGATACCAAAACCAAAGACATTAGAAAAAAAGAAAACTTATAGATCATTACCTCTCATTAACATAGATGCAAGATGCTCAAACACATTATTAGTCATTGCTGCTGCTGCTAAGTTGCTTCAGTCGTGTCCGACTCTGTGCGACACCATAGACGGCAGCCCACCAGGCTCCCCTGGCCCTGGGATTCTCCAGGCAAGAACACTGGAGTGGGTTGCCATTTCCTTCTCCAATGCAGGAAAGTGAAAAGTGAAAGTGAAGTCGCTCAGTCGTGTCTGACTCTTCACGACTACATACCTATTAAGTGAAGTCATTAAGTGATAGTCACTTAGCTTTGTCTGACTCTTTGTGACCCATGGAACTACAGCCCCCCAGGCTCCTCTGTCCATGAAATTCTCTAGACAAGAATACTGGAGTGGGTTGCCGGTCCCTTCTCCACGGGATCTTCCTGACCCAGGGATCCAACCTGGGCCTCCTGCATTGCAGGCAGATTCTTAACTGTCTGAGCTACCGGGGAAGCCTGTATTAGAATGGCTAAAATTAAAAAGATTGACCGTATCAAGTGTTGATGAGGATATGGAACAACTAGAACTCTCATACACCGTCAGTGGGGATGTAATACAGTACCACCACTTTGGAACACAGTTTAGTAATTTCTTAAAATTTTAAACATAAGTCTCCTATATAACCCAGTCATTCCATTTCTAGGTGGAATGAAATGAAGAGAGAATGAACTCAAGAGAAATGAAAGCATATGTCAAAACAAAGTCTTGTATACAATTAATCAAAGCATCTTTGTTTGTAACAGCCTCAAACTGGAGATGACCCAAATGTTCATCAATGGATAAGTGAATAAACAAATTGTGGCCCATACATACAATGGAATCCTATTCAGCAATAAAAAGTAATGAGCCGATGGACAACCTGTACAATGGTGGTGTGAGGAGCCCTGCAGACCCTCTTCTCAGTGGAACAACCATAACTATATATATATTACAAAGTCATATATATATTACAAAGTCATATATATATGTGTGTGTGTGTCATTCTCTGGAAATTGCCCTCACAGCACATAGCAAATGAGGGGATGTTTATTCAATAAAATCTAGGGACTTCCCTGGTGGTCCAGTGGCTGAGACTGTACTCCCAATGCAGGGGGCCTGGGTTCAATCCCTGATCAGAAAACTAGACCCCATAACCTGCAACTAAGACCTGACACAGTCAAATAAATAAAAATAAATATTTTAAAAAATCTATTAAATCTTGGCAAGGATAGTAAGAGTCTGGAGCATTTGGGCCATGACTCATTCTTTCCTTGCCCCTACCAGCTCAACATATGGAAGCCCCCCTGTAGACAGGTGAAGGTAAGAACACAGAGCTCCTGCTTTTCCCAGGTTCCAGACCAGGGCTATCGTCCAGGGCTGTGGTATATTCCTGGGAGGAACAGGCTGTCAGCATTTCTCATTCTCTCAGCTCTGTGTTGCTGGGACAATTGGTGCCACATGCAAAAGAATGCAGTCTTCTGCTTCCTTCACACTGTATACAAAAATTAATTTTAAATGATGAAATACAGAAACTTAAGAGCTAAAAGCATAAAATGCTTAAAACAGTAAATCTTCAGGAACTTGAATTTGTCAGTGGTTTCTTAGATATGGTAACAAAAGCACAACTAACAAAGTGAAAAAAACATGTTTTTTACAAATTGAAATTTGTCAAAATTAAAAATATTTTTGCTTTAAAGGACACCATCCAAAAAATGAAAAAACAATCTATAGAATGGAGAGAAATATTTATAAATCATATATCAGATAAATATAGAATCTAGACTATATAATGGAGAAGGCAATGGCACCCCACTCCAGTACTCCTGCCTGGAAAATCCCATGGACAGAGGAGCCTGGTAGGCTGCAGTCCATGGGGTCACTAAGAGTCGGACACGACTGAGCGATTTCACTTTCACTTTTCACTTTCGTGCATTGGAGAAGGAAATGGCAACCCACTCCAGTGTTCTTGTCTGGAGAATTCCAGGGACAAGGGAGCCTGGTGGGCTGTCGTCTATGGGGTCCCACAGAGTTGAACACGACTGAAGCTACTTTGCAGCAGCAGCAGCAGACTATATAAAAACTATTAGTTAAATAATAAAAAACAAATCAAATTTAAAATGGGCAGAGATCTAACTAGACATTTTTCTAAATAAGATAGACAGCTAAACAAATAGAAAAGTGGGCCATAAGCACAAGAATAGATTCCTGCCATCATTAGTGATCAAGGAAATGCAAATCAAAACTGCTATGGGATATCACATCATACCCACAAGGATAACCATAATTTTAAAAATCATAGAATAATAAATATTGGTTAGGATGTGTAGAAGTCAGAATCCTCATAGACTGCTGGTTGGAATGTGAAATGGTGCCATTACTTTGAAAAAATAATTTTAAAATATATTTGGGGAAAATTGGGAGAAATGTGAATATGAACTGGATATTAGGTGATAGTATGGAATTATTCATCCTTTCCTCAGGATTGTGATTAAGAAAGTGTTCTTAATCTTAGAAGCTTTATGCTCAGGTATGGGTGTCATCTAGCGACATGGTATCTGAAACTCACTTTCAAATGATTCAGATTTTTTAAAAGAGAAAGCAATGAGGCAAGCAAGGCAGATCATTAATTGCTGAATCTAGGGGAGCATATGGATGCTCACTGTACCCTTTTTCCCCCTTTGCTTTTGAGTATTTTCTTAAAAAAAAAAAAAAAAACAAAACATACAGAGGAGCACAAAAAGCAAATTGCCCTGCTGGGTGTACAATACAGCCTCTCTGGGTTCAGGAAGGCAGAAAGAGAACCAAGGCTGGGGATAAGCAGCCCAGGGGCCAAGATTTGAAGCCCTTCAGCTTCCCTTTCTGGAATGAATATGCCCAGAGGGATGGGCAATGGGGAAAAGCCTCTGACATCAACCCATGCCAGCAAGGTGCTAATGAGTGACTTTAGAGGCATTTTCTCATTTAATCCTGACCACATCCCCATGATATAGGCGCTATGATTATGCCTAATTTACAATTGAGGAACCTGAGGCCAGAATTCAACAACTGTTTGAAGATTCTTCTCCTAATCCAAGGACTGTGCTGGGCTCCCTGGAGGCCAGAGAAATCACAAGACTGTGTCCCCTATAATCAACCTGTGAGAAGCCTGACCTAGCTCCTGGCCTTTGGAAAGAGGACAGGCTCCAGGAATCAGGACCTTTGATGCCGGGTAACATTACCCACACAACAAACTGTGGAAAATTCTTAAAGAGATGGGAATAAATACAAGACCACCTGACCTGCCTCCTGAGAAATCTGTATACAGGTCAAGAAACAACAGTTAGAACCAGACATGGAGCAACAGACTGGTTCCAAATTGGGAAAGGAGTACATCAAGTCTGTCTACTGTCATCCTGCTTATTCAACTTCTATGCAGAGTGCATCATGTGAAATGCTGGGCTGGATGAAGCATAAGCTGGAATCATGATTGCTGGGAGAAATATCAATAACCTCAGATAGGCAGATGACACCACCCTTATGGCAGAAAGCAAAGAAGAACTAAAGAGCCTCTTGATAAAAGTGAAAGAGGAGAGTGAAAAAGTTGGCCTAAAACTCACATTCAAAAAGCGAAGATCATGCAATCTGGTTCCATCGCTTCATGGCAAATAGATAGGGAAACAATGGAAACAGTGACAGACTTAATTTTTCTGGGCTCCGAAATCACTGCAGATGGTGACTGCAGCCATGAAATTAAAAGACACTTGCTCCTTGGAAGAAGAGCTATGACCAACCTAGACAGCATATTAGAAAGCAGAGACATTATTTTACTGACACAGGTCTGTATAGTCAAAGCTATGGTTTTTCCAGTAGTCATGTATGGATATGAAAGCTGGACCATAAAAGCTGAGCTGAGCACCAAAGAACTGATGCTTTTGAGCTGTGGTGTTGGAGAAGACTCTTGAGAGTCCCTTGGACTGCAAGGAGATCCAACCAGTCAATCCTAAAGGAAATCAGTCCTGAATATTCATTGGAAGGACTGATGCAGAAACTGAAACTCCTATACTTTGGCCACCTGATGTGAAAAACTGACTCATTGGAAAAGACCCTGATGCTGGGAAAGATTTAAGACAGGAAGAGAAGTAGACAACAGAGGATGAGATGGTTGGATGGCATCACCGACTCAATGGACATGGGTTTGCGTAAACTATGGGAGTTAGTGATGAACAGGCAAAGGTGCGCAAAGCCTGGTGTCCATGGTGTTGCAAAGAGTTGGACATGACTGAGCAACTGAACTGAACTGAACCTAACCAGGGGCTTCTGGTGGCTCAGTGGTAAAGAATCCGCCTGCCAATGCCAGAGACTTGGGTTTGATCCCTCAGTCGGGAAGATCGCCTAAAGAAAGAAATGGCAACCCATTCCAGTATTCTTGCCTGGGAAATCCCATGGACAGAGGAGCCTGGCAGGCTGCAGTCCACGGGATCACAAAAGACTTGGACACGACTTAGCAACGATACAACAACAACAACAACCTGACCCAGAGGGGATGGGGCTGGAGTTCGAGGCAGGGACTGTGTACCTGCCAGCATCAGGGGTCAAGCCAGGAGGTGAGTGGGGGAGACAGGGAACTGCGGGAAGCTGTGATGGCCCAGGTACCCAGGGCTGTGACCTTTCTGACCTCATATCCTGGCACTTCCTCTTCTCCCTTATCCTGTCGCTCTCAAGCTTACACACATAGACTCACCCTTCCGTGCCTTTGCACAAGCTGTTCCCTAAGCCTGGAATGCCCTTTGAGTGCATGCTAAGTTGCTTCAGTTGTGTTCACAGGCAAATTACTGTCGTTCTCTAAGACTCAGCTCCAAGTGTCTGGCTCTGGGCTCCCACCTCTAGCTCATCCCTATCTATGAGATCATAATTGACTCCTTGAGAGTCCCCAGGACCTGGCAGAGGAGTGTTGGGGGGCAGGGGTGGGATGATGGTAATTCCTCTTCATCACTGCTGGACTGCCTCGTGTTCCAGCCCCTCATCCCCAGTGGTCACTCTCAGGGGACCTCCTCCCCCATGTCTGGCGCCAGAATTCCTTCATTATTCTAGTACCTACCACAGGGAGGCACAGAGATCCTTCAATGAGCAAAGGCTGGCAGTGGCAGCTCCGGTTGGACTCAGGTCCTGCCGATTGGGCCCCAGGTGGCGCTATCAGCCAAGGCAAGAGCTGGGAACCCTCAAGCTGTGGAGCCTCTGGCCCTGGTGCAGCCTGGCACACAGAGATGGTGCAAGGCTGTCAAACCCTTAAATTCCAGAGCTGCTTCTCATCCTATTCAGTGTGTCATATCTAATTTAAAAGCTCAGGATGTCAGGCCTAGACTGACAGTGGTGATCCTCCCAGTGCCCAGATACACAGGAACAGCGATCCTTGCAAGGCCACACAACTGAACCAAGAGTGCCCGTGTCTCCTGAGAGGTCCAGCGTGGGCAAACACCTGGGCACAGTCATTTCACCCAGACTCTGCCACTATCAGCTATATGACGGGATAGCCATCTCCTCTCTTTGAGTCGAAATCCTACTGCCTCCTGTGGGCAGTGAGAGCTGAAAAAATGGCCAGAGTGCTGGATTCTGGTGCAGGGGTACTGTTCTGGCCAGTGCCCAATCCCTGAGCCTCAAGGACACTGGCTGTGAAATGGGAGCCAGATCCAAGGGTTCTGAGCAGCTGGCGTCAGGATACCTCTGGGCAAGGGAGGCCTGGGTGTGGGGCCAGTGCCTTGGCCAAGGACAGGCTGCTCCTGGAGCTGCCAGACGGGAAGCATTTTCCGGGAACCGGAAGGGCTGGCGGAGCCCAGGGCTAGGCTGAGTGGCCACAATGGACCCTTGTGTGGAGGTTTAGCTTGGACCCACCCGCGGGCCTGGCCTGGGATGGGGTGGGTCCAGTTTTCTGATCTGCAGCCAGACCCAGCTTCCAAGCAACTCATCCCATGCCCAGAGACTGGGATCCCAGTCCAGCTCCAGACTGATGCCCACAGGCTCGCTGCCTGTGCCTGAATTTCCACCATCTGTCTTCCTGGAATCTGCTTGCCTGAATGACCTCACACAAAATGAAAAAGTCCATCTCCCCAAGAGGAGCCCCAAGAGGGCAGGGGTGGGCCTACTCCTCTGGCCAAAGGGAGCTCAGGATAGACTCCAGAGCCTGCCTGGTTCAAGTTTGACAAAGATTCCTGGTTAGGGGGCCCATCTGGGAGATCTCAGCTCTAGCCTTGGCTGAGCCTTCATTTTCTCCTCTGCTAATGAGAAGGAAGGAGGGGTGGTAATCCTCATTTGAGGGGACCCAAATGCTGGTGGGGGGACTTTCAATGAATCTGGCTCCCTCTCTGCCTCAGGAAGGACTCCACCTAAACCAGACAGTCTCCACTCATTCTCCCCTTCTGCGGGCTCCCAATCAGACTCACCCTTAGAACCCTGCCTTTGAGGCAGCCCTCAGGAACCCCTCTGGACCCTCATGTAGGCTACACGGTCTCATTTTGGGGGGCTCCCATGGTCTTATATCCATCACTGCTTGGAGCAGAGGATCCTGTCCACCTAATGCTCATGGTCATCTCAGCAGCTGTTGCTGGGCCCCCTGACATGATCAGGCTCACCAGGGAGCACTTCACATCAGCCATCTCTGTGAGGTCCAGTAAACTGCACTAAGCATGAAAGGAGATGATGCAGAAGAAGCTGTACATAAACTGTATATACCTCTATGAATTGCTAATATTTACAAGACGGAAATTTTAAGAAGACCTTGTACTTAGATCAAATTTATAAAGCCTTGGGGTCTAAGATGAGAGGAAAACAGTGGAACGTGACCAGCACAAAGGTGGATTTGCTATCTGGATGCATTAGCAGAGGCTTAAAGCCTAGAATGTGGGAGGTGGCCAACCAGCTCTTCTGGGTAGTTTTGTGCCCATGTCTCAGGAATGACTTTGGCACTGATGCCCCTGCCCAGGTGGTTTTAGACCAGGAGCAGAGAAGATGCAGAGTCACTGTCCTCCCAGCTTGATAGGGCCACTTGGGGCCATAGGGCAGCTGACTTTGTGCCCCAAAGGAGACTTGGGGAGATCCTAGGAGGCTGGTCTCAGCTCAGAGTGAGAAAGGCAGTCCTTCAGCAGAAGGAGCTTCTTCTAGGGATAAGCAGTGAGGGTGTGAGAGTGGGGTTTGGATGAACCCAGCTGGGGAGTCTGTGAAGCGGAGCCCTCTTCTGGTGGGGTGGACTGAAAGCTTAGGAGACCCTGTCCATGCTAGAGCTTTGAGAGAGTCTAAGCTCCTGGATCGTGCTAAGAATCTGAGCTTCTGAAGCCAATGGCGCCTTGGCCCGAAACCACTGGGAGTGGGTATCTCAGCAACACCAGAAGCCATGCCATCACCTCTGTTTGCTTTGTGTGGCTTTGTTGCAGGGTGTGGACCAATATACCTTTAAAAAAAATGCCAACAGGAGGCAAGATCCTGCTGTCCCAAGGTCGTTTCTGTTGATCTTTGTCGCTGTCACAACCGGGTAGCTAGGAGCCTCGGCGGTGTTTGGAGTTGGCCCTTGGCTTCCTCCTCCCCCTACTTCCTTGCATTGTCAGCCCTGGATCCCAAACCTAGGGACAAGAAAACAAGCTTTGGAAGTAAACAAACTCAGGCTTGAGTTTCTGCACTACCATCTACCAGCTGGGTGGTCTTAGGCAAGGGGCTTTGCCTCTCTGAACCTCTGTTCTTTCCATGACTTGTTAAACATGGTCAAGAATGTCTGCTTTGAAAGTTGTGGGGATTAGAAAGAATATGTGTTAAGGATCTGGCACATACAGAAGCCCAGGAAGTGTGGGCTCCTTTCTCCTTGCCCTTTCTTCTCCTTGGAAGACTTTGGAGCAGTAAGAAAATCTAGACTGGGAGTCAGGACGTTCTGAGTCTGGTCTGTAGGTTTTGTTGTTCACTGGCTGCCTGGCCTCAGGCAAGTCTCTGGCCTTCTCTGACACTGCTTCATCATCTGAGAAACAAATCAGGGGCACCAGACCATCTCTCTAGGGGTCCTTTCCTTTGCCCAGATGCAGAAAGAACACTGACTTTCCTGAGCATGGCTGGGAAACGCTCTGACCGGGAGGCAGCCCTCTGGTATGAGGCTAGACCCTGTCCTGACCCACAGGTGACCAAGGACATACTTTTTTCTCCTCTGGACCTTGGTCTTTCCTGTAGTGTAATGGAATGGATGTCATGGGCTCTGTAGCCCCTTTGGCTCTGATGATCCAGGATCCAGTGACCCCCATGGGTCGGGCAGGTCCCCTGTCCATGGACACTCCCATCCGCCTCCCCACCTATAGCAATAATCTCAAGTATCGCATTCTCTGTGGCAGAGTCCACCCTATATCCAGCCTCATGGTCTTTCCTTCACCATCTTCTCTAAGACCCTGAGAGCTACTGGAACTCTTACTCCACCTTTCCCTTCTCAGTGTTCAGTGTCCCATGAGCCACTGGCTCTGTCTAGGTCCTTCTTCCCTGAAATCAGGATTTTCCCCAGTAGGGAATCATCTTGACCCCCTCCCACTCATCTCACAAGAACAGAAGGAATGCTTGCTTGTGGAAAAGCCTTCATGTAATGATGGCTGCACTTCTGAGCACATTGCCTACATCCCCACCATAGCAGAGGCATCCTTTTTCCTGAAGCTCTGCAGAAACGCATGCCTCAGGTTGGGCTATAGGCCCAGAGGACTTTACACTTTGCACGTCCTTGGAGAGGCATCCAGAGCACTTGAGAGAGCCCTGCACTTTGGCGTCACGAGCCCTGGCATGTGAGGTGAGAGGCGGTTGCTGTGTTGATCCGGTTCCAGACAGCTGGCAAATGGCAAGTTCACAGCCTCACACCCACTGTGAGGGCTCTAGAGGGCATCTGGAATGGTGAGAGGCCATCACGGCTGCTGGGAGCCCCGCCCCTGCTCAGTGTCACCACGGGGGCCCTGCCCAGGTACCGCCCCACCTGCAGGAAGAGGGCTGCCCAGGTGCAGAGGCCGGGTCCACCCTGCCAGCTCCACCACGATCTTCATCTGATTTCCTCATGAAGAGGTTACCAGAGATAGAACTTGAGGTCCTCCTTCCCTGTGGAATTGCTGGCCTTATTGGCTGCCCTGCTACCAAGTTAGTGAGGTCTAGCCAGTATTTCTAAACACACCTGTTCCCCTCCCTCACACTCTGAGGCTGGGGGCCTCCACAGTCCTGAGCCCTGTTTCCCATGGACTAGCTGACCACATTGTGCATGGCAGTCAGCATACTCCCCAGCTCGAGTTCTCTGGGGAAAGGGGATTGAGTCATCTTGATCTCCATGGCCCATGTTAGGGCTTAGCAAAAAATAGATACTAAATTGTTTCTCCCATCTATGCCCTGTTTTGAGTCCTCCCAGCACTGACCCATAAAGGCCCTAGCAGGGACCTTCTTCCAACAGAAACAAAGAGCCATTGGAGTGGGCCGTCCTAAGCTACAAATGATGGAATGCTAACGTTAGCCTCGAAGCAGATCGTGAAGGGAAAGCAGGGTTTGTGAATGAGATATGAAGGGCGCTGTGGGGTCCCGCCAGTCCCTCCGCTTTGGTCTCAGCCCGCTGTCTGCTTACATCCTGATTCCAGCCCAGCCAGACGTGCTGCCTGTGAACTGCCACATTTCTAGGTGTTCCATCTCAGGGCCGGGTCTCTCACTACTTCCTCCTCTTGAATGCTTTCTTCATCCCCTTTTCCCTGGAAATCCTCCTGGCTCCAGAGTCTACTAACTGTGGCACACAGAAATGACCTTTCCTCTCCACATTCTCTCGGTTTTTTCTGCTTATCAACTCACCTGGCCCCAGAGCTGTTGTTGCTGTTTTTTTTAATCTGTCTCAGGAAGGTGCTCTGAGAGAAAGCAAATAGCAGCCTCTGCAGCCTCAATTCCCCATCTGTAAGATGGGGACAGTGATCCCTACCCTTCCAGGCTGATATAAGGATTAAATGAAATTAGTCAGGTCAGAACACAGCCCAGGGTCGTGGCACTTGTCTACACACATGGCAGAAGGTAAGGTGTAGCCAACCTGCACCAAAGATTCAGGGGTCTCTGGGCTGGGGTTCTCAGCCCAGTGGCAAAGCTCTGTTAAATCACTGAACACCTCACCTCACCTCACCTCCCAGGCACAGGGAGGAGTGGTCTGGGGACATGGGAGTTCAAGGGGAGAGGGCAGGCACATTTTAATGTCTAAGAAATTAACACACACACACAAAAAAAAACACACAAACACACACAAAAAAGAAATTAACATTGCTAGTGACTATTAACTACAATCCAGACTTTAATTGGATCTCACCAGTTTTTCCAGCAATGTCCTCTTTTCTTCCAGGATCCAATCCAGGATACCACATTGCATTTAGTCGCTGAGCCTCCCACTCTGGTCTGTAGTAAAAGAGACTGATTTTTTTTTTTAACTGGAGGATAATTGCTTTACAATGTTGTGTTAGTTTCTGCTGTACAACAATGTGACTCAGCTATACATATACATAAATCGCCTCTCTCTCTTTAGCCTCTCCCCATTCCCACCCCCACCCCCCGCCCCGCTCTAGGCCATCAGAGTAACAAGCTGAGCTCCCTAGAGACTGACTTTTTAACTGATGATTTCACATGGAAAACAAGAGTGATTTTATCGTGGCTTGCTTCACTTTCACTTTCACAATTTCACTTTAGAAAATCCCCGTGATCCGTGACTCTTCTCACAGGAGCAGTCCACTCCTTCACTGTGATGCCCCTCCCAGCTTTCAGGCCCCTGGATGCCCCAAAGAGCTCATGCCCATATCATTCTCCCTTTCCCTCCTTTTTCTTACTGCAGGGATATTTAATTCTGCCCTGCTGCTGCAACCCACCATGCCACATCGTCTTTAAGAATGCCAATGGCCTTTATAATGGGAATTACGAAACAGCTGAAATTTTAGTTCTACTTCGACTCTCTTCTTGGGGCAGAAACGTTTTGCTCTCAGAGGAATGAATGGGGAGAATCACCAACACAAAATCCCCCCCCCCAGTTCATCCTCCCTTTCTTCTTTTCTGCAGTTCACACTTCCCTTTAGGGAACCCTGTGGTCCCAGGGAAGGCAGCTCAAGGGGTGGAAATAAGACCTAAGGTAGACCAGTCAGTACATTCCATCTCTTGGCCACAGTGATTGGTTCAGGAGAGGCTTGTCACCCGAGGTGACCAGCCAGAGTGAAACTTGGGACTTTTGCAGGCACCCTGTTTCACAAGTTGTCTGTTTTGCTTGGGGTGGGGTGGGGGTGGGGGGTTGGGATGCATCCTTTGGAGGTGAGAGGTCAGTGGCCATTTTGTTATCGCAAGTGATTGTCAAGGAGTTTCATTCAACCTGTTGAGGTGGACAACATGAAGCAATTCTGGGTCTTTTTTTCTTCCTAATTACTCCCTTTCCTCTTTCCTCTTTTTTTTTTTTTTTTTTTTTAACATCATGGATAGAGTTTTTATAACTTTCTGGTCTCATTCAGTTATTTAAACTCAGACCAGCAAAGTTTAAAACTTCAGTCTCCTATCCAATTCATAGCGATTCTTTTACGCTATCCAGCCTAGAATTGTGACTAGAGGGGCTTAGCATGGGAATGGACCATGATGTGCCAGTGACACACTCTGCTCTTTGCTGGTCACTAACTCCTGGGGCTGGGGAGGAAGCTTGACAAGATCTCCTGCCAGCCCAACTTCAACCTGCAGTAGAGAGGGTTCCCTGGTCTTGCTCTGGGTCCTTCTGGCCTTGGCCTCTGTGATATGGTGGTCTCCACAGAGGGGATGTGTGTGGTTTCTTGGGTGCTGTTTAGCTCTACATTGGCCCCCTCTTTGCCAAGGATCCCCACAGATAGGGGCCACCTGGCCTCCCTTTGTCCCTACCATTGGCTAGTCCCCAGCCTGTCCCTTGGATCAGGGGTCCTACTGCTTGGCCTTGTGCCTGCTGATTGGCCATCTGGTTCCTGTACCTCCTCTGACCCTCACACTCTTTCATAAGGAGCCATGGGAAGTATGAGGAACTGGGAGGGGTGGCCCTATTTTCCTCCACCATATCCTGGTTTTGACAAGCTTGCTGACATAGGCCCTTCCATGAGCTTATCTCCAGAATGCTCTAATCCACTATCTGTGTTCACAAACAACCCCTGTCTCACGGGAACACAGCCTGGGTCCTCCCTGCCCACAGCCCGGCTTTCTCCCTACACTTTATTCAGGCAGCAGCACCAGCATGAGCCTTCAGGGTTCTAGCTCAGAGAGAGTATCCAGAGGCAGAAGCCTCTCCCCCCTGTGCAGGCACCCCAGTCTCTTCAAGGAAGCTCTTGGATGTCTCTATTCTCTCTCCTCTGCCTTCCATATGCACTTCTTAGCTTTGAAGGGGAAGAGAAATCCGGGAGATTTAGAACCTCTATTGGTTGAAATGTGGAAGAATTAGCATTAAAAGGGGCCTGGAAAGCCGCAGTGGAATTTTCAGCCAGGATCTTCTCTCTCACTTCAAAGATGAGCCCTATGCCCACATCTTTGATCCCCGCCTTTCTCCAGCACTAAGTAGGCCCCTGCCTGCCTCAGCTCTGAGCTCTCCATCTCCTATAAAGGGGAAAAATGACGTACTTAGCTGAACTAGCTCAGAGGTACATCTACCACAAGATGGCTTTCCTGATCACAGTGAAAATAAGTGCTGGAGTGTTTCAAATTCCTAAGTCCTTCGCATTCATTAGTTTGCCCTTCAATCTGATTAGCAAGTAGGGGCCAGCAAGTGCCAATCCTCCTGGGTACCAGACTCTCCTCAGTGGAAGAAAGGATGCCCAGGGCTTTAGCCTGAGCTTCAGACTGGCTCTGTAAAACTGTCTATTGGTTGCTAGCCTCCTGCCTGCATCAGCCCATGTCTCCTGCCAGGAAAGCAGACTCAGGAGGCTGGGTATATCAGCATCCCTTCTGCCTCCCCAGTTGGCACTGGCTCCTGCAGCCAGAACTCTGCTGCTCTTTCTTATTCTCTGAGGACTGCCCAACTCACCTCCCCTTCTTCTTCCTCCCACTCAGTTAACAGGGAGAATTTCAGAGATAGCATCATTTAGGGGCCCAGCAAGGCCCAGATGGCCCACTCAATGGAAAATGGAGGATGTTTCTTTTCTTTCTTTCATTAAAAATTTGTTTTTCTTTTTGGCTGCACTGTGCAACATGTGAAACTTCCCCAACCAGGGACCAGGGATGGAACCCGTGCCCCCTGCAGTGGAAGCGAGGAGTCTTAACCACTGGCCCACCAGGGAAGTCTGAGTATAGGGGAACCTGAAGTGCAATAACCTGGAGCTAGTAGTAACAGAATGGCCTGAATGGCCGAGGCGGGTGAGGAGCAGTTACTAGAACCTGGAATGAGAGAGTCACATAGAGTCAGCCTCTTTGAGAGGAGCAGTGACCTTTAGTTGAGGGACAGAGCCAACCCGTCACTGCCACAAGAAGGGAGCCAAGGGAGTAAATTACCCTGCCCTCACTCTCCTCCCTTCCTGGGATCTCCATTGGCCAAGCCCAGCCTGAAGCCAGAAGCAAGGACTTCTGTTAACTAAGTCCACCCAGGTCAGCCTTCTGGGGCAGAGAGCAGAGTAGGGAAGGCTAGAGAATGGAAAATATCCAGCATAGGCAATCCAGCATCTGGGGAGTTTGTACCTTTTTCAGTAAAGCTTCCCTATCGCTGTACCCATGGTTATCTGTTCTAGCCAGGCCAGATTCTCCAAGTACATCTTGTCCTACAGCTCACGGCTCACAGAACAAATCTTTTCAGTCTTAACACACGTGGGGAGCACTTGTCTCCTTTCTGTTGTCTTTAAGATAAACGAATCCTGGCACCTCTCCTTATCACTGCATACCACTTTAAATGGCACTGGTCATTCTTGCACAGAGTTGAAGGCATTGAATTGCAGCTTTGAATCCATGTTTGGTTCCTACTGCCAGAGCCTCTGCCTGCCTGCCTGCTAAGTCACTTAAGTTGTGTCTGACTCTTTGGGATCCTATGGATTGTAGCCTGCCAGGCTCCACTGTCCGTGGGATTCTCCAGGCAAGAATATTGAAGTGGGTTGCCATGCACTTTTCCAGCCAGAGCCTAAAACCTCTTAATTTTTGCCAATTTTCTCCTTCCGTCCCACCACCATCCTGTAACATTTCATTGGGAAGCTCTAACCACGACTCAGCATCCTCCTCTCTTGTCCCAGGAGCTACGATCCCTGCAAATATCTCTCCTTTCTGGTAGCATGTAGCCTTGACCAGAGGTTTTCAGTGCTTGTCTAGGAGTCAGCTCCATAGAAGCAGCTCCAGCTCCAGGAAATCCTGTCTCTGAAGCTAAGGCTGAGATGGGAGGGAGTAGGGGGGGGGCAAGTCAGCCAAGGGTATCTCCCCCAGTCTCCCTCACCCCTTCCTGGAGATACTCCGGCTTCTTAATAAGTCATGTGTTCTTCAAGGTTCGATTAAACAGCCTGGGGTCACACAAGGAAGTTTGGGGCAGGGGGTTTGACATCAATCTTCTGAGCTCATTTCATAAGGGTACACATCTCTGTTTTTCACGGACTGCTATTTTTCCTATTCCCATTTCTGGTATCAGCACCTTGATTTCCTTTGGGAGATTTCCCTGCCTGTGCTCTCAATTCAAGGATTTCTTGTGTGGCTCACCCCATCCTCCTAGCTCCAGGGTTGGAGAAGTAACTCAGCAGGCCCATAAGACTCAACCCTGGTACTTTCCACAGAACTCAGGACAGTAAGCTCTTTCTAGTAGTGTTGATGATATCCTGATTGTACTTCAGGGCATCATCTTGCCATCTCATGGGGGGACATAAACTGAGAGAGAAGCCAACACAAAAGAAGGCAGAGTGGTGAGATGGAGACAAATTCTTGGAGCCTGGATCTAGCCACTCCTGAAGCTAGCCCTATTCCTGGCTTTCACATTTTTGTAAGCCAATAATTCCACCCTCTCCTTTTATGTTTTTGGGTTTTCTTTACTTGATTTGATTAACACATTAGAGTTGAACTTCTGTAATTTGCAACCAAAAGGATCATGATTAATATACCTTCTGAACAATCCACTTTTTAAAATTGAATTATAGTTAATTTATAAGGTTGTATTAGTTTCAAGTGTGTAAAGTGATTCAAAAGAATATATATATTCTTCAGATTCTTTTTCATTATAGGTTATTATAACATATTCAGAGAAGACAGTGGCACCCCACTCCAGTACTCTTGCCTGGAAAATCCCATGGATGGAGGAGCCTGGTGGGCTGCAGTCCATGGGGTCGCTAAGAGTTGGACATGACTGAGCGACTTCACTTTCACTTTCATGCATTGGAGAAGGAAATGGCAACCCACTCCAGTGTTCTTGCCTGGAGAATCCCAGGGACGAGGGAACCTGTGCCTCGATAATCTGGCTACCTGATGTAAAGAGCTGACTTGTTGGAAAAGAGCCTGATGATTGGAAAGATTGAAGGGCAAAGGAGAAAGAGGCAACAGAGGATAAGATGATTAGATAGCATCACTTACTCAGTGGATGTGAATCTGAGCAAACTCTGGGAGTTAATGGAGGACAGTGGAGCCTGGCATGCTACAGTCCATGAGCCAGACGTGACTTAGTGGCTGAACGACAACAAGAACCCTTGCTACCCCCTTTGGTAACTGTAAGTTTGTTTGCTATGTCTGTGAGTCTATTTCTTTCTTGTAAATGAGTTCATCGGTATCATTTTCTTTTTACATTCCACGTATAAACAATATCGTATGATATTTTTTGTTCTCTGCCTGACTTATTTCACTTAAGATGATAGTGTTGGGACTTCCCTAGTGGCTCAGTGGCTAACACCCTGTGCTTCCAATGCAGGGGGCCCAGGTTCAATCCTTGTTTAGGGAACTAGATCGCACATGCCACAAAGAAGATCCTGGCTGCCTCAACTAAGACCCAGTACAGCCAAAAATGAGATAATCTCTAAGTCCATTCACAACGCTGCATTATTTCATTCTTTTTTATGGCTGAGTAATGTTCCATTACATATATATACGACATCGTTTTTATCCATTCACCTGTTGATAGACATTTAGGTTGCTTCCATGTCTTGGCTATTGTGAATAGTGCTGCTATGAACATTGGGGTGTATGTATCTTTTTGAATTATAGTTTTCTCCAGATATGTGCCCAGGAGTGGGATTCCTAGATCATATAACAACTCTATTTTTAGTTTTTTCAGGAAAGCCCATACTGTTCTCAATAGTGGCTGCACTAAGTCACATTCCCACCAACAGTGTAAGAGGGTTCCTTTGTCTCCACACCTTTTTGAAAACTCCATTCTTGATCAGGCCAGAATGCTGACCTCATAGACACAACTTCCCTTTGGCAATGAGGTAATAGTCTAGGGTCATCTCTACTTGGGCTGAATCAGCCCACACTGGCACTTTTGCACCAGTAGGGAGGGAGAAGCATGTTGACTTTTTAATTTTTATACTGCTAAGAACTGCAGATGGTGATTGCAGCCATGAAATTAAAAGACGCTTACTCCTTGGAAGGCAAGTTATGACCAACCTAGATAGCATATTAAAAAGCAGAGATATTACTTTGCCAACAAAGGTCCATCTACTCAAGGCTATGGTTTTACCAGTGGTCATGTATGGATATGAGAGTTAGACTGTGAAGAAAGCTGAGCACCGAAGAATTGATGCTTTTGAACTGTGGTGTTGGAGAAGACTTTTGAGAGTTCCTAGGACTGCAAGGAGATCCAACCAGTCCATCCTAAAGGAGACCAGTCCTGGGTGTTCATTGGAAGGACTATTGCTGAGGCTGAAACTCCAATACTTTGGCCACCTCATGCAAAGAGTTGACTCATTGGAAAAGACCCTGATGCTGGGAGGGATTGGGGGCAGGAGAAGAAGGGGACGACAGAGGATAAGATGGCTGGATGGCATCACTGACTCGATGGACATGAATTTGGGTGGACTCCGGGAGTTGGTGATGGACAGGGAGGCCTGGCATGCTGTGATTCATGGGGTCTCGAAGAGTCCGACACGACTGAGCAACTGAACTAAACTGAACTCAAGAACACTCAAAAAAAAAAAAAAAGAACACTCAACGTGAGATTTACCCTCTCCTAAGTCCACAATAGAGTAACGTTAACTGTAGGTACAATGTTGTATGTTTGGCTCTTTACTTAGGGTAATGATCGAAACCCATATTAAGTTGAAAATTTAACTTCCTATCAAAAGCCCCAGGCAGGCAGCTACTGAGACCACGTGCCACAACTACTGAAGCCTGCCTACCCTAAAGCCCATGCTCTGAAACAAGAGAAGCCACCTCAGTGAGAAGCCTGCACTCCACATCTGAACAGTAGCCCTGGCAGCAATGAAGACCCAGCACAGCCAAAAGTAAATAAATAAAGTAAAAAAAAAAAAAAAAGCCCCGGGCAGGGTCCAAAATTGCACTGCAGGTGTGTCTGCCCTCCCACCACAGCCTCTACTCATGGACCTCACCAAGGAGCAAGCAAGACTCAATACTCCTCTCAATTATCCTAAAACAGATCTTCACTGGGCTTCCCAGGTGGCTCAGTGGTAAAGAATCTGCCTTCCAGTGTAGGACATGGGTTGGATCCCTGGGTGGGAAAGACCCCCTGGAGAAGGAAATGGCTACTCACGCCAGTATTCTTGCCTAGAGAACCATGGACAGAGAAGCCTGCTGGGCTATAGTCCATGGGGTCGCAAAGAGTCAGACATGACTTAGTGACTGAGCACAAGCATGAACTCTTCACCACGAGGCCTTAGTGAGAAATTGCCGTCATATTGAAGACTGCTGTTTAGAGATGGAGTAGGGTTTACATCAGATGACTCTCTCCCCTCAAGTTATCCCAAGCCTTTCTCTTTTCCAGGGTTTCCCATGCCCTCTTTTCTTGCCTCCTTTTTTTGAAGCACAGTTTGCTCTGGGCTTTTCTTCCTTACCCATGATATAAGGCTGTGATCTAGTGTTGGAAAGGCCAGCACCCTGAATTAGACTTTGTTCTCAGCAAACCAGAAACCCTCGAACTACCTTGTTATAGCTTCCTGAGAAGGCATGGGAGGAAGGGAGGTTTTAAATTGTCTGAAACAAATATATATATATATATATATATATATATACACACACACACACACATATATATATACACACACATATATGTTTATATATGTGTGTATATATATTCCTGCCATATGTTTTAATTCTTTAGAATCAAAGATATACCTCTATACTAAATCACCCTCTAACTGAAATTTCTGCAAGTTACCTGGAGTCTTTTTAAGAAATTATTCTTCTGCTTAAATTGGTCAGTTTGTTTCTGTCACTGGTTCCCACAGCCCAACTGATGCAGTGGCTTTCTTCTTTTCCTTAGCCTCTGCTTGCTCCTATTCTGACTCAAGTCCTTCTCTCTGTCTTCCTGCTTCATCTCCTGCTGCTAATGGCTTGGCTCCTTCCTCAGAAGGAGGATGAGGAATGCTGGGCCCACCTAAGCCTTGTTGCCCCAACTTGGGAAGAGCTCTGGGCCTGGCCATCTCTGCAGCCTCCAGCAAGTTTGTAAACCAGCTGCTGTTGGGATGCTCAGCCTTAGCTAAGGGAGGGGGCGGGGGAGCATATAGAACAGGAGGAGGGGAGACTCCTTCACAAAACAGCAAGCATAGCAAACACTCTGGGGTTTGGTCGTTCAGAACTGGAGGTGACCGTCCCTTTACCTCAGAGCTGGTCACATCACACCTGGGTTGTGGCCTCTGAATCCAATTCCCAATCCAGGAGAGAGCCCTGGACTGACTGAGGCCTGGGTGACCAGAAGAGACAGACAAAGAGGGAACCGAGAGGGAACATCACCTACAAGGGCCTGGTGTGGGAAGGAGGGAGCCCAAAGGACATGGTCTCCATCTGTACCTACTGACAGCTCTCCTAGCACAGGAGCAGAGTTGTCCTAGGTGGCCTGGAAGGAGCACCAGAAGCACATGTGAACATTACAAGGGGGCTGAGAAATATGTTCTTACAGCCAGAGCTGTGCCACAACAGTCCAGGCGACCTCTGACGACAGTGAGCGCTCTATTGTTAGAAGAACTGGGTAAAGTCCAGGTGACTATCTGGCAAAGCTCCAATGGAGAGGGTTCCTATGAGATTAAATTGGCTGAACCAGGTACTCTGTGAGGGCTCTTCCAGTCCTGAGCTTTGATATTTTGTATGTTGCCTTGGAATAAATAAAGACTGAATGACTACTTAGTACTTTGTTTGCTAAATGCAGGTTGATTTGTGAAATCAGAAAGAAAGTGAAAGATTTAAATTAACTGGTTGTTCCAATAAATGTAAGATGCTTGAATAAAGACTGGTTCATTCATTGATTAGCTGAATGAAGATTGATTGCTTTGTTGCAAGAATGAATTAACAAATACAGGGCATAGATAATCAGGCTGGTTAAATGAAGGTTTGATTCAGTTCCTTGGTTCCTGCTGTATTCACTTATCGTATCCTTTATCCTGCTTGTCTCTCTTTTTCTTCCTAGTGTAGTCTTGAAGAAATGTTTTCATTTTTGTGCTGGGTATGGAAAACATTGCAGGCTAAAGATTCCTCTTCCATAATCAGGATTTCATTGTTGGCAAATTTAGTTGCCCAGGCATGTGCCTATGGTGACTGATCTAACCTGCTTCATGACTGATGAGAGATCTGAATTTAGCATCTTGCCAGGGGAACTGAAGGTCAGAGCTGGGGCTGGGCCTCATCTGGGCTGGCTCATGTGTAGGCAGAAAAATGCTATATTTGTGGGTTAGCATAGGGTGCCTATTTGACAAGAAAATATCTTCCCAGGGTTTCCCTGGTGGTACAAAGGATAAAAATCCACATGCCAATGCAGGGGACATGGGTTCCATCCTTCCTCTGGAAAGATCCCACAAGCCGTGAGACAACTGAGCCTGTGCACCATAACTACTGGCCCAGGGCTCTAGAGCCCTCGAGCTGCAACTACTGAGCCCATGCGCCATAGCTACTGAAATCTGCATGCCTAGAACTCATGCTCCATGACAAGAGAAGCCATCACAATGAGAAGCCTGCACACCACACAACTAGAGAAAGCCCATGTGAAGCAATAAAGAGCCAGTGCAAACAAAATTTGATTTATATATATAAAAAGAAAATATCTTCCCAAACATTTGTTTCAAGGTTCCTAAAATTCCAGCAGTACAGAATCACACCTTCTTTGCACAACAGAGCTGAAAGACTGTCGAGGTGGTACATTCCAACAACCTATTGCTCAGATGATTGCCTTTTGAAGTAAGAGCCCTGGTAAAATGTGAATGGAATCAGGGAAGGGATGTATGTGAAACTCTAGTGGGTAGATTAACCTACTAGCGCCATCAACTCCTTAAGTTGCTTTGGTCTGTCCCCAGTGTGGTTCAGAGGGATCTGGACACAGGCTGGATAAGTCTGATAGAGAGAGACAACCCAAACACCTGAGTACAATCCTGGGGTGTAGACCTGGGGGAGGGGGCATAGTGGAACCTTGAAGAAGAGCAGCTGGGAGCTCTGGAAGGGTACCCGAGAAGGACCTGCAGGAAGTGAAGTGCGGAAAGAGGCCCAGAGTTGGCTTTCCCTCCCATTTCCCAGGGTTGTCTTGAGCTGACTTGGGTGCAGAGGGATAATACACTTGTCTGTTCCCCCTCACCCTGCCTCAGGAAGTTGAGAACTACGTGGAACTGGTATGATTACTCCATCAGCTTAGGATACAAATTATAATCACATTCCCCCACCCCACCCCAATAATCACCTAGACTCCCACAAGATCTTATTAATAGCAGGTTTTATTTGTAAGACTGTCCCTCTGGAGGCTGCTTCTCCCACCTCATCAGACTGCTCACACACCTCAGGGATTAACTGATTTCAAACAAGGTTAGTGCTGAGCTCCAGGCTTGTTCCACCCACTGCTCAGAAGCCCAGCAGCTAGGAACACACAACCACCAGCACAAGTCCCCTCTCCCATACCACTGAGTTCCCCTGGGAGACCCAGGGGTCCTTACCCCTCTGAGCAGTGGAGCTTATTGGGGATAGCTGTCTTGGGACAGAGTTGAATACTTTTGAACCTCACAAGGGAAGGGGCTGGGCCTTCTTCCACCAGCATTCTGGAAGCTCCTTCAGTTCAGCTCAGTCATTCAGTCATAACGACTCTGACACCACATGGACTGCAGCATGCCAGGCCTCCCTGTCCATCACCAGCTCCCGGAGCTTACTTAAACTCATGTCCATTGTATCGCTGATGCCATCCAACCATCTCATCCTCTGTCATCCCCTTCTCCTCCTGCCTTCAATCTTTCCCAGAATCAGGGTCTTTTCAAATGAGTCAGTTCTTCACATCAGGTGGCCAAGTATTGGAGTTTCATCTTCAGCAGCAGTCCTTCTGATGAATATTCAGGACTGATTTCCTTTAGGATGGACTGATTGGATCTCCTTGCAGTCCAAGGGACGCTCAAGAGTCTTCTCCAACACCACAGTTCAAAAGCATCAATTCTTGCGTGCTCAGCTTTCTTTATTGCCGGGGTCCAGCCCCGGTGGATCCAGGGAATTCGAAGTGGGGATGGCGTCGGTGAGGATCAGGAAAAAATTGCTTAATTAAACGTTAATTAAGGATATAAAAAGTGGTGAAATAAGGATAGCTCAGTGAGAAAATTCAGTGGAGAAAAGAGGCTGAATAACTTGGTTTATGTGGAAAGCTAATAAAATTCCAAAATAAGGAATTTACATCACCTACATAGGCCACAGGCATCCTCCCGTTCTCCCAAAGGAGAGGAGACACTAAGGCCTCCCCGGTAAGATCTTAGAAGCCCAGGGAAAATTAGTAGGCTTGACGAGCCTCCACGCCCCAGATGGGAATTCAGCCGGAAGGTGAGAGAAAGAACGACATGGGGAGACCAAGTTTCGGTGAACAAGGCCCGCACTTTATTTTCCAAAGTAGTTTTTATATCTTAAGTTGTGCATAGAGGATAATGGGGGAAGGGGTAGAGTCAGCAGTAAGCCAGGCTTTCTTCCTGCAAACTTATCATATGCAAAAGTTTAGGTGATTTACATCATCTTTTGGCCCGGAGGCCTGTCAACATTTTTAGATCCTTTTTTCAGAAAACTTATTTTTCTCTAAAGGTGATTATTCTAAAGTGAGGCGCCACCCTCCGAAAACATTAGATAAAGTTGCATTCCTATAGGGCAAAGGTGTGGTGGGCTATAACAAGAAAAGAATTAACTCAAGGGTCCAAAGTTACAAACATTAAAGCTTCTACTTACATTCCTATACACCAATTATATTAATCAATACACTTCCAGGGACACAGTAGGTAAGGGATATGGAAACTTAGCAGCAAACATTAGCCCAACAAGTGAAAAACCCTTCACCAATACAATTTCTAATCAATCTTTTAACTGCTCAAAGGAATCTGTATTTAGATAGTTTAGAACATCTCATGGCTCTCACAGTTGGGAGGCTCTGAACAATCACAAACAACCTGAACAACCACATCCCCATGGAAAAGAAATGCAAAAAAGCAAAATGGCTGTCTGGGGAGGCCTTACAAATAGCTGTGAAAAGAAGAGAAGTGAAAAGCAAAGGAGAAAAGGAAAGATATAAACATCTGAATGCAGAGTTCCAAAGAATAGCAAGAAGACATAAGAAAGCCTTCTTCAACGATCAATGCAAAGAAATAGAGGAAAACAACAGAATGGGAAAGACTAGGGATCTCTTCAAGAAAATCAGAGATACCAAAGGAATATTTCATGCAAAGATGGGCTCGATAAAGGACAGAAATGGTATGGACCTAACAGAAGCAGAAGATATTAAGAAGAGATGGCAAGAATACACGGAAGAACTGTACAAAAACGATCTTCACGACCCAGATAATCACGATGGTGTGATTACTCACCTAGAGCCAGACATCCTGGAATGTGAAGTCAAGTGGGCCTTAGAAAACACCACTACGAACAAAGCTAGTGGAGGTGATGGAATTCCAGCTGAGCTATTCCAAATCCTGAAAGATGATGCTGTGAAAGTGCTGCACTCAATATGCCAGCAAATTTGGAAAACTCAGCAGTGGCCACAGGACTGGAAAAGGTCAGTTTTCATTCCAATCCCAAAGAAAGGCAATGCCAAAGAACGCTCAAACTACCGCACAATTGCACTCATCTCACATGCTAGTAAAGTCATGCTCAAAATTCTCCAAGCCAGGCTTCAACAATATGTGAACCGTGAACTTCCTGATGTTCAAGCTGGTTTTAGAAAAGGCAGAGGAATCGGAGATCAAATTGCCAACATCCGCTGGATCATGGAAAAAGCAAGAGAGTTCCAGAAAAGCATCTATTTCTGCTTTCTTGACTATGCCAAAGCCTTTGACTGTGTGGATCACAATAAACTGTGGAAAATTCTGAAAGAGATGGGAATACCAGACCACTTGATCTGCCTCTTGAGAAATGTGTATGCAGGTCAGGAAGCAACAGTTAGAACTGGACATGGAACAACAGACTGGTTCCAAATAGGAAAAGGAGTACGTCAAGGCTGTATATTGTCACCTTATTTATTTAACTTCTATGCAGAGTACATTATGAGAAACGCTGGACTGGAAGAAACACAAGCTGGAATCAAGATTGCCAGGAGAAATATCAATAACCTCAGAGATGCAGATGACACCAACCTTATGGCAGAAAGTGAAGAGGAACTCAAAAGCCTCTTGATGAAAGTGAAAGAGGAGAGTGAAAAAGTTGGCTTAAAGCTCAACATTCAGAAAACGAAGATCATGGCATCTGGTCCCATCACTTCATGGGAAATAGATGGGGAAACAGTGGAAACAGTGTCACACTTTATATTTCTGGGCTCCAAAATCACTGCAGGTGGTGACTGCAGCCATGAAATTAAAAGACGCTTACTCCTTGGAAGGCAAGTTATGACCAACCTAAATAGCATATTCAAAAGCAGAGACATTACTTTGCCAACAAAGGTTCGTCTAGTCAAGGCTATGGTTTTTCCTGTGGTCATGTATGGATGTGAGAGTTGGACTGTGAAGAAGGCTGAGCGCTGAAGAATTGATGCTTTTGAACTGTGGTGTTGGAGAAGACTCTTGAGAGTCCCTTGGACTGCAAGGAGATCCAACCAGTCCATTCTGAAGGAGATCAGCCCTGGGTGTTCTTTGGAAGGAATGATGCTAAAGCTGAAACTCCAGTGTTTTGGCCACTTCATGTGAAGAGTTGACTCATTGGAAAAGACTCTGATGCTGGGAGGGATTGGGGCAAGAGGAGAAGGGGACGACAGAGGATGAGATGGCTGGATGGCATCACCGACTCGATGGACGTGAGTCTGAGTGAACTCTGGGAGTTGGTGATGGACAGGGAGGCCTGGCGTGCTGCGATTCATGGGGTCGCAAAGAGTTGGACATGACTGAGCGACTGATCTGATCTGATCTGAACAATCACATGTGGCCAGAAGAACCTATTCAGGCAGGCTAGAGGACTTCCAAAGGAGTTTGTAGTTTGAAACACTCTTGTCACGCCCAGGAACTTTATTAACTGGAGCTGTAAGTTAACTCTTTTTCAGAGAGAGGTGGTGGGGGACAGCCCCCCGTAAAGTAAGAGGTGTAAGTGAGAGCACAAAGCAGTAAAGTAGGCAGATTCTGGTTTTGGGGGTAGATGCTCGAGAATTTCCAGGGGGACTCCTGAGGCTCAATCCCGCCTTTGCGTATGCCAAGCCTCCTTCCTCATGACCTTTGCCACGGGCAGAGTTCCTCACACTGGCTCCCGGCACTTTATAGTTCAACTCTCACATCCATACATAACTACTAGAAAAACCATAGGCTTGACTAGCCGGATCTTTGTTGGCAAAGTAATGTCTCTGCTTTTTAATATGCTGTCTAGGTTGGTCATAACTTTTCTCCAAAGGAGCAAGCGTCTTTTAATTACATGGCATCAGTCACCTTCTGCAGTGATTTTGGAGCCCCCCAAAATAAAGTCTGTCACTGTTTCCCCATCTATTTGCCATGAAGTGATGGGACTGGATACCATGATCTTAATTTTCTGAATGTTGAGTTTTAAGCCAACTTTTTAATTCTCTTTTACTTTCATCAAGAGACTCTTTAGTTCTTCTTTGCTTTCTGCCATAAGAGTGGTATCATCTGCGTATCTGAGATTATTGATATTTCTCCCAGCAATCTTGATTCCAGCTTGTGCTTCTTCCAGCCCAGCGTTTCTCATGATGTACTCTGCATATAAATTAAATAAGCAGAGTGACAATATATAGCCTTGACATACTCCTTTCCCTATTTGGAACCAGTCTGTTTTTCCATGTCCAGTTCTAACTGTTGCTTTCTGACCTGCATACAGATTTCTCAAGAGACAGGTCAGGTGGTCTGGTATTCCCATCTCCTTCAGAATTTTCCACAGTTTGTTGTGATCCACACAGTCAAAAGCTTTGGTGTAGTCAATAAAGCAGAAATAGATGTTTTTCTGTAACTTTCTTACTTTTTCAATGATCCAACAGATGTTTGGCAATTTGATTCTTCTGCCTTTTCTAAATCCAGCTTGAACATCTGGAAGTTCATGGTTCATGTACTGTTGAAGCCTGGCTTGGAGAATTTTGAGCATTACTTTACTAGTGTGTGAGATGAGTGCAATTGTGTGGTAGTTTGAGCATTCTTTGGCATTGCCTTTCTTTGGGATTGGAATGAAAACTGACTTTTTCCAGTCCTGTGGCCACTGCTGACTTTTCCAAATTTGCTGGCATGTTGAGTACAGCACTTTCAAAGTATAATTTAGGATTTGAAATAGCTCAGCTGGAATTCCATCACCTCCACTAGCTTTGTTTGTAGTGATGCTTTCTAAGGCCCACTTGACTTCACATTCTAGGATGTCTGGCTCTAGGTGAGTGATTACACCATCATGATTATCGGGGTCATGAAGATCTCTTTTGTATAGTTCTTCTGTGTTTTCTTGCCACCCCTTCTTAGTATCTTCTGCTTCTTTTAGGTCCATACTATTTCTGTCCTTTATTGTGCCCATCTTTGCATGAAACGTTCCCTTGGTATCTCTAATTTTCTTGAAGAGATCTCTAGTCTTTCCCATTTTACTGTTTTCCTCTATTTCTTTGCACTGATCACTGAGGAAGGCTTTCTTATTTCTCCTTGCTATTTTTTGGAACTCTGCATTCACATGGGTGTATCTTTCCTTTCCTTCTTTGTTTTTCACTTCTCTCCTTTCTCAGCTACTTGTAAGGCCTCCTCAAATAGCAATTTTACTTTTTTGCATTTCTTTTTCTTGGGGATGGTCTTGCTCCCTGCCTCCTTATACAATGTCATGAACCTCTGTCCATAGTTCTTCAGACACTCTATCAGATCTTACCCCTTGAATCTATTTCTCACTTCTACTGTATAAGGGATTTGATTTAGGTCATACCTGAATGGTCTAGTGGTTTTCCCTACTTTCTTCAATTTAAATCTGAATTTGGCAGTAAGGAGTTCATGATCTGAGCCACACTCAGCTCTCAGTCTTGTTTTTGCTGACTATATAGAGCTTCTCCATCTTTGGCTGCAAAGAATATAATCAATCTGATTTCAGTGTTGGCCATCTGGTGATGTCCATGTGTAGAGTCTTCTCTTGTGTTGTTGGAAGAGGGTGTTTGCTATGACCAGTTTGCCAGTTTTGCTATGGGAAAACTCTATTAGCCTTTGCTCTGCTTTGGAAGCTCCTTTGTCCCCTGCAAATGTGTTGCCTTCCTCCCCAACTCTGCATCCCATTGGATCTTGTGAGAGATAGCCTTTGTCAGGCCACAAGCATTCTGTTTTGTTCTGCCAGGGGCTGTTTACATCTGATAACCTAAAGTGGCTGCTAAAACAGAGAGGGCCTCCTCCAAGCTGGCTGGCTAAGTCCTTCCTCAAGGACAAAGAACAAGAAACTTCCTCCTGTTACACCCAGCCTCCTCCACTTAGCACTGTAGAAGAGAAGTGGCCGTGAGTCAGGGACATTTTGAAACGATGGAATCCAGTTGGGGCTGGAACCCACAGTCATTTAACTGAGATCACACACCTGGCTTCAGGACTTAATGAAGCTCTGGTTCTTGATGTCTCATTGCAGAAAGAATTCAGTGAGAGACAAAATGATAGGTAAGAAGTGGATTTATTTAGAGAAAAACACACTCCACAGACAAAGTGTAGTCCACCTCAGAAGGCGAGACAGGTACTAGGGTATGGGGTTGTCATTTTTTATGCTGTTATTGTTCAGCTGCTAAGTCGTGTCTGACTCTTTATGACCCCATGGACTGCAGCATGTCGGGCTTCCCTGTTTTTCACTCTCTCCCAAAGTTTGCTCAGATTCATGTTCATTGAGTCAGTGATGCTATCTAACCATCTTATCCTCTGTCATCCCCTTCTCCTCCCGCCTTCAGTCTTTCTCAGCATCAGGGTCTTTTCCAATGAGTTGGCTCTTCGAATCAGATGGCCAAAGTATTGGAACTTCAGCTTCAGCATCAGTCCTTCTAATGAATATTCAGGGTTGATTTCTTTTGGGATTGACTGGTTTGATCTTGGACCTATTTGATTCTAATTAGTTTATGTCACATCCTTGGGTTATGTCATTCTTTTAAGGGTTATGTCTTGCCCATTTCCTTCCTGTTTCAATTTTACACTGTGCCACCAAGTTCCTTAGAAAGACTTCAGGGACCTCTAGGTGGGGGACAGGGAAGGAGACAGGGAAGGAGAGACCGAAAGAAAGTATCCTCACACATGAGCACCCCACCCCAACACGTCACCAGCCCTTCTTGTCTCCAGTCAGTCACTGCCAGCTCCTCACCTAGACTTCATGAAGCCACCCAGAGAGGAGGCATGCCCTGCCCAAAGTGACACACTTTCATAACTCACTGCCCAGTGCTCTCTCCTGGGCTGGGATGCTGAGAACAGACCACGCTGGGGATGGCAGTGTCTCTCTGGGAGGTGATAATCTGTGGCTTCCTGGCTCTAGAAGCCTCTTCATCTGGGCCATGGTGGGGCCCAAGTCACTAGGAATCAAAACTAGGATGGTCCCCAGGGAACTCTGCTCAATGTTATGTGGCAGCCTGGATAGGAAGGGAGTTTGGGGGAGAATGGATACATGTATATGTATGGCTGAGTCCCTTTGCTGTCCACCCAAATCTATCACATTGTTAATCTGCTCTATTTCAATGCAAAATAAAAATTGAAAGTTTGAAAAAAAAAAAAAAGCAAACTAGGGTGGTCCCACACCTAGGTGCAGAGGCAGCCACTTCCTTCTAGATGTGGTAGTGTCGTCCCTACCCCCAAGCACTTCCCTGCCCATATACTTCCTCCTCCAGCCATGCCCCCTCCATCATGATTTCTCCCAACTCACAGTGTCCTTAATCATTTTTCCAGCCTATGTCCTCAGGAGACCCCTTCAGGCACAGGATGACAAGGCAAGACAAACTGATAGCTCAGACAGTAGGTTGCCCAGAGGAGTTTATCCAGTCAACCAACTGTCACCAAGAGGCTGCCTGAGGTGCTGGGGAACTTTGATTTGGAGAGCAGGGTGTCTGGGGCCAAGGTCAGGGGCCTAGAGGACAGACATCTCCTCCTACTCTAGCTGCTCTTGCAGGCCTAAAATTCCCTGGCCTTAATTTCCCAGCAAAGTGAGAAAGTTTTAATGGAACCCATTCCCAGCCTCAGAGGTCAAACAGCAAGGCCCTGACCTGTGGGGAAATCTTGGAGCGCTTCCTGACGTAAGGGACCCCCAATTTGAAATCCAAGCAATCTATGAAAGTTGGGCAAGCCCAAGGGGTAAGAATTAGAGGGAGGTGGTCTAGTCATAAGGAGGTAGCTCTCACACTGCCATCGGGGCCTCTGTGTCCTGAAGACCCAGTGTGAGCTGGGATGGGGGGAGGGTATAGGAGAGGATGGTTCTGGGTCCTTGCACGGAGGGATGGGGAGGGACGGTAGGGGATGGCCTGTTTAGGAACCTTCAGTTCAGTTTAGTTCAGTCACTCAGTTGTGTCTGAGTCTTTGCAGCATGCCAGGCTTCCCTGTCTTATCACCAACTCCTGGAGCTTGTTCAAACTCGTCCATTGAGTTGGTGATGCCATCCAACCATCTCATTCTCTGTCGTCCCCTTCTCCTCCTGCCTTTAGTCTTTCCCAGAATCAGGGTCCTTTTCAAAGAGTCAGTTCTCTGAATCAGGTGGTCAAAGCACTGGAGCTTCAGTTTCAGCATCAGTCCTTTCAGTGAATATTCAGGACTGATTTCCTTTAGGACGGACTGGTTTGATCTCCTTGCGGTCCAAGGGACTCTCAAGAGTCTTCTCCAGCACAACAGTTTGAAAGCATCAGTTCTTTGGTGCTCAGCTTTCTTTATGGTCCGATTTTCACATCCATACATGACTACTGGAAAAACCACAGCTTTGACTAGATGGACCTTTGTTGGCAAAGTAATGTCTCTGCTTTTTAATATGCTTTCTAGGTTGGTCATAGCTCTTCTTCCAAAGAGCAAGTGTTTTTTAATTTCATGGCTGAAGTCACCATCTTCAATGATTTTGGAGCCCAAGAAAATAAAGTCTGTCACTGTTTCCATTGTTTCCCATCTATTTGCCATGAAGTGATGGGATTGGATGCCATGATCTTAGTTTTCTGAATGTTGAGTTTTAAGCCAGCTTTTTAGAGGAGAGTCTTACACAAGTGAGGGCAAGGTGCCCAGACCTCTCAGGAGCCCAGGATATGGAATCCCACCACCCTGGGAGGAGCCTCCAGGCCTTCCAGGGTGGGTCTTAGCTGACAGCCTGGCTGATTGTGAGAGCTCTATTTGGCCTGGTGGCTTTCTACCTGACAACTTCCAAACTCCCTCAGGATGTTTGCTTTATCTCCATCTGATAACCCTCTCTCCCCCTACCCCAGGCTCCTCTTCTCTGCCTCTGTTTCCACCTATCAGCCTGGTGCAGCACTGGCCTCAGAGATGGGTTTGGGATGACCTGTGTGGGGTGGGGGGTGAAGGGGGGGTGGGGATAAGATTGCAGTTCATTATTATTTGGAACCCTATCACATCAGCCAGAAGGGGACATGGGAATTGTCTAACACAAATTAACTATTTGATTAACGAAGAAGCCTAGACCTAGACCTCGATGTGGGGAAGGAGTTGTCCAGAGTTATTCAGTGAGCTAGGAACAGAAACAGGATTAGAACCTGGGTCTTCTGAATCCTACTGAGCACCTTCTTTCTCTGCCCAGAATCCTGCAGGAAGGAAATAAGCCTTGTAGCTAGAGCAGTGAGTCTCAACCTTATGTCAGTTCGAGACACTGTACTGAAGTTCAGTGTGGCCTTGCGGGATTCTTTGGAGCCAGTTTGCTGATAAACCCAGACATGGGGACTGATGCCTTATTTTTGCTGCTTAGTTTATTTTATTATTATTTTTTAAACTTTTTATTTTGTGTTAGGGTACAATTGATCAGGGCTTCCCTTGTGGCTCAGACAGTAAAGAATCTGCTTGCAGTGCAGGAGACGTGGGTCTGTGGCTTTGATTCCTGGGTCAGGAAGATCTCCTGGAGAAGAGAATGACTATCCACTCTAATGTTTTTGCCTGGAATATTCCATGGACAGAGGAACCTGGTGGGGATCCATGGGATCGCAGAGTTAGACACGACTGAGCTACTAACACTTACACTTTCATAGCTGATTAACAAAGAATATTGTTAATACTTTCAGGTGAATAGCAAAGGGACTCAGCCATACATACAGGTATCCACTCTCCCCCAAACGGCTCTCTTATCCAGGCTGCCATATAACACTGAGCAGAGTTCCATGTGGTATACAGTAGGTCTTTATTGATTATCCATTTTAACTATAGCAGTGTACAAGCAACTATAGTTTATTCTGGAAGTCTTTGAGTCTGTTTCTGCTTTGTAAATAAGTTCATTTGTATCATTTCTTTTTAGATTCCACATGTAAAGGATGCCATGTCTGACTTATGATACTTCTCTGTCTGACTTACTTCACTCAGTATAACACTGTCTAGGTTCATTCATGTTGCTGCAAATGGCATTATCTCACTCTTTTTAATGGTAATATTAAAATATTCCATTATTTTATGGAGTATTATTGGAGTACATATATAATGGAGTAATATTCCATTGTATATATGTACCACATCTTCTTTATCCACTCCTCTTTTGATGGACATTTAGGTTACTTCCATGTCTTGGCTGTTAACAGTGCTGCAATGAATACTGGTGTGCATGTGTCTTTTCAGATCATGGTTTTTTCTGGATAAATGCTCAGGAGTGGGATTGCAGGGTATATGGTGGCTCTATTTTTAGTTTTCTAAAGGAACCTCCAGTCCAGCATTTCTCATGATGTACTCTGCATATAAGTTAAATAAGCAGGGTGACAATATACAGCCTTGACGTACTCCTTTTCCTATTTGGAACCAGTCTGTTTTTCCATGTCTGGTTCTAACTGTTGCTTCCTGACCTGCATACAGACTTCTCAAGAGGCAGGTCAGGTGGTCTGGTATTCCCATCTCTTTCAGAATTTTCCACAGTTTATTGTGATCCACACAGTCAAAGGCTTTGGCATAGTCAAGAAAGCAGAAATAGATGTTTTTCTAGAATTCTCTTGCTTTTTCCATGATCCAGCGGATGTTGGCAATTTGATCTCTGGTTCCTCTGCCTTTTCTAAAACTAGCTTGAACATCAGGAAGTTCCCAGTTCATGTATTGCTGAAGCCTGGCTTGGAGAATTTTGAGCATTACTTTACTAGCATGTGAGATGAGTGCAATTGTGCAGTACTTTGAGCATTCTTTGGCTTTGCGATTCTTTGGGATTGGAATGAAAACTGACCTTTTCCAGTCCTGTGGCCACTGCTGAGTTTTCCAAATTTGCTGGCATATTGAGTGCAGCACTTTCACAGCATCATCTTTCAGGATTTGAAATAGCTCAGCTGGAATTCCATCACCTCCATTAGCTTTGTTTGTAGTGATGCTTTCTAAGGCCCACTTGACTTCACATTCCAGGATGTGGAAACAGTGTCAGACTTTATTTTTTTGGGCTCCAAAATCACCGCAGATGGTGACTGCAGCCATGAAATTAAAAGACGCTTACTCCTTGGAAGGAAAGTTATGACCAACCTAGATAGCATATTCAAAAGCAGAGACATTACTTTGCCAACAAAGGTTCGTCTAGTCAAGGTTATGGTTTTCCCAGTGGTCATGTATGGATGTGAGAGTTGGACTGTGAAGAAAGCTGAGCGCCGAAGAATTGATGCTTTTGAACTGTGGTGTTGGAGGACTCTTGAGAGTCCCTTGGACTGCAAGGAGATCCAACCAGTCCATTCTGAAGGAGATCAGCCCTGGGCTTTCTTTGGAAGGAATGATGCTAAAGCTGAAACTCCAGTACTTTAGCCACCTCATGCAAAGAGTTGACTCATTGGAAAAGACTCTGATGCTGGGAGGGATTGGGGGCAGGAGGAGAAGGGGATGACAGAGGATGAGATGGCTGGATGGCATCACTGACTAATGGACATGGGTCTGGGTGAACTCCGGGAGTTGGTGATGGATAGGGAGGCCTGGCATGCTGCTATTCATGGGGTCTCAAAGAGTCAGACACAGCTGAGCAACTGAACTGAACTGAACTGAATAATTAGCGATGTTGAACATCTTTTCATGTGCCTATTAGCCATTTGTATGTCTTCTTTGAAGAGATGTCTATTTAGGTCTTCTGCCCACTTTTTGAGTGAGTTGTTTTGATGCCGTTAAGCATCATGAGCTGTTTATAAATTTTGGAGATTAATCCCATATTGATCACATCATTTGCAAATATTTTCTCCCACTCTGTGTGTCTTTTCATTTTGTTGTTTCCTTTGCTGTGCAAAACCTTTTGAGCTTAAGTAGGTCCCATTTGTTTGTTTTTGTTTTTATTTCCACTATTCTGAGAAATGGATAGAAAACATATTGCTGCAATTTATGTCAGAGTGTTCTGCTTGTGTTTTCCTCTAGGAGTTTCATAGTGTTCAGTCTCACATTTAGATCTTTAATCCATTTTGAGCTTATTTTTGTGACTGTAGTTAAAGAATGATCTAATTTCATTTTTTTTTTTTACATGTAGCTGTCCAGTTTTCCCAGCATCATTATTGAAGAGATTGCCTTAACAACATTGTGTGATCTTGTCTCTTTTGTCATAGATTCATTGGCCATGGGTGCATGGACTTATTTCTAGGTTTTCTATCCTCTTCCATCGATCTGTATGTCTATTTTTGTGCCAGTACCATACTGTTTGATAGAAAAGGGCATGGCAACCCACTCCAGTATTCTTGCTTGGAGAATCCCCATGGACAGAGGCAGAGGAGCCTGGCGAGCTATATTATAGTCCAAAGGGTCACAAAGAGTCAGACCTGACTGAGTGATTGACACATACACCATACTGTTCTGATGACTAGCTTTGTAGGATAGTCTGAAGTCAGGGAACCTGATTCCTCCACTCAGTTTTTCTTTCTCAGGGCAGGAGACTGATGCCTGTTTTATTAGATGTTCTGCATTCCAGCCATGCCAGGATATTCTCCTGTCAATTTGTTTGTTGTTGTTTAGTTGCTAAGCCATATCCAACCCTTTCACAACTCCATGGACTGTAGCCTGCCAGGCTCCTCTTTCCATGGGATTTCCCAGGCAAGAATACTGGAGCAAGTTGTCATTTCCTTCTCCAGGGGGTCTTCCTGACCCCGGGGTTGAACACAGGTCTCCTGGGTTGCAGGTAAATTTTTTATCACTGAGCCATCTGGGAAGCCAATCAATTTGTTTAGATTATTATTATTTTAAAAAATATTTATTTATTTGGCTGCATCTTAGTTGTGGGTTTCCCAAGTGGCGCTAGTGGTAGTAAAGAACCCACCTCCCAATGTAGGAGATGTAAGAGATGTGTGTTTGATGCCTGGGTTGGGAAGATCCCGTGGAGGAGGGCATGGTAACCCACTCCAGTGTTCTTGCTTGGAGAATCCCATGGACAGAGAAGCCTGGTGGTCTATGGTCCATAGGGTTGCAAAGAGTCGAACACAACTGAAGCAACGTAGCACACATGCATGCATTTTAGTTGTGACACAGGATCTTTGTTGTGTCATTCGGGATCTTTCGTTGTGGTGCACGGACTCTCTAGTTGTGGCCTGCAGACTCAGCAGTTGCTGTGCTCAGGCTTAGTCGCCCTGTGGCACATGGGATCTTAGTTCCCCAGCCAGGGATTGAACTCAAGTCCTGTGCACTGCATGGTGAATTTTTACCCACTGGATCACCAGGGAAGTCCTTGTTTAGTCCATTAATTAAAGTGAATGTATAACATTCTGAAATTCAGGTAGTGATTTTGCAGACACTCATGACTGAGGCTAGAAACCCGGTTTGAGAAATGAGCTGGAATGACAGATAATCCTGGAGAGGTGAGCAGACAGATCTACACTGCAGAGTCCTTGTGATAGGGCACAGTGTGGGGCTGGACTCCTGCCCTCTGCCCCACGCCCCAGTCCCTCAGCCTTCGCCCTGTGACAGGCAGTCCTGGGAGTGTCCTTCCTGTGGTTTGACCACATGAGAATCTGCAGGTTCCCAACAGAAGTCAGAGTCCTTCCTTGATGAGGGATCCTGGGCTGGACATGCCCTTTTCTGGGCTTCAACCTCCGCCTGTAATTCAATGAAGTGAAGGGATTGGTGGGGAAAGGGTAGGGGGAAGGAAGCAGGAGCATCTGTTTGTTAGAGCTGCTGCTGAAAACTGGGCAGCTTTTCTGGTAGTTGAGATAGGTCCAGAGCTAAAAAGATCATCTTACCCTTTGCTCCAATTCTGAGACGTTGTCTTTCAGAAACAATCCAAGAGGGAAAGGCATGGCTCTAGAAAAAACTGATAATCATCCTTTGGTTATAATCCAGTTTGTCCCTCAACTGGAGGTTCCTTGTGTCAGCCCTGGAAAATCAACAGATCCCTCCAAGTTCCCCCGAAGTGATCTCAAATTGTTATAGCAGGATTTCCCTGGTAGTTCAGTGGTTAGGACTCCATGCTTCCAGGGGGTGGGAGAAGGAAGCGAATCAGTGTGAAGTCAGGGGACCCAGAGCTCAAGCACAATAGGCCTGGTCCTGGAGAAACGGAAGTCCAGCTGACCTCAGTGAAGTTAAGAGCCAGGACTAGGGCCACCTCTTTTTTTCACCCTCTGTGGGCCTCCCAGCTTCTTTGGCTCAGGAACGCCCAGGATTCCGGGCATGTCTGCCTGTAGCCTTCTAAAAATACCCCGGCTGCCCAACGCCTCCCAGATGTCTGAGCGCTGACTCTGTGATTTCCCTGCTGGTAATAGGTCAGTCCTGACATGGGCAATTGGGCTGGCTCAAGCCACTTCCTGTGCCTCCCACCACCCAGTCTACCAGAAGCTTAGCCCAGCCCCTCCTCCCAACCCTTGAAAGGCAGGCAAGGGTAGAGGCCTGATGGCCTGAACGGAGAGAGCTCAGATTGTTGACTCCAGTCCCTTCTGAGAACAGACAGGAGACCTGAGGTCTGAGGACTTGCCCAGGGCTCTTTGGAGCAATAAGGTCCTCCCCAGTCCACTCCCCAGTGCCGCCAAAATCTTGGCTGTCTGGGTGTTGATACTACACTCTGGCTAACTTTAGGATGCTTCAGAGGCCCCTGAAACAACTCAAAGAGAGATATTAAAATAATTAGGTTCATCTGGTAGGTTAAATTATGTGGGAAGTATTATCAAATGAGTAATGAATCTTCTTAGGTTATATTATATGGTAAATATCACTAATATAAATATTCTATAAGTTATATGGAGTTCCTAAAATTCTGACATGTCCTGCTAAAATGTTATCAGTCATGATTCTAGTCACTATCTTAGAGTATTGTGTATCACAACACCAGCACCCTATTCATGCCTGCTGCCCACTTGCCACTTGCTGTCTGGGGTCCAGGTCTGAAAGCCAGATCTGACTTCCCCACTTCAGCTGTAGGCTCCTGACAGCAGCAATGGGGAGGATCTCTGTGATCTCCATGGTGCCTGGAAGAGTCTCCAATCTGGTGCACATGTCAATAAATGTAGATGGGATTAAATGCCATAGTGGCAGCTAGGGCTGTGCGCAGAGCCCTGGACCAGGGCCTAGAGCCTCTGGGTTCTAATCCAGGGTCAGCCCCTGTGATGCTGTTCAGTTCAGTTCAGTTGCTCAGTTGTGTCTGACTTTTTGTGACCAGATGGACTACAGCATGCCAGGCTTCCCTGTCCATCACCAACTCCCAGTGTTTACTTAGACCCATGTCCATTTAGGCGGTAATGCCACCCAACCATCTCATCCTCTGTTGTCACCTTCTCCTCCTGCCTTCAATCTTTCCCAGAATCAGGGTCTTTTCAAATGAGTCAGTTCTTCACATCAGGTGGCCAAGTATTGGAGTTTCAGCTTCAGCAGCAGTCCTTCCAATGAATATTCAGGACTGATTTCCTTTAGGGATAGACTGGTTGGATCTCCTTGCAGTCCAAGGGACTCTCAAGAGTCTTCTCCAACACCACAGTTCAAAAGCATCTATTCTTTTGTGCTCAGCTTTCTTTATAGTCCAACTCTCACATCCATACATGACCACTGGAAAAACCACAGCTTTGACTAGATGGACCTTTGTTGGCAAAGTATTGTCTCTGCTTTTTAATATGCTGTCTAGGTTGGTCATAACTTTTCTTCCAAGGAGTTAGCATCTTTTAATTTCATGGCTGCAGTCAGCATCCTCAGTGATTTTTTGAACCCCAAAAAATAAAGTCAGCCACTGTTTCCACTGTTTTCCCATTTATTTGCCATGAAGTGATGGGACTGGATGCCATGATCTTCGTTTTCTGAACGTTGAACTTTAAGCCAACTTTTTCACTCTCCTCTTTCACTTTCAAGAGGCTCTTTGTGTTCTTCTTCACTTTTTGCCATAAGGATGGTGTCATCTGCATATCTAAGGTTATTGACATTTCTCCCGGCAATCTTGATTCCAGCCTGTGCTTCATCCAACCCAGCATTTCTCGTGATGTACTCTGCATATAAGTTAAATAAGCAGGGTGACGATATACAGCCTTGATGTATTCCTGTCCATGTCCAGATCTAACTGTTGCTTCTTGACCTGCATACAGATTTTTCAGGAGGCAGGTAAGGTGGTCTGGTATTCCCATCTCTCAGAATTTTCCACAGTTTGTGGTGATCCACATAGTAAAAGGCTTTGGCATAGTCAATAAAGCAGAAGTAGATGTTTTTCTGGAACTCTCCTTCTTTTTCTATGATCCAATGGATGTTGGCAATTTGATCTCTGGTTCCTCTGCCTTTTCTAAAACCAGCTTGAACATCTGGACGTTCACAGTTCACATACTGTTGAAGCCTGGCTTGGAGAATTTTGAGCATTACTTTATTAGCATGTGAGATGAGTGCAATTGTGCGGTAGTTTGAGCATTCTTTGGCATTGCCTTTCTTTGGGATTGGAATGAAAACTGACCTTTTACAGTCCTGTGGCCACTGCTGACTTTTCCAAATTTGCTGGCATATAGAGTACAGCACTTTCACAGCATCATCTTTTAGGATTTGAAATAGCTCAACTGGAATTCCATTGCCTCCACTAGTTCATAGTGATGCTTTCTAAGGCCCACTTGACTTCACATTCCAGGATGTCTGGCTCTAGGTGAGTGATCATACCATCGTGATTATCGGGGTCATGAAGATCTTTTTTGTATAGTTCTTCTGTGTATTCTTGCCACCTTTTCTTAGTATCTTCTGCTTCTGTTAGGTCCATACCATTTCTTCCTTTATTGAGCCCATCTTTCCATGAAATGTTCCCTTGGTATCTCTAATTTTCTTGAAGAGCTCTCTAGTCTTTCCCATTCTATTGTGATGCTGTATGTCCTCGTTAATTGCTCTGAATGAGCCTCCAATTAATGGGCTCTGGAGGAGATGGTGTCCAGGGTCTGAGCCAGCTCTGCTGTCCCAAAGCCATGAACTGATGGTCCGTTAGGTATTCCTGTCTTCTTTGCTCCACTGTGTGTGGGGAGAGATGGCATATCTGGCTGGTTCCATCCAGCTCTAGGTTCTCAGCTTCTACTCATCCCTGGGTATCTCTGAACATCCCACCTCTGGTCCCACCCCTACCCCTAGACCCCACTCTTCCAGAGATGCCACCCTCTGACTCTGCAGTTGGGTACCCAGGAGTGAACACACCCGCCCCATCCCCCTACCTACTAACTGCATGAACTTAGGCAGAGCATTGAGCTTTTCTGGGTGTCTGTTTTATCACCTGTACAATGGAGATATGTTAGAGGAATGTTAGGAGAATCAAAGGAGATTCCACCTGCAGAATGTCTTCCCTGACCTGTCAGAATGGCTCAGGTGCCTTTGCTGGCTCCCTGGTTCTGCCTCCCTCCCTCAAACCATGTCCACACTGTGTGGTCATTGTCTCTCCATGCATCCATCCCCCACCAGACTGGGGGCTCCTCAAGGCCATAAGTCCCCAGGGCCTAATACAGAGTCTTCACAAATGAAGATCATGGGAAGCTTGTTGACCAACAACGTGTGAATAAAGCCTGGGGGAAAGGCAAAGGGTCATGTAGAAGTCTGGGAGTCTGATTTTGGAAGGGCTTTGAGAGCAGACAAGAATGGTAGGTAGGAATACAGAAAGCTGCTTGCAGCCCTGCTTTCACTTCTCTGATTGGCGAGTTTATCTATGAAGATCCCTGAGAAGCAATTTCTTCCCTGAGAAAGCTAGTCATCTGGGCACATGATGCACTCCACTGTAGAACTCTTTACATGTTTGTCTCTCTCCTCACAATGTGCTGAGTCCCCTGAAGACAAGACCTTGTTGGATCTCATTATGAAGGTGAAAGTGAAAGTCGTGTCTGACTCTTTGCAGACTATACAGTCCATGGAATTCTCCAGGCCAGAAAAATGGAGATTCAACCCCATGTCAGATTCAGAAATCATTGTCTCCATCTATTTTTTTCTCTCCACAACCTTTTCTGTACTTACACTGGATCTAGTGCTTGTGGCTCAGCTGGTAAAGAATCTGCCTGCAGTGCAGGAGACCCAGGTTCAATTCCTGGGTTGGGAAGATCCCCTGGAGAAGGAAATGGCAACCCAGTCCAGTATTCTTGCCTGGGAAATCCCATGGACAGAGGAGCCTGGCAGGCTATAGTCCATGGGGTCGCAAGAGTGGGACACAACTTAGCGAATAAACCACCACCACCAGCCTTGGGGATGAAACTAAGTTACCAAGTGGTTGTCTTCCTTCGAGAGGCACAGGAGGGTTAATTTAAGTATGACCAGCGAGGACTGGTAAAGAGTTGTAAGAATATATTCCCAAACCCCATTTTTGAGCTTGGACTTTTCTCTGCTGAGGGAAGGCTGTAAAAGCCAGACTCTTAAGTATAAAAGATCCCTGAATAAACCAAAGATGTTTCTCAAGCCCTTGATCTGAGCCTGTTTACTTGCATCTTACACATTAATTTTACACCCTTGGTGATCTGGTTGTAGACCGTTTAAAGATTAATTGGCAGCCAGCTTAGGGGTGAGAAGTTGCTGTTGCAGTCAAGTAGGTGGGCACTTACCAAGGCAGCAGAGAAGCAACACTGTCGGATGGGGGCAGTGAAAGGCAGACAGAAGAACAAAACATTAGACAGGCAAAAACACTTACGAGCAACACAGATTGGGACTATTTAGTTCAGGTTGGGCTAAGTCGCTCAGTCATGTCTGACTGTTTGCAAACCTGTGAACTGTAGCCCGCCAGGCTCCTCTGTCCATAGGATTCTCCAGGAAAGAACACTGGGGTGGATTGTCCTTTCCTTCTCCAGGGGATCTTCCCAACCCAGGGATCAAACTCGTGTCCCTTAAGTCTCCTGCATTGGCAAGGGGGTTCTTTACCACTAGTACCACCTGGGAAGCCCTTTTAGTTCAGGTCAGGCCTCCCTAAAATCAATGCCCTGGGTACGTCACTGCTTCTGTTCTGGGGAAATCCCTTTTTGAACCTCAGTCTCGTGGAGGCTTCCCAGGTGGCGCTAGTGGTAAAGAACTTGCCTGCAATGCAGGAGACATAAGAGTTGCAGGTTTGATCCCCTAGAAGGGATGGATACCATTCCAGTATTCTTGCCTGGAGAGGCTCCAAAGAGTCGGACACGACTGGAGCAACTTAGAACGCTTGCACACTTCCCACCTGTAAAACAGACAGGCTCCATCAAGGGCTCTGAGTGTTAATAATTCTGCAAGAGTTCCCTCATGTGAGGCTGTTCACTTCACAGCTATACAGGTCAAATGAGGTCAAGACTCCAATCTCTGGGATTTTGGGTAATCAGGCTTTCCTGCCACAAATCCCCAAGTGTGGAGACTGTCCTTAGCGGGAGTCCACCACCAAACCTATCTGGGCTGGGCCCCCAGAAAAAAGAAAACTCCCAGGAGCTGGCATACAGCCCGTAGCCCATGGTCAGCTTGCTGCCTAGGGAAGGGGTGAAAAGGAAGCCTGACTCTGAGTGAAACGGAAGTGCCTGAGGTCTGACAGTTGCTCTCAGCGTTCTGCAGCCAAGAAGGAAGTAAAACTGTCTGGGCACCTTGCAGCTTCCACCCTGAAAGCCCATGGGACAGCAACAGGTGAGAGCATAAGTGTGTTCTCTGGTCCAGAGCTGGGGCCCATGCTGGTGGGGGTGGCTGGGAGACAGAAGTCCCTGGAGAATAGGGAGATATTCACAGCCTAGTGGAAGATAGTTAAAAGAATCATGGATTGACTGTGATTATCAGTGTACATATGGGTGCTGAAAACCTGTCAACAGAGAGCACCCAATCTAGCCTGGGGCTCAGGGAGAGCTCCAGAGTGGGTTAAGTGACAGAGAACCTGCCCAAGGTCACAGAGCTAAAAAGCAGTCCCACTGCACCAGAGACTTGAAAGGAAGAGGAGTTCAGAAAAAGACACAACTAAATAGAAATCTAGTCAGCTTGCGCTTAGTGCTGGCATCCAGATCTTAACATGGCCATGGAGACCTAGAGGCAGGAAGATTAATTCTGATCTGGGAGAAGGAGGAAGGTTTTCCAGGAGCAGGGATTTTGAGTAGAAGTTTGGAGGATGAATATGAGTTTATCAGGCAGAGAAGAGGAGGGAAAGGGTGAAGGTGGAGGGAACAGCAAGTTCAGAAATGTCAAGCTGCTAAAAGAACCTGATGAGGTCTGGAGAGGTGTGTATAAATGTTGTGTTTGGAACAAAAGGCACCTAAAATGGTGAGACTGAGAGGTGAGGCCCAGTAGGTTAGCAGGGGTCATGTGGTGAAAAGCCTAGAAACTCACATTAAGAAGCCTGGGCTTCATCTGGAGGATGGAGGAGCCTCAGAAGAGTCTTGAGCCATAGGAGGGCAGAGGATAGAAGAAAGCTGGGTTGGGGGAGAGACAGGAATGTTGGCAAGGAGGCAGTGACAGAAGATTGAGAGTATTAGGTCACTGTCAGACCCAACCCCTGTTGAGAAATTGAAACTTTTTAGGAGACTACAGAGGCATGGAGGAAATGGGAACTGAAACCTGGGCCCTGTTGCGGCTGCGGTCTGGGCAGGTGTGCTTAGCAAGGGAAGTGAAAGCATTTGGCTGACTGGCAGCCCAAACCTGAGGAAGGTGAGAGAGCTTGGGAGGGAATGTGGGAGACTTGTTCTGGGGTGAGAGCCCTGTTGCAGGCTAAGGCAGCGTTAGGTGCCACGTCCCAGGAGGCAGAGAGGCACCTGCCACTGCCACTGTGCCGCCCTCTAGGTCCCTGCCCCTCAGAGATCTCACTTCCTTCTGCCAAGCCTTTGCTCAGATGTCTCTTGAGATAAGCTTTTTGTCCCTCTCCTCTCTGCCTTTCCAGCACCCTGTGATTCCCCATCAGGCCCTGCCCAGCGCTCCAGGGAGCCTTCTCTGGGCAGAGCAGGTTCCTGACTTCCCACCCTGCCTGAGTGGAGGCCTGGCCATGCCCTGCCTTGAGGCAGGTCTTGTTCTGTGGTCTTGGTTCACTACTCCAGTCACTGTTACCTTGCAGCAAGAGCCCCTCTCTCATCTGACTCTTCCCACAAGAGTGCATTTAGAGAGGACAGTCATAATCAGACCCTGGGGCCCTCAAAGAAGCCACACTGCACTTGTTTGTCCTAGAGCAGGTGCATGGGAGGGCTGTTCATAGGCCACGCTGGTTGGGTCTTTGTTCTGGAGAAAATCTCGACCTGACATGAGTCAAACAGGCAGGTCTAGGTGGAGGGTCCCGTATTCTTTTTTATAGTCTCTCTCTCTCTTTTTTTTCTTTTAATTGAAGTATAGTTGATATTGGAGAAGGAAATGGCAACCCACTCCAATGTTCTTGCCTGGAGAGTCCCAGGGACGGGGGAGACTGGTGGGCTGCCGTCTATGCGGTCGCACAGAGTCGGACACGACTGAAGCGACTTAGCAGCAGCAGCAGCATAGTTGATACACAATATGATGTAAGTTACAGGTATACAATATAGTGATTCACAGTTTTAAAGGTTACATTCCATTTATAGTTATTATAAAATATTGGCTATATTCCAACCTTGTAACTTATTTTATACATAATAGTTTGTATTATGCCTATCCATCCATATATTACCCCTCCCCCTCCTCTTCCCCCTCCCCACTGGTTTGCTCTGTATATCTGTGAGTCTGTTCCTTTTCTGTTATTTTTACGAGTTTGTTATATTTTCTAGATTCTAGTTTCCACATATACGTGATATCATTTGGTATTTGTCTTTGTCTGATTTATTACATTTAGTATAGTAGTCAGGAGGCTAGCAGGAAGCAATTCACCTCTAAGGGTTCGATAGAAGGGGCTTAATGAAGGGACTGCTGTATTGAGATGTGGGCTGGCGAATGGAACAAATGAAAAATGGTGAGGGACCCACTCAGAGACTAGGGCTGAAAGGAGGGACAGGAGTCCCATCACTGGAGCCCAGTGAGAGGTGGGCCTGCCAAGAAGAAATGGGATCAAGGAGGTCGGAGGGGAGGCAGCAAAGCAGGGAGGGAGCAAAGGGAGAAAGCCCAATGTCTCTCTTCTCTCATCCTCTGGTCTCCTGTCATTTCTCATCATCAAAACCCAAGTAGAAGCCAGTTAGCAAGGGTGCCTTGTGATGCAGCCCACAGGGATCAACCTCTTGCAGGGCTGAGGGTCTGGGTCGGGGTGCAAATAGAGGATAACCATCTCCAGATATGCCTGAAAATTTGTCACCCAGATGAATATCTGGATGATGCCTATGGCTTTGACCCAGTCATTTCTCTGTGATCAGTGCTGGGGTGGAGAAGGCTTTCCTTACTGCCCTAGAAAGAAAGGACCAAACTTCACATTTACCTTCCTATTGCTATCATCTAGAAAGCACTGTCTGGGGACTTGGAGAATAACAGAGCCACAAGGGTCTCAAGGGTAACCATGTGTTTTGCTGAAAGTTTTAACTTTCATTTCAGGTTCAAAGGATTTGTTAACAAAAGAAACCACTTGTTATAAGTAAACAATTCCAATATTTAATAGAGAATTATCTATCTTACTTTCAGTATACAATCATTAAAAAAAAGAGAATCAATATATAATAGAGAATTATCTATTTTACTTCCAATAAACAGTCATTAAAAGGAAAGAGAAATAGAATACGAAAGGAGAGTAATAGTACATACATCACCAAATTGGGTTTTGACCAACATGCATATTCAAACAGCGCTGAGAAGTCCCGTGTAACAGCAATCTGGAGTCCCAGTTCAGGAAAAGTCCCGGGCAGCGCGTCTACTCCATGAGTGAGACTTCAAAATTGTAGTTTGGGGGTTCCCCTTATAATCCCAGGCTGTGAACTGATAGCATCATCAGAGCAAACTGCAGCTCTGGTTTAATCTTTTTTATAGTGCTATTTGTTTTGTTTTGCAAATCTTGGAATGTTGTTAAGCCCAGCATGGGTGGCCAGACCCCCTCCAGGGGCTCAACAATTCCAAGATCTGTCCCCTATCTAATCTGTGGTGCCAGGTGGCTTGTACTCACAGCAGGCAGGTAGTCAGGACAGTGTCCAGGCAGGTCAGAAGCAAGGTCAGAGGCCTGCGCTGCTTCCTCAGTCTCTGAAGCCTAAACAAGATTTTTGTTGTTCAGTCACTCAGTTGTGTCTGACTCTTTGCAACCCCATGGACTACAGCATGCCAAGCTTCCCTGTCCATCACCATCTCCCAGAGTTTGCTCAAACTCATGTCCATTGAGTCGGCAATGCCACCCAACCATCTCATCTTCTGTTGTCCCCTTCTCTTCCTGCCTTTGATCTTTCCTAGCATCAGGAGCTTTTCCAATGAGTCGGTTCTTTGCATCAGGTAGCCAAAATATTAGAGTTCCAGCTTCAGCATCAGTCCTTCTAATGAACATTCAGGGTTGATTTCCTTTAGGACTGATTGATTTGATCTCCTTGCAGTCCAAGGGAATCTCAAGAGTCTTCTGTAGCACCACAGTTCGAAGGCATGGATTCTCTTGTGCTTAGCCTTTTTTTTGTCCAGCTCTCATGTCCATACATGACTACTGGAAAAACTATAACTTTGACTATATGGACATTTGTAGGTAAAATAATGTCTCTGTTTTTTAACACGCTGTTTAGGTTTGTCATTGCTTTTCTTCCAGGGAGGAAGCAAGCAAGTCTTTTAATTTCATGGCTGCAGTCACCATCCACAGTGATTCCCTAATACCACGCCAACATACATAGTACCTGAGAGACAGAGAGAGCTGGGCCAATGTGAGATAAACAGTATCCAGATTATACAGTGAAGGGCCACATAGCTAGAAAGCAGTAGAGCCACAATTCAAACCAGTTAGTCTGACTTGTTTGAATTTTGGACAGAGGAGCCTGGTGGGCCACAGTCCATGGGGTTGCTAAGTGTCGGACATAACTGAGTGGCTAAGCACAGCACAGTCTGACTTAGAACTTAACCCAAGCTCTTAGCCATGACCCCAAGCTGAATGCCCAGTGTACAGGGAGGAAAGGCAATGGAGTTAGTGTGACCCAGCACAAGGTGCATTGTCCTTCAGACCTACCCACTGTCCCCTTGGTGGTCCGTGCACTCACAAGCCTCCCACTGTGGGGAGAAGCAGTGAAGTCACTACCCAGTGTACCTTGTGAGGACAGAGGGCTCAACAAAAACAGACGACAGGCCTGAATAGGCCCTCAGGCAACACCCTCCCTTAAGGAGCTGTACTGGGCCTTCTATTCTATTATCTGGCTGCCCACACTTAACACTCCACTGCTGGTAAGCCTCAGGTTCTTCGGGCTTTCCAATCCATCCATCCATCCATCCAGGATCCCTTGTCCTAAGTGCTGGGAACATAGTGACAAATAAAACCTCCTCCCAGAGGTCTATGGGGACGGGGAGCACTGATAGGATGGGTGAGAGGAATGCACATGCTTATTACAAAGTGTGAGAAACACCCTAAAGGGGTATCACTTTTCCCAAAAAAATCATTTTAAATTTTATTTATTTTTGGCTGGGCTGGGTCTTCGTTGCGGTATGTTGTCTTCTCGTTGCAGTGGCTTCTCTAGTTGCAGAGCATGGACTCTAGGTGTGCGGGCTTCACTAGTTACAGCATGCAGGCTCAGTAGTGGTGGCTCGTGGGCACTAGAGGGTGGCTTAGTTGCCTCACGGCATGGATCTTACTGGACGGGATTGAACTCGTGTCCCTGCATTGGCAGGCAGATTCCTAACCACTGGACCACCAGGGAAGCCCAACACTTTTCAACATTTAGAGCAAACATCAAAGTGGGACACCCATGGAAGACCACAGTTTACCTCTGCAGGCTGATTTCCTAGGATTCACTACTCAGGCTGCTCCTAAACATGGCTCAGGCCCATCCAGCCTGTGGTTTTTGCTCTCTCTCACTGTTCCTCTCCTGGGAATGTCCACCTCCCATGCATCAAAGCCCACTTCCGGTTCAGCCTTCCGAGTCCCCTCTTTTAGACAGAGGCAGCTTCCCCACTTGGAGCTAGCACAGCTAGCTTTGGAATTTCTTACTCATGCTGGAACAATAGTGAAGCAATTCTAGATCTTGTTTCTCCATCTGTAGCTCCTGTTAATTCAACTTTTCATTTTCTCCTCCTTGAATACTACATTTGCTCTAAAAGTTTGACAGTTTGGCAGCCCAGTTTTTGAGAGAAGAGGTTGCATGAGGCCAGAAACTATGACAGAGTCGTTAATCGTCTGGATACTGGAGTTGCAATCCTGCTTCTAACTGTGTGATCACAGGGAAGTTATTTAACCTCTCTGACTTCTGTTTTCCCATCCTTAGTGAAGTGAAAGTCACTCAGTCATGTACGACTCTTTGCGACCCCATGGACTATACAGTCCATGGAATTCTCCAGGCCACAATACTGTAGTGGGTAGCCTTTCCCTTCTCCAGGGGATCTTCCCAACCCAGGGTTCGAACCCAGGTCTCCCACATTGCAGGTGGACTCTTTACCAACTGAGCTATCAGGGAAGCCCTTCCCATCCTTAAAGTCAGGATAACTGGTGTTGTGAGAATCAATGAGTTAATATAGTCAAAGCCCAAAGTACCAGGCTGTGCCTGGTACTCCATCCGCGTATAAGAAATTTTAGCTATTATTATTACAGCTATCATGAGGGGTCAGACCAATGTGTAAACAACTCCTCACACCCAAGCAAAGCTTGTGCAGATACACAGAGAGGCTCAACACACAGGCACACTTTGAAGATGAGGCTGGGTGGGTAACTGTAACCTCATTTTAGAGATGGGCATAGGCTCAGACAAGGCAGGGGCATTCATTCATCTAACAAATATTTATGGGCAATTACCACATGTCAGGCACTGCCTCTCTTCCCACACAAAGATTTCTGAATCCTCAGGGAGGGGATGAAGGTACTGTGTTTTAAACAAGCACCCTTAGGTGATTCTCAGCTGAGGCAAGTCTGCAAAAAACACTTAGATTCCAGGATACTAGGGCAAGCATCTGGCCAGATTCCAAATTTGGAACTGGGTTTGATAGGAAATACCATCTTCTGGTGGCAGATTTGCACATTAGTTAAGAGCACAGACCCTGGAGCCTTGATTAATTGGGTACAAATCTTAGTTTGCATTACCCTTAGCGACTGCAGGGTAAAATGTGGCCAATAGTATTACCTACTTCAAAGTTGTTGTGAGAATTAAATTATTTATGTGACGTGCTGACACATAGTAGCTATTATAAAGTGTGAGTTATTATTACTGTGCCCACTGTAGATAAGCATCAGAGAAGGCAGGGGTGGTGGATTTGACGCTTCTTACCCCAGGATTGGCTCTGCCTACAGTGTTGGCGGTGTCTGTCTCTTCAGGGAGACTCACCACCTGCTCCCTTCCGCTGGAAGAGCTTTCCTGAGCCAGGGAATTCCCTCTCATAGCAAGTGACAGAAGCTCCCAGCATTCTGATGCCACGTGCACTGCCCACAGCAACATGGCAGGAATTAGATCCCATCGTGGGGCCAAGGCTGGACCGGGAAGACAGGTGGGTTTAGGGATTGGAGCTGTCCGTTTAGGAGGGCTGAAAATCAGAGAGGGAGTACAGGTCCTGGGGAAGCTTCTCTCCACACACTGGGCCAACTATGGTTGAGAGTGGTGCTCAGCTCACCCATGCCACAGTACGCTGGTGTGTGGATGGATGTGTTGCAGACAGGCAAAGGGTGGGTGCCCAGGGAGAAGGCAGGATGCTCAGGGCCTCTGCCAGCCCTCCAGGACACTCATTTTGGCCTACAGACCCCCCAGCAGGGAGCAGGCAAGCATGTTCTGTTTTGGCATTAACTAGGCAAGCTGTGGGAAAGTAAGCAGCAGGCTTCCTAAGCTGAATAGGGTCTGCTCCCTCCACAGGCCAGTGCACTGTGGTTATAGAGCGGTCCCTCCCCGGCAACAATTCTCTCCCCTGCTCCCTGCCTAACCCCCCAACTCCCAGCTCAGCCTGGAGGGTCTTCTCCGTGGAAGAGGCTCCCAGATGGGTAGCATCCCATGCCTTCCAGGCTGGGAAGCCCCAGTGTCCCAGAAGAGGAAACGAAGGCTGAGGGAGGGCAGGGACTTCCCGGGTCCTCAGAGTGAGTCAGGACAAAACCAAGACTGTAGCTGGGCTCAACCTCCTCCCAAGGGAATTCCTCTTTTTGTGTTTTATTATTTTTTTAAACTTGCAAACAAAACCAGAATGAAAATGCAGGGAAGCTGAAGGAAAACACATGCACACACAGAGGAAACTCATATTTGTAGGCCAGTATGTTGTAGGCATTTTATATAAACATTCCCATTTAATTCCCGTCACAACCCTGCAAAAAATCATTATTCTCCTTTTATGGACAAGGGAACCTGGTTTAAAAGAGGTTTTAGGACTTGGTCAAGAATCCAAAGCTAGGCAGAGGAGCTGGACATCTGACCCAGGTTTGCTGACCCCAAATCCCTGTGCTGTCCACCCAAACCTGTTTTCCCCATTGGTCCAGCTGTACCCATTGGTCCAGCTTCATAGAGTTGTAATCACAGTGCAGCTCCCAGTGGGAAGCCCTGGTCAGCATCCCACATGGCAGTCATTCAGCCTTCCTTAACGTATCCCAGGTTGGGTAGTCACTGGCTTACATAGCCCCCCAGCCCTTTACAGATCATGTACCTGTTATTTCATTGGACCTGCACCCACCCACCTAGGAGGAACAAAGGACAGAATCTGCAATGTGCCAAAGGTCACACTCAGCAAGTGCCTGGTAGAGATAGGACTAGATCTGTGGCTTCCTGCCTCTTGATGTCAAAATCATGTGATGGTTAGCTCCTATTATAGCCTTGGGACTGTCCCCTTACCTCCACCCCGAGCTGTAATACTCCTTGACAGGGGCACCGACAGAGCATGTAATTCCCTACCCCAGTGCCTGTCTCTCAGGGACTCACCTCTGGCCTTAGATCCCTGCTACCTGACTCTCCTGGGCTGACCTGCATGTCCTGACCTTACTGCATACCTTTGGTTCATGTGTTGAGATTGTGGGCTGCTGGAGTACAGGGCCTGGAGTATACCCCAGATAGCTGCTTACAAATGAGCCCAGAATAAGGGGCTTGTTGATGCTGGATAGAATCTAAGATCTAGTTCTGCCACAGACCCACTTTGTGCCCTAGGAAGAGCTCTGCCCTCTTCTTGTGGCTGATTTTGAAGCTTCACTCCAGTGGGCTGTGATTCTCTGTCTGAGAGCTGTGGAGGAGACAGGCTCATTTCTACATCAGGCTTAACAGAGGCCTGTGTGAGAGATACCTCAGGCAGGAGCAAAACCCAGTGTGTGTATGTGTGTGTGTGTGTGTGTGTGTGTGAGCTGGAGATACAAGGGGAAAGGTGACTAGGGTAGAAGGGAGGTGAATGGGGGTGGGGTTCACAGACTGCATTGTCTGCAGCAGCATCCCCAGGTTGGCTTGCAGGGGTGGGGTGCGGGGCTCAGGCAGGAGATAGCTGGCATCTGGATGGGGAGACAGGTAGTCCCGAGCAGTCTGCAACAGTGTGAGTGGGAGATAATGACAAAGCAAGGAAGGGAGTAGAGGAGGTTTTGAATCCCCACTACAGCAAGGGGTGCCTTGGTGCACAATGGGCAGATGGGATGCTGGCCACCTTCTCTGGAGAAAGCTTTGAATGGAGTACTAACCTGTCGTGGGTGTCCATTCTGGGGTGCTGGAGTGGGTGAGGTGGGGTGCTGTTCCATGTTAGCCATGCTCAAGTGCTGGTGCATACTTTACCTGAGGTTTCTCCTGGGAGTCCTGTGGAATATGAGAATAGCTTGTCTTTCAATGCCCACTCTTACATCTGTACCAGGTCAACGTTCAGTCCTGGCTCTGACTTAAACTTAGAATCACATTCCTTCCAGGAGACTATATAGCTGCAGGCATGCTGAAGGGAGAGCACAGCTTCAGAGCCAGAGGTAGTCAGGGGCTAGGCTTCGCTCTCCTGTCCTAACTGTGTGACCTTGGGTAGGTCATTTTACTTCTGGGCCTCAGATTGTGAAATCTGTGAAATGGGTCATATGTACTGCTAGGGTTTGTGGTGAGGGTTAGAAGCAATGAAAATAATATGCTTAGTTCAGAGCTTGAAACATGGAAGAGGTGAAATAAATGGTGGCTATTATTAATTCCTTCCCAGGGTAAGAATCCCATCTGTGGCCTCCTCGATGGAAGGGAGCCAGCACCTGGTTGCACAGTCACAGGGATGGAGGAGCTCACTCCCTCCAGGGGCCACTCTGCCTGGAAAACCTCCTTCTTGAGATGCAGCTGAGACCTGTACCAGTTCGGTCTCCAGGGCCACAGGAATGTATTATGGCATTTCCCCCAAAGAATCTCAAGAGGTCTGACTGTAAAAGAGTGCTTGCCTGCATCGCAGGAGCAAGGCTCTGGAAGTCCCCAGCCTGGTTCAAAGGGGACATTTTAGTCAGGCTTACATTATATAGAAATCTCTTTCTCTATCCCTGTGGAGTCTGGAACATATGGATTGTACCCTCCCAAATCTGCTTTTTTCCCTGGGTGAACTCTCCCAGTTCCTTTGAACACTTCTCATAGAGGCAACCTCAGGTGGTGCAGTGGTAAAGAATCCACCTGCCAACGCATGAGATGGGAGTTTGATGCCTGGGTCAGGAAGATCATCTGGAGGAGGAAATGGCTACCCACTCCAGTATTCCTGCCTGGGAAATCCCACGGACAGAAGAGCCTGGCGGGCTACAGTCCATAGGGTCACAGGGAGTCGGACATGACTGAGTGGCTGAGCACACATAGAGGCAAACAGGAGAACTGAGTTCTGGTCCCAAATCCATCACTTCAGGGCAAGTCACTTATCTTCACCGAGCCTCTGGTTCCTCATTTGTAAAATGAAGAAAACAACACTCCCTCATAGGATGATAGTGAAGATTAGTTTGGAAAAGTAATACAAAAGTTTGGGGTTGGGAAAAGGCACTTGGTAAATATTAAACACATTTTAAAAGAAACCACATTTTTGAGAAAGCAGTTAGCAAGTAAGCCCATCTGATGTTGCCTCTTAGCTTCTTACAACACCTGTAAAGGAAATCATTCCAGAAAGTCAGTGCCATTCCTGGCTTCAAAATAAGGGCAAATCAGGTGGAGGGTACCCTCCTCAATCCATAAAGTCAAGTCCCAGGGTTTGACTTCAGCTGTGAAGAGCTTACTAGGTTCCAGGCTCATTCACTTACCTTATTCTGCAATTGTGGATCAAGGCCTAGAGAAGCCTTAGCAGATCAATGATAGAGACTGGATCCCAAATTTCCCAACATCCAGCACCTTTATATGCCTAGTGCTCACTTCCAATAAAGAGAGGTGAAGGGAGGGTAATTTCTGGACCAGGCTAGTTGTAATCTTTTTCTGCAGGACACTGCATCTGGGCAAGCAGTTACCCCTTCCTCTCCACTAGCCCAGTGTCATTCATGGAATGGTTAGCCTGGAACTCAGCCACGGTGAAGGCCCAGGCTGATTGTTCCTTGTTCACCCTTGTGTCCCCAGTGTCTGATCCAAGGCTTGGCACAAAGCAGGACCTTAGAAAATACTTTTTGGATAAATGATGAATCAGCCAGCATGTATTAAGCACTATACGAGAGGCCCTGTGGTAGGAGAAATTTTATTTAATATAACGAGCCTGTGAGGCTGGTTTTAGATGCCCATTTTACAGGTGAGGAAATATAGGTTGAAAGAGATGAACTGATTAGGTCAAGGCCTCACAATGAACTGCTGGTAGAACTGAGCCCAGCCTGGCTACCTCCACCCTAGGCACTAGCTGCCAGCCCCACAGAGGTCAGGGAGCTGGGCCTCCACCCACTTGTTCCCTTGCCCCAGGCTTTCCCAGATACTAATTGAGGACTCTGATAAAGGGTTCACTTTGAGTGGCCTCAAGGAAACCAGAAATAGCAAGCCTAGTCTTCCAATTCCTATACAGGTTAATCTGCCTCAAGCATAGCTCTGATTCTATCAACTTCCTATTCAAGAATCTAGGCTAACAATGTAAACAATCTAGGTTGTTCCATCGTCCTAATAGCTGGCCAAGAGGATTTGGTCAAGTTACTTGGGTCTCTCCAGGCTTCACTCACTTTCCTCTTTTGCCTGACCCCGCTTCTGAGAACAGGTGTTTGAGACCCCAACTTCTGATTAACTGGGGCATTCTAATTCACCCTCCACACATCCCTATGGCTCTGGAAGAGGTGTTTTTCATTTTTCTAAGGACTTCAAGGGAGGCTGATATCCCTACACCCAGATGGTCTGGATAGAGGAGGAAGACGGAGTCCGGGAAGCAGACCAGAGCATCCTCGTTGGGAGATGAGGAAGCTTGAGCTCACCCAAATAGCTAGGCGCAGGCAGAGTGGACTGGCACCCAGAGTGGGATGGCACCTAGAGGTCCTGACTCTCATTCAAGAGCTTCCTCCACTGCCCCTGGAGCCTCCTTTACTTTTCCTCTTGATTATCATCTGCACCTGTTTCTCTGTACCCTCAAGAACACTCCGTTACCCAGAGATTCTAGCACTGCTGTGTAACCTTCATGAAGTCTCCACTCCTCTGGCCTTCCATCTGTGAAATGCGGGATGGGGTGGGTCCTGGCCTTAACGACCTCATGCTCTTTGACTTGGACGCCCTGTAGCAGACGACCGATTTTTCCTTTGCAGGGCAACTAGTCGCCCTCGCCCTCACCCAAGCCAGGCATTCAGCGCCGCTGCGAAAGGATTTCTCCGCGCTCGCTCCTAGGTGCCTTGGACCGCCAGGCTCATCTGCACGAGAGGGTAGGGGTGTTGGAGGACCATGAAGCAAAAAAGGCACTCTGCTACTCCCTCAAACAACTAGGCGTACTGCCTGACCCCCCTCCCGCCACACTGTAACTAACACACACTCACACACACGAGTGGGCGTCAGGAGAAGACGGAGGCTTACGCGCGTGCGTCGGCGCAGAGCCCTCTCCCGCCCACGTGCGCGCCCCCGCCGTAGGCGCGCACCGCGGCGGGCAGGCGGGAAAGCGCGCGGGAAGCCCCCGGTTGGCTCCGGCTGTGGGGGAGGGAGGACAGGAGGCGTTTGGAACGTGCCATTCTCGTAGAGAACGGGGGGGATTTCCGTGCTGCGATAGCGTTGTTACCCCTCTCATTCGCCGACCGATCCGTTAGCTCCCTCCGTTCCCCGCCGCCATACGGAGCCCCGAGCTGCGGCCGCGCTCCCTCCCAGAAGCCTGGCCCGGCCCCTCGAGCCCGGCTGTGGCCTAAGCTGTCCCCTCCGCCGCCGGAGTGGGGCGCTGCGCCGCACGTTGGGGCCGGAAATTCCCGCGGCCTGAGTGGAGGAACCGAAGCACAGAGCGCGGCGCCGCCTACCACCTCCCGGGTCCCGGCAGAGAGGGTCGGGCTGCCTTAGTGGGGGTGGGAGGGCCGCGTGTGAGGAACTGCGGAGCCGGTGGCGGGTGGGGAGGCGCGGAGGGCAGGGGACGAGACGACAGGGTTGCTGCTCCAGAGGCGCTGGGAGACCCTGCGCCCCCGCAGCCGGGCCCCCGCCCCCTCGCGGTCTCCGCCTCCTTGCCTCACACACCCCCCGGGCCGCCAGAGCCCAGGCCTTCCCGGGGCTCCTCCTCCTTCTCTTCACACTCACCCTCCGACCCGGGTTCTCCTGCCACCCGCCGGCCTTGCAGCTTCCCGGGCGAGTCTTCGTTCTCAGGCTCTCCTTACACACACACACACAAGCACACGCCGGCTCCCGGGGCGGCCCTCTCCTCTCGACCCTCCTTTTCCCCTCCTCACTTACGCTGCCGTGGGAGGAGGATTGATGTCCCTTCAGCATCATGCAGCCGCCGCCGAGGAAGGTGAGGATGCAGCTGGGGGTCTTTGAGGTTTTGGGCGGGGATGCGTACAAGGAACGCGGCTGGGGCACCGCGGCGCCCCCTCCCCCTTTGCGCAGGGGGCCGTGACCGCCGTCGTCTCGGGCTTGTCACTCACTTGCCGCCGGTTCCTGGAGGGGGGCGCGCGTGTTTGGTGCCTTCGCGGCGGAGGGGCGGCCGTGGCTCGTCCCCTCCACCGCACAGGAGACCACCCCCCAACCCTAGACATTTCACAAGAGTTTCGAGTGTGCGTGCGTGTGTGTGTGTGTGTGTGTGTGTGAGCGAGCGCGCATGGCAGTGCTACTCTCTGCAAAGTGCTTTCTCCGGGGCTGCACCGAGGGGAGGTGGGGGAGCCCTTGCAGCTTTGCAGAGCCTTGTGTTTGAGTGATTGTTTAGTCTGCACCAGGTTTGAGCCCCCCTCTCGCTTGTTGCCACCCTCGCGCATTTGCCAATTTACAGAACATTTGTTACCAGCCTGGCCTTAAGATTTGGCCCGCTTTCCCCACCGGGCGACCGAAAAGAAGTCGCAATAGCCACCCCACCCCAGGGGAAAACAACAAATTAAGCATTGAACGGTCCTGCCTTTCTCTTCCCGGTTCCTGCCCCGCCCCTCCGACAAGGGGGAGAGGAAGGTGGTGATTCTCTTCCCAGGAGAGCGAGAACCTGGCGGTGCGTGGCGTGTTCGCCGCGATCTGGGCTTGGAGTGGGAGTGACGAGTGCTCCGGGCTTGTCAGCAGCTTCAACCCTTCCAGAACTGTTTCAGTGTCCTCTTCCCCAGTTTTTTTTTTTCCCCAGGGACCGAGGCTGTGTCCTTGTCGTTTCAATCTTGCAGATGGTTACTGTCTACTCAGGGTGCTGGGTGGAGGAGGCTGTTCTGTCCTCCCCTTGTGGGCAAACATTTGGTGAACGCCTAACTCACTCGTGTCTGCTCCCTCTTCTTTTCTGTTTTTCACCGGGTTCTCCAAGTGAGTCTTTTTCTTTTCACACGTAGCCCTCCGGTAGCCCTGCTCCGGTGGCGGCGAGGGTTCCAGGCCCACTGTAACCTGAATCCTGGCCTGGCGGGTGAGGCACTGGCCAATTTGCATTTACTGTGCTGTTTGAAGTGGAAATGCCACGGGAACCGGCTTGCTGGGGTGGCTTAAAAGCACTGCCTATGCTGGAAGGTCACTTTTGCTTTCTTCTTCGTGAACAAGAGATTGTGATTTGATGTGCTGTCAGCAAGGGCGGCATCCTGCGAGTGTGCTTCTCCTAGCCATTATAAAATACTTTTTGTAGTTGATGGATGCATATAATTTCATGATTGTGTAAATTTCAGTCATTAGATATTAGGCATTCTTATATCCCCTTCTCCCATCTATGCTCTGCTCACCTCTCCTTATGGTTAAGACATTTGAATCCTGTTTGGAAGAAATAGAAGACAGACTCTTTTAAAGCTCTAAGAAGACCTAGATAGGTATTGTACATGAAATGAAACGACTGGCAGTTTATTTTGCACCTCTTTAATCTGTAATTTTTATACTCATGTACTTTCATTTAGCTTCTGCTTCAGGTGATTTTGGCTAGTTGTTAAAATTAAGTATCTGCAGTAAACAAAATTAGGTGGCTAATAACAGGATTGTGGTCCTCAGAGGAGAGGCAAGTAACAGTTATATATTCTGACAAGTATTACATATTTTCCTTAAATAATTTTTTAAAGTTGCGGTAAGCCCTTATAAATATATGGTATATTTCAGGTGAAAGTTACACAGGAACTGAAAAACATTCAAGTTGAACAGATGACAAAACTTCAAGCCAAACATCAAGCAGAATGTGATTTGCTTGAAGATATGAGGTAAGGTTATAGTAAATAGTTGGAGAACTTCTATATCTCTGTTTCAAAGAACCTTTGAGTTACCAAGCCCCAGGAACTGATGATGGAATTTCCTTTTGGATTTCCTGCCTTAAGGCTGTTAGAGCTTTAACTCAGCTAGAAATTTTAACTGGAACTAACACAATACAAACTTTTTTCCTTCAGTGGAGAAACCTATAACTTTCACTTATTTTTATGAAAAAAAAAAGTTCTTACAAATTTATCAAATTATATAAACAGTGAAATGGAAATTCTTATTTAATCCTTCTACTAAACTGACCTTTCTGCATTTATTGACCTAAACGATTTCACATGGAATTTTAAACTGACACCTGGTTAATGATTAATATCTGGGGGTGAGCCAGTCAACCTCAGGTGATTATTAGAACATGACAAATGTAAGTTTGAACATTAAATTTAGTGGGACATGTGTTTATCAGATTTTATTGTTAAACTTAACCTGTATCCACAATCAGCTAACTTTGAATTTAAAAGGTAAGACATCTTGCCAGCATTGGGAAAGTCAGTAACTTTCTTTATAGAGGTAATCATGACTCAGTTTATTGAAAGAAACACCACTGTTTTAGCAGTTCTATAATACAAACTGACAGTTCAGCAAACATATTTTTGTAAAGGTTGATTTGCATGTTGAAACAGAGTAGCTGCCATTCTTATTTCCCTATATTAATGTACTTATTAAATTGAAATTGGGTCTGTAAGCCTCATCAGATTTTTTGCTGTGCTGCACAAAACCTCATGTTGATTTCATGAAAAATACCAACTATATGTTGTCATATTTATGTGTTCAGTTAGCTGAATTGTTCATAGCCCAAAGATTTTTATTTGATAGTTCTTTTTTTTCCCCCTCCCATATTTAATTTAGGTAGCGTTTATGACTATTTCTACTATTTACGTACCTTTTCAGGGTTTCTAACTAAGGCATATTAATTAGACTCATCCAAACTTGGATAAACCAAGATCATTGTTTTCTGACTGGAAAGTACTTTTTTTTTTTAACTTTTATTTTTACTTTGGCGTATAGGTGAGTAACAATGTTGTGTTAGTTTCAGGTGAAAACTACTCTATTTTAGTTCTGTATTTGTTTCTTTGCTTTTCTTGTGTCCACAGGGATGTTTTTAGACTTAAATAATTCCTGTGCAAGATACCCAAAATTTTTCATATGGTTAAAATTAAGTTTGTAACAACTATTAAGTGAACTAAGGCATTTTATATTTTAGCAGTTTAGGAAGGCAGACTCAGTTTGTAAGTAAAGTTCCTCTGTGGGGTATGAATAGTCAGTAGTCATTGTCCTTTTGATTATATTCTAAAGACTTCTTGTTTGCATTCTTTTCTCTGTTTCCCCTGTTGCCTCTTCCTTGACTTATGGTCAACTAGATGGACACACAGTTGCTGCCAAGTTGGCGTAGGTTGTTGCTCCCGCTGCTACTGTTTAGTTGTTTGTATTATTCCTGACTTAATTACATTTCACTTGCATTGTTGTGGTAATATCCTAATTATTGCTTTAGTGTTCTCGTATCTTCTAATCTTCTCCCAATCTCCGTTTAAATCTGTTTTCCACATTGTCATCAGTTAACTCTCTAATCACTGTTACATATGAGGTTCTCTGTGGTCTTCTGAATAAAGACCAAACACTTTGATATAGCATATGTAGCCCTTTGCAACCCAGTTGCAAGCTACAAGCTCCGTTTTCCTGGCTTAGTTACTACCATTTCATGCCCATTTATCCTTCCTTCTTAATCCTCTGGCTTGGCCATTCAGGACTTCTGGTTATCTAATTGTGTTCTCTACATTCATGCCTTTGTTTGCACCCTCCCGGTTTTCATCTGGCAAATTCTGGTTGCCATTTAAGTTTGTGAGTTTGCTCTTCTCTGTGATCTCAAATGATTTTGATTTGCACATGCTTCTGTCTTCCCCCATCATATGAATTCCTTGAAGTCATAGGCTAAGTCTTACTCGGGTTTGTATCTTTGTACTTTTTGTTTAAGCTGGCAGAATTGTTAAGTGGATGTAACTGTTAAGTGGATTATTTAAGTGCAGTTTATTAGTTTTTAGGTGATATATTTTATAAGCTCTATTTACAGGGAGCTGTAGGTGGTGTTGGGTCTTCTTGGGTGGTTCAGTGGTAAATAATCTGCTTGTCAATGCAGGAGAAGCGTGTTCAGTTCCTGGGTCAGGAAGATCCCCTGGAGAAGGGAATGACAACCCACTCCAGTATTCTTGCCTGGGAAATCCCATGCATAGAGGAGCCTGATGGGCTACAGTCCATGGGGTCGAAAAGGAGTTGGACACAACTTAGTGACTAACAACAATAGGTGGTGTCATTGAGCTTGTGTTTTAATTTGACTCATGTAGGCACTTTAAGTTGTACTTTGGCTATTTGATGTTGAGTATATCTGTGTATGTGCATGCTCTTTGTGACCCCCATGGACTGTAACCCACCAGGTTCCTCTGTCCATGGGATTTTCCCGGTAAGAATACTAGAGTGGGTTGCCATGTCCTCCAGGGAATCTTCCTGACCCAGGGATTGAACCAGAGTCTCCTGCATTGGCAGGAGAATTCTTTACTACTGAGCCACCTAGGAAGCCAGAGTATTTATGTATTTATGTATAATATGTAAATACAGTGAATGTTGGTGCGCCAAGGATTAATGGGATTCTTTATATTTTAAAGGAGTGTTTTCTTCTTTGTATTAAATAAATGAGATGAATCCCTTCAGTCTTATATAGTTGTGAGCAGAATACTATATTACCTTCTAAAACATAACTTTAGATTTCTGATTTGCTTTTTTCTCCCTAATGGTAATGCAGAATTGGAAGTTTAAAATTGTCTATTCTCAATAGTCATAACTATTATTGCTTGAGGAGAAGGTGGTCTGGCTTTTCTGGTCTGTCTTAGCAAGTGGAATGACCTTTTAAAAATTCATTAGAAATCTCTGAGCTTGGATTTTTATATGTATTTTGTTGTAAAGGATCTTGCCTGCTTTTCCTTTTTTGAGGCTCTCACCACCACCTTCCTCCCTAAAATCCCATAAATAGCTCTCCTTCTCACTGATGCATCCCCCACCAGTGTTATACTCAGTTTAAATTACTATGAATTTACTCTCCCCAAATTCAGATAACTTTGATTTTTAACATAAAGAAGTAGACAGAGAAAAAATTTTTGTGACTTTAAAAAAGGTTAAAAAAAAAAAAAAGTCCACAACACATTAAACTGTAAATAGGAAAATTTTATTCTGGGTTATAGCTTCCCTTGGAGAAGGCAATGGCACCCCACTCCAGTACTTTTGCCTGGAAAATCCCATGGATGGAGGAGCCTGGTAGGCTGCAGTCCATGGGGTCACTAAGAGTTGGACACGACTTCACTTTCACTTTCATTTTTCACTTTCATGCATTGGAGAAGGAAATGGCAACCCACTCCAGTGTTCTTGCCTGGAGAATCCCAGGGACGGGGCAGCCTGGTGGGCTGCCGTCTATGGGTCGCACAGAGTCGGACATGACTGAAGTGACTTAGCATACAACATTCTGGAAAAAGCAAAAATTATGAAGATGGATCTTAAAAAATTATATAAATGAACTTATTTACAAAACAGAAATAGATTCACAGACCTAAAAAACAAACTTATTGATTACTAAAGGGGATGGGGGTCTGCGTGTTTGATCCCTGGGTGTGGAAGATCCCCTGGAGAAGGAAATGACAACCCACTCCAGTATTCTTGCCTGGGGAAATCCCATGGATAGAGGAGCCTGGTGGACTACAGTCCATGGGGTCATAGAGAGTCAGACACAACTTAGTGACTAAACCACTATTACCACCAACCATGGCTAGTTCCCCACTCCCTCTCACCTTGTGGAATTTTGAAAGGAGGCCGATTATGGTATTGTGTTTTTTTCCCATTGCTCTCCTCCCCTTCTTCAGTTTATTTGTTCTAGGGGTGCATGTGGAAGCTGGTGTATTGGGAGTGAAGTATGAGAAGGAAAGATAACTCATTTGTTGTTAATCAGGGACATTCCATGCTTTGGGGAGATTTTATACTGAAGAGTTTCCTGTTGACTTTTGCTGTCAGCAGTAGACAAGCACACTTTACTTTCTTTTTAGTTTATTATTAGTTTATTCTCTCTTTGCTTTCTAAGGCCATGTATAAGTAAGTTTCTGAATCCTACAGCCTATGTGTTGTTTATTAATATAATGTATTTCTTGTTTATTCTAATGACGTGCTAACTCCAGTCAATAAAGAAAGTTCTTTGAAGGGACCCAGAATATAAAGAACTGCCTTCTTAGCAGACATTTTTAGGTTGTTATATAATATTTTAAAAATCTTAGAATTTTAGAGTCAGGTGGATACTATGGTATTTGTTGATTTTATAGATGAAAATGGAAACCAAGGCACAGTTGAGAGGAAGTGAATCATATTGAGGTGGACTCTACCCACTCCAGTATTCTGGCCTGGAGAATTCCATGGACTGGATAGTTCACAGAGTCACAAAGAGTTGGACATGACTGAGTGACTTTCACTTTACTAGACTTGTTTACTTTCCCGTATCTGTATTTCCCAAGCTTTTAACCAAGGAACTCATAATGGCTCCCATATTTGGAAACATTTGCCTATCAGAATACATTTAACAAATAATTTGTGGTCTTTTTATTTTTCATATACTGAGCTGTGAGTCAGCTTTGAGTCAGTATTTTAAAGCTAGTAACACGAGTACAACCAAAGGCAAAGATACGTAAACTTTACCTCAGAGAGGGCTAAGTGTATGTATGATTTCTTACAGATGTTCTGAAAAATTTAAACTGGCTCAAGAAGCACTTGTCTTTTCACTGTAGACATCTGCAGGTCTAGTGACCTCAAGTGAGGAATTGCTGTGCTATATGTTACCTTCTCTAAACTATTGGTTCATGGGGGTCACTGGGGATTGGATTCTGAAGTCTGTTGATGTGAGCTCTAAGACTTTTTTTTCATTGTCTCAGATACCTTTATATATAAAAGGGAAACTTACAGGTAATCTGGCTTCCCAAGGGTTCCTAGCGGTAAAGAACCAGCCAGTGCAGGAGACCTAAGAGACTCAGGTTTGATCCCTGGGTCAGGAGGATCCCCTGGAGGAGGGCATGGCAACCCACTCCAGTATTCTTGCCTGGAGAATCCCATGGGTAGAGGAGCCTGGCGGGCTACAGTCCATAGGGTCGTACAGAGTCGGATACGGCTGAGTTGGCTTAGCACACAGAAGTAATCTGGTCTTGTTTGTTGTTCATATGCTCATTTGTTTCCGACTCTTTGGGACTCCATGGACTGCAGCATGCCAGGCTTCTCTGTGCCTCACTGTCTTCTGGAGCTTGCTCAAACTCATGTCCATAGAGTTGGTGATGCTATCCAACCATCTCATCCTTTTCCCCCTTCTCCTCCTGCCTTCAATCTTTCCCAGCATCAGGATCTTTTCTAATGAGTTAGCTCTTTACATCACGTGGCCAAAGTATTGGAGCTTCAAAATCAGTCCTCCCAATAAATACTCAGAATTGATTTCATTTAGGGTTGATTGGTTTGATCTCCTTGCAGTCCGAGGGACTCCCAGGAGTCTTCTCCAGCACCACAGTTCAAAAGCATCAACTCTTTGACAATCAGCCTTCTTTATGGTCCAAGTCTCACATTAGTACATGACTACTGGAAAAACCATAACTTTGACTAGATGGACCTTTGTCATTAAAGTAATGTCTGCTTTTTAATACACTGTCTAGGTTTGTTATAGCTTTCCTTCTAATGAGGGAGCATCTTTTAATTTCATGGTTACACTTACTGTCTGCAGTGATTTTGGAGCCCAAGAAGATAAAGTCTATCGTTTTCTAATTTTTCCCCATCTATTTGCCATGAAGTGATGGGACCAGATACCATGATCTTAGTTTTTTGAATGTTGAGTTTCAAGCCAGCTTTTTCACTCTCCTCTTTCACCTTCATCAAGAGACTCTTTAGTTCCTCTTCGCTTTTTGCCGTAAGGGTGGTGTTATCTGCATATCTCAGGTTATTGATATTTCTCCTGGCAATCTTGATTCCAGCTTGTGTTTCATCCAGCCTGGCATTTCACGTGATGTACTCTGCATATAAGTTAAGAAGGGTCAGATCAAATCAGTCGCTCAGTCGGGTCCGACTCTTTGCGACCCCATGAATCGCAGCACGCCAGGCCTCCCTGTCCATCACCAACTCCCTGAGTTCACTCAGACTCCTGTCCATCGAGTCAGTGAGGCCATCCAGCCATCTCATCCTCTGTCGTCCCCTTCTCCTCCTGCCCCCAATCCCTCCCAGCATCAGAGTCTTTTCCAATGAGTCAACTCTTCGCATGAGGTGGCCAAAGTACAGGAGTTTCAGCTTTAGCATCATTCCTTCCAAAGAACGCCCAGGACTGATCTCCTTCAGAATGGACTGGTTGGATCTCCTTGCAGTCCAAGGGACTCTCAAGAGTCTTCTCCAACACCACAGTTCAAAAGCATCAATTCTTCGGTGCTCAGCTTTCTTCACAGTCCAACTCTCACATCCATACATGACCACAGGAAAAACCATATCCTTGACTAGATGAACCTTTGTTGGCAAGGTAATGTCTCTGCTTTTGAATATTGTATCTAGGTTGGTCATAACTTTCCTTCCAAGGAGTAAGCGTCTTTTAATTTCATGGCTGCAGTCACCATCTGCAGTGATTTTGGAGCCCAGAAAAATAAAGTCAGCCACTGATTCTACCGTTTCCCCATCTATTTCCCATGAAGTGATGGAACCGGATACCATGATCTTTGTTTTCTGAATGTTGAGCTTTAAGCCAACTTTTTCACTCTCCACTTTCACTTTCATCAAGAGGCTTTTGAGTTCCTCTTCACTTTCTGCCATAAGGGTGGTGTTATCTGCATATCTGAGGTTATTGATATTTCTCCCGGCAATCTTGATTCCAGTTTGTGTTTCTTCCAGTCCAGCGTTTCTCATGATGTACTCTGCATATAAGTTAAATAAACAGGGTGACAATATACAGCCTTGACGTACTCCTTTTCCTATTTGGAACCAGTCTGTTGTTCCATGTCCAGTTCTAACTGTTGCTTCCTGACCTGCATACACATTTCTCAAGAGGCAGATCAGGTGTTCTGGTATTCCCATCTCTTTCAGAATTTTCCACAGTTTATTGTGATCCACACAGTCAAAGGCTTTGGCATAGTCAGTAAAGCAGAAATAGATGTTTTTCTGGAACTCTCTTGCTTTTTCCATGATCCAGCGGATGTTGGCAATTTGATCTCTGGTTCCTCTGCCTTTTCTAAAACCAGCTTGAACATCAGGAAGTTCACGGTTCACATATTGCTGAAGCCTGGCTTGGAGAATTTTGAGCATGACTTTACTAGCATGTGAGATGAGTGCAATTGTGCGGTAGTTTGAGCATTCTTTGGCATTGCCTTTCTTTGGGATTGGAATGAAAACTGACCTTTTCCAGTCCTGTGGCCATTGCTCAGTTTTCCAAATTTGCTGGCATATTGAGTGCAGCACTTTCACAGCATCATCTTTCAGGATTTGGAATAACTCAGCTGGAATTCCATCACCTCCACTAGCTTTGTTCGTAGTGATGCTTTCTAAGGCCCACTTGACTTCACATTCCAGGATGTCTGGCTCTAGGTCATTGATCACACCATCGTGATTTTCTGGGTCGTGAAGATCTTTTTTGTACAGTTCTTCTGTGTATTCTTGCCATTTCTTCTTAATATCTTCTGCTTCTGTTAGGTCCATACCATTTCTGTCCTTTATTGTGCCTATCTTTGCATGAAATGTTCCTTTGGTATCTCTGATTTTCTTGAAGAGATCCCTAGTCTTTCCCATTCTGTTGTTTTCCTCTATTTCTTTGCACTGATCACTGAAGAAGGCTTTCTTATGTCTTCTTGCTATTCTTTGGAACTCTGCATTCAGATGTTTATATCTTTCCTTTTCTCCTTTGCTTTTCACTTCTCTTCTTTTCACAGCTATTTGTAAGGCCTCCCCAGACAGCCATTTTGCTTTTTTGCATTTCTTTTCTATGGGAATGGTCTTGATCCCTGTCTCCTGTAGTGTCACGAACCTCATTCCATAGTTTATCAGGCACTCTATCTATCAGATCTAGGCCCTTAAATCTATTTCTCACTTCCACTGTATAATCATAAGGGATTTGATTTAGGTCATACCTGAATGGTCTAGTGGTTTTCCCTACTTTCTTCAATTTCAGTCTGAATTTGGCAATAAGGAGTTCATGGTCTGAGCCACAGTCAGCTCCTGGTCTTGTTTTTGCTGACCATATAGAGCTTCTCCATCTTTGGCTGCAAAGAATATAATCAATCTGATTTCATTGTTGACCATCTGGTGATGTCCACGTGTAGAGTCTTCTCTTGTGTTGTTGGAAGAGGGTGTTTGTTATGAGCAGTGCATTTTCTTGGCAAAACTCTATTAGTCTTTGCCTTGCTTCATTCCGTATTCAAGGCCAAATTTGCCTGTTACTCCAGGTGTTTCTTGACTTCCTACTTTTGCATTCCAGTCCCCTATAATGAAAAGGACATCTTTTTTGGGTGTTGGTTCTAAAAGGTCTTGTGGGTCTTCATAGAACTGTTCAACTTCAGCTTCTTCAGCGTTACTGCTTGGGGCATAGACTTGGATTACTGTGATATTGAATGGTTTGCCTTGGAAATGAACAGAGATCATTCTGTCGTTTTTGAGATTGCATCCAAGTACTGCATTTTGGACTCTTTTGTTGACCATGATGGCCACTCCATTTCTTCTGAGGGATTCCTGCCCACAGTAGTAGATATAATGGTCATCTGAGTTAAATTCACCCATTCCAGTCCATTTCAGTTCGTTGATTCCTAGAATGTCGACATTCACTCTTGTCATCTCTTGTTTGACCACTTCCAATTTGCCTTGATTCATGGACGTGAAATCCCAGGTTCCTATGCAATATTGCTCTTTACAGCATCAGACCTTGCTCCTGTCACCAGTCACATCCACAGCTGGGTATTCTTTTTGTTTTGGCTCCATCCCTTCATTCTTTCTGGAGTTATTTCTCCACTGATCTCCAGTAGCATATTGGGCACCTACTGACCTGGGGAGTTCCTCTTTCAGTATCCTATCATTTTGCCTTTTCATACTGTTCATGGGGTTCTCAAGGCAAGAATACTGAAGTGGTTTGCCATTCCCTTCTCCAGTGGACCACATTCTGTCAAATCTCTCCACCATGACCCACCCGTCTTGGGTTGCCCCTCGGGCATGGCTTAGTTTTATTGAGTTAGACAAGGCTGTGGTCCTAGTGTGATTAGATTGACTAGTTTTCTGTGAGTATGGTTTCAGTGTGTTTGCCCTCTGATGCCCTCTTGCAACACCTACCGTCTTACTTGGGTTTCTCTTACCTTGGGCGTGGGGTATCTCTTCACGGCTGCTCCAGCAAAGCGCAGCCATTGCTCCTTACTTGGATGAGGGGTATCTCCTCACCGCAGCCCTTCCTGACCTTCAACGTGGGATAGCTCCTCTAGGCCCTCCTGCACCCGCGCAGCCACGGCCCTTGGATGTGGGGTTGGTCCTCCCGGCCACCGCCCCTGGCCTCGGTCGTGGGGGAGCTCCTCCCGCCCGTCACCCCTGGCCTCAGGCTTGGGGCGTGGGGTATCTCCTCCCGGCCGCTGCCCCTGACCTCGGACGCAGGGTAACTCCTCTCGTTGCCGCCCCTGACCTCGAACATGGGGTAACTCCTCTCGTCAGCCCCCCTGACCTCGGACACTGGGTATCTCCTCGTGGCTGCTGCCCCTGACCTTGGACGTGGGGTAACTCCTCTTGGCCGCTACCCTTCGGGCATGGGGTCCTCCCGGCTTCTGCAGAATTGTTTTTGAAGCTTATTGTCTTCTGTCACCTAATATTATTTATGATAATTCTTCTGACAGTTGTTTGGTTTTTAACTTTTAGCCACACCCCGAGGCATGTGGGCCCTTAGTTCCCCAAACAGGGATCAAGCCTGTGCCCCCTCCACTGGAAGGCAGAGTCTTAACCTCTGGATGTCCAGAGAAATCTCTAGAGGGTTTTTACAAAACAGATTTATTGAGATCTAATTCACTTGCCATACAATTAACCCATTCAGAGTGAGTTTTTTTTTGGGGGGGGGTATATTCATAGGGTTATACAACCATCATTATACTTCAGAACATTTTTGGTCTCCTTTCAAGAAAGTGCTTATTAGCAGTCACTTCCCATCACCTTATCCAGCCTTAAGCAATTACGTTCTTTCTCTGTGGAAGTAAAATCTATATAAATGGAATCATACAACATATGGTCTTCAGCTTTTACTTAGCGTAATATTTTCAAGGTTCATCCATGTTATGGCATCAGTACTTCATTCCTTTTTTATGGCAGGATAATATTCCATCGTGTGGATATATTGCATTCTTTTAATCTGTTCATCAGTTGATGGACTTTTTTGCTATTATGAATAATGTTCCTTTGAGCAAATTTTTCTGTGGACTTATGTTTTCATTTCTCTTGGGTATATACCTAGTAGTGGAATTGCTGAGTCATGCTGCCGCTATGTTGCTTCAGTCGTGTCATTGCTGAGTCATGAGGTAACTCTGTATAAACTTTTTGAGGAACTTTGAAATTGTTTTGAAATTGTTTTCTGAAGTGGCTATACCATTTTATATTCCTGCTAGCTCTAATGTATGAAGGTTCCAGTTTCTATACATTTTTGTTATTTATAATGTTTGTTATTGATTATAACAAACATCAAATCAAAATGGCTTTTGATTATAGCCATTCTAGTAGGCGTGATTGTTGTTGCTTAGTTGCTAAATTATGTCTGACTCTTTGTGGCCCCATGAACTATAGCCCGTCAGGCTCCTCTGTCCGTGGAAGTTTTCAGGCAAGAATACTGGAGTGGTTTGGCCTTTCCTTCTCCAGGGATCAGTCTAACCCAAGTCTCCTGCTTGGCAGGCCTATTCTTTACCACAGAACCACCTGGGAAGCCTTTATTAGGTGTGAAGTGGTATCATATTGTGGCTTTGATTTGCATTTCCCTAATAGCTTATGATGTTGAGCACTTTTGTGCGTGCTTATTGGCTGTTTGCATATCTACTTTGGAGAAATGTCTATTCAAATCCTTTGCCCATTTTTAAATTGGATTGTCTTTTTCCTGTTGAGTTGTAAGAGTTCCTTTTTTGGCTCTGCTGGGTCTTAATTGTCATGTGTGCTTCTCTAGTTGTGGCACGGGGGCTCTTTAGTAATGGCATGAAGGCTTAGTTGCCCCATGGCATGTGGGATCTTAGTTCCTCAACCAGGTATCGAACCCATGTTCCCTGCATTGGAAGGCAGATTCTTAGCCACTGGGCCATCAGGGAAGTCCCATAAACGTTCTTTATACATTTATCTTATCAGCTATATGATTTGCAAATATATGCAGTATTTTTCCCACTCTGAGGTGATTCTTATGTGCTCTAAATTTTGAGAACCACTCCAGTGGTAAAAAAGAGTAAGAACTTTGAAGATAGACCAGAGATTGAAACCCAGCTCTGCCACTTATTAGCTGGATCATCTAGGACAAATTACTAAGTTCTCTGAGCTTCATATTTCGTGTATATAAAATAAGGTTAATGCCTAACTTTTTGCTGCTCTGTAAAGAGTTAAACAAGATAGGTAAAACGCCAAGTATGGTAGATGTTCACCGTTGGTAGCTTCAGGACATGCAAGATAACAAAGTAAGTTATTGTGTTTTTTTTAAATTTAGTTTTAATTTATTTTTAATTGGAGGATAGTTTCTTTTCAGTGTTGTGGTTTCTGCCATACATCAGTATGAATCAGCCATAGGTATACATGTGTCCCTTCCCTCTTGAATGTCCCACCCCATCCCACTTCTCTAGGTTGTAATAGAACACCAGTTTGAGCTCCCTGAGTCATACAGCAGATTCCCACTGGCTATCTATATTTATTGTGTTTTATTAATTCTCATAAGCATATATTTTTACATTCTTAGATTTCTAAAATCTGGATCCATCTTATAGTTGCTTTTGTTTGTGATGTGGTGGTTGTCTCTTCATGCACAGAACTTGCAGAGTAGTTTTCAGCAGGCTTGGAAGAAAATCTCAGAGATATGGTTTGAATACAAATGCTGGATCACCCAGGGATTTCATGGCACAGAAGATGATATTGTGTGGAAAAACAGTAATGACTGATTTAAAAAAGTGATTCAGAAGAATTTGAGCCTGAGTGTGACCAATTTATTCACCAATTTATTTCTTTTACCTTTTAAAAATTATGCACAGGAGCAATGTATGCTAAAATTTTAATGAAGTTTAAAAGAGCTCTTTTAATAAGTAAAGTTGTGATACAGCATTGTATCAATTTAAATGGGAGCATTTTTTCTTAGTGTAACACAGTGTGACTTGTAATCAGTGGAGTTTTAGATAATGAAAATTGGAAGTCGCAAGTCAGGTTCTGGACCCTGGTCTTTTTTGTTCATTCAGCAAATATTATTGTTTCTCAATCTAGTATTCTTTCAAATTAGAATTTAAAGATGAAGTAAATCATGAGAGGGAGAATTTTTTTTAAACAGAGTTAGGTAGAATTAAACTAAGGACTAATAATGAAAGTTACCCACCACTTGGGTTAAGAACAGAAGTGCTGAAGAATTTTTATGTGCGATTTTCCTTGATTTGGTCTTTTTAGCCACAGTTATGTGAGTATGGAGATTGTAAAGGTGATCTGAGTGGTAGGGTAGCTGATCACAGCTACTAGAATGAGCCCTAGCTTAGAGATATACAACATGAATATGAATCCTAGTTGTTAATCTTTATTAATTATGTGACTTTGGGCACAAGTCACTTAAACTTCTCTGAGCCTCATGTTTCTTATCATCAATGATACTTTTAATACCTTAGGGGGTTATTTTGATAATTAAAGTAGCTCACATAAAAGCTTTCTTGCTTAGTGCATGGAACATAGTAGATGCTCAACAGATGCATGTGGAATGTAATTTTGTTAAGTAATTAAGAACATCAGTTCAGAAATCATGGTCTTTGACTTACTCATCCTGTAAAGAGTTAACCTGTGAATTAAAAACTGTAATGAACCTCAAGGATAAACTGTTCAGTAATGCTGAAGAATTTCCTCCATCAAGTTCAGCAGTCCTAGGTACCTTCCATCTTTCTATGTGTTGATAATGACTCCCCTTGTGATTGCAGATGGCATATGCAATTCTAAGATGCTAATCTCATGCAACATTAGGTGGAAAAAGAGGAAGTGCAATTTTTCCTTATGCAAAATTTCTCTCCTTACCTTCCCTCCTTTCCTTTTACGAGGGAAGACAGTTTCTACCAGAAATTTTCCCAAAAGACTTTCCCTTGTATCTTGTTGCTTGAGTTTGCTTCATATGCCCTTGCAGCCTAGCTGCAGAGGAGGCTGGGAATGTGATTACCTTCTTGGAGAAGTGGTAATTGCCAGTAAGAAACAGATATTGGTGGCACTAATACAGCTTTTCCACGTTACTTATTGCCCTGTTTGCCACAGGGACCCATTTCTAGTTTACTCCTAGTAGTTCCCATAAAAGTGTAAAACATATGTTGATGTTAGATTATGAAAAATATAGCTAGAATTCCAGTTGTTCCAAGAAGATTAGGAATAAGAGATTCTTTAGAAACCATTTGTATCTCCTTTCGATTCCTTTGAAGTTCACTGACTTAGGCCAGGAGCAGGTTTTTGCATTTACCTTAAAAAATGGGCCAGTAAGCCAGTAGCCTCTTAGGAGTCTCCTCTTAAAAACACAGGAGTGGTTAATGATCTTGCCACTTTGGGCCTTCTGATAATTTGGGGAAATCATGGTCTAAGGACCCTCCAGATAGTACCATTTTTGCTAAAGTCCTTTTACTTTTTAGGTGAAAGCATTAATAAGTAGTAAAGTGGCTAAACTGAAAGCTGGGAAGGACAAATATGAGCTTGAATTACTCCTAGCTGAGTAATTTACCCTAATAATTGAGGATTGGCAATTCAGTCTTGAATGTATAAAGTATGAAACCTTTTACCTGAGGAGGCCTGTGGTGCTCAGTTGATGTTTGTCTTTGTAAATTCTTTGAATGCCCGTTTGAATCTCACAGATGCTGTTTGTTGGTATCATTCTTGAGGAATGATCTGATGCATAAGCAGGAGTTAGTTTGTAAGTCTGGTTTGTGCTGTTGACTCTTGAGTGACTAGTTTGGGAAGTAGGCACAGAAACTTGCAACCATCTCCTTCGTTCCATTGCTGCAGATTCCCTGTCTTGTGTTGGTCAGGACTAACTTAATAGAATATTAGCTGTTATTTTTATTTCATTTTATTGTTTCTTCATAGTAGTCTTGGTTATACTTTACATTCCATTTGATTTCATTTTCGGCATTCATGTGCGAGTATCTTGTCATCTGGTTGTTTTCTGTTTTGTGAGTAATCCCAATTCAAAAAGAAAATGTTATTTCTGGTGTTAAAGAAATGTGTTAGAACATCTGTGGTCCTACAGGAAACAACTGGGAATGTATACCCCTTGATTATATTTTAGTGTTGTTTACCCTCCACTGGTGGCTGGAGAAGGAGATGAGAGGCAGAGACTTTTAAAAATAAATATTTTTGGCTATACCCCACAACATGTGGGACCTTAGTTCTCCGATGGGATTGAACCAGTGCCCCCTGCATTGTGAGGCCAAGTCTGGACGATCAGGGAAGTCCCTTAGACTTTTTATTGTATGCCTTTTTGTGTAACTTTGAATTTGAAACTATGTAAATATTATATACTCTTAAAACTAAAACTAAATGATTCAGTATTGGTAAAACAAAATTTTTTTTAAGCTCTACTATTAAGTGTCAATGTAGCATTTATTTATTTATTTATTTTTTTGGTTGCACTGCATCTTCGTTGCTAGTCCTGGGCTTTCTCTAATTGTGACGAGTGGGGGCTCCTCTTCATTGCAGGGCACGAGCTTCTCATTGCGGTGGTTTCTCTTGTTGCAGAGCACAGGCTGTGGGTGCATGGGCTTCAGTATTTGCAGCATTCAGGCTCAGTAGTTGTGGCACATGGGCCTAGTTCCTCAGCATGTGGAATCTTCCCAGGCCAGGGATTGAACCTGTGTCCCTTGTCTTGGCTGATGGATTTCTATCTACTGTACCACCAGGGAAGTCCAGTATTGGTAAATATTTTATTGCATGTCTGTTAGAGATAATAAACTGTAAGAGTTTATATTGGGGGCTTCCCTGGTGGCTCAGAGGATAAAGCATCTGCCTGCAATGCAGGAGACCCGGATTCGATCCCTGGGTTGGGAAGATCCCCTAGAGAAGGAAATGACAACCCACTCCAGTATTCTTGCCTGGAGAATCCCATGGACAGAGGAGCCAGTTGATGATAAAATGTCATTTGTGGCTTTCTTTATTTTTATTTTATGTTTTCAGTTTTGGCCTTTAATTAGTATTTAGTGAAGTTATTTTCATCATTAATAGACTTTACAGTTTATTTCTAATATATGCCAAATATTAAGAACACTTGATTCACAGACTTCTGTTTGTAAAACGACTGATCTCAAGCAGGTTATAATTCAGAGTTGAGAGAAACAGGCTTTGTGTACTACTCTGTTCCTTTCTTTCTGTGTTTTTTAATTGTTTTGTCTTGAAACAAGCAAACATTGGGTGATTAGATCATGTCCAGGCTCAAATTTTATTTTAGTTAACTTTATTCAGAGGTTTTATATCATAGTCATCATTTAACATATTGTTTCTATGGTAAAATGTATTTTGCATTATTAGCCAACTTTCTCGTTGGGGAATTCTTTTCGTCTGTTTTACTGTAGAGGTATGTTATATACTAGTTTTCTCAGCTCTATTGACCTAAGTGAATATTTTTGGTATTCCGTTTTCTTCTCTTGCAATTTTAGCTATACCTGTCTTTTTTTCAGGTGGTGGTTTTAGGTGTTACACCATGAGTTTTTAATCTATCATTGTTTATCTTGAGTTAATAATACTAGATTGGTGAAAAGTAATTGTGGTTTCGGACCATGAATTTTAAATCATTATAACTAGATGCAGACATATCTTTATTAATCAAAATAGGAACCATTACAATCAACACATTTTTGCCAACGAGAAATAAGTCTATTTATGCCTGTAGCTTAAAAATCCATGCCTTGGGATTCAGTGAACTCTTGGAAAGCATTTTCTGCCTCCTGCTGGTTGTGGAAGCATTTTGCTTGCAAAAAGTTGTTGAGATGCTTAAAGAAGTGGTAGTCGGTTGGAGAGAGGTCAGGTGAATGTGGCAGATGAGGCAATACTTCGTAGCCCAGTTTGTTCAACTTAAGTGTTGGTTGTGCCACGTGCAGTCGGGCATTGTGGAGAATGGGGCCCTTTCTGTTGACCAATGCCGGCTACAGGCGTTGCAGTTTTCGGTGCATCTCATCTATTTGCTGAGCATACTTTTCCGATGTAATGGTTTCACCAGGATTCAGAGAGCTGTAGTGGATCAGACTGGCAGCAGACCACCAGTGACCATGACCTTTTTTTTTTTTTGGAAGTTCTTTGGAGCCTCTTCTCGGTCCATTCACTGAGCTGGTTGTCACATAAAAATCCACTTTTTGTCACAAATAACCACCGATTGAGAAATGGTTCATTGTTGTTGCATAGAATAAGAGAAGATGACACTTCAAAACAATGATTTTTTTTTTATCTGCAGTTAGCTCACGAGGTACCTACTTATCTAGCTTTTTCATCTTTCCAATTTGCTTCCAATGCCAAATGACCATAGAATGGTCGACATTAAGTTCATGGGCAACTTCTTGTGTAGCTATAAGAGGATCAGCTTCAGTGATCAGTAATCAGCTGATTGTTGTCAGCTTTTGGTGCTCCGCCACTACTCTCCTCATCTTCAAGGCTCTCATTTCCTTTGCAAAACTTCTTGAACCACCACTGCACTGTATGTTCGTTAGCAGTTCCTGGGCCAAATGTATTGATGTTGTGCGTTGTCTCCGTTGTTTTATGACCCATTTTGAACTTGAATATGAAAATCACTCAAATTTGCTTTTTGTTTAACATCATTTCCATAGTCTAAAATGCATATAAAATAAACAGCAAGTAATAATTCATTAGCAAATGACATAAAGCAAGAAATGCACATTAAAATGATATATAACATAACCACATTTATTTAAGAATGTATTCCAATATCAAATGGCAAAGTTCAGCAGTGTAAAACTGCAATTACTTTTGCACCAGTCTAATACAAAGTGTAATGTAATATCTCATTGTGGTTTAAATTGCATTTCCATTTAGTGTATCTTGAAGTTCAGGTCTGCTAGTGACAATTTAGTTTTGTTTTATGTGAAAATTTCATCATATAGTCATTTTGAGGGTATAGTTGCTGGGTAGCGATTGCTGGCTTGACACTTTATTAAAATTGAAGTGTAGTTGCTTTACAATGTTGTACTGTATAGCAAAGTGATTCAGTTTTATATATATATATATATATACACACACACACACACACACACACATATACATATGTATGTGTGTGTGTAGTCTTTTCAGATCATTTTCCATCGTAGGATGTTGAACATAGTTCCCTTTGCTATATAGTAGGACCTTGTTGTTTATCTACTTTATTTTTTATAATTTTACTTATTTGGCTGCATCAAGTTTTACTGGCTGCACGTGGGGTTTTTGTTGCACCATGTGTGATCTTTTGTTGTGGTGCATGGACTCTTTAGTTGTGGCTTGAGGGCTCAGTAGTTGCAGGACACAGGCTCTCTAGTTGTGTTGAGCAGGCTCCAGAGCTTTTGGGCTCAGTAGTTGTGGTGCATGGGCTTAGTTGCTCTGCAGCATTTGGGATCATAGTTCCCTGACCAGAGATTGAACCCTGGTCTCCTTCATTACAGGGTGGATTCTTAACCACTGGACCACCAGGGAAGTCCCGTTTATCTATTTTATATATAGTAGTGAGTACTTGTTAACACTCCTAATTTATCGCTCTCAGCCCTTTTTTTCCCTTTGGTAACTCTGTTTTCTGTGTCGTCTGTTTATGTTTTTTAAATAAGTTCATTTGTATCATTTTTTAGATTTCTTATATAAGTGATATCATAGGATATTTGCCTTTCTCTGTCGGATTTTACTTAGTATAATAATCTTCAAGTCCATCCATGCTGCTGCAAATGGCATTTTTCATTCTTTTTTATGACTGAAAGATATTCCATTTTATTTATATGCCATATCTGCTTTATCCATTCATTTGTTGATGGGCATTTAGGTTGTTTTCATACGTACTGTAAATAGTGCTGCTGTGAACATTGAGGTGCATGTATCTTTTCAAATTAAGAGTTTTCCCTGGATGTTTGCTTGCAGGTGGGATTGCCAGGTCGTATGGTAGCTCTGCTTTTAGTTTTTTGTGGAACCGCCATACTGCTTTCCATAGCAGCTGTATCAATTTACATTTCCACCAACAGTTTGAAGTGCTCTGAAGTGTTCCCTTTTCTCCACATCCTCTCCAGCATTATTATTTGTAGGCTTTTGATGATAGCCATTCTGACCAGTGTGAAGTGATACCTCATTGTAGTTTTGATTTGTATTTCTCTAATAGTCAACATTGTTGAGCATCTTTCCATATGCTTGTTGGCCATCTGTATGTCTTCTTTGGAGAAATGTCTGTTTAAGTCTTCTGCCCAATTTTTGATTTTTTTGCTTTTTTGATATTGAGCTGTTTGATCTATTTGTATATTTCAGAAATTAAACCCTTTTTTGTCACAGCATTTGCAGATATTTTCTCTCTGGGAAATATTTCTCACCATTCTGTAGGTGGTCTTTCATTTTGAATACATTTCCTTTGCTGTGCAAAAGCTTGTGAGTTTGTTTAGATCCCCTTTGTTTATTTTTGCTTTTATTTCTAGGATATACCACATTTCATTTATCCATTCATTAGTTGATGGATGTTTGGGTTGTTTCACTTTTGGCTATTATGAATAAGCTTTCTGGGAACATTCATGTACATGTTTTTCCCATATACGTGTGTCTTTACTTTTTTTTTTTTTTTTTTTTAACAGCAAGGCACTTTGAATAGATTGATTTTTTAATTTGTTTATTTTTGGCTGTGCTGAGTCTTCTCTAATTGTGGTGAGTTATGGCTACTCTTTGTTGTGGTATGTGGGCTTCTCACTGTGGGCCTCTCTTATTGTAAAGCACAGGCTTTAGGTGCATGGACTTCAGTACTGCAGGCTCAGTAGTTATGGAACATAGGCTTAACCTGCCACACTACATGTGAAATCTTCCTGGACCAGGAGTTGAACCCGTGTCCCCTGAATTGGCAGGCAGATTCTTAATCACTGGACTACGAGGGAAGTCCTATTTTCATTTCTTTTGAAAATATACCTACTTGTGGACTTACTTGGTGATATTTTTTTATTCTGTCTGTATTTTTATTTATTTATTTGGCTGCATGGCATGCAGGATTTTAGTTCTCTGACCAGGGATCAAACCTGTTCCCCCTGCAGTGGAAGCACAGGGTCTTAACTACTAGACAGTTAGGGAAGTCCCTTTTTTCTCTAAATGTTCAAGGAACTTCCAGACTGTTTACCAAACAGGGACTATACCATTTTATATTCCTACAACGATATATTTTTCTAATTTCTCCATGTTCTTGTCAACACTAGTTGTTGTCAGTTCAGTTTAGTCACTCAGTTGTGTCTGACTCTTCGTGATGCCATGGACCACAGCACACCAGGCCTCCCTGTCCATCACCAACTCCTGGAGTCTACTCAAACTCATCTCCATTGAGTTGGTGATGCCACCCAACCATCTCATCCTCTGTTGTCCCCTTCTCCTCCTGCCTTCAATCTTTCCCAGCATCAGGGTCTTCTCAAATGAGTCAGCTCTTTGCATCAGGTGGCCAAAGTATTGGAGTTTCCGCTTCAGCATCAGTCCTTCCAATGAATATTCAGGACTGATTCCCTTAAGGATGGACTGGTTGGACCTCCTTGCTGTCCAAGGGACTCTCAAGAGTCTTCTCCAACACCACAGTTCAAAAGCATCAATTCTTCTGTGCTCAGCCTTCTTAATAGTCCAACTCTCACATCCATACATGACTACTGCAAAAACCGTAGCCTTGACGAGACAGACCTTTGTTGGCAAAGTAGTGTCTCTGCTGTCTAGGTTGGTCATAACTTTCCTTCCAAGGAGTAAGCGTCTTTTAATTTCATGGTTGTAGTCACCATCTGCAGTGATTTTGGAGCCCCCAAAAATAAAGACAGCCACTGTTTCCACTGTTTCCCATCTATTTGCCATGAAGTGATGGGACCGGATGCCATGATCTTCGTTTTCTGAATGTTGAGCTTTAAGCCAACTTTTTCACTCTCCTTTTTCACTTTCATCAAGAGGCTCTTGAGTTCTTCACTTTCTGCCATAAGGGCCGTGTCATCTGCGTATCTGAGGTTATTGATATTTCTCCCGGCAATCTTGATTCCAGCTTGTGCCTCACCCCAGTACAGCGTTTCTCATGATGTACTCTGCATATAAGTTAAGTAAGCAGGGTGACAATATATATATATAGCCTTGACGTACTCCTCTCCCAGTTTGGAACCAGTGTGTTGTTCCATGTCCAGTTCTAACTGTTGCTTCCTGACCTGCATACGTATTTCTCAAGAGGCAGGTCAGGTGGTCTGGTATGCCCATCTCTTTCAGAATTTTCCACAGTTTGTGGTGATCCACGCAGTCAAAGGCTTTGGCATAGTCAATAAAGCAGAAATAGATGTTTTTCTGGAACTGTCTTGTTTTTTTGGTGATCCAGCGGATGTTGGCAATTTGATCTCTGGTTCCTCTGCCTTTTCTAAAACCAGCTTGAACATCAGGAAGTTCACGGTTCACGTATTGCTGAAGCCTGGCTTGGAGAATTTTGAGCATTACTTTACTAGTGTGTGAGATTGTACATTAGTTATATCTCAGAGCCTCCCAGCAACAATAAATTCTGTCATCATTGTTGTCATCATCATCACCCCCAGTTTATAGAGAAGGAGACTGAGTGTCAGATTGGTTAAGTGACTTGCCCAAGATCAGAGTACTGAGTGATGAAATATCTGGGTTTGAACCTGTGTGTATGCCTGATTTTAAAATTTAAGTTCTGTGTTTCATTGAAAATTACTGGTATATATTGTTTGAAATCAAGTGAAATTTCATAGTGTTTCCGAGCAGTGACAGCACCTATGTAGATATTTTCTCAGTCTTTATTAGATTTGGGCAGAAATCCAGTGAATATAGGAACATGGTTTCCCTAGTTTTGATAGTTGTACTCAGTTCTCTTAAAAGTAGAAGGCAGACATCTTTCAGGATTATTTTAAATAAATGGGGCACAGCATTTTTAGTGCCTACCTGTCTAGATATTTGGGAGGGAGTGTCTTTGTTTCAAGAGTTACTACTTAGAATAGATACCAAAGAAGAAGTGTAAGATTCAGTGCCTTGCAAATCTTTCAGTCTGGCTAATTAGTACAGGATGGAAGAAGGTCCACTGGGTGGAATTTCATGGTTTTTCTGATCCAGGATTATAGAAGTACTATGTGAAAAAATGGAGTTTTAAAGATCTCTTGGCTCTTCCAATAATGATATCTAGGTTAGGTTATATTTTGAAATACTTCCATAGTCAAAAATGCCCTTTTTTTGGGTTGTTTTATAAGTTAAGACCAGGATGTTTTGTGGTCACAGGGTGAAGGATACCATTTCTGAATAGAGCTAAAGTCCTGCTATATACCAAGATTTTTTCTGGCCACCTAATGATGTTTATTTTTAACCTTCTGCCAATGTACCTAAAATAAAATATATTCCACAAATAGCTTAGAATCAGCTCATACTGGGTGGTAGAAATGTGTATATTCTCATGATACTTTATATTAGTAAATTCACTTTAATAAAAGATTACTATTTAAATGTTTGAAGCTAATGTTATGAAAGTATTGAAATGCTTTTTATTTAGGAAATAGGTGCTTATTAGCCAATTACATTGTTTCATTTTATATGCATGAGGACAAATACTTTCCTGAGGAAAGAATAGTTGTATATTTACTTTTAGGAAAATAATCATATTTTCAAAGTTTCATTTCATACTTTATAAAAAATATAGAAGAATAATAGTAGCAAATTGTAAAACTTTGTTAAGGCTTAAAAAATGGCTTTGACGATGGCCTTTTTTGTTAATATAGCATCTTTTGACATTTGGTCTAGTCTTGATATATTAGCACATGTACTAAAATTTAAGTCTTCACACCTCCTATATGTTATATATCAGTGTTGTTTTAAGGAAGGAGAAAGCGAGGAAAAAGACGTCACTGTTTAATTTTATGAGTAACTGTCAGGCTGAAAGCTGTGAAAAATTTATGATGTACTATCTTTTAAATGTACAGTGTAATTCAAGTGTGAGGAATAAGATATATCTTGCACTAATGATATTTAAAGACAAATAGTAGGAGATTGTTTGCTTTAATTTGCATCCTTTAGAAATAAAAATTTTCATTTAATTAAATTGTTTGATATTTGTTCTTTGCCATGATCTCAAAAGAATGTGTGTTCCATTTCAATAAAAGATTATCTGACTAATGAATGTTTCCCACTCGTTTCCTGGCAAAGAAGACTTGGCATCTTAAATTGGATCTTAAACACGATATATCATAAATGGAAACATTTAGAGTCATAGTATTCAATGGTGAACTTGATTATGGATCTCCTGACAAAATGATTTGGCAACTTGGTTAATATTGATAAATCTTAATGAACAGTAACTTTTTTTTTCTAACTTAAAAATGCAGTTTTAGGTGGGATTTTTTAATACTTTCATTCAGGTCTTTTGTGTGAGTGTGCACATGTGCCATGAGATCAACATTTTGAAAAATGAGAGGACATAGTAATCTGTTATCATGCAACTTTTACTGAACTGAACTGATGCTATTTAAAGGATGTTATGATAAAATGCATTGGAAGAATTCTTGTGACTGTCTCATCTTAGGGCCTATTTTTTTTTTTTAACTTATTTATTAGGCTTCACTGGATCTTGGTTGCAGCATATGGGCTCTAGTTCCCTAACCAGGAATCGAACCCCAGACCCTTGCATTAGGAGCTTGGAGTTTTAGCCACTGGACCACCAAGGAAGTCCTTTTTTTTCCCCTTAGGGCCTATTCATGACAAGCTTGGTTTCCATTTCTTTGTGATAAAATTATCTGTTTTCAGGTAATTAATTTTGACATTAGTTCTCTTTATTTATACATAAAGAGACAAAGTACATCAACAGCTTAAAGGCAAAGAAATTTAAAGATGCCCAATTAATATGTCAGTTGATCAACACATGTAACTAGAGAAAAAGCAGCTCTATTTTAGGCTGCATTTAATCACTCTGAGAAGTTATGTTCCCCAGCTCTTGTGTTTGGAAGTAGGGGGCAGGGAAAGGAGGAAAGATAGTTATGTGATGAGGAATATCATAGAGTTTTTCCAGATTTTTGAATATTGCCATCACAATTTGATGACATTGCCTTCTTTGAAATAGTTTTGAATTCTCTGAATTAAACATAGGTTATTCAGATATAGGTGCTAACAATGCATTGTATAAGGAAGAATCACCTGTGTACGTTACAAATGATTGGCCCTACTCTTAAGATGGAATAGGAAATGGTGACCCACTCTAGTTTTCTTGCCTGGAGGGTCCCATGGATGGAGGGGCCTGGCGAGCCACAGTCCACGGGATTGCAGAGAGTCAGACACAACTGAGCAACTAACACACATACTCTTAAGAATCACAGTTGGTTGATTTGGGGGAGAGATCTGGGCATATATGTATTTAAAGGCATCACAGATTATTCATATTTGTAAATAAAGATGAGAACTGGTGTTATAGGAGTTGCCTAATACACATTTCAGATCTTCTTCCTGACCTTAGGCATTCCAGGAAATATTCCCTTGGCTAAGAGATGCTATAGGAGAGGTGGATTTCTAAGATGTTTAGAATTATCAGTTGGACAGTCAGTCCTGAATAGATTATTTGTAGGTTGAAAATGTCCACAAAGGACTTCCCTGGCAGTCCAGTGGTTAAGACGCTATGCTTTTACTGCAAAGGATGCAGGTTCAGTCCCTGGTCGGGGAATTGAGATCCCACATGCCACATGGTGCAGGCGAAAAAAGAGAACATGTCAGCGAAATAATGTGTGACTTTTCAAGTTTATTTTACTTTTAACAAAACCTTGTTAGATTAGTAAGAAGGTGCTGGTCTCCTTTGTTATTGTTTTTCTTCCTTTCATGTGTACATGATTTTTAAAACTATATCTATAATGACTTAATTATTTTGTTTTTGGTGAAACAAGGAAGGATGAGTAGTTTTATAATTTTAATTCTCTGATTCTCAAAGTGTGTTTCCTAGATTAGTAGTATCTGTACCGACTAGGAACTTGTTAGAAGTACAGTTTGGGGGCAAAATGAGGATTATAGTTTGGAAGATAGCCTCTCAGATAGCCCCAAGGAACCGCTCTGAGGAGGTAAGAGGAAAGATCAGCTGTATGTGATTTTGGTGAAGGGCGATATGTGCAATTAAGCATACATTTTGGTAGAAGGTTGCTGCTAGTCACAAGAAGGTTGCTACTAGTCACAAGAAGCAGATGTCTCTGTTAATGATTTTAGTGCTTTTCTAGATGGGAGAAAATGTAAGAAATCGGGCTCATAAAATCTTCTCCTGAAGATATCTAACTAACAGGACTTTAGAAGTCCTGTTCTGCCAGTTTTTTCCAGAGAACAGAGTGCCTGATTCCTTATCTCCACCTTGAACTCCTTTCAGGCTGTTTGAAGTTTAGCAGCTGTGTTGGCAGTGACCTAATCCTTGTAGAGGCAGATGGTAAGGGACAATTTTTGGTTAGCTCAGTCCCCTCATTGTCATAAATTCTACTTTGGTTTGGGAGGCACTTCATGACCATTTCTGTTTTGTCCCATGGTGCTAGGAATGCTCATTCCTAGGTGAGGCAGGGATTTTGTTGATAGTCACAAAATGCGCTTTTACTGGACTGCTGCTGCTGCTGCTAAGTCACTTCAGTCGTGTCCAACTCTGTGCGACCCCATAGACGGCAGCCCACACCAGGCTCCCCCGTCCCTGGGATTCTCCAGGCAAGAACACTGGAGTGGGTTGCCATTTCCTTCTCCAATGCATGAAAGTGAAAAGTGAAAGTGAAGTAGCTCAGTCGCATCCGACTCCCAGCGACCCCATGGACTGCAGCCTACCAGGCTCCTCCGTCCGTGGGATTTTCCAGGCAAGAGTACTGGAGTGGGGTGCCATCGCCTTCTCCATTTACTGGACTAGGTCCTGTTAATAGTAGCTGAAGTCTCTGGACCACCTGTCACACCACCTGGTATGGTCCAGGAAATGATTCCCTCTGTTGCTTCTTCCCATATGTAAACTGTTACAATCATTGACCTTATATAGAACTATTTAGTCAGCTGCTTCAAGTCACCTAGTAGTCATTTTATCAGAGGCTCATGCACACATTTGGTAATGCAAGAAAGAATAATTTTGCAAAACAGGCAAAATACAAATAATATAGCTAGTAGTGTTAGTAAGGTCATAAGAATTTAAGCCAAGAACTTCTGCTAGGTGTTGCCTAATGTATTCTCAGATCATTTTACTTAGCCTGTTCTGTACCAATCCTTATCTTTGGGGAGATTATATTTTGGTATTATTCATAGGCACCCAGTCCAATTTCCTAGTATTATTAATATGGTTTCTTGATTCCCAACATGAGGGGAATCTTAAATCTAAATGACTGCAGCCTGGTGTTAACCACATAAATCCATTCCACAATTGAGGGAGGTTATATTCTTTGGCTGAAATTTTGCTTGTTGTTCTGATTGAGTTTGAGTGACCCTGAAAACAAATTTGTGTTTATGGCCAGGGTCATACACAGCAGGTATTATTAATTGGCCAGGTGAGGGTATCCCACCTAATAACATCGGCTAGTTGCCTGAACAGAATTATATCTTTTTTCTAGAGCAAATTTCCTAAGGGCTATTCAGTTAGAGCCTTGGAGTGGAGAAATCCACCAGGGTAGCCCGAAAGTACTGGATACAGGTAATTGACCATAAAGCTAACAATTAGATTAACTTTAACTGTGTATAAGGTTGTGAAATGCATTTAGTTAGCAAGCAAAGATGTGAGCAGTTACCAAAGTAATTGGTATACAGGCCTGGTCTTGCATCTTGGATCACCTGTCTACTTCAGATGTTGTCATCTTCTCATCCTGGCTTGGTAGTGTCTTCTCTGTTTGGGCCTTGTTTTAAGGTCAGCTACCCTCTCTATAGGCCAATCCATGCAGGGACTTGTTCTAAGTGTAAATATTAATTCAAGAGTCTGTTCCCTTCAGTTTTGCTGTGCAGGAGGTAGTTAAGAGTATTTGATGTGTCCTCCATCTAGGTGAGAGATTGCTCTTTAAATTATGTCTCTTCTAGTATACACAATACCGTGGTTTCAGGTCATGGGCATCTGATTTTCATCCAAAGATTATTTAGATAAGCTTTAGAAACAAACAAAATTTTAATAATTCAATTAAACTTTTAATAGACTTTATTTTTTACAATAATAAAACATAACAGCAAGGAGCTGTCGGAGAAGTAAGTCTTAGGTAGTAAATACAGACCTCAATTAACAAACCTAGAGTTTAATATCCACTGAAACATAATACTTTTCTCTCTCAAAATTACCCTCGTTTCTACTGAATATAGCCAAATTAAGACTAATTTGTTTGCAAAATAAATCTGGTTTCAATAAACTTGGCCTGATGATTTATATAATTGATCACATGGGGTTTTTAAAAATTGGCTTTGCTGGAACTTTTTATAAGGAATTTCAGATTAAACTTTTTAAAAGTAAAAGAAGCCAGCTTTTCTGGCCACTTAGATCCAGGAAAGCCATGCCAAAGGCCTGTCACATATTTCACCTTCAGATCTAGGTGAATTCCTCCCTTTTTGAAGTCCCCCAAGTGCGTGTGGATCACAATAAACTGTGGAAAATTCTTAAAGAGATGGCAATACCAGACCATCTGACCTGTCTCTTGAGAAACCTGTATGCAGGTCAGGGAGCAACAGTTAGAACTGGACCTGCTGGAAAAACAGACTGATTCCAAATAGGAAAAGGAGTACGTCAAGGCTGTATATTGTCATCCTGCTTATTTAACTTCTATGCAGAGTACATCATGAGAAACGCTGGACTGGAAGAAGCACAAGCTGGAATCAAGATTGCCGGGAGAAATATCAATAACCTCAGATATGCAGATGGTACCACCCTTATGGCAGAAAGTGAAGAGGAACTAAAAAGCCTCTTGATGAAAGTGAAGGAGGAGAGTGAAAAAGTTGGCTTAAAGCTCAACATTCAGAAAACTAAGATCTTGGCATCTGGTTCCATCACTTCATGGGAAATAGATGGGGAAACAGTGGAAACAGTGTCAGATTTTATTTTTTTGGGCTCCGAAATCACTGCAGATGGTCACTGCAGCCATGAAATTAAAAGACGCTTACTCCTTGGAAGGAAAGTTATGACCAACCTAGATAGCATATTTAAAAGCAGAGACATTACTTTGCCAACAAAGGTCCATCTAGTCAAGGCTATGGTTTTTCCAGTAGTCATGCACGGATGTGAGAAAGCTGTGAAGAAAGCTGAGTGCCGAAGAATTGATGCTTTTGAACTGTGGTGTTGGAGAAGACTCTTGAGAGTCCCTTGGACTGCAAGGAGATCCAACCAGTCCATCCTAAAGAAGATCAGTCCTGGGTGTTCATTGGAAGGACTGATGTTGAAGCTGAAACTCCAATACTTTGGCCACCTCATGCAAAGAGTTGACTCATTGGAAAAGACCCTAATGCTGGGATGGATTAGAGGCAGGAGGAGAAGGGGAGGACAGAGGATGAGATAGCTGGATGGCATCACCGACTTGATGGACATGAGTTTGGGTAGACTCCAGGAGTTGGTGACGGACAGGGAGGCCTGGCGTGCTGCGATTCATGGGGTCACAGAGAGTCAGACATGACCGAGCGACTGAACTGAACTGAAATACCTTGAGATTCTTGCCCCTGTTAGGAGATGGCCTTCCTAATTTATCTGATAAAACTGCTGGTAACTTGAGCGTTTTCAGCTTCTGGGAGGATCAGGTAGAGGAAAAAGATAAATGTTTCAATTCTGCTTACAAAGGTATAATTGCCAAATTTCTGTAAGTCATAATTAGCTTGAGGGGAGGGATTTCCTTATATCTGGAAAACAGATTTAAAACTAATAATGTTTCAAACAAAAATCAGTGTGCTACTTGTGAGTTTAATTCCTCTAGGAGTCACCCTCGAGTCATTTCAGCCCTCTTAAGTGGCTCAGTTTCTCCTTTGTTAGTCTGAGACCACTGTGGATATTCAGATCACTGAATGGCCAATTCTTCATGACCTGTCCACCCTCCACCCCAGGTGAGAGCAAGTCTTAATGAGTGGGTTTCACTATGGGACCACTGCATGGTATGAGGACTCTGCGTACATCACTCATATTTCAGTTTCCCGAGGAAGCTGTAACCGATGGGGAGGAATCTTGTCCCTCTTCTTCGGAGCGAGGCTCACATGTAATATCTTTACTTTTATCTCAACAAATTCTGTCAATACATTTTTCTAAATTTGGCTATAGTTGCTTCACAATCTTATGTTAGTTTCTGCTGTACCATGAAGTGAACCAGCTCTTATGTATCCATATATCCCCCTTGTCACTGTTAGAGCACTTGCTGAAATCTTAACCCATACTAATGTGATGGTATTAGTCAGCGGGCCTTAGGAAGTTACTTACATTCAATTTTTGGTATCATTAGGTTTTTCTAGTACTCATGTTCTGATGTGAGTGAGAGGACTAAAATTCATGCTTGAATTTTACCTTATGGTTAAAGAAGAACTGGTTAAAGAACATCAGTCCTTTTCAGAATCTTCAAAAAAACAGAAAATGAGGGAACACGCCTAACTCTATGATGTCCTTATTACCTTGATAACCAGTCAAAGATACCACAAAAAACTACAGATCAGTATCCCATATGAACATTGATGTAAAAATCCTTAACAAATACTAGCAAACTGAGTCCAACAACACATTAGAAGGGTTATACACTATGACAAAGAAAAATTGATTCAGGAATGCAAAAGTTCAACATAAAAAAATCAAGGAATAGAATGAAAGGAGAAAAAAAATCACATGAACATTTCAGTAGAGGCAGAAAAAGCATTTGACAAAATTCAGTACCCTTTCATGGTAAAAACACTCAGTAAACTAGGAATTGAAGGAAGCTTCCTTAATATGATAAAGGGCACATATGAAAAACCCACAAGTAACATTATACTCAGTGGTGAAAGGCTAAAAAGCTTTCCTCCTAAAGGGACAAGCCTGGCAGCCCACTCTCACCACTGCTTCTCTCTTGTGACTTTTTGACACTCTATAAGCATATCTGGAAGCAGTGTTTGCCTCACTGGGGTTTTTGGTTTGTTTTTTAAGTTTTAAAAATTCATCTGCTCTCTGGCAGCACTTTTCTCATGAATGTTTCTCAGCTACTCTTTTTCTTGTGCCTTTTTTTCTTCTTAAAATTTTATATTTGCATAGATCTATTCTTGCTCCCTTTGGGGTTATTTTTGAATGAACAGGGTTTTTCCTGTACAACTTTCTAGGATACCAAACTTTTTAGAATACCAACTTTTTAGGGAAGTTACAGTCTTTCACATTTACAGTCATTTTTGTTGTACCAGGGTTGAGTGTATGAGTTGTTTTATTTCTCCTCAGCCGGAGAAGGTTGGCTACTGCAGGACCATGCATAGTACAGGCTCTCTCATATTTTTTTCCTACTACACCAGCAATCTAATTTCTACCAGTGTAAATTGTTTGTGTGATTTCTAATTTAATACTTTCTCCTCTATTTCTTCAAACTAAACAGCAAAGCTTCCTCCACCAGCCTATGTCCCTTGTTCTTGTTGTTGGGAATGTGGTTTAAATTTTATACCTCAGTAAGTGCAGTTGAAGAAATGTACTCCCCACATCTTTTTGAGTTTTGTAACCTCATGCCTTATATTTTACCCTCTTTCTCCAATTTAATTGTCTCTCCTCAGGCCTCTCTTCCACTTACATTTCATGTTTCCTAGTTTTATTGGAGATCATGTTTGCATTTTGTTTTTTATTCTATTTGTTGCTTTTGGGTAATTTCTGAGAGGAGAAGGGAGATTCTGACTTTATTATTTAAGACCAGAAGTACTTTAAATATATTTTTTGGTAGTGCTTTGCATATTTAATATTTTAACTGGATTAAATTTCATAATTATAAACTATGGGTGTGATATTTTCACTTAGTAAATACTTTTCTAGTGTTTGCTGTGTACCAAGTCTAAGTGCTTTACCAATATGTACTCATTTAATCCTCATAATAATCCTATATGAGATAGATGTTCTTTTTATTCCTATTTCATGATAGGAAACTGAAACATGATCAGGAAAATTAACTTGCCCAAGGTTGCCTAATTAATAAGAAATAAAAATGCTTTCTACTTTTCACTCTATGCCTATAGTATTTGTGGATCTTGGCATCATTTGTTTATCTTATACTGATAAATACCTTGAGAGCAGAGTCCATGTCTCATTCATTTTTACACACCCAGTGCATATTTAGTAGAATACCTGAAATTCAGAAGATGCTCAATGAATGTTGTTGGTGAATTAATATTTTTTATTAGGAGCAAAATAATTTTCTCTCTGTCAGATTTGTATAACTTCAGTTGTTCATTCTACTTGCCTTGTTCAAAATAAACTTTTTTTTTTGTATTCTCATGTCATCATTTTAATGCTATTGCCATATTTTTGGTAATAATATCTCTAAAAACAGGTGCTATATTCCAGGACAAAACTGTAAAGTTTTCTTTATGAAAGAGTCACCAGTGTCCTGATAAATAACTAGTAGTTCCCTTACCCCAGTTTGCTATCTGTGCTAATGAATGATTTTTTATTCTGATGTTATTGTTCAACTTTGTTATTTGTAAAATAAGAGGTCAACTAACTCAGAGTAGTAGAAATGTGGTGATCATCTTACAGTTCATTTGTTTTTCTTGCTCAGTTTTATTCCACTGTAAGAATGTATCACTGTTTGTTGGCCTACTGTCCCACTGGTATAATTTCCTGTTTAGGGCTATTTATGAATAAAAGTGCTATAAATATTTTTGTTAAGTGTTTTTGTGGACATTTGTTATCATTTCTCTTGGTAAATTTCTAGCATTAGAAATATGTCAAGATGGATGTTTAGTTACATAAGAATATATTTTTTTCTTTTCCCTCAAAATGGTTGTACCATTTTATATTCCCACAAACAACATGTAGAGTTTCATTGCGTTTTATGATACTTATCAGTCTTTTTAATTTTAGCCATTGTGGTGGGTGTGTTTATTTTTAATATTCATCATTATGGTTTTGATGTCCCATCTCTACTACCACCATTAATAAATTGGATGTTCTTAGGTGTTCTGCTTATCCTGGTGATGAATTACAGAGTTAGGGAGTCCCTAGACAACTCTCACTCCTGATACCAATTGCAGATCTGGAGGCCTCCTAAGACCTCCTCACTTAACAGACTATTTTCTAAAACAGGTGTCCCATGTTACATTGCTGTAAGCACTGTATGAGAGTTTTCAGTTCTCTAGGTCCTTGTTGGCACTTGTTTTTGTTCATCTTTTAGTAATAGCAGCCATTAATATTTTAAAAGAGATTTTATGAGAAACTGATGTTGACTATTAACAAATGCCTTTACGTCTTATATGAAGATTATCAGAAGATTTTTTGCTCTATTCTCTTGCTATCAGTTCAGTTCAGTTCAGTCATTCAGTCATGTCTGACTCTCTCGACCCCATGAATCGCAGCACACCAGGCCTCCCTGTCCATCACCAACTCCTGGAGTCTACCCAAACTCATGTCCATCAAGTCGGTGATGCCATCCAGCTATCTCATCCTCTGTCCTCCCCTTCTCCTCCTGCCTCTAATCCATCCCAGCATTAGGGTCTTTTCCAATGAGTCAGCTATTCGCACGAGGTGGCCAAAGTATTGGAGCTTCAGCTTCAACATCAGTCCTTCCAATGAACACCCAGGACTGATCTTCTTTAGGATGGACTGGTTGGATCTTCTTGCAGTCCAGGGGACTCTCAAGAGTCTTCTCCAACACCACAGTTCAAAAGCATCAATTCTTCTGTGCTCAGCTTTCTTTATAGTCCAACTCTCACATCCACACACGACCACTGGAAAAACCATAGCCTTGACTAGACAGACCTTTGTTGGCAAAGTAATGTCTCTGCTTTTTAATATGCGGTCTAGGTTGGTCATAACTTTCCTTCCAAGTAGTAAGCATCTTTTAATTTCATGGCTGCAATCACCATCAGCAATGATTTTGGAGCCCCAAAAAATAAAGTCAGCCACTGTTTCCACTGTTTCCCCTATGGTAAAATCCATAAAAAAATTTGCTATCTTAACTGTTTATAAGTGTAGAGTTTAGTGCTGTTAAGTACATTCATTTTGTTCCACTGCCACGACCATCCATCTTCAGGACTCTCTGCATCTTGCAAAACTGAAACTCTGTGCTTCTTAAGTAATAACTACTTTATCCCCTCTTCTTAGCTCCTGGAAACTACCATTCTACTTTGTGTCCATGTGATTTTGACTGCTCTAAGTCAAATCTTACATAAATGATAACATACAGTATTTGTCTTCTTGTGACTGATTTATTTCACTCAGCATAATGATCTCAGAGATCTCACAGTTCATTTGTGTTGTTGTGTATGTCAGAATTTCCTTCCTTTTTAAATTTAAATAATAGTTATTCATCCAAAACAAATGTAGCAAAATCTTAAATACTTTCAGTTTTTATATGAGATGAATAGTTATGTTGGTAAATTTAAATAATTATTAAAATGAGTTTTGTTTTATTGCTTTTTTTCTATTCCAGCTCTTTTCTGTATATTTTTCACTTTTCACTTTGATATCTCTGCCTTATTGAAGTGTTTTTAAGAACACAGATACCTGACACCTCAGAGAAAAGCCTTTAAACCCAATATGCATGCATGTGTGCTAAGTTGCTTCAGTCATGTCCAACTCTTTGTGATCTGATGCACTGTAGCCCACCAGGGTCTTCTGTCTATGGGATTCTCCAGGGAAGAATACTGGAGTGGGTTGCCATGCCGTCCTCCAGTTAAACTCAATATATTCAAGGTAAATTGTTAATGTTATCATGTTTCATTGACTCTACCTTGCCTGTGGTTTGTAAAAAGTGAAAGTGAAAAGTTGCTGAGTCGAGTTGGACTCTTTGCAACCCCATGGACTGTAGCAGCCCACCAGGATCCTCTCTGTCCATGGAATTCTCCAGGCAAGAACACTGGAATGGGTAGCCATTCCCTTCTCCAGGGGATCTTCCTGACCCAGGGATTGAACCTGGGTCTCCTGCATTGCAGGCAGATTCTTTACCACTAGCGGTGGTTTGTAAGGTCCACTGGTATTTCATGTACTGTTAAGATAGAAGAAAATACTGCTAATTACTTAAAAAATGAATAATAATATCATAAAATGGGGCTTCCCTGGTGGTGCTAGTGGTAAAGAATTTACCTGCCAATCCAGGAGATGCAAGAGATGTGGGTTCGATTCCTGGGTTGGGAAGATCCCTTGGAGAAGGGCATGGCAACCCACTCTAGTATTCATGCCTGGAGAATCCCATGGACAGAGGAACTTGTCAAAATTGTTTACTGTAAAATCTATGAAATATAATACATGTGTGAAAAAGGCTCTCATCATACTATAACATGTGGTCCCCTTGTACTTTGTTGACTCTTATAAAAGACTAGAATGAAGGAAATTATTTGACTATTTCATGTTGAGAAGCTGATCAAAACTTGATTTTTGTCTTGTTTTCTGTGGTTCCCTCTATGTTATTATATTCAGTAAACATTTTTATACCTACTATGCACTAGCCATACTGATGACAGTAGCTAACGTGCACACACACACATATATCCACACCTGTCTTTTACTCTGTGCTAGACACTATTTTGAGCACTTTATATATTGTCATTTACTAAATTTTACATTATCCCTATGAGGTAGATACTATACCCATTTTACCAAATAGAAACCTGAGGCACAGAGAAATCAAGTGACTTGACCAAGGTCATACAGCTAATAAGTGGTGGAGCTAGGATTTGAATGTCCTAAGATTGTCTTAACTCCAGTCTATGGTGTCAGTGGTATTCTTAGATACATAGATCATTGACATATTGTGCCTTCCCTCAACACAGCTTATGAAACAGTGTTTGAGGGTATGTTGATAACTTTGCATAAAATTATTATTATTTTTTCGGTAACGAATTTTTACTTTTATTTGTGTTTTTAGGACATTCAGTCAGAAGAAGGCTGCTATTGAAAGAGAGTATGCACAGGTAAGCTGGCAAGAGGAGGTCCCCATCCTCTCATCCTTCTTTGGCTTACGGGCAGATATGGTTGTTGGAGAGAAGCATTGGTATCCCTGCGTTCTCCTCTTCTTTGGCTCTCTCACTTTTTCCCTCCTTTTACTCCATTTGAATCTTCAGATGAGGAACTGAGTTGCTTCTTACTACAAAGAAGTTTATGAACATTCTGTGAGAAAATAATATTCACAATATTCTGAAGTATTTACAAGTATAAATAATAGTGAATAGATTTTACAAGTATATATATTCACAACCGTACATTTCATCCCTACGACTCATTTATTTTGTAACTGAAAGTTTGCTCCATTTGATTTCTCTCACCTGTTTTACTTACCTGGTTACTTGTCTCATAAAAAGCTTTTTCGAATAATCCAGGTTTTTTTCTTCATGATTAGATTTAGGTTAAATTTTTAACAAAAATACTGCACAGGTGATGTTGAGCCTAATGAGGTTTTTTGGTTTGTTGTGACAGATAAACTAGAACACATCCCTGATATTGCCAATTTTCTAGCCTGATTGAATCTTTAACAGTGATAGCAGACCATTTTATCATTTATCAGTTTTCAAGATCAGTTTTCATGCCTTTTCTGTTTTTTGTTTTTTTTTTTGCGCTAAAAAAAATGAATATTTGTTATGTTAAAAACATTTGCAAGGCATAATTAAAAATTAAACATCTGAGAATGTTTTAATTTTAACTTACACATTTCAGTTTAAATTATTAAATTTTTTAAAATGTCAAAGTTGGTGTATTCTTAGCTTTCATTTATACACATTTAAAAATCCACTGAAAATCAGAACATTTATCTCTTGCTGTGGAAATTTCCTTTAGAGAGTCTGCTTGTTGTTAAATTGAAAGTATGTGGAACGTTTATGCTGCCACCTATCTAATGGATAATATTTGATAATGACACTTCCTTTCTGGGACATTCCATAGTTTTGGCTGTTTGTTGTTGGTACATCATCTAAACAATCAAGACTATTTAAATATATTTAAGAAATGGGATCATAATTTATATGAACAACTTCTTTGAATTTTTAGTTTTCTTTATCAATTTTACCAATTTTAAAGCAGTCTTTTAAAATATGGTAGTTGTGTTTTTTGTTTCTTTCTTGTATTTAATATTCTTTTTTTCCATGTGCTATATAATAGGTCTTTGTTGGTTATCCATTTATAGCAGTGTATTTAATATTCTTTTAAGTATTTAATATTTTGGTTCATCTCTGTCAGGAGCTAAGTCTTATGAATATTGATAATTTCCTTAGTTGAACTGTAGGTGAATGGGGAATCTATGCTCTATAAGGAATTACTCTAATTTTCTTATAAAAGTATTATTTCAAAATTAGTTTATTTAAAGATATACCACTTTTCATGTGTTGAGAAAATATTTTGAGCACTCTTCCAGCTTTTGTGGATATGCGTGCCAAAAAAAGAAGAAGAAAAGTCCTAGTACTTACAGAACTTCTATGGTTGTGTATTAGCTTCCAATTAAATGTATTAAATTCATTCTCTTCAGGGAGTTCCCTGGTGGTCCAGTGGTTAGGACTCTGCACTCTGTCAAGGGTTTGATTCCTGTTTGGAGAACTAAAATTCCATAGGCTGTGAAGTGCTGCCAAAAAGAATAATAATAAAATTTAAAAATAAAAAATAAAAAAAATTCTCTTCAAAACAACTGATGTGGCATTATAGTCAATTGAAAAGAATGAAGTTATTCATAGAAGTTATTACTTATGGTATATGTTGTCATCGTCTACACAAAGAATTAATGCGCCAAAAAGTTTGAGTATTATTTGTGAGATTTAGAGATCATACAGATGAGCTGTTCCAATAAAAAAAATATGAAGGAAAAGAATTTAAGTGGGATTGATCAGATGACAGCAACTTTAAAAATAGTACCTTGAGTACATGCAACCCACTCCAGTGTTCTTGCCTGGAGAATCCCAGGGATGGGGGAGCCTGGTGGTCTGCCGTCTATGGGGTCGCACAGAGTTGGACACAACTGAAGTGACTTAGCAGCAGCAGCAGCAGCAGCAGCAGCAAGTACATACAGACTAAACTTGTAATATGTTTTTAGGGGAATGTTAGAAGAAAGAAAGAAAACAATACTGTATATCCTTATTTACACTTGAAGGAATTTGAGCCCTAAATTTTTTCAGGTTTCTTGCTACTTTCAATTTCCTATAAGAACATTAATGTTTTATTTTTAAGCACGGTTTGTGAAATTCATTTTGTAATTCTCCAGAAATAATAGATGTATGGCATATCTATTTATACAAATAGAGCAAATGAATTTCTAAAAACAGAGAAGCAATGTGAGTCATTAAACAGCATTAAGTATTAGGGTAAAATTTAGTCTGGCTTTTGACTACAGTTAGCTAACCACTGAGGTATTGGTAAAATTATTTGGAATACTCAAACTGAAGTTGCTAAAGGCGAGTTCTGTGTATTAATATACTTCCTGTAGTCTTTGGCAGAATGCTGGTAGTGAAGGAAGGATACAAAAGGTTACTGTGGCTGGAGAGAAAGAGCAGGAAAAGTTTGTGGGCTTTAAGGGCGGCTCCTTGTCTGAGGACAAACACAGAGCAAATACGGACACCCTGTCAAAAAGCCTGTGGTATCATACAGTCACACCTCAAGTGCAACTTTTTGCTATTTTTATTCTTTTAAGAAAGAAATTTATGAAGAGTTGGGCATACTACCCACTATCCTGTGTGTGTGGCAGGGTTCTGTTTTGGTGAATTTGCTCACAGTAAAAGTTTCAAATGTAACTTAATCTAGCTGTGTACAGTTAGCTTTCTGGCCATTGCTCTTAAAGAATCATTGGTAAAGTTATTTAAAACACTGGACTATATACTTGGAGTTTTCTATTTTGCTAGCTTTGTCCTGTAGAGCAATAAAGATAACTATCTTGAGAAAAAGTTGAGGATTATTTTCTGTGTTCATGTTGATACTTATGTTTTAAAATTATTTTACTTTTGAACTCCTTAACTTATGCAACAATAATTAGAAATAAATTTTGGGAGAAAAGCAGACAGATTTTTTTCCTCGAAATTCTTGATATACATAGTTTGATTTTTAAAGTTTTAAGAACTATTAGGAGAAACAGTGGTAGATCTGAGTAAACATTAGTATTCTTTGGCATGTAGATTTGCTATTATAGTTTAGTATTTTTTTAAGAAACTTTGTTATATTTAGTTTTATTATCTTGCTTGTTTATTTGTTTTAATTTTAAGAACTTATTTAGCTCTGATCACACATATAATTGAGGATTTATATGCAGGATATACTTTAAAATTTTATTTTTTATTTTTTCATTGAAGTATAATCAATTTACAATATTTTATTAGTTTCCCAGTGTACATACAGTATAGTGATTGAGTTTCTTGCATATTATATTCCATTATACGTTATTATAAGAAATTAGGTATAATTCCCTGTGCTGTACAGTAAATCCTTATTGCTGATCTATCTTATGTATAGTAGTTTGTTAATTTTATACCCCTAATTTGTTCCTTCCTCCTTTCCTCTTCCCTTTTGTAACCACAAGTTTGTTTTCTATGTCTTCGAGTCTCTTTTTGTTTTGCCTATACCTTGATTTGTATTTTTAGATTCCACATATCAGTGGTATTATACTGTATTTTCTTTCTCTGTGTGACTTACTTACGAAGCGTTATGTTCTCTAGGTGTGTCTACAGTGCTGCAAATGGAGGTATTTCATTCTTCTTTATGGTTGAGTTCATATTCCAGTGCATGTGCCACATGTGTGTATCTCATATCTTCTTAACCCAGTTGTTCCTTGATGGGCACTTGGGTTGCTTCCATGTTATCATGGCTGTTGTAAATGGTGCTGCTGTGAACATTGAGATGCATATATCTTTTCAAATTAGTGTTTTCATTTTTTCCTCATACAGATCCAGGAGTGGAATTGTTGGATCATGTGGTAGTTCTATCTTTAGTTTCTTGAGGAACCTCCATACTGTTTTTCATAGTGGCTACAACAATTTACATTCCCACCAACCATGTAGAAGGGTTCTCTTTTCTTTAATGGCTGGCTCCTTAAAGGGAAAAAGTGAAAAATGACAGGAGGGAAAACTATTAAGTCTGAGAACGAGAAAGAAAAAGAATTGAAGAAAAGAAAACAGAGCCTAAAGAAACTGTGTGATACTGTCAAACAGACTAATTATACATTGTAGGAGTCCCAGAAGGAGAAGAGAAAAGGTTAGAACTAGGCTTTGAGTGGTGTTATATCATGTTTGAACAGGGTATATTCTGCTTAGTTTTTTTTTTAAAAGAACTTTTAAATAAGGATAGTGGATATAGCAGGACAATACACTATTTGCATTGTTAAATAGGAATATTTTTTGATGTTATCATAAATGAGATTGTTTTCTTAGTTTTCTTTTTATATAGGTTGTTGATATAAAGAAGCACAACTAATTTTAGTATGTTGATTTTTGTTTTCTTCAACTTTAATAAATTCATTTATTCTGATAGTTTTTTTTTTTAAATAGAGTCTTTAGCATTTTCTGCATATGGGATTATGTATTTGTAAACAGATAATTTTGCTTTTTCCTTTCTGATTTGGATGCTTTTTCTTTATTTTTTATTGTCTGATTGCTCTTGCTAGTACTTCCAGCATTATGTTGAATAGAAGTGGCAAGAGTGGGCACCTTATGTAAGTTGTGTATATAACTTTTTAATCATGTTTTGGACTAGTAAGTTTTAAAGTCAGGAATCTAGTCAGTTAATTTTTAGGTGATTGATGGGCAAATTGTGATGATATCTAGTTATAACAATGTTACATTAATATGTTACATCTGAGATTGTCTATTTAAAATAGAATATTGGCATATGTAATATATGTATGTTTACATATTACTATGTAATGCCTGATTTTCAGAGTCATTTGTGCAGTAATAACCTCAGATCTTAATGCCAAGTTGCTATAGCATAAGCCTGACTGGTTTCATGACTTTTAGAAAAGTGTTGTAGAACTTTTAAAGAATGCAGAATTGGCAGTCCTGGCAGCTCAGTGCCTCATGCCTCTCTTAGTTCACTGAAAGGCTGAGGTATTCTCATTCCTGGTATTACTGTGGGGGTGCAATACATTACGTGGGAAGCTCTGATTTAGAGCTAGTAGATAAGGAACATATTCTCCTTTAGAGCCTCAAAAAGAAACAAGGCTGCTGACACCTTTATTTCAGACTTCTAGTCAGCAGAATTCTGGGAGAATACATTTCTTTTTTAAAAATGTATTTATTTATTTGACTGTGCTGGGTCTTTGTTGTTTGGGCTTTCTCTAGTTGTGGCGAGCAGGGACTACTCTCTAGTTGTGATGCATGGGCTTCTCACTGCGTGGCTTCTCTTCTTGCAGAGCACGGGCTCGAGAGCATTTGGGCTTCAATAGTTTCAGGTCCCGGGCGTTAGATTACAGGCTTAGTAGTTATGGTGCATGGGCTTAGTTGTCCTGTGTTGTGTGGGATCTTTCTGGACCAGGGATCAAACTGGTCCATGTCTTTGGTATTGGCAGGAGGATTCTTTACCACTGAGCCACCAGGGAAGCCCTATTTCTCTTTTAAGCCACCTAGTTTATGATACTTTATTACAGCAGCTCTTGGAAACTAGTATAGTAACCGACAATAATTTTCTTATTCTGGTATTAATTTGAGACTCTTGATGTAGTTACATGTATAAATATGATTGAAAAGAGGATATTTTCCCTCCTGACTTATGGTAACCATAGTTTTTGAAATACTAAGTATTTGCTAGACATCATTATTTTATTTAAATTCTTAAACACTATAAGATACTATTATATCTTGTACTTTAAAAGTAAGTCACCAAGACTCAGAAAGGGGAACCCTTACACAGTCTGAATGTTGGTGTCTGACCAAAAGCCTATGTTTTCTTTCCTCTCTCACTGTTTCTTTATGTACTAACAGAGGCCAGTTTCTGTTGGTGGCAGTAGCTAGTATTTATAGATTTTCTTCTTTAACTCACAATTTACGTTTGTATAATCTACACAGATAAAGAAAGATGGTCTCTTAAATGTGCCTTTTCCTAAAGTTCTGAGTTCTATATAATTTTAGTATTTTCTTGCATTTTTTATTTTCAGCCAAAGGCCAGAATATAGAAATAAATTATATTATTCTGTTCATCTGGGATCATCAAATAACTAAAACCATTAAGTACCAAAAATTTCTCATGGAAGTTCCGAAAACTTTAGAGTTACCTCTAGAGAATCAGAATGATTACAATATCCATTCTTGTTTATTAGCAGCTTAAAGTAGATCATTCAGAACAAATGGCTAGTGATTGATTTTTATTTAAGAGAGCCCCCCAAATGGAGTGACTGCTAATAAAGATGAATGTAATTGATACAGTATCATCTATCCCATTTATGATGACTGGTTATAGAGAAAATCAAACCTTTAAAGTATCTTTAGTGGAAGATGATGACACGGTCTTGAACATGATGGTTTTGTGTTCATGTTTGACGACAGATGTTTTTGGAGGGGGACTTGTGACACTGCTGGATAAATATTGAAACACTGCAGGGATCAAATGCATATTTGTGCAGCTTCTTAATTCAATCCCTTTGCAAATAGTATTTATTAACAGTGTAGTTTGGCTAACATTGAAGACCTACCATGTGGCGGCTGTTCTTAGGTGGTAAGAATGTCCTTAATAACATTAGAATATTTCCTTTCCGAAGTGAAGTGAAAAATTTGTATGGGTAATGGAAAATAACATTTTAATTGGCCTTGTTGTTCTTCAGTTGCTAAGTCGTGCCTGATTCTTTGTGACCCATTGACTGTCCTTCACTAGAACTTTGCAAATATACAAGTAGAGTTTTTAAAAGTAGTATATATAGGTAGTTAATTTGATCATGGTATCTGGTCCCATCACGTCATGGGAAATAGATGGGGAAACAGTGGAAACAGTGTCAGACTTTAATTTTTTGGGCTCCAAAATCACTGTAGATGGTGGCTGCAGCCTTGAAATTAAAAGACGCTTACTCCTTGGAAGGAAAGTTATGACCAACCTAGATAGTATATTCAAAAGCAGAGATATTACTTTGCCAACAAAGGTCCGTCTAGTCAAGGCTATGGTTTTTCCAGTGGTCATGTATAGATGTGAGAGTTGGACTGTGAAGAAAGCTGAGCACTGAAGAATTGATGCTTTTGAAGTGTGGTGTTGGAGAAGACTCTTGAGAGTCCCTTGGACTGCAAGGAGATCCAACCAGTCCATCCTAAAGGAGATCAGTCCTGGGTGTTTATTGGAAGGACTGATGCTGAAGCTGAAACTCCAATACTTTGACCACCTCATGCGAAGAGTTGACTCATTGGAAAAGACCCTGATGCTGGGAGGGATTGGGGGCAGGAGGAGAAGGGGATGACAGAGGATGAGATGGCTGGATAGCATCGCTGACTCGATGGACGTGAGTTTGAGTGAACTCCGGGAGTTGGTGATGGACAGGGAGGCCTGGTGTGCTGCAATTCATGGGGTCGCAAAGAGTCGAATACGACTGAGCAACTGAACTGAACTGAATTTGATATTATATATAGTTTAAGCTTTAGTAATAAAGGAGGAGCATGCATTCTAGGATATTAAAAATCTGAAAGAAGAGAAGCAGTCTCTGTAAAATAAAATATTTTTATTAATTTGTAGTTATTAGCAGGAATCATATAGCACTGTTTCTTTGTGATGGAATTGAATTGTTACATTCTTCATAAAAGTAAAAAGGACGTGCTTACTGTCTTTGAGTTAAATCTTAATCTAATGGAGAAATAGATCCATAAACAAACGAAACTAGCTCATCTAATTTTGTGTAAGAGAATCATTATCCATTGTTAAATAAATGCATGTCTAGGAAGCATCACGATGAACAAACCTAGTGGAGGTGATGGAATTCCCGTTGAGCTATTTCAAATCCTGAACGATGATGCTGTGAAAGTGCTGCGCTCAATATGCCAGCAAATTTGGAAGTGGCTACAGGACTGGAAAAGGTCAGTTTTCATTCCAGTCCCAAAGAAAGGCAATGCCAAAGAATGCTCAAACTACCGCACAATTGCACTCATTTCACATGCTAGTAAAGTAATGCTCAAAATTCTCCAAGCCAGGCTTCAGCAATATGTGAACCATGAACTTCCAGATGTTCAAGCTGGATTTAGAAAAGGCAGAGGAACCAGAGATCAAATTGCCAACATCCGCTGGATCATCGAAAAAGCAAGAGAGTTCCAGAAAAATATCTGTTTCTGCTTTACTGACTATGCCAAAGCCTTTGACTGTGTGGATCACAATAAACTGTGGAAAATTCTGAAAGAGATGTGACTATCAGACCACCTGACCTGCCTCCTGAGAAACCAGTATTGCAGGTCAGGAAGCAACGGTTAGAACCAGACATGGAAAAACAGGCTGGTTCCAAATAGGAAAAGGAGTACGTCAAGGCTGTGTATTGTAACCCTGCTTATTTAACTTATATGCAGAGTACATCATGAGAAGTGCTGGGCTGGAAGAAGCACAAGCTGGAATCAAGATTGCCGGGAGAAATATCAATAACCTCAGAGATGCAGATGACACCACCCTTATGGCAGAAAGTGAAGAAGAACTAAACAGCCTCTTGATGAAAGTGAAAGAAGAGAGTGAAAAAGTTGGCTTAAAGCTCAACATTCAGAAAACTAAGACCATGGCATCTGGTCCCATCACTTCATGGCAAATAGATGGGGAAACAGTGGAAATGGTGGCTGACTTTATTTTTCTGGGCTCTAAAAATCATGCAGATTGTGACTGTAGCCATGAGAAGAAAAGATGCTTATCCCTTGGAAGGAAAGTTATGACCAACCTAGACAGCGTACTAAAAAGCAGAGATATTACTTTGTCAACAAAGGTCCAAATAGTCAAGGCTATGGTTTTTCCAGTAGTCATGTGTGGATGTGAGAGTTAGACTATAAAGAAAGCTGAGCGCCGAAGAAATTGATGCTTTTGAACTGTGGTGTTGGAGAAGACTCTTGAGAGTCCCTTGGACTGCAAGGAGATCCAACCAGTCCATCCTAAAGGAGATCTGTCCTGGATGTTCATTGGAAGGACTGATGTTGAAGCTGAAATTCCAGTACTTTGGGCACCTGATGCAAAGAGCCAACTCATATGAAAAAACCCTGATGCTGGGAAAGATTGAGGGCTGGAGGAGAAGGGGACGACAGAGGATAAATTGGTTGGCTAGCATCACTGACTCAATGGACATGGGTTTTGGTGGACTCCGGGAGTTGGTGATGGACAGGGAGGCCTGGAGTGCTGCGTTTCATGGGGTTGTAGAGTTGGACGTGACTGAGCGACTGAAGTGAATTGAGTGCTCCTCAGTAGAGCACTGCTTCAAAGTATTGCCCACGTGAGAGAAAGATTTTGCACTTTAAATCACCAGTTCAGTTGAGTTTGAATTTGAAATTCATATCTGAAATCAGTTTTTATCTTTTCTCTTAATGTACATGTTATGTCTTTTATGATCAGCGATCACATAGGTCTCTTGTTTTTTGTATCTGAACATTAGTTGTTCTGTGGTAAGTAGAACTGTCTCTTTGATGAATTCTTTACATAACCTGCAGAGTGACTTCTGGGTAAGCAGCATAGCCTTATTTTAAATCAGCTGGTCTCAAAGAATGTAAAAATGGGTGAAACTCCATCCAACCTTTTAATATAATGTATGAGTAAAAATAATGAGCAGAAATTTGATTTTAATTTAAGTTTAAATTTAGTTTAAACTGCTGTTACTCTAACATACGGAGAAGGCAATGGCACCCCACTCCAGTACTCCTGCCTGGAAAATCACATGGACGGAGGAGCCTGGTAGGCTGCAGTCCATGGGGTCGCTAAGAGTCGGACATGACTGAGTGACTTCACTTTCACTTTTCACTTTCATGCATTGGAGAAGGAAATGGCAACCCACTCCAGTGTTCTTGCCTCTAGAACCCCCGGGAAGGGTGGGCTGCCGTCTCTGGGGTCGCACAGAGTTGGCACGACTGAAGCGACTTAGCAGCAGCAGCAGCACTCTAACATAAATTGTTGCTCTTTCTAATTCTCTAAGTTGGTTTGCTTTATGGATTTTCTGAGAAAGCAGGAAATGACCTAATGCTTTTGCTTTAAAAGAAGAAACCATAACACTGCCCAGGAAATACTCACCCCTCACTTCCCCACCTAGAGAGTCCTTTAATACAGGATTATATTTCCCTCGTGATTTATGTCTAGTACTTAGTACAATATCTGGCACACCATAAATGCTTAAATAACATTTGATGGGTGAAATGAAGAATGCTTTTTTCATGTCTGCTATGAAAATTCCAACTCAGAATAGGAATCAATAAAATGTTATTCTTAAGCCAAAAAGGTGATATTGCTAGAAAGAAATAAAAGCATATCTTTTGACCATTAATTGATAGCCACAGGTGGCTTGTGTAATGTAAATTTATCCTTTATATTCTCAGAAATCAATCATTTAATGAAGTTTATATTTAAATAGTTTGCAGAAACTTTATTTCTCATATGCTGGGGTCCGGCCCCAGCTGATCCAGGGAGTTCAAAGCGGGGACGGCGTCAGCGAGGATCAGGATACAATAGCTTCAATTAGGTATTAATTAGAGATATAAAGAATAATAGAATGAGGATAGCTCAGTAGGAAAAATCAGTGGAGAAAAGAGGCTGAGTAGCTTGGTTTACGCGGGAGACCAATAAAACTTCAAGACAAGAAGCTTGCACCACTTACGTAGGCCGCAGGCATCCTTCCGTTCTCCCGAAGGAGAGGAGACACTGAGGCCTCCCCGGTCGGATCTTAGAAGCCCAGGCATAATTAGTAAGCATGGCGGGTTCCGTGCTCCAGATGGAGACTCAGCCAGAACTTGAGAGAGAGAGAGACATGGGGAGACCAGTCTTTCGAGGAACTGATCCCAATTCTTTATTTTCCGTGGTCTACGTTTATACACTGAGATGTTATGCAAAAGTCATGCGGGGCTCAGCAGTCCTGACTTTTATCAAAGTCAGGTGCTTCATACAAATGTATACAGAGGTCTTAGGGGTGTTACATCATCTTTTGGCCAGGGGGCCTGCTGACAATTTATGACCCTCTCCTTGTGACAGCAGTCAGTCAACCAGGACACTTATTTCTCCAGGGGTGATTATTCTTGAAACAGACACCACCCAAATAAAGTTACATTCCTATAGGGTGAGGGTGTAGTGGGTTTTAGTTAAGTAAAGAATTTACTTAGCCTAAGGTCTAACGTGATTAATATCAAAGGTTAATACTAATTTCTTCTATATATTCATTAATGTGTGTAAGGGCAGGGGATGTGGAGACTTAGCAACAAACATTGGCTCAACAAATGAAAAACCCTTCACCAATACAATTTCTAGTCAGCCCACTATACTTATACTAATGGTTTTCTAACTTTTCTAAGGAACCTGTTTTTAGAAGGTTTAAAGCGTCTCATGCCTCTCATGGTTGGGAGGCTGTGAGCAATCACATGTGGCCGGACAAGCCTGTCAGGCAGGCCAGAGAACCTTCAGAGGAGTTTGTAGGTTAAAACACTCTTGTCATGCCCAGGAGTTTTTATTAACTGGAGCTCTAAGTTAACTCCTTCTCCAAAAGAGGTGGTGGGGGACAGCCCCCCGTAAAGTCAGAGGTGTAGGTGAAAGCACAAAATAGTAAAGTAGGCAGGCTCTGGTTATGGGGGTAGATGCTCGAGGATTTCCAGGGGGACTCCTGAGGCTTATTCCGCCTTTGCGTATGTCAGGCCTCCTTCCTCATGACCTTTGCCATGGGCCGAGTGCCTCACTCTGGCCCTCAACACTCATAGTAGGATTAAACTCTTACATCCACTTAAAGACATTTGCATTCAGTTTTTAAAATATTATATGTATATAATTTAGCAGAATTATACTCTTAGTCTTCACAAACTAATAAATGTAAACTAAACATTGATTCAAGGATTATTCATTTGTATTGAACTGCTATTAATGTTGTTAACTAATTTTAATGAGCATATATTAAAATAATTTTATTTATTTATTTATAACTGCAATGGGTCTTAGTTTCAGCATGTGGGGTCTTTCACTGTGGTGTGGGCTTTTCGTTGTGGTGCTTGAACTCCAGAGTGTGTAGACTTAGAAATTGAGGTGTATAGTAGTTGCGGTGCACAGGCTCAGTTGCCCTGCAGCGTGTGGGATCTTAGTTCCCTGACCAGGGATTGAACCTGTGTTCCCTGCATTGGACGGCATATTCTTAACCTCTGGACCACCAGGGAAGTCTCCAAATATTTTTTAGTGACTTAAACATTAGAACTCGATGAGTTAGGAAATATAAGCAAGTGGTTTCTTAAATCATTTTTTTCAGGGTCTCTACAAAGATAAATAAAAACTTGATTCTTTATCCTCAGAGGATTTAGTCATGTAGGATAAAGCAGATATGAGAATGAATATATAGTATAAGGCATAAAGAATAAATAGTAGAAGGCAAAATCAAGTAGTTTCTAAATCACTACTAAGTAAAAAGTACTAATTTAGTAGTTTCTAAACCACTACTTAGTAGTGATTTAGTAGATTCTAAAATCTTGTATTTAGCAAGATTATAAACAGAAACAATACATATAATAGTGAATGATAAGAGAAGACTGTGGATAAGGCATTGACTGTCAATTACTTTTGGAATAAGATATGCCAGTTCTTAAACTGAGGCTCTCTTTGTCCAGTTTGGCTCAGTTCTTAAACACTGGGGCCCATTTTCAATGCTTTTAGATTTGGGGAATTAGGCATCTTGACTATTTGCTAAATATGGTTCTCTAGAGAATAAGAATTTTCTAAATGAAGAATATAACGTGATGGTTAAGAATATGGTGTGAATCCTAAGTCTGTCATTTACTAGCTGTATAACATTGGGTGGTTTACTTAATCACTCTGTGCTTCAGATAACCAATCTATAAAAATAGTATGATGATGATAATAATAATACCATATAGAGTGCTGCTGCTAACTTGCTTCAGTCGTATCCGACTCTGTGCGACCCCATAGACAGCAGCCCACCAGGCTCCCCCGTCTCTGGGATTCTCCAGGCAAGAACACTGGAGTGGTTTGCCATTTCCTTCTCCAATGCATGAAAGTGAAAAGTGAAAGTGAAGTTGCTCAGTCGTGTCCGACTCTAGCGACCCCATGGACTGCGGCCTACCAGGCTCCTCCGTCCATGGGATTTTCCAGGCAAGAGTACTGGAGTGGGGTGCCATATAGAGTAGAATAGAATAGAGTAGTCATTTGTCTTTATTTCTTATTAGAATATGCATTCTCATGGATAGACACTTCATAGCAGAATAAATGACTGGAGAGTCTAAGATAAACAAGGTAACAACACATGTGAATCTATGTGTGTGCATGCACACACTCACATGGATTAAGAATCCAATTGTAGTGAAGTGAGATTATAACTATACTTAAAATAAGGGCAGGGAAACTGAGCATTTTTGTTACTGTTGTTGTTCAGTTGCTTGGTCATGTCCGGCTCTTTGCGATCCCATGGACTGCAGTGCACCAGGCTTCACTATCTCCCAGAGTTTGTTCAAACTCACATCCATTGAGTCGGTGATGCCATCCAATCATCTCGTCCTCTGTTGTCCCCTTCTCCTGCCCTCAATCTTTCCCAATATTAGGGTCTTCTCCAATGAGTCAGTTCTTCACATCAGATGGCCAAAATATTGGAGCTTCAGCTTTTCAGTCCTTCCAATGAATATTCATGGTTGATTTCCTTTATGATTGACTGATTTGATCTCCTTGCTGTCCATGAAACTCTTAGGAGTCTTCTCCAGCACCGCAGTTTGAAAGCATCAATTCTTTGGCACTCAGCCTTCTTTATGGTCTAGCTCTCACATTTGTACATGACTATTGGAAAAACCGTAGCTTTGATGAGCATTTTAGAGCAATCTAGGATTTTTAATATATCCCAAGTTTCAGGAAGAGAGCAACTGCTTTTTGCTTTTTTATAGAGAACATTGATGTTTAGGTCAGAAACAGTGCTAGAATTCTGAGCGATCTAAAGCCTGGATGGTAGTTACCTAAGTACCTTCTCTGATTTTTAAAATATTTTCTCTGACTCCTTAAAAATGATCAGTACAAACTGAATGAGACCCCCCCTTTTCTTCTATTTAATTTTCCATTGTGTGCTGTTAACTAGTTCTCTATTTCTGTTTTTAATTCAAATAATTTAATTTGTACTTGTGAAGCAAGTACAAATTTAATTTGTACTTGTGCTTCCTTCCAAATTCTTTCTTTGCAGCCAAGTATATTGTAGTAACTAAATTTTTCAACTATTGTCATATTGAAAGGATGTTAAAATGGTAATATGCTTAATTTTATTCCCTTTTATTATTAATACATCTAAACATGCAGCAAAGTTGAAGAATATAACAGTTAACACCCATATACCCACCTACCATTTAGTATACTTGCTTTATCACATATCTATCCATATATTGGTCTTTCTTTCATTTAGTATTCCATTTTATTTTTGATGTGTTTCAAAGTAAATGCAGACATCAGGACTCTTCCCTCTAAATTCCTCAACTAAGCTTTGTTTTTGAAAGATCTATTTTTCCCCTTTTTTATTTCAGTGCGCACTGATGTTTTAAAACTTTTTATTTTCTATTTATTTGCTTTATTTTATTTGTATTATTTTTGTTATGACTGCACTGGATCTTCATTGCTCTGCGTGGTCTTTCTCTAGGTGCCGCCGGCAGGGGCTACTCTTTGTGGGGTGCATGGGTGTCGCATTGCAGTGGCTTCTCTTCTGCGGAGCACAGATCTAGGTGTGTGTGGGTTTCAGCAGTTGCGTCACTCAGGCTCAGTAGTTTCAGCATGTGGGCTCAGTAGTTGTGGCGCATGGACTTAGTTGGTCTACAGAATGTGGGATCTTCCCAGACCAGGGATGGAATCCATGTCCCCTACATTGGCAGGCAATTCTTATCCACTATACACCAAGGAAGAAGTCCCATTCTCCCTTTTTAATATAAAAGACAGGTTGGCAAGCTACAGCCATCTGGCTTGACACCTGCTTTTGTAAGTAAAGTTTTATTGGACCATAGTCAGTGCTCATTTGTTAGTGTTATCTCTGGCTGCTTTCTTGGTGCACTGGCAGAGGTGACACAGGGATCATATGGCCTGCAAAGCCGAGAGTGTTTACTCTCCTCCCTTTACAGAAAAAACCTGCAGCCACTCATACAGAGGCCATGGAACTTCTTTCTGATTCACTGATAGTGATTTTGTCAATCAAGGCATTTATCTTCTATCCTATTTATGTTGAGCAAAAATCTTCTTTTCCAGTTAATCTTCTTGGATGCATGACAGTCTTTTGGGAATTTGAAGACTACTTGTATGCTTGCTCTCATCTCTTTCTGCAAGTCTGTGCACCACTCCTAGTCTTCCCAGTCGTAAAATTGTGTGGTTTATTCAGTTCACACTTGAATGACCTATGTAACTCAATTTTAAACCTTTCACCTATCTTGTTTCCTATCATTATTCCTCAGACATTGATACTCAGATCAAAATCCAGTTTGTTAATCCTATGGCTCAGAGCAGTCTGTTTCTTCTATATTTTAATTTTTATTAAGTTTTACTATGCATTTCTTATGTACTGTTCACCCAGTGATGTTATTACTGTTAATATGGACTAAGATGCATTATCCTTACAGGTAGCTATATTATATTAGTGGCTTTTATTGAACTTAAATTCAGAACCACTAAGTCTTTTATGTATCTTATTGTTATAGCAGATCTTCTCCATTCTTTTCTGAACCCGCAGCAGAACTTTTACCTTTGTGAGAGTCCACTGTATCGACATAGCTGACTTTGCCAGTTTTATTGAGAAGTTTTTGCATCTTGAGTCTGTCATTCTTATGTTTTCTATTTTTCTTAGTTGTCCTGTGAGAATTTAATAGTACTTACTTCATCATCACCATGCTACATGTGCACAATCATTGAACACAAGTGAAATTTTTGTGGGAGTTTCTCTTAGAACTTGTGGTAAAGTGAATAATTTCTCAGCAAATAATCCTCTCCCATCCTTTTCCTTGGGCTGATATACTCATCTCTGACTCACTGACTTTGGACTTGATCATATGGCTTCCTTGAGCCAATAGAATGGAGATGGAAGTGGCAGCAGGCAGTTTCTAAGATGAGGCTTTAAGAGCCCTGCAAAGTTTCTTTTAGCTCTCTTGTACTTCACCCATTTCCTACAAGAAAAAAAAGATTGCCTCAGTTAATTACTGCCCCTTTGGATTGGGTTCCAAAATAAAAGATAAGTGAAGGAGCACTGAACTTGATTCACAAACCTAAAGAAGAGATACTCCAGCCAAATCTGAGTTCATAACAAATTTGTATTTAATACTGTAAGCCATTGGCATTTTTGGAGTTGTTTGTTATGCAGCATTAGTTCACCAATAGCTGATCCTTATACGGTTAAGCAAGCCATTCTGTTTGTAGGGAATCGTCTCTGAAATGCCTATTACTTGTAAATAGCAAAGTGATACTAGACCATCTTGAACCCTGGGTGAAAGGAGATCAGAGGTAAATTTTGTGCTAAGATGCATGTCCATGGCAGAAGATAAGAGATCCTCTGAGGAAAGGAACTATAATTACTAAATTATACAGGATACACAGATATATGCTACTGCTCTGGCTTGTGCCTCAAATGCTTTGGGTCATTTCCTTACTTCTTTGCAGTTTGATTTACTACCATTGTTCGGTTTTTCTACTTTTATCTATTCTGTTTTCCTATTCCTCCTCATGTTCTGTGACGTTTTATCACTTTTGGAAATAGTATATGTTTTCACAGACTATAAGTAGTATGTAAAGAAATAACAGAATAAGACCACTGGAGTTCTAGTTCTGGCTCTATCATTTGTTAACACAACCACTCCAAATAAGTTACTTACACCATTTCCTCCTTTTCATAGTGGGGTTAATAAATAACTCACAGTTGCTGCTAAGCTGAAATGAAATGACAGAGTCATTGGCTCAGCATCATTTGTATATAGTCGTTTAGGAAATACTTATTGAGTGAACTCTGAGGAATACAGTGCTTTGCACATTATAAAAAAATCAATGCATTTTATGGCATTTTGATAATCACAGTCCTAGAAAGTACTTGTTGGTATCATATTGATGCCAAATGAAAAGAAAAAAGAATTTAACTTCTATCTGTGAAATAAAGAAGATAAATATTTGCTGCTGGAAATCATGGAACAGTTTTATAGATGTGTTTTGTGTTACATCATAGCTTAATACTTTATTTCAGGACTTTTTACAGTATCCTTGAAAGTGAATAGGTATTGTCAATAGCTGTTGTCTTGTTTTTGTTTTATTATTTTTTTTTTAAATTTTGGCTGTGCTGTGTCTTCATTGCTGTGTGCAGGCTTTCTCTAGTTGTGGCGAGCGGGGGCTACTCTTCATTGCTATGCTCGGGCTTCTCATTGTAGTGGCTTCTCTTGTTGTAGTCCAGAGGCTCTGCTGCTGCTGCTAAGTTGCTTCAGTCGTGTCCGACTCTGTGCGACCCCATGGACTGCAGCCTACCAGGCTCCTCCGTCCATGGGATTTTCCAGGCGAGAGTACTGGACTGGGGTGCCGTTGCCTTCTCTGACAGAGGCTCTAGGCACAGGTTTTAGTGGTTGTGGTGCATGCTCCGCAGCATGTGGAATCTTCCCGACCAGGGATCGAGCCCACGTTCCCTGTGTTGTCAGGCAGATTCTTATCCACTATACCAATAGGTGGTATTTTTTGTTCTATCTGAAGAACAGATATTAAGAAATAAAACTGCCTTTATTCATATAGTTCTATCTTTATTCATATAGTTACTTTTTATTCATATAGTTCTATCTATATGAATCCAAGACAGAATATAATAAGATTGTTTATGCTCTGTTCCCTCTTCTAGTTTACATTTATTCAGAATATAAATTCAAGTATATATCATGCCACTGAATATTATGAATGATCATATTCTTTTCATATAACCTTGGATAAGATACAGTGAAAACAATGAGGCTAACAACTTTTCTCTTCTATTATTTGGGCATGTATCAGACATTTTGACTAGTTCATAGGAATCCTTTTGTTTTAATTTAAAAATTAGTTGTAATTTTAAGAATTCACATATTACAGAGGTACATACACTAAAATCAATTGTCTTCTTTAGTTTCTTTTCAAATTCACCTCCTTTTGTTTGGCATGAGTCTTTTCCTTGCACAGGGGAAGTATTGATAGGCCAGACCTGAATGTGGCTTGCATTATTTCTTCCCACTTTCCATTTGCTGAAACTTAGTCACACGGTCAAATCTAATTTAAGAGGAGGCTGGAAAAATCTCATCTGTGTGTATGCCTTGAAGGAGGGGAAAACATGGATACCAGTAAAGCTAGCAGTCTCTGCTATATGTTTGATTTTAAAATTCAGAAATATTTTTTTATTCTGAAAATACTATTTTATCTATACTGTATACTGCTGAGTCAGGTTTTAAGAGAACAATAATAATTGTATGTAATTTAATTGATTAATTCCTTTAGTTACACAAATGGTCAATGGGTCTGGTAACCCAAATAGGAAGGAACAATTAAAGAAATAGAAATTTTAAGTGATATATTTTAAATTCTTGGCAGGTTGCCCAGAAAAGTAGGTGGAGAGTGATAAATATTTGTCTATGAAAGCTAATAATATTTGCATTCACTACTTAATAGAGGCTTTTAATGATTTAATCTATGATGCAAAGAGTTTTGTCCTATACCTAATAGAAATCTTGTGTATATTTCATTACATATATAACTGAGTATTTCATTTTTTAAATGATTATGTAAATGGTATTATGATTTTAAGTTCCACTTTTCACTGCTCGTTTGTAAGACAGTAAGTGACTCTTGTGTATTAACTTTGTATCCTGCAACCTTACTGCAATTATGTCATTAGTTCTGGAGGGTTTTTTTGTTGTTGATACTTTAGGATTTTCTGCATAGACAATCATGTCATCTGCAAACAAAAGGCAATTTTATTTCTTCCTTTCCAATCTGTATATCTTTTATTTCTTCTCCTTGTCTTATTACATTAGCTAGTATTTCCAGTATGATGTCAAAAAGGAGTGGTGAGAAGGGACACCCTTGCCTTGTTATCTTATCAGGAAAGCTTCAAATCACCCACCACTAAGTATAATACTAGTATTTATCAAGTTGAGAGAGTTCCTCTTTATTCCTGGTTTGCATGCATGTATGCTCAGTCACTTTAGTTGTGTCTAACTCTTAAACCCTATGAACTGTAGTCTGCCAGGCTCCTCTGTCAATGGGATTCTGCAGACAAGAATACTGGAGAGGGTTGCCTTGCCCTCCTCCAGGGGATCTTCTTGACCCAGGGATCAAACCCATGTCTCCTGTATCTCCTGCACTGCAAGTGGATTCTTTACCCACTGAGCCACCTGGGAAGCCTGATTCCTAGTTTACTGAGAGTTTTATCCTAAGTGGGTATTAGGTTTTGTCAGATGCTTTTCTGCATCTGTTAATATGATAATGTGACTTTCTTATTTTTGGCCTGTTGATGTGATGGATTACATTAATTGATTTTCAAATGTTGAATCAACCTTGCATCAGATCAGATCAGTCGCTCAGTTGTGTCCGACTCTTTGCGACCCCATGAATCGCAGCATGCCAGGCCTCCCTGTCCATCACCAACTCCCAGAGTTCACTGAGACTCACGTCCATAGAGTCAATGATGCCATCCAGCCATCTCATCCTCTGTCGTCCCCTTCTCCTCCTGCCCCCAATCCCTCCCAGCATCAGAGTCTTTTCCAATGAGTCAACTCTTCGCATGAGGTGGCCAAAGTACTGGAGTTTCAGCTTTAACATCATTCCTTCCAAAGAAATCCCAGGGCTGATCTCCTTCAGAATGGACTGGTTGGATCTCCTTGCAGTCCAAGGGACTCTCAAGAGTCTTCTCCAACACCACAGTTCGAAAGCATCAACTCTTCGGCGCTCAGCCTCCTTCACAGTCCAACTCTCACATCCATACATGACCACAGGAAAAACCATACCCTGGGATAAATTTCACTTGGTCATGGCATATTTTATACATCATTGGGTTCCATTTGTTAGTATTTTATTGAGAGTTTTTGCATCTACACTCATAAGTTTAAATCTGTAGTTTTCTTGTAATGTCTTTGTCTAGTTTTGGTATTAGGGTAATGCTGGCCTCATGGAGTAAGTTAGGAACTATCCATTCTGCTCTGTCCTCTGAAAGAGATTCTAGAGGATAAAGCTCAACATTCAGAAAACTAAGATTATGGCATCCAGTCCCATCACTTCATGGCAAATAGATGGGGAAACAGTGGAAACAGTGGCTGACTTAATTTTTCTGGGCTCCAAAATCACTGCAGATGATGATTGCAGCCATGAAATTAAAAGACGCTTACCCCTTGGAAGGAAAGTTATGACCAACCTAGACAGCATATTAAAAAGCAGAGACGTTACTTTGTCAACAAAGGTCCATCTAGTCAAGGCTATGGTTTTTCCAGTGGGCATGTATGGATGTGAGAGTTGGACTATAAAGACAGGTGAGCACCAAAGAATTGATGCTTTTGAACTGTGGTTTGGAGAAGACTCTTGAGAGTCCCTTGGACTGCAAGGAAATCCAACCAGTCCATTCTAAAGGAGATCAGTCCTGGATGTTCATTGGAAGGACTGATGTTGAAGCTGAAACTCCAATACTTTGTCCACCTGATGTGAAGAGCTGATTCATTTGAAAAGACCCTGATGCTGGGAAATATTGAGGGCAGGAGGAGAAGGGGACGACAGAGGATGAGATGGTTGAATGGCATCACCGACTCCATGGACATGGGTTTGGTTGAACTCCAGGAGTTGGTGATGGACAGGGAGGCCTGGTGTGCTGTGGTTCATGGGGTTGCAAAGAGTCGGACATGACTGACTGACTGAACTGAACTGATATAATTTCTTCCTTAAGTGTTTGGTGGAATTGACCAGTGAACCCATTTGGACCTGGTGCTTTCTTTTTTGGAAAGTTATTATTGATTCAGCATCTTTAATCACTTGAACATCAATTATTTAAATGTACTAATTAAAAGACTGGATCAATAAATAATACCCAACAATATGTTGTTGACAACAAATGTATTTTATATATATGTTTGTGTATATATGTGTGTGTGTGTCTGTGTGTGTGTTCAGGGGAGGCCTGTTTGTATTGTCTATTTCTTCTTGTGTGAGTTTTGGGCCAAATTGTGTCATTCAAGGGATTAGTGTGTTTCTTCTAGGTTATTGAATTTATGGGCATAGAATTACTCATAGTATTCTTTTATTATCCTTTTTATGTCCATAGGATCTGTAGTGATACTCCCATCTTTCACATCCTATATAAGTAGTTTATATCCTGTCTCTTTTTTTCTTAGCCTGGCTAGGAGCTTATCAATTTAATTGATTTTTTTCAAAGAACCAGCTTTTTGTTTTATTGATATTCTCTGTTGGCTTCCTGTTTTCAATTTCACTGATTTCTTTTCTAAGTCTTATTATTATTTATTTTCTTGTACTTCCTTTGAATTTAATTTACTATTTTTTCCCCTTAGTTTTCTGAGGTGAAACTTAGATTATTGATTTTAGATATTCTTTTTATTTAATTGAAATAAAATAATTGATTTATTTGACTTGACAGTGTTGTGTTAATTTCTGCTGTACAACAGAGTGATTCAGTTATACATATATATACATTCTTTTTCCTATTTTTCCATGATGGTTTATGACAGGATATTGAATATAGTTCACTGTGATATATATAGTAGGACCTTGTTGTTTGTTCATACTATATATAATAGTTTGCATCTGCTAATCCCAAATTCACAATTCATCCCTTCAACCCCCACCCCCACCCCAGGAACCAGAAGTCTGTTCTCTGTGTCTGTGAATCTTTTGTTTCATAGGTAAATTCACCTGTGTCATATTTTAGATTCCACATATAAATGATGTCATATGATATTTTTTCTTTTTCTGACTTAACTCAGTATGGTATTCTCTAGATCCATCCTAAAACATATGGAAATTAAATAACACACTTCTAGATAATACATGGGTCAAAGAAGAACCTCAGGAGAAATCTCAAGAGAAATGTTAAAATATGTTAAACTAAATGAAAATGTAAACAACTTATCGAAATTTGTGGGATACAATGATACCAGAGTTTAAAGGGGTATTTATAATATTAAATGCATAACATATTTTCACTGTGGTCTGAAAGCAGTCATTGTATGATTTCTGGTCTTTAAAATATTATAACTTGTGTTTTATGGTCTATTGTGTGGTCTGTCTTGGTGAATCTTCCATGTGAAAATGAGAAGAATGTGTATTCTACTATTCTTGTATGAAATAGTTTGTAGATGTCAGTTATTTGGTTGATGGTGTTATTGAGTTCCACTGTGTCCTTCTTGATATTCTGCCTGCTGGATCTGTCCATTTCCAGCAGAGGGGTGCTGGGGTCTCCAAATATGATAGTGGATGTATCTAAAAATTTTATTTATTTTAATAGAGGCTAAAAAGCAGAGACATTATTTTGCCAACAAAGGTCCATCTAGTCAAGGCTATGGTTTTTCCAGTAGTCATGTATGGATGTGAGAGTTGGACTATAAAGAAAGCTGAGCACCGAAGAATTGATACTTTTGAACTGTGGTGTTGGAGAAGACTCTTGAGAGTCCCTTGGACTGCAAGGAGATCCAACTAGTCCATTCTGAAGGAGATCAGCCCTGGGTGTTCATTGGAAGGACTGATGTTGAAGCTGAAACTCCAGTGCTTTGGCCACCTTATGCAAAGAGCTGACTCATTTGAAAAGACCCTGATGCTGGGAGGGATTGGGGGCAGGAGGAGAAGGGAACGACAGAGGACGAGATGGTTGGATGGCATCACCGACTCAATGGACATGAGTTTGGGTAAACTCTGGGAGTTCGTGATGGATGGGGAGGCCTGGCGTCCATGGAGTTGCAAAGAGTTGGACATGACTGAGCGACTGAACTGAACTGAATTACTTTATAATGTTGTGGTGGGTTTTGCCATACATCGACATGCATCAGCCATGGGTGTACCTGTGTCCCACCATCCTGAACCTCTTCTTACAGTTCTACTAGTTTTTGTCTCACGTGGTTTAGTGCTCTGTTGTTAGTCATATGCATATTAAGCATTGTTATGTCTTTATGAAGAACTGGCCCTCTTATTAATGCCCTTACTTATACCTGATAACTTTCCTTGCTTTGAAGTCTGCTCTGTGTGAAATTCGTGTAGCTACTCTTGCTTCCTTTTGATTACTGTTAGCATAATGTATTTTTCTCCATCCACTTACTTTTAATCTATAAATGTCTTTATATCAAAAGTGGGTTTCTTGTATACAACATATCATTGCATCTTATTTATTGATCTACTCTGACAGTGTCTGTGTTTTACTTGATGCATTTAAACCACTGGTATTCAGAGTAGTTATTGATATTGTCAAATTTATATCTACCATATTGGTTACTATATTCTATTGCTGTTGTTCTTTGTTCCTTTTTTAGTTTTCCACTTTTTCTCCTGCTTTTTGTGGTTTTGACTGGGCCTTTTATATTATTCCATTTTTGTCCTTTCTTAGCATATTAGTTATATTTCTTTTTAAAATTTTTTATCATTTGCCCTAGAGTTTGTACTATACTGCTGCTGCTGCTGCTAAGTCGCTTCAGTCGTGTCTGACTCTGTGCGACCCCATCTATTTGCCATGAAGTGATGGGACCAGATTCCATGATCTTAGTTTTTTGAATGTTGAGTTTTAAGCCAGCCTTTTCACTCCTCTTTCACTTTCATCAAGAGGCTTTTTAATTCTTCTTTGCTTTCTGCCATAAGGGTGGTATCATCTACATATCTGAGGTTATTGATCTTTCTCCTGGCAGTCTTGATTCCAGCTTGTGCTTCATCCAGCCTGGCATTTCTCATGATGTACTCTGTATAAGTTAAATAAGCAGGGTGACAATATACAGCCTTGACGTACTCCTTTCCCAGTTTGGAACCAGTCTGTTTTTCCAGGTCCAGTTCTAACTATTGCTTCTTGACCTGCACAGAGATTTCTCAGGAGGCAGGTAAAGTAGTCTGGTATCCTCATCTCTTTAAGAATTCTCCACAGTTTGTTGTGATCCACACAGTCCAAGGCTTTGGCATTAGTCAATAAAGCAGAAGTAGATGTTTTTCTGGAACTCTCTTGCTTCTGTGATCCAATGGAAGTTGGCAGTTTGATCTCTGGTTCTGCCTTTTCTAAATCCAACTTGAACATCTGGAAGTTCTTGAACTGTTGAAGCCTCACTTGGAGAATTTTGAGCATTACTTTACTAGCGTGTGCTGCTGCTGCTAAGTCGCTTCAGTCGTGTCCGACTCTGCGACCCCACAGACAGCAGCCCACCAGGCTCCCCCGTCCCTGGGATTCTCCAGGCAAGAACACTGGAGTGGGTTGCCATTTCCTTCTCCAGTGCATGAAAGTGAAAAGTGAAAGTGAAGTTACTCAGTCATGTCCGACTCTTTGCGACCTCATGGACTGCAGCCTACCAGGCTCCTCCGTCCATGGGATTTTCCAGGCAAGAGTACTGGAGTGGGTTGCCACTGATGAGTGCAATTGTGTGGTAGTTTGAACATTGTTTGGCATTGCCTTTCTTTGGTATTGGAGTGAAAAGTGACCTTTCCAGTCCTGTGGCCACTGCTGAGTTTTCTAGATTTGCTGGCATATTGAGTGCAACACTTTCACAGCATCATCTTTTAAGATTTGAAATAGCTCAACTGGAATTCCATCACCTCCACTAGCTTTGTTCGTAATGATGCTCCCTAAGGCCCACTTGACTTCACATTCCAGGATGTCTGGCTCTAGGTAAGTGATCACACCATCGTGATTATCTGGGTCATTAAAATCTTTTTTGTATGGTTCTTCTGTGTATTCTAGTCTCCTCTTCTTAATATCTTCTGCTTCTGTTAGGTCTGTACCATTTCTGTCCTTTATTGTGCCCATCTTTGCATGCTATCTTCCCTTGGTATCTCTCATTTCTTAATGAGACCTCTAGTCTTAAGTCTTTCTCATTCTAATGTTTTCTTGTATTTCTTTACATGATTACTAAGAAAGGCTTTCTTACCTCTCCTTACTATTCTTTGGAACTCTGCATTCAGATGGATATATCTTTTTTTTTCTCCTTTATCTTCAGCTTCTTTTCTTTTCTCAGCTATTTGTAAGGCCTCCTCAGACAACCATTTTGCCTTTTTGCATTTCTTTTTCTTAGGGACAGTCTTCATCACTGCCTTCTATACAATGTCACGAACTTCTGTCCGTAGTTCTTTAGGCACTCTGTTTAAGCATATAGAATAAGAATAGTTCTTATTTCCACTTTGCCAGACAACATTTATCTTATGCCTATAGATGCGGTGGTCAAAAGTTAATCTATTTCTGTATATATCTTATTGATAAGTGAAGGTATAACCTATAGAAGAGACTTGGTATTGTTAAGAAAGCAGAGCAGAGTTTCGCAGCAAGGAGCACTTAAGGAAGAGGGTGGAATAAGCTGTGTATGCCATCTGAGAAATAGACATCAAACACAAGGACACATACACAACCCTCCTGATTGCCACCCCTGCCCCCGAATACATACAGTATACAGCCTTTTCACATTGGCGTCTTTCACTTGGTTATATGCACTCAAGACTCTTCCGTGTCTTTTCATTACATGTGTTTGTGTATGTGTGTTTTTAGATCTTACACATATTGTGGTGGTAGCCTTAATGAAAGCACTTTGCCTACACCAAGGAAAAAAAAAAAAACCTGCTTGTTTTTCCACATGACTGCCGAACAATTATAGCTTCTACTAGGAGCCCTTCTCCTGTTCCTGGGAAAATAGCTGGGTTGGCTGGCATTTGCATAATCGTCTTTAGGGCTATTGTGGGTGCGTTTGGACTGCTGACACAGAGCTGCAGACTGGCCACCTGTCCAGAACTTGGCTTTTGTGCAACATTATTATCTATTTCTTTATAGTGTTATTTCTGAGTGATGAATACTTTGATTAAAATATTATGAAACCATTAGGAAATGTTGAACTTAATTCTTCCATTTTGGGGGAGAGAGAAATTTCCTGTCTCTTCCACTGGCACAACTATATATTTCCATGCCCCCCCGGCATAGTTTTGTAACTGCCTTTGTGAAATTATCCTCATGAATATTAATTAGGGATGTGAGAATTTAAAAGGAAACTTCAAAATGATTTGTATTCATTCTTCTATAAATTATAAATTAAGTATTGTCTAATGTTTTGTATGAGTCCATTTCACTTATGTGGAATAGTTAAACATTTGAAGTCAGCAAAAGAAGAAGAAATATCTAAGGTCTTGCAATGCTAACCAGTCCTACTTCATTCACTTTCCTTGATAATTAATCCCATAACTCATTTAGGAAGTCTCTGTCATAATAGTGCACACATTGCTGTTTTAACTAATTTTACTAGTCATCTATATTCAGTCTATGATGGGAAATTTTTGTTGTTTTTTTACACTTACATATGACATAATGTTGATATTTCTTATACATAATAACCAACTGAATTAAATTTTTATGTTAAAATTAACCTATAATTGATTGACCCTATAATCATACTATGTAAGGGAAGTATAAAAATCAAAGAAGTGATCAGTGACTTAGTAAGCATTTTTTAAAAAAATTACATGCCAGAGTTATTTGAGGACAACATTTATATGGTTGTGACAGTCACTTCTCATAGTTCTCATTAAATATTTATTGAATGAATTAAAGATTGAATACTGCCAAGAGACATTATTAAATACCTATAGTATACACATCAGGTACTTTTTTAGTGTGCTGTTTCATTTGTTTAATGCAAGTCTATTTTTTGAGGTAGATGGTATTCTTATTTTTTAATAGACTTTAAGTTTTAGGAGTTTTAGGTTTCCAGTAATTTTGAGCAGTAAGTTTAGAATTCCCACATACCCTCTGCCCCTGCACATGCATGGGGCATGTGGGCATGTGACTTCCCTATTAACATTCTACACCAGAATGATACATTTGTTACAGCCAATGAACCTCCATTAACATTATCATCACCTGAAGTCCATAGTTTACATTAGGGTTAACTCTTCATGTTATACAGTCTATGGATTTTGATAAATGTTTGGTGACATGTATCCAGCATCATCAGATCAGATCAGATCAGTCACTCAGTCATGTCCAACTCTTTGCGACCCCATGAATCGCAGCACGCCAGGCCTCCCTGTCCATCAGCAACTCTCAGAGTTCACTGAGACTCACGTCCATCGAGTCAGTGATGCCATCCAGCCATCTCATCCTCTGTCGTCCCCTTCTCCTCCTGCCCCCAATCCCTCCCAGCATCAGAGTCTTTTCCAATGAGTCAACTCTTCGCATGAGGTGGCCAGAGTACTGGAGTTTCAGCTTTAGCATCATTCCTTCCAAAGAAATCCCAGGGCTGATCTTCAGAATCAGACTTGTTGGATCTCCTTGCAGTCCAAGGGACTCTCAAGAGTCTTCTCCAACACCACAGTTCAAAAGCATCAATTCTTCGGCACTCAGCCTTCTTCACAGTCCAATTCTCACATCCATACACGACCACTGGAAAAACCATAGCCTTAACTAGACGAACCTTTGTTGGCAAAGTAATGTCTCTGCTTTTCAATATGCTATCTAGATTGGTCATAACTTTCCTTCCAAGGAGTAAGCGTCTTTTAATTTCATACTATCACACAAAATAATTTCAATGAGCTAAAAATCATCTGTGCTCCACCTGTTTCCCTTTTATCCCTCCTAACTCATGGAAACCTCTGATCTTTTTACTGTTCCATAGTCTTTCTTTTTCTAGAATGTCATATGGTTGAAATCGCACAGAATATAGCCTTTCAGCTTGCCTTCTTTCCCATTATGATATCTAAGGTTCTTCTGTGTTTTTTCTTTTGAGAGCTTATTTCCTTTGAATGCTCGGTAGGTGTTGTGAGAGGCATCAGAGGGCAGACACACAAACCATAATCACAGAAAACTAGTCAATCTAATCACATGGACTACAGCCTTGTCTAACTCAGTGAAACTAAGCCACGCCGTGTGGGGCCACCCAAGATGGGTGGGTCATGGTGGAGAGGTCTGACAGAATGTGGTCCACTGGAGAAGAGAATGGCAAACCACTTCAGTGATGTTAACAGTGATGTTAAAGCAGAGACATTACTTTGCCAACAAAGATCCATCTAGTCAAGGCTGTGGTTTTTCCAGTGGTCACGTATGGATGTGAGAGTTGGACTGTGAAGAAGGCTGAGCACCGAAGAATTGATGCTTTTGAACTGTGGTGTTGGAGAAGACTCTTGAGAGTCCCTTGGACTGCAAGGAGATCCAACCGGTCCATCCTAAAGAAGATCAGTCCTGGGTGTTCATTGAAAGGACTGATGCTAAAGCTGAAACTCCAGTACTTTGGCCACCTCATGCGAAGAGTTGACTCATTGGAAAAGACTCTGATGCTGGGAGGGATTGGGGGCAGGAGGAGAAGGGGACGACAGAGGATGAGATGGCTGGATGGCATCACTGACTCAATGGACATGAGTTTGGGTGAACTCCGGGAGTTGGTGATGGACAGGGAGGCCTGGCGTGCTGCGATTCATGGGGTTACAAAGAGTTGGACACGACTGAGTGACTGAACTGAACCACTTTTATGGTTGTTCAGTCACTAAGTCGTGTCCGAATCTTTGTGACCCTATGGACTGCAGCACACCAGGCTTCTCCGTCCTTTACTATCTCCCAGAGTTAGCTCAAGCTCCTATCCATTCAGTCAGTGATGCCATCCAGTCATCTCCTCCTCTGTTGCCCCCATCTCTTCCTACTCTCAGTCTTTCCCAGCATCAGGGTCTTTTCCAATGAGTCGGCTCTTCAATTAGGTCGACAAAATATTGGAGCTTCAGCTTCAACATCAGTCCTTTCAGTGAATATTCAGGGTTGATTTCCTTTAGTATTGACTGATTTGATCTCCTTGCAGTCCAAGGGACTTTCAAGAGTCTTCTCCAGCACCACAGTTCAAAAGCATCATTTCTTCAACATTCAGCCTTCATTCTCACATTTGTACATGACTACTGGAAAAACCATAGCTTTCACTGTACAGACCTTTGTTGACAAAGTGATGTCTCTGTTTTTTAATATGCTATGTTCATCATAGCTTTTCTTTTTTCTTTTTTTCATAGCTTTTCTTCCAAGGAGCAAGCTTTTTTTTAATTTCGTCACTGCAGTCACCATACCCAGAGATTTTGGAGCCCAAGAAAATAAAGTCTGTCACTGTTTTCATTTTTTCCCCCATGTATTTGGCATGAAGGTGGGACTGGATGCCATGATCTTAGTTTTTTGAATGTTGAGTTTTAAGACAGTTTTTTACTCTGCTCTTTCACCTTCAAGAGGCTTTTTAGTTCCTGTTTGCTTTCTGCCATTAGGGAGATATCATTGGCATATCTGAAGTTATTGATATTTCTCCTGGCAATCTTGATTCCAGCTTGTGCTTCATCCAGCTCAGCATTTCACATGATGTACTCTGTATATAAGTTAAATAAGCAGGGTGACAATAGATAGCTTTGATGTACTCCTTTCCCAATTTGGAACCAGTCTGTTGTTCCATGTCCAGTTCTAACTGTTGCTTCTTGACCTGTATACAGGTTTCTCAAGGGGCAGGTAAGGTGGTCTGGTATTTCCATCTCTTTAAGAATTTTCCAGTTTGTTGTGATCCACACAGTCAAAATATTTAGTGTAGTCAGTGAAGCAGAAGTAAATGTTTTTCTGGAATTCTCTTGATTTCTCTATGGTTCAGTGAATGTTGGCAGTTTAATCTTTGGTTCCTCTGCCTTTTCTAAATCCAACTTGTACATCTGGAAGTTCTCGATTCACATACTGTTGAAGCTTTGCTTGAAGGTTTTTGAGCATTACCTTTCTACCATGTGAAATGAGCTCAGTTGTATGGTAGTTTGAACATTCTTTGGCATTGCCCTTCTTTGAGGTTGGAATGAAAACTGACCTTTCCCTGTCCTGTGGCCCCTACTGAGTTTTCCAAATTTGCTGGCATATTGAGTGTAACACTTCAACAGGACCATCTTCTAGAAGTTGAATAGCTCAACTGGAATTCCATCACCTCTACTAGCTTTGTTCGTAGTAATGCTTCCTAAGGCCCACTTGACTTCATACTTCAGGATGTCTGGCTCTAGGTGAGTGACCGCACCATTGTGGTTATCTCAGTCATTAAGACCTTTTTTGTATAATTCTTCTGTGTATTCTTGCCACCTCTTCTTAATCTCTTCTGCTTTTGATTGGTCCTTCCTGTTTCTGTCCTTATTGTGTCCATCTTTGCATGCTATATTCCCTTGGTATCTCTAATTTTCTTGAACCGCTTTTATAATGAGGAGCTTTAAACTTGTAACTGTCTTGAGATAGTATTTATTGGCATATAACATATGAGCCTATCAAATTGGAAAGTTAACTATCGAATATTTATCTCATCTCTTTAAAGTTGTGTTTTTGTTATGCTTTCTAGTCAATATAATACATAAATACAAAGCATTGGGGTTATTATTTAAAACTAAATATACATATACTTTTTAAATGATAGATTATTCAATTGAAATAGCTTTGGGATCTCTACTCTAAATTATACTAGTTCATTTTGAAAGATCTCATGATAATTAAAAAAGTAAACTATTTTATTGTAACCTTCCTCTCCTTTTAAGTTTATCTGGATACTCGTTATCTTCCCTTCTTTGTTTGAAACAGTGTTCATCTTTCTAGTCAACCTTTCGTCTTGACCCTAACCCTTTCCAGGTATGTTAACCTTATTTTTATGTGCTGTGCTTAGTTGCTCAGTCATGTCCAACTCTTTGTGACCCCATGGACTGTAGCCTACCAGGCTCCTCTCTCCGTGGGGATTCTCCAGGCATGAATACTGGAATAGGTTGCCATGCCTTCCTCAAATAATGTTTTCTCTTGGTTTTCAATTCCTGTTAACACTGGCTTCTTCTCTCAGTCTGTTTTTCTTCCATTTTTAAATTAACAAACAAAACCTTCCCTTTAACACACCTCTTATCAAATTTCTGCCTTCCCTTTATATATATTTATGTGCGTGTGTGTGTGTGAGAGAGAGAGTGATGTGTTGCTATCCTTGATTGAAGGAGGCAACTGTATTGGAGAATACTTTAGCACCTGCCATCCAGGAACTTCCCTGGTGGCTCAGACGGTAAAGAATCTACCTGCAGTGCAGGAGACATGGGTTTGATATCTGGGTTGGTAAGATCCCCTGGAAAAGGGAATGGCAACTCTAGTATTCTTGCCTGGAGAATTACATGGACAGAGAAACCTGGTGGGCTGCAGTCCATGGGGTTGCAAAGAGTTGGACATGACTAGCATCTAACACTTTGACTTTCATACATGAAGAGGAATTTAAAAAGCCTCTTGATGAGGGTGAGAGAGGAGAGTGAAAAAGCTGGCTTAAAATTCAACATTCAAAATACTAAGATCATGGCATCTCGTACCATCACACCATGGCAGATAGAAGGGGAAAAAGTGGAAAACAGGGACAGATTTTATCTTCTTGGGTCCAAAATCACTACAGATGGTGACTGCAGCCATGATATTAAAAGATGCTTGCTCCTTGGAAGGAAAGCTATGAGAAACCCTAGACAGCATATTAAAAAGCAGAGCTATCACTTTGCCAGCAAAAGTCCATCTAGTCAAAGCTATGGTTTTTCCAGTAGTCATGTTCAGATGTGAGATTTAGACCATAAAGAAGTCTGAGCACTGAAGAATTGATGCTTTTGAATTGTGGTACTGGAGAAGACTCGAGAGTCCTTTGGACAGCAAGGAGATCAAACCAGTCAATCCTAAAGGAAATCAATCCTGAATATTCATTGGAAGGACTGGAGCTGAAGCTCTAATACTTTGGCCACCTGACATGAAGAGCCGACTCCTTGGAAAAGACCTTCATGCTAGGAAAGATTGAGGGCAGGAGGAGAAGGGGACTGCAAAGAATGAGTTGGTTGGATAGCATCACTGATTCAACGAACATGAGTTTGAGCAACTCTGGGAGATAATGAAGAACAGGGAAGCCTGGGGGTGCTGCAGTCATTTAGCAAGAAGTCAAATACAACTTAGCGACTGAACAACAACAGTACATGAAATTGTATCAGAGACTGACCTCATGCTTTATGGAAAGAAAAGCTCAGATTCTCTCCTTAGTTTGTGTGTGATTTTTTTTTTTTGTTTATTTCAAATTTTTTTACTGTGTTATTTTTTACTGTTAAAATACACATACAGTTTATCATCTTAACCTTTTAAGTATGCAGTTTAGACATTGTTGTACAATCTCCAGAAGTTTTTCATCCTGTCAAACTAAAGCTTTATATCCATTAAATAATTAGTGTCCGCTCTCATCTCCCTTCAGCCCGTGAAAACCACTGTTTTATTTTTTGTCTGGTGAATCTACCTCATTTAAGTGGAAACTGTATAGTATTTTTCTTTCTTTGTCTGCCTTCTTTCATTTAGCATTATGTCCTCAAGGCTTATTTGTATGATAGGTGTGCATCAGAATTTCTTTTCTTTTTAAAACTGAATAATATGAAATTGTTTGTATATATCACAGTTTGTTTATCCATTGGTAGATGCTTCGGTTGCTTACATCTTTTGGCTATTATGAATAATGCTGCTATGAATATGTGTGTGTGCCCAATCATATCCAAGCCTTTTTGACCCGTAGACTGTAGCATGTCAAGCTCCTCTGTCCATGGAATTTTTTAGGGGAGAATACTGGAGTGGGTTGCCATTTCCACCTGTAGGGGATTTTCCCGATCTAGGGATTGAACTCAGATCTCCAGTGTCTCCCGCATTGGCAGGCAGATTCTTTACCACTGTGCGACTTGGGAAGGCTATGATTATGGGTATATAAATATCTGTTTGAGTCCATCCTTTAATTCTTTTGAATATATACCCAGAAATGGAATTGCTGGACTGTCAGGGGAGTGTGTAATTTCCTTGGTTCTGTCTCAATGCAGCAAAGATTTGAAATGGGGCAGGGGTTGGGGAAAGCAGTGTTATAGCTCGGTTACAGCTCAGTTTTATTTGAGAAGCAAAGGAAAATACATCCTCGAGGCATGATGGTGGGCTGACCCAAAAGAAGAGAGGGGCTCAATTTGGGCTCCTCTTTTTATATGGGTTTTCTCCTCCTGCTGAGCCTGCTGTTTGTAAACTGGGCTAGCCAGGAAGGCTGTTTGTTTCACCTGATGTTCTTATTCTGGCTCTCACTCTGGTCCTTGGATTTTCTTTTGTTCCATTTTCACAGGCTTTTCCTTTCTTTGTCTTTTAGCCACTGCCATTTTGGACTCCTTTTTCCTGTTCTAACTACCCAACAGGACCATATGATAATTCTATACTTAGTTTCTTTTTTATTCCCTTTAAAAATTTTTTTTATTTGAGTATAGTTGATTTAAATGTGCTAGTTTCAGCTGTACAGCAAAGTGATTCAGTTACACATACATGTGTCTTCTTTCTTTTTCATATTCTTTTCCCATATAGGTTTTTACAGAATACTGAATAGAGTTCCCTGTGCTCTGCAGTAGGTCCTTGTTGGTTCTATTTTATCTATAGTTGTGTTTATGTTAATCCAAAACTCTGAATTAACCCTTCGCCCCCATACTTAATTTCTTAAGGAACCTCCATACTGTTTTTCCTAGTGGCTGTACCATTTTACATTCCCACCAACAGTTCTAGTTTCCTGCATCCTCAACACTTGTTGTTTTCTGTTTTTTGTTTTTTTTTTTTTTTTATAGTAGCCACCCTAATGGGTAGTGAAGCTTTTAGACTTTTAAATTTATGATCAATATTAAGATATTTTTAATGGTAATTAGTTTTGATTTTGTCTGGGGAGTGTGTAATTTCCTTGATTCTGTCTCATCACAACAAAAATTTGAAGCTACAGACGGACCAGTGTTACAGCCACGTGTAATTTCCTCATACAGACCAGTGTTATAGCTCCATGTTACAGCTCAGTTTTATTTAGAAAGCAAAAGAGAATATATCCTCGAGGCATGAGGGCGGGCCAACCCAGCAAAGAGAAGCTCCCCCCCTGCCCCCCGCCCAATTTTGGCTCCTCTGTTTATATGTTTTTCTCCTCCCCCTGGGCCTGCCCTATGTAAATTGGGCTAGCCAGGAGTGCTGTTTGTTTTATCTGAGGTCCTCACTCAGGTCCTCGAACCTTCCTTTGTTCTGTTTTCATGGGCTTTTCCCTTCTTTGTCTTTTAGCCACCAGCATTCTGGACTCCTTTTTCTTATTCTAACTACCCAACATTCCCCCTTTAAGAGACGTGAAGCCCAGTTCTTTGGGAATAGTGTGTTGAGGTCTCTCTGGCTACTTCCTGCTGAACTGGGATGGTGAGGGGCATTGGGCCTCCCCTCTTGCTAGTCTCAGGTCTCAGAGCCCTTATAGCGGTGTCCATCAAAGGGTGAGTGATATTTTCTCTGATTGGCTGTAGTTTTATATGTTCTTGTTGAACTGGCACTGCATATTGTAGCTTGTTGACCTGGGCAGAGACAAAACAGGTTAGACAATTGGTAATATGTGGAGCAATCATAAGCAGCATCAATATGGTGATGACAGGGACTAGTAGGGGCATTAGCCAACTCCAGATTTCCCATTGCCAGGAAGATCCCCCAAAGAGAGATTGTAGCCACCCTGAGAACTCTCCAGCTCATTCTTTGAGATCCTGTAGGGTCTGAATGTTTTTCTTGAAGACTGTGAGACTTTAACTTGGCTGGAGGTATTTACCCAGAAACGACAAGTCTCATTCAAGATGACTCAAGTCCCTCCTTGTTCAGGAATCAGGAGATCTATCTCCTGTCTATTTTGAAGTACAACCCCTGTTAAGCAGTGTTGGCTCTGTAGAACTATCCTGAGAAATCTTATGCCCCAAAACTTAGTTTTGAGGGTGTTCATTAGAATGACACTCATTTGTAGTCCTAAATAGGTTTCTGAGATCTCCCAGGAGCTCACAGGTGTGTTGAGTGTTCTCTTCTGTTTTCTTCCATGGCTTGACTAGTGAGTAGTGAATCCAGGAATCATGTCCTGGTACCTTGACTGCTGTGGGGGTAGAAAGTATTACAGGGTAGGGGCCCTTCCATGTGGGCTGGAGTTGAGCCTTTGGAGACCCATCTTTCCAGACTTTAATTAGGACTTGAGTCCCTGGAGCATATAGTGGTGGCGCTTTAGAATCTTTTGGGTCCTGGTTGACACCCCCAAGCATATATCCTATTGGGATTGCCCAAAGCCATGGTATAAGACTGGAGGGTCTGAATCTCTGGATCTAGGAAGAGGTCATTGACATAAACAAAAGGTCTCCCATATAGCATCTCTTAAGGACTAAGACCAGCCTGTTCCTTAGGGGCAATACAGGTGTGGAGGAGAGCTATTGGTAAAGCCTCCTTCCATCCCAGGGAGGTCTCCTGGGTTATCTTTTTTATCGTTGATTATAAGAATTCATTGGCTCTTTCTACTTTTCCTAAAGACTGAGGCCTCCAGGCACAGTGGAGATAATAAGTAATGCCCAATGCTCTAGAGACCTCTTGGGTGACCTTAGAAATAAATGATGTCCCATTGTTGCTTTGTAATGACCTGGGCAGACCAAATCTCAGAATGATTTCATGGAGCAGTTTTTTTTTTTTTTTAACCACCTCCTCAACCTTCTGAGTCTGGGTGGGAAAACCTTCAGTCCATCCTGTGAATGTATCTGTCATGACTAATAAGTATTTATACCCTTGAGAAACTGGCATCTGGGTGAAGTCCATCTGCCAGTCCTCTTCTGTGTAGGTCCCATGTCATTGAACGGGCTGGGCCAGCTGGGGTCTTCAAGCTCCTTGGGAATTGTTTAATTGGCAAGTGGGACAAGAGGAGACCACTTGGCTTATAGTTGTTTGGAGGCCTGTCCGTCTGAAGGGCCTTTCTAATAATCTTTGGAGGGCCTTTTCCCTTAAATGAGTGGTGGCATGTAAGGAGTTAACCAACTTCCATTGGAGGTTCCCAGGCAGAAAAAAGAGTCCCTCCTTTTGGAACCACCCCATATGATCTTCTTGAAAGCCCTCACTCTTAGCCTTAAGAGTCTTACCTTCAGTATATTGAAGGAGTTTCTGGCAAATTAGTCTGTGGAACTAAGGTGGCAACCCCTATTACATCATTGTTCTGTAATGCTTCTCTCTTAGCTGCCTTATCAGCTGCTTGGTTCCTTCATGCCACTTCTGTGCTCCCTTTTTGGTGTCCTTTACAGTGGGAACTGAAACCTCGGTGGGCAGATGTACTGCCTCTAAGAGCCTAAGGATTTGGTCACCATATTTGACTGGGGACCCTTGGGTGGTCAAGTGGCCTCTTTCTTTCCAAATAGCAGCATGTTCATGTAGCACCAGAAAGGCATATTTGGAGTCAGAGTAAATGGCTATTCTTTTTCCTTTTCCCAGCTCTAAAGCTTGAGTCAGGTCTATGAGCTCAGCTAATTGGGCTGAAGTACCTGGTGGCAAAGGTTTACAGCCTTTATGGTCTCAAAATTGGAGACTACTGCATATCCAACTTTTCTTTTTCCATCCAAGACAAAGCTGCTTCCATCAGTGTACTAGATTTCCTCAGGATTGATCAGAGGATCTTCTTAAAATCCCTCTTGGGGTTTTATCCAATGGTCCAAAATTTCTAGGCAAGAGTAAAAGGGGAGAGAGCCCTTGGGGGTAGGCAGGAAGGTAGCTGGGTTAAGAACCTGACAAGAGGTTATAGTCAGGCCTGGATTTTCCATCAACAATACTTGATATCTGAAGATCCTTTGGTCAGACATCCATAAATGGCCTTTCCCATTCAGGAGTTGTTTCACTTGGTGGCTGGTAAAAATAGTTTGCCCCCAAGAGAGAGTTTTAAAGCATCTTCTATCAGGACTGCAATAGCTGCAAGATTTCAAAGGCAGGGAAAGATCTCTTCCTAATAAGGGAGTGGGACACTCAGGGACCACCAGAAACTGGTGGGAAAATATTTATCCATCCCAGCAACAAAGAAGTGCTCAGATGAATATTTTTGTAATTGTTTTTCCTGTAGCACCCGAAATGGTACACGTTTGCGGGGAGAAGGCTCTGGAGCAGGAGGTCAGGACAGAGTAGGTAGCCCCTGTGTCAACCAAGAAATTCTCGGACCTACTTGCCACATCCAGTTGCACCCTTGGCTCCAGCCCCTTGATGGTTGTCTGTAACAGGCAGGCTGGCTGGATTGGGCTGCTTTAGTCCTGTTGAACCATCATGAGGGAAGGCTTGGCGCTTGATCTTGAGGCTCTTGGGTCCTGAGGGCAGAGTGTCACCCAGGGTCCCAGTTGATGGCATTTGTAGCAAGCAGTTTTAGGAGACTTGTCACGGTTTGGACACTCTTTGGTCCGGTGTCTCACCTGTCTACAGATTAGGCATTTGCCTTGTGCCTAAGACTTGGGGTTTGACGTAGGGCTTCCCTGGAGGGCGGTCAGCATCTGGGCATGCCTTGTCTCTTTCCTTTTCTCCCTTTCCTGGGCCATGGCCTCCCTCTCCTGTTCTCTGTTATAAAAGGTTTTGGTGGCTCTCTGGACCATCTCATCCAAAGAGGCAGCAGTGTCCTGCTGGTGTAGCTGTTTTATCTTTATCCTGATGTCTGATGCACATTGGAACAGGAATTTGTCCCTTAAAATCACTTGTCCCTCGTAAGAGTCTTAAGTCCAGATTCGTAAACTTTTGGAGGGCCTCTTTTAACCTTTCCAGAAAAGCAATGGGGTTCTTGTTGGGCTGCTGAGTTATTGCTGAGACTGGGCATAATACCACAGCTAGGCTTCTTTCTATTTCCATGGGTGGACTTCCTTAGGGATGAGTCTTTCTGAAGCTTATCCTACCCAGTACTGTTGCAACCTGAGGCCCGGGCATCCCTGGATCAGGGTGCAGATCCCCAGGCAGGTTGAGGCATGGCAGCTTCCTGGAGATCAGCAGGTCAAGGCATGTTGGCCTCCCAAGAATTGGTCCCTGGGTAGGTAGAGGCATGTCGACCTCCTGGGACCCATGGACTGGCGGATCCCCAAGCAGGTTGAGGCGTGACAGCCTTCCGAGGGCCAGATCCTTAGGCAGATCAAGGCAGGTCTACCTCCTGGGACCCCCAGACTGGAGTTGGGTATCCCCAAGGTCTCCAATGTGACTAGTGCTGGGTAGAATTAAGGGGTTGTAATCTTAACTCATTGCTGGTTTGTCCACTGTGGATGAGAATAGATAACATGATGTAAAATAATTCAAGCCTGTGTCCTGAGACTGCAAACCCGGTGAAACAGTCATAAGCCTTATCATCTTATTGCTCTGAGGGAATGTAAGTCATCTGATTTCCTCCCCTAGTCCTCCATAAGCGCAGTTTAGGGTGTTTCCAATGGTAAACATTTCATTGTCATAGACCCACTTTAGGTAGTAGCAGATGTAATGACAAAGGAGTGGGTTATTTGGTCCTGTTAGGGGCATTAAGAGTATTTTAATAATAAGTGGGGTGGAGCAATGTGGCCTACAAGAGGGCAGGGTCCTGACTGTAGAGTTAGTAAGTGGCTTAAGAACAAATTGGTAAGAGGCAACAGACCAGATGTTCCATAAAAGTGGAGTGGAGATTTGGTCCAAAGTTATGTTTGTAACTTTAGGAGAAGTGTGGCAAGGGTTTGGGCCCAAACAGCCTGCAGGGCTAACTCCCAGAGTGGCAAACATTATCCCTGGAAGCCCTGTTGCCCTTGAAGGGATGCCACCAACACATGGACTTCTAGCAGGCATTGTGTGTCCGTCACCCACCCTGGCGGGCCCACTGAGAGATGCTGTTGTTGCATGTTGTAGGAAACATGGAAGATGAAGGGCTGACTATCTAGAGGGCTTGGATATTGTACATTTTTCTCTCCCAAGGGCCAGCTGTTTTCTGGTTGTCCCTCCAGAATATTGTAGAGGCAACATTGTGGACCCAGATGCGACTCAGGAAAAGAGCATGAAACAGGAGGGAAGGAGTCAGGGCACAACTTTTCAAAGAATGACATAGCCCAAGGGCATAACATAAACCAATTAAAATCAAATTGGTCCAAGATGACAAGTCAAATTCAACTAAACCTTGAGCCCCAGTCTGCAAGCAAAATGATACAGAGGTGCCAGGACAGTTCCAAGGCACTGTCAAAAGACTGAGGAGTGGGTGGTTCCCCAATTGTTGGAGTGATCCTCCCACTCATTACCATATGAAATCACCTAGCTCATAAAAACTAACCACACCAGATTCCATGACCAGCGCCCTCACCCTCTGTGATAGCCCACACCCTGTGGAGTACAGGCCTGGGATTTCTTTGGAAGGAATGATGCTAAAGCTGAAACTCCAGTACTTTGCCCACCTCATGCAAAGAGTTGACTCATTGGAAAAGACTCTGATGCTGGGAGGGATTGGGGGCAGGAGGAGAAGGGGACGACAGAGGATGAGATGGCTGGATGGCATCACTGACACAATGGACGTGAGTCTGAGTGAACTCCAGGAGTTGGTGACGGACAGGGAGGCCTGGCGTGCTGCGATTCATGGGGTGCAAAGAGTGGGACATGACTGAGCAACTGAACTGAACTGAACTGAACTACTCCTTGGAAGAAAAGTTATGACCAACCTAGATCAGATCAGATCAGTCGCTTAGTCGTGTCCGACTCTTTGCGACCCCATGAATCGCAGCACGCCAGGCCTCCCTGTCCATCACCAACTCCCGGAGTTCACTCAGACTCACGTCCATCAAGTCAGTGATGCCATCCAGCCATCTCATCCTCTGTCGTCCCCTTCTCCTCCTGCCCCCAGTCCCTCCCAGCATCAGAGTCTTATCCAATGAGTCAACTATTCGCATGAGGTGGCCAAAGTACTGGAGACCAACCTAGACAGCATATTAAAAAGCAGAGACATTACTTTGCCAACAAAGTAATGCTAGTCAATGCTATGGTTTTTCCAGTAGTCATGTATAGATGTGAGAGTTGGACTATAAAGAAGGCTGAGCACCAAAGAATTGATGCTTTTGAACTGTGGTGTTGGAGAAGACTCTTGAGAGTCCCTTGGACTTCAAGGAGATCCAACCAGTCCATCCTAAAGGAAATCGGTCCTGAATAGTCATTGGAAGGACTGATGCTGAAGCTGAAACTCCAATACTTTGGCCACCTGATGTGAAGAACTGACTCATTTGAAAAGACCCTGATTCTGGGAAAGATTGAAGGCAGAAGAAGAAGGGGATGACAGAGGATGAGATGATTGGATGGCATCACCAACCTGATGGACATGAGCTTGAGCAAACTCTGAGAGCTGGCGATGGACAGGAAAGCCTGGCGTGCTGCAGTCCATGGGATCACAAAGAGTCAGACACGACTGAGCAACTGAATTGAACTGAACTGGACTGTAGCCCACCAGCCTCCTCTGTCCATTGGATTCTCCAGACAAGAATATTAGAGTGGGTTGCCATTTCCTTCTCCAGGAAAGGATCGAAACTGTAATGGCAGGTGGATCCTTCACCACTGAGCCACCAGGGAAGCCTGACTTTAAATATTAGTTGAGTGTGAACATTAAGTACTCAGCTGTTAGCTTTAATGGTTAATTATGTTTTCTATCCTACAAGAGAAATGAGGAAGATTGGCTTTCATTGGCCTTAAATATTCAGTCACATTTTGTCTGTCTCTTCTGGATTGCTCCCCTCTATTTTAAGATAACTAAGGATGCTTTCCATACTGTTTATGGAGTTCTTACAACAAGAATACTGGAGTGGTTTGCTATTCCCTCCTTCGGTTGGAAGGAAAACTGTAACCAACCTAGACAGCATATTAAAAAGCAGAGACATCACTTTGCTAACCAAAGTCCATATAGTCAAAGCTATAGTTTTTTGAGTAGTCATGTACAGATATGAGAGTTGAACCATAAAGAAGGCTGAGCAGCAAAGAATTGATGCTTTTGAATTGTGGTGTTAAAAAGACTCTTGAGAGTCCCTTGTACTGCAAGGGAGATGAAAGCAGTCAATCCTGAAGAATTGAATATTCATTGGAGGGACTGATGCTGAAACTGAAACTCCAATACTTTTGCCACCTGATGCGAAGAGCCAACTCATTGGAAAAGACCGTGATGCTAGGAAAGATTGAAGGCAAAATGATAAGGGGGTGGCAGAGGATGAAATGGCTAGACAGTATCACTGACTCAGTGGATGTGAATCTGAACAAACTCTGGGAGCTAGTGAAGGATAGCGGAGTCTGGCATGTTGCAGTCCATGGGATCCAAAGAGTCAGTCATGAGTTAACGACTGAACAACAAAAAACAAAGGGTCCAGCTCATGAAATTATTTACTTGTTGATTTGAAACATTCCAGTTTCTGCTTGAAGAAGGAACTGCTTTTTTAGCTGTCTTTGAGATCAAGTGGATAGTTCAGTTATGTTGACTAATATAACACTTTTGTTATTATTTAAAAACAACAGCACCTACCTTGTTTTTCCCCCTTAATAAGACCCTTCAGTCAGAAGCTTACAAATAGCTATCAGCTAATCCAAGCCTTGAAATCTAACTTTAATTTTAACAATTGAAAAAAACATAATTTTGATGATGTCTAGTGACTCTTTAACATTCTAAATAAGGCAAAGTTAGTATATTTTGCTCTAAAAATGTGTCATCATTTATGTCTTCAAATTGGTAATGTTTTAGGTATTATAAAATAAATCCCTTAAATTTATTTTTTGACAGCAAATAATATAAATCTCTATTGGAATATGACTGTAACACTTAGTGAAAACTATTGTTTTTCTTACTAATGGCTTCTAGCAATGTGAAAAGAAAAATTCTCAAAATGTGGGGGGAAGAAAAAAAATTCATAAAAGTATAATCATCATTTTGTGGTTAAACAGTCTACTGAAAAATGGAAAAATGCAGTAAAAACTATTGAAGTAAGAGAGAGAAGCTAAGTCAGTGCTTTTAGTCAGTAGGATTTTCTCTTGATTAAAACTTGTATATAAATTGTTTGGGAATAAATGGAAGAACTCTATAGGAGTCAACAAAACTGTCTGGAGTGGGATGGGTGACGTGAACTTGAAAATGATCAGATAACTGACATTTAGTATTTAATATCAGGTAGATTTGGCCTTTTGCCTCCTAAAAGGAAGATAACCTTTTACTGGACAAACTGCCAAGTTATATTGGCAACAGCATTGTATAAACTGGACATTTAACATGCCTTCTCTATTTAAGTCCAACAGGATTTATGCACATACTTTCTCTTCATTGTTGTAATAGCAACATTCATTGGATAGCTAAGCATAATTCAAGCAGATAATTTTCTACCTCTTATTTATATTAAAGGAAACACTGAGCTTTATAAGCACAGTAAATTAACTTAAAATGATGTATCCTAGTTATTATTAAGACCACAACTCTTCAAGAAAACATCTTTTAAAATGTGTTTTTATGATTGCATTTTAAGCACAGTGGTAGTAATAGTGCTTTTACTCTGAGTTATGTAAAAGAAAGACATTGGAGGGTCTTTCTTAAAGTACAGGAATAACTTCATGGAAAACTTCTTTGAGAGTAGTTATCTCCTAAATACTAAAGAAGAGTTCATTATATAAAGTGTAAATGTAAGCTTTAAAGAACAAGTTGGTTGCTTTGAAGTAAAAATTTACCCCACCAACACTCCTCTGCATTTTCTTTATTATTTTTTATATCACAGTTTTTTTTTTTTCATCTAAGTTTTGCCAAAACCTGAAACACCGCCTTCCTTTCTCAGGTGGTCAAATTCATATTTGCCTTTTTCAGATCCAGTTCCAGAGTACTTAAGTTCACATAGGTTTTCCTGATATCTCTCACTTTAGGAGAGTTAGTGACTTCTCTTTTCTTATACTTCTGCTAAATCTAGGATCATTTGTATCATAATCCAGCAGCCCTTTCTGCAGTTAAGTAGCCTGCCTGTGTATTCATCCCTGGGGAAGATACCACTATCTGTCCATTTGTATAAAGCCAAAATACAGAGAGTCATCTTTGTTGTTTCCTTCCTTTTTATCTCTTCCTCTTGTGTGTTCATCTGCTCAGTTCAGTTCAGTCGCTCAGTCGTGTCCGACTCTTGGCGACCCCATGAACCGCAGCACGCCAGGCCTCCCTGTCCTAACTCCAGGGTTAGGGTTAGGGTTAGGGTTAGGGTCTACTAACTCCTGGAGTCTACCCAAACTCATGTCCATTGAGTCGGTGATGCCACCCAACCATCTCATCCTCTGTCATCCCCTTCTTCTGCCTTCAATCTTTCCCAGCATCAGGGTCTTTTCAAATGAGTCAGCTTTTCACATCAGGTGGCCAAAGTATTGAAGTTCCAGCTTCAACATCAGTCCTTCCAATGAACACCCAGGACTGATTTCCTTTAGGATGGACTGGTTGGATCTCTTCACCGTCCAAAGGACTCTCAAGAGTCTTCTCCAACACCACAGTTGAAAAGCATCAGTTCTTCAGTGCTCAGCTTTCTTTATAGTCCAACTCTCACATCCATACTTGACTACTGGAAAAACCATAGCCTTGACTGACGGACCTTTGTTGGTAAAGTAATGTCTCTGCTTTTAAATATGGTATCTAGGTTGGTCATAACTTTCCTTCCAAGGAGTAAGCGTCTTTTCTTTTCATGGCTGCAGTCACCATCTGCAGTGATTTTGGAGCCCCCCAAAATAAAGTCAGCCACTGATTCTACCGTTTCCCCATCTATTTCCCATGAAGTGATGGGACCAGATGCCATGATCTTAGTTTTCTGAATGTTGAGCTTAAGCCAACTTTTTCACTCTCCTCTTTCACTTTCATCAAGAGATTCTTTAGTTCTTCGCTTTCTGCCACAAGGGAGGTGTCATCTGCGTATCTGAGGTTATTGATATTTCTCCCAGCAATCTTGATTCCAACTTGTGCCTCACCCCAGCACAGCATTTCTCATGATGTACTCTGCATATAAGTTAAGTAAGCAGGGTGACAATATATAGCTTTGACGTACTCCTTTCCCAATTTGGAACCAGTCTGTTGTTCCATGTCCAGTTCTAACTGTTGGTTCCTGACCTGCATACAGGTTTCTCAAGAGGCAGGTCAGGTGGTCTGATAGTCACATCTCTTTCAGAATTTTCCACAGTTTATTGTGATCCACACAGTCATATAAAGCAGAAATAGATGTTTTTCTAGAACTCTCTTGCTTTTTCCATGATCCAGCAATTTGATCTCTGGTTCCTCTCCCTTTTCTAAATCCAGCTTGAACACCTGGAAGTTCATGGTTCACACATTGCAGAAGCCTGGCTTGGAGAATTTTGAGCATTACTTTACTAGCATGTGAGATGAGTGCAATTGTGGTGTAGCTTGAGCATTCTTTGGCATTGCCTTTCTTTGGGAGTGGAATGAAAACTGACCTTTTCCAGTCCTGTGGCCACTGCTGAGCTTTCCAAATTTTCTGGCATGTTGAGTGCAGCACTTTCACAGCATCATCTTCCAGGATTTGAAATAATAGCTTAACTGGAATTCCATCACCTTACTAGTTGTGTTCGTAGTGATGTTTCCTAATGCCTACTTGACTTCACATTCCAGGATGTCTGGCTCTAGGTGAGTGATCACACCATTGTGATTATCTGAAGATCTTTTTTGTACAGTTCTTCTGTGTATTCTTGCTCCCTCTTCTTAATATCTTCTGCTTCTGATAGGTCGATACCATTTCTGTCTTTTATTGAGCCCATCTTTGCATAAAATGTTCCCTTGGTATCTCTAATTTTCTTGAAGAGATCTCTAGTCTTTCCCATTCTATTGTTTTCCTCTATTTCTTTGCACTGATCACTCTCCTTGCTATTCTGTGGAACTCTGCATTCAGATGCTTTTATCTTTCCTTTTCTCCTTTGCCTTTTGCCTCTCTTCTTTTCACAGCTATTTGTAAGGCCTCTTCAGACAGCCATTTTGCTTTTTTGCATTTCTTTCTCATTCGCTTAGTCATGTCCAATTCTTTGCAACCCTATATGAACTGTATGTAGCCTGCTAGGCTCCTCTGTCCATGGAATTTTCCCAACACAATACTGGAGCTGTTGACATTTCCTCCTCCAGGGTTCCCACCCCACAGATCAAACTCGAGTTGGCAGTCCAGTTCTTTACTACTGAACTGCCCGGGAAGCCGACCATTACCAACCATTATCATGTCAGTTTTCCCTGCTAAATATCTTTATCAGTCTGGTTTGATCTCCAGTGTCTCCTCCACATTTTGAACTCTCATCATCTCTGCCAGAGTTGCATAGGGCAAGTGTATGTGGGGAGGGGTGTAGGGCTTCCTTGCCTTCCCTGCATATGTCATTCTCCCACCATCTATGCATTTTCACCAACCTGAAAACTCTCTACCCCATACTGTTGGGATGTTTATGGAGGCTTCATCATGTGAGTATGATCAATTATTCACTCCATTCTGGCCCCTTTCTCCTCTCTAGAGATTAAGAAATGGGGCTGGAAATTCCAGGAATATGGCTTGGTCTTTCTGGTGACCAGCCCTCATCCAGGAGCCCACCTCGAGTCACCCGATAGAACAAAAGACATTGCTATCACCCAGGAAAATCAGTGAGACTTAGGAACTCTGTGTCATGAACTGGGGCTCAAAGGCTAAATGTTAGAACAAAATTCTCCTAGCACCTCTATCTACAAGAGTTTTATGAGCTCTGTACCAGGAACTAGGGACAAAGACCAACACGTATTTTATTTCACAAGGTATATCTATAGCTTTTTTATTTGTTTTTTTCCACTTGGCAAAATGCATTTAAGATTTATCCAGGACTTCCCTGGCAGTCTAGTGGTCAAGACTCTACACTTCCACTGTGGGGGATACAGGTTCAATCCCTGGCTGGAGAACTAAGATCATGCCTGCTGTGCAGCATGGCCAAAAATTTTCCAGAAGAAAAGACTTCAACATGAATGTTGAGGTTAGACAGAAAACAACAAAACTCTGTAAAGCAATCATCCTTCACTAAAAAATAAATTTTAACAAGAAAAAAAGGCTTATTCAAGTTGTACAAATTTTTTTATTAGTTTTTATTTTTAATTAGTTTTTATTACTGCATGGTACTCTGTTGTAATGATGTACCACAGTTTGTTCATCTATTGAGGGACGTCTTGGCTGCTTCCACTTTCATGAATAAAGCCGCTTGAAACATTCATGTGCAGGGTTTTGTGTGAACATAAATTTTCTCATCAGTTTGTGGACTACCTAGGAGTGCTATTGCTGAGTTGTATGGGAAGTCTTTAATTTTATAGGAAGTTTCCAAATTGTTTTCCAGAGTGGTTGTACCATTTTACATTTCTGCCAATAGAGGCATGTCCTATGGCTCTGCATTCTCATTAACATTTAACATTGTAGTATTTTTTTAAATTTGAGCTATTCTAATAGGTATGTAGTGGTACCTTATTGTTTTAATCTGCATTTTCATAGTGACAAGTGATGTTCCGTATTTTTCGTATACTTATTTACTATCATTACATCATCTTAATGAAGTGTGTGTTCAGATCTTTTGCTCTTCTAAAAAACTGGGTTGGTTTTTTCCTTACTGTTGAGTTTTAAGGGCTCTATATACATTTTGGATGCAGTCCTTTATCAGATATGTTATTTGCATGTATTTTTCCTAGTGTCTTTCCCAAAGGAAAGTTTAATTGTGATAAAGTCCAATTTTTAATTTTTTCCGTCATGTGTTACTTTTGATATTATGTGCAAAAGCTGTTTGCCAGAGGTAAAAGAGATTTGTATTCCCCTACATGTTTTGTACATGTGCTTTACATTTATATTTATGAACTATTTTGAATTAATTTTTGTGTAAGTTATGAGATATGTGTTTATGTTCATTTTTTGGCATTTGATTATCCAGTTGTTCCAAGCATTTATTCATATAGACTATCCTTTCTTCATCTGATTGCATTTGTGCTTTGTGAAAAATCAGTTTACTGTATTTGTATGGATCTATTTCTTGTCTCTCTTTTATTCCATTGATCTGTGTGTCCTTTCTTTTGCCAGTACCACACTGTAACATTATAGTGTAGTGTTGTAACTAGCTTTGAACTCATAATGTGAGTCCTCTGACTTTGTTCATATTTTCAGAATTGTTTGGCTATTTCTGGTACCTTTACCTTTCCATGTACATTTTAAAATCAGTCTTTTGATATTTAGCTTTCTGGAATTTTTATTTGGATTGCCGTGAATGAATAAGTGAAATTCAGAATAAGTGACATCTTAATAATGTGAACTCTTCTAATCCATTAACATGGGATTTTCTGATTTTTTTCATCAGTGTTTTGGACTTTTCCAAAAAGTGTTTGTTAGATTTATTCCTGAGTGTCGTTTTGCCCACAATGCTATCCTTTTTTTTTTTTTTTTTTAAGTTTCAAATACTACTTGTTCATTACAGGTGCACAGGAGAACAATTGAGTTTTATATGTTGTCCTTGTATCTTGCCACCTGCTAAACTTAATTATTAGTTCCAGGAGGTTTTTTTGTAGATTATTTGGGGTTTTCTACATAGACAATCATTTCATCTTTGAATAAAGGTAGTTTTATTTTTTCCTGTCCGTCTGTATCTCTTTTAACTTCCTTTGTTTGCCTGTTTGTACTTGGTGGGACTACGCATGAAAGTGAAAGTGTTAGTCACGCAGTCGTGTCCAACTCTTTGTGACCTCATGGACTGTAGCCCGCCAGGCTCCTCTGTCCATTCTTCAGGCAAGAATCCTGGAGTGGGTTGCCATTCCCTTCTCCAGGAGATCTTCCCAACCCAGGGGTTGGACTTGGGTCTCCTGCATTGCAGGCAGTTTCTTTACTGGTTGAGCCACTAGGGACTACACATACAATGTGGTAAAGGATGGTGAGAGAGCACATCTTTGCCTTATTCTCAGTCTCACAGGGAAAGCATTCATTTTCTACTAGAAGTATGTTAACTGTAGGCTTTTTGTGTATACCTTTTATTAGGTTAAGGAAGTTTCCTTCTGTTGCTAGTTTTTGAGAGTTTTTTTTATCATGGGTGAGTGTTAAATTCTTTCTCTTTTTGATTCTGTTCGGTTCTAAAATCAAATAGGTCATTTAATATGTCATTGTTGTTCAGTTGCTGAGTCGTGTCTGACTCTTTGCAACTCCATGGACTGCAGCACGGCAGGCTTTCCTGTCCCTCACTATCTATGGAGTTTGCTCAGATTCATGTCCATTGAGTTGGTGATGCTGTCTAACCATCACATCCTCTGCTGCCCCCTAATATGTCATTAGAACTTAAATAATTACATTTTTTCTTATATAATTACATTTAAACACAATCTTTATTTTTGATAAAAGGAAGAGTCTTAAAATATGTAAATACATGTTTAATATGTAACAGATTAATACCTCATTTTATCATGGAATGAATAGAAAAATATGTAAAGGCAATTTATTATGTAATTTTAAATAATTTTTTTTTCTTTAACTTAAATTATATGATGTACAAAACAATGAAAAATATTTCAAAACTTCCCTTAAGGAGAGGGTGTTAAGTTCTTTATTACTATTAAAATAATTTTAGAATAGGAAAGGCATTGTATAATATACATCAGTTTGAGAAGTATCCAACTTATTCTGTGGACTTTAGTTTTTAACAATCATTTACACAATGTTGGGAATTTCATGACAAAATTGGATGCAGAAAAACTTGTGTGAGAGCCAGAGAGCACACTTCTGCTCAGCTTCTTGTGATAAATGGACAAAAGGTTAAGCCATCAGTCCATTTCCCAGTGTCTATTAAACAGTGACTTTCTTTGTGTTGCTTCACTTGTTAGAGCAATATAACAAGTGTTATTGAGAGGTGAAACAAAGCAAGTCTTACATCAGACACTGATAGCTTTTTAAAAGTTGAAATGGGATGTTATTGGGTGTTCCAAAGAGTATACTGATAGTACATTTTTGTGGAAACCACTGCTCCAGAGTAAACTGTATTAGAAATCAAATCAGCATTATATTTTAATGATCCTAATGTAAATATAAATAAATATTGTGTGTCTAATGCACCAGTTTTAGATAGTAATATTGTGGGCTAGGGAAGAAATTAAAAAAAAAAAAACAAAACTAAAAAAAAAATTGCCAGCCACAGGTTTATTTTCCTTAGCCATTTACTCATGGTAGAGTTTATTTTCTGTACAAAGAAACCTTTTATACATAAGATATAGCCTTAAGCATGATGTAAAAGGTAGACCAGTTAAGTATATAATGCTTTCAGAAGCATGCAGTGTTATTTATGACCTTTCCTATCATGGCCATGGAGTATTTCTTGAGCGTCCATGCAGATTAGATCTTGAACAGCTGCATGGAACACACAGGAGTCATGATTCCTGTTTCTGTGAACTAACTTGAATAAAGTCTTTCATCTAAATCTCTCGCTGTTTGTCTATTTCATGAATCCCTCATCTCATCTCTGAAGGGCTCCATTCAGTTTAATACAGTTCAACATTGTAGTTTAGATCTCTAGAAATTGCTTTTGTAACTCATAATGCACAAAAAAGATAACAAGTTGAAATAATTTCAAAAAAATTTTAAAGAATTATATAAAATCTACTTCAAAATGATTTTGAGGGTGAAGATTTAGAATGATAACTAGGGATTCTAATTCAAACTTAACTAGTTTTGTTAACTACTTAACTTCAAGTAGAATTTGTGTATTCTGAGTGTCCAGAAATTTTTCTGTATTGTAATAGGGACTAATGGAATTATGAGAGATAAGTGTGTTGAGATGTTTGTTAATGAGTTCACTTGTTTTATGTATCTTTATAGTGCTGCCATTCTGGCCTCTTAGTCCTCATAATCTGAGGCTACTGTCACATCCCATGTTCTGTATGAAGTGTTCTGCAGCCACTTTAGCAGTGATTAAACTGAAAAAGTCACTATAATATTATTTAAATTAATTTGTTAGGAAAATATCAGATAATTTTTTCCTCCTGGGTACTTGTATCACTTACTGCCACTTTTAAGGCAGTAACCCATCTGTTGCTTTCCATTTTATGTTGAATGCTTCTTACTCTGTCTACATATTACAATTTCTTTAAACTCAGGAATCTTAATTTACTTGAATCTTCATAAAATATGTACTTTTTTCATTGCCTGGGTATCTACATGTGTGTTCCCTTTTGATAATGAAGATGGTCAAATTTGACTGTAATTTTATTAATGAGCTTATTTATCATATTAAAACCATCTGGTCATAATGTTAGAAATCTGGTATATGTTTCTTTTCTTTGAGTGTATGAAAATTAAGGAGCCAGAGAAATTTTGGTCTAAAGGTTTCTAACTTCAAATGACAAAAACACAAAAGGAGTTTGAGTATTATATATTAGGAATGAAATTATGTAGGTGGCATTTATTTATGCAGTCAGGGAACATTATTGGTATCAACTGAATACTAGGCTCTGCTATATATAGCCTGGAGACAGAGTGATTAAAAAAATGACAAGATTGGTACCTGAAAGAGCTTATAGTCAGCAAATAGACAAAACATGTTGAAACCAGACAGTAACAATGAGCAGTGTATAAGGATTATGAATACTGTAGGGTAGTGTGTTCACTGGAAGGAATGATGCTAAAGCTGAAGCTCCAATACTTTGGCCACCTCATGCAAAGAGTTGACTCTTTGGAAAAGACTCTGATGCTGGGAGGGATTGGGGGCAGGAGGAGAAGGGGATGACAGAGGATGAGATGGCTGGATGGCATCACCGACTCGATGGACGTGAGTCTGAGTGAACTCCGGGGGTTGGTGATGGACAGGGAGGCCTGGCATGCTGCGATTCATGGGGTCGCAAAGAGTCGGACACGACTGAGCGACTGAACTGAACTGAACTGAGGGTAGTGTGAGAGATAGCAGCTGAATGAAGGGTGAGCTACTTTGTATACAGTGTGATTAGAAAAGCCCTTTTAGAGGAAGATACAAAGTATGACCAAAAGGAAGTACCTAGAATTCTGGTCTCTGAATATGGTTTCTCTCTGAAAGGAATCAGAATTCCTCGGAAAACTAGCTTACTGAAGATCTAGAATAGGAACTGTAAAAGAAAACAAAATTATTTAAATATGTTGGGGTCATAATGTGGGCACCAACTTGGAGGAACTCCCACTGACCACTGATGTAGCATTTGGAGCACTGAGAGAATAATGACTGCAATAGATTGAAACACATCCATTATTCAAAATATGTGAGTGCATAATGTTACTTTAAAAATTCATTCTTCACTTTTGGACCAAAACTAGGCAGTCAAATATTTATCTTGCCTTTCCTATAAGAATTGTACCTTAGCATACCCAAATAGTCCATGAGGGGATACTTCTTTAAAAAAGAATTCAAGCTAACAAATGCATAAAGAATGATAAACTGTTCTCTTTTAATGAAATGAAACCAAACAGGCAGTGAAACTTTCTACATTTTTCTTTATATACATTTTAATATTTTGTGTTAGGAAATCTAAAAATCAGTTTAAAGGAGGAGCAGCAAGAATTCAGCCAGTAGGAATGAGAGTGATGGGAAGATATTTCATACAAATAACGCTTTGAAAAAGGTACAAAATTGAAAAAAAATCTGTCCAGATTCAGAGAAGTTTTAATAATTGTGTTCCCTAAAGTACAAGGCATGTAAATTAGAGTGTTGTGGATAAGCAGTTGTTTGTTAGTTTTCAGAATACATAGGACCTGAAAACAGTGAAACCAAACTATTGCCAAGTTCAAAAGGAATTGAGATTCAAAGGAGCTTCTCTATTATTCTTGCTTGGGCTCATTAAAAAAATAATAAACATTATTATTTTATTCAACAGAAGCATTCAACAGTGGATTTAATTAAGCCAAATTGATTTGGCATCAGACCTTACTAGAAAGGTATCATGTATAGAATGCACCATCGATTTTACTCGGGCAATTTGTGCTGAAAGTAGGCAGCCAATTAATGTGATTGTTCTTCATCTCAGCACTTGATTTGTTCTTTTTAAAGTTGCATGTATGGAGATGAATACCCCAAACTTAACGATTTCTGATCCATTACATTGGGCCCTGTTACAATATTAGGGGACCACATATGTTTCCTTCTAAAAGTAGTATGTTCTATACTCTGAGTAATTTAACCTCTCTTGCCAATGAAATCTTCTTCTCTATTCAAATTCTGATACCCACTGTACGTGTTACGAATAAATACTGTTTTGTCTAGGTTCATGTTTGTATGGATAACAATAATTGGGTATTTCTTTGTGAAACAAATTTTTCCCATTTAAGTGATTTGTGCCATGGTGTTATTTAAAAAGAAGAAGAAGAAAAAAAAAACAAACCCTGAAGTCTTGTCTTGAAAATTACTAGTATGGAATAGCACCAGAGTATGTGCATTAATTTTTCAAGCCTGTATTTATCTGTCTGCTCCAAATTGAATGTGTTGTACTATTTTCTGGTATATGAGTTTGGCTCCTTGGATTCAGAAATGCAATAAATGCTGCAACAGAGGAAAGATGGGAAATTGAGATGTCAGACTGAGTCATCAGAGCTCTGGAGGTGGACAGCTGTGTTCCCTGTGATATACCAGGGGTAGTTTGTTTCTATGGCTGGTCACATAGTTTGGTGAAATGAAAAGCATTTCAATTAAGTTTCAATTTTCTCATCTTTATACTTACCTTTTTCCTAAAAATGAGAACAAAAGAAGACTTTGAAAATAATGAAACCAGTTATAGTATTCTGCCATTTATCATTGATTCTTTACTTCTGAATTAAATTTACATATAGAAAGATGGGATTTGCTAAGTAGTATATTTTAAGGAAAAGAGCTTCCTTTATAGCACAATATTTATTTTATAATTTAATTTATATTACATTTGTATTTTTTAACAGGGTATCCAGAAGTTGGCTAGTCAGTATCTGAAGAGAGATTGGCCCGGAATAAAAGCTGATGATCGGAATGATTACAGGTAACTTAATCAGTATTCTTGCCCATTTTCTTTAAAACTTGTTTCACACAGAGCCATGTCACATATATATAATATAAAGACTCCAGGATTTTAAAAAATTTCTTCCTTTCTTTTGCTGTGTTTTTAGACATAATGTCAAAATTATTAAACAGTGTTAATGTTATACAACATATATAATCTATATGCAGTAGATCATTTTCATGTATCTTAAGTCTAGATTATGTTCTGTTAAATTGATGGACACTCTCATAAAGAATTTAAAGTAGATGACAATGGAACACAACTTGTTTCCTCAGTGACCTATAGATGAAACACACTCTTATAGCAATAATGAAACAGGATAATGATGTTCTATCATGATCTTGATTCTTTACTTCTGAAACAAATTCTACATTTGAAAAGATAGAATTGTGTGAGCCTAGGGAAAAAGAGTTTGTGTGTGTGTGTGTGTGTATACTTTATACACACCCAGGGTATCCAGAAATTGACTAGTCAATATCCACATACAAATTTTAAAGAAGGTAGGTGACAATGGAATATAAATTGTGTCATCATACAGACGTTTTATAGCTGATTAACAATTTTGTGACAGTTTCAGGTGAACAGTGAAGGAACTCAGCCATACATATACATGTATCCATTCTCTCCCAAACCCTGCTCTCATCCACATTGCCACATAACATTGAGTAGAATTTCATGTGCTATACAGTGGGTCCTTGTTGGTTATCCATTATAAATATAGCAGTATGTACATGTTCATCCCACACTCCCTAACTATCCCCAGAAACTGATTTGTTCTCTAAGTCTGTGAGTCTCTGTTTTTAAGTAAGTTCATTTGTATCATTTCTTTTTCGATTCCAGGTGTACAGATATCATACGATATTTTTTCTTCTCTGTCTGACTTAGTTCACTCAGTATGACAATCTCTAGGTCCATTTGTGTTGCTGCAAATGGCATTATTTCATTCTTTTTAATGACTGAATCAGATTCCATTGTATATATGTACCACGTCTTCTTTATCTATTCTTCTATTGATAGATATTCAGGTTGCTTCCATGTAGTACTACAGTGAACATTGGGGTGCATGTATCCATCATTCTGACTGGTATGAGGTGATACCTCATTGTAGTTTTGATTTGCATTTCTCTAATAATTAGCAGTGTTGAACATCTTTTCATGTGCCTCTTGGCCATCTGTATGTTTCCTTCAGAGAGATGTTTACTTACATCTTCTGCCCATTTGTTGATAGGATTGTTTGCTTTAATGCTGTTAAACCTCATGAGCTCTTTGTAAATTTTGGAGACTAATCCCTTGTTGGTCACATCATTTGCAAATATTTTCTCCAAATCCATACAGATATCTTTAAAGTATTTATAATTTTGTTTAGACTTGGATGTCTTTTTTTGCAGTTAATTTGGAAGTATTTATTAGGTTTTGTACTCAAGACTGTCCTTAGTGTTGAGGGAAACTATGTCAAAGACAGGGTTTCAGAGTTTGCAGTCTGGTTGAAGTTACGACTAATTATTACTCATGAAGCAATAGCAGAGAATCCAGGGTAATTAAGAACTCAGTATTGAAATGTGTGGTTTGGAATCTGAATATTTATCAGGTTACTGGATCATAAGATAATTTCTTAACAGAGCTAGAAAACTGAAGAATATACAAGAAACCTTAACAGTATTGCTGATGTAAGTAAAGCCTGACCTAGAAAGAGGTTGCTTGCTAAACAGTAGAGAAGAACTCCAACTTATAGATAGGTTATATTCCAAGTTTGTTTGAAATTCAGGATGTGGGCTGCCAAAGAAATAAGGCTAAGGTTATGCCCCCAGGCTAACTTATACAACCTAACTTTTAAAAGTATGGTAAGCCACTGGAAAAGGGAATGGCAAACCACTTCAGTATTCTTGCTTTGAGAACTTCAGGAATACTATGAAAAGGCAAAAAGATAGGACACTGAAAGATGAACTCCCCAGGTCAGTAGGTGCCCAATACGCTACTGGAGGTCAGTGGAGAAATAACTCCAGAAAGAATGAAGGGATGGAGCCAAAGCAAAAAGAATACCCAGCGGTGGATGTGACTGGTGACAGAAGCAAGGTCCGATGCTGTAAAGAGCAATATTGCATAGGAACCTGGAATGTCAGGTCCATGAATCAAGGCAAATTAGAAGTGGTCAAGCAGGAGATGGCAAGAGTGATGGTCGACATTTTAGGAATCAGTGAACTAAAATGGACTGGAATGGGTGAATTTAACTCAGATGACCATTATATCTACTACTGTTGGCAAGAATCCCTTAGAAGAAATGGAGTAGCCATCATAGTCAATGAAAGAGTCCAAAATGTAATACTTGGATGCAATCTCAAAAATGACAGAATGATCCCTGTTCGTTTCCAAGGCAAACCATTCAAAATTGTAGTAATCCAAGTCTGCCCCAACCAGTAATGCTGAAGAAGCTGAAGTTGAACGGTTGAAGTTGAGTACAGAATGAAGCAGGGCAAAAGCTAATAGAGTTTTGCCGAGAGAATGCACTGATCATAGCAAACACCTTCTTCCGATAACATAAGAGAAGACTCTATACGTTGACATCACCAGATGGTCAATACCGAAATCAGATTGATTATTTTCTTTGCAGCCAGATGGAGAAGCTCTATATAGTCAGCAAAAACAAGATTCCCTGGAGAAGGGAATGGCTACCCATTCCGGTATTCTGGCCTGGAGAATTCCATGGACAGAGGAGCCTGGAGGGCTACAGTCCATGGGGTTGCTAAGGGTTGGACACGACTGAGCGACTTCACTTTCACTTTCCACTTTCATGCATTGGAGAAGGAAATGGCAACCCACTCCAGTGTTCTTGCCTGGAGAATCCCAGGGACGGGGGAGCCTGGTGGGCTGCTGTCTATGGGGTGGCACAGAGTCAGACACGACTGAAGCGACTTAGCAGCAGCAGCAGCAGCATTCTGCCTTCCTCTGCAAAGCCTCACCTCCTAATACCATTATCACCTTTGAGGAACAGGATTTCCACATATGAATTCTGGGGGAACACAGACATTCAGACCATAGCAGGTCTTTTCTATGTAAATATTCCTTGGAGTTCCCTCAGCTCTCTAGTGACTATTTTAAGTAATCTTATCTATTTTCCTGTCTTTAAATATTGCCTATAAACTAGTAATGATCTGTGTTTTTATGAACTCTGCAGCTTGGGAGCAGACCTCATTTTCTCTTAGGAATGTTAAGTAGCTGCTTCTCTGCTTTCACAGTTTCATTTGCCACAGTACCACCAACCATATATATGTCTTTGTAAAACAGGCCTACTCTCACCCCTTACTTGAAAATTTTCTATTGTTTCTCCCTTCTAATAGTATGAAATTTTCTAAAAATTATGATATCCAAAGCCACAAGGAATCTTGACCCCAAATTACCCTTCTTTCCTCCTTTCTGGCCGTTCTCTTTGTTTCATGCTTGGTTCCCCAGCTCTTGGGAGCGTTAAGCTGCAGCTGTATTGTAGTTCTTACTACACCTCGACTGGACTAAGTATCAGTCATTCCCCGCTTTTACTTCTGTTATCTAGGATGAGGGTAGTCTCCCTATGTACTACCAAGACCAACAATACGTGGACACTTATTTATTAAGCACCATACTTTTTCCTTGTATCAGTCACTATATAAGTTAATCTTAGATTATGAATTTAACTTGCCAGCGTTTTCTAGAGTCTTCTTGATGTGTGATGTTGTTTTCCAAGTCAAAAAAGATCTGTGATTTTGTTTGTTAGTTTTTACTTAAAAAGAGTAATAATGGTTTCATGTGCAGTTTTAAGAAATAAGACAAAGAGCGCTCTTACGATCTTCACTCAGTTTCCCCAGTGGCATTATCTTGCATAACTGTAATACAGCATCACAATTAAGACATCAATATTGATACAATCCACCAGTCTAATTCAGAATTCACCAGTTTTATATGCACTCATTTGTGTGTATGTAGGTGTATGCATATTAAGTTCTGTGGTGTTTTATCACATATGTAGATTTATGTGACCACTGCTGCAGTCAAATAAATTTGTTGGTTTGTTTCCTAATAAAAATTTTTCCTGATAAGGTTTGATCTGTTTTCCAGTGCATTAGTTATATGAGAAATAGTTTACAGCATGATTTTAGGTGGTATATGATCAGTTTTTTTTTTTTTAATTTTTTTGCCACATCATGCAGTATGTAAAATCTTAGTTCCCCATAGGAATCGAAGCCATGCCTCCTACTTTGGGAGTGTGGGATCTTTTTTTTCCCATTAATTTTTTTTATTTGAATTGAAGGATAATTGCTTTACAATATTGTGATTTTTTTTTTTTTTTTGCCATATATCAACATGAATTGGCCACAGGTATACATGTGTCCCCCCATCCTGAATCCCCCTCCCACCTCCATCCCCACCCTATCCTTCTGGATTGTCCCAGAGCGCTGACTTCGGGTGCCCTGCTTCATGCACTGAACTTGCACTGGTCATCTGTTTTACATATGCTGATGTACATGTTTCAGTGCTATTCTCTCAAATCATCCCATCTTTGCCTTCTCCCACTGAGTCCAAAAGTCTGTTCTTTACATCTGTGTCGCCTTTGCTGCCCTGCATGTAGGATCATCAGTCCTGTCTTTCTAAATTCCATATATATGCATTAATATACAGTATTTATCTTTCTCTTTCTGACTTACTTCAACCTGTAATAGAGGGAGTATGGAGTCTTAACCACTGGACCAGTGAGGAATCCTAGATCGATATTTTTGGATTCTACTAATTATAACTTGATTATTATGGCAAGTTTTATTTTTTAATTATAGTAGAATATGAATTGTAAGATACATATATCTTAATTTAAGAGATCAGTCATTTTAACAAAAAAGATAACAATGATATAGGAGATATGAGGCACAAACTATGTAAGATATACATGAAGAACTTAGGATACCCTTTTTATTAGAGTGAAGACACCTTTTTTTTTACTTTTTATTTTATTTTTGGTTGCACTGGGTCTTCATTGATTCGCATGGGCTTTCTCTCTCTGCAGCATGCAGGACCTACTCTTCGTTGTGGTGTGCAGGTTTCTTGTTGCAGTGGCTTCTCTTGTTGCGGAGCACAGGCTTTAGGTGCATGGCCTTCAGTAGTTGTGTCTTGCAGGCTTAGTTTCTGTGTAGTATGTGGAATCTTTCCAGACCAGGGATTGAACCCATATCCCCTGCATCGGCAGTTGGATTCCTATCCATTGCCCCACCAGGGAAGTCCAAGACTCTTTTAAAAAATTCTTTAATAGTATTGCTGGGACCAGGAGCAATCTTATGTCAACAGAATAGCAGAGGTTTGGAAGCCAGACAGATCCTGGGTTTGAATGTGGTCTCTATCATTCCCTCCTCTCCTTCCTCCCATAAATATATATTGAGTGAGTGCCTGCTGTGCCAGACCCTGTTCTGTGTGCTGAGGATACCAGAGTGAATAAGACAAAGCTTCTGCTTTGTAAAAGTAAAGATAAAATCAGAGTGTCTTCACTCTAATAAAGGGGTATCCTAAGTTCTTCATGTATATCTTACACAGTTTGTGCCTTATATCTCCTGTGCCATTGTTATCTTTTTTTGTTAAAATGACTCAACTTTTAAATTAAAAATATATATCTTACAATTCATATTCTATTCTAATTGAAAAATAAAAGCCTTCATTCTAATGAAAGACAAGACAATAAGCATATGAGTAATTAAACATTATGTCACTCTATGATAAATATAGTAAGCATAGTAAGAAGAACACACAGTACTAAGAAGTGCTGCGCACTGCAGTGGCTATACTGTGTAGACCATAGACTTTAGGAAGATAAGAGCAGAATCAGAGAGAGGTCATTTAGGTTATTATAGTAATCCAAGTATGGGATAATGGTGGCTAAAACCAGGGTAGTAGCAGTGGATAGACAGAGATAGACAGTAATCCATTTCCTTTATATTTAAAAAATCTAGTGAACAGTATTTCTTGATGGATCAGATGTGGAATATGAAGGGAAAAAAAGAATCAGTGATAACTCTAGTGGTTTGGGCTTGAACACCTAGAAGTTTTGAGTAGCTGTCAATGAGGTGAAATAGATTAATAGAATATTTTAGGGAAATCAAGAATTTGGTTTCAGACATTAAGTTTTAAGATACTTACTAAATATCCAGGTCAGATATGTTAAACAGGCAACTGAGTGGTTACAGAAGATGTCTGAATTAAAAATTCAGAAATAGTCAGCATATTGACAGTATTTAAAGCCATGACACTGCATGAGCTTATCTAAGAGACTGTGTGGTTATGGGAGAGAAGAAGTTGTGGGAGAGAAGAAGCGGACTGTGTGGACACTCCAGCATTTACAGGGCAAAGACATCGAAAGGAACCAGCAAAGGAGACTAATCTGTGCCTAGTGAGATAAAGGTAGACCAAGAGAGAGTAATAATCTGGAAGCCAAGTGAAGAAAACATTTTAAGGAGGATAAATTAGATCAGTACTGCTGATAGGCTGAATAATAGGCCTAAACTTGAATTGACTATTTGGATTAGCCCACAGGGAGATCTTTGATGACTTTGACAAGTGATTTCAGAATGGTGAATGTTAAAGCCTTATTTGAATTGAATCAGGAGTGACTAGGAAGAGAAACAGAAGCAGTAATTTCAGGCATTTCTTTCGAGGAGTTTTGCTGTTAAAGGGAACAGACATTGGGGTGATAGCTAGAGAGAAATGGAAGGGTTGATGGAAGATTTATGTATTTATTTATTTTTAAGATGGAAGATATTATATGTATGATCCAGTAGAAAGGAAAAAGTTGATATTGTAGGAAAAAGCACAATTGCTGGATTGCTATTCTTGAGTTCAGTTTAGTTCATTCAGTCGTCTCTGACTCTTTGTGATGCCATGAACCACAGCATGCCAGGTCTCCCTTCCCATCACCAACCCCCAGAGTTTACTCAAACTCATGTCCATTGAGTCGGTGATGCAATCCAACCATCTCATCTTCTGTCATCCCTTCTCCTCCTGCCATCCATATTTCCCAGCATCAGTGTCTTTTCAAATGAGTCAGTTTTTCGCATAAGGTGGCCAAAGTATTGGAGTTTCAGCTTCAGCATCAGTCTTTCCAATGAATATTCAGGACTTATTTCTTTAAGGATGGACTGGTTGGATCTCTTTGCAGTCCAAGGGACTCTGAAGAGTCTCCAACACCACAGTTCAAAAGCATCAATTCTTTGATGCTCAGCTTTCTTTATCATCCAACTCTCACATCCATACATGACTACTGGAAAAACCATAGCTTTGACTAGATGGACCTTTGTTGGCAGAGTAATGTCTCTGCTTTATAATATACTGTCTAGGTTGGTCATAACTTTCCTTCCAAGGAGTAAGCGTCTTTTACTTTCATGGCTGTAGTCACCATCTGCGGTAATTTTGGAGCCCCCAAAAATAAAGTCTGTCACATTTTCCATTGCTTCCCCATCTATTTGCCATGAACTGATGGGACCGGATGCCATGATCTTAGTTTTCTGAATGTTGAGCTTAAGCCAACTTTTTCACTCTCTGCTTTCACTTTCATCAAGAGGCTCTTGAGTTCTTCTTCACTTTCTTCCATAAGAGTGGTGTCATATGCATATCTGAGGTTATTGATATTTCTCCTGGCAATCTTGATTCCAGCTTGTGCTTCATCCAGCCCACCATTTCTCATGATGTACTTTGCATGTAAGTTAAATAAGCAAAACAATATACAGTCTTGACGTACTCCTTTTCCTATTTGGAACCAGTCTGTTGTTTCATGTCCAGTTCTAACTGTTACTTCCTGACCTGCATACAGATTTCTCAAGAGGCAGGTCAGGTTGTGTGATATTCCCATCTCTTTCAGAATTTTCCATAGTTTATTGTGATCCACAGTCAAAAGCTTTGGCATAGTCAATAAAGCAGAAATAGATGTTTTTTTGGAACTCTCTTGCTTTTTCCATGATCCAGCGGATGTTGGCAATTTGATCTCAGGTTTCTCTGCCTTTTCTAAAACCAGCTTGAACATCTGGAAGTTCACAGTTCATGTACTGTGGAAGCCTGGCTTGGAGAATTTTGAGCATTACTTTACTAACATGTGAGATGAGTGCAATTGTGCGGTAGTTTGAGCATTCTTGGATTACCTGGTGGGCTCAGACAGTAAAGCATCTGCCCGCAACACAGAGACCTGGGTTTGATCCCTGAGTTGGGAAGATCCCCTGGAGAAGGAAATGGCAACCCACTCCAGTACTCTTGCCTAGAAAATTCCATGGATCAAGGAGCCTGGTGGGCTACAGTCCATGGAATCGCAAAGAGTCGGACACAACTGAGCGACTTCACTTTGACTTTGAGCATTCTTTGGCATAGCCTTTCTTAGGGACTGGAATGAAAACTGACATTTTCCAGTGCTGTGGCCACTGCTGACTTTTCCAAATTTACTGGCATACCGAGTGCAGCACTCTCACAGCATCATCTTTTAGGATTTGAAGTAGCTCAACTGGAATTCCGTCACCTCCACTAGCTTTGTTTGTAGTGATACTTCCTAAGGCCCACTTGACTTCATATTCTACGATGTCTGGCTCCAGGTGAGTGATCACACCATCGTGATTATCTGGGTCGTGAAGATCGTTTTTGTACAGTTCTTCTGTGTATTCTGGCCACCTCTTAGTATCTTCTGCTTCTGTTAGGTCCATACCATTTCTGTCCTTTATTGAGCCCATCTTTGCATGAAATGTTTCCTTGGTATCTCTAATTTTCTTGAAGAGATCTCTAGTCTTTCCCATTCTATAGTTTTCCTCTATTTCTTTGCACTGATCACTGAGGAAGGCTTTCTTATGTCTCCTTGCTATTTTTTGGAACTCTGCATTCAAATGGGTTTATCTTTCCTTTTCTCCTTTGCTTTTTTCTTCTCTTCTTTTCACAGCTATTTGTAAGGCCTCCTCAGACAGAGGTTATATAATGTACAGATGTGAAAAATTGGCCTTCAGAACATAAGTAATTTTTGGAGTAAAAAGAAGGAAAACACAGTATATGGGTGCAAAAGCAGGGAGAAAGGTAGATGTGGAGGGAGCATGTGGACATTGTCTTCATGCTTCATTATCAGCTGAAAAGTGAGGTCATATTAGAGGTTTGAGATGAGAGGAAAATGTAGGAAATAATTATCTATAAGAGTAAGCAAATAAGTAAATTAGGGGAATATAGTAGGATTGCTGGGTAACACGGGCTTCCCTGATAGCTCAGTTGGTAAAGAATCCACCTGCAGTGTGGGAGACCCCAGTTCGATTCCTAGGTTGGGAAGATCCCTTGGAGAAGGGTAACACTAAGGTTTATTTGCAATTTAAACTGAGAATAGGTAGCATGATTATTTTCTCCAGCAGTGTTCTGTTGCACAGACATTGGTATGGTGTAAACAGAATTTTGGATTTAAACAAGTTTGGAATTTGTACATTATAATGATGGAAAGAGAGTGAGGCAGAGGTAACTAGGGTGTACATTAGAGAGTGATAATATTGGAAATCTAGTCTGGATAAAGAGAGCCGTAACTGGAGATTATGAGAAGGGAGTAAAAGACAGTGGAAAGGAGGCAGGTGAAATGGTTTGTGGGCTCTGATTGGGTTGAGTAATTGTTGAAGTGAGAATCCTAAAGGGAGTGAGGAGAAGCAAGAGGTGTTGGTCAGAGATTAGATGATTAAATTGGTATTAGAGTAGAGGGGTAGTTATTGATAATGGCAAAGTCTAGGTTATGAACATGAGAGTACTAGTTCCTGGTGAATAGCCACAGAAAAATTTCTCAGCTTCTTCAAGCCTTACTTTTTCTCCTCTGCAGAATGGGGATAATGCCCTATGTTACAAAGTTGTCCTAAGGATTAAATGATGTAGTACATGTAAAATACACGCCATAGTGCCTAGCATGTGATAGGTTCTTAAGAGAATGTCCTTGCTTTCTTTTATAATTTTGAGTCTTTTTTCCTTAACTGAGCAGAATAGTAAAATACTGTAAATGCTTGATACCTTTCCTTATGTTTCAAAATTTTATATATGAAGCCTAGTGAAATGAAACTTTTAGGAACTCACTCTACAACCCATTATTATTTTTTCAATTGAAATGAAAAACACCACTGTCATTGGAACTACGACTATTATATTAAGAAGAAGTACTTCTACAAGGTACTTCTGTAGTATTTCTTCTACAATTCTGTGACTGTTACTACTTATTCATTTAAAAGAATCTGTATGGCAAGAATTTTCACATCGTTTGTATTTAATTGTTATAATAGCCCTTTGAGGTGCATAGTGCTGATATTTTTATTATTTTTCCATTTGCCAGTAGAGGAAATCAAAGTGTAGTGAGATGTGTTACAGAAGATTTTATTGGTTAAACCAGAACTGGAACCCAGATCTTCTCACTAACTGGTAACCGAATTTCAGGCAATTCATGGTGTTCCATTGTTGAAAATATTTGCCTGCTATTTATTTGTTTGCTAATCTCTAAAGATCTCTTTTTAAACTCTATAATGAAAGGATTTTTCTTTTTATTTTACAGTCCTTATGATTTATACATTCATCCATCCATTCATTGTTTTCATTCAATACATACTTATTATAACCTTTCTAATTATTAGGCCATGTGCTAGGCCATAGAAATACAATTGTGAGAAAGACATACACCCCTGCCTTCAGGAAATTTTTTCCATAGTGAGACAGACAAACGTTAACAATTACATATAGATACTTATAATTGAAGGAAAAGTGCTAGCACCATGTGAACCATGTGAATAGTGAGGGGTTTGATTGCGTCTGTGTACTGGTTTGGTGGTGATCATGAGACTTCCCTGTAAGTGTCAGTCACTCAGTCGTGTCCGACTCTTTGTCACCCCATGGCCTGAAACCCACCAGGCTCCTCTGTCCATGGAATTTTCCAGCAAGAATACTGGAGTGGGTTGCCATTCCCTTCTCCAGGGAGACTTCCCTGAGGAAGTTCCATTTAAGCTGAGATTTGAAGGATGAGCAGCAGTCAGTTAGATGGAGAGGTAAAAGGAAGAAGGGGCAAGCATGGATGAAGGAATTCTTTCTTCCCTATTCCCCTCATCTCCTAAGATTTCTCTTCTTGCGTCTAATGGATTTCCTACTACAGCACATGGTCCTCTATATTGCTGTAGTAGGAAATCCATAGACGCAAGAAGAGAAATCTTAGGAGATGAATATTATATCAATGCAATATCTCTTTTTAGCAAAGTATAACTCATTCTTATAAGTTATAAAATATGTTTATAACTAGTATAGGATCATGTTGGGACTAAGGCATTTAGGAAAGCAGAAGAGAAGGTTTGAAAAGGAAATTGACTACGGAAAGCAAAGGATGAATAATTCTTTGACATTATCAAAAAATTGATGAGAGCACATTTATCAAGCAAAGGTGATGGAACTTGGTTGGAATGACTCCAAGCTGCAATGAGATGCTGGCTAAGTGTTATTACAACAGAGAAACAGATGTAGAGCAATAATACCATAGACTTCTTTTGTCTAACAAATAGACTTCTCAAGAACACAAGCAATTGTTCATGATTTTTTTTTTTCCAGTCACATCCATTTATGTAAGAGAGCAATATAATATAGTTGAAAGAAAAGGTACTTTAGAGGTATTTGTCTGTATCTCAGTACTGCCACATTCTTGTGTAAGCTAGGGTGATCTTCTAAATCTGAGCCTCAGTTACCTCATCTCTAAAATCAGGAAAATACCTTAATGGAATAATGAAATTTGGTATTCATAATGACAGTCCTGAAACAGTGAAAGGCCTGAAAAGTCTGAATTATTCACTAATTTTTTATAGTGTTAGCTTTGTCTAGAATTGTAAGCCTTGTATCACTTTACTCCAGTATCAAGAATAGCTAATGAATCAAAACAGCCCATTGTCAGGCTATAGAGAAATAGAGCGTATTCCATGTTTCTACTTGTTAAGTATGCTAAAAACATTACTACCTATGAACCAATATAAATACACTTTAAACTATAAAGAAAGTATTAATTCTGTTTGTCGGTGCTAGCCAGAGAGCAAAAGGTTAGGCAACTTATTCTTCCTTTTCTCTGCCTAATACTTTTCTGTTCTTCTTTGAATTTAGGAGCATGTATCCTGTTTGGAAATCTTTTCTCGAGGGAACAATGCAGGTAGCCCAGTCTCGGATCAATATATGTGAAAACTATAAAAACTTCATTTCTGAGCCTGCAAGGACAGTGAGAAGCCTAAAAGAACAGCAACTAAAACGGGTATTGTTTCTATTTGTTCTTTTCCTTTAATATCTCATTACTACATTTATAATCTGCAAGATTATGTTCAATTGCATTTTACACTTTGAGTTTTTCTCTATGGTCCAAATGTTTCTGATTTTAACATAGATTGTCTGATTTCAACATGTTCCCTCTGGCTACTGTATTTTATTAATTGACAAAGGTGAGTGTGATTTGAATATGAAAGCTCAGTAAACATTTCTTACAAATAGCACTTTTCAATTTAACTCAAGGAAGAAGACCTACTTAGGTTGGTGTATGTTAAAACAATTACAATGTTATTAATCCCACTAAGTCTTGAGAAAATCTTAGTTTCAGTTTGATCCATTTTGCATAATTTAAAGGAAATTGACACATCTTAACCACATATAGTGAAAAGTGAAAGTGAAGTGAAGTTATTACCAAATTTGGGTTACTCTAAGGTTTAATTATATGGACTACATAAAAGTTTTTAAATGATTATACAGAATTTTAAAATTCATAGAATAGTATGATTTTTATTAAAAGCTTGTGATTGAAAGTAGGTAATTGAATTATATCCTCTTAGGAAATAGTTATAAAATTAGAGATTATCATGATGCCTATAATGGAAGTATTAATACTTTAAAAATTATTAAAGTAATTATTTAAAGAAATAATATTTCACAAGCCATTGTTTTGATTCTAATTGTCCTTTGGATTTTCACTAATTTTTACAAACAAAAACTAAATAAACTAATCTTCCATGTTTGCCAAAGATGATTTTAGTAGCACAAAATCAATGTTATTAATAAATATATCTCTTTCAAGCATTTACATAGTATCAATGGGTTTTAACATATTTCTATAATAATGCCTCTGCTCAAAATTCTCTTTCAAAACGGTACATGACCACTGACCAAACAAAGCTTTCGATTGGAAGAAAAAATGTTTTGTGTGTGTGTGTGTATCCGTCAGCGCACACAGAGAGAGAGTGGGAGACAGAGGTAGAGAACTGATCCAGCTCCCTCCTAACTGGGAGGAAATATGATGTTTCAAATAGCCAGTGCATTCACCAAATCTAATTGAATTATTGGAAGTTCTGCATTTCTTAATATCAGAATATTTTGAAAGAGTTAACCAATTTGTGCTCTTCTATGATCTGAATTTCACTTAACATACCTGGGCAAAGAATGTTTAATGAGGTTTGACAAGTCCACTTATCTGTGAATTAACTTATATTATAGCCAGTAATAATGGTGTTTATGTTTTATCTAAGCAGTTGTTGAACACTAAATATATTTTGAGCATTCGAGGAGGGGATGGCAACCCACTCCAGTGTTCTTGCCTGGAGAATACCACGGACAGAGGAGCCCGGCAGGCTCTTCATAGGTCACAAAGAGTTGAACAACAACTGAAGCGAGTTACACACACACCATATATTGAGCATACCTATCAGGACTCTGAAATTGCAGATGACAGAAACTTACTTCAAACTGACTTTAAACCAAGAAGAGAATGTATAACTAAAAATTTCAGCATGGATGGAATCCAGACAGGAGTGGATCCAGGAGCTCAAATGATGGCATTAGAATTCATGTTTCTTCCCATCCATTAGCTCTACTTTCCCCAGTGGCTTCATTCTTCAGCAACTCTCCATGGCATAGCAACTCTCCCCACATTGTGCCGCCCCTAACTTGCCGGATTTACAAATATCAGAGCTAGCAAGTCCACATTTTCCACTTTCCCCAAAGTTCTAACAAAATTATCAGAATTGAGGCTCATTGACTTATCTTGAGTTACAGAGGTTACAGTCCTCATGCAAACTACATGGATTAAAAACGGGAAAAGATGATTCTCCAAACAAAAATTGAGATGGATTCCCAATGGAGCAAGAAAAGCAGCACATGGCCACAAATATTGACTTCTCCATTGTACTTCCCAAACTTTACAACAAATTGACTCCACATAGGATCAAAAATCATCTATTTTTCCTTCTGTACTCCAACCCTTTCTTCGTACTTTCTTTTTTCTTTAGCCTCCTTTTGGATTAATCTTGTATTTTTCTTTTTTCTTTTAGTGTGATGAGAACACTTAACATGAGATCTACCCTGTTAACAGATTTTTGAAGTGTACAATACAGTATTGTTATCTATAAGCACAATGTTGTGCAGACAATCTCTAAAACTTATTCATTTTGTATAACTGAATTTTTTTATGTTTGATTATTTTATGTATTTCATGTAAGTGGAATCATGCAGTATTTGTTCTTCTGTGACTGGCTTATTTCACTTGGCATAATGTCCTCTAGTTTCAACCATGTTGTTGCATGGATGCATGCATGGGATATCTTTCTTTTTTAAGGCTGAATAATATTCTACTGTATGTATATACCATATTTTTTAATACATTCATGCATTTATCCACATTTTGGTTATTTCCATATTTTGACTTTTGTGAATAGTGCTGCAGTAAACATGGGAATACTAATATTCTTTGAGATCCTGATTTCACTTCTTTTGGATAAATACCTAGAAGTTGGATTGCTGGATAATGTGTGGTAGTTGTAGTTTTAATTTTTTGAGGAATCACTATACTCTTTTCCATAAAGAGCTGCACCACTTTGCATTCTCACCAACAGTGCACAAGGGTTCCAATTTCCCCCCAACCTTGCCAATACTTGTTGTCATTTGTTTTTTTGGTAATAAGCATCCTAACAGGTATGAGGTGATATCTCATTGTGGTTTTGATTTGTAGTTTCCCTGGTGATTAATGACATTGAGCAATCTTACACATTTTATTATCAAAATTTCCTTCACTATTAGCTTTTTAATTTTATAATTTTGTTATTCTTTTAGTAATTACTTTAGAGATTGCAATGTGCTTTTTTGACGTACTGTAAATTACCATGAATTGATACTTTTACTGCTCTTCAAACTTTAAGTCTATTGTGAATTAGTATTTTGTCACCTCTTAAACAATGTAAAAATGTTTTAATAACATAATTCCATTTACCTCCCTGTTAGGACTTCTTTGCTATTAGACTTTTTGTCTCTGTCCATGTCTTTTGTACTTTTTCTGTGCTTTCTTTATTAATGTGCTTTTCTCTGCACTTCAGTCTGAATTTTCAACTGTTACCTTCTAGTTGATTAACACTCTGTTCTGCTATTTATCTTTTTCTTTCTGTGTGTTTTTACAGATTGAAGTAGAGTTAATTTACAGTACTGTGTTATTTTCAGGTGTACGGTAAAGTGATTCAGTTTTATATATTTTTCAGATCATTTTCCAGTAAAAGTTATTTCAAGATATTAAATATAGGTCCCTATTGCTATAGAGTAAATCCTTGTTACTTACCTGTTTTATTCGTAGTAGTTTGCATCTGTTCAGATCAGATCAGTTGCTCAGTCGTGTCCGACTCTTTGCGACCCCATGAATCGAAGCACGCCAGGCCTCCCTGTCCATCACCAACTCCCGGAGTTCACTCAGACTCACATCCATCGAGTCAGTGATGCCATCCAGTCATCTCATCCTCTGTCGTCCCCTTCTCCTCCTGCCCCCAATCCCTCCCAGCATCATGGTCTTTTCCAATGAATCAACTCTTCGCATGAGGTGGCCAAAGTACTGGAGTTTCAGCTTTAGCATCATTCCCTCCAAAGAAATCCCAGGGCTGATCTCCTTCAGAATGGACTGATTGGATCTCCTTGCACTCCAAGGGACTCCCAAGAGTCTTCTCCAACACCACAGTTCAAAAGCATCAATTCTTCGGCGCTCAGCCTTCTTCACAGTCCAACTCTCACATCCATACATGACCACAGGAAAAACCATAGCCTTGACTCAACGGACCTTTGTTGGCAAAGTAATGTCTCTGCTTTTGAATATGCTATCCAGGTTGGTCATAACTTTCCTTCCAAGGAGTAAGCGTCTTTTCATTTCATGGCTGCAGTCACCATCTGCAGTGATTTTGGAGCCCAGAAAAATAAAGTCTGACACTGTTTCCACTGTTTCCCCATCTATTTCCCATGAAGTGATGGGACCAGATGCCATGATCTTTGTTTTCTGAATGTTGAGCTTTAAGCCAACTTTTTCACTCTCCACTTTCACTTTCATCAAGAGGCTTTTGAGTTCCTCTTCACTTTTTGCCGTAAGGGTGGTGTCATCTGCGTATCTGAGGTTATTGATATTTCTCCCGGCAATCTTGATTCCAGCTTGTGCTTCTTCCAGTCCAGCATTTCTCATGATGTACTCTGCATATAAGTTAAATAAACAGGGTGACAATATACAGCCTTGACGAACTCCTTTTCCTATTTGGAACCAGTCTGTTGTTCCATGTCCAATTCTAACTGTTGCTTACTGACCTGCATAAAATTTCTCAAGAGGCAGATCAGGTGTTCTGGTATTCCCATCTCTTTCAGAATTTTCCACAGTTTATTGTGATCCACACAGTCAAAGGCTTTGGCATAGTCAGTAAAGCAGAAATAGATGTTTTTCTGGAACTCTCTTGCTTTTTCCATGATCCAGCGGATGTTGGCAATTTGATCTCTGATTCCTCTGCCTTTTCTAAAACCAGCTTGAACATCAGGAAGTTCACAGTTCACATATTGCTGAAGCCTGGCTTGGAGAATTTTGAGCATTACTTTACTAGCATGTGAGATGAGTGCAATTGTGCAGTAGTTTGAGCATTCTTTGGCATTGCCTTTCTTTGGGATTGGAATGAAAACTGACCTTTTCCAGTCCTGTGGCCACTGCTGAGTTTTCCAAATGTGCTGGCATATTGAGTGCAGCACTTTCACAGCATCATCTTTCAGGATTTGGAATAGCTCAACTGGAATTCCATCACCTCCACTAGCTTTGTTCGTAGTGATGCTTTCTAAGGCCCAATTGACTTCACATTCCAGGATGTCTGGCTCTAGGTCAGTGATCACACCATCGTGATTATCTGGGTCGTGAAGATCATTTTTGTACAGTTCTTCTGTGTATTTTGGCCACCTCCTAGTATCTTCTGCTTCTGTTAGGTCCATACCATTTCTGTCCTTTATCGAGCTCATCTTTGTGTGAAATGTTCCTTTGGTATCTCTGATTTTCTTGAAGAGATCCCTAGTCTTTCTCATTCTGTTGTTTTCCTCTATTTCTTTGCATTGATCGCTGAAGAAGGCTTTCTTATCTCTTCTTGCTATTCTTTGGAACTCTGCATTCAGATGTTTATATCTTTCCTTTTCTCCTTTGCTTTTCGCTTCTCTTCTTTTCACAGCTATTTGTAAGGCCTCCCCATACTAATTTATCCCTTCTCTCCTGCTTTTTCTCTTTGATAATATGTTTGTTTTATATGTCTGTGAGTCTATTTCTGTTTGTATATAGATTCATTTGTATTTTTTGGATTCCACATATAAGTGCTATCATATAATATTTGTTTTTGTCTTATGTCTTCATTTAGTATGATATTCTGTAGGTCCATCCATGTTTCTGCAGATGGCAAAATTTTGCTCTTTTTATGCCTAAATAATAGTCCAGTGTGTGTATGTGTATCGTGTATGCCACATCTTTAAATTTTTTTGAGTATCGTTGATTTATAATGTTGTCTTAGTTTCTGCTGTAGTGTAGTTATATACACTTATATCCACTCTTTTTTAGAATCTGTTTTTGTATAGGTCGTTACAAATGTTGTTTTCATTTCTTGACTATTGTGCATAGTGCTCCTGTGCTGTTCTGCTATTTCTAATCTGCTTTTAAAACTTATCTTTTGGAATCTTAGTGTATTCTTCAGTTCTAGAATTTTTTATTTTTTAAAAAATGGAGTCAATGTTTCTGATGCAATTCTTCATGTTTTTTCTTTCTCCTGTTTAATGTATTACTCCTAATCTTTGTTTCATAGTTCCACTATGTGAACACTATAGGTCTCTTTTTATCATTATCTGTTTTTTTGTTTGTTTGTTTTTAGTTATTTGGGTCTACTGCTTTTGTAAGCCTCATGGTGCTGGATATTATGGATAAAAATTGTAGAGGCTATGGAAGATGTTTTCTGTTTCCAAAGAGAGTTAAGTTTTTTAGCATGCAGATAGAATACTATTTAATCACTTTGATTCTGTTAGGGTCTATTTAGCGTTAGACTTTTTAGGCTTGTCTTTTTCACTTTTGTCCTTACTTCTGGGGTCTTACCTGAAAGTATAGGATATTTACCAAAGCCTTTCTGTTTTGACAAGACTTGAACTCCAGCCTTTTTCTTCTCAACATCATGTAGCTGCTCTGCTCATGTAGCTGTTCGTTGCTCAGCTCATTAGCCTTTTAGCTACTGTTCTTTCCTGAATTTCTTGGAGCTTCATTCCACACATGCCATTTAGAAGTCAACTGATGACTTGGGGAAATTGCATTCAGATTTTATGGCTTGCTTGTCTGTAGTACTCTACTTCCAAGATTGAGTCTCTCAAGTTCCTACTCTTTTGGCACCCTCAAACTCCAACCTCTGTTTCCACAGTCTAGTTAAAAAGAGCAAAAAAAAAAAACCAACCAAACAAACCCACTTTCTGTTTATATTCTACTTCTCTGTGCTGCTGCTGCTGCTGCTAAGTCGCTTCTGTCGTGTCTGACTCTGTGTGACCCCAGAGACCAGCCCACCAGGCTCCCCCATCCCTGGGATTCTCCAAGCAAGAACACTGGAGTGGGTTGCCATGTCCTCCTCCAGTGCATGAAAGTGAAAGTGAAAGTGAAGTCGCTCAGTCATGTCTGACTCTTAGCGACCCCATGGACTGCAGCCTACCAGGCTCCTCCGTCCATGGGATTCTCCAGGCAAGAGTACTGGAGTGGGGTGCCATTGCCTTCTCCGTACTTCTCTGTACCATGATTCAAAAATTGCCATAAGGGAAAAAGTAAAGGTGAATGTAGAGCTTACCTAGCTATGCTTCTCTTCTTCCAGATATCAAGTCCCTTAAGTCCAGTGTGTATTGCTATTTTTTAATTCTGGCTATTTCTAAAAATCTCTGTTGTCTAACTTTTACAGTTAATAGAGTAGAAGAGGATAGTCTAAAACAAATTGTTCATGATCAAAACCAATTTGACTTAAAATTCTCTAATATCTTTTTAATTGAAATATAGTTGATTTATAGTATTAATTTATTTTGAGTTGAATAATATAATGGTTTAAAATATTTATAGATTATACTTCATTTATAGTTACTATATAGTACTGGATATATTCTTCGTGCTGCACAATATATTCATGTATCTTATCTCTTGCCCCTCTCCCCTTATCTCACTCCACTGGTAACCACTGGTCTGTTCTTTATATATATGAGTCTGCTTCTTCTTTGTTGTATTCACTACTTTATTTTTTAAATTCCACATATAAGTATTAATGTACACTGTTTGGCTTTCTCTGACTTATTTCACTAAGCATAATACCCTCCAAATCCATCCATGTTGTTGCAAATGGCAAATTTTCATTCTTTTTTATGACTGAGTAGTATTCCTTCGTGTGTGAGCTATATGTATACCATATCTTCTTTACCTATTCATCTGTTGATGGGCACTTAGATTACTTCCAAATCTTGGCAATTGTAAATAATGCTGCTATGAACACTGAGGTGCATGTATCTTTTTAAATTAGTGTTTTCATTTTCTATGGATATATTGCCAGGAGTAGACTATTGGATCATATGGTAGTTCTAAGTTTTTTTAAGGAACCTTCATACTGTTTGCCACAGTGGCTGCCCCAATTTTTATTCCCACCAACAGAGTACCAAGGTTCCCTTTTTTCCCACATCCTTGCCAGCGTTTGTTATTTGTGGTCTTTTTGATGATAGTCATACTGATAGGTGTGAAGTCATACCTCACTGTAGTTTTGATGTGCATTTTTCTGATGACTAGTGATGTTGAGCATCTTTTCATGTGCCTGTTGGCCATCTGCATATCTTCTTTGGAAAATTGTCTATTCAGGTCTTCTGCCCATTTTTTAATCAGGTTTTTTTAAATATCAAATTGTTTGAACTGTTTATATATTTGAATGTTAACCCCTCTGTAACATTTTAATGTTCATGTTCTTTTTTAAAATTTTCTCTATTTTGTCAATTTTATTTATTGTTTAAATAGTTTTACAGAAAAATAGCTTCTTCACCTCAGTAGACTATTTATGTTTCCTACTCCTTTACCTTCTTAGTTTTTATAGTAGTTGTAATTAATACATGGATAATTATTTTTAGAGTATTCTGTTTTTTTGCGTTCTCTATTTCCTAATTTATTGTTAATGTTTCTATACAAGCTTTATGTTTATTATTTTTTACTTCTGAATACATCTTTCATTTATTCTGCTTTATGTAATCATTCCTCTGTTTTATTACCACTAAGGTAATAAGAATTCAATTTTTTTTAAGTTATTTTCTTAGGATGAACTTCCAGGACATGATTACCAGGTCAGAGAACCTTCAAGTTGTTAGCAGGTCTATCTATCCTAGTATCTGTGTCATACTCAGGAATCATACTTTTAATTTCTTCAGTAGAATTCTGAATTATAATATCCACGTTTTTCATTTTGTATGATCCCTTAGCTCTAATGTAAACTTACATTCATGTCTCTATTCAGTGCTAATACCTCTTAGGAAAAAGTTGGACATGTATCACATCAAGGCTTTTCTTAACCTAGGTACTATTAAGCTTCTTTTTAAGTATATAACTTAATCCTCCTCCGAAAATTATATTTCTACAGAAAAAAAAAATTTTATTTTAAAAATTGGAAAGGAAATCCTATTCCTTTGCAAATTAAGTTTGATGACTTATTTAATAAATATTTTTGATATTTTGCTGTGTGCAGGCATTTTCCTTTGAAGAAGAACCCAAATTACTGTCACTTGAAAGAATCCACTTGGGTGGTGGAAAACACTTGGTTGTTATTTTAATGAATGCTAGGGAAGAAGGTCACAAGAGATCTCTTCATTGTGCACACAGGCTCTCTCTAATACTGTTTGATAAACTATCTTAGAAACTTATGTAAAGAGAAAAAGCAAGTAGGATAGACCCAACTAGAGTTTAATGAAGAGATTTTTGAGAAGTGCTTTTAAAAATATGAATAACACAAAATTCATCTAATATTGTGGCACATATAGAATGTAATTTAATTAACAACCTTTTATAGATGGAAATTAATTAATATTTATGAGTTATTAGCTTAACCTGGGAGTAAGGAGAGATGTCTTTTCCTTCAAAGGGTAGGGATATAAGGAGTGAGTGGCTCTGTGTGTGTGTGTGTGTATATGCATGTGCTTGTGTGTATGTGCTCATGTACATGTACCCATGGTGTTCACTCTGTGTGAATATTCCAAGATTCTACCCACATGGCTTGCAATCCTCAGGAAAACCTTTGACCTACTGTGTTTCATTTCCTCTCAAAATATTCAAATTAGCAACCTTTTCAGTGCTGTGTATCACCATGGGACTCTTGGGCTTCCCTTCACTGATTAGTTTTTCTGAGGCCAAGTTTCATTGTTTTGGATGTACATTTTGGATATAGATACCTTACACCTGACTCTTTTAAATAATCCATCCCTTTTGCCCATTAAACACAGCTGTATTTTTTCAGGCTATGCTCCACTACCTGACTATTAATATCTAATTGTAGCCATGGAGCATTCTCTTAGCTCTTCACACATGCAAGCCTGGCATTATTGGGATGTTTAGCACTATTCTGTGGGAGTGTTAGGTTGTCGTGAAGGAGGAAAGAGGTGTTTTTGTTTGGTTCTACCCTTTATTCATAGCCTGACACTTATTACATGCTCAATAAATGTACCCATAGGGAACCTTTCAGATCTCTCTCTTCCTGTAGAGTAGTCCCTTTCTTAACACCTAAGTTACTGAGAAACTCTAGCCTGTATGTCAAATGTTTAAATTTCAATTTATTTGTGCTTTACCCTTGCTCTTCTGATGTTCTTGTTCTACTCTACACTGTTCATCCTGGCACAGTAGTCTCTTAACCAGTGTCTCTTCCTGCTTTGCTGATTTCTTCAGTCTCCACCATGTATTGACAGTGTTATTCCACGCTCAGAAGTTTTTCAATGGAGGTTTGAGCTGAATTGAGCTCAAACTGGGGAAACTGGCCTCAAACTGTTTCCAACCGGGGAAAAAAATTCCACTTTGGACATCCAGAAGGGTCCCAAAGCAGTGTTACTTGGGCCCCATTGTGTTATAAGAGTTATTCATTAAATATTTCTTTGAGTTATTATGTCTGTCCCTTCTCCTTGAATCTGTATGTGTATCCAAAGAGTTGAATTTGGGATAGTTTTGAGTAATAATTGTTATGTGGTACCCAGGTTTCTTTGTTTTCTCCTTCATCTTGGACTTACCATGTTAAACTCAGATTTCACTCTTCCTTCACTCACTTCTGACATGAATCCTTCAGTATCCTTTGTGCCGTCAGTTCCCCAAACATATAGATAGGAGACTTTATTAATATTATGAAGATTACAGAATTGCTTTAATCTTTTGCCTTTATTGCTGTGCTCCAACACTGAGAACATTTTCTTTGTTGCTCTTCTTATGCCCTAGTCAGTTATCAGCAGCACTCAGAGGTTATTTCTCAAAGCAGAGTTATTAGGCAAAATGTGACACTATTCCATACATTACTTGAAATGGGAGTACCAGCTGTTCACTGGGTTTTAATTTGCAATTTGAAGGGTTCTAAATGTGCTGATTCTTCTCCTGGGTTTCCATCCTGAGGGCATAGTGCATAGTTCTTAGGACAGACTCATTTTCTGTAAGCCTAAAGACTAAAATCATAATAACTGCACTTTGTATTTTACAGTGTGTGGACCAGTTGACAAAGATCCAAACTGAACTGCAAGAGACAGTAAAAGATTTAGCTAAAGGCAAGAAGAAGTACTTTGAGACTGAACAGATGGCTCATGCAGTACGAGAGAAAGCTGACATCGAGTCAAAGTATGTGTTTTAGCATTTCTGAAAATAATTATGCAAATAAATGTTATTTTTGCCAGTACTTTGTTTTCTGTTAGTACAGGGCATTTCATCAGACCTGTAAATGTTACATACTTTAGATCAAATTTTTCTCTTACATTGGTTGATTTTATTTACATTAATATTAGCAAAATGAGAATGTTTGATCAGTTTTCACATTAAATTGAATTTTGAAAAAGAAAGAAGACAAATGAACATTGTATTGGAAGCTTAGCAAGAGTCTGCTTAAGTTGCTTAGATGTCTGAATATCAGGGTTTTAGAGCCTCATTTTTCTCATGCCAGACTAAATCAATTGTAGTTGAAAAATCCCTGATGCTCAGTGTGCCACTGAAGGATGATGGACACATCAAGTGAACAAGAGCACTGACCTCAGTGTAGAAATCCTGCTCTAGAATTTTCTCTTATATGAAGTTCTAACATACACTTTTTAATGTATGCTTTAGCAACTGTGTGTGATTTTCACTTTCAGTATATGTGAATTACAAGTCCTTTATTTAAAAATAATTAGGAAAAGAACGAACTGGCAGTTTATAACACAAAGAAATGTAAAGCTAGCAGTTAGAGATTTTTGCAATGACAGCTTGAGGAAAGATGAAAATTTCTTAAGAATAAGGACACCTGTGTTTTTGAATGGTATTCTGAAGATGTCTATAAGGAAGGGTAAGACTCCCATTCAGTCAGTTCACCGATGGAAAATGTAGGAGTTTGAACTCCTAGTCATGGAATCAGAAAGTCTGTACAATTGAACACTTGTGCAGACTAGGAAGGAGTCAGGGGTATCTTTCTAATATATTTTTCTGTCTGCAGGAAATTAAGCAATCTCATAGGCAAATGTTGTGAAAATTTAGGGGCTCCTGGAAAGTGTATTTTGTACCAAGGGATGGTAAATGAATATTCATAATGTGCTTAATGTTACTGGAAAACATATTTAACATTTCCCTTAGTTTATTTTCTTAATTATTTTATTTTTATAAGCATACAGATATTTCCTATACTTTCTTAAGAGTTGGTGAACCCATCTTCTCAGTAAGATCTGAAGTTTTTAGATTAGATTCTCTCCAATTAGGGATATCCTGTCATGGTGGTTTTTAAGAACTTGTTTTTTTAAATTCTCAGAGATTTGAAAACAGAGAATTGACAGATTTTGTAGAGCATATATAAATACCTACTTGAGCCAAGGTCCACGGGTGAAAATGAGGACAGTTATGGGGCTTTTCTTGAGAGGTATGGATTTGACACAGGGACTTTCCTGTAGCTCAAACGGTTAAGAATCTGCCTGGGATGCAGAAGATCAGGGTTCGATTCCCGGGTGGGGAAGTTCCTCTGGAGAAGGGAATGGCAATCCCCTCTAGTATTCTTGCCTGGAGAATTCCATGGACAGAGAAGCCTGACAGGCTACAGTCCGCGGGATCACAAAGAGTTGGACACGACTGAGCGACTAACACACACACAAATGGATTTGGCACAGATGCTGATCACAAGAAACTGCCTCCTAATATGGTTCAGATTCAAAGAGGGTACAGCAGATCAGACATTTAGTTCCACTTGTAACTTTTCATGAAAATTAATTCTACAACAGGGAAAGAAATATCTCTTTATTCACTTGCTAAGTTTTTTTTTTTGAATGATTAGTCTATACTGGGTACCATGGATCCAGAAATCAGTAAGATAAGCTTTGCCCTCAAAATGTCTAAAGCCTAGAATTAAAAACAAATGTGTATTAAAGTAAATTTATGGTTTGTTTATTCACAGTAAACTCAAAGAAAGTAAATGCCGAATGTCACCTAGTAATTATTTTAGTAGTTATGTGAAAACACTGTTATATAAGTCTAGAAGATAGATTAATTTTGCCTAATGAGAAAGGAAACCTTTATAGAAGAAGTGGTATTTGGGCACAGTTCTGAAGAATGGTTTTTCTAAGTAGAGATGAGAAGAAAGACCAGGAAGGGGAAGTGAAAACTGGGGTATATACAGTTTTGACAGATGATTTGACAGGTAATGGGATGTGTACATTCAGATGTGTACATTAGGAGAGAGCATAGAAGGAAGTATACAGTTTGATGGATGAGTTCCACTTTAAATATATAGGTTCTGAAAAACCTGTGGGACCGTGGAGTTAATGTATTTGGTAGAAGGTTATATATCTGACTCTCACAGGAGAATTTGGGCCTGAAGATCTTGCTTTGGGGGTTAGTTGCATATCAGATGATAGTTAAAATGATGGCATCATATATAAAATGAGATGAGAAGTTGAGTTTGGAAACCTAAGGAACATTAACATTTGGAAAGTGGGTGAGGAAGGGGGAGTATGCAGTATAGTTCATTGTTTGTATCAATATATATTTTATTTGTTCTAGATGATAATCTTTGAAGTTAGAAACTTTATTATTTTACTTGTTACTAGTATTTTCTTTATTGCCACCCAAGGATTGTGTGAGGATTGGCAAATGAAGCAGAAACCATAAACTTAAATCCTTATATTAGAAAATCCAGATGCAACTCAGACTATTTAGATAATGGCTACAAAAAAAGTAGAAATGAGTATACCCCAAACACAGTCTTTCTTAACCCTGAACAGGCACTCCAATTTTAAAGTCTGTAGCCTTTGCTTTTCTAGATCAAAATGAATAGGAATCTGACTAATAAAACCCCCATCAAGTATGAATATAATAACAAAGTAGAAAAATAACAGGAGTATTTTAGATCCAACTATTTTTTTTAAACAGTGGAGCAGTTGGGATGCATATTTGTGCATCTAATAAGAGAGTGTTTTTCTCTTTTTAGAAAGTTGAGAGACAGCTGTTGCTATCCTCTTCACATTGGCTCATCAGAGACTGTCTTGCTCTGTCTTCCAGTACCAAATAGCCTGCAACTTTACTTGATATTATGGCATAGTGTCCAGCACATGCATTGACTTTTCCCATGGCAATCACCATGACACGGTAGTCAAGACAAACATTGCAGCTTCAAAAATCACTGGTCGTGGGAATGTTGGTTGTTCTTTAGCATTTGTCTGTTGACTTTCTCCTTACTTTTACCTCTAGTTGTTTGGGTAAAGCGAAATGGCAACCTACTCCAGTATACTTGCCTGGAGAATCCCATGGATGGATGAGCCTGGTGGTCGCAAAGAGTCGGACACAACTGAGCGACTTCACTTCACTTCACCATATTTTTATTACTGATTTTAATTGTGGTTCCCCTCACAAGCTGAGAGGGATTGAGAGAAATAAGTACCCCAGAAAAGAGAAGGTTAAACAGAGTAAAATCATACAGGGTAGAAAGTTGCAGGGCTTTATCACTATGTTCTGAGTACTATGTTAAGAGTGGAGGGAGCACTCCAACAAGAACTGTTAGTGGGAGACATGATGGAATTAAGGCCTTTGTAGGGCCTGTCAATATCATTCCGTGTTGGGGGCCAGAGTGAGGTACTCCGCCCATGGCAAAGGTCATGAGGAAGGAGGCTCGACATACGCAAAGGCGGGATCGAGCCTCAGGAGTCCCCCTGGAAATCCTCGAGCATCTACCCCCATAACCAGAGCCTGCCTACTTTACTACTTTGTGCTCACCTACACCTCTGACTTTACGGGGGGCTGTCCCCCACCACCTCTTTTGGAGAAGGAGTTAACTTAGAGCTCCAGTTTATAATAATTCCTGGGCGTGATAAGAGTGTTTTAACCTACAAACTCCTCTGAAGGTTCTCTGGCCTGCCTGACAGGCTTGTCCGGCCACATGTGATCGCTCACAGCCTCCCAACCGTGAGAGGCACAAGATGCTTTAAACCTTCTAAAAACAGGTTCCTTAGAAAAGTTAGAAAACTATTAGTATAAGTATAATGGGCTAATTAGAAATTGTGTTGGTGAAGGGTTTTTCATTTGTTGAGCCAATGTTTGTTGCTAAGTCTCCATATCCCCTGCCCTTACACACATTAATGAATATATAGAATTAACCTTTGATATTAATCACGTTAGACCTTAGGCTAAGTAAATTCTTTCCTTAACTAAAACCCACTACACCCTCACCCTGTAGGAATGTAACTTTATTTGGGTGGCGTCTGTTTTGAGAATAATCAGCCCTGGAGAAATAAGTGTCCTGATTGACTGACCACTGTCACAAGGAGAGGGTCGTAAATTGTCAGCAGGCCCCCCTGGCCAGAAGATGATGTAACACCCCTAAGACCTCTGTATACATTTGTATGAAGCACCTGACTTTGATAAAAGTCAGGACTGCTGACCCCGCGTGACTTTTGCATAACATCTCAGTGTATAAAAGTAGACCATGGAAAATAAAGAATTGGGATCAGTTTCTCGAAATACTGGTCTCCCCATGTCGCTCTCTCTCTCACTCTGGCTGAGTCTCCATCTGGAGCGCGGAACCCACCATGCTTACTAATTATGCCTGGGCTTCTAAGATCCGACCGGGGAGGCCTCAGTGTCTCCTCTCCTTCGGGAGAACGGAAGGACGCCTGCGGCCTACGTAAGTGGTGCAAGCTTCTTGTCTTGAAGTTTTATTGGTCCCCCGCGTAAACCAAGCTACTCAGCCTCTTTTCTCCACTGAATTTTCCTACTGAGCTATCCTCATCCTATTACTCTTTATATCTTTGATAAAATATTTAAATAAATAGGTCGCCGACGCCGTCCCCGCTTCGAATACCCTGGATCAGCCGGGGCAGGACCCCGGCAATTCCGTAGGTTGCCTTCCTGGCATTGTTACAGCCTATTGCAGCCTATTGTTACAGGCCGGGGAAGCCTGCTAATCTTTGCCTCCATAGGTTGGTTGTCCATGGGCTTCTTTAAGCTTCCTTGCAGGTACTAAAGTATGTGCAACTATATGGTACTGGGAATAACCTATAGTTTGATGGCTTCTGTTTATTAGGCAATACCAACATACTAAATTTGTCAAATTGTATTTTTCTCATTCAGGATATTTTTATTTTATTAATCCCACTATTTTCTTTTTCACCATAATATTAAATTCTTCCTATAGTAAAATAAAGGAAAATAATAATTGCGTTTGGTTTTCTATTTATCTAGTTCTCTTTTAGAATGGTGTTATGGGAAAATGTCACTTTTTAAAAAATTTATTAATTATAATAATCATTATGTAATTTGATAGTTATTAAATATACTTTTCTATTTTCATTATAGATCTAAACTTAGTCTTTTTCAATCAAGAATCAGTTTACAGAAGGCAAGCGTAAAGGTGAGTTTTTGAAAACTTTATTTCACAAGAAACCTTAGCTTAAAAAAAAAAGAACTGGGCCTTTTGAAGGTGCAGTTAAATTATTTCCATCTAGTTTCCATATAGAGAAGCATTTTAAAGTCATTAGGGAAGAACTTTTTTCCCAGTTCATGGAGTTTTTCAACGAGGTGTCAGCCCTTTGGATACTCCCTGCTTCTCAAGATTGCTTTAGAGGTAAATTTCTGTGCCTAACCTGCTTAGGACTGTTGCCTTTAGCACTTAGTCCAAGAGACTTTAACTGGTCTTTGGGCTTTAGAAAGCTTTACAAAATCCATTTCACTTAGGTTTATACCTCTAAGCACAATATTCTAGGCCAGATGCAGGTAAATTTTTCCTGTGGTATCCTCAAGCTGTAGAATACCTGATAAATAAACTTAGTGACCTGCCTTTGTCTGCTAAGCTCCCCTCTAGCATGCATTTCTTTTGCCACATTAGAGGGTGTTGATTTTTTTTTAAATGATTTTCTAACTCCAGCAGATTTACTGATGTCTTTGAAGATAAGAGACTTACTTAATTTGAGAATCATTATTGTCCCATCAGAATAAAATGAGCATACAATTTTGAAGTTCTCTCAAGAGCTTTGAAAATACATAAAGTATAAATAATAAATATTTGAAAACCCTCTTATTATGTGAGGCCTGGCGTGCTGCAGCTCATGGGGCCGCAAAGAGTCGGACACAACTGAGTGACTGAACTGAACTGAACTTACTGTGTGACAAAGTACTAGTCACTGTTTATTGAGTTCTTCAGTAGTGCTGAAGAATTCTTACATGCATATAAATGTGTCTTCACCTGGTCATCTTTACTCTTATTGGGGAACCGATTAAGAGTGGTAGTGCCCTTGTATGTTTTTCAGTGCTGTGTCGGTTTGCACTAACTATTTTTTCCTCTTACTATGTTTTAGTTAAAAGCCCGGCGATCTGAGTGTAATTCCAAAGCTACCCACGCAAGGAATGATTATCTTCTTACATTAGCGGCAGCAAATGCACACCAGGATCGCTACTATCAAACAGATTTAGTTAATATCATGAAGGTAATACAGCCTTAATATCTGCAGTAATTTTGTTTGAGTTGACTGTTGGGTGTATGGGATTGAGTCTATAGAATAGCAGGCAATACCTTGCTTTTTGCTGGAATATGGAATATACTTTGTATTGTCTATGTAACCTCTGTTTCATATAATTCTGAATTAATTTTAGTATAAGAAAATGTTTAAGAAAAATCATAGTAAAAGGTTGTATTATTCCCTAGCAGCAGCATTTATTTACTGTATAGTGTTTATTAATATATGATTATTTTTTAAAAGCTTCAGTTCAGTTCAGTTCAGTCACTCAGTCACGTCTGACTTTTTGCGACCCCGTGAACTGTAGCACACCAGGCCTCCCTGTCCATTACCAACTCCCGGAGTTCACCCAAACCCATGTCCATCAAGTCGGTGATGCCATCCAACCATCTCATCCTCTGTTGTCCCCTTCTCCTCCTGCCCTCAATCTTTCCCAGCATCAGGGTCTTTTCCAGTGAGTCAGCTCTTTGCATCAGGTGGCCAAAGTATTGGAGTTTCAGCTTCAACATCAGTCCTTCCAATGAACACCCAGGACTGATTTCCTTTAGGATGGACTGGTTGGATCTCCTTGCAGTCCAAGGGACTCTCAAGAGTCTTCTCCAACACCACAGTTCAAAAGCATCAATTCTTCGGCACTCAGCCTTCTTTATAGTCCAACTCTCACATCCATACATGACCACAGGAAAAACCATAGCCTTGACTAGTTGGACCTTTGTTGGCAAAGTAATGTCTCTGCTTTTTAATATGCTGTCTAGATTGGTCATAACTTTCCTTCCAAGGAGTAAACGTCTTTTAATTTCATTGCTGCAGTCACCATCTGCAGTGATTTTGGAGCCCAGAAAAATAAAGTCAGCCACTGTTTCCACTGTTTCCCCATCTATCTGCCATGAAGTGATGGGACTGGGTGCCATGATCTTCGTTTTCTGAATGTTGAGCTTTAAGCCAACTTTTTCACTCTCCTCTTTCACTTTCATCAGGAGGCTTTTTAGTTCCTCTTCACTTTCTGCCATAAGGGTGGTGTCATCTGCATTTCTGAGGTTATTGATACTTCTCCCGGCAATCTTGATTCCAGCTTGTGCTTCATCCAGCCCAACGTTTCTCATGATGTACTCTGCATATAAGTTAAATAAGCAGGGTGACAATATACAGCCTTGACGAACTCCTTTTCCTATTTGGAACCAGTCTGTTGTTCCATGTCCAGTTCTAACTGTTGCTTCCTGACCTGCGTACAGGTTTCTCAAGAGGCAGATCAGGTGGTCTGGTATGCCCATCTCTTTCAGAATTTTCCACAATTTATTGTGATACACACAGTCAGAGGCTTAGATTTTTAAAATTTAATCATTTTATACTTAATTGATAGATAAGCTTGTGCATTAATGTTTTATGATTTTGAGGTGCCTAGGGGTAAAACAAGAGAAAATATAACTAGTAGTTATATGAGGATGTTAGAATGGGTTACAGTTACTTATATACCAAAATTCGATCTTGGTTTTCCTCTATTTATACATCTATATGTATCTTTAACTTTAACTCAAGGAAAAGACAAAGGGTGGAGAAGAAACTTTTTTTAACCTGCTGCCAGTTTTGCCCTCATGGCTGGTAGACAAGATCTGCTTTGAAATTGTATCTCTTTTTCTTCTGTCTTCTCAAGGGCCCAAACTTGATTATTCTGTTTTTATTTTCAACCCATCCCTCTCAAATACATTATTCTTAATGACTGTCCAAACACATTGCTTTGATTGAATTGCTTGCTCTACAAATCAGAGATGTTGAGAAGGGAGTGCAGCAAGTTATTGTTTTTTCCTTTTTTTTTTTTTTGATATGATGGCTCTGAGAAAGAGATAAACTGTCCAGAAACTACAAGTTCTTTCCTTGAAAATAGAGACAGGTCATATACTGGAACCTTTAAGGAAAAATGAAGGGATGGAGAGAGTACTACTGAACTAAGAAGTATCCTATTGCAGTTTTTTTATTTCCTTTTGATTTATTGTGTGAAACCCCTTTTCCTGATTTCTGTGCTATTCTGACTTCTGCTGGTTAGAATATAAGAGATGAGAGAGATCTGAATTATTTTGACATCTCAGACGAGAACTCTTCAGACATTTTCCCATGAAATAGTTGACCTAGAAGTTTAGACATGTTATTAGGGGTTGCATGTGCTTCAGACTTACAAGGACCAACTGGAGACTTGGCAAATATATACTTTCCCCTTTGAATATTTTTAAATGAACATTGTATTAATTTAAACAGTAGCAAAAATAAAATATATATTTTTTTAATTGAATCCACAGTCAAAAAAGATTTCTTACCTAAAATCCTATGACCTTTTATATACCAGCAAAGGTACAGTATTATTTGGGGATCTGCTTCCTGCCAGAAAAAAAGAGGAGATTAATGGGCCCTAGCTGGACCTCAGATTATGTATCTTTGAATACACTTTGAAGTCCTTTTACACCTAGGTATTTGATCATCATTGGGTAGATGTGCTTCAGATTACTCATTTCATGAAACATTATAGGGTATTGAATGATAAAAAATCAAGGCAGGAATCCCTCCTGTCCTTTAGAAACAGGAAATTGTATTCTCAAATTTCACATTGTGTGTGCTAATTCATTTCCTTCGTTATGCAAATTCTGTAGTCTGCAATATTGAATAATATCTATTAATTATACTGTTAGCTACTTAGTAAGTTTCTATCATTGAATTGATAGTGGCCCTTTAGTGGCTGTCTATTTTCTGGATTTTTGTTAATGTTTCTGGACTTTTGTTAATAGCTTAACTGGAATCTTTTAAACAAAATTTTTATGATGGTATAGATGATCTTATGTGCAAAGCAGAAGTAGAGACTCAGATGTAGAGAACAAATGTATGAATATCAAGGGGATAGTGGGTACGTGGGAGGAATTGAGCGATTGGGATTGACATATATACACTATTGATAATATGTACAAAATAGATAACCAGTGAGAACCTGCTGTACAGCCCAGGGAATTCTATTATATGCTCTGTGGTGACCTAAATGGGAAGGAAATCCAAAAAAGAGGGGATATATGTATACGTATAACTGATTCACTTTCTTCTACAGTAGAAACTAACACAACATTGTAAAGTAACTATACTCCAAAAAAAAATTAATTAAAAAGGTTTTATATGAATAGCTTGAAAGCAGGAAATTTAAGTCATTGATTTTATCATACAATGATACACATTTAATAGTTACTTATAGTATGGTTGGAGAAGGAAATGGCAACCCACTCCAGTATTGCCTGGAGAATCCCATGGACCCAGGAGCCTGGTGGGCTACAGTCCACGGGATCGCAAAGAGTCCGACACTACTGAGTGACTTCACTTTCACTATAGTATGGTAGCTACTGTGCTAGGCTTTGGAAGAAGCAAAAATAAACAAGACACTCTTCTTATTCTTAAAGGGCTCAGACTAGTTAAAGAGAGATAATTTAGAAATGATAAATCAGAATAATGAATTCACATAAAAGGACCATGGATAGTAGTAATCATAACTGTCTTTTTTTTTTTTTTGATTACTTGATATTACCCTGCTGCTGCTGCTGCTGCTGCTGCTGCTAAGTCGCTTCAGTCATGTCTGACTCTGTGCAACCCCATAGATGGCAGCCCACCAGGCTCCCCCGTCCCTGGGATTCTCCAGGCAATTCTAATCACTTTATGCATATTATCCTTTCTCATTTTCTTCTTTGACCTGGTTAGTGTGTATAGTTCATTATTTAAATAACACACTAGCCTGTAAATGAATGAAATCCCAACTCTGGATGAACCACTCTTTACCAGCATCTAAATAATCAAGTCCTATCGAAGAAAATCTTTCAATAAAGCAGATTCATGATCATAAATTAATGTGGCTGTGCTGGGCTTAGTTGCTAAGTCATGTCTAACTCTTTGTGACCCCATGGACTGTATCCCACCAGGCTCCTCTGTCCATGGGGATTCTCCAGGCAAGAATACTGGGGTGGGTTGCCAGGTCCTCCTCCAGGGGATCTTCCCAACCCAGGGATGGAACCGAGGTCCTATGCATTGCAGGTGGATTCTTTACCATCTGAGCTACCAGGGAAGCCCAAATTAACGTGGAACCAGTTTCAAATGGATCCTCAAAACTGTTCAGATATCCTCCTGTATTTCCCTGATTGACTTTCTCTACTATTTTCAACAGTTTTGTCAACTTTTTCCCTTTTCTTAAAATCTCAGACTTATCCCAGCTCTTTCACACTTGGCAGGTGGTCTTTCTTGCTAATTTTTAGAGAAAAGAGAAACCATTAAAAGGGAATTCCATTACTGTCCTATTACAGGCTTCATCTGTATTGAAGACTCTTCCAAGAAGTCTAATATCAAGAGTTGTTTCTCCTTTCTAAAGATGATCGTTTCACTTCAGCTTTGGATGGTATCTCATTCCCTCGCACCTTCTCAGGGATTTAAAACAATTGACTATTCCTGTTTTTTTCCCTTATATTTCTGGGATGTTCTATTCTTAGATTAACAGTTGATAGCATCTTAGACGACAGCCCTCTTTATGTTTATCTTTTGTGTTACACTGCTCTGTTCTGGTTTAATTGCCCTCTGTGTGCCCTGTAATGGGGTTATTCTGGGACCTCTCTTCGCCTGTCTCCTGTGTAGTGTCCTCAACTGCCTGTATCGCATTTTCTTTGTTCTTAGTATACTTTGCTCCTTGGTGGAATACATCCTCTAGTACTTTCTTGAGAGAGTGGGCATGAGAGGTAAGTTTTTTAACATACTATGTTATGAAGGTGTTATTTTTCTGTGCTCATACTTAGGTGTAGAATTAAAGGTTAAAAGCCTTTTTTATTCAAATATTGAAGACGATTGTTATCTTGTTTCCTGTTGTCTTGTATAGTCCATGGGGTCACAAAGATATTGAGAACTCTGAACCATCTGATTCTTCATCCTTCATATCTGCTCTAGTGTTTTTTCTTTTCAGCTTATGAAATATTTCTAGAATGTCCTTTGATTCTTAAATTCGTTTTTCCCTTTTTTTTTTCTCTTTCTGGAACTCCTGTTATTAAGATGTTAGATCTCCAGGTCTAGTCCTGCAAATTTATTTTTTCTTCTTTTATTGTCCTTTTTCATTATGCTCTACTGTCTGAGATACCTCTTCAGCTTTATAGTTTTTTGTTAAGTTTTTAATTATTTTCAGCATGGTTTTAATATCCTTTTGTTCTTTCATTCATTTATTATCCTAAATTTTGATCCTTTAATATCCTGAATATCCCTTTTTTTATATATAACAGGTTTCTGTGCTTTATCTTCTCTTTTTAATTCTGATGGTCTCAATGATAGAGTTTATTTTGAAGTTTTCTTTTCCGTACGTGGTCTCCCTTTTAGTCTGTGGGTAGGACTTATGAACTTTGAGCTTCCCTAAATGGTGTTCTGGTGGGCCGTTTGTAGGGGAAGCTGAATATCAGTATCTTTATATCTCTCCTCTTGAGCTGATCAGAACTACTACTTTGCTCTTTTCATCATTTCTTCAGATCTCTTTTCTTGTGTTCTCCTTAACCCAGTTACACTCCCACCCAATCTGATGGTCTCATAAAATGATTTATCACATCTTTGAAGCACTTTGAAACATGGTTGTAGTTTTACCTGTATTTATGTGATTTATATGATAACTGCCTTATCTTCCACTTAATTATACATTCCATGAGGACAGTAATTATTGTCTGTATCACTTGAGGCTCCATCCTTGCTATCTAGTACAGTGTTTGATTCCTAATACATGTGAATGTTTATAAATTAATACTTATCGAAGAGTGAATGAACGATTACTCTCATTTTTATCCTTGCAGAATGAATCATTCTCATTTTACAAATGAGGAAACTATGACAAAGCCTGGATTCAACTCTGGCAGGTTTCTCTGCCTTCAGAGCTGGTGCCATTAGCTCTTTAAATTATACCCATTCATTAGACTTATTTCCTCTTTCCTTGTTAATTGTGGAATAATCCTGCCCTATCGTATCTCTTTTGATTTCTGTCAGGAGTGAATAAGACAATGAAGAGTGTTTTGTTAATTTTGAAAATTGGCATACATGTCATTATCATCCTATTAAATAACATAAATTCTGTTATTCTGTTTTAAATAAATCTTACTTTTTTAGGATAAGGACGGGGAGAGCGTAGAAGAGACCTTGAATGCTTGGGAGTGAGAATAGAGCAACTGTTTGGATGTCTAACATTGCTAGGTTCTTCTCTAGGTAGCTTAAAATACATTATTTCATTTAGCTTTTCATAATTTCATTATTTCATAATATCTTTCGAAGTAAATATTATGTTTTTCCCTGTTTTACAAATCAGATGGTGGAGGCACAGTGAGATTCAGCTGATCTATATAATAGTTAGGACTTAAATCAAGATTTCTGTAACTTCATACCCATATCTTTCCTAGATTTCATGCTGTGTTCTTTTCTACATACCATTCCAATATTATTGATAGTAAAATTTAGTATAATAAGCAGTAACATACCATGAATGTCATAAATTCTGAGAGAACTATAGAATAAAATTAACAATTGAAAATTGCAAATTCTGCCCCGTCATGATTATTCTAAAGAGTAAGATCATGTCAGTTTCTAAATAAAAGTATTTAGACAGGTTTCCCAAGGAATACTTTGTATACTTTATGATTAGAGTGGACATTAAATATATTGCTAGTGTCTGCGTATTGTCAGGCGGGTTTTTTTGAACACCAAAATAAAACAACAATAGCAACAACAAAAAAAGAGCTGTTGCTTGGCCATGCAAACTGGATAACTGATTTCATCAAATCTATGGGAAAGCAGTTCAGCTGACTGCTAGGACGTCTTGTAATTTGTTCCTCAAATGCTCCTTTTTTGTAGTGTTCTTGTGCAATATATAAGCTGATATTTTTACTTTTAGAAGCTTGCGAAATATTTTCTTAGTGGTTTGGATGAGGAACAATGAAGTATAATGCATCCTAGTAGAAAAGAGAACAAAGTGTCAATCTAATGAAAGACTTTTTGAGAGCTTAATCAGATCGGATCAGTCGCTGAGTCGTGTCCGACTCTTTGCGACCTCATGAATTGCAGCACGCCAGGCCTCCCTGTCCATCACCAACTCCCGGAGTTCACCCAGACTCACGTCCATCAAGTCAGTGATGCCATCCAGCCATCTCATCCTCTGTCGTCCCCTTCTCCTCTTGCCCCCAGTCCCTCCCAGCATCAGAGTCTTTTCCAATGAGTCAACTCTTCGCATGAGGTGGCCAAAGTACTGGAGTTTCAGCTTTAGCATCATTCCCTCCAAAGAAATCCCAGGGCTGATCTCCTTCAGAATGAACTGGTTGATCTCCTTGCAGTCCAAGGGACTCTCAAGAGTCTTCTCCAACACCACAGTTCAAAAGCATCAATTCTTCGGCGCTCAGCCTTCTTCACAGTCCAACTCTCACATCCATACATGACCACAGGAAAAACCACAGCCTTGACCAGATGAACTTAATACCAGGACCCTATTTCTAGACAGATATTAAGTGGATGCCAAACATATCTGACTAGTTGATAATTAGGCAAAGTAACAAAAGGTGAACATCTTTATATGTGACCAAAATATAGAAAATACGATAATATGGTGTATCTTTTACAGACATTTGTCTTGGTTAAATGAAGAGAAAGTCATTATTGGTATCCAGGCCTCTTATTTTTAAGGCTTTTCTGACTAAAATACTAATTATTCCAAAAGTCTTCTTCATTCTCATGTAGAATTTGTAACTCTCATCTTCTTGATTTTAAATCATAACTCTTCTGGTTTCCCTGCCATCGCTCTAGATGTTATACCTCTGATTCACCTAGTAATGTTTATTCACTTAATAAATTAACATGGAAGACCTCAAAGAGGTTGACTTCAACAGAAGAGTCAAGACTGGCTCTCTGCTTCTCTTTACATACTTTTTCTTGGAGGGAGTAATTATTTGGCCTGTTTTTTTTTTTTAGTATTGTATGATTCTCAAATGTATTTGTAACTTTGCCCTTAAAAATTATCCATACTTTTGCCTTTCCATCAGTGGCTGAAACTTTCTAAACTAGAGGCAACTCTTCTTGAAGAACCCCCTCCTAGATTTCAGGTGACAACTGAAGCAGCAGCTGTACTATCAAATATGGTAGTCCTTAGGTTCATGTGACTATTTAAAGTAATTAAACATAAGTAAAATTTTTAATTCTGTTCTTTAGTAACAAGAGTCACATTTTAGGTACTCAAAAGTGACTTGGGTAGTGGCTGTCATATTGAACAGTACAGATATAGAATATTACCATCATCACAGAAAGTTCTATTGGACAGCAGAGATCTAAAGCTTACTTAGTTTTTGTTTTGCTCCCATCCTCCTTAATCTGACTATCAATAACCCTGGTCATCATTGTCCCCAGTAACCATAGCCATAATTGTATTCATATATTTTGGATTAATTGCTTCTTCATTTGCATTCTATATCTTGAAATCGAACAGAAAGAGGTGAGCAGCATTTTCTGTAAAGGGCCTAATAGTAAGTATTTTAGATTGCTCTGTTACAGGCATTCAACTCTGATGCTGTAGGATAGTCATTGGTAATATGTAAGCAAATGAATGGCTGTGTTCCAGTAAAACTTTATTATAAAACTAAACATCAGGCTGGATTTGACCCACAGGCCATAGTTTCTGACCCTTGGTATAGGACTTTAAAACCTATGTATCAAATTTTCTAAATGTACAAATACATTCAGAGAAAAATTAAATGACTACCCATTAGCTTACCACTCAGCTTCAGAAATGAAATAGTACTAGCAAAATGGAAGCTCCCCGTGTGACTGCATCTCATTTTCTTAACTGAAATTTTAGTTGTTTTTGTTTTACTTTTATAAACAGTACTGCTATCAACATTCTTGTATGTGTCTCTTGGTGTATTTATGCAAGAATTTCTTAAGGAAATATACATAGAGTGGTATGTATTAGCAGCTTTACCAAAGAGACGATATTGTATTACAGCACTTTTTCTTATATCTTTTAACATTGTTTGTGTGTCATCTTAAACTCAACAAGTATCTAAGTGTATATTTGGTGATAGGCATGGTGATACGGAGATAAATTGGACATGATCCATATAAGTAGTGAGACAGAAACAAGAAGGTTATAATTCTCTAGAACAGCCCCTAAAGAGTACATGGAATATGAGATTATAGATCCTTTCTGCTGTTTTATTGTTTATATTATGACTGGCTCCCTGTGACACAAAAAGAGAAAATTAGGAGGCTTCTTGCCGATTTTTACCAAACTTCTAAAGCAGTGATTTTAAAATATTTTTAACAGTTGAATAATTGTTACAAGCTCCTACATAACAGTTGAATAACTGCTACAAACTCCTACGTGGAATCCTTATATAGAAAGCAGATAAAAGGGAAGTTGTTTGGTTAAAGCTGTGAGCTTTTTTCCCTTTTGGTTGGGCCCCATTACCCATACATGCATATGTCATCTTCTACTTCTTTCTGTTAGTTCCTGAGACATTATGCTGAATACTAGAGTTCCTTGAAATATGATTTGAAAACAACTGTTCCAAGACAGGGTTTTGTTTTGTTTTGTTTTGTTTTAAATAGAATTCTAAGCTTTAGCTGGCTAATCCTCATGCTACTTTTTTTTTTTTCAAAGTAATCTCTTAAAAATGTAAATCAGATCATGATAATGTACTGTTCATATTCTCCACTGGACAGGGCCAACAGGAAATTGAGTATTCTTACTTGAGAGCTTAATTGGGTATCTTGGGCTGGAGAGTCAACAATAATTGATGGACAAAGGCAATCTTGAGAAAAAAGAACAAAGCTGGAGTATCATGCCCCCTCACTTTGTAAATCTTTGTTTTACAAAGCTACAGTAATTAATAAAAAGCATGATCCTGGTACAAAAACAGATGCATAGATCAGTGGAGTAGAACAGAGAGTCCAGAAATAAACTGACACACGTAGAGTCATTTAATCTACAGCAATAAAGGTAAAAATGTACAATGGAGAAAAGATAATTCCTTCTATAAGTGGTGTTGGGAAAACTAGGCAGCTACATTAAAAGGATGAAATTAGAACATTTTCTCACACTATTAAAAAAAAACTCAAATGGATTAAAAACCTAAATATAAGACCTGAAACCATAAAATTCCTAGAAGAGAACATAGGCAGAATACTCTTTCACATAAATCCTAGTGATTATTTTTTTTAGATCTGTTTATACTAAGGCAAAAGAAACAAAAGCAAAAATAAACAACTATGATCTAATTAAACATAACAGCTTTGCATAGCAAAGGAAATTGTGGACAAAACAGAAAGCCTACTAAATGGGAGAAAATATTTGCAAATGGAATGACCAATAGAGGATAAATATCCAAAATGTGTACACAGCTCATATAACTTAATGTTAAAAAAAAAAAAAAGAAAGAAAAACAATCCGATTTAAAGATGGATAGAAAATCTGAATAGACATTTTTCCAAGGAAGATATACAGATGGTCAACAGACATATGAAGAAATGCCCAACATAGCTGATCATCAGAGAAATGCAAATCAAATCCATAATGAGATATCACCTCACACCTGTCAAAATGGCTGTCATCAAAAAGTCTACAAGTAAGCAGAGCTCCCTTGCCTACCCACTTGCATCTCTCACAAGCATCCTATATTAATAATTCTATGTCCTGCCTATCACTTTGCCTCTCCCTGAATTCCTTCTGTGCTGAGACACAAAGAACCTGAGCCTCAGTAAGTCCAGATACCAGATGCTAAAACCACCACCAAATGGAAGAAGTTAACTACATGATGATCATGAGCATGTAGCCCCAAGACCTATGGGTATTGAGGAGTGTAATGTTAACCCCTGTGATACTTCCCTGTTACCTCACCGTCAGCCAATCAAAAAGAATTGTGCATTAGCTGATCACATACTCTGGTGTGCCTCTTTCACCTTGCCTTTGAAAATGCTTTGCTGAAACTCTTCAGTAGTTCAGGGGTTTTGGAGCATGAACCACCCTTTCTCCTTGTATTGGTGCCTTGTGATAAGCACTGCACTTTCTTTCACCACTATCAGATGTCACTAGATTGGCTTTCTGGGCACAGGTAGACATGTTATCAAATCCAGGCTTGTTCTGCTCCCTGCACAGCAGGCCAGTAAATGCAAGAGACAGGGTCTTGAGGCAAGGAGTAAAACTTTATTTGGAAAGCCAGCTGACCAAGAAGATGGCAGACTAATGTCTCAAAATAACCATCTTCTGTGGGTCTGAATGCCAGGTTGTTTTATAAAACAGAGATGGGGGAAGGTGAGGAAATATTAATAAAATTAAAAAAGCAGAATGGAGAGGGAGAGGTGGTGAGGAAATAAAGTAAAAGGGGGCCATCCGTCCTGCAAACGTCTCTGGTAATGGCGAGCCTTCTAAAAGGAAGCCTTCTATGAGGGAGGGAGACTAATCTGGCACAGGCAGTATTGCCTTTTATGAAATAGTCTCAGAGGTCATAGAGTGTTCTGCATTGCATTCACTGAAAAAGTTACAAAGTTGTACCCATCATCAAAAGGGATTGATAGCATAGATTCTACCTCTCAATGGGGTGAGAGTACAGGGGGTGCAGAGTTTATGGAAGAACATGTGCACCAGAAATATTGCTGTGGCTTTTTTTTTCTTTTTGCAAATGCACTTTTGCCACATGACCTTGTGTCCTACAGTCTTCCTAAATTCACTTATTCTGCTGTCTTTTTTGTGGATTCTTTACAATTTTCAGTGATCATGATCATGTCAAATTGAATAAAGATAGTCTTTCTAGTCTATAAGTCTTTTTATTTCTTGCCATATATCATTGGCTAAGATCCTTAGTACAGTTGAATAGAAGTGCTGAAAGTGGTCATGCTTGCCTTGTTCTGAGATCTTTTGGGGAAAGGAAAGTGAGAAAACTAACTTTTTAATTATTCTGGTAAGATATAAATAACATAAAATTTACCATTTTAATCATTTTTATATGTGTAGTTTGGTGATGTTAGGTACATGCACCATGTTGTACAGCCATCACCACTATCCACCTCCACTGTCCCTCCTTTTTCATCTTCTCAAACTGAAACTCTGTACCCATTAAATAATAGCTCCCCATTCCCTTCTCTAGCCCCCTGGAAACTACTTTTCAACTCTCTATCTCTATTAATATGACTACTGCAGGTATCTCATGTAAGTGAAATCATACAATATTTGTTCCTCTGTGTTTGCTTTATTTCACTTAGCATAATGTCTTTAAGGTTCACTCATGTTATAAGTGGGCTTCCCAGGTGGCTCAGTGGGTAAAGAATCCGCCAGCAATGTAGGGGACACAGGAGACTCGGGTTCCATTCCTGGGTTGGGAAGATGCTCTGGAGCAGAGCATGGCAACCCACTCCAATAATCTTGCCTAGAGAATCTCATGAACAGAGGAACCTAGTGGGCTCTAGTCCATAGGGTTGCAGACAGTCAGACACCCTGAAGCAATTGAGCACTCATGCATAGATGTTATTAGTGTGTCAGAATTTCATTCATTTTTAAGACTGCACTTTTATTTTCTTCATTCTGTATAGCATGTAATTCTTCTTTACTGAAGAAGTGAGATGTTTGCAGTGTGAATGCTTGCTACTGGGGCCTTTAAAATTAGAAGTGGAATGAAGACCTTCATAAAAATAACTACATTCTAAGAACATGTAATAGTAATAGCTGTTATTTATTGGGGTTTTATTCTGTACAGGATTTACATTCATATGATCTCATGTAATCTTCAAGGCAACTCTATATGTACATGAATACTTCCTTCCAATTATGCATTACTATGAATACAAATGGTACAGATAGCAATCAGATCTCATTGGAATGTAAGATTCCTGAGAGTAGGTTCTCTTGTTTTGTTCCCTGTTTTATACTTGGCACCTAAAATTGACATTGAATGAATGAGGAGGGAGTGGTTCCAGTCGGTCTTTCTTTGTGGAGGGCCTTTCTTCATAGTTAGCATCTTAGCCAGGCCTTATATGGGATGTAGGATGTATGGTGGCAGAGTACATGATTTCACAGGAATGCACTCTATGAGCAGGGGGCTGAAAGTGACATATTGCAGAAATCACTGCTTCCATCTATCTTGGGGAGAGGTATGAGTGAGGAGAGAGCTTTGGCAGAGCTGAGAGTTCTTGCAATAGGGATTTTTAATGAAACTGAAAAAATTTTGACCTTGAGGAAAAAATTCTAAAATGCCTTTAAAGTAGCTTTAAAAAAAAAAAATAATGTGAGCAAATTAGGATGTGAATATTAGACCATTTATTATCCTAGCTTTTTATGCAGTTTTCAATGAAGTTTAATCTTTTTCCATTAAATTTGATTATTTTTTGTGTTAGGCCACTTTTGTATATTAGAAATATTAGATTATTTTTTCTCACTGGAAATATAGATTTAGGTTTTCGTTGGTCTTCCTAGATTCTGTAATGTATTTACTGTTGGTTAAAAAACTTGAAGTAGTGGAGATTGATGGTGTTAGCTTTGGGGCTAAGAAAGGAAGTGACATGTGAACAAAGTCTTCAGCATTCTTAGCCATTTCTGGCTTTAGAAAGTTTTCTTTGTTTGTCAGTCATTTATCAAAACCTTTCCCTTTTGTTTTTCCTTTTCAAGCTATTTTGAAAAGGCACATAGTATTCATTTTTCTGATATTCTGGTAGCTTTTGCTTCTGAGTCTCAGGCTGATGTAATGATGTCACAGAATATAACACAGATTATATTCTGTCACTGAGGTAGTTAGTCACAGTTAAAAACAGTCTTTGCCTTCAGACAGGTGTTTTTCTGAACAGAGTGTCTTATTCCTATGATTGAGGATCAGGCCTCACTTGGTGCGTTTGGTGATGTTTTACCTAGTGTGGACAATGTGTAGGTTTGAAGTTTCATTGAGGAAAGCATTTACACTTAAATTTTGTATTTCTTTATCACAAATAACAAGCATAAACTTTGCTCTGTGCTCAAACTCATAGAGTTTGCTGAATTCCAGTTTCAGACATGATTTTATAATATCTAACTTAAACACATGTCAGGTCATTTTGTTTTCTTATTAAATCAGTTAGTTGACACATACCATATTTCCTTGATTCTAAGATTCAGGGTTTTTAAAAATCTTTTAATGTTTTAAAATCAGCGGTGCATCTTATATTTAGTGATTTCTTAAAGAAAAAGGAAGATAATTTTTCCTAAATTTCTACTTTGTACAAAGCACAGACGAAGAAGTAAAAAAAAAAAAGGTGATTAAATACTCTCAAAAAATAAAGGCAAAGACTGGTCTTTGTCTCTTTCTTTTTGTCTCTCTTTTTGTTTCTGTCTCTCAGATGTACTTTTAAAAGTTAACTGACCAAAAAAAAAAAGTTAACTGACCATGCAAGGTGGTACAGCCTAAATTCTTAGTAACCTTTTCTGCATAATTCATTAATCTGATTTTTATTCTTGAGAAAAATAGCTCAAAGCTAAATGAAATGAAATGATTGTAATATGATCCAAGAAGGAGTAAGTCTGTAGACGAAGAAGCACTGGGATGGAGTTTATTCTCTCATAAGATTTTGAAGGGAATAAGTAGACAATTAGCATTGAATCTAACATTCTGCAGCAGAGTTTATGTATTTACTTTAACAAGTGAGACTGAGGCTAAGTGATGTTCCAGGTGTACTATTGAAATTGATCTTAAAGAAAAGCTGATAAAAGGTAATGTATATACACACACAAATACATACATGCACACGCACGTGTGTGTGTAAGAAAAATCGTTTTTCATGTGATATGAATCCTTGGATGAGACCTTAAAGTCATTACCCATAAATTTTTGAAGGGAACTAGCTGGTCTTGGTTTTTGTTTTGTTTTGCCAGTTTGTAGCAACATCTTTTAACATTACTATTATAAAACCATCAAAGCACCAAGGAGAAGTGTTGGTCAGAAAATGAATCTCAGATACATAGACGCACCGCTGGATCCCTGGAGTGAAGGTGACTGATCAGAAGCATTGACTTCTCTGAGCAGGCCTTATGTTTATCAAGTAGTTCATGGCCCTTAATGCCATCAAGAACAGTAGTGAGTTTTAAGACTTTCTGGAATTCCATCTTAGCACTATCATTTTGGAAATCAGAATAAAGGCTCATTTAGGAAATGAAAATTTATCCTCCATCAATATAGTTGGAAATAAAGATTATTTGACAAGAAGTGTTATAAAAGTTTTAATCAGAAGACAGAGAGATTTCTGCATGTTATAAAGAGCATTGAGTTGTATATCAAGAAGTCTATTTATTTGTTCAGAAAGTAATTTTGGAAGTGCTACTCCATACCCTACATAGAAACCTCATGGCTTCTTATTCCTCCAAAGGAAACCAAAAGGAAGTCAAGATAATTTAAAAGACACTGCTTGCTCTGTTCTTTTGCCAACTTTATTTCTTGATATTTAGATGTAATTTGCTTACCATAAAATTCACCATTTTAGGGTGTCGTGGGTTTTACTATATTCACAAGGTTTTACAACTCACACCCTACTATCTGTCTTAGTCTAGAGTATGTTCATCTTCCCAAGAAGAAACATTAGACCTCATTAACAATCACTCTCTGTTTTCCCTCTCCACTAGCTCCTGCCAGACTAAACTGCTTTCTATCTCCATGGATTTGCTTTGTTCTTAATATTTCATAGAAATGGAATCATGCAATATGTGGCCATTTGTGTCTGGCTTCTTTCACTTAGTATAATGTTTTCAAAATTCCTGAATATTATAGCATGAATCAACATTTTATTCTTTCTATGATGAAACTCTACTCCATTGCATGGCTATACCATATCTTGTTTATCCATTCATCAGTTGATGGACATTTGGGTTATTTCACTTTTTTACCCTTTGTCTCTTTATTCTCATTTCATGAATCTCCCTACTTCACTCTGCACTTCAGTAAATGATTCTCTTCTAGTTCCTCAGTAGTACCAAGTTTTCTCATCAAGGTATTTGCATATATTCTTCTCTCTGCCTAAAACCATTCTTCTCCTCACTCTCCCCATTCACTTTTTTAATTCTTAATCATGGTTCATTTCCCAGTTCAAATTTGTTTCTTTAGGGAAACTTCCTCCAAACTATATCAGATTCCTCATTATATGTTCTCATAACAGCAGATTTCTTTCCTTCATCATGTTCCTCTTACTTTGTAATTGCATACTTGATTATATTGCCCTCTTGCTTTCCTGCCTGTCCCCCAGTATACTTTCTACCTCATGAAGGCAAAGTTGTGTCTGTTTTATACTCAAAATTGTATCCCTGGAGCTTGACACAGTACCTAGCATATAATTATTTGTTGAATATATTAATGTATGAATCTGTTTACAAGTATTAAGAGCATAAAAATGAGAAACACTCTGCCCACATGAAGTGTACAGTGCAGAGCCAAGCAGGCAAGTAAGCAGTTATTTTGCAATAAATAATGCTATAATGGCACTATGTACAAATATAATGAGACCAGAGGAAGGAGGAAGAAAGTCAGGAAAGGCTTCATAGAGGTGTTTTTTAATGCAAGTTATTCTGTCTCACTTGATAGAATGTAAGGCCTTGAAAGGAGGAACTGTGTATTATTTACTATTGTGTTTTATTCCATAGAATAGTGCTCAGTAAATATTTATAGAATTGAATCAAATCCAGTTTTCCTAGAAAACAGGCAAATTGAGAACATTCTAAATATAGAGACAACTATGATGCCGGACTACAGAGGCACGGTATCTGTACAGTAGAATGTGCAGTAGGAGCACATAGCAAGAGATAGGACCGGGCTGGAGGAAGAGCATATGACTGGACTTAGATGCCCTACTGAGAAGATTCTGTGGACAGTGGGGAGCCATTGGAGACTTTTGAATCAAGAAGTGAAATGATCAGATTTTCACATTAGGAAGATGACTATGGCAGCAGTGTGAAAGATGGATACTACAAGCAAGAATAAAAATAAGGCCATTACCACCTGACCTGGGGGGCTTTAGTTTAAAAGGATGAGAGGATTGATTCAGAAGTTACTAGGAGGATTCTGCTGATCATGATGATAAAAGTTAACATAGAGTGCCTACTATATGTCAGGAACTGTGCTGGCCTCCAGATGAAAAGATAATGAATGACATAGCACTTGTCCTTGAGGGATGAGAAGGACAAATGTGTACCTTTAGAACATGGACACAGTGTGATAGAGCACAGAGTAGAAAGAATGACCAACCTGGTCTCAGGGAGTAAGGAAGACTTCTCAGAGATAGTGACATTTGTGTTGGGCCTTGAAGGATAGACGGTGGGATTTTCCTGTTCAAAGAAGAGCTGTAAGAGGCATCTTAAGCAGAAAGAAGAACCAGTGCAAAGGCCAGTAGAGTGTTTTTTCTCATCAGTGTGGTTGGAACATCAGTGTGGTTAGAGCCTTCAACCAGTCATCCTTTATCCTGTACATATTCCACTGATTTTTTTGCATTTGTTCCTTTAAAATTAATCCTCTTGATTTCTGTTCCATTATTCCAGTCTGGAGATTCATTTGAATCTTGATTCTTTCATTCTTGATATTTCATCTTTGTACATTTGATAAGCTTTCCTTCTATTTATTCCCCCAGGATTAGATAAAATCATTGAAATGGATAGAACTCTGTGGTTACTAGGTTAGTAAAGATCTACTTCCAAGTTTACCTGTCTCTTAATTAGCCACTGTTAATTCAACAGCTGTGAAACCTGTTAGCTATTAACACTCAATTTTTTCATCCAAGCTTTTTTCAGTTTTATTCATAATTAAGTATAATGTAATGGTTAAAGGAGAGAAGTTTTGGAGCAAAATCTGATTTGATTCTTGGCTCCATCACTTGATAGTTTTGTGACCTTGAGCAAATTATTTCCGTTTTGTCAGTTAACTCATCTGTAAAATGAGGCTGCTAAGTGTCCATATTGATTTGAGGAATATTTTGTGAGATAAATGTTTATTAAGTACTGTCTCCTTTTGCCCAGAATATAGCAGGCACACAACTTGGTGGAAAAGTGCATGCTTGAATGCTCAGTAGCTTCAGTCGTGTTCGATTCTTGGCAACCCCATGGACTTAACCCGCCAGGCTCGTCTGTCCATGGGATTTTCCAGACAAGAATACTAGAGTGGGTTGCCATGCCCTCCTTGGGGGATCTTCCCAAGTCAGGAATCAAACCCACATTTCTAAACTACACATATTTAAAGCAGCACTAAATACAGAGGAACACAATTCAAAATGGCCTGGAAGCACCACGATTTGATATACTTGTAGTTCAGTTCAGTTCAGTTGCTCAGTCGTGTCCCACTCTTTGCAACCCCATGAACTGCAGCATCACCAACTGTCCATCACCAACTCCCAGAGTCCACCCAAACCCAAGTCCATTGAGTCGGTGATGCCATCCAACCATCTCATCCTCTGTCTTCCCCTTCTCCTCCTGCCCTCGATCTTTCCAGCATCAGGGTCTTTTCAAACAAGTCAGCTCTTCTCATCGGGTGGCCAAAGTATTGGAGTTGCAGCTTCAACATCAGTCCTACCAATGAACACCCAGGACTGATCTCCTTTAGGATAGACTGGTTGGATCTGCTCACAGTCCAAGGGACTCTAAAGAGTCTTCTCCAACACCACAGTTCAAAAGCATCAATTCTTTGGCACTCAGCTTTCTTTATAGTCCAATTCTCACATCCATACATGACCTCTGGAAAAACCATAGCCTTGACTAGACAGACCTTTGTGGACAAAGTAATGTCTCTGCTTTTTAATATGCTGTCTGCTGCTGCTAAGTCGCTTCAGTCGTGTCTGACTCTGTGCAACCCCAGAGATGGCAGCCCACCAGGCTCCTCCGTCCATGGGATTTGCCAGGCAAGAACACTGGAGTGGGTTGCCATTTCCTTCTCCAATGCATGAAAGTGAAAAGTGAAAGTGAAGTCGCCCAGTCGTGTCCGACTCCTAGCGACCCCATGGACTGCAGCCCACCAGGCTTCTCCATCCATGGGATTTGCCAGGCAAGAGTACTGGAGTGGGATGCCATTGCCTTCTCCAATATGCTGTCTAGGTTGGTCATAACTTTCCTTCCAAGCAGTAAGCGTACTTGTAGAGCAGCTAACAATTAGGGCAGGCAGAGAACATACTTTTTTTAACTGAGCATTAAAAAAGAAAAGCAAGGCTAAAAGTTGCAATATTAAAATTGGAAGGCGTTTGATGTAAGCATTGCTAAGGAGCCTCACATGTAGCCTCACATGTACAATACCTTCCCATCCCTACGTCATCATAGATAACCCCACTTTGCAACCAACCAGTAGTATCTCAGATTGAAAGTAGGAAAGCATGGTGAATAAGTGTGCTTGTCTCCCCAAGAATAATTTACTCTCTGTAGCCTCATCCCTAAATTTCTGGCTCAGCTTTCTTAACATCTGGGAATTCTTTTTGTCACAGCCTTTCTTTACTTGGCATCCTTTAAGCCGTAAGATTATTACTCTCTCCCTATCCTATACCTTCCCTCCACCCCCAACATTATCCAAGCAGAGACAACTTTTTGGTGGCTTACAGAAGAGATACTATTTGCTAAAAATCTTGGCAAATCTAGAAGAAATGGGAAAGGCAAGTGAGTTTTGGTGTATGTCCCAATTGTAATAAATTAGTGGCTGTTTGGAATGCTGGGCCAAGAAGTATTCTGAGACTGCTAGGCTCAAAGGCCATGATCCATTAGCAGTTTCTGTTGTGAGTGTGAGAGGAGCAAATGCTAGCACATGGGCCCCATATTCGATGTCCCCAACCTAGTAAATCTCTGCTTTGGATTCATTTAGATCTATAGGAACAGCAGATTAAAACATACATATGCCAAATTAATATGTATTTGAAGTATGTAGATTTTTTCTATATATCTGTCCTTTTTAAAATATCTTCCTCAAACTCAGACTTAGGTCAGTGCATTAAATATCTGAGGTATCTTAATGACAGCAAAAACAAAACAAAACAAAAAACACCCCCAGAAACTTAGAGGAACTTGAATTGTAGTTCTACCTCTACCATTCAGTATGTGACTTACTTATAATTGACCCAGTGTCTGACATGCAATATTAAATACTTTTATTGCTCCTTTCAAAAAACACAGAAAGCTATTGGGAGCAGAGCTGAGAAATGGCTATCTTTGCGATTTATTGAAATCAGGCCCACCCTTTGTGGGGACTTGTCATTTAGTGTGACACTTGACCAACTATAGGAGCAGATCTTAAATTGACAGTCCAGATTGTTAATCTCAAAACAGACCAAGCCTTTCTGTTGAACAAAGACTGTAGACTATATGAAGTAGAAGAGAAAGATGACCGTTAAACCAGGATTAAAGTTTCTGAAATTGGTGGAGTACTGACAGAAACTTAGAAACATCCAGGCTTGCAAATCATTTTAACCCACCAGCTCACCCTCCAGATAGAGGATGGCATATGCACACCCTAAGTATTTCTGGTGAACATGTATCATATTCTTTAGGTGTGTCAGGGGAAGAAAAGCAATTGAGAGACTGATCTAGTCCAGTGCTAGTTCCAAAGATGGAAACAGGTTAGGCATTTTGGTAGACTAGAAAGTTCTATTCTGAAACAAGATTCTGGAGTTTTGTTTTCAGCTTTAAAAAATTACTTCTTAGGAGTATTTGGTTAAGGTAGACTCTTTTTCCTAAATCTGATAAGTTTTAAGTGATTACCAATAAGAATTAAGAAGATGAGACCTTTCTCTGAATGTGGTTTTTAATAAAAGGAGAATATAGAATTGGTGAACTTGGGTAGAAACTGATTGATCAATGTGGGAAAGTACTTTTCTATAAAGAAAATCCAGTTAGTAGATTTTGTCCCACAGTGTTTATTTACTTGAAATCCAATGACTGTTTTAGACCATTTCATTCTGTTTTTGTATTCTGCTCCTTAGTTCCAAAGGTTCACCTGCGATTTGACTTAAAGCAAGGCATTTTTCACTTTGTAAAATACTGCTTAAGTTTGCAGGTGAAATAAAGTCAAAATCTTAAAGATTAAAGCAGAGTGAAGTAGTTAAGTGGTAAAAACATGATCGTGTGTACATGTGTGTGTGTGTTTTCACATATGTATGTATGTATACAGTTATTGGACTTCCCATGTGGCCATAGGGGTAAAGAACTCACCTGCCAATGTGGGAGACATAAGAGACATGCATTCAGTCCGTGGGTTGGGAAGATTACCTGGAGGAGAGCATGGCAACCCACTCCAGCATTCTTTTTCTTTTTAAATAATGTTATTTATTTATTTATTTTGGCTTTGCTGGGTCTTCATTGGAGAAGGCAATGGCACCCCACTCCAGTACTCTTGCCTGGAAAATCCCGTGGGTGGAGGAGCCTGGTGGGCTGCAGTCCATGGGGTCTCGACGAGTCGGACACGACTGAGCGACTTCACTTTCACTTTTCACTTTCATGCATTGGAGAAGGAAATGGCAACCCACTCCAGTGTTCTTGCCTGGAGAATACGCGGGCTTTTCTCAAGTTGTGGTGAGTGGGGACTACTCTCCAGTTACGGTGTCCAGGCTTCTCATTGCAATGGGTTCTCTTGTTGCAGAGCACAGGCTCTAGGACGCACCGGTTTCAGTAGTTGTGACACGTGGGCTCAGTAATTGCGCTTCCCAGACTCTAGAGCACAGGCTTAATAGTTGTAGCACATGGACTTAGCTGCTCCACCACCTGTGCAGTCGTCCCAGATGAGGGATCGAACTCTGGTCTCTTGCATTGGCAGGCGGGTCTTTTACCATTAGCACCCCCTGGGAAGCCCACTACTCCAGTATTCTTGCCCGGAGTATCCCCATGGAGGAAGAGCCTAGTGGGCTGCAGTCCATAGGATCGCAAAGAGTTGAACACTACTGAAGTGACTTAGCATTCATGTACCGGTGCATATAGTTATCACTCAATTTTTAAAAGGTTAATTTTTATGTTAATTGTTATTTTAAATAATTTATGTTTGTATCATTCCCACCCTATAGAAAAATTGCAAGAACAGTAAAAAATGAGAAATCCCATTTACCTGCATTCCTCCATTGATGTTTTATTCATTTTCTTCTTCTCCATTTAACATGTAATATATATGTATGTATGTGTTTGTAAGTGTATCCATTGTCATTATTCTTTTTCCAATCCATTTGAGAGCAAATTGCAGACATAATGCCCTGCCACTTCTAAATGCTCTAGAATGTTTTTTACCCCAAATAAAGCTACTCTTCTACCTAACTATCCAAACCTTAAACCATCCATATCAGGAAATCAGTATTAATATAGCACTACCATCCAGTCCATAAACACAATACAAATTTTACCAGTGTTCCAACAATATCTTTTTTTTTTTTTTTTTTCTAATGTGAAATTCAATCCAATACCATTGTACTGGTTCCATTTAGCTATCATGTCTCTTTAGTCTTCTTCATTCTGGAAGAGTTCCTCTGTTTTTTCCTGCATTTCATGATCTTTGCAGTTTAAAGAGTATAGGCCTTTGATTCTGTAGGTTGTCCCTCATCAGGCTGGGTTTGTCCAGCATTGCTACATGTCCAATGTCAGGCCGTACATTCTTGACAAAAAGACCTCAGAAATGATCCTGTGCTCTTCTTATCATATCAAGAGACACATGATGTCAACCTCTCCTACCACTGGTGATGTTAATCAGTTGGTTTGTTATCTGATTGGTTGTTTTGCACTATAAAGTCACTATTCTTTCCTATACAGTGTTAAGTATTTTAGGGGAAAAGTGTGCCAACATCCTGTTGTTCATCAAACCACTACCCACAGTCTTAGCATACTTTGATGAAACCTTCCTGAGTCAACCACTTCTCTGATGGTTGCCGAATGATGAAATATTTTCATCATTTCTTCTACATTTGTTAGTTGTCACTCTACCATAAGGAAGAAGTTTCTGTTCTTATCTGTCTACCTATGTATTCATATCATAGTCATGGATTTCTATTTTATTCAGTGGATTGCAGTTTGTTGCTTTTTTTATTTATTGTTGTGCTTAAATTGCTCCATGCTTGATCAATAGGAATCTCGTCAAGTTGGCTCCTGTCCTTCACACATGTGCCTATTATTCTCTTAGTGTTTCCTTTCTGGTGAAAGATACTCCAGGCTTATCATTTACTATCTTTGTCCTGATTCTGGAATAAACTGTTTCCTAGTAGAAGATAATATTTAGAAGCTAAATTCTTAGTAATCAGTATGCTCATTGCTTCTGGGAATTATTGCTTCTAGTCCCTTTCAGTGACCAGGGCTAGGATGTATAGACATATGCACAGCTATACCTGTTTCTGTATCTGTCCATGAGTGTGTAAACATAAATTCACCTTGAGATGTCCAGTTCCAATCTTACTACCTCAGAATTCCATCTAAGTTTCCCCTTATCTGTATTTGTATGCAAATGCTTTCTTTGACAGAAGTTAGGCTCCTGTTATCCTCAATATATTTACTGAAGCTCGGTCTCTTTGTATATTACTCATCTCATGACCACTCTGGTCACCTGCTAAACTTGGATTTTCCCCTCCCAAACTTGCCACTCTTGAATTTTCCTAATCTCAGTAATTGCAGCTATGTCCTTGCAATTGCTCGGGCCAGTGTCACACTTGTTGCCCCTCTCCAAATCCTGTATCTGTCCCACCAGTAGGTGCCTTCAGCTGTACCTATAAATAGGACCATTTTTTCCCCATCCCCACTGCTATTATTATTCTAAACTGAGCCACTGTTATTATCTCTTGCATGTACCTTAGCAAATCTATTTGACTCTCTGCTTCTACCCCTCCCTTCAGTGACTGTTCTTCATGCAACAGCCAAAGCAATCCTTTTAAAACCCAAGTCAAGACTTCGCTGGCAGTTCAGTGGTTAAGACTCTGTGCTTCCAGTGCCGGCAGCACAGTTTCAATTCCTGGCTGGGGAACCCGCATGCCTCACAGTGCCCTACCCCAGAAAATAAAAAAACCTAAGTCAGAAGTCATTCCTTTGCTCAAAACCTTCTGGTAGCTTCTCTTCTCACTCATTTTAAAAGTCAAAACTATTAAGTCCTATGTCATCTACCACTTTTCCATCACTGTAATTCAACCATATTGGCCTTCTCACTATCAACAATCATTCTCTCACCTCAGGACCTTTGCCCTTGCGATTTCCTTAGCAAGTATCCCCCAGATATCCATATAACTTACTGTTTATTCACTTTAGGTCTTGGTTTGAATGTGACTTTACTAGTGAGGCTTTTCTGATTACTCAATGTAAGATAGCATCCTTTTCTTCACTGTCTAATCCTTTACTTTGTTCTTCTTTATTGTACTTGTTATAACCAGTCATAATAATTAAGAACAGGGATTTGGTCTGGTTTTTCTTTCCACACAATATCGCCACCACCTTAGAGTAATGTATGACAAGTAGTAGACTCTCAATAAATATTTGTTGAATGACTTTTTGCGTATTCACATTTAATAAATTTGGGGGGATAAAAATGGTTTGGGTGACACATTAGTGATGTCTGTTTATATAGCTGTAAATTATGTATTTTACATTTTTTATGAGGAGAATTAGTGTCAATAAGCTAATAAGTATCAAGTAACCTGGCTTTTAGTGTCAGTTAACTTTCAAACTGTAAATCAGAATATAGAATTAGAGATTAGGGATATTTTGACAAAGACCCTGTTAACAGAATTGGCATCACCAGTTATAAGTTTCCAAGACCTGGATTTTACTTTTCTGCCTTAGTTTCTGATGCTTGGCAAACCCTCTTAAGACCATTTCTCAGAATATTCTTCCTGAAGTTTAATCTTTCTTTCTGATCCAAGACTGTTAGGCATCTCATTTTTTTTCTGGCATATTTTATCTTGTTTAATATTTAATATCATATTTATTTTATTTTCTATTGGAATACAGTAACTTCACACATTTATTTTATTCTTTCCACTTCCAGTAATAAAATTTTTTGAAATTTGATTTAGAGCCAGTAGAGAAATAGCTCTTTTTGCTTCAGGGTAGCCTGAGGTTCTTGAGAAGGTGAACTGTTTTTTTCACTTGAGGGGAGTTATTATTGAAGTATAATTGCTATACAGCATTGAGGTTAAACGACTGGCATTAAGAAAAAGATAATTTTATCATGAAAGTCTTCCTCCAAGAGTAGGTTTTCATTGCCTTATATCTCTTGACCTGTGCAATCCTGTTTCTTCATCAGTCAAAAAGGGCTAACAGTATCCTTTTCATGAGTTGTAAATGTATGTAGGGACTTCCTTCATGGCTCAGACGGTAAAGCGTCTGCCTACAATGCAGGAGACCCAGGTTCGATCCCTGGGTTGGGAAAATCCTCTGGAGAAGGAAATGGCAACCCACTCCAGTACTCTTGCCTAGAAAATTCCATGGATGGAGGAGCCTGGTGGGCTACAGTTCATGGGGTTGCAAAGAATCGGACACGACTGAGGGACTTCACTTTCAAACGTGTATAAGTGATTGGCACGTAGTAAGTGTTCTTTGAGTATTCAGTTTCTCTTTCCACCTTCTGTGATCTTCTATTAATCAACATAACAGCATTTTCAGTTCAGTCCAGTTCAGTTGCTCAGTCGTGTCCGATTCTTTGCAACCCCATGGACTACAGCACTCCAGGCCTCCCTGTCCATCACCAACTCCCGGAGTTTACTCAGACTCATGTCCATTGAGTTGGTGATGCCATCAGCATTTTAGCTATATTAATAAACTCCTTTGTATCTAACCAAATTTTCTTACCAGGATAGCTAAAGTTGGTGAACACAAGTAAACAGAAAAGTAAGTATATGGAACTGTTTTTTGCTCTAAAAATACTGAAGGCTAATAGTAGATTAGTGTTTTCCCTTACAGACCTTATATATCTTTCTGGCATTAAAATAGAGAAGAGAAAGTGACTTCACCTGAGTAACCAAGCAAAACCTATATAAATGAAAGTATGTAGGGAGTTTCCAAGCATTAGACTCGTGGCACTCTTCCTTCTTAACTTTATCTTCCTTTGGTAAAACATGTGCAGGCATAATATGATGTAGGGATTTTTTTGGTTCTTACCAAAAATAAAATGCTCTAAAATGTGCCTATTGAGAGTGCTAACAGCGTGTGGATTCAGAAAGTTATCTTTTAAGTGAAAGAATGTGTTTTTTATAGTATTCTTGTCAGTTAGAATATTCTCTCAGCGTTATGAATAGCACCTTTATCTGCTTCACTCAACTCTAGCCTCATTTCCTCAGCAAGCATGATTGATCTCAGTTAGATATTAAGAGCTTATAAACAAACTTTGAAAAGGTAGATTTCAAATGAGTGGGAAAGTTGATTATAAAGGTAATGATGGTGAGGCTCTCTAGAGAAAGGAAAATTCTGATCCCTATACATACCAGATTTTAGATTTGTTAAAGATAAACATAACAGAGAAAAACATAGGTGAAAATTTAGCTGATCTTAGTACTCTTGCCTGGAAAATCCCATGGACAGAGAAGCCTGGTGGGCTGCAGTCCGTGGGGTCGCTAAGAGTCAGACACAGCTGAGCGACTTCACTTTCACTTTTCACTTTCATGCATTGGAGAAGGAAATGGCAACCCACTCCAGTGTTCCTGCCTGGAGAATCCCAGGGACGGGGGAGCCTGGTGGGCTGCCGTCTGTGGGGTCGCACAGTCGGACACGACTGAACCGACTTAGCAGAGGCAGTGTGAGGAGGAGATTTTTAAGTATTCTGGCAAAAGTGGACACTATATGGGAATATGGTGATAAATTTGACAATCCCAGAATTTTAAAATGTGTAATGCAACAACGATAATAACCACAATAAGTAACTTTTATTGAGCTAAGTGCCAAGGCTTGTAGTAAGTGCTTCACATGTAAACCACAGTGCCAAGATTGAGAAACTCTGTCTTAGAAGTAAACAATCTATAACTCTGGTCTACTGACCATGTTATACAGGCAGCAGTATCATCTGATGTTTTGCCATAGTATAACAAGTATTTCCAGCTTTCCAATCTGCAGCATGTTTTCTCTACTACGCTGCTTAGCAGATGTCACCTATACTAGCTTTTTGGTGGTGGTTGTTATTGTTATAAGAGCATTCCACTACAAGATACTAGTTCTGCATTAATTAGGATACAGGTTAACCTACAGAAATAGAGAGACTCAAAATGTAATGGCTCAAACACAATAGATGTTAATTATTTCTCATCCCATAGTTCAGGGTAGACAGGTTCTGCCTCAGCAAATTATTCAAGTACCCAGGTAGCAAGATGACTCTACCACTTTCTCAAATCACCTGTTTGGCCAAACCTGGATCTTGACTTATTTGCCTTCTAGCTAAAGAGTACAGGAAAGAGAACCTTTCTCTGGAGAGCAAAGAGGTACTAGATCTTAAGATGTAGTGCTGAAAGTGGCATATATTACTCCTGTTCACGTTTGTGTTGGCTCCAAGGCCCACACCTAACAGCGGGGAAAGCCAGGAAGTATAATCCCACCACATTCCCAGGAAAAAAGGGAGAACAGATTTTGGTGGATAGTAGATAGTTTCTACCACAGCCACTATCTGTGCTGTTTCTAAATATCTGATAAGGTAGATGACAATGTAGAAGTGAAAAGGTTCTTATAAATCAGTAAGAAAAATTAAAACATCCTAAAAGAAATAAGAAAAAATTACAAACCGAGTTTTTAAAAAAGGAGATAATACTTTCATATATAAGTTTAACTAATTTTTTACAAAGGAGCCAAAAATATTCAAGGGGAAAAGGATAGCCACTTCAATAAATGGTTTTGGGGAAACTGGATTTAACTGTATATATACAGAAGAAATTGGACCCCCTACTTTATACCATATACAAAAATTAACTCAAAATGGATTAAAGACTTAAGCATAAGACCTGATATCATAAAACTCCTAGAAGAAAACATAGGGAAAAAGCTGTTTCACATTGGTCTTGGCAGATTTTTTTAGATATGACACCAAAAGCACAAGTAACAGAAGCAAAGACATTTAAATAAACATCAAACAAAAGCTTCTGAACAGCTGAAGAAACTATCCACAAAATGAGAAGGCAACCTGTGGAATGGGAGAAAATATTTGCAAATCATAGATAAGGGGTTCACATCTACATTATATAAAGAAATCATGCAATTCAATAGCAAAAATCAAAAACCAAGCCCCTAAAAATCTCAGGTGAAAAATGGACAGAGAAACTAAATAGACATGCATGAGATTACAATGAGGTGAAAAATTAAAAGGAACTAAAATGTTTAAAAATAAAATAATAATTTGAAGTAATATACTTTAAAATATAATTATTTAATAACAAATAGAATGTTATATATAACATTAATTTGTACAATATAAATATGTAATATAAAATATAAGCAATGATTAAGATATACCTAGTTGTTGTATGTTATAATTCCTCTTTAACTTATGTTGTAGAAGATTATTTAATGACATGGAAAATAACACTATACTAACTTTAAATAGCTCATAAATAATATATAATATATAGCCTTAAATTTATTTTTAAAGTCTATTGTATAAATACATGTCCAGATAGGATAGTCATCAAAATATTTAGAAGTGATTATTTCTAGATAGATTATGATTTTTGTACAGAATGATTTCCCATATATTCCTCCAACCCCATAAAATTCTGTTCCCTCTGTTCTAGCTGCTCTTTGTATATAGTGTACAGTTTTCAAATTCCATGTTAGTTTCTGATGCTGTCTCTTGAATAGACTGACATTTGTGTTTTATATACTACTCTACCACACAGGAGTGACTAAGCTATAATGTTTCCCTTAGAAGCATATTTTAGATGACACTCTGGTTACTTCTGCCCATTTGATTTGAATTTAACTGTATATATTACATACGTTTTTTATTATGTATATTGTTTTTACATTATATACTTTAATATAATTTATAGTTTTAACCTATATAATGCTAAGCAATAAGTGAAATACTATTCCATAGCAGTTTACCTATTTTCTATTCACAGACACAATGAAGTACACAATAGAGTGAGAGTGTCATTAGTGTATATGTTAAGTCATGGGGGTAAAGCTGACCAGAAGATAGCTGCCCAAATTATAAATCAAAATCAATTATCAGTGTAAGTGAAAGGTGAATTAATGTATTTCTGTTGTTCATCTATCTGCTAAGTCACCTCAGTCGTGTCCGACTCTGTGCAACCCCATAGACGGCAGCCAACCAGGCTTCCCTGTCCCTGGGATTCTCCAGGCAAGAACACTGGAGTGGGTTGCCATTTCCTTCTCCAGTGCATGAAAGTGAAAAGTGAAAGTGAAGTCGCTCAGTTGTGTCCGACCCTCAGCGACCCCATGGACTGTAGCCTACCAGGCTCCTCCGTCCATGGGATTTTCCAGGCAGGAGTACTGGAGTGGGGTGCCATTGCCTTCTCCGGTTGTTCATCTATAAACCTCATCAATAATTCTCTTCCATTTTCTCCCCTTTAATTACAGCTGTTAATAACTAACAAAAGTGTGTGAATTTTACCTCTCCTGCCTTTCTGTAATCAAAGGTAGAAACCTTAATGAGTAGTGAAATTAGAGAAAGTGAAGAAGCAGAAGAGATTTCTTTCAAAACCCCTAAATTAGCTGTAGATTTGTTTTCTACAGAATTTTAAGTCCCAACCAAGACTTGAGTCTTCCTGAACATCTGTGCTCTACCATACCAGTATATACCATGCCATTCTGTGCTGACTTTGTCCTGATACAATCTCCCACTAATAACTTTCTCTCTCAAACCTTTCTGTCAGGCATCTTGGACTTTTGTTCAGTAGTAAACAAATTTCCTATTTCAACATCAACAAATTATAAATATTTCAAACATATAGAAAAATATAAAAATAATATAAATGTTCATGTGTCCATTACTAAAGTTAGCAAACTAGATTTAGATAAAATTTTTTTAAGGAAATCAGATACAGATATATTTTAAATCCCTTTGTGACTCATCTCTTCCATTTCTTCTTTCCTTGTTCCCTTGTTTCTACCCTAGGGACAGCCACTATTCTGAGGTTACCATCTTTTATTCTAACCATGTTTTCAATACTTTTTACAAATTCACAAAGTATATATTCATAAGCAATTTTAAAAATTGCTGTGTGCCTTTAAAGAAACTGTATACAGTGGCATTGTGCTTATTCTGCAACTTAATATTTTTAATTAACATTATGGTTTTGAAACTTATCTAAATATATATAACTCATTCATTTTAGCATCTGTATTAAATGCCTTTTTATAAACTGCATTTGATTTACATATGCTATTGAAAGTATTTGAGTGATTTCTAATAGTTTACTATTAAAATGATGCTCCTGTGAATATTCTTGTACATATTTTCATATACACATACATCTGCACCGGAAATTACTAAACCACAGAGTATATACATAGTCTGCTGCTGCTGCTAAGTTGCTTCAGTCATGTCCGACTCTGTGCGACCCCATAGACAGCAGCCCACCAGGCTTCCCTGTCCCTGGGATTCTCCAGGCAAGAACACTGGAGTGGGTTGCCATTTCCTTCTCCAATGCATGAAAGTGAAAAGTGAAAGTGAAGTCGCTCAGTCATGTCCGACTCTAGCAACCCCATGGACTGCAGCCTACCAGGCTCCTCCGTCCATGGGATTTTCTAGGCAAAAGTACTGGAGTGGGGTGCCATGGCCTTCTCCGATAGTCTAGTACTACCCAAAGAACTGCACCACTGCATACTGTCTCCAGTACTGTATAGGTGTACCCATTTTCCCACATCCTCCTTAGGGCATAATATTGCAGATATTTTAATTTTTACCAGTTGTTGCGTTTTAAATGGTATTTTCTATTTTCATTTCCCTTATCACTAGTGAAGTTGAGCATTGTTCATCATTCCTGTTTTTTCTGCTGTGAATTGCTTACTCATATCCTTCATCATTTTTCTTTTTTTTTTTTAATGTTTTTAAAATTTTATTTTATTTATTTTTGGCTATGCTGAGTCTTTGTTGCTGCACATGAGGATTTCTCTAGTTGTGGTGAGCAGGAGCTGCTCTCTAGTTGCAGTATGCAAGTTTCTAATTGCAGTGGTTTCTGTTGTGGAGCACTGGCTCTAGGGTGTGCCAGCTTCAGTAATTGTGGCACATGGGCTTAGTTGCTCCACAGCATGTGGAATCTTCCCAGATGAGGAATCAAACCCATGTCTCCTGGATTGGCAGGCAGATTCTTAACCACTGGACCATGAGGGATGTCCTGTTATATTTTCCTTATTGATTTGTAGGAATTCTTTTTATGTTATGGATACTAATTGTTTGTTATATATTAAAGGTAACAAAGTCCAGGAAGTTCCCCCATAGTTCAGTGATGCTGCCACTGCAAGGATCTTAGTGGGTTCCATTCCTGGTTGGACAACTTAAGATCCTCCATGCTGTGCAGCGCAGGCCACCCCCCGCCCCTACAAAAGTAACAAAGCCTAATGCTTTTAAATTTATATCTATGAACAGAAGATTTGAATTTTTATGTAATCATAAATTATCATTCTTTTCCATTATTGTATTTTTTATGCTTCTGCCTAGATATCATATGGTTATTAATCTGTGTTTTCTTCTAGATGTTCTGAATTTTTTTTTTATAGACTTAGCCTTTAATCCTTTTGTAATTTACCTGTATGTATGGTTTAAGATAGGAATTCTATATTTCCTCTTTCTAGATAACCACTTGTCCTAATACCATTTGTTGAACAGTCAAATTTGGACTCATCTCTATTATAAATCTGTTGGACAATCTGATTTGGACTGACCTCTTTTATGAATCAGTTCCCTTATACATGCACATTTATTTCTTGGTTTTGGGATTGTTTCATTGGTCTTTTTGTCTGTTCCTGTCCAATATCACACTGTCTGTTCTTCAAAATTATATTGATTTGTAATGGTCCTTCTCTGTTACCTTTAGAATCAGCTTATTGCTCTGTGTGTAGTTTAATTGGGATTACATTTAATTTATAGATTACTTGGATGATGTATTTTAATCTTGAGTCTTCTCATCTCAGCACCGGTTTCCTCTGTCAACTGAAAGTAGAGTGTTTCTATGAAACCTTTTATAAGCCAAAGTGGCATAAAACAAAGGAGCAATTACCTTAGGACACATCTTGCCAACAAATGCACAGAGTAAATAAAACACAGCTGCTAACAGGCACAGTTCAAAGCTCCGGTGGCTTGGTGCTGAGAGGCTGAGTGTAGTTTCTGGGGAAGGACTTGGCAGTGCCAGTCTCGCAGCTTGGGATGCGCACTACCTCTGTAACAACTCACCCCAAAACAAATGCTGAATGCTATTTTTGCTCTCTCTCTCTTTATTTTTTAAAGTGAAAATCCTCTTTAGATTTCTTTCAGTTAGCAAAAAATATATACTAATGTAAGCCTTTCATAAAAGTGAAATAGCATCGAGCAAGCTTTCAGAAAGTGGTTGCTGCTGCTAAGTCACTTCAGTCGTGTCCGACTCTGTGCGACCCCATAGACGGCAACCCACCAGGCTCCCCCGTCCCTGGGATTCTCCAGGCAAGAACACTGGAGTGGGTTTCCATTTCCTTCTCCAATGCATGAAAGTGAAAAGTGAAAGTGAAGTCGCTCAGTCGTGTCCGACTCTTAGTGACCCCATGGACTGCAGCCTACCAGGCTCCTCCATCCATGGGATTTTCCAGGCAAGAGTACTGGAGTGGGGTGCCATTGCCTTCTCCATCAGAAAGTGGTAGATACCTATATTTTTAGGATTTTTTTCTTACATCATTCAGTTAATGTTTATAATTTTCTTCCTGCTGATGTGGAACATCTTTTTTTTTCTATTATATAGTGTCTGTTGCTTTTTTGGATATATTTGCCTTATATTCCTTACATATTTCATTCATAATGCATATGAATGTAACTTTATTAATATATTGACAGTTTTTTAAGACAGCTTTATTAAGATAATTTTCATACCATAAAATTCACCCATGATAAATACACAATTCAGTCAAGAAAATTTATAAAATTTATAATTTTATTTTAGAAAACTTCTGTCACCCCTAAAAGTTCCTTTATACCTGTTTGCGGCTAATGCCAGCTCCCACTGTCAGCCCCAGACAACCACCAGTCTGTTTTATGTGTCTGTGGGTTGCTTTTTCTGTAGATTTTATATAAATGGAATCATACAATTTGTGGCTTTTTGTGTTTGGCTTCTTTTACTTAGCATGGTATTTTTTGAGATTTCATCAACTTTGTACCATGTACCAGCAGTTCATTCATGTGCAAGGCTTTGTGTCATCTATTGCTTTTATTTCTCAATGCATGGATATCCAGCTATGGAGATTCCTTATTCATTAAGTGGTTCTTATATTTTCCTTTTAATTCTTTGAGCAAAATTTCCTTTGAACATTTTTTTTTTCTAATTATTTACTTATTTGGCTGCAGTGGATCTTACTTGCAGTATGTGGGATCTAGTTCCCTGGCCAGGGATCGAACCAGGCTGCCTACATTGGGAACATAGAGTGTTAACCACTGGGCCACCAGGGAAGTCTTACCTTTGAACATTTTATAAAACTTGCTTTAAGGTCTGCTTCTACTAAATCAAATATATTGGCCTCTCAGGCAATATTTATTGCCTTTTTTTTTCCTCTGAGTATGGCAGACATTTTAACGTTTCTTTGCATGTCTCATAATATTTTGTTGAAAATTGGACTTCTGAAATTACAATTCTGAAAGATCTGGGTTCTTTACCCCATCCTACCCGCTAAGGGTTATTTTTGTTGAGTTGGGTAGTTGATTGGGTCATTGTGTGCCCAGACTAATTCTGCAGAATCTGTCTATTCTGCTGTATGCTGCTACTGGTCTCTTTGCTCAGTTTCTTTTTTATTCTTATTTTTAAGCCTGGATCTCGGTGATTCATCCCTGAGTCTGCATAGTTTGGTAGTCAGTCTGTGATTGGTCAGAAATTGCACTCAAATATCTCAAACCAGTAAGGCTTTTACCCTTTGGGTAAATGTGATTTTTGCTGGGGAGTGTATTCAAAGTCTAGTCCTTCTTACCTTGCTTTTTTTCCTCCTGTGTCTTCGAAGGTCTCATCTGGATGTACAAATAGCCTTCCTGTTAATCTTGTGTGGCCTCAGCCTACAAAGGCTTGGAATGGGATTTGGATTCCCAGCCAGAGATTGAGACCATGTTACAGCAGTAAAAGCACCAGATCCTAGCCACTAGACCAGTGATCAGTGACAAGGGCCCTGGTCCTTTGTCCAGAAAAGAATTTCCAGAAAGACAGAAAGTAGTGAAGCAAGTAAAGTATTTATTAAGAGGAAAAAAAGAGTACGGTATGTGTGGATAGACACACAGGCAAACTCAGAGGAAGAGTCTCTGAGTCATGCCCTCTTGGCAGTTTAAATCATTTATATGGGCATTTCTTCTGGTTCTCCTTTGGGCAGTCATTTTGCTTTGCCTTATTCACAGTCCATATTTGGTATTCTTAGGATCCTTCCTGTGGTGCACACATTTCTTAGCCAGGATGGATCCTACCGAAGAGGCGTACGGGTAGCTCATCCCTTGACATTGCTCCCCTCTTTGGCCTGCAAGTAGCTTTTCTGTGCATATGTGGTCAGGGAGGTTTTGGGACTTCAGGAACAAGAGATATGTGGTCTGGGCAGGGCCCAGCCTCCTCGCTTAATTGTCCTGTTACTCTTGTCTTGGAGTCTCGGTCAATAGAGAATGAATCTCCAATTGCTTTATGGTGGGAGGTGGGGGTCATGGGTTGGCATCTACCTCATGCTTCACTATCAGTTAGGGATACATGGTAAGTTTCTGCTATTTCATTTCCAGGATCTTTATGTTAAATTTATGGCTAATCTGCTCAGATGATCACCTCAGATGAGACTAGGACCATAGTCTCAGACTAGCAGAGCTACTGGTTTTCCTGATGCACTTCCTACCAAGATTACTACTTTTGTTAAATATCTCTAGACAGGGTACTCACCCTCTATGATGGCCCATACTTTGTGGAGTGTGTTTCTCTCTGAATAAATCTACTTCTTGCCTATCTTAAAACGAAACAAAACCCTCTGGACATGAGTTTTTTAACCCTTTGCTCCAAATCAAGTTAGTCTCTCTGGCAGTGAACCTGCTGGTTTTCATTGCCACCATTATCCTAATAGAACTATTACGTAACTGAATGGAGATGGGACCAACCCTAGGCAAAAATGCCTCACCTTGCCAGTATTCTTACCCAGAGGTCAACAGTTTTTCAATATATTGTTTGCTTTTGGTTGATTTCCAGAGCCTGTAATAGGTTTAAGTGAAAGCTGCTCAGTCATATCCAACTCTTTGCAAGCCCATGGACTGTACAGTCCATGGAATTCTCGAGGCCAGAATACTGGAGTGGGTAGCCTTTCCTTTCTTCAGGGGTTCTTCGAACCCAGGTCTCCGGCATTACAGATGGATACTTTACCAGCTGAGCCACAAGAGAAGCCCAAGAATACCGGAGTGGGTAGCCTATCCCTTCTCCAGGGGATCTTCCCAGCCCAGGAATCGAACTGGGGTCTCCTGCATTGTAGGCGGATTCTTTACCAACTGAGCTATCAGAGAAGTGTAATAGGTGTAAACACATACATTAAAAAAGAAGAAAAATCTCAAATCACTAACCTAACCTTCCATCTTAGGAACTAGAAAAATGAGAGGAAACTAAACCAAAGCAAGGAGAAGGAAGGAAATAATAAACATTAGAGCAGAGATAAATGAGGTTAAGAAATAAAAAAACAATAGAATTAGCAAAACCAGAAGTTGGTTCTCTGAAAAGGTCAACAAAATTGACAGACTTTAGATAGACTGACTATATTTCTCTCCTACGCCTGCCATAACAAATTATCACAAATATGATGGCTTAGAGCAACAAAAATTTATTTCTGTCACAACTCTGGAAGCCCGAAGTCTAAAATCAAGCTGTCAACACGATTGGTTCTTTGTGGAGGTTCTGAGGGAAGAGAATCCATTCCATACTTCCGCAAGTTTCTTGTGGTTGCTGGTAATCCCTAGCAGTCCCTTGGCATGTAGACTGGCATCACTCTGCTTTTGTTTTCATCTTACTTTTTCCCCTGTCTCTTTTTCTACTGTCTCTTACAAAAGAACGGATGAGAGTCTTAATTACACATGTAAAGCCCCTTTTTCCAAATAAGATCAGTTTCATAGGTTTGAGGAGTTAAGACATGGATATATCTTTTCCTTTTTTTTTTTTGACTGCACAGGGCTTAGAGGATTTTAGTTGCCCAACCAGAGATTGAACCACCACCCTTGACAGTGAAACAGTGAAAAGACAGATTCCTACCCACTGAAGCTCCAGGGAAGTCACAAGACATGGATATATCTTTTATGGGCCACCATTCAATCCACTACACTGATACCTCCCCTCGTCCCACCCCCCCCCCAAAAAAAAAAGATTTAAATTACTAAAATGGAATGGAAGTGTGATATTATTACCAGTATTACAGAAATCAGGATTACAAGAGAATACTATAAAAAACAGATGCCAATAAATAACCTAGACAAAATGGACAAATTCCTAAAAACACAAACTCAAAACTAACTGAAGAAGAAATAGAAAAATGTAAACGATTTTATAATAAGTAAAGTGATTGAATCATAGTAAAAAAATTCCACTATAGAAAAATGTAGTACCAGATGGCTTCATAGGTGAATTCTCCCACATATTTGAAGAATTACCAAATTCTTCCAAAAAAACAGAGGGAGAACTTCCTGACTCATTCTATGAGGGTAGCATTATCCTGATACCTTCTAATTTTTTCTATGCATATATTGTATATACATGCTTCAAAATTGGTATCATTTTGTTTTCACAAGTACTTTTTTCATATAAAATGCATTTTGAAATATTCTTGCCTTTAAATATTACTTGAAAATGTGATTTTAATGACTGCATAGTATTTTATTATATTAACATGCCATAGATTTTCATGTCCCTTTTTGGGCTTCTCTGGTGGCTCAGAGGTTAAAGCATCTACCTGGAATTCAGGAGACCCAGGTTCAATCCCTGGGTCGGGAACATCCCCTGGAGAGGGAAATGGCAACCCACTCCAGTACTCTTGCCTGGAGAATCCCATGGATGGAGGAGCCTGGTAGGCTACAGTCCATGGGGTCACAAACAGTCGGACACAACTGAGCGACTTCACTTCACTTTGTCTGTTTATATAAATCTGTAGTGACAATTTTTTAATACTAATTTTTGTATACCTCTTTGATAACTTCCTTAAGACAGCCTTTAAGAAATGTGTTCCCTGGTCAAAAACAAAGATTTGTTAATATTTTTTGTATAGACTCATTACCTTCCACAAAAAAAACTGTGTGCAAAAGTACCTATTCCTGATGTTATCAAAACTGTGTTTTAAAATTAAATAAATATACCTATAAGAGCAACAGTTTGGATGAATGTAATACTCTTAATTTAATATTATTTTAATTTTTTCCTACTGGTAAATTGCACGTTTTTATTTTGTGCTATGTAAACAACTCTTCAGAACAGTTAAAAGTTGAAGAAAAGAATGGATCATTAGATGGATAAGATAGTTAATGCTAAAGATAGTGATAATACATTAATAGAGTTGGAGTTCATATTTTATACCAAACAAACTGACAGCCAACATATTTTTACTAAGTACTTATATTCTCTTACATACTACTTTACATATGGAAGATATAGTACGGTTAGCTCACATTTTCATTGCAGGGCATTCATTCATTGATAATTTAACAGATATTTACTCAGTGCCTTCTGTGTGCCTTTTGTTGGAGATACAACATTTAACAAGATCCAGATGACCTCTGGCCCCTTAAAGGAGAATAAAAATATCAAAATAGTCTTATTCATTGACTACTTATTATTTTCCACTCATATTGATACTAACCTCATTACATACATTATTTTCTTTGATATTAAACTAATATTTGGAAACTGCATTTTGTAGACTTGCATGTGTCTGATCAAACCCATTCATATCAAATAAAATACTAACTTGCTTTTTAAAAGGCCTTTAGGTATTAAAAGTGTGGTGCTTTTGTGATAAGCCTAGAATGAACACACACACACATACACACAAAGCCTCATTCTATTTAAATGTTGTAACACTTTCAGTCTTCAAGCTATTGGTAGTTATGAGTTTAAAAGGCTAAGGAAGCTGATTCCCACTTAGGGCTAAAATTTATTTGTCCTGCTTCTATGAAATTAGAGCTAAGAATAATCATAAATGCCTTTTTAGTTTGGCTTTGATTGCACCTTCTACATAGAGGCTATTAGCACTGTTGCATAAAACTCTAATGGCTCTTGCCAGAGGAGACTGGAAAAACAGTCAGATGTTGTTGAAGAAGCTCCCTGAATTTTACTTCTTGATTACAGGAAGATTCACTCACCATCTTCATAGATTTCCTGTAAACCAGATAGTTTTCTCTAAGAGATCAAAATCTAACAGAGAAAAACTGGAATGTTTTTACCAAATAGGCAGCGTTTAAAATCAGAATAAACCTCTGTATCTCTTTAAAGAAATCTATTATAGGTACCATGTATGGAACTTTGGAATAAAAAACAGAAACTTAATTTTTGTCTGATAATTTTAAACCATTACTTAAAAAGATATTTAAGGCACAGTCTGTTACACCTGCAGTCTTACTTAGTGGGTACAAAAATGCTTAGTTATAACTTTTAGAAGCGGAATCATTGTTCTTGCTGAAAAATGGATCCTGTCTTTCTTGACCTTCCTTCCTTCTTTTTTGAATGTCCTGAGCTAATGCTTTTTCTGTGTTCGATTACTGCTGAGCACAGCAGAGCTTGTTGCTGGAACTGACTTCAGTATGGACATGTGAATGTTTATAATAAGAAAAGCCAAATTATTTTCCATGGACTCTACACTTGAAAGCTTTGATACACTGAGTAACGATATGCCTCCCACTGCAACCCCCCTTATACTTGACTACTCTATTAAAATATGAAAACATTTTGCTTTACATGTTTAACTCAGAGCCCGCTTTTAAGACCAAAGTGTCTGTGGTTCTTATCCTTACTGTATTTTTTAGAAAACATTTGTAATCTTAAATCAGCTTTAGAGTACAACTTAAAAACCATTTTAAAACCTACTGAATTGATTTATTAGGAAAACAAAAATAATCAAAATGATGTTAGTCTTAGGTAAGCATTGATAAATACTAAATCAGTTGCTAAGAATTGAGCCACTTTTTAAAATTTAAAATGTGACCAATGTAATTCTTAAGGTTTTCACATGTGCTCAGGCATCATTTCCTCCAGAAAATCTTCCTTAAACCTCCACATTTGTTCCAGTGCCTCTCTACTAGAACCCTGTATAATTAAATCATACTATTACATGCTTGTCTCCAATACTTGGCCAAATTCTTCATGGTTATGTACTCAAATACACACATATAAACACAGACTCAACCCTTAGCATCATTCTTGGCACAGTGTAGAACCTCAAGAAATACTTTTTGAACTGAACTGTTGAATAATTATTTTTTAACTCTTTTTTATTGGTGTATAGTTGATTAACCATATTGTGTTAGTTTCAGGTGTACAGCAAAGTGATTCAGTTATACATATACATATACATACATCCTTTTAAAAATTCTTTCCCCGTTTAGACCATTAACATAATATTGAGCAGAGTTCCCCTTTGCTATAGAATTAAGTCCTTGTATCATAGTACAAATTAATAGAAAATTCAGGTGCAAAGAAATGTAGCTATCATATATTAATGTACCATATATCTAAGATTGTTCCTGTCAGAGGCTATCTTTGAGCTATAAAAGATCAGACCCCATTCAGTACAACCACTTGTTGTAGTTCAGAAGAGCACTAATCTATTTCCTTTCCATTAATGGTTCTGTATATCCAAGAAATGCGTATTAACTCTTCCCTGAAATTTCAGTGTGAGAAACTTTCAGATTGCCTATATCTGGAATAATGCTTCCTGAATTAAAACTAAGGCTTTATATTCTTCATGCTAAATACTTTTGGCGTTTCAATACTTCAGTCTCAAAAGTGCACTCAAAAGATGATATTTAAATAACACAATCAAAAGATGAATGTGGGAAAATTCTAGATTCCATTCTAAGTTGGAATGCCAAAAATTCTTCTATTTTCAACAGTCCTGTTTAATGACATTTATGTTTTTCTGGTTTACATACCTAAAGATCTGAGTTTCAGTCATGTTAATAGACTTTCTCCTTTCTGTGTCCTTCAGTCTTTTGTCTCTTCACATCTTCTTGCTTCCAGCTATGAAACTATACCCATATCATCACTTCCTGTTGGTCATCAGGACCACAGCCGAGGAAGAGCCCCATTTTAGTATGGGAGTGGTACAGTTGGTAAACAAAACTCTGCTATTTAACTAAGCAGGAGGCATGCCCTGTGGTGGAGTAAAAACTGAAAGAATGATGAAACTTTTTACCTTTGAATAATTTAGGACCCTGTTTTTCATGGGCAAAAATTCCTGTAGGCAGGCTCTTAGATTATTTTGATTACATTGTTATATAAATATGTATAAAAAAGCCTGGGTTAAAAATGTATGCTTTTGGCTTTTCTACAAGTATAAAACCAAAACAGTTATTTAATCCCAAGCAAATCTATAAAATCAGTGAAATTCAAATTGACAAAATTAATTAAATATAATAACTGATAATGATCCATTGACCCTAAATTGCTCCTCGAAATGTAAGTTATGATATTCTCTTCAGGGTCGAGTTCTCAGTGCCTGTACTACCTTATGCCTATAGTGACTCTGTTCTCTCACCACCCTGTTTGCTTTGTTAGTATAGCATCCACTGATGTCATTTTATCTTCACTGTGTTTCAAGTATGTCATTGACATTTTCAATTTACCGTCATTTTAAGTTCAGAATCTATTCTCTTTAACCTAGGACCACTGGAGTAAAACTGCTAGGCCCACTGTTTGTAAACAAAAGCATTGGCACAGAAATCACATGGCAATACTCCAATAAAAGATGATCATCTGTATAATCCTGGGTTAAATTATATCCTTTAAAATGATTTATTAAAATGAAAGCAAAAAATGTAAATTCTCACAGATAATTTGTGGAGGGCAAAAATTATGTGATTATATCCCCAGCTTCCATTATAAGGAAAGCTACTCTAATTATTTTTGCCTCCAAGTATATATGTGAGTGACAAAATAGATTTGAGACTGGGATGGGGCAAAAGAGATTTCCTAAAGTATATACTCAGGCCAGTATAGTCTTGGTGTGAGTCCCTTGAAGTATGCTGCTTTAATTTACTCACCTTTGTCACATAATTTTACTTGATTGGTAATTCTGCTGTGTTTATTAAAAATGAAGATTGTTTAGCAGAAGGGTGAGATGGAAAATAATGAATGTCTGAGGGACTAAAATTCATGGATATTTAAAAGACAGTTGAAATGATATACATTAAAGCTTTTAAATCAAGTATTTGTGGAGTGCATGAAGTTCCTTACAAAGTTCTGAGATTCCCCGGAGCGCAGAGATAAAACATGATCACTAAATAAACAAATAGCAGCAGCAACAACAAATCCTAGGGAGTGGGGAATCTGATTTCTGGGCTTCCCAGGTGGCACTAGTGGTAAAGAACCTGCCTGCCAATGCAGGAGACATAAGAGACACAGGTTCCATCCCTGGGTCAGGAAGACCCCCGGAGAAGGGCACGGCAACCCACTCGAGTATCTTTCCCTGGAGAATCCCATGGACAGAGGAGCCTGGCAGGCTACAGCCCACAGGGTCACAAAGAGTCAGACACAACTGAAGCAACTTAGTGCAGGACAGAATTGCCACATTATATTTAAATGTCCTATTCTTAACCAAAAACCAGACATATAAAGAAACAAGACGATATAACCCATTCACAGAAACAAAAAGGGGCCAATAGAAACTGACCTCAAGGAAGCCCATACTAGAACTTACTAGACAAAGATTCTATTAAATCACCTCTTTATGAACGAAGATCATAAATATGATTAAAGAGCTAAATGAAACCACGTCCAAAGAAATAAAAGAAAGTATGAGAACAATGTTTTACCAAAGAGAGAATATCAACAAAGAGACAGAAATTATAAAAGGAAACCAAGTAGAAATTTCTGAAGTTGAAAAGTGCAGTAACTAAAACTAAAACACAGAGAAGGATTTGGCAGTAAAGCTGAACCAACAAAAGAAAAAATCCATGAACTTAAAGATCAGTTGAGATGATCCAGTCTGCAAAAGGAGTAGATAATTTAAGTCTGATTTAAAATATAGTGTAAAGTAATTAACCTCCAATTAAAATAAATAAATTATATTTTTAAAAAAATAAATAAAATAAAATATAGTGCCTAAGGCAAACATTATAAAGTTTTGATGGGCTTATACTGTATGAAGATATATCTCTATGATAATAATAGCACAGAAGACAGAGAGTAGAGCTATAAAGGGGCATAGTTTTTGTATTCTGTTGAAATTAAGGTTGCATTAATCCAAACCAGTTTGCTTATGTTAAAGTGTTAACTGTAATCCTCAGGCAACCACTACAAAAATCTTAAAAAGATCTAGTAAAAGAAACAAGGGACTTAAAACAGTATACTATTTTACAGACCTCATGAGGAGATACTATTCTTATCTCTCTATAGATGAGGAAACTGAGGCTTAGAGAGGTTATACAGCTTAAGTACATAATAGAATCAAGACTCAAAACCAAATCTTTCATCAAAATCCTGTATTATAGGTCCTCTATGGGAAATAGGTGAAATTCTTGGGTAGAATATAGAAATATTTAAGCTTTATTATTTTAATAACCGTCTTTTGTAAGTACCATACTCTCTAGTCTCTTATCAGATCAGGAATTTAAATTGGGGTCAGTGTTTCCCCAAAGTGTCGTTGCTAGTTAAGTGGTAGGTCTGAGATTTGAATGCAGGTGTATGTGGTTCAAGGCTTTCTATTGGACCATGCTGCTTTGAGGTTGCAACCCAAATATTGAGATGGTTTTAGCACATTCACAACTAGATGACACATGCTTCTAAGTAACTGAAAGAGGATGATACAGACTTTACAGAAAAGCAGTATTAAATTTTCCTTTCCTGGCTTTGTAATTCACAGATAGAAGCTTTGTTTTCCTCTTTCATAGAACCTGAAGTAACTCAGTGCTTTTAAATAAAATAACCAAGTAAAAATTTAGGTGACATGTTTCTAATTTTACTTTATATCAATTGACAAATTCAACCATATATTAAAGATATTTACAGTGATGCAAATTTAACCCAGAACTTGCTTTGATCTCTTTAAATTTGTAAAAATCTACTTTCTCTTTGCATCCTAGTTAAGTGCAGCTTAAAGTCTTCTCAGAAAGATACACAAATGCAGGCAGGCAATCGTTTTGCATCAATAAAGGAGGACTAGAATTTCATGATTTAATTTTAAGACAGCTCTTATTTATCATCATCTTGATATTTATATTCTTGACTTTTATCAAAGACTATTTAGAATGCCCATTGCTCTCAGAAAAAAGAAGAGTTTGTTTTTTCTAGGCTTCATTAAGGAAACTCAAGAGATTTCAGCATAGCTCTGTTACTACAAAATCTCTGCCCTTCCTGGATCTATATAAGGAGGCCACTGTTTAAAGTTCTTACGTTAGGGGAAATTGCATCAAATGCTTAGAAAAATGACACATTTTCTTTCTCCTAACTCCTAATTAATTTCCCTCTTCAAACAAGTTCCAGGAATTTATACTTTCCTATAAAATAAATGTGTAGTGGAACACCCTATAATTCTAAGCCTCTGAATTTGTCTTTAGGATATCCCAATTTTCCTTTACTATTTTGAGTATTTACTACTGTGAGTTTGGGTTCCAAACTCAACTGATTTTAGAGATCAAGTTGATCAAATGAATAAAGAAAGCAAAAGTAATATATAAAGGAATACTGTAATATGTAAGGAACATATATATATATATATATATGTATATATAATATAAGTAATATATAAGGAATCTGAAAAGAATATGGATGTTCAAAAGCATTCAGAAGCCTTTCAGCTTTTTCAGACTATTAAAATGATTAAAACAAAAGCCTCATGGTTTCTCAATTTAGATATTATAGACTTCTTCCCATAGCAATTGGTACGAAGTAGTCAGAAACAAAATTTGTGTTTAAAAGTTACATTTGAGTGAGTTCCCTACCAAATTTTTGCATGGTGAAGACCACTGAGAATCTCATACTGCCAGATTAACTCATATTTGTATAAACCTTGAAAGAATGCTTATCCTGCCATTTCTGAGGATATATATGAATTCTAATGTATCAATGAATATGAAATTTATGGTTGTGCATGCAGATCTCTATAGGGATAGAAGTTTGTGCACATCTACTGGTTTGAAATTGAACAAACAAGCGTACTTAGAGAACATTCTTGTGCCTTGTCATGTAAATGCTAGACAGGGCTCAGATGCATCTTTATCATGCATGTCCTTGTCAAACTTATAGTTGGGACACTTTTATTGTAAGCTTTAGAAGTTTTTACCTTACTTTAAATTTATAAGAAATACATGTAGCTTTTGGGTTGTATCTGATTCGGCTTTGAAATAAAAATTGTCTATTTCAAGCTTTTGGATCTGTTTAATTGAAAAGAAGCAGAAATAGTAAGGCAAGCTGTTGAATTATTATCACTTGCACCTAGTGATCTGTATGAATCAAGGGTGACAAGAGTGGAAGCTGCAAAAGCAGGCCCCAATTATAAGAGAGGGGAGGCACTGAAGATTTATTTTGAGAGTGAAGTAGATATAATCAGGCATTTACTTTATCTTAATTGGGTTGGCTTTACTCTGATGAAAAAATAACATTTAGCATGTAATTTACAGACTTAAATTTTAACCAGTCACTATTTCCCTTCTCTAAGCTTCACACTTATATATCATACTGTCTCTTGAGCTAAACCATTGTCTTCTCCAAGCGCTTCTTCTTGTGTTCTTGGCTCAATGTATGATATCCACTCACCTGCCTAGATCAGACACTTGGAGGTAAAGGTTTACTTTCCCCTCTGCCTTTCTTTCAACATCTAGTTAATCACTAAATCTTGTTGATTTCATTTCTTACTTATCTACTACCTTCCAGACATCCTGTTTCATCTGGGTTATTGCAGCAATCTCCTATTGCCCTGTATCTTGCCAACCCATTTCTACAGTGCAGCTAGGAGAATGCTTCCAAACCACGTATTTTACTTGACTGCTACACTATGTTCATTAACGACTCATTGCATTTAAATTAAAGTACAAGCAAAACAAAAAATCTTCTGACTGCATGATCTGGACAGGACTTACCTCTTGATTCTTCACTTATTCTCCCCATTTCTCTTCCCTGTTATCCCAACAATGTACATCTTTTAGTTCTTCCAATATTCCTCTCTTGCCTCTAGGTTTTCACAAAGGCTTTTCCTCTTTGTTGACGTCTATCTGTCCCTCTCCTCCTTGGTTTTGCTAACTCTTGCTTATTAAGATTTTCACTTAATCATTATCTATTCTGGACAGCCCTCTTATCTTTTTGCTTTATAACTCCTAATGATAGCATAAAATCTTAGCATAAAATAGGCATTTACAATGCCTATTTGTCTGTCTTTCCTTTTGGTTTGTTAAGTTCCGTGAAGAGAAGGATCTTGTCTGTTTACCCCTGTGTCTTCTGTGCTGAGTTCAGAGTTTGACATACTGGTAGTATTTAATATGTATCTGTTAAACAAATAATATGCCAGTCAGAATTCACATGCTAAAAAAAAAAAAGAAAAATGAGCCCATACTCAAGTCCCATATCAGAAAGGTAAGCCTAATGATGTTATATAACACTGGTAAAAATTTGTATAAGCTGGAAAAGAAATTAATTTCACAAAACTTTGTCTAATGCAGTAGTTCCAAACCTTTTTAGTAGTGGCATTTTTTATATGGAATCCCAAGACATAAAACATATATGACTCTGCATCCCTTCTCTCCCTCAAATCCTATTCTCTTGACCACAGGGGTAAACTTACAGGCCAAGCTGGTATGCAAGAGAGAGCATCACACCCCTGCCTCTTCCTCAGGGTTATTGAGCAGATTTTGGCACTTGACCTAAATTAGGTGATCTCTGGGATGGAAGGTGAAAGATAAGTTGAAAATGGCCTATTCTTCCCACTAGGAGACTCAGACCAACTCACAGGGAAAAGCAGTGATGAGAAACTTGGCAGAGTAAAGCTGGGAGTGAGGAGCAGAGGAGAGGGGCAGAGACTGTCCTTGAATTGGGTAGTTCCTGAGCAAGCATCATCTTGTCCTTGTGATTTGTTTACCTGAGCCAACAAACTCCCATTTTGTGCAAGTTACTTTGAGTTGAATCTTTGTTATCTGCAGTTAAGAGACTCCTTACTAAAGGGTGATAGATGGTAATTGTAGCTTATATCAGCCCTTCCAGTAGGCAATTTAGAAGCATCCTCCTATCTGCAGTGTGCAGATGAGTTGGTGGGAGGGACAACTGTATGCCGAGCAATAGGAGATTGCAGCAATAATCCAAATGATATAGTTACTAAGTACTGTGATAGATAGCGATAAAGTACTCTGTGTGATAAGGATAAGTACTGTGATGGAAGAGTTTTTATAAAGCATTTTCAAGCTCTGTCCTTTTTTTCCCAGTAATTTAATTGTTTTAGGGAACTAATTCTTTTTAATTATTGGATTTTTATCAAAGTCCATATATGCAATCTACCTAGTAAACACAAACCAGGTTGAGACAGTACTACCCAAAATTGCTTTGAACTTCATCTCTCAGACCATCACTGGTTCAAACAACTGTAGTTAACTTGAGGCAGGGGTAGAGCCAGTCATAGGGTAATCATCCACTTCTTTTGCTTTGAATTCTAACCATTTCTTAAGTTTTGTACCTCCTGCATTAACTTTATGAACATGAGCAATAATACACCTAGGCCGGAAGGCCTCCAGCTATCTTATTCTTATCAACCAGAAAAATTGGTACATAGGTAAGTTAATGAATTCTGTAACCCTATAAAATTTGGGGAGTTCTGGTTGGGTTCCCAGAATTCTTAATATTCTCATCATGTTCTGGGGAACGTGATGATATGATGAAAGAAATATTTTAAAATTAATCTCTGTCTGGTAGAAGATACTTCCAATCACTTGACCTACCTCCTACCTAATGTAAATTCGTTAAGCCTCGTTTGAATTGCTGAAGCCAAGAGATGCCTTTACTGTGTTTGGTACATGATTAATGATACGTTTTTCTCTTAACTGGAATACAGTGAGAATAGCTTGCCTATGGGCTTCCGAGGAAGCACAATGGTAAAGAATTTGCGTGCTAATGCAGGAGACGCGAGAGACTCAGGTTCAACCCCTGGGTTGGGAAGATCCCCTGGAGTAGGAAATGGCAAACCACTCCAGTATTCGTGCCAAAAAATTCCATGGACAGAGGAGCCTGGCAGGCTATAGTCCATAGGGTTGCAAAGAGTTGAACACAAGTGAGCAACTCCGTGTGGGTGCACATGTGTGCGTCCACGCGCGCACACACATACACACACAGACACACACACGCAGAGTGCCTATAAGCTGGCTAATTCAGGGCATTTTTGTTGCTATAGTAAACTCTGTAGAGTAAAGCATTCTTTCATTTATTCTGTAAATGTCTTTGAGCATCTGCTATCTGCCAGGCTCTGTGCCTGAAAAAGACTTAATCCATGACTTGCAGTAATACCCATGCAATATACAAATTATAGAAACACTAAGGAGGAACTGGTTAAATCAGTTTTGTAAAGCATTTGCAATATTAGTAAGCCATTAATAAATATTAGTTGCCTGTTAGCCATCATTATTACTATTTGAGTAGGTGAGAGAAGGGGAATGACATTGCAGGCTAAGAGAATAACTTAATTGGAAACGTGATAGTAAATGTCATTTTCCAGAATGACTTATTGTGGTTGGGATATGATTACAGTACAGACAACAGTGATGAGAGATGATACTGATGAGAGGTAATTTGGGACTAGATTATAAAGGATCTTAGATACCAGCTAAAGAATTTTAACTTTTCAAAATGTATAGTGGGAGCTTAAAATTTTGGGGGATAGCACCACTTTTTCTTTCTGGTCTGATATTCAGATTTTCTTTTTTTATGGAAAATTTCCCATATACACCAAAGTAAAAATAGTAATATAATGACCCCCATGTATTCATTACTCAGCTTTAATGATTATCAATATGTAGCCAGTCCATTGAAGACTTTTTATGACATTTTTTTATTTGAATTTATTTATTTTAATTGGAGGCTAATTACTTTACAATATTGTATTGGTGATTTTTAAGCAAAGCAAAAAAGGTGACTAACACTGTGCCATTCCCTTACATTAGTTGATCTTTACAGTGTCCCATGGAGTATGTGGTATTCCCACTTTCCCTATTTATAGAAGAGAGAACCATCAAAATAATGAAGTAAAGGTTCTGAGATTCTAACCCATATCCAGCTTATTTTCAGAACTCAAGTTCTTTCCCATGCTGCCTTTATAACTCTGAAGTAGAGCATGGTTCTCAGTTGCTCATTTGGCTACTTGATATATTGGTGCTATTGACCCTATTCACGATGGATTTCTACCTCCAGTCACTGTGCTGGAGTCACAGGGTCACCAGGATCTAAGTCTATGTAAATATTCAACCTAATCAGCTAAAATGACTATTTAGTCCAGTGGTTGTCAAAGTATGGTCCCCAGACCACCAGCAGCAAGTTGTTAGAAAATACAAATTCTCAGGCCCCACCCCCAATCTACTCAGAAACTTTGGGGATGGCAGCGCATGATGCCTGTATTCCCATTTGCTATGTTAAATAAGACGCTCCAGTGGTTTCCTGCAAACACAAGGTTATGACTATCTACCAAGAGCATTTCTAAAGCAAAAACCTCATATCAGCTGCATGTTCATTTTTTAACAAGTTCATGAAAAGTAGTCGTAAGGTAAGAATTATTATTCAGACTTAACACCAGCAGTCTCTCTGGGGATGTTACATAACCTCATGGAAAGAAATCTTAAGGAATTTGCACTGTCTATATTTATAGTGCTTGCTGGTGCCATCTAGTGGTTTAAGCACAATGGAATTTGCAGTTTTATTACTGCTTTGAGGACACAATTTGTGGTTTTAAGTCAGTTTTATAGTGAATGTTTAATTAAATAACCAAAGTAAGAAAAAAATATTTTTCCTTACTATAAAACCTCCATTGAGAATTCTTAGATATAGCACAAAACACAAGCGAAAAAAATAGTTAAATTAGGCCACAACAAAATTTAAAACTTTTGTACATCAAAGGACACTACTGATAGAGTGAAAGGGTACCCCAACAAAGTGGGAGAATATATTTGAAAATCATATATCTAGTAAGATGTACTTAGTCGCTCAGTTTTGTCTGACTCTTTGCAACTCTTCGGACTGTAGCCCTCTAGGCTCCTCTGTACATGGAATTTGTCAGGCAAGAATACTGGAGTGGGTTGCCATTTCCTTCTCCAGGAAATCTTCCTGACCCAGGGATCAAACCTGTGCCTCCTGTGTCTCCTGCATTACAGATGGATTCTTTACTCTCTGAGCCATCGGGGAAGTCCATCTAGTAATATATATGTATCCAAATATATAAATATGTGCTAAATAATTTTAGTCATGTTCAACTCTTAGCAACCCTATGGACAGTAGCCCACCAGGCTCCTCTGTCCATGGGATTTTCCATCAAGAATACTGGAGTGGGTTGCCATGACTTCCTCCAGGAGATTTTCCCCACCCAGGGATCAAAGCCGTGTCTCTTACTTCTCCTGCATTGACAAGCAGGGTCTTTACCACTAGTGCCACCTGGGAAGCCCAAATATATAAATAGTACCCAAATATATAAAGAACTCTTACAACTCAACAACAAAAAGACAAACAACACCAATTTAAAAAATGAGTGGAAACTGTTATATTTAAAATGGATAACCAGTAAGAGCCTATCCTATAGCACAGGGCACTCTGCAATGTTTTGTGGCAGCCTGGGTGGGAGAGGAGTCTAGGGGAGAATTGATACATGTATATGTGTGGTTGAGTCGCTTTGCTGTCCACCTGGAACCATCACAACATTGTTAATGGGCTGTACTCCAACATAAGATGAAAAGTTTTGAAAAAGTGTGTATTGGTGGGCTGCCATCTATGGGGTCGCACAGAGTTGGACATGACTGAAGTGACTTAGCAGTAGCAGTAGCAGACATTTCTTCAGAGAATATATACACATGGCCAGTAAGCACTTGAATAGACACTCAACACTATTAGTCATTAGAAAAATGCAAAATCAAAACCACAATGAGATACCACTTGGGCAGCTTGAATAATTAAAAAACAAAACAAAACAGAAAATGGCAGATGTTGTTGAGATTGTAGAGAAACTGGAACGTTTATATATTGCTGATGGGGATGTAAAACAGTGCAGCCACTGTGGAAAACAGATTGTCTGTTCCTTAAATAGTTAGACATAGAATTTCTGTCAGGAGACCCAGCAATTCCACTACTAATTATATACCCAAGAGAATTGGAAACAGGTGTTCAAACAAAAACTTGTACACAGATGTCCACAGAGCATTATTCATAATAGCTAAAAAGTGAAAACAACCCAAAGATTCACCAACTAATGAATAAATAAACAAAATGTGGCATATCCATAAAATGTAATATTTTTTAGCCATAAAGTGAAAGTTGCTCAGTCATGTCCAACTCTTTGCAACCCCATGGACCATACAGTCCATGGAATTCTCCAGGCCAGAATATTAGAGTGGGTAGCCTTTCTCTTCTCCAGGGTATCTTCCCAACCCAGGGATCGAACCCAAGTCTCCCGCATTGCAGGGGGATTCTTTACCAGCTGAGCCACAAGGGAAGCCCGAGAATACTGGAGTGGGTAGCCTATCCCTTCTCCAGGGGATCTTCCGGACCCCAGGAATCGAGCCGGGATCTGGCATTGCAGGCGGATTCCTTACCAACTGAGCTATCAGGGAAGCCATAAAATGATGTACTAATTCACTGATGAACCTTGAAAATATGTTAAATGACAGAGGCTGGCACAAAAAACCACATATCATGTGATTCCATTTATATGGAATGTCCAGAAGAGGCAAATTCATTGAGTTAGAAAGTAGATTAGTCGAAGATACAGAGAACAGACTTGTGAACATAGTGGGGGAAGGAGAGAGTGGGATGAATGGAGAAAGTAGTATAGCTCTATATACACTACCATGTATAAAACAGGTAGTTGGTGAGAAGTTGCTGTATAACACAGGGAGCCCAGCAAGGTACTCTATGGTGTTCTAGAGGGGTAGGGTGGGGGGAGGGGAGGGAGACCCAAGAGACAGGTGAGATATAGATATAGATATATGTATATGTATGTAATTGTGGCTGGTTTGAGTGGTTGTATGACAGAAACCAATACAACATTTATAATGTTGTAGCAATTTTCCTCAACTTAAAAGAAGAAGAAAGTAGATTAGTGGTTGCCAGAGAGGGAGAGAAAGGTAGGAATGGATGTGACTACTTAATGGGTATGGGATTTCTTTTGGAAGCAATGCAGATGCCCTGGAATTAGATAGTAGTGATGGTTGTACAACATTGTGAGTGTACTGAAAGTCAATGAATTGCACACTTTAAAATAGTTCAATGGTGACTTAAATGTATGAATTTTCCCTGGTTTTAAGATCTCTGTTGATTTGCAAGAACCTTTATTTTTATTATTATTGATGTATTGATATATTTTCCCATCATTGTTGCTAATATGTATGTATTCTATTTGTTCTGCTTTTTTAACCGAAAATTGTTCAATGCATTGTTTACCATCTACACAGTTTCCACGATTTTTGTTTTGGTGGCTGTGCATATTTTAGTCACTATGTATATCATAACTTAAATCATTTCTCAAATGTTTAGTGGTTTTCTCTTTTTTTCAATTTTTAAGGAGTCCTGATCTAAATACTTAAATAAATAAGAATGTTTAAATTTCTTTGTAGATATTGTATTGATGTTTCTTTCTCAAAACAGAATTTCTGACTCTTTTTTTAAATTTTACTATTTCTATTGTGGTTTTTCTCTGATTGCTGTATAGTAAGAATATATGAATTTAGAATCCTACCAATAATGGATGAGGGAAAATGGAGGAAATTAATGTTTATAGAATGTCCATTCTGTTCCAGGCACTGCATATGGATCCTTTTCATCTATTATTTCATTCAGCTCCCATGCCTAATCTTATAAACGGACTAGAAATGTTGACATAGCTAGTAAGCAGATGAGCAAATATCAGAAACCAAGCATTTTGTCTCTCGAGTTTTATACTGTCCCCACATCTTTACCAGTATTGGGCTCTACCTTTTTTGAGTTCCTACTTATTAGAAAAATTCAGTGTTTTTCCAAGTGATTGTTTAAGATTTATATTTATTCTTTACTTAGCAACCTACCTTTACCTTTTATTTTATATTAATAGATTTTAAACTGAATTTAACATTTAAACAGCAAGCATTGTATATCAGAGCTTTTTCATAATTTTTTTGCTTTTGTTTACTCTTTTATAGGCTCTTGATGGAAATGTGTATGACCATCTTAAGGATTATTTAATTGCCTTCAGCCGGACTGAGCTAGAGACATGCCAAGCTGTGCAGAACACATTCCAGTTTTTATTAGAAACCTCCAGCAAGGCAAGTTACCTTCAGTGAAGTATGCGATATATCCATTTAGAATCAAAAATGTCTTTAGATACAAACAAAATGAATGTACCAATGACATTAGAATGCTTTAAAGGACAAATTTTTTGAAAACAGTATTCCTTCTAACAAAGTTGAAAGGTGTTTCGTTCTTCTTGATGAAGGTCAAAAAGGGAGGTGATGATACAGGCTGTCTCAGGACAGCAGTCATTATTAGCATGTCTGTTGCTTTTGAAAAGAATAGTTTTAAGAACTTTATTTTCCACTCAAATTAATTTTGAATGCATTCAGTTCATAAAACAACAGAGTCATGTGTCGATGCGAAGAATAATAAAGGGACACAAAAAGGAAAATTAAAATTTTATAATTGATAAACAAATTAATGTTATAATTAACTTGCTTTAAACAATTAACCTTGCCTTCTATATGCTGTCATTCTTTGATAGTTATCTTTTCATTCAAGTTTGCTAGCATGTCACACTGTTTACATAGAAAATAAATCAAATTGTTTTTCTTTAGGATCTGACAGATTAAAATTTTTTACAGTAGAGAAAGTATCCTTTGGAAGATAAATTGTTCCTGTGGTTAATTAATCTTATTTTCTTTCTGATAAATTAAGTGCATAGTAAATGTTTCCTGACTGAATGCATTTATTAAAATACATTCATTTTATGACTATTATTTTAAAGGATCCAGTTCAATTCTCATTTTTGGCCAGAGGAGTGGGAACTGGCCAATACCTTAGAAAGTTGTTTGGAAAGGAATCAGGGTATCCATATTACAAGACAGAGGCCAAAGACAGGAAAGAAAAGGGCGCAGTCTATGTCCCTTTTCTTTTCCTGAATTGCCTCCATGTGTATTTATTATTTTCAGTGTACCATAGCTCCAATTCTATTTTTAGAAAAAAATTTTAAATGCTAAGTTCTCGTGGAAATACAAATATCACTAGTCTGGTGCTTTGAAATCTTGTCATATTTTTGTATTCTTATATTTTTACCCCTAGGATTCAATAAAAGATGTAAAAGGATGAACATATAGAGAGGATAAATGGATGGGTAGATGGATAGTTATGAAAGAAAATGTAGAAAAAATGTTAATTAAAGAGTCTAGGTGGTGGTTTACAGGTGTTTCTGCACAGTTCTTTTTAATGTGTATACATTTGACATTTTCCACAAGAGAATGTTGGGGGTAGAAGTCTATAAAAATGTCTTGGTTTGTTCCTTTTATGAAGAAGTTGATTTTTAACTAGTAATCAGATTGTTTATATGTACTGGTCCATTCGGGTTTTCTGTATCTTTTTTAGTGTATTTTGGTAACTTCACTTTCCTAGACAAATTGTCTATTTCATTTATCAAATTTGAAGGCATAAATTTGCATATAAACTTGTTTGCCTCTGTAATCGTCTCCCTTTTTATTTCTAATATTATTTGTGCTTTCTCTCTTATTTTGATTGGACTTGCCAATCTATTTTATTAATCTTTTCCAAAAGCCAACTCTTGTTCTACTTCTCAGTGTTATTGTTCCCTATCTCCTTAATTACTACCTTTATAGTCATTATTTCTTTCTACTTTATTACAGTTAATGTTTGTAGGCTTCTTTTTCTATTAGGTTCTCTATTTTCAGCCTTTTCAAATAAATCCACTTGAGCCTAAAAAATTTCTCTTTCTACTGTAATTGCATTCTGTGATAGGTACATAGGGCTTTTTAAAATAGCATCTGCATTTTCCCCCCTCATTAACCCATGAATTATTTAGAAGTTTTTCCAGTTTCCATTTAATGGAGGGAGTACTTAGTGAGTGACATTTTTCATTCCTAATTTTGTCAGAGAGATTGTCCCTAGACAAAATTTTTTTTGAAATATTTTTCCAAGAATGTTTGAGCATACTGTCTTTAGTTTATAAAACAGATAAGCATTTAGTCTTTAAAATGTGCTACTATTTTATATAGCAGTTCACAGTTTTCTAGTTTTTAATACAACCTCCATGAGGTTGGTATTATCTTGCTCATTCTGTAGAAAGAAAAACAGACCCAGGAAGTTTATGTGATTTGCCTGAGGTCACAAACACACACATACTGTTTTCCATGCTCTACTAATGTCTATATTATCTCTTTAGCTTATATTGTTTTCATAGAAAATGAATTAAAAATGTATAAACTGAATTGGACACATAAAGAGATAAGCCTTTATTTTCCTCTACATTCACTCATATGGGTATCTTACTCCCCAGGGATGAGGAAGAAATAAGATGCTCTTATGTTTAGATTGAAAGTGGTAGTAATAAAAATTTAATAAGAATGACGTAACTAGGAGATGTGCCCTTTTATTCCTAGTACCAGAAGAGCTCACACCTAGAAGTTTTATGCCATGTGCTTTTCTGTTAACAAAGAGCTTGTTCTGCTACTTTTGTTATCCTGCTAAAAGCAACCTAGTGATCTGATAATCCAGAAAGAAGTTTAAAATTTTTTTTATTTTTATTCTACACCATTACTAGCTTGTCTTTGGAGGAAGTTCATTTTTTTTCCCACAGATCTAAATTGTAACTGTACCTGTATTTTGGGGGTAATCCATAGACACATTGTAAATTTTATAATGCCCTCTATACGTTTCATTCCCTAAAGGGAAACAGCTGGCCCTAGGAACTTCTGTTTAATTTTAATTATTTATGAAAGCTTGCTTTTCTTCTTAATATTTTATGAAATGCATTGTTCATGTAACTGAAGCAGATACTGTCAGAGAGATTTTCTCTAGTATAGTAATTCTAAAGGTGGTTCTACTGGCCTTACAATTTGTTTATGTATGCTTGCTTTCTGTCTGTATAAGGAAATTCCTACCAATTAATAATGTAGCTCTTTTAGCAACTCAAAAATAGCAGGGTTATTCTATATTTCTTCAGAAATTAAATTGTCTAGTATTGTCACTCTTAATACCTTAAAGATGTGCCAAAAAAAAAAAACTTAATAAAATAAAGGGGAAAATCACATGATCACCTCAAAAACACAGGAAAAGCATATGACAAAATTCAGTACTCTCTTATGATAAAAATGCTCAGCAAATTAGGAATAGAAGGAAACTTCCTGAACATGGTAAAAGGCATTTTTAAAAAACCTACATCATATATCATACTCAGTGTTGAAAGACTGAAAGCTTTCCCTATCTAAGATAGGATCAGACAAGGATGCCCGCTTTCACCACTACTATTCACCACTGTGGTGAATGGGCCTCCCTTGTGGCTCAGCTGGTAAAGAATCCGCCTGCAGTGTGGGAGACCTGGATTCAATCCCTGGGTTGGAATGATCCCCTGGAGAAGGGCGAGGCTACTCACTCCAGTATTCTGGCCTGGAGAATTCCATGGACTATATGGGTCGCAAAGAATTGGACAGGAATAAGTGACTTTCACTCATTCACCATTGTGCTGAACGTCCTGATCTGAGCAGTTAGGCAGGAAACAGAAATAGGAGGCACCAAAATGGAAAGAAAGAAGTAAAGGATATATTTGCACATGACATGATTATATATAAAAAACCTTATGCTGCTACTGCTACTAAGTCACTTCAGTCATGGCCGACTCTGTGAGACCCCAGAGATGGCAGCCCACCAGGCTCCCCTGTCCCTGGGATTCTCCAGGCAAGAACACTGGAGTGGATTGCCATTTCCTTCTCCAATGTATCAAAGTGAAAAGTGAAAGTGAAGTTGCTCAGTCGTGCCCGACTCTTAGCGACCCCATGGACTGCAGCCTACCAGGCTCCTCCATCCATGGGATTTTCCAGGCAAGAGTATTGGAGTGGGGTGCCATTGCCTTCTCTAAAAAACCCTATAGAATCCACAAAAGTCCTGGAGCTAGTAAATGAACTCAGCAAAAGTTGTAAATACAAAATCAAAACACAAAAATCTGTTATGTTTCTATACTTCATCAGTGAATTAACTGAAAGAAAATTATGAAAATAATTCTAGTTACAATAGTATTTGAAGAATAAATACCTAGAAATAAATTTAACCAAAACACAAAAGACTTGTACATTGAAAAATTATAAAACATTGCTGAAATTAAAGAAGACCCAAATAAATGGAAATAATAAATGTTTATGGATTAGAAGATTTCATATCTCTAATATTTCAGTATTCCCCAAAGCAATTTATAGATTCAGTGCTGCTGCTGCTAAGTCACTTCAGTTGTGTCCAACTCTTCATGACCCCATGGACTGCAGCCTACCAGGCTCCTCTGTCCATGGAATTTTCCAGGTAAGAGTACTGGAGTGGGGTGCCATTGCCTTCTCCGAGATTCAGTGCAATTCCAATCAAAATTCCAATGACCTTTTTTGCAGAAATGGAACAGCCAGTCCTCAAATTCATGTGGAACTACAAGGGATCCTGAAACATTGAAAAGGAAAAACAAAATTGGAGGACTCACACATCCCAGTTTTAAAACTTACTACAAAGCTATAATAGTTAAGAGTGTGGTGCTAGCATAAGGCTAGACATGTAAGAATTGAGAGTCCAGAAATAAGCTCAAACATCTGTGGCCAATTGATTTCCACAAGGTTGTCAAGGCCATTTGATAGAGAAAGAATAGTCTCTTCAATAAGAGGTGATAAAACAATAGCATAACCACATACAAAAGAATAAAGTTAAACCCCTTCCTCACTCCATATATAAAAATTAACTCAAAATGGGCCAACAACCTAAAACTGTAAAATTATAGAAGAAAATACAGAAGTAAATCTTTGTGACTGCAGGTTTGCCAGTTTATTCTTAGAGTTAACATGAAAGCGCAGCAGCAAAAGACGATAGATAACTGAACTGGTGGGCTGCAGTCCATGAGGTCGCGGAGACTGAGCGACTTCACTTTCACTTTTCACTTTCATGCATTGGAGAAGGAAATGGCAACCCGATCCAGTGTTCTTGCCTGGAGAATCCCAGGGACAGGGGAGCCTGGTGGGCCGACGTCTGTGGGGTCGTACAGAGTCGGACACGACTGAAGTGACTTAGCAGCAGCAGCAGCAGCATCAAATTACAAGTTTTTGTGCATCAAAGAACATTGTGGAAAATGTGAAAAAGGCCATAGAATGGGAGAAATATTTATAAATCATGTGCCTGTTAGGAATTTAATATTCAAAATATATAAATAACTTTTACAACTCAACACATAAAAGACAAATGACCCAATTTAAAAATGGGCAAAGGACTTGAATAGATATTTTTCCAAGGAAAATGTACACATTGTAAGATCCTAAGCACCATTTGTTATTCAGTTCAGTTCAGGTCAGTCGCTCAGTCGTGTCCGACTCTTTGCGACCCCATGAATCGCAGCACGCCCAGACCTCCCTGTCCATCACCAACTCCTGGAGTTCACCCAGACTCACATCCATCGAGTCAGTGATGCCATCCAGCCATCTCATCCTCTGTCATCCCCTTCTCCTCCTGCCCCCAATCTCACCCAGCATCAGAGTCTTTTCCAATGAGTCAACTCTTTACATGAGGTGGCCAAAGTATTGGAGTTTCAGCTTTAGCATCATTCCTTCCAAAGAAATCCCAGGGCTGATCTCCTTCAGAATGGACTAGTTGGATCTCCTTGCAGTCCAAGGGACTCTCAAGAGTCTTCTCCAACACCACAGTTCAAAAGCATCAGTTCTTCGATGATCAGCTTTCTTCACAGTCCAACTCTCACATCCATACATGACCACTGGAAAAACCATAGCCTTGACTAGACGAACCTTTGTTGGCAAAGTAATGTCTCTGCTTTTGAATATGCGATCTAGTTTGGTCATAACTTGCCTTCCAAGGAGTAAGTGTCTTTTAATTTCATGACTACAGTCACCATCTGCAGTGATTTTGGAGCCCAAAAAAATAAAGTCAGCCACTGTTTCCACTGTTTCCCCATCTATTTCCCATGAAGTGATGGGACCAGATGCCATGATCTTTGTTTTCTGAATGTTGAGCTTTAAGCCAACTTTTTCACTCTCCACTTTCACTTTCATCAAGAGGCTTTTGAGTTCCTCTTCACTTTCACCGCCATAAGGGTGGTGTCATTTGCACATCTGAGGCTATTGATATTTCTCCCAGCAATCTTGATTCCAGCTTGTGCTTCTTCCAGCACAGCGTTTCTCATGATGTACTCTGCGTATAAGTTGAATAAGCAGGGTGACCATATACAGCCTTGACATACTCCTTTTCCTATTTGAAACCAGTCTGTTGTTCCATGTCCAGTTCTGACTGTTGCTTCCTGACCTGCATACAGGTTTCTCAAGGAGCAGGTCAGGTGGTCTGGTATTCCCATCTCTTTCAGAATTTTCCACAGTTTATTGTGATCCACACAGTCAAAGACTTTGGCATAGTCAAGAAAGCAGAAATAGATGTTTTTCTGGAACTCTCTTGCTTTTTCCATGATCCAGCGGATGTTGGCAATTTGATCTCTGGTTCCTCTGCCTTTTCTAAAACCAGCTTGAACATCTGGAAGTTCGGGGTTCACGTATTGCTGAAGCCTGGCTTGGAGAATTTTGAGCATGACTTTACTAGTGTGTGAGATGAGTGTAATTGTGCAGTAGTTTGAGCATTCTTTGGCATTGCCTTTCTTTGGGATTGGAATGAAAACTGACCTTTTCCAGTCCTATGGCCATTGCTAACTTTTCCAAATTTGCTGGCATATTGAGTGCAGCACTTTCACAGCATCATCTTTCAGGATTTGAAATAGCTCAACGGGAATTCCATCACCTCCACTAGCTTTGTTCATATTGATGCTTTCTAAGGCCCACTTGACTTCACATTCCAGGATGTCCGGCTCTAGGTGAGTGATCACACCATCGTGATTATCTGGGTCGTGAAGATCTTTTTTGTCCAGTTCTTCCATTAGTTATTGGAGAAATGTAAATGAAAAGCAAAAGCACAATGAAATACCACTTCCTACCTAGTAGGATAGCTTTAATAATTAAAACAACACACATATAATAGTAAATGTTGGCAGGGATGTGGTAAAATTATAAACCTTGTACATTATAGGAATGTAAAATGGTGTAGCCACTGTGGAAAACAGTTCAGTAATTCCTCAAAAAGTGAGACAGAGTTACCATATGACACTTCCACTTTTTTTGAAAACAAATGTTTAAACAAAAAAATTGTACAAAAATGTTCATAGCAGTGTTATTCATAGTGAAGTCATTCAGTTGTGTCTGACTCTTAGCAACCCCATGGACTGTAGCCTAAGAGGCTCCTCCATCCAAGGGATTTTCCAGGCAAGAATACTAGAGTGGGTTGCCATTTCCTTCTCCAGGAGATAATAGCCAAAATTGTAAATACCCTAAATGTCAATCAACTGGTGATTAGATAAATAAAATACAGTTTATCCATACTATGGAATATTATTTGTTCATAAAAAGGAATGAACTACTGATATATCATATAACACATGTCCCACAGAATAAAAGAATACAAACAGCTATTACCATATAAAAAAGATGCTTTTATGGGCTAAGTTGTATCCCCTAAAATTCATATGTGGAAGTCCTAACCTCTGGTACCTCAGAATGTGACTGTTCTTGGATATCAGGCCTTTAAAGAGGTTAAGTAAAATGAGGTCATACAGATGAGCTCTAATCCAATATGACTGGTGTTCATAGAAGGTTAGAGTGCGAATAGGCACAAAGGGAAGTCCACATAAGACACCAGGAAAAGACGATCATCTGCAAGCCAAGGAAAGAGGCCCTCAGAAGAAACCACCCCTGCCAACACGTTGATCTTGGGCTTCTAGCCTCCAGAACTGTGAGGAAACAGAATTACCTTGTTTAAGCCACCTCCTCTATGATCCTTTGTCATGGAAGCCCTAGGAAACTAGTACAGATGCTTAAATTTACTATTAATCAAAGAATTGGAAATTAAAATCACTATGAGATTCTATTTTACACTTATAAGATTGACAAAAATTGAGAAGAATGATTGTTGATGAGAATATGGATTAACAGAAGCTTGTATACTGCCCTGAGGGGTACAGATTGATATATCCAATTTCAACACATTTGGCGTTATCTAGTCAATTTAAAGATGCACTTAGCTTATGACTCAGTAGTTCTACTTCTTAGAATATAACATAGAGAAACTCTGGCCCCAGAGTGGGTACCAGAAGACTTTGAGATATTGTTCATAGCAACTTCCTTTGTCAGATTAGAAAAAGCTAGAAATAACTGTCCACCACCAGTAAGATGAATAATGGAATACCATATAGCAATAAAAATGAAAGCTCTGTAGGCACATGCATTAATATGGATGAGATTCACAAATATGATGTTAAGCAAATTGCAAAACAAGGACCTACTGTATAGCACAGGGAACTGTACTCAGTATAGTAACCTATAGTGGAGAAGAATCTGAAAAAGAATGTGTATGTGTATGTATAGCTAAATCACTTTGCTTTAGCACTTGGAACTAACACAACATTGTAAATTAATGATAACTTCAAGTTTTAGAAAAGCAACTTGCAAAGAATACACACACATTTATACAGCATTCAGAAACATCCAAGAAAACAGTATAATTTTGAGATATATCATATGTAATAACACTGTTAAAAGGAAATTTAAAAAGAAGAGCACAGTAAAATTTAGTAAAGTGGTTATATCTAGAGGAGCATGCATTCATAGAGGGGCAGATAGTCCCCCAAAGGAGTAAAAAGTGCTTCTGGATGTTGAGGGGTTGTTTGCCAAAAGAATCTTATATGTTACAATGGACCACAGTACATAAATATATAACATATACTTGTGATATTAAAATGTAATCAAAGAGGGCAACTAGGGGGAAAATGTCTTAAAAGGGTCCTTGGATTGGGGAATGGGAGAGATTCCTCAACTTAAAAAAAAATTTAAAAAAGGAAGGGTTGAACATGCCTTAGGAAGTAAGGTGGGAATGTAATAAGGAGAGGATGTATAGATTTCTACTGTAATGGTAATGTTTTATTTAATCTCAATGGTGGATACGGAGGTGTTCTTTAACAGCTGTTTATTGAATACTACTTTAGACAGAAGTCATTGTGCTATTTGCTGAAGGTTACATCAGTAACGAGATTGAAGGCTGGATCTCAGTTGTTACAAGGAGTGACTGAAGGAAGCAGAAAGGGAAAGATTACAAAGGGAATGAAGAAACTTTTGAAAATGAGGGATATGTCCATTATCTTGATTGTGATGATTTTTACAGATATATAGGAAAGTTAAAATTTATCAAAATATACACTTTAAATATGTACAGATTATTGTATGTATGTCAGTTATACTTCAGTAACACTTTTACAGAGAGAAAAATAGGCCATATATCCTAGAAAAAATGAAAATTTATTTTCACACAGAAGCTTACACACAAATGTTCAGAGTAGCTTTTAGGCATAATAGTTGAAAACTGGAAGCTCCTTAAATGACCTTCAGTGAGTGAAGGACCAAAATAAATGGTGGTGTTTCCATACTATGAAGTACTACTCAGCAATAAAAAGGAGTGAACTCCTTTTTGATACATGCAACAAATTGGATGAACTTGAAGGAAAGTATGCTGAATGAAAATAGACTTCCCTAGTGGTCCAGTGGTTAAGATTCCACACTTCCACTACGAGGGGCATGGGTTTGATCCCTGATTGAAGAACTAAGATCCCTCATGTTGTGCCATGCAGCCAAAAACATATACCAAAAGGTATATGGTGCATGATTCCATTATGTAATATTTGTGAAATAGTATATTTATAGAAATAGAGAACAGATAAGCAGTTGCCAGGAATCAGGGATGAGGAGAGTAGAAGGAAGGGACTTTCCAGGTAGTTCAATGGTAAAGAATCTAAAGTTCAGGAGATGCAAGTTCAATCCCTGGATGAGGAAGATCCCCTGGAGAAGGAAATGACAACCCACTCCAGTATTCTTGCCTGGGAAATCCCATAGACAGAGGAGCCTGGGAGGCTACAGTCCATGAGATGGCAAAAAAGTCAGATGCGACTTAGTCACTAAATAAACAAAGTAGAGGGAAGTATTATGGAATAGGACAAGGGAGTCATGTGGCGGTGGTTCAGTTAAATATCTTGATTGGGATAGTGGTTGCATGAAGTTATACATGTGATAAAATTGTAGAAACCTTTACACACACATATCCCCAAATGAGTGCATATATTAATATAACTGGTGACATCTAAATAAGCTTTATGTTTTGTACCAGTGTCAATTTCCTGATTTTCACATTTACTGTATTTATGCAAGATGCTAACACTGGGAGGTGCACAGGATCTCTTTGCAACTTCCTTTCAAAATGAATTGTTCGAGAGAGACCAGTTACTAACCCGGTGACTCTATTGTACAGGTCTGGTTTTCCATGTACTTCTCCTACTCACTTTAAAAAAACAAAACATAGTGGCTGTACTAGTTTGCATTCCCACCAACAGTGTAAGAGAGTTCCCTTTTCTCCACACCCTCTCCAGCATTGATTGCTTATAGACTTTTGGATTGCAGCCATTCTGACTGGCGTGAAATGGGACCTCATAGTGGTTTTGATTTGCATTTCTCTGATAATGAGTGATGTTGAGCATCTTTTCATGTGTTTGTTAGCCATCTGTATGTCTTCTTTGGAGAAATGTCTATTTAGTTCTTTGGCCCATTTTTTGATTGGGTCATTTATTTTTCTGGAATTGAGCTGTAGGAGTTGCTTGTATATTTTTGAAATTAGTTGTTTGTCAGTTGCTTTATTTGCTATTATTTTCTCCCATTCTGAAGGCTGTCTTTTCACCTTGCTTATAGTTTCCTTTGTTGTGCAGAAGCTTTTAAGTTTAATTAGGTCCCATTTGTTTATTTTTGCTTTTATTTCCAATATTCTGGGAGGTGGGTCATAGAGGATTCTGCTGTGATGTATGTCGGAGAGTGTTTTGCCTGTTATCCTCTAGGAGTTTTATAGTTTCTGATCTTATGTTTAGATCTTTAATCCATTTTGAGTTTATTTTTGTGTATGGTGTTAGAAAGTGCTCTAGTTTCATTCTTTTACAAGTGGTTGACCAGTTTTCTCAGCACCACTTGTTAAAGAGATTGTCTTTAATCCATTGTATATTCTTGCCTCCTTTGTCAAAGATAAGGTGTCCATGTGTGCGTGGATTTATCTCTGGGCTTTCTATTTTGTTCCATTGATCTATATTTCTGTCTTTGTGCCAGTACCATACTGCCTTGATGACTGTGGCTTTGTAGTAGAGCCTGAAGTCAGGCAGGTTGATTCCTCCAGTGTGGAGATTCCTTAAAAAACTGGAAATAGAACTGCCTTATGATCCAGCAATCCCACTGCTGGGCATACACACTGAGGAAACCAGAATTGAAAGAGACATGTGTACCCCAGTGTTCATCGCAGCACTGTTTATAATAGCCAGGACATGGAAGCAACCTAGATGTCCATCAGCAGATGAATGGATAAGAAAGCTGTGGTACATATACATAATGGAGTATTACTCAGCCATTAAAAAGAATACATTTGAATCAGTTCTAATGAGGTGGATGAAACTGGAGCCTATTATACAGAATGAAGTAAGCCAGAAAGAAAAACACCAATACAGTATACTAACACATTTATATGGAATTTAGAAAGGTGGTAACAATAACCCTGTATACGAGACAGCAAAAGAGACACTGATGTATAGAACAGTCTTTTGGACTCTGTGGGAGAGGGAGAGGGTGGGATGATTTGGGAGAATGGCATTGAAATACATATAATATCATATATGGAACGCGTTGCCAGTCCAGGTTCGATGCATGATACTGGATGCTTGGGGCTGGTGCACTGGGACGACCCAGAGGGATGGTATGGGGAGGGAGGAGGGAGGAGGGTTCAGGATGGGGAACACATGTATACCTGTGGCGGATTCATTTCGATATTTGGCAAAACCAATACAATATTGTAAAGTTTAAAAATAAAAATAAAAAGAATATTCAAAAAAATAAAATAAAAAAATAAAAAAACAAAACAGTGCTTCTTGGGAAAATAGCACTGATTCTAGATCTGGGACATAAAATATTTAAGGTAAACATTAAATAATTAGTCATAATGGAAAGCAAGGAGACTATCAAAAACTACTAGGTCATCTCCAGGGACTCAAGATATGATCTTGTTAGCCAAAGATGGGATTATTTTAGCATTGATAATCATAGCAGTAGATTGAAATAATCAAATATTTTTAAATCCATGACTTTATAATAATTTATTAAAGCTATAATTGATCATTCATTTGAGGTTACTAGGGAAACAGACCAATTTGAAAACTAGATAATCAAGGGAAGAGGCAAGTGTTTATCCTGTCTTATACGAAATCAGCCTCAAGGTAACTAAATAATTGAGTTTGAAAGTTTCTCTTATAGAAGTATTCTAGCTAATAAATGAAAAAGGAATGATGGAACCCTTGATAAAGTGATAGAAACATAGAAAACTCTCTAGTTCTTGCAGCCCCTTAATGTCTAGGCATTTATCATCGTAGGTCTGTTCTATTCATTTCCTAGGGTTACTATCGGAGAAGGCAATGGCACTCCACTCCAGTACTCTTGCCTGGAAAATCCCATGGACGGAGGAGCCTGGTAGGCTACAGTCCATGGGGTCGCTAAAAGTCGGACACGACTGAGCAACTTCACTTTCACTTTTCACTTTCCTGCATTGGAGAAGGAAATGGCAACCCACTCCAGTGTTCTTGCCTGAAGAATCCCAGGGACGGGGGAGCCTGGTAGGCTACTGTCTATGGGGTCACACAGAGTTGGACACGACTGAAGTGACTTAGCATAGCATAGCATAGGGTTACTATACAAATTACCATAGGGGATGACTTAAAATGACTGACATTTATTCCCTCTCAGTTCTGGAAGCCAGAAGTCAGAAGTGAAAGTGTCAACAAGGCTGCACTCCCACCAAAGGCTTTAGAGGATAATCGGTTTCTTACCTCTTTCAGCTTCTGATAGCTTCAGACTTTTGTCTGTGGTCACATCACTCCAGTCTCTGCCTCTTGTCTCACTGGCTCCTCTTCTGTGTTTCCTTCTGTTTGTCTTTTATAATATCACTTATCATTACTTTCAGAGACCAACCACAGAATCCAGAATATTTCCTAGTCTCAAAATCCTTAATAATTATATCTGCAATGGACGTTTTTCCAAATGAGGTAGCATTGACATGTTCAGTGCCAAGGGCAGGGGTCTGTCTTTTGGAGAGCCACCATTCATTCAGCCCACTACAGCTGTTAACGGCAAAAAGAGGCAAGTCAGAGGCAAGCCTCCTCACAGAAATAAACACCACCTTGCCAAAAAATAAAACAATAAATGTGAATGCAGTGAAACATCAACTTACAGGACACACAAGAAATAGAACACTACAAGGATGGAGTGAGCAAAATTCAGACTATGGGAAACTACAGAACAAAAACTCAGTTTCTTCAGCGGGTAAATTGCAAGTGAGGTGGGTGAGGGAGATGGAGGAAGAAACATATGTGATTTTTTTTGGGGGGGAGGGTGCGCCACACCATGTGCCATGTGGGATCTCAGTTCCCTGATCAGGGATCAGACCTGCAGCCTCTGCACTGTAGCATGGATTCTTAGCCACTGTATTGCCAAGGAAGTCCCAAGAATCTATATATGAAAAGAAGCCTAAGCAACATCATCCATATGCTCTGTAGGAACCTTATTGTGATCCTAATGTGAAAAACTTTAAAAAATATGAACAAAAAATTAAACAGTTACTGTTTTATAATGTTCATTGTACATTTTAATATACGTTTTCTAAAGTCTGTCTTTTAGATGTTACACTGAAATATTTATAGGTAACATAATATGTCTAGGACTTCCTTCAGTTTAATAGAAGGTGGAAGGGGTAGGTGGATTTTAGATGAAACAAAAATTGGTGTGTTTTGGAAGTTGGTTGATAGTATGTGGGGACACATTATAGTGTTTTCTTTTTAAAATATTCCATACCAAAAAGTTAAAATTTTTAAAAAGATTAATACCTCCCTCTTGAAAGGAAGGAAGTTGGATTTGTTGTGCTTCAGGGTTTTGGTTTAGCAACCAGAGGATGATCCTCTTAGCTTTTTCTGCATGGTGACTAGTGAGGCTGTGTCTCAGGACTGTATCAGGAGCTTTCTCAGTTATTCTAGCTTAAAGCTGGAATCCAGGAAAAGAAAAAACATATTTCCCTTTAAGAATATGTTTATTCAGCCAGCCTTCCCTGACCATGTATTTCCAATCACTCCTTCCTCCACCCCACCCTGGAGTCTGAATTAAATAGCACTTGCGCTCTCCTGGTGCCTTCTATGTACTTTGTTAGCGTATTTTAATTGTGTAATCTGTTTAATTGTCCGAGTTTCTAGATTATAAATTCCTTGAAGATACTAACTTTGTTTATTCATATTTATTCCTCTGTGTATAACCCCTTCTCTGCTGCGTTTAATATTAGGCCTGGTAAATTCTCTCAGTAAATGGTTGTTGAAGGAAGGGGAGGGAAACAATAGAGAATTGGGATGTATTGGTAAGTAAAATACAAAATATACCTCCTACTTTCTCCATCTCCTGAATGAATTCTTTTCCCAGGTCTACTAAAGTATAGCCAAAGACTGCTGTAAACTTTATTTCCTTCTTCTGCCCATCTTCTGGCAGAGGTCTAATGAGCTTTAGCAGGTGAAAGACAAGTCAAGGGTAAGCAGTGTAGCAAACAAGAAACTGGATTTCTGTACAATCAAATGTTGTTGGTTTCTACTCTTTCCCAGGGAATATAGCAGTGAACTCTTTTTTAGAGGGCTCTCTTTCAGTGCTATTTGTTTTGCTAGTTTCTGTGTATCAAAATTTCTCTTCTCTGTAAAGTACTGTCTAGTCTGTTCTTCTTGGTATGCTTTAAGATGGTAATTGGAATATAACTTCCTTAGAAATGTGGCGAGAAGTACTAGAAAAATACTGTTTTGTGTTGTGTACAAGGTTATCTGGCAGTTTCCTAGTAGATGGCAGTCTCCATAAAGCAAACTTTAAGAGGCCTTTAAAACTTTAGAACTGGTTTAGAAAAAACTGATGTGCTTCCCTGTTTGCATCTACCTATCCCCATTCAAAAGAATAACATCTTGTGTAATAGCCATCTTTCTGCAGTCTTAAAATAGTACATATTGTCTAGTCCCCAAATCTGGGCTAGTTTCTAACCTAGTACTTTCCATATTTAGATTCTTGAGAAAATGGGGCACAAGGATAACAACTGTTATCCAAAATGAAGGGCTTCCCTGGTGGCTGGGGCTCCACACTTCCATTGCAGGAGGCCCAGTTTCAATCCCTGGTCAGGGAAATGGATCCCACATGCTCAACTAAGACCTGATGCAGCCAAATAAATAAATAAAAATTTTAAAAATAAATGAAATGAAAAAAATTGTAATTATCATTTCTTTTTGACCACGTAGTACTGGATGACTTATCATTTTTGAAAACTACAGAAAAAACCCTAAATTTAAAAAATGCAATTATTGAACATTTTAACCTTAAAGATATTTTATTTTCTCTTTAGGTGGTACGAGACTATAATCTTCAGCTGTTTTTACAAGAGAATGCTGTGTTTCACAAACCCCAGCCCTTCCAGTTCCAGCCTTGTGACAGTGATACTGTAAGGGAATTCCAGATTTTCATTTTATTTGTTTTTAAGCTATGTTTGTGCTTCAATAACTATTCTCTTTGGAATAGACAGACAAAAAAGACTGAGTATATCTCAATTTTATAACAAAACTGTAAGGGTGCCAAGAAACTGTGACATTCCTTTCTAAAATATGACTGACACACCCAACATCTTTATGCTAACAACTTTCTACTTAGTAGGGTTAAATTATAGAACAAGTTACTGGAAATCTGAAAACTGAACTGAGGGAAGAAGAGAAAAATATTCAATAAATTTTTTTCAATTCAGATGTAAATTTATACTTTCTATTTATGAAATTCTTCACATGTATACTCTTCTGAAGAAACCAATGGTTTTTAACTAGAATGGAATTAATAAATAGAATAATGAATATGTGTATACAAATATTTTACTGGGTTTGTTTAAAAATTATAGGCCCTTTCAGATTTCAGATTTCTTAGACTATGGAAGTATTAACACAAATGCCAATGTAACACGAATGGCAATGTATAAAAAGCAAACATTAATCATATACTTTTATCCTTGAGTTTGCTCTATGAAAAATGATAGCCATTTTGTAATTAAAAAAAAAAAAGAACCAGAATACTAATTTAATAACTTTTTTCAAAGGTATTTTACTTCTGTAAGGTAAGAAAGCACATATCTACCACATTCTCTCAATGCAGGTAAGCCAAGAGGGAAATCAAGTTATGTTGGTAAAGTCTCTGGTAAACTTAGAATCAAGACCAGGGGAGTTTATGATACCAGAGTTTAATGGTATCAGTTTAATAGAAACCTTTGCTGGAGGTGTCTTCATTACTTTTCCTACTAAATTTAAAGCCCTGTTAGTGGCTATATAAAGGAATGTAGGAAATCAGGATTTCCCGCTAGATTATTAACCCTTGCCCTTAGTAGTGCCTTTTTTAATCTATCAGCTTTTGCTTAACGACTCAGAGACATTGTCCTGAGGATACCGGGTATGGACAAGTTTGTCAAGCTTGACTTAAAATTGTGACCCATTTGAGATTATTTTACCTTTTCCCAGTTTCCTCAGGAAAATGAGGCTGATAGGGACTGATCTCACTCATCTGAAGTCCCATGACAACCCTGAATCCTTCTTTGTTTCTAAACGCTGTGCTAAATGTTCTTAGCTCTGTGTCCCTGTTTGCCTTACAATTCTAACTCTATGCTGTTTTCTGTCCTTGTGCAATCTGTACTGGGCAGAGTTTAAAAGCTGCCCAGCTGGTGGATATTGAGTTCTCCCCTGTCAGTGCTCTGAGAATGACCATAGCTGAGGTATTTGGGGGTATGGGTCAGGGGTGGGAGGGATGGGATATGTGGGTTTGCATGTTAAAAGAAGGGTGGGACCTGGTACTGGGATGAAAGTTATAAATATATGTGTAAGGGGCTACTGAATGAATAAGCTGGGGCTTTTCCTTTTCCCTTATAAATTAGGGATTTCTTTTCTTATTTATAGTAAAAAGATTGAGCTTCTCATTTGTCATCTTGTCTGAAGCATCTTAGTTTTCCTCAATAGGAGTGCTGGAAAGAACCTTAGAACTAATCTTGCCTTTATTAAAGAGGAAACTGAAGCCTAAAAAGGAAAAGAGAGTTGTCCAGAGTCATACAGTGAATTAATGACACATTGACATCCTAATTGCAGTTTAATGTTCTTTCTAAATGCTACTGTGTTTTCAGGGAAGAAATGTTCAGCACTTGGGGAGCAATTAATCTTTTCATAATGGAAAACGATAAATGCTCACACATTTATAAAAATCATCCCAGATTGTCAACTGTTGAAAGTTTTAGAATAATCATTTTGAAAATGTTTTTACCTGTAAAATTTGTTGTATATACTTTTTGTTTTGTTTTAGATTAAGTATTCATATTGCCCACAAAAAATAAAATCCCAAGTAATTGTTTTTACCCAGTATAGACTAGTACTGTTCTTTTATATGAGAACGGAACCATTGTTTCCGTTGCTTTTCTGGTTTCCTCTTGGAGTTGGTAGCACTAAGCCTGTCACAGAGTGGAGAGCACCAGTCACTGCCCCATCAATTTACTTCTCCTGTTGGGTAAATGTAGGGCATGTAGGAAGGACTAATTGCCACTATCTTCTGTTGTGTTTCTGAAATTGCTATTGTTCCTATCCTCTTCTGGAGCACATTTCAGTGCAACAGACATTGAGTTCCTACTGTATCTATCTGAGTGCCAATCATTCAGACAGATGCTGAGGATAGCTACTACATGTGAAGAGCCCAAACTCAAGAAGCTCACTGACATGTACACAAATAAGTAAAATATAATCAGGCAAGTGCTGTACCTGACAGAATGCTCTTGGTTTCCGTTGATGAGTACAGTTAATGCATCCTGATGTGGTATAATTTTTTTTTTTACAAATTTATAGAGACATTTACATATCGTATAATTCACCCATTTCAAGTGTATTATTCACTGGTTTTTAGTAAATATACCAAATTGTACAACCAGCATCACAAATAAGTTTTAGAACATTTTCATGACCCCAGTAAGATCCCTCATGTCCATTTACTGTTAATCCATATTCCCATCCCCTGTGCAGGCAACCTCTAATCTATTTTCTTTCTTGATAGGTTTACCTTCTCTAGACATTTCATATAAATTGAACCATACAATACGTGGTCTCTTATGTCTTGCTTCTTTCACTTAGCAAGTTTTTGAGGTTCATCTTTGTCTTAGAATGTATCGACAGTTTGTTCCTTTTTATTGCTGAATAGTATTCCACACACTACATATTGTTTATCTGTTAATCAGTGATAGAAATTTAGGTTATTACCCACTTTTGGCTATCATCAGTAATGCTAATATTAACATTTGTGTACAAGTTAATGTATGAATGTGTTTTCATTACTCTTGAGTTGCTGAATCAATCGTATGGTAACTTATGTTTAACTTTTTAAGAAATTGCCAGACTTTTCCAAAGTGGCTACCATTTTGTGTTTCTGCCTGCCATTGTATGTGTGTTTTGTTTCTTTGTATCTTCACTGCCATTTGTTATCATCTGTCTCTTTGCTTATAGTCATCCTAGAGGATATAAAATAGAATCTCATTGCAGTTTTGATATGCATTAACCTAATGACTGATGATATTGAATATCTTCTTATGACTTATTAGTGATTCATATATTTACTTTGATAAAATGTCTGTTCAGATCTTTAGTTTTTTTTTTTTTTTTATCAGATTGTGTGTCTTCTTAATATGGATTAGATCTTAAAGGTGAATTGAAATTTACTCTGCAGGATTGGGAAAAAAAACATGCTGGGAAGTGAAAATAATAATTGAAAATAATAAAAATAATAAGTGACATTCACTGAAGGTTTATTTCATGTTAGACATTTTTCTAATTGAATTCCTTGAATTAACTCATTTAATCCTCTCAACAATCCTATATTTTAGGTGCTTTTTTTAATCTTCATAGTTTAGGAAGCTGTGTTTAAGAAATTTGCTCAAGATCACTCAGCTAATAAGTATTAGAGCCAGAAAAGCTTGAAAATGCATTACGGTATTTGAAATAGCAAGTAGGTTTGGTATGGTGAAGGAGTTGAACAACACTGTAAATGCAGGTTGCAGCCAGATTTTGTGTTTGAGTTTTACATATGATAACTATGGAATCTTTTCACGTATGACAGCCATGTGGTAATTGCAAACAAGTTCCCTCTGCAGGACAGTATTGTTCCTTTATTTTACTTTGGATTTTGTAATTTATGTTAGGAACTTTGAATCCTTATGGATTTAACACATTCATTTTTATTCACCCAATAGATATTTATTGCATATAATTTGTATATGCCCTTGCCTTAAATAGAGAAGAGTAGTCAATAAATATTTGATTTAGATAAGTTAAATTTAGGAAAGCCATATGACTTTTAAAGTCAACATCATGATTAAATGTAACTTATTTTCTTCTGAAAAGTTTCTAATATAAACTATTTCAGATTCCAATATTTTCCCTACAAAAGCAAAAAATGTACAGTTGAAAACAGTCACAATATTAACCACTGGGATTTAGTTAAGGGTTGAAAGTATTACATTTCTTGTTTTTTGTTTTTTGGTGTTTTGTTTTGTTTTGGCTTAATCTTTTTTTATCTGCTAGTACATCAAAATTCCTTTTCATTTTATTTTAATATATGATTATTTTAAGTCATGTTTTAGAGTGATATACCAAAGGGAACTGGCCAAAATTATTTTCTAAAGTCACAATGATCTATACTATACAGCCATAGAATTAAATTAGGAATCTTAGTTTAACCTTAAGATGATGATAAGTGACAGTGATCAGTGGCAAGTTCCATCTGATGTAGTAATTTAGTAGCTGGCTCATGGTTAATACTGAAAGATTTATATGTCTCTGTTTCCATATAGAATTGCTGATTTCCAAGGTATCCCTTCTTTGTATCTCCTGGTATCAGATGACCTGAAAGGCAAAAATCTTTCTAGAAATAATAAAGTTCATCTTTCTTCACTTAAATGAAAGTTTTTAGTATAAGATTGTTCTAAGAAGGATATGAAATGTACCCTAAAATTCCCCCCCCAAAAAATAAGGATAAATGTAAATTCTGTGAGAGAGATTTTACAAGTACATTTATCAGAATCTCTGTGTTTAAAGTCATTCAGCTGTCACATGGGTGATAACTTTGTGTTAGAGATTCATGCAGGTGTTGTACAATGAGAAATCATGGGCTTTGGAGTCAAATCCTAGCTATGCTATGTGCTGGCTGTATTTATTTACATATTTATATATATTTAACCTCTATGATTCAGCTTCCTTATATGAAATGACTGTACTTTATTGAGTTTGAAAATTAGATTTGACTCAATGCCTGGCACATAGTAGATAGAAAATAAATGTTAACAGCCTTTTTTCTCCTATCCTCAACACAAGCATGTTTCTTTTCTTTTTTTTTTTTTAGGTTGTGCCACAAATTACTATGGGAAATACTTAAATATAAAATATAGAAGACATTACCAAGATAATGAAATATGATAACACTTTGTAGTCATGGCCTCCAGTTTTCAACTCCCTTACTGAGTTGATCACTGGAAGTTCCTTGGGATTTTCTCTCCTGTTTTATTCTACAAAGGATAACTCACCAACCTCTCAGCAGTTTTTAAGGCTAAGAGGCAATATGTCTGGAATAAAAAGTAGCTAATAGTTACTGTCCATTCTTATTCCTCTTAAAAGTACATGACTTGCTCTGCTTAGCACCTCTCTGCCCTACATACATCTCAGTGTGTCTCCCTTCCATTATCAGAACTAGTGTTGTGTACACTTAGGGAGCATTTCCTCACATCTTGTGACAAAGGACAAAATTAACCTGGGAAAGAATACAAGAAACATGCATGTCCACAAAACTTAGATAAGTATGATCTATACAAGCAGGCAGTGGTTCAGTGGTAAAAAATCCGCCTGCAACGCAGGAGATACGGGTTCAATTCCTGGGTAGGGAAGAGCCCCCGGAGTAGGAAATGGCAAATCACTCCAGTATTCTTGCCTGATAAATCCCATAGACAAAGGAGCGTGTCAGGCCACAGTTCATGGGGTCACAAAGAGTCAGACATGGCTGAAGCAGCTGCACACACAGCACACACACAAGCAGGAAAACCTTAAGGGAACATTTCCCTCGAACTTCCTGGTGGGGATGAGAGGACCCTTTCCTGTTTACCTTCTCTGAACTACAAATAATAAAATCTTCACAGAAACGATGAAAAAAAGAAAAGAGCTGACAATTAATTTCCAATATATGATCTTTTCCTATTATTTAAAATGCTACTTCTGACATTTAATTCCACCTTCTATAGGTTAACAGTTATATTAAATAAGACAACCGCTTGCTGTAATTAGAATTTTGCATATTAAAGTTTCACTTAAGTGGGGCAATTTTTGCATCTATTTAAAAATAAGTATTAGCAAAAATGTCCTTGTCTGGACTTCCCTGGTGGTCTATTGGCTAAGACTTAGTGCTCCCACTGCAAGGGACCTGGGTTCCATCCCTAGTCAGAGAACTAGATCTACCATGCCGCAACTAAAAGATCCCATGTGCCTCAACTAAGACCCAACACAGCCAAATAAATAAATATATTTTAAATGCCCTTGTCTATAAAAACATCTATATGTGATCAATATATCATGCAAAGCATTTACCTGAAAATTCTCACTGTTACAAGTGGCTCTTGCTGTTGATGGGAATCTTACATTACATTTAGCATTGACTCATCAGAGAAGGCGATGGCACCCCACTCCAGTACTCTTGCCTGGAAAATCTCATGGCTGGAGGAGCCTGGTAGGCTGCAGTCCATGGGGTCGCTAAGAGTCGGACACGACTGAGCGACTTCCCTTTCACTTTTCACTTTCATGCATTGGAGAAGGAAATGGCAACCCACTCCAGTGTTCTTGCCTGGAGAATCCCAGGGATGGGGGAGCCTGGTGGGCTGCCGTCTCTGGGGTTGCACAGAGTCGGACACGACTGAAGTGACTTAGCAGCAGCAGCAGCATCAACATGAACACATTGTGGTAGAGAATTTATGGAAAATACTCCTGATGAATAGATAGATACCATCCTCCTGTACATATACTGGCAATAATATCCAAATGGAAAGATTCTGATTATAGACATGAGTGTCCCTTTCTAGAATGAGCAGTGTCTACTGTCAGGTGTTCAGAGAGGACTGTCTTAAGTTCTTCAGCCTTAGGACAGAAAGGAAATTCAGAAAGGGAATTCCCTGGCAGACCACTGGTTAGGACTCCTGCTTTTACTGCTGAGGGCCTACATTCAATCCCTGGTCAGGGAATTAAGATCCCGCAAGCCACAGGAGCAGCCACCCCCAGCCACCCCCCCAAAAAAATTTTTTTTTGTAGTGTAGTTCTTTAAAGTTATTTAATAACTATAAATTTTGAAAAGACTTTATTTTAATATTACTTTCTAAAAAGATGGGTGATTTTTTTTTTTTTTTTTTTGGATTGGTGATTTTTGAAAGTAACATTGCTAGGCTCTGAAAGCCTTCCTAAACTCTTGAAATGGTTTGACTTTTGTTTTTTTAAAAACAACATTACATCAAAAAATATCTTCTTCTTCTTCTTTTTTTTTTTTTGGCTACACTGTGCAGCTTACAGGATCTTAGTTTCCATCCAGAAATGGAACTTGTGTTCCTGCAGTGTAAGTGTGAAGTCCTAGCCACTGGACCACCAGGGAAGTCCCACACTTTCCAATATCCTTGACATATTAGTTTAAGCCTAAAGATGTCTTAGCATTCAGTAAAAGCTTAGCCAAAATTTCATTGAAAAGAAATTTGTATTTTAGCAATGTCTTTTTCAGTATTACTCTATGTTATCAGTGTTAGATAAATAGAACAATTAATAGACAGTATGGTCATATAAGTATGGGCTTCCCTTGTGGCTCAGCTGGCAAAGAATCTGCCTGCAATGAGGGAGACCTGGGTTTGATTCCTGGGTTGGGAATATCCTCTGGAAAAGGGCAAGACTACCCACTCCACTATTCTGACCTGGAAAATTCCATGGACTGTATAGTCCATGGGGTCGCAAAGAATCTGACACGACTGAGTGACTTTCTCTGTCTCTCTCTATGGTCATAAAAAGATAGCAGGAATCTCAAGAAGTCTCAACACAAACTCTGGATCTAGCTCTTACTGGCTAAAAGGCTTTAGAGAGACATATATCTTTTTTGAGCCTAGATTTCCACACCTATAAATTGAGAATAGTCTCTATTAGTATTGTTTTGAGATCTAAATGTATGTAAAACACACATTTAAGCACAGAGCTTAAATATTCAATAAATGATACCCTTTTAAAAATTAAAATAGCTGTATAGTTTTCTAATTATAAAAAAGCATTAAAAAAATTTTCACCTAAACCCTCACTATTCAGAGGTAACCACAGGTAACATTTTGGCCAATATCCTTCTGAACATTTCTCTGCAGATATATACTTACCTAGATAATGGACACACAACTTTTTATAAGTAGATTTTTTTATAAGTAGATTATTAATAGACTTGAATTTAAGCTATTTTTTTCTCAGTCAATAGTGCATCATGGATATTTAATATCTGCATTATCTGTACTCCCTAACCATCTTAGAAATTTGACATCCTGCACCTTCCATGGTTTGTCTTTATGGTTTTCATCTCCAATACATCCTAAAATTATGTCATGAATTAAAAATTCCAAGTAAATTTATAGGTTTTTAGAATATTTTAATAATCTTTACAAAGGCCCTTCTGCTCTTGAGACTATCATCTCAGATAATGCTAAGAAGAAATTTGGAGCAGAGAACAGTAGCAATAGAATAGCATAATTTCTGGGTCTCTTACACAGAGAAACACACTGTTCCCTCTGATTACAGCCAATGCGTGAGCCTGTTCTCTTAATTGCAGCACTGGTAAGGATCTGGGATTTCATCTCATCTAGAGATGTCTAGATTTTCAGTTGAGAAAGCTGCGGCCCAGAGAGGAAGTTAAATATATGAGCCAGAGTGACATACCCAGGCCTCTCTGAGGAGTGAATGCACTTCATATTCAATGGCTACTTTTTAAAGAACAAATAAATTTCATAAAATAAAATGTATAAAGATTCCTTAAGTTGGGGAATCAAAAAAAAAAAATTCCTTCCTTAGCCATCCATTTTGAATGGATTTTGTAGTGAGAATTTAAACATGAGAAAAGAGATCTTTTATTTTACAAGAGCAGAGGGATCTCAGTCCTAAAATGAGCTTTGAGAATCTGGATTAAAATGCATGGCATTAATTTACTATTAGTCCTCTTTCTCCTCTGTTCATCCTGTTCTTCTCCACACAAAATACTTTCCTTTATCCATTAGAAACTGATTCCAATTCAGTATGTTATTCTCATCACTTCTGAAGGCACCATACTAGTAATCTGGTGGCCTGGCCCTCACTTTAGGTTGTATTTGTTAACCAGCCTTTACTGAGGGCATTCTGTGTACTGTTAGGCATGGTGCTACATGCCAGGAATGAATCCTTTAGGGCCTCATATTGCCTGAAGACAAACAGGAAGAAACTTATGTGCAGTAGTCACAGTATAACGTTATGTTAGCCTGACAGCAGCCACATAGTAGATGTCTTACAAATGAATAAATTAATATAATGGAGATATGTCTAAACTGAAGGAATCCCTGAGTCTGTCTGGGAATATCAGGGAAGATTTTGCAGAGAACGTGGACTTGAACTGAGATTTGAAAAATAACTGGGAATTTGTCTGTGGACCAAAAAAGATAGGGTAGTTATTCCAACCAGAAAGAAGAGTACTCAAAAGCATAGGCTTGTGTTTGGATTGACATTTATTTTCCAGGAAAAGATCTGTCTGCTTCTGGAATGTTTTATTAAAGCTTGTATGATTTCTGAAATCTGATGTTTCCAAAAATTTCAAGAATCATGTGAGTTGACCTGAGTTATCAAATAATCCAAACTGACAGACTAATAAACTACCTAACCTACATTTAAAAGTTGATAGAAAATTCCTTTTATAGCATTTCTCTTCAGTTTGTAATTTGAACTATTTTTGTCTATTATGCAGAGAATTGTTATAAAATAATCAAGTTAAATAAGTGAACTTTTCCAGAGCTAATCTACTGTGTTGTGTGGTATTTAATTTTTAGTCTCATATTCTGCTTTAGGAAAATAACAGTGTTTTTTAAATTATTTCTGAATAGCCTATGTATGTTACTGTTCTTTTATATATTTTAACATATTTTTAAGAAATAGAGGAAAAGTATTAAAAGTATGAACTAAAGATTAAATTAGCCACCATTTTAAAAAGAAGCAGTCACTAACAGATCCTTTCCTGGAATCAACCACTACTGATACTACCATCTTAAAAAGGTAGTGATCTTTACTAGATTCTCATTTATGTTGACCTTTATTTGTGGGAGTGGCATTAGAACATTTCTTTATGTATTGTTTAGTACCCTGGCCTGTGTTTTCCTTATAAGGAATTCTCATTTGTCTAGAACTGTATTATAGTTAGCCATGTTTTTCCATGGCTTGATGTCAGAATTCATGAAAGCAATCAATCTACTTGAATTTTTGTTACATGTCATTCCTTGCCCAGAAGTTCCCAAAATCACGTCTCCCAGTCAGTGGTATTTGTGATCTGTCCTGATCATCGGCACTCCATTCTGAGTAATAGTAAACCCATAGGGAATGAGGGGAAAAAAGCACAGCTTTCAAGCACAGATAATACTCAGTAAAAAGGTACTGATTCTGTGTAGGCAAGTTGGCCATGCAGCCAAGACACATTTTAGACCAGTTTACCAGTTCCTACAATGTGCCTCAGTAATAAAAATTAAAGTTCTGTGTTAGCTGCCTCCTTTCTCATCTACTCTGTGCTCTACAGTTTTATTCTTTTTGGATCTCAATCTTTCATTATATCACCTTGTTTTTGACTCATTATTTGGGCTATCAGGAACCTGGGAATTATTTGGATTTTTTTATTAGCAATAATGCTAATTTTTTTGTTTCAAGTAATTTTCTTTTGGGTCTTTAGCAATTACCATCTATTGGATACTTACACATATGCTATAAGAAAATGTTTAAAATATGACCTCATTTTGTCCTAAATAACCCCTTTGAGATAGATGGCATTTTCACCAATTTCAACTGTAACTAAAACGCAGATTAATTAACAACCCAAAAGATCATAAAGCTAGTAAATGGCATAGAGAAGATTAAAACTGGATCTTTCTGGCTCAAAAATCTGTACCTGAGCTTTTCAGAGTATACCTTTCTACCATACATCCTATAGATTACATTTCCATTCTGCATTCAGGGTTTAACATTTTAAACCTTGGCTTCTGAGTACAGAGATGAATTTAAATGCCTAGATTCTTTTGCAAACCAAATATAATTCCCTAATAGCCCAAAGAATGAATCAGTATAAAATGTAAATGTAAAGTTGGTTAGATTTAGATATGTTTCAATTCTTTTATCATTATATAATCTAGCTTTAGCTGAAATGTCTGCATAGAGAAAAAGTTTTTCAACCTTGCTTACAGTCCCCCCCCAAAATATTAAATTTTTAATCCAATTTTAATAAAGATTGTTTTTTTATGAATTCTTCATTCTTTAGAAGAAGTTAAAACAGTTTAATGATTAAGAGCTCTAGTTCTGGAATCAGAAGTTGTAACATTTACTATCTGGTAGACACTGGAAATTTTATTTAACATCTCTGAGCCTCAGTTTCCTTTTCTATAAAATGACCATGTGACCCATTTCATAAAATTATTATAAAAGTTACATGAAGCACTTGCCACAGTACCTTGCATAATAGGGGTTAACTATTAACTGTTGTTTAGTTAGATTTTGCAGTTTGTTCTTTGTGATCATTTGCTCTAGCATCCCTGTCTTTGAGATGACAAGTAAAGCCCAGAAGAAGGACAAAAGCTAGCTTGAGGTTTGGTGGTAAGTTGGTGATGGACCTGTAACTAAAGCCCAGTATTTTTGAGGATGGTTAGGTTGTGTTGCTATTATTGTATTGTTTTATTTTTTTTTCTTTTCACTTCTATCCAATGATTCCTGCTTTAATCCCATTGAAATTATTAAATTGTTTCTGTTTTGTCTATGCAGCTATTTTAGTGTCATAGTAAGTTGGCATGAATACTTTTTTGCTTAGCTTAGTTTTCTTCACACCCAAAATGGGTCAAGCTACAGTATTAGAGATGAAGCTTTAATGTTCAGCAGTGGAAGACAAAAATCTGTGGTCATTTATGGTTTTTATACCATCCTCTTTGTCTTCTGCTAATCTCCTATGACATGAGACATTGCTTTCCACAGTAGTGGAGCATGCCTCCTGTTTTGAGTGCTGATTAAATGAAGGCCCTCTGGTCTACCTACAAAATGGTAGTGATTTCAACAAGGATAACAGTACTTTTCCCTCTGTTCTCTCTTGTGTTGTAGAGCCGACAGCTAGAATCAGAAACAGGGACCACAGAAGAGCACAGTTTAAACAAAGAGGCTCGGAAATGGGCCACACGTGTGGCACGGGAGCACAAAACTATTGTTCACCAACAACGGGTAAGTGCAATAGTAGGTTACATCTAACTTTAAGTAGGTTATATCTGCTGCTGCTGTTAAACCGCTTCAGTCGTGTCCGACTCTGTGCAACCCCATAGACAGAAGCCCACCAGGCTTGCCCGTCCCTGGGATTCTCCAGGCAAGAACACTGAAGTGGGTTGCCATTTCCTTCTCCAATGCATGAAAGTGAAAAGTGAAAGGGAAGTTGCTCAGTCGTGTCTGACTCTTAGCGACCCCATGGACTACAGCCTACCAGGCTCCTCCATCCATGGGATTTTCCAGGCAAGAGTACTGGAGTGGGGTGCCATTGCCTTCTCCGAGGTTATATCTAACTTAAGTCAAACATCAAACCAGTTTAAGGAGTTGAATTTTATTGTGTGAAAAATATCTGATATATATTTTTCCTATAATTGAACACTCAGCAATGTTTTCCACTATCTACTAAATACCTGTACAATATATCCCTATAGCTTCTTAACTTTATGCATGTTTATACCTCTTAATCCCCTGCCCCTATTTTGCCCCTACCTCATTCTCTCTTTCCACTGGTAACCACTAGTTTGTTCTCTATATCTGTGAATCTGTTTCTTTTTTGTTATTTTCACTAGTTTGTTTTATATTTTAGATTCCACATATAAGTGCTAACATATAGTATTTGTCTTTCTCTGACTTAAAAAAAAAAATTTGTAATTAAATTTATTTGTAATTTCAGTGAAATCTCAGTGAAACTTTAAAAATATTTTCAAAGGAACTTCATCTGATCCTAAAACATGTCTAATATCTGCCTACCTAGCAGGAGAAACAAATTCGATTCCTGACTTGGGACGATCCTCTGGAGGAGGGCATGGCAACCCACTCCAGTATTCTTGCCTAGGAATCCCATGGACAGAGGAGCCTAGCGGTCTATAGCCATGGGGTCGCAAAAGAATCTGACACAACTTAATGACTAAACAGCAAAACAGCAATAGCCAGTAATAATAATAATGAGATATTTGTAGTTTTAAAGCTGTAGCATCATACAGAAGTTAACAAATGTATCAAAGAAAATGATCTGTGTATGTATGGACCTTTAGATATTGATTCGAAAAAACACTATAAAAAGTCATTTTTCGACAAGCAGGGAATTTTAATGATGAACGGTATATTAAGGTGACCAAGGGATTATTGTGAAGTCTGATAATAGTATTATGGTTGTATTTTTTTTAAGTTTTTAGAGACTTTTACTAAAGCATGTAGGAATGAAATGACAAGATGTCTAGAATTTGCTTTAAAATGCTTTTCATTAGCACAGAAAAATAAAGAATGGGTAAAACAAATGTGGAGAAGTTTCATTAACTATTGAATCTTGGAGATTGATATTTAATAATTCATCATACTAGTCTATTTTTGTATTTTAGTGTATTTAAAATACACTAGTCTATTGAGTGTATTTAAATATTTCATAATAAAAACTTGTTAATGGCATTTCAAATCTTTGAGTAAAGGATTTACTCAGGAAATGGCATTATAACAATTATTTGTGTATTTGGAAAAATATATAAAGTTAGATTTCTCCCTTCTGCCATATGCAAGGTAAATTTCAAAAGAATTAAAGACCTGAGTGCTAGACACAAGACTACTGAAAACTAAAAAAAAAAAGAATAAGAATATTTTTGGCATATTACAAATGGTTTCTTAAGTAAGACACAAAACCCAGAACCTATACAGTAAGATGATTGATGAATGTGACTACATAAAAGCTAAAACTTTCTGTAAAACAACAGGTTTTCTGAAAGTTAAGAGAAAGGCAATAGAATGGGAGGAAATATTTATGACATAAATAACAGAAAAAGGACTCATATCTAGAAGGAAATATATTTAAATAATAATAAAAAAATTAGAAAAATGAATAGAGGATATGAAATGATGCTCTATTACAGAGAAACAAAAATTGAAACAATGAGATAATCTTTTTAAAATTTCAAAGATTGATGGTATCCAGTGTTGGTGAAATGTAGAGAAATGTGCTCTTACACACTACTAGAAAAATAGGTACAGCCTCTTGTGAGCAATTTGGCAATGTCTATAAAAATGTACAATTTCTACTTTTATGTTTTTGCCTTAGATAAATATCCTCATGTGTTCAAAGAGTCATTGACTAGGTTGTTGTTGTTTTTGTTTAGTTGCAAAGTCTTGTCTGACTCTTTCGTGACCTCGTGCACAGTAGCCTGCCAGTATCCTTTGTTCATGAGATCTTTCAGGCAAGAATACTGGAGTAGGTTGCCATTTCCTTCTCCAGGGAATCTTCCTGACCCAGGGATTAAACCTGCATCTCCTGTGTTATAGGCAGATTCCTTACCACTGAGCCACCTGGGAAGCCCAGGTAGTTAGTACAGTAATATTTATAATATTGAGAAATTTGAAAACTCAAATGGCAGTAAAGTAAGAGCAAGTGAAGTATGATACAGTTGAATTATTGAATCAGTGGATTAGAGGATGATGTCTATTTGTACAAACACACAAAGGTTTCTTAGACACATTTGATAGATCTTATTATTTTTTAAAACTGGGCAAAGTTTATAGGAAATATGTAATAAACGGTTTGATAAAATGCAAGTAAATTGATGGGACAGTGGTTATCTTGAAGTAGGGAACACCTGGTAAGGTATGAAGCTACAATAGACTTTCTGCCATTTTGTATTAGTTGTTGTTTGGAAGCAGTGCTTTATATTCATGTCATTTTTAAGTTAAAGGTGTGCATATAAAAAAAATGCAATTCAAATAAAATTTATAGATTGTGCCAATGTCAGTTTCCTGGATTTTATCTTATACGGTAGTTAGACAGGTTTTTACTGTTGGGGAATCTGGGTGAAGAGACTCTCTGTCCTACTTTTGCAACTTCTTGTAAGTCTGTAATTACTTCAGAGCTTTTTAAAAATTTTTTCAAATAAATAAATGGAAACAAAGGTTAAAAAGGGAATCATGGAAACTTGTCACTAAAGTCTTTAAAATTATCTAGACGTTCTAGTCATTTAATAAGAGAAAAATAGAAAACAATTATCATTTTCCTATTTTCTTTAATAGGTTCTAGATGATCTGGAATGCCATGGAGTTTCAGTATCAGAACAAAACCGAGCAGAGTTGGAACAGAAAATAGATGAAGCTAAAGAAAATATTCGTAAAGCAGAGGTGAGGTGGGAGCTAGTTGTGGCGTTTAGCCCAGCTCCAGCAGTGTCACAGCCGCGATGTGGACCTTTAGAATCCAGTCTCTATACACTGACTGATTTGAAGGGTGATTCACCATCTGTGTCCAGAGTATTATTTTTAAATGTCTGTTTCATACAAGGTAGTACACATAACAAAAATACACTAAGCCCACTATGAAGGGTTTACAATCATGAAATATTAAATAGCAAAAGAATTAGGCCACAATAAAGATTAATAGTACAAAAACTGATCCATGTAAATTTAGTGCCAAGAGTTGATTAAGCAGACAAGGCAAAAAAAAAAGTTAAAGCATTTTAATCTTTCGGGGAGTCATGGAATCCTTTGAGGATTATATGACAGTATAAAACCCTCTCTACCACAGAAAAATACACATTTTATGTGTAGTGTTCAGAAGTTCGTGTACCATACACTAATATTCTGTGACCTAGAGAGGGACAAGTTGAGATGGAAAGAAAAGTTATTTGCAAAGGAGAAAGATATAGGATATAGTTGGCAGTTGGATTTGATTAGGATAGAAGATTTTTGTAAGAAAATGTGGTGCAAAGTAAGGAAAGTCATCACGGTTAAGACCAGTTCATGGAGGACCCCTGCTCATTTGTATTTAGTTACATATCCAATGCATCATAGTAAAGGGATATGGAAGTAGACATTTAAAAAAAAGACTGAGTGTGCAGCCCTCAGTGAGAACACGTTCTTATTAGAAAGGCTGAAAGAATGCCCAAGATAGTTAAGACTCTAAAGCATAAGTGCCAAGAAGTAGTGGTCTACACATAAGGAAACCAAAGGGCACACGGATCGCTGTGGGATAAGTTACTAGGGCAGGTAATACAAAGAGGTAAAACTTACGATGGGCATTGACAGATGGAAAAGGGATAGCACAGTTTTGTGCCCTGCAACCTTAAGAGGCAGAGCTAGAACTAAAAGCAGAAGGTAGGAAGAAGGCAGATTTGAGCTTGCTACTGGGAAATACTTTCTAACAGTCAGATACACCCAGTGGCAGAATAAGTTGCCCAGGATCTAGTGCAGCAGTGTAAGTGTGTAAGAAGATTCTGTATAAGCATTTCTTGCGTTGGATTGAGCATTAATCTAAACTAGTGATTTTCAAACACTCTCTCAGATCTCTAGATTTGAGGAAGTATTTCAGTGATTGAGGTGGGGCAAGGAGTAGGGGTTGGTAGTGAGCGGAAAGGCAGCATCAGCAAAGACAGGGAATATGAGTGTGTTTGTGATACCACCCATGGAAGTGATCTGAACCAGACAAGGCTTGCTGTCTACCTGGCCTGTAGAAGCCCCAGTAACCCCAGCTTGCCTTTATTCCTAGCACATGACCCACAGCCTCCATAGTAAAGAGAGCAGAGTGAACAATAAATAGCCCTTTTCCTCACTGAATTCAAGGTCATGGCTAAACAGCTGCCCTAGAGTGCTGGCCAAGTATATTGGCAGGCTCTTGCCTAGTCTGAGAAACATGGGCTTGTGTAGAAGAGCTTTTCTTGTTTGATGTTTCTCCAAACTCTGGGTGAAGTCAATTTCAGAGTCTTGACAGGACAAGTCTCAGAAGTTTTCTGAAGGATGTGTTCTCTCTTGTATTTTCCATTTCCAGACTTTATCCGTAGTGTCACTATCTGGTACCCTACTTCCACCATGCCCTCCAGTAATAGCAGTAGTAGGTATCAGTCACACAAAGTCTGCATTTAGGTTGAATGACCTGTTATTTCCATGAATGTGCTAAACTGCCCTGTGTTTGTAAAGCTTAAAATATGAAGTGAGATTCACACAACAGAATGTCTCATCTCTCCTAATACTAGTATGTAAGTCTGTATTCTCAAAGATAACTTTTTTTTTTTTACCAGAAATATGAAATATTCTAAAAACCACAATGCCAGAATCATTATCTGTTTTTAATATCTGTGAAATGCAGTTAATCCTACCACTTGTATAAAACGATCTCTGACTTGATTTCCACTTATCAGTTACAAAAAATAATCCAGTTAAATTAGATGGCAAATATGAGGGTAGTATTAGGGGATTATTTGCAGTATTGTCATGATGCGATTTTTGTATAGGCTGGACCATTAGAGCCTTCAGAGGAATTGACAGTAATAGTTTCAATAGATTTCCTTTTTCTTTCTTCTGCCTGTATATCATTTGCATTGGATTTTCTCTTTCCATTCAACAGTTACTTAATTATAAATACTGAAACAGAAGGGAGAAGAAACTAGTTAAAAATCCATTATATCCTTTATGTTTGGTGTTTAACTCCTACAACTTGAATCCTACCCTCCCTTGTTGGTTAATCTGCTTTATCTAATCTTTTCTATATTGTGTTTCTATTTAGTGTTGCTAATTAGAATAGAAACCTTTATGGTACTCAGTAATAGATTAAAAAAATTTTCCAGTCATAAGAAATTGAAAATGTAAATGGCCTGTGCTTTTCTAAAGAATAAGAATAGATTGCTATTTCCAAAGAACAGTATAATAGAGGTTGTGTAATGATTAAATAATTATTGGCTGGTTAATTTCAGGATGGACTCCTTGATTAGTTTAACAAACAATTAATGAGTGTCTGCTGTGTGCCAGATTCTGATGAATATACTAGACGTAAACTGATGAACAAAATTATTGTTACATTGTTATGATCTCTATGACTGCTAGCTGTGCTACTCTTTGTAGCCCCTAGTTTAAGAACCGAAATGAGGCAACAGCTGCTCAAATTAAAATTTAAAGAGTTTTCTTAATCTGGTATTTAGGTATTTGAATTTTTTGAAATGTCTTTTGTCATACAGATACACATTTCTTAATCTGACATGCTAGTGCTCAGTCACATCGGTCATGTCCGACTCTTTGCAACCCTATGGACCATAGCCCACCAGGCTCCTCTGTCCTTGTGATTTTTCTGGCAAGAATACTGCAGTGGGTTGCCACGCCCTCCTCCAAGGGATCTTCTGACCCAGGAATAAAACCTGTGTCTCCTGTGTGTTCTGCATTGCAGGCAAATTCTTTACTGCTGAGCCACCCATATCATACCCATTTTTAAGATAGCTTTTCAAGAAACTAGGAATTTTAAATGCCCTTTCGGGAAGCTGTACATGACTTGTGTTTCTTCAGGACACAATTCTCTTGTACTTGAGTAATTCAAAATTACAGTGTCACTTTTGTACTCAAAAACGGAAATGGTAAGACCTTTGCCATAATGCTATAAGAGAAGTATACAAACTTCAGTTGCATAAAATGTGAGGTCTCATTGTTGTTTAGTCACTAAGTTGTGTCCGACTCTTTTGTGACCCCATGGGCTATAGCCTACCAGGCTCCTCTGTCCATGGGATTTCCCAGGCAAGAATATTGGGATGGGTTGCCGTTTCCTTCTCCCAGGGATCTTCCCGAACCAGGGATCAAACCCATGTCTCCTGCATTGCAGGCGGATTCTTTACCACTGAGCCACTTGGGAAGCTGCTCAGTCCTCATTGCTACAAGGTTAATGAAATGCTAAGGGTGACCCTGCTATAAAAACAAAATTTCCAATCATATATATCCAAATTTATATTACCTTCAGATTTGTTTATTGCAAGGTGATACTGTACTCTTATAATGTAGCATGTTGGTAGACGTCTTAGCTAATCACTTTCTTCAGTTTTTAATGTGAAAATTTTTCAAATGTACAAAAAAGATGAGTATTTTTCAACATGCTAAGTCAACTATTAATATTTTACAGTATAAAATTTATGAGTGTATTTCTGTGCTATAAGTTACAAGTTTAAAGGCCTGATCATAGTCTTATTTTAGGCAAGAATACTTTATAGATGATACTGTTTTTCATCATAGTATGTTTTTATCAAGTTTTCTCACAATTGATGCTAAGAATAGTCACTTTCAATTTAGGTGGTACTACCAAATCTTTCCACTGTTAAAGTTCTTTTTTCTTTTTCCATTGCAATTAACAAGTATTAGTCACCTCCAGTGGCTGCAAGTGAGTCTTTTTCTCCCTTTCTTAAGTATCATTACAATGTCATCCTGGAATTTTAAAAATCAATTTTATTAAGGTATAATATACATAAAATGTAACCATTTCAAGTAAACATTTTGATGTGCTTTGACAAATGCATACCCCTATATATCTACCTCCACAGCCAAGATAGAAAATATTTCTGTCATCCCAAAAATTCTTTTGTGACCAGGCAACAAATGATCTGATGTCAGATAGGTTAGTTCAATTCCAACAACATGAATAATACATCACTTGATATTGTCCTACACATCACATATAAAGATCACCTCACACACTTTTACCAGCCTTATTTTTTATCATAATCTCAGTTTGATGAGTTGTTATGTATTCAAGTTCATGAATCTTTTCTTCTGTAGTTATAACCTGCTATTAAGGCTATCCTGTGAATTTTTATTTCATATATTACATTTTTAGGTCTATAAGTTTGGTTTGGTTCCTTATATCTACCAGTTCACCCTTGTTTATTTTCATGATGTCCTTTTAGTCCTTAAGTATATTTATAAAAGTGACTTTAAAGTTCTCATCTACTCATTCTGTGATTTCTTACTCTCTACTGACTGATTTTTCCTTTGGTTGTGGCTTGTATTTTTCTCTTATTCAAATACTTAGTACTTTTTTTTGTTCACTGAATATAAGAAATAGTGACCGTTTGGCTATTGAGTGAGTGTCTGGATTCTCTTTTCCTCTGTTAAAGCCTGCTGAGTTTTATTTGGGCAGCCAGCTCAGTTTGATCTGCAGATCAGTTAGATCTGTTCAAGACTTATTTTTAAGCTTTGTTTAGATTGGTTTAGAATAGCCTTTCCAGTAGGTCTAGTTTAGCCTTATTACTAATGGATCTCCTTTCTGCCATTTCTTCTTATGCCTTGAGAATCCAACAAGGTCTCTGGTCTCTCAGCTCTGGCTGGATAGAACTGCAACATCTTTCAGCCCTATACAATCTCTGGGAGTTTTTCAGTTCACAGCTCCATGGTAGACATTCTTTCCACAGTACTTATTCTTTGTATCTCCTCATGGAGTTCCACTTTATGTACTTTCAATTTATTATGGATTTTTATTCGTTTGATGTATTTTTAATATTATAGTTATCCTACTTTAAGCCCCATATTGTCTAAATTTGGCCAGTGAGAGTCCATTTAAGCTAACTTCTGTGTCCTTTTCATATTACTCTTCTTAGTCTTTTAACGTTAATTTGCTTTCTAGCACAGCAAGCTATCTTACTGCTGTTCAGTTGCTCAGTCATGTCCAACTCATTGCAGCCCCATGGACTGCAGCATGCCAGGCTTCCCTGTCCTTCACCATCTTCTGGAGCTTGCTCAAACTCATGTCCATTGAGTTGGTGATGCCATCCAATCTCACCCTCTGTCATCCCCTTCTCCTCCTGCCTTCAGTCTTTCCCAGCATCAGGGTCTTTTCTAATGTGTCAGGTGGCCAACATATTGGAACTTCAGCTTCAGCATCAGTCCTTCCAATGAATATTCAAGATTGATTTCCTTTAGGATTGACTATATTAATCTTCTTGCAGTCCGTGGGACTCTCAAGAGTCTTCTTAAACACCACAGTTCAAAAGCATCAATTCTTTGGTGCTTAGCTTTCTTTATGGTCCAACTCTCACATCCATACATGACTACTGGAAAAACCGTAGCTTTACTAGACGGACCTTTGTCAGCAAAGTAATACCTCTGCTTTTTAATTTGCTGTCTAGGTTGGTCATAGCTTTTCTTCCAAGGAGCAAGTGTCTTTTAATTTCATGGCTGCAGTCACCATCTGCAGTGATTTTGGAGCCCAAGAAAATAAAGTCTGTCACTGTTTCCATTGTTTCTCCATCTATTTGCCATGAAGTGATGGGACCGGATGCCATGATCATTTTTTGAATGTTGAGTTTTAAGCCAGCTTTTTCACTCTCCTCTTTCACTTTCATCAAAAGGCTCTTTAGTTCCTCTTCACTTTCTTCCATAAGGGTGGTGTCATCTGCATATCTAAGGTTATTGATATTTCTCCTGGCAGTTTTGTTCCAGCTTGTGCTTCATCCAGCCTGGCATTTCGCATGATGTTAGACAACAACTCTGCATAGAAGTTAAATAAACAGGGTGACAATGCAGCCTTCATGTACTCCTTTCCCAATTTGGAACCAGTCTGTTGTTCCTTGTCTAGTTCTAACTGTTGGATCTTGACCTGCATACAGGTTTCTCAAGAGGCAGGTAAGGTGGTCTGGTATTCCCGTCTCTTGAAGAATTTTCCAGTTTGTTGTGATCCACATAGTCAAAGGCTTTAGTGTGGTCAGTGAAGCAGAAGTAGATGTTTTTCTGGAATTCTCTTGCTTTTTCTATGATTCAGTGGATGTTGCCAATTGATCTCTGGTTCCTCTGTCTTTTCTAAATAACAGCTTGAACATCTGGAAGTTCTTGGTTCAGGTACTGTTGAAGCATAGATTGGAGGATTTTGAGAATTAATTACTTTGCTAGCATGTGAAATGAGTGAAAGCTATCTTAGGCTTGCTTTGTATTCTCTCTGCCCATATTTAGAATTAACCTTTTCTCCAAGAAGCCCTGATTTCTTTTAGTATATAGAATAATATTTAGATACCAAAGTCTAGGCTGTGAAGGTGCTTATTGCACCTGGTTTGTGGTATAGAAATAAATGGGAGTCATCTATTTCTTGGGCCTTTCTTTGTGGTTTAGAGCTAGGAATTTTTTTAGAATCGTGAGTTTGTACTGATATTTTCAGTTAAAATTTAAAATTGGAAAGATTTTATTAAACTTCTTTGGGTTTTATGTGTATATCTTTTATTTTATATTGAGATTTTTAGTTCCTATATTATCATGATATTTTATTTTCTTTATTCTACATATGTATTAAATAGTTTCTAAATTTAAATGCAAATATTAATAATACTACAGAGTGACATTTAAGATCTCTTGGAATTCTTCTTGAATGTAGGCTATATCTCTTCAAGGGTGTCTGCTTCTGATAATAAGGGACTAGCTTATATCCTCTTTTAGATAACAATTACTAATCTAATCTAGGGTAAAAATATTTAAAATACCTATTTGGTAGAACTGGAAAATGCCCCAAAGCATATAAGAACTTGAGAGGAATAGACTCTTCAAAGAATGGGACTATACTTGGTGGCATTTACATTTTACAGCTCTTCCTGAAGGGCTGTACAACTAAGATTCAAGCAGAGAGCCTCAGCCTCACTGGCTTGAGCTGGGACGTCAGGGAGTTCTCAGATTTGCATATAAATAGCCATCCAAATCCTTGGCCAAACCTAAATAGACATGTGGAACAGAAACTCCAAGGAACTTGGCAAGAAACAACAGCTAGAAGGGCCCCCCCACCACCCCCCCCAAAAAAAATGAGCATAAATTTCAGCTGTTGTTCATCACAGGGAAGCAATGCTAATCATTAGAAAATGGAAGTGATTATATTAATATCAGACAAAATAGGTGGCATAAGAAATGTTAAGAGAGATGATGATTCATAATGATGAAAAAGAAGTACAGTTCATCAAAACAATCCTAAATGTGTTTGTAGCTAATAATAGTTACAGAATAGTTCATGTAAAAACTGACAACAAAATGAAAAATAAACACATCTATAATCGTAGTTTGAGACTTCAGCCTTCCATTCTGTAGTTGATAGAACAAGGAGCTAGAAAATTAGTAAATATATAGAAGACTTAAATAACACATGAGCCAACTTTACCTAATAGACATTTATAGAACCCTCCACTCCACAGGAGTAGAATATACTATTATGTTCTTTTAAAGTAGACATGGAGAAATTCCCTGGTAGTCTAGGGGTTAAGACTTTGTGCTTTCACTGCTGGGGGCCTGGGTTCAATCCCTGGTCAGGGAACTAAGCTCCTACAACCCATGAGGCCTGGACAAAAAAAAAAATAATAATATAAATAAAGTAAATAGAGAATATTTAGCAAGACCATAGACTATACCACAAACCCATGTCACTGAGTCTTAAAGGATGTTATGTGGAGTATGTTCTCTGACCCATCAGAATAAAATTAGAAAGCAGTAACAGAAAGATATCCCAGATATTTGGGAATTAAATTATTTAAGTACAGTAATTTGTTGTTGCCCTTAGGGGGAAAAAAATCCAGCTTAATGGCAAAAACAACAATGATTTATTGTCTTTCATCATCTGGGTTTTGTCTGTGTAGTTCTTCCCATGATTTGTCCATGATTACTCAAAGAGCTGCACACAGCTAAAGGACTAGGTCTTTTTTCCATATGGCCCTCCATCCTCAAATAGGCTAAACAGGTCTTCCCCACATAGTGGAGGCATATACCAAGAAATCAAGTCCTAGTAACACTCTTATCAAGCCTCTGCTTTTATCAGATTTGTATATGTTCCATTGGCCAAAAAGATAATCATATGGACAAGGCCACAGTCAATGTGGGAGGGGATGCATGGAGACTCCCACGTTTCATTGGATGTAACCTTTTACCACAATTGATATGACCTTGGTTAAATCATTTTCTCACCTATTCAGTAGAGTTTGTGATATACATTCTCAGGCTTGTTGTATGAATTAAATGAAATAGTATAATTATATAGTACCTAGTATATATGATAAAAGTTGTTTGGGGGTGAGGAGGGGTTTAAGATACCAAAAGTAATTGAGTGGCAAATGGTATTATCTACCACTATTCATTTCCTGCTGTATGCACTGACGTAAATAGTAGGGTTACAAATAGACACAGTTATTATCCTTAGAGAAATGATATTTTGAATATAAGTTAATTAAGCCCAAATTAGGTTTACAGATTTTGTAACTGTCAAAAAGTTTCATAAACTCAACCATGGTGTGACACTTGGATACGTGTATGTTCAGTTTTACATTAAAGTTGGTTAATTGACAGTGTTAATACACCAAGGTTATATATCTTAAAAGATCTGACTTTTTAAAACATCATTTTAAAAAGCTCTATCTTTTTACAAGTTTTAAAGATGATTTGGTCAAGCAGTGTTTGGAATGCCATCCAGTTTCAGAGAGCGATGCTCTGCAGAATTTTAATCAATTGGCAGATCATCAAAATGCACTTGAAAACACTGCAAAGTTCTGCTTTTAAATAGTTGTTGAAATATAAACAGTTGGAACTCTGAAGAAAGGCTAACATAGTTTATTCTGGAACTGCAGTCTAAGTTTGCAAATACCATGTTCTTTAATTGTTTGGCAAAGTACCGACAAAAATAAATCTTATGAAAACTAGACTACTTAGATTTGAGAAAATAGAATATACTGATCTCTCTTATGTGTGTGTGTACATGTGTCTTTTTCTCCCTCTCTTTCTTTGTATTTTCTTTGCTTCTCTGCTTTAGCAGTTAAATGACTTACAGTTATAATTTCCAAAAAGAGGTTTGTTAGTTTACTCATTTTTAAAAAACATTTCATTGCCTATATTAGTTTAAAATACATACTAGAATGGTTCTGAGACTACCAGATATCCACATGGAAAAGAATGAAGCTGGACCCTGACCTCACACCATATACAAAAATAAACTCAACTCAGAATGATCAAATACCCATGAAACAGTTAAAACTATAAAACTCTTATAAGAAACATGGGGATTAACCTTTGTGACCTTGAATTAATTTCTTCGATATGACACCAAAAACCCAAGCTACAAAAGAAAATAAATAAATTGGACTTAATCAAAATTTTAGCTTTTATGTTTCACTGTTAAGAAGTGAAAGACAACCCATAGAATGGGGAAAAATATTTGCAAATCATTGCAGATGGTGACTGCAGCCATGAAATTAAAAGATGCTTGCTTCGTGGAAGAAAAACTATGACAAACCTAGACAGCATATTAAAAAGCAGAAAATAAAAAAGTAGAGACATTACTTTGCTGACAAAGTTCCATCTAGACAAAGCTATGGTTTTTCCAGTAGTCATATATGGACGTGAGAGCTGGACCATAAAGAAAGCTGGGTGCCGAAGAGTTAAGGCTTTTAAACTGTGGTGTTGGAGAAGACTCTGGAGAGTCCCTGGGGCTGCTAGGAGATCAAACCAGTCCATCCTAAAGGAAATCAGTCCTGAGTATTCATTGAAAGGACTGATGCTGAAGCTGAAACTCCAATACTTTGGCTACCTGATGTGAAGAGCTGACTCATTGGAAAAGACCCTGAAGCTGGGAAAGATTGTAGGCAGGAGGAGAAGGGGACAACAGAGGAAGAGATGATTTGATGGCATCACCGACTCAATGGACATGAGTTTGAGCAAGCTCCAGGAGTTAGTGATGTACAGGGAGGCCTGGCGTGCTGCAGTCTGTGGGGTCACAGAGAGTTGGACACGCTGAGCTACTGAACTGACCTGATTTGCAAATCCGATATCTAATAAGGGACTTTTTATCTAAAATGCATCAAAAGGCTTACAATAAAAAGACAAAGACACAATAAAAACAGTAAAAAGACAACCCAACTTTAAAATGGACAAAAGTTCTGAATAGACATTTTTCCAAAGAAGATATACAGATGATTAATAAGCACATGAAAAGATGCTTGACATCGTTAGTCATCAGGGAACAAATCAAAACCAGAGTGAAATGCCACTTCATACCAACTTCGATGGCTAGAGTCAAAACTGGCAAACATTAGCAAGTGTTGCCAGGATGTGAAGAAATGGTAATCCTCATACCCTGCTGGTGTGATCGTTAAGTGAGATAGCTGCTTTGAAAAACAATTTCCCCAGATGGTCAAACATACTGTGACTTTATAACTAAGTACGTCCAGTCCTAGGTATATATCTACAAGAAATGAAAACATAGGTCTACAGGAAAACTTGTACACTGATGTATAAGTTGTATACAAATGTTCATAGCAACATTTTCATATTAGCTGAAAAGTTGAAACAACCCATCAACTGACAAATGGATAAACAAAATGTGTTATATCCATGCAATATCCATAAAAAGGAATGAAATACTTATACATGTTACAACATGGATGGACTTTAGAAATATTATTCTAAGTAAGAGAAGCCAGACAGCAAATATTGTATGGTTCTATTTATATTAAATGTTCAGAATAGGCAAATCTAAAACCTGGGTTGAGAAGATCCCCTGGAGATGGGAAAGGCCACCCACTCCAGTATTCTGGCCTGGAGAATTCTGTGAACTGTACAATCTATGAGGTCGCAAAGAATCCGACACGACTGAATGACTTTCACTTTCTTTCATAGAAAAAGACAGTAGGTTAGTGGTTCCAGAGGCTACAGAGAATAAGGGATAGGGGAGCAATAGCTAAAGGACATGGCAGGGATGTGGGGAGGTTTGGAGGTGATTAAACTGTTCTAAAACTGTGGTGACAGTGCTATAGTTAAAATGGATAACCAACAAGGATCTACTGTATAGCACTAGCACAGGGAACTCTGCTCAATATTATGTAACAACCTAAATGGGATAGTAATTTGAAAAAGAATAGATAATGTATATGTATATCTGAATCACTTTGCTGTATACCTGAAACTGTCACATTGTTAAATAACTGTACTCCAATTTAAAATAAAAAGTTAAAAAATAAATAAAAGAAAGTTGTGATAATTGCATATATCTGTGAATATGCTGTAAGTCAAGTGTATTATATAATTTAAATGAGTAAATTATATGTGCACTTTATCTCAATAAAGTTGTTACTAAGAAAAAATTATTAGAAGAAACAGATTTTTGCAAGTCTGTTTACCAAGTAGTGTGCCACAAGCCAGAATCTTTAATTACTGTATATTAAGGTCTGTGTGATATCCAAACCACTGAATTGTGTACTTTAAAGTGACTAATATGGTTAATCTTATATAATATGAATTTTTATCTCTCTCTCTCTTTTTTTTTTCTTTGGCTGCCCCATGTGGCATATAGAATCTTCGTTTCCCAACCAGGGATCAAACTTGTGCCCCCTGCAGTGGAAGAGCGGAATCTTAACCACTGGAGTGCCAGGGAAGTCTCACTGTGCAAAACTTAGAAATACAAAGTAAATTTAGCAATGAGAGCTCAGTGAAAGAAGTCAGAGCTCAGATTCTTTTTGATACCAACTCCCTTAGCAGACAGTCCAGAGAATGATCAAAATTGTATACTGTAAGGGCTCAGTGAGCACACTTGTTTGTCCAAGAGTCCCATAGAAGGCCATCCAGTGAAGGTTCTCAAAATTATCTCAATGGTGCCTTCAAATGTTGAGGAAGACACCACCACTCTTAATACGAAGAACAGTGAGGCTGAGTTTACTACTTGCTAAAGCAAAAAAAGAATGATATTTACAAAATATAATCTCTCTGACAAAGTAGAACTGATGCAAAGGGTTTTGAGAAGTGTGGGTTTCAGGGACTGGCAGATTTTCAAAACTGGAAATGTACTACATACTTGCACACCACTTTTAACTGGTGTGTAGAGATAGGACTTCCCTAGTAATTGGTAGGGAAGGAGGTCTATTCTTCCCTAGACAGTGAAGAATCCGTCTGCAATGCAGGAGACCTGGGTTTGATCCCTGGGTTGGGAAGATCCCCTGGAGGAGGGCATGAGAGCCCACTCCACTATTCTTCCCTGGAAAATCCCCACAAACAGAGGAGCCTGGCGGACTACAGTCTATGGGGTCTCAAAGAGTCAGACACAACTGAGTGACTAAGCACTAGCACACAGAGATTGGTGGACTGTTGGAAGCAGGAGTGGAAGCTTGACTGCTGATGCTTACTGGAGTGAGGCTGTGGTTGACTGGCTGCCTTGCCGAAGCGAGGGACTGTCATTGATTGGCTGACTTAGAGGCATGGCTACTGGGCAAAGCAGTTACTGTTTGATTGGGACAGGTTTGAAGTAATTCTATGATTACTTGCTTATGGCTTGGAACAAGAGCTAAAGAATGGGCAGTGTTTCCTTTTCTTGAATTTGGAGCATAGAAACTTCTTTTATTCCTCAACATCTCCTGTTTCTGATAGCTGCATTAGAATCTAATTTAAAATCTTTACTCAGTAGGCAGTCAGGAATCACGGGGTTTTTAAGTAGAGAGGTGACTGATGAGATCGTTCCTAGACTTGTAAAAGGTGGATTATAGAGGAGAAGAGAAAGTCCAGGAAATGGTTTAGAAGGCTGTTGAAAATGTTAAACTTTAGAATGTTCTGAGGCATAGCCTTATTAACAGGAGAGGAAAGCAGACTTTATGTTGCATTAACATCTTCCTTTTCCTTCCCGGTTACCACTCTCTCTCTCTCTCATCAAGTGAAAAATTAACATCTATGCCAAGGAAGAATTACTAGTGAATATCAAGATTGTCCTAATTACTAAATCAGGAATAACTTTAAAGCAATTAATTTGAGGAAAGAATGCTTTGCTTTCTGACCATTTTCTTGGTTCTCTTAGATAATTAAGTTGAAAGCTGAAGCCCGACTGGACCTACTAAAGCAGATTGGCGTTTCTGTCGACACATGGCTAAAGAGTGCAATGAACCAAGTGATGGAAGAACTGGAAAATGAGCGATGGGCCCGCCTTCCTGCAGTGACTAATAATGGAACCTTACACTCGGTACAGTTTCTCTTGAATATGATGGGCTAACTCCACTAAAGGATGCTCTCCTATGACTGTGTAACCAAACTTGATAATAGCCAAAATTTTAAAGAAAAAGTAATGGATTTTCTAATGGTTTGTGGTTTTTTCCTTTAGTCTATCACTAATTGAGTTAAACTTAGTGTAGGAAAGAAAGAGAGAAGAAAAGAATAGTACTTTTTAAAAATCTGCATTATATAGTGACAAAATATTATCACTAGTAGATTTATCATTATCCCATTCATAAAAGTAGGTATATTTCTTATCCGGAGGTAGCAGGATAAAAATTTTAGTCGAAAGTTTCCAGAGTTTTCAGAGGTCTTCTTCAGTGTAAATGAAAATAAACATCCGGAGCATTGTAAACAGTGTTAAAGAAGGGAAAGGAACACAGTCTATGACTTAGTCTGTTCAGTTCACAAGGACTGTCACACTCTGCTCACAGTCTCTTTCTTTCATCAACGAGACAGTGCTACAGGTATAGGTTTATGAATAAGGCCAGAACTCGTGCTTAAGTTTTCTTACTTCAGGTTAAGAGTGTTCTCCACTCTGATGTCATCCAGTTCAACTATGGTTTTTCATCCTGGAAATCTGAGTATCAGAAAAGTTCAGTGATTTGCCTGATATTACATAGGTGGATATATAATGCCTTGCTGGTCAAACTATTTTTTCCTGCTATCTCCCTACCCATTATTCTCTCTCATCCAGTTTATTTCCATATGGCATTTATTACAATCTGTGTTTGTCTTCTTGTTTTATTTTATTTATCATCTATCTTCTTCCCTGAAATGCAATTTCCATGCCTACCTGGTTCACTGTTCTGCACAGCAGAGTGTCTGGCACATGTCAGTACAAAGTGAATGAATCAACAGATAAATGGAATAGTGTGTGTGCTCAGTCTCTCAGTCATGTCTGACTCTTTGCAACCCCCTAGACTAGCCCCCTAGAGTAGCCCACCAGGCTTCTCTGTCTATGGAACTTTCCAAGCAAGAATACTGGAGTGGGTTGCCATTTCTTACTTCAGGGGATCTTCCCAACTCAGGGATCAAACCTGTGTCTCTTTGTCTCCTGCACTGGCAGGTGGATTCCTTACCTCTGCACCACCTGGGAAGCCCAGATGGCATAGCAGCAAACTAAAACTCTAATCTCCTGACTTTCCACTATATCCATAATGCCTCTTCATATTTGTGCCCTTCAGATAAAAGGAATTGAGCTAGAGAAAGCGGCCATAGTTTAAGAACATTCCTGGAAGTTTTGTCAGTTTTTTCACATGGCATTCTGACTTTCTAATGAGAATACGCTTGTACATTTAAAGAAGATTGTGAGTGTATGTGCATTTTAAGGAAAAGCAATCTACCGAAGGCTTATTTTTATTTCAATATTAATGGTAATCCAGCTGGGGAAAATAAGTACATATCACCTATTTGACGTTGGAGTTAGAAGAACTTAGCCTGTTTCAAATACAACAGAGTTGCTCTGTCTCATGGAATGTCTCTTCCCATTTCGTCTTTTTAAAAGCCACAACTTCCATCTAATTCATGTTATTCTGTTTAACAAAGCTTACAATGATAACAAATTCCAGATACATTCTTGCTTTTGGCTTCTTCAACAGTACTTACTGTTGGCAACTTATCAACCCCATGGTTTTCCTCAGACTAGCATCTTTTCTATCAACTGGGCAGGCATTTATCCCTATGTGCCCACTTCCTGGGCAAATTGGAGATGAACAAGACTTGGTGTTTCTCCTCAAAAAGCTTACACACTGGTAGAGCAGACAGACTTCTATGGATCTTAATGATACATGGAAGTGTATGACTGAACTATTGTGTAGCAAACTTGAACTTGATAACTACTAACTCCTTAGCACATATTGGAAAAAGTCTCTGGATTTCAGAAATTCTAAGATACCCTCCAGCTCCAAAATCTCATGGTTTTGTAAAATTGTATCAGAAAAACTTAACATATCTTATTATTGCATTTCACTTTATTGTGCTCACAAACAATCGCATTTTTTAACAAAGTAAAGGTTTCCTTTTTCATTTTACATTTGTTATGGTGATCTGTGATCAGCTATCTGTGATGTTACCACTGTAACATTTTGGGACACCACAAATCCCACCTGTTAATTGATGAATTTTTGTGTGTTTTGACTGCTTCCCTGACTAGACTTTCCTCTGTCTCTCTCTGTCTCTTCTGGCCTCCCTATTCCTAGAGATGCAACCATATTGAAATTAGGCTGATTAATAATCTATAGAGTGGTCAGGTGAAAGGGAGAGTTGCACATCTCTCAGTCTGAATCAAAAGCTAGAAATGATTGAGCTTAATGAGAAAGGAACATCAAAAGCCAACAATAGGCCAAAAGCTAGACCTCTTGAGCCAAATGTTTGGCCATGTTATGGATGCAAATGAAAAGTTCTTAAGGGAAATGAAAAGTACTACTCCAGTGAATATGTGAGTGATAAGAAAGAAAAAAAGCTTTATTACTGGTAGCAAGGAAGTTTTAGTGGTCTAGATAGATGATCAAACCAGCCACAACATTCCATTAAGCCAAAGCTTAATCCAGAGCAAGGCCCTAACTGTTTTCAATTCTATGAAGGCTGAAAGAAGTAAGGAAGCTGTAAAAGAAAAGTTGGAAGCTAGCAGAGGTTGGGTCATGAAGTTTAAGGAAAGAAACTGTCTTTGTAACATATAAGTGCAAGGTGAAGCAGCAAATGCTGATGGCGGAAGCTACAGCAGGTTATCCAGAAGATCTAGCTAAGATCATTAATGAAGGTAGTCACACTGAAAAATAGATTTTCAATGTAGACAGAATAGCTTTGCCATGGGAAAAGATGTCACCTAGGACTTACAGAGATAGAGCGAAGGCAATGCCTGGCTTCAAAGCTTCGAAGCACAGGCTGACTGTTTTGTTAGGGGCTAAGGAAGCTGGTGACTTTAAGTTGAAGCTGGTGCTCATTTACCATTCTGAAAATTCTAGGGACTTTAAGGCAATGGCACCCCACTCCAGTACTCTTTCTTGGAAAATCCCACAGACGGAGGAGCGTGGTAGGCTGCAGTCCATGGGGTTGTGAAGAGTTGGACACGACTGAGTGACTTCCCTTTCACTTTTCACTTTCCTGCATTGGAGAAGGAAATGGCAACCCACTCCAGTGTTCTTGCCTGGAGAATCCCAGGGATGGTGGAGCCTGGTGGGCTGCCGTCTATGGGGTCACACAGAGTCGGACACGACTGAAGCGACTTAGCAGCAGCAGCAGGGACTTTAAGAATTATGCTAAGTCTACTCTGCTATGCTCTGTAAATGGAACAAAACCTGGATGACAGTGTATCACTTTACAACATGTCTTTATGAATATTTTATACCCACTGTTTAAGATCTACTACGCAGTCTTCCCTGGTGGCTCAGTGGTAAAGAATCTGCCCTGCCAATGCAGGAGACAGGGGTTTGATCCTTAGTTTGGGAAGATGCCACATGCCGCAGAGCAACTAAGCCCGTGAGCCACAACTGCTGAGCCCATGTGCTGCAGCTACTGAAACCTGCGTCCCTGGAGCCTGTGCTCTGCAACAAGAGAAGCCACCACAATGCAAAGCCCTCCCACTGCAGCTAGAGAGCAGCCCCTGCTTGCCACAACTAGAGAAAAGCCCATGCAGCAACCAAGACCCAGCACAGCCAAAAAAACATAAATAATTTTTTTTTTAATTTTAAAAGAATTACTACTCAGAAAAAAAGATTTCTTTGCAAATATTACTGTTCATTGGCAATGCACCTGGTCACCCAAGAGCTCTGATGGAGATGTTCAATGAGATTCATGTTGTTTTCATACCTGCTAATACAATATCCCTTTGGTAGCCCATGGATCAAGGAGTAATTTTGATGTTCATGTCTAATGACTTAAGATATACATTTCATAAGTCTGTAGTTGCCTTAGATAGTTATTCTTCTGATGCCTCTAGGCAGAGTAAGTTGAAAACCTTTTGGAAAGGATTCACCATTTTAGATGCCACTTAGAACACTCATGATTCATGGGAAGAGGTCAAAATATCAATATGAACAGGACTTTGGAAGTTGATTCCAGCCCTCATGGATGACTTTGAGGGATTCAAGAATTCAATGGAGGAAGTAATGCAAGAGTAGTAGTAATAGCAAGAGATCTAGAACTAGAAGTGGAGCTTCAAGATGTGACTGATTGCTGCAATCATGTAATAAAACTTCAATGGATTAAGAGTTACTTCTTATGTATGAGCAAAGAAAGTGGTTTCTTGAGATGGAATTTACTCCTGGGGAAGATGTTGTGAAGACTGCTGATGTAACAACAAAAGGTTTAGACTATTACATGACCTTAGTTGATAAATCAGGGTTTAAGAGGATTGCCTCCAGTTTTGAAAGTTTTACCGTGGGTAAAATGCTATCAAATAGCTTTGCATGCTACAGAGAAATAGTTCATGAGAGGAAGAGTCAATCAGTGCCACAAACTTCAGTGTTATCCCATTTTAAGAAATTGCCATGGACACCCCAACTTTCAGCAGCCACCACCTTGAGCAGTCAGTATCCATCAACATCAAAGCAAGACCTTTTTACCAGCAAAAAGATTATGACTCACTGAAGACTGAAATGATAGCATTTTTTGGCTATGAAGTATTTCTTAATTAAGGCATATAAATTTTTTAGACATACAGTATTGCATGCTTAATAACTACAGTATAATGTAAACATAGATTTATGTGCATAGAGATCAAACCAGTCAATCCTAAAGGAAATCAGTCCTGAATATTCATTGGAAGGACTGATGCTGGAGCTAAAGCTCCAATACTTTGGTCACCTGATGCATAGAACTGACTCATCGGAAAAGACCCTGATGCTGGGAAAGATTGAAGGCAGGAGGAGAAGTAGACGACAGAGGATGAGTTGGTTGGATGGCATCACTGACTGGATGGACATGTGTTTGAGCAAGCTCCAGGAGTTGATGATGGACAGGGAAGCCTGATGTTCTGCTGTCCATGGTGTCACAAAAAGTCATAGATGACTAAGCGACTGAACTGAACTGACTTTACTGTGGTGGTCTGAAACCAAACCCACAATATCTCCAAGGTATGCTTATACCAGCTCGAAAAATGGGAGAGAAGGAAATGCCATTTGGGATAGTCTTTAAAGAAATTTAGCAAGAGATAAAGGAAGGCATCTGAGTATGAAGGAAGGAAATGAAGGAGATGTCCCTAGTATAGTATCTGGCAGTAAGTAGTACAGACTGGCTATAAGTGTTGAATAAATCGATTATTTTTGACAACTGTCCGGAAACATCAGCTCATCTAGAGACATGTCGTATCCTCTGTGAAAGGAGCATTTTGCAATCCCATTCCACTCTTTCTTCCCTCTAGTCACTCTTACAGAACCTGTGTTTTCTCAGTTTCAGCTGAGGGATGTATTTTGTGGATGCTCTACTATCAGTATAAATAAGGGAAAGATGTAAGCATAAAATAGTTTAATGAAGTCCCAATATTTATTTAACCTGATTTTAAATGACAACCCTGAAATAACTTGGAGGAATTTGTAGCTCTTCACGCTGACAGCTAGCTGGAAAGGAACAGAGAGTAGAAATACACATTCGGGGGCCAAATGATTTCTTCCATTACAGATGCCAGCAAAAGCATGAATCATCAGGTTTAGAATTCCCTTTCTTCTGGAAAACATAGTTAATAGTACTATTAGACATTAATAATGTAAAGTGCCCTATAGAGATAAATATTTTTAAAAGCGTATATTGTTTATCTTATAGAATAAGGAAGGGACTATACTTTCTTGAGTATTAACTCTTTGCCTTCTGTATTATGCTGTGGTGCAGAATATAGGAATAGGAAGGGAAAAAATCACAATATAGCAACATTTTTTAATGGAGGGCATTCTACTGGTATAACTGTTCAGTTGATGATTAATCAGACCCTGCCTACAGTCTCCTATGATTGGATTGCTGCCAGTGACCCAGTCACCCCTTCTGTCACTTATCCCTTCTCATTTTCTTGCCTTCTCTTACTCAGAAACCCATACCCAGTTTAAAACCTAATTTTGAAATTATATTAATTATAGAATAGAAAAATTATATAACTAGATAACAAAAAATTAGGAAGTATGGCAGAGAAGAAAATAAAGAAAGCGCCATCCTTATAACAACACTGTTAGCAACTTAATTGAATTCCTTCCTCTTTCTACTATTCCTTTTTTGAACACCTGCATCATAATAAGGTTAATTTTGGATATTTTTATCTAACATTCCCTATTGATGGATGACCTTCATAATCATCCTTTTAATGTCTGTGTAATATCCCATCAGGAATGCATTTACTTAACTCTTTGTGTTTAGTATTTGGCTTGCCTCCACATAGTCTAAATAACACTCTTTAAAACATTTTTACACATTTTTCCATACCGGGGATTTTTTTTCTGTAAGTTAGAATCTTAGAATTACTGAGTCAGAGATTCTTAGTTTGAGGTTGGTTTATTTTTGTTCTTTCTGTCTGTTGTTTTTTCCCCTCTAGATTTTCAGACTGTAGCTGACAGTGTTTACATGACTTCCTTGTTTTCAACCACTTCCCCCAACTACTATGCCAAGGCATCCTGACATCTACTCTGTTGGGAAGCATCCCTAAGTATATGAGCATTTCACAGAGTTGCATAGAAATAAGTTCTAGGTCTGTTCATTATGAAGATCATGCTCAGTATGTGTTTGAAAGGCAAGAGTAAAGATTTTAAACCTTTAGGATGCTACTTTGGTTCCCATCTGCCTCAGTAATGCCTTATAGTCCTTGCATCCAATGGGCTTTGTTTTTATAACGCAGAAACCTGTTTGTTGGCTTGAGCTAAATCCCAAGGAAATGAACAATGGATTTTCATGATGAGAGAAATGTAAACTATAGAAAATAATGGAATACACCTACAAAAATCTTCAGTTGCTTTTTTATTTACAGTATTTCCAGATGGGCATTCACCTTTTTACTTGACTAAACTCCATACTAAAAATGTCCACACTTTTAATGAAACTGACATTTCAGGTTCCCAGTAGGATCAGTTTAATTCAATTCAGTAAGCACGTATTGAGCCTTCACTGCTCATGAGACCCTTTGCCAGGGGCTGGAAATTATCTAGCTGCATATAATGACTGTTGGGTTGGTGTCCACAGATCAAGAGAACCAGTGTCACATACTGACAGCCAAGACCAAAGATGGGCATTGAAAAGCTAGAGCATTTCACTTCTAAGAGAAGTATCTCTAGCTGTTTTATGTTCTTTGACTTTCTCCATAGCCATAACAAGTAAAGTGCTTGACACAGGTCCTAACACATGATACATGTTCAAAAATATTAGTCTGAACTTTAAGCAGTTTATTCCAGTTCTACCAACTAAGCTAAAAATACTACCGAAAAGAGGGTATTCACTTTGGTAAATCGTCTGTTCTGTACCAGGTACCATGTCAGGCACATTCATATATTATTTTAATTAATGATCACAACCATCCTGAATGTATTTACAGATGAGAAGGTAGAAGAATTAACGATCTTGCCCAGCAGCACACAGCTAGTAAGTGGAGAGAGCTGGGATTAGAACCCAAATATGTCTGCCTCTAAAGCCCTGCTTTTTTTTCTCACTCCTTGGATGACTCTTTATTCCTCTAACCTTTTTTGTGATTCATTTCAATTGCTGTATCTTTTCTTTTTTCATTTCTTGTTTTAAGCATCTGGTGAATTATCGACTGCCCTATTTTGATGTAATTAATGGTCTTATAGCATCTTCAAGTACTGTGCAACCAGTTGTCATTAAAATTCCCAAGCTTTATTATTCTTAACAGTTTTACTGAAGTATAATTGAAATACAATAGATAACACATATTTAAAAACATACACTTTGACCTCTTTCATACAGCATAATTATTTTGAGTAGCATCCATGTTGTTACATGTCAGTCTTTTAATTGCTGAGTTATATTCTGTTGTATGAATATACCACAAAATTTGTTTATTCATTCACTCTGATGATGGGCATTTGAGTTGTTTGGAGCTCTTTCAGGTAAAACTGCTGTGTGTCTGTTTTAGCTGGGTCATATAGTGGCTATATGTTTAATATTTTAAGTAACTCTCAGGCTATTTTCCAAAGTGGTTGTACCATTTTACATTCCTATCAATGGAGTACTAGTGTTCCGGTTGTTCCACTACCTTGCCAATAGCTAGTATGGTCAGTCTTTTTAATTTTAGATATTTTAATAGATGTGCAGTAGTGTATCATTATCATTTTAATTTGCATTTCACTAATAATGTTGAGCATCTTTTCACATGCTTGTTTTCCACATGTATATCTTCTTCAGTGAACTATCCATTCAGATCTTTCAGGCATATTTCATTAGGTTGTTTGTTCTCTTTTTATTGTATTTTGAGAGTTCTTTTTATACTCTGGATACAAATCTTTTATCAGATAGATGATTTATGTAATTTTCTCCTAGTCTGTACCTTGTCTTTTCATTTTCTTAACAGTATCTTTCAAAGAGCAGAAGTTTTTTGGTGAAGTCCAACTTACTTTTTTTTCTCTTTCACAGACCATGCTGTGATATAACCAGTAAACCTTTGTCCAACCCAAAGTCATAAAGATTTTCTTGTATGTTTTATAATTTTAGGTTTTACATTTAAGTTTGTGATTGTATGAGTTAAGAGGAGTGAGTACAATTCTTTTTTCTTGTTGTTGTTGAAAAGACTGTCATTTCTCTACTGAAATGCCTTTACATCTTTGTCAAAAATCAACTAACCATATATGTATGGGTCTGTATTTGGACCTCCTATTCTGTTTCATTGATCTATTTGCCTAGCTTGATGACAGTGCTGCTGTGTCTTAATTATTGTAACTTTTAAGTCCGGAAGTCAGGTAAAATCTTCCACCTTTCTTCCTTTTCAAAATTGTTTTGGATATTCTCATTCCTTTGCTTTTCCATATAAATTTTATTTTTTTTTTCATATAAATTTTAAAATTGGTTTTCTACCAGAAAAACCTACCAGAATTTTTTCATTAGGATTACAGTGAATTTGTAGATCAGCTTGAAGATACTTGATATCATAACAATATTGAGTCTTTCAATTGTCTTTCACTTCTCTAAGCAGTGTTTGATAGTTTTCAGTGTGTAGATGTTGTACATCTTTTGTCAGACTTATCTCTAGTTCATAGTTTTTGATGCTGTCCTAATAGTTTTTATTCCAACTTCTGATTTTTCATTACTAACATATAGAAATACAACTGATTTTTGTATATCGATATTGTATCCTACAACATTGCTAAACTCATTCATTAGTTTTTTTTTAATGTAGATTTTCTATATAGATAATCATGTAACCTCTATACAAAGACAGTTTTACTTCTTCCTTTCCAATTCAAAATGCCTTTTATCTCCTTCTATGCTTACTTCCCCCCCACCCCCCCCTTACTGTAACAGCTCCAGTGTCCAGTACACTGCTTGAATAGAAGTGGTGAGAACCAACATGATGTTCTTGCGTTGTTCCCAAACTTAGGGAGAAAGCATAGTCTTTCACCATTAAGTATGATGTTCACAGTAGGATTTTTGTAGATGCCCTTTCCCATGTCAAGGAACTTTCCTCCATTTTTTGTTTAGTTTACTGATAGGAATGGATGTTGAAGTGAAGTGTTCGTTGCTCAATCGTGTCTGACTCCTTGCAACCCCACGGGCTGTAGCCCGCTAGGCTTCTCTGTCCGTGGGACTCTCCAGGCAAGAATGCTGGACTGAATTGCCATTCCCTTCTCCAGAGGATCTTCCTGACTCAGGGATCAAACCCCAGTCTCCTATTGCAGGCAGATTCTTGATTGTTTGAGCTACAGCAAAGTCCTAAATATTAAATGATTTTTCTTATTAGTTTGTTAATATGGTGAAGTACGCTGATGATTTTTCACATATTAAACCAACTTTGCATTCCTGATGAACTATTATCCTTTTTATATATTGATTAGAATTGATTTGTTTAAATTTTGATTAGCATTTTATATGTCTGATTATGGCAGATACTTTATTAGTCTATAGTTTTCTTAAACTGTTTTTGTATGATTTTGGAATAATGCTTGTCTCATAAAATAATTTGAATCCCTTCCTCTTCAATTTTCTGGAAGCCTATGTAGAATTTTTCTCTTCCTTATATGTTTAGTAGAACTCAACAGAGCCTGGACCTGGAGGGGAGTTTTGTGGGAGTTTTTTAAGCAACAAACTCAATTCCTTGAGATAGGGTTCTTCAACTTAGTCTTCTTGAATAGACTTTGATCATTTGTGTCTTTCAAAGAATTTGTTTGTTTCATGTAAGTTGCCACATTTATTGGCATAAAGTTGTTCATAATATTTTTTATTATTTGATTGTCAGGAGGATCTGTAGTGATATCACTTCTCCTACTCCTTGATGCTGGTTATTTGTTTCTCCTTTTTTTTCCCCTTGATCATCCTACTAGAGGTTTGTAAATTTCATGTATCGTCACCAAAAAACAAAACAGCTTTTGATTTCATTGACTTTTTTCCCTATTGTTTTGTTTTTTTTATTTTATTGATTTCTGCTCTTGTTTTTTATTATTTCCTTTTCCTGATTAATTTGGACTTAATTTGCTGTTTCCTAATATTTTTAACATGGAAGCTGAGGTCACTGATGTGAGACTTTACTTCTTTTTCAGTATAGGCATGTCATACTAAACATTTCCCACTACATGTTGCTTAAGCACCACCACACAAACTCAGATATATTGTGTTATTATTTCCATTCAATTTTAAATATTTTCTAATTGGTCTGTTAATTTCTTCTTTGTTTCATGGATTGTTTAGAAGTGTTATTGAGTTTCCAAATATTTGGCAATTTTACAGATACCTTTCTGTTAATGACATAATTTATTTCCATTGTGGTCAGATAACACACTTGAATCATTTTTAATTTATCAAGACTTGTTTTGTGGCCCATTATATGGTATATCTCAATAAATGTTCCATGTGTACTTGAAAAGAATATATAATCTGCTATTGTTAGGTGTTATCTTTTATAAATGTCAATTAAATTGGTTTGTAGTGTTGTTCAAGTCTTCCGCATCCTTACTGATTTTCTAATTTCTCTACCTGATGCCCTATGCCTTGTGAGGTTTTCTGCTCTGTTAAGAGGGAACAGGAAATGTTCCCAGGCCCGTGTGAATGCTGAGGATGGTTCCCTCTAATCCTTTGAGGGGTTCTATCAGTGGCTTCGAGTCGTTCTTGATGTACATGTGCTGATCAGTGCTTAGCTGAAGACTTCAGGAGGACCCTCTGCAGATTTCCCGAGTTCTCTCTATGCATTTCTCTTTTCTTCATTACTGTGCAAGCCCTAGCCACTTTGGCCTTCCTGAAGTCCCAGTTTCATGTCTTCAATTCCAGTAGATCACCAACCTCTTCTAGGTTCCCTCCTGGTGTATGTCATCTTGGAAACTTTTTTCAGGTAGTAGGTTGGGGAAATTGTTTGTTTCCCACAAGGATCACTGTTCTTCATCACATAATGTCGAGTGTCTTGAAAGCGGTTCTTTTATAAATTTTGAACAGTTTTTTAGCCTTTTCTGGAAGGTTTAAACCTGGTCCCTGATACTCCATCTTGCCTGGAAACAGAAATCCATTTGGCTGATATTTTCAACATCATCTTTTATAATATACCTGTGTTGTATTTGGAATGATGTTCACAGTGACCACTTTTCTGTCTAGATGGAATTCAGAGGTTCTGCTAGCTGTCTTCCTCTAAGCTGGATATCACCAGATATTTTTTTTTTAATCTATCTTCTCCTTTCCTCATAAAAACAACAATTATGTGTTAAGTGTCACCTTTGTACCAAGCATATATTAAGGGTTTAAGTGTTGCCTCACTTAATCCTCATGATAACTTTGTTAAGAAGTAATTGTCTTCATTATGGAGATGAGGTAATTGAAGTTGAGAAATCAAATTGCCCAAGGTCATACAGCAAATAAATGGCATAGTCAGCATTCAGACCCAAGTCTGTCAGAGGTAATTTGCTGAGTATGAGGTCAGCTACTAAAACCAACTCAGAAAGGTTCTTCTTATCTGCCATTGCAATAAGAGTAAGCATTTTACAACATCTCAGAAAGGAAAATTATTAGTACCACTGAAAAGAATAGTTTTGATTAAAATTCTGTCAGGGGACAGGAAGGAAAAGGGATAAGTGAGCAGTTAAGAAACAGGAAGAATGTGCTTTTAGAAATGCTAGGTCAAGAAAACATTGCAACAGTTAAAAAAAAAAAAAAAGGAAACGTTGCAACAGTTAAGGTACAGAAGGTGGCAGAGGAAAAAGGAAGAAGCTGTCCTGAGATGACATACTTTGGAAAACTGCAAGAGCAGTGCAAAACCATGTAGCAGTGACCCCTGCTGCCATCACTGCAACCTTCCATTCCCTTCTGTGAGAATCAGAAAATGAATTCAAAATAAAGAAGAAAAAAAGAATGTTTAGTATCAGATAACATTGCCAAGATGAAACATTTTGAACTGATTCCCAGTGCCAAACACAGTACATATTAACATTCCTTACACTGTATTTTTGGAAACTTGCTCTACCCACATTGGCTTTAATTTTTTCATGGATGTAAGGGTGTTTTGTTTTGCTTTTTGTGCCCACAGTTGTCTGTAACCTTTTCTAGAATATAAAGGCATCTTCCAAGTATATGTAAATATGTTTGTTAGTTTGAGGGCTTCCCAGGTGGCGCTAGTTGTAAAGAACCTGCCTGCCAACCCCAAGAGGGTTCAGTCCCTGGGTCGGAAGATACCCTGGAGAAGGGCATGCCCACCTGCTCCAGTATTCTTGCCTGGAGAATCCCATGGACAGAAATCTGCTCTGACCTTCTTCTCGAGTCACTCTGTCCACACTCACAGGGCCGTCTGTGCACTCAGCGTTTGGGTATGCTGACTTCCCACTCTAGGTTGTGAACTCCTGCAAAGCAGACTGTGTCCTTCATTTCATATCTCAGAGCCTAGCTTAGTGTTCAGCATTAAGTAGGTGTTTGATATTTTAATTAATTGTTCTACCATAAGGCCCAATTCTGACTGCCCATCCCTTATGTCCTTACTGTGTAAATCTTAGTGCCTTTGTATGTTTGAACATTGGGAAAAGTAGCCAAATAAGTGTTTGTATGTAGCTAGAAACCAAGAAACCTTTGAACTTATTTTGTTTCTTCATTGATGGATTTTTAATTTAAAAAGTAAAACTTACTTTTTGTTTATAGTTCAGAGATACATAGAACAAGCCAATCTCCTATGTTCCCCAGTCTTAGTCCTTCTTACTCTGCCTACCTCTGTCAGATGTTTATGCTCATTTAAGTGTTATTTGCATTTTAATGTAATAGACAGTACTCTAGATAAATACATTTTTACACTTAATACCATTTTAATTAATATATGCCTTTTAGCTATGGCCAGTAATATACCTTGAAACTGGATTTATTTTCATTTATTTTCCTTGAAATTACATTTCAAAAGAAACTGTGCCCTTTTCTGTGGCAAAATATATGCAACATAAACTTCATCATTTAAACCATTTTAAAATACCAAGTTCAGTGGCATTAAGTGCATTCACATTTTTTTGTGCAACCATTAACCATCATCCATCTCCAGAACTCTTTTTATCTTGCAAAAAGTGAAACTCTATACCAATTAAAGAGTAGCTCCCCATTCCCCCAGGCCCAAAATCCCTGACAACCAGCATTCTACTTTCTGTCTCTATAAATTTGACTACTCTAGGTAGTTCATATAAGTAGAATCATGCAGTATTTGTCTTCTTTGTGACTGGCACATTTCATTTAATATTAATGCCCTTAGGGTTCACCCATACTGTAGCATGTGTCAGAATGGCCTTCCTTTTTAAAGCTAAGTAATATTCTGCTGTCATATACCACAGTTTGTTCATCCAGCCATGTCAGTGGATGCTTGGGTTGCTTCCACCTTGTGGCTATTGTGAATAAATGCTGCTGTCAACATTGGTATACAAATATCTATTCACATCCCTGCTTTCAAAGTCTTTTGGGAAAAATAATTGAAAGAACAGAATAGAAATTAAAATTGAAGAGCATTGGGAGTACAGAAGTGAAATTGCTGGATTATACGGTAATTCTATGTTAAACTTTTTTAAGGAACCAGCATAGCATTTTTCCAAAGCAGCTATACCATTTTACATTCCTACCAGCAGAGCACACACGCTCTAATTTATCCGTATCTATTTTTTTTAAGTAATTTTATTTATTTATTGTTTTGGGCTGTGCTGGGTCTTCATTGCTATGCAGGCTTTTTTTTCAAGGAGGTACCAGTTTACGTTTAAACCAGCCATAGACGAAAACCTATTTCTCTATATCGTTGGTTCAGTTCATTCAGTTTAGTCACTCACTCGTGTCCGACTCCTTGCGACCCCATGAATCGCAGCACTCCAGGCCTCCCTATCCATCACCAACTCCTGGAGTTCACCCAAACTCATGTGCATCGAGTCGATAATGCCATTCAGCCATCTCATCCTCTGTCGTCCCCTTCTCCTCCTGCCCCCAAATCCCTCCCAGTATCAGGGTCTTTTCCAATGAGTCAACTCTTCGCATGAGGTGGCCAAAGTATTGGAGTTTCAGCCTCAGCATCAGTCCTTCCAATGAACGCCCAGGACTGATCTTCAGAATAGACTGGTTGAATCTCTTTGCAGTCCAAGGCGTTGGTAGCATTTAGAAATCTTTTTAATGTTTGCTAATATGATCAGTTTTCAATGGTAAGAGGCCTTCATTAGTCAGTATTTAACTGACTCTTGGTTTTAAAAAGAAAGAAAAATGTCAGTCCTTTCATAACATGAAAAATGCAAGTGAGAACAGAACACTTTCCTATGTGCAGTTGAATGAGTAAATTAACATTTTGAAACAATCCGGTTGTTTGCTGCTTTCATGCATCTTCTTGAAGTAACTAAGCTAGCCAGTGGCCTCTGATTTTTCCTAGCTTAATGCAGATACTGAAAGAGAAGAAGGAGAAGAGTTTGAGGACAACATGGATGTTTTTGATGACAGCAGTTCCAGCCCTTCTGGTACCTTAAGAAATTACCCACTCACCTGCAAAGTTGTTTATTCCTATAAGGTTTGTATTTCTCTAACATATTTCTCATGTTAAATTGTGACAACTCTGAAGGTACAAGTAATGGTATCTACCCAGCCTCTTATGCTGTACTTACCATAATGTTGGTGTTCTGTTCATATTAGAGGCAATGTAACATAACAGGGAAGAGTCTAGGCTCTGATGTCAGACGGCCTCAGTTAAAATCTTGTCTCTGCCACTTACAAGCTACATAACCACACTAGTCCCTTGGTCACTGTGAGCCTCAGTTTTCTTATCTATATTATGGGGATAATACTATAGGGCTAATGTGGAGACTAAATGAGATAACACTTGTATAGCAAAGCATTTAGCACAGTGCCTGGCATCTAGTAAATTTTCTGTAAATAAGACTCCTTTCCTTATCAGTTGCCTGCTTGGCACAAGGCCTGGCATCTAGTAAATTTTCTGTAAATAAGACTCCTTTCCTTATCAGTTGCCTGCTTGGCACAAGGCTCTCCATTGGGATAGTTTTCAAAATTGGTATTAAAGTAAAATTGCTTGAAAAAACAGTTTTGTTAAACTTTGCCTATCCTAATATTAATATAACCATCTCTTGTTTCCAGGTTAAGCAGGGGCCTGGATAAATAGATTTTTCTTCTAACTTCCAAAGCTGATTTGGTATAATAGTTTTTAATCTCTCTTACCCTGCCCTGCTTTCACATTAACTTTTTACTCAAAGTAGATTGAGTTTCTTTTCCCAGTTCTTCCCTTTTCTCACTCCCTTCATCAGTCAATGGCCAGTCCTGTTGACTCCACCTCCAAAACATATTCGGAATCCATTCACATTTCACATCTTGGTCTAGGCCATTACTTTGATTAGTGTAAAAAAAAAAAATTAGTGATTGGTATCCCTTCTTCATACTTGTCTGCCAAGAGTCCACTTTCCACCCCACAGCCAAACTTATCTTTAACATATATAGGAGATTATTTTATTCCCCTGCCTAAAATTCTTTTTAAGCTTTCCATCACACAAAGAAAAATGAACTCTTTACTAGGCTCTGTAATGTCCAGACTGATCTGGCCCCTTCCAGTCTCCTTAGCTTCATGTCAGACCAACCCACTGAACCTACTCACTACACGTTAGCAACTCTGGCTGCCTTTCAGTCTTCAAAAGCACTGTGCTCCTTCCTGACTTGACAACTTTGCACTTGCTTTCCCTTACCTAGAACTGCCTTTTCCCAATTCTTGGTTGGCTGCCCAGTGCACTTCATATAGGCTTAACTCAAATAGTGCCTCCTCAGGTTTCCCCGACCACCTAAATACATACACAACTTTCCAGTCACTACTCTATCCCATTGCCCTTCTGTCCTCATTTATTAATTGATACTATATAGAACCTATCACCAACCAAAATAACCCTTCTGTCCTCATTTATTAATTGATACTATCACCAACCAAACTTAATCTTGTTTATTTTCACATTTCTTTATCTAACTCTGCACTGAAGTTCCCTAAAGGCAGAAACTTTGTGTGCCTTGCATATGTGTCTTCAGCACCTAGGACAGTGCCTGGCACATAGTTGGTCCTCAGGTAATAATTGTGGAACGAATAAATGCATGATGTGAGGGAAGCTTGAATGAATGAATCCCTTTCATTTTAATGAATCCCTTTCATGTTAATGCCATGCTTGAGGAACAACAACAGAGGAAGTATGTGGAGAGAATCTTAAGCATATGTGGAATACTCTCACTCCCACCAGCACCATGCCTGGAGAGTGAAAAACTGACATCATTTACTCCTCAATATCGGTGATTACCAGACTTCTTTTCATTTAACATCCTTTTATTATATATTTAACAGTACTTCTTCTTTTCTAAAAGAGTTGGGATTTGTCTCCCCAATGTAAACTGTTTTGATAATCTTCTGAAAATTTGAAGTCATCTTTAAAATACTTACACAATGTTTTTAAAATATTATACAGCTAGTTTGGGATTGTTTCCCTGTCTTCTGTCTCAGTGTAATATTTACTCTGAAGTTCCAGAATTAAATTTAAGGTCTTTAAATGGAGAGGGTCCTAAGGATCTGAGTGATTGATTATTGCATCTGAGGAATTTTGCAGATAAGGTAGCATTTCAGTGAGGTCAGGAGTAAGGTCTTTCTAGTCACAATGATGAGGTAGAGAAGGGAAAGACCCTTCTAAGCAAACAACAGATGCAGAGACACAGTTTGATGAGATAATAGAGTGTCCAGGAAATGACAGGTATGTGAGCATCAAACGTGGGAAACAGAGCAGCTGGAAGTAAAGATGTCAGATAGACCTGTAGATCACACCAAGGTTTGGCTTCTATCCTGGCTGAAGGAAGCCATAACGTGTCCTAAAATCAGACTGGGCTTTAAAATAAGGTAACCCTGCTCATGGTATAGATATTCCAGAGAGGGTAGGTTAGAGTAGAGAGAGGCTTAACTATAAGCCTAATTGTGATTCCTATGGTCCAGACAAGCAAAGAAAGCCTAAATTAATCTAGCAAGAGCAAAGAAAAGCTAAATTTAAGGATTCGTTTCAAAAGCCTTAAAAATGCTTGTCACTTTGACCCTACTAGCACTTGTCCTAAGCAAGTGACCCACAGTATAGAAAAATATTCTGGGTACAAAATTTTTTTTCATCATAGTATTACTTTATAAGAGCAAAGTTAGCAGTCCAATAAGGAAATAATTGAATAAATTAACCATTCATATAATATAATCATAACAATATTATGAGGATAATTGAAAAATTACATTTGAGGTTTTTTTTGTAAGAAGAAATGATACATCAAGAAAGTAAGATGCCAAATTGTATTACCTTAAGATCTCGATTATACCTATTTCTAGCTTTTCTACAGTGAACATTTATTACTTTTATGATCAGGAAAAAACATATTGTTTTAACAGAAAACAGGAAATTTAGAAAGGTGGTGGTAGAAGCAGAGGGCATGGCTGCTTCTGGGGTTCTGGCGGTCACTGTGTATCAAGACTTCATGAAGTAGTGTGTGACCATGTGTTTATTTAATAACCATTTACTCACTACTTGCTGTCCTTGGTTGGGATGAGTGAGAAGAATTACATTCCCTGCCTTAAAGAAGTCATTCTGTTAGAAAGCCCACAAGTGCAAACAGCTAACTTGAGTGCCACAATAGTCAGTGTTAGAGGGACGCTCAAAGCTTTATAAGAATAAAAGGAGGAAAAAGCAACCAGCTCATTGTGGGTGGTCTTGGTATACATATAAGCCAGGCATCAAATCATGGGTAATAATGATAGCTACCATTTATGAATTCCTGTGTGCCTAGTATCAATATATATATATATATATATATATATATATATATATATATATATATATTTCTAATCCCTTCAATAATCCTATAAGGAAGAAATTATCAACCAATCCATTAATTCAACAAATATTACTTGAGTACCTTCCATGTACCATGCTGTGCTCTTTTCTAGGCTTTGAGATACAGCACTGATCAACACAGACAGAAATCTCTGCCTTCATGGAGCTTGCGTTGTAATAGGAATAAAAAAGAAAACTGAGACTCTGAAAGGTCTTAGAGTCACTTGCCTGTAGAAAGAGACTGAAGCTGGACTTGAACTCACAGTAATCTAATTCCAGTTACCAAATGGGAAAGAGGGATCAAGGCCTCTTGGAAGAAAGGCATAGAGACAATACATAACATGGTGTATTCAGATACTAGGGATTAGTTTGCTGGGGCCAAAACATCAGGAGACCACAGGGTCTTGAGTGTCATGGGAAGAACTTGACCTTGTCAAGTGAAAGAATTGGTCACTGCTTAGGTATGGTATGATCAAGCTAGTATAACAATGCTATATACAGCACTGCTTATGTAACAAAGTGTTTAACTCTCCTGCTTTGCTCTCACACACATTGAAATCTGATTGTATTGATAACCTTTGAAAAGTTTTGCCACAGAATTAGGAAAAACATCTTTGTTATATAGGTGCCTTTTCCTGGTATATTCAAGGCATAGTGTGGTTTCAGATTAGTGAAGAAGTTCCACTGGAAAAGCCATTAGAAATCAGTGGACTCTTTTTTTCTCTTATTTTGTTAGGTCAGAGGTAATCTGCTTAAAATTCTGATTCTGTAGTAGTTCTGTAATTAGTCAGCCATTTTCAGTACTGTTTTTCTATCTCAAGCAGCTGTTATAGCAATGTCCAGAATCTGGGTTTGATGAAATGTACATGCAATGGGAAATGAGTCTTGGGAAATGAGCCTTGCCTTATTTTTGCTTATGTAACTTGGAGATATTTTTATACTTTGAGACTGTGAGATCTGAAAAGCTATATGGTCTTAACTGATAGTTTTCACTGATCTTGAGACTTGGGGAAAGATTTTACAACTGTTCACTAAGAACCAGAAGATGCCTGCAGATCCCTCCTGTTACATGTAACAGACAGGTCTCTTCAGGAAACAAAGTCTCTTCCTCTAACCCCTCTGCAGAGTCCCTGAGAGTTTGCCCTCAGATTCTACAGCCTCACGGGCAGCATTTGGGTGTCCAATGCCAGTGGACTCCTGCTTTTATTTACTTTAAAAATAAAAAAAGTCACAGCAACTTCTGCAGAAGCACCCAAATGGATCAGCCCAGTGTCTACAGTTAAGTTGGAGCATCTTAAATCCAAGCCTTGACCAATATCAATCATTTCTCTCCTACAACTTACTTCTCTTGGCCACTGTTTTATGGTGATTCGAGACCAATTCCAGGCACCGCTCAAGCTGTCATTCAGTCCATGTACATAGCTCTTTGCATTCTCACCGCCTGCACCTCCACTGTAGCCCTGTGGTGCAGTTCTGGTTCACTGCTTTCTCCTTTGCCTGTGCTTCCCAAACCATCATGGTTCTGTGCTTACTCATCCCACACTGACTCCACCCACCCCCCACCACCCCCATCTTCCCGAGAATGGCGGGATTGTCATTTTGAAGAAATGGAGACATCAAGAAGTTGAATAACTTACCAATAGATACATAAGCTGGAGCTGGAACCCAGGTCCCCTACTCCAGCAGAGTGCTGTGTTCACTGAGCCTGACTGCCTCTTGAGGATTCCGTTTCTCCAGTTTTTGTTGTGGCTTTATTTTGTTTACTTTTTTCAGCAAAACTTCACCTCATTATGATAGTTTTACAACACTCAAATTTTTATGTTCAATACGTTTTTCAAAATCATTTCAATATTTTGATCCCCAGTTTCTGTTATGATCAGTTCACATCTGCTCTTTATCTAACCTTTTTAATTTTGTCCATGACCATCCTACATTGCAGGCTTCTCAACCAGATGAGTTGACCATTGAGGAACATGAGGTGTTAGAAGTGATTGAAGATGGAGATATGGAAGACTGGGTAAAGGTATATTCCTTTGCTCATATCACCCCTTCTTGTGACATTTTCAGGAGTTTGTTTTGGTTCTTGTTGTACCCTGTCCAAATTGTGTGTGCAAACCTGTTTTGTCACATGTCTTTTACTCAGGCTCGAAATAAAGTCGGCCAAGTGGGTTATGTGCCAGAAAAGTACCTACAGTTTCCCACCTCGAACAGTCTGCTGAGCATGCTGCAGTCCTTGGCTGCCTTGGACAGTCGGTCACACACATCCAGCAATTCCACGGAGGCCGAACTCGTTTCAGGCAGCCTCAACGGAGATGCCAGTGGTAAAGACTGAAACAAGGCACTCTTTATTTGGTCACATTTGGTATAAACCCTATTACCCTGGAGTCAGCCTTCAGTTGGTTAAAAACGTGGGTTTATTCCCTTTCTGTAATGTATTTATTTGGCCATGTGTATCATGTACAGTAGAACCCTAGAGTTGCTCTTCAGTGAGTACAAGATCACAGCTCTGCTCTTATTCCATTCGACACTCTTTAGTTGTCACTTGTGCATGGGGTGGTTGTAAGAGTTACCTGGTTGTCAGTGTTCTTACTGCCTTTTTCTCTCTTGCTACCTAGTCTGTTTCGTGAAAGCACTTTATGACTACGAGGGCCAGACAGATGATGAATTATCTTTTCCTGAGGGAGCAATCATCCGAATCTTGAACAAAGAAAACCAGGATGACGATGGCTTCTGGGAAGGAGAATTCAATGGGCGGATTGGAGTTTTCCCATCGGTGCTAGTGGAAGAACTTTCAACCTCAGAAAATGGTGACACTCCATGGATGCGAGAGATTCAGGTGCACAACAGGGGAAGAAAGCGGAAGTAAAAGATATTTAAAGAAAGTAACTCCCAAAGAGTCTGTTGACCCACACAGAAGTGGGCTGTGGTCTCAACCTTGCCCTTACCACTCCAATTTTTGGTTGCCAGGTTTCCACAAGACTGAATCTGGGAAGCAGAGACTTGTCAGTCAGGCTCTGTGTAATGGCTATATTACACTTCATGTCTCCCACATTCTGCTCTCTGAATTGAGGAACCAAAATACTACAGTGTGTATGACCTACAAAAGACTGGTTTGGCAAGGAGAAAGAAAGAAACTGGAGAGGGAATATACTGTCTCTGTGGTTAGTGGTTAGTGTATACAGTAAAAATATTAGCAACCTCTTTCTCTCCCTCACTGTCAGAACCTCCCTGCCCAGCCCAGGTCCTTCTAGTCCTTTTCAGAGAACTAATGAGACTTCCAAAGCCCCATGGACTCATGTGGCCTGAGGCTTACTTCATCATAGCAAAACTTGTCTTTACGGGACACTCCTAATTCAGATATGTCACAACAGGCTTGGCAGGTCCAGGACCATAAGGAATATGTCTGCCCATCTTGCTTGTACAGTATTATGACCATTGAACATGACAATTACAAAGCCTGGGGAAGTCAGAAACTCAGCCAGTTATTTTATCTTCACCGAAAAATACAACTTGTTCTTTTTTTTGTTCTTCATTGAATTGACTAATTTGATATGTTTTCAATAGAACTCTAGAGAATGGTTTGACTTGGTAACTGTTTAAACTAAAATCAGTAGTATAATGAGATCTATGGAAGGAAAAAGTTAAATGCAACACAAAACTGGTGGTAGTGTGGTTATTCCAGGCTCATTTGCTTTTTTATTTTACTTTTTTTTAATTATGAAAGGATGATAACAGATTCACAGGAGACTTGGAAAATACAAAGCAAGGTTGCATATAGTTCTACCATGTTTTACAATTATTTTTTAAGTAGATAAATTAAGGCTTTTAGATGGAGTTTCAATATCAAACTCTCAAACATTAGTAGAATGAATATACAGAGAAGTAGGATATAGTAGGCCTGAAAAGCACTGTGAACCAATTCAATGTAATTAAGATTTATACAATTTTCACACAATAGTAGGATACAAATTCTCTTCAAGTTCCCATAGAGTGTAAATTAGGAGACACTGGAACATATACAGGGACATAAAACAAGGTGCAAAAATGTCATGGTCTAAAGGTATTGAAATCATACAGAGTCTCTTCTCTTAGCACTGTGGAATTATGTTAGAAATCAATATCAAAAGATACTTTAACCCACATATTTTCAAGTGTGGCTTCCCAGGTGGTGCTAGTGGTAAAAAACCTGCCTGCCAGCGCAGGAGTCGTGGGTTCGATCCCTGGGTCTGGAAGATCCCCTGGAGGAGGGCATGGCAATCCATTCCAGTATTCTTGCCTGGAGAATTCCCACAGACAGAGGAGCATGGCGAGCTACAATCCATGGGGTCACAAAGAGGCAGACACAACTGAAGCGACTTAGCATGCATGCATTTACCAAGAGAGATCATCTTCAAATGGCAACCCACTCCAGTGTTCTTGCCTGGAGAATCCCAGGGACTGGGGAGCCTGGTGGGCTTCCGTCTATGGGGTCTCACAGAGTCAGACACAACTGAAGCGACTTAGCAGCAGCAGCAGCAGCAGGCTGGTCAAAACAGTTAACAATCATAACTTAGCTCCAGAGAAAGGTTATTTGCCAGGAGCAGTCAGAGAAGCCAGCTGATCTCCTTCCTGAAGTGAGCACTATGTAACCTCTGTTTCCTTTGCTGCAGGTCTCTCCTTCCCCCAAACCGCCCGGCTCCCTGCCTCCACTGCCGCTGTACGACCAGCCTCCCAGCAGCCCTTACCCCAGCCCAGATAAGAGGGGCTCCCAGTACTTCTCCCGTTCTCCTTCAGCAAACGGTAAGGGGTCTCCTGGGCATGTATCAAAATACACTTTAATTTAGAAAGCCACGTGTTCATCTGAAGGGTAAACAGATCTGAATTACCATCTATATTGCTCAGCAACACAAATAATTGAGCTTCTTTGATTCCCTCCCTTAGAAAACAGCTTCCATGCCGAATCGCCAGGATTCTCGCAGGCATCCAGGCATACTCCTGAGACCTCATATGGGAAACTGCGACCTGTAAGTCTCTTATCTAGCAGAGTAATAGAGTGCATAGTTCTTCCAGATTGAAAGTTAGAAATTAATGGAGCTCCATGACCCCTGTGTTGTTGCTAATTTCTTCCATGCCAGGTTGCGATGGACTTGGTAAATTAAACAAAGCTCTGGAAAAGGAAGGCTATAGAAATCAACACATCTTGGGAGGTCTAGCTTATTACGCTGGCACTTTCCTCACTGAGCCATGGTGAGATTGCCAGGTGACAACTATGGAAAGTATATTTAAATTATAACAAGCTCTGTGAGCATTAAAGCAGTCTAATTGTGAAACAGAAGCTTTTTTTTTCCAGCAGGCATTTATTGAGAACTTTTTTCCCAGGCCTCTACTTTCCTCTTCGACAGACAGTGAGATGATATAAGATACATGCCCTTTTGAGGTTTGAGAGCTTCTATTCTCAAAGAAAATCTGTCCTTTACAAATAATCACCTCTACCCACCCCTCACTCGGCTGTCATCAAATCCATCCCTCTACCTCACTGTGAAATAGTTCTTCCAGGGTCATAACTTCCACATGGTAATCTAGTTATATTTGCGGTTTTATTTTCCTAGACCCTCTTATCAGCATTTGACACAGTTCTTTGAGCCACTTAGAACCTTTGTCTTTGTTCATTCAGCAGATACTGAGTGCCTTGTTAAGGACTTGGTTCGTGATCCTAAATGTGATAGGAAGCTGTTGTAAGATTATAAGCCAGATAGTGGTATGACTGATTGTGCATTTTTAAAAATTATTTTTACTTACTAATTTTTATAATTTTATGTTGGCTGCACTTGGTCTTAATTGTAGCATGTGGGCTTTTTGTCACTGGGCATGGGCTTCTCTTTAGTTGGAGTGAGTGGGCTTAGTTGCCTTGAAGCATGTGGGATCTTAGTTCCCCAACCAAGGATCAAGCCTGCATCCCTTGAATTTAGAGACAGATTTTTAACCACTAGACCACCAGGGACATCCCAGCTTTTTAAAAACACACTGTGGCAGCTCGGTGGAGAATGAGTAGAAAGTGACAGAATGAACATGGGGAGTCATTAGGAGGCTGGAGCAATGGTCCAAGCAAGAGAGGACAGCAATGTGAACTAGTGGGGAAGAGCAGTAATGGAGAGAAGTGGACCCATTTGTTCCACCACACTTTCCTGGTCTGCTTTCTACTTCCTGGCTTTCTTTTTCATTGACCTTTGAGGGATTCTCTGCCTTTATCCAACTCTGTTGATGCTTCTCAGGGTTCCGTCCACTGACCGCTTCCCTCTTTTTTTTTTTTTTTTAATTTGTTTGACTGCATCAGGTTTTAGTTGCAGCAAGTGGAATCTTTGTTGTATCGTGTGGGATCTTTTCGATGCACTGCACGGACTCTGTAGTGTGGGCTGCAGCACACGCAGCTTCAGTAGCCACTGTGTGCAGGTTCAGTAGTTGGGCATTCAGGTCGGCCTCTCAGTTGTTCCATGGCATGTGAGATCTTAGGTCCATGACTAGGGGTTGAACCCATGTCCCCTGCATTGCAAGGCAAATTCTTCACCACTGAGCAACCAGAGGAGTCCCAGGGCTACTGCTCTTAAAGTCGTTAAACTTACTCCTGAGTTATCTCATTTACTCCCAAGACTTTGATAACCATTTATTTACTGACAACTCCAAGATTTATAACTACCTATCCAATCTCTTCTCTGAGCTTCAGATCTGTGGAAATCTCAGTGTATATATATATATAACAAACCCCCAAAACTCAGCAAAAAACTGGCTAATTATCTTCCTTCTCAGACGTCATCCTTCTTCCTTATTTCCCATCCTGGTGAGTGGTACCCCTATCCTGCCAGTGCTCTGGCATCACTCGTGACACCTCCCTGACCCTGCCTTTCGTGAAGAGTCATCGCAGGGCCTGCCAGGGTTACCTAGAGATGACTGTCAGATTGTCCCCCTCTATTCCCCCAGTGCCAGCCAACATCAGCTCTCTTTCAGACGACCACAGGAGGCTCCAAAACTGTCAACCTGTATTCTTGCCCTCCACCACTGTTTTCTTCAAACTTTTTATCTGAGTCATCTTTTCACACATCTGGTATTACTGCTTAAAATCCCCCAAAGACTCTTCCTTGCCTACAGAATAAAGCTCAGATTTTTAAATATGACTTAATGAGGCCCTTCATGACTTACCCCAGCCTGTCTCTCTAGTCTCATCTCTTGCATCTCTCCTTCCAAGACATGTTTAAAGGTTTTTCAGTTCTCCAAGCATTGGTCTCTCTCGCTTCCAACTCTAGGCCTTTGCTTGGGCCAAGGTTGTCAGGACTACAAAGACTCTTGTGGCCATGAGGCTTTCAGCCCAGGGAAGAACCTGAATCGTGAGTTTCACATTTCATCCAGAGCAGTCTGTCCTTCTCAATGTAAGAAGCTGTGAAAATTAAGTTGAAAGCACATGCCTAGAACATTTCTGAGAGCCCTCAAGTGCCCATGTCCTTGAATAAATGATTGGTCAGATTTCGATGCTTCAGCCACTGAATCAGGAAGCTGACTGACCATGTGATGGTTTCCTGCTCAGGTCCGGGCAGCTCCCCCTCCTCCTACGCAGAACCACCGAAGGCCCGCAGAGAAGATCGAGGATGTGGAAATCACACTGGTGTGATGATGGGTTTGCCTGTCCGTTACTGCTACAATCAAGGCCAGGCTTGGAGTTTGGCCAGTCTTGTTTTTTAGGCACCTTTGCTTGCATGATGATGACTCGAACAGAGCAAAAACAAGGAGGACTATATGTGACCGGGTGGCCTGGTTGACACCTCCCACGTTTTTAATATTTCGTGCCTTTTTTTGTTGTCATTTTCTATGTCATCTCTCCTAGCACAGCACAAATCCTAGTGGGCCCTAGAAGCAGAGAAGGGGGACAGTCCTCTTGCCTACCAGGGACCCATTTTTGTATGAGACTCAAGACCAGGCCTCGTTCAGGGCACAGTCACAGAGATGCTGATCATATGCACTCGTACAGTATATTACTGTGGCCACGAGGACGTGGCAAAGATGCTCATCTTTCTTCAAGTGGCTTTGGCTTATCTGATTGAGTTTAATCAGATCATGTTGGCTACATAAGGAAAGCAGCAGGAGGGATTTCAGGAGAGGCTGGCTCCTCCCCGCAGTTGGTCCCCAAACTGAGAAACTGAAACCTTATTGGAAAAAAGTAGACTGCCCTGAGTTTAGCACCGATTGCAATAATGCACATCTCTTCCACAGCTAACAGATTTAAAACAATTAACAGTGTCCTTTGTATTAATATTTATGCCATTCATTTAGTATTAGCAGAGCTAACATGAAGGGGCTGAACTAGTAGCCGAATCTCATCCATCACATAGACTAATAGAAAGGGGGCTGCGGCTAAAGCAGAAATGGAGCTTCCAGATCTGCAATGAGCCGACTTAGTGTTCTTTTTATATTTGGGTATTTTTCATCTTAATTTTTGCAGCATATACTATCATGACCAGTATCCTTAGAATTTGAATGTCTTGATAAAACTGGGGACACATACTTGCCTTGTCAAGCTTCTCTACTGGAGAGGCACCTAGCATTATTTTATTCCCAAGCTAGTCCACTGGCCCAGGCAGCCAAGTTGTGGCTGGCCCAGACCAGCAGCCACCCACCACATGAAATGCAGCTTCCCAGGTCCCACTGACCTGACATTTCCTTGGGAGGAAGAATCTGTGGCTCAAGGAGTAAACCAGCTTCCTATGAAGAAGGACAAAAGGATTGCACGGTGCAAATTGACAAGGAAAGGACAAGTTCTCCATGTCACAGGGAGAGCCAGGAGGAGCCTTCCCTGCAGACTAACAAACCCACAGCAGTGGCTCCCAGAGGCCTCTGGTGGCCCTCCACCTCCAATGGAAGATAGGGAGTGCATTACTTAGGAACTAAGGGATGTTTGCCAGTTGCTTTTTTTTTCCTTTTTTTTAAAAAATCAAAATTCTCAGAATTTAATCCAAAAGTTGTCTTTTGCTTTGAAAATGCCATCCCTCCTAAGAATCTCTAAAAACTTGAAATGCTCGCCAAATGTCCCCATGGGATTTTTGACCAGAAATAAAACTGAAGAAGTTTTCAGATAGTCATTTGATCACTTTAATGACAGTATCCATTGATGAATCTTCTCTGATTTGAGGATTTTTATTTTTTTTTTGCATTTCTTAAAACCTTTTGATCTATTTGAGGTCTTTTTGTGTTTATCAAACTTATTCTTAAGTTTACAAAAGAAATTAAAAGGGTGGGTTTTTTTTTTTTAGGATTTTAAGGTTTGTGGACAAGTTAAAAATCTTCAAAGCACTTTAAAAATCTTCAAAGTGCTGAAATTGGGCAGTTCTTGCCACCCAGTCTTGTATTCTCTCTTTAGCTAGCAAAATTGTCCTTGAATCTGGGTTTTCCACATTCTCAGAGAGTTATTTGAAATCTTTTGTTATATTTTAAATATTTTTTGGAAGAGCTGCTAATTTTATTTTAAAAAAACGAAGTTGTAAAAATATGCCTCCTTTTTAATAAGAACCCGTCCCTCCAGGACATGTAACCCTGCGCCACAGTGCACAGGGCTGGGCTCAGAGGAGGCACCTCTGTGCAGAAGTGCTTTCTTTACAGTGGCTGTAAAAACTTTGTATTTATTATGTATAAAATGTTGAATAATAAAAAAAAATGGAATTACGTTTTCTAAGTTTTTCTTACAAGATTTGGGTAAACAGGCTTTTCCAAATAGACAGTGCTTCTTTTAAAGACACTCTCAGGCCCTCCTTTAAATCTTACAACAGATACAAAGAGAGGGAAGTAAATTAACCCATCCATGGAACAAACAGCCCTTGGTGCCACCCACCTGCCAGGGGTAATACCCTGAATGCTAGAAATAAAAATAAGTAAGTTGTGGCCTTGGCCATCAAGGTTCTTTCCATGGAGAGAAAAAACAGTATACACCTGAGGACAGTACTGTATGATATGTACTGGACAGGAGAAGCAGAGAATGTGCTGAGGTGACTGAGGGAGCCCCAAATCTGCAGCTGCGAGGGCCAGGAGGAGGCCACTGAGTCCCCTCAGACTGATGCGACTGCTGACTCCCAGCAGTGGGCACTCTGTAGTCCTCTGTCCTTTTCCTAAACCTCTACCCTGAGGAGTCATGAGCCAAGAGAAGGAGATTTTACAGGGGTGGCTGGAGGATTCCAGGTAGAAAGCTGAGTCCATCTGGCTACCAGCCACCCCAGTGAGGACCACTGTTTGAGGAGGGCCCCCACAACCCTCTTCCAGAGCTGGGCAAGTGTGATATGTAACCTTCCAGACGTCTTCTGTGCATAGAACTTACATGTGCCAACATTGCCTTTTCATATGTGAAATTATATAATACATTTAGATTTACCTCATTCTTTCTGAAGGCAGCATTATATTCCATTGTTTGGGCATAGCATGATTTAAACATTCCTATAGTGATGGATGTTGAGGTTGTATCCATTCATTTGCTATCAGAGAGCTGAAATTAATACCTTTTTACCTAATTGTTTATAAATTTGTTCCAGTAAAAATATCAGCTAAATTCCTAAATGTGTAATTTAAGAGTTAAAAATGTACGTGTGTGTTTCATTTTGTCATGCTGTATGCTAAGTCGCTTCAGCCATCTCCAACTCTTTGCAACCCTGTGGACCGTGGCCCACCAGGCTCCTGTGTCCATAGGATTCTCCAGGCAAGAATACTGGAGTGAGTTGCCATGCCCTCCTCCAGGGAATTTTCCTGACCCAGGGATCGAACTTGCATCTCTTACATCTCCTGTGTTGGCAGGCAGGTTCTTTACCACTAGCACCACAAAAAATATGTATAGGTTTGATTTTGTCAGATGTTGCCGAATTGGCCTCCAAAATGATTTTATCTGTTGACACTCCCACCATCAGCATAGAAGACAACGTGGACTTCGGACTCAGAAGGTCTGAGTTAAATCCTGGGTCCCACTGAAGCTGTGGGAACCAGCTTCAGTGTCCCCATCAGAAACCTAGTAATGCCGTGGCTTCAAGAAGGACATGTGAAGTGTGCAGCACAGCGTGGTCTTCCTCAGCATCACTGCCCCACCTTCAGCACCTCCCCTACAGAGCTGTGCCTTGCTGTCCTTCCAGAGCTGTCATAAGGCCCAAAGGAAGGAGTGGGTGTGAAAGTGCCTTACCATAAATATGTTAAGGGCTATCAGTACACATTAATATCATCTCCATCTTCTGTCTTCCCCTGCTAATGAAAGGTGCTCACATTTAAGACTACCGTTGGTACCAGAGGCCTTGTCTATGACCAGGGGACAGAATTAAGTTGATTGCCCCACCCCTGTATCATAGTTATAGCGGGGCCTCCTTCATCATAGGAACTAAACGTGAGGCAGCCAAACCAGAGTCACAGCACAGCACCTGAATCCCTTTCCTCTATAACCCGCCCCGCCCACCCCAGCCCACAGCCACAGGCAGGCAGAAGCGAGTGGGAGGATATCCTGCAGCCTCAGCCCTGCCACCGCTTGATGGATACCCTTTCCACTGGGCTGCCACACCCCCCAGCTTTAAAAGAAGCAGAATGAGATGATTTCCAAGGACTCATCCAACCTTTATGTTCCACATAAGTTCAGTTTCTAGATGCACAATGAGAACATCACACAAAAAAGTCACAGTATTTGAGAAGACTCTACTAAAACAGACCTCTTGGGATGGCCAGAAGTTGAAGATTCAAGCCACTGGACTCTCCACCAGGACAAAACAAACTCCTTCCTCTGGGTTGTAATCTCACTGTGCTGCACCCTTCACTCACTGCCCAGGGAACCCAGCCAAAGCTTTCTATAGTGAGGCAAGTTATTTCTTTGGCCTCTGAGTGGCTTTATGACACAATCTGGCTGAATCTTTGCATTTAATTGCTCATTATGAAGCTGTTTTTCACGACAAAAATACAACTAAGTTACAGAAATTTTGGTTTATAAGGAGAGAGTTGTAATTTGTCCCCAAATCCTACAACTTAACACAACCAGTGTAAGTTTCCTCTTAGACGCTGTTACCTACCGCTTGATCTGTCAAGAATTAATTCCAGAGGGCGTTTGATTCCTGAACCACTTTCCCCTGGTCCCACTGGCTGAAAACATAAATACAGTACTTCTGTCTCGTCTGTTTCAGAGAGCCCTGGTCTGGAAATAGTTTACTGGAATGTTATCCTGAAACAACAGAAAGGAACACCTCTTCCACACTGTGTGCTAAACAAATACACATGCTTCTTGTCACTCACTTGCTCCTGTGAACAGCAGGGGAGTGGTTAAGAGACCTGTATTCAAGTCCCTGGGCTTCCTCACTTAGCTGTAACCTTAGACTCATCCTTTCACCCTTCTGGGCCTTGCTTTTATCATCTGTAAAGTGGGAAGGAGAAGACAATACGAGTTTCATAAGAGCCAGGAGAATCGAGTAAGATAATGCAGAGATAAGCTGAAATATTATTGACTGGTGAAATGTGCATCTATAAAAAGAAAACAGCGTGTACCAGACATGGCATTTCACATATCACAGATGGGTCCACACCTCGTGCCACCAGGATTCCTCCAGAGCAGAACTAAGGTCCAAGACCACCTCTGCTCAATCACTGTCCAGTCAGCAACTTACTGCCCCAGGCCACGTTCTGGTCATGGAGACACAAATAGCTCAGTTCCCATTCCTGTCACCAGAGGGCTTATGTCTGGTGGGGGTGACTTGGCAACAGCAGTTTGAAGCCAAGGTGCCTCTCCCAGGACAGGGAGATGACCAGGGGCAGTAAGAGCCCAGGACAAGAACCTCTGTCATGTCTCCCCCTCAAGCCTCAGGCTGGCAGAGGAGGCGGTACTCATGTCTGTACACCAACCTGGGGAAGAGCCAGGTCCCCACTGGTGAGGCCCAGAGCCATGCAGCAGGAAGGGTCTCACAGGTGGGGAAAATCCACCCACTGTGATTTGCCCACGGTCTCAGGAAGACAACTGGGAGTGGAACCTAGAACCTGGCCTCCAGAAGATGGGTCAGCACCTCTGCAGAACCAGGTTCCAGTTTTGAGAAGAGTGAATCAGGAGCCTGGATTCTTATCCTGGTTCTGCTGGTTCCTCTCTGGACCTCAATCCGTATGGACAGCAAGGACAACAGTTTTGAAGGGTTTTTTTTTTTTTTATATTTATTTATTTGGCTGCATCGGGTCTCGGTTGCGGCACTCAGGACCTCTGTAGCATCACGCGGGGTCTTTTGCTGTGGCTCAGACTCCTTTGTGTGGTTGACTCCAGAGCACACGGGCTCAGTAGTTGCGTCATACGGGCTCAGTTGCTCTGCAGCATGTGGAATCTTAGTTCCCTGACCAAGGATCAAACCTGTGCCTCCTACCTTGCAAAGACGACTGGACCACCAGGGAAGTCCCAAAGGTGACAGTTTGGACTTTAGGGAACAAACTCAGGCCAGCAACCTCAGAGTAGGCTGAGTAGCGACTGAACACCTGAGTAGTGACTGGAGAACGGAAACCCAGAGCAGTCTTCCGTACAGGGTTCTGGCCCTGCCCAGGACCGCAAGGACTAGAGGTGCAGCCTGCCCAGCTGGCACCCCTCCGAGCTCTTCCCCTGCATGGCATTACCAACCCTTCTCCTCACACTTGCCTCATCCCCTGGAATGCCTAGGCCCATTTCTGACCCTCCAGACTTGCTCCTTCAGGAAGTATTCCTTCCAAGTAAATTAAGGTGTGCACGTGCTCCCTGAGGTGAGGCAAGCGTGTGCTGCCCCATGAAGAAAGGGAGGCTTGAGGGGAATGGAGGGCACTCTGCCAGGAGTTGAGTCAGGGCATTTCCTGATGACCGCTTCTGTGTCCTCTAAGCCGTCTCCACTGCAGTCCCAGGAGGTGCTTGCCCCAGATGGTGGAACTGGTAACAGCCTTCCAGGATCAAGTTCATGTCCCTCCTGTAGCCCTGCATGTCCCTCAGTTCAAAGGATACTAATCCTCCAGGCTCAGACATAGGCTCCCAGAGCCAGAATGAAGAAGAGAAGATGCAGGGAGGGATTTCAGTAATTTTGTTTTGTTTTTGTTTTTTTTTGACTGTGCTGGATCTTCGTTGCTACATGTAGGCTTGCTCTCGTTGCAGTGAGAGGGGGCTACTCTCTAGTTGCAGTGGACAGGTGTCTCCTTGCAGTGATTTCTCTTGTTGCGGAACACGGGCTCTAGGCAGGCAGGCTTCAGGAGTTTCAGCTTGCAGGCTCTGGAGAACAGGCTCAGTAGATGTGGCACGTGGGCTTAGTTGCCCTGCAGCATGTGGAGCAGTGATCGAACCTGTGACCCTTTCATTGGCTGGTGGATTCCTAACCACTGGACCACCAGGGAAGTCCAGGGAGCTAGAATCGCCCACCTGGTGGTGGAGGCCGTGGGCACGCCGCTGGAGCATGGCAGGGAATGCCCTATAGCTCTGCTTAACTGGGAGCCCGATTGTCTGATATTTAATAGTTTAAAGACCACAGTCCAGCTGTGCCAGCTCTGGTGACCTCATATCTATCACTTACACTCGCTGAGCCTTGATCTTCTCATCTGTAAGATAGCTACATCACAAGGTGGTTGGGAGAACAAGTAAGATACTGGATAGAAGGCACAGGGCCTGACAGCTCAGTAATGGCGGCTGCTGGAAGCATTGGTCTTTCCACCCCAGGAGGTGGGAGAATGGCTTCGGCAGACCTAGGCAGCTGCTGACTCCTGGTGGCCGCTAGAGACTTCGACTATCAGACTTGCTGAGTCCTCGAGTAAGAGAATTTAATCATTTAATAAACATCTCCTGAGGCTTTCTCTGTGCCTCTGAGGCCTGATCCCAGGAGAGTGCTTTGCTCCCATTCTGGCCTCCTTCAAGAGCTCCCTGACCGAGACAGAGGGAGGCAGACCCAAAGCAGGGAGGCACAGAGACGGAGGAGGCTCCTAGCCGGCCTGGCAGGTGAGGAAAGGCTCTCAGTGAGGGGATCCTAAAGGACAGATTTGAATTAGAGGCTGGGCAGGAAGAACATTCTGGGCAGAGAGAAAACCCTGTGTGAGACACACTGCAGAGCAGCAAGGAGGTGAAGATGCAGCTGAGGCCAGCAGGGCCACATCCTGCGGGTAAGGAGTTTCTCTGCAGGCAGTGGAGAACTTCAAAGGGCCGGATGTGTGACCAACATGCATCCTCAGAAAGTCACTCTGGCTGTGGCAAAAAGGGGTCTAGGTTGGAGAGATAGCAGGTCTAGGAGAAGGTGGCCTGCAGTGGCAGCAGGAATGGAGAGTTAGACACAACAGCCTCAGGACTTTGTGGCCAAGAAGATGTGGGGTGTGAGGGGAAGAGATGATGCCTAGGAGGCAGCTGGGTATGTCACCAGAGCCCAGGGTTGAGCTGGGATCAGCAGAGTGTAGATTTGGGTATGCGGTGTGCCAGGGACTTTACAAATACTAATACACTGAGTCCTTACAACAATCTTTGAGGTAGATATTACTGTTAGCCCCTTTTACAGAGGAGGAAACTAAGGCACAAAGACATGAAGGTAACTTGCTCAAAATCATTCAGCTACTAAATAATAGAGCGGAGATTCAAACCCAGACAGTCTAGCTGCAGAGTCCAGGCTCATAGCTCTCTCCTGCCCATCCTGGAAATGGTTTTCCAAAACCCTGGGACTGGCAGCAGGACTCCCCAGGGAGGATTCTGTAAGGTAATAAACAGAGGAGGCCAAGAGTTGCAGAGTAAAGCCTTTGACTCTCAATTAGGCAGACCCCCAGAGGTCAGCCCCCATCACTCAGAGATAGGCATCCCCTTCGACACCCGGTGACCAGCAGTGGCTGTCCTTCTGACCCTCCTCCATGCCCTCGGTTGGGGAAGAAAGTGGGGTGCCCAGGTTCCACCCTACTACGTCTGCTCTAGAGGCTTGTCCTGTGGATTAAATCTGTTAAAGTAAGTGAAGGCCCTGGCCCAGCCCATGGCTGTCCTCCCTGACACACGCGGAAGGTATTCCCCACCCACTCCAGGGTCTGCCTCTGGGACACGAACATGGCCCTGTCTAAAGGCAGGCCTGGTGTTCAGAGTACCTGACGTCACTCTGGTTTTTTAGGCTTCTTTCCACAGGGCCCCCTCCAGGCTGTCTCTTGCTCGTCTCTCAGAACTCACATGGTCCCTCCTCAGCCTCAGTCTACCCTGGGCACCTGAAGAGAGGGCCCAAGAACCAGGACTATCTTGGAGCACAGGAGAAACGTCCACGGCTCCAAAACCACTGCCCTTTGCTGCCTCTGGGCCTTTCTTCCTGCTGTCTCCTGATCAGACCGCTCCGCCCCGGCTCTGTATGGAAGGGACTGGAACCAAGCCTGGGTCTCCATGTGCCTCCAGCCAGAGGCTTCTCCATTCCCTAAATGCTGAAGAGAAGCAAGCACATACCAGTTTAAATGCATTTTCCCCCCCACTTTTGCCAGGAAAGTGAAGAAATAGATAAAAAAACAAAATAATACTGTGATTCCCCCCACACACACACCAACCCACACCTTGTTTTTAAACCAACAGGCCAGGTCCTGCCAGGCCTTCTTACCCATTAAACACCCTGAGCCACCCCCACCCCGCTGCTAGCCCTGAAGTGTCTGGGGCAGTGGGGAACTTCTCCGGCTTCAGGCTTCGGACTAGAGCCTCAGCTCAGGCAAGGAAGTCGTGGCGCTAGTGCCAGAGCACAACCTTCCTGGCCTGGTCCACGCTCACCACGTGGTTCCCAGAGTAGCACCAGGCCACGGCGTTGACAGCAGCGCTGAGGAGAGGGAGAGACAGGATTCAGGAGCGTCGGGAGCTGGCCCTGCCCCTCCTCACTGGACCTGGGCTGTGTGAGGGCCTCTCTGCGCCCATCGCCTCACTGTAAAGTGGGCTCTAAGGGCTGTGGTGGGAGTGGACCCAGGCGCACATGGCAAGACTGAGCTGTGAAGGGCTCTGGGGGCAGGGATGGAAGGCATGGGACACGGGCCGGGGGCTCCAGAGCCCAAGCATGTCAGGACCTGGGATCCGCTTAGCAGGACTGGCCGTGGGGCTGGGGTGGTGGTCAGTGGCCATGCTCACCTGTGGGGTCCCCGAAGGCTACTCTCTAGTTTCCCAGTGTCCACGTTCCAGATGTAAAGGGCTCCATCCCAGGACCCTGCTAGGGCATAGCTTCTGTCTGGGCTTCAGGAGCCACAGCAGAGCAAGAGAGAAAAGACCAGAGGTAAGGTCATGGACATGCAGACACCCAGACAGACAGGACACACTCAGGCACGGGTGCTCTCATGGACACACCTGAACACGGCTTTGGTCCAGTCAGAACCGCACTTGAAACCATCAGCCCTGAGAATAGACAGGTCAGGATGGAGGGGGCTGCCACTTCCTGCCCTCAGCCCAAAACTTAACGAGCTTCCCCTCTGTCAAGGGCTTCGGCACCTCAGCAGGCCCTGGTCCAGAGGGGCCTCCACGGAGGGCCCCCCACCAACAGGCCTTTCACAGGCCCAGCTGCCCCAGTCAAAGCCACAGGGCCGGTGGACACAAGGCAGGTACCTGAACACCTGGCGGATGTTGCTGACACGCAGGTCAATGACCTTGAGTGTGTCATCTCGGGAACAGCTGAGCAGATGCAGCTGGTCATGGCTGAGGCTCAGGGAGGTGACCCGGCCTTGCACAGGGATGACCTGGGTGCAGCGGGGCCCCCTGAGGAGCAGGAAAGGAGACGAGGGTGAGGAGCAATCACCTTGACAAGGCTGCTCCTGACAGACCAACAAAAGTCCAGAGCCAGCCCTCAGGCCCCAAGGCTGACAACTAATCTCCCACCACAGCCAGCGCCTTCCAGCAGGAACTTACTTGAAGCCAGAGCCCCTGAAACCCTTGAGCCACTAAAAGAAGTACTGGGGGGAAAGCAATGAAAGTCTGTCTTTAAATATGTGAAAGGTAGAGCAAAGGGTTTCAAAGGCAATCGCTACAGATGAGGAAGAAGCAGCCTGAGGCAGGGCTGGCTCTAGCTCTGGTTCTAGCCTTAGCTATTTTTATAAACCATTCAAGCCTGACGCTGGGCTCTTGGGTTCTTTTTGACTAAAAAGTGGTGACTGCGTGGGAACTGTGGTGTTGGAGAAGACTCTGGAGAGTCCCTTGGACTCCAAGGAGATCCAACCAGTCCATCCAAAGGAATTCAGTCCTGGGTGTTCACTGGAAGGACTGATGCTGAAGCTGAAACTCCAATACTTTGGCCACCTCATGTGAAGAGCTGACTCATTTGAAAAGACCCTGATGCTGGGAAAGATTGAGGGCAGGAGGAGAAGGGGACGACAGAGGATGAGATGATTGGATGCCATCACCAATGCAATGGACATGGGTTTGGGTGAACTCTGGGAGTTGGTGATGGACAGGGAGGCCTGGCATGCTGCAGTTCATGGGGTCGCGAAGAGTTGGACACGACTGAGCGACTGAACTGAACTGAACATGGGACTCGGTTGGCAAGACCCAGCAGAGTATGGTGGTTGGATCAAGGGTCAATAAGGAGGCACAATTCTCCAGAGGCCACAAAGCCTTCAAGGGACCAAGCCTAGCACAGAGGCCACCAGAGCCTCACTTCCCCAAGGTACCCTCAGCTGCTCCATGGCAGAAAAAGGAAGAGAACACAGGAGCCCTGTCCCACCTCCCCTGCCCACAGCCTGCACCTATCACCTGCTGTCCCAGAACCGGATCTTCTGGTCATTGTGACCACTAATGATGATATGGTCCCCACACACCACGTCGTTACAGTAGGAAAGGACATTGATGGTCCTGGAACCTAAACCAAGGAGTAGAGAGAACCCTGGACTCAGAGAAGGATTATGAGCCAGCCCACTGGACGTGTGGAGATGCTGAAGCCCAGAAGCCCCAGAGGTACAGTGTCCTCCCAGAACTAGAACCCAGGCCCCTGTTTTCCAGCCCAAAGCCTGAGGTAACCAAGAAACCAGGAAAAGCGTCACCAATGGAGGACGCAAGAGGAGCCTTAGGAGGTTTCATCCCAAATGCCTGTAAGTCTTGGAGCCCCTCCCAGAGATCAGGTTGCAGCCCCCCATGGCCCGGCCTGCAAGGGTCCTGGTGAGGGGAGAAGGGGAGGGCTGGGCCTCACAGTAGGCTCGGCAGAGGTCCCACTCCTTCACTGTTCGGTCCCGGCTCCCGGTCACTGCCTGGTGCCTCGTCAGCTTGAATTTGGCAGCCGTCACCTTGTCTGTGTGTCCAGATAGTGTCTCCTGTGCATCCCAGGGAAGTGTCAAGGGCATGGCCAAGACCCTGTCAGCAACCCCTCCACCCGAGGCATGACCCCTGACCCCCAGGCTGCCTCCGCAGTCAGACCTCACCTTGGACTGTGCCTCCCCAACTTTCCAGAGCTGGGCGGCCTTATTGTAAGTAGCTGCCAGTAGCTGGGAGCCCTGGGGAGAAGGGACAGGAAAGAAGAGATCCTGGGCCTGGCCAGAAAGCTGGAGTCGGGCCGCCTCAGCGCTTCCCCTGGCCCAGGTCACCCAGGCAGGCAAAGGAGAATCAAGGCCCAGGAGAAGGATTTATCCAGGCACCCTCTCAGGACACATGGCTCTAGGATACCCATGATGTTCCCCCAGAGCCCCACCTGCCCGGTGTGGAGACTCGGGGAGGGGCATCCCATGCCACCCAGGTCCTCTCACCGAGGGGTCAAAGTCCACACTGGTGATGCTGCCGCCAGCTCCTTCAAGAGTCTGGTTGGCCTTCAGGTGCCCTGGGGGGACCAGGGGAAGGAACAAGCAAAATGAAGTCACTAATCTCATGAAACGGAGGAGCCTGTACTGTGAGTGGGAAGATGAATCTCTCCCAAGTTAGAGGACAGAATTGCTGGGTCTGTTCTTGGGGGTCGGGGGACTCTAGCTAGAGGCTGCACCTTCCTGAACTGCCAGCAGGGGGCTGCAGGTCACCTCACAGATGTCCGGAGAGGACTAGAGAGAAGGGACTGTCCCTAGGTCACACAGCAAGCCAGGCCAGGCAGCTGGGGACTTGCCTCCTCCAAGAAGCCTCTAGGAGCCAGCGTTCGCTCCCCAGTGCTCCCCCATCTTCAGAGCACAGAGCAGACAGCTAACACGTGTCTCAGAACTGAGTTCTGAGAGCTCAGTGATGCTAGGTGGCCTGGTGGACCCAAGAGACCTGCTCAAGGGTCTATCCCCGTAGCATGTCCTGACATGGTATCCTCACCACCCCAACAGGGACCATCTGAGCTGAGCCCTGCCCACCGTGCAGGCCTCGACTCCAGGAGGTGAGAGGCTCTGCCCTTCTTAGGAGCACTGAGCCCAGAACTCTTGCCAAGGGGTCATCTGGCCACTACCCACAAGGATGACCGGGTGAGGAAACACAAAGAGACCCAACACCTTTCCCAAGGAGCAAGCTGAGAGTGAGGTCTGGAGAGAAAGAACTGAGCTTGCCTGAGGGCAGCGACCCTTACCTCCCACGACATTCCAGAGGAGGATGAGGCGGTCAGCCCCTCCGGTAGCCAGGAGGCTGCTGTTGGGGCCAAAACGAACAGCACTGACCTCGGAGAGGTGGGCATCCTGTGAGGAAAAAGGGAGGTCAGTGCTCCTGGTCCTCGCCACACACGCCTCTTTGTGCACACTCACAGCCAGCTCTCTGTCACCATCCTTGCACACATGAGGTCTCTCTCTGAACTCAAGTTTCAAACTTGGCCCCACGCCTCCTCCCATGTTCCCAGTACTCCCCTACCTGGCCTCCTGTCTCTCCCTCTCGTTATAAAATGCCAAAGGGCTCCCAGCACAAGCTGTAGGAGGAAAACTGCTCCCACTGAAGGGCCTATCCTTGCTTCCCCAGCCTCCTGAGACTGCTCCTGGGACCGGCACTCCCATATGGTACCCCATGCACTTGGCCCAGCTCCTCCTTACCAGCACATCATGAGCTTGGGTGGGAAGTCGGGTGGTCACATACACGGGGATGCTCTGGTATCGCTGCTCAGGGGCTCCCCCGATTGAGTGGCCTCTTCTCTTCTTGAAACTGGGGGAGGGGGTCAGGAGGGCATTCAGCAAGGCCTTCTGAGAAGGAGAAGGCCCTTCAAGCTCTCCTGAAGCAACAGCAACAGGAAGCAGACACAGAAGGCGGCAGAACATGGCCAGCGGCACTGAGACAAGTACAGAGGCAGGACGGGGTTGGTGGGCCCTGAGAAACCTCGGAGCACTGCTTGGTTGACACTGTGACCCTGAACGAAGCCCTGACATTTCTGAGCCTGTTTCCCAAATGAGTGGTAGTTCCTGTCTGACCTCACCTTGGAGCCCTTGGTCCCCTGTGAGGACCCTGGATGAAGGACAGAGCCCAGAAGACAGCCAGGCAGGGGCTAGGAATGAGGCCATGCACCCAGCTCCTGCCTCGGGCTCAGCAGAGACACACACACAGTGCTGGGCAGAGTATGGAAGGACAGACCAGGACTCATACACAGCCCAGGCCTGGGCTCCAGGAGTCTGACACAGGCATCCAAGGCGCCCAACACCTTCACACACACGGCGCTGCACACACACTTACTCCAGAAGCCCCTTCACTACATCCACACAGCGGGACATCGTCAGGGAGGTGGCAGAGGCTGACCTGGGGCAGAATTGAGAGAGATGTTTAAGGGACTGGCCGGTGGGTGTGTGGACCGCAGTCACTCATCCCTACACTCTTGAGCCAGAAGAAGAACTTACTCCTCCAATGCCAGGAGAGCACGGTGACCCAGGGCAGTCCCAGGAAGGTGGAGGAGGGCAGGGATTTGGAATGAAGTCTCCCAGTTTCACCATGATAGGTAAAAACTGCCTCACCACCCAGGTGCCCCCCAACAAAATTCATGGGAGGCTGAGCTGGGACCTGTGGGGTAGGATGGAGGTGCCCTCAACCTGAGATAGCACAAGGCTGGGGACAGGGGTGTGGGGAAACCTAGACCCCAGAAATACCCAGGAAAGCATGTGTCCTGAGATGACCCGGCCCACCAGGGCTGCCAAGGCTTTGAGGACCAGCATTTCATGCCCCTCCCCAGGGTTCCTTCACCACCCTGAGGCCTGGACACCAGCCACCTGCAAGAAAGGGCTAGAGGAGGGGGGCAGTTTCAATGCCAGGCAAATCAAGATAGATGGGGGAGATGGAGGGAGGGGCACCCAAGGACTGAAGCCTCAATCAGGTCCCACCCATGTGAGTTCACATCTACACATGCTTCACACGCATTCAGGTACGCTCACCTAAGTCTGTACACATACATGCTCTGATGTCCCCATGTGTGTACACGCATGCTTGTGACAGCTGAGCCTTGGGCCTTGCCCACAAGCTCCCTCCTGTCACCGTCTTTCACCAACCTGCCATCCCAACCCCAGAGCTCTGGTCTTAGGAAGGAGGAAAAAGGAGAGGACAAAGGTTGGAGTCCCTGGCGTGGCACTGACCCCAAGGGGCTCCAGGTACTGAAGTTTCAGCTGCCCTGGGGTCCAAGAGTACCCCAGTCTCTCCGCAAAGCCCTCTCAACCCAAAGGCTGGCCCAAGGTCCTTTAGGAAGACTGGAGGGGCCCAGCTCTGAGCTCGGGATAGTCCTCACCTTAGAAAGATTGGAGGGGGCCAGCTCAGAGTGCTGGGACAGTCCTCACCTGAAGGGCCGCTTCCATTTCTCACCAGCCTCACTCTCCAGGGACCCTGGCTTAGCAGCCACGACCAGAGTTTCTGCTTCCTCTCTGATCCCATCGCCTAGTGTGTCTGGGCTCCTGGGAGAGAGAATGAATCTTAGGACGACTAAGGGACCAGGCCAGCCGCTCCGTGCCCCTGCGCCCTACTCGGTGAAGACTGGCATCTCCAGAGACGAGGGTCAGTGCGGGAGCATGTGTGGTGGGCGCAGATGCTGGCTCCTATGACCACCTGTTTCCGCACGTGTCCTGGGCTCAGTCTCCCTGGGGGCTTCGGCACGGTGACTGTGCACACTTGTGGTCGGGTGCACAGATGGCCGCAGGCAGGTGGGGGCAGGGTAGAACAGCAGCGGCCCGGGGCTGGGGGCGGGGGGGTGGGGGTGGGAAGGGCACTGCAGAGCCCCCAGCGGAGGCTCGTCAGACAGGTCCCCGGCGCATCCCCGTTCTTACTCGCTTATGCTCACTGTCCGCTTGGCTGCCTTCTTCAGCTCCTGGGACACCCGCGCTTGCTTGGCCCTGGGATAGAAAAGCCTCCAGAGTCGGGTGGTTCACGTGTCGGGACAAGGGGGTCGGGCCCCTCCCTACCAGGACAGCTCGCCTCCCAGACTGACCCCCGGGGCGCTCTCACCTTTCCCTGCGCTCATTGCGTAGGTTGCGCTCGGCGGCGGCGCGCGCCTTGTGCTGCACCAGCCTCTCCAGCAGGTCGCGCGCCTCCTCCTCGAGCCTGCGCAGAGCCGCCTCCTGGTGCCCAACGCGCGCGCGCAGCGCCTCGTAAGCCGCCCGCTGCTCCTCATTCAGCGCGCGCCGCGCGTGCACCTGTCCGGCCTTCTTCGCGCGAACCTCCTCCAGCTGCTCCACGCGGGCCTTCAGAGCTGCCAGCCTAGAGGACCGGGATCATCTCCGTCACCACCCTGGGGGAACCGGTCTGAGAGCTGAGACAGACTTGCTCCTGGCCACGCGGCCAGCGCGGAGGCTAAGCCACGTCTCCCTCGAAGTCCTGCAGCTCCCGGCCTCTGCGACCAGCCACAGGCCTAGGGGGCGTTACGCTGTCGGGCCCTTCTGGAGACCCGCGGGGTGACCCCGCGCCCCCCACCCCGGCAGTGATGGCCTGGAGCCTCCCCGAGGTGCGCCCCGCCCGCGCCTCACCTGCTCTGCCGCTCCTCCAGCTGCGACTCCAAAGTGCCCAGGGTCGCGCTCTTCTCCACCACCTGGTAGGCCATCTGCAGCGGCGGAGGCGCGGGACAGGTAGGCATGGGCGCCTCTGGGCAGAGCCTCCGGCCCCTCTCCAGCGGGAGAGACTGGTAGGACGGGGTGTGCCTCTCTTCCCACCCGCCCCCTACCTCAGCAGAAAGCTGAGAAGCAGACAGCTAAGGCATGAAGCACAGGAATACACGGCTGTTTCAGGGATCAACGGAAGGGCCTTAGGCTCTGTAGCCTAACACCTGAGTTTCACTCCTTGCATCACCACTTTCTCTGTGACCCGCGGTAGTGATTTAACCGCTCTGAACCTGTCCAACGTGAATAGTAGTGCTTACCTCGTAGGGTAACACTGAATTACTATAAGGAATAGTATTTCAAATAATGGTGACTGGTTATGTAGCACTTAACATGTGCTGGGTCTTGTTCTGAGCACTCTACAGTACCAACTCTTTTATAATCTGGTAGTTACTGCCATTCTCCCCAGTTTACAGATGAGGACATTGACACTTCTCTAGTTAAGTGTCTTGCCCAAAGTCATACAGCTAAGTGGCAGAACTGATATCTGAACCCAGGCCACCTAACATGCTCCAAGTAAAGGGCTGCAAGTATTCAAGGGATGTGTGTTCTGTTCCCCACCTCTCCAAGCCTTGGCTTACCAAGCATAAGTCCCAGAGAGCAACAAGATGCTCTGAGCAGAGGCACGCAGGCTAAGAACAGGAATGGACTGTGCGAGCACAGGGCCCAGACTGAATACTGGAGCTGCCCCCCAGCCCCAGAGTCCGGGGAGGGTCATCTCATCTGTCCCCCGCCTTACTGAACCATCCATCCAAGAGCCAAGAGCTGGGGAAAGCACAGAGCTGAAGGGTCAGTCAGAGAGACAGATGCTTAGAGAAGCAGTGCCCAGCGCAGTGGCAAGAGGAACATGAAAGCACTGAAGCTGGGGGCTCTTGCTACTAACCCGTCCCTGAGCTCTTCCTCGCGTGGGCCTGGTGCTAGATGGACTGAGGAGCAAGGCTGGTGTCTGCCTGCACTGACTCCCTGTGTGTGGGCTGGGGTAGGGGCCTTGCACATTCAGGGTCTATAACTGGCCCAGGTTTTTTCTTTTTTAATATTTATTTAGATGTGCCAGGTCTTAGCTGCAGCACATGAGATCTCAGTTGCGGCATACAGGATCTAGTTCCCTGAACAAGAATCGAACCTGCACCCCCTGCATTAGGAGGCATGGAGTCTTAGCCACTGGACCACCAGGGAAGCCCCTGGCCCAGTTTATAACATTTATAATTCCTTCCACCATTAAACAATCTGACCCTCGCTTCTGTTTCCTCACCTATCATATACTTTCATTGATGTTTTGGGATTCAGTATTTTTTGATGCTTTTCAAAATCCAAATAATAGAGGTGGAAAACAGATTAGTGGTTAGGAGTTAGGCATTGTCTGAGGAGAGGGCTGAGTTGTGACTAAAACAGGGTGGTCATGAACTTGTGCTATATCTTGATGGGCACACAGATCTACACAGGTGGCAAAATGACAAAGAACTGTATACACGTCATCCTAACATCTACTCCCTGACTGTGTGTGCTACAGTCAGGCATAAGATGTGACCACTGGGAGGTACTGGGTAAATGGCTGCACAGGACCTCTCTGTGCTGTCTTTGCAACTTCCGGTGGATCTAAAATTATTTCAGTAAAAAGTTAAAATGATAACACATGTTTGTTGTGCTATGTGAAACAGGACTAAGAATTAAAGAAAAAGTCTCTCCTTGTCCCTTGGCATATCCAATGGGAACTGACTGGTTTGTGGCTGAGGATGTCATGAGGAGGCAGTGCTGAGGACAAGGGGCGCCTGGAAGTATCCCAGACAAGGGGACCAGGAGCTCAGGACAAGAGAGGGGCAGGAAATGCAACCTGAGGCTGGAGAACCCAACTGGGGAGCCAGGCTAAGCTTTGGAGAATAGGCACCAAACTGATAATGGGGAGAGTGGCGAAAGGGGCTTTTACTTTTTTACTCTATGGACTTCTGTTCTCTTGAAATGTTCACAACAAGCATGTATTTGTGTATTACTTGTCTTTTTTAATAGAGATCATTGTTTATTATAAAAAATATATCACTCTGAGTACTGAATGGAGAAAGGACAGGGTGCCAAAAGAGGAGTTATCCAGAGAGTAATGAGAATAACTTGGACCAGGTCAGATGGGGTACAGGAAGTAGAAGTTGATGGATTTGGAGGCAGGATCCATGAGCTGGTGACTAGCTCAGGATGGATGGAAGGTTGCAATGGATGGAAGGGCAGTGGTGACCCTGGGTTTCCTGACTGATAACTACCAATGGAGGGGGGAATGATCTACCTCGTTTTCTTAAGTATCCTTTTAAAAAAAAAAAAACTATTTAGGTGTGTCTTTGTTGTGGCATGTGGGATCTAATTCCCTGACCAGGGATCAAACCCAGGCCCCTTGCATTGGGAGAGTGGAGTTTTAGCCACTGGACCACCAGGGAAGTCCCAATTGTTGACTGAACAATTGTTGTTCAGTCACTAAGTCATGTCCGACTCTTTGTGACCACATGAACTGCAGCACGACAGGCTTCTCTGTCCTTCATTATCTCCCTGAGTTTGCTCAAACTCATGTCCACTGAGTCAGTGATGCCATCCAACCATCTCATCCTCTGTCACCCCCTTCTTCTCTTGCCCTCAATCTTTCCCAGTATCAGGGTCTTTCCCAGTGAGTTGGCTCTTTGCATCAGATGGCCAAAGTATCTACCTCATTTATCACCTGCTGCTGCTGCTGCTAAGTCGCTTTAGTCGTGTCCGACTCTGTGTGACCCCATGGACGGCAGCCCACCAGGCTCCCCTGTCCCTGGGATTCTCCAGGCAAGAATACTGGAGTGGGTTGCCATTGCCTTCTCCAATGCATGAAAGTGAAAAGTGAAAGTGAAGTCGTTCAGTTGTGTCCAACTCTTAGTGACCCCATGGACTGCAGCCTACCAGGCTCCTCCGTCCATGGGATTTTCCAGGCAAGAGTACTGGAGTGGGGTGCCATTGCCTTCTCCACATTTATCACCTAGTCTATAAATATTCATCAGCATGGACTGTGGAGACAGGCCCCAGAGATATAATGGACAAAGCAAAGATAGCTCAATCCTTGGGGTGCTCACAGCCCAGAAAGGAGCTCAGATGTTTGAGAATCACCTCTCAAATGTGGCTGCAACTACAGTAGGGGCTCTGAGGGAGGGGCTCTCCCTGGGTTCATAGTCCCAGCTGGACATTAGTTGAGCAAGTGACCTGGCAATCCTTCAAGCTAGGCTTCAGCAGTATGTGAACCAAGAACTTCCACATCTATAAGCTCAGTTTAGAAAAGACGGAGGAACCAGAGATCAAATTGCCAACATTCACTGGATCATAGAGAAAGCAAGGAAATTCCATAAAGACATCTATCTCTGCTTCATTGACTACCCTAAAGCCTTTGATTGCATGGATCACAACAAACTGTGGAAAATTCTTAAAGAGATGGGAATACCAGACCACCTTACCTGCCTCCTGAGAAAACCTGTATGTGGGTCAAGAAGCAACAGTTAGAACCAGATATGGAATAATGGACTGGTTACAAATTGGGAAACAGGTATGTGAAAACTGTATATTGTCACCCTGCTTACTTAACTTTTATGCAGAGTACATCATGTGAAATGCCAGGCTCGATGAAGCACAAGATGGAATCGTAAATTGCCAGGAGAAATATCAACAACTTGAGATATGCAGATGATACCTCCCTAAAGGCAGAAAGTGAAGAGGAACTAAAGAGCTTCTTGATGAAGGTGAAAGAGGAAAGTGAAAAGGCTGGCTTAAAACTCAACATTCAAAAAATGAAGATCATGGCATCTGGTCCCATCACTTCATGGGGAAACAATGGAAACAATGACAGATTTTATTTTCTTGGGCTCCAAAATCACTGCAGATGGTGACTGCAGCCATGAAATTAAAAGATGCTTGCTTGCTGGAAGGAAAGCTATGACAAACCTAGACAGTGTATTAAAAAGCAGACATCTGTTGATGTATGGCAGAAACTAACACAAAATGTAAAGCAATTATCCATCAATTAAAAATAAATACTTTTTTTAAGTAAAAAAAAAAAATGCAGAGACATCACTTTGCCAATGAAAGTCCATATAGGCAAAGCTATGGTTTTTCTAGTAGTCATGTATGGATGTAAAATTTGGACCATAAAGAAGGCTGGGCACCAAAGAATTGATGCTTTTGAATTGTAGTGTTGGAGAAGACTCTTGAGAGTCCCTTGGACTGAAAGGAGATCAAACCAGTTGATCCAAAGGAAAAAAAAAAAAACCCTAAATATTCATTGGAAGGACTGATGCTGAAGCTGACACTCCAATACTTCGGTTACCTAATGCAAAGAGCTGACTCATTGGAAAAGTCCCTGATGCTGGGAAAGACTGAGGGCAGGAGAAGAGGATGACAGAAGATGAGATAGTTGGATGGTATCAATAACTCAATGGACTTGAGTTTGAGCAAAAGCTGGGAGATAGCAAAGGACAGGGAAGCCTAGTGTGCTGCAGTCCATGGGGTTGCAAAGAGTTGGACACAGCTTAGTGACTGAACAACAACATCTAGGTAGGTATTTAATGGCTCCTCAGCCTCCTCCAGTGGACTAGAAGGTTCATGGGGCCAGGTCTTGTTTACTGCTGCACTGACTGTGCCTTGAATATAGTACTTGTCAATAAATATTTGTTGACAGAATAAATGGAGATCAAAGAAAGCAGATTCGTGTAGGAGGGAGTTCAGATCCTGGCTCTACCTCTCAAAGCCTCTGCTTCCTCTGAAACCATAAAGTAGAGGATTAGCTGAAGTAACACTTAACCCAGTATCATCAATGTGGTGTTGACCATATTATTACAGGGGCGACGATGAGTCTGGTTTTAGATATGAAGTCCAAAAAGCAGCTGAGAAAGAGTCTGGAGCTCCTAAGAGAAACCTGAGCTACAGATGGATCTGGGAGTTAGCAAACACAGAAAGTCCACGGGAGTCAGTGAACCCACCCAAGTTCTAAAGAACACCCACATCTACAGGGAGGGGGATAAAGAGGAGGGAAAGTAGCTTCCCAAAAAGGAAGTTCAGAAGCAACAAAAGCCAAGAGACACCATGGCAGCAGGAGAGGTGGGGGGGGGGGGGTGGTCAGTATCAGGTAGAGGTAGCACACCCCGCCATGGAGGTGGACCACCTTATTTTCAGTCTGCAAATGTGTATTGAGCGTCAGCTGGTGCTGGGCCCCAGGGTTTGCAGGGCAAGTGATGAGCAGAGCAGGCTGAACCATCCAAGGGGAACAGAGGCTGCCTGTTTCCTGCACACCTCACACTCCTCCCCGAGCTCTCACCTCACTTCCTCCAGCTGCTGTTGGAGCCCACTTCATCCTAGGCTGCCAGGGCCAAGCTCGAGAGCACTCTGAGCCCTGTCTGGTCTCAAGGCATTGGACTTGGGGAATCTCCCTCACTTGCTGGCTCCCTTGGACCACATCTCCCAGCCTCAAAGTTCTGGATCCTGGGCCCACCCCATTCTCTCTCAGACCCCTGCCCCGCCTACCTCTCCACACACCAGCCGGAGCCCCTCCACCTCCTCTTGCCACTTCACCCTCAGAGCTGCTGGTGATAGGCCTTGGTGTGACTCCTTCTCCCTGCAAACCAATCAGAGCGGTGTTCGTTTTCCCACCGTTCATCCAGAGGATGCGTGTGAAAAGTCTGAAGCCAGAGCTATGCATTTTCTCCTGAGGAAGGTGGGAGCCCAAAAGTCAGCAGATGAAAGATCAAATCTCCAGGAACTGGAGCTGCCCATGACTCCTCTGCTCTGGGCTTGCCCCAGAGTTCCCCTGCCAGGACCCCTCTCAAGAAGCATCTCCCAACTCTGAGCCCCAGCCCATCCCTGGTTCTCATTTTCACTCCTTCTTTGAAATAGGTGGCATCATGTACTTTCTGTAGGCATCAGGTGAGAAGCAGGCAAACAGAAAGACAGATGTGCAGAGGGGCTGAGGGGGAGGGGTGGGATAAAGGCAGAGAGATGAACTGAGAAGGACATTCTAAGCAGCTGGCCTGGGGGAAGGCTCAAGAGCCTGCCTCCCCCTCCCCTGGGTAGCAGCCAAGGGCCAATGAGGTGCCAGGGAGAGAATGAACCCAGCAGAGGTGGTGGGGGCAGGGCCGGGGCACAGGAAGCCCATTGTGACCACAGACACAAACACTCACCAGGGACCCTGGTGGACAGAGAGAGTGACATCGTCTGGCTCTGGCTGCAGCTCCTCTGAGAATCGGGCCAGCAGCTCAGCTTTCTCCAGGAGGCGGTTATCTAGGGGTGCAAAAGGGTGAGCCTGGAGCAAAGATGGACACTTTCCAGCAGACCCCAGGCAGACAAGCTACCTCTCTGGCTGGGAGGGCTGCAGGAGTCCAGTGATGCAGAAGGGGGAGCCACTGGCAGGCTGGGCTCTGCCTTGCCTGCAGGGGATGAGTGTAGCTCCATCAGGACCTCCAGCCCTTGCACAGCCTCCTAAGAGCATAACCCCCAGACCCTCCCAGGAGAAGACCTGCTCTCCCAGGGACAGAGAAGGACACCCATTAGGGGAAAGGAGATAGCTGGCCAACGCCTGCTGAGGGTCTCAAGGGAAGGAAGGGGCCAGGGATTGATTCAACCTCCCCCAAGACAGGGCCTGGCCCTAGAGTGATGAAACAAACTAAGCTCCACTAGCCTGTGGCCTTTGGCAAGATACTTCCCTTCCAGGAGCTCTAACTTTCTGTAGCAGTACTAAAAAACAGTCCTGACTTCCCCTGGGTTGTTGTAAGTTTCCCCTCAGGCCAGAACAGAAAGTTCTTGAGTTTGGTAGTTTCTGTTACAGACCCTGGAATACAGCCCCTCCACCCCATCCCTGGTCATTTCCTCTTTTCTCATCAGTTTCAGGGTGGGGTAGAGGTGAGGCCCAGGCCTGACTCCTCAGCCCCTTTCCCTCTCCCTGTTCCCTACTGGTCACCTAGGTCAATCACCTAGGTTGCTGGATCACCTAAGTTGCCGGCCTTGTTCTCACACAAAACCCCACCCCAAGCCCCAGGGCACTGTTCTGGCCCCCCTAGCAAATCTAAAGAGGATGCCATTTTGCCCACTTTATGAGTGAGAAATCTGAGGTTTAGGGTTAAGATTTGTCCAAGACCACAAAGAAGACTGGACCTGCAATGTCTCTGAGTTCAGCCCTCCAGGATCACTCCACTCCCACAGATTTGCAGCTCCCAGTGGGTCGGTGGGGGTGACTCCTCTCTCATATTGGAGGGTTCCATTGTCCATTAGAGCAGTGGAGAAGTGAGGCTGCCTACAGGTAGAGGGCTGGCCTCACATCCCCAGAGAGGATCAACAGCTTGGAAGGTTGCAAAGAAGTGTCCCAGGACAAGAGCAATAAGTTCAGTTGTGAGGCTGGGGGAGATGGTTAAGCAGCAGCCAAGATTAGGACCAGTGTTGGAGCTGGAGGGACTGTGGTTAGACTTTGAACCTCAGACATACAATCTCAGATAACCAGAGGTGCACACACAGATGCACACTTGCTCATCCTGGCTTGAACTGCCACACCCCTTCCTGACCAGCTCCCCAGAAACAATTCTCAGAATCTGACTTCCCCAGGCTCAGCCACCTCCCTCTGCAGCCTGGAGCCCCTACTTCCCCCTCAGGCTGGGGTTGGTTGGGCACCGAGATGCTCCAAAAACCTGAACGAGGATCACCTGTCTGTGGTGAAACCTCGGACTCTGAGCTCCCTCTCTAGAGATTCAGAGTTTAGAAGTAGCTGTTCTGGCCAGTCCCGAGATCTTTCACTATGCTTATAGGGACCAAATGGGCTGATAGGTCCTGGGGACTTCCCAGGAAGGGGAAGGCTAAGAGACCCTAAAAATCCAACACTCGCTTATGAACCCGTGCATAGGAAGCCCAGCCCATCCCAGGCCCTGAGGGGCGAGAAAGAGGGGGAGAACCAGGAGGGAGCTCGGTCCAGGAGAGGGGGGTTCGCCGCAGAGCCTGGATCGGAAAAGGTAGGAACGCTGGCTAGTCGGAGATGGGGCGTAACAGATAGAGGGGCCAGAAGGCCCCAGGCTTCGGAGGCGACCAGGCATCGGTGCACTTGAGTCACAACCGGAAGAGCCAGCCAAACCCTCTCCCCGGGCCGGAGCCCCATCCCCTCGACGGTCCCCGGGCGCAGTGCACTCACAGGCCGGCACCAGCTCCAGGAATAGGGCCTTTTGCGTTCGATCCCGCTGTCGAAGCTGCCGCACGATGTGGCGCTTCCAGCGGGCGGCGGGGGCGCCGAGGACGCCGGGCCCCTCCATGGCCGCCCTCTCCGGCCAGCACCGCGCGCGGTTCTAGTCTAGGGAGGCGCGGCCGAGCAGGGGCGGGGCCCCGAGGGGACTCCGTGACGTCAGGGGGCGGGCCGCGGCGGGGAATCCCCGGATTGTACCAAGTGCGGTCCTGGGGGGAGAACGGAACGAAACCGGCAGGGAACCGCCGACGGGGTCTAGACCACCAGGAGTCCACAAAAAGTCTCACCTCTCTGGGGGCTCCTATGGCAGTCGGAGCTGTGAGCGAGGACCGAGATCGGAGCCTCTGAGACGGCTTCCCTCTCCTGTTGGCGCGCTCCGCAGGCGGGGCTTCTGGGGGGGCGGGGCCTATTTCCTTAACCCCACCGCTCCCGGACCGAAGTCAACAATAACAGACACTCTGGACCAGGCAGTACACTAAACTGGGGACCTGGAGATCCCCTCACACCCGGACCCTCCTCTCGAGGCGCTCAAGATCTGTGAGGGGAGGCGACACAGACAAGGCAGACAGTGTGAAATAGCGAGATACGAAAGTACGGAAGAGGAAGGGACTGAGGGACGAGGCCCTGCTTTGCGGAGGTGATGGCACTGATCTGGATCATGAGGAATGAAATAGGAATTCGCCGAGAGAAACGGATACCAGGCAGCGAGCGAGAAGAACAAACGCAGAGCTTTGTGGATATAAAAACTTCCAGTAGATTCTGGCCTGAAAGGACTGGAGGCAGAACTGCCCTTGTCCGAAGCAAGGTTTTAGGCTCCAGTTAATCGCAGAAAATTTACGACCTTGAGAGTAAAGGAATGCAGCTGATTTCATCGAGCAAACCCCTGGCCCAGAGGGAAAAAAAAGGCTTTCCTGAGACTGCACGAGAGGGGATGGCTGAGCCGGCCAGCAGTATCCTGACTCGGGGCTGCACCTATCACTCCATGTGGGCGGCTCTGGAAGAGCGGCGGCATTTCTTGCTGGTACACTCACTTGAGTCCTCAGCTTGCAGGAACTGTGATAAAACTGTCTCCAGCGAGACCCCAGTCCAGAGCTCTGCAAACAGGCTGCTGTGAAGTATGAAAGGAGTGATTCAGTGGAGCCCTGCAGGTCGTAGAGGTGACAGGTCTGTTGAAATGCAAATGGGAATGGGTGGCAGGTCTTGGAAAGCTGTAACTGCTGGAGACCCCCGCAGGAGCGTGAAAGCTGCTGTGCTTTGAAACCACAATGAATTGCGCTCAGTCCTCCTGTGCCATTGTCTTTGACCCTCATTTCCTTTGAACATGCCATGCGTGTTGTGTGCAACACCTTTCCCTCTAGTGGGCCTGACTCCTACTCATAAGTCACCTCTTCCAGGAAAGCTTTGTTGAGCCTGCACTTCAGTTAAGCCTTCCCTAAACTCGGCCGCAGCCCAAGCCTAGCCTTGTCCCTTGAAGGAATGGGTGGTGGGTGTTAACATTAACTAGAAGGTGTGCCCAGGAGAAGGAAATGGTACCCATGGAGGCTCAGGGCCAATTGGCAACAATTAAATTCCCTCTTAGAAGTGAGTGACTTGCAGGTGCCTGGGGACGCCATCAAAGGAACTGAGGCTATTGTATATTGAAGGGCATATTGTCAAGGCTCTGCCTTACTGTGAGGCAGAGAGGTATTATTTCTCTCAGTTGGAGAGTCATATTGTGGTCAGGATTTCCGAATCTAGGAAATTTAAAATAATTTTGTCATGTTTGAATAGTATAGGATAAAGAAGTATCTGATTTTGACTAAAAATATTTTTATCTTTAGAATATGAAAAGTTGTACTATAAAGTTCACTTAAATTTTTAGATGATATTCATAATATATAGACAAATTATTTATGCTTCACATTTAACATGCTGCTTAATATATCTTTGATTATGTTAGAAAGCCATGATGTGATGACCAATAAATATAAAAAGTGGTTATATCATGATTTAGAGACCTAATGTACTTTAGAGTGCAGTTTGAAACTTGCTCCTGGATTAGGCATCTCCCAGCAGCCAGTGATTATTAAAACCTAAATCAGTTCCTGTTACTCTACTTAAAACCCTCCTAAAGCTTTTCCTGCATATTCAACTCAAATCCCTAAATCCTTTCTGTTGCTTTCAAGGCCCTGCTTAGTCTGGCTCCTGCCCACATCTCTGACTTTACCTCTTCTACTGTTGGATGAAACCTTATTCACAACACTGAAATAACTGCTAAGACTTCCCCGGTGGATCAGTGGTAAAGAATCTGCCTGCCAATGCAGAAGACAGGGATTCTATCCCTGGTCCGGGAAGATCCCACAAACTGAGGGGCAGCTCGGCCTGTGCACCATAACTACAGCCTGTACTCCAGAGCCTGGGAGCCGCAACTACTGAAGCCCTAGAGCTTGTGCTTGGCAACAAGAGAAGCCACTGCAATTAGAGTAGTCCCCACTCACTGCAAGTAGAGAAAAACCTGCGCAGCAACAAAAACTCAGTAGAGCCAAAAATAAATCAATTTTTCTAAAAAAAGAAAAATAAATCACAGGCAAACTCCCACTGTGGAACCTTTGCCCTGGCTGTCCCCTGTTTCTGGTGCTCTTCTTCCTAAACTTTTATGGGCTGACTCTTGCCTACAAGTCAGATTTCAGAAGACCCAATCTGAATGAAATAGCTTCTATCCTAATCAGTGTCTGGAGATCATCCAGTTGTTCCTTTCAGAGCATTTATCACTCTCAGAAAGGATCATGTTTCTGTGTTGTTTGTTTTGTTGTTTATGACCTATCTCTCCTACCAGGCTGGAAGCTTCAGGAAAGCCAGGACCAGTTCAGCCTTGATCCCAGCTCTGTCTTCAAGCACCTAGAACAGGGCCTGGCGTCAACTGACTAGGTGATCAGTAAATATTTACCCCTGTTGCTCTCATTAAAAACATGCAGAAACAATTCTCATGACCCAGTGCACAGAAGTTTGGAATTCAAAATTGTAAATATTTTTAATTGAAAAATAACATGTACATAGTCAAAAATTCAAATAGTATAAGAGAGAGTCTCTTTGCTTCACATGTTTCTATTGGCTAGCATAGGACAGACTGTTCAGTGGTCTCTTGGTTTGGTGTGTGTATGTGTGTTCAGCCTGCCAGGCTCCTCTGTCTATGGGATTTCCCAGGCAAGAATGCTGGAGTGGGTTGCCATTTCCTCCTCCAGGTCTCTTGATTATTTTTTACTTAATACAACTGTTTCTTAAGAGCTCTCGCGATTCTGAGTGTTGGCTGAGCTCTGGTGATTCTTGCTTTGAGTCTCTTACATAGTTGTAGTCACAACCACTGGGGTCATATGAAGACTCAGCGGGGCTGGTTGCTGATAATGGCTCACTTATTTAACCAGCAGGAGATGCTGGCTATTGACTGGAAGGTGAATCCTAGCCGAAAACCTAAAATGAAAGCCCTGCATGTGGCCCCTCACACAGCTCAGGTTTCTCCAAACACGGTGGCTAGGCTCTGAAAGGATACATCCCAAAACAAACATTCCAGCAGACAGCAAGAATGCTGCTAGTCTATTAAGGTTCGAGACTGGACACTAGCACAGCCTTACTTCCTCTGTGTTTTGTTGGCCAGAGCAGTCCTAGTCGAGCCCAGATTCCGGGACAAAGACCCCAGCTTTCAGAATAAGCCTTCAGATCTCAGTGGTTTAAAACAAACATTTGTCTCCCTCATATTCCAGTGCCGGGTAGACCATGTTGGTGTACTATTCTCCTTCAGCAGTGACTCAGATCCAAGCTGCTTCCACCAGCATCTCCATCATCACAAAGTACTTTGATCCCAACTGTTCAGATGGGAAAAAGGTTGTGGTGGGGGGAGAAGGGGGTGGACATTCACACTGATAATTAATTGCCTTAGACCTGAAGTGACACACTCTTTGCCCACATCCTCACTGGTGAGATCACATCTCCTAGGAAGGTTAGGAAACACAGTGTTCCCCTGCTCCCTGGAAGAGAAAAATGGGCGTGAACACATCATTTTATGGATGTGTTCCCAGTCTCCTTCTCTAGAAGCATCACCATTAACAATTAACACCATTAACAATTTAGTGTGTACCCATCCTTTCAGAAATATTTATATATGTCAAAGTGGAAGTAAAAGTCACTCAGCCATGTCTGATTCTTTGTGACCTCATGGTATATACAAGAATATAAAAACACAAATGTAGCATTTGCACACTGTTCTACATGTTGCTTCTTTATGTAACAATATATTTTCGCTATATCTTAAAGAACTTCTCATATCAGACTACATAGATCTACTTCATTCCTTTTTTTTTCACTTGAAGAAGACCACCAAATTTATTTTGTACACATTGATTTATAATATGGTATTAACCTTTTTTTATTTGCCCAGAATTTTATTTTCTCTTTTTTAAAATTGAAATATAATTGCTTTACAATGTTATGTTGGTTTCTGCCATACAACATGAATCACCCATAAATATACATATGCCCCCTCCCTCCTGAACCTCCCTCCCACCCCCATCCCTTCCCACCCCTCTAGGCTGTCACTGAGCACCGAGTTGAGCTTCTTGTGTTACACAGCAACCTCCCATAGGTCATTCCTTTTAAAGCTGCAAAATAGGGTATTCCCTGGCAGGCAGTGCTTAGGTCTCTGCACTTTCACTGTTGAGGGCCCCGGGTTCAATCCCTTGTCGGAGAACAAAGATCCCACAAGCCAGGGGGCATGGTCAAAAATAAATAAAATAAAGCTTCAAAGTATTTCATTGTTTAGATGTATTACATATATAAATCAATATCATAATGATAAATATTTAGATTATTTCTGATTATTTGCTTTTACGGTGCTACACTGAACAACCTTGTATATAGATCTCTGCTTAACTCTGTTAGCAAACCTGTAGGAAGGTTTCTATAAGTAATATACAGAAAATATATTCAGAAGTTATTATGCATCCCAGTAATGTCCAGTTAGAAAATGTAGTAAAAATAAAGTCATTCATGACAGCAACAAAAACAAATATATTTAGAAGTATAACAAGAAAAAATGTACTAGCTGAAAATGAACAACATAAATTAATTCGGTCATATCAATTATATATTTAATGTATCTTAATGGAATCAATTAAATTAACTGAAGAACATACAAGAATATCTAAATGAAAGAAAAAATATAAATGTTTGGAGTTGGAAAGACTAAAAATAAAAATGTAATTTACACAAATTATGAAGTCAATATATTCCTATTATATTCCAATAGGATTTCATTGTTATGGAATTTGACAAGTTGTTTCTAAAACTCATCTCAAAAAGAATACCACAAAAATATTTTTAAGACTGAGGAAAGACTAATATAATGAAAATTGTGTGCTGCTTGTTCAAAAATAGGCAAGATAATAATAGAATAGAGAACAAAAATAGATCCTCCCATGTAGGAATTTAATATAAGATGAAGGTAGCATTTCAAATATATAGAAAAAAGAAATCTTTTCAATAATTTATGTAAGGACAATTAGTTATCCAGTTAGCAAAAGTATATAGTTATAATTAATTTTTTTCTTCACACCATATGCAAAAGTAAATTCCAGATGGATTATATTACATTATGACTTATAAAATGATAAAGATATCAGAAACAAGTAGAATAATTTATTGATAACCTTGGGATAGGGAAGACCTTCCTAAACAACATGCATAACACAAAAGTCATAAGGGAAAAGATAGATAATTTAACCATATCAAAATAAAAAATTTCTGGACAATAAAACACATCATGCCCTATCAAAATTACAAGTCTTTCATGCAGAAATGGAAATGCCAATCCTAAAATTCATATGGAATTACAAGGGATCCTGAATAGCCAAAATAATCTTGAAAAAGGATATATTTGAAGGACTTTACCCTTCAAGATATACTACAAAGCTACAACAGTAAAAAAAAAGCGGGGGAGGGTTTGTAATGGCATCAAGATAGACACAAGGACCATTAGAATAAAATTGAGATCCAGGAGTAAATCCATACATCAATGGCCAATTGCTTTTTGACAAGAATGCCAACTCAATTCAATAGAGAAATATTTTTTTCTTCAAAAAATGGCTGAGACAACTGGATCTGCATATGCAAAAGAATAAAATCAGACCCTTACCTCATGTCATATACAAGACAGCTAACTCAAAATGGACCTAAACTTAAGAGCTAAAACTATTTCAAAAGTCTTTGAACAAGCATTAGGGAAAATCTTTATGACTATAATTTTATGAATATGAAAGCAAAAGCTGCTGCTGCTGCTAAGTTGCATCAGTCGTGTCCGACTCTGTGCGACCCCATAGACGGCAGCCCACCAGGCTCCCCCGTCCCTGGGATTCTCCAGGCAAGAACACTGGAGTGGGTTGCCATTTCCTTCTCCAATGCATGAAAGTGAAAAGTGAAAGTGAAGTCGCTCAGTCATGTCCAACTCTTAGCGACCCCATGGACTGCAGCCTACCAGGCTCCTCCGTCCATGGGATTTTCCAGGCAGGAGTACTGGAGTGGGGTGCCATTGCCTTTTCCAGATACCAAAAGCACAGGCAATAAAGGAAGAAAAGAGCTTTTGTGCATCAAAGGAGATGATCAAGAAAGTGAGAAGACAACCTACAGAATAGGAGAAATTATTTGCAGATATATCTCTGATAAGGGTCTAGTATCCAGAAAAAATAAAGAATTCCTAAAACTCAACACCCTCTTGATGAGAGTGAGAGAGGAGAGTGAAAAAGCTGGCTTTAAATTCAATATTCGAAAAACTAAGATCATGGCATCTGGTCCCATCACTTCATGACAAATAGAAGGGGGAAAAAGTGGAAGCAGTGACAGATTTTATTTTCTTCGGCTCCATCACTGCAGACAGTGACTGCAACCATGAAATTAAGAGGTTTGCTCCTTGGGAGGAAAACTATGACAAACCTAGAAAGCATATTAAAAAGCAGAGACATCACTTTGCCGACAGAGGTCCAATAGGCAAAGCTATGGTTTTTCTAGTAGTCATGTACAAATATAGTGTTGGATCATAAAAGAAGGTTGAGCACCAAAGAATTGATCCTTTCGAATTGTGGTCCTGGACAAGACTCTTGAGAGTCCCTTGGACTGCAAGGAGATTAAAAGTCAATCCTAAAGGAATTAGTCCTGAATATTCACTGGAAGGACTGATGCTGAAGCTGAAACTCCAATACTCTGGCCACCTGATGTGAAGAGCTGACTCTTTGAAAAAGACCCTGATGCTGGGAAAGACTGAAGGCAAAAGGAAAAAGGAGTTGGGGCAGAAGAGGAAATGGTTAGATAACATCACCGAGACTCAGTGGACATGAATCTGAACAAACTCTGGGAGACAGTGAAGGACAGGGGAGCCAGGCATGCTACAGTCCATGGGGTCACAAAAAGTCAGATACAACCTAGTGACTGAACAACAACAAAAATAACCCAATTCAAAAAATGAGCAAATAATTTGAATAGACATTTCTTCAAAGAAGATATACAAAAGACCAATAAACACATGAAAGAGTGCTCAGTGTTGTTATTCATTCAGTTCAGTTCAGTTCAGTCACTCAGTCGTGTCCGACTCTTTGCGACCCCATGAATCGCAGCACGCCAGGCCTCCCTATCCATCACCAAATCCCAGAGTTCACTCAGACTCACATCCATCGAGTCAGTGATGCCATCTAGTCATCTCATCCTCTGTCGTCCCCTTCTCCTCCTGCCCCCAATCCCTCACAGCATCAGAGGCTTTTCCAATGAATCAACTCTTTGCATGAGGTAGCCAAAGTCCTAGAGTTTCAGCTCTAGCATCATTCCTTCCAAAGAAATCTCAGGGCTGATTTCCTTCAGAATGGACTGGTTGGATCGCCTTGCAGTCCAAGGGACTCTCAAGAGTCTTCTCCAACACCACAGTTCAAAAGCATCAATTCTTCAGTGCTCAGCTTTCTTCACAGTCCAACTCTCACATCCATACATGACCACAGGAAAAACCGTAGCCTTGACTAGACGGACCTTTGTTGGCAAAGTAATGTCTCTGCTTTTGAATATGCTATCTAGGTTGGTCATAACTTTCCTTCCAAGGAGTAAGCGTCTTTTAATTTCATGGCTGCAGTCACCATCTGCAGTGATTTTGGAGCTCAAAAAAATAAAGTCTGACACTGTTTCCACTCTTTCCCCATCTATTTCCCATCTATTCCCCATGCTAGTAAAGTAATGCTCAAAATTCTCCAAGCCAGGCTTCAGCAATACGTGAACCATGAAATTCCTGATGTTCAAGCTGGTTTTAGAAAAGGCAGAGGAACCAGAGATCAAATTGCCAACATCTGCTGGATCATGGAAAAAGCAAGAGAGTTCCAGAAAAACATCTCTTTCTGCTTTCTTGACTATGGCAAAGCCTTTGACTGTGTGGATCACAATAAACTGTGGGAAATTCTGAAAGAGATGGGAATACCAGACCACCTGACCTGCCTTTTGAGAAATCTGTATGCAGGTCAGGAAGCAACAGTTAGAACTGGACATGGAACAACAGACTGGTTCCAAATAGGAAAAGGAGTACATCAAGGTTGTATATTGTCACCCTGCTTATTTAACTTATATACAGAGTACATCATGAGAAACGCTGGACTGGAAGAAGCACAAGCTGGAATCAAGATTGCCAGGAGACATATCAATAACCTCAGATATGCAGATGACACCACCCTTATGGCAAAAAGTGAAGAGGAAATCAAAAGCCTCTTGATGAAAGTGAAAGTGGAGAGTGAAAAAGTTGGCTTAAAGCTCAACATTCAGAAAATGAAGATCATGGCTTCTGGACCCATCACTTCATGGGAAATAGATGGGGAAACAGTGGAAACAGATATTTGTATAATCTTGTTCATAATGGGGCTTCCCCAGTGGCTCAGCAAGTAAAGAATCCGCCTGCAACGGAGGAGACATAGGAGACTCAGGTTCGATCCCTGCATCAGGAGGATCCTCTGGAGGAGGTAATGGCAACCTACTCCAGAATTCTTGCCTGGAGAACCCCATGGACAAAGAAGCCTGGCGGGCTACAGTCTGTGCAATTGCAAAGAGTCGGAGATGACTGAAGCGACTTAGCATGCATGCACGAGCACAGGCACAGGGTCATAATAATATTATTCACACACACAAAAAAGTGGAAACAACTCGTGTCCATTAACAGGTGAATAAATAAGCAAAATGCGGTTTATACATACAGTGAAATGTTATTCAGCCATAAAAAGCAATGAAGTTCTGATACATGCTATAACTTCTATGAACCTTGAAAATTTATACCACATGAAATGTCAGACACAAAAGGACAAATATTTTGTGACCACTTATATAAAATGTATAGAATAGTAAATTCATGAAAACAGAATGTAGATTAAAGGTTACAGAGGCATGTGGAGGAAATGGGTAGTTATTACTTAATGTTTGCAGAATTTCTGTTTGAGATGATGAAACAGTTTTAGAAATAGTGGTAATGGTTTTACAACATGATGAATGTAATTAATGCCACTGAACTATTGTACACTTAAAAATGATTAAAATGGTAATATATGTATATATTTTTAGGCTGCTCCCTGTGATCTTAGTTCCCTGACTAGGGATAGGACCTGTACTCCCTGCTGTTGAAGTGTGGAGTCTTAACCACTGGACCAGGGAAGTCCTTAAAATAGTAATTTTACGTTATATATTTTTTTTTATCAAAAAAAGACACTATGTACAAAGTAAAAAGAGAGGCAAATAGAGAGGTAGATGAGGAGAAAATGTTTGCAACATGTATAACAAATTAGTAAAAATCCAAAGGATGTAAAGAACTTCCACAAGTCAGCTGAAGAGCAGAAAACCTAATATAAAAATGGGCAATGATTTTTATCGAAGAACAAAACCAAATGGTCCACACACAAAAATTATGCACAACTAGTGAAATGTAAGTTAAAGTATGAATGAGAGGTCATGTTACAGTCATCAGATCGGTAAAAATTAAGAAATTTATTAATATTTAGAGTTGGTGAGGGTGTGGGAAATGGAACCATCATTCCTGCTGGTGGGAGTGTAAACAGACCTAACCTCTTGGGTGGGCACTTTGGCTACATCATAGTCACACACACACACACACACACAGAATCATTCAAACACACCCTTGGTCCCAGTAGTTGCACTCCAATATATGACAAGATGCATGGTTATATATGGTATACTCAAAAGATGGAATTCAGTACAACCCAAAGAAGAAACTGGATCTGTGTGTCCTAACATTGGAAGTATATGTCTGAAATACTTCATAATACTTTTTAAAATCCAACAGGTTTATTTTTTTGTTTCTAATGTTTATGTTTTGTCTCTAAATGATGAGATTAAAGGTTCAGACTGTTGTTTGCAAGCAGTTTTCACAAATGACACCTATGAGAGTAGACTGGCTTTATTCTCCATACACAAAAAGCCATCATGTCTGCTTTTTTTCTCTTTCTTCTAGCTGTGGCTTTGTAGTCTCTGTGACATCTGGATATGCTGTATATAAATTTTGATTGGATGAATGCAAGAATCTGGTAACAAGCATCTTTAGACAGATTTACAGGTTTATTTTTATGCTTCTCTTTAAATAGTTGTTTATGTCTATAATCAATGGTCCACCAAAGATTATGAATTAAACAATATAGAACTAAAAAGTAAATGGTTTAGAAGCATGAAGAGGTCAAAACGCTCAGGGTTTGAGGGAAACAAGATCATCTGTAGCTGATGGGGTCCTAGGACCCCCAACCTTCCTCACAAACCACATGAACACACTGTTGACTATTACTTTAAAGGGAAAACAATGTTTGGAATGGGATACTGAAGCTATATCCACCAAGGAGAGAAACTTGTGATTTGGGCATCAGTCAATATGGGTAAATGTAAACAGTGCTTTGAAATGGATGGGAAAGATGACCCCTTTTCATTTTCCAAAAAGTTAGGTCAAAGTTACATGAATAAGAGGAATACAAACATCTTTGGTAGATGAGACGTGGCAGAGGTGAAGTGGAATAGAAATGGCTAGAGGGTCCTTCACATGGAAGTTAAATCCTCAAGATGTTGAAGTATATTTGCTTTTAGCTGTGTTTAAGAGAAAACCAAACACAGCCCAAGATGAAGCTTCTTCCCACAGCGTTCACCCTCCCTCCAGGCAGCAGGCAGGCCACACCTCACCCTTCTGCCTAGCCACCAGGCTCAGTGAAAACAGTTGGCTATGAAATTTCCAAGGTACTAGTAGGGTCTAAGACTGGATGAGCTGGAGACACCACTGGAAAAGCTTCCAGGGAGGGAACCATGAGAGATGAGGAGGGGAAACAGGTGGGATTGCCTCTGCAGTCTCTTTCTTGAGGGCCCGGCTATTACTGAGGGATCAGGGGAAAGGGGCAGAGTAATTGAGACCCACTTCCACTTGCAGCCCCCAACCCCCGCACCGCCCCCCCCCCAGCTTTCTAAGGTTTGGGCTGCTGACCTATGTGAAAAGCAGCTGATCCAGCGTGCTGCAGTTTGAGGACAGTGTGCGAGGAGGTATCTGACCCAGGTGAGGAGTGTCCCTACCCACATCATGGTCAGAGGTGGTCAGTGCATAGTTCTTACTTGAAGCACAGCAGTGAAAAGTGGCTGCCCCTCCCCTCCAAAAAAAGATTCAGTGTTAAATTCACGGAGTTTAAGGAACCTGAGTCAACCAGAAGTAGATGTCTCAGAGGCCAAAGAGAGACCTAAGCCATAAATTGTGGGATCATCAGCTTAGGGATGGAAGTGAATGAGGTCATCCAAAGAGAGTATGCAGTGAAGAGAGGGCCTGTGAGGGAACCTGGAGGACACCAGTATTTCAGGGTGTTCTAACCCAGTCAAAGACCACCGGGGACAATCCATAGTCCAGTGGAGTCAGGTTTATTGACCCATTGCTATGAGGAAGACAGCACATCAGAGGAATCATGGAGTGTCCTACCAAACAGAAAAAGAGTTCTTATAGGATCTGAGAGAGGTGGAATTAGGTGAAATGTAAATCAGGCAGTAGTTAATAGCTCAAAGCAAACCAAAGCTGTGTGTAAAGTAGCCTACATCAGGTCTGGACTGCTCAGTGGACTCAGGGTCTTGTTTCCTTGGAAACAATAAAGTTAAGGCTCATGTGGAATACATGTTTAGAAGTCCCTTTTCTGAATCTCTCCACACCTGGGTTTTAAACCCTGTCCTCTTAGTGATTTAGCTCTTCCAGGCAAGAGTTGCATTCCTATTCTAAAAGCAAAATTTCTGATATTCTATGATTTTAGAAAACAAAATTGCTCAGTGAGTAAGAAAGAAATAGTCACTCCACGAAGAGGGTTGTTACGGTATTTTATAGCTGCAGTATGTCCCTGGGAAAAATTTTGTTTCTTATTAATTTTGCGGCTGGCTTTCTCTCTGTCTGTTATTCCAGCCTGATGAATACCACAGCAGGTTTTTACAGCCTGAACTAATTTTTAGATTTTCAAGGGACACACAAAGGAGGTGGAATCTGCAAAGACTGAGTAGGCAATGTGGACAAAAAAAAATGTTGCCTGTCAAGTAAGTAAACAAAAATGTTTCCTGCTGTCAAGTCATCAGCCCCTGCAGTTACCCCCTACAATGGGCGCACCCTGAGGGGGAGTTCTGGATGGAGAAAAACAGTATACTAACCCTAGATAGTTTAAGATGCATCAGTTCAGTTCAGTTGCTCAGTCATGTCCAACTCTTTGTGACCCCGTGGACTACAGCACACCAGGCCTCCCTGTCCATCGCCAACTCCTGGAGTTTACTCAAGCTCATGTCCATTGAGTCAGTGATGCCATCCAACCATCTCATCCTCTGTCGTCTACTTCTCCTGCCTTCAATCTTTCCCAGCATCAGGGTCTTTTCCAATGAGTCAGTTCTTCACATCAGGTAGCCAAAGTATTGGAGTTTCAGCTTCAGCATCAGTTCTTCTGATGAATATTCAGGAGTGATTTCCTTTAGGATGGACTAGTTGGATCTCCTTGCTGTCCAAGGGACTGTCAAGAGTCTTCTCCAACACCACAGTTCAAAAGCATCCCAAAGGAATAATTTCAGTGAGCCTAGACTCTTGCATTTTCCCATACATAAAAGGGCACTAAGAGTTAATTTGTGACGTCTGGTTTCTTGTGTATGAATAGCAATAATCTTTGGATGTTCACTATACATTTTTTTTTTTTTCAGGAAAAATTCCTTGCTCCTCCCTTACCTCTTTTGAACAGTCCTTCAGAGCTATCTGAGAGGCTGCCATCCCAAATTATAGTCCTCAGTAAGGCTACAAATAAAACGTAGTTCTCAACTTTTACGTGGTACTTTTTTTCAGTCCAGAGTAGAAAGAAAACTATAAAGTCTTAGGTCTCACAAACCAGGAAGATGATTGCTGATTATGAACACTGTGCACTGTGGAATAAGGTGGCCACTAGCCATAGCGGAAACTCCAGTACTTTGGCCACCTGATGCAAAGAACTAACTCACTGGAAAAGACCCTGATGCTGGGAAAGATCGAAGGCAGGAGGAGAAGAGGACGATAGAGGATGAGATGGTTGGATGGCATCACCGACTCAATGGACATGAGTTTGAGTAGGCTCCAGGAGTTGGTAATGAACAGGGAAGCCTGGCAGGCTGCAGTCCATGGGGTCGCACAGAGTCGGAAGCAACTGAGCGACTGAGCTGAGCCCATAGGTGGCTATTTAAATTTAACTAAAAGTAATTAATTGGTTTTAATTTTTAAATAAATTCAAATCTTTTTCTTTCTTCATGGCACTTAACCTCATGTCAAATGTTCAGTAGCCACAGGCTAGTCTCTACCCTATTGGACAGTGCTGCTGCTAAGTCACTTCAGTCGTGTCCGACTCTGTGCGACCCCATAGACGGCAGCCCACTAGGCTCCTCTGTCCCTGGGATTCTCCAGGCAAGAACACTGGAGTGGGTTGCCATTTCCTTCTCCAATGCATGAAAGTGAAAAGTGAAAGTGAATTCGCTCAGTCGTGTCTGACTCTTTGCGACCCCATGGGCTGCAGCCTACCAGGCTCCTCCGTCCATGGGATTTTCCAAGCAAGAGTACTGGAGTAGGTGGCCATTGCCGTCTCCAATTGGACAGTGCAGCTGTAGAAAATCTCCATCGTTACAAGCAGTAAGAGAACTGAGAGTCACAGGCGATGGTGACCCCTGGGAGTGTAGTATCACCCCAACACTCAGCCCAGCAGAGTTATTCTTTTCGTTTGACAGCTACCGTGTAACTGTAGCTTGAACCACGACCAAGGCTAAAAGCCGGAGGCTCCACCGCTTCTTCACGATTCCCTTCCTGCACAAACTACCATCGCCACACTCTATCTCCCAGCAAGCCCCAGGCCCGTCTTCTGAGACGCTCGCCTCTTGGACTTCTGGGAAATGTAGTTTAAGCAGAGTTCCAACTCCGGGAAGGTTCTAGCCACGAACTAAGGCTCCCATGAGGCAGTGCGTGGTCAGTTCCACTGCAATTCACCGCGGCCGCCAAGTGTGCCATGAGGGGCCCGAAAGTCTGCACCAGAGTCTTAGCGCAACGGTGACTTGAGATGCAGGAGTCTGGAGGGACAGTGCTGTGCCTCTCCCTGCCACTGCTTAGATCTCCGCCGCTCCGGAGTTGCAGAGACGCCTCAACCCAAGGCGGAGCCGACCGGGCCCCAGGGAACCGTAGTTACACTCCAGCCACAACCACTAGGGGACTTGAAAGCAGCGTCCGACGGCGATCGGTGGGGCGATCCCTGACGGGAAGCGCACGCGCAAATGCCGGGCCTCAGGGCTTCTGTAAACACCGAAGAGCGCCTGCGCGAACGGAGCGCCTGGGGATGGACACGCGGGGGCGCCTTAGCAAAGATAACAGTAATAAACAGTAACGTAACGGTCCCGTTATTTTTCTGCCCCCCCCCCCCTTTTTTAAATGGTTTGCTAAGCACAGCTCCCTTCATTGAGCACTCATTTTACCAGTGGGACAGCGGGTCAGAGAAAGTGATACAGCGAGAGTCCTAGCATCTTTGCGTGTGAGCGACCAACGATGGTTCAGGATGCAAGGACTCTAGACTCTGTCTTTGAGTTGCTGTGTGACCTTGGTAGTTCTGTTCCCCTGAGGACCTACGCTTTCTGATTTGAAAATGGAAATAGGATATTGGAAGGATCAAATAAGATGCAGAAATGAAACTAAGTTGCCGAGCAATCTATAAGGGCAGATTATTATAATCGGGGGATTGCAGATTGAGGAACTATTTCATCATACTACAAATTGCAAAACTCAGGGGCCCCTACAGGGGCAGGAGCTTGCTCCAGGTCTCAGCAGTCTGTGAGCAAGGGCTAAAACCTAGGCTGCCAGCGTTTGGGCTTGGAGCCCTTCCCTGCACCTCCTGGATTAGTGTCTTTTTTGCATACAGGCTTAGAGAGACAGACTGTGCCCAGAGTCTAGAGAAGCCCTTATTACTAATCCTCCTACCTGCTGGGCCTAGTGGAGGAAGATCCTGCTCTGTTGAGATGACTACCAAAGGCATGAAATTAAGGAGGAACTGGAGAATCCTGGAGACAGAGGACAGTGTGGCAGAAGCTGTACAGATCCTACTTCTCAGAAGAGTGGCCCAGGTAAGGGAAGGAGATCAGATGTGACAGATGAGGGGCTAATGTTAAGGGGACCGACCCTGAATGGAAAAGGGTGGTCTCTATTTCTGAACCTGAGAGGAATTGGGTGCTCAGATGATTCCATCTGGGGCTCTGACAGCTGCCCATGACAGCTGGAGGTGGTACCTGTGCTGGCTTGGATGCTGAGAGGAGGTGATGCAGGTTGAGCTGAGAGGCTTTAGGAGCCACTCGCCCACCAGGTGGAGCTGTCAGGTGGCATCGTGGGCAAAGCATACCACCAACCAAGATACTGACCTCTCTGTCCCTTGGAGCGGGGCTGTGCCCAGTTGTCTCTCTGGAGTGCTCTTAGAAGTTCTGGACATAGGTGTGGGAGGGGCTTGGAGCCGCTAAGGTCCGGTTGCAAATGGGGCCTCCTCAGGCAAGTCACGAAAGGAAGGTGTTTGTAGAAATAGAAATTCAAGATCTTCCCCACCTCTAACTGTCTCATTCTCTGGGCCTTCACTTGTCTCTGTTTTCAGCAGGGGAAACTGAGGCTAATGGAAGAAAACATTCTCTTCAGGACACACAAGGAGCTGGCGTAAAACTGGACTAGGATAGGGATCTTTCCATGACATGGCAGCGATCAAACATCTTCATCAAACATTTATTGAGTGTCTAATGTATACGCTGAGAAGAGCTACTTTAGGGTACAAACAGAAGCCAGGATTGCAGTCAGACTCAGCTTTTAACTTGCCCTCCCAGTGACTTAATGCTGTGATCCTTGGTGAGTCACTACCCTACTCTGAGCCTCACTGTCTCTAGAGTGGGAGTGGTAAGCCGTATCCAGGGCTGTCTGAAGTGTAACTATGAATTAAATGAGTTAAGAACTGTTAAGTGCATATAACAGCACTAGGCCCATGGTACCCGCTCAGTAACTAAGCCGCTCTTTGTTACTCATGAACATAGGTGGAGGCCAGCTGGAGATAGGGTTCTCCCAGAGTCCAGCAGGGGCGGAGATGCCACCACCCCTGGTCTGTCTGCCTCCCAGATACCTCCACTCTGCGCCCAGGCAGCCTGTGTTTATGAAAGTTGAGGCGGGGGACACTTGCATCCCCATTTCTCCCTCTGGCACTAGGAACCTGGCGGGGAGCATTTTACACCTCCACACACATATGATTCATGTTCCTGATGACCTGGGTCCAGAGTTAAGGTGATTCTTGCCCAGTACAGCTGTACAGTACAGCCCTGGGCAGTGAGACCAGAACCATGACCCTTCCTCCCTGCAGGGCAGATGTCCCAAAAGGCTGACAGCAGGGTCTTGACCTGTGTGTGTTCCCTGAACAGAGCAGGAGCTGGGGGCAGAGAGGCCCCTGGGTGGAAGACAGGGCCCAATATCAGATACCCTCCCCCCAGCTCACCCCGTTTGAAGGTGGTGGTCTGGTCCATTGGTACTTTCAGCTCTGGTCCAGGCCACCCTAGTGGAGGTCTGGTTCAAACCCCTTATTTATAGAGAAGGAAAGAGATGACCACCGAGCTCACCCAGAGCCCCACAGTAAGGTGGGGGTGAGTCTAGGCCAGAACTCAGGTATCGTGGTGTTTGGCCAGGGCTCTGCCTGGCAGCTGGTTGGGAGGGGGCAGGCCTTGGCTCCATCTCTCTTTTCCCCCTGCCACTGCAGTCACACTTGGAGCCAGATGTGGACACCTGGGTGGGTTGTGGGTTGGGGCACAGCAGGGTGGGGGTGGGTGCACAGACAGGTAAAGGGAAGGGGAGTGCAGGACCTGGTCAGAGAGCAGTCCAGAGCCGAGCTGGGGTGGGTGGACTGGGGAGCTCTCAGTGGTGTGTGTGTGGCTGCTGCAGGATTCTAGGGCCTTATTAATCAGTCTGAGGCAGCAGGAGATAAAAATACCGTGGGAGCACACTCCTGGAGGAGGGTAGCAAAGCAGATTCAGTAATGAGTCACAGAGCCCAAGCCCTAAATTTAGAAGGTGCTGAAGGAGGCAGCCGCCCCCGGGGAAGCACCCTGGAGATGCCCACTAAGCAGGGGTACCAGTGCCTGAGGGCAGAGGGCAGTGGTTGGCAGGAGTCCCCAACACAGCAATGCCCAGGAAAGCTGGGCTTCTTCTAGGCCTGCCCCAGGTACGAATTTTGGACCTCAAAATGAACCCAGACCCAGTCTTCAGCCCCACTCACTGACAGAGCTCCTAGCAAGCCTTCCCCACATGAGCCCTTCAAAGGGTCCTAGAAACCAGCCCCGGGGGCGTGGACATCTCAGTACTGTCCTGCCTGCTGGCTGGGCACAGCCAGGCTCCCTGGGGCCTGCTGCTGTCCTGGTGCCCTGTTGTCAGACACTGAGAAGGGGGCTGTGTGGATGCAAGGAGCTCATGTCGTTGAGTGAAGGCCTCCCAAAGGGGACCCATCCAGGCCTTTGTAGCTCTGTTGGGAATTGGGGTGAGGGAGGGGGGCAAGATGTTATAATGGCCACTTCTGCTTTATTCTCAGCCCTCCAGGTTCCAGGTGAACTTAGATTGTTTCTTTTTCTCCAGGTCAGAAGAGGGAGGCACTGCCTCCAGGTCAAGGAGCAGAGACTTAGAAAAGAGGCTATGCCTTGGGGACAGCTGCCAGACCTGGGGTAAGGGAGCTTAGGAGACAAGAATTGATAGTAGCTGTGGCGTTTATTGCGGAGAAGGCAATGGCACCCCACTCCAGTACTCCTGCCTGGAAAATCCCATGGACGGAGGAGCCTGGAAGGCTGTAGTCCATGGGGTCGCTGAGGGTCGGACACAACTGAGCGACTTCACTTTCACTTTTCACTTTCATGCGTTGGAGAAGGAAATGGCAACCCACTCCAGTGCTCTTGCCTGGAGAATCCCAGGGACAGGGGAGCCTGGTGGGCTGCCGTCTATGGGGTCACACAGAGTCGGACACGACTGAAGTGACTTAGCAGCAGCAGCAGTGGCGTTTATTGAGCGCTTGTTGCTTGCCAGGCACTGTGCTAAGCTCTCCACGTGCATGAACTCACTTCATCCTGGAGGCAATGATCTAAGTTCTATTAGCCTACTTGTTCATAGGTGTGGGAGTACCAAGACAGAGAGGTTAAGTAACTTATTCTAGATCACACAGTAAGAGGTTCTAACCTAGACGGCCTAGCTCCCTAGCTCAGGCTCTTAGCCATTATGCTAGACTGCTGAGCAGGGTATTTTACCCCATCTGTGCTGCCTCCTCTCCTGTCCTTCCCTCCCAGTCCTCCAGGAACTGGGAGCTTCTCTCTGGGCCTTGCAGGGTCTTGATGCCCAGGGTGCTCCTAGGCTTGGAGGAAAGAAGAGCTCTACTGCATGCACCCCCCACCATGCAGGACTCCACAGTTTACAGAGCCCACCCAGCTGCCCCAGGCCAGGAGAGAGGCATCTTAAGCACCTCAGCAGGAAAACAGACCAGAAAGGTGCCAGGCCTTGCCCACAGTCGGTGGGGCCCAGAGTAGAACCATGGGGACTTCCTCTTTGGGAGGGCCCCAGACCCAGATGGCTAGCACCCACTCTGCAGGCTCGGTCCTCCTCCTGCTAATGTCTGTTAGGCACTGCCGCCTGCAGGAACCCAGTTCGATTGCTGGGTCGATGCAACCTTCTGAAAGCCCTGGAGTTTTCTGTCAGAGGCTCTTGATCCATCTGCCTGACCCCAGGCCCTGCCTTCAGCTCTGTGCTCAGGCTGGATGGCAGTGGGGGTGGAGGTGTCTTTGTGTGTCTTTGGGGAGGACTAGGTTGTCTGGCCCTTTTACCAGGGCAAGAGCTCCAGCCCTGGGATGACGCTTTCTTTTCTGGAAGCGCCCCCCCACACCTTCCTTCTTCTGGTTTCTTCATATTTTTTCATCTCAAAGCTGAGCCCGCAGTGCCCTGACAGAACAGTTTCCACCTCCTGGAACTAGAGGGGCCTCTTGGGGAGCTATTAGTATCACCCTTGAATGGGGGAAGGGTCAGAGGGCCCACCCCTAAACCCCTAGGCTATTGTTCCTGGTGGGAAGAGGCTCTTTTGAGAGGCCTGCTTGAGGAGCTCAGACCTGCCAGGGACACAGCCTGGCCCAGGTGTAATAAGACTTCCCTTACACCCCTTCTACCCCCTGCCGGAGATCACATGTGGGGATACCACAAATAGGTTGTTTCTTGCTGGGCCTTATTTTCCTCATTTTTCAAATGGGGCTAAGAGTCCCAGCATGACCTTCCACCTAAGGTTATTGTGAAGGTTAGACAAAATGAGTGTGGTAGACTCTTACTCTGCCCCAGGACCTCTTCACAGAGAGGGATGTGCCAGGCCATTTGTGTGTGTGTGTGTGTGTGCAACAGCTGTAACCCAGGTGCTGACCTCATTCCCAGGGCAGGCAAGAGACTGAGGTCTGTGAGGGGACTGGTGTGTAGCTCTTTGAGGCTGTGTGATGTGGGTACGACAGGGCCCCAGGTGTAAGGTTGCCAGACTTAGCAAATACTTGAAACATGCTAACAGTGATTTTCCTTATCTGAAAATCAAGTTTCAAGATGTGTCCTGTGTTTTATCTGGCAAGCCTACTTGGGTGACCTGGCGTGCTCAAGCCAGCGTGCCCCTGGTGGATTCCCCCGCGTGAGACTGAGATGGTATGTGGCTGTGTGGACTGAGGCAGGAGATGGGTGTGATCAACTGGGGTCGTTTCAGCGGGGCTCCGAAAAGCTTCGATACCATAGTCCTTCATGTCAGCGTGGAGAAGAATCCAGCGAGAGCAAAGTAGTAGATAAGAAATGATTTATGAGAATAAAACCCTTGTGAGGCTTACAAGCAGATGGGTGGGAAGTGCCCCCAGAACTTAGTGGGCTGCTGTTTTATAATCAAAGGAAAAGTGGGGAGGGGGAGAAGACCTTCTTTGTCTCTCTTGAGTAGACGTGACGTTTCCATCAGCAGCTCCTCCGCAGACAGGGCAGGGAAGTTTACTTGTCCCTCCCTGTATGGTTAGGCCAGGACTGTCATAGGACTTTCGAAAAATTTCTTCAGGTCTCAGTACAGTGAGGGTCTTTCATTTTGAAAAGTCACCTTCCCATAAATGATGGGGTTTTTTTTATGTGTGCACAGAGCCTGCTTTGGGGGTCATTAACTTACTGAGCTCACTGGTCTGGATGTGGGTCTCATGCCACCACTGTTTTATTGTTTGGGGGCATGTTCTGTGCTCTGTTGCATGGTTTTATTGCTAAGCAAGCCTGCTTAGTTTTGTGGTTAAGCAAACCTGCTTTTTCAAGTAATCATTAATTTACAGGAGTTTCCCATATTTTTCTACTTATAATCCCCTAGTGGGATTAACTATTTAATCACTTATTTTTGTCCCTCTATTCTGTCACCCAGGAGATCAGCCCTGGGTGTTCTTTGGAAGGAATGATGCTGAAGCTGAAACTCCAGTAATTTGGCCACCTCATGAGAAGAGTTGACTCTTTGGAAAAGACTGATGCTGGGAGGGATTGGGGGCAGGAGGAGAAGGGGATGACAGAGGATGAGATGGCTGGCTGGCATCACTGACTCAATGGACGTGAGTTTGGGTGGACTCCAGGAGATGGTGATGGACAGGGAGGCCTGGCGTGCTGCGATTCATGGGGTCGCAAAGAGTCGGACACGACTGAGCGACTGAATTGAACTGACTGATTCTGTTCGTATCACAGCACTTGGCTGTGTCAGCGTCACCAGCAGGAGAGGGGATGTGGGTAACTCTGACTGTGTGCTCTGTGTTTCCCTGAGGCTCTAGCAGCTCATTCAGGGCAGTGTTTGAGCTGTTTACTCAGTGAGGCCCAGCAGGGGTAGGAGACCCACCCTGGGCAAACACTCAGATCCGGCTCCAGGTGGGACTAGGGTGCTGAACCTGTTGCTGCCTGCCATCAAACTGTAAAGGACACATCCCTCAAGGCCATGCCAGCCCTGGGGGCCTCAGAGTGCTCTGTCCTCAGCCGTTCCAGGGGGGCCTCTGGAATCCCCTCTCTGCTGCTTCCTGGTGACATCACACAGGTCATTGCTCAGTCTTCTAGAACGGTGCCCCCAGGATACAGCCTCGTTCCCCTAGGCAACCTGGGAATTTTCTCACCCAAACTGGCAAGGCTGGTTACCCCAGAGGAGAGGAGCTTGGGGAAGAAGGGGTCAGGGGGGCCTTCTCCTCATCTCCCAGAGGGGAGATCGAGGCAGCCCTCCATCTGTCTGACTAGATGGTGAGTAGGAGGGAGCACCAGGAGCAAGTCAGGACATGGAAGCCCTTCATTGTCTAGGACACTTGGGCAGGGGAGGAATCTTGAAGAAGGTGGTGACTGCCCCCAAGGTCACCCCTAGGGTAGTGAAAGAGGTGGCATATAAGTGGGGAGCACGGACAGAGCCTTGGGTTAGGAGCTGGGAGACCTAAGATCTTATCTGTGCTCTGACCCTGCTGCTTGGGCCTTTGTTTCTTCATCTGTACAGTTAGGGGCTGTGGCCAGGTGATGTTAGTCTGCAGGTCTTTAGTCTTGATGGGAGCTCAGTGAGGGGAGTTGAGAGAGCAGTGTTATGGACCAGGTCATGGATGGCTCCAGGCAGGTGTCCTGACTCTGTTCCAACAGCTGGCAGGGGTCAGTGAGCAAGAACTGGTGTGAATATCTCCAAACAACCCCCCACCCCATTCCGGGAGTCCTACCGGGTACTTGTGGTCCCCAGATGGCTTCTGTCTTACTTTAATTTAGGGGCGTCCCTATGCCTCCCACACCTCAGCTTCTCTCTGTGAGGGGCACTTGTAAAACCCACACTTGCTCAGCGCCCTGGGCCATGATTCCTCGCATTCTTATGATGCCTCTCAGCTTGCTAAGCACCTTCTCTTTCTCCTACATGCTCCCGCCTTCCACCCGACTCTGAGTCCTGCTTGGTGTTGTCCCCATCCTGGGGCTGGGGCCCGGAAGGGCACCTCCACCCAATCCACTTTCTATTGACCCCTGTGACTGGGACAGGGGCTGCAGGGGCAGACAGGGTCATGCTTTGCCAACATTTTCCACTGTTTACTCTTTCATGAGAACCTTAACAACCATCCTATCAAGGTATTTCCTTAACACTTTTTGTAGGAATTATGCCGTTTTTGAACAGTGTATTTATTCCTCCCTACCTTTCCCCTTCTTTTTAGTAATTTGGGCATGAAACCAACATGTATACAACTCTTTTCCTTGCAATAATTCTCAGAGAGTAGGTATTATTATTCTAGATGAAGAAACTGAAACTCAGACAGGACATGTCACCTGCTCTTGGTCACACGTTTAGGAAATGGTATCAACAGGATTTGAACCCAGGTCCACTTTGCACCGGAGAAGGCAATGGCACCCCACTCAGTACTCTTGCCTGGAAAATCCCATGGATGGAGGAGCCTGGTAGGCTGCAGTCCATGGGGTCGCTAAGAGTTGGACACGACTGAGCGACTTCACTTTCACTTTTCACTTTCATGCATTGGAGAAGGAAATGGCAACCCACTCCAGTGTTCTTACCTGGAGAATCCCAGGGACGGGGGAGCCAGATGGGCTGCCGTCTATGGGGTCGCACAGAGTCGGACACAACTGAAGTGACTTAACAGTAGCAGCCACTATGCACTTCCAGGCTGTGGGAAGCTGCTGCTGCTAAGTTGCTTCAGTTGTGTCCAACTCGTAGCGACCCCATGGACTGCAGCCTACCAGGCTCCTCCGCCCGTGGGATTTTCCAGGCAAGAGTACTGGAGTGGGGTGCCATTATCACCAAATCCTAGGACTCCTTTCCAGGCTCCTCCCCCAGGTCACGCATCCCAGCCCTCCTAGCCTTCTGTCTGCTGCTCAGGGGTGTTTGAGATGGGATATGAATCTGCTTTGATCCAGGCATGTTCGGGCGGTTGTTATGAACCCTTGAGCCAGAGATACCTAAATTCCTGGGGGACTGGGAGGGCCTGCAAGGGCAAATTGTTGATGAAGGAGGACTTATGCTCCAGCCAGCCTGGCCTAAACCTCCAGGCAGGGTTGAGCCCAGGGCATGGCCACCTGAGCCCAGGGGTACCAGGTCACCCACCTTTTCTGACCCAAGACCCAAAAGATTCATTCTTGGTTAATCTATATTTGGATTTGAGTGCTGATTTGATTTCTGCCATCACTACCTCCCTGAATTTGTGTGTCTCAGACTGGCAGTGCTCTCGGGGGTGGAGAAGCCCTGTGAGCCTGTCCTCACTGCTATCTCCTGCTGTCACTTCAGCCTTATCTCTTCCTCCCAGTACTAGGCGATGGGGACGAGAGGTGTATAGTCCTGGTGCCTGGCTGTCAGCTGATGGGTGTCACTGGGGCCCTAAAAAGGCAGAAGCCACCAGGCCAGTGCTCCTCTCCCTTTTCCTCATGGCAGACCCCAGAGGCTACAGTTCACAAAACAGGCTCTGTACACCCCTCTTTTGAGTCTCTCATCAGCCTGGGTATGAGGCTGTCAGATAAAACCACTGAAGCCAGGGGAGGGGCAGTGAACTGCCTACGGCTGTGGTGAAGGCAGAGGATGTGTATAGCAGGGAGCCAGAGCCCTGGCCTCTTGAACCCAGAGCCCACCCCCACCCACCCCACCCCCAGGCCACCCAGTACCACACACTTAAAGAATGTGGGTTAGAAGAGCCAAGGATGATTATCTGACTGTGCTGCTCACACTGGAGATCCAGGGTAACATGGGGACCTGCAACTCATTTTACAAGACTTACTTTGCAGAATACCCCTTGGGGTGACTTGCCATCACAGTTCCCTCCTCACCCCCTTGACTTTTAAAATTGGGCCTGATTCACAAATGTCTCAGAGCCCTAAGCACTTGAGGAAGAAACACCTCTATTTGTGAATCCACCGTGACAACTCCTCATCTTTCTCTAGCACCTTTAAGAAAAGCTGTTCCATCCTAGAGCTCGAGGATGGTGAGGCTAGGAGGTTATACATTCTGATGCTCACATTCTACAGATGGGAAACTCAGGCCCAGAGAGATGGGGCAGCCAGAGCCAAGGGAACCCTGGGGTGGGAGGAGGCTGAGATCTGGGATCTTGGCAGGTTGGCCATGTACTCACTGATGACACTGGGCAAGTGATGGGGCACTTGTGCCCTATTAGCTGCCCATCCAGGGGAGCTCACGATGAGCCCTCCCTAGTCACTAGGGTAGTGAATGCTCAGCCTTGGGCCTGTTGCCACACTCATATTGGCCTGGCCTCAGAAAAATTGAGCTATTGGCCTCAGTTAACACAGAGCAGCTGGAGACAGAGCTAGCACTAGGACCCAGGGGGCAGGTAGCAGTCTCTCTGGCTGGAAGGGGTGGCTGGAGTGCTGGTGGACATATCTCCCCTGTGGCTGTGGAGCTCTGGCCAGCTCTGCCTGGGGAGGGCCAGGGAGCCCCAGAGCTCTGGAGCCAGATGCTCTGGAAAGCCTAGTCTAATCCATGGGAGGTGTGTACAGGGGTGCGCAGGAGGACTAGGGGTGGACAAGGACCAGAGTCCGGGACTGGAGGAGGATTAAAGCTCCCAGCTGGGAGTGCGATGGGAGTGGAGATTTTGCCCAAGTCTAGCCACCTTGAGAACCTTGAGGCCAGTGGTTGGTAGGGGAGGCAAGCTGTGGGCTCTTGATTGTGGTGGGAGTGTGCCCATCTTTGGTTCTGAGGGGTGTGGTGTGGGGATGTCTCTGGGTGGTTCTAGGGACAGCTGCTTGTGTGTCTTAAGTAGGCTGTTGCAGAGGTGTGTACCTGTGAGTGTGGGAAGGTGTTGGAGATAAAGCGTTCACAATTAACTTCCAGGATCCCTCTTCTAGCACCTCCTCGCTCTTCCTCTCAGAGCCCTATCATCTTGGACCCCTCCTCAACCCCTGCCTGAGGACTGGTCCCCAGGTCCTCTTCGGGGGCGATGGGGGCGGGCGCTAGGACCCGGCTGGGCGGGGTGGGGCGGGGCTCCAAGCCCCGTCAGCTGTATCTCCGCAGCCTGGAAAATACCAAGCGCAGGCGAGCGGAGCCCCCGAAGCCCCCAGCCTAGCCCCTGGGGAGGGAGGAAGGTGGAGGGGGGGGGCGTCCGCGGGGCAGGGGGACGCGGGGCGGGGCCGGGCGGCGGGACCCACTGCTCCTCCCCCTAGAACCCCCGCGCGGCCCCGGTCGCCCGGGCAGCGGCGGCGGCAGCGGCGGCAGAGGCGCTCGCACCCCTGGCCCCGGCTGGCCCCGGCGAGTAGCGGGCACAGGTGAGCCTGCGGGCCCCGTGGGCGCCCCACCCCGCCCCCACCACCGGCCCCGCGCGCTTCCCGCGCCGGCGCCGCTGCCGAGTTAGTTGAACCAGTCCGGCCAGCGCTGCGCGGACCCCACCGGACCGTTCGTCACCTCGGGTCCCGGCCTCCCCCGGGTCCCGACGGGCTTCCCCTGCACCCCGATACGCAGCCCCCACTCCGGCTCCCATCCCCGGCGGTCTGAGGTCGCGCTTTTGCGGAGAGAGAGAGGGGCGTACTGCCCAGTGGCGGCGGTACGCTCTGGCCAGGGGGCCAGCCCCTGCCTCTCTCGAACTCGCTACCTGCCAGGACCCCGGACAGCCGCACGCGCGCCCGCAGCGTTCTGACTCCGGTTCCCAAACCGGTCTTGCAGGTCCCTGGAAGGTGGCGTCAGCATCTGCAGCCGCGTCGACGTTGTCGGAGCCTCCGCGGAGGACCCAGGAGAGCCGGACCAGGACCAGGGCCCTGGGCCTCCCCATGGAGCAGTCAGCTGTCTCCCCAGAGCCCCCGGGGCCTCGGCCAGTCCTGGGTCGCGACAGCGTCCAGGTGCCCGACGACCAGGACTTCCGCAGCTTCCGGTCAGAGTGTGAGGCCGAGGCGGGCTGGAACCTGACCTACAGCAAAGCTGGTGTGTCTGTGTGGGTGCAGGCTGTGGAGATGGATCGTACCCTGCACAAGATCAAGGTAGGGTGGCCCCGCAGCAGGTGCAGCCGGCACTGCGCCCTGACTCCCTCTGACTGGGAGTCTCCCGGTCCTCCAGCAGGGGTACAGACACCTGGCTGTGCACCTCAGAGTCTCCTGCGAGAACCCAGGAGGCACAGTTTGCTGGCCAAGCCCCCAGCTCACAGATGGGCCAGCTGAGGCCTGGAGACAGGGGGTGTGACTCACTCAGCCCCTGCCTGCTCAGGGAGGTGGACCGCTGCCAAGCCCACCTAGGAGAATGGTCTTGCTCAAGGAGCCCTCTGCCCTTGAAGCCTTTATCAGGTCCTGACTTGAGTCATCTCAGGTGGGAGACTGAGCCCTTCAGTCCCGAATTCCTGATTCTCTCAGCCTGAACTGGGTCTCATTCCACACTCTCTGCACTTCTTCCTGCCTGATGCCCTGCTCTTCCCTCTTCCCTCCTGGCTGTCCCCTGAGTCTCTCCTGCAGGGACTCAGGATCCTGGATGGCAGATCCTGAAAGCAGGGCTTAGATGTCCCTGCCTCACACAGGGCCAGGCTGGGCCGGCAGGCTGGGGGAGGAGGGACCAGGGTGTAGGCCAGCAGAGGCAGGGAAGATGCAGGCATAGCTGGCCTCTCTCACAGCCATCCACTCCACTCCTCACAACCCCATGATTTTCTTCTCTTTGTCGAAGGAGGGCCGGCTTGGGGCTTGGGACCCTGTGAGCCCACCTCCCCTGGGGGACTAGATGGGGGATAGGCTAGTGAAGACTCTGATGAGAGGCCTCAGTGACTGCCTCCAACACAACACATCTGGCATTGCTGTGAGTACCACTTTTCAAGGCAGCAGATCTCCCTTCCGCGGCTCCTGGCAGTAGACTGTGCCCTCCCCTCTGTCTTGCCTCAGCCTTCCCGCTCTCCTTCTCAAACACATGGAGAAGTGTATTTCTGTGGTGGAAGCCGGCAGAGGTGGGAGCAGAGCAGTGGACTTGGAGAGCACGCCTGCCCTCCCCCTCTCCAGCCCCTCCTGCCTGGGACCTGCTCTTGGATTCGGATTTAGCTCTGGCATCAGGGCCTCATAACAGGGCCAGAGATGTCTGACCTTCCCTACCTGACCCTGGGCCTTTCTGTCTCACTTTGTCTTAGTCATTTAGAGCTTTGTCCCTCTGTCCCCACGTAGGCACCTGGCTCACCCATTCTGCCTTCCCTGCTCCCTTCTTGACTCTCTGTCTGCACCCTGGCTATCTGTGTTTTTCTCTCCCAGTTCCCACGTCTGTCTCCTTTTCTCCCTTTCCGGGACTCTCTACCCGGGCCTGAGGACCCTGGGCTGGGGGCTTCCCCAGAGCTGGACCTGTGTCTAAGCCTGAGGAGCGGGGAAGGGCAGGGCCACTGGCATGTTCCAGCTTAGTGCTCTCCAGGGACAGGGACACATCCTATCCTTTGAGTCCTCAGCCTCCAACACAGGCCCAGCAGGGATGTTGGTTAAATGAAAGATGGAAAGAAGGAACAAATGAAGGAACAAATTGAATATAAAGTGAGCAAAGTTGTTGTGAGAAAAAGGTTGTTTTCCTGCCTGTAACCTGGGAAAGACTTAGGCTGGCCTGTGCCATGGGGTAGGGAAGCATAATCTCCCCATCAAGCTGACTCTCCAGAAGGAAGGGTAGGGGAAAGTCTGAACTGAGCCTGGGACTCCCACCCTCTGTGTCAACAGAGTGGAGCTGCCTCCTCCATCTGGCTTGGTTAATGAATAAACCCAGCCCAGTCCAGGACTGGAATTGGTGAGTCTGGAAGCCAGACCTCCACAATAGACCCCTTGTGGCCATATCAGATTTGTCAGGTGTTCTTCCTTGAGAGTAGAGGGGATTGGGAAAACTGTGGTGTTATTGGCTTATAGTTAGGGCGTACACTTGACCTTCCTTCCCTATCAGACTGAGCAGAGGTTGGAGGTGCCTTTGCAATCCCCCTTTCAAATTCACTCCTTACTGGAGTGCAAGTCCAGAGAGGAGCAGGGGCTAGCCCAGGCTCACACAGCCAAGCCCCAGCCAAGCCAGGCTTGGAACCCAGATCTCTAGCCTCCTTGCCTAGTTCTCTCTTTTGTGCTCCCCACAGTGAAGGGGGCTGGGGCCAGGAGGTGAGCAGAGCTGGGGCCTAAGGAGGGTGCTGGGCCTTGGCTCAGGGAAGGGAGGTGATCTCGAGATCTCGGATCCCCTCAGCACAGCCACGTGGAGCTTTGGGGGACAGGCAGAGGTCTCCAAGCTCCCCCATCCCCAAGACTCCAGGAATCTTGTTTCCGATAAGAACCCCTGCTCTGAATCGAGCATTTGTCTCCATTGCCTGATTGACCTTCAGACCAGTCCGGGGCAGTAGTAGGCTTATCTCCAAGCTACAAAGAAACTGAGGCTGAGAGAGGTGAGGTCACTTGCCTGAGGTCACACAGTAGCTGAGGCAGGAGTGGAACCCAGGGCAGCCTGGCTCCAGAGCCGCTGCCTCTCTCCACTTGGGCTCACATCTTGTCAACATTTTGGCATTTGACCCCATTGGTAACTCTCTGAAGGACATGGTGTTCTCATTATCCCATTCCTGTTGATAAATGAAAAAGCTGAGTCCCAGAAAGAGGAGTGGCTTGCCAAGGTCACACGGCAGGTCTGAAGCCAGAGTTCCCAGGGTCACTCCAGGAGACTGGGACTCAACCACAGGTATTTGTTGAGCTCCCTGCTCCCTGCAGCCGGTTCTTGGTCTGCCCCCTGAGCTGGGAAAGCCAGCTGCCCGCTGGACATGCCCTGTGCACGTGAATCTAGCATGGGGGAGGAGCCACCTAGCTGCCTACCTGATTGATTTCCTCTACCTCACCCCCCTTCCCCCAGACTTATCTTCTCCCTACCCCTGTGTCCAGAGGTTCCTGGAAGTCACTGTGGCTCTGGCCCAGCATTTGGAGCCAGAAGAAAGGGACAGAGCTGCTGGAGGCCACCTCTGCCCTTTCCCTCCCTCTGGTCTGGCCTGGTCCCACGCCTGCATAGTGCTCTGAGCACCAAATAGGAGGCAGATACCGCCTCCTGTGAGGTCAGGCCATGTCCCAAAGGCTGATGCTGAACATGGATCCTGGGCCCAGGGCAGGGGGCTCCTGGGCACCTGAATGCAGGTCTCTCAGTGCCCGGGCCAGGCTTCCTCAGAGCTGCTGTAGAGGAGAGAATTGGGAAACCAGGGGGCTGTCATTTATTTAAGCAGGGCCAGCTGGAGAAGGGGCTGAGGTCCAGTCCTGGTTATGGTGTTCTTTTGCTCTGTGTGTGACTGTGGGCACATCCCTGCCCTCTCTGGGCTCTTTCTCCATCTGTGCCATGGGGCTCTCCTGGCTCCAAGAGCCTCTAGACTCAGTACCTGTGCTGGGTCCCATGGACAGGGATGAGGCACAGGGGACAGAAAGCCGGGGATGGCATGGCATGGCAGGCCTGGTCCTGTCCTGATGCTCACGTACTCTCTGATCCTGCTGTGCACCTAGCCACCTGAGAGGCAGAGGGTGGCCAGACCTCCAGAGGGTGGAGAGAGACTGACAATTCCAGATGGCTCCCTGCCCACTGCGTGAGGCAGATATTCACAGGCAAGTGACTGAGGCAGGAGTGGGTCCCAGTGAGTAGGGGCCTTGAGGGCCTTGGCTGGAGCAGGGGTATGAAGTCTCCTGGGGGAGCATGGCTGAGAACCTGAGGTTCCTCTTGCCACAGGAAGCTGAGCAGTGGGGACCTATCTCTTCTGACTTCCTGTCCTACGACTGCTCCTCTTCCCCTTTGGAGAAAGCTTGGTGACCCTCTCTGACCTGTCTCACTGTCCACCTGCTTCCATACCACAGCCTCCTGGGTTCCAAGCTCTTAGGCTAGTGCTCAGCCCTGTCCTCTCTCAGCACCTCTTTTTCTTCCCCTGTGAAATTTGGGATCATCTCAGGGATCTCCAAGGACCCTTCTTACTCTTAATGGTCTATGGGACTCAAAAGGGTCATGGGGATGGTGGAGACAGTCACAGGGCCAGGGATTTTCTTCATGTCTTTCCACTGAATCTTCACAAGTGTCTTACGAACTCCATTGAACAGATGTGGAAGCTGAGGTTCAGGGCAGGAATTCACTTGTGCAGTCAAACAGCTTGAAGGCGGCTGAGGCAGGATCAGAACCCAGGTCCTTGAGACTCCAAGGCCAGGATAACTTCAGTGTCTCGGGCCTGCTCATTAGCACCACTGGGCCCTTCGATCTCCTGGACCCTGTCGCTCAGAACCCACCCCTCTCTCCTGCCTTAGTTCTCCCTGTGCTGTGTCATTGTGAGAGGGCACCCTGGAGGGGTCCCAGCCAAGCAAGAGCCCAGTCCTTACTGTGTAACCTCGGGGTTCACTTTACCTTTCTGGGTCAGTCTTCTTATCTGTGGTGGCAGAGGCAGGTTTTAGGGGTTTGGATTGGTGAGCTCAAGTTTAGGCTGGGCTTCTGCCCCCTCGGGGGCTCAGTTTCCCTATTTCTCTAGAAAGATGCTGGGCAGGTGGTTTGTAGAGCCTGGCCTTAGGCCATGGTGAGGGTGTCTGCAGTACTGGACACAGGGTAAGGATGGAGAGCTAAAGCCTTGCTGGTCTGTGCTGTCTGAGAGGTCCCCAGATGGGGCTTCCGAGTCCAGGCTGAGGTCCTGATAACCCCTGGCCTGGATTCCTGGATGGTTCTAGCTCTGACTTGGTGTTGGGGGCAGCTGGAGGAAGTTGTCCAGACCTGTCCTTAAGAAACAGGGCTCCCAGAGAGCTGCCCCCCAAAGTCGGGGTCTGGATCTTCAGGTGGAAGAAATCAGAGACAGGAAAGGTCAGAGCTGGCTGGAGGCTTTAGGGAGGTATTCCTGGAGGTCCTTCCTACAGGGGGAGAGAACAGGGTTCAGGGTCCTGGCCATGTGGCCTTGGGCAGATTGCTGCCCCTGCCCCAGCTTTAGCTTCCTCATCTGTCACATGCGAGCAGCTGTGCTGGCCTGCCTATCTTTGGGCCCTTCATTCAGGTTGGAGACAAAGAGGGAAATCAGGATGCTGGAACAGACACTTGTCACAGGAGCTGCAGAGACCTGGAGGGGGCCTCTGAGCCATCCCTGGAGACCAGGGAAGGCTTCTCAGAGGAGGAATGCTCAGGTGATCGGTTTGGAATTGGGTTGAGAATGAGGAGTACAGGTTTGACAGCACTGGGAACATTTCATACAAAGGAAGAGCTATGTAAAGGCCCCCGAGGAAGGAAACAGGGCAATGTTAGAACTGCAGGTGGTGTATTGTGGGGTTTGGAACTCAGAGGGGTGGAGGGGATTAGACAACTAGATCAAGGCTCTTGAATTTGGGTCCCGAAGGTTCTAGGCTACTGGGGAGGGTTTTAGACAAGGTGGGTGGTAGGAGGAAGATGCCGCTCTATTTGTCTGCACAGACATGCCAAGGCCTGCACTAAAGTAGGGCCTGTGGGGAGTGGAGCACGGGATTGCCTCCAGAAAGATTTAGGAGGGATAAGGGACAACATGGTGGTTACAGCATAACTCTTGTGCAGGCTGGGATGTGAGATAGGATAAACTGTGCAGCCCCCGGGAGCAAGGAGCTGGTGTGGGGGGGTGCCTTCAGTCAGTCCACACTGGGCGCAGAAGAGCCCTCAGGCCCACAGGCTGGCTCTGTGCCTCCACGACCAGCTCCCCAGCCTCTGGCTTTTAAACTTTAACGAACCCCAGCTCAGTTTCCAGCCGAGAGTCTTTAAAGTTTCAGGAGATGAGAGAAAGGAGGCAGTCCTGGACACAGATGGGTTTTCTTTCTTCCCCTGTGTCTCTGTGCCTGGTAGAGGCACCTGGAGCCAGGGCTGTGGGTGCCATGACCCCAGAGGCCTGGCACTCTTTAGGGATCTTGGACCTCAGCTGGACCTCTCCAGTCTGTTAATGAGGGACCAGCAACCACCAATGGAGTTAGAGACTCTATTCCCTCCCTGCTCTCTTACCTTTACCCCTTACCTGGGCAGGTGAGCATCACCCCCACCCGCCCCCTCAACAGGTTGAGAGGAAAGGTGCTCAGACCAGGCACTGGGCTTGAGGTGCCTGGGCCCCCGTGCTTCACTTTGTCTTCTCAAGCATATTTGGTCTGGCCTCAATGCTCCAGGACCCCTGGAGCTGCAGAAACACAGGCCGTGGAGGAAAGTATCAGGCCCAGAACTTAGTGGTGGGTCCCACACCAAATACAGACCCCTCTCACTTGTCGTTAAAGAGAGGCTGGGCAGGTGGCACTGGGCAGCTGGAGCTGTTCTCTGGGGCTTTAGTATAACAACTGCCTCCCTATCTCTCAGCCTGGCTCCCCAAAGGCAGCTGCTTGTTGCTTCCGACCTGTGTCTAGAATCCTTCTGTCTTGGGGCAGTTGAACAATGCCTGCAAGTTTTCCTCCTCCATGGGAAGTAGGGGTAAATCCCACCTTTGGTGTCCTCTGCATCGCCTGGGCCATTTAATCTCATTCTTTGAGTTTCCTGTCATCTAACCCTGGCTTTCTGAGAATCCCCTCCAGCCTCTCCTTGATGCCCCCTTCCTAGTTTTGGACTCTTCTAGATTGCCTTGGGCCTGGTACTGGACCAGAGAAGTGTTAAGTCTGAAGGCAGAGGCCTGACAACCAGAGCAGATGGAGTTCCCTTGTGTGTCTCCATTCATTCAACATACTATATGGTGAACATACTATACACCAAGTATATCCAGGAATTCAGTGGCAAACCAAACAGATCAGACCCTGTTGTCATGAGTTTACATCCTGAGGGGGAGACAAGCATAAGATACCAGATGGTGTTTGTGTGTTATGAAGACAGGATGATGTGATGGGAGTTGTCTGGCCTTCTATATTTGGGCCTTGTGTGTGTGGAGCTGGACTGAGGGTGCCTGTGTGTATGATCTGGTCCTTGGTTGGGTAGACTGTGAGCCCCTCAGGGGCAGGGCTCCTGATAAGGGTCATTCAATCCATATTGAATGTGTGTGTGTGTCTGTACATGCACCTGAGGTTGCGTGTGTCTGTGCCTCTGAGTGTGAGACTGTGTGTGTTTCTGTGTCTGGCATTACTCTGTGTGTGTGAGTCACACCCCCTCACTGCAGCAGAGTTGTCTCTGATCCAATTATGTCTCCTCAGCTGTCTCCCAGCGGCTTCCGCCCCCCCAGCTCAGCTCTGGCTCTGCCTCGGTCTTCCCCTGCCTGCTTCCCTGCAGCCTCCTGTCTTTGCCTCTGGGCCTGGCTCTGGGTCTCCAAGTCTCCCGTTAGGGTGACTCTATCCCTGTCTGTGATGGTTACTACCTCTGCCTGTATGTCTCTACTTGCCCTTTTCTCCCCCCCACCTTTTTTTTTTCCTGTCTCAGTCATTTATTTGTTCAGCAAACCTCTTCTCATGCCTCCACCCACTCTACCAGCCTCTGTGCTGGTGCTTGGGGTCTGGGGATGGATCACACCTGAGTCCTGCTCTGAAGTCCTAGTGGGGAGACTGATGGAGATGGTGACAGCCTTCCGTGACTCCTCAGGCCAAGGGAGATGTGGGTGACAGCATGGTGGAGGGCAGTAGTATCTGGGTAAGACCTGGGGGGCCCAACAGCAGTTAGGTGGCAGGCTGAGCAGGTCTTGGTGGGTGCGGACTCAGGGTGAGGAAGGAGAGGAGGCTGAGCCAGAGTGGGGAGGACGTTTTAGGGTTTGATCTTGAAGTCCGGGAGAAGCAGCAGAGGCTTTCAGGCTGGGCAGTGCCATCATCACTGGGTTTTATTTTTTATTTTATTTGGCTGTGCCACATGGCTTGTGGGATCTTAGTTCCCTGACCAGGGATCGAGCCTAGGGCCTTAGCAGTGAAAGCACAGAGTCCTAACCCACTGGACCACCAGGGAATTCCCATCACTGGGTTTTAGAAGCTCCTGGCCGCAGGTGACAGCTCGACCTGGAAGTCAGGAAACCAGTGTTGAAGGTGCGGCTGCAGTGTGGTCCAAGCAAGGATGGTCAGGCCTGCCTGAGTCTGGCAAAGGGAGGTTGTTGGGAAGGTCATGGCCAAGCGGAATCCCAGGTTCCAGGCGCAGGAGGGGAGCAGAGGCGGGTGGGCATTGGGGTTGGGTAATACAGCAAAAGTGAACATGGTCAGGGTGAGCTTTGTGGGCTGTGCAGGGGGTGGTGCCCAGGAAGCTGTTGAAGATGCAGTCCAGAGCTTGCTAGAGAGCTCTGGGCGCGGGAGGCTGCTAGCGGCCCCTGAAGCCCTGGGAAGTGTTTATCCAGTTTGTCTCTGTCTGCTTGTCTGTGTGTCGGCCCTGGCCCCTGTCTTGTCTCACTCATCTCCCCAACGGTCTTTATTTTCTTGCAGGCCCACCCACTCTGTTCTTTCCCAGGCCTCCCTCCTCTGTCAGGCTCCCCCACCTCCCCCAGGGCTGGAACAAAGTGGCAGGAGCTCCAGACCAGGAGGTCAGCTTCTCAGAGGTCAGAGCAGGGTGTGCCTCAGAGGAGGCCTGGGGGGCAGGGGTGAGGGTCCAGGGAGGCTGCTGGAGACTAGGGGGAGGGCAGGGGGATGGAGCCACAGTAGGGCTGAGTCACTCAGCCCTGGTGGAGAGCAGCAGAGGGCCCTAGCTCGGCCTGCCTGAGCAGCCTCTGGGAGCTGTGTTTCGGATAGACATGCAGTACCACCTCCCACCAGTCTCAGGAGGGCCACACTTTCATAGAGATGGGTTGAGGTTGTCTGGTGCCAGATGCTCTTCCCTTCAGAAGAGGCTTGTCTAGTCATTTTGCAGATGAGAACTCTGAGCCAGAAGCTGGGGAAAGGAAACCCTGTGAGGGGCCCACACCAAACCTGCTGCATGCTTCCAGCTCCCCTCACTGTAGGCTGCCTCCATAGCCCAGTCCCTAGCGGGGATCCCCTGGGACAGGCCTTATCTGGCCAAGTGCTGGCCCACCTGGGATTCCTTGAGTCCTTGACAGAGCAGAGCCTAAATCTTAAAGAACAACTTTAGCAGTCGACTTTGGGTCACACTGGGCTCCTGAATGGTTCTTCACTTTTCTCAGCCACCATTTACAAGTGGGCCTAATCTTCCCTCCTCCTGGGTAGTTGAGAGGATGGAATTAGGAGAATTTGCAAGGCCCCAGCACAGCACCGGGCATAGAGCTGGCACGCTGTTAACGTTTGCTGAATGGATGAATGAATGAACAGTCTGAGGTGCCCAAGGGACAGCTCCATTTCCTCCCGCTTCCATCCTTCTTCACTCGGGTTACCTTGTGGAACCGCATGAGCTCTGTCCTTCCCCCAGCCAGTCCAGGCCCTTTCCAGTCCAGCAGCTCTACCAGGAGCCTCTTCCCTATCCTTACACGAGGGTGCCATCTGCTATACATCCTATAAGATCCTGCTTCAGGGTGCCCCTCCCTGTACCTGTGTACCCCTACTTTTCTCTGTCCCTGCCCTGAGCCCCCAGGGCATGTGCCTGTGTCCTGGCTGAGAATGGAAGGACTCTGAGTCCCCTCTGGCTCCACTCTCAGCATGGCTGTACTACACAGAGCATTTCCAAGGCAGCTCAGCATCATCCTGGGCAACGTCAGGCCCATCTCAGCTGAATCCAGGCTCCCAGGTCCAGGGAACAAGGCCCTTGGGATTCTGGACCAACGCTATTAACCTAGAGAAAAAATATATAGTTTCTTTATCTTGTATAAACTCTATTGTACCGACAATAACAAGAACCCCAAAGTGAGGCACAGCCAGCCTCAATTCCTGAGTAAAACTTTTCCCTGTTTCCTTCCAGCTCTCATTCGAGGATGTAGATAATTTATATACAATCGAGCCTGTGGCACAGATACAAGTTTGTGTCCTCTTTTGTTCATTTAACACTGCATCTGTGGAAATTTCTTGCATTGCTACAGAATTATTAATTCAGGAACATTACTGGCAGCTGCTGCCTGCCAGGCCTCTTCTGGGTTTGGAGGGGCCCCTGCCCCTGCCCCTGTCCAGAGGGACCCTACTGTCCTTCCTCAGCAGTGGGGCGATAATATTCAAGGTGATGAATCATTCTTAACCAGGCCCTGCTGTTGGTGGTGTTCCAGGCTGCCCTCCAATATATTCTGCTAATTACAAATGCAATATTACTGTCATGAATATTGTAACAGAACTTTTTTTCTTATTTTGTATTATCCCACCCCCACCCCCCAAGTAAAATTTTCAGTTCCTAGAGGTTCAGAAACTGAGTTAAGAGATACATTTTTATGATTTTAAAAATATTTGCCAAATTGATTTTTAGAATAGTGGAACCAGCTTTTGCTGTCACCAACTGGGTAACAGTTTTACCATATCCTCATGGGCAGTGGGTATTTTGTATATTTTTGCTAATTTACTCAGGGTAAATTGATGTTTCAGTACAGATTTAATTTACCCTTTTTTAAAATCAGAGTTATTAAAGGTCTTACAGAAAGTCCCAGAACCTCCCTTAACTAGTCTCTGCCCCCTCTCCCCACTTACACTCCATTTTATAAGAGGATGAGGGTAGAAGTAGAAATCAGCCTCACATGCCACAGAGAGTTTGATGAGCGTCCAGGAGGTCTTCACAACGACCCTTCCTTCTTTCTCCACAGAGCACTGAGGGCCACCAGTCGTGGCCCAGAGCTCTAAAAGTCGAGAAGCTCACACGGGCTTGGCATCTTTGGTGGCTCACCTGTCCCTCTTTCCATTCAGGCAATGTTTCTTTACTAAACTACGCCAGGCACTGGGGACACCGAGACGAACAAGGGGCCAAGATTAATCAGTGCATCACAGCGCTGCTGATGAAGGGAGCCAGTGGGCGGAGGAGCAGGCCCCAAGACCAACCTGCAGAGTGCAGGGACAGGGTGGGCTGCGTGGGCAGGGCACAGCCAGGCTCAAGTGTGAGGACAACATAGCGAAAAACCAGCGAGTGGCCGTCTTGGGAAAGCAGGCCTCAGCGGACCTCTCTCCTCCTGCACACCTCCACCTCTGCTTCCCTGGTCCCTTGTGTCAGTGCCCTGGGGCTGCTCTTGAGATTTGGGGCGGCCATGAGAAGGCCTCACGGTCTCCATTCTGAGGCCCCAGAAACCCAGAGGCAAGGGCGGGTGCTCTAGCAGCTGGGCTTCATGTTGGCCCTGTGGGGCCTCTGGGAGGGGCAGTGGAAGGCCCCGAAGCCAGCGAGCAGGCGGTGAGCGGCCCCGGGGAGGAGGACTGGGAGCAGAAACAGCCAAGGCAGAGGGGCTGCTAGCACGGAGCCTCTCCTGTGCCGTGTGCCCTGGGCCAGTCTCTGCGTCCTTCAGCACCTGGACTGACACGGTGAGGGCAGTGCCTGGTGGTGGGCTGTGAGGGTGGAACCTGTGGGCTTGGGTAGGGTCCTCCCACCCTCTCCCTGTCCATCCAGCCTGTGGAGGGATCTGGGGTATTCTTGTTGTTTTCAGCTTTCTTCCTATTCCTTTATCCTGCCTTTTGGTGTTAGCAGGCAGGGCCTGCAAAGTCAGGGAAAACTGTGGGGGCCTAAGGCTGGAGGCAGGGCAGCTGCCACCGGGGGCTTGGTGTGTAAGTCTCCTTTAATCCTCACAGCTTTACTCTGAGGGGAGGATTATCCCTGTTTGACAGATGAAGATACTGGGACTCAGAACTGAAGTCCTTTGCCCAGGCCAAGGCCACACAGGAGGCAGTGGCAGGGCAGAGGCCTGTCTGACCAGACAGCCTGGAATTGCTGTGAGTGTGAGCCTGGGAGGGAAATGCAATGCTCCAGTCTTCTCAGAGGAGACTTCCAAGTGCAGAGCTCCAGGGCTGGGCTTCAGAAAAAGCATGGCCCTGCCTTTCAGCCCAGTGAGAGCCGAGGATGGAGTCAGGAATTTGGTTCAGGGGAAGAATCGCTGAGCTTTGCCCTCCTTGGTCAGCAAGTCCTTCTGAATACAGTGAGCACTTCATAATAACCACCAATTAACTAAGGCAGTTTCCAGTTGCCAGCATGTTTGCTTTTGCTGGCTCAGTCCTGCCTCTTGAGGAGGGGAGCATAAAGTCCTGATGCTTTCGGGTCGGGCTCCCCAGGCTCTGGTTTGCTCCACCACTGTTAGCTTTGTGGCTGTGGTCGGTCATTGTACCTCTCTGAGCCTCACTTTCTCCATCAGTAAAATGGGGTTTGATAATATCCATCAGAGTGTTGGGAGGGTAAGAGACAGTGTCTGCACAGGATGCACCTTGGCACCCTTGACAGCTGACAGAGGTGGTCTGACCTAAATTTCAGCCCCTGTGGGGTCCACGGTCTGGTGCTGCCGTCTCCTTTGTGGGATAATGAACTGGTGATTTGGAGCACTCGATAGTGGTTGTTGAGCTCTATTACTTGGGGCTGTGATTGATTTGATAGTTAGTGCTCCACCCTGGTCAGGAGTGCTGCTTCTGTGTTTAATATGGTTCTTTTGGGAGAGGCTTATGTGCTTAATAGTTGTTCTTCAACAAAACTGCTCAAATGCAACACGGTGGGAAGTCAGCACAGCCTGAGGGAGGTTTCGGAGCCCAAAGGACTGCTTCCCCTTCTCTGGGCCTCAGCTCCCCTGGTGGTAAACTGAAGAGGAATAGTGGAAGAGGTTATCTCTGGAGTTCCCAGGACTCTGGGATAATCTGTATGCCCATCTATTCCACAGGCAAGCATATTGGAGACCTGCTGTGTGAGGTCTCAGTGTCTGAGCCAGACTGGGATCCATTTGCCCACGTCTCAGTTTCCTTGTTCCTGCCCTGGCCATTGACCCTCAAGGTCACACCACGGCCCCGTGGACATGACCTGACTTCTTTTCTTCTGTCTTTGGTCAGCCATCTCCCTGGGTCCTGGGAGATACTGCAGTCCCTCCCCCCTACACTTCCCTCCTCTACTGGACCATCTGCCAGAGAAGCACAGGGCAAGAGGTGGGAGAGAGGAGGAGAGGAGAGTGAGACACCGGGATGGCCCTGGATCTTGCTCTGTACTGATTTATTCAAGCCTCCAGGCCTTTGCACCCACCAGTCTTGCTGCTGGAAATGCCCTCTCTCCTCTTTCAGCAATTCAGCTCTGTTTAGGTTCAGTTGCCCTCTGATCCCACAGTTCCCATACCCCCTGCCAAGTTCATTCTCCACTGGGGTTTTATGTCCCCGTCTCTCCCACTTGCCACTTGATGGGCCCTCTTTGGGGCAAGGCCCACGTGTGGTTTACTTACCCATCCCTGCTGCCCAGTTGTAGGCCTGGCATGCAGCAGAATACTCCAGAAGGTAGTGAATGGATGGATGGAAGGGCAGGGCCAGGTGAGGCCAGAGAGCACCTGGGGCCCAGAATATAAAGAGATGCATGCACGTGTCTGTGGTCCTGGCCTTATGGAAGGGTGCCTGGCTGCTTGTGGAAGCCTGCTTAAGTAATAACAGCTACTGGTTTGGGGGATCTCCCACGTGCCAGGCATATTACATACGTTGAAATGAAAGTGTCAGTTGCTCAGTTGTGTCCGACTCTCTGCAACCCCATGGACTGTAGCCTGCTGGTCTCCTTTGTCCATGAAATTCTGTGGGAAAGAATACTGGAAAGCAAATGGTTGCCATTTGCTTCTCCAGGGGATCTTCCCAACCCAGGGCTTGAACCCTGGTCTCCTGCATCGCAGATAGATTCTCTACTGTTTGAGCTACCAGGGAGCTCATTTTTGTCTCATATATTATCTCATTTAATTTGACCACAACATCCCCATGAGGTAGGTATTTTTATTATCCCCATTTTTCATACAAGGCAACAAAGACTCAAACGAACTAAATCTCATGCCTAAGGAGAGGAGTAGAAATTGGAACCTGGGATTACCAGACTCAAAGTGTGCAGGTGTCACCCTGATGGCCTTCCTTGCTTGTCCATTCCCTCTGACCGTGGTTCTGTGGGGGTTCTGGGCAATCTCAATTTTCTACATCAAGGAGTCTGGTGGAGTGTAGCGGGTACAGAGTCTAAAAATTTCTCTGGTGTCACCTGCTCCCTCTGGGCCTCAGTTTTCTCAGCTGTAAAATGATTGCATGTGAGACTTCCTGCAGTAAACCAGGCCGTAAGAGCTTTGCAGCCAAGCATGGCTTGCTCCCTGGCTGAGCAGCTCTGGCACTGCCTCCGGTTCAGTTATGGTTTCCAGGAGGAGCTCCCAGGTGTCCAGCCAAAGTGACTGACTTGCCCAGGGCCCACTGGCTATGGATTCTGGTCACAGCCCTGCCCACCAGGTGCTCTCTGATGACTCACCTCTGCCCCCACCCAGCCCTCCAGAAGCCTCTTAGAATTACTTTGCCCATGTGGCGGCTGCAGCTGCACACAGGAACGACGCTGGATGTAACTGACCTCTCTTGGCTCAGCCCTGCAGCCTCCTGGGGGCTGTGGAAAGAGGCAGGCCCAGAGCCAGGCTGGTCACCTGGACTGCCTCAGTCTCCTTACCTGCAGTGCCACCACCGCAGCCTGGGTTCTCACCTTCCCAGCAGGCCCCGCAGCCGACCTTCCTCCCGAGGAACGTACCATGAGCATGGGAAACTTTTGAAGTTTCCTTCTTTATCTTAAAGATAAAATATCACACAGACTTTATGCTCAGCTTGGTGCCTGTTCTGTCTTGTGCTCTGCGTGCTCCTCCCGCTGCCTGCTGTCTCAGAGCGAGGCCCCAGGTCCTGAACGACAGCAGTCCAGAGGGACAAGAGGGCCTCTCTCAGTGTGCACCCAGCCGTGGGCGCAGCAGGCCCTGGGGGCACTGAGGCTGGCCTGAGGGAGGAGGACTTCCCGGGTGGATGCTAACCTACAAAGCACAATTCTGTTGTCACTCCCTCTTCATACACTCACAGCCTGAGACTACACGTTTGAGGACTTGCAAAGCCAAACCAGCTTCCAAACTTGGTTTAGAGAAGTTCTGGTTTCCTGAGAAGTCACACGTGAGTGCTCCTTGAGGGTTAAGAGTATCGGAAGATCCGGTTTTTAAGTTTTGCTGCTTTCTTGCTCTATGATTTGGGCAGGTTGCTTCCTCTCCTGAGCCTCGGCTTTCTGTTTCGCAGCACAGTGGAGAAGTTGGGGGTGAAGGGTGGGTGTGTGTGTTGACCATCCGGTGCAGCACCTGGACCTGTGTGTCGCCACACAGCGGACACTTGCCTGGGTGCTCCTGAGGATGCAGATGCAGCCTCTGCCATCTTCTCCATCGCATCCCTCTCATCGCTCTGTTTACTCACTCATTTATTCACTCACTTGTGTTCCATTCGTCTCTCCTAGTCTGATATAGTTCCTGAGTCTTTCCTTGACTTTCGTGACCCTTAGAGGCCAGATATTTTGTAAAAGCCCCTCATGTAGGGTTTGTCCGGTCCTCCTCATGATGAGATTTAGATCATGCATCTTTCATTGCATTCTGCCAGGAAGCATCTGAGTCGCAACTTGCCCTGTCACTAATGACGTTCCCTTTGATTACTTGATTAAGGTGGTATCTGCCAGGCAAAGTGAAGTTACTGATTTGATGGGAAGGTACTTTGAAACTCTGCAAATACCCTATTCCTCATTAAACATTCAATGTATTTATTTATTCATACCTATATATACTTTGGTTTCCTATTTTAATCAGTGGAATATAATCTGTTACTATCATTATTTACCTTAATACATGAGTTGGCCCAGCTTTCGCCCATGGTAGGGGACCAACTGTCTTAGTTTGCCTGGGACTGAGCAGTTTCCTGGGATAAGAACTTTCAGTGCTAAACTGGCAAACCCTGATGAGTTGCTTATGGAACCAGTGGGGAGCCCTTCACACCTGCTCCTGTGTCTGCTAGGCAAGGTCCCTATCATTTTGTGAATACACTGTCTTTACTCTCTGGCACAGTAAGACGTTGCAGGCTCCTCCTGTACGTACTCCCACCCAGTCCCAGGATCACACATTTCTCCAACAAGACCTGGAAGCAGGACCTTTTGAGTATTAGGCTGCAGCACACCCTGGGCACTGGAGCAGATGGAGCTCATTCAGCTGGCCTACAGGCCACTCTGTCCTCTCTGTCGCGGCCTCTTGCTGGACGCCTACTTTACACACTGAGCTTCTCTGGAAGCCTGATGCCCCGCGTCTCACCCCACACAGCTGACCACCTCCTCTATGTCCCCTTGGATGGTCTGGGCACCTCCCCATTTCCACACTAGTCTCCTCTCTCAACTGGAAGCCTCTGAAGGACAGGCCTCAGATTCATCTCTGACTCTTCTGTGCTCTGCACGGAGCTGAAGCTGGTGAAGTGACTGAATCTAGTCATACCTTCTTGTGGAGTAGAAAAGCAGACAGAGGGTGGGGAAGGAGTGAGTCTTTTCAGTATGAAGCTGTTCTTCAATTTCAGTTTTCTTTTTTTTCCCCTTATTTATTTATTTGGCTGTGCTGGGTCTTAGTCGTGGCATGCCGGCTCTTCCGTCTTCATTTTGGCACGTGGGATCTAGTTCCTTGACCAGGGATCAAACCGAGGCCCCTCTGCATTGGGAGCACAGATTCTTAACCCCTGGACCACCAGGGAAGTCCCAAACTTCAGTGTTCATGACTAAAATGAGGCCTCACCTCAAAGTGATAGTGTGTAGAAAGCACTTAGGATAGTACCTGGCAGGTGGTGAGCACACCTCTCAGGATCTCTGGGGAATCTTTTTATATAATTTTTTTTCATTATTGAAGAGGCAGTGCTATATATTTTAGAAAATTAGAAATATAGACAGCAAAAAGAAAATAAAACTATCATATGCTCATCATTTAGAGATTGCCGCTGTTAATACCTTAGCTTCCCAGGCCTTTTCTGTGCATAGATTTCCACCCCCACCCCTGACCCCCAAAATGGGATTATATCATGCATCCATTCTGTAACTTGCTTTTTCTTCAGGCAGCAGTATCCACAATTTTGTTTCAGTAAATTTTCAGCACATCTAATTAATACTCAGATCATGTTCACATTTCTCCAGTTGTCCCAAATGTGTCCTTTCTGCTGTTGTGTCCAAGCCAGTATGCAATCCAGGACTGCACTTTCTATCTGGTTATTTGTCCTATAAATCTCAGTCCCTTCTTTATGACATCGACGTGTAGATGCTGCACCAGCAGCCCTGCAGAATGTCTCATCATCTGGCTTTGTCTTGTATTCTTGTGGTGACACTTAACTTGTTCCTCTGTCCATTGTATTTTTGTTAAGTGAGGCATATCCAGGGCTTGGTGAGCTCACTGGTGCCTAGAATGCTCAATGGGTAGTGTCCTTCCTTGTCCTTTCATCACCATTAGTGGGGCCAAGGCCTAACAAGATTAGGGGGAAGGCGATGTGACCCCTCCCTCATATGGTTGCATGTATTTACTTTTTAGTAGAAAGTAGTATGTCTAACGGAGAAGGCAATGGCACCCCACTCCAGTACTCCTGCCTGGAAAATCCCATGGACAGAGGAGCCTGGTAGGCTGCAGTCCATGAGGTCGCTGAGTTGGACACGACTGAGCGACTTCACTTTCACTTTTCACTTTCATGCACTGGAGAAGGAAATGGCAACCCACTCCAGTGTTCTTGCCTGGAGAATCCCAGGGACAGAGGAGCCTAGTAGGAGGCCGTCTATGGGGTTGCACAGAGTCGGACACGACTGAAGCAACTCAGCAGCAGGAGCAGCAACAGCAGCAGTATGTCTAAACACCCAGTTCTCGGAAACTTTTTTAAGCTACACAATAGAATTCATCCATTTGCCGAGGGGAACTTGATCCTGGGGTTTGGGCTTTCGGGTGAAAAGAAAAATCACAGAACAGGATATAGACTGAGTTTCATCTTGCCGAGTGTAAATCTAATGAAACCTGGTTCTGTTTTTATTTGCTTTCTGGACGTGTGATCTAGGTGAAGTCCCAGCTTTTTTTTTTTACTTTTTGGCCACACCCTGTGGCATGTGGGATCTTAGTTCCCCACCAGGGATAGAATTCGTGCCCCTTGTACTGGAAGGTGGAGTCTTAACCACTGGACCACCAGGGAAGTCCCAACCCCAGCTTTGCTGCTTATCAACTGGGTGACTGTGAGCAAGTTCCTTAACCTTTCTGAGCCTTAAGTGCCTCTTTGGATTTCTTATCTGGCAGAGTTATTGTGTGGGTTAAATTTTTTTTTTTTTTTTTAAGGTTTCCTCTGCTCTTTTCTCTCTAGCTGGAAAGCTCTTTGAGAACAAGGCTAATAAGTAATAAGAATTCAAAGATGTTTGTTGGGGGAATTCCTTGGTGGTCCAGTGGTGAGGACTCTGTGTTCCACTGAAGTGGGGGCATGGGTTTGACCTGTGGTAGGGGAACTAAGATCCCACATACCGCATGATGGGGTCAAAAACAAAACAAAAAGATGGTGTAAAAAAAGAAAGGAGGGCAAATGGTATGGCCAGTGATAAGTACCATGGGGGAAAGACATCCATTTAGGCATTCATTCATTCATGCTTTCATTTAACATGTACTCATGCCAGGCCCTGTACTGAATCGACTGAGCCTCTGCCCATGAAATTCAGGGGCCTGGAGAGCACAGATAAAGAGGAGGAGAGCACAGTGTATAGGAGTCCAGAAGGTTGGCTGGGTAATTCAGGAAGACTTCCTGGAGGAGGAGACCGGGACGAATGGGGAGGTTGGGTGGGGGCTGAGATGGGGGAGATAGTGTCTAGATGCAGAGGCTAACTTTGTCTGGCACACGTGGCTTCTGGGAGGGCTGGATGGGGCTCATGGCAAGAGGTGAGTCCATGTTGGCTTCAGAGGTCTCTGTTCCTCCCTGTCCTCCTTCTCCTCCTACCCCCGCCCCCTTTGCCTGCATGCCTTCCTATCCTGATTAGCGCTTTGAGCCCTGTGTGACCCTGACAACCCATGTGTCTATCTGCAGTGTCGGATGGAGTGCCGCGATGTGCCAGCAGAGACACTCTACGATGTCCTACATGACATTGAATACCGCAAGAAGTGGGACAGCAACGTCATTGAAACTTTCGACATTGCTCGCTTGACAGTCAACGCTGATGTGGGCTATTATTCTTGTGAGCAGATGCAAGCACACCAATCCCAGCCCCCTCCACCTCTACCCAGGCCTCCAGCCCAGCCTCTTCCTACCTGCTTCCCTCCTCACAGTCACTCCCGGGGCCAGGCTGCTCAGAGACCTGAGTGTAGAGATGTAGGGCTGCCTTCCCTGAATCCTTGTCCGCTCCCATATACTTGAGCATATAGAAACGAGTACTTACAAACACACATACACTCCCATGTTCATGCATGCACATTCCAGACAAACACACTTGCACGGAGTCATGTATAAAACCCACAGCCACATGCCACCTACTCACCCACCTACCCACACTTCAGGGAGACACAATAATACCACTGTTTTCTCCTACACTCACATTCACATACACAAACTGATCAGGCCAGCAAGGTAAGGGCTCTGTGAGGTGGTGAGGAGCAGGGGAAGCTGGATGCAGGAAGGGAGAGGGGCTGTTCTGTCTCCTTCCTAGCTCCAGAAATTAGGTCTGGGGTCCCTGTTTACATCAGGGGGAGTCGGCAGTTAACCAAGCATCCCTGTGTCTCTGGGCTTTGCCACCCCCTTTCAGGCAGGCAGGCTAGTAGTCTGGCTGAACTGTCCCTTGCCCTCCACAGGGAGGTGTCCAAAGCCCCTGAAGAATCGTGATGTCATCACCCTCCGTTCCTGGCTGCCCATGGGCACTGATTACATCATTATGAACTACTCAGTCAAACATCCTGTGAGTCAACCTGCCTTCCCTGCTGGGTGGGCAGGGGAAGGTACCAGGTAGGGCTAGGCCAGCAGGCCTAGCCCAGGGAGAGGCCCCTGGCTGCCACCAAGACTTCCCTGTGACTTCAGTCCAGACACAAAGCCTCCTATCCCTGTTTCCTACCTACACAGTGAGAATAATGGCTCGTCTCCCTGCTGGGGCTTTTAAGCAGACGAGTGTGGACCATCACTCTGGACAAGTGGGTGGGAGGGGCTGGCTGGGAAAAAGGGAACAGGAGTGAGAGGTAGGGTCCCCTGGCCCTCCCTGAGGCTGTGTTTTGATTTCCATGGCAGGCAGGACAGGCAAGTGCAGGTGGCCTGGGAAAGGATGAGTGTGTGTATGTGTGTGTGTGTGTGTATGCACACACCCATGTGTGTACTTATAAACCCTCACCCCAGACTGGGGTCTTTCTGGAGGGGAACAGAGGAAATTTAGAGGGATAATGATGACCTAGTCTGACTCCTCTCTTTCTTCTTACCCTGATATCAGGCCTGGCCTGGAGTCAATGCCAGGGCATGTGAACCAATTCTGTGTGTGTATTTAGTACTCACAAAGACACCACCTTTTCCCACACCTTGAGTCTCACCTCCCTGTGCCTTCCATCCCCAGAAATACCCACCTCGGAAAGACTTGGTCCGAGCTGTGTCCATCCAGACGGGCTACCTCATCCAGAGCACGGGGCCCAAGAGCTGCGTCATCACCTACCTGGCCCAGGTGGACCCCAAAGGTGAGGGCTTGGCCCTGGAATCCCATCATGGGATCCTTCCCTATACCACGGCGATGGGACTTGATCTAGTTGATCTACTGGGATCCAGAAGGGCCTCTGTTAAGAGGGGTTTTGTATTTTGGGGCATCTGTACCCAAAACATTCTTTGAGCCAAAGTTTGAGACTTTATAGTGTTTTGAAAAGCAAGGATCAAGGTGGTAGTCACTGCCCCAAGATGAAGCTTACAGCTCTCTTCCTGGGCTCCTATGCCCCCATGCTCTGACTTGCTCCCCTCTCACTGGCTACTCCCCCTCTGTCTTGTTGGCTTCTATCCTGGAGGTCTGGGTTTCCCAGACCCCAGTCCTTTTTCCCTTGGGAGGGCTCAGCCACTCCCCAGGCTTCTGTGGCTAGGTGACCACATATCTCTCTGCTGAGATCCAGGTCCCGGTGGCCATTGGCCTCCTCAATGTGTCCCTCAGGATGTCTCTTAGGACCTGAGGCTCGATGTGTCCAATGCTGAACTGTCTCCCTCCCTAACTTGTCCCTTCTCCTGAGTCTCTTCCCTCTAGTCACTCATGCCCAAAACATGGTGGTTGTGGGGGGTCCCCTCATGTCAGCTCCCAAATCGTTAATTAGTATTGATTCTACCTCCTAAATAGCTCCTGAATCTGTCATTTCTTTCCACACTCAGCCACCCTGTCTGTCCATACAGATTTTTTCCAAAGGACTTATTTCCTTGTGACTCTCTTCTGCTTAAAATCCTTTTGTGGTTTTTCTATTGTCCTCACAGTGAAGTCTAAGCCCCCCTCCCTAGGTTTCCCAGTCCCTTCTCAGAGCTATACCTTCCTACTTGTCTAAGCAACCCTTTCCCTCAGCCTAAAACACCTCTCTGCCCTTACTTATCCCTCCAGGGCTGCTTCACCTCCTCTATCCCTGATACCCAGAGGAGCTGCTGGCTCCCTGCCCTGTGGGCCCATCCCCCTCTAGCAGAGCACTTGGCACACTGTCGGGCTCCCCCAGACAGTGAGTTCCTCTCTGGGTCCCCAGGGCTGGTCCAGGGTGGGTGTCACTGAGTGACTGTGGAGTGAGTGAGGGAATGAATGAATGACTAGAGGAGGGGTAGGCTCTTGAGCATCTTTGCCTGGGTATCCCCCCAGCATCACTGAGGGTCCACTGGCCCAGGCCCAGAGCTCCCCAGCACCTCACTGAGTGAGTTTTTTGGGTGTCAGAGGCAGAGCAGACACTTGGGGATGAGGCGGGTGGAGAATCGGGCCACGGATTCCAGGTCAGGCCAGGCTGAAGAGGTCATGCAGCAGGGGGCTTAAAAGGATAGGCAGAGCAGGGGATGAGCATCAGGGCCATTCAAGATAGTGGGACTGGGTATGAGAAAAGGGGGGTAAGTGTGAGTTGAGGGGAGGCAGCAGGCAGAAGCTTGATTGGCAGGATTTTAACTCATGTGTGGCCTGTGATCACCTTGGACCCTGTGGTCTTCCTTCATGCAGCCCTTGGACTCAGCAGAGGGCAGAGGCAGTCGGGTGGTAGAGGTGGAGGGTGGTAGAGGTGGAGAGTTGAGCCTGAGGACCTTGGTCTGAGGTGGAAAGAGGGAGTGAAGTCGATGACATCTTACAGGACTTGCCTCACTCTGCCCCCTCCCTATGGAGAAGAGTGTGTTCTACCTGGAAACCCCAGGTTGGAGTAAGGGAGCTGGTGTGTGTGTTTGTGGGGGGCTGGATCCTTGAATCCCTACGGCTGCTGCTTCCTTTTTCTTCTCACTACCCTTTCCTGCCCTCATAGGCTCCTTACCCAAATGGGTGGTGAATAAATCTTCTCAGTTCCTGGCTCCCAAGGTGAGTGACCATGGGACTTGGCGGGTGTGGAGGTTTCGGGGAGAGCGTTCTGGGATACAGGGATGGAGTCCGGGAATGGGAGTCAGGGGGCGGGGCCAGGGCTGAGGGGCGGGGTTACGAAACCCGAGCAGGAGTCAGGATCCTGGGAACAGCGGTCTGAGCCGCTGGAGGGCGTGGGAGCGGGCGTGGTGAAGGCCTAGTCCCGCTCCCAGCTCACCCCTTATCCGGCGGTACAACCGGTCCTCAGGCCATGAAGAAGATGTACAAGGCGTGCGTCAAATACCCTGAGTGGAAGCAGAAGCATCAACCACACTTCAAACCGTGGCTACACCCGGAGCAGAGCTCGTTGCCCAGCCTGGCGCTGTCGGAGCTGTCGGTGCAACATGCGGACTCGCTGGAGAACATCGACGAGAGCGCGGTGGCAGAGAGCCGGGAGGATCGCACAGGCAGCGCCGGCGGCGAGGGCAGCGATGACGACACTTCGCTCACCTGAGCGCTGCACCATGGCAGGGACGGCGATACGACGGGGCGGAGCCCAGAGGCGGCGGATCCTCCCCCGCTTTCTCCTCTCTCCCACCTCCTGCGCCTCCTGGGGACGCTGGGCTCGGGCCCAGGCTGGCGCTGCGGCCTGGCTGGACACAGCCCCAATAAATGATCCCACAGCCTCATCTGGCTCATCACTGTGCCTCCTTCCCACTTGCTCGGGGCACGGGCACCGCCCTCGGTCCCTTTGTTCTACAGTTCATTTTGTTAATTTTATTACTGATCACGGGCTTTTGCTCCTTTAGACATCCCCTCGTTTCTCCATGTGAAGCGGGGGTGGTTGTCAACCCTCCTGTCCGTGGTGTGTTCATTCATTAGTTTACTCTTCATTCATCCACCTGTCCTTGTTGTGTGTTCATCCTGCTATTCACTCAGGCTCTTAGGCTAACTTTCACTGCTCTAAGAGAAGAAGCAGGTCTGGTCAGGGTCAGAGAATGGGGTTCTATTGTAAGACCTGCAGCCTAAGACTCCCTGGGTCCAACCTATGGGCTGGGGGTCTGACACGTGCCTGTTGTGACAGAAGGAGGGGCAGAGAGCACCTTGGCTCTCAGACCACAGGGCTGTAGGCCCAGAGCTTAGGTTGGGGCAGCATTCTCTGGAGGAAGTTTGGGGGTTGAGGGGAATGTCATCAGACTCCAGTGTAGTGAAGGGACCAGGCCCTGTGAATTGAGTTCTTTCTACTTCAGGCCTGTGCTAACAGAAAAGGTGGGGCCTCCAACCCCTTGCCAAGATGCCAGTTCCCTGGTCCTGTGTTCCCCACAGCAGCTTTGAAGTCTAGAGGGATGCTTGGGCCTCTCCTTTTCTCTGTAGCCCACAGGTGCCCTCTGCTGCTTGAGGGTCACCTCTGCTCTCAGGTCTGGAGGAGGGCCCTGTGCTCCACCCCTCTCCAGTGTTTAAGTTCTCCCCAAGGTCTGGCCCTCCACGCTCCCGGGAAACAACCTACCTTTGCCTTGTCAGGAAGACACTTGGAGTCCACTTTTTCTTGGAAGGGCAGGGTGAATATCCAGTAGGGGTAGGCAGGAGATTCTGTAACTCACTAAGACTTGGCTGGTTTACCCAATACTGGCTTTGTAACTTTGGGCAAGCCCTGGAGCTTCTTTGGAGTCTCGTTTCCTAATCTATAACCTGGGGTAATAGTTTTTACCTTCAGGCAGATTGAGACAGAAGAAATAAGTTGCCCAGCCCTGGGCTTGGCATGTAGTAGGTGCTCAAATTAATGACACCCAATCTCAGCCCTGGACACAGGACCTGGGAATGCCTGTCAAACCCCAGACCCTCATCTGCTGTGTATGCGGGTAGGATGAGTGGAAATCTCCCATTCTCTAGGCCGGGGAAGCTGCCTGGCCGCCGGGATCTCAGGCTGCAGCCTTTAACCAAGGGATCCTTGGACACTCTGACTTGCATCTTCCCCACCATCTTGCTCCTGAGAGATGTGGGCCCAGGGACAGAAGTAGGATATTCTCGAAGAATGAAGTGGGTAAGGACTTCTGGAGGAAGAGGTCGGGAACTTGGGTTTTCCAGCTTCCCACTGCCCCTTACCGCTCTGGGGGTGGGGCGGTTTGTGACTTGTCCCTCCCAGGGAGAGGGGTGGCAGGAGGCGGAGAGGCTCAGGAGGAGATGGGAGACTCAGAGGGCGGGGATAGGGGAGGCAGACCTCAGCTTCAGGAGACGTAGACGGATCTGTGAGCAGCGAGATGGACAGGGGAGACGCACAGATCAACGTGTCCCCAAGGCCGGCGAACTCCAGGACCGTGACTGGGCGTGGCCGGGAAGGGGGCGGGTCCTTGCCCCCTTCCCCGCCTTCCCCTCCCCGGGGCGTCACGTGGGGCGGGCGGAAGCGCCCGGCAGGGTGGGCGCGCCCGGCCTGCGGCCGCGAGTTGACTACAACGGTGCAGTTGGTGGCGCCGGGGCCCCGGCTACGCGCGTGGAGTCTTGGATCAGAACAGGTCAGTACGGCAGCCAGGGCTTCCCTGTCCGCCGCCCCTTGGCCAGGTGTGGCCCGGAGTTTCCCCATTCCGCGGAAGGGAAAGCCGAGGCTGCGCGGCAACTCTGCGCCCGGCACCTACTTCCGCGGGAGTTTCTCTAGGTCACGTCTTCTGACTGGCGGCGGGGATGCAGTCGCCTCCTGAGGATATGCGGTCGGACCAGAGACGGTAGGGAGAAGGGCGAACCGGCGGGAAAGGGGGCTTCCAGCCCTTAGCCCTTTGGCGTGAAGCCTCCCAGGTTCCAGAGCTAACCCGCTTTCGGGCGCCTTGATTTTTTCATCTGTGAAATGAAGGCTCCCACTTCGTTGACTGCGGAGACCCTTACAGGTCTGCTGGTTCATATGACCTTATGCACTGGACCTGGGGCTCTAGTGATCTTGGGCAGACGACTTCCGGTCTTTGCGCCCCAATTCCCCATCAGTAAATGGGGGCATGGCCTCCCAAGAGCCCCTACTTGGCCCAGTTGCTGGAAAAAGGAGGTGTGTGTGTTCACTGAACGGGGTCAAGCCGGGAGTGGGTTATTGGGACTGGAGGAAGCAAACTCTGAATGCGGTCTGAGGGTGTGTGGTGGGTGTCTGGTCCCAGATCTCCAGGGCCGATTTTTAGTGCTGGGGAGCTCTGGTCGGCATCTGGTATATGCACCCCACTCCCCCAAGGCTCCTGTCCTGGGGAGCCTGCTTTGATCCCCAGGTTTGGTGGCGGGAGCGCTATAGGGTTGGACAGATGTACGGAGGTACTCAGGGAAGGATTTGACTGTGCAGCAAGGTCCAGACAGAGACACCCAGAATACCTGTGCTCAGAGAGCAGTGTGTCTAGGCTGGGAGAGACCTCCCAGCAAGCTCATTACAGGGTAGAAGGAGCCCAGCAGCGTCCAAATACAGGTGCAGACAGGTACTGGGGTGGAATCAGACACTGAGACTCTTGGAGGCTCAGAGAGGAGATGATTGGAATTGGCCTTGGCAGTTAAGTGGTAATTCACAAGGATAAGGACTCTCAGAGGAAGGCAAAGCTTGTGCAAAGGCAGGAACTTGCGTGGTGTGTTTGAGGAATGACAAAGAGATGGAAGTGGCTGGAATGGGTGGCAGAGGTAGGGTGTAGAGAGAACCGGTCCCCCCAGACCCATGGTTGGCTGAGGATGGTCCAGACCCTGCCTTGGAGATCCCCTCTCCCCGTTTGCTGCTTGCTCACTGGAGTAGGGCAGGAGGGGATGTTCCCAGGCAAGAGTCCTAACAACTGTGAAGTGGAAGTGGACAGATTTCTCCCAGGCTTCGTTGGGGCATTCAGGCCTCCCCAGTCAACCCTAGCCTCACCCCCACCATCTCTCGGACTCCAGTCATGCCTTTCCACGTGTCAAGCCTCAGCTGTTTGTGCAGGTTGCTTGTCTTCTCCACTACCCGTCTGCCCCCCGCCCCCTCCCGCCTGGGGAAGTTTTCTCCCCATCAAACCTCCTGGATCTCCTTGGAACTCTGTGATAAAGGGGACTGCAGAGCCCAGGACTGACTGGGACCTGGGACAGTCTCTGTGCAGCCACCAAACTCTGTGTGACTCTGCACATTCCCAGACTTCTCCATTTCCCTGTCTGCAGGGTTGAGTAATAAGACCTGGTTCCAAGCTCCAAAGAGAGAGACTGCTGGAGCAAGATTTGAGCCTGTCTGAGTCTAAATCCACCCCCACACCTCCACCAAGAGTGTTTGGGAGAATACTCACTGACCCACAAGGAGAACACTCACCCCCAGGGAGAACCTGGGGGGAAGGAGTCACTTCAGAGGGGTAAGGGGCCTCTGAGAGTCCAAGGGGCTAGGTGTGGACTAGCTTAGTACAAAGCCCTAGGAGAGAAGGGAGTCCCCTCCACTCTCCAGGGGCCCTTTCCCTTCCCCACCCCACTCTTCCTTTGGCTGAGCTCAAAGCCAGCCAGCTGATGCTCAAACAAGTGGCCTCTGTTCCTAGGATAGGGGGAGGGGAGGCAGGCCCTGGGCTGCAGGCCCGTCTGTCCAGCACTGACCCTGGCCCCCCGCCCTTCACTCTGGATCTTAACCCTTGGGAACCTGGGGTGGGTACTGGGCTGCTTGTAGGCGGGTACCTCTTGCCCACCAGCTGTCCTCTCCACCCCACTTTAGGGTTCCCAGGGTTCTGTTGCTGAAGGAGTGGGTGCAGTAGGACATGAATTGGAAATGGAGAAGCAAGGACGGAATGGAGATGGGAAGGAGGCCACGGACAGTTAGGAATCACTTGGCCCAGAAGCTTTTTTCATAGATAAGGAGACCGAGGTCAGGGGCCAGAGATCAGACCAGGATCACACAGCAAGCCCTGGGCTGAGGTGGGGCGGGAGGGGGTGTCCAAAGTGACCCAACTTCTCGTCTGGGCCCTCTTGGGGAGAGGAAAGGGAAATGGAGAGAGCTCTACTTGATTTGAATACCTACCGTGTGCCTGACACCGCAAATTTGTTACTTTATTTAACTTGACATCATTCCGTGAGACAAGGGTCATCTTCTAGTAACATAGAGGAAGAAACAGCCTCAGAGAGAGCTGAGTAATAGCTTCAGTGAGAATGACCTCGGCAAAGCACACAGCACCTCTGTGGGCACTATTACATATGTTAACTGGTTTCGTCCTCCCAACAAGCTAAGAAGTCAAGTACCGTTCTACAGATAAAGAAACTGAGGCACAGAGACGTTAGATAACTTGCCCAAGATCACAGCAAATAAGTGGTAGAGGCAGGGTCAGGACCCAGGCGTTGGTTTGCCTCTTGTGATCTGATTTCCCCTCCCCCAGCCTGACATCACTCCTTGAGCTCACTCCTTGAGCTCCATCCAGGGTTCCTCTCAGTGAGGGGCTTTCTCCTGGGTAGTGGCCAACGCAGCCTCTAGCACAGAGTGTGACCCCAGCCAAGCAGACCTGGCCCTCCCTTAGGAGCAGAATCCAGTCCCTCCCTTAGGAGCAGAATCCAGTTCCTTGGGCTGCCCCTGTCCCACGTCTCAGTCAGGCTGGACTCTTTTCCCCCTCCACAGCCCCGTGTGGCGGGGCATTTCTTGTTTCAGGAAGAGATTCTGCACCAAGGATTTGAACAGCTGGAGGATATGAGGAGGCCGTCAGAGATTCCCTACAAGTACATTCCCAACAAAGTTCGGGGACTTAACACCAATACCCCAGCCCTGATCAGAGAGGACATCTTGTCCACTTAGACTCCCCCTCACCCCACTGTCAGGCCCCCTGACCTGTAGATTCTAACCAGGGTTCTGGAGAGGACAGTCCCAGCCCCTGAAGGCAGATGACCCCAGGTTCAGGGAAGGCCAGAGGTGGAGGGAGGGAGGGCAGTGCATAGCTGGTCTTCCACGTGACCTTCCTGTGGAATTTCTCGCTGTCTCATCCTTTAGAACATAGTTCAGAAGGGGAAGAAAGATTCTGTCCCATAAACAGGACGTCTGTCCCAGACCATTGGGACAGTCAGAGTTGCTGGGAGGAGGTGTGGAGTTAAGTGACCAATTCAATAACAAAATTATTTTTTGATAGTAATACTAGTAGCAGTAGCTACTGTTTCTTGGAAGCTTATTATGTTTCAATCACCATGCTAAACATTTTATGTAGTGATTTCATTTAATCCTCAGCAATAGTTTTATGGATTAGGCACTGTTCCCATTTTACAAATGAAGAAACTGAGGCCTTGAGAAGTTATGTAATTTTCCTGAGATCGTTTATTATATGGAAGAGCTGGGAGTCTGAATTTCTGAAACTTCACAGTGAGAACCCTGAGCACTAGGAGATACTGCAGGCAGACAAGAGCCAAACCCCATCCTTCCCTGGAAACTCCTGGTTGGGGAGGCAGGCAGGGACTAGAGGGCCGCCCGGGCAGGTGACTTTCCTGGTGATGTGCTGTGGGAATGGGATGCCAGCTTGCAGGCTGTACTAGGTGCCGTCGCCCTAGGATGAGGGAACTCCTGCTCACTGCTCTTGTCCCGTCCAGTTTGGACAGTGGTTCTCCTATATAAACTGGACAGGAAAGGGCAGTGGTTGAGTACAGTGGTTCTCCTTTTTACTGATGAGAAAACTGAAGTCAGTAGATGTTAAGTGATGTGCCTAGAATCTTTCAGCTGAGGAAAGGGAGAACTGGGACTCGGAGGCACTCCACCTCTCCGCCTAGTCAGGGCCTTCTGGGCCTCTGAAGCTCTGAGCTTCCTTCAAGTACTGCTCACCTGCCTTGTCACAGAGTCCAAGTCTTCCTCTCTGACCAAACCAGTGTCAATGGAAAAAATAGTCACAACCTAGCAGTTGAGAGTTCTGTTTTATTTCGTGGCAATTTTTAGGACTTCAGGCCTCAGAAACAGCATCTCCAGTGACCCCGAGAGACCTATTCCCAGGAGTCTGGGGGAGGAGTCACGGAAGCTTGCTGCAAGGGGCAGGTAGTTTGAACATCAAAAGATTATTGTTAATTAAGGAGAATCAGATATCTCAAATTAAGGAATTTAGCGCTTTTCTGTGTATGGGAACATGCAAGGAAATACTTCATTTCACACCGGAATGGATTCCTATCAAGGTACCTGGGGCCTGGTACCTGCGGGATATCTGAGACTGAATGAACAAACCTGGGGAACGTGGTTCCAGAGCTAAGAGGCCGAGAAGCAGAGACCAGCTGTGGTCAAGAGTGTGATGCCCATGGCCAGTGGGATCTAGAGGAGAATTCAGGGATCAGAGAGCACACCTGCCCCACCCTGGGAGGAGGATGTGGCAAAATCTTCCTCCTCCTCATTGTTGTGAGGACAAGCAGGACCCTGACCTCTCACAGCTACCCCTCTGTCCCTATTTTCAGGGCAGGGAATCTGAGGTCACACCTGGAATCTCAGCTGCCCAGGGCCTTTGGCAGAGCCTAGCCCTCCTTCCCAGCGCTGCCCTCCCTCCTGGCCAGGCCAGTGCTGGGGTGGGTCAGACTGAAGGACAGGGGAGCAGGAACCGGGCTGACTATGTACCAGTGCAGATTGTCCCCTCTCCCAGGTGCCTGGGTCTCCTCTGTGGCCTTCGCTCCCCCCGCTGGGGGCACTGTCCTGCCTTTGGGCATCCCCTTCTCTCCTTCCCTCCCCTCCTTCTTTTTCCCACCATAATGCTGGGCCAGGGCTCTGCCTGTAGTCAGGCCTAGAGTCAGGTGCTTGGCCGGTCTGTCCCTGGCCTCTGGTTCAGTGAGAGACCTTTGGCTGGTCATGGACTCAACTTTCCTGGAACTTCAGGGAAGGAGCAAGAAGCAACAGCACCGTTTTAAAAATATCTGTATTTATAGAAATATGCTAAGATATGGCAACCCAAATATCTCCTGTTGATTTATGAATATGATCAATAGGAGCTGCTATAGAACAGAAGAAAAGGTAAATCCTTAAAATACTCAATTCTAAAAAAAAAAAGCAGTACCTGGGACTTCCCAGGCTCCCAGGTTCAGACAGCTCAGGACAGAAACCAAACAGCACAGACAGGGGGTTGGGGTGGGCTTCTCCATTCCTGCACTCCCTCTCCCCACATTGGGCAGCTGGGATTTTAGGAGTCTTGAGATTGTAGGCATTGGGATTCAGGGGTTTTATGTGTTGGTGATCCCAGCTTCCAGTTTTCTTAGATTGGAGAGTCCAAGAGTCTACAGAGCCTCGAGATGGGCTGAGTGGATCCTGAGTTGAGGCTAAGCCCTGTGCCACACTCTGGCCATCTGGTGCCAGATGGACAAGGCCTGGAAAGTTTCTCAGGGCTGCCTGGGGTGGGGGTGGGGCAGGGGGGAGACAGAGGCCCAGCCACCTCCAGGCCCTGTGTGCCCTTTGTACCCACTGCTCCCAGCAGACACACCCAGGAGGCACACACCTCTCAAAAAATCTGAAAACCAGGCCCTGGAATGGACTAGGTGGTAGCTGAAGAGATAGCCATCTTAATGGGGGTGGGGGAGAAGACAGACAGCGGCCAGGCCTCCTCTTTACTCCCTGGGGGTGGGTGGGGCTGTGCTCTTGGACACCGGACTAGGATTGAGAGGGGCCCAGCTCGACTCCCAGGCAATGCCTGGTCACACTGCTGGTGCACCAGGCCCTCTCAGGACGTGTGGAATGTGGCTTAGCAGGCCCAGGTTCAGCTCTGAAGTGTCAGAGCCAGGCTCAAGGGCTCTGATGGGATGGTGGACAGAGGCCTGGGCCCGGGAGGCCCTGAGCCTCCTCAGGAGACAGGGAGACTGGGCCTTGGCTGAGAGCCTTCAGGTAGTTCACAGTGCCTCCCCCATCTCCTCCCAGTGCCCATGTGGGTCTGTGGGCACCGCAGTTGCCCTCAAAGAGACCTGGGCATGGAGGCAGGAGCTGCCCCATGGGGTGGAGAGCTGTTCCCACCCCATGAGGGAAGTGCAAGACTTCCTGCCTGGGTGAGCCCCTTTCTGCTGCGTGTTCCTGTGTGTGCATGGGTGTGTTCTCAAACCCAGGTTCTTCCTTGGAGGACTGTGCTTTTGCCTTTGCGTGGGTGCCATCAGCATTCCATGTCCCTGGCTCTGCACCCCTTGATATGTGAGCTGGGTGAACCTTTTGTCCATTTGAATGGGGACCTTCACCCAGTCACGTCCTGTGTGGTTCTGTGTTTCCAGAGGCTCTAGCATGTTAGGGAGACAGGGCCTCCCCAAGGGGCAGGTTGGGGACTGAGCTTTGCCAGAGGACAGTAAGACAGCTTTGGGCTGGAATCTCTTGCTTGGTAAAGGGGTCCTGGAGGCCCAACTCAGGTCCTGCCTTGTCCCTCAGTTCAGTTCAGTTCAGTCGCTCAGTCATGTCTGACTCTTTGTGACCCCATGGACTGCAGCACGCCAGGCCTCCCTGTCCATCACCAACTCCCGGAGTTGACTCAAACTCATGTCCATTAAGTCAGTGATGCCTTTTCCTCAGATTGGGGCTGTTCCTCCTGGTGTCTCCTTGCTGTAAAGACGGATAGCTGAGTCTAGGGAGGCCAGAGATGCAGGGAGTGTCTAATGGTTCTAAGGGCTCTGTTCCAGGATGTGAACCCAAACAGTCATCTGCCTCTACTGCCTGTGACTTGAAAATCCACATTTCTTAGTGTGGGACTGGCCCAGCCACTTGGAGATGGGGGGTTAGTCCAGTGTCTCTGAGGTCACCTCCCCCTGATACTTCTTTTCTTGGGAATAGTTCTTTCCAGTTCAGGCTGGGTGGTCTGGGTCCTGTCCTGACTTGTGTGGCCCTGGTTAGGTTCTTGTTCCTTTCTGGGGCTGACTTTCCCCTTCTGGAGGTGGGGAGGATTGGGTTAGGAGGTTCCTAAATGGCTCAGGAGCAGGTGCTTGGGGATGTGGGGCCAGGAAAAGACAGGACTGGGATCTGACAGGCAGGAGCTGGAGCTGCAACTGGTGGGTGTGAGCAGAATGGGAGGCATCTGGTCTGGCGGCCTGAGGGCCAGGTTCTAGCCACTGATAGCAGTGTGACCTTGGGCACATCATCACTTGCCTGGGATCCTAGCTCTCCACTTGTAAAATCAGGAGATTTCATTCAAGCAGTAGATATTCCCTGTCTGCCAACCTTAGGCTGGTAGCTGAGGATGCAGGGAAATCAGACCCTGGTCCTGCCTTCAGGGGGCACCCAGCCAAAGCTGGGGTGAGATGTGACACAATGATAGTGACATCTCTGTGTGACCCAGGCTGTGACCATGGGGGTTGGAAACTGCTGCCTGGAGAAGGTGACACTTGAAGGGTGAGGTAGAGGGAACATGATGAGCAAACTCCTGGAGATCTAGTGTCCAGAGGTGAGAGTGAAGGGAAGGGATTGGAAGGGAGGAGTGAGGGGCGGGAGCCAGAGGGTGGGGGGAAATGGGGAGCCATGGAAGGAGCAGGCAGGCAGGCAGGAGAGGCAGGTGTTGAGCTCAGAGACTTCTGGAAGTCTAGGGCTGTTCAGACCTGCTCCAGGGAACCGTCAGTGGTGTCTGAGAGTCAGGACTTCCCCTGTGTGGGTGAGGGCCCCTCAGCAGTGTTTTTCTGGCCGGCCCAGTAGGAAGTGGCTAGAGCAACCTCAAAGGTGGAGAGAAAGGGCAGGCCCAGCCACGGAGAGTGCCAAGGCATCTCAGAGTTAAATCTTTCACTCCTTGAGCTCCGGACTCGAACCTTGAACCTCGACACCTGCCTCCTCCAGCCATCCCTTACCCTACCCATGTCACGGGCTCCTGCCCCAAGTTCCTGACCAGGGTAAGTCAGGCCTCTGTAGATGTCCGTTCATCCACCACCCCTCTCCACCCCCGCCCCAGGCCAGACACTTGTAACCACTGGGGATAGAGCCATGAAGGAGACAGTGCTTCATCCTCCAGCTGAGGAGACTAACAAATGAACAAATAAATATGTAATCCAGTGTCTGCTGGAAAAAGCCTAAGAGTGAGTTGCACCGGTGTCTGGAAGAGCATTTCAGGCAGAGGGGGCTCCAAGGCCCAGCCCTGAGGCGAGAGCACTCGGAGTAGGTTGGGATGATATCGAGGCAGGGACAGACAATGCAGGCCTGGTGGACTTTGGCTTTTACTCTGAGGGAGGTGGGAAGTCACTGGGGAGGGAGAATGGGTAGGCTGGGCTCTGTTTTGAAGGCTTATATTTATTCCTACAAGCCCAGTGTACAGATGGTGAAACCAAGACTCAGAGAAGTTAAGTGAATTCCCAAGTCTCACAGCAGTAGGACCCATGGCCACCCGCCTGCCCGTGGCCCCGTGCACCCTGCAGCCCTTCATGGCTCCCTGTTGTCTGGACAGTCAGGCTGAGTGGTCTTCAAGGCCCTTCTCAGACTGCACTCATGCTGCCTTCCCTCTCCCACCTGACCTCCTTGCTCCTGATCTCCACACTCTCTCCTCGGAGGACGTGGAGTGGAAGGAGGGGCTCCAGTGTGATGTTGGGCAAGTTGCTTAACCTCTCTGAGACTCAATTTTCTTCCTCGTCTGTAAAGTTGGGCTAAAACCGTCCAGTTTTTAGATTGTCATGAAAATTATATGAAGCTATCCACGTAGCAGGGTTGGCCCAGCGCCTGGAGGTGGGAAGCGCTCCATAACTGTGGCCTTTTGTCTTTTTAGGCAGGGATGGCTGGGTCAGATAAGTGGGTTAGAATGTCCCCTGTGAGTGAGAGAGGAGAGTTTTTCCTGCCTCTTATCTGACTATAGAGTGGGGGGCAGCTGAGGTCCCACAACAGACTGGAGACCAGAGCCTGTGGGGCTGGTCCCCCTGCCCCCGCCCCCCATCTCCCTCTCTCCCTTCCAGCCCCTGCCCTGCCCATCTGGTTACCTCCATGCACCGAAACAGGAGCTTCCTCTTTCAGGTGCCAGCAGCAAGGGCCCTGCTGATCATCTGGCTTGTCACTTCCAGGGACCCACCTAGGGAGAGGACAGGGTCAGGTCCTGTTCTGGGAGGTTGCTTCTGGGTGCAGAGGAGCCCCAGGCTCTCCTCCCGGGTGGCAGGCGTGTTAGGTACCTGGTTGCCTCAGAGGGGGTGGAGTCAAGCTGCCTTCCCCCCTGCCCCTACACCCCCTGTCAAGCCAGGGCTGTCCTCCGTCCCTCTGGCATGAAGTGAGGGTCTGACGAACCTGTCTGCTTCTGTCCACTCCTGCTGCTTGGGAGCCCCTCGTCAGCTGTGTGCACTCTCATCCTCCATGTGGTTAGCCCTGTTTCTTCCTGTTTCTGCCTTGTTTGCAGTGTTAAGAGCCCCCCCAACTCCCTCCTGGGGGGCAGTGGTCACAGAAGAGGATCGTCCTGGAGTCGTGCTGTGGTATACCTCAGCACCTTTGGTGGGGGTGGGCTTCCTGTCCTGCCTAGGGCGTTCCCAGCCCAGGAGGGTGTGTCTGTGACTGAGGCGCCAGGGGGCCAGGCCAGAGCCCGTGCTTTCCTGATGAGAGGGCCCCGGGTCTCTCCAGGTGCAGGGCGGCTGGCTGGGCCACCCTTCAAGGCAAGAAGGGTGGGACCTGAAGAGTAAAGGGTTGGGGGTCTAGGGAAGGTGGATGGATGTGGCTCAGGGCTGTGGGGTTTGGAGGAGCTCTGTCTTGAAGGAGGGTGGTTACAGGAGCAGGTGGAGGATGCTCTGATTAAAGGTAGCAGAAGGGCAGGAGGTAGGGAGGAGGGCCCCGGGATCAGGCCGGCTGGGGAGGGGCAGATGGAGAAGAGGGGTGAGTTAGAAACATGGCAGTGGGGAGACGGGGCAACGGGAGGGAGTGGTCCAGGGTGATCCGCTTGGGGGGCGGGTACTGGTAAGGCCAAGGAGGCTAGTATGTCATAGACTTTTTTTTTTAATTGAATCATAATTGATGTATAATGAATGTTGGATTAATTTCTGCTGTACAGCAAAGTGATTCAGTTATACAGTACATATAGATTCCTTTTTATACTTTTTCATTATGGTTTATCACAAGATATTAAATACAGTGCCCTGTGCTGTACAGTAGAATCTTGTTGTTTGTCTGTCATGGGCTTATGACAAGGCCTGAAAATCAAGCCTTTTAACTTTCCACTTCATTTACCGTGAGTGAGGTACTTCAGACATTCACACTTCGTCCTCTCCAGAGTAGAGAGGGGCTTGGGCGTAAGAGTGGGAAGGTTTGGGGGAATGTGGGTGAGGGGCAGTGATAGGGTGGGGTCAGATGCTGTCTAGAGGCAAACCACAGGAACCCTGGAGTCTCCTGTTCATAATGGACTCAGTCCACTTCACATTTGAAAGTTCGTGGGCTTTAGTCTGTGATTGGCCTCTGGACCTCTGGTTGGTGGCTGGCAGTGGAGGGGGGAGGTTGTTATTTGATAAACTATGTCTGAGAACTTTGGGTGGATAAGACAGTGAGGGAGGAGGTAAGCTTTGCAGCTAAGTTTTGCGTCTTCCAGTCCAGACGGCCCAGAAAATCAGTTCCGTTTACTATAGTTCTCTTGGAATTCTCTGCATATTATATTTAAAATAAAAAAGGTACTTTATAATGATGGTTTTAGGGGAGAAACTGGGACAAACTCAATTCTAATAGACTGAAAATACTTTTATCGTTTTTTATTCTAATTATGAAAGTGATAATGCAACTGTGAAAACTTTAAACAGTCCAGATGTGGAGGTTGTAGAAAGTGATTAATCTTTCAAGATTGGGGTAGGAGTTAGGAGTAGGTCTGAAATTTAGGTCGGGAAAGTTCACTGTCCCTTAAATGTGCATCGATCATTAATAGGACTAGTTTTATATTTATTAGGGTGATGCTCAAGGGACTGCTCTAAGGAGGTTGTTAAAATATCCTGCCTCTCACCTGGTCCACTGGGTTTAGATGTGCACTGCCCAAGGGTACCTGGCTGGGGGAGGGTTGGGAGAGGGGGATTGAAACTCAGCCTGTTTTCTTTGCTGAGCTGTATGCCCTCCTATGGGGCTTTTTTAGCAAGAGGTATTTTGTCTAATTTGCTCAACGGCCTCACCTGCTTTCCCCAGGAGAGGGGAGTGGGTGGGTTCGCTGTGGGGTGGAGAATGCACTGTATCTGGGGTTCCTCTAGAAGAAGATCCAGGAGACAGTGGGATATCCAGTCTGGAGCCCTATAGAGGGACATGGCTGGAGGCAGGGTGCAGGAGTCATTGGTATCTGGGAAACTGAGAATTCCAGGGTGTTGGTGTCTAGACTAGAGTCTGGCTCCAGGGCCAGCACCAAGGACCCTTCTGGACAGGCCCAGCCAAGGCCTTGGGGCTCAGAACAGGAAGTGTCTATCTAAGCAGCGGAGGAGTAAACAGATGCTGAGTGAGTGTGGCCTCTAGTACACACATGGTCATGTGTCACGGTCATCTGGGTGACAGCTCTGTTCTGTGGAAGGGGAAACTGAGGCTCAGAATGTGACGTGACTTGCCCAGGGTTTCAGGTGAAAAGTGATGGAGCCAGAACCAGAACCTGATCTTGCCTGGCGTCCTTGGGGGGATGGGTTCTGGGCTAGAGCTAGTGGCCCCCAGCTCCCCACCAGATAGATGGCCGAGGCAAGCCCTGGGGCCTGGACTCAGTCAGTCCTCACTGCTCTATGGGCTGTACCTTGTCAGCCGCCATCATTCCTGGGACCCAGGAGGACAGGCTACGTCAAAGACAGGGTGGGGGCAGAAATACAGTGGGCCGGTGAAGGGCCAGAGATCTGGGGCTGGGGTTGGGGCAGGAGACCCCAGTATGCCTCCTCGGAGCCCGTGTGGCCATCAGTCCCTGAGAAACAGAAAACAGGCTTCTTGGTTCAGGGGTTCGTCAGCTGCCTGCCTGAGCGCTGCACCTGCTACCTTGCCTGGCAGGGCCCGAGAGAGCTGGCAGAGATCTGCAGAGGGCGGGGGCCACTTCTGCACACTCTGGGCTGGGAACCCAGCCCCCACCTAGTTCCTCATATTTGAGGGAAGTGTCTCCAAGTCCTCTTGTCTATGTCAACGGAACCCTGAGAACGCCAGGAGGGGAGCAGCTGAGGGTGACCCTGCCCACAGGTATGACCTGGTGCTTGGGCGGGGGGTGTGGGCAGTGTGGGGCTCTGGCAGTTGGCCACAGTCAGACTGTTGGTAGTGAGTGTGGGGACTGAAGGCTGTGTGTGGTGGGGTCAGGTGGGCCGTGTGGGTGCTAGGTGGGGTGGAAGGTGTGTATCCCTGGAGGCTGTGTGAGGTGTGCAGTTTGTGGTACGAGTGGGCTGTGGTTAGTAGACCCAGGCCTAGCTGGATGTGTACTGCTGTTAGTTCCTGTGTGGAGGGCCTGAGGGCTTTCCTGAGGTCTGGGCGCTGGGGTCCCTGCCCAGCCTGCCTTGAGTGGGGTGCTGTGAGGGGGAGGAGGGGTTGGAGGGTGGAGAGATACAGGCCCCAGCTCTGAAGCTCTAGGCCTGCCTTCGTCCCCTTCCACTCCCTCCACCATTGGGCCTGCTCTTGAATCTGGAGCACAGCTCTGTGTGGGGGGCCGGGGGCGGGCTTTGAAAATACAGTTGGGAAGGGTCCTCACTGAGAGGACTCCAGAACTGAGTGGGGAAGGAGTTAGGATCAGCAAGGCCTCCAGATCCAGGCTGGACTCGTTCATACAAATCAGAATGCGAAGGAGGCTCACGCCCACCTGGGCCACCAAGGGCAGACCCCTCCACCTCCCTGGGTGTCCTTTGTGTCTCCTGTCCCTGCCCCACTGAGCTCTCCCCATCTCTGCATCTGCCAGGTCCTTTCCCATCCCTGGGCCCTGCACACTTGAGTTCCCTTGGCTTAGAAGTGCAGTTTCCTGCTTATCCTTCAAGGCCCAGCTCATGAGTACCCCCTGGAAGCTTCTCTGCCTCCGCCAGACAGACAGTCACATCCTTTGAAGGCCGCCTCTTGGCTCTACAAGTGACCCAGCACCTCACACAGCCTCCATTGAAATGGGATAAAAAACCCAGGCTTGGGCCTTTTTTATGGTGATGATTCAGGTGAAGGTGGAAATCTTGTGGGGGCTGGACATGCGGCAGGTATTTAGGAAATCAAGGAAGTGGGAGTGTGCTTGTCCTTAGCTGAGGCTCAGGGCTGCCTTTCTACTGGACTGGCATTGTTGGGGTCCTCAGTCAGGAGTGAGCAGGGATGCTTGAGAGAGATGCTGGGCTGGGGCAGAGAAGGGGGCGATGAGATTTAAACTCTGCCCTTGGGGTTGGAATGGTAGTTAAAAGACAGAAGTGTAACAGCTTTGGCTCCAGCAAGAGGGACTCAGACTAGACCTAAAGAAGGACTAGTTGCCATGGGTAGAGACTCCAAACGACCCTTACTTACTCCTGGACTAAGTAAGTGTCCTTGTGAGCCCAGTCAGGTCCTGGGCTCTATTGTGGAGGGCAGGGGGAACAAAAAGGTACAGGCTCTCAGGCCAGGATGGAGGTTGGGTAGAGGTTGGGTAGACCCCCCTCACAAATGGGACAGCCAGGAACCGAGCAGGAGCAGCACTGAGCTGCATGACTCAGCATCTGAGGCTTAGGAGCCCAGGGGGCGGTCAGGGAGGACTTTCTGGAGGAGGCAGCCGAGTCAGCACCCGAAGGTGGGAGGATGTGGTTCATTTGCTCATTGTCAGCAGACCACCTGGGGGGCTTCCATGTGTTAAGCTGGTGCCAAAAATGAAACGGAGGGAGTAGTGGGCCAACTGAGCTTGGTTGGGGCTTGGGGCACGTCTCGACAACTTGAGCAAGTCACTTCCTCCCTGTGGGTGTTTGTTTCTTCATCTGTAAACGGCAGGGCTGGAGCCGGTCGAACGATGGTCCAAGGAGGTGTACTTGAGGACACTGAGAATCGTGGGACAGGTTTTGAGCCAGAGTGGGACCCAGGTTGGCCCAGCAGAGTTGCTGGAGGGAGCCAGGGTAACAGCAGGAGCAGGGTGGGCTGGTGAGATGCTAAAGCCTGAGCTGGGCCCTTGGGGTGTTGGGGAGGGAAACCCCCAAACTTGTGGCCAGGCTGTCGCAACGGGATGATACTCTCCTCTGCTGGTCCCTGCTTCCCTGCAGTGGAGATTCAGTGATGTGTCATAGCAGGGGAAGGGCTTAAACCTCCAGACTCCAGACCAGAATTAGCGTGGAGCAAGTGAGGCAGAATAAGTGAGTGCAAAATAAGGGGGAGCGGGAGACCAAAAAGCTCAAGGTAATCCAGGTAAATATTTTTCAGCAATATTTTTTTTAAATGAAAATTAATGAAAAAAATCCAAGATAAGCAAAATATCCAAAATTTAAATAAAGAGGTTTAGTACTGCAGATTTTTTTGTCTTTTTAGGCCCTAGCATGGTTCAGCAGCGCACTGCTCCATACTTCTTTTTTCAAAGGACTGCTTCCTTCAGGAAGCCTTCCCCGACCCCCAGCCTGGTGAGGGCCCTGTGGGCTGTTTTTCGCTGGCTGGGTGGTATCTGATGCCGTCAAGCCTGAGATTCCTGAAGGGTGGGTTGAGGTTGGTCTGGCTCATGCTTTCAATGCCTTGAATGAGGCTGTCCTAGAGGAGTGTCAGTGCGGAGTCCCTGAGTCTGATCTTGGCCTGAAGCCCTTAGTGCAGGAATAGGAACTAGAGAGAGGCCCTGGAGGGGGCTGGGCCCTTCTCAGGGAGGAGAGGTAGTTTCCTGTTTCCCAGCCCTGGTCATTCCAGTAGCCTGGTTGGGCTGTCATGCATCAATCCATGTTGAATCCTGAGAACAGTGCCTGGCCTGCAGCAGCTGCTCAGTCAGAGCTTGTCGTTTTTGAAAGGCAGTGTGTAGAGTGGTTAAGAGTCTGGAGCTGCACTGTCCGGTAGCAATGTGATGCAAGCCACAAATGCAATTTAAAGTTTTCTAGTAGCCACATTAAAAATGAACAGGTGAAATTAATTTTAATACCATAGTTAATCCAAATATCCAAAATGCTATAATTTCATTATGTAATACAAAGTTATTGAGATATTTCATGTTCTTATTTTTTTTACTAAGTCTTCAGAATCCAGTGTGTGTTGTATAGAGCACACTTCACTATATGGTCGCATCTGGAGTTTCAGTACCTGTATGTGGCTTCTAGAAGTTATTGTATTGCAGGTCTAGACTATATTTAAATTACCCCTTCCCAGCTGTGTGACTTTGGGCAAGTTACTTAACCTCTCTGTGCCTCAGTTGCTTCATCTTAAATTGTGAAGTATGTACCTCCTAGGGTTGCTATGAGAATTAAACAAGTTAATAAAAAGTGCTTTAGTTGTCTGGTGTATATTGATAGTAAAGACTATTTGCTGCTGCCATTTAGTTGCTCAGTCGTGTCCAACTCTTTGCAACTCCATGGACTGTAGCCTGCCAGGCTCCTCTTCCATGAGATTATCCAGGCAAGAATACTGGAGCAGGTTGCTGTTTGCTTCTCCAGAGAATCTTTCTGACCCAGGGATCAAACCTGCATTTCCTGCTTGGCAGGTAGATTCTTTACCACCGAGCCACCTGGGAAACTCAAAGACTACATTGTGTTATTAAATTCTTTTTTAAAAAAAACATCATTTGAGTAGTACTGCCGTTTTTTTTTTTTTTTTTTCCCAAACTTTTATGAAGTACTAATTACTTAAGATTTATTTAAAAATACTCACTTTTAAAACCTGTACCCCCTAAAGTCACCCTGCAGAGACCAGCAGTTTGCGGTTGACCCTGCGCTAGTGGCAGGAAGCGTGGCTCTGCCCAAGACCTGCCCCTTCCACCCACCCTCCTGAGCAGAGCCCCGGCCTCCTGGCCTTGCTGGTGGCCTGACCTTTGGGATGGCCACTTCTTTCTCCTGCCTGGAAACACCTTCTTTTGGTCCCCATGCACATTTAGGAGCAGGGCCCCTGGGGTCTCGTGGCCCTGCCTCACCCCTCCACCCCGCCAGCTCCCGGGCTTACAGCCTTGTCTCCTTGGATCTCCGCAGGTTCCCCTTCTCTTTCTAGCAGACTCTGCATTGTGGGGACCCTGCCTCCATCGTGGAGCTGCATCTACCACTTTCCCATGTCTTCTTGGGGGGCAGTCCAGCCTCCTGGCCAGGCCACTGGTCCTGGGGGAGGGCCAGAGAACAGGGGGTCCTGGCCCCCCTCTTCCATGGTGTGGTCTCCACCTCCAGGCAGGCCTGTTGGGTTTGCTTCTCACCCCCTTGTCAGTCAGCCCCACGGGAAGGCCCTCCTCCCTTTAACCATCGCCTGCTTTCTTTCGGCTCCCTGAGCCCTCCCTTCTCTTCCTCGGTCCTCTTCCCCTTCTCGCTTTCTTACTTCTCTTTCCTTTTCCCCGTCTTTCCCCCCACCCCTTCCCCTTTCCTCCTTCTTCTTCCTGGCATCCAGCCACTCACAGTGACCTTGCCTCTTAGACTTTCTCGTTTACCCTTGTCCTTGCAGCTTCCACCTCAGGCCAAGATGAGGAGCCATTCAGAGTAGCTGCTGCCTCTGGGGGACCCCGGCATCCTGGGCAGCCCCACTGGTGAGTCAGGGGGAACTGGGGAGCTGGGCTGGGTGTTGTAGGCTAAGCCTCCACCAAGGCCTCATGAAGGTGAGACCCAGCGTCCTGTTTTCCATTTATTTGTGTATTTTTGGCTGCATGGGGTCTTCGTTGCTGCACATGGGCTTTCTCTACTTGTGGAGAGCGGGCACTACTCTCCAGCTGCCTTGAGTGGGCTTCTCGTTGCAGTGGCTTCTCTCTTGTTGCAGAGTGCGGGCTCTGTGGTGTGTGGGCTTCGGTAGCTGTGGGCCTTGGGCTCTTGAGCACAGGCTAAGTAGCTGTGCTGCATGGCCTTAGTTGCCCCGTGGCACGGAGCATCTTCCGGACCAGGGATCAAGCTGGTGTCCCCTGCATGGCAAGGCAGAGTCCTGACCATTGGACCACTGGGGAAGCCCCTGTTTTCCATTTTGAAAAACTGAGGTTAAGAGGCAGAGAGAAAGGGTGAAGCCAGAGATCTTGCGAAGAACTTCTTAGGAGGGTTTTGAAGGATGGAGTCAGGCAGGGATCAGTGAGGCAGGTGGGGTGTGTACCTGATGACTTGATTTCCTTCCATGCCTGGTGCATTATGGTCTTATTCTTAATTCCAGATGATCCTGTTATCGTCTAAATTGTAATTTGTTGGAAAATGGTATAAAATTAAAAAGATAAAGAGGATACAGTGAAAGGTAACCCTCCCTTTCTTGTCCTCCAGCTGGGAGTCTCCTCTTCAACAGCAGTGTCCTGTATACGTATCCAAGTGTTTTATGTATATGTGTGTGTGTATGTACATGTATATATTTTCTTTTTCTTTACCCTAGATTTTTATATGATAAAACACTGTTCTGCATCTTGCTTTCCCATCCAACAATAGATCTTTAATATCCATGAATATGAACTTTATTTTTTGGCCGTACCTTGTTTTTTGGCTGTGCCTCGTGGCGTAGGGGATCCTTAGTTCCCTGACCAGGGGTTGAACCTGCATCCCTTGCATTGAAAGCACAGTCTTACCCACTGAACTGCCAGGGAATTCCCTGAATATGAACTTCAGAATCTGCCTGTGGGTAATTTTAATTGGGATTGTGTTAGCTTTAACTTAACCTGGGAAGAACTGCTGTCTTTATAATGTCGAGAGCCCCTTATCAAAGAACATCAAATGTATTTCTGTTTGTTTGTGTCTTCCTTTGGGACCCTCAGGAGCCTTTTAGAAAAATTCACATAGTTCAAAATTTGGGTAATAGAAAAAGATGTAAAGTGAAAAGTTTACCTCCACTTGGAGCTGGGTTTCCAGGGAAGCTGATGGGGCCCAGCGAGGGCCCGGGCAGTGTGTGCATGTGGTTGTTTTTTGGTAAATTTTTAACAAACCCTCCCATCCCCCTCAGCCCTCAGCATTCCTCCTTAGAGGCAGCCAGCATCGCCTGTATCCTCTGTATCATTTCAGAGATCTGCATTTAGCCGTGGACACACACTGATCTATCCTCTCCTTTTGTTTATTATTGTTTTTTTTTCACGCGAAAGGCAGCATGTTCTGTATGGTGTTTTGAACCTTTCTTTAGTCAGTTGATACATATCGAAGGTCATCCTCATGAGCACGTAGAGTTCCTTCCTTCTTTATGGAGTTTCTTCATTTTTCTTTAGTCATTTAGCAACTCCTTTAGGAGGTCACCCCACACTACTGTGTAAGGAGTTTCCTCATTTTCTATGGCTCAGTGTTCTCCTGTGTGATTACACTGTAATTCAGTTAACCATTCTCCAGTCTATGCATATTTTGATTACTTCATACCTTTTGTCGTTGTACACAATGCGGTAGCCAGTACCCTACGTCCGTCCTTTTGGACGCGCACCAGGAAGACTGCGAGGGAACTAGCCACGGGCGGCTAGGTGAGAAGGCCCAGAGCACTGAGGTTTTCGCAGCTCTGGTGGCGCTGCCCTTCCCAGCAGCACTGCCCCATCCTGGGAGGGGAATGCCTCACCTTGTCACCACTCAGTGTAAGGAGGGTGAGTTCCATGTTCCATGTCCTGTGTTAGAACCATTTATACTTCTCTTTCTGTCAGTTCATCTGCTTTGCCCATTTATCTGTCAGATTATTGGTCTGTTTCTTATTTCTAGGTGTTTTTAACTGCCTAGGAAAATTAGCCTGTGCTTGGGGTAGGAGTGATACCCCTAGTTTGTCATTTATCCCCCTTGGCCTTGCTTACGGTGTCTTTTTTTTTTTTTTTTAATTGTGCAGGAATGTTTTGTCTACAGTTGAATATTTTAGTCTTTTCTTTATCCTTCTGGATTTGTATCATTTCCAAAAGGCCTTTGCCTCTCTGAGACAAAGATTTTCCATATCCTTTCGTGATTTATTGTAACTTATCCTGTTGTAAGGTATAGGGGTCCAGCTTTGTAGCTCACTACACAGTTGCACTAACAATTTAATAATCCATCTTTTCCCTACTAGTCTGAGATGTTACTTTTGTTGTATTACTAAATTCTTAAATGTATTTGGGTCTTTTTTTAAAAATTTTTATTAGTTGTTTATTTGACTGCCTAAGGGATCTTTGGGAGAAGGCAATGGCACCCCACTCCAGTACTGTTGCCCGGAAAATCCCATGGATGGAGGAGCCTGGTAGGCTACAGTCCATGGGGTCTCGAAGAGTTGGACACGACTGAGTGACTTCACTTTCACTTTCCACTTTCATGCATTGGAGAAGGAAATGGCAACCCACTCCCTTGTTCTTGCCTGGAGAATCCCATGGACGGAGAAGCCTGGTAGGCTGCAGTCCATGGGGTCGTACAGAGTCGGACACGACTGGAGTGATTTAGCAGCAGCAGCAGCAGCAAGGGATCTTTAATTGTGGTATCTAGGATCTAGTTCCCTGACCAAGCATTGAACCGCACCCCCTGCTTTGGAAGGTGAAATCTTAACCCTTAGACCACCAGGGAAGTCCCTAACCTGTGCTGTTTTAATTATTAATTAATTTATATGTTTTAATATATGGTGAGGCTGATTCTCACTCTACCCTTCCTTTGCCCACTCCTTCACTTCCAGAATTTTCCTGCTTGTTTGTTTTTTCCACATGAACTTTCAAATCAGCTTGTCTAGCCACCACCACCCATCCCTCCAAAAAGTTCTATGTGTATGTTTAGGAGGATAGTACATATTTATAAATTAACTTAGGGTTAATATCTGTATGATGCTCTCTATCCAGGAACATACAATGTCTTTCTGTGTATCTAGAACTTCTTTTTGCACCTTAATATCAGTCCACATTTTTCTCCCTATAGATTCTATGCATTTCTTTTTAAGTTTATTCTTGGTGGTTTTTATTTTGTGATGCTGTTTGTAAATGAGGTCTTTCATCCTGGTTTCTACTTTGTTATTGCTTATAAATATTGATTCTATTAATTTTGAACCTGGCTATCTTACTAAATTCTTTTACTGTTTGTAATACTTTCTCAGCTGAACTTTTCGGGTTTTCCAATTCAGAACTCATGTTAAAGTAATGGATTAACTTTTCTTTCCCAGTTTTTATACCAATGGTGTATTTTTGTTGAACTTTTAGAGTAGTATTAATAATGATGGAAGTTTTTCTCTTGTTTTTCTGTTAAGCAAAGTGCTGGTTTTATTTTAAGAAAGTGTCGATCTGTTTCTGTTCTACTAAAATTTTTGTTTAAGTGTACTGGATATTGAGTTTTATCATATGCCTCTTTAGTATCTGTGGAGATGAGCAGATAAGCATTTTCTTTTGATCTGTTAATCACTGCTTGGCATCATCTGTTCCTTGACTCCTGCCAGATCAGGAGTTCTTGAATATCAGTAGGGGACCTCAGTACCCATTGCCCAGTACAAGGCTGTTTTGAAAGAATGAATGAATGGCTTATCCTATCCATTCCCACCTTTCCCTCCTAAGTGGTGGGAAGGGGTTACTCACCCACAGGCCCAGGACATCAAACTGTGTGGTGCTGTGTTGACGCACCTCCTGGAGTAATCTGTTCCCTTCAGGGGCATGGAGGTGGGGGTAAGGCTTACCCCACAGACTGGGCCTATAAAGGTGCAGCAGTGGTACCCCTCAATCCCACCTGTACTTGCTAGTATCCCTGGGGCCTGGGCCTCTGCTGAAAACTGGTGCCTGAGAAGGAATTGTGTCCTTGCCTGGGTCTTGCAGAGCGTGGGAGGGGCATGGGTGCAGACACAGCCACAGCAGTGGCCAAGGCCGTGGATGGGGATTAAGACAGCACCAACTCTGAAGGTCCTGGAGGACTTCCTGGAGGAGCTGGATGCTAGGAGGCCACAGAGGTGGGCTGGGGGAGGAGGTGGAAGGTTTCAGGCATTAGGAGAAGCCTGTGTGTTCAGAGTCCAGGCAGTACCTCACCTTGCCTGGCACGTGGGATGCAGGGGAGAAAGCTCAAACACAGAGCTTAGCCCATGGTATGGAAAAGCCACAGAGAATTGTTGATTGGAGACCTGTACCTGGACAGCTTGCCTCTGACCTGTGCCCGGTGTGTCTATTCCAGGTCTGGACAGAGCCCTGCTGGCTGGCCTCTGCTGGTAGGAACCATGGCGGAGGCCGGGGACGGGGCGCTCTCAGTGGCTGAGTGGCTGCGAGCGCTGCACCTGGAGCAGTACACGAGGCTCTTCGAGCAGCACGGCCTGGTGTGGGCCACAGACTGCCAAGGCCTCAGCGACACCCGCCTGGTAGACATGGGCATGGTGCTCCCTGGCCACCGCCGTCGCATCCTGGCTGGCCTGCTCCGTGCCCACACACCCCCAGCCCCTGCACCCCGCCTGGCCCCACGGCCCGTGCCCATGAAGCGTCATGTCTTCCGCTCACCACCCACGCCCACCACTCCCCCGGAGCCACTGCCTGCGGCTGGAGAGGACGAGGGGCTGCCCACCGCCCCACCCATCCCGCCCCGGAAGAGCTGCCTTCCGCCCACCTGCTTCTCCGCCCCGTCCACAGTGGCCCCAGACCCTGTGGTGCCCCCATTGCCCGCCAAGCGGCATTTGACAGAGCTCAGCCTTCCGCCCGTGCCCCCCCGCACTGGGCACCCCCGCCCACTGGTGAGGTGAGTGGATGCGTGCAGGGTGGGAGGGACATGGGCAGAGGATCTAGAGGGTCACTATGGGGAGGGAGCAGGAGGGAAGGTTGTGGCCTTTGACACTGGGGTAAGAAAGGCACCTTGGTGGCAGGAACAACATGCGCAAAGCTCAGAGGTGGGAAGTGCAGTCCTCGTGGCTCTGAACAGACAATGCAGTGTGAGTGATGGTGAGACTTGTGGATGGCACTGGTGGGACATGCCGTGAAGGCCAGGTGGGGAGCCGGGAGAGTTTTCAGCAGAGCAATCAATTGCTGAGTACGAAAGAATGACCCTGGCTGCTGGTAACGTTGGTGGAGGAGGCTGGGAGACCAGTGAGAGGCACAGGGCCACCTGTGAGGCCCCCACTAAGGCTGTACACATGAGACTGGAGAGGAGTGGGCAGACTGGAGTGAGAGCTTGGCCCCAGGGTGGACAGGGCTTGGGGCTGGGCCGGGCATGAGCAGAGAGGGCATGAGGAAGCACATGGCATCCAGGTTTCCATCTTGATGGTCCGTCCTTGATCTGTGATCTGAGCACAGAGGGGAGTTTGGGAGGAGGTTGGGTTCATTTGGGGCTTGGCGAGTATTAGATACTGGGAAACTGGCACCTATATCTGCAGACGGGAGGTAACATGTGGAGGAAATGGGGAGTCTGGAATGAAGAACTTGTCCTGGAGGTCGCAGCAACGGCCCAGGGCTTGGTGCTGGGGCTCCTGTCTTCCCCTTTCACATGGCTCCTGCCAAATGTCAGTTCTCAGGCCACATCCTGCTCACCCTCTCTCCTCCCCAGAACCATTTTCCCCCCTCCTAGCTCCTGGTACTCCTGTTTCCTTTCTTTCTTTTTCAGTATGTTTTTATTTTGGGGGGTGGGGGCACCGCTGCATGTGGCATGTGAGATCTTAGTTCCCTGACCAGGGACTGAACCCGTGATTTCTGCATTGGGAGCATGGAGTCTAAATCACTGGGCCACCAGGGAAGTCCCCTTCTTGTTTTCCTGAGTTTCCGCCTACTTCTGTGGACATTGCATTTAACCTCCTTTACAAATGCCCTCCCTTCCTGCAACTTGCTGGGGTGCCCAGCTTAGGGGAGATCCTCAGGTGTGGCTGTGTATGTAATGAAGGGTATAATGGGGCTTTATTGTAGCACTTGGGCCAAGTCAGCCTAATCTGGGAAGGCTTCTTGGAGGAGGAACAGACGTGCAGAGAGAGATCCCCTGGTCTCTGTTATTGTTGGGCACTGTGCTTGGTGCTTAACTTACATAACCTTGTTCGATCCCTGCTCAGGTCCTCTGGGGCATTTGTGTCCTATTTCAAGTAGAGAAACTAAGGGTCAGAGAAGAGAGGGGAGCACTGGCTGGATCCATGCCTAGTACATGCCGAGGGAGCCCCTGTGGGGAGGACCTGGGAGGTTTTCCCCCTTAGAGGAGAGGGGCATTAAAGGGCCTTCTGAGGCCAAGCCAGGGCTGTGGTGTTTTGAGGTTTGATTGATAAGAGCACAAAAAGAGTTTATTGTGCCTTTCATAGGTTCACACACTGGGAGCAGTAATGGGATTCCCCCTAGGAGCTTGGCTCGGAGAAGGCAATGGCACCCCACTCCAGTACTCTTGCCTGGAAAATCCCATGGACGGAGGAGCCTGGTAGGCTGCAGTCCATGGGGTCGCTACGAGTCGGATACGACTGAGCGACTTCACTTTCACTTTTCACTTTCCACTTTCATGCATTGGAGAAGGAAATGGCAACCCACTCCAGTGTTCTTGCCCAGAGAATCCCAGGGACGGGCTGCTGTCTATGGGGTCGCACAGAGTCTGACACGACTGAAGTGACTTAGCAGCAGCAGCCGCAGGAGCTTGGCTTGGAGACCAGATTGGAGTTTGCTGGCGCCACTGCACCCTCTAGTGGCCACCCTCCTGCATGCAGAAGTAATTTTTATTTAACTCCATCTTTAGAATGAGATGTGTGTGCATGCACACCTGTCTCTGAGGCTTGGGAATAGGTGAACAAGGGCAGGAGGCAGGGCCCTGTCCATAGAACGTTCATGAGGGCTGAGGAGGCAAAAACGCTAGCCAAGAAGTGTACGCCTGGGTTCCTGCTTAGAAGACGAGGTACCTGAGCAGGTCCAGCTGGCGGCGTGATTCTGACTAGGGAAAGCTGCTCCTCTGGGCCTTTTTCCCCATCAGGTATCCTCCTTGGCTCTCCATGGCCCTCCTGAATTCAGGAGACTTTCTGGGTAGAGCAAGGGTCCTGTCTTTGCCCTAGGGTGCCAGACCGCGCTCTCAGATCCTCGTTCTGAACTTAGCCAACCTCTGTGAGAAGCCAGATTCCCATGGTCAGGAATCTGGCCCCTTGTAGCTAGAGAACCCAAAATTCATTCCAGGCTGAGAGACTTCGTAGGCAATTATTCCTTGCAATGTGGGGCTGTTCCTTGCAGTAGAGTGGCAGGTGTGCTGCCAAGCCTGGCTTCTGTATCCTGGGGTCTTTGACACTTGGAATTGTGGGCATCTGCAGTCCTAGCCTCCTGGGCTTCCAGGGTGTACAAAGTCTTTACAGTCCAGAGATAGAAAAACTCTAAGGGCAGAGAGAGCCTCACGTGTGGGTAACAGACAAAGGCTGGGCCACGTGTGGGTAACAGGTAAAGGCTGGGCAGGTTTTGGACCCTGACTGGCTTCCCCGTCCCCTCACAACCCTGTGACCCCAGGCTCTGTGCTACACAGTGGAAGACGGCCCAGCCTGGCCGGCCCCTGCCTCCGTTGCAGGAGTCCCCACTTCCTGCCCTGGCCTTCCTGTCCTTGCTTGCACCCTCTAGTGACGTAGGTCTTACTCTCTCAATCGTAGGGCCTCTTACACCAGATCATGTGGTGGCTGAGGGAGCGTTTTTCCCTGGCTCCGGTCCATCACTGGGCTCCCCAGTGGAATTTGTGATTGATTACTGTGTGTGCGTGTGTGTACTTAGGACGGAGTAACTCCATGTGAGGGCATGGCGGGCCAGTTTGTGTGCGCCTGTAGGTGTGCATCTAGCAGGGTAGTAGCATGTCTGTGTATTTCTGCATCCGCACATGTTCTAAGGGAGGAAATGTGTAATAATTATACACAGGTGGGGATTTATACGATTTCAGTGGTTACGTGCTATAGTGTGTGTACAAATTTATCAAGGCCTGTGTGTACACAGACATGTGCCCAAGTGTTCTGTACTTTGGGGGCTCCAAGAACATGAGTGCATTTGTGAGTGCGTGTGTTGTGGGTGGTGAGTTGTTTTTTGTGTACGGTCAGGTGTGAGCCAGTGTGTACTTGTGCTGTGTTTGCATGTGCTTCCAAGAGGCCAAGCCGCCTAGAATGTCAGCTTCATTAGGGCTCAGGTCCTTGTCAGTTTCGTTTACTGCCGCGTCCCCAACATTGAAACAATGCCAGCTGCCTGACAGGCACTCAGAAAGTGTTTGTTGTGTGAGTAAATAGATGAGACCTGCATGAGCTTCTGTACCACCAGGCACTGAACTTGTGTGCTGCCCATGCTGACTCAGCACCCTGTGAGTGCCCTCCACACACACTGGACCCTGGACAGTAGGGTTAGGGTTAGGGTTAGGGTTAGACAGTAGGGTTACAGAATACCCCAAATCCCTTCCCACTGCCTGACCTCTGTCACCCCAGGCATCTTGGAAAGGGAGAGACCTTTAGGGGAGGCAGGCAGAAAATGAGCGAGGATGGGGTCTCTTCCCCTCTGCCCCAGCTGGGTCAGAACTCTCAGAAGCAGGTTCGCTGTTTGCCTGGCCTAGGAGGACTCTATTTCACCCCCAAAGGGTCTGTACCCCCACCATCACTTAAGCCTGTAATAGGTAACTGACAAGTCCAGAGACACTGAGAAACTTGTTCAAAGTCACACAACCCAGCACAGGAGAAGGCAGTGTTCAAACCCTGCCTGTTGGCCTGGGACTGTCTACTCAGCTTAAAGTGTCATAGATGTGAACCCTCTGGGCCCGCTTCCCTGAGCGTGGCAGAGAGGTCATTTCTGACCCAGGGTCACTCTGCAGAGCCTCCCGTAGCCTGCTCTGGGCCTCTGTGTTCTACTTCGATACCTGGATGTCTGGAGAAACCTGGAGAAGAGGGAGGATTTGCCCAGAATGGGCAGCAGCCAGTTGGAATCACCTCGCAAGGCCTCCCACCTGTGCCCTCGACCCTCTGCAGCCCAGCCAATCCCTGGGCTTCTTGAAGACTGATCACTTGTTGCTAGGGCAGAACTTGCTCTCTTCAGAGAGCCTCTTTCCTAGCTTCTCTGGGCCTTCTTGTGTGAGTGGGGAGGGGCCAGCCAGAATATCCACTCTGGAAGGCCCTGCTCCATGTCACTGGGGTAGTTTGTCCACCCACTTCAGCCTAGAGGGGAGAGCCAGCCTGGGGGCGGAAAGGAAGTGTCTGCCCCAGGGGATTCTGGGTGACTTTTCTCTGTCTCAGTCGTGTTTTCAGGAAGTGTGTGCGTTGGCCAGGGCTGCAGGGGGCGGAGGGAGGCGGAGAGCAGGAAGCTAGAGGAGACCAAAGCTGGATTCAGACACAGACATGCACGTACACGTACACACACTCACTCTTCCAGACAGACTCACAGTTACACACAGAAACACACACTCAGACAAGTGATCACAAACACTCCGACACAAATCACAGGAGTGCAGAGCCGAGCCATACCTGGAACCAGACGTGGCCTCAGGCACACCCAGGGAGTGGGGCCAGGCTGTCTGCAAGACCAGCCCGGGTCGGACACAGGCTGAACAGTTAGGTACACGGCGCACACTGGGCCCAGCTGGCCGGAACCACGGGAGCTCTTGGGCCCTGGATCCAGAGGGCGTCTGAGGGTGAGCAAGGGGCCGCCGTGGGCTGGGCTGTCGGCTGAGGGAAGGGGGCAGTCTCCTCCTATGGGCCTGGGAGGGCAGGAATCCCAGACTGTCTGTCTGTCTGTCACCTCTCCACAGGTTAGGTTTTCTGTGCTGCTCTCCTCCCCCTCCCTTTTTTACTCTCAGACTTCCCTCTCTTCTTTCACTTTCTCTATATTTTCTGTTTTTCTCCTGCCCTTTCTTTCCTTTTCTTCCCTCTCTCTTCCCCGCTTCTGCCCTGGGCTTTCCACATCTCCATCTCCCCCTAAGTGTCTCTCCTGGGTTTGTTGGTAGCCTCCGGAGCCTGTCTTCTGGGCTGCATGGACTGCTTCTCTGTGGGGTCTCTGCCCTAAAGCGATCTGGTACTGATCTCACTTCTGGCTCCTTGCACCCCGCTGAGAATTCCCTTTGGAGGCTTAGGTGACTTATCTCAGGGTTAAGTTCAAGGGTGTTGTAGCTCTGGAAGCTCGCCTATCCAAGCCCTCTTGCCCTCTCCCCTTCCAGGCAATAGGGAAACCTGCCAAGGGCTGACCCTTAGTTGATGTCTTCCTACCCCTTCTTCCAGGCCTGCTGGTGTGGTGGGTGTGCCTTTGTTACTGGGGGGATCTCCCCAGTTGCTGTAACCCCCAATGAACTCAGTAACCCTGTACTTGGGCCACTAGGGGCAAAGAGATTCCTCTAAGCAGATTCTGTCTGTGTGCCTGGCCCACCCCTGCACCCTCGGCTCATCTTTCCACAGGGCCCAGCAAACACCTGCACCTTCTCCTCTGGCCAGGCCAGCCCAGGGATGGGGGAGAGGGGCTAGTACAGTCGTGCACTCTCTGAAGGGTGAACTTCCTCCCCCCACTGCCTTCACAAGCCAGCACTGGGTCAGGCCTGGGAGGTGTGAAGAGCTGCTATGGGAGACCTAGGCCTCAGCCCTTTGCTGCCCACGACAGCAGGGTGCCCAACTGTGAGCTTAGAGGAGGGAGCAGTTGGGTGGACTTCCTGAAGGAGGAGGCGTGTCTTGAGCACAGAGTTGATGATTTGGGTCATCATGAGGATTAAATGAAAAAAAAAAAAGACTTCCAGGAGAATGCCTGGCACAAAGGGGATACTTAGCCAGTGGTAGTTATATTGTGCCAAGGAGATGTGCAAAGAGCTGGGTGAAACCTTGGTTTTAAAGGTGGGTGCCAGGTCAGTTGGGCACTGCTCTATGGAGGGATGGAGAGCTGCTGACCTCCAGTAGTCCGTATGTGAGTGGGGTGATGGTCATTCATTCACTCAAAACGCAGTCACCAAAACCCCCTCTGTGTTGGGTGATGCTGTGGCATGGAGAGGGCTTGGCCTGAGAGGACTCACAGCTTATGCAAAAGCTGAGAGGCGTCCAGCAGACATCACATCTAAGGAGTGAGACCCTGGGAAGGACTTTCTCCGCTGTGGCTTGGGCAGAAGTAAATAGAACAGAACCCGGAAAGTGCTAGAGGAGCTGAGCTTTGGGCCTCATGATGGAGAAGGAAGGACAAGGGCAGCCTTGGAGGCAGAAAAAAGCATAGGGCTAAGGCCTGGGCCCCGAGGAGGATGAGGAAGTGGGCAGTTGGGAAAGTCTGCCCTCGTGGGTAGAGGAGGTCAGGAGAGGAGGCCGACGTGTCCAAACCGTGGTCTGACCCTACCTCTTGGCGCTGCTGGTGCAAGTCCAGGGGCTGGTTTGGGCTGGGTCCCTCCAAGGCCTGTGTGACCCTTTAGGGAGAAGGTCCTGACTCAGGACTGGGTGTAGACCTGGGTCCTTGGTCCTCCGAGGTCAGCACAGTGAAGCAGACAATGACAGATAAAACTATATGAGTGCTCAGAAGTCTGAAGGCTAGAGAAGCCTCAAGGAGACCCCAACCCAGCCAGGGGTACGAAGGGAGGCACAAAGAGGAGGGGAAGGATGTATGACTTGCACCTTTGGAAGGAAAAGTAGGAGGTGGCCGGGCAGGGAGCTGTGTTCCTGGTGGAAGGAACAGTGTGGACAAAAGCCTGCAAGTCCGCATTTATGGAAAGCAGCTCAGCTCAGGATGGCTGGAGTGTGGGTGAGGGATGAGCTCCAGGCCAGCCTGAGATATTCAAACTGCCCCGTCCTGCATGCCGGCCCATCTGCCTGTGGGGTGACTGAGATCCAGGGCCACCCTGGAGGAGGGGCCATGAAGCAGGTTCCTGGTTCAGCCTGTGCAGCTGGGGCCTCCTGCAGGGTGGCCCTGTGGCCTCACCCAGCCACAGCCAGGGTGAGAAAATTGTGTTAATAACTTGTGACCATGGCTCTCTACTGGTTGTCAGCAAGCCAGGAAGCAGATCAGAGGGGAACGTGAGGCTTAGAGGTGAAGTGATATGCTTTGTAAGGACACAGACCAATGAGTGGTTTAGCTGGATTGGAGGCCCAGGGCTGCCTGGCTGCCAAGCTCTGCCTCTTACCTACCACATGTGACCACGTGTCTTGTTTCGTCCAGGATAGGCCCACTTGCACCTGTGCCCTGACATAGTTATTAATAGTGCCTCTTTGGGGACTTCCTGGTGGTCAAGTGGGTGAGATTCTACACTTGTCCACAATGCAGGGGGCACAGGTTTGATCTCTGGTCAGGGAACTAAGATCCCACATGCTGCAAAAAAAAAAAAGTGCCTCTTTTAACTCTTGGAAATGTTATCGTTTATATGATTAATTACATGGTCACCCTACTCCTCTGTTCTTACCCATTCTGTCTTGGGAGCCTCACATGTCCCCTAACCCATAGATATGTAAGGTTGGCTGTGTATATTTGCTGTAACCCAGTAAAACAAATCTCCTTAGGCTAAGGGCCCAGGCTGGGGTGGCCCCTGCCCTAGAGTGCCTAGCCTTGCTCTGGGCATAATGTGGAGAGCAGATAGGTCCTTATGCCACTTGGATAGAGAAGAAAGGGGCTGAAGGAGCAGAGGGGCCAGGAATGAGGGGCAGGAGGAGAGCAGCTCTGCGTGGGAGTCTCGGAGGCTGCCCAGAGGAGGCCTATTGAGCCATGTTCGGAGGTACAGACAGGTTTTCCACAAGCTGAGATGTAGGGAGAGGGCCGGGAGATGTAAGCAGGAAGAAGTGGTGTGAGCAGAGGCTTGGAGGCAGGGCTGCTGAGTCCATGCCCAGGCCTGGGACTGATCTTCTGGTCTTGTAGGGTCAGAGGTCAGTGGCAGCATCCCAGATGGGCTTCAGCTACAGATTGGAGCTGGGGCTGCTCTAAGCTGTACAGGCACTGAGTGGTCAGGACTCGCTGGTTTTCGGTCACTCTGTGGGCACTGCCCCGTCCCCCGGAATTTCCAACATCTGTGCCTTCCGGATGCCACTTCTCCTTTCCTGGGCTTGGCCCTGACTCAGCATGGCCCTGGTCCCCCGTGGCAGGCAGAGAGGGGGATCAGCTAGGAGGCTTCCTGGAAGAGATGTCTAGAATGAGATTGGGAGGCCCATGGGGTCCCCTTGCTCCGCTTTCTTGGCATACAACCCTTTTCCTACAAACACTTTGCTGGGAAAGGAGCCCTTAGCATCTGTTCTTCTCTCCCTTATCACTATGGTAACAGGGCCATCAGAAATGTGATCACATTTCCTTTTGGATGGAACATCAACTCAGAGCTGTCTGGATCCTGAGTTGTAGCCAGTGTGAGGAGGCAGATCTCAGAGAAGCCCTGGGATCCCGGCTGTGGCCTCGTTTGCTCCTGGTGGTTGAGTTTGCCACTGTGGTGCTGTACTTCCTGGGTGAACATCCTAGCTGTGGGACCAAGAACAAATTACTTCCTGTCTCTGTGTCTCAGTTTCCTCATCTGTAAAGTGGGGATAGCAAGAAGCCCTGCCTTAGGGAACCCTTGTGATGAGTAAATGAATGAATCCACTTAAAGCTCCTGGGAAAATATACATACACACACATACTTAATAAGAATTAAGTAATCCAGGTCTTCATTTATTAATCTGCTGAGTGCTGGGCACACAGTAGTGAAGAAGGAGGGTATGGCACTTCTCTTAAGGAAGCCACATTCTGGGGAGCCGGCCTCAGGAAGGGCAGGTCCCTCACAGGTGATCAGGATGGTGGTGGGGAAGGACTAGAGGCCAGAGATGAGAGGGCTGATGCTGCCTGGGTTCTGAGGATGCTCTGTTGCCATCAGCTTTGCCTCAGTGCTGGCTCTCATTCCTGGGGGAGGCAGGGAGCCAGGCCGACATAGCCCTGCTTGGCATTGGAAGGGCAGAGGCTGTCCCCCCTGCTCTGAGCACGTCTGATTGATCCTGACCCAACGTCTAAGAGCTCTGCTCTCAGCTGATCACAGGCCAGGCCTCCAAGGGCCCCTTCCTAGTAGAGTCTGGGAGACTGTGTGTGATCGTCTGCCCATGCCCTCGGGCCTGCCTTTTATTTGCTTCCCTCTTGACCCTATTGGCCAACCTGTCCACCTGCCTATCCACCCACCCGCCCATCCAACGTGCTCTTGTTGCTATCTCAGCCAGGCCCTGTACTAGGTGGGCTGTGGGGATAAAGAGTCAAGATCAAGGCTGCCCTTGCCCTAAAGAGATTCACGGTCACACGGGGGAGACAGCCTAGTACAGTGCTCATTGTAGGGGGAGTCTTCACAGGTCCAGCTAAACTCCTAGCCTAGGCCCACTTGGCATCAGATTCTCTGAGAAGCATAGAGAGGGAAGACCTGGCCACCAGGACAGCAGTGGGTCTACCTCTGCTGGAGGGTCTTCCTGGCAGTCACTGCCGCCGTCCACACAGCTGTCTGGGAGCCATTCTCTGTGGTCTTCCAGGGGGCAGCTTGGGGGTGGGGGATGAGACTCACAGTGGACAAGTGTGGGAGCCACCCTGGCTTGGAGACCTCTTGCTCCAAGGAGCCAATATGTCTTCTAGCAACCTAGCAAGTGTGGCTTCAGGTCCTTTGCACAGGCTGTGCCCAGTAACAAGCCACCACACTCTGGGAAGCCCAGAGCTTCAGCTTCTCCCCCAGATCAAGAGATCACTTAGAGTTTCTCCCAGTCCAGGTGCAGTTCGGCACTCAAGCCACTCTTGCCAAAGATAGTGTCCCCTGGGAGCGTGGCTGACATACCACCTTTACCAGGTTTCTAGGGAGAAAGAGTTTTGTCCATTCTTTACCTACGGAGAAGAAGACGATAGGGTTCAGGGTGATGTAGAAGTAGCCACTGCGCGTCCTAAGAAGCATCCAGACTCTGGCATCAGAGTTCAGGTCTGGCTTAGATGCTAGCACAGTACCTGGCACAAAGGAAGGCGTTACTACAAATCGGGTTACTTGGAATAATTCACCTAAAAGCTCATCACAGAGGATAACATGCGCAGGGCCTAGGGGAGCAGGAAGGAGGGGTCAGGAAAGACTTTGAGAAAAGGGGCATTGAGTGAGAAGTTAAAGGATGAGTAGATCTCAGTGCAAAGAAATAGAGGAAAACAATACAATGGGAAAGACTAGAGATCTCTTCAAAAATTAGAGATACCAAGGAAACATTTCATGCAAAGATGGGCACAATAAAGGACAGAAATGATATGGACCTAACAGAAGAAGATATTAGGAAGAGGTGGCAAGAATACACAGAAGAACTGTACAAAAAATGTCTTCACCACCCAGATAATCACGATGGTATGATCACTTACCTGGAGCCATACATCCTGGAATGCAAAGTCAAATGGGCCTTAGGAAGCATCACTACGAACAAAGCTAGCGGAGGTGATGGGATTCCAGTTGAGCTACTTCAAATCTTAAAAGATGATGTTGTGAAACTGCTGCACTCAATATGCCAGCAAATTTGGAAAAGTTAGCAATGGCCACAGGACTGGAAAAGGTCAGCTTTCGTTCCAATCCCAAAGAAAGGCAATGCCAAAGAATGTTCAAACTACCGCACAATTGCACTCATCTCAATTGTTAGTAAAATAATGCTCAAAATCCTCCAGGCCAGGCTTCAACAGTACGTGAACCGTGAACGTCCAGATGTTCAAGCTGGTTTTCGAGAAGGCAGAGGAACCAGAGATCAAATTGCCAACATCTGTTGGATCATCGAAAAAGCAAGAGAGGTCCAGAAAAACATCTATTTCTGCTTTGTTGACTATGCCAAAGCCTTTGACTGTGTGGATCACAACAAACTGTGGAAGATTCTTAAAGAGATGGGAAAACCAGACCACCTGACCTGCCTCCTGAGAAATCTGTATGCAGGTCAGGAAGCAACAGTTAGAATTAGACATGGAAGAACAGACTGGTTCCAAATTGGTAAAGGAGTACATCAAGCTGTATATTGTCACCCTGCTTATTTAACTTATATGTAGAGTGCATCATGAGAAACACTGGGCTGGAAGAAGCACAAGCTGGAATCAAGATTGCTGGGAGAAATATCAGTAACCTCATGTGCAGATGACACCACCCTTATAGCAGAAAGCAAAGAAGAACTAAAGAGCCTCTTGATGAAAGTGAAAGAGGAGAGTGAAAAAGTTGGCTTAAAACTCAACATTCAGGAAACAAAGATCATGGCATCTGGTCCCATCACTTCATGGCAAATAGATGGGGAAACAGTGATAGCCTTTATTTTTGGGGGCTCCAAAATCACTGCAGATGGTGACTACAGCCATGAAATTAAAAAGACACTCCTTGGAAGAAAAGTTATGACCAACCTAGACAGCATGTTAAAAAGCAGAGACATTACTTTGCCAACAAAGGTCCGTCTAGTCAAAGCTGTGGTTTTTCCAGTAGTCATGTGTGGATGTGAGAGTTGAACTATAAAGAAAGCTGAGCGCCGAAGAATTGATGCTTTTGAACTGTGGTGTTGAATAAGACTCTTGAGAGCCCCTTGGACTGCCCCTTGGACTGAAAGGAGATCAAACCAGTCCATCCTAAAGGAAATTAGTCCTGAATATTCATTGGAAGAACTGATGCTAAAGCTGAAACTCCAGTACTTTGTCCACCTGATGCGAAGAACTGACTCATTTGAAAAGACCCTGATGCTGGGAAAGATTGAAGGCAGGAGGAGAAGGGGATGACAGAGGATGAGATGGTTGGATGGCATCACCGACTCAATGGACATGAGTTTGAGTAAACTCTGGGAGTTGGTGTTGGATAGGGAGGCCTGGCATGCTGCAGTCCATGGGGTCTCAAAGAGTTGGACATGACTGAGCAACTGAACTGAACTGAGATCTCTGATCAGAGACCAGGGAGCAAGGTATTCCTGGAGGAAGCAAGAGCAGGAGCCAAGGCCTGACATTGTGTTCATGCCCAGCCCTTCCTTGCTTTCTTGGTGGTCACACACTCTCAGCCACTGCCAGGGACACTGGGCAGTAGAGAGGCTGAGGTCAGCGGTGGGGAAAGTGGCCCACTGCTCGGGTGCTCCTTCTCAGCCCCTGCTGGACGCTGGCAGAGATGGCAGTTGGTGCCAGGCTTCCAGGGCTCAGGCAACTGATCCGGCTGGTGGTCTCTGCCACAATGGTTTGGTAGTCCTCAGTTCACCAGAGAAGAAACTGAGGCTCAGAAAAGCTAGGTGCTTGCCTCAGGGCACACAGGAACTGAGACCGAGGCAAGGCTCAAACCCATGTCTCTGATGCTGAAGCCCTTTGGAGACACTCAGCCTGCAGGGAGCAGTGTGATCTGTGCTGAGACAGACAGACAGACAGGAGCCTAGTGGCTTTGGGAGCCCAGGTCTTGGAGTCTGGAGGGCTTCCTGGGGCAGGGGTAGCAGAGATAAGAAGCAGGGAGTGTGGTGGGTTCAGATGAGTTTGAGGGATCTGAGGGACCTAGAGGACGATGAATATCCAAGACAAGAAAGAAGGTGGTCGTGAGCCAGAGATCCACGACTTGTTGCCTCAGGACTTGGTTTCTGAGGCTCTGGTCTGTGCCCTTGGCCTCGATGCCCATTTCAGTCTTGTCTCGTCCATTCTCAGACAAACGCCTTCTTCATAAAAGCTCAGGTCCAACCTTCCCTGATTCCCTAGGCTGGGAAGCAAACTGCCTCCCACCCCCTTCTAGTCTTCAGCCCTCTTTTAGAGTGGAGACCCAGTAGGTACGTGTGGCTAAAGGTTAGCACTTCGGGGCCAGTTGACCCTGCCCAGCAGTGCAGGGCTAGCTCATGAAGCCAAGGAAGGCACCTGCTTTGGGGAGCCTGGAGGGTTTGGGCAGGAGAGTGAGGCAAGGCAGGCTTATCTCTGAGTGTGTGGAATGAATGAGTTGTGCCGCAGCTCAGGGGAGCTTGGGGCTCGATGAGTTTTAGTCCTGGCCCTGTTGCAGTGTTGCTGACTCAGTGACTCAGCCACACTGAGGTTGATGCCCAACTTTTGGTCTGTTCCCAGCCTTCCCTCCAAGGAAGAGGAGGTACTATCACCACCATCACCGCCCCCTCCCCAACTGGAGCCTGCGGAGCCCCTGGCCACTTTCCCCAGGGGGCCTCCTCAGCCCCTGTCTGCACCTTGCAGCCCCCCAGAGGTCCCTCCGAAGCCCCACCGCCTGCCCCCGGAGTTTGGTAAGTGCTGTAATGCAGCATGGGACTTGGGGCGGGTAGCCTGGGTTCAGGGCTGAAGAGTCTATAAGGATGCAAGGATCACACTCCCCTTTGTCCTGGGCCCTGCCTCTGACCCGCTGTGTGGCCCTGGACAGGTAAGCATCCTTCCCTTCAGCCTCTGAATGGAGACAGCACCCAGCTCTCTAACCGACTGGCTGTTAGGTGGGGACAGATGGCAGACTTCTTGAGTTACTCATGGTTTAAAGTCTAGGACTATTTTCCATGGTCATGGGCAGTTTGCTTTTCCTTGGCTTGTCCACTTTTCTTGAGTCTCGATTCTTGGTTTTGTGTTGTTTTTTTTTTTTAACCTTTTTAGGAGAGTCCCTGCCCTGACCCCCGAGCTTACTGCCTAGTTAGACCTCCCTGTGGCGGCCTGGCCTCTCCTTCGGCAACCCCCTAATTCTGTCCTGTGAAGCCTCGAGAGTATAAATAGCACTTCCTGTCCCTTGTGTCTTGTTTTGAAAGCCAAGCCAGAGTCGGGGCAGGGGTCACTCATGGGCTGGGGGAGGCCTGGTTTCCTTGCCTCTGAGTCTCTCCCACCCGTCTACCTCCCCAGATGACTCTGACTACGATGAGGTCCCAGAGGAGGGGCCGAGGGCCCCAGCTGCCGTGATGACCAAGAAGGTAGGGCAGGCGGTGGTTAGGGTTTAGGCTGTCTGCCTGTCAGCATGGAGGGTGGGCCACCCGCTGCCTTTCCGACCCTGGGGACCACCTGATAGAGAGTGGGCAGCCGACTCCCTGGAGAGTTCCCTTCCTCTTCTCTGTCCAGCTGTGCAAGGGACTGGGGACTCTGGTTTGTGGCTCCTGATCTAGTCTTAAGCTACATCTTGGATGGCTGTGTGACCCCCTCTTTCCCTCTCTTTTGGGGTATCTGTCCCTGTGTTTGTCTGTTTCACTTTCTGTGTCCCTGTCTCTCTTGAGTGTCTTAACTTTCCATCCATGTCTTTATCTCTTTATCTTTTTGTCTTTGTCTCTGACCTGGGCCTCTGCCTGCACTGGTTTTCTCTGTCTATGTGACCCCATCTCCTTGGGTCCCTGGGTAGTCTGCCGGGGGCTGGGGAGGAGAGGTGGGTGAGGAAACAGAAGTGCCGAGTTGTGTGGGCACTGGGCCTGGACAAGAGGGGGGTGTGGCAGCCCTTGGTGGTGTGATCTCGGGCTTGAAGGAGAGCGTGACACTGAGTGGGTCTGGGGGGCAGGAGGAGCCCCCTGCGAGTCAAGTCCCACGGGCCGTGCGTGTGGCCAGTCTGCTGAGCGAAGGGGAGGACCTGTCTGGAGATGACCAAGGGGATGAAGATGAGGATGACTATGCCTACGAGCGTGTCCCCAAGTAAGTGTCCACTCCTCTAGGGTTGTTCTCCCAACTCGCCACCCTCCTTCCCCACGCCCAGCCTGTTCTCTCCATCTCCGCCCCAGCCCTGTGGGAGTCCCCACTCTGGCCCCCTCATCCCCTCTCTTCTCCCCACAGTGGTGACTGGCACACCAGCAGCCTGAGCTCATCTTTGCCCAGCAGCCTCCTGACCCCTGAGCTTCCCCCGCACCCCATGGACGGGCTGCCCGTGGGCCCCACACCCACCCCACTGGTCATCAAGGCTGGCTGGCTGGACAAGAACCCCCCGCAGGGGTGAGTGAGGCCTGTTGGGTCGTGCTGGTGCTCTGCATGGGATGGGCTTAGTCTAGTATATTTAGTATCACGGGTCGGAAAACCAGAAGGGACAAGGTTATTTGAGCAGGTCTCCCTCTAGGTAGACTGTAACTGCCTATCATCCCCACCAGATTCATGTATTATTACCCTTAAAACTGGGAAGTCCTTTTCCTGGTGGTCCAGTGGGCAAAACTCTGTGCTCCTAAAGCAGTGGGGACAGGTTCAACCCATGGTCAGGGAACTTAAGAATCCCCCAGGCTGCATGGCATGGCCAAAAACAAAACAAGAAAAACTCCGAGAAGTCCTACTTTGAGTCCGATTTCATTCACTCTTGCTATAGGTAAAGTCCATTTTCTTCTCCATGATCATTTGGGATCCTTCCTGCCTTCGATCTGGCTGTTTCTAACTTTGTATGTGACTGCCACAGGGGGCTAGGGTGATCTTGGAACTGCTCCCTAATTCCCAGTCCTTTGCTCTGTTGTTGTTCTGTGTCTCCCTCTCCAGATCTTACATCTATCAGAAGCGATGGGTGAGACTGGATGCCAATCACCTGCGATACTTTGATAGTAACAAGGTGAGGCCTGTTAGTCCCTGACGTGACCCTGCTCCAGCCTGAACCATGATACCTACCAGAGTCCCTGCCTAGATGAGTCCTCACCAGAGCTCTACTCCGACTCCATGGACTGTGTTCTCCTGGCCCATTGACCAGCCGTGGCCTTGGCCCGGGTTGGTATAGCGACTGTCACTGACCACCTGTGGGAGATGGGACTGCTACCTTCATTTCAGCAGAGGTTGAGGGGGTCACAGAGGGGCTGGGCCTCTGTGGTCCTCACCCCCCCAGTCTGGCTCCTCTCTCTCCCCTAGGATGCCTACTCAAAGCGCTTTGTCCCCGTGGCCTGCATCTCCAGAGTGGCTGCCATTGGGGACCAAAAGTTCGAAGTGATCACGAACAACCGGACCTTTGCCTTCCGGGCAGAGAGTGATGGTAGGGAGTGGGGTGGAGAGAAGACTGGCAGTTTGGCCTGAGAAGTTGGGGAGGAGAACCAGGGAACATCTGCTCCCCCCATATCAGACCCAGAGAGGAGTCAACCCTCTATGAAGTAGAGGAGGGGAGGGCCCTCTCTGACCAGCTTTGTGCTTGAGACACCACTGAGTCCTCAGCACCACACATCCCCATTTCAGGGGATACAGGCTCGGAGAGGCCAAGGGCCTTGCCCACCCTCAGTGGCACAGCTGGGATCGGAGCCTGAGCTGGTCCACATCAGAGAACTTGGAGATGAACAGAGACAGGAGGGCTGGTCTGGGTGGGCTTTCTGGCAGTTGTGTTGCCTGAGGAGCTTGGAGTGGGGAACCCCGAGGAAACCCCTGCCTGTGTGAGCTCAGGCTTCCTTTTGCCCGCAGCGGAGCGGAAGGAGTGGATGCAGGCCCTGCAGCAGGCGGTGGCTGAGCAGCGTGCCCGGGCCCGCGTGTCTAGTGCTTACCCATTGGGTGTTCAAGGCTCAGAGCCCCATGACCATGCTGGCAGCCTGGAGCTACGTGGCTTCAAGAATAAACTCTATGTGGCCGTGGTCGGGGACAAAGTTGAGCTTTACAAGAATCTGGAGGTGTGACTGGTCTGCCAGGCTGCTGAACCTTTCCCTTGTCCCCTGCCCACCAAGTCCCTTAGTCGCGCCTTTCACCCACCCGGTCCTTCAGCCACAGCCCTCCGCCCTGGTCCCTCAGGCCCACCTACTTGGTCCTCAGCTCTCCCCTTGCCCTTTCCCTCTTCTCCTGACTCAGCCCTTTGCCTGCCGCCTCATCCTGCCGCTTGTTCTGACCCCTTCTCCCACCTGGTCCCTGAGCGTTACCCTCCCATCACCACCCTGGCTCTTGTACTGCCTATTTATTGCAACATGGCCTCTGATCAAGGTCTGTTTACTCATGCCCAGATTCCTGAGCCCTCCCTTACCTCCTTCCTGGGCACTTTCTAGTCCCTAAAGTCCCACTTCCCCTTCCTCTCTCCCCTGTCCCTGGGTCTTGCGCCCCACCCCCCAGCCTTGCCCTCACCCTTTCCCACCTACTACCAGGAGTACCGCCTGGGCATCGGCATCACCTTCATTGACATGAGTGTGGGCAACGTGAAGGAAGCGGCCGACCGGCGCAGCTTCGACCTCACCACCCCCTACCGCATCTTCAGGTGAGCCTCCCACCCCTTGCTCACCTGCATCCTCACTCCCTGATCGTATGTTCTTCTTGCATGTGGAGGAAGCTGCCCGTGCTTCTGGGTTCCTTTTCTCCCCTCTCTTCCCAGCCCTGCGCACCTTGCTGGGCCTTGCCCTTCCCTTGCTGACCTGCTCTGATCCCTTCCAAGAAGTCTCACATCCACCCCCCCGCCCCCAGTCCATCACTGTCTCCCCTTCCCTGCCACACTGCTCGTGTATGGACTTCTGCGCCGCCCACTCACCCTGCTGTCCCCAGCAGCCTGCCCTGCTCCCCTCACAGGTGCTTGTCTGTCACTGACAGTGGCTTGAGATCCAAGGCTGCTCCTCATTCCCTGTCTCGTGCCCATCCTGTGTGCTGCTCCCTGAGCCTCCAAGACTCTACCAGCTTGGTTTCCTCTGATCTCAGCTGCCCATCAGTGATCTGTCTCTGTTCTCCATCCTCTCCCTGGAGAAAATTGCCCACTCACAGACCTTCAGTCACCTCCTCTGAGGTTCTGTGCCGTGCCTGGATTCAAATGCTTTGTATCAGTCAGCTCAGCTGCCGTGATAGAATACCACAAACCCCAGATCTTAAACAACAGGTTCATTTTCTCACAGTTCTGGAGGCTGGAAGTCCAAGGTCAAGATGCTGTCAGGGTTAGTTTCTGGCGAGGCCTCTCTTCCTGGCTTATAGGTGGCTTCCTCCTCCTCCCTGGGTCCTCAAAGGCCTTTCCTCTGTGCACATAGAGAGAGGGATGTCTGGTGTCTCTTCCTCTCTTTATAAAGTAGCCAGTCTTGTCGGCTCAGAGCCCTGCTCTTACAACGTCACTTAACCTTAATTACCTCCCTTAGTGGCCCTATTTCCAGATGCAGTCACACTGAGGTTTGAGGCTTCAACCTCTGAACTTCAGGGGACACAATCAGTATAATATCCTGGGCCCATCACTGGGTCACTGTGTGACCTGGACACATCATGTGACCACTCTGTGCCTCAGTTTCCTTCTCTGTGAGCAGGATCACGGCCGTCTCTGTAAAGCCATTATTGACACAGCATCACCATCCCTCCACATTGTCTTTTTTGTCCTTAGTCAGATCTTCGCTGCCTCCGGTGGCTCTTTCTCCTGAACTCTAGATCTGCATGTCTAATAGTTCTGTGGACATTCCCCGCTTAGTCCCTCCTCAGCTCACTGCTCCTCCCTGGCCCCCGTCTCCACCCACGGGGACCCTGCCTCTCCTGCTCACTGCTGGGCAGACCTGTCATCACCCCTCCCTTCCTTCCATCACGTTTCACCTCTGTGTGGCCCCTCTCCTGCAGGCCCTAGGCCTGTGGGCCTTCTGGCCTGGCTCCTGCTTCCTCACCCTTTGGCTGTCTATCTGTGACCACCAGAGGGTTCTTTTTCTTTTTTGAAAGCCAAGTTTGCATTTGTTCATTTCTTACATTCGTAGTCATCTTTGGTTGACATCTGTGGCCAGAGATTCTTTGCCATCCTCCTTAACCGCCACGTGACTAGTGGACACTTCCTCTGGAGTTTTCCTTTCCTGTCAGTTTTACAGAGCCTTGCCCATTTCTCTAGTTCCTTGTTGTCATGAACTTTAATTCAGTTGATTTGGTATTCAGCACCAAGGGCCTCCACCAGCCTGACACACGTGGGCTCACAGTCAGATGTAAGTACACAGAGATGGGCTTAGCACTTGGCTAAAGCCTTGGCATTTTGCAGATTCAGTACACTAGGATTTAATGGATGAGGGTGGTCTTCACACCTCTCGTGTTGACGTGTTGGCATCTATTCCATCTCCAGCAGCAGTACCTGCCTTGGCCATGGCAGTGGGTTACGGGTGAACTGAATCTTGAGTGCACACGTGAGACTTGGTGGCAATAGGGAAGGAGCAGAGGGAAAAGATCTCTGTACCCCCTGAAACCTGCTGCTGCTTCTGTGTTGTCCTCCGGGTGCACTTTGACCTCCTCTGCAGCCCGCTCTGTCTGTCAGCTTCTTTTCTGCCAGTACGCCCACTGGAATGCCCTGTGTACCCTCATGTCCCTTTGCACGTGCTGTTCCCTCTGTCTTGAACACCTTTCCACCTCTTCACCTCACCACCCCTCTCATCTGTCAGGTCTTAGGCCCCATTTCTTCCCAGCATCACTTTCTACTCCCTGGGTGGGGCCGAGGTTGTGGGGTCCCTGTTGCTGTCCATGCCTATCCTCCCCAGGGGCCCTGGGCACCTCCCTCTTCTGACTGTCAGCTCTCAATGCATGGTTACCACCACTTCATGCTGTGCCCCCTCAGGCTGCCCCCAATCTCGCTGGGCCCCTTTCCCAACCAGTCCCCCACCCCACTCCTGTGTCCCCAGCTTCTCAGCCGAATCGGAGCTGGAGAAGGAGCAGTGGCTGGAGGCCATGCAGGGAGCCATCGCCGAGGCCCTGTCCACCTCGGAGGTGGCCGAGCGCATCTGGGCCATGGCCCCCAACAGGTTCTGTGCTGACTGCGGGGCTGCCCAGCCTGACTGGGCCTCCATCAATCTCTGTGTTGTCATCTGTAAGCGCTGTGCAGGTATGAAGCGAGCAGGGTGCCAGGCCAGGGCAAGACAGGGCTGGGGTGTCCAGAAGGCAGGTGGTCTGTCTGGCTGGAGGGGCTGGAGCGAAGGCAGTGTCAGAGAGCATCATTGATGAAGTGGCGCTTATGTGTAGAGCCTTTCCCACCATGATTAACCTGCATGGCAGGGATTCAGCTTCTCATGTACCATGGGGACTCTGAGGCACAGAAAAGGAAAAGGGCTTCTTCAGGGTCCCCTGGCAAGTAAGTGAGTCTGGATTTGAGCCCAGGCCTGTTGGAATCCAGCACCCCAGTCACATCAGAGGAGCGGAAGTAGGCTAGGTCAGGCAGGGCTTTGCAGGCAGAGGCGGAAGCTAGTGTTTTCATCCACAGGGGGATGGAACTGTGTGCGAACTGCAGGCCTAGCCCTGGGGTCCTGCCCAAGGCCTCTCCCTGACTGCCCCCATGAGCCCTGAGGTGTGGTGGGGGAAGGGGGCTGCTCCTGTAAAGCAGAGGGCCCCCCGATGACCATGTGTCTGGCCTTCTGCTGCAGGAGAGCACCGTGGCCTGGGCGCTGGTATCTCCAAGGTGCGGAGCCTGAAGATGGACAGGAAGGTGTGGACGGAAACACTCATCGAGGTGGGGAGCCAGCTGTGTTTGGGGTCTGCCCCCCTTGGCTGTTGCCTGGGTCTCCCACCCATTTCCCCCCACCTCACCAGCCCCAGTGCCTTGGAGCTAAAGAGACCTTTGGGATCATCTAGTAGGTGGAGTTTGGAGCAAGTTGATTTTTGGCAAAGTTAGCAAACTGGTTGGTGAGCTAAGAATGTTTTTACAATTTTAAAGGTTGCTAAAAAAGAAGAAGAAGAAGAAAAAGAATATGTCACAGAGACTATCCTGCAAAGCCTAAAATATTTACTTCATTTTATCTCTACTCACGTGTGCCAGTGGGTCTGAGTCTGTCCTTTTGGGGGATACTCACACATGTACATTTGTGCCTGTGTGCTTGGGGTTGCCAGGTACTGATATGTATGATAGTCACAGGGGAAAACCTGCAAAAGGAGGCTGGGCCAGGGCCCGACCACACACCACCCTCCTTACTGCCCCAGCCAAGCTGCAGACTCCAGAGCAGTTTGGGTGTCATATCCCCTGTGACTTAGGGTTAGAACCCCAGTTTACAGAGGATACTGAGACACAGGGAGAGAAAATGACTTTCCCGGAATCACAATGTGAGTCAGTGGCTGGGACTGCTTCTGCTTTGTTCTCTGCTCTGACTCCAGCACCCCACGCAGCACCTGGCAAGCAGGCAAGCTGGGGGCCCCAGGAAATAGCTGTGGCACAAGCGATGAGCACAGTGAAAGAATGCATACCCTGAGTGTCGGAGCCCTGCGAAATCTGCCCTTACCCCTCTTCCTCTGAGCCCAGAGAGGAATGTCAGGGACAGGAGATGTTTCCATAATCCCTGTCCACCCAGTTGGCTGACAGGCTAGGCCCCCACCAGCTGTGATAGTCTTAGGAACGCAGAGTTCCAGATGTGGGACTAGGTGGGGAGATAGCAAGGCACCCAACCAGGCACCCAACCTGGGCCTCCACCTGTTAGACTGTCTGTCTCTGGTCCCATAACTGAGCTGAGGGGCTGGGCTCAGGCCCAGCGTTAGTGAGGGAGCACCCAGGGCCACCAGCAGGCCAGGCTGTCCCCTCAGCTTCCCTGATGGGAGAGTGGGCGGATGGCCTGGCTCTTCCAGCCCCTCACTTAACAACCTCAAAACCAAGGCTTTGCTAGGCATGGGCCCCAGCTGTACGTTGCCCTTCTGACCTCTTTCCTGCACCCACAGCTCTTCTTACAGCTGGGCAATGCTGCCGGGAACCACTTCTGGGCAGCCAACGTGCCCCCCAGTGAGGCCCTGCAGCCCAACAGCAGCCCCAGTGCCCGGCGGTGCCACCTCGAAGCCAAATACCGCGAGGGCAAGTACCGCCGTTACCACCCACTCTTTGGCAACCAGGAGGAGCTGGACAAGGTCAGGGCACTGGGCCCGTGAGGCCCCCTGAAACCACCCGCGTTACTCATGCCCCCATCATTCCTCACTCTGTCTCAGCCCAGCTTTCCCACTAGCTCAGAGTGAGGAGCGGTCCTGTAGGGAAACTGACGCCCAGACGGCAGAAGGACACTGCCTAAGCCACAGGGACAGTTGGGCCAAAGCAAGGAGGAGCCAGGCCTGACCCTTGGGCCAAGGCCACGTCCTCAGCATCTGTCTGCCTCCCTCCCCCCGATTCCTCTGTCTCCGCACCCCATCCTGCTCCTTCTGAATCCTGCCAAAAGGAGTGAACTTGATGGGGATGCTATTTCCTGTCAGGCTCATGAAAAACAGCTGGCTGCTCCGACCCGCCCCCCCATCCACACCCCACTCAAGATGAGGCCCCTCATGGGCCCCCAAGCTCCAGCAGACCGGGAGCCAAGCCCTGTCCCTGGTCTGGCTTGGCCTGAGTGGGAGGTAACCGCCTCTGAAGCAGGGGGGTGCCACTTGTGACCTCTGGTCAACCTTCAGCCCTTCCCCCAAGTAGCCCCACCCAGTCAGGCTGAGTCCGGTTAGAAGCCCAGTGGGAGCCAGGCCTCCACCTCCCAGGAACCCAGGCGTTCAGCCCCCAGCCCAGCCCAGTCTAGCCGCCAGCCAGGAGGGGCGGCAACTCCCATTGGTTGGGAGGGATGGGCAGGCGGTGAGGAATTCAAATGTGGGAGGAATGCGCTACAAAGCACCCCCCCTGCCCTTCCTCAAGGCAGAGGGAGCTTGAGATCCTCTAGAGAACAGGCCTGGTGGCTGACGGTCCCAGGGGGCTGTCGGCAGGGTGAGGCCTGGATGGCTAGAACCCCTAAGGGGATGCCCCTCCCCGCTCGCTCCCTTTGCCCTTTCTTTTCTCCTCTTGTCAGTCTTCCTCCCTTGCTTCTCTTTCACTCTGAGGGTGGGCCCTTGACCTGGGTGGCTCCTTCCTCTTCCTCCCTCGCCCCTGCATGACACTGTCCCACTGGCCCCTCGCTCCGGCTCGGCCTGACCCTCCCCCCCGCCCTTCTTCCAGGCCCTGTGTGCCGCAGTCACCACCTCAGACCTGGCTGAGACCCAGGCACTCCTGGGCTGTGGGGCTGGGGTCAACTGCTTCTCAGGGGACCCCAAGGCCCCCACGCCCCTGGCTCTTGCCGAGCAGGCGGGACAGACACTGCAGATGGAATTCCTTCGGAACAACCGGACCACAGGTGAGTGGGACTGTTCACCTCAAGGGATGGCACCTCCCTGCTGCCAGGCTCAGGCCCTTGGGAGGGGATGGATGCTGGTTGTTGGGTGCCAGTGGAGGGGTATCGCCCAACTTGAGCTGTCACTGCAGCTTTTCCAGGGGTCCTGGTGCAACAGTGTGTGTATGACATTTACATGACTTTTGGGCATTTGTGCCTCTGGCTTCCCCTTCATACACGTGTCTCTTTGTGTTTCTGTCTCTGCATCTCTCTTTATGTGTTTGTGGATCCCTCCCTGGCCCACAGTGTGGGACCTCTGGGCAGCGTCCATGAGCCCGGGTCTGTGTGTCTCTGAGCTGCTGTGGCTTTGCTTCCTTGCACCTGGGGGTGTTGAGGGCCTCAGGGTTTGTGTGTGTGTGTGTGCAGAGCGTGTCTGTGTTGCTGTGTATGTGGGGGGTGTACTGCATTTCCTGTGTGCAGAGGGACTCACCCGGGCAGCCCTGTCTGCCGCTCTCTGGGTGGGGCTCTGTTGCAGTTGGGTTGGGTCCCATTTGGCTCCCAGTCTCGGGGTAGCTGAGAAGCGGGTGGTGGGGGTGAGCGTCGCTGGTCATGGCCCAGTACTAGCCTCTGGGGCTACATCGTAGGACCAAGGGTGGAGCCCGGCGGCCAGGACTGGGCTCAGGGCCATGGGTGGGTGGGGCGCACTGGGCTGGAGGGAGCCCAGGTGTCCGGGAAGGCACAGGAGACCACCCAGCTGGCTTGGGCTTTGGGACCGCTGGGAGCAGGGCTGGAGCCAGGCTGCTTCCTTAGGCTTTGCATTGTCTGAGACAAGCTCCCTCTGGGGATTGTTAGAGAGTTTGCTCCAGGCCCCCCTCATTCTAGTGTGCTGGCCCTGTGCTTCCAACAGGAAGAGCTGGGCTGGAGAGTCAGGGAAGCTCCCTGGAAGGAGAGGTACTGGACCCAGGCCTTGTGAGTGGGACGGAATTTACACAAAGTGGGAAAGGTGGAGAAAGGTTTAGGCAAAATCCGGAATGCGGCAGTAGGAGCCCAAGGGTGCTAGTCAGGGAGCAGTGCTAGGGAGCAGGGGTGGGTGAGTTGAGTGCCAGCTTAAATACCCAGTCCAGGTGGGGGTGAGAGGGGACTCCCTTGGATAGTGACCAGCCACTCTTTCCCTCCCTTCCCCAAAGAGGCACCTCGGCTGGATTCAGTGAGGCCCCTGGAAAAGCACTACTCGGTTATCCTGCCAACTGTGAGCCACAGCAGCTTCGTCTACAAGACTGCTTCTGCAGGGAAGCTGCTGCAGGACCGCCGGGCTCGGGAAGGTGGGTGCCAGGACCCCGCCCTGGCCATGGCATTCTGGCATGGTGGCAGAGCCAGAGAAGCCAGAGCTGGCCAGGCTGGGGGACCCCCTGAGGGTGCCGAGTGCACTCTGGTCTAGTCACCCTGCAGGGTGTCCTGGGTGTGGTCTTGGGTATACAGTGAGTGCTTAATAAATGGGCTGATCCGGTGAGAGTGGAGCATGGCACTGCAGAGTGAGTCACTTCCAGAGTTTCCTTGAGCTCAAAGAAGCCCTTTATTGAGCACCTACCAGGTGTGGGCCCTGTGCTGGGGCAGCTGGTATTTGGAGTACTTGGATGTTGGGAAGTTTAAAGACTGAGCTTAAAGGTCTGTCATCTCTCTCCTTAGCCTTCCGTTTGCTCCCATCTCTGAGTACATTCTGAGTACAGTCCTTATTACCAATGCCTGCAAGGATGCGCACATCGGCTGCCCCACCCCATTAACTTGCTGACTCCTCTCCAGCTTTACTGGCCTCCTTGCTGCTTCTTAAACACACACACTCACCAGACCCTTTGTACTTGTGGTTCCCTCTGCCCAAAGTGTGTTTCCCTAAATATCTGCATGGTTAGTCCCTTACTTAAAAAGAGACCTCTTTCAGTGTCACTCCGTGAAGACTTTATTCCCAGCCACTTAATCCAAAATAGCAAGCCCTTCTTACCCTACTTGCACACTACTTACCTGACCTTAATTTGTCTATTTCTGAGTCTGTTTATGGTTCTCTGTGGGCCTGTGTGCTGCAGGGCCACAGGATGAGGAATGACTGAGGCAGGGCGGGAAGGACTGAAGGAAGCTCAGCCTGAGAGGCAGCCTCTGGGGCACACCGCCCTCAGAGGGCAAATGTCATGTCCTCCTAGACAGGATGAGAGACTCTGCTGTGTGAGCACTGTTGAGGCCGTTGCTCACTGCATCCCTCAGCACCCCCAGAGGAAGCTCTCCAACTCCCAAACAGATTTCTTGAGAACTCTGTGCAGCTCACCACCTCACTGCCTCTGGGGCACTGCCCCTAGTCTATTTCCCTCTGCTCGGCAATATCATTTATGTAACTGCCTGACTCATCCTTTTTTTTTTTTGCCGTGGATGCCAGGAAGCTCTGAGCCTATGTGATGCTCAGTGCTATGAATTCTACGAGCCTGCGTGACCTTGACAGTCTGTATTTTTTCCTGCTTTCCTGGTCCAGACTCCCATTTCTGTTCCTTTATGGGATCGTGTCAGTCTCCTTAGATCCATTATAGGAGGAAGCAGAGTACAGAGCAGTAGGTCCTGCTGGCAGAGGAGGGTGGGGCACGGGGGTTACGTTACAGAAGTCTTCCTGGGCATTTGGGCTGGCCTTGGAGGGTGGGAGGGTGTGGGTAAAGGAAATAGGGCGAGCAAAAGCAGGGAGTGTGGGATGTGTATCCAGAGTGGTCAGAGAGGTGGCTGGAGAGGTGGGTGGGGCTGGCTTGCTGGGGCTACAGGGAGGAAGATAGGTTTGGGGGAAGCTTGTGAATTAGAGTGAAGAGGACATGAGTCAGATGGGAGTGGAGGCCCAGGGAGGATGCAGTGGTAATGTTCAGGTGAAGGTGGAGGGCTCCCTTACGGTTCCCCTGCCTGTCTTCTCCCCAGAGTTCAGCCGACGCTGGTGTGTGCTTAGCGACGGGGTCCTGAGCTACTATGAGAATGAGCGGGCAGTGACCCCCAACGGGGAGATTCGGGCCAGTGAGATTGTGTGTCTGGCAGTGCCCACTCCTGACACCCATGGGTGAGCACCCCTGGGCAGAATCACAGACTGTTATTGATGTAAGGTCCAGCCCTCCACTGGGGAGATTGGGAAACAGGCCCAGAGATGGGTGGGATCTCCCTGGAGTCACACAGCAAGCTGGTGCTATGCAAGGACTAAACCAGGTCTCCTACGGCCCTAACCTCTTACGGGACCAGGGAAGGGTAGTCACAGGGACAGTGGGTGGAGGTGGGCCAGTGCTTGGCAGAGTGGGCCTGAATCCTGGCCTGTGTATCAACAGTTTTGAGCACACCTTTGAGGTGTACACAGAAGGAGAGCGGCTATACCTGTTTGGGCTGGAGACCGCAGAGCAGGCTCGTGAGTGGATCAAGTGCATTGCCAAGGTGGGCCTGGGTTAAGCAGGCTGGTGTGGGGGGAGTCTGTTGGGGTGCTGGGTAGGACCCCCGGCTTTCCCGCATTATGGATCAGGGCTGGATGGAAGGCAGAAGACACAGGACCCAGGGCCAGATGTAATTTGCAGCCCTCCGGGGGTCAGGGGAAGGGGGCAGTCAGGAGACCTAGCTCAACTCTGTGAAGCAGGGCCGTGAGCCTGAGCTCCCTAGGTGCTCAGTATATGTTTACTAATGAAAGGCAGAGCCATCCTGAGATGGATAGTGCTGCTGCTGGGGGAGCGAGCGCCTTGTCCTGGAGGAAGGAGGCAGGGAGGCTGCAGAGGAGAGCTCTGCCCTGGGGGCTAGAATCAGGCACCCTCTAGGGTCCCTGTGTTTTGAGGGCCTGTGACTCTTTCTCTGGTTCATTGGTCAATCATCTGGGGGCCTCCTGAGGGTCAGTCCTCAGAGCCCTGGGGACCTGGATGAACCAGTCATGGTCCCAGCTCCTCAGTGGCTCCCAGGCTGGTAGAGGAGACAGATGGGTCAAACAGCAGAAACTGTAATTGGTACTACAACAGAGGGCAAGAATGCCTTGGTGCCCCAGGGAAGGGACATCCCTAATGGTGTCTGGGAAGGCATACCAGAGGAGGGCATATCTGAATGGTATGAAATGGGGCATGATACCCACGTTGGTTCACTGCACTGCATGGAAAATCGGTACATGCCCACAAGCCAAACAGCTGGGATATCCCAGGTGGGCAGTGCTGTTGGCTGATGCAGTCTCCCTGGCCATCTCCACTGTCCCTGGCCTCCCCACCAGGCGTTCGTGCCTCCCCTGGCTGAGGATCTGCTGGCTCGGGACTTTGAGAGGCTTGGACGCCTTCCCTACAAAGCTGGCCTGAGCCTACAGCAGGCGCAGGAGGGCTGGTTTGCCCTCACCGGCTCCGAGCTCTACGCTGTCTTCCCAGAAGGCCCCTGTGAGGAGCCACTGCAACTTCGGAAATTACAGGAGCTTTGTGCGTACGCCTGGACCTGGGCCCCAATCTCCAGGGCACCCTATCCTGGGCTCCCAGGCCCCAGCCCCTCTCCTTAAGTCTGAACTCTACCCTAACCCAGCCAGAAGGAGCAGCCTGCCTGCTCATGTCCTCTCCTGTCCTTGGGATGCATCTCAGCCACCCCATGGATTGGTGGGTGGGTCCCAGGGGTGCGTGGACCCAGAGAGCTTTGGGAGGGAGCAGGTTAGGAACCATCAACGAGGCCTGGACCTCACCTCAACTGGCTTCTCCACAGCCGTCCAGGGGGACAGCGAGAACCAGGTGCTGGTGCTGGTGGAGCGACGGAGGTGAGCCTTGGCTTCCTGAAGGGGCTCTGAGAAGCCTGGGCAGTCTGACAGGCCTGGGAGAGGTGGGACAGGTGGTGGGTCCCCCAAGTGACTGACTTCCCGGCCCAGGACGCTGTACATCCAGGGGGAGCGGCGGCTGGATTTCATGGGCTGGCTAGGGGCCATCCAGAAAGCAGCGGCCAGCTCCGGGGACACATTGTCAGAGCAGCAGCTGGGAGATTCGGATATCCCCGTGATTGTGTACCGCTGTGTGGACTACATCACGCAGTACGGTGAGCTCCGCCTCCATGCACAGGGCCCGCCCCGCCCCTCCTAGAGAGACTCACCTCCTGCCGCAGAGGCCGAGCCTCGCCTTCCTGAGATCTCCCTGAAAGCCTCGAGGCCCGCCCCTTGCCCAATGCCCATAGTCCCTCATGTTTGGCCACGCCCCGGCTCGGCCACGCCCCCAGCTGAGCCCCACCCTTCTCCAGGCCTGACCTCGGAGGGCATCTACCGCAAGTGTGGGCAGACGTCAAAAACACTACGGCTGCTGGAGAGCCTACGGTTGGACGCTCGCTCTGTGCGCCTCAAGGAGGGCGAGCAGCACGTGGACGACGTCTCCTCCGCACTCAAGCGCTTCTTGCGAGATCTGCCCGATGGGCTCTTCACTCGAGTCCAGCGCCTAGCCTGGCTGGAGGCCTCAGGTGGGCCCTGCAGCCCATGCCCAGTCTGAGACCCAGGCCAGTGCTGCTGACTTGTACACTCTGATCTCAGTTTTCCCTGCCCTCCCCATCATGCGCTTGGGGCTAAGCATGCCCCAGCGGTGGACTCTAGCGCCCCTTCCTCCTTGCCTCTCATTCCCATTGTCACTCTATGCAGAGCTGGCATCCCTTGGAGTTGGAGAATTTTTTCCTTTTGTTACATGGCTGGCCTTATTTGACTTAGAGCGGGGTAGAGAGTGATATCACCTAGGATGGGAGGCAGAGTAGCCCGAGGGGTGGGACAGGGAAGGTGGTTACTGGGGGGGATTCCTGACCTGATCCATCTCTCCCTACCCAGAGATTGAGGATGAGGAGGAGAAGGTGTCCAGGTACCGAGAGCTTCTGGCACGTCTGCCCCCAGTCAACCGGGCCACAGTGAAGGCTCTTATCAGCCACTTGTACTGGTGAGGAGCAGCACTCCTGGGGGGCTGGGGTGGAAAAGACTCTTCTACTCCCAACCTGGCTGACTCTTCTCCCCTGGGAACCAGGTGGGTCTGGGAACTGAGTGTTGCCTTATGATGTGCCCTGGTCTTGGACACTTTGGCTCCCAGCTTGCTTCCTTCAGGGTGGGAGAGTAGAGGAGGTTTCAGCTAGCAGCCACATCTCTCAGGTTCCCAGCCTTACTTCTCCCTGGGACCCAAAACTTGGTCAGAAAGACTGTCCCCTCTTCCTCTTAACTAGTGGTCCTCTCTGACTGGGACCTACCATGGCCTCACTCCAGGAGCCATTCATGGACCGGGCAGGAATTAGGAAGGTGAGGTAGGGAAGTCCTGGGTTAGACCCCTCATTCAAGGCTTCCGTCCTTCTGTGTCCAGTGTCCAGTGCTTCTCAGACACGAACCAGATGAACACGCACAACCTGGCTATTGTGTTTGGGCCCACGCTCTTCCAGACAGATGGGCAGGACTACAAGGCCGGCCGTGTGGTGGAAGACCTCATCAGCCACTATGTGGTGGTATTCAGTGTGCGTTCCCCAGCAGGCGGGCAGCGGTGGGCAGCATTCAGCCTCATGGGCAGCAGTGACCGTCTGTCCCTGTCCCTTCCCCCTTTACAGGTGGATGAGGAGGAGCTGAGGAAGCAGCGGGAGGAGGTCACTGCCATCGTGAAGATGCGTGTGGCTGGCACTGCTAGCGGGACCCAGGTGAAGGGCAGGGCCTGGGGTGGGGGGCTCAGGCCAGGCACCTGCACCCACTCCCCAGGCCTCCCGCTGAGCCCTGTTTCCCTACAGCACGCCGGTGACTTCATCTGTACCGTGTACCTAGAGGAGAAGAAGGCGGAGGCAGAGCAACACGTCAAGGTGGGGACCAGGGACCGAGAGGCCAAGGGGCTAGGAGAGTCAGGCTGGACCAGGCACAGGCTCCGATGACCAGGGAGCATGGCTTCCACCCCCAGGGGAGCCCTGGTTTGGGACCTGTATCTGGCCAGTGCCAGAGCCTGTCTCTTTCCCCTCTGACCCATCAGGACCACTCAGAGACAGCCTCCTGCATCCCAGTACTCCAGAGGACACTGAGAGGGGTGGGCTCACAACCACACAGCAAGGTTGTGACAGAGTGAGGGCTGGGGGTTGGGTAGGCTGATCTCCTCCTCCTCCTCCTCCTGGGTCCACACAGATCCCAGCATCCATGACTGCAGAGGAGCTTACCTTGGAGATCCTGGATCGCAGGAATGTGGGCATCAGGGAGAAGGACTATTGGACCTGCTTCGAGGTCAACGAGAGGGAGGAGGCAGGTGCGTGACCACCAGGACTGGTGCAGGAAATGGGGCAGCCCTAGTCTGTCGTCCTCTATCCCAGTTTGGCGATACCGGTGGCAAGGGGGTGTTTTAGGTGATGGATGTGGCTGTCGAGTTGTGACCTCAGTGATGGTGGTGAAAGCGTGCTGGCGGGGGTTCAGGTGGCAGCTGTAACATGGCTGATGGGAGGGATGGTAAAGGAGTGGATCGTGTCAGCTATGGCACTTTCTCTAGTGTTAATGAGATTGGTGTTGCTTGCAATGGTGGAGATGCTGAATTTGATAATGGGGTTGTGAGTGACAGCATGGGTGGTGAGAAGCATGCTGGAGAAACGGGGTGCAGTGCTGGTGCTGTTAAGGGGCCACGGTGGTAAAGGGGGGTGATAAGGCATTTTAGGGTGAAGGATGGTCTCAGTGGCAGTGGAGGTTGAGGGTGTGTCTGTTCATTTGTTTTACTGTTGTTTGTTGAGTGCCAGGCAGTCAGCAGGAGAGTTGGGCACATAGTCCCTTCCCTCACAGGGGTTACTCTAGTATGGAATAGAGATTCTGATCCTGTGATCACACCCATAAACACACAACTACAGCTGTGTTAACTTCTGTGAAAGAAAGGGCCATAATGCCACCAAAGCTTATAACAAGGTCTCTGGCTTTGGAGCCCCTGGACTAGGAGGTTAAGGAAGAGTAGGGGTTACTTGGCGAAGAAGAGAGGAACGTACTTCCAGGCAGTGGGGACAGCGTGGACAAAGGCCCTGTGGTGGCCAGGGGCTCTGTACTTTCAAGGAGCTTGAGATAAGGGCAGTGAGGTGTGTGGCACAGGGTGGGGCTGAAGATGGAGGCAGAGGCCACTCTCATGGCCTGACAACAACACAAGGCCATTGAAAAGTTAGTGGTTGGGAGCTGGAAAAGATTCCTCCTTACTGCTGGGTAGAGGGACACGGAGAGAGGGGATGAGCGCCCATGGCAGGGACTGCTTCAGAGGCCACACCATTGGTCCAGGAAGATGGTATCACGCGCCAGGTTGGCTGCCAGGAGCTGGAAAGAAGCAGAGAGATTCGACACATTGCAGACTGAGAGGGAGGAGAGTTTATTTCCGGCTTGAGTAGCCTGGTGGGCGGTGCTCTTTGCCCTGATGAGGACGCACAGGAAAGATCACCAGCTTGGTTTTGAACGTGGCAGGTTGGAACAGATTTGGTCCTGCCCAGATGTGTCAGGAGTGGTCAGGGGAGCCGTGTGGCAGTAGGAGGCAGAGGCGGTGGGCAGTGCCGTTCGCCACGTTGGTGATGGGTGTCTGTGGGCCAGCTCTCAGTGCTGTCTGGCCTTGTGGCCCCAGTGACCAAGTGTCCCCTCCCCAGAGCGCCCCCTGCACTTTGCGGAGAAGGTGCTTCCCATCCTGCACGGGCTGGGCACAGACAGCTACCTGGTGGTGAAGAAGCACCAGTCCATGGAGGCCATGCTGCTGTACCTAGGTAGGTGGTGTCCCTGGGTGGGCGGTGCCTGCGGGGCTGGGAAGCCTGGTTGGGGGGGGGTCCCTCCATCTAGACCTGGAGCAGGATATGGTGGAGCCAGGCAGGAGAGGCTCAGGCAGCAAGTACCAGGGGGGCAGGCCTCTTCAGAGGCTGGAGCAGGACAGGGCAGTTTCCTTCATTGGGGGACCCCGCCCCGGGTGTCTGTGTCCACGGGTGGGCACAGCTTGTGCCCACTCCACTCCTCCCCCAGCCAGCCACGTGGGTGAGACCAAGCACGGCATGATGAAGTTCCGAGAGGACCGCAGCCTCCTGGGCCTGGGCCTGCCCACGGGCGGCTTCCACGATCGCTACTTCATCCTCAACAGCAGCTGCCTGCGGCTCTATAAGGAGGTCCGGGTACGTGATCCTGCCAGGTCCTGGCCTGCAGTGGGCACCCGCACCCACGCGTGCTCGGTCACCCAGGCTCCAGTGTCCCCCTGGGCCTGATGGCGGGAGCATCCCCATCGTGGGGTCTTGATACAGCACAGCACTGGTTGTGGGGAGCTGTGGACTCTCAGAGACCCTCCTGCTGTGGCTCTGGCTTTGCCCTGGGGCCCTCCCAGGCCCTGGTACCTGAATGCCATTACATCAGGCATGTGCTATCCCCCCGTGCCTGGTCATGTTACCCAAAAGAACCTGCTGAGGTGACAGCCCCACGTTGTGGCCTGTGCATGCCTTGTTGCTTCATAGGCCATACCCACTGCCGACCCACTCTGTGCCCACGCTGTCCACATGTCAGATGTCCTCCCTGACCAGACACCATCTCCATCCCAGTGCCTCCCCCTCATCTTTTGCACATACGAGCCACATCCCGCCACGCACCACAACACACACCGTCCTAGCCCTGGGCCTCCTTCGTCCGTAACCCTGATCCTCTATCAAACAGAGCCAGAGGCCATGGAGCGGGGCCCCTGAGACCGTGAGTAGCTCCGGGTCAACTGCCAGCTGCCTTACACCGCCTGGGGGCCAAATGAGCCTGGTGGGAGCACAGGGTCACAGCCAGAACTCCTGGCCATCTCCAGGCATGGTTTCTTGGCCTCTACCTGGGGTCTGTGGCCTAGGCTCCTGCCCTTCTCATCACCAGCCCTGTCCCAGAGTCCTTCGCCAGGGTCCCCATCAGTGCTTTCGAGTTCTCCAAAGGACTCAGCTGTGGAACCAGTTAGTGGAGGCCCGTAGGAACCACCCTCTTTCCAACCCCGGAGAGAGTTCCAGTGCTATTAGAACATCATTGTTACTTTCCTTATCCTAAAACAGGAGAGCAGGACTACAGAAGCTTGTGGTATATTCCCCACTGGCAGCTGGTTGCCAGCCTGTGTTTACATACCCTGAGAGAGGGAAGCTCAACCTCTCCTCTCGGGGGGCTTCCCTATCTCTAGAATGATACTCCTGTCTGGGAGAAAGACCTTGCTCAGGTTCAGCTGAGACCTGCCTCCCACAATACCCCTGTGGACCCCAGCTGTGCCTTGGGTACCACAGAGTGCAGATGCTCTGTGCAGATGGTCAGCAGAAACATGTTTCTACGCCCAGGGGTTCAGCCTGAGCTCCTACCAGTGTCTCCTAAGGACATCTGAAGAGGCCTGGCTGCCATGGAGGGAGCAGAGCAGATAGAGCAGGACCTTCGCCTCCCTCTGTTTGCTCACTGTATCTCTGTTAATGCAGCCTGGGCTCCTGCTGACCCTTGTGGGTAAGGCCTCCTCTTTGCTCCTTTGCCTCCATCATCGTTATCACTTCCTTACTTCTGTGCCTTAGCCCTCTAGTCAGTCCTCCTTGCTTCTGGGATGCCTTTTTCCTGGCTCCCTCCCTCTAGGGACTATTTGTGTGTTGACAGAGAGAAGGGAGGATGGCTGGGCCACCTGAAAGAGCATCAGCGTCTGCTGATCCCTTGACTTGGAGGAGGGAAGGCGGGAGAACTAGAAGGAGGAAGCAGATCTCATGTCTGTGGAGCCAGGCTTTGTGTCCGGCCTTTCCCATACTGGGACATGCAATCTCTCTGCTGTCCTCTGGGGAGGGGCATTGTCCCCACTTCACAGGGAGAAAGCAGGCTTTAAGTGCTTTGTCCAAGGCCATCTCTAGGCGGTAGACTGGGTTTCAAATCCAGATTTGTAAGCCTCAGAGCTCCAGCTTTTTACCCCCTCAAGTACAGGGGCAAAGGCCTCGGCAGCGAGGGCTGGTCAGTGTGGGCCCTGGCGGTGCAGTCCCGGGGCAGCCAGCACCAGTCTCATAGGAGCCAGTAGTGAGCTGCTTGTAATCCTGGAATTCGCTAGTGTGTGGGGCAACAGGAAGGAAGACTTGAATTTGGAACAACCCCTGGCAGTTCAGGATAGGTGAAAACCCACGCCTCATCCTGGGGTCTCCCATTGTTAAAGACCCTGAGGCACCTGGAAAGGCACATTCTAGAAAGATCTGGGTTCTCGCAGAGGTCTTTGAGCTTCGTTCCCTGTCAGTGACCTTATACCTCGGAAATGCTGGGAAGATAAGCTGCTTGATCAGAAGGTTACATTGACTGACGCGCCCCTTGCCCCCCAGAACCCCCTCAGCCTCCCGGTCTTGGCCACGCTCATGTCACACACCTGCCACGCATACGCCACACTCACCAGCCCCTGGGGCTTGAGGGCGGTGCTTTTCTGATGCTCACAGAGCCACAGCCTGGCGTGAACGCCTTCATTCCCACAGTTTTCTCCTCGCCCTGCTCCACCCACTCTCGGTTCACCTTGCTCCTTTCTTTTAGTCCTCATCCCTTCACACCCGAAGCCTGACTTCTTGAAGCCCGCTGCCTGACTTCTTGAAGCCCGCTGCCTGCTTTCATTCCCAGCCTGTTTCCGTCTGTGCCTGCAGCCCAGCCTCCCCCGCATCCTTTCTCCAGTCATGCCCGGAGCCGGACGTTTTCCACGCCGACAGCCTACGTTCTCTTATGACCTCTGTCTCCGTCTTTCCATTCCCGCTGCCTGGTTTCTTCCAACCTCAGTCTGGTTTCGTTAGTGCTCCCAGCCTTGTGTCTTCCCTGCTTGCACATAGGCATCTCCCCTGCTGTATTCTCACACCTTGTTCCTCTCGTATCCACAGCCTGATTTCCCTTCCCTCCGCCCAGTTCAGTTTCCTCCCTGCCCGCAGCCCCGCTTGTTCCTGGCCCTCTTGGGCACCATTGTCCTGCTACATACAGGAGATATAGGGCTCCCCAACCAGAGGCCTGGTCGTTAGGGGAACTAGGGGTGAAAGCATGATGAAGGTTCCTAATAAGCCCCTCCTAAACCACAAGCCTGTGACAGTGCCAGAGTCTCCACTGATCCCCAGTCAGCCCATCCTATTGCGACCTCACAAGGAAGTCCACCAGTTCCCAAACGCTCCCGCTTCCTGCCCATCCCCTAGGTCCCCTCTTTTTGTTCCTGCTGAGGAGCCATGCCTGGGGGTGGCTGGGAGCAATGGTGGGGAACAGAGCAGAGGTGGCTCAACTTTTGACCCCCAGTTTCGGTTGTAAGTGAGTCCCCCCTCCCCTGCCATCCACCCTGGTGTCCCTGCTGGTACCAGGGTTGCCTGGTGGGGGCAGGGCTTCAAGCAAGTGGCTCCCAGAGCAGGAGGAAGGCTCATCAGCTTGACCTCTAACTAACTGCTTCCCTGGAGGTCATTGCTCCCATTCCCCTGCCTCCGAGCCAGCCTGCTTCTTCCAAGCCCAGACCCATATGCAGAGGCGGGGACCAGAGGTGAGCACGTCAGTGATCTGGTGCCCCTCCCCAGTACATTGGTCTGCTGCTTCCTGACCTAGACCATTGGGAAGTTCTTCCTGTGGTCTACCGAACAGCCATTCTGCTTCAGCTTGAGTCATTAGTCTTCACTTTGTGGAATCAAAGAATCGGTAACTGCTCACCCCACAAGCCTTCTGTTCACACAGTCAACCCTGGAGCCTCCGCAGGGCAGGGAGGGGTGAGGAATAAACGACCTGAGACAGACAGACACAAGCAGCCAGCCGAGGTGCTCAGCTTGCACACGCCCATTTAGATCAGTGCCAGAGGGCGATGTGCCGCGCGCAGATGTGTCCCTCCACAGATGAGCTGGATCAGCTGCTGCTGCGCGTCAGTTCTCATCGGCAGGGCAGCAGGCAGGGACCGGGGGCGCTGCTGTGGACAGCTGCCCGGGACTGAGGGTTGACTGTGTGATGCTGCTGCAGGGAGAGAGGCCTGGGGGCTCTGTTGGGCTGGATTATGATCAGGGAGGGCTTTGTCAGGAAGGCTTCCCAGAGGAGGGCCCCTGTGCTGGGATATGGAGGGGCTGGGAGAAGGGGGAGGGAGGCACCCAGTTGGAAGACCTGCCCCAGGGCCCACCCCGACTGGCTGAAGTGCCCGCTCCCTCTGCCCTCCCCAACCCAGAGTCACCGGCCTGAGAAGGAGTGGCCTGTCAGGAGTCTCAAAGTCTACCTGGGAGTGAAGAAGAAACTCCGGCCGCCCACCTGGTGAGCTGGGGAAGTGGGTCTGTGGCGCTCAGAACTGACAGGGGAGACGTGGCTGAGGGCTGTGAACTTGACAATTTTCAGTAGTTCTAAAGTTGTGGTCTCCCAGACCAGCAGTATCAGCATCACCTGGAAACGTGTTAGAAACCCAGATTCTCGGGCACCATGCCAGCTGTGCTAAATGATGGATTCTGGGGGTGGGGGCAGCAGTCTGGGCTGGTACAAGCCATCTTGGGAACTCTGATGCTTGCTCATGTCTAAGAACCTTTGGCCTGGATGGAAATCCAGTTAGTCACTGAGTAACTCTGGGACCTCTGTGTGCCTCCCTTCCCACATCTGTAGAATGGGAAAAATAATGGCACACCTGTTCCAAAAGGTGGTTGTGTTTCTTCTTCTTTTTTTAAATTGAAATATAGTTGAGATGTTTGTATGTTTCAAATGTTGAAAAGCGATGCACAGCCACTACCATTGTTACTAATTACAGTCACTCGACTTGGGTTTCTGGCATTCTCCTCTTAGCCCCTGGCTGTGCCTGCTTGTCTCTGGGGGATAGGGCTCGTTGGGTAGGCAGCCAAGGCCCTGGGAGGCTGGCGGGGCGGGGGGAGCTGTGAGAGGAGGAGACAGAGGCTGGGATGTGCTGTGCCTGCTGAAGGCCCTGAACTCTGCCCCCAGCCCTGGCCCAGGCTGCTGGGCTGTGAGGCCTGTCCGGGTTGTCAAGTGACCCCACCTGCTCCTTCTCTGCAGCTGGGGCTTCACGGTGATACACGAGACGGAGAAACACGAGAAGCAGCAGTGGTGAGCGAGGGTCCCAGGCCGAGGAGAGGTGGTAGCACGTCCCCCTAGACTGGGTCCCCTCACTGTCCAGGTCTGGGCCCTGCCCCTGAGACCCTGGGCAAGGGAGCAGGGCAGGGTGTCCCTGCTCAGCCGGGCCGGCCCTGATGGTGTCCAGATCTGTGCCCCACCCTGCAGGTACCTGTGCTGTGAGACACAGATGGAGCTCCGGGAGTGGCTCGCCACCTTCCTCTTCGTGCAGGTACCAGGCGCGGGGTGCAGGGCGGGGGTGGGGTCCCAGAAGGTCTCCATTACAGAGCATGTGTGTGTGTGTGCTTCTTCACTGTTCAGGCCACTGATTGCTTCAGGATTTTGAATTGCTTTTAAGGCATTTGTATGTTCGTTCTCTTATAAACCCTTCCTGGCACCTGCTGTGGTCCAGCCTGGAGCCAGGCATGCTAGAGACATAGGGTGCAGGCCCCTGCCCTCGGGCACTCACTCCCCACGTGGAAAGGAAAACAGATCCAGAAGGGGCCTGTTAGAGCCGAGCGCTTGGGTGACAGGGAAGCCAGGGACACTACCTCGTGGAGGTGGTGGCAGGGTGGGGAAGGCAGCAGGAGAGGGTATCATGGAAGTGGAATCTGTGGGGATCAAGGAGTGGTCCCCAAGCAAAGGTAGGGGCAGGGGGGATTCTAGGCCAAGGAAACAGTTTGCTCACAGGCATGGCAGGACTGTCCAAGAGGGCATAAAGGGAGAAGCCTGGGAGTGCTAGACACTGGTACTGAGAGGTTGCTGGGAGTCAAATCTCAGTCTTGAAGGCCACGCCAAGAAAGCTGAACTTGTCAGTCGGCAGTTCTAAGGGAGACTTTTTATGCAAGAGTGGTGTGCAGGTTTGCGTCTGAGAGGGTTTATTGTGGGTGCGGCTTGTAGGGAAGGATGGACTGAGGGCTGAGCCTGGAGGTGAGGGGTCCCGTGAGGTGGCTGCTGCAGGGGGCTATGTGGGAGCGGGTTGGAGAGGACTTGAAGCCAGAACAGGGCTAGAGGGGTGGGCTGGAAAACAGGTGTGTTTTTGTTTTTGTTTTGGCCTCACGGCATGTGGGATCTTCGTTCCCTGCTGCTGCTACTGCTGCTAAGTCACTTCAGTCGTGTCTGACTGTGTGCGACCCCATGGACTGGTGCCTACCAGGCTCCTCCATCCATGGGATTTTCCAGGCAAGAGTACTGGAGTGGGGTGCCATTGCCTTCTCCACTTGATTCCCTGAGCAGGGATCAAACCCTACATTGGGAGCACAGACTCCACTGGGCCACCAGGGAAGTCCCCAAACAGGTTTTTTAAATGAGAACTCAGAATCGTTTGGGGAAAAGGGAGACAGGACTGTACCAGGGCCTCGGGTTGAGCTCTTGTAGCCCTGAGCTTCCTGGTAGTCAGCGTCTAAAGGGAATCAGAGTGGATTCTGTAGCTTTCTGGGTTTCTGGTGAAAGGAAGCAGGCTTGTTCCTGTAGAACTGTTTTCTTGGCGCTGCATTCTTGGAGTGGTTTGCTTGTGGGCCTGGAAATGAGAGTTGTTGAGTAATATAATTGCCTGGGCTTTGCCGGAGACACAGTCATGTTCTCTAGCAGCTGCTTCTCATATCGGCTCGGATCAAAGCAGAAGGTTTCACCTCAGATCATAGCCGAGGCATTTCTGGGAAGGGTGGGTGGATCCAGAGCCGAGCCCGGGCCCAGCGGAAGCCGAGCCCAGGCCCAGCGCCCCTCCTCTCCCCTGCTGCCCAGCACGACGGCCTGGTGTGGCCCTCGGAGCCCTCACGCGTGTCCCGGGCAGCGCCTGAGGTCCGGCTGGGCAGCATTTCATTGATCCCCCTGCGAGGCAGTGAGAATGAGATGCGCCGGAGTGTGGCCGCCTTTTCTGCGGACCCCCTTTCTGTGAGTGGCTCTCCATCCCTGTGTGCAGTGTCTGGGGACCCAGCTTCTCCCTGAATTACCTTTGTTCCTCCTCTCTGAGTGCCCTCCGGCCCCATCTGTCCGTCCTCATTGGGAGCCCTGACAGGTCCCTTGGGTTCACCAGGTTCACGGGAGCCCCCTTTATTGCTGGTCCCTGGCCCCCTACTCCCTGTGAGTCTTCACAAATGTGTTCATGGAATCTGGGCTTCTCTGCCTTCCCACAGCTTCTCCGAAACGTCTGAGCCCTGTTGGGACTCTGCCATGCCACCGCCGCCGTGAAGCCTTCCTGGGCAGACGCCCTCATGCCCTGCGTGCCTGGCATGAGCCAGCAGGGGGCGCCTGAGGAAGCCACATCTCCACGCCCCTCATCCTGACTGCAGCCTGGGGTTTCCTGGCCAGGACATGGCAGGGCAGGCAGCAGGGTCTGCCTGAGGAGGAATCCCTTACCTGCTCTGTCCAGGTGCTCAGCCCTCCTGGCCTGCTCTCCCATAGGGTCACCCACCCTGACTTTGGAGGGGTTGGAAAGATGGGCATCTGTCAGAAACCCTGGCAGGCTGCTGTCCTTTCAGAGGCTCGAGGTCCCGAGGCCCCCGCTGGAAGGGAGCCCACCCTTTGGCCACAAACTCCAGAACAGCCGAAAGTGGATGCTCTGAAGGAACACTCAGCTGGGGTGGGGAGGGAGCTCTGGGTAAATGTGTACAGGGCTGAGAACTGGACTTAGGGGACTTCTGCCCCTCTTCTGGTCTGGGCTTACTGGGAGGGCCTAGGCTGCCCGGTGCCCCTTCCCCACTTTGGGGACGTTTTGATAATATAAATATATCTGTATATTTTATCCCCTGGTGCTGAGGTCTGTAATTGGTTGGGGGTTTCCAGTATCCCAGGGTAAGAGGGGCCAGGAGGTCCAGAGGTGAATGCCTTGTGCCCCGAAGCTGGGGACCTGGCCCTGCTCCCTCTAGGCTCTCCCCTGTTCAGACACTCTCCGCCTGCCCCAGGCAGAGCCCCGGCTGGGCTCCGGGCCACCCTCATTGTACTTCTGTGCAGCCAGGCTGGGAATTGCGGGTCCTGACTCTGGCCAGGACAGACCCCAGCTGGACTTGCCCTGCTGTGCAGCCTGATTCTGAGCCAGGGGCTGGGTGTGTGGCATATGAGTGATTCAGGGTAGCTTGTCAGCCCCTCTAGAGACACAAGGTCACAGAGGCACCAGAGCTATATTAGGAAGAAGGGCCTCAGGTTACCCTGGGCTTCTGTGCATACCCCTCCAGAGGTGCCCTGCCTTGGGCCAGGAAGCTGCCCTCACTGGGCACTGCCTGACCGTCTCCTCCAAGAAGACAAGGCCCTGGCAAGTGGGGTGCAGAGACGAATTTGGGACTCCCTGGGAAGGTGCCAGACACCACATTGCTGCCTCTGCCTAAAGCCTCATTACCAGCCTCTCTCCGGGGACCAGCGGGCAGACAGGCTGACCTCCCAGCCTAAGCCACTGGGGCTGGGCAAAGTGGGTTGGGGTGGGTCAATCACATGACTTCTGACTGATCCGGTTCAGTGGGGAGGCCTTGGTGTGGAGGGGGGTCTTGGGGACCTGGACTCCAGGCTTCTTGTTCCTGTCTCTTGGGAAGGGAAAGTGGATGCCAGACTGAAATAGATTCTTTGGCAACTTTTGTCTTAGGTGGGCTGCTCCAGACCAAGCTGGCCATCCTACCTGCACCTAAGATAAGACTCTTGTCCAAGTGCTTTGGGGCTGGAATTCTTCCCTGGATCTGACCTTGGACTGACCAGCTAGCCCTGTGCCCCAGAGAAAGGGTGGGTGAGACTGGAGGTACTCCCCTGCTAGGCTGCCAAGTGTCATTTACCCCAACTCAGGGACAGACAGGCTGCAGTGACTGCACTGGGCCACCAGAGGGCAGCCATGGACAACTCAACACTGCTGGTTCCACCCAGCACAGACTCTGGAAGGCCCTCTTGTGGCTGTCGTCTGTTGGAGTGTTGGGTGGGACCTGGCCCTGCTTTTGACCCTAGTGCTGGTGATATTCTGGAAGGCAGCACAATGGAGGAAGTGCTTTGGACTCCCAGGCTTTTGGAGTCCGAAGGAGGGAGGAAAGGCCTTTGCGGGTCAATGCCTGTGTAGGCGCTATCCTGGCAGAGGAAGAAAGGCCCAGAGAAGGGAAGCGACTTGTGCGAGGTCACACAGCTCTCCTGAATCAGGGTTGTGATTCATTTCTACCGCCCCACTTTGGGAGATTCTCCTTCCTCCACTCCTGATTCTGACTCTGCTGTCCCTTCTCATAAGTGGCCCCATTTGTCTCCTGGGGAAGGGGATCTGAACTGTGTAGAGTTAATGACAGCTTAAAGTACTTTTCCTAGGGATCAGGGATGACATCCCAATAGGAGCCTCCGGGGCCTCAACTTGATGAAACATGGCAAAGACAGCAGTATTGCGTGGATTAGGGCAGGAGGCTCTGCTGGTCTTTGTCACAAAGATTTCTAGAAATGGGGCCCCTTGGGACCTTAGATGGTTTGTTCACATATTATTTGAAGTTGGATTGAGGGAGATGAATATAAGGAACCTGGAGCCAGACCTGCCAAGGTGTGGGCAGCAGCTCTTGGAGAGGGAGGAGGCTTGCTGGAGGAGGAGGTGCCCCTAAGTTGGCACTGAAGACCAGAAGCCTTGCTGGGTACACATAGTAAGGAGGGGGTGCAAGTTGGGATGGGGGAGGGGGACAGGCCTTTGGGGTCAACCCAAGTCTGAGCCTAACGGCAGGAAACCATGCAGAGCCCTGGGAGAGAAGGCTGTGGCATGTCAGGTTTCTGGGGTGAAGGCATTGTAGATGGAGAGGAGGCTGAGCTGGGGGAGGGCTGGGAGGTGGGGTAGAGTGTCGGTCTCTCTTTTGCCTCCTTCCTGCTCAACCTGTCCACCCTGCAAAGTGTTCAGCAGCCATCCAGCTGTCAAGGGCCTCCAGGCCTCAGGAGACCCCTGGGCTCCACAAGAAATCAATGGGGTGGGGGAGGGGAAGGTGGACTATGCCTCCTCCTTGCTTCCCCCTGAGCCCAGGGATTAGAAGGGGGGTCTGGAGCTGAGGCCTTCTTTCCCGGCCCCATGCTCTTGCTCCCAAGCCCCCTGCCCACAACTGGTGGTTTTGAAAAGCATGGGTGCAGGACTTCTCTGGTAGTCCAGTGGCTAAGACCTCGCACTCTCAATGCAGGGGGCCTGGGTTCGATCCCTGATCAGGGAACTAGATCCCACATGCCACAACCTGGCACAGCCAGATAGATAATAATAAAAGCATGGGTGTGGATGCCAACTGGGAAGATGCCAACACTCCCGTCTACACACTAATTTTGGCTAAGTTCCCAAGATCTTGGGTCCTCAGTGTTCTGTTCTGTACTTTGGAGATATTAATAGCACCCACTAAGGGGAAGACTAAATGAGCTAATAAGTGTGAAGTCCCTAGCACTGTCCCTCAATAATCCCCTCCCAGATACATCTGGAGAGACATCATGGCACCCAGAGTCCTTGCCAGGACCAGCATGTTTTCATTCCACAAGCTTTTCTTGAACACTTACTGTGCATGCAGGGCTTCACAGAACACCAAAAAGCTGGAGCAGGTGAACAGGTGGGGTGGGGGAAGGAAGAGCTCTTCTGGTTGGGGGAAACTAATCAGGAAGACTCTGAGGAGCTTGGAGGGACAGGTGCTGTTTCTGCAGGTGGAGTTGAGAGGGAGATATTTCTGGGAGAGGGATTGGCATGAGCCACAGGCAAGGTGATGTGGCCCCACAGTGAGCCATCTGTTTTGAGTGGAGCCTAGTGCACCACGGGCACTCTGGGACCTGTGCCCCTGGCCTCTGGTGTTGGGATCTTCCCCAACCAGCTTCCCTTCACTCTGTGACTTAAGTGACCCAGTCTTTGATCTGAGGAGAGTCTGTATCATACTCATAAGTGTAGCTGGCATGAACCTCCAACCTCTCCTCCAGTATGACACCTCCTTCAGGAAGCTGTCCTGGATTGCACCTCCATCATATTGCACTGTGCGCACTTAGGGTGTGTGTATGCACCCAGACTGCTGGAATCCAGCTAGAGATTGGCCAGGGAAGAGCTGTCAGGGACAGGGTTTCCTGGTCAGCCCAAGTTGGTTCAGCCCTAGGATGTTCCCCTCTCCCACGCCTCTTTCAGCCTATGGAAATTTCCTCATTTTCTCTGCCCTGGTTATAGCTCCTACTGCTGTATTTATCACCCTGGAGACACAGTGGCACGGGCGCACACAGCACACACACACACACTGCCTGCACACCTCCTCCTGAACTTCCAGACACACACACACGCGCACACAGACTGCACGTGTGTGAGCACCCCCCCACACAAAGCTCTCTAGGAAAATTGCCCCCCTCCCTCCTGCCCTTCCTCCTCCTCCACTCTGTCCTCCCACCACCACCCACCTCAAAACGCTGAGACCAAAGAGATGGGCTGGATGGCGCCTCCCACCGCTTGCCAGCTTGGGAGGCACTTCCCCCTTCGTGACTGCAGTGAGTTCTTCCCCACCACCCCACCCTTCGCCTAGTCTCCGGCTCTCCCTACCTTCCCCCATCTCTGCCGTTCCTTTGTGTGTCTTCCTCCACTCGGTCAGAGTCCCTCTCTGTCACTCCTCTGACCCTCTGAGCTGGAAGGTGTTCTTCCTCCCTGCCCTCTGTCCTGAGTGGCTTGTGGCACTGATGGAGAGAGAGCCAGGCTCGCAGGCCCCAGGGCCTAAGCTGCCTCAGCTCCTGTCACTTCCAGTTCCTCCTCCTGGGTGAAGGGAGGATTGTGTGCCTAGCACCATGGAGACCAGCGTCATGGCAACACAGCCCAGGTGGGCGCAGCCTTCCTCCTCCAGGGTCCTGCGGAGACCCCAGGAGGAGCTGCCAAGAGGCCCCAAGGAGGTGGGCCTTGTACTGGTGCCCAGTGCTGGCTGCCGAGCCCGCCTCCAGCTCACACCACCCCCAGATCACCGGCATCCTGACCAACTCTACTTCCACTGCAGCTTCCAGTGCCACAAGCCACTAATCCCAGTGGAGTAAAGTCTTTTTGCAAATATGAACTCCAGACCTGGGGATCTTGTGGGCTCATTTATAGACTAAGGGCCAGAGAGGGCAGGGGCTTGCCCAGGGGCACACAGGTCGTCCGCCAAGCTCCTGTCTCAGATCTCAGTTCTCTCTGGCCTCCCACCTTCCACTCAGATCAGCTGTTACTGGGGCAAAAGGGTCATTTCAGCCACCGGGGAGGTCTCCAGCCAGTCCTTAGCATTGGCAGTAAGAATGATGTAAATAATGGTGCTGATAAGCCTTTATGAAGCACCCACCACTCCTGGGCTAAGGGTTTGCGTGTGTCATTTTATGTAATCCTTGTAACGAACCATATGGAAAAGATACCTCTTGTTCTCATTATATCGGTGAAGAGACGGACATAGACTCAGCAGTGTCAGGTGACTGGTGAGCGGTAGGGCTGGGACGGGAACACAGGTCCTCTCCAGCTGGGCGGTGAGCCAAGGCTTCATGCCTTGTGCCCTCCCCAGCAGGCACTCTTTTCCAAATCAGTGACAAGCTATGTTTCAGTTCTGTCTTTCCTTCTGTAAAGAGTTCCTGGGGGAAGATCTAGGGTTTAGTCTAGGTCTGGCCTTAGGGTCTTTACACGTCAGGAGGCTTCTTAGGTGATGGAGAGGGAACAGAGCCTTCCTCGCACGCCCTAGAGAAAACCTCTCGCAGTACAGCAATGCATAAACTAGCTTGCAGTCTCCAGGTCTAAGTCGCTAAGCTGCTAAGTCGCTTCAGTCGTATCCGACTCTGCGACCCCATAGACGGCAGCCCACCAGGCTCCCTGTCCCTGGGATTCTCCAGGCAAGAACACTGGAGTGGGTTGCCATTTCCTTCTCCAGTGCATGAAAGTGAAAAGTGAAAGTGAAGTCGCTCAGTCGTGTCTGACTCGTAGTGACCCCATGGACTGCAGCCTACCAGGCCCCTCCGTCCATGGGATTTTCCAGGCAAGAGTACTGGAGTGGGTTGCCATTGCCTTCTCCGGTCCTTTTAGAGTCCTGTCTAAACCCAGCTTGGAACCTCAGAATGCAGGAAGGAGACCCTGCCTCCTGGGTCCAGACTCAACTTCTCTCCCAACCTTGATGGAGTCACGTTGCAGCTGCTTCCCTCTTAGCTTATGTAATCATTCAAATATAGCAGCTGCCTTTATCCCACTGAGTCACACCCCCTCCTCCCCCCCAACTCAGGTGCAGGGAGTTAAGGGGAAAGAGGTAGATCAGGGCTGAGTGGGTGGCTCAGGGCCTCCTGGCAAGGACAATCCTAGTGTGCTGGGTTGGAGGGTGGTGGAAGTGAGGGAGCTGGGCCAGGGCCCCAGCAGTTCCAGAGTTTGAAGCCACAGTCATTTCTGCTCTGACCTGTGTCTGCTGAAATGACGTGTTCCTGGGGATCCCTTTCCTGAGTTATAAGCTGTATCTGCAGACTTCCCTCCCAGCCCTCAGTCTGGCTGAAAGCGGGAGAAGGAAGATTACAAGAGGAGGAGCTAGTCTGGTGGGGCAGTGACCAGGAGTCCTTGATCCTAGGCCCAGCCCTCTCCTTTACTCCCTGCGACCTGGACCTGTTTCTGCCCTCCCTCACCTGTTTCCCCATCTGTACAATGAGGGATTGGCCTCTGCTGCCTCTAGCATCTTGAGCTGCCTGATCCACATCCCAGGAGGTGACCTCAATCTTAGGCAGAAGGCACTGCCAAGTGTCTGGTTCAGCCCCATGCCAGGCTGACTTCCTGCTCTGCCTTTTCTCTGCCCACCCTAAATCTGCCCATCTTCCCTGGACCAGTTCAGCACTCCCGCCCCATCCATGGGCGGTCTAGGTAGGAAGGGAGGCTTCTGAGAGGGGCTGCCTCTCCCTTCTCTAAACTTTCTGTCTGTTCCACCGCTTTATCCCCCTGCCCAGCAGACATGGAGAGCTTACTGCCCCCCTCCTGAGGTCACTCCTTCCCCCATAGGGCACCTCTGGCTGCTCCGGGAACCTGAAGTAGGCCCACAGTGCCTCAGCCCTCATTCCTGCATCCCCAAAGCCACCTTCCTGAAATGTGGAAGAAGCCATTCCAGAAGCAGTGGTGGATTTTGTTCGTTTATGCAAAGGCCTTGTCACCACTATGTGGTGGGGTCTGTGCTTAATGTGACAATGCAGGGAACTATGTCAGGCTGTTGCCAAGGACATGGTGCACCTCTCACCATTGTCCTTGGAGCCACAGGTGGCAGCTTCCGACTGAGGAGGAGAAGCACCATGAGATGTTTCTCTGTGAGGGCTCCCCCACTCCCCTGATGGGCTCCTGTTGCCAAGACCCAGATGTGGACATCCTGGCTCCCAGCCAGAGGGAGTCACCCAGGGGTTTTCAGGCCAACCCTCCGTGAAATCCATGTTCCACCAATTACCAGCCTTACTCTGGAGTGAAGTGATCTGTTTCACACTCCACAGCCTCAGTCTTCCCCGGCAGGGAGGGTGGATTCCAACAGAGCAGGTCAGTAAGCACCCTCTCCAAACACACACCACCTGTGTCCCCACATCCACCTGCAGCCTCTTTTTGAGGCTCCAGTGTGTCCTGGACCGAGCTCCGAAGTGCCCCATCATATTTCCACACTCTCTTTGTGTCGCCTTCCTACTTTACTCCATTAACATTTTTCAATAGTACCTGGTGAGGCCATTCGAAGGCAGGGGCCCAGTGCCAGGGTGAAAAGGACTGCTGCCTGTCCTTGAGGAAGATGAGATCCAGTGGGAGAAAGGAGGTGAACCTGAGCAGAGGAATGAGATGTTGGGACAGGTGGCAAGTCAGGGGGGTGAGTCAGCCAAGCCTGCCCTGCCCAGAATCCAGGGATCCCTCCTGCCTATCATCCACTGTGAGTGGGGGTAGGTGTGTGTTGAACTTGCTCAGAAAGGCTGGGCCAGGATTTTGCATGGGCAGAGAAAAGGAAGGTGAGAGAAAGGGAAGTCAACCTAGGAAGGGAGACAGACTGTACCAAATCAAGGAGGAAGAAAGGACCAGCGTGTCCTTAGGGACCAGATCCTTCTCCACTTGGAGCAGATGATGGAGGGGTCAGCCAGGGTCGATCATGAGAGCCCTCAAATGTCAGGCTGAGGAGCTTGACATTTATCCTGAAAGCACTAAGAACCAAGCAAGCGTTTTGAGGAAGAGTCATATGACCAGCTGGATGTCTTAGAAAGTCAGTGCTTTTGACGCTGGGTGAAGGTGGAATAAAGGGGTTGAGTTGGAATAAGGGGCTGGAGAATGATAGGGAAGGGGGGAAGTAAGCTGGGGCTCGGGGCAAGGAGGGGTAGATGGAAGAGAGGGAGATTTGACAGAGGAAGTGAAGGAGAGAGAGGGAAGAGGCAAAGCGACTTTGAAGTTTCCAGACCGGGGATTAGACATTTACTGATGCCTTTGATAGAGACAAAAGATGTCAATATTGGATATAGAGTATTGTGAGTGTTAGGGCCCTAATGAGATGTTCCCAGATGCATTCAGTGGGTAGCCACGCTGATGGTATAATGGTGAGCATAGCTGCTTTCCAGGAGGTAGCCTGTACTGGACATCTGGAGCTCCAGAGAGAAGGCTGGCACTCAGGGGTTGGTGTATTGGGGTGGACTTCATGCTCCGTGGGGGTGGGGTGGAGAATGAGGGGAAACAGGGTCCAGTGCTCCAGTGAGGGGGTGAAAAATAGGAAAAATCAGTTAGTGAGACAAAGGAGAGGCCGGCTGGAAGGTGGGAGGGAAACAGCCACAGGGGAGGGGCCGGGGAGGACACAGAAGAAACGGCTTTCTTAGGCAATGAGGAGGTAGCTGGAGCCTTTGGAGCCTGCAGTCCTTCCGAGGCGGTGGGCGCGGGGCGGAGGCCGAATCCCAGAGGCTGTATCCTCCCATCGCTTTGGGCGGCCCCCCGCCTCTCAGGAGCGTCCTGCTTCCCCTCACCTTTCTCCAGCCCCGCAACAAGCCCCCCAAAATGGTGTATGCTGGCACACTACGGGCCAGAGCCTGTGAACGCGACACGCGCCGATCAGCACCATGGAGAAAGGCGGGGGCGGGGCCTGCTGTGGGGCGGGGCTTCGCCGTAATTGCGCTGGGTCATTGGTTCCTGCCCTGGCTGGTCTAGAAAGCCGGTTCTAGGTGGAGGAGAGAAGTGCAGGCCCGGACAGTCTCAGGGCTTCTCCCTTTTCCTCACTTCCCCGCTCCCAACACTGCCTTGCAGCAACCCCTACCCCAACATTTGCTGCTGTTACTCCCTTGGCCCCATCAATTCAACCTCTTTAGGAGAGGGAAGCGGAGGGAACTATGTACCGGAAACTCGATGGACACTCCCCAAACCTCATAACTCTTTGAGTCACTCATCATTCAGATGAGAAAACTAAAGTGAAATTCAGAGAGGTGAACTTGCCCAGGGCACATGGCAGTGCTGGGGTTTGAATTCCCGCCTGCCTGGCTCTAAGCCTTGGAGGGCCCATGGTCCTGAATCTTGCACCTCATTACTACAGACTCCTTACTTGTGGGACAGCTGTGGAGGCTGGTGTGGTAGTGGGATGGGGAGGAGACCCTCCCTGCCACCTGACCTGCGCGAGCATAATCCCAGGAGACTTTTGAGGATGAGGACTCCACCATCGTTTCCAGAGCAAGAGAACAGAAAGAAGGCTGAGGGCCAAGTGAGGCCTCAGTGCACCTGCACCCCTCCGGGAGGCACCCTCCTTTGAACTCCTCTGACTCAGCTTCTTCCTGCCAGGATCCTCAGGGCGTGAAGGAGAGCTGTGAGAGGCCAGGACTGGACATAGTCCAGGGCCTTGGCTTTCTGAGCCCATAGAATGCCTTCCTGGCTGGCAGGTGTGGAGGAGCAAGGCCCTAGGGATGGGCCTGGCTGAGGACGCAGTTTGCCCACAGCTTTCAGAGATCTAAAATTCCACCTTCTGAGGCCACAATGTGAAGCAAAAACTCCCTCACATTTTCTTTCCTAACACTTCCTAAGCCACAGACAACTGCCCTCTGTAGCACTCAGCCTGGGCAGGCCTCCTGCACAAGCCCAGTCATTCCTGTCCACCCCCCACTACTGTGCACCCCCATGCCCCTCAGCAGGGTCAGGTTTCCACTCAGCCTCATGGATTTTTCTGCCTGGAGCTTGGTATGTGCAGCAGGAGTTACTCCCCCCACAGCTCAGAGAGGAAGGGTTACTGTTGAGGGTTACATATAGCTCCTCTATCTTGGAATACACCCCCTTTTCCTGGGGCCCTCTCCTTGCCTTAAAAAAAACTCAGCTGAGAGACTTCCCTGGTGGCCCAGTGGCTAAGACTCTGCTCCCAATGCAGGGGGCCTGGGTTCGATCCCCGGTCAGGGATCTAGATCCCACATGCCACAACTAAGATCAAAGATTGAAACTAAGACCTGGTACAGCCAAATAAATATTTTTTTAAAATCCAGCTGATGTCCTCTCTTTTGGAAATGCTTGCCAACTGCTGGGCTCCCCCTAGGCACCACAGACCTTCCTCTCTGTCATACATCCAAGTACCCCCTTCCCCTTGCCTGGGTGCTTCTCCAAGGCAAAGCACAATCTGAATCATATCTGATGAGATTGGCCAGTGGTAGGGGTTTGTGAATAAATGAGGAAATTAGTGGTGGAACCAGGACTTGAACCCCTATCTCCTGCCTCCAGTTGTAGAGCTTTCTTTCCAGTTATTCACCTGACCCTCATCCCCAGATCCCATCCTGGCCCACAAGAACTGCACATGCCTCAAAATCCCTCTTCCTCACACCTGTCTCTCTGGGCTCCTCTGTCAGCTTCTCTCTCTGTGTCTCCATTTCCATCTCTGCTTTTTTCCCTGGTCTGTGTTCCTCTGTGTGTGTTTTTCCCTATGCCTCTCTGATCTCTTTGTATTTCCATCTTGATTTCTATGAGGCTCTGATCGCTGTCTCCTCTCCTTGGTGTGTTTCTCTGTGCCTCCCTGTCTCTCTCTCTCTCAGTCTCTCCTTCTGTGTGTGTCTTTCTTTTCCTCCCTCCCAGCCAGTCTCTCTACCCCTCCCTCCTCTCCCTCTCCGTCTGGGTCTCTCGGTTCCTCCTCCCTCCTCCCTCCCCCTTCTGCATTATCAGACCTGCTCCAACCTCCTGCCAGAGCCAGCCTAGCGGCAGAGGCGGTGACAGCGGGAGAAGCGGGAACTGCCAGGGCAGCAGGGCTGGATTGGGGTGTTGAGTCCAGGCTGAGTCGGGGACAGGCCACTGTTCTTGGTCCCCGTGCCTGCTGGGCCAGGCGCCCTGCCTGGAGCCCCGGGCAGGGTGGACAGGGTGAGGTGCCACTTTAGTCTGGTTGGGGAGGCAGACGATGAGGAGCGATGGGGCAGGCATGCGGCCACTCCATCCTCTGCAGGAGCCAGCAGTACCCGGCTGCGCGACCGGCTGAGCCGTGAGTACTGTTGAGGGGCTGGGGTCTGGGTGAGTGGCTCAGGAGGTGCTGTGGACTGGGTCCTGGGAGTCCCTCCAAGGAGCTGGGGTTGGTGTGGAGCTGAGCCACGTGGGAACATCGATCCTGCTCCAGGGTGCCCGGTTGCTGGACCGTAGCATGGCGGGGGCGGCAGGGGGGGAGGGGGTGGGATCTCTGTGTAGGGCGGGGGTGCCTGACATAAGTCTAGGATGTGTTGCGGCTGGGGTCCCATAGAAGGGGCTGGTGGCTAGGAGAGGGGTTGGTGATGAACGTGAACCATCCCTTCAGAGGCTGGGGGGTGGGGGAGTTCTGTGGGGAGTGTGTGTGTTGGGGTGGGGGGTGGGCGTTGAGGGTATTTCCAAGGAGCTCCAGAGTCTGATAGACTGATTCAGGACCCTGGAGAGGGATGATGTCCCAGACCAGGGTGTGTGTGTATGTGTGTGTGTGTGTGGAGAGAGAGAACATGAATTATGAATAAGAGTGGCCCTGGAGCAGGAGAAGGTCTGGGGGAACTGCCCTCCATGGAATGGGGATTGGGATTCAGAGTCACCAGTCTAGGCAAGTTTGTCCCCAAAGCCCCTGTCCCAGAGAGAACCATGGGGCTGGTTGGAATGAGACTCCTGTGCACCAACCTCGTGAGCACCCACGTGCAGGGAGACACATATGCAGGTGAGCAGAAGGGGCTCCGTGGAGGTGCCCCTCCATCATCTGAGGGCTGCCGAGGTAGCAGGCAAGTGACATGTGTCTCCAAGTCAGTGATAGTGCAGGTCCGAGCCAGGCTATGTGAGGGGGTGTGTGTGTGTTTGTGTATAAATGTTGGGGTGTAAGGGAACATGTAGGGTATCAAAGGGCATGTAGGGATCCTTGGTGGTTGGTTATGCAGCAGGGTGTGTGAGCATCCCAGTGTGACTCTTGAGAGTTTAGGTAAGAGTGTGTGTGTGTGTGTGTGTGTGCACACACTTGAATTTGTGTATTGGCATGCATGTTAATATGTGTGCTGTGTCTGCAAAATAAAATGACTCAATATTGAGCATGTCATTTGATTCTATGTGTATTCATGTTTGTGTGTATGCTTATTGGTGTCTGAATATTAGTGCTACTGTGTGTGTGTGTGTGTGTGTGTGTGTGTGTTATGTAGGTGTCTATGTTAGCTTAAGTGTTCTTGTGTGGGTGTGTGATCATGGGTCGTAGTGTGCATGAGTGTGTATGTTGGTGCTTGTGTGGCTGGTATGTGTGTGTGTCTATATGTGTGTGTTCATCTGAGTGTGTGTGGGTGGTTGTTTCCTTCCCTGGTGGTTGGGGACACAGCTGGGACACTGTGGCCCACCAAGGCTGGGCGGGGGTGGCTAAATGTGTGACCACCTCCATGAGCTCAGGACAATTCATTCTACACCCTGCGGGGAGATGGAGAAAACAAATAGGCAATAATGGCTCTGCTCTCTGGGGCCTCTTAAGCTTCCTAACATAAAATAGCTTGAACACAATTAAGCAGTAAAGACCAAGAACAAGCTAACAGGTGGGGGTGGTGGGCATAGTATAAGCAAAGGCCCTGGGTTAGGATTGGGCATGTGCCTGGAGCCATGAGGAGGCTGGAGGGCTGGGCAGGGACCATATCCTACAGGACTTTGACCTCCAGGCCTCTTGGGCTTTATCCTAAGGCCCCTGGGGAGTCCAGAAAGGTTTTGTACAACACGGGGTATAATCAGTTTTGGGATTTAGAAAGTTGCCTCAATGGAACTGTCAAGGTTGAACTGGAAGGGAAGGGTGGCGGCCAGGAGACCAGTGTGAAGGCTAAACCACTGTGGTATCAGGGACATCTGGGGCCTATTGGACCGAGAGGCAGATGAGACCAGGGGCTTTCTGAAGGGAGAGTTCTGGGCGCTTGGAAGAGAGGATAGGGGCAAGGGAGCGTGGAGGTGGCTCAGGCTTGGGCTAGAGTTGGGGGTGCAGTGGCAGGACCTCAGAGGGTATACATGTGGGAAAGGAAGAGCTCTTGGAAGGCTGAGACAAGGAAGGTAGTGGAGGGACCTGGTAGGGTTTATAGCCGGGCAGAGAGTTGGAGATACTGGAGCCATCTCTTCCCGGACAGAGAAAGCGAAACTGTTGCTTTGACTCTCTCCTCTGGCTGCCAGGCTGGACCTGGAGCCTCAGGTCCCTTCCTCTTCAGGCCTGCTCAGCACCTCTTGGTTGCCTGAGCTAGATGGCTCTGTGAGGGTTAACTGCCTTTACACTCCTGCACCTCCCAGTTCCCGCTGCCCACCAAGCACTCCTCCTGCTACTCTTCCTGCCTCCCACTCCAGCTTCTTGTCCCTGGGGATTACTGATGGCTTGGCTGGGATCTAGCCAAATGGGGGAGGCAGGACTCCCAGCAATACCCTCCTTCAGCCTTAATGGACTGGGAGTCTCACCCTCAGCCGTGCTGCTGTTGGGTCCAGCCTGCACTCCTCAGGCTTCTGCTGCTCCGGCCTTTCCACCCACTGGGCCTGCGTCCATTCCTGCATTCAGTCATTCATGTCTTCATTCCTTTATTCAACAGAGATCCCCCAGTGCCTGCTTGGTGCCCAGCGGGCTGGCCTCTGAAGACACAGAGAGCACACTGACCCAGACCTTGCTCTCAGGGAGTGCCCAGTCTGATGAGGGAGGCAGAAGTGGAAACTTACAACCCTCCAGGGAATAGTGCTGGGCAGAGAGAAGTCTTGGGAATGGGGGACCCACACCAAGTCAGGGTGGCCGAGGAAGAGACATTTGAGCTGGATCTTGAGGGATGGATAAGAATTTCCCGGGCAGGGAAGGGCAGAGAAAAAAGCCTATAAAAGTGGGTGGATGTGAGAAAGTGCAGTGTGTTCAATGGACAGAGTTTGGATTGGCAGAAGTGAGAAGGGAGATGAAAAGAGGAAGAGAGAGACAGAGGGGTCAGATTCCATTGGGTCTCAACTGCCAGGCTAAGGGGCTTATAGAGGCTTAGACTTTTCCTCTTAAAATTAGGGAGCTAGGGAAAGGTTTCTGAATAGGAGACCTCCCCTAGGAAGCCCTCCTTGGTTCCCTCTTGCCTCTGACCCCATGACCCACCCTGAAGTCTTTCTCCCTGATGGTGCAGGATCAAGCACCATGGGACTTCCCTGGTGGTCCAGTGGCTGGGACGCCACTCTCCTGGTGCAGGGAGCCTGGGTTCCATCCCTGGTTGGGGAACTAGATCCTGTATGCTGCGACTAAGACCTGGCACAGCCAAATAAGTACTAAATAAATATATATTTTTTAAATGCAGCCCCAACTTAGCCTTCCCCTGTGATGTCCCCTGTGTGAGCTCCTTATCCAGCAAGCCAAGGAATTCCTCAAAGGCAAGACCACCTCCTTGTGCTTCTCCACCTCACTCACAGCACGGGGTTTGGCACCCAGCACAGTGCAGCTTCCCAGGTTGGGGGAGGACATAAAGAGCATCTGGGCCACTGTCCAGCATTTACTCCACTCCTCTCTATAGCTTGCCCTCAGATCTGTCCAGCTCTGCTTACATGCCCCCAGGGTCAGGATGCTCATTCCTTCCCTCTTGGGCAGCCCTTCCCTTGTGGGCTCAGCTACTCCAGGCTGCCTGGCCTTGCATCATTTCTTGATCCAGGGTCACTCTCCTTTCTAAGCAGGGCCAGGCTGGGGCATGGCAGTTCAGTAGTGCTAGGAACACGCCTTGGGCAGAGAGAGGGGAGAGATTAGCAGCCTTTATTCCAACTATAGATGGTAAAACTGAGATAGAGCAGTCCCTGAGCCCTCTCCAAGAATAAAGAAGCAGGCATGGCCAGAGTAGGGAGTGAGGGTAGACAATGAGGAGAACTTCCTACCAGCACAGAGGGGCTATAGAATCACCTGGCTTCACAAGAGCAGACTGTGGGCATGAAGAAGGGCGTTTCCAGGACCGGAGGGGGAGTTGGAGGCAGAGGCACAACTTAGCTGTGTTTTTCCTGCAGTTGAGTGATGTCCTCAGGGAGAGGGGACTGGAGGGGCTCAGACATACAGAGGAGAGGGGTCAGGATTCATTCATTCCTTCCTTCGTTCAGCAGCCATTCAATGGATTGCTGCCCAACCAAACATGGCAGCCCTGCGGGGAGAGGGACAGAGCCAGTGACCACTTGGAGGGAAGCCTGTGGTCTTTCCTACCTCTGCCAGTGTCAGACGAAGACATTTAGGAGGAGGGGCCTTGGGCTGGCCTTAAAAGGAAGAGTCACTTCTCCAGACAGAGCTGAGAGAGAGCTCCAGGAAGAGGGAATGCCACATGCAAAGACCTTGAGGTGAGCGCAAACACGGTTTTGTTTATGTGAGGACTATCAACGTTCGAAGTGGCCTAAGTGTGAAGTTCAAGGGCAGGGGGCGGAGGACTGGGCAGAGATGGAGCAGGAGAGAAGTAAGGGAATGGAAGTTAGAAGACAGGCACTTTCTGCCACCAAAGGGTCCTCCAGCAGCTTTGACATGTAGGCCCTATGCAACTTCTCGGTCTCTCCCAGTGCCCCCAGCAGGGCCTGCGGAGGGTCTCCTCCTCCTTTGAGAATGGAGACTCTGGAAGTAAGGGAGGAGCAGCGGCTGAAGAATGTGAGCCCCTTCCAGAAAGTGGCATGCAAATGAATGCAAAGCAATATGCAAATAAACCAGCCCAAGCTTGGCAGTTTTGGCTGGGAGGATGAGACATCACCCCCTTCCATGCTGGCCTCCCACCCCTTCTGCCCCAGCCCCCGGGACAGCCAGAGTAGCCTGGTCTGCTGCTCTGAACACTCCAGCATGCCTGAACCACAGGACTGTGGCCTCTAGGGTGGGGGCCGTGGGGTCCCTGTCAGCACCCCCATCCTCTCAGGGAAGTAGATATATTTAGTAACAGGGATGTTTTCAACACATTTATCTCCCATTGTTCAGCTGCCCGTTCCCTGGGAAAGGCCAGGTCCCAGGGGATGTGACCCACTTCTTTAAGTCCCTGAAGTCACCCTTCTCACTGCCTACCCTGAAAAACAGGGAGCAGTGGGGGCTTGGTGCAGCAGGAGGGATTTAAGTTAGACAACCGGGAGGACTTCCCAACAGTGTGGTTGCTGAGATATGAGAACCCTGGGGCTTCCAGGCTCCCACTCTTTGGATGGCTATCTTGGGTTCAGAGGGGGCTTTGAAAACAGGATTGAGAAGGTGGCAGACAGATATAGTTTCCAGTTTCAGTAACTTTATTCTGTGTCATCCTGGGTGACTTCTTTCTCTGAACCCCATGTGAATAATGGAGTGGGAATAACAGTACTTTCCTGGCAGGGTGACTGAAGAATCTGGAAGTGGAGCACTTAGCACCAGGCATGCAGCAGGTGCTCATAAAGGTTAGCTGCTGCCATTATGAAACACCCACTCTCACCTACACTTTTAGAAAGATTCAGTGAGGGGCTGGAGCGGGAGAGACCAGAGCTAGAGAGCCCAGAAGCTGTCATCCTGTGGGTGAGACAAGAAGTCTGAAATGGAGCCGTCGTGGTGGGAATGGTGAGAAGTGTGGATGCTCTGTGGGAGGAGCTGAGGGGCCTTAGAGACATGTAACCACCTCCCCAGGCTGCTTGGTCTGGGCTGAGATTAATCCCCAGGGAAAACAATGGCGGAAAGGGCTTGATGAGGGCTCAAGTCTGTGGCCACGCCCATGACAGTCTGTGAGTCATTCTGGGAGTTGTAGTCTCGAGTGAACTTGCAGTGAGTACATTTTGTACTGCCACCTTGGATCCAAATCCATGCCCTGCTGCTGAGGTTGGCTGGGGCAGGCCCTGGTGAATGCTGGAACATTCGAGGCCCCAAAGGTGAAGCAGCCTGCATCCCTTCCCTCAGGGATCACTCAGCCTGCTGAGTGTTGGCAGGTGCAGGGGGCAGGGATAAAAGGATTAAGCCATAATTATGACTCTTCACACGTTCACAGAGAAATTTACAGCTTCCAGAGCACTGTTTGCACATCTATGATCTCATTTAATCCTCACCACAAACCCAAGAGACTGCTGTCTTCTAGATGAAGAGACAGAGGATCTGAGAGGGGAAATAACTGGCCCAGAGGTATTCAGCTAATCCCTAGAGCACAGACCTGTCAGTGTTGTTCAGTTGCTAAGTCGTGTACAACTGTTTGTTTGTGACCCCGTGGACTGCAGCACATCAGGCTTCCCTGTCCTCCACTATGTCCTGGAGTTTGCTCAAGTTCATGTCCATTGTGTTGGTGATGCACAGCTCTGTCTGCCCCTAAAGCTCCTGCCCTTTCCATGAATTATTGTCCCAGATGGCAGAGGCCAGGCTTCAAAGGACAGACAAGATATGGACAATTAGACATCTCAGCAGAGGAACAGCTGAGCAAAGACCTGGCTCAAAGGTGAGAAGGCCAGGGTTGGGTTCCTTGGGATATGAGACTAAGAGATGGATTGGTCAACCCCAGAGGCCTAGCTCTAGACTGAGTTTGGACTTCTTGCTGTGGCTCACCAGGATTTACCGAAGGGTTCTGAGCAGAGGCAGGACTGATTAGAACTGGTCTTGGGGAGGCTTGGACTCATTGGATAGAAGTGGAGAAGCCCGAGATGGCCTGAGGCTTCTGAACTCCACTCCTGGTGCTCCCAGAATTTTGCTCCTCTTCCTCTGGTACACTTCTTCGCAACCTCTCCTTCCCCCGCCCCCACCACCACCCCCACCCCCGACAGCCCCCCACGTCCTCTTCTTTCTCTCCCTTCTAACAGTTGCCCTCCACTACAGCCTGGGGAGTGATGACCAGGTTATCTTAGAGCTGTGCTGTAATGCCACAGATCTCCAGCAGGGGTGCTATCACATAAGTCCATTCTAGCCTGGGTCTTCAAATTTGAAGGATAAGGAGTAGAAATGAAGAGTAGGGAGAGCAGAACCCATTGTTCTCCACTTGCCTTGTGCTGGAAGGTAAGAGGGTCCTGCTGAAGTAACCTAGAGAGATAGGGATGCTGAAGAGAGGCTGGACCCCACGCAACAAGGACAGACACACTGGAGGGGCTGAGCCTGGAGGCAAGAAATTTGTTCCTCACAGTTCTGGGGCAGGTTTAGATTTGGAAATGGATTTAGATTGAAATTATAGATAGTGTCTGGATTTCTACTGGATGGCGATTTCCCTGATACTGAGGTGAGGGTGAGGTTGGTTGGTTTCTTTGTGTTTCTGTGTGTGTTAATGTGACCTTCCAGTTGTATGTGAGAAGGTGAGAGCGTTTGGATCAGTGTTTGTATAGAAGTGTGGGCATATTTGTATGCATGAATATGTGACTGTCCATTCTTATGCCCGATGTATTGTTAGATGGGTATATGCCTGCTGGTGTGGCTTGTGTGTATGTGTACCTGTGTATAGAGTGTTATGCACATTGTTCTGTAAAACTGTGTGTATATGTCTGTGTCTGTGTATGTGGGTGTCCATGTCCAAGCAGGAGAGCACAGATGAGTGGGTATGTGTGAAGGCTCAAATACCTGCTCTGCTGACAGCAAGGCCACACCCCAAGTATAGCTGCTGCTGCTGCTGCTAAGTCGCTTCAGTTGTGTCCAACTCTGTGCGACAACACTTTGTCTCCTGGGTACCACCTGTCTAAAGAAAGAGAAAAGATGTGTGTAGACTTAGGCTGAATGGGCTGTCATGTGTGGGACTGGGCTTCCCTTTGGGGACTCTGGCCTGCTCCTAGTCAGTGAAGGCCCTGGAAGGAGCAGATTGTCTCTATATTCAGACTCAGGTAGGGCCAGCCAGGATATTGAGCCATCATATTGAAATGCTGGACATAGCTGAGAGGTGTCTAGCTTCCATTCTCCTGGGAACTCTTAATGGCCACACCTGTGCCCTATTAGAAAGTTTCAGGGACTCTCAGCCCAATCTTCTCATTATATAAATGCAAAAATATAAGCCCAGAGAGAGGCTAGTGATTAACCCAAGAGTACACTGCAGGATCCAGGAAATGGCAACCCACTCCAGTATTCTTGCCTGGAGAATCCCGTGGACAGAGGAACCTGGTGGGCTATAGTCCACGGGGTCGCAAAGAGTCGGACACGACTGAGCGACTTCACTTTCACTTTACACTGCAGGATCCAGATAGGGTGGCAGGGCTTGGAGCAGAAAGAGGGGTTATGTCTGGCTGGGAGACCTCCCTCCCTCTAGCCTGGAGCAGGAGGAGAGCTTGGGGTAGAGAGTCAAGTCTGTGGCAGGAGGCCACCCCTGTGCCTGGGCATTTCCACCCCTCCCAGGCCTCAGATGCTGCCTCTGAAGTTTCTACCAGAGCTTCTGCCTGCTGTGAGAGTCCTCCCGGGAACCTATGAATTCTGTCTCTCCGCAGAGCATGGGAGAGTCCAGCAGTGGGGCAGGACCAGGGAGGGGCCTCCTCTAAGAAGCCTCGGTGTCCTCATCTTTTCATCAGACACCTTTTTAGGTTTCGAGTGGTCTAACATTCTAGGCTTTCCCTAAAATCTCTCCATGGGCTCTTAGTACTGAGACAGTGCTGGGCTCTGAGGGAGTCCTGGAGGCCCAGCTTGGCTCAATGTCAGGGGTGGGCAGGGCAGCCCCATAGCGGGAGGGTCTGCCCTGGGGAAGGAAGGATGAGCTGCCTGTCCATGGGGCGGGCAGGTATGAGCAGGGGCTGAGCAGCCTGGTTAGGGAGACAGCCAGTGAGACTCCTGTCCTAGCAGGGAAGTTGGTGGCAAAGTCTCTGAAGTTTGTTCAGTCTGTAGCTGCCATGGAGAGGCCAGAGAAGGACATGCCTTTGCCCCTGCCATCAAGCAAGGGGAGGTTTTTGAACTCCAGGGTGCTCCCCCTGGCGGCCTGGGCAGCGGGAAGGTGTGAGATGAGACCATCCAGCTGGAGGCAGAGAGCTCCCCTTCCTTAGGGGAATGTGAGAGAAATCTGTCTTCCTGGAGATTTGGGGTTGGAGGCAGGGGAACTGGCCGTGAGGATGCTCTGGTGGAGATGGGAGTGCAATGGCTAGGGCTGGGCCACTCTGCCAAGGTTTTGCTGGTTCAGCACTGGTGGGGAGGGAGCAGACAGCAGGTGGGCACACAGGAGGCAGCTTCCTTTGTGCTGAGTCGTGGGGAGTCTAGGGTGGGATGCTGCTGGCTGGGGGCTCAGACTTTGACTCTGAGTGAGGCAATGTGGAGGCTTCCTAGGGCTAGGGGCTGGGCAGGAATTAGGGTAGCAGAGGAGAGGAGCAGGCAGTCCAGTATTGCATCCTTCCAAAGCCAGAGAGAATGCAGAGCTATCTTAAAACTTCAAGTGGTATGGGGCTTGGGGGCTAGAAGGAGAGAACTAATGTTTACAGAGTGCCCTTTGTATTCTGGTGGGGGGATGGTTGCAGGATCCTCTGTGGACACCAAACTCCAAGAAAGCTCAAGTCCCTTATCATTTCAGTTGCTCAGTTGTGTCCGACTCTTTGCGACCCCATGGACTGCAGCATGCCAGGTTTTCCTGTCCATCACCGGCTCCCGGAGCTCGCTCAAGCTCATGTCCGTCAAGTCAATGATACAAGTCCCTTATAGAAAATGTCATAGTATTTGCATATAACCTCCCATGTATTTACTTTAAATCCTCTGTTAGTAATCATTTACAGTACCTAATATAATGCAAATGCTCTGTAAGTAGTTGTAAATACAATGTAAATACTACGTAAATGGTTGCAGCAAGTGGCAAATTCAAGTTTTGCCTTGTGGAACTTTCTGGATTTTTTTTTTTTTTCAAATATTTCCGATCCATGGTTGGTTGAATGCATGGATGCAGAACCTGCAGATACGGAGGGCCAACTGTAGATTTAAATCACCTTTAATCACCTCAACTACCCTTCAAGGAGCTAGCACTGTTTTGTGTCGGGGAAACAGATGACACACTCAGGTGGTTTAATTGAAGGCAGTTTGATGAAGCAATGATTACAGAGGTGGGGTAGGATTAAGAGAACCAACAGGGCATGTGGAGGCACTTAAGACTTGCATCTGAGAGACCCGAGGAGCAAGGAGAGTGCTCCAGACCCTAGCTGGGGTTCTGGATGAGGGCTGCCCTACAGAGGCCATCAGAGGAGGTGGGGTGGGTGAGGGTGTCAATACCCTGGGTCCTCTTCCTTCTCACCACCCCCTCCCACCCTCACTGGCAGAACCAGATTGGAAGCCAGAGAATAAGGGAGCCTGTTGAAGCAGCACTGGACATCAGCCTTGGGGCACAGAAAAGGGCAGGAAATGATGGAGAGTTGGAGGGACAAATGGATGATGGGAAACTGAAACCCAGAGAGTATGCCCACTTGCCCAAGGTCACACAGCCAGTAGGTCTCACAGCTGGAGCCAGAAGCCAGGCCCTGCCTCTGAACACCTACTTTGTCATGTCCAGTGGGGCACGGTGAGTAACCTAGTTATCTGCTCTTGGGCTTGAGCCGCTTCCCTGTCTGAGCAGCACTGGAACTGCTGAAGAGTGTCATCCAGGCTATGGTGAACTTTGGGTTTAGGAAGTCCTAAGTGAAGGGAGAACTAAAGAGCCTGTTGATGAAAGTGAAAGAGGAGAGTGAAAAAGTTGGCTTAAAGGTCAACATTCAGAAAACTAAGATCACGGCATCTGTCCCATCACTTCATGGCAAATAGATGGGGAAACAGTGGAAACAATGGCTGACTTTATTTTTGGGGGCTCCAAAATCACTGCAGATGGTGATTGCAGCCATGGAATGAAAAGACGCTTACTCCTCGGAAGGAAAGTTATGACCAACCTAGACAGCATATTAAAAAACAGAGACATTACTTTGCCAACAAAGGTCCATCTAGTCAAGGCTATGGTTTTTCCAGTGGTCATGTATGGATGTGAGAGTTGGACTGTGAAGAAAGCTGAATGCCGAAGAATTGATGCTTTTGAACTGTGGTGTTGGAGAAGACTCTTGAGAGTCCCTTGGACTTCAAGGAGATCCAACCAGTCCATCCTAAAGGAGATCAGTCCTGGGTGTTCATCAGAGGGACTGATGTTGAAGCTGAAACTCCAATACTTTGGCCACCTGATGCGAAGAGCTGACTTATTGGAAAAGACCCTGATGCTAGGAAAGATTGAGGGCAGGAGGAGAAGGGGACGACAGAGGATGAGATGGTTGGATGGCATCACCGACTCAATGGGCATGAGTTTAGGTAAACTCTGGGAGTTGGTGAAGGACAGGGAGGCCTGGCGTGCTGCAGTTCATGGGGTCACCAAGAGTCAGACACGACTGAGCAACTGAACTGAACTGAACTGAACTGAAAGGAGAGTTGGAGGAGCCAGTGAGGAGGCTGGTGTGGAGACCCAAGCGAGGGGCAAGAAGGCTGCATCAGGGATGGCTGGACACATGAGTGGCATTGACAGGTCAGGGGAGGAGTGACAGTGCCCACCCCCACCTCATCTGCCTGAGCTAGGGCCCTAGTTCCGTTGTCTGCCCACCTACGCAGGGATGTGTGACAACTCGAGATCCCCCTCCAGGAGCTCTCCTCCCTGATTCGTCCCGCCTGGGGCTTCCACACTCCACGGCACCCATCCATGGCACTCATAAGCCACCCCCTCAGACTATGGCCCCCCAGGAACAAAGCTATGTCACCGCTGCCTCATCTCTTAATAACATGATCTGTCCACTGCCAAATCGGATTAAAGTCCTCCCATTTGAGACCTTCCTGCTGGAGTTTGATCTCAATCCTTCTTGCTTGTTTAGAGTCCAGTCCTTGGGCCTCCCTGGGAGATGAGTCAGTGAGATGCCCCCTCCTGGTGCTGGGGTGGTGAGGGGCCTTGGCCTAGCCAGCTCATCTGAGTGCCCTGTGCCAATGGGGACCCACTCTCAGCCTCTGCTGGGCCTCAGGCCACTGACTCAGTATCAGTGATAATTAGCATCTCCAGGGCAGCCTTCCACCCCACTAAGTGCTTGACAGTCATTAGGTGCTATTGTGAGAGGCTGCATTGCCACCCCCAGCCCCAGGCTGCTCCTCCAGTACCAAGTGCCCTGGCTGCAGACACACCGCTCCAGGCCTGGGGGAAACAAGTGCAAGCAAAGAGAAAAGCAACACAAGAAGAAGCAGAGCACGGCCCACAGGCATGGAGAGCCCCACACAGAAACATCAAAATACACCAGGAAACAGACACAGGGTCCATCTGCAGTTTGACCTGAACGCAGAAGGAACAGAGTGAACTGCAGTGCCCTTGCATACAACCCAGGTATACAGAGGCAGACACGCGACACAGATGTGGATTCAGCACACGCACACAGAAACACTTGTACTCCGCATAAACACAGAATGCCCATCAGGTGGCCAGGTCGAGCTCCCTTGGGTTCCCCACCTGTCCAGCATCTCTCACTCTGGGCTGTTGCATATGCTGTTCCTTTTGCCTGGAACACCTTTCCTCAACAGCCCCTCCCTTCATGGCTAACTCCTATCATTCTCCAGGTCTTGGTGGCCCTTCCATACTCCCCAGCCACATAGCATCACTGATGGTTTTCCAACCAGTCTTTACAAGTTTGGGGATGAAGGCTTTTTGCCTGTGCTGGGTGAGGTGATGACTTAATTCCGAGTGGGTGATTAGGGCCAAGAAACTTTAGGAAGAGTGAGTCAGGAATAGCTGTGAGGAGCCCTGGCTACTCAGGGCCTGAACAGGCATTTAACATACCAGCCAGCATAGCTAGATGCCCTCTGCCTCATTTTTCAGATTCTGATTCCTTTTGCCTTTCTTCCAGGCTTGTTGCCTGACCCAGTTCCCTCCTTCCCAAGGCCGGCTCAGCCTCTTGCCACGTCTCTGAGCTCACTCACAGGCTCATTTGCCATCTTCACTTGCGTGTGCTCCACCTCCACTTCTAAGCCTCGTGAAAACCTCATTAATGAAGGCCTTGGGTCAGAGGCACATCCTCTGTGTACAGCTTCCTAACCCCCGCCACTTAGTGTGGGAAAGGGAGGTGGCGGAGACGAAGGATGATGAGCCCGAGCCTTGGGCACCGCCTCCTGGTTCAGCTCTCAACTCCTCACTTCTTAGCTGCAGGACCTGTGCTGAGTTCTGCCACCTTTGTTCCCTCTTCTGTAAAAAGGGGACGATAACAGAGCCCACCTCATTAGGGCTGCTGTGAGGATGAACTGAGACAAATTGTGTGATGCACCTGTGCTCAGTTCAGCTCCCTCCCCGGGGCCCGTGTGAGAGCAGGGGAGCCAATGAGATCAAGCCAAGTGTACCCAGGAGGTGCCTAGTGAGTCCTTGCTGATAGGGACTGAATGAAACCGGCATCTGTGGTGTGAGCACCTACTGTGCACCTCCCGTGGCTGGTTTTCTGCACCTCTCTGCCTCAGTTTCCACACGGCTGCCAATTCTGCATGGCTTTTATACTATGGCGCAGAAGGTGGGGGTGTGACCTCTTTAAAAAATTCTTCACATCCATTTTATTGAGGCATAATTTACATACAGTAAAATCACCAATTTAAACTGTATGATTCGATGAGTTTTGGTGAATCTATACAGTCATATAACCATCATTATTTCAATCACAAAAAGATTATTTTTATCATCTCCTGAGACTTTCCTTGTGCCATCTGCAGTCGGTGCCCCTTGAGGGTGATGTCTTCCAGGGCTGTGAGAGGTGCTGGGTTTTCCTTGAGCTGATAACCTGGGCACAGAGCTTTTGCATGCTGGGAGGCACCGAGGAATGGCTTGCGCTCTCAGCCTTGGTTCTTGTGGACTGGTGAGGAGCCAGAGGCCAGGGGAGGGGAGGGATGCTCAGGCCACAGCATCCTGAGGGTCGGCCCTGGGTCTAAGGGCTGGGTCAGCTGGAAGTGGTGGCCTCAGAAATCCACAGTGTGGATGACAGAGATTAGGGAGTTGGTGTTCCCCAAACCTGCCTGTCCTGGAATCAGATGTGCCCCGTGGCCAAGGTGGAAATGGCCACATATTGTTCAAGCAGGGGCTTGTGCAACATGATTCCACTTCTTATCTCCCCCCGCCAGGGGCCATAAACCCCTCTAGGGACTAGAGATTCCCCTAAAAGAAGGGGGCTCTTTTGTTCCCCACTCTCAGAACCAAATATTAAAGCAATTATGTAACTAGCAATAAATTACTTAAAGTAGTGACTCACTCAGCTTAATTAGAGCACAAGCAGGGAGAGATTAAGGTATTTTTAGCACACACACCTCACTCCCTCCTGTGGAGGGAGGCCTCTGAGCAAGGTGGGGGTGGAGAAAAGACTGGGAGCTTATAGGAGGACCCCAGGTGTCTGCAAGGAGATGAAAGCTGATCCTCTGCCCACTAAGGTCCCAACAAAGAGAGGGCAAGTCAGAGCTGCAGCAGCAGGGATTCAGTTGAGACTCAAGGAACACTTCCCAGTGGTGCTCCTTAAAGAGCTGGGACAGGTAAACTAGATTTTGAGCTCTCTGAGGGCAGATACTATGTCTGTGAGCCCCTCTCCACCCAGGAACAGAATAAGAATGAGACTTGGGGTCACACAGGGATTCCCAGGTGGTGCAGTGGTAAAGAAGCCACCTGCCAATGCAGGAGATGCAAGAGATGCAGGTTCAATCCTTGCGTCAGGAAGATCCCCTGGAGTAAGAAATGGCAACCTACTCCAGTATTCTTGCCTGGAAAATCCCATGGACAGAGGAACCTGGTGGGCTACAGTCCATGGGGTCACTCAGTTCGACACGACTGAGTGACTTAACACACTTGGGGTCAGACAAGTCTTGGTTTGAATCCCACCTTACTGGGTACTAGCTGTGTGGCCTTAGGCAGTTCCTTTATCACCCCCAAGCTTCTATTTTCTTCACTGTAAAAATGGGCATAATAATATCCCCCTTTGTATATATTGTAAGAATCAAATGGATTACTGTGACATGTGAAGCAAACCCCAGTACTGACTTTACAGGACCCAAACCTCCAAAAGGGCAGGAATTAAGTCTGTTTTGTGTAATGTATCCCAAGCTCCATTCACAGGGCCACACATAGTAGACGTTCAATAAATGCTTATTGAGTGAATAGATGTTAGTTTCATTTCCATTCTCCAGATCCATATGGGCTCCTTGTTTTGAGGTTTTGTGAATAAAGGAACTTGGTGAGTAGAGGGCAGGGGTACCTCACATTTGGCCTTTCTCTCTCAGGCAGAGAAGAACAGGTGACTTCCAACAGAAAAGAGGCAGACTTCTGGGGAGAGGCGTGGGAGGGTTCAGGACCACGGACAGCCCCAAACTGCGTCTCCCATGTGGCCAGGAGACTTGCTGGGATGAAAGGGTCCACCATATGTGCCCTCCACAACCATAGTGGGAGGAGGAGCCAGCAGTCCAGTCTGACTGGGGAGACCAGGACCTTCACCCACCATCACTGGGAGTTCAGGGGAGGAGGCAGGGTGGGGCATCCTGAACAGCCAGGCGTCTGCAAAATGTGATAGCAATTCTGACTCTGTAGGTGTCCTGGGGAGATTAAATGAGTTACTTCTTAGGAATGCCTGGCACATGACTGCCTGGAGAGGGCACAACATGGGTTCACTTCCCTCCACCCCTTCTCAGCCCCTGTGGCATGAGGAGGAACATCCCCCTGCTCTGTTGAGGGCCTGGACATCTGCTCACAGGCCCCAGTGTGGGAACTTCCTCTTCCGGCCTCCACTGACCCCCACCTCTGAGGCTGGGCTGAGATAGGCACACAGTAGGTGCAAAGGACAGCCCGGGGAAAGGTCTGCCCTCTTTTTTCCTACCGGAGCATTGGGAAGCTGAGAGAAGGTCACCGATGACCCTCCTCCAGGCCCAGAGCCCCAGGGCTCCTGCCCCCAGTGACCACTCTGATCAGTTCTGACCAGCTCTCTTCACACCTCGCTGGCCTTCCAGGGCTCAGGCGATGAATTAGTGATGACAGCATCTCAGCATCACTATGACGACCAGGCATGTCCTTAGCCTCCAGTCAGAGTGCAGTGGCAGAGGCCAGAGACCCCTTTGACTCTGGGCCTTGGGACTGGTGTGTGTGTGTGTGACAGGGGCCAAAGGGGAGAGAGGGCGGGGCAGGACCAGACACGGGGGCTCCATCTGGAGAGGACTGGAGTTCATTCAGATTGTTAGCTCCACAGGGACCTTGGAGACAGCTGTTTCTCTCTCCTTCCTTCCTCATCTCTTTCTTTTCATTCCTCCCTCCCTCGTTGCTTCCTTCCATATCCCTAAGACCCTTCTCTGTCCAAGGTCCTGAGCTGCCCACCACCTTCACACACACCCTTCAGTTGGGGAATGAGGCCCAGCCTGACCCTCACCCGTGGGAGCTCAGAGTGAGATGGGGACATAGACACTTCCTGGTCTAGGCTCCAGAGAAGGTGTGTTGGCTGCTGGTGGCTCTGTGGAGGGGGTGGTCCTGGCTTAGCCCTGCCAGGGTCTGTGCAAATGGCTTTGCAGAGGGGGTGATAACTCTTCCAGCCCTGTTGATTGAGGAGGGGATTTTTCCAATGGAGAGACAGAGGTCCAGGGAATTCCCTGGCAGTCCCTGGCAATGGTTAGGACTCAGTGCTTTCACTCAGGACCCTTAGTTCCCATTCTGCAAGTCACACCACTCAGGAACAAAGAGGAGAGAGAGACAGGTCCAGAGGTGAACTGGTTAAACCATGAGGTGTAAGTCCATAGGTGAAACATAAAGAGGGATGAGGGATTGATGAAAGTCCAGAACAGCGTAAGTGTGGGGTCGGCCGTAGGGAGCACAGGAGGAATGGAGCCTGGGGAAGGATTGGGAAGGAGTGGATGCAGTGAGGAGTTTGCAGTTTGTCTCACAGGGGAAGAGGAGCCCCGAAGAATGTTGTTGTTGGTGCTTGTTCCTCCCATTTTAGGGATGGGGAAACTGAGGCCCAGAGAGGGAAAGTGACTGCATTCAGTTCAAGGAGGTCCTCAGGGACAGCCTGAGACTATGGGCTCTGCTAGGGTCCACTAGACCCCAGCTAGGGCTTCTTGCCCCAGACTTGCTGATGTGAATTTTCCCAGGTAACCACTACCTCCACTGGATGGGGAGGCCCGTGGGCGACTTTGCCCTCAGATATAAGGAAATTTGCATAGGCATGGGTTGTGCTTATGGCCCTTCCTGCCTTGGAAGGATTGGGTGTGAGTGGGAGGGTAGTGGGGGAGGGCATCCAGGTAAGGCCCTGGAGGAATTCAGGGGCTTGGCTAAGGTCAGCAAGAAATTAGACTTAGAAATTGAATCAAGCTTGGGTCTCTGGGCTCCCAGCCCCACACAGTGCCACGTCCCCTTACTTTACACCTTCAGGGATCTTCGACTGAGTTGGGCACTGATATAAGAGGTAAAGGCCTCTCTGAGCCCCTCATTCTCCCCTAAGGGTTCTTCCTGGTCCTGGCGTCTGCTGAGGCTGGAACTCATCTAGGCTGAGAGGAGACATTTAGCTCCATTGTTCTGATGAAGACACTGAGGTCCCAAGGTAACAGTGACTCACTCAGTAACAGGTCAGAACCAGACTGGGCCTGACTGCCTGGCCCTTAGCTTGTCCACACTTCCCCCACCCAAAGCTGTCCCTTGCTTCTCTTCATCCCGCTGTGCAGCCTTGCTGGGCCTGCCAGCTTTGATGGATGGCCCCACATCTCAGCCTCCCTTCCATTCCTTTCCGGGTGCTGGGCTGTTAGCCTCCTAATCACCAGTCCTGCCTGTGGTTCGCCAAGCCATCCATCTCTCCAAAAAACCTCACCCAGCGCAGGTGGGTTTTTTGGGGTTCAGCAGGTCCCCCTTCTCTAAGGCCAAGCTGAAAGTGTGGCTGCAGGCCCTACTCCAGGGGAGTCAGGGGTCAGGAAGCTGTTTACACCCCGTTGCTAGAGGGCCAGAAATCCCCACGAGAACTTCCAAGGGAAGTCATACATGCATACATGTGCATACACACATGTGAGCACAAACACTTGCTCACAAAAACAGTATTAAAAGCTTTCATGTATCAAAAAAATTACTGTATGCCAAGCATTGTGCCAGAGCTCTGCAAGTATGATCTCATTCAGCTAGTTGATTACTGTTGATAACCCCAATGTACAGATAAGGAAACTGAGGCTCAGAGAGGTTAAGTAACTTGCACAGAGTCACATATCCAGAAGATGGAGGAACTGGGATTTGAACTCAGGTCATATTGGCTCACTTTTGTATTTGCCACTTCTCTGTTCTACTGACTTACGCATGCACACAAGTGCACACACACACATGAGCACATGCACACATGCATGCACAAACACCAGCCTCCGTGTGGACCCCTGCCCCGCCTGTCTCCCTGGACCTGGTTCCTAAGGAGTAGAGAGTGCTGGGCTGAGGAAGAGACGAGGGGTCACTACTTATTGTCCCCCAGGCTGCCCCCAGACTCTCACCCTGACAGTGACACTGATCAGCCATGGAGGCTGCATGGAGGAGGCAGCCTCCAGTTAGTAGGAAGAGGAGGCTGAGAGGCAGTCAATCGATTGATTACCCCTGCAGCACTGCCTTCCAGGAACCTGGGCCCAGGGGAGTGTGGCGCCATGGGTCGATCATCTGGGATGCAGCCCAGGTTCCACATGCTGGGGGTGTGTATGTGGAGTGAGGCTGGCATAGGTCCCCTGCCTGCCCCCTTCCCCCTACTTTGCCGACCCTACACCTTCCCCCTGCTCTTCCCGCTGCCCCCTACCATGGGCACTGCAGCTGGGAATCAAGCTACCTGTTCCCAGACGCCATGTGCACCCACTCCTGTGGGATTACTGTGCTCCAGAGGCTGATCCTAGGGTTGCTGCTTCAAGGTGAGGAGAGGTCAGGCAGGGAGGCCAGGGGCCAGGAGTTGCAGGGGGTGGGAGTGAGCCTTCATAGACCTTTGTGGCCAATTTAATAAGATAATGAATGTAAAGTGCTTCGTACCACCAGGGCATGCAATAGGAGCTTAGTCTTTGCTGGTTCCTCCCTCAGGAGTCTGCAGAGAGTGAGGCTGATGGGGGTGGATGGGGTGCCTCTGAGGGCACCTGAGCTCCCAGAGGGACTGTTGGGTGCCACTGACAGTGTTAACAATGGCAGGAACGATTTAGCTCTGAAAAAGAAAGAGGGAGAGAGATTAGTACCTGACAAGTGTCAGAGTCTAGCCAAGAATTATCATCTTTCTGACACAGGGAGGGGAACAGCTGGTGCTGGGAGGAGTGGCTGGGAACCTTCCCCGCCCTCCTACTGGGAAGGGCCCCTGAACAGGTCTGTGTTGCCCCCTTCCTGGATCTGCTTCCATTCTGGCAGAGGGACCTCCAAAAGGCCCTCCAACTTGCACTGGTCCCCAAGAGACCTGGGTTCAAGTCCTGGTTCAGGCACCTGCTGGCTGGTGCTGGTTAGGGCAAGTCACTTTCCACCTGTCTTCTCTGTGGCAGTCCTCTCTGAGGGCCTCTGTCTTCTCATCTGTGGCAAGTCCCCAAGAGGATTAAATGAGATGTCACGTGTCCAGTGCCTGCCATTTCCCTGCCCACAAAGGGCCGTGCCCCCTGGGTTCCCCAGAGCCTGCCTTCCCTGTTCACAGCCCCAAGAGTGACAGCTGTGGTCCATCTCTACCCTGGACGCCATCCGCTCCACCTTGGGTCCCCACTGTCCTGACTCAGAGCCTGTTGTTGAGGAAGAAGTAGGCAGGGGATCGCATCACAGGCTCCGTCATCTCTCTCACTGTGGGGAGAAGAGTGGGAGGACAGTGGACCTCTCTGTACTGACGGTGACTCCATGGGTCACCAAGGCCCGGTCTGACTCCGATGGGTGTTGGCACCGGGCTCAGGACTGGGATTCCCAGGGCCTGACTTCCTACTGTTCTGGACACTGCCTTACTGTACGAGCTTGGGCAAGACCTGTCCTAGGGGGTGGGGTAAGAGAGACACGGAACCTCTCTGACCAGCCTCTCTTCTGAGGGTGTGTACCTGGATGATTCTGTGTTCTGGGGGAGCGGCTGGGTGGTGAGGTGGTGGTACAAGGCTGGTGACCTCCATGCCACAGATGGGCAGGCCTGTAGAGGAGGAGGGGCTCGGGACTGGGGCCTGCCTAGGACTCCTGTGGTCCCGGCACCTTTTGTCCCCATACCACCCCTGCCACTGTCTGCTCTGCCCCCAGGCCCGTTGCCCCCCACCCCCCAACCTGCTCCTCCATTCCTAGTCCTCTCTTCCTTTATTATGTCTCTGTATTGCCTCCTGCCTTGGGCTTATCTCCTTCTTTCGCACTTCCATCCATCTCTGTCATTCCCCTGTGGCTGCCTCCTGCTCCCTGGCACACCCTTTCCCCACCGCAGGAGTTGGGCTTGTCTGAGAGTCTGTTCCTCTCTACCACTTGCGTGACTCAGTGGTCTCTGAGTCTCAGCTCTTGTCTTCCTCCGCTTTCCTGAATCTCCCTCTCTCTGACGGTGTCTCTGTCTTTTGCTGTCTCTGATCCCCCTTAGTCTGTCTCTGTAAGTCTTTCTTTGGCTTTGTCTCTGGGTCTCTGTCTCTTAGGACCTGCCTGGTCCTGTCTTCTCTGCCTCCCTTCCTCCCCTCGCAAGCCCAGCCAGAGCAGCGGGTACAGCCCTCCAGCCTGGAAAGCGGAGTGGTCCACCCTCCCTCTCTCTCTTGCTGGTTGCCTTTGAGGCCCCTGACAATTGCCCTCCGCCCTGCACCACTCAGGGCCTCGTTGCTAGGCCTTGGGCTGGCAGCACCTGGCTTCCATAGCGACGGGTGCCTAGAAACAAAATGCCATGTCTGCCGGTCCCACATGGAGTCTTGGCGGATCCAGCTCCTTTCAATCAATCAGGACAGGAAACGTGGCCATCTCTGGGCTGCCTCCAGCTTGAAGAGGCGAGAAGAGGAGACCACAGTCTCTGCCTTCTGGAACTTGGGGAGCCACTGGCGTGAGAGGACCTGCTCCAGTGTGGTCCTGAAGTCAAAGAGGGAGCCCTCTCCCCTCTGGGCTCTTCTCAGAGGCATGCGTTTGCAAGGGGCTGGGTTTGGGTCACTGTTCTACTATTTCTAGCTGTGTGACTTTAGACAAATGACCTCCTGTCCTGGGACTGCGGTTTTATCAACTGTAAAGTTGGACTAATAATATAATGATGATTAAATAAGATGTGTGGGCCTGGCACTTAGTAGGTAGTCCCTGACAGCATTGTCGTTCCTGCCCCTTCAAAGTTGTCTCAGATTTAATTAGCAGAGATGAGGGCGATGGAACTTTAGGCATGGATAGTGGTGTGAACAAAAGGTGGAGGCTGGAAGGCAAGTGTGGGGGCTCACAGGGGCCCTCTCCTCACCAGTATTCACAGAAACATGAGATGCAGCCCACAGACCAGCAAGCTCTGAGGGCTGTAGAAACCCTGGAGCTGGAGTCCTAGAGTCTCGGTGTTATAGGCAGTTAGGATAATAGAGTGTTAGGATCTTGGGCTCCGACATTTTCAGGGCTCCAGGCTCTCACATTCATAGGCTGTAAAAAGCACAGATTTTTCTAATAAAGGGATTTACAATGGAAACTCTGATTTTCTTAGATCACAAAGCTCTGGGAGTTCTTGGAACCTGGAAGCCGCAAACTGGGTCTCCCTCTATGACTGTGTCTGAACAGGCAGAGAGTTTTCAGAGCATGGGGCTTTGGGTCCCTGTTGCTTAGAATTTCTTGTGCCTTGGCACCCCTCATGGGCTCAGCTCTGAGCAGTCCTGGTGTGTGTGTGTGTGTGTGTGTGCCCATGTGCATGGGGCACTGGGGTCCGTGACCAACTGCAGCCCGAGGCACCTCTGGAGAAGGGCCGGCTCAGGAATAGCTGGTGAAGGAAAGTTAGGCAGCTCATGTGCTGCAGCTGTCCAGGTGGTGCTGGGTGGGTCTCTGGAAGCCACCCTTGGCTGAGGACCTGCTTGCCTTCATCCACCCAGCCTGCCCAACAGGTCTCAGGAGGAAGCATCCCATGGGACATCCTAGGGTTGGAGTTATGGCAGCTCCTTGGGGCCCTGCAGCCTAGAGGACAGGAGGCACCTGTGAGGGGAAGAAATGGGGTATGTGGGAGCTTGGGGGATGAGAGAAAGAGTGGGCTCAGTCGGGGGATAGTGCCCAGTGGAGTCTATAGTAGTGATTCTCAGCACTGCACTCTCTGTGCACTGTCCCAGGCTCCTGGGGATAGTGATTTGGGTTGGGGGAGCCTAAGCACCCTGAACCCACCTGCCAATAGTAGCCTGGGGTAGTCTCAGAGGAACAAGCTCCTTTTCCCACCTCTGCCCAAAGCTGGAAAGGCTGGTGGAGCTGTTGAGAAAGCTGGAATCTGGTTTTCTTTTGCTCGTCTTCCTTCCCAGTTTCCATGGGAATCATGGCTCAGGATGATCAGGGTTTGATGGGATGGTGCTGTGGGAGGAGTCAGCGTCAGGCAGAGCCATCCCACATGGGTAGGAGTCTGCTGCCAGGAAAGCGAGCTCCCCGCCCCTGGGAGCATGCAAGCAGAGGCTGGATTGCCAGCCTCTGGATTGCCTCAGGGTAACTTCAGAAAGGAGCTTAAGTGGGGAAAGGTGGGCTTTGTATGACTGGCCCAGGGGACCACCCCTTCTAGACATCCCTGTGCTTCGTTAAGGTGGGGTCACCATCTGCCCCCATCCCCTGCTCCTGCTTTGTGTGCCTGGCCCTGTGCCAGAAACAGACATGGACACAGACACGTGGAGCTGAATTAGACCCCAGTCTCTTTCGGGTCTGGTGGGAGAGGCACTTAAGGAAACAAATAGAGATGGGCAAGTCCTTCAACAGTGGCAGATCAGTTTGGGTGGAAGTTTCTACCACTGATTCCTGCAGTCCACAGATGTCTTTTTGAGCAATTTCTCTGGGTCAAGCCTTGTTCTAGATGTGGAGCCACAGCAATGAGCAAAACAGAAAGTGAGCCCTGTCCCCTGGAGCTGACAGCATAGTGCCTGGCAAAAGTACAGAGGTGCTGGTTGGAGGAGTGGTGAGTGGTGAGGGGTGTGGCCAGGAGACAGTGTGGGTGGAGAATGAGAGGATGGTTTGGAGGCGGGGTTAAGGAGGATGAAGGCCGAAGGCCAGGACCAGAACTCCAACTTTATCCAGTTGGGGCAGTGGGGAGCCATGTGGCTGTGGAGAGTCAGACTTGAGGGACGAAAAGATCACTCCAGCAGATATGGACATCGGTGAGAAGACGACACAGTGGCCCCCAAAGGAGGCACTAGGGCAGCTGTGCCCATTAGTGTTCCATGTGCCAGAGCCATGTGAGCATGTGTAAAGGGATGAGTCTGTATATAGGAGTGTGTGTGTGTGTGTAGGAGTGATGGGAGTGTGTATGCGTATCTATAAAAAGATAGTAAATTGTATAGATGATTGTGTGTCTCCTGTGATAGCTTTGTGTAGCAGAAGACTCTTGGGGTTTGTAGAAAATAGGGGGCAGATACCAAGGTGTGCCAAGGCCCGAGTCCCCTGGACCTCAGCCCATATGTGAGTTGGCAGGTCCTGGACTAGTCTAGACTAGAATTCTTCCCCCTCTAAGGTCATGGAGCTGGCCATCTGCTGCAGAGAAGACAAATGTGTATGCAAGTAACATGGGGATGGATGAGACCTGTGGTTGACCACCCCCCCAACCCCTTGTCCCTTGAGCCTGAGTTCACTCAGCCTGTGTTCTTTCCCACTCAGAGCTGCTGTGGGGGCTCTGGGAGCCGGCCCTGCCCACTCTGAACCCAGATCCACATTGTCCCCAGCACCTGCCTGTGGCCAGATCCTTTCTCTGTAAGGGTCACCCCCACATCTGGGGCCAGTGCCTGTGGACACTCACAGCTGACCTGGGCTAGTAGACATGAGCAGCACCTCTGTTAACTGTGACTTTGAGTACACACAGACTCACACATTTGCACATACATTTATACATGAATGCATCTATGGGCCATATATGGACACTTGTGCACACACACAACTGTACATGTATACTTGCATGTGTTCATACACAATCATACCTGTGCACACATACCTGTCTGCACACACATATATGCATATCTCTGTAGACACACATCTCTATACACATACACGAGTTGGGCTCTACCATGGAAGCGCTGCACATCCTTACAGATACAAAGTTACAAACCTGTACTCTGCCTCTTCTGCCCTCACCCACATCATGCTCAAAGCCTGTGTGCACGCACGCATTGTGTGCACACACCAGGGCTAACCAAGGGTGGCTCACCAGGGTATGCCCTCTCTGGGCTGAAGCACTGAGGGCAGGCTGTAGCCGGATGCACAACCAGCAGGGATGTCTGTTCCTCCAAGATGCCTCTCGGATTGTCCCCTGGCAGGGCCCCTGGGGTGGAGCTCCCTTTAAGTCCATGGGCTCCACCTCCAGTCATAGAGAGACTGAGCCTCACACACTGCCTCCTGAGAAGCCCCCATGTTGGGATCTGGCCCTTGCTCACAGTCCTCGGGCCTAGCATGACCAGGCAGGCTTGCCTGCCCCAGAGAGCTGCCTTCTGCTGGCTAGGCCTCTCTGAACACTGCCTTTCTCCACCTGAATGCCCGAGTCCTCAGAACCAGGCCAAACTTCACAGGGCCAGAACCCTGCCTGAGGTCACCCAGCACTTTGGACAGGGCTCAGCTTGAACCTGGGGCTTCCAGGAGTCTGACCACACTCAGCAACCAGAGGATAGATGCATGTCAGGTGTACAGATGGGCTCCTGGGAGCCGGACACATGGTCATGGGGGATGGGAGCAGATTTGGGGTCTCTTGAGGGTCTGCTGGCATCACACCCTGAAATGGAGAGATGGCAAGTAGGAAAGTCTGCTCTTCAGACCCGGGGGAGGAAGTGCTTTGTAAGTACTGTGTCCAGAGAGGGGTCATTATTAGGAACAGAGACGGGCTGGTTCTTGGACAGGGCCCGAGGTTGAGAGGCCCAGTACTCAGACTGACAGGCTCTCAGCTGAGAAACCTTGTCCTAAAATGCCCAGTCTGAAGTAGCTGGGCCCCTGGATAGCTTAGTGTGACCTGTAAGGTGGAGAGATGAAAAGAGGTGGCTGTGGGTCTGGGTTAGGCACCCCTAAAACTGAGCTTCCTCATGGCAGAGGTGGGCACAGGGCTCAGGGCCTGGGAGTACAGGACCCTGACTGCATTCTTGGGGACAACAGGAGAGCTGGGAAAATTGGATTTTCTCTCATGCCATTCCTTAAGAGACAGCATGAATATAAAGCACAGATTGGAGCCAGATGGCCTAGGTTTGACTTTTGGCTCTGCTACTTATTAACTCTGTGACTGTGGGCAAATTACTTAGTCTCTCTGTGCCTCAGTTTTCCTTATCTGTTAAATATGACTAATAATGGGTCCTGCCTTCTAGTACTGTTGAGAAGACAAACTATGAGGCTCAGAGTGAGTGCTCAGCAAATCTTAAAGCCCAAGAGGTGCTGGCTGTGCCAGGCCAGGGTTGGCCCTTGACTCTGGAGTCTGAGATATCCTCTCCTGAAGAACAAATAGCTCTGGCCTGCGGCTGTAACAGATGTCTCCTGGATACCTTGTCCTACCTGCACTGTCTGGAGCCCAGGATTGAGTTGATAATAGATGCTCAGGATTTACCAAGAGATTTGTGTACTGGTTTCAGACTCAGTCCTTATAATAGCCCTTACATTGGTTACCCTCTTAACAGAGTAAGAAGCTGAGGCCAAAAAAAGAGAATGGAGGCCTTCCCTTTTTGGTCAGAACCTTTGCACGTCTTAGCCCGTGTAATATTTTCTACAGCATTAATAAGTAGGACAAGTTGCCCCCAGTCTGAAGATGCAGTAACAAACACTGACTTGGCTTGGATTACTTGGTGACAAAGGAGTTTCCCATCCCTCCCTGTGCCCCTAGACATGACTCCTAGTAAAGATGCAAGAAGGGGGACCCAGAGGACTAAGGTAGCATCCAGGGAAGGCCTACTGGAGGAGGTGGCATCCGACTGGCCCCTGAAAGTTAAGCAGGCCCAGAGGGCATTAGGGTTGGGGTGGTTGAGTGAAGGCCCGAAAGTGAGAATGAGTCAGTCACCCAGCTGAATAGAGAAGGCAGTATAAATTTAAGGAATGGTGGTGAGGGGGTCAAAGCCGAAACAAGTTGGCTGTAAGTTATAGAGGGTCTGCCATGTCATACTGAGGGTTTGGGCTTTACTGTGCTGCCAGCAGGGAGTCACTGAAGGTGTGTGAGCAGGGAAAGAGGCATGTCCACAGCTGGACCACAGAAATAGAGGTGGGAGAACTCTTGTCTCCCCCTGAGCTGGTGGCACAGCCGGGGCTCTGCCCAGCCTGTGTGCCTGGTGCCTGGACTGTGTCCAGGACTAGGTTCAGTGACTCAACCTTGAGGAAATCACTCCCCAGGGAGAAAGGACCCAGATGAATCAGCCCAGTAAGGTGGGGAACTGGAAAGCTGGGGGTTCACTGAGTCACCCTCCAAGAGGGGCCAAGGGGGATGGGGGATGAGGGGAGAGTTGCAGAAAGAGGGGACTGCAGTGCAGTGGGAAGGATTCAGGTCAGACCACAGCGAGGGCTGTCAGGGGACTCTGGCTGCCTTCCCACCATTGTGGGGTTGATTTTCCTGGCAGTCTTGTGAAAGAGATGGGAAAACTGAAGCCCAGAAACCAACCGGGGAGGGGATCTGACCAAGGTCATGCAGTAAGCAGCTAGCTGGCAAAGGCGAAAAGAGACCCAAGAGCACCCTCCAGTCCAGACACGTCCCACCGCCTCAGCCGTCCTCGTGCCAAGCGGAGGTTAGGAATGGGGTGGGTCCAGGCAGGGAGTTGGCCCAGGTGACCCCTTCCCCCTCGAAACCCCCCCACACCCCGCGCAGATGGCAAATCGGGCCGGGCCGCGCCGCCGCGATGGGACAGCAGAGGGCGCAGGAGCGTCACGGCTGCCGCAGGCGCCTGAGCAGAGGCCGCTCTGCAGAGAACTGCGCTCCGAGCTCGCAAGTCCCACCGCGGAACCGTGGACTGTGTGGCCCTGGGGCCTGCATCCTCTCCGGCTTGCGGGGACTCCCACGCAGACCTACCTGACCAGTGCTGGGGGCCCAGTGCCCCTACCCTCGATTCAGAAATGATGCGCCTATTTGTGCGCTCGCGTGTCGGTGCGCACGTGTCTCCCTCCCAGATTTGCTACTGTTCTCAGAGCCTGTCCGACTCTGAGCGACCTCTAAAATTTTCCCTCATTCCACTCTTTTTCCTGGAAGAAGAGCAAGCCCAGGATTCCGTGTGTCGTGCCAGTGGTCCCTTCACTTCTATCTCCCCTTGCGGACCGCCCTCCACTCCCTCACTGCACTGGTCTCTCTGCCTTGGGGCTGTGGCCCGACTCCAGGACTTTATAAGTAAGTGGTGGGGGAGAGGATGTGATCATACAGGAGAGGGCCTCAAAGAGGCGACCCCTGAGAGATAGTGAAAGGAGTGGCGGAGGAGCAGGAGAAGGGAGCGAAGGCGGTAAGCCGGCTACCTGGCGGGGGATCCCAGTAGCGGACCAGCTGGAAGAATCTTGAGAGCGGAGAGATAAGAGAAGTGACAGCTGGTGGGGGGCTCTGATGGGTGTCCAAAGATCGGACAAGCTGAGAGGTGCTGTCCACGGATGCGCGGATGTGGGCGGGGCCCGGGCGGTCGAGGGGCGGGGACGTGGGCGGTTCGGGGCGGGGCCCGGCGGTCGAGGGGCGGGAAGTGGGCGGTTCGGGGCGGGGCCGGGGCGGACACTAGCGCGGACCCGGCGAAGCTGTCGCGGACGCGCCGACCGAGGCGCAGCGGCCGGGCCGGCGGGCGGGCGGGCGGCTGCGAGCATGGTCCTGGTGCTGCACCACATCCTCATCGCTGTTGTCCAATTCTTCAGGCGGGGCCAGCAGGTCTTCCTCAAGCCGGACGAGCCGCCGCCGCCGCCGCAGCCATGCGCCGACAGCCTGCAGGTAGGGAGCGGGGGCCCGCTCTGGGCACGAGGGGAACCGGGTGCTGGGTGAGCGCCCGGCCGGGTCCTCCGCTGAGCGTGCTGTCGCCGGCCCCATGGTCCACCCTGCTCCTCAACCCTCCTAGGGTGATGAAACCCCCAACCCCACCCCTCCGCCCCAGTTGTGAGTCCCACTTCTGTGCTGGGACTGCAGCCCATACCCAGAGACCTTGAATGCCCAGCTCACAGTTCAAAACCTCATGCCAGACTCTGAACCTGTTTCAGATCTGGGACTCCACCCCAAGCACAGAACTCCCAATCCACAGTGGGACCCCCTGGTACACCCAAGAATTCTGCCGGAGCCTGGAACCCTCGGACTCCCATAATAGTAGAGGACCCCTGCCCATCCCTCGGGACCCCCAGTACATTTTCAGATTCCAGATACACCCAGAACACCTGAATCCCAACTCTCAGCCAGGACCCCACCTCAGAGCTGGAACCTCACCTCATGCCCCTGAGCCCCTACTCCACAGCCTTATCTATGCCCCCATCCAGGTTCCCACTCAAACATCTGGACTCAGTCCTCACACGGGACCCCACCCCTGAGTCTAAATGCCCTTTCCATCTTGGTTTCTCTCCTTCTCTGCAGGATCCCCCTCCCACTCTGTTCCTGCTTTCCCTCCTCCCTCCTGTGTAAGAGATCTTAGTCTTTTCTGGCTTGTCTCACCCTCTCCTCTTGTTTCTCTCTGGGTATGTTGGCTCCAATTTATTCTCTGTTTTTTTTTTCTGGCTTCTCCGAGTCTTTCTGGGCATCCTGTCTCTCTCTGCCCCTCTGTTTCTCTCCTGTTTGGTCTCTCTTGCCCATGTGCCCACCTCTCTTGGTCTGCCCATCACTCCTCCAATTTCTCCAGGTTTCTATCTTTGTTCTAGGGCCTTTCCATGTGGTCATCCTTCCCCTTATGTCAGCCTCTGATTTTGGGTGGTGAGGGGACTGGCTCAGAATGCCAGGCCAGTGTCCCCGGAGCCTCCACCCCTACCCATGTTGTCGTGGTGTGGGTGCTGGTAGAAGGGGCTAAACATGGAGCACGCAGCCCTTGGGCGGTGCCCAGGGATTTAAGGCGGGTGGGGATCATGCAGTAGGGCACTGGGGTTCACATGAGGAACGATGAGTATATGGCATTGCATGGCACGTGCAGCTGGGGAGGCTGAGTTGTGAGTGTGGAGTGGTAGCCGTTCATATGACTGTTGCGTGTGTGGGGAACTTATGTCTACATGGTACCTGTCTGTCTTCATGGGGTGGAGTAGTTGTAGGGGCTTACACAGGGGACTGTGTGTATATATATGTTATAAACTGTTGTATGTAACCAGGAAAAGCCACTGCTGGGCCCCAGTGAAAGGTTTTACTGGATGTCTTACTTGAAGGGGGTGGAGAGAGGGTCACTGAATGTGTGAGTGTATTTGCAGCCAAGGTGACTGGCTTCGAGTCACCAAGTTACATCCTGGAGTTGGTCAGGAAATATATGGGGACATATGTGTTGGTGTTTGAGTGTCATATGTCTATGTGATGGCTGTTGGTACAGCTCTGGGTAGGAAAGAGTGCAGTGGCCAGGGCCCAGGGGTCCAAGGCAAAGACTTGTTGACTAAGTGTATGTGTGTATGTGCACACACAAGTGTGTATGGGGAGGAGGCAGTGGGCAGGCCCGACTGTCTGTGCTAAGGAGCTGTGTGTGCCCATAAACATGTGATATTTTGATGTGACATTAGGTGTGCACATTATTTATGCAGGTGTGTCTGTGTCTGGTAGTGTGTGTGTATTGAATTTAATTGGATGTGTGTGTGCTTGGAGAGGTGAGTATAGGGCGTGAGAGGTGTGTGTGGGAGGTTGAGTGTGAGTGTGGTGTGAAGCGTGGGTGTGTGAGCTGGATGACTTTTCCGTGTGATGTGGATTATGTGATCTTTTCTCCCTGTGAGCTGTTTATGTATGAAGGGTGTCCAGGGAGCAAGGGTATGTGTGGGGGTGAGGCAGTGCGGAGGCCTGTGGAGGGTGCTGCAGGGGATGAGGGAGTGTGTGTATAAGGTGTTTGGGGTGAAGAACGAGGTGTGTGATGTTCAAGTGTGCAGAATACAGCAGGTGTCCCCAAAATGTGTGTGTGTGAGGAGGGCTTGACTGCCATCCTGTCCTTGCTTTCCTCCCAGTTAGGTCCCCAGAGATGCCCAAGCCAGGCTGCCTCTGCCCTTTGCCCTTCATCCTCCTCGCTTTCACCAGGGCCTTTGTCTTGGGTTTCCGGTCGAGCAGGCGCTGGACAGGCGGGCGGCGGGTGATGTCGAGGGCCGGGAACCTTTGTTCTTTTCCTCTTAGCCTGTCTCGTGTTTGGGGCCGGGGTTGGCAGGGGTGGAGAGAGGATGCACGTGTCTCGGGGTCACTGTGCTTTGCTACCAGCTCACAGTCTTCTGCCGAGGGTGGGGGTCCAGGCACAGGTACTGAGGCCTGGGTGGTATCCCCGTGGCACCTTCTTGACACAAGAGCAGCTGGGACTGGGCTTGGAGTTGGACGGGTTTGCCAACCGTGAGGTCTTAGTCCCAAGCGTGGCCCAGTGCCCTTCCTGCTCACGTCATCTCCAGGGTGCTGAGCAGCCCTGTTCCCTCTTCTGTAGGCTGGCTGGTCCTCTTCCCTTCTCTGTGTGGTGCCCGGAGAGGGTTCCTGGGCTGGGAGACAACCAGGAAGACCTCAACCAATCTCCACTCATATTGACCCCACATCTAATGGGGGGATAGTTTCTGTCTGCCCAGGGCTTTAATCTAAAAAAGGAGGCCTGATCACACCTTTTGGGACCTTCTCGTTTGATGGACCCAGTAGGAGGGTCCAGGTCATACTCTCCAGAGAAAGCTATGGGGAGACCTTAGTGGGCAGCTTTCCAAAAGGGACTTGAGAGCACGAAAAGACAGGACTCCTGATGGTTGGGAGCCACAGAGACCATCAGAATCAGTCAGGGGAAGGGGCTCAGGGCCACTGCCTCAGCACCACATTCCAGAAGGTTCTCTGAAGTGAGTGAGCTTGAGCTGAGCCCTGGAGGGGATGTAGAGAAATATAGCCTAAGGCTGAGGAAGATTCTGGCCCAGTTGGAAGAAAGGGATCTTGAAGGCTGTTGAATATTCCCAGGCAATACTGTCTGACTTCAGGTGGCCATCTCTGGGCCTCCTCCCTTCTCAAGTTTTCACGTCTGGCCCATTCCGATTGTCTTTGGCCAGAATCATCATTGTCATTATCTTCATCGTCAGCTTTAGGCAGCTCTTTCCAGATTCCAAGCTCCTTTCACAAATGTCTCCTTTAACAGATGAGCTCATTCCATTGTATCTGAAAGCATTTACTGAGCACCTGCTAGGCCACAGGCAGGCACGGTGTTAAGTGCTGGGGGGTATAGCAGTGACCAAACAGGCCTCATGGGGCTCCCACTTTCTGTGTCTAAGGAACCCCATCTTTGTGGCCCATCCACACTGTCAGCCCCTCCAACCCTGGGCAGATGGCCCTCTGTATGTGTTTTCCGGCAGCCTGATGTGCACTTGATGTGCTGCAGGCAGGCACCCCATGGTGTAGGGGTCTGGCTCCCACTAGAACATGAGCTCTTCAGAGGCTGGGCAGGGTCTGCCCATCCCATGTGTCCTGACCTGGGCTTAGCGTAGTCCAGATGCTCATACTGATTATCAGAGGTCCCAACCCCCTGTAGGGTTGGCAGCCCTGCTGCCATCTAGGGAAACTGAGGCCTAGAGTGGGGAGGTCTTTAGGGACCCTCCTCTTAAGACCCTCCTTTGCCCAGTGTTGCCAGAGACCAAGAGAGGTCAGGTGACTTGTGAAGGTTTCACAGCAAGGTGGCGGGGCTGGTCCCAGAATACAGCTCTCTGGCTGCCAGGCTGGGCTCCGGCCCCAGCACCATGCTGCTCCCTGGCTGGCCTCCGGGCTGCCTGTGGCGGGTAAATGATTATTAATGACCCCCCTGGCAAGGAGACAGGAAACGTTTCCCGACCACAGCTGGGGACCTGCTCCCTGCCAGCCCCAGCCATCCATACCTGCCCTGGCCATGGGTCAGCATTGATGTTATCACTATGCCGCCTTGGCCTTCTGTCTGTCTTCCTGCCCATCTGACTCCCACCTCCCTTTCCTCTAAAGGATAAAGGACAAGATGGACCAGAGCTTTCTCTTTCACATCTCTGTCTCCAATTTGCCTCATCTCCACCTTCTCCCTTGCCCCAAACCAGCCGAAAGTATCCTCTCCTCCAGGAAGTCTTCCCTGAATGCACCACCATCCCCTTCTTCCAGTGGCCTTGTCCTGGGCTCTGGCCACTGAATCTCCCTCATTGCAGACTCTGGTCTCACTCTGATGGTTTGCTCTGATGGTCCTAAGGCTGGGCTGGTGACTTCCTGTGTGGCCTGTCCTCAATTTTCGGTCTAAGGACTGACACGTGGAGTATTGTCCCAGATGCTTCCTCCAGGAAGTCCCCAGCCCAGCCCAGGGACTCTCACTTCCTCTGACTATCCCAGTGCTCCCTGTCCGTGCCACAACTTTGTACTGACAGGCCTTTATGAGCGAGCACCTACTATGAGCCCAACAGAGATGGTAGGCAGAGAGAACACAGTGCAGACCTTAAACTTCAGCTACACATTGCCCCAGGTCTGAGCAACAAGGCAGGTGGACAGACCCACGTACCAGGGCCAATGATGGTCAGGTGATGGGGTGATGGAGGGGCACAGACACAGATGGATGCTGATAGACTGTGTGGGGAGGGCAACGCTGGAGAGAAACTTGGGGGCCGTGGTGGGACGGGGCAGAGGCCCCTAATTCAGCTCAAAGTTGCAGGGAAGGCAAGTTGGGGAGCTTCCAGGAGGAAGTATAGCTAAAGCGGGAGCTGAGGGATGAGCCAGGAGAGAGTTCTGGACAGAGAGAAGGAGAGAATCGCGAATGTGAAGGCTTGCTGGTGACAGACAGAGGGAGGGAAGCGTTCTTTGGAGCTGGGTGCTGGACTGCCAGAGCCGCTGAGTGATGGGATGGCTGGGGGGGAGGGGTGGTGCCAAAGCGTCAGGAGATGAGGCTGGTGAGGCTGGCATGGGCCAAATCGTGCAGGACTTTTGTGCCATGTCAAGGAATTTGGACTTTCTCCAGAGGGAACTGGGCACTAGGAGAAGAGTTGAAAGCAGAACAGTGACTGCTCAGACCTAGGTGTTCCGAAGCTCCCTGGGCCAGGGGTGTGGAGCTCATAGAAGGGGTGAGGTGAGAGGCTGGGGCAGTTCCTTCAGATGTGGGATGATGAAACTGAACAGGGAAAAGCCTGAGTTGGAAGGGAGGGGACAGAGGAGCAGAGGTGGAGGAGGAAGCTGGTCAGCTGTAGAAGAGAAGAAGAGAGAGCCACCCTGGGGTCTGGGTGGCCAAGTGAGAGAAGACAGGGTTTGAGAGCACATGCCTGGGCCTGGGTCAGGGCCCTCTGTGGAGCAGAAGGTCTCAGGATGGCTTCCCAGGTTAGGAGTTTTGAGGCTAAACAGAGACCAGGAGACCTGGATTCCACTGGGGGTTGCCACATCCTTGTCTGTAGTGTGGGGACTTGGGATCTGCCCTGGGCAAAGAGTATTCAGCATTCAAAAATTAAAACAATCTGTAAAATGTAATATTTAATAAAATTCAAATTCAAAAATATATGAGTACATTCGAAAATGAGTTAAAATGTAAATTTATGAAAATGCTAAGCATACATCCTTGAGGGTTAATATCAACTGTACCTTCACTGCTGCCCACCCCTTTGGATCCGGCTCCCCTGAAGCCACTGCTCCGATGTGGCCAGACACCTGCCCTGGGGTGGGGTAGGGGGTGGTCTACGACCTTCTGGCCTCTTGTTCAGGGGACCTCCGCTGGGAGGTGGAGGCACCTCCTCAGAAAGAGGAGGAGGCCTGCTCTCTGGCTGGCGGTTTCCTGTGGCAGGCAGGCAGCAGGCATTTTGCTTTTTCTGTCCCTTACCTTGAGGGACTTGACCCCTTGAACTTCACCCATTTTGGGGAGGGTGGATGGTGAGGGTGTTTCAAGAACCGAGGGTGAGGGGTCGGAGAGAAGAGGTGCCCACTTAAGGACCCAGTAGGGGTAGGGTGGGAAATTGCAGGGGGAAGTGGGATGGGACAGGGCTGGGGGGGTGGGGGCTGGGAGGCAGGAGATGTGAGCAAAGCTAAAAGAACAGCATTATTCCAACTTAAATATCTGTATTTCCTAATGTAAAAGTTGCACCATTTCTGGAAGACCAGATGTTGAGGTCCCATCTTACAATCTCAGGATTGGGCACTGCTTGGCTCCTACTGTCCGGTGATCTTGCATAGCACCACTTTTTAGGCTGCATTTTCTCACCTGTAAAAAGAGGAAGTTGGGTGAGATGAGCTCTCAGGAGCATCTGGCATTGTCAGTTTGTGGGGTTCCAGCTTTTCATGGCTCTCAGCTCCCAGCCAGGGCTGTGTGGATGCCTGGCTGGGTGGTTCTGACATTCTGTGACTTTAAGATGCTGAGACTCTAGGAGCCGAAGAAGCAGACTTTCTGTGATTCTAAGATTCTAGGATTTGATGATTCAATGATTCTAAATGGGGTTTCTGGGAAGAGCTGCAACCACCTGCCTCGTTAACATTGATGTTCAGTTATTAAAAACATAGCAAGAAGCAATGGAGACAGCTTGGGGCCAGGGGCGGCCTCCACCCTGGGGGAGGGAGTGGAAGAGGGGCTGGGTTGGCAGTTAGTGGGGAAGGAGACCCTCTCAGTCTGGGTTGCACAGACCATTTCTCCTACACCAGCAGAACTGGAGTACCTGCACACGCGAGATCCACCACCCCCTAAGCTTGCAGGGTAAGGGATCATTTCCTTCATCCCTCTGTCCCTAATCATTTCAGACTATGGCAGAGAGGGGAGTGCTCTTTCCTCCCAATCCCTAAAGCCTGTGGGAGAAATGTACACAGTGGAGGAAGGAGAGGCCTGCTCACCCCCACCCCCTCCTTCCCTGGCAGCCCCGGCCTGAGGGGGAAAACAGGACATGAACACTTCCTGGACATAGGCATGGGAATGCACGAAGCTCTGCCTGTGAGGCTCAAGTACAAAGGGCCTCCGACTGGGGCAGAGGCCAAGCAGCTAGAGGGGCAGTGTGGGCATTGGTTAGGGGCCATTAGCACCCCTTGAGGACAGGCCAAGGAGGGAGGACCCTGGGGGTGGCTGTGAGAAGGACTTAAGGAAGGGAGGTCCCAGGCTAGAGGGCCTGAAGGGCTAATGACTGATGGGGGTTCAGGTCACCAGCCCAGCACAAGGCCAGCTCATTGGTCCAGCAGTTCGTTGGCTCTTGGGTTGTGCACTGTCTTAGCACCCACACCAGAGGTGGGGAAAGAACCTCTAGGTAGGGGAGAAAGATCTCAGCCCTCTAGACAGCCCACCCCGGCCAGGTCCCTCAGAGCTCAGTACCACTGTCCGAGACCCAGCCTGTTGGATTCTGGATCCCGTGACAGAGGCTGGGACCCAGACCCATCACACAGCAGGGCCTGAAAGTACAGGCAGGATGTGGGTCAGGGGGAGAGTGCCTTTGTCACCTGCCATCTTCTTCCTCTCACAGGCCAGGAGACAGGTGGAGTGGCGATAATTGCTCGCTGTCATCTATGAGGCTACATGGTCTACCACAGCCTGTCTTGGCCCTGAGGCTAGGGTCCCCAGCAGGGAATCCCTCCCCAGCTGCCCGACCCACAGGTGGCCTCCCTGGGGTTCTCCTCCCTTGTCCTCCTGCTGCCGCACCCCTCACTCTCCTCTGCTTCTCCTTGGGATCTCTCCCCATCCCTATAAGTTTCTGTCTCTGGCCATTTTTGTATGTCAGGCTCTCCATAAAATTGTTAGACTTGGAAGGGCCCTAGGAGATCATCAGGTCCACCCCTTTTATTCCTCAGGTGAGGACGGTAGCTCAGAGAGGGGAGGGTCCTGTCCGAGGTTGCACAGTAGGCTACAGTGGAGCCCAGGTCATGGAGGCACAGTCTTGGTGTCAGGCATCTAGGGTTTCAGGACTGCCTGTGTCATGGCTAACCTGACAGGCTTCTCTCCTCAGGTCTGAGCTGTTCTCCCTTCTTTTCCTTTGCCCGCTTCTCTGCTGCCTGGCTGACCCCTACCTTGGGCAGACACTGCCCATGGGACACAGACCAGAGCCTAGGACTCTATGACTGGAGTGCACATCCATGCACACATGGACACACAGATGCTTGCAACTGTATATAAGTCCCAGGTGCAAACCCCTATTATGTAGTTAGGAGGCTGTCCTGGACCCTAGTTTCTCTTCCTGTGAGACACTGCACACCTCTTCCAGGAAGCCCCCGGGGACTTTTCTGCAGAGTCCCTTTCCCACCAGTCCCTTTGTGATAACTGAGTTCTGTTGAGCCTAGGTTCCTCCTCTGTGACCCCAAGGGCACAGCTGAGTCTCCCTCTGGCCCTGGAGCCCCTCCTTCAGTGTTCCCTCCTTCTGTCTCCAGGAGGGGCTCGGCTTCCTGTGGCTGGGTGGGGAGAGTCCTGAGGTCCCCAGAGGACAGTGGGACAATGGGGAGGCGGTGACAGATGAGACATTGCGTCTTTCCCAAAGTAGGCTCCACCCTACCCTGACCTCCTGGCTGGTGTCTGGGTCATAGCCCTGGCCTGTGGATCCCTTAGGATTAGGGTCCTGGTCTGACTGTCCCCCTCCCCCTCCCTCTCAGTGCAGAGGTCACAGCATCAGAGCTCCTGACCCAGCAGCAGCTCTCTAATTGGAAAGCTGTGGAGTCCTGGTCCCCGAGGTGGCAGCAGCATATTAACAGGATGGTGTAGACTCCTGGGGCTTCTGGTAGGGGTGAGCTGGACTGCTCTGAGTAGGAAGGTGATAAACATGAAGTTTGGGGTGGGATTATGGAGGCACTGTGAATGCCTAGCTGAGACTCCCACCCCCATTCCTGTCCACCTTCCCTGTGCTGGAGCTGGGTGACGGGGAACTAGAGGTCATGGGGCAGGAGCCTCTCCAGGGAGTGGTGGAGAACCCGGGTACAGTTAGAATTGAGTGAAACAAGCACCTCTTCTCAGGTCGGGGAGGAGGCTCTCCCAGGGCAACTCAGTGGTGGCGGTGGGTGGACCATCAGAGGCCAGGGTGGAAAAGAAGGCTTAGGCTTGTGGACAAAGGGATAGGCCCTTAGGTCAGACACTTATCTTGGCCCGCGTCATTTCCTCTGCCGGACATGGCTGGGTTAGCGGGGTCATCACACAGAGGGAAGGAACAGGCCGAGCCAATGCACATAAGGCCCTGCAGTAGACTCAGGCACATGGGCGACCTTGTCACGCCCTGGGCTGCAGTCAGTCCCCCACTGAGGCCCAGCCATGGAGCCACAGTCACCCTGGGAGATGGCACTGTCTAGACCATCACCCCCGCAGCCCCTAGACCCAGGCATCCTTGGCAGCACTTGGGCCCAGCTGAAGGCACTGCTGAAGAGGGAGACCTCACAGGACACAGGGACATGTGGGACAAGCAGACACTCTGCCAGAGCCCCCCCCCACCACAAGCGTGCACACACCAGGTGCAGCTACTGTCACCCCGAGGGTGACCCAAGGAGAACCGCAGATTCCAGCAGGTGTCCAGAGCCTGAGTGAGATGAAAGGAGCTCCAGGCAGGGAACCCAGAACTGCCCCCCGCTCCCACCCCACGCTGACTTGTGCCCTCCCCACCAGCTCGCTGAGTGCCTGAGGCTGTTTATTTCCTAGCAGGGATGGGTGTCTCATCTCCACCCGCTCCCCCTCCCCACCACACTCTTGCCAAGCTGCCAAATCAAATCAGCCCCTGCGCTCGCGCCAGGCGGGCATGGCGGCCAGCAGCTGACGGGAACGAAGCCAGGCTCAGAATATCCCACCGCCTGTGCCTGTCCGATGCCTGGGTGTGCTTGTGGGTGGGGGTGGGGAGGGACAGCCGGCCTCTGGGCAGCGCCTCCCAGAATGGATCCCATTCTGGATGCCCCCCTGGGTGGTGGGCTCCCATGAACGAGTAAGCAGGTCCTGGTGTGTCTTCCAGCCCATGAGGAGCTGTGGAATAGAGCTGATAGGATGCAGGTTGGGGGTCCGATTGGAGCCCAGACATCTGGGCACTGGGCTGGGCTTGAGGACTCACATGTATGATCCCATTCACTTCCCAGCATCCCCAGCTGGGAGCCCAACCCAGTGGCTGTGAGCTGGACAATACAAACCCCATTTTATAGACAGGAAGCTGAGGCTCAGACAGCAGAGTGAAGGGAGAGAAGCAGAAGCGGAGGGGACCTCAGGAGGGGTAACAGTGTGGTCATGTCCACCCCTGAGGAGCCCCAGGCTGAAGGAAAGAGTTTGGCTCTATTCCAGAGCCAGACGCGCCCATGGGGAGCCGGGCCATCAGGCAAGGCTCCCTGGACAAGGCCACCTGTGGGAGACAGGAGGTCCCGAGTCTGCTGGGGGCTGGTGGAGGGGCAGCCTGGGGAGACAGGGGAGGGCCTGGCCGGCCTCAGCCCCTGGCTTTCTTGTCTCTGCAGCCAGCCGGGACCTCTTTGCACAGGAGCCAGTGCCCCCAGGGAGTGGAGACGGCGCATTGCAGGTGAGAGCTCAGCACAGAGAGGGAGGCCTGGGGTGGGCTTTGGGGTGGAGGTGGGGGGGCGCAGGCTGGGGGCCAGTCTGAGCGCTACCCCCACCCCTGGGAGGACTGGGAGGCTGGAGCTGAATCCCAGCCCCACCCCCTCCGGCTTAGGGTCACCCCAGACCAAGACCACCTCTCCCTCCCTATTCCTGCCCAGAGTTCCCTCCCCATGAGGATTCGCCTCTGGAGTCACCTGGGTGTCACTAGGGATCCTCCCTCATCCTCCCCACCCTCACCCAACAACTCCCTGTTGATTCTCTGCCCTGAGTATCTGGTGAACTCCTCTCTAGGTCTCCCACTGCCTGCCCTGGTCTGGGACGGGCTACCTTTCCCCTGGATGGCTCACTGGCTGTCTCCTCTCAGTTGCCCCCCTTCTCCAAGTGACTGCCAGAAACATCCTTCTAACACACAAACCTGAATTTGTCACTTTTCAGCTTAAAAATTCTCTATGCTCCCCCTCCCCCTGCTCCCTCTGCAGCCCCAGCCAGCTCACAGTTCCCCCTTCATTCGCTCCTGCCTCCCTAGCACCACTTCGGCTGGCCTCCTCTCCCTTCAGCTTCCCAAATCCTTCTGGGCTCAGCTCTAGCCTCGCCTCCTCCAGGAAGCCCTCCCTGCCTTTCACGCTCCCTCCTCTGAGCTCTCCTGCTTTGGCCGTCAGCCGCTGGCACATTCTGCTGCCTGTGCCATTAGCACCCTATTTTCTCCACCTTGTGACTGGGTTGTCTCCCGCTCTGAACTGTGAGCACCCTGAGCCTAGGGATGTGTCTTGTTCATTCCTGAGTCTCCCACCACCCTCCAAAAGGTGCCTGAGGAGGGCTCAGCAAGCACCTTTCCTTTGAGATGAGGGGTGCCATCTCAGTCCCTGACCATGCCTTTGGGGGGGCCTCATAGGAACTGTCAAGTGTCCCTGGGATCCTGAGTCACAGTGGGGTGGGCTGGGGTTGGTGAAGGTTGGCACAGAGGAGGGGTGTGTGTGAGATCAGAGAGCCTTTGATGAACCTTCCCTGTGCCCTGGGTTCCTGGCTGAGAGGAAGGGAAGACTGTGGCTGTATCAGCCCCTCCTCTGGGCCAGGAGCTCTAGATCCACTTCCTTGTTTAATCCCCACGACCTCCCTGGAAGGCAGGGGCTGTGATTCTTCTACTTAGGGGAAGCTGAGGCCCAGCAGGATCACACAGGGAGTGAGTGAATCGGAGGCAGAGTTGAAAGTGGACCTATGTCACATATTCAACCCTGGCTCTCTCCCTGTCCTCGGGTGAGAAGGCCGAAGATGCCCATTCGGGGCCTGGTGCCCAGTGGGGTCAGCATGGGCTCACTGCTGGGACACAGAGCCCAGCCCTGAGGATGTGCCTGCAGCTGGGTGCTAGGCGAGGGAGAGAGGGGGGACCTGGAGAGTCATTATTAATTTATTTCTGGCCGTGGCATTCCCCGTGGGGCGGGGGCTCCCCCGGGAGCTGGGACAGATGGTGTTCCTGGGAGCCAGCAGTGTCTCGGCAGCCGCTGCTACCCGCCAGGAAAGACTGGATTTGTCATCCTCCCAGGAAGCTGAGAGGGGAGAGGGCTTTGGAGAAACTGAGCCCATCTTGAGAGATGGGAGCGGGGCTGCAAGAGCAGGAGCCGGGCCCAGGCTTCTCGTTTCTTTCTCTGTGCACAGCCCCCTTTCCCTTGGCCCTGCTCCCTGCAAGTTCAAGTTCTGCCTCCTTCCTCACCCTCCCCACGAGGCTTCCCCAGATCATCCCTATTTGTTCCTGCTGCCTTTCCTTCGCCGGGGTCCCACTGCCCCCTCTCTCAGCCCAAAGATATGGGCTATGAGCCCCCCTGGGTCTCATTTCTTTCCCCCCAGTCCCACACCCATCACGGAGATGGCAGGTGTCTGCCTGGCTTCTGAGCAGCGCCTGCTGTGTTTCTGGGTTCACTTAGCACCCCGTTCCGGGTGCCCGGGCCCATGCTCAGCCCTGCTGGAAAGAGGTTGCTGCCCCTGGGGATCCCCTAACACAGAAAGGCTAGGACTGGAGAGAGTAGGAACCCTAGGGTGTGGCTCAAACTATTGGGACACCTGGAGGTAAAGAGGGATGGGGAGCCTCCTGTGAAGGTGGAGCCTGGGGAGATGAATGCACTCATCCAGTGGACAGACCATGGGGTCAGGTGGGCATGAGTTCAAGTCTTAGCTTCACCACTTCCTAGGGGTGTGACATTGGGCCAGTCCCTTAACCAACCTGAGCATCAGTTCCCTCACCTGTCAAAAGGGGATAAGAAGCTTCACCATCATTGGACATAATCACTATTTTTGGACGTAATAATCATGGCAGGCCTGTTGGGAGAAGTTACAAAGATAGTATGTGTGAGGCGCCTGCCCCAGGCCTGGCCCGCAGAGAGTCCTCGGAGGGAGTTGGCAGCCTCCCTGCTTCCCTCAAGGATGAGATCCTTGGAGCCAGGTCTAGATGGCTCTGCTTTATGAGACCAGGTGCCCCACGGGGCTGGGTGAGCACAGCTCATTCTCCTGCCGCTGGCAGCACAACAGCCACGAGAGCAGGACTGCCGGCTCCCACGCCCTCCCAACAGGTGTCTGTTCAGCACACCTTCTTCGGATGGCTTCCTGGCCCCTGTGCCAGCTGGCCGGCTTGGAGGAGGGGCTCTTCAGTCACCATCTGGAATCCTCCTTCAATGCCAGGGCCATTACTCTCTCTGGATGTCAGGGCTGAGGCAGTGCAAGCAGTGAGTTGAACACTCTGGGTGAATGCTGTCTCTGTGCTGGCTCTCAGGGCCCAGACGAGGGTTAGGAAACCCAGCTGGGGCAGGGGCTGGGAAGAGGCAGCCATGAACAAGTGCACGGGTATCCACATCAAGCACCCTAGTGCTCTCCCAGCACTGGCTCCTCTGTGGCTTCCCACTGGATAAGGGAAGACCACACCTTTGCCATGGCATTGACAGCTGTACCTGCTGGACCCCCTCCTGCCCACCCCTTGCCCCCAGACATGGCAGTGCTCACTTCTGGGACACCTGCTCTTCCCGACCTCCCTGACTTTGTTCACACTGGCACCTCTGTTTGGAATGCCTTTCCTTTGTTCCTCTACCTACTCCTTTTGGTGCTAGTGGTAAAGAATCCGCCTGCCAATGCAGGAGACATGAGACTCAGGTTTGATCTCTGGGTCGAGAAGACCACCTGGAGGAGAGCATGGCAGCCCACTCCAGTATTCTTGCCTGGAGAATCCCATGGACAGTGGAGCCTGGTGGGCTACAGCCCACGGGTCGCAAAGAGGTGAACAGGACTGAGGCGACTTAGCACACAGGCACACACGTGCTCCTTTTTCAAGCCCCAGACTAGATGCCACCTCCTTTGTGAAGTCCTCTCAGATTGCTCCCTCCACCTCAGGTCAAGTTGGCCTCCCCCACCTCCTGGGCACTCATACCTCCAAGCTTCCCTGAACTTACAGTCAGACATCTTGTTACACCATGTGGTTATATATCCTTTCCCATGTAGTTGTAAGTGTCTGGCTGGTAGGAACCAAGGCTGAGTCTTCTTAGTCTCTCCTGGGCTCATGTGGGGCCTGGCATAGGCCTGGTATAGGTGCCCAATAAATGCTTCTTGATCGAATGAGAATGGCTATGAGATGAGGGTGAAGTAGTTCTAAGAACTATATTGCTGTATTGGGTGCAGGCTTGGAGACTTCCTGGAGGGGGCACCTTGGAACCTTGAAGGATGAGGAGGGTTAAAGTCAGTGACTAATGAGACCAGAGATCAGCTGGATAGTCAGGGAGGTCCATGTGGCTGGCTTCTGAGAGGACCCTCTGAGGGCAACGGGACAGGGACCAGGCATACAGAGAAGCCTGGAGCAAGGACTTAGAGGGGGCTGCAGGAGGCTGGCTCTGTGTTGAGAACCCAGCTTCAAAAACCTCTTCGCCCTTGGGTCCTGGTCTGAGGAATGTTTGATCTCCGAGTCTAGAGCGAGGCTGAGGCCAGCAATGGTGAATAAGTGGGCCCCCGAGGTGGGCTAGCCATAGGGAGCAGCAGGAGCCAGGGTGGTGCTGTTGGGTAGGATTGCTCTGGGGGTTGAGAAAGGCTTCAGGGTTGAGAAGAGCAGCTTGTGCAAAGGCATGTGGGTAGGATGTCCCTGGGTCTGCACGGGAGAAGGCCAGCGTGTCAGTGGAGCCCAGGTTACTGTGCCGGAAGCGTTGGGGTGAGGCTGGAGGGGCTGCTGCAGGCAGCTCTTCCCATGCTCGTTTTTAAGATTCTCAAGTGACTGCTCCGAGCTGGGAGACCTGCCAGCCTCCTCCTGGATTCCGCACATCAGGAGCAAGTGGCCTCAAAGCTGCCCCACGGCCTGCAGGGAGCTGCTGCCAACAAGTTGGCTGTAGCATCTGGTGTCCACGGGGTCCCCCGGCCCTGCCATCTGTCTGCGCCCACCTGTCAGGCTGCACAGGCCCAGGGTGTGCAGGGACCTGGGCCAGGGAGGCGATCTCAGCTGCCACCCCAGCCTGTCTGTCTGTCTGTCCATCCATCTGTCCACATCCCTGACTGACCAAGGACGAGGCAGAGATGGGCAGACGCAAGTCCTGCTGTTGGAGAAGCCTAGTCTGCAGGGGCAGACATCAAGCACCAGGCATTTACACCCAGGGAAGACACACTGAGCCTGGACCAGACTTGTGGCACCCCGCCCCCCGCCCCACACCCCCCCACCCCACCAAGGCCCCGGGTGGTCCCCTCAAGCGCTTGAAATGGAGGCTCAGAGGAGGTGGGGACTGGCTCCGAGGCAGACAGCAGGTCAAGGCTGATGCTGGGCCAGATGCTGTGGCCCCAGGGCTGGATGAGGCGCCTCTGGCTGGCCCCTCCCCCACCACCCTGCCTGGCCCTTGGCTGTAAACACAGAGAGAACAAGTTCCGTTTCCCGGGAAATATTTATCTCAGGCCGTGTGGGGAGCGTGCGCTGGCCTCCGCCTGTCCTTCCTGCGGGCTGGCCTGGGGCAGGAGGTGAGGGGGCTTGGTGGCCTTGGGGGGCAATCTGTGGGGCTCCCGAAGGCTGAGCCAGGAAGGGTGTGCCCTGTGGCTCCCACCAGAGCTGGAGTCTGAATGCCGGCACGCGCGGGGAGAGGAGGCAGCTGATAGGAGAGAAGCCGCCGCATAACCTTGCCTCTGTCATGTTCCTATTTTCATCCCTGTCACCCGTCTCCGCCGGTTCCTGCCTCCAAGCCTCTGCTCCTGTCTGCTGCCCCCACCTGGGATGCCGTTTCTTCCACTTGCTTGTATGTCCCAGCTCTCAGCTGGCTTCCTCTGGAAAGTCTTCCCTGACTCCCGAACCCCCTAACCCTTTGTCCTCCCTACCCAGGAGCCTGTCCTTTTGCCCTGGCTCCCAGCAGCTTCAGACTGAGCCCCACAGATCTGTGAAGGTCTTGTTCCAAGCCGCTCAGTCCAGACAGCTATGTTCAGGCTACCCAAGAGTCCCCTTCCTGGGAAACACAGGTCTGGGCCCCCTGGGGGTGAGGCAGGGCCCAGAGGTCACCTTTCAGTGATTCAGGACAAGCCCAGGCACGAGGGGGAGCCAGGCTGATTGAACGGGGTGCGGGGGAATCCCACATGGGCCCAGCAAGGGCAGGTAGAGGAGCCCCAGGTCCCTGCCGGGGGGTGGGGGCAACTCTTGGGCTTTAGGCTGTGTATCTCTGACGGGGGCCCTGACAACAGGAAATCCTTGAAGGAACAGGCAGTGGCTGAGGACTCTGAGCACAACAACAGGAAGCAGCCTTGACATGGGGCAGCAGCTCTGGCGACGGGACCCGGTGGGGTGGGGGTGGGGGCAGCTTGTGGGGCCCAGGGGATGCCCAGGGTGACACTGAGACATTGACAATGGGGCAGCGGGGGCTCTGCTGTGTGACACCGAGTTTGTGAAATCATGGGATACTGTGTGGAGAGTGGGCGAATCACTGAGTGTGACACCAAATGACACACACCAAATGTGTGACACCAAAATAGTGATTCCAGATGTGTGACACCACTTGTCCAAGACTGTGTGAGACAGTGGACATGCTACTGATGGTGTGACCCTGTGATATTGATTGTGTGATGCTGAGTGATACCAAGTGTGACACTGAGGGTGTGACACTGTGAGGATCAAATAGGTAAACACGGATGAGTGACGCTGTGCAGTAACAAGTGTGGTTCTGAGTTTGGGGGCTCAAGTGTCTGACACTGAATTGTCAGTGTGGGCCCCAGGCATATAGGGAGGCTGAGTGTGCAACCAAGGGTGTAACACAGAGTGACATCGTGTGTGAAAACCAGCGTGTGATACTGTGCAATCCTGTAATGCTTGTGACAGTGTGAGCTGTTAGCACACAACCCTGTGTAAAATACTGTCATGGGAAGACCCCGATGGGTTCAAGCAGGGAAGTGACATGGTCTAATTTATGATTTTGAAAGAGTCTATACTCTTGTTGCAGAGTGTATGGTGGGGAACCAGCTGGAGGGGCTGAGAGGAGGTAGGCAGAGAATTGAAGGCCATTGTAGCCACCCAGGCTGGAGATGGTGGTGCCTGGGCTAAGGGGAGGGCAGAAGAGTTGGAGAGAAATGAACAAACTTTGGAGATATTTGCAGGTAGAAATGACAGAACTTGCTGATGAATCAGAGGATGAACCAGAAGGAAAAAGGAGAACGGCTCCCAGGTTTCTGATTTGAAGAACCAAGGGATAGCTGGTGGCGATGTTACTGGGAAAGGCATGGGGTGGGAGAGGACAAGGAGACCGAGATTGACAGACCTGTTTGGATGCAAGTCAAACATCCAGGTGATGGGCAGCTGAGGCCAGACTGGGGATATGTTTGCGAGCCAGTGGGTAGGGCTGATTTATTAAACCACAGACCTGGCTGGGATGACCTAGGGAGAGACAGTAAGAAAAGAGGTGAGGACTGAGGACTGAACCCTGAGGTGAAGAGCCGCAGCGAGACAGAGCAGGAGCAGCCAGGGAGGTGGAGGGGACCAGATGGGGTGAAGCTGAAAGTCAGGGAGCGGGAGAGGTTCAACAGGGTGACATGCTGCCAAGCCGTCAGGCAAGGTGGGAACAGGGAGATCGTGCTGGGCTGGGCCACGTGCTCAACTGAGCCAGACAAGAACCCTGTCAGTGACAGGGTGGGGCCAGAAGCCAGATGGCCTGGGCAGGTGGTGAGTGGCGGTGAAGACAGAGCGTAGTCAGTCCTCTGGAGACCTTTGGCTGTGAAGGGATGCAAAGAGGACGTGTGGTTGCTCCAAAGGGGTGTGAGGTCAAGGGAGAGTACAATTTTTTCTTATTATGGAATATTTTAAACACACAATGCTTGGGAGAATAATACAATGAGCTGGTCATATACCCATCACCCAAATATAACGGTCATTAAGATTTAGACATATTTAGTTCATCGATCCCTCCTTTTTATTTTCATTTTCCTTTCTTGAAATATTTTGAATTGTGGTAAAATATGCATAATATAAAAGTGACCATCTTAATTATTTTTAAATAGAGAGTTCAGTGGTGTTAAGTACATTTGCAGGGATGTGCAACCATTTTCCAGAACATTTTTCATTTTGCAAAACTGAAACTTATACCCATTAAACAACTCCCTCTCCCTCTAGCCCCAGGTAACCACTATTCTGTTTTCTGTCTCTATGAATCTGACTATCCTAAGTATCTCATATGAGTGGAATCATATAGTATTTGTCTTTTTGTGATTCTCATTTCATTCAACATAATGTTCTCAATTTTAATCCAGGCCATGTCATAACATATGTCAGAATTTCCTTCCTTTTTGAGGATAAATAATATTCTATTGTATATAAACCATTTTGTTTATCAGTTCATCCCTTGATGTACACTTTGGTTGCTTCACCTTTTTATGAATAATGATGCTGTGAACATGGAAGTACAAATTTAAGATCCTGATTTCAGTTTTTTAGATACATACCCTGAAGGGGAATTGCTGGATCACATGATAATTTAATCTTTAATTTTGAGGAACCATGTACTATTTTCCACAGCAGCCACACAATTTTACATTCCCATTGACGGTGTACCAGAGGTCCAGTTTCTCTACATCCTCACCAACACTTATTTTCTGTTTTTTTCTTTTTTTAATAGTGGCCATTTCAATGAATGTGAGGTGGTATCTCCCTGTGGTTTTGATTTGTGTGCCCTGATGATCAGTGATGTCGAACATCTTTTCACGTGTTTGTCAGCCATTTGTACATCTTCTTTAGAGAAATGTCTATTCAAGGTCTTTGCCCATTTAAAAATCAGGGTGTTTATTTTGTGGTTGAGCCGTAGGGCTTCTTTGTATATTCTGGATACCAACCCCTTATCAGACATAGGATTCGCAAATATTTTCTCCCATTTTGTAGGCTCTTTTGCTGAAGTATTTTAATGCAAATCTCAGAAATGACGTCATTTCATCAAAGGTGGATATTTTTAAGGTCCTGGATGACATGAGACAGTGCAGCCCAGAGCCAGCTTGGAACTGTGTGTGTGTGAGTCTGTGTGAGGGTGTGTTGAGGACCTTGGGAGCGCGGTGTGTGACTGACACTGCCCGTGGGCCTCACCCTGAGTGAGGACCAAAGGGATAGTTTCACTGTGTGTGGCCCTGTGACACTCAGTGGTGTGTGACACTGTGGATACCATGTAATGATTGTGTGTCACTGAGTGTGTGGGACATGCCATGTGACGGCAGCGATCGTGTCCTCCCTGTTGTCACCCTGAGCCAATGAGTCTGACACACAGAGTGGATGCTGCATGGGATGAGAGGGGTCACGGGTGTGTTGTGAGTGATGGGGGTGTGTGATTGTGTGGGATCAGCCCCAGCCTCGGCTGCTGACCATCAGACAGAGGACAGACATCACAGAGTGGGCGAGCAGGAGCACTCAGCGGGGACAGAAATGGTGTCTGGGCCCAAGTATGAGCTGGCGTGAGGCCTCCTCCTTTCACTGAGCTCCCCAGGAAGGCTTCCTGGAGGCAGGGTGGGAGCGCGGTACTGGGATGCTGCAGGTACCCAGTAAGAGCAAGGGCTATGGTATCTGGCTCTGACATGTAGCAGGTCATTTCATCTCTTAGGCCTCAATTCTCTCAAGAATAAAATGGGGCCGGTGGGAGGATTATGTGAAATGGTGCTTTTAAAAGAACACAGTGCCTGGCACTGAGTGAATGCTCAGTGGTCCCCTGGGGAGACCATCTCTTGCATCCCAGTGTGTCCAGGCACCTGGTGTGATGTGAGCACCAGTGGGTGTGCAGAGGGGCTGAAGGGAATGAATGCTGTGTTTGATGTTCACAGCCCTCCACTTTCCCTCTCCCATCCCTTCTGTCCTCTGCTCAGCGTCGTCAGGACCTCCCCATCCCATATTGCTCCCACACCCTCCTCTCCATGGCTCCTGCCATCCTTACCCGCTGTCAGCCTCCAGCCCAGGCTCCTGCAGCCTCATTCAATTAGGCCGATGCAATTTGCTCAAGAAAAAATGCCATAATGTGGTTATCACACCAGTGGGGGATCTGGCCAGGGTTGCAGGGAGGCAGCGGGGCTGGTGGGTAGAAGACCCACACTCACAGCTGAGGGCTCAGGTCTGGAAGGGCCTTTCTCTTGGAACCCCACCCACTCCCTTGGGCTCCATTTCGGAGCCCACAGAGTCCAGAGCTTGGATCTCCCCAGCTCCAGGTACAGAGATCTTGAGACAGAAGCTTGCAATGATTAGGTTCATTGTGTCCATGGAGAGTCTCTGGTTCTCTCTCTGTCTCAGTCTCCCCATCGGACAAGGAGAGTTGTCATTGGTGGGGGTGGAGGTGGGGGCAGGGGTGGTCTCTGATCCTCTGGCTGGCCTAGTTCATCTCTGCATCCCTGATCTGGTCAGTCCCTCTCATGGCTTCCGTAGGGCCTTCTCTTGGACTTTGGAGAAGGCAGGGTAGAGGGTGGGTGAAGGGGAAAGAACCCCAGGGGGAGTTTGGTGGGAGTGGGAGTCCTCAGAGCTTTATCTCTGTCCAGAGCCAGAGATCCTCTAGTTCCAGGCTGCACACCTGGAGTGGGAGCAGGAAGAAAGGGAGCTTCTGTTTCTGGTCACCTGCAGGGCCACAGCTTCTAACCTCACAGGTTGAACTTTACTCACACAGGGTTCCAACAGCACTGAAACCCAGCTTACACTCGCCCCTGCCCCCCGTCAACCCTTGTCCCTCAGGCTGCATTTGCCCAGAGGGTTGGGCTCACTTCTTTGTAGCTTGCACAGAAGTGCCCTAGCCCCCTGGCTGGGAGCCACTTAGGCAGGACCGCAAGATTCCTCTTGAGTCTTCTCAGCGGCTCTGGGAGAAGTCACCATTTCAGAAAACTGAGCCCAGGGAGATGAAAGGCTTGTCCAGTGCCACACAGATGACGTGTGGCAGGGAAGACTTGTGAGCCCAGGTCTGCCAGAGGTGATGGAGGAGGTGATGGGGTGCTCAGGGCAGGGCAGATGAATCAAACCCCCCACAGGCACAGATGCCAGCACTTAGCCATAAACTCAGTCATTCGTTCAGAGACAAAACCAGCCGCCGATGCACTCACAGTTCCACAGACAATTACACACTTGCTGTGTACACCCAGACCCACGTAGACATCACCAACCCACATCACACCCACACAGGCCCCCGCATGCACAGATGGCTCACGCACAGACATGGCCTCAGGGGTGTGCTCACACTCCCAGAGTCCCAGACTCACATGCTTTCACACAGACATCCTCCTAATGACCTGAGGGTCATATTCTGCTGTGGTCATATGATGGTCTATAGGGACATGCATTATGGACAGCTGAGGGACAGGCCACACATGTGCTCAGGTCACCAGCTGAAGGGGAGGAGCTCCCCATAAAGTGGGGGGAAAAGTCAGGTGGGATGATTGTATCTGGAATTTTGCAGTCAGAAAAGTTAATGCAAAAGCAATTCTAGCGTTCATTTCCAAGACAAAATTGAGAAGGTCTGGAGGAGGGCATGGCAGCCCGCTCCAGTATCTTGTGTGGAGAATATCATGGGCAGAGGAGCCTGGCGGCCACAGTCCATGAGGTCTCAAAGAGTCAGACATGACTGAGCGACTAACACACACACTGGTGAGGTTGGGGGACAGTCTCATCTTTTTAGGGTTTTGGGGCCTCTAAAGGAACTGCACAGATAGATTCTCACAGGCACAGCAATAGCACGAGATCTCCTGAGCTCATGTGTTTACATGGCCCTGAGCTCTGTGTGTGTGTGTGTGTGTGTGTACACATGCGCTTAGTGGCTCCCGGATTCTTGGGATATAAGGAGGGAAAGTAGGAGAAGTTCCAGAGACTCCGGATGTTTGTTCTGTGGCTTCCTGGGCCCTCCAAAGGCAAATACTTTTGGATGCCAGCCTGCCTGCCTGGGCAGGGTGGGTGGGGTGGTGGGTTGTGTGAGGAGCCTGCCTCTGGAGCCCCACAGACAGGGGGACCCTGCATAACGATGCAGCGTGACCGAGGCCCATGGCCAGCTTCCCGTGGACTCGGGGGCCCATCACCTCCCCTCTCTGGGGCTCGGTTCCCCCATCTGAAAAATGGAGGCAGAGAGGAGGTGAGACTGGATGGGCCTTCCCCTCGAGACTGAAATCAAGAGACATTCCAGGCCCAGGGTGCAAAAGAGAAAACCAAAGCTGGTGGGGAGATGCTGGGGTCAGGGGAGGGTGTGGGAGCCCAGAGCCTGCAGCGTCTCCCCACCAACGACCCCTTCCCTGGAGAAGGGCAGTGCCTCAGAGCTTTACTCAGGGAGTGGAGGGGGAGGGAGGCCCAGCCCGAGGTGATCTGCCAAGGGGAGCAGAGGAGGCAAGGTGGGGCTGAGACTCCCCTGAATCCTGAAGGACTGGATGGGGAGCCAGAGAGCACAGCAGGGGTGGGGCACCAGAGCAGACCTGGGCTGGACCTGGAAGGACAGGAGGGGAGAAGTGAGGAAATGGAAATGGAGGAGCCAGGGCCTGGAGGTGGGAGGATGATGGGGTAGTCGGGAGAAGGTTGGAGAGTTGGGAAGAGGCTGGAGTGTGCCTGGACTCGGGCATCAGTAAGAATAGCAGTGGCCTCGTCTGGGGTGCTTCACAAACAGTTCCAACAAGTCCCAGAGCTCAGAGCCTATTCTGGGGCCCCGGGAGCCATGGCAGGTGTGTGTGTGTGGGGGGTGGCTCAGAAAGGGCCCCGCTCTGGGGAACAAAATCGTTGGAAGCTCAGAGGCAGGGGCATGCCTGAGATGAACCCTGCCCAGATTTCTCATTCCAACCCCCAATACAGTGGGACTATTTTTAGGAACAATGAGATGCTCACACATTCCTGCAGGGGCAGGGAGAAGGAAGGGGGGCCGGGAGCCAGTGCAGAGGGAAAGGGTGGACCCTGCCCCTCCCTCCAATTCGGGCTTCGTCCTCAGGGCCAGCGAGGTTTGAGGACCCTGGCCAGCCCTGCCTCCCTGGCCCCAGCCCCAAGGTCCCCTCCTGGCTCTTCTTTTGTTCCTCAGCTTCTGAATCGGTCCTTATCTCTGTCCCAGTCTCTTTCTCATACTCACCCTCCCTCCCCACCCCTAGTCCATGCGCCGGGAATTGGGGAACAGCTGAGATGGACCAGACCCTGAAGACAGAGCCAAATACAGTCATGGGACCCAGCAGTGAGGCTGTGGGAGAGACGCATGCCAGAGAAGAACAGACTGAGAGAGAGAGACAGACGTGGAGAATCCAGGAAGGCCGGGAGGGAAACAGAGTTCAGGTCAGAGCCGGGAAAGTCCCCTCTGCGGCCTGCTGTCGGCCTTGCTCTGGAGGGGACGCCCTGCCCGGCCAGCCCCCTTCACCCCCAGCAGCCCCTCCCCAGGCCGGCCCTTCCTCCCTGCCCTCTGCAGGCCCACACTAACCCTGTGCCAGGCCAGTGCCATCCGTTACTGACTTCCCAATGTGGGCACCATGTCTGGCTCAGGGAGAGACCAGAGGCCCTGTCCCTGACTTGGAGGAAGGCACCCAGCCCCTCCCTACATCTGAGAGGGTCTCAATCCATCCACCAGCCAAGACGGAACCTGAGGGGCCTCTAAGATGACAGTGCTCAGCAGGGAGGGAGCCTAGTGTGTCCCGAAGGCCTGTGGCCGGAGCAAAGCCTCCTGACTCCAGGTGCGCACATGCTTAATTGCTCAGTCGTGTCCAGCTCTTTGTGACTCAATGGACTGTAGCCCGCTAGGCTCCTCTGTCGATAGGATTCTCCAGGAGAGAATATTGGAGTGGATTGCCATGCCCCGCTCCAGGGGATCTTCCTGACCCAGGGATCAAACCCGTGTCTCTTAAGTCTCCTGCATTGGTAGGTGGGTTCTTTACCACTAGTGCCACTTGGGAAGCCTGACTCTGGGTGAGAACTGGGCAAGTCCTTTCCTGCCTCTCCTGGTCTTAGCCTCCCCTAGTCAAGCTGGGGACTAGGTTCCATAGGCCTGAGGCCCTTGTAGACTCTGGTCCTGTGTGAATTCTCAGGAGGGCTGAGAGGAGCACAAATGACCCACCCAGGAGGGCTGCCTGGAGGAGGTAAACTCACTTATGAAAGAAGGTGATAATGTTAGTGCTCCAGGGGAAGGGCCCTTCCCTCCTGACATACCATCTATCCCCTGCCCTCTCTGCACGGGGAGGTGATCCTGAGGCAGAAGGACCCCTCAGCCTGCAGAGATGTCTTGGAAATGTTGCCAAAGTCCTCTGTACAAGGCATTCTCCTTCCTTAGGCTCCTCTAAGACAGTAACTGTGCTAGACTTGGAAGACTTTGAGAGGACTTAGCTGTCTTCCTGGGCCAGGGGTCTCCAGAAGTCATTAGGTCCACCCCTCTGGCTTGGTAATGGCATATACCCTTCACAGCCCAACAGCCCTGGGCACTTGGGAGTCTAGCTGATCATTTGATAGCTCAGTGAATACCTCCTGACAGCCGTGATGGGGGCTGCATGATACTGGGGTCCCGAGGAGGAAGAGGATAAAACCTCTGCCCTCTAAGAGCCCCCGGTCTGATGGGGGAGCCAGGTGGACTGTAGTGGGAACTCTGCATGCCACGCCATTATGGGGAGCACAGGCTGTAAGAGCCCTGGGTGGGAGACTCAGACTGGCCTGAGGGAGGGAGCAAAGACAAAATGTTCCTGGAGGGAGGCCCAGAGAAGGGAGGCCAGTCGCTCATTTATTCAATCATCCATGGGTCCAATTGTTCCTTCGACTGTTGTTTCCTGAGAGACATTAATTCGTCTCTGACGCTGGTCCCAGCGGGTCACACAGCTCCATCCTTCTCTCCTGCTTGGGCCACTGTGTCTGCCTCTCAGAGGCTCCTGGACTTGCTTTGTTCAGCCCCCAACCCACCCTGAAGGGAGAGGGTGAGGCTGAGAAGGGTTCAAAGACATTAAGGGTCATGGGACCCAGACCTGAAGGCCAGCCGGGTTCACCCAGTCCTTTGTTGGGGCACAGACTCCCTGGCAGGGCCCTGTCCTTGCCTACACACCACTGGGGGCAGGCAGCGCACCTCCTCGGTCCCAGGCTTCTCTTTAGTGGTATGACTGAGTCATGGCCGGCTCCTTGGGACTCCCAGGCCATGCCCCACCTTGCCCGCACGGGGCCTTGGCCAGGAGTCAAGAACAGTAGAGGCATCAGGTGTTGGGGATAGCAGTGATGAGGGGCTGCTGCTGGTGTGCTTGGGAGGAAGGCTGTGACGCTGAGGAGAACGTGAGCAATGAGGGTGGAGGTCGCTGTCGGCTCTACCATGAGAATGAGGCAGAGGGGCATGGGCGGCATGCCTAGGCATGAGCCTATCCTGAGCCCCCACCCCCCACCGCAGGCCATCTTTTGCCTCCCCCACTTGGCTCTGGCCTCCCTCCCTCTGCCCACTCTGCTGTTCCCTCATCCCATCCTTTCCTCACCCCAGACCCTGTGCTAGGGGCTGAGGGGGCCAGAGAGTCAAGAACACAGAGAGCTGACTGGCCATACGATTCCTACCTGGCTGAGATTGGCTTGGAATGGGTGAGGGGCTCGGGAGGGGCTGGTTATGAATGTCGGAGGCAAGGAGCCCACAGGAGGGGCTGAGCTCATCAGGGAGGTGGGGAGATGTGGTGGGGGGTCTCCGGGACCGGGCTCAGGTGTACTCTACAGTGCACGTGTCTCCAGTGTGGCTCGGAGGCTGGAGACGCGGCCCTGTTGGAGTAACAACTGAAGCCAGAGTCTGCGAAGGGCAGGTGAGGGGCGGAGAAGGGGTTGGTGGGGAGAGAGGGGGACCCAGAGGAGGGAGGAAGGAGCAAGAGAGGGGGGAGAGGGCAGGCCCTTCCTTTAGGCCTGGGCCCCTGAACTCTGAGGGGCCCCTTCCACACACCCTGGTCTCTTGTCACTCCCTGCCCCACCTCACTCTCCTTCCAGGACCTCTGCCTCTCCCTGCCTGGGGACCTTCTCTGAGGAGTCCCCCTCATATGTGTAAGTGGCATGGACTTGCCAGAAGATGGGTCATTCTTACCTGAGCAAGGCCCCTCCTTTCTGATCCATAGTCTCCTCACCTATGAAACAGGATGGTCAATACAAGCACCTCCCAGGGTTCATGGGAGGACTAGAGAGAGTGTGTGTTGCTGGGTCTCCAAGTGTGGTCCCTGGGCCAGTAGCTGAGAGTGTGTTGGAAATGCAAACTCTTAGCCTCATCCCAGACCTACTGCATCAGAAACTCTGGGGGTAGGGCCAGCAACCTGGATGCTAACAAGCCCTACAGGGGTTCTGGTGCACAGGTTTGAGAACCACTGATGGATGCCCCTAGCACACAGTAGGTGCTTTTTCTTCCCTGCAGAAGTAGGACTCTGACATGTGAACTTGTCCAACTGAGGCCTGGGCCTCTCTCCTGCCACTTCCTCAGATCAGGTCTCCCAGGGATCACCAAGCCTCTTTCTTCTATTTTCTTGACCCCGGTCCAGCTCAGCTTTGTTGAGGGGAGGTCTGGGGCTGCAAGATCTTAGCACTCCTGGGCAGCTGTCCTCTGTGTGTTTAAGGTGCCAGATCCATTCAAGGCAGCTCTTTGGGTACACAGCAGGTCTGGGTGGGCAGGAGGGGAGAGAGGAGGAAGGGCCGCCCCTCCTGCTTCCTGGCTATCTCCTGACTCTATGGGGTGAGCCACGCTGCAAGGGCTATGAGAGTCACAGAGTAAGTTCCGGGCCCTTGGGCTTGGCTGGGGTCTGAGGCCCAGTCCCCAGGGGCTTCTCTGGCCTGAGCCCCCGGGAAGCCTCCTTTGGGGGAGCTCTGCCACTCCTGCTGGTGGAGCAGATGGGCTTGCAAGTGCCAGGCGCACGCTGGGTGCAGAGACAGATGGGCTCTTTTGTCCCTGAAGGCCCTGTTCTCTGGGAAGAGGAGAATATGTGTGTGATGCCCACCAGAACAGGAGGCAGGAAGTGGAAGAATAGATGGCATCTGCCCTGGCACCCCTGGTTTCTCCCATCATGACCACCTTGCTGGGTACCCTTATTCTGGGGGTGCCAATCTTGGGTCAGACACTTTCACCACAAGTTCTCAAGAAGACCACCTGGAGAGTTAGGGAAGGAGTGGGCAGGAGAGACAGGAGTTGGGGGCAGGGAGCAGGAGTGTACAAGAGAGAGAGGGCAGAAGCCATCTGAGAGGAGAGAGGATTGGAGATGGGAAAAGACATTGAGACTCAGAGGTGAGACACGAGAGCAGCCTGTGACAGACATGGACCGAGGGAGGCATGGCAAGAGGGAGAGACCCACTCGAAGAGATCGGGGAGACAGCCTGAGAGAGAGACACAGGTCCAGAGGGAAGGAAAGAGGAATAGAGTGAGAGGGGCTCCAAGGTCCTTGGAAGTCCCCATTTTAGAGAAAGGGACACCAAAGCCCAGAGAAAGAGGAGGTTCCCCAACCCCAGGCCACCCAGGGGACCTAGCTCAGGCAGAGGTGGATAAATCAGCATGTATAAATCAGTCGCAGTAACACAGCTTGCCTTAGGAGGTACCTTGCCATTGGGTTTGGTGTTATTGCCTTCTTTTAGGTCACTCTGGGGGCACAAGGAGGCTTCCCTCTGGAGACCAAGGGGTAGGCTGTAGGTTCCCAGCAGTAGGGAAAGCAATAGATGGTTGATGGAGGTCACAAGAGACAATGAGACTCACAGAGACAAGACAGGAGAGCAGCATGTGACACTGACCTTGACCTTCAAGAAGGCCATCAGTGCCTCTGCTGGTGGCTCCAGAAAGGATAAAACCAAGGTCTCTGGCTTCATATAATCCATTAATGAGTTAGAAGTCATTTTGTCCAGACTCTCTTCCTACCCAAATGAGTGTAGAAAGGCTGATCCAGTCCCACTGCTGGTTCCAGAGGAGACCGATTGCTCCAAACAGGCTCCATTTTTTTGGTACCTGGGGTACTTTCTAGAGTGTGTGGGGAGTGGTACCATCTACAGTGCTGAGTGGACCTACCTCCAACCATAGGGCTACAGGTAGGGAGCTGGGGAAAGTATGAAGGCTCCATCCATCCATCTATCCATCCTTCTACCCATCTACCCATCCACTCATCCATTCATCTATCCATTCACGTGTCCATTCAGTTCAGTTCAGTTCAGTCGCTCAATCATGTCTGACTCTTTGCAACCCCATAGAGTGCAGCATGCCAGGTTTCCCTGTCCATCACCAACTCCCAGAGTTTACTCAAACTCATGTCCATTGAGTCGGTGATGCCATCCAACCATCTCATCCTCTGTCATCCCCTTCTCCTCCTGCTTTCAATCTTTCCCAGGATCAGGATCTTTTCCAATGAATCAGTTCTTCGCATCAGGTGGCCAAAGTATGGGAGTTTCAACTTCAGCATCAGTCCTTCCAGTGAATATTCAGGACTGATTTCCTTTACGATTGACTGGTTGGATCTCCTTTCAGTCCAAGGGACTCTCAAGAGTCTTCTCCAACACCACAGTTCAAAAGCATCAATTCTTCGGCACTCAGCCTTCTTCACAGTCCAACTTTCACATCCATACATGACTACTGGAAAAACCATAGTTTTGACTAGATGGACCTTGGTTGGCAAAGTAACGTCTCTGGTTTTTAATATGCTGTCTAGGTTGGTCATAGCTTTTCTTCCAAGGAGCAAGCGTCTTTTCATTTCATGGCTGCAGTCACCATCTGCAGTGATTTTGGAGCCCAAGAAAATACAGTCTGTCACTGTTTCCATTGTTTCTCCATCTATTTGCCATGGAGTGATGGGACCAGATGCCATGATCTTAGTTTTTTGAATGTTGAGTTTTAAGTCAACTTTTTCACTCTCCTTTTTCACTTTCATCCAGAGGCTCTTTAGTTCCTCTTCACTTTCTGCCATAAGGGTGGTGTCATCTGCATATCTGAGGTTATTGATATTTCTCCCGGCAATATTGATTCCAGCTTGTGCTTCATCCAGCCCGCCATTTCGCATGATGTACTCTGCATATAAGTTAAACAAGCAGGGTGACAATATGCAGCCTTGACATATCCATTCACCCATTCTCACTGAATTAAAACACAAAATGGTAGAACTATGTGTTGTTAGCTGGAAGGACCCATTTTTAGTAGTGAGGAAACAAACTCAGAAGAGGAAAGAGCCTACTAAGGCCACACAGAATTTCCATAGTCAATCTGGGACACACTGGAAACAGCTGCTCTTCACTATACCCCACAGATTCTCCTCTGGAGTCTGGGAAATTGCTGGTTGTCATGCTGATATTTACACTGATGTTTGTTCACAAAAGCTGCAAGGGCAGGAAATGTGACCTCTTTCACCCCACCCTTAGCTTGGCTGAGTGTGTTTGAGTGTGTTTATTTTTGCATGTGTGTACATGCTTAAGTGTATGTTTATGTGTGCATTGTATATTGCATGCATGTGTGCTCAGTCCTGTCCAACTCTTTTTGACCCCATGAACTAAATAATGCCTGCCAGGCTCCTCTGTCCATGAAATTTTCCAGGCAAGAATATTGGAGTGGGTGGCCATTTCTATAGGGTTGCATTTTTATCCATGTGTGTGAGTTTGTGTGCTGGTGTGTACATGGGAATATGTGTATGTGTGACATGTGTAGATGTGCGTGAGAGCAGGTATGGCTCTGTCTGTACTTTTCCTCTCCTCAGCTGTTTAAGATTTCTGGGGTTTAAAACTCTTTGACTTGAGCCTCAGTACCATTGACTCTTCTCCCTTCACTGGGGCAGCCACTCTGACCTCTGAGCCTCACCTCATGCTCTGTGGAATGTGAACTATTTCCTCCCTGAGTTGATGCAGAAGGTGAAATTGCTTTGGGCTCTTGGCAAGATTCAAGAAGGCAGCATGAGAGCAAATCTTGAAGGCCAAGTGTGAAGTGGCGCTTCCCAGCTGTGTTTCCTACACTCAACACCCGCCAACTTGGGGCAGGCAGGCAGGGCAGGGCCAGGAGGTGGGTGGACAGAAGGATATCAGGCAGAGGCCACCCAGGGGTTCATCGCCGTGCTTCCATCCCGCCCACTGGGCCCCCTCTCTGCCGCTCCAACTGTCTTTAAGTTTCCTTACCAATTCCCTTCTTGTGCCATTATCTTGCCCTTAGCCTGAGGAGTCACAGAAAACTGACCAATCCAAGCAAAGGCCAGAGAGGTATCCACCAATCTCAGTAAAGGACAGGTCAGGGCATTCCCCAATCTGAGTAAAGGGCAGGTCGAAGAGCCACCAATCAGAACAAAGGACAGACTATTCTCTCTAAGGACCCTGGGAAGGGAGCTGGGGGTCAGTCCAGAGGAGGAACAAGACAGAGGCTGGAGATCCAGAGAGGTGGGTTCTGGACCCTCTGTCCTGACTGGCTGGCTGACCACAGATGGGGCATTGCTTTTTTTTTTGAGCCTCAGTTTCCTCATCTGTCAAATGGGGAGACTTAGCTGTCCTAAGCCTGTGGCTTTGAGACAAGTCTCCCTGGACATCAGAACTCACTCTGTCACCTTGGCCCCTCTTCTCCAACTTCCACACCACACACACAAACTCCATTAGAGGGCAGGGCCCCCGACTTAGCTTATCCTTCCCCACTGCCTCCAGGCAGGAACAGACCTAAACCAGCACTACCTTCTGGGGCCAAGCCCTTGGAACCACTGTCTGAGGAGCCTGGGTTGGCAGACTTTATTTCAGGATTATCTAGGACATCAGCTCTTCCTCACCTCTTTAGTCTGCAGAATTGACCTAGAAAGGCCACAGTGGCCAACATGTTGCTGAGCCCTGGACCTGTGAGTCCATTAGGAAGTATCTGCACCTGTGTGAACCTATATGTGTACCTGGAAGGTGTCTGAGGGCAGGCTGGGATGTTTCTGTGAGAATATGAGGGTCTGTGACTGGGTAGCCAGGTATGTGTGGTGCTGAGAGTGTGTGAGCTGTGATGAGGAGAGCCTCAGGATCAAAGGACAGTTGATCCAATTTGGGGAATTTATTGTGGAGTCAGCAGCTCCTGGTGTCCTAGGATGGAGACACATCTTCATGACTGAAATGTGTCTTCACTTGAGCAGTAGAAGGGATCAAAGGGAGGTTGGGGGTTGGAGAAAACAATGCCATTTGAAGAGAAAGCCCACCACTGCTCCCTCAACCTGGAACACAGGACTGGGTGGGAATGGGAGTCAGGGTAGGGAAGGAAACTGAAGCCAAGAAGATGCAAGGTGAAATCTGGAGCCAAAGCCCAGACCACAGGCTTCATCTGGACCCCAGTGCAGGACTCCTCTCTGTAACCTCTCTGAAAAATGGGCATCTAGCCAATTTTTGCAAACCTCCAAGTATGGGGAGCTCAGTTCCTCACCTCTCTTCTAGAGGCCTCTGCCTATGAGCGAGAAGCAGGGACCTTTCTTGTCTTGGTTCTACCTGGAAGAAGATCTTTCACTCCCCTGGGCCAAAGTCAGCCTCCTGTGAAATCCTGGGAGTCTCCAGGCTGTCTCTGGGGCCACAGAGTCCAGTCGCCCTGCCCAGGAAAGCCTGAGATATTGGAGTCAAATACTGAAACTCCTGGATCTGTTCTGCTGCAGGCAAGGCATCTCCAGGTTCTCCATTCAGGACTTGCTTTCTTATTCTCTCTTTACATACGTCACTTCCTCTGAATGAGTCTCTTCTTGTCCTTACCTGGGACATAGTGCACTGGGGATGATCTAGTCAGCCCATGGACGTGGAGCAATTCTCATCTTCCCTAGTTAGGGTAACAGATCTTTATTAATATGCCCTGCAATCTCATCATTTTAATATATTACCTGCCACATTTATGCTGTGGGCTCATACTGAGCTTATGGCCCAATAAGAGCCTCAAGCTCACGTCGCTTACAGGAATGGGGGCCACGCCATGTGTCTTCCATCCTACAATTAATCACTTGGCTCTATGAACACAGACTGAGCCATCCACAAGGAAGACATCAGAAAAAAACTTGCAGGGGCTAGCGGGGAGGGCCTGGCTGAGTGGATGGTATGAGTCACAGTCCTGCTTTGGCCCTGGATCCTCTGTTCTGTTACCTTTCTCTTTGATCCCCATGGTTTGGGCCAAGTTAATAGAGCGAGAAGCAGGGACCTTTCTTGTCTTGGTTCCGGCTCTCCAAGGACGAGGCCTGTTCCTGGGACAGGAAGGCTGTGAGGCAGTCAAGGCTGATTTCTCCTTCCCCTTCTGTCTCACCAGGGGCTGGCCTCACTGTGTTTCTTGACTCTTGTGGGCTCATGTACCTTGTGGACTCTCGCTACTCCCAGCCCCTCACTAGGCTAAAAAATGAGACTATGCGAGACCACCTCCCTCCTTGGGAAACTGAGTGGGACCCAGATTCAGCAGATGTTTCGCTGAGCACCTATGTGTGTGGGCACTCAGTTTGATTTCATCACCATATCAGCCTGTAGGGGGAGATAGCCTTAGTTGCCCCCAGTTTACAGATAGAAGACTGAGGCTCAGTGACTTGACCAAGATTCACACTGCTTATAAATAGAGGAGCTAGAATTCAAATTTGGAACTTTTTGTTTACTTGTTTTGTTTTATGTTAATAAGGAAGCTTGTACTTTCCCTGCTATGCCTGAGTTGTCCTTGGCTGAAAGACAAGAGACCTAGGGTCTAGACAAGACTTGACCTCTTGACTTACTGTGAGTTCTTTGCTAAGTCCCTGACCCTTCTCTAAGCCCCAGACCCCTCATTGTAAGATGAAGGGACTTGGACATTTTAAGGCCTTAAGACTGGTTGGGGAAATAAAAATAGATTGGTTGGGGGGTGGAAAAAAGACTGATTGGATTCTGAGTTCCTAAGATCCTGGGACTCAAGTGTCTGCTAGCCTTAGGCCCCAGTTTAAGCTGAGAGTTTGTATTCCCAGCCCCCTGGGGAGGGGCGCTGTCCTGGCCTGCCTGGCAGAGAGGCCCTCACTGCCCTTTCCTCTCTTCCAGGATGCTTTGCTGAGCCTGGGCTCCGTCATCGACGTTGCAGGCTTGCAACAGGCTGTCAAGGAGGCCCTGTCGGCTGTGCTTCCCAAAGTGGTACGTGCCTTGCCCCATACTTTCCTGCCCCTTAAGCCTTTGCTCCACTCCTCTTAAACAGGGTTGAGAAAGAAAGAAGAAGCAGGGTCTTTGCCCAGAGGACTCTCATGGGGAAGTGAAGGGTTTGGGTGAGTGTTTAAGAGGAGGAAGAGGAGGACTAAAACTAAGCCCCAGTGAATGAACTGATATAGGAATTCTGGAATGTCTGGGACAGAAGGGGCATTAGAGTGTAATTGGAAAGATCATGTCGCAGATTATGGAATGGATTCACTTAGGATAATAACCTAATGGGTTCACTAGGTAGGACCTAGTGAGTCACGTGAGATTTGGAATACGTATAGCAGGAAGGATTGAGTAGACATGCAGAAGAACTTCCTTGGCACCAGCCGTGTGCTGGAATGGGGCTTGGCCTTGATGAATAGATCTGTGCTGAGTTCAGGTGTCCTGTCTAGTCAGGAGCCTGGATAAGATGTCCTCTAGAAGCCTCTAGAAGCCTTTAAGCTTCTCTCTGACCCATCCCAACACCATAGATGAGGTTGCACACCGGGAACAGGTGCAGGGTGGCTGCTTGGGCCCCTGGTCACGGGGTCAGCATGGTTTCCTGGGCCTGGAGTGCCTGGATGAGGAGACTGTACTCCTCTTCAGTTGCCCCAGGCCACTCCTCAACTCAGCTCCAGTGGTCACTATGCATCCCTTATGCAGTAGGATGGATGAACTGGCTCTCAAGACACAAAGCAGAAGTGTATCAGTTGTGCCAGATAGCAGGGAGCAGGGGACTGTCAGTCTGAGGAGGGGGACTCTGACACCATAAGAGGCAGGCGAGACTTACCAGAAGAGGAGATGCCTAGACTGAGTCCCCATAGCCTGGGGTGTTCCCTCCTGTACCCTGGACACCAGCCACCAGCAGAGCCCACTGTGTCTGAATCTGCTGGATGAATGATCCACCCAAGGCCCAGAGAGGGAGGACACTTCCCCCAAGGTCACACAGCATGACAGGAACAAATGGGGCTTGGCACCTAAGCATCCCCATTCGCTTTCCTCAGCTCTGTCTTTTCAAAACCTCCTGGAAGTTCAGAGCCCAGGAGGAAGACTAATGAGTGAGCTTTATTGAGCGTGAAATTGGTAGGAAGTGGGTGGTGTGTTAGCTCCCAAAATAAGTCCTCCCGGAGATGGGATTGAGGCAACATCTGGCCTGGGGTGGAGAAACATCTGGAAAAGAAGAGGCAGGGAGGTTGGCAGGTCAGCATCCACGAGGCTGCCCTGGGAGTGGGGAGGAGGAGGGTCTTCACAGGCAGGATGCTGGTGATGCCAGCATAGATGCCCTTGTACGGATTAATTGTATCCCCAAAGCAGGGTACCGGGAAGACAGCTCCGGTCCAGGTGACTAATCCCTGGGACAGTGGGAAATGTTTGTCTTGGTCCACCCCAAAGACCTGCATGAGCTAGGGAAGCCCTGACTTTGGGGAGGGAACCCTGTCTTGACTGCATGGAGGAGCTCAGCTCTCCAAAGAGGGGTGGGGAGACGGCAGGCCTGCTCTGCCTCTAGGGAGGGGTGGGGAGATGCCAGGGAGGGGAGCTGCTGGCACCTGGCTCCCTCATCAGCACCCATTGTGGCAGGCAGCCGCAAATGCAGATGGGACTGATGTGTCTGAAATGATTCCTCCTTCTCTCCAGTAAACTCAGCTAATTTTAACCCAGAGGGCTGCAAGTGAGGGGGTGGAGGCAGATGGACACCCGGAAGTGAAGTGAGGATCTGCGTGCCTGCCTGCTCCCCACTCTCGGATTGCCCACCCCTCTCTCTGCCAGGACAGGACTCTGGGTACTAGGTAGCATCTTAACCTCTTTGGGGGTCAAATCCTACAGGCCCCTCCCAGGCTGCATAAAGGGTTGGTTGACAGGAAGAGGCTGAATGTAGATGATGCATGAGGGCCTCCTTCCCACTGATTTCTTCATCCCCAAACTTCCCTACTAGACCCTCCCCCGGGAGGACAAAGGGGCCTGGGTCTTCCTGTGTCTGCCCCGCTCACTCTCCTCAGGCCCTGCCATTTCTGGCCCATGCCACTTCTGAGCTTGGCTCAGGTTCTCTGGAGGCAGGACTGGGGCATCTCCTGGGGGTTGGGAGAAGGTGGGGGCTGGCTGGGGACAGCCAAGGGCAACAAGAGTGTGTGACTTTTGTGGGTTGTGGACTCTCACAGCTGTGAAAGCCAATGGCTTCTGAGAAGGACTCCATGCTTACTTACTTTAACATGGAGCTTCAGTGTCACCTCCTCCAGAAGCCCTCCCTGATACAGTCAGCAGAGAGGAGAGCTCTCCATTCTCCCACTGAGAAAACAACACCTCTCAGGATACTGAGCCAGGCACGTGGGTACCCCCTCGATGAGGTGTAGGCTCTGCTGAGCACCCGGGTCTCCCTCATCACATGCAACTCCAGCAGTGGAGACACTCTGCAGACGGGTTGGCTGTGGGTCTCTAAGAGTGGCCAGTCCTGCTTGGAGGGAATGTGGATTTTCTCTTGTGGGTCAGTGAGGGCAACTGCTTCTGCCAAGATGTGGTCTGTAACTGAAACCAAGACTTCTCTGGGGGGTAGTTCCTGACAGTCCAGTGGCTGGGGCTCTGTGCTTTCACTGCCGAGGGTGTGGGTTCAGTCCCTGGTCAGGGAACTAAAATCCTGCACGCTGAGTGGCATGCCCCTACACCCCCAAAAAAGGACGGCTCTGGGTCCTTGGAGGGAGGATTGACAAGCTGCAGACTTGATATGCTTCAACCAGAGCTTTGATCTCACTCCAGGGAATGGTCATTCCAAAATACAAATCAGCTCCTATGTCACAGGGCTCACCAGCTCCTCCCTCCCCAGTAGCAGTCCCTCTCCTCAACAAAATCCTCCCCAAGCTCCCTTCCCACTCAGCACCGCTGATCCCAAACCCACCTCCTGTGCCCCCTCCCTGGCCCCACCACTGTCGGTTCCATCAATGCTTTGGACTCTGTACACCTACCTACCTATTATTAATACTTGGCCCAGAAGCCATTCTCACCCACTTCCTTTCGTTGTTCAGTTGCTCATTCGTGTCCGACTCTTTTGTGACCCCATGGACTGCAGCACACCAGGATTCCCTGTCCTCTACCATCTCCATCTCCAACCCACTGCCTGAATATGTCTAATTCCCATGTCAGTTACAACTTTAAAGTCACTCCCTCCAAGAAGTCCTCCTGGCTTGGCTCACAGTGTGTGCTTTCTTGGTTGTGTATCTGAGGTAGGTGGGAAGATTCCAGGGTGTTCAGAGCCTCTTCTGCAGTATGGCCCTGAGTGGACGCTCAGTTATTGTTTGTTGAGGCTGCAGTCTTTGCAGGGAAATATCTCAGGGTTGTAGGGTATTGGCGGGTTGTGGTCTGTTCCTTCAGCCCATCAGACCCTCCCCAGGAGAGAGTGAAGTGCTGAGATCACAAGGGAGTTTTCCTACCCTGGCTGCACTTAGAATCACCTGGGGAGTAATGACGGACAAACAGATGCCCACGACCTTGGCACCCAGACCTGTGTCAGACTGGAAGTGGGTGGTGGGAGGGCCTTTCCTCTGGATCTCATGAGTGCCTTCTGTTCTAGGAGACGGTCTACACCTACCTGCTGGATGGGGAATCCCGGCTGGTGTGTGAGGAGCCCCCCCACGAGCTGCCCCAGGAGGGGAAAGTGCGGTGAGCTGCTCTCCACCCATTGCCCTCTCACATGGTCAAGGGAGACCACAAGATCTGGTCTCACCCTCCCCATCTGACCTTGACCTCAGCCTCCCTGCCAGCTGGGGTTCCCTGGCCAGCTCACCGACTGCAGTATAGAGGGGAGAAGCACTGTCTTCTGTTGTGTTTGGGGAGTGGATGACACAGGGAAAGTGCCAACTGCTAGATTTCCTCCTGGAGAGCTATTCTAAACCACTGCAGCCTCCTTAGCTTGAGTCTCAAAAGGTCAGGGCTACAGTTGGTCAGCTAGAACCCCAGTAGGTTACGAGAACTGCCTGCAGGTTCTCACAGAATCACAGAACTCGGAGTCATAGAATGTCGGACCTCATGGTGTCAACTCTGAGAACGGGGAGATCACAGACCACGTCCCGCTGTGGGTTCTGGAGCCCAGCTGCTTGGGTTCAAACCCCAGCTCCAGTTTACTATCCAGGGCAAGGGACTCAGCCTCTCTGTGCCCCAGTTTTCTTGCTTGTAAACTGGCGATAATAATAGTGCTCATCTTGTAGTACTATTATGGGAGGATTCTTGGAAGGATTAAATGCTTAACACATGTAATGCCCTTAAAACTGTATCCATAATGAGTGCTAAATGTCTGTTTTTATTTTCATTATGGTAGAACACTGGAATCACTGACTTCAGGAACACGGGCTCAGTGCCCTCTTGTCCCTTGACACCTCTGAGCCTATTGAATTTAGCCTCCCTGTTTTCCAGATGAGTAGACATCGTGAGACGTGTCCAATGCCACATACTTGGTGTGAGGCACAGCCAGGTCTGGGACACGGTATCCTAGCTTCTGGCTGTCCAGGGGAGAGAGAAGGGAAATAGAGCTTGTCTGATGAGAAAATGTGGATGGGCAGGAACTCTGGTCCAGAGGAGGACAGGCCAAGGAGGATATGAGCACTGCCTTCTGGGTGGTGCAGAGGCGTCATGGACCCAGGGAGCACTGGGTTGGGAGCTATAAGGGGAGTGGACACCAGTGGGGGGTGTTACCTGGAGGCAGCGCTCCGCTCCAACAGGTCAACTAGTCAGGGATGTGGCTTTTTCAGGTAGTAGCTGAGGTTGGCAAGACACCTGTCACAGAGGCCATGGAAAGAGCTGCTTTTGGGGGATGCCAGAGGTCCTAATACTGGGGGTGCTGGTGGTCCTGAGACCACCTCCCCCGGCACGTGGAATCCTGGCTTCTTTGATGCTGTTCTATCCTCTGGCACTTCCCCATGGAAGGGGATGGTGCCTCTCCAATAGCTCTGAGCCTTCCCACCTCCTTTTCTCCCATTTGATTTTCCCACAGGGTGGGCAGGTAGGTGACACTGTCCCCTTTAGCGTCGTTTGACAACTTCTCCTCTCGAGGACTGTGTGGACTAAGGCAGCCATGCTCTTCTCTGGCTTCTAGTGTCCCATCTGTAAGATGGCAGGATAGGCTTGGGAGGTCTTCAGAATCTTAAGGGAAAAAATGCTATAATGTCCCCTCTTCTCCTCTGAGCCTGTACCCCTACCCCTAATCCTCAAGAACTTTATTTAATGTGAGGTTATCCGATCCAGTAAGTTTCCTCAAGGCAGCCTGGGAAGGCTCTCCTGAGAGAGGGATGCTGGATCGTAGACTCAGACAGCAAGAGGGGAGCATCCTTCAGGGTCTGCACTGCTCCTTCTGAGCCTGTGTAAGCTGGAGTGGGGCGGGGGGACTGCAGTCCAGGCATCTTTGAGGGGCTCAGATCCTCTGCAGCATCAGAAGCCCTTTCAGTAGCCCCACCTCCGGCCACTTCAGATTCAGTAATGCCTTTGGAAAAGGTACTAAAAAAAAAAAGCAATTAAAAGTAAATGTTCCAATGCAGTTAGCCCAGAGTTGAGTGGAGGGGGGAAGACTGCTGGGACACGAGGCTCAGAAATCCTAGGAGGCCGAGGAGACAAGGCTGGTGAGGCTGGTGGGGCGTCCCACCAGCAAGTATGGGGATGAAGGTTCAGGCCAGTCCCCTCTTTTGAAATCTGTGCTCTGCCCACTCAACCACTCACTGTGTAGTGGTGAGCCCACCTCCTCGGCTTGGACTGAGAGACAGAGGTTTTTGGAAGAGGCAAGAGCAAGGGCACTCAAATGGGAATCAGACAGGCCTGGATTCGAGCCCCGCCCCATCCCTGCCTCAATGGGGCCCCTTCCAAACCTGTTTTCTCACCTACAGAATGAAGATAACAGTGGACCCTGCCTATGGGCTTACTGAGATCATAGATGCCAGGGCTTAGCCTAGGGCCAGCACACAGTAGGAGGTTAATGATTGCTGATTGCCCCCCACCCCCAAGTCCCAATGTATTTACTCATTGGGTGACTTTGAGAAAATTACTTCCCTTCTACCTTCCCTTCTGAAGGTGCCCTCTGTGGCTCTCTGAAGGGCCCTCTGGTGCGCCGTCGGGAGACCAGGCACCAGCCCCAGCCCAAGGTGGAGCCTGAGTGCTGGCCATGCCCAGTGGAGGGGGTGTTCCTCCAGGAAACCATGGAGGGCCGGCAGGGCTGGCAAACAGCAGCAGGTGTGAAGTGAAGACGGATCATAAAGACAGATAAGGGCCCAGAGTGGTGTGGGGAGGCAGGGTGGAGATGGGCCAGGGGGGAGTGAGGCGGCCCCACCAGCTACCCAGCCCTTCCCGTGATGCCCTGCACCCCTCCGCGGGCTCACAGATGCCGTTTCATCCCCTCGTGTGTCCTGGGCTCCCTGCCTCCTTGTGCTTGCTGTGCTGTCTCCTCCCCCGTGAAGTCCTTCCATGTACCATCTCCACCCTGACCAGCCCATTTCCCTTCTCTGCCAGGGCCCAGGCTGAGGGCTGCTAGGAAGCCTACTCCATAGACCCCCAGCACTAAGGAGGATTCAGTTTTCAAAAAAAGGTGTCTGGGCCTTGGAAGCCTCCCTAGGGGCTGGGTCTGTCCACGAGAAGAACCCTGGGCTGGGAGCCAGGACAGCATGGCTGCCGTCACAAGCTCTTGCTGTCTCCCCGGGCCTCAGTCCATGCTTCTGCGCGCTGATAAGCTGGGGCACTGTGACGTCTGAGGGCTGCCGCTCGGAATCCTGAGGCTGCAGCGGGGGTGCTTCAGGGCTGGGGAGGGAGAATCCTGGAGGGCTGCCTGGGTGAGAGGCTTCCTGGAAGCCTTCTCCTCTCTCTTCTCTGTGCCCCGCCTCTATCTCAATCAGCCTATTTCAGTCCTCTCCTCATTGTGTCTCCTGCCATCTTAAAGCCTCTGATTACTCCCTGCTGAGTACAGTGAAAGCCTTTCTGACTAAAGCGGAGACACCGCCCACCCCAGTCCCAGCTGGCTGTCTCCCTCTGCCACCATCTGGGGGGGCCCAGGGGCCCAACCCTGAGAGACATTTCTTCCTCAGAGTTGACTGGGTCCCCACTCACTGCAGACTCCGTCTGTCCCTCTGATTGATCTCAAGGGACACAGAGAACAGTCTGTTCCATCTCTGTGGAGTCTCACTTTCTGGGGGAGGGAGAGGGAGACAGAAAGGAGGGTTGGGGTCTTGGCCTGAATCATAATTTGTCTCCAAGAGGGATGAAAGATGAGAGTGAAGATGAGGCCCCTGGAGGTGGGGGCTCTGTCAGGGGAGGGCGGCCTGACCTAAGAAGGGGCTCAGAGGAGTGGAAGAGGGCCTGGTGCTCTTTCCAGGCCATTGACCCCACTGACAGAGAGCCTTTTCCTCTACCCTCCGCTAAGCAAATAGTTGTTAAAGGGACGGAACCGTCATAAAGTCCACGCCCGTTCCTCTCCTGACTCTGTGTCCATCTGTCTTTATCTTCACTGGGGCAGCCCATGACCACCCAGGCACCAGGGCTGAGTCATTAGCCTTCAATCTGGACAGCTGGCCCCGGGGCTGTGGCGTTCCCTCCCCTCCAACATCATCCTGGTTGGAGGAGGCAGTCAGGAGGGGAGAGGAGGCAGGGTTGGGGTGCTGAGTTGAGGGGACATCATAGGGGATGGGGGGCTTCCCCGGTGGCTCAGCGGTAAAGAATCCGCCTGCAATGCAAGAGCCGCAGTAGACACGGGTTGGATCCCTGGGTCAGAAAAATCCCCTGGAGGAGGGCACGGCAACCCACTGCAGTATTCTTGCCTGGAGAATCCCATGGGTAGAGGAGGCTGGCTGGCTATAATCCATAGGGTCTCAGAGAGTTGGACATGACTGAGTGACTTAGCAGGCAGGCAGGCAGGCAGACATGAGGAGGCGATGTGAGCAGTAGATGAAGCCCCAGCCCTGACTGGGTGGAGGAGACACAGCCTTGGAGTCCCCTACCCACTTTCAGCATCTTTGAAACCTCTAGGGGGTCAGCAGTTCTGGAAAGGGTGAGGCAGCAGAAAAGGGCTCATAGCAGGGTGGGTTGAGGTGGGCATGGCCTGGCACAGCCCTGCCCAGGGCTCTGGGATGTGGCCGGCCAGGAGAGGGTGGGTTACAGAGCAAAGTTCCAAGGTGTGGGGGGGGACTCCTGAGGGTGGAATATCCTTGGAAGGCCCAGTGCCTGGTGGAAGATCTGGACCCAGTCAAGGCTGACCTGCCCCAGCGCAGCCTCCCTTTTGCTGTTCCAGGGACCTCTGAGACTGCAGGCCCTCACCGAGACCCAGTTTCTGTCTCTCAGATTCTCCCTCTCTAGTGAGAGTTTTACTCAGCAGCCAGCATGATCAGCCTGAAATTGAACCTGACCTTCACGTTGTCCTGTTCAAGTCCCTGGGCTCCCAATGTCCTCAGGATCAAGCCTAGTTTCTCAGGGTTGTGACTCTCTGCAGCCGCCAGGCCGGTGGACACACATTCTTTCTTTCCTCTGAGCCTTTGCCATGCAGTTCTCTCCACCTGCACTTCCTTTCCTGTCTGCCTTGATAACGTCTGTGTGTCCTCTAAGCCTCAACTCAGGCATCTCCTCCTCCAGGAAGCCTTCTCCTTCTCTGATCCCACTTCTGTCCTGCACCTGGGTCAGCGGGGGCCTGCTCTTCCTTCCTTTGTCAGGGCTCCTATCTCTGCTCTCAGGCCTGAGTCTGTACTTCATTTGCTGGACGACACCATGACTCCTCTTCTTCTCTTGGTGCTCGGTACCAAACTTGACCCAGAGGGACTCTGTGAAATTAACAAATACTCTGTGGAATGGCTTTAAGCAGAATGTCCCCATAGTTAGGACATCTGCCCTGACTCTGGCTGGATTTAAGGGACCTGACAGGAGGCAGGAGGCGAGGAGAGAGGCTGCTGCAGGTCTAGGGGAGAGGTGTCTATTTGAGCTGGGCAGTGGCTTGGGAATGGAGAGCAGGGGAGAGCCGTGGGGATGCAGGGGCAGTGACTCACCCATTGGATGCGGAGGTGAGAAGAGGGAGACATCCAGGACAGTTTGAGGATAAGCTGCAGGGGACCTGGTGGATGGTTGTGCTACTTCCAGGGAAGCGGTGGAGAGAATAAGTTCCAATCAGGACTGGGGGGATGTCTGACTATTTCAGGGGCACCCAGGGCAGGCCTTCAGCCGGACTTTGAGTCCTGGAGCTTAAGAGATTGGGGGCTGGAGAGTCATGAGACCATGAGCACAGAAGGGGAGTCTTGTGCAGAAGAGAAGAAAAGCTCGGGGCAATTCCTTCATCAGGGTCCTGGCTTGAGGGCAGAGTGGGGAGGTAGGAGGAGAGAAGCCAGGGCAGCCCACAGTCTGGGGGTTGGGAAGAGAGGAGTCAGGGGTCCTTGAGATGAAGCGGCAGCGCTTACTGACCAGCAGTGCAGGGACCAGCGCCACCTGGTGGCTGACCGATAACTAGCTTACCTGAGGCCAAGTGATTGGGTGGGGTCCGCTACAAGGGGTCTGGCTGAGGGTCAACAAGGCCAATTCCTGTTTCCACGAAGCCCCAGCCTTTATCAACTTAGTCACTTGGAAACGTGGCTGCCATTGCCTCCTGCCACCCTAGATCCCTGTTCCTTCCTGGGGTGACTGGCACAGTTGGACAGCTCAAAACTGGAATTAGGCCCTCCAGAAACCTAAAGTCCAGGTGTGAGGGCTGGAAGGTGGGAGACACCAGCGGTCATCGTAGAATGTGAACCAAGGAACCAGGAGTGAATGGGTTGGATTCAGAATGTTGCATAACCCTGATTGAGGCATTCAGTCTCTTTGGTCCTTAATTTCTCTAGCTGCTGTGACCTGGTCTGAGGACTCGCAGACTACCCCTCTCGTTTCCTCACCTGACCTTTGCTGGGCTCCCATGAGTGACTCCACATGCACACATCAGAGTCCCAGCCCTGCAATCGTCTCTTCTCTCCAGGCCAGGCAGTTCCTACAAACACAATTAAGTGGAGGCAGCATGAGGGATGAAGAACCCAGGACAATTAATCATCAGGGAGTGACATTTGGTGAAAACTCAGGCGCTTTATTAAGCAGGAAGAGCCAGAGGCTGGGGGGTGGGGGTGGGAATGTGTGGTGAAGGCAGAGAGAAGCTCGTTCTTCCTACCACAGGCTACCCGGTCTCAGTTCCTACCCCTGCCCCCATCACACCGATGCCCTATGCCTCCTTGACATTCACATCAGTCCCCATTGGAGCCTCAGTCCCCTCCAGTCTTTAGGAAGACTCAAGCGTGCTGGTTAGCAGTATGGGCTCTGGTGCCAAATGCCTGGGTTCGAGTCCAGGCTCTACCTCTTGCTAGCTGTGGGACTTTGGACAAGTTACTTAACCTCTCAGCACACTAGTTTCTCCACCTGAAAAATGGAAAATACAATGGTATTTAATCTATGGGATCATTGGGAATTCATCTATGTAGGTTGACTGGACTTCGTGGGCACATCAGTTCAGTTCAGTTCAGTTGCTCAGTCATGTCCGACTCTTGGCAACCCCATGCAGTGCAGCATGCCAGGCCTTCCTGTCCATCACCAACCCCCAGAGTTTACTCAAACTCATGTCCATCGAGTTGGTGATGCCATCCAACCATCTCATCCTCTGTTGTCCCTTTCTCCTCCTGCCCTCAATCTTTCCCAGCATCAGGGTCTTTTCCAATGAGTCAGCTCTTCGCATCAGGTGGCCAAAGTATTGGAGTTTCAGCTTCAACATCAGTCCTTCCAATAAACACCCAGGACTGATCTCCTTTAGGATGGACTGGTTGGATCTCCTTGCAGTCCAAGGGACTCTCAAGAGTCTTCTCCAACACCATAGTTCAAAAGCATAAATTCTTCGGCGCTCAGCTTTCTTTATAGTCCAACTCTCACATCCATACATGACTACTGGAAAACCATAGCTTTGACTAGACAGACCTTTGTTGGCAAAGTAATGTCTCTGCTTTTTAATATGCACATGCTGCTGCTGCTGCTAAGTCGCTTCAGTCGTGTCGGATTCTTTGTGACCCCAGAGACAGCAGCCCACCAGGCTCCCCCGTCCCTGGGATTCTCCAGGCAAGAACACTGGAGTGCCATTTCCTTCTCCAGTGCATGAAAGTGAAAAGTGAAAGTGAAGTTAGTTGCTCAGTCATGTCCAACTCTTATCGACCCCATGGACTGCAGCCTTCCAGGCTCCTCCATCCATGGGATTTTCCAGGCAAGAGTACTGGAGTGGGGTGCCATTGACTTCTCCAAATATGCACATGCTGCTAAGTCATTTCAATCGTGTCCGGCTCTGTGCGACCCCATAGATGGCAGCCCACCAGGCTCCCCCGTCCCTGGGATTCTCCAGGCAAGAACACTGGAGTGGGTTGCCATTTCCTTCTCCAATGCATGAAAGTGAAAAGTGAAAGTGTCCGACCCTCATCGACCCCATGGACTGCAGCCTTCCAGGCTCCTCATCCATGGGATTTTCCAGGCAAGAGTACTGGAGTGGGGTGCCATTGCCTTCTCCGGAATATGCACATAGGGATGCGTAATTAACTTCTGGAGTCCCCCTCCTGTGCTTAGCACCAAAAGTTGCTCCAGATGATTTTCTGTAGATTCTGATGTTTCGATTTCTACTCTCCACCCCAGATCTCCCTGGAAAGCTCAGAGAGGTTAGGTCACTTGCCCCAAATCAAGTGGTAGCTATGGTAGGCTTTAACCGAGACAGCCTAGCTCTGAGCCCTGGCTTTTACTTGCTCTGTGGGATTTGTGCTGTACCCTTTCCTATATCTACCAGCAGGAGGCACCAGAGGCCAGACTGTAGCTGCTTGCTCCTCTGCATGGGGAGGGCAGAGTCAGGGTCTGAGACTCTGGTTTTTTTTTGTTTTTTTTTTTAATTGAAGGATAATTGCTTTACAGAATTTTGTTGTTTTCTGCCAGACCTCAATATGAATTAGCCATAGGTATACATATGTCCCCTCCCTCTTGAACCTCCTCCCCATCTCCCTCCCCACCCCACCCCTCTAGGTTGATACAGAGCCTCTGTTTGAGTTGCCTGAAACATACAACAAATTCCCATTGGCTCTCTGTTTTGCATATGGTAATGTTAGTTTCCGTGTTACTCTCTGCATACATCTCACCCTCCTCCCCTCTCCCCGTGCGCATAAGTCTGTCCTCTATGTCTGTTTCTCCATTGCTGCCCTGCAAATGAATTCTTCACTACCATCTTTCTAGATTCCATATATATGTGTTAGTATATAATATTTATCTTTCTCTTTCTGACTTACTTCACTCTGTATCATAGGCTCTACTTTCATCCACCACATTAGAACTGACTCAAATGTGTTCCTTTTTATGGCTGAGTAATATTCCATTGTGTATATGAACCACAACTTTTTTGTCCATTCATCTGTCAATGGACATCTAGGTTGCTTTCATGTTCTAGCTATTGTAAATAGTGCTGCAATGAACAGTGGGGTACATGTGTCTTTTCAGTTTTGGTTTCCTCAGGGTATATGCCCAGGAGTGGGATTGCTGGGTCATGTGGTGGTTTTGTTTGTGGTTTTTTAAGGAATCTCCATACCGTCTTCCATAGTGGCTGTATCAATTTACATTCCCACCAACAGTGCAGGAGGGTTCCCTTTTCTCCTGAGACTCTGATTTTTGCCTTCGTCATATCCACCGTGCAGCAGCTCAGCTTGTCCAGACTCTCACAGATGTGCAGGGTCCAGCCCGCTGTGTGTCCCCAGGCTGGGGCCTGTTCCTCTTTGATCCAGAGACTGAGTGTGCATGCTAAGTCGCTTCAGTAGTGTCCGATGCTTTGCAACCCTATGGACCATAGCCCTCCAGGCCCCTCTGTCCATGGGATTCTCCAGCCGAGAATACTGGAGTGGGTTGCAGGGCCTTCTCCATGGGATCTTCCTAACCCAGGGGTTGAACCCTCATCTCTTGTGTTCCCTGCTTGGCAGGCGAATTCTTTACCATTAGCACCACCTGGGAAGCCCAGAGACTGAGAGGTAGAATCGTATCCTCTTTTCAGAGAGGCTGTGATCTCCCGGAAGCGGCTGGGCTGCAATGGACTGGGCCCCTCAGACCTGCCTGGGAAGCCCTTGGCAAGGCTGGTGGCTCCACTGGCTCCTGACACCCAAGGTAAGGGCTGGGAGCTGGGCAGGGGCAGGGAGGGACTGTGGCCCCTGCTCCCCAGACCATACCTGTCTTCTATCCCTGTCTCCATCTCTCTGTCTCCTTCTTTCTCTTGCTCTGTGTTTCCAGCAAACCCATCATCTAATTCTCTCCCTATTGTGCTACTAACCTCTCTGAGCCTCAGTTTCCTGATCTGTAAAATGGGAACAACAGAACCTGCCTTGAGGGGGTGTTGCTTGTGCTGGTGGTTAGATGGGCTGAAGTTGTCACGCTCTCTGTCACTCTCTGTTTTTCTTTCTTTTCCTCTCCATGCCCCCTGTCCGCATGTCTCTCTGCTTCGTGTCTCAGTCTCTCTAGGTCTCTGTCCTCTGTCTCGAGGTGGAAAGTGCACAAGACTGGGAGTCAGGAGACCTGACTTGCTGTGTGATCTTGGGCAAGTCACTTCCCCTTTCTGGACCTCAGTTTCCCATCTGTAAAATAGGGGTGCTCAGCCTTAACCTGCCTCCCTCCATCCCAGGGTTGCTGGGAGGATCATGAGAAGGTTGCCAAGAGCGGGGGTTTCCTTCTACGCAGGGGTTGTTGCTGTGGTCATTTTTGTCACTGCCTCAGGACCCATCTCTCTGTCTCTCTGGGTCTCTGGGTCTCTCTGTGTCTCTGTCCCAGCCTCTCCCTGTCTGTGTCTTCGTCTCCCTCCCTGGGTCCTGGCTCAGTACCTCTGAGCCTCACTGGCCCCACGGGACCACCTCATTGCCCTCTCCCCCTCAGTGCTGGTCATACCGCTGGTGGACAAGGAGGCCGGGGCTGTGGCAGCTGTCATCTTGGTAAGAGCAGTTGTGGGTGGGATGGGGAAGAGAATAGGGGAGGAAGAAAGGGGGGGAGCACTGGACGGAGCTGGGGTGTGTGTGTGTGTGTGTGTGTGTGTGTGTGTATGTGTGTGTTGAACAGCAAGTTGGGGTGGAGATGGGGGAAACGCAGGTCTGGGAGGAGTCTGGGAGGAGCCCTCTGCCCTACCTTGAATGGGCAGGATGAAGCTGCCTGCCCATCAGCAACTTGTGGAGGGATGTGCAAGCCCCATCTGGACTCTTACCTGGTGGAGCCTTGACACAGCTCTGACCAAGACATCCTTCAAGACGGGTTGGGGGCAGTGTCCCAAGAGGCCATGCATGCAGCCAAGTGGGAAAGGACCGAGTGACACTGAGGAGGGATGTGCAGACACCACCGACCGGACTGAGAAATGTGGGAAAGCCAGTCAGAGATGGGGGTGACTGGAGCTGGGAGGCTTGAGGAGAGGAGGCCCCTGGAGCAGGGCTGCCTGGGAAGGCGTCCAGCCCCAGCCAGACCCACATCCGAGGCTGGGACAGATGCCAAGCAACAGGGCGGGCTTCCTGGGGCGGGTGACTGGAGGGGAGGGGGCCTCAGCTGGAAGGAGGGTCGCTGCTGGGTGGAGGGAGTTGAGCCGGCGGCACCCAGAGCCAGGGCCCCTCCTGCTCTCTGCTGCCCCCTCGCGGAGCTCCCCGCTTTCGGCTCCCCCTGTGGGGTTGGGTGAGCTTTGCGGGGTCCCGGCTCTGTGTTTCCTCCAATCTCTTAGGACTGGACACAGGTTTTGAGGGTCCGTGGGGAAGTGCACCCTCAAAATCTGTGTCCAGTCCTTAGAACCGAAGGGTTAGCGCCCTCAAATCGCCGTTATTAGGGCTCGACTTCCGCGGAGGGGACCACCGCCTCGGTTTAAGGGCGCGGACAGATAAATGAGCCGGTCTCGGAGCGCCCGCCGGGGGACTCCTCCCGAGCTCATTAAAACGAAATTAAAGGTTTCCGAGGCGCCTGACCTTTCCCGAGCTGCTGGCGGGGGAGGGCGATGGGCGCGGGGGGCGGCCACGGGGAGAGGAAGGAAGGGACACTTGGCTTGGTCTTCTCGGAGCCCCATCTGCCTGATGGAGGGGGAGGCGGCCCCCTTGGTTTCTCCCGCAAGCTGCTCCGCCACCCCCAGCTCCTGTTCCCGCAGGGAAAGGATCTGCCGTTGGCACCCAGCTCTCAGCGCCGCTTGCTTCCCTCCTCTGGTCCCCATCTGTCCCAGAGCTGGTCGCTTGGAGGAGGACCTGGGTTAGGCACGCTGTGCAGAGGTGGGGCGTGGGAGGCGATGGCTTGGTCGCCCACCTCTGTTGAGGGAAAGGGGTCTGGGGTGCCAAGTTCCTAGAAGGACTTCCTGTGTCGGGGGCTGTGAGGGCTGGGCTAGTAAGGAAGCAGCTCCTACAATGGCAAGATGCTTGGAAGGTTGTTGTCTTGTGGACGGGAAGAAGGATGATTGCTGTGAGCGCTGTTCACCGTGGCTCATGTCTGACCAGGAGTTCAGGCTTCAGCCTTCTCCTGGGGGTAGGAAAGGCTCTGTGTGTTGGCAACGGGGATTGGTCAGATCACTTAAATTTATGGCACCCAAGCAAAACTCTGCTCTGGGCCCTGCCTGCCCCAGGACAGGTGCTGAGGCAGAGAGAGGAGTCGGACTCATTCCTGCCTTCTAGAACCTCAGTCCCGGGGAAGGCAGGGCCACCCTCAGACCACTACTGGCCAAATGAAATAATGCTGGAGGGCCAAGGGGTGCCTCACAGTGGAGACTTTGGGACGTGGCAGGCGGGGAACAGGCAGAGAAGAAGGGATAGGATATTCTAGGACCAGCATGAGCTGAGTCAGGGTGATGGAGTGTGGAGGGGAAGAGTGTGACACAGCAAGGCTGAGGAGTGGGGTGCGTGCTGGTGAGCAGGATGCTACCTGTGGCTGCCAGGAGTTCCTGACTGCTGTCTGCTCACCTCCTCAAACACCCTGGGCAGTGAGGAGCTCTTGAAAAGTATTTGGATTATTTGCAATCTTCCTCTCCTCCAAGCCTGGCCCTTCCTACTCAAGTGGAAATGTTCTTCTCCAGGACATCCCCTCCCCAGAGCATACAGGTCTGACACATCCTGTCTGGCTGATCCTGTCTGGCTGCTCCATGCCCCTCCCTGCCCTATGCTCCTGGGGCCACAGGATCTCACATCCTCTGAGAGACAGCATAGGCATCCCCAGACCTCGCCACTGCTGCCAGATCCCAAGGACTAAGGTTCTAGAGGGTAAAGGGAGTACCCAGGGCAGATCACTTGGGAGGGCTGACTCACCAGCTCCTCCCTTAACAAGCCCCATTCCCCTCTCTGGGTCTCTGCTCTTGTATTCATCATCCCTCCATCCATCCACTCACCCATCCATCAATTGAAGGCATATTTCTTGAGCACCGCCAGGCACTGTGCTATGCGAACATAGCAGCAGTGACCGAGACAGACCAGACGGGCCCTGCCTTCACAGACTACACAGTCTGGAGGGGTGAGGGCACCGGACATTAAACAAATGAGCAAAACAAAGAGAGAACTGCAAATGATGGCAAGTGACAGCAAGGAAACCTGGGAGCCCTGCAAGGAATATTGGGGCCTGATAGAGATGGGGTCAGCAGAGGGCTCTCTGAGGGACATGCCGTCCTGCGCAGAGCTCTGGGCTCCTGCAGCTCGCAGCTTGGGTGACTTGATTGCAGATTCTTTGCAGAGTCTTTGGCTCTGCTCTTCGATTCTGGGATAATAAGTCCCATTGAGGAGCAGGGAGCCTTTGGTCTCTGGCATTTGATGTGTGATTTGTGCCCACTCTTTCTCTGAGCTGTGCCAGCTGTACCAGTTCCTTACTTGGGGGAAGGGGTGTCCTTTAGCTCTGTTGAACTTGGTGAGGGGGTGGGCCTTTGCTGGGCTTTCAACCTTCTCTGCCGCCCTGGTCCCTACTCCTGAGAGCTCCCACTGGGTCGTAGACCCGCCCCCTAGTTAGCAAGAGTAGGTACAATTGTGCGTTCTGTTGGTGGGCAAGGAGCCGTGTGTGTGTGTGTGTGTGTGTGTGCGTGCGTGTGTGTGTGCTGATTATGTTTGCTTATCGGGAGGGGGCAGGGATGGGCAGAAGCGTGTGCATGGCTCTCCAGTATGTGAACTCAAGTATCCTGTGTACAGGTGTGAATGAGCACGTGTGCATGGTAGTCACTGTGAGTGTGTGGATGTCTTTGCACTGTGTATGTGTGCAGGTATGCACATGCCTGATATCTCTATGGGACAGTGTGTGTGTGTGTGTGTGTGTGTGTGTGTGTGTTGGGGGGCACTGAGGGTCTCCATGAAAGTGTGCCCTGTGTTTGTGCACGTGGTGGCTGGGATGGGCGGAGGCAGCCCACGAGGCATGCAGGGAGGGGCAAGCCCAGCAGGTGGAGAGGACTCAATGATTCCTTCCTTCCCTCCAGCCCTCTGAGGCTCGTTCAACCTCCCAGCTCTGACCTGGGACCAGGCTATTTTGCCAACCCCACAGCCCTAGAGGGGTCCCAACCTTCCCTTTTTCTGAGAGATGAGTCCAGGTGGCAGGAACAAGAAGGATGTCCTCCCCCATCTACTAATAGTAAAATGCCAACATGTTTCTATAAACCATATGCAAATGAGCCATGCTCCCAGCCCCTTTCAACAACCTGTCTTATGGGAATCATAGATGGAGCCTCATCTGGAGCCTAACCTTCCACACCATTGGTGGCCCAGGCCTCTTCCGGGTCTTCCTGCCTCGAGTATTGCTCTGTCCAGTTCTCCCTACCTCGTAGACCATGGTCTGCAGATGCTAAAGTCTGCCCTGAATCCCCAGTACAACCAAGTTAAAGTCCAATTCCTTAGCCTTGCTCTCCCCCTGTACCACGGACGGCACCCCTGCCTGGGTCCTCAGCTCCTCATACCACCTACTACCCAGCAGCCTCCTGCCTGCAGCATCCTCTCTGGGCTCTGCTTGTCTTCCCAGACTTCAGTGCCAGTTTTGGAAGCTCCCCAGGTGCCCTCCCCCTCTGAGCTCCCACAGCCTTTAAGTTCCCACCCAGTCAGTCTGCCCTCTTCTTCCCCAGGTATGAAGTTCTATACCCCCCTCCATCATATCGCCCTCCTCCATCCCCCCCACCCCCCCAGCCAGGCTGTGAGCTTCCTGAGAACCTGCTGGTCTCCTCCTCTCCATCTGCTCCTGGCAGGGGACCTAGAACAGAGGCAGGCAGGCAGGGGCTGCTGAGTAGTGGGGGGGATGAAGGAGGGGACCCCAGTGCAAGCACTGTGGGAAGTCCCGCAGGTGGTGAGCAGCTCTGAGTAGGTGTCCGGAAGCTGGTGACGCAGGTGGGGAGCTTTGCTGTCAGGGCCTGCAGTGCAAACCACCGCCCCCACCATTTTCTTCACCAAGCACCCAAGCAGAGGTGGGAGAAGAGACTTCACAGAGGATGAAAGATGGGCGGAGGGGACTCCAGGTGGCTGACACAGAGAAGTTGGAGAGGGACAGGACAAGGGGTGGGGTGATGAAGATGGATCTGGAGAGGGGAAGATGTGGGCAGAGAAGGGGAGGGAATGGGCAGTGCTATCCCAACTTTGCCATTTTCTGCTCTGTGACCTTGGGCAAGTCACTCAACCTTTCTGGGCCTTCCGTCTGAAAGATGGAAGCTTGACTTACAGGCTGGTGAGAATCACATGCAAGGCAAAGTACCTTGTCACTCCATTGATTCATTCCTTCATTTATCCATCCATTTTCCCGAGTTCCTTAGGCACAACAGATGTATTGTACATGGTGGGCTTCTTCCCCTATCCCAGACTTAGGGTTGGCTCAAATCCCAACTCAGAAAGGATGGAGCTGGGAGGCTGAAGTTAATAATACTGATTCTATCATCAGGGCCTGAAAAGCTCCATAGACTGAGAGATGGAGAGGGGGTCCAAGGTCACCCCCTGTCCCTCACTATACACCTGGCTTGTGCTATAGATGGGACAGTGGCTGAAAAGTCAGAGATCAGAAAAGTTCCACTTCTTTGGATTAGCCCTTAAAAGCTTCCTGGAGGAGGGGATTTCCCAGCCATCTGCTTGGTCCGAGGATGGACTTATCATTGAGGCCACAGACTGGAGTGTGTATGTGTTGGTGGGGACAGGTGTGTGTCAGGCATAGGGAGGGCGCTCTGGTAGAGACAAGAGGCTAGGGGAGGTCACAGCTGGTTCCCCTCTCTCTCCCCTCCAGGTGCACTGTGGTCAGCTGAGTGACAATGAGGAGTGGAGCCTGCAAGCTGTGGAGAAGCATGTAAGTGGGGGTAGGGCTGGGGTAGGATAGGGGATGGGGGCTGCTGAAGACCCTCATCACAGCTGATGGGAAGATGATCTGGCCAGGGAGATGGACAGAGCTGGGTTCCAGGGTCGCACTTTTGGGCTGTGTGACCTTGAGCAAGTCACTTAAGCTCTCTGAGCCACAGTTTTACATCTGAGAATCAGGATAAGGATAGCACTGACCTACTTAGAGTACTAGTGATATTAGGCGAGTCAGATACTTTGCCACCTGACTCATTTGAAAAGACCCTGATACTGGGAACGATTGAAGGCAGGAGAAGGGGACGACAGAGGATCAGATAGTTGGATGGCATCACCGATTCAATGGACATGAGTTTGAGTAAACTCTGGGAGTTGGTGATGGACAGGGAGGCCTGGCATGATGTGGTTCATGGGGTTGAGGAGAGTCGAACACGACTGAGCGACTCAACTGAACCGAAGAAGGAATATCTACATAATGATACTGAGGCTCTTCCTTGAGATTATGATTTTGTGACTTTAACAAGAACTCAACGACAACGACTCCCCATGGGTTCTAGAGACAGAGCAATCTGACCCTGTTCTTGCCTTGGAAGAGTCTGGGGGCTAGGGGTGGAGACAAACCCAGTATTTATCTGATCATGGACCGAGGGACTCTCCGGGGAAAGAGGGAGCCCACTGGAGTGTGGGGGTGGAGGGCGATGGCACCGCAGGCAGAGGGAACAGCTCAAACCAAGGCTAGAGTCCCAAGGTGGCGAGGGCGATAAAGGTGGGGGGTGTGGCTTGCTGACCGCTCCGCCCGCCCCAGACCCTGGTGGCCCTGAAAAGGGTGCAGGCCTTGCAGCAGCGCGAGTCCAGCGTGGCCCCGGAAGCGACCCAGAATCCTCCGGAGGAGGCAGCGGGAGACCAGAAGGGTGGGGTCGCATACACAGACCAAGACCGAAAGATCCTGCAGCTTTGCGGTGAGGACCTGGCCGCTGCGGGGAGGGGCGGGGCGCGAACCTGTGAAGGCGGAGCCACGGGTGGGAAGGTCCGTGGGTGGGCGGGGCCTGCGGCTGGGGCGCGGCCGGGGGCTGGCTGGCACAGCAACTGAAGAAGAGATCCTGAACTGGGTGGGAGGTGGAATTGGAGGGTGCACGCCCTTGGGGGAAATCTGTGGGCCCTCTGTCTGACTCCTGCCCCGCCATCGCAGGGGAGCTCTACGACCTGGATGCATCTTCCCTGCAGCTCAAAGTCCTCCAATATGTGAGTCCCTGTGCCCCTACCACTGTGTTCCTCCCGGAACGGAAGTCCTCTTGAGCTTCCATCTCAGTACAGATTCAGATGTCCTCTCTTCTCCACTTACCTGCGAGCCTCAGAAAGGCAAAGGGTGGGGAGTGGGGATCTCCCAGATGCGAGGTCAGCCCCTCGCTGTGTCCCTCCCTCTCAGCTGCAACAGGAGACCCAGGCATCCCGCTGCTGCCTGCTGCTGGTATCCGAGGACAATCTTCAGCTCTCCTGCAAGGTGAGGGCCCAGAGCCACTGTGGGGCAGGGAGAGGGACCTGGGTCTCTGAGAGGAAAAACCTTGTCTGTCCTTTAACCAGCCCACGTCGTTCTGCCCATCAGGTCATTGGAGATAAAGTACTGGAGGAAGAGATCAGCTTTCCGGTGAGTCCTGTGTCTGTCCCCTGTGTTGGAGTCTGCAGAAGCAGTTAAAGTGGACCAGGTATTCCTGGGATCTGCCCATTGAGACTGGAATCTACTAGAATCTCTTGGAATCTGATGGAATTATCTGGACCTTCAGATCTACTTAGAAACGTTATGAGAGATCACAACCTCTCATGATCAGGATCCCTTAAGAGAAATCACTCACAATCTACAGAAAGGTTTACTTGGGGCCAGGTCACTTCTGTTGAAGTATCTCTGGGCTTGGCTCTCTTAGAATCCATTAGGATCAGTGAGAATCCTTGGATTCTGCTTTTTTCTCTCCTAGTTAGGGAAGACCCTTAAGTCCTTCATAGGGGATTCTGGTCTAGAGCCTACTCCCCCCACCCCCTACCCCCACTCTTCAATGTTGACTCCATCCACGATTTGGACTGACTGAAGAGGTAGTTGAAACTTCCAGACTTGATGAGGGGAGAGGTCTCACATGGCCTGATCTTGGGAAGAGTTGGGCCCTGACTGGCTCTCCGTACTCCCTCAGTTGACCACAGGACGCCTGGGCCAAGTGGTGGAAGACAAGAAGTCTATCCAGCTGAAAGATCTCACCTCCGTAAGCCATGGCCTGGCTGGACCAGGGGAGGAGACAGGGGAGAGCCCTCTGCCCAGTCCCCAGGGCCAGGTTCTCTGGGCCTGGGCAACCTAGGAATAGGGGAGACAAGACCCGGGAACTTTCTCCTAGCCCACCCTGTGTCATAGCACTTCCCACCCTGCCTGAGCCCTTCAGACCCTCCTGTTGCAGAGTGTGGTGGAGGGCGTGGGAGGGAAGCATGTTCTTCCTTCCCTGCCCTGACTTGCCTCCCCTCTTGCTTCTCCTTTGCAGGAGGATATGCAACAGCTGCAAAGCATGTTGGGCTGTGAGGTGCAGGCCATGCTCTGTGTCCCTGTCATCAGCCGGGCCACTGACCAGGTCGTGGCCCTGGCCTGTGCCTTCAACAAGCTCGGAGGAGACTTGTGAGTCTGGGTGAAGGGATGTGGGTCAGGAGATGGAGCTGAGAGGCTGGGCGGGACTTGACTCGGGTAACAGTGTAGGAAGGGTACTGGGCAGGGGGTGATATTCTAGCAGTGGTGGGTTGAATGGTTTGTCTGTGTAAGAGATTGAGATTATGAGAGCAATAGACCCTTATTGCTGCTCCACTGGGCTTTGTAAAATCATGCTGAGGTCCAAACAAGTTCCCCTTCTCGTTTCTACTTCCTACAGTTTGGATTATCCATGTTTTGGTACTGGCCTTCCCCCGACTTGCCATCCCTGTATTAGCATTTCTGCTGGTAACTGATGGAGGAGCGATGTGCTCTAGGATGGGTGAACTCTCTGGGACCCCCAGAACATCACTGACGTTGTGGACAGTGGCTCAAGGGAATAGGCATGAGGGTGGGGCTAAGCTGAGGCTCTTCAGAGGCATTGATAGGCAGCTGTAAGAATCATGTGAAACAGAAGGGTGGGCAGGACAAGAGTCAGGTACACAGGCTTAGTCAGGAAGTATGTCTCAAGAACTGAGGTCAGATTTGGGGTATGGAAGTGGTATCACAGATTTCATGTTCCTGCACCAACTCATTAATTGCTGCCTGAAGCATTGTATTAGTTTAGTGAGAAACAGTGCTGTGATTAGCCACATCTGTCCTGGGGGCACATTCAGGATGTGAATGCTGCCACACTTGGTCCAGCATGCCCAGCAGTAGGGAGTAGTGGGCAGGTGAGGGGTTGCATTCTGATTCCAGGATGCAGAGATGCCGGGGTCCAGCCCCGGCAGGATCCAGGGAATTCAAAGGGGAGACAGCTTCGGCAATCAGGATACGATAGAATTAAAGATATAAAAAGTGGTTAAATAAGGATAGCTCAGTGAGAAAATTCAGTGGAGAAAAGAGGCTGAATAACTTGGTTTACCTGGAAAGCCAATAAAATTCCAAGACAAGGAATTTGCATCACCTACGTAGGCTGCAGGCGTCCTCCCAGTCTCCCGAAGGAGAGGAGACACTAAGGCCTCCCTGGTCAGATCTTAGAAGCCCAGGCAAAATTAGTAGGCTTGACGAGCCTCCACGCTCCAGATGGGAATTCAGCCAGAAGGTGAGAGAAAGAACGACATGGGGAGACCAAAGCTTCGGTGAACAAGGCCCGCACTTTATTTTCCAAAGTAGTTTTTATACCTTAAGTTGTGCATAGAGGATAATGGGGGAAGGGGTAGAGTCAGCAGTAAGCCAGGCTTTCTTCCTGCAAACTTATCATATGCAAAAGTTTAGGTGATTTACATCATCTTCTGGCCAGGAGGACTGTTAACATTTTATGATCCTTTCTTCAGAAAACTTATTTTTCTCTAAAGGTGATTATTCTAAAGTCAGGCGCCACCCTCCAAAAGCATTAGATAAAGTTGCATTCCAACAGGGCAAAGGTGTGGTGGGCTATAACAAGAAAAGAATTAACTCAAGGGTCCAAGGTTATAAACATTAAAGCTACTACTTACATTCCTATACACCAATTATATTAATCAGTACACTCCCAGGGACACAGTAGGTAAGGGATATGGAAACTTAGCAGAAACATTGGCCCAACAAGTGAAAAACCTTTCACCAATACAATTTCTAATCAATCTTTTAACTGCTCAAAGGAATCTGTATTTAGGCATTTTGAACATCTCATGCCTCTCACAGTTGGGAGGCTGTGAACAATCACATGTGGCTGGAAGAACCTGTTCAGGCAGGCTAGAGGACCTCCAAAGGAGTTTGTGGGTTGAAACACTTGTCACACACAGGAACTTTATTAATTGGAGCTGTAAGTTAACTCTTATTTCAGAGAGAGGTGGTGGGGGACAGCCCCCTGTAAAGTCAGAGGTGTAGGTGAGAGCACAAAGCAGTAAAGTAGGCAGACTCTGGTTTTGGGGGTAGATGCTCTAGAATTTCCAGGGGGACTCCTGAGGCTCAATCCCGCCTTTGCGTATGCCAAGCCTCCTTCCTCATGACCTTTGCCACGGGTGGAGTTCCTCACTCTGGCGCCTGGCACAGAGAGATGCTGACAAGATGCTTGGCCCCTGGGGCCCAAATTGGCAAGCTGGGTTTGAGGCCTCAGAGCTCCTGCAGGAAGTGGAGACTGGAGATGTTGGGACTAGAGAGGGGTCAGAAGCCCAAGGATAGTGTCTGCAGGGGTGGAGCAGAGATCTGGGAGTCAGGTCTGAGTAGCAGGACCTGCCAGCCTGGAGGCCTGGGGAAATGAAGACAGGAACAAGGCAGGACTAATTGAGGCAGGGAGGATGGGGGTCTGTGTCATGGGGAATGGTGAGCATCCTGGTGTGGGAGTATTTGTGCCACTCAGTGAGCACACATTGAATACCTAGTGTGTCTGACCCTGTGCTGGCTGGATGGCCTTGGGTAGGCCTTTTGGGAGGGAGAGTGCAGAGTGGGAAGTCCAGCAAGGGTTGTGGCCTCTGGCTGCCAGCCTGGGTTCTGAGATGGTCCTGGACCTGGAGGAGAGGAAATAGAAGGGAAATGAGATGGGAACTGGGTGACAGCCTTGAGGCTCAGGGCAGAGACAAGGTCATCTCTAGGTTCCACATCTTTCAGGGAGTAAGTGCTGAATAATTGCATGAGCCAAGGTGGTGCTCAGCTCAGAGCAGGCACTGTAGAGAAGCATCCTGGAAGCCTGAGAACATCCCTTCATCTGGGAGTGCGATGAGGCTGGTGGCAGAGGAAGAGGTACATTTAAGACTTTAGCAGACACTTTGCAAACATCTCCCCCGTACCAGGCTCTGCATTGGATAGGGGGTGATACAGTCAGAGTTCAAGACTGGCTTCAAGACTTGATGTTTATTTTTAGGGCACAGAGCGGGGACGGTGGGAAAGGTATTCTAGGCAGAGCGAACAGTGTGAGAAAAAGCATGAAGGTATGAAAGAGCCTGAGGTTTTCTCAGAATGATGAGCATCTTACTGTGGCTGAGGCTGAGATGCCCATAGAATAGGGGAGAGAGGTGGGTGGGACCAAATGAAGGGGCCTGAAATGGAGTGGGAAGGAAGGTGGGGAGACAGACACAGCACCGTGGGGATTGGGGTCTAGACCCGAATCACTGGATGGCAAGCATGAGTGGGGGATACCCCAGCAGAGAGGAGTGCTGCAGGTAGCCCCCAAATGGGGAGGGGTCTTGGCAGGGAAATCTGGGGCTGAGAAATGGTCAGAGTCTCTGAGGAATACTCCATCTCCCTGTGATCCCCATCCAGAGAGGCTTACCCACGTCCACAGCCCAGGTCCCGCCCCAGCCCAAGTCCCACAAAGCTCCCTGGTGATAAATCATTGGGTGGCCAGATTGAATGACCTCCTCAGGACTTCAGGCCCATCTTGTCTGATGCCCGCCAGCTCCATGAATATGATATGGGCACTGCCCTGCCCACAACCACCTCAGGACTTGTGGAGGCACCAAATCGGGGCCTGCAGGTTCCAGGGAATGGAGGACAGTGTAGGAGCTGGATGAGACAGGGCAGTGCCACCGCCCCTCCCTGAGGTTGGGGGAGAGGGGCAGGAGAACACATTGCCTGCGGTTGGGCGAGTCTCCAGTCTGAGGGGAAAGACTCAGCCTCAGTCTGGGTAAATCTGAAGTCAGAGGAGGGAGACTTTGAGAAGTTTCTGGCTTTGAGAAGCAATAGTCTGAGGAGGAAAACACATTTGGGGCAGAGGAGGATTAGAGCCCACTCCCTAGAAGCCCCCCAACTCTGAGGCGGAAGCTGGCCCAAGCCGCCTGGGTGGTGAGCGGCCCCAGCAGAGGAGGGTGAGGTGAGCTGGTGGGTTTCTGGGTGGGCTTTCTGGAGGGACGGAGGTGAGGCGGAGTGGGGAGAGCAGTCTGTGGTCTGTCCCTCTGCGGCGACCCCCACCACCCGACCCTGGCAGGTTCACAGACCAGGACGAGCACGTGATCCAGCACTGCTTCCACTACACCAGCACAGTGCTCACCAGCACCCTGGCCTTCCAGAAGGAGCAGAAGCTCAAGTGTGAGTGCCAGGTGCGTGGCCTGCCTTGACTGCTCTCGGGGGCCAATTCCCCCAGCTCTCAGCCCCAGAGAGTCATCCACAAGGGAAAAGCCCATGGGTTTTGGGGCCAGTGGTGGGGAGACTACCTAGGCCCCTGGAAGTCTCTTAAAGAGGAGAACTGGAGCTCTTCAGGATGGCACCTCTGGCTGCAGGCCCAGTATGCGATCGCCCTCTAGTGTTCGGATTGGGCATCACAACAACATCTGGATGGCTAGAGTCCAAGGGGACCGAACACGGGATGCTCAGGTTTCCTGCTCACCCTCCCTGTGACTAGAACTCCCACTCCTTCCCTTAGAGCCAAATGATACAATTAGACTCTCTCAGTCTCCGGCTTGTCCCGCGAGCCCTAGGGAAAGAATGAGAAGACCCTCAGGCTGACGGAGGCAGGGGGCTGGAGAGGGTGAACCCCTGCAACCTGATTCCCTGTGATCTCCTTTTTCTCCATTCCAGGCTCTTCTCCAAGTGGCGAAGAACCTCTTCACTCATCTGGGTGAGTGCACTGCCCTCCTCCATGCCTGGCTATGGGGTGGGAGTCGGGGGACTGGTGTTTCGAGGAGGGGAGGCAGGCAGGCTTGTCAGCACTCCAGCCTGGTCTCACCACAGTCCCCCATGCTTCTCCCTCCCGCAGATGACGTCTCCGTGCTGCTCCAGGAGATCATCACAGAGGCCAGGAACCTCAGCAATGCTGAGATGTGAGTGAATCCACCCAGGAGTAGGGAGAGAGAGAGAGAGAGACCCTGGCCCTCAGTCATCACCTCTCTTTTCCTCCCCTCTTTATTCCCCCCTCTGTTGTCATCGTAATTTATTTGGCTTGCACAGCATGGGGGATCTTAGTTCCCCGAGCAGGGACTGAACCCACGCTCCCTACATTGGAAGCATGTCGTCTTAACCACTGAACCACCAGGGACGTCCCCTCCATTGCCTTCCTGTGGGACCCATGTCTTGCGTGATTTTTTATTTCATGCTTGTGTCCCTCACTAGATTGTAACATCCGATGACAGCAGGCACGCTGCTTGCTTTGCAGGCCGTGGGTCCTCAGCTCTTAATACAGTGTCTGACTGAGCGACTTCACTTTCACTTTTCACTTTCATGCATTGGAGAAGGAAATGGCAACCCACTCCAGTGTTTTTGCCTGGAGAATCCCAGGGACGAGGGAGCCTGGTGGGCTGTCATCTATGGGGTCACACAGAGTCGGACATGACTGAAGTGACTTAGCAGCAGCAGAAGCTGGTACATGGTAGGTGCTAGCAAAAAAAAAAAAAAATTATCCATCTTAACTAATGTCTGGAGTCGGCTAGCCCTGAGGAGAGTCTCACCATAGGTCACTCCCTCCCGGCCTCAGAAATCTAGGCTTCACCTCAAGTCCTGAGATTTGAGGGGTGGTCACAGAGGGGTGTCAGGGCCCTGTGGACCAATGCCATCTCTCCACAGCTGCTCTGTGTTCCTGCTGGATCAGAACGAGCTGGTGGCCAAGGTGTTCGATGGGGGTGTGGTGGAAGATGAGGTGAGGCAGGGCTGTGTGGGGGAGGGTGTGGCCGTGGTCCTGGGGGCCAGGAGTCCTCGGGGGAGCAGGCCCTACGTTTGATCGTCCGCTCTGTGACCGGCCACTAACCCTTCTCTCAACTCCATTCCTGCCCCGGCAGAGCTATGAGATCCGCATTCCCGCTGACCAGGGCATCGCGGGTCATGTGGCGACCACCGGCCAGATCCTAAACATCCCAGATGCTTACGCACATCCGCTTTTCTACCGAGGCGTGGACGACAGCACCGGCTTCCGGACGCGCAACATCCTCTGCTTCCCCATCAAGAACGAGAACCAGGGTGCGGGTTGTGGTGGCTCCGGAAGAGGGCTGGGGCGGGGCCTGAAAGGATGGGGCGGAGCCGAGCAGAAGGTCCACAAGCCGTCTCTACCACCCTAGCATCCCCGGGCCGAAGGGATGGGGTTTCCCAAGCCTGTGATGTCCCTTGAGGATACCCTGGGAGGACAGATCATCAGACACGTCCACTGGCTCATCTTAGCTCCTCTTTGGTCCCCAGAGGTCATCGGTGTGGCCGAGCTGGTGAACAAGATCAATGGACCATGGTTCAGCAAGTTTGATGAAGACCTGGCTACAGCCTTCTCCATCTACTGTGGCATCAGCATTGCCCATGTGAGCGGGACAGGGGCAGGCCCATGCAGGACCCTCTGTTCTCTCCACAATGGCCCTCCTTGCTCTGTCCAGATGGGTTTGCGCCTGCCCCTGGGGCTCAGAGCCCTGCTGCTGGGTTGCTGTGCAGTCTTCAGTACCTACTGGTCACTTCTGGCCTCAGTTTCCCATCAGAAAATTGGGGATACTATTTCCAATCCTGTCCAGTTAGCCTCCTAGGACTATGTTTTATTTCCCCCTTTTCCGAAAGCAACCTCAACCTGAGCCCCTGTTTAGCTTCTTGTGGGGATTGTTGGGTCTCATTGTCCATAACTGGCAGCTCTGACCCGGGAATCTGACCCCTAGATCCTTAACGCTATCCCCCCTCCTTGCTTCTTTTTCTCCATTAGGGGCCTCAGGCTCCATCACTGAAGCTGGGGCAGGCTCAGGAGAGCATGCAAAGTGCTAGATCAAGTGCTAAGAGGCCCTGGGGAGGAGGAGTGAGGGCAGGTCTGGATGAAAGTTGGAGAGGGCTCCTTACTCTGGGCTGGACCTTGAAGGCTCAGACTAGGCCCAGCATGGGACAAGAGTTGGGGGAGGTTCTATCTGATCCCTTTGTCCTGGTCCTGGGTATTTCACAGCCACCTTGCTTGAGCCCTGTCTTTCCCTCTCTCCCCCACAAGTCCCTCCTATACAAGAAAGTGAATGAGGCGCAGTATCGCAGCCACCTTGCCAATGAGATGATGATGTACCACATGAAGGTGAGCCCTGCACAGAGCTTCTACCCTCCTTCTCAGGCCCCCAGGGTCCCCTGTAGTCCCCCTGTTCCTCCCCTAGCTCCATGAATCCTCTGGTGCCCAGGATCAGGCTGGGCTTTCAGATCACCCTCTCTTGAAGATAAGAGCAGTGCCTGGGCTTTTGCTCTCCTGTTCTCCTTCGGGGCAGCCTCTCTGCAAAGCAATTTCTGGTTCAGCCCCAAAGCTGGCAGCAAGACTCAGCCCAGCGGAGAGCATGGTTCACACCGGTGTTCCCCATGTCCAGGGATAATTCCCATCCTGGGAACTGCTGACAGCTGGGAAGCCCACTCAGGATCCTCCTGCAGCTCCCTTATGTACAGTGGTCCTGCAGTCCTAGGCAGTCCCATCCCCAGACCCTGTGCAGGACAAGCTGTCTGGAACTTTAGTTCAGAGTATGTGATGGTCATTGTTCATTTGAACATTTCGTCTCCTCTGTGTCCAAACCAAATGGCCCCAGACTTTGTGGCTGGGGTCAAAACTGTAACAGGAAGGATTGGCTCTGGGATGGTCCTCCCCAAAGAAGGAATCTTTGAGTTATTGTCTGTGGAAGGCCGCCATGGTGTCAAGAAAGGCAGGTGTCAACAAAGGCAGAGAACACCCTTTGACAAGGAGAGGCGGTTACAGATGAGGGTGGGCCCAGGCAAGGAGGCGCAGTAGGTTGGCTGCAGGATGGCGAGGGGAGGATGGTGTTCTCCTGCCCAGTGACAACCCATGGAAGACCCAACTGGGGTGCATTCTAGTGGGAGGTCCCCGCCACTGTGGGCATTTGAGGTTGAAGATGTTGGATGGGGTGGAGGCTGTCTTCTGATGCCCTGGCTGGTCCCCTCCAGGTCTCTGATGACGAGTACACCAAACTTCTCCATGACGGGATCCAGCCTGTGGCTGCCATCGACTCCAACTTTGCCAGTTTCACATACACTCCTCGCTCTCTGCCCGAGGATGACACTTCCATGGTGAGCCGGCTCACCCCGCCTGACTGTGGAGGACGGACAGCCAGAGATGGAAGTTAGATGTGCATAGGAAATTCCTGGCAGGACCGAGTCATCAAGAGATGGAGGGGGCATGTGGTCTGCCAGCGTGGGCCACAGGGCCTGCCAAGGGGCTGGACTGGAACCAACGATGGCCTCAGGATTGGCATCTCCCTCCCTGTTTTTCTAAGACTTTGTGGGAACTTGGTTCCAAGAGTTCTTAGATCTCCTGTTTCTAAGTTCATGGCTCCAAGAATGCTTGGCTGTACCATTTTTTGGTTCTCAAGTTTAAAAGTTCTAAGACTCCAACATTTTGGAGGCTTCAAGAAGGGCCAAGGTAAGGGGAGTGGGGTGCATCTTGAAACTGACAGTCTCTCTGATCCCTCCTTCTGCTCTGTCCAGGCCATCCTGAGCATGCTGCAGGACATGAATTTCATCAATAACTACAAAATTGACTGCCCGACACTGGCCCGGTGTGTACGCCCAGCCCTCCGCTCTGTGTGCCAGCAGCCCCGTCTCTGCCTCCCTTTGCCCTCTGCTCTCACATCCATTGCTCCCTGTGCTCTGGGAAGGACCTCTGAGGATGTCTAGGGGAGGCCCAGACTTGTAATGGTGGGAGGATCCACCAGTGAGAGGCAATTCACAGAACCTTGAGAAAAGAGAGGGAATGGGGCAGGACAGAGCCTGGAGGGCTTGCTGGAGGAGGAGAGCCTGAGGCCCATGTGCTGCCCTCTCCCCACCCCCAGGTTCTGTTTGATGGTGAAGAAGGGCTACCGGGATCCCCCCTACCACAACTGGATGCACGCCTTTTCTGTCTCCCACTTCTGCTACCTGCTCTACAAGAACCTGGAGCTCACCAACTACCTCGAGTGAGTGGCTGCCCCTGTGCCCATCTGGCAGCTGCTGGGGTCCCCTTCCTGGACACAGAACCGTACCTCCTGTGCGGCAGACTTTCCATGCATTGCCTCACAGGATCCTCTTAACAGCCCAGTGTGAAAGGTACAAGGCCTCTTTCCAAGATGGGGACGCAGGTTCCTGAGCCCCTGTGCAGGTGGTTCCCGGACATGTGTGGTCAAGAGCTCAATCACTGACCACGGAGCAGTTCCTCTTCTTATAGCCATCTCCTCCAGCTGGCCCTCCTGTGGAGGAGGGAGCTGTGGCTCACCTCCGTGTCCTCTGTCTCCTCCCAACCAGGGACATGGAGATCTTTGCCTTGTTTATTTCCTGCATGTGTCACGACCTGGACCACAGAGGCACAAACAACTCCTTCCAGGTGGCCTCGGTGAGACCCTGCCCTCCTCACAGTGGGCACCCTCCCCAGGGTGTCTGGGAGCCTCACCCCTCCAGCCTGAGGGGTGGCGGGAGCTCGTGAGACCAGGAGCCGGTTGAGAGACAGGAGGAGGCTCTCCCAGGCTATGGGAGATGCAGGAGTGCTGAGGGGGTGGGAGGAGCTGGGCTGTTCTGTGCCTAATATGCCTCTGGATGTCAGGAGTGATGGAGTTTTCTTTGGTTTTTCCAGAAATCTGTGCTGGCCGCGCTCTACAGCTCGGAAGGCTCTGTCATGGAGGTACCACCATTCTGCCCAGTATCCCCATCCCCATTGTCCCTTTAAGGCCAACGACTTATTAACATGAAGCTAGACTGTGGCCCGGCTCCTCCCCATGCCAAGCCCTGCTTTCCACCCAGACTGGGAGAGCTGCAGCACCCCCAGGGCACGTCTGACTCTTGTTCCCGATGAGCTTGGAAGGGTACCCATGTGGCTGGGGGTGCCAGTCAGGCTGCAGGTTCTGCCCGAGCCCAGGTTTGCCCAGGGAGGCCTTGTAGTTAGCCTGTTTCTCTTTGCATGTCTAAGGACACCCTGTGAAACCCCCTCTGCTCCCAGCTTGGCATGGGCTCCTTGTCCCGTCATGCTCAGTTTTGCCTGAGACTGATTTGTGTCTGCCCACCCCCAATGGAGCTCCTGGAGGCAGAAACAAAATCGGAGACATCTCTGAGTTCCCTGCATCTGGCACAGGGCTTGGCATGAGTGGAAACCAAACTTTCAAGGTTGCCTTGGCCCACTCTGCCCCCAACAACACCCCTCTGGAACTGCTCCTGCTTGCATGCCCCCAGAGACAAGGGGCTCGCTTCCTCCTGGGAGGCCTGGTGGCAGCCTGTCTCCTGCCCTCCACGCCCTGGGCTGAGTCGGCTCCTCCTCTGAGTGACAGCCCTTCAGCGTCAGAAGACAGGGGTCTTGCCCTCGCCTCATCACTGCCCTTCCCTGTCAGCATACAAATGTTTCCTGCATGAATTAGTGTCGAAGACTCCAAGGGATCATTTCAGATTCATTCCAGCTTGAGAGGCCCTCAGAGCTCACCTTATCGTGTCTGTCCGACTGACAGCTGAGGAATCTGAGGCTCAGACATGGCCAGGGACTTGCCCAGGGTCATATGGAGGGTCGAAACAGAGCACAGAAAGGGAACTGGCCCCCAGCCCTCGACTCCCCAGTTCTGCCTGCTCTGCTCAGTTTGGGGGCCAGGGCTAGGCTGGCTTGCTTCCTCCCTTGGGGTCAGTGAGGAGGAGCACCCCCACCCCAGCTGGGCCCCTACCACGCCTCTCCCCACAGAGGCACCACTTCGCTCAGGCCATTGCCATCCTCAACACCCACGGCTGCAACATCTTTGACCACTTCTCCCGGAAGGTGATGGGGCTGGGGGTGGGGGGCAGGGAGTGGGAGCTGGGAGCTGGCCTGATGTGGGAGAGGTAGACCCGAGGGGTGGAGGTTCCTGAGGTTTAGGGGAGTAGGGGATGGGGTGTCTGGGCCTTGACCCTGTACCCCCACCCCCACCCAGGATTATCAGCGCATGTTGGACCTGATGCGGGACATCATCTTGGCCACAGATCTGGCCCACCACCTCCGCATCTTCAAGGACCTCCAAAAGATGGCCGAAGGTGCCTGCCTCTAGCCTGGGTCTCTAGATCGGGGAAGGACCACCAAGAGGGGAACTCGCCTGGAGGGCACCCCCAGGGTTCAGACCCATCCCTTCCAACATCAGCCCACCAGGCAGACCCAGCTCTGCATCCCTGGCTCCCATCCAGGGTGCTGAATTCCCTGTGCCACTTTGGGATGGGCCCTGGGGCCTTGCTCTCAGGGACCCAGGATGCTGGGTTCCTCTCCTTGACCCTGTTCTCTCCCCGACAGTGGGCTATGATCGAACCAACAAGCAGCACCACAGCCTCCTTCTCTGCCTCCTTATGACCTCCTGTGACCTCTCTGACCAGACCAAGGGCTGGAAGACCACGAGGAAGATCGCGGTAAGTGCCACTCCTTGGGAAGGTGCAGGCTGTACACCCTGCCTGGCTCTGTGTGGCTCCTGCAGCCTGCACGCCCTCCCAGTGCTGAGCTCAGCCTGTGGGGAAGACAGAAACCCAGACCACCTCAGGTGACAGTGGAGAGATTGAGGGAGGGGACTGGACTCACCGGGGGGGTCACCCAGCAAATCAGTGAGTGGCTGGTGGAAGACGGGCCAGAACCCAGCCACCGTCCTCCTCCCAGGCCAGGGATGGTGAGGACGGGTCCTGAGGTCCCAGTGCCGCAGTTTGCCCCCTTGGGAATGGGCTATGGAGGAGCGTGGGCGGGTGGATCACACTCATAGGAAGTAATGAGAGTGTTGACCTTTCAGGAGCTGATCTACAAAGAGTTCTTCTCCCAGGGAGACTTGGTATGTGGGGTGCGACCTCAGGGTGCCCAGGTTGGGGGAGGGTTCCTAGCCCTAGATGTTTCTGGAGCATGGAGAGGGCCAGACAGGCCTGACGACTTGATGCCTGCAGGAGAAGGCCATGGGCAACAGGCCGATGGAGATGATGGACCGTGAGAAGGCCTACATCCCCGAGCTGCAGATCAGCTTCATGGAGCACATCGCAATGCCCATCTACAAGTGAGTGAGCTCAGGGGCCTGCTGGGGACACTGCCCAGGGATGGTGTGGGAGTGGGACGGGGCTGGCTGTGGCCATCACAGCAGACACAAGCGCTGCGCTGGCCTGGCCCTGCTCCACCTCATCCTCTCCTTGTCTCCGAGCACAGCCGTCTCTTGCTTTGCCCCTAAATGTACCGTTTGCTTTATCCTTGGTCCCTTATGGAAAGAGATGCTCAAGCTCTCCTTGAGCTTCCAATCTTATGCCTCATGCTCTTGTGGAAGTTCTACCTGTGGTCCAGCCCTGATATTTCTTGCTGCTCCCAGTCTGCCTTCTGACCTCTAAACCTGCCCCTATCCACCCCCAGGCTGCTGCAAGACCTGTTCCCCAAGGCGGCCGAGTTGTACGAACGCGTGGCCTCTAATCGTGAGCACTGGACCAAGGTGTCACACAAGTTCACCATCCGAGGCCTCCCGAGCAACAACTCGTTGGACTTCCTGGACGAGGAGTATGAGGTGCCTGACCTGGATGGCGCTAGGGCTCCCATCAATGGCTGTTGCAGCCTTGATGCTGAGTGAGTCCCTCCTGGGACCCCTCCCTGTCCAGGCCTCCTCCCACAAGCCTCCACGGGCCTGGCCGCACGCCCTGGGACCAGAGCCAAGGGTCCTGGATTCTAGGCCAGGACTTCCCATGTGACCCGGGCGAGGTCTGACCTTCCCGGGCCTCAGCTTTCTTGTCTGTATAATGGAAGACTTCAGCCTCACTGAGACTTTGTCACTTGTCCTCTGAGAGCACAGGGGTAACCAATGAGCAGTGGACCCTGCTCTGCACCTCTGACCGCATCTTGGCAAGTCCCCACCCTCCAGGCCACTCCTTCTCTGAGGCAGCCGGATGGTTTCTTCTGGGCCCCATTCCTGCCCTACCAGACCTGTGCCCTTTCCTGTGGGGGCACCCTCACTGGCTCCCAGGATCCTCAGGCAAGAACATGAGACATCTGAGTGGGCAAAGGGTGGGTCTTAGAGACAGTTATCAGCCTGGCTGGAGGACTAGAAGTAGCCATGGGACCACCTGTGGCCCAGAGGACTGCCTTTGTACTTATGGTGGGGACTGGGACCTGGGGATATAAGGGTCCCAGGAGGACACTGCCAGGGGGCCAGTGCAGTGCTCTGGGGAGAGGGGGCTCAGGAAGAGAGGAGGATAAGAACAGTGAGAAGGAAGGATCCCTGGGTTGGGAGGCAGGCCCAGCATGGGTCAGCCATGCTTCCTCCTGGCTGTGTGACCCTGGGCAAGTCCCTTCCCCTCTCTGCGAAACAGTAGGGTGAGACAATCCATTCTCTAAGACCCCTTTTAGATCCAAGTCCCCATAGTTCTGTGGAGTCCCAGGAGAGGCCACCGAGGGTCCCTGGCCCCCTTGGGCACAGAGCTGACACTGAGTCCCTCAGTGGCCCCCTGAGTATACCCCCTTAGCCGGAGCCCCTTCCCCATTCCTACAGCCAGAGGGGGACCTGGCCTCAGCCTGGCAGGGCCTCTCTCCTCTTCAAGGCCATATCCACCTGTGCCCCGGGGCTTGGGAGACCCCCTAGGGCCGGAGCTCTGGGGTCATCCTGGCCACTGGCTTCTCCTTTCTCTGTTTTGTTCTGTATGTGTTGTGGGGTGGGGGGAGGGGGGCCACCTGCCTTACCTATTCTGAGTTGCCTTTAGAGAGATGCGTTTTTTCTAGGACTCTGTGCAACTGTTGTATATGGTTCCGTGGGCTGACCGCTTTGTACATGAGAATAAATCTATTTCTTTCTACCAACCCTCCGCCACGGGGCTGTCTGCAGGCTTTGTGCATGAGGTTGTTGGTGGTGGGGAAACAGCATCAGGGAAGGCAGATGCCTTTAAGAACTCCCAGGCTACTGGAACTCCCATCCCTGCTGCCTAGCCCCTCTTCTGTGGGAGTCCTGGATCTGTCGGGCTACCCCCAGACCAGTCCTGTGCCAGATTCTGGGTACTGAGGTGGAGATGGCAGATGCAGAGGCCTGAGCATGAGGCAGTTGTTTGTGGACTGGAAATGGAGAAATGAGAGACTGAAGCAATCAAGGAGGCTGCCTGCAGGAGGTGACCTGGCGCTCCTTCTAGACCCTCTGTCTGCTGGTCTACCTTAGTCATGCATGCCCTTACAGACAAGGCCTGAGCCTCTGAACCCTCTCCTAGCCACAGGGATACCTGTCTGTGTCCCTGTAAATCCAGCCAAAGGGGTAGCCCTGAGTCTGACTGTGTATCAAATACAGCCCTGGGTTGTGTCTGTGGGGTTGATTTCCCTGCTCTCCTGGCTGTGAGGTTTGCTTCTGCACAGACAGAGGGGCAGACTCCAGACTGGTGACCAGGAGGAAGCTCTGATTGGCAGTCTCCAGACCCCACGCCCACCTTGCCTGGAGCCCTCCCAACTTCTCTCCCTCTTCATTTCTCCCAGATGAGTAAAGGTTGGCATGTTAAGGGGCTGGGCACTAGGCTCTCCTTTCCTGGTGGGGGAGGGTTGGGAGGCAATGGTCCTGTGTTTGCCCACAATGGCCTCAGGGTATCGGCCTTGTCGGTTGACACGTCAGGGTGTCCAGGACCATAGAGCTTGTCTGCATCTCATGCCTGGCAGTTTATTCTGGTTTGGAATCTGTTTCTCTGGCTGAACGGTCCCAGGGCTTCTAGCCTGCCCGTGGGGCTGTGGGGTCCAGGCCCCTCCCCTGCTCAGCCCCTGCTTTGGGCCCCCTGAGTCTGTCCTCTCATAGCACAGACCCCAGGCCAGTCAGTGGGCCCCCAGGTGGGGGTGAGTCACTTCCTGGCTCCAGGCTGACAGAAGAGGATTACTCTAATTGTGCCCAGCTGACACCAGCGTTGGTGTGGGCTAACACAGGTGCCTGTGACCCTCGACCCTGAGAGAGAGAGAGAGAGAGAGAGAGAGTGTGTGTGTGTGTGTGTGTGTGTGTGTCCTCTTCCACAGGCCTTTGGGCAAAGTGGAAGCTCAACCTAGGTACCCACCCCTGAGCCTTCCTCTCCTTCCCCCTGTGCCTGCCCTCCCTCGTGGACATTTAATTCTGTTCAAGGCCCATGCTATGACACATCCCTCCTTTCCTCCGAATTAAACAACTCACAGATATCTTCTCCTGCACTGCAGGACCCTATGCTGAGGCCCAGAGCTAAATTCATCCTCGACCCTGGTCTGGAGGGTCTAACAGCCTGGCAGGGGAGACACAGGCCATGATACCTATGGCCCCAGGCAGGGGCCTGAGAAAACCACAGCGAGGTTTGGAAGATGAGCAGGGGTTTTCCTGCGGGCAAAGGGGGCAAGGCACTCCTGGGAGAAGGAACTGCTCCTACAAACGCTGCTGCTCAGAGAAGGAGAGTGGCTGACACACGAGAATGGAGAGAGCTAAGGCCAGATCAGGGAGGGCCATGAATGCCAGATTGCGGAGTTCAGCTTGACTGTGGGCACGAGGAAATGGGGGCTCAGGCGTGCATTTTAGAAGGTCCTGCAAGAAGATGAAGCAAGGACTGCAGGAGAGCAGTTGGGAGGGGATCATCCTAAAGTGGATGCTCAGTGGCCTAGGCTGGGCCAAGGAGGAGTTGAAGACACTTTGCACTCACACAACTTGTGCTCAATTGGATGGGGGCGGAGGCGGGATTGGCAAGTGCCCTGGAAAAGGAACCTGCTCTTGAACAGCCCTGGGCAGCTGCTCAGGTGCCACCCACCCGGGCCACCAGGTGCTGGGTGGAGTCTCTGGCAGGAGGTGAGTCCCCAGGGAAGATGGGTGGGGCAGCTGTTTGGGGGCTGCCAGGGGTGGGGGCCGGAGGAAGATGGGAGGAGGACCCTGCTTCTGCAGAGCCTGCAGGCAGCTCTCATCTGGTTGGAGAATACAGGCCTAGGCCCCCCAGGGCTCCTGGTAACTGCCCTGCCCTCCAACTTAATGGTTTCATTTTACAGGAAACCACGATTCTGGGCGTAGACAATATTATCTCGTTCTGCAGACTAGAAAGGTGAAGTCCAGGAGGTTAAGTAATCAGCCAAGGTTGGGATGTGAGCCTGACTCCTCTCCAAGGGCTCTTCTCTGGGATAGAGGAAGGAGATTCAGGAGCGCAGGGTCTCCGTCTGCCTCCTCAGGACTGTGGCAGGAAGGAGTGGTGAGCAAGTGGACTGGGGCCCCTGAGAAGGGTTTGGGATCAGCGCTGTGTGCCTGTGTGTTGCGGGGAGCGGGTGGGGCACATGAAAGGGCGTGAAGAGGCTGGTGGCGTGTAGCGCTGCTTATGGCCACCAGGTGGCGCCGAGCCCCCGCTGGCCTCACCTCCCCGGAGGTCTGAGAAGGGCAGGTGGCAGGTGTGTGATGGGGGCTAACCTCACTCCTGTCCCCGCGCTCACTGACTGGGGTGATGAGTTCGCTGGAGGCCTTCGGGGTACAGGAGGGTATGTTGTGTGAGTAAAATATGCTTATAGACGGCACAGCCAGATTGTTCTCTGAGGGCGTACTAGGATGGGTCCCTACCAGACGGGAAGTACACCCTCAAGTTTGAAGACTGGCGGGGTAGACCCGAGAAAGAAGGTGTTGCTACTCCCTGACAAGATGGCTGCCACCCTCCATTCCTAAATCATCCCTGGAGAAACCATAGGACTGGGTAGGAAGCGGGAAGCATGGAATCCTGGGAACTAACAAAAAATAGTCTGGGGTGCAGTGGGGTGGGAGTTGGGGAGAGGTAAAAGTGAGGAGCTGGGTTGGCAGAAAGCACGTGCCTCAGGCCTGTTGCCTTGGACAGTCAACCGTTGCCTGTCCGCTCGCTTCTACACAAACTCCTAGGGCTTCTTCATCTTCTCTTGAGAGTAGCTGGAGGAAAAGAACCATCGCTTGACTGGGGGGCTCTCCCAAGGATGGACAGGATTATTGTCCCCTTTGTGGGCAAGAGAAACTGAGGCCAGAAGCTCAGCTGATAGGAGCCTCCCTCAGAGTAAAATCAGATCCAGGGTCAGATGAGGAGGCTGGGACCAGGAAATGGCAGGGACCTTTAAGTCCACACAGAGATCCAGAGGTAGCGTAGGGATGGGCACCAGCTCCCAATTTCTGGCTCAGGGCTCCCCACCACCTTTCCCAGGGATGGCAGTCTCTGCTTCTTCAGGTCCCACCTAGAACTCACGTTTCAGACCAGACCTGGAGAGCTGGTCTGTGTCTCGCACATCACTGCCCCCGCCTCGGCCCTGTGCTGGGGACAGGGTGCGGGAGGGGATGTGCGGGTTAAAATCGCTGACCCTCTTTTCTCTCCACATCTGCCGCCTGAACCATTCCTCTGGCTCTCAGCTGAGACTTCCCGGGCAGTGTGTGCCTGCTGGGTGCGTGTGGCTTCTCTCCTCAGTTAGGAAGCCTGGTAAGGGCAGGAACACATCTGCCTCAGCTTTGATTTCCCACATCCCTCCTCAGTGTAGGCGTCCCAGGCGGCACAGTGGAAAAGAATCTGCCTGTCAATGCAGGAGACTCGAGAGATGTGGGTTCCCTCTCTGGGTTGGGAAGACCCCTGAATTAGGAAATAGCAACCCACTAAGGTATGGCAACCCACTCCAGTACTCTTGCCTGGAAAATCCCATGGACGGAGGAGCCTGGTAGGCTGCAGGCCATGGGGTCACTAAGAGTCGGACACGACTGAGCGACTTCACTTTCACTTTTCACTTTCATGCATTGGAGAAGGAAATGGCAACCTACTCCAGTGTTCTTGCCTGGAGAATCCCAGGGACGGGGGAGCCTGGTGGGCTGCTGTCTATGGGATCGCACAGAGTCAGACATGACTGAAGCGACTTAGCAGCAGCAGCAAGGTATCCTTGCCTGGGAAATTCCATGGACAGAGGAGCCTGGCAGTCTACAGTCCATGGGGTCACAAAGAGCGGACCTGACTGAGGGACTGAGTACACACAGGAGCTCAAAACAGGTGTGTTGACTGACAGCGGCAGTCAGGATTCCAATGCATGTATTAATCAAAACTCAGCTGAACAATGAGGGAGGCCCTCTGAAATTCTCTAGAATTATCTCTCTGCATCTCTTTCATCTCTGGTACTCCACCCCGTAAACTCTTGCCAACCAGCCTCTTCAGAGTCACAGCTCCATCTCCTTAAGTTAAGGGGACTTCCAGGGTTCATCCTGCCTGCATGGTGGCCTCTCCAGGCGGTGTGGGCAGTGGTAGTGTTTACATGTGTCTTCTGCTCCTTAGGATCCCAATCATTATCTGATAACCAATGCCTTGAAAACCTTTCTTTCAAACATTGTGTCCAGTTTTGTTGTTATTTCAGGCAGGAAGCTAAATCTAGTCTTTATTAGTCCATCTTTGATGGGAGTGTAAGTCTGTTTTTTAACTTTCATTGCACTGTAGTACACCATGTAGGAATGTTGACAGACATCATTATTATTATTGGCAGTACCACACGGCAGGTGGAATCTTAGTTTCCTGCCCAAGGATCAAACCCGGGCCCCCTGTATTGGAAGCTCTGAGTATTAACCACTGGACCACCAGGGAAGTCCCTTGACAGACATTTGGATATGAATGTCTTGGCAATTAGAAACACTGGTCCTGGACTTCCCTGGTGGTGCAGTGGTTAAGAATCTGCCTGCCAATGACGAGGAGACAGGGTTAATCCCTGGTCCAGGAAGATTCAACATGCGGCAGGGCAACTGAGCCCATGTGCTGCAGCTACTGAGCCCAGGCTCTAGGGCCCGAGACCACAATGCCTGAGCCGGCAAGCCCTAGAGCCCGTGCTCCACAACGAGAGAAGCCACCGCAGTGAGGAGCCTGCACGCTGCAACTAGAGAAGGCCTGCCCACGGCAAGGAAGACCCAGTGCAGACAATATAAATAATTAAATTAAAAAGAAAAAGGAATCCCATGACTGTTCTTGTGTATGTGTATATATTGAGTATTCCATTATATGAATATCTTCGTCTACCTCTATTGTTGATATATAGCTTCTACTTCACAAGTGAGACCATTCCTTTCTATGTGAAAACATTCTATTTCCTTTAGAGTAGGTCTGCTGAGATGAATTCTCCTGGTTTTTGTTAGTTTAACAATGTCTTCATTTTTCCTTTTTTTTCCCCCCCTTATTCTTGGAGGATTTTTTTTTTCTTTCTTTCTTGGCCTTGCTGTGCATTTTGTGGGATTGTAGTTCCCTGACCAGGGATTGAATCTACACCCTCAGCAGTGAACATGTGGAATTCTAACCACTAGATAGCCAGGGAATTCCCTTGAAGGATGTTTTTGAAGATATTGAATTCTAGGTTAGGTAGTATTTTCTTTCAGCACATTCTGTTCTCTTTCTGACTTTCGTTATTTCTGACAATGTTACAGCTGACAGATCAGCTATCAGTCTTATTGTGTCTTTGAAAGTAATGCATCTCTTTCTCTGGCTGCTTTTTAGATTTTATCTTTGTTTTTGTTTTTCAGCAGTTTTACTGCAATGTGCTTAGGTATGGTTTTCTTTATATTTAGTCTACTTGAGATTCGTAATGTGTCTTGAATCCATGATGATTTTTCCTTTCTTCAGTTCAATCCTCATCAAGTGTAGATAAGTCATTTCTCATAATTCAATGCATGCTAAGAAGGTTCTAGAAAATTTTACTGAAATCCTGGAATAAAAAGAAAGAATGATGCAGTGGTGGGGAAAATATTTTTAATCAACCACTAGATTCTTCTCTGGCTTCAAATTCACACTCCTCATCAGGAGAGAAGGGTGGTCAGTGGTGGTCTCTCTCCTTAGCTCCTGATCTGTAACCAAGGATCTGTCCCGACCAACATCCCTACCTGGAATCAAGACTTTCCACCATTTGTCTGGTGACTGATGAGAAGGAAAAACTTTTTCTCTCTAAATTTTGCCTCTCAGTCAGCACATTAAAAAAAAAAATTTTTTTTTTTTTTTTGGCAGTGCCACTCAGCACGTGGGATCTAGATCCCCGACCAGGGATGGAACCCGTGTCCCCTACATTGTAACTGGAGTCTTAACCACTGGACCACCAGATGTCCCAATACCGACATTTTAATACAGAACAGTTTAGTATCTCATTGTTTAGGACTTCTGCAAATCAGAATAAGAGTTTGGATTTACCACTGAAGGAAGTCCCTCCATGACAGTAAGTATATTCCTAACAGATGAGTTCCAGCCCAACAGAATAGAGAAGAACCAGTGGGCAGCCGGGGTTCCCCTGACCTGGCAGGTTTCTTACTCCTTGCTTTGACCATTAGGCTTCAAGTACACCTGTATGAGGAGGTAGGGGAGCTTCAGGGAGCAACCTTCACTCTTGTATCTGTGTCTACCGGCTCATCTGCATCTGGGCAAAGCCTGTGTGTGCTGACCCAGCTCACTGGTCCATATATCTTCCCTAAATATAAACATCCAATTGCCCAATCCCTTCTAGATAGCCTTCCTGTGTTATAGAGACTGGAAAACTAAAGTAACATTTCCCACACTCCACATAGGTCTCACCTGTAACCTGGGTCCTATATGAAGGTGTTCCCAATGAGATGTGGAGGTGGAAGGAAATTACGGGCATTGATGGCTGCATGCAGGTAGATAATATCACCTGGAAAGCATCTGTGATGCGGGTGTCTGGGTGTCTGAGGCACATCTGTGGAGGAGTTTTTTAACAGCTAGCACCTCATGTAGGTGCCAAGCAACATATGGCAAGATGGTGATATTTTCACTAGAAAATTCCCCTGATGGGGATGAGCATTTTGGCTGGCTGCATTGGCACTGACTTTTAATGCTGTGTAGCACTGAACCCAATTCTCCTCTTCTGCTTAATCCTGTGTGGTTTATGGTATAGACAAATAAGAACCTCAACTAATGGTTCTTGAAGCACTGATCCCATTGGCTGTCCATCTTCCCCAATAAAAAGTGAGCTCTCTGAGGGGAGTGACTAGTACCTAACAGCCTAAGACAGAGTAGGCACTCAGCAAAATTTATCAATGGCTTAAGTGAAATGTTGTTTAGTCACTAAGTCATGTTTGACTCTTTTGCAACCCCATGGATTATAGCCTGCCAGGCTTTTCTATCCATGGAATTTCCTAGGCAACGATACTAGAGTGAGTTGCCATTTCCTACTCCAGGACATCTTCCTGACCCAGGGATCGAATCCAGGTGTTCTGCAATTAGCAGGCAGATTCTTTACCACTGAGCCACCCAGGAAATGTTAGGCATTAAAAATCCAACCTGAGAGACTGCATCCTCTAATAGGTCTGGGGCTGACCTGCATATCTTGAGGGGTATCTCAGTAGTGATCATGGGCATGTAAGAGTTACCACATTCAACTGAAGGATATAGTCTTCTCAGTAAAACCATGCTAGCATGACGAACAGTCAGACTTCCCATAAGAGGAGATCATGTTCATAGTGAAGTCAGGCTTGCGTGACCAGCGCTGAACATCAATCAAAACAAACTGACTTCTACAACAACAGCAGGTTCCAGGACACAAAACAATATTCACTAAGCATAAGCATACAGAAGTCAGACAGAGAAAAATAACTGTATTTATATTATATCATCATCAAATCAATTTAAAACTATCACCAATGGAAAATTTCCTCCTAAAGAAATGTCACCATAAACTGTACTTTGTTTTCATCTCTTCAGGAGACCTGTGACCTCTTAGCCCTAGGTCCTCTTAACAGTCAAAGCCAGGCCCCTAGTTTTATGTACTTTCTATCTCTTAACAACTCTTCTAAGTTGCTGGGTGGGATTACCCGGACCCTCTCAGTGACTGGCAGATGTTCTACCAAGGGAAGCAAGGGAAGTACCATCAAGGGTAGAGCACAGTGGTACAGGACGTGGTATCTGGCATCAGGCAGACCTGGACCAAGTCTCTGCTCTGTCGGTTCCCTCCTGTGAGACTGTGCAAGGCACTTACCTTCCCTGAGTCTCAATGGCCTCATTTATAAAATGGGAAGAAGAGTAAACCTTCCTGAGACTGTCGTGAGGATTAACTGAGAAAAGAAGACAGGAGAGACTTTGGCCACTGTCAAAGCTGCCAGCTGTGAGACCGCAGGGCTCTATCAGGGTGCATTTCTGGGAATGAGGAGCATGAATTCATCTTTGACGAAAGCTGAGCAGTCAGGAAGCTTCCCATCAGGAAGCTTCCATATGCCTCTTATCCTTCTCCATCAGAGGGCAGACAGAATGAAAGCCACAATCACAAAAAACTAACCAATCTGATCACATGGATCATAGCCTTGTCTAACTCAATGAAACTATAAGCCATGCTGTGTAGGGCCACCCAAGATGGATGGGTCGTGGTAGAGAGTTCTGACAAAATGTGCTGTATTGGAGGAGAGAATGGCAAACCACTTCAGTATTCTCGCCTTGAGAACCCCATGAACAGTGTGAAAAGGCAAAAAGTATGACACTGAAAGAGGAACTCCCCAGGTTGGTAGGTGCCCAATATGCTACTGGAGATCAGTGGAGAAATAACTCCAGAAAGAATGAAGAGACAGAGCCAAAGCAAAAGCAACACGCAGTTGTGGATGTGACTGGTGATGGAAGTAAAGTCCAATGCTATAAAGAGCAATATTGCATAGGAACCTGGAATATTAGGTCCATGAATCAAGGCAAATTGAAAGTGGTCAAACAGGAGATGGCAAGAGTGAACGTCGACATTCTAGGAATCAGTGAACTAAAATGGACTGGAATGGGTGAATTTAACTCAGATGACCATCATATCTACTGGGCAAGAATCCCTTAGAAGAAATGGAGTAGCCATCATAGTCAACAAAAGAGTCCAAAATGTAGTACTTGGATGCAGTCTCAAAAACGACAGAATGATCTCTGTTCATTTCCAAGGCAAATCATTCAATATCATAGTAATCCAAGTCTATGCCCTGACCAGTAATACTGAACAAGCTGAAATTGAACAGTTCTATGAAGACCTATAAGACCTTCTAGAACTAACACTCAAAAAAGACGTCCTTTTCATTATAGGGGACTGGAATGCAAAAGTAGGAAGTCAAGAGCTACCTGGAGTCACAGGCAAATTTGGCCTTGGAGTACAAAACAAAGCAGGTCAAAGGCTAATAAAGTTTTGCCAAGAGAACACACTGGTCATAGCAAACACCCTCTTCTAACAACACAAGAGAAGACTCTACACATGGACATCACCAGATGGTCAATACCAAAATCAGGTTGATTATATTCTTTGCAGCCAAAGATGGAGAAGCTCTATATAGTCAGCAAAAACAAGACCATGAGCTGATTGTGGCTCAGATCATGAACTCCTTATTGTCAAATTTAGACTTAAATGGAAGAAAGTAGGGAAAACCACTAGACCATTCAGGTATGACCTAAATCAAATCCCTTATGATTATACAGTGGAAGTGACAAATAGATTCAAGGGATTAGATCTGGCAGAGTGCCTGAAGAACTATGGATGGAGGTTTGTGACATTGTACAGGAGGCATTGATCAAGATCATCCCCAAGAAAAAGAAATGCAAAAAGGAAAAATGGTTGTCTGACAAGGCCTTACAAATAGCTGAGAAAAGAAAAGATGCAAAGGCAAAGGAGAAAAGGAAAGATATACCCATTTGAATGCAGAGTTCCAAAGGATAGCAAGGAGAGATAAGAAAGCCTTCCTCAGTGATCAATGCAAAGAAATAAAGGAAAATAATAAAATGGGAAAGACTAGAGATCTCTTCAAGAAAATTAGAGATACCAAGGGAACATTTCATGCAAAGATGGGCACAATAAAGGACAGACATGGTATGGACCTAAAAGAAGCAGAAGATATTAAGAGGAGGTGGTAAGAATATACAGAAGAACTATACAAAAAAGATCTTCATGACCCAGATAACCACAATGGTGTGATCACTCACCTAGAGCCAGACATCCTGGAATGCAAAGTCAAGTGGGCCTTAGGAAGCATCACTACAAACAAAGCTAGTGGAGGTTATGGAATTCCAGTTGAGCTATTTCAAATCCTAAAAGATGATGCTATGAAAGTGCTGCACTCAATATGCCAGCAAATCTGAAAACTCAGCAGTGTGGCCACAGGACTGGAAAAGATCGATTTTCATTCCAATCCCAAAGAAAGACAATGCCAAAGAATGTTCAAACTACTGTACAATTGCAGTCATCTCATACACTAGCAAAGTAATGCTCAAAATTCTCCAAGCCAGGCTTCAATAGCACATGAACCATGAACTTCCAGATAGTCAAGCTGGTTTAGAAAAGGCAGAGGAGCCAGAGATCAAATTGCCAACATCTGTTGGATCATCAAAAAAGCAAAAGAGTTCCAGAAAAAATCTACTTCTGCTTATTGACTACACCAAAGCCTTTGACTGTGTGGATCACCACAAACTGTGGAAAATTCTTCAAGAGATGGGAATACCAGACCACCTGACCTGCCTCCTGAGAAATCTGTATGCAGGTCAAGAAGCAACAGTTAGAACTGGACATGGAACAGCAGACTGGTTCCATATAGGGAAAGGAGTATGTCAAGGCTGTATATTGCCATGCAGAATGTACATGTACTTCTATGCAGAGTACATCATGAGAAATGCTGGGCTGGATGAAGCACACGCTGGAATCAAGATTGCCGGGAGAAATATCAATAACCTCAGATATGCAGATGATACCACCCTTATGGCAGAAAATGAACTAAAGAACCTCTTGATAAAAGTGAAAGAGGAGAGTGAAAAGGTTGGCTTAAAACTCAACATTCAGAAAACTAAGATCATGGCATCTGGTCCCATCACTTCATGGGAAATAGATGGGGAAACAATGGCAACAGTAACGCACTTTATTTTGGGATGCTCCAATATCACTGCAGATGGTGACTGCAGCCATGAAATTAAAAGATCCTTGCTCCTTGGAAGAAAAGTTATGACCAACCTAGACAGCATATTAAAAAGCAGACACATTACTTTGCCGACCAAGGTCCATCTAGTCAAAGCTATGGTTTTTCCAGTAGACATATATGGATGTGAGAGTTGGACTATAAAGAAAACCGAGCGCCGAAGCATTGATGCTTTGGAACTGTGGTATTGGAGAAGACTCTTGAGAGTCCCTTGGACTGCAAGGAGATCCAACCAGTCAATCATAAAGGAAATCAGTTCTGAATATTCATTGGAAGGACTGATGCTGAAGCTGAAACTCCAATACTTTGGCCACCTGACTTGTTTGAAAAGACCCTGATGGTGGGAAAGATTGAAGACGGAAGAAGAAGGGGATGACAGAGGATGAGATGGTTGGATGGCATCACTGACTCAATGGACATGAGTTTGAGTAAGCTCCAGGAGTTGGTGATGGACAGGGAAGCCTGGCGTGTTGCATAGTCCATGGGGTTGCAAAGAGTCGGACATGACTGAGCAACTGAACTGAATTGAGCAGTCAGCAGAAGGGTCTCAAGCAGAAGACTTCAGCCTCAGATCCAGAAAGAGCAGGTTCAAAAGAGTTTGAGAGAGGTGGGACTTCCCTGGTGGTCCAGTGGTTAAGACTCCACCCTCCCAACGCAGGGGACCCAGATTCGATCCTTGGTTAGGGAACTAGATCCTGCGTACTGCAACTAAGGTCCTGTGTGCTGGCACACACTCCTTTAAAAAAAGGAGTTTGAAAGAGGTAACTGTGGCTTTAGGGTTAGTATATTGAATTGTGTCCCCCAAATATATATTCAACTCCCAACCCTCAGTACTTGTGAATATGATCTTATTTGGATAGAGGGCCTTTGGGGATGAGATTAAGTTAGGATGAGGTTCTTATGAGAACAAAGAAATTGGACACAGAGACACATAGGAGAAAGGCCACGCAAAGACAGAGGCAGAGAGACTGGAGTGATGCTGCCATAGCCGAGCAACATCAAGGATTGCCAGCAACCACAGAAGCCAGGAGAGAGACAAGGAAAGTCCACCCCCTAGAGCCTCTAGAGAGAGCAAGGTCCTGCCAACACTGTGTTTTACAACTTCTAGCCTCTAGAATCATGAGAGAATACATTTCTTTTGTTTGAAGCCTCCTCATTTATGGTACTTTGTTGTGGCAGCCCAAGGAAAAGATACAATGAATGAAGCAGGGGACACGGTACCTCAGCTCACAGGGAGCAGGTGGACTGGAGGGAGGAGGGGACATAGCTGACCATCATTTTCCAGCTTTTGTGTCTTGGGGCCACCTGACAGGACACCAAATCACTGAAGACACTCAAAGTGGGACAGCTCTTCAGTACAGTCCATGATTTATGCTCCAGACCCTTTCTTCTGTACCAGGCAAGGCTTGGGCCCCTCTAGGCCACATCTGTCCTCAGTTCTTTCTCCTCTCCTGTCCTCCTTGCCTCACTCCCTTATGGTTGTTTCTGATAAGCACTCCCGTCCCTATAAGCCATGTGGTCACGATTGCTCAGAGTGTTCGGTACACACTTGCCCAGCCCTGTGCTGGCTGCTAGGGGGCAGGGGAGACAGAGAATTTACAACAAGACCCTTCCCTAAGGGATCTCACAGTAAGGTGAGTAAAACATTAATTTGTTGATTAATCAACTAATTAATTAAATAAGCACACAAAACAGACTATGTGCCATCCCTGGCTGGGCATTGGAAAGGCTGCAGAAGGAGTAACAGAACCAGATAACAAGCTTGTAGAGGACTAGTCAATCAAACTGAGACAGGCTGGGGCCTGGGACCCCTTACTGGAGTGCTTGCACCTGGATAAAGTTCTCCTTGAACAACAGAATGCAAAGAAAATATAAGGGACTAAAAGCTACTACGAGCATGTGCAGTTGGGGCAATCAGGAACAACAAGCTACAAAAAGGCCACAAACCAGCTGCCAGCTGGGAGGTGCCAGGAGCTAAAGCAGGAACTACACCATGATCCCTGCACACAACACCACCAAGGGGGTGGGCAGACCACCTAAAAGTCACTCCTTTGGCCCACCCCTGAGCCTGCCCCTACCCTCACCCCATTTAAGGAACAGGCCTTCACTCCTTGGAGAGCGAGCAAGAGCAGCTGTTACTTATTTTTGATCCATTGTGCTGTCGCACAGGTCCCAACCAAGCCTTGCTTGAATTCCTCATCTGGCCTCTCATCAACTCTACTGATTAAAGAGTCCAAGGACCTGATTTGCTAACAAATTCACAAGCAAATGTAGACCTGTAAGAGTGTCAACCGGGCCATTAAGGAAAAGTAGATGCTGCTCTGAAGGGAGGGTAGGGTGGGGTTTGACCTGGTCATGGTGGTCAGCGGGGTCTTAACAAAAAGAAGGAGGCTGGGCTCAGACCTCAGGTGAGTAACAGTTAACTAGCCACAGAGGGGAGGGAGCAGCATGAGCGGAAATCCCATGGCTAGAGGAAACACACAAGAAGGAGAGACTTCAACAAGGCCAATGGAGGTGGTGGCTGAGGGATTATGAGAGGGAAGGGGATCATATGTAAGACCAGATGAGGGAGGCAGGCAGAGGCCATGCTGTGTCAGGGAGTTTGGGCTTTGTGCCCAGTGAATGGGCATTAAGGGTTTTCAGCAGGCAGGTGACCTGGTGGGAAATGGAGACACCCACTCTGGCTGCGGCATGGGGAAACGCCCAGAGGATAGCTTCAGTGCAGAACAGTGAGGGAGCTCTGACAGCAGTTCAGGTGAGAACATGACACCAGCAGAGGATGGATAGAAATGCGTAGGTCTGAGAGACAGCCTTGGAGATGGGTTGTATTTGATGTGTGGGATGGAGAGACATGGATTGATGGTGACTTCTACTCTTCTGGTTGTGCAAATGGATAGATGGTGGTGCCATTTGCTGGGAGGAGGATCTCTGCAAGAGGACTGGATTTGAAGAAGAAAATCCTAAATTCAGGAAAAAGTTCTTTGTAAACCTCTATGGTTGAGGGATGTCAGCTGTTACCATTTACTTATTAAAAAAATATTTAATGTTCTTGCTGTATGCTGGGCCCTGTGCCAGGTGCTGGAGATTAAAGGGAAGGAAATTAGCATTTGGTGCACAGCTCTACCAGGCGGTGGGGTGGAGAGATTAAGATGGCCATCAGGTTAGACAGATTTGGCTTCAAGACCTGGCTGTAAGCTTTGTCAGTTGTATGATCTTGGGAAAATCACTTAAATTCTTTGGTGACTCAGAAACCTCTGTAAAATGGGATTTATGTCCCTATCTCCTAGAAAGTTGTATGGATGTGATGACAACACATGTAATGCTTTTAGCACAGTGCTTGACATACAGTAAGTGCTTAATGAAAAGATGCTATTATTGGTTCTCTGTGTAAGGCACTGTCATCATGTCATTCTGTCTAATCCTTCCTACAGCATCATGAGAAGGGAATTATCAGTATAAGGAAGTAGGTTTCATCTTTCCACTCAGGAAAGCTGGCTTCCTCTCTTGTTTCAGGGTGTAAATCCTGATTAGTCCAAACTAATCCTGTAAGTCCATTTCCCTATCCAATCATTGATTTAGGCAGTCATAGGGTCCATTTCTGGAGAAGGCAATGGCACCCCACTCCAGTACTCTTGCCTGGAAAATCCCATGGACGGAGGAGCCTGGTAGGCTGCAGTCCATGGGGTTGCAAAGAGTCGGACATGACTGAGTGACTTCACTTTCACTTTTCACTTTCACTCATTGGAAAAGGAAATGGCAAACCACTCCAGTGTTCTTGCCTGGAGAATCCCAGGGATGGGGGAGCCTGGTGGGCTGCCATCCTTGGGGTCGCACAGAGTCGGACACGACTGAAGCGACTTAGCAGCAGCAGCAGCAGCAGCAGGGTCCATTTCGACCCAGGTGTGAACTCCCTTCAAGTTGCCCTGGAATGCTCTGGTTTTAGTATTATTAGTGCTGATTCCCAGGAAACACATCAGTCCTGGGCAGACTGGGTTGGTTGGTCACCCTGCTTGGCCACTGAGACCTGAGGAAGAAACTTCTACAGGTGTTGGGGGGGGAGTGGGGGAGGGGTGCGAAGAGAGGGAGGGAGAGAGAGAGGTGGGGCATCTGGAAACCTTCTATTTGCTAAGAATAAATGTTAAAGGCATATATGGGAGGACACGCCCTTCTTTGCTGGGTGTCTTTGTTTCTATGTGCTATGCTTGGGGTTGCTGTGGCCATCCTGTGACCACTAGAGGAGATAAGCAACAACTGAAGATGGCAGGGAGAAGACATGGAAAACACCTGGGTCCTTGAGGACGCTGCTGGGCTGGAAATGCTTAGCTCAGAAGTTGTTGCTATGAGAGTGATAAACTACAATGTCCACTGATATCTGTTCAGTTCAGTTCAGTTCAGTTGCTCAGTCGTGTCTGACTCTTTGTGACCCCATGAATTGCAGCACGCCAGGCCTCCCTGTCCATCACCAACTCCCAGAGTTTACCCAAACTCATGTCCATCGAGTCAGTGATGCCATCCAGCCATCTCATCCTCTGTCATCCCCTTCTCCTCCTGCCCCCAATCCCTCCCAGCATCAGGGTCTTTTCCAATGAGTCAACTCTTTGCATGAGGTGGCCAAAGTATTGGAGTTTCAACCTCAGCATCAGTCCTTCCAATGAACATCCAGGACTGATCTCCTTTAGGATGGACTGGTTGGATCTCCTTGCAGTCCAAGGGACTCTCAGGAGTCTTCTCCAACACCACAGTTCAAAAGCATCAATTCTTCCTCACTCAGCTTTCTTCACAGTCCAACTCTCACATCCATACATGACCACTGGAAAAACCATAGCCTTGACTAGACAGACCTTTGTTGGCAAAGTAATGTCTCTGCTTTTGAATATGCTATCTAGGTTGGTCATAACTTTCCTTCCAAGGAGGAAGCGTCTTTTAATTTCATGGCTGCAATCACCATCTGCAGTGATTTTGGAGCCCCCCAAAATAAAGTCTGCTACTGTTTCCACTGTTTCCCCATCCATTTCCCATGAAGTGATGGGACCAGATGCCATGATCTTCATTTTCTGAATGTTGAGCTTTAAGCCAACTTTTTCACTCTCCTCTTTCACTTTCATCAAGAGGCTTTTTAGTTCCTCTTCACTTTCTGCCATAAGGGTGGTGTCCTCTGCATATCTGAGGTTATTGATATTTCTCCTGGCAATCTTGATTCCAGCTTGTGCTTCTTTCAGCCCAGCATTTCTCATTATGTACTCTGCATAGAAGTTAAATAAGCAGGGTGACAATACTTGCAGCCAACATCATCCTGGTGCAAAATACTACCCAGATGGAAAGAGGCAGACCTGAGAATAAGCCGGTCTCTATCCTGGTGATTTCTTATCTTAATACTAAATACTAGGACAGAGATAAGACATAATCTGGGAACAATTCCATTTGCCTAGGACAATGTTTCTGAAGGTATGTGACTTCCATGAGATGCTCTCTGCACAAGAATTCCATGGTCAAATCAGCTTGGAAGACTGGCACGCTGCATTCTTACCAATACATAAGTGTAAAGTGTGAGTCGCTCAGTCGTGTCTGACTCTGTGACCCCATGGACTGTACAGCCTGCCAGGCTCCTCTGTCCATGGAATTCTTCAGGCAAGAATACTCCTACCTACTAATCTTGGGTTAACTCAGAGTTTCTCAAAATCATTTCAATGTGAAATTTTTAGCTTCTTTTTGTTTTTGTGAAACTCTATTGATATCTCCCAGATTTCCACAGAACAGTTTGTCTTTTACCTCACCATTTCCCAAAGAGGCTGTCCAGAGCACCTGACCTCCTCTGGACAGGTCCACACGGGCCTTGGTCTGCCTGTTGTCTGATGTGATTGCCCATGGTGCCCCCTTTCTTCACTGTGTCCCAGTTTGGGATGATCAACTGTATGATCACTCAGCTCTGGATGAGTAGGAGGGCTTCCCAGGGAGAGGAGGAAGTGAGGGGCCCCTTAGGTTGGGGGAGGGATCACTGCTTTTCCCTGGGGAGCAAGATGGTGTGGCCAGACTGTGTTGGCTGGGGCGATGGCATAGCCTGGCAGGAAGAATGAGGGGGTATGAAGCTGAGCTCCAGCACATGATATACATGTGATGTAGAAAGATCAGATCAGATCAGTTGCTCAGTCGTGTCCGACTCTTTGAGACCCCATGAATCACAGGTGGGCAAAAAAACTAAAAAGCAAAAACAAAAAAATGAGACTTCCCTGGCAGTCCAGTGGTTGAGACTCTGCACTTCCAATGCAGGCGGCAGGGAACAGATGCCATGTGACAGGGTCAAAAAACCAAACCAACAAAGAAAAACCCCAGAAAGGGAGGTGGTGGTGGGGGTGCAGGGTGATTTGCTTGGTTGGAAGAAAAGAATTGCACTTTAATGTATGGTATTGTACATTCTGGCATGGACCATTCCAGGTTTCAGTGTATGGTCAGGTCTATTCTTCATGGTGTATCTTTATAATAAATAAGATAGTTCTGGCAAGAAAAGAAAGAAGTAAAGGGATGGCAGAGGCTTGCAGGCTGCAGCAACACAGGGGAGGTCTGGGCACAGAGGCCCCACAGAAGCTCCCACGGGGCTCCCTGGCCAGTATTTCCTCCAGGAAGTAGGGTTGCCAAATGAGTCACTTGGGCCAAGGAACCAGATGTGTAACCAATCTGGAAAGGCAGAGGCCTAAAAAAAGGGACTGAGTTTGTTCAGCCTGCCCCTCTAGCCCTGAGTTTTCCTTCTATTTGTCACCCGCCTACCTCACTGGAACAGAAACTCTCTGGGGTCCGGTACTGTATGTGTGCTGCTCACAGGTGATTCCGTAGCACCCGAGACTGTTCCTCATCCACGGTAAAGGCTCAGAGTGCCTAGTCGCTCAGTCTTGTCCAACTCGTTGTGACCCCATGATCTGTAGCCTGCCAGGCTCCTTTGTCCATGCGGATTCTCCAGGCAAGAATACTGGAGTGGGTTGCTGTGCCCTCCTCCAGGGGATCTTCCCAACCTAGGATGAAAGCCAGGTCTCCCTCATTGCAGGTGGATTCTTTACTGACTATCAGGGAAGCCCAAGAATACTGGAGTGGGTAGCCTATTCCTTCTCCGGGGATCTTCCAGAACCAGGAATCAAACCAGGGTCTTCACTTTGCAGGCGAATTCTTTACCAGCTGAGCTACCAGGGAAGCCCAAAGTCTCAATAAATACGTGTTAAATAAATAAATCTGAGAGGGAGAAAAGCGTCTTCCTAAACCCCTTGTATGGAGAACCAGAAGGCTGGGGGTGGGGTGGGGGGCAGGGAGCAGGGGGCCTTGTCATCATGTTTCCCGCTACAGCATCCTCACTCCTGGTGGCACAGGTCACAGACGGGCTAATGATGTCAGCAAATCCCACTGATCTTCTGAGGTTCAAGGCCCTCAGCCTCCAGGAAACCTTCCCCTTCTGAGCCACTTCCCCTTCAGTAAGCCTCCTCTCCTCTGAGCTTTATAAAGATCTGGCTCTTGACTGCATGCTGTTCAGTGTGGTATTTCATCACTGCCTCCCACTTAACTGTAAACACTTTAAGAACAGAGGCTACATCTCTTGTTTCCAAGACTCCCCCACAGAACCAGGAGCTGAACTGAAAAACAACCACCCTCTGCATTCCTTGGTTGATAGGTTTATCTTTAACACTGGTTCCAGCACCACCTTGACTCGGAGCTCTCTTCTGGCAGTTAGTTCCTGCTGCTCTGTGTATTCTGTCTCAGTTAGGACTGCTTTCTGCTCTACCAAGAACACCCGACAAGCTGTGTCTTAAGCAATCAGATTACTTAATTGTCTCTCATATGGAGAGGTATGGAGGCAGGCAGTCCAAAGCTGGGGCCAGCGCTTCTAAGATGCCATCAAAAGCTCAGACTCATGGCAACTTTTCACTCCATCCACCGTAATGGGCTGGCTGGTTGCCTCATGGTGCAAGGTGGCTGACAAAGTCTCAGGCTTCACCATTGTATTCTCAGCAAGAAGATGGGTGGTAGAAATGAAGCCAGCTCATGTGTCCTTTTGATCAGAAAAGCAAAAACTTTCCCAGAAGCCTCTAGTAGACTTTTGCTTTACCATATTAGCCATGCTAAATATAAAGGAGCCTGAGAAAACAATTGAGGTTTTCCAGCCTCTATACTTAACGAGACAAAGGAAAAGTGGTTTGAGAATGAGTGTTACATTAACCATAAACAGTGATTGCTATTCACTCTATAGAAAAAAGAGAGGAAAAAAATCATCAAACTTGTCATTCTCACAGACTGGCCATTCTGAACTCTCCCCACACCAAGCAGAACGCTGTTTAGATTTATTTGTTCCCAGAGAGACACTCTGTTCTTGATTATAAATAAACATAAAAGGCACAGTCCACACCCTTCAGGGTCACAGAGGCAGATGGGGAGGATGTGAAGGGCTGGCAGAGATAAAGCAATCATCTCTGTGATGTGTGTTCCATGATTTGGGATGAGGAGAATCTACCTTCTGCTCAGGGGTTGTCAGGGAAGGCTGCCCAGAAGTCGTGACCTATGAGGGTGAAATGGCAGGTAAATATATGAGAACGGGACTAGCGAGAATATTCCTGATAGAAGAAAGTGCGTGGACAGAGCCACACAGTGCTGGGAGGAAAGCATGCATAGCACATGTGAAGAGCATCGGGCAGTCTGTTTTGCTGGAGTGTAAGGTGCCTGCAGGAGAGAGCTGACGTTGGTGGGGCCAGGTCATGAAAGGCATGACGTCCAGCTTGCTGCCTGGGTATATGGTGCTATTTTCTTTTATTTTTTAAAAATATTTATTTATATTTACATTTATTTATTTGGCTGCACCAGATCTTAGTTGCGGCATATGGGATCTTTAGTGGTGACACTGGAACTCTTAGTTAGGGCCTGAGGGATCTTAGTTCGCTGAGCAGGGATTGAACCCAAGCCCCTTGTGTTGGGAGCTTGGAGTCTTAGCAACTGGACCACCAGGGAAGTCACGAAGGTGCCATTTTCTGAGGTAGGAATCACTGAACTTAGTTTGGTAGTGTTGACTCTGGGGGTCTCAAGCTGTTCTCTACATGACTTCTCAGGATAGTCTCACCCACTGCCTTGACTTCGCTTCCCATCTTCTGTCTCCTAAATCTATATGCCCTGTTCAGATCGCTCTTTATATTCCCAGCCTGCATATCCAGTGCAGCTTTTGCTACATGACAACCATGTCCCAAATTTAGTAGCTTAAAACTAGAACTGCTTATTTAGTTCCTGAATCTGTAGGTTGGCAATTTACTTGAGCTCAGAAGTTAATGTCTCTGTGAAAGACTTAAAGGATACAGAGGTGATGGCTCCCATTATAGCCCCCATTGAATCTGCCTGTATTAAGTATCTGTGAAACCATTTGGATCATGCTAGATCATGTTAGGTCTGTCCATATGCTCTTTTCAATCCCCATTAGTAAGGAGAACCAAGAGCATTTCTGGTGTATGTGGGGAGAGCAGCCATATTCATGGTCATGCCTTGAGATGATGGTAACTCTCCTGCTCTCTATCACAGTGTAGTCTACAAAGACTTCATCATCCTGACCTTCTGCAGAACATCACTTTGGTCTACTGTGTTGATGACATCACGTTACTTGGACCTGGTAAACAGAAATATGGTGTTACTCTGAATATCCTAATAAGGCACATACGTGGGACTTCCCTGGTGGTCCTCGGGCTGAGACTCCGTGCTCCCTATTCAGGAGGCCTGGATTCGACCCCTGGGAAACTAGAAACCAGATCGCACATGGGGCAGCTAAGAGTTCGCATGCTGCAAATCAGTCTAGGTCTGAGGCATGCTGGCACATTCCTTCTGAGGTAAAGAACAGGTTATTGTACCTTATACTCCTCCTTGCTAAGCAAGGTACACATGTTTGATGGGTCCTTTGGATTTGGGAAGTATATGCTACACTAAGAATACTATGCCAATTTATTTAGCAGTCAGGGGTCTAACAATTGCAAGTGAGGCCCAGAGGAAGAGGGGCCTCTGCCTTAGCACCAGACTGCAGGACAAGTTGCTCTGCCACTTGGCTGTAGGGTTAGAGATGTCCCATGAGACAGGGATATTGGGCAGAGTCTCTGGCAAACCCCGATAGGAGGTGCATGGTACAGTCCTCTAGGCCATGCCTTTTGCATGAAGGAACTATTCCTTCAAAAAGCAACTCCTGGGCTTCAGTAGACACTGACCAGTGGACAGGCACCATGTGATTGTGAGACAGGCGCCGCCTATCATGAGCCTGGTATCGTTAGGTCCATCAAGTCATAACAAGGTCAGGCAGGCACCGTAGTGAACCGTGTGGACCCATGGTGGAAATGGTACGTTCAGGCCTGAGGAAGTTCAGCGGGCACAAATGGGTCACACAAGCAGGTGGCTCAGAGGTGGCCCATGTCACGGATTCTGTTGTACTGATGCCTCTCCTGCAGCTCACACTTCCGGTCTTGTGAGGACTTCCCAGTGATGGATGATGGAGAAAGAACATCTCTTGGCCTGCTTCACGAATGGATCAGCTCACTGGTAGGATGGTGTGAGCTGCAAGTGGACTGCAGCCACACTAAAGCCCTAGGCAGTGGTGGCCTTAAAATGCAGTATAGAAGCAAAGTCCTCCTGGTGGGCAGAGCTCTGAGCAGGAATTTCAGTTGTGAGCATTTGATGGAGTGAGAAGTGGCCGAAGATGGAGATATATGCTTCTGAGCAGCAGTGAATCACTGGCTGGCTGGTCAAGGGCCTGAAAGAAGCACTACAGGAAGATGAGGGAAGAGGCATGCGGAGGGGCTGACGGGGTGGGCACCAGTGTGAAGACGTTTACGTCTCACATCCGTGTTCACCAGGAAGCATATTCCTTACAGGATGCACTTGGTGGCCCGGTGGACAGGATGACCTCCCTTCGCGGATGGTGGTCAGCCTCTGCCTTTAGCTGCCCCAGTGCTAGAGCAATGGACCCCTGAGTGGAGCAGTCACTATGGCAGGGATGGGGGCTCTGCACTGGCCCAGTAGCATGGGGCTGCCACTCACTGAGGCTGTTCTACCTGCTGCCTCTGCCAATTATCTAACTTGCCACCCACAGAGTCCCCAGTGCGGCTCCATCCCTCAAGAAGCTTAAGCAAGCTGATTGCATCAGATCCTTTCTAATCTGGAGGGGGAGTGATTCTTCCTCATGGAGACTTAAACTAGTTGTGGGTATGGGTTTGCCTTCCCAGCCTACAGAGTCTCTGCCAGCGCCAACACAGGGCTGCCTGATTTCCTGACAAAGCATTCTGTCTCACCGCCTCACCCTAACCGCCTCACCTAATGTCTCACCCCATTTTATGATGGAGAAGGTGTGTCAAGGGGCACATTCCCATGGGATCCACGGGGTCTCCTAAGGAATGTTTCATCCTGAAAGTACCTGGTTTGGAAGTCTTAATGAGGATACTAGCCTAGGGGTGACTCCATGTGGGGTCGAGTGCTGGCCTGGAGGTTGTACGATGTGGATTGAACCAATGGCTATTATGTGGTGCTCTCTTCATCAAGAAACCAAGGGTAGAAGAAGTGGCCCCTCTTACCATCATTTCCAGCGGCTCACTCGCAATCATTTTGCATTGTGTTCCTACAACTCTCCGATCTGCTAGAAAGAAGACCCTGTTCCCAGGGAGGGGTGAGCTCGTCACAAGGGCACAGGAGGGTTCCATGGAGCCTGAAGCTCTCACTGCCACCTGATCGCTTTTGAATCTCTATACCAGTGGTGCAGAAGGCAAAATGGGTTTGTGATGGCAGCAGGGTGTAATCAACCCTGATTGCCATGAAGAGAAAGGGTTGCTGGTGCTTAGTGGGGCAGAAAGGAAGGCGTTTGGAGCTCAAATTCCCTAGGACACATGACTTGAGCACTCAGTAGTAACACTGCCTGGGCAACTGACGCATCCTGGGCCTGACAAAGGCAAGGCCGCCAAGGGCTCAGATCCCTCAGGGACAAAGGTCTGGGTCATCTGCCTGGCAAGCAGCCTGACGGTGAGGGAAATTTAGTACAGGCTGCACCAGGGAGAAATGGTAAGTATCAGAAATGCAAATTCACACCACAGCAAGAGACCATTTTTTCACCCATCAGATGAGAATAAAGCCCACAGTTGGACAACAATTTCTCTTGATGAGGCTGTGAGGAAAAGACACACTCGCACATTATTAGGGGCAGCAGAAAATGCTGCGACCCCTCTGGAGGGGACATGGCAACACCCAGCAGAAAGACACGTGCGTTTACCCATTTCTAGGAATCCATCCCAAATACACACAGGCAGAGACCTGAATTGACATTGGCACAAGATTACTCACTGCCACACTATTTGTTTTTGCAAAGGACCCAGAGGAGCATCATCAAGAGGGCTGTGCTTTGCGGCAGCTGTTGGGAAGGGCTGGAATCCAGACAAAATGCTGGGTGATTTATTTGTTTCTAACAAATGTGTACTGAGGGCCTGCTCTGCACTCGGTAGCTTACATATGTCACTCCATTTAAACCCAATGATCTTTCATACTTTCTGGAAACAAATTTATAGCTGCAGTCTCTAACACAGAAATTCTAAGAATATGTCATGAAAACATAAGCAAAAATGGCAACCATTTTTTTATGCATAAAGATGTCTACTGTGGTATTATTTTTCAGAGTTGCTTTTTACATTTTATCAAAGTTATGTCGGCACATGGTTTAAAAGCAAAATAAAAAGCCTAACTGTACAAAAGAGCTTATAACAGTATCAGAGTCCCCAGCTCTTCATCTTCCTGTCGCAGCCTGACCTCTGGAGGCAGCCCCTTTGAATCATTTCTGGTTTTCTATCTTTTGAGAGCTTCCTTCATATCTTTAAATAATGTGTGTGTTTGTGTGACTCTGCTTTTAGCAAGTTTAGATCATATGTATTGGCTTTCTGCTATAGATTACATTAGGGCTTGTTCAAGAGCAAACACTATTTTTTATTCTCTTTAGAGCCCCAGGACCTGGCCTTAGGACTGGCAGGGAACGAGTATTAAATAAATATTTGTTAAATAAAGGAATAACCTGGGTAGTCAAGGGTTGGGACTGGGGCTGAGGGGAAGGCATTAGAAACAGAGAGAAAAACATGGGCAAAAGGACGAGGCCCCTTCTTCCTGACTAATAGGACCTGGTTCCTGTTTAGGGTGGCTGTGTTCCAGCTAAGACTGCTCACCTCCCATACGCCCTTGCAGAAAGTAGAGACCACACTGAGTACAGCTTCCGGGAAAGGTTTCTGAAGGAAATCTGAGGTAGTTGGTGTATCGTAGGCTCCTTCTTGCTCTTCCTCAATTTTATTTCCTGGAACAAGGATGTGATTTCTGGAGGCTTGGCAGGCTTGGTCTTTCAATCACATTCTAAATATGGAGGGCCAAAGCAGTAGAAGGAGCTGAATTCTGGGGGACACCATTCAGTTTGACAGCAGCCTGGACTACCTGTCTCTGGACTTTCTGTTATCTGAGACAAATAGTGCTTCTATTTGTTTAAGGTCATATAGTTGGTTTTTCTGTTTGCTGATGCTTCATGTACTCTGAAGAGAGAGAGAGAGAGAATGGCCAAAAGTTGATGGTTGTTGATGATATCAAGGGGATTCTGAAAATTTTAGGTAATAAAAAGTTTAAAAGAATGATGGAAATAAAAAATACATATAAATCATTCTTGTGATTGTGATTTCCAAAAAGTTTGGCAAGACATCTGGGCTTCAGAGGTTGTTGCTATGTCTTATAAGCATGCTGTAACCTCTAAAAAGTCTGTGATTTTTTTTTTTTTTTTTGGTTTCACCACATGGCTTGCATGGGATCTTAGTTCCCTGACCAGGGACTGAATCCTGGGCCCACAGCTGCGAAGGCGCAGAGTCCTAACCACTGGACCGCCAGGGAATTTAAAAAGTCTATGATTTTGATTGGTTGTCTTAATGCTTTATTGGAGAAGGAAATGGCAATCCACTCCAGTACTTTTGTCTGGAAAATCCCATGGACAGAGGAGCATGGTAGGCTACAGTCCATGGGGTCTCAAAGAATCTGAGTGAAGTTAGAAATTTTTTTTTTTTGGACACAACTGAGTGACTTCACTTAATGTTTTATACTGGTGATGACATTTAAATTGTCATCTCTGTTTTGGAGGGTCCAACAATTACCTGTGAATTCTTTTTCATCAGAAGGGGTTCATGGGCATGCCCTCTTCCTCAATATTATACATGAGGTAAAATAAAACCACTCTGCAGAACTTCTTAATTAAACAAAGAGTCTGAGAGTTTTATCTCATTTGAATTAATAAACTCTGAGAAGCTAAGAGCAGGGCTTGGTGACCCCATGCAGAGCTCAAATGAGTCAACCAAAGGGAAGCAAAATTAATCATCACATATTGGACTCTTGTGCTCCACCTCACACCCTGTTAGTCCAATTTTGACTCCAGCCAAATTGCTGCTGCAACCAGATCTGTATAGGCATCACCCAGCCTGCTGGGCCTCAGCTGCATTTTATTTCTCTCCCTTTCTGCTCAGGGTTTCTTTGAAGCCGCAGTGGAAAATGCCTTTGGGAACTCACAGGCCCTCATGCATATGATCCCTGAATGTGGGTGGAATTAACACTCCAAGAGGCAGTGCTTACCTAGTTAGGGGTGAGAAGTGGCAGATAAATGCTTCCCAGTTCTGAGATGGTCTTAAAAGTTCCAGTGGGATCAAACCAACTCATCAGCTCAGCTTTGTACTGGTTTCCCCTCCTCTGGGGCTAGCTCTCTGTTTCCTATAGTGACCAACTTGTCCCAGTGTGCTCTGGACTTTCTTGATTTTAGCAATGAAAATTTCCCATCTCCGGGAACACCTCAAACAGGGGATTTGAGCAAACAGGCATGGCTGGTTACTCCACTAGTTCCTCACTCCTGTATCCTGGGATCACCTCCCAAATAAATCCTCTCCATGCAAGTCCTTGTCTCAGGCTCTGTTTTCAGAGGGAACCCAGGCAATGACAACCCATTTGGGTCTCCTTGGGGTACCTGCCTGTCTCTGAGATTGCTTTCCTTCCTTCTTTCTTTTTTTTTTTTTGGAATAAGTATCAAATCCCTTTATTTTCTTCCAAGCAGCTTAATTTTAGCAGTGACTATTCCATGCCACAATTCTCCAAGCTCCCCTATCCCTACCCAAACAGGTCTTCTCCTAGCACCAAGGTTTTGGGAGGGCCCCTCATCCCCAAGTCCTTCCCCTGATTCCCCAGCATGTACAAAAGCTGTGAGTCACCAGACTACACTTGTTGCCATGGAGACACACATCATCCCAGTCTACCCCTCCCTTCAGGTGTGGGGCTGCTGCTTCCACTCCACCCATGGAGGTTGGGGGATCAGGTGAGGAGGGGTGAGCCCCTTGCTGTGCTCCTCAACCCTCTGGGTCTGGGTCCTGCCAGGGAGTAGGGTGCTGCTTCCCGATTCTCTGGGACCTGTTCTAACTGGTTCAAAACAAGGACATCAAGCTGCAGCTGTCTGAGAACATCTATAGAGCATCGGGAAGTGAAAAAGTGCATTTTCTGTTTCCTGCCGTTGTGGATCATTGTCTTGTGGCTTTCACCAGATGTTCACAGGTATGATCCAGAGAATACGGGTGGACTCTTATCTGTCAGTCTGCGGCAGTCAGAGCAGACGGAAGCGCTCTGGTGCCTCTGTCTCTTGGAATGAATGTTTCTGGTTTCTAGGTTAGAATTTTATCTGTTTCGAAGCTGGAGTGATTTCTTTCTGTTCGAATTAAGGCATGGCTAAGTGAATTTTCCCTGGAGGCTCCAAGAGACAAAACTCTGGAGTAGAGAAGGTTGTTTTCTCCCAGAAACAAGGAACTACCGCCCCCTAGAGGATAAACATGTATACGCTGGTTCAGGGAAGTTCGGGACAGCAGTTTTTCTGAATTTGTGCACGGTTTCTTAGGGGTTGGACTATAAAGAAAGCTGAGCACCGAAGAATTGATGCTTGTGAACTGTGGTGTTGGAGAAGACTCTTGAGAGTCCCTTGGACTGCAAGGAGATCCAACCAGTCAATCATACAGGAAATCAGTCCTGAATATTCACTGGAAGGACTGATACTGAAGTTGAAACTCCAGTACTTTGGCCACCTGATGCGAAGAACTGACTCATTGGAAAAGACCCTGATGCTGGGAAAGATTGAAGGTGGGAGGAGAAGGGGATGACAGAGGATGAGATGGTTGGCTGGCCTCACCGATGCAATGCACTTGAGTTTCGGTAAGCTCCGGGAGCTGGTGATGGACAGGGAAGCCTGGCGTGCTGCAGTCCGTGGGGGTCCCAAAGACTCATACACAACTGAGCGACTGAACTAAACTCTCCTCCTTAGAAGGAAAAAATGCCATTGCTTAATCTTTAGGTTGTCCAGTAATTTAATAACTTCTTTTGTTGTTTCAGTGAAAGATTGGTTCCACTTGTAAAAGCCCAGCTGCGTTGTGTTTGAACTGGTATGAATTGAAGGATTGGGGGTGGGGAATCCAAGGGTTGGAACCCCAGTAGATAGCTCAGTTTGGTTGTTTCTGGAGGACTGGTCTTGTCGTTTCACAGATGACCCAAAAATAAGTTTAATATCAAAAGTATTTCTGAATAAATTAGGCCCCCTCTGTAGATTTGTAGAAAATAGTTCTGTAATATCTCTCAACCTCCACTGAGGTTATAATAGTTAATACAAATTAACTATTTGTATTGGTTTCAAGAGATCCCTGAGTGCATATTTAAGACTAAAATAAAGGGATTCAATGTCTGGGCTGGGGTTAAGGCCTCAAGCCACACCTCCATTAATTTAAATGTGCTAGCTTTTTATGAAAAGCCCTCCAGGATGAAAGAAAAATAAAACCTTCCAAACTGCAGAACACCATTTTTACAAAGAGGCTGTAAATTGCACTCTGTAATTTATGTTAATACATGTAAATAAATTAATTAGTCTTCAAAAGAATGAGTCTTTTAACAGTTTTTAAGTTAGAAAAATGACTTCCAATTGAAAAAAATGAAACTACTCAACTGAGTATTAAGACCTTTAGGTAAAAGGTAAATTTTATATTCTTAAAGAATTAAAACAGAATATGTGTAAATAACCTTGGAAAATGAACTAGGTTATTATTACAACTTCAAACACTATTCCTGTTTTCAAACCTAAGCCTTTTCTTCAAAATGTTTTTGGATGGGAACCAGGAAAATCTAACTTTGGTTTAAAGGCTTCATGGTTCCTGCTGAGTTACAAAATAAATATGCAGATCAGGACCAGTGATATGCAAATTCACACCAGGCCAAAAATGGGTAGTCACAAAGGTTTTAAGAACTGCTTCAGTACTAAGATTTCTAATAAGGTAGGTTCTGAGAATTCCATTACTCGGTAAAATAAATATAAGGAGGCCCTTGATCCCCTCTGCCAAGCAGCCTGTCCACAGCCACAGCCCAGGTCCTCCCACAGCTGGGAATCATGGGATTTCCTTTTGCTGCTTTCACAGATGACACCACCACCCAGCTGATATTTTACTGAAAACAAAGAGATTCAGCATAGTCTTCATTTGAATTCTCCTGTTGGGAACCCCCAAGCTCCCTCATTTCCTTTCCAGAGTTTCCCATTTTCTAAAGTAATTTGTCCCTTGTTCAGTTATCTGGAGCACATTACCAGTAAATGACTATGTGTACATAAATCACTGACAATGTTCTTTAACTTCTTAGTTTTAGTCTCTTCAAGGGTGTTTTCCCCTTATTTATGTTGATGACTCATCTTTTTTCTCCCCCTCCAGTCAAGGGAAACAATCTACCAGCCTGCCTGAGAGTTTCAGATCCATGTTGAAAAACTTGTGTTGGATGCTCTGGGTGTTGAGAAAAGACAGAGTAAATGTACACACCACGCCCCCTGGTGGCTGCACATGTCTAGGGTTTAAACCCATAGTGGCAGGTTACTGTATTAAATGTTAATTAACTAGTTCTGTTGCCAGCAGAACCTGCAAGAGCTCCTAAGTGACTGGATAAGGGCTGGATCTCTTTCACTTTTCCTCATTCAACTGAACACCCTGGTGAGGCAGGAGGTAGGTGAACCCCAAGCTGAGCAACTGGAGTTTGTTCCCTGTGGACAGATACTCTAAGATAAAGATAATAGCAAGAGGATAATAGCAGAGACTGAGAGCTATATATTTTTCTAAATTTATGCATGGCTTCTCCTTAGAAAAAAAAATGCCCAGTAGTGGTGTGGATCAACTACTGCTTCTGTTCCAGCAACTCATACCCTCACCGTTAGGCAGTGTTCTCTGAACGTTAGTTTTGTTTGACCAAGAGTCTTGCCAGAATCTGAAATCTTGGACTTGTGATCCTCATGGATCCCTGAGAATCCTTGTGTTTTAAGAGAAAAAAATGTGTTCCGGGTATGAATGTGCGTTATATATGATCCTTCTCAGTTGGGGAATTCATCTTAGTCAAGTGTAACAGAAGCCCTCACGGCCAGAATGGGGCTGGATGGAACAGATTAGGCTTTGACATCAGCTGCTGCTTGTGATTTGGAGTTGAGGGAAAAAAGAAAAAAGTAGGAAGGAACAGCCATCTAATCCTGCCCGTGTTCATCCTTTATCAGATGGAGTTCTGCCTTATTGGTCCCCCAGGTACTTTGTAACAATGTGCCTTTATCAACTGTGAGTTTTACAGGCAAAGTTCTCAAACAAGCAGACATAAAACAGAAAAGTAAATAAATACCAGGAAATTAAATTCTAATACATGCGCCCTTAATATTTTCTGTCAAGGCAAACCCTTTGAGAAAATAAATTATACTGTGAATTCTGTTAAAAGATGACTATAGGTCTTCTCCTTGATCTTACCACAGTGGGAAATGAAAATGCAAATGTGGTATTTTAGTTCCTGCAAGACTTTGAATTTAATTTCTTAATCCCCATAACCCAAAATCTAAATTAAGTGGAAGTAAAATTTTCCTAAGGTCCTAATACATGGCAGGCATTATTCTCAATGCCTGGGATAGATCAGTGAAATAAGCATACACAGATCCCTGTCCTCTTGGAGCTTAAGTTTTAGAAATGAGAAAGAGGCAATAAACAAACACATGGACAAATGATACTGGATGATTGTAGGTAGTAACTTTTTGTTATGCAAAAAGAAAACTAAGAAGGACAAGAAGAACCAGGAGTATGGAGGGGGCAGGATGCAATATGAAATGGCATTGAAAATACATGTACAGTAATTTAAATTGTGACAAGTGCTAAGTGGAAGCATAAAGCAGAATAGGAGAAAGAGAGATGGAGTGTTTGTGACAGGGAGGCAAAAGATCAGATGAGATGAGATCACAATGTTATGGGATAGCAGATTGGATATGGCCTTTTCAGGGCACTGTAAGGACTTTGGCTGTTAGCCATCCGAGGATTTGAGCAGAGAAACAATATGTTTAGGCTTAAGTTCATAGTCATTCTGGTGGGTTAGAGTAGAAGGAGGAAGATCAGTTAGGAGGTTGTATCAGTCAGGGTCCTGCGAAAGAAAGAAACTGCTCAGGTGTTTTAAACAGAAAGGGATTTAATATAGGAAATTTGGAGCTTACAGAATTGTTGGAAGAGCTGAAGGACTAGAAGTCAGGTGTCCTCACTGGCATTGGTCTTTAAAGTCTCACCACTGTGATGAAACCCAATTGTGAGAAAGCTGATTCTGATGGCTGCAATTATTGCTATACTCCAAACTGGCTCTCACACCCATGAAGCTGGTGGAGAGACCTTGGAAGGAAAAGGGATCCAGAATCCAGTCACCAAAATAGTCCTATTTGTTTCCCTTTGCTTGCCAGCATTCACATCATCAAAGAGATGATTCCATTTCCACCTTCTGTATTTTGTGTGTGTGATTATTATCAGGAACTAATACATAGACCTTAATTGCAATGGGGGGCTTCCCTGGTGGCTCAGTAGTAAAGAATCCACCTGCCAATTCAGGTTCCATCCCTGGGTTGGAAAGATCCCCTGGAGAAGGAAATGGCAACCCACTCCAATATTCTTGCCTGGGAAATCTCATAGACAAAGGAGCCTGGTGGACTATAGTCCTTGGGGTCCAAAAATAGCTGGACACGACTTAGGAACAAAACAACAACAACAAATTACAATGGGCTCTGGGAAATGTGGCTTTTAACTTTCCAACCTCTCCAAGAGTGAGGAGAGCAATGGGCGGGGCGTCGGGGGGGGGCAGTTAAGAAAGACAGTCTGATTACTATCTACAGCAGAGATCACTGAAACAATCTGGGTGAGAAATAGTGGGGACTGAGACCAAGGTGGTAGCGGTGGAGTGGTAAGAGGTGATTGCACTGGATTCAGTATACAATTGAAAGGTAGACACAGTACATTTTGTTCATGGCCCAGATGTGGGGTGTGAGGCAAAGACAGGAGTCAAGGCTAACTCCTGGTTTCTTAGTCTGAGCTTTGGAAGAATGAGGCTGACATGTCCTTGTGAGGTTGTGTCTAAGTTAGATCCAGAGGGTGAAGGCCGCATTTAGAGAGAGATTGATGACCTGTTTCTAACCACTCACCATGAGTTCCAGGGGCACAGTGGAAGCATTTCAGAAGGTAAAGAAGTGTGAGATAGAGAATGTGTGGAGCCTTGTATGGAGGACCCGAAAGACCTGGGCTTCATAAACAGGGGCCAAGGGCAAAATGAGATTGGTCCTTACGATACTTGGGGAAGAAAGTGGTGGTGAGGCTATGAATGTTGGGATGAGAGAGGGGTCAGATCAGATCAGATCAGTCGCTCAGTCGTGTCCGACTCTTTGCGACCCCATGAATTGCAGCACACCAGGCCTCCCTGTCCATCACCAACTCCCGGAGTTCACTGAGACTCACGTCCATCGAGTCGGTGATGCCATCCAGCCATCTCATCCTCTGTCGTCCCCTTCTCCTCCTGCCCCTAATCCCTCCCAGCATCAGAGTCTTTTCCAATGAGTCAACTCTTCACATGAGGTGGCCAAAGTACTGGAGTTTCAGCTTTAGCATCATTCCTTCCAAAGAAATCCCAGGGCTGATCTCCTTCAGAATGGACTGGTTGGATCTCCTTGCAGTCCAAGGGACTCTCAAGAGTCTTCTCCAACACCACAGTTCAAAAGCATCAATTCTTCGGCGCTCAGCCTTCTTCACAGTCCAACTCTCACATCCATACATGACCACTGGAAAAACCATAGCCTTGACTAGATGAACCTTTGTTGGTAAAGTAATGTCTCTACTTTTGAATATGCTATCTAGATTGGTCATAACTTTCCTTCCAAGGAGTAAGCGTCTTTTAATTTCATGGCTGCAATCACCATCTGCAGTGATTTTGGAGCCCAGAAAAATAAAGTCTGACACTGTTTCCACTGTTTCCCCATCTATTTCCCATAAAGTGATGGGACCGGATGCCATGATCTTCGTTTTCTGAATGTTGAGCTTTAAGCCAACTTTTTCACTCTCCACTTTCACTTTCATCAAGAGGCTTTTGAGTTCCTCTTCACTTTCTGCCATAAGGGTGGTGTCATCTGCATATCTGAGGTTATTGATATTTCTCCCGGCAATCTTGATTCCAGTTTGTGTTTCTTCCAGTCCAGCGTTTCTCATGATGTACTCTGCATATAAGTTAAATAAACAGGGTGACAATATATAGCCTTGACGAACTCCTTTTCCTATTTGGAACGAGTCTGTTGTTCCATGTCCAGTTCTAATTGTTGCTTCCTGACCTGCATACAAATTTCTCAAGAGGCAGATCAGGTGGTCCAGTATTCCCATCTCTTGAAGAATTTTCCACAGATTATTGTGATCCACACAGTCAAAGGCTTTGGCATAGTCAATAAAGCATAAATAGATGTTTTTCTGCCACTCTCTTGCTTTTTCCATGATCCAGCAGATGTTGGCAATTTGATCTCTTGTTCCTCTGCCTTTTCTAAAACCAGCTTGAACATCAGGAAGTTCACGGTTCACATATTGCTGAAGGAGGTCTATTAAAACACACCATTCTGGAGCTCCCCCTTAACCCTGCTGCTGGATCATCATGAACCAGGATTTATAACCAATACCCTAGGTCATCCTAACATTAAGACTCTTGTGACTATGATGTCACCTTGTCCCTAGATAAATAAGAAGCTGTGTCTGTACCTCACCATCCTGGGAAGCAGTAGTAGCAGTAAGTACCTAAAGCATCCTCACTCTCCCACCTGGCTCTCTAGGCCACCATTGGTGAGTCCACAACAACCAGCAAGATTCTGTCACGAACTGGGCCAAACTCCCACAAGCATCTTTGCTCAAGAATATCACAACCTTATTTCATCAAACAGCCTCCAGCTGTCCCCCTATTACAGCAGTGTGTTCTGTGATAGAGCCAGAATCCTGCTTCCCTGTGTGACTGTGAGCAGAGCTCTGTTACGGCCTGAATTAAGCAAGAAGTAAATCTTTTCTTTGTTTGCTTTTAAGAAATATCTTCCTTCTCTGAGTTAAAACAAAACAAAACAAAAACAAACTCCTATGTCTTTGGTGATAGTTTTAGAGGTTTATTTTTCATATTTAGACCTTTAATTTCCTTGTGATTACTTTCAGGTGTGGTGCAATGTAGGCATTCTTTTTTTGTTGTTGTTAATCTTTCTCATGTGTAGAGCCAGTCATCCCAATACCATTCATTGACTCATCCTGTAATAGGGAAGAACAATCTGACTCTGTATTAGATCTGTTTCTTTTATTTTAATCTTCCTATTCTACCGCTTTTGCTACAAGTTAACTACTAAGTTGCCTATAGCCTGAGCTATAGAGGATAGCCCATTCTCAGCGCTTACATTTCTGGCTCAGTCAATCAGGGCTGCAAGGCTATCTGTGACAAGTATAAAACATGAACCTCTTCAACCTCTTCAACAGCATCCTGTCTGATTCTTTGGGAGAATTTCTTGAGCAAATAATACAGCCTGCAGAAATACACAGTTACAGAAAAGCAAGGTGTGATTATAAATGATTTATTTCTTTAGATTATAACATTCATCACAATGAAATTGCATTTTTAAGACTGTTACTGCTGACAGTGCATAAAAACATTGCTTTTTAATCACAGCAAGGTATCAAGAGAATTGAGATTTATTTCAGGTAATAAATTTGAAGATGGAGCACACACTTTTGCACTCAGATCCAGCAGACCCCTCAGATGTCTTAGGGGACATGAGAACTAACGTGGGCCATGAAAAAGATCCTGTGTCCCACCTTTCCTAATACGGTACAGTTGTCTGAAGGTATTTGTGGGGAAACTGTTCCAGAATCACCTGCGAGTACTGAAATTCAAGGATGCTCAAGTCCCTTATATAAAATGACACAGTATTTGCATTTAATCTATACATATGCTCCCATATACATTAAATCATCTCTAGATTCCTTATAATACCCAATACAATGTAAATGCTATGTAAATAGTTGTAAATACCATGTAAATTATATGTAAATAGCTACTGAATCTGTGGTAGATTCAAGTTTTGATTTTTGGAACTTCTGAACTCTTTTTCCAGTATTTTCAACCCGTGGTTGGTGGAACCTGTGGATGCAAAAGTCCGACAGTACTGCCGATGCTGGCAAGCCAGTCAGCCCCCTGCCCTTCTGCCTTCCTCCAACAGCCCTGTTCACAAACCCCTGAAGAACCAGGCCCCATGCAGGGGAGGATTCCAGCTCAGCAGGGAAGAGCAGCAGGACCAGGAGGCCGGGCAGTGGCAGCAGGAGTTAGGACTTTCTCTCATTCCTGCAGAGGGGCAGAACAGAAGGAAAGGTTTCCGTATGGGGTTGCTCAAGATGTGGACCTCTCAAGCTTCCTGAGCTTTACATTATGTTCAGAAAACCAAGAGGGTAGGCTCTGCTGCTGCTGCTGCTAAGTCGCTTCAGTCGTGTCCAACTCTGTGTGACCCCATAGATGGCAGCCCACCAGGCTCCCCCGTCCCTGGGATTCTCCAGGCAAGAATACTGGAGTGGGTTGCCATTTCCTTCTCCAATGCATGAAAGTGAAAAGTGAAAGTGAAGTCGCTCAGTCATGTCCGACTCTTCTCGACCCCATGGACTGCAGCCCACCAGGCTCCTCCGTCCATGGGATTTTCCAGGCAAGAGTACTGGAGTGGGGTGCCATTGCCTTCTCCGGGGTAGGCTCTAGAGGATCCATATACTTGGCCAGCAATTAGACTCTCCTCTTGCCTTTCAGGCTTCCCTGGTGGCTCAGAGGGTAAAGCGTCTGCCTGCAATACAGGAGACCTGGGTTCAGTCCCTGGATCAGGAAGATCCCCTGGAGAAGGAAATGGCAACCCACTCCAGTACTCTTGCCTGGAAAATCCCATGGACAGAGAAGCCTGGTAGACTACAGTCCATGGGATCGCAAAGAGTCGGACACAACAGAGCAACTTCACTTTCGACTTTTTTCTTTTTTGCTTTTCAGAGGGGCTTCCCAGGTGGTACTAGTGGTAAAGAACCTGCCTGCTAATGCAGGTAGATGTAATATATAACTTAAGGTATTTGCCAATCTGATGAACCATATTGCATTACAGTTTTAAAAAACACTTTGTGCTGTGCTGTGCTTAGTAGCTCAGTCATGTGCGACTCTTTGCAGCCCCATGGACTATATAGCCTGCCAGGCTCCTCTGTCCATGGAATTCTCCAGGCAAGAATACTGGTGTGGGTAGCCATTCCCTTCTCCAGGTTATCTTCCCAACTCAGGGATTGGACCCAGGTTTCCCACATTGCTGGTGGATTCTTTACCATCTGCTATTTATTATTTGTGTCTTCATTTTGTAAATGAAGCAGTTGATACACAGGTTATTAAGGTAACCTGGCCAAAGTCACAGAGCCAGTGGTGGTTGAGCCTGAATTATCGCTGAGGTTGTTTGACACCAGACCTGTGGCATAGATCACAAGTTTTGCCTGAAAGTATCAAGGAAAGCAACATTGGAAGTGATATTTGAGATAGGTCTTAAAAGACAGTTACTAAAATGATACTGTTTTAGACTGGATGAAATATGACATGAAATCAAAGACTTCAGACTAGAAGGAACAATGAGTGTAAATCACAGAAATCTGAGAGCCAGGACCCCTTGGGGAAGGTTGCTGGAGGTTGATCCTGGTGACACTTCTCACCCATCTTGGGGATGGAGACACAGCAGTCTTTCTCTATGCCCTCCCTTGCTCTTTCCAGCAATTCCTAACATGCCTTCCCAGAGGTTTGTGTCCTCTGGTCTTCCTATCTCTAATCTTCATCAGGCCAGGCACCATCCCTGTGTGTGGTCTCCTACATGGCCCTACTCCTGCAAAACCTTTCAGATTTTTGATCTCAGCTCCAACACTATTCACCTACATTTCATCCTAGCCAGCTACTTTGCTGGGAATGTCTTCTAACCTGCTCAGGAACTGCAAACTCTCCATACTAGAAATCTCAAGATTCATCATCCTCACCCTTGTTTTTGACCACACTCCTCTGTCTGTCCAGCTTTCACCCTCTTTCTCCCGGAACACCTCCTAGAAACACCAATTCCCTGGCCTCCTTTGATCGCCATAGGCACTGCCTCAGTTCAGGCATCTGGATATTTGCCTGGATTTCTGCCTAGAACTAGGTCTCCACCTCCCCTGACTTCACCACCACACGTTCTGGTACTTTACATGAGTCGTGTTCCCTGGTGCCCAGCAGATCTTTCTGATCTTTTAATGCAGCAGGGAGATGGAGAACTTAGCAAAACTAGAAGTTGCCATGGGTCTCTAGGCCTGAGGTTTGATTTCTGTTTTAGAACATTAGTACTCTGCTCAGGGACCACATGCTCCTCAGTCGACTGGAAGCCTCCCTGTGTCTGCTCTGGGTAGCTTCTCCCCTCTCGATGGCCCCACCACTCCCATCTCAAGCACAGACCCTGACTCACCTGAAGAGATTTCATAGAAGTGGCACGGACTATTCCAATTATAGGAGTAGTTTGTGTCCATACTCCTATTATTTTTCAAGCTATGATAGAAGCAGTTGTAATTGCTCCTATCATTTTTGGGATTCTCAAGTGTAATTTCAAAGTATTTTTCCTTTTCAGTGACATTTACTTTCTGATATACTTCATACCCTAGAATGAACTAACACAACATACTTCCACTTCATGTGGATAGTAAGAATATTCTTTAATAGGAACGCCCAAGCAAATGGTGATTTTAAACATGTTCCACTGCCGTTTTTGCAAAATAAAAGGACTTATACCTCTTCTTTTAGACAAAGTTGAGTCGATAAATCCCCCTAAGCTTACATTTCCAGTCCCATTGTAATGAAACCTGGGGACAGAGCATTTATATACTGTATAACAATCTCCTTGATTAAGAAGTTGAAGAGCTCTTGTCAAATAATAATGGAAGGCTTTGAATTGAAAATTGTCTGAATTGCTGTGGAATTCTCTTATGGCTCTATTAAAATTTACAATGTCCCCATTAGAAGAGGCTACAAGAGCTGTTCCATGAAAATCATTGAGTTTCTTTGAAACATTGTGTTCTTTATGTCGTTCCATGTCTCTGATGCCCATTTCCATTCAATTGAAAATTCTTTGTTTGCCTCCAGTTCTTTTAGCAGCTGGGGTGCCATTTCCTCCATTTCTTCAGTACAGCGCGTATACTGATCATCAAATGCATGGTCAGCCATGTCTAGGTCAACCTGGTCAGACACCTATAAGGAAGGAACAGTGTCCTTGGGCACTGTAGGGGAGCAGAATATGCCACCCCCAAGCATGCCATTTTGGCATGCAGATTATTTTGAGGTGAAGGCAATCAACAACCAGCAGACTCAGGAAAAAATTTTACCTCCCTCTTCACTGCCTAAAAGAATTTAGACAAGGGGCCTATACCAGAGAAAGAACTATTACCAAAGATAACATTTTTTATCTGAAAGCCTACATCTACATGCACGGCAAACATTTTGATGGGGACCATTTTTAAAGTCTCTATTAAATTTGTTACAATATTGCTTCTGTTTTTTGTTTTTTGGGATTTTCATGAAATTAAAAGACGTTTACTCCTTGGAAGGAAAGTTATGACCAACCTAGATAGTATATTCAAAAGCAGAGACATTACTTTGCCAACTAAGGTCTGTCTAGTCAAGGCAATGCTTTTTCCAGTGGTTATGTATAGATGTGAGAGTTGGACTGTGAAGAAAGCTGAGTGCTGAAGAATTGATGCTTTTGAACTGTGGTGTTGGAGAAGACTCTTGAGAGTCCCTTGGACTGCAAGGAGATCTGACCAACCCATTCTAGAGATCAGTCCTGGGTGTTCTTTGGAAGGACTGATGCTAAAACTGAAACTCCAATACTTTGGCCACCTCATGCGAAGAGTTGACTCATTGGAAAAGACCCTGATGCTGGGAGGGATTGGGGACAGGAGGAAAAGGGGACGACAGAGGATGAGATGGATGGATGACATCACCGACTCGATGGACATGAGTTTGAGTAAACTCTGGGAGTTGGTGATGGACAGGGAGGCCTGGCGTGCTGCAATTCATGGGGTCGCAAAGAGTCGGACACGACTGAGCGACTGAACTGAACTGAACTGAGGCATTGTAGGATCTTAGCTCCCCAGCCAAGGGTTGAACTCACACTCCCTACATTGGAAGATGAAGTCCTCATCACTGGACCACCAAGGAAGTCCCAGGGCAAACAACTGATTATCGAATATCTGCTCTTTTTTATCTTCCTGTGAATTACTCTCCTCCCCTTTGAAGCCCCAGGCCCCTATCGTATTTCTTAGCTTGGGATGGCATATAAGCCTCAACTGTGTGACTTTCCTTTGAGTCTCATGTCTTTGTCGACTACTGTATATACATAGTTAAATGTGATTTTCTCCTGTTAATCTGTCTTATATCAGTTTAATTATTAGACCAGCCAAAGAACCTAGAGGGGAAGAGAGAAAAATTTTCTGCCCCTATGCCCTCATCGTATTGACTGAGGAACTGGCGTGTACTTGGCACTCCATACTATCCAGTTTATGTACTCCTTGCTCAGATGATGTACAAGTCACGTGACATGGTCACATATGTCATGAATGATACATTCATGTGTGCACAATGGCTGTACACTAATTACATTCTGAAATAATTAAGCTTTAAGCTTTTATTTAGCTTCTCAGTTTTATCTTATAATTCTTGAGATTCACAATTTCTAACAAGCCCAATTTATGGAGCCCATCCTTGGAGGCCTGCTATGAGAGAGTAGGTGTCAGCAGAGATGAGGACTCATGAGCAGGAAATGTTACCTGTACTTTTAGACACCAACTTAGGATCAAAAAGTGAACCACTGCACCGAGAACAGATGCCATCCTCAAGGTCAGTTGGGACTGCAAAGAAACATAAGACTGTGAAAGTAAAGTATGAAAATGTAGTTTTATTGTAAATATGTCCCTGAATCCCTTTAGTGTTGTTGCTGTGTTAGTCGCTCAGTCGTATCCGAATCTCTGTCCCCATGGTCTGTCCATGGAATTCTCCAGGCAAGAATACTATGAATAGGGGGTTGAATAATGGCATACTAAGAATACTAAGAATAATGGCAACATAGTGGGTTGCCAGTCCCTTTTCCAGCTGATCTTCCTGACCCAGGGATCGAACCTGGGTCTCCTGCATTATAGGCAGATTCTTTACCATCTGAGCTACCAGGGAAGCCCCTCTTTAGTGCTAACAAATCCTAATTTCAAATCTGTGATGTAGTATTCCAGACTCCTAAATTTCCCCTCCATCTTAAACAACTAACCTTGATGTCCTAGAAACCATTGTCTGAATCTTACCCACACCAGTTAGGTGAAACTGGCTTTGGTGCAGCCTGAGAGAGGGCCCCTGATGAAAAAAGTGACCCTCCCAATCAGACAGCTTTCTGTTGCGCAGACTACCAGTTAGAGGAAAAAATAAGATTTCATCGACCCTCCAAAACCTCATCTTCTCCCCTTAGATGAATACTGTGACTCTTTTCAAAAGTATGGTATCAGTTGTCTTTAAAAGCAGTTCTTGATATTTGCTAGTCCAGGGCACAGATTAATTTAGGGCCCCCAAATATTTCTTAGAGTTAGAAGCTTTCACCATGACCAGCTTGCCTCATTATGTATTATATCTCCAGCAAAGGCGTTATTTTTCACTCTCCTCTTCTGGTTATATAAAAAAAAAAGATGTTTAATAAGACTAGTCAAGCAGTTAAGGTGAGTTAGTCATCAGTCCTTTCTTCACGCAACAGAAGGGGAACAGAATATGCCACTTAGGTATATTAATTATTTTGAATTATTTTTCCTGAAGAAATAGCCAGTGCAAGAAAGACACTCTGACCTCCTTTGCCTCCCTGAGCAATAAAAGTTACGCTTCCTATACCAGGAGAAAGAGAGACATCCTTATCACTAGAGAGAGGGAATTTATGGCCAAGAAGACTGTATAAACAAACCTTATCAGTGCTTTACTATTTTACTACCCCAAGCCCAAACTTCCTTGTCTTACCAATTCTTTACAAATTTACTGTTTCTTTGTCTAAAAGGTATTAATAACTGCCTGCTTTGGTCACTTATCTGAGTCTCATATTTTTATGGGTTCCCATACATGCAAAATTTAATTTGTTTTTCCCTTGTTAATCTGTCTTCTCGATTTAATTATTGGGCCAGCCAAAGAACCTAGAAGAGAAGAAAGGAGAATTTTCCTCCCTCACCCAACTCTTAGTAAATAATAAGATCCTAATTGTGAGTACGTTTTGTTTCTTTCCATAGAAATGTGACCTGGCCTTGGCAGAATACGAAGCATACCAGAACTCGAGAAAGACAGGGGCAGCAGGGAATGCTAATATAATGGTCCTACCTCTTCTCTCTGTTGGGTAGGACTACCACAGGGAACTCTGTTTTGGAGCTGATTTTGATTCCAAAGGCTTTGTTGTTTCAAGTAGGGATCCAAAACTGAGACTTTCCGTTTTTTCCTCATAGAAAAACACCATGACCCCTTTCAAAGGTGAGTTATTAGTCTTCATGACAAACAGTTCTCAGCATTTTCTAATATATGGCTTTGATTTTACATCAACACCACAGAAAATGTTTCAATGTTGTAATCTCTTGCTCAGGCCCAAATTGCCTGTGATTAACTGCACCTAAATTAAATTCATTTTTCCTTTTTTAAGAACACAGGCCACATACCTAGCAAGTTGAGCCAAGGATCTTTGAAGCAAGAGCCACCCAGCTTCTTCTTGGTGAGCCCAGACTTTATTCCTTCCTGCATGTCCCTCTTAACAAATAACAGATTTTAACTCTCACCTTTTATCTGTGATCTTTTATTTTCCACAACAATCTAGTTTGTTTGTTGGAGTCTGGAAGAGCACAGAGCCTGTGATTCGTGGAGAGGTGTGCAGTGTAAGGGTTAAGCACACACACCAACTCTTCTGCTGCCTGAATTCCAGTTCTTCCCATTTCGTTGGACTATTCCTTTACCTTCATTTTGGAGAGTTTTGCCTTTTCTTGTAAGGATTTTAAACTGAGTCTCCCCACATTTTATCTTTCCTATATAACTCATAACAACATTGGGAGGAGTCTGCAAACAAAAGAAGAACAAATAGCATTTTGCTCACCATAGCATTTTGCTAACCAGAGACTAATCTACTGCCATTACTGACCAACTTTGTGCTTCAGACAGAAGAGATTAAAGCAGTGTTATAGGATGAAGTACTCTGTGCTTCAAAAGAAGTAGAAGAAGATAACCGGATGCTCTGTGCTTAGGGCAAGCGGCCTCATAGATAGTTAGATGTATCTCAGGAAGAATTTTAATGAAACCAACTTCTTGCATGTCCCCACACACACAGAAAAGCATAGTGCTTTTATAAATTATTAACTTGAGATATCTGTTCTTTGTGACTAGCAGTAATCTTTTATCAAGATGTATACTTGACTGCATGTATTTCCAGCAAAACATCATATACAAGCTAACCTCCCCCCATCCCTTTGGAGCAGTTTCTCAGTGCTGCTGAAAACTGTCTCCTGGGCTATAGTCCTCAGTAAGGCCCTGAATAAAACTTAACTCTTACATTGTGCATTTTTTCTTTCAATTGACAAGTCTTAACTCTGCTCAATATATGTAAGGCAACTGTGGTCCCTGGTGTTTAAAATTTGTTTAGGATAATGGAATTGGTATAAAATATGAAACTGGGGTCAAAATTGGAATTTGCCCTGTGGCTTCCTTCTCATGGATAACATAAGAAACGTGTTTATTCTTCCCTTCCCCTTCCCAACCCTCCCACCCAACAGCTCCTAAAACCCTTGGAATTTCCTGAATGATAAGAGTGTCTTTGTTATTCATAACAAGCCTCTTTCAATCACAATTATGAGGTAACTAAGGATGAAGTCCCTTAGGATGTAGCTAAGAAAGACTAATTGATTAGTGGGATGAAAGTTTCAGCCCCATTCCTTGCCCTCCAGAGATGATGTGGTAGAGGTGAAGGTAGAGTTTGGGTTACAAAACTCTGAACAAAGAGACTTAGAGAGTTTCCAGGTTGGTGTCCTCATCTGGGTCACAGGAAGATGGTATACTCCAGCTCCACAGGACAGAAGTTACTGGACTTGGGACCCTCTGGACCACATCACCCAGTGTCTCTCCATCTGGCTGTGTAACTGAGCAGGACCCTATGAGACCTTCCCATTCATGCATGCATGCTAAGTTGCTTCAGTCGTGTCCGACTCTGTGCGACCCTATGGACAGCAGCCCACCAGGCTCCTCTGTCCATGGGATTCTCTTGACAAGAATACTGGAATGGGTTGCCATTTTCTTCTCCAAGGCCTTCCCAGGACAGGCCTTTTCCCCATATCTTCTGCGTTAGCACCTCTCTGAGGTACCTAGACAACAGTATCTAATATACATTTCCTGAGTTGTTTTACGGATGTAAACTCCCCCACCCCCAGTGGAAGATGTTAATTACATGATGACCTTGAGTACCTAGCCCCAGGCCTCCTGGAACCTAAGAACTAGTAATGTTAACCCCTGTGACACCACCCTGTTACTTCACCATCAGCCAGTCAGATAACTGTGCATGAACTGCAACACCATCACTGCCATCCCACCCTCATCTGGCTTTTTAAAATGCTTTGCTAGGGACTTCTCTGGTGGTCCAGTGGTTAAGACTACGGTCTTCCAATGCAGGGGGTGCTGGTTCAATACCTGGTCAGGGACTAGGATCCAACATGCTGTGCCACGTGCCCTACTACCTGTCTCTCCCGCCGCCCCGCACCCCTGCCCTCCTCCTCCACCTCCCCCCGCCATCACCCCTGCCGAAAACTGCTTTGCTGAAAACCTTCGGGGAGCTTTTTAGAGTCTGAGCCAAGTCTCCTTGCATGGTCCTGCCATCGCCTCCTCTGTTCCGAACTCCAACGTTCTGGCTTGTTTGGGCTCACTGTGTGTCCTTTCATGATTGAGAGTCATCTTTGTCTTCCTGGTACAGAGAGGGAGACAGTTGGCGAATGGAGATTTCCTTTATAAATGTAATTGTCATAATTTTCATCCCTGACAATGCGACAACTTCCACTCTGTGCCTGCTGTTTCTTAAAAATAATCAGCTCAAAATAATCCTTATGCCAAAGAGCAATTATTTTGGGAAAGCATAGTCTGTTTCCCCTCATTTATAAAAGGAAGGCCAAATCCTTGACTGCCACCCACATAAGTACCTAAGAAAGGTAAAAAAAAAAAAAAACACAAACAACCACATTAAGGACCTCAATAAAAAAAAGAACTCAAATTGAAGTCTTTTACAATATCCTTTTTTAAAAAAAATTTTATTGAAATATAGTTGATTTACAAAGTTGTGTTAGTTTCTGCTATGCAGCGAAGTGAATGTTACACACACACACACACACACACACACATCCCCTCTTTTTTAGATTCTTTCTCATATAGGATATTACAGAGTATTGACTAGAGTTCCCTGTGCTGTACAGCAGGTTCTTATTAGTTACCTATTTCATACATAGTAGTGTGTATATGTCAATCCCAATCTCCCAATTTATCCCTCCCTTCCCCTTTGCCCCCAACCCCGTAACCAAATTTGTTTTCTACATCTGTGACATTGTTTCTCCTTTTTTTTTTTTTTTTGTGACCCCATACACTGTAGTTCACCAGATTCTTCTGTCCACAGAATTCTCCAGGCAAGAACACTGGCATGGGTAGCCATGCCCTTCTCCAGAGGATTAAGTAACTTCATTTGTATCATTTTTTTTTTTTAGATTCCACATATAAGTGATATTACATGATATTTGTTTTTCTGTCTGACTTACTTTATTTAGTATGATAACCTCTAGGTCCGTACATACTGTTGCAAATGGCATTATTTCATTATGTTTATGACTGAGTAATAGTCCATGGCATATAAGTACCACATCTTCTTTATCTATTCATCTGTTGACAGACCTTTAGGTTGCTTCCTTGTCTTGGCTGTTGTAAATAGTGCTGCTATGAACAATGGGGTGCATGTATCTTTTTGGACTATGATTTTGTCCGGATATATGCTCAGGAGTAGGACTCTAGATCACATGATGATTCTATTTTTAGGGTTTTTTTTTCTTTATTTCATTTGTTTTTATTGGGTTTATTTTCTTTTAAAGCAGGGGATTGACATCACCAAATATATCTGAATTTTCCAGGGTAAATAAATATTTATTATGAACTTATAGGGAAACAAATTTCATGTCTTTTAAGTAGTTATTATATTTACTGGGGAATTTCCCTGAACGTTGCTATAACAGAAGGCTTTTAGCAAGAAGACATTTATCTTTGAGGAAAATATTAGGAAAAATATTCTGTACTGCTATCTCTACTATATGCAAGTTTAAAAGTTGATCATAAGCATGAGATAAAATTTCCTTCAACTTCAGTAATATCTAGAGTCTTCTTATTCATTATCCCAGATTGTGTATGTGTGTGTGTGTGTGTGTGTGTGTGTGTGTGCACACGTGCACATGCACGTGCTCACTTGCGCTGGTGAAGTCACTTCAGTCATGTCCTACTCTTTGTGACCCCACAGATCACAAAGAGCCCGCCAGGATCCTCTGTCCGTGGAATTTTCTAGGCAAGAATACTGGAGTGGGTTGCTGTAACTTCCTCAAGGGAATCTTCCTGACCCAGGGATTGAACACACGTCTGTTATATCTCCAGCATTGGTAGGCGAATTATTTACCACTAGTGCCACCTGGGAAGCCTATTCCAGATTAGAAGTCATTATAAAGCCAGATTTTAGTCCTGTACTAATAATGATGATAATCATATCAGATCAGATCAGATCAGTCACTCAGTCGTGTCCGACTCTTTGCGACCCCATGAATCGCAGCATGCCAGGCCTCCCTGTCCATCACCAACCCCCGGAGTTCACTCAGACTCACGTCCATCGAGTCAGTGATGCCATCCAGCCATCTCATCCTCTGTCATCCCCTTCTCCTCCTGCCCTCAATCCCTCCCAGCATCAGAGTCTTTTCCAATGAGTCAACTCTTCACATGAGGTGGCCAAAGTATTGGAGTTTCAGCTTTAGCATCATTCCTTCCAAAGAAATCCCAGGGCTGATCTCCTTCAGAATGGACTGGTTGGATCTCCTCGCAGCCACCTGCAATGATGATAATAGTATGTAATATATGTTAGGCATTTTGCTAAACATTTCACATGTGTTCTACCAATTAATACTTACCATTCCAGCCCCATTTCACATATTAGTAACTTGGATCTAAAAAAGCTATATACCAGATTTCCCTGGTGGTTCAGTGGTTAAGAATTTGCCTTGCAATCAATCCCTGGTCAGGGAACTAAGATCCCCCAGGCTGTGGAGCAGCTAAGCCCACAAGCCACAACTAGAGAGTTCGTGAGCCTCAGCAAAGATCCCACATGATGCAACAAAGATCCGCATGCATCGACTAAGACCCAAGGCAGCTGAATAAATAAATAAATGTTTAAACAAAATGGCTATGTATTTGGCCCAAATCATACTGTTTAGGAAATGGCAGAGCAGATCCTTGCTAACTATGGAGTTAATGTGCTAGTCTGCCAGTCCATTTCTGTGGGTCTCCATTTCTTCATCTGTAAAACAGACTGGATTGCCTTTTCTTCTAAAATGTCACAATTCTGAGATTTTGGGAAACTCTCCAAAATTATGCAGAACCAACAACATAGTTTGATTTACCAGTGACTCTGATAAGAGAGTTGTCAGTTTGATTTACTGATAACTCTGGATTTTTATCAGTAATTTTTGCAATACTTTTTTTTCATTTATTTTTAGTTAGAAGATAATTGCTTTACAATGTTCTGTTGGTTTCTGCTGTACAACAATGTGAATCAGCCATAAGTATACATATATTGCCTCCTTCTTGAATGTTCCTCCTGCCTCTAACCCATCCCACGCTTCTAGGTCGTTACAGAGCACCAAGCTGAGTTCTCTGTGTTATACAGTAACTGCTCACTAGCCATCTGTTTTACACATGGTAATGTATCTATTTCAGTGCTTCTCTTTCAATCCACTCCACCCTCTCCATCCTCCACTATGTCCACAAGTCCATTCTCTATGTCTGCATCTTTTTTTCTGCCCTGCAAGTAGATTCATCAGTACCATTTTTCTAGTTTCTATATATACAAGTTAATATACAACATTTGTTTTTCTCTTTCTAACTTGCTTCACTCTGTACTAACAGGCTCTAGATTCATCCACTTCAGTGCAGCTGACTCAAATTCATTCCTTTTTATTTTGCTTTTTTAAGGATCCTCCATACTGTTCATTACAGAGAACAGTAATGATTGTACATTTATATTCCCATGATAACCTTTGATTGTTCATTCCTCACTGCCTCTTTCAAACACAGGCTTCTAAGACTATCTCAATCTGTCTACCCTGACAATCTGCAAGCATCTCCTGGCCAGTCGAGTTTTTTCTCTTCCACTGCTCTTGAAATGACTTTAAACCACCTTGTTCTATGTCTCAGTTTCACACCTAGGAATGCTGAGAACTCTTTGATCATAATGTCTCTGTATAGGAAGCTCTCAAATCATAACCAGAACCCATGAGCATGTAGGATACAAACTTTAAAACAAAATAGATTTAGAATATCTATCAGTGTCATTATCTTTTGACCCAATCAACTTGTTCTTGAAGAAATTCCACCATCTTTTGCTCTCATTTTTAGATATAAACCATGTATCTAGATAGGAAAATAAAGTCTACACCTTGGAATAGATGTAGTCTACACCTTGGTGAAACCCATGCATTGCTCAGGTTAACTCAGGATAGAAAAGAATGATTAAATTTCATAATAAAATAATTGTCATAATTTTTGTTTAAGGAAATTAGTTTCAAAGCAGTCTTTAGTGTGTGTGTACAATTACACAAAATACTTATATCAATGTGGCATAGAGGATGGGCTATACAAAAGAAATAAAACATATTTTGCATTTAGTAAAGAATATTCAGAGACAAAAGAATTTTGTTTGCCTCATAAAAGTAAGGCATTTTAAACTAGAAACTTATCAAAATGGAGATATTATTCCCTTGCAGAAAACCTAGGATGTAGAAGACCAAAGGACAGAGAAATCATTTGTTTAAAGAATCTTCAGTTCAGTTCAGTTCAGTTCAGTTGCTCAATCATGTCCAACTCTGTCACCCCATGAATCGCAGAGCACCAGGCCTCCCTGTCCATCACCATCTCCCGGAGTTCACTCAGACTCACGTCCATCGAGTTGGTGATGCCATCCAGCCATCTCATTCTCTGTCATCCCCTTCTCCTGCCCCCAATCCCTCCCAGCATCAGAGTCTTTTCCAATGAGTCAACTCTTCACATGAGGTGGTCAAAGTACTGGAGTTTCATCTTTAGCATCATTCCTTCCAAAGAACACCCAGGGCTGACTTCCTCCAGAATGGACTGTTTGGATCTCCTTGCAGTCCAAGGGACTCTCAAGAGTCTTCTCCAATACCACAGTTCAAAAGCATCAATTCTTCGGCGCTCAGCTTTCTTCACAGTCCAACTCTCGCATTCATACATGATCACTGGAAAAACCATAGCCTTGACTAGACGGACCTTTGTTGGCAAAGTAATGTCTCTGCTTTTAAATATGCTATCTAAGTTGGTCATAACTTTTCTTCCAAGGAGTAAGCATCTCTTAATTTCATGGCTCTTAGTCTGTTTTTATATATAGGAGATCTAATATATATATATATATATATATATATATATTTTTTTTTTTTTTTTTGACTGCACCTGGTCTTAGTTGCAGCATGTAGGATCTAGTTCTCAGACCAGGGATAGAACCCAGGTCCCCTGTATTGGGAAGTCCTTATAGGGGATTTTTTTTTATGCATATGTGGAGCTTATCTTGGGTCAGACACTAATATAAATCCTCTACAAGGGATTTCCCTGGTGGTCCAGTGGTTAAGACTCCAAGCTTCCACTGCAGGGGTCATGGGTTTGATCCCTGGTCAGGGAACTAAGACCCCACCCACATACCACATAGCACAACCAAAAAAAAAAAAAAAAGCTTTACAAACATTAAATCACACAATCCTCAATACAATCCTATAGGATAGGCATTATTATTATCTCCATTTTAGAGATGAGGAAACTGAGACCCAGAGTTAAGTAATTTCCCCAATCACAGAGCTGGTAAGTGGCAGGTTTGGGATTTGAACCCATGTAGTCTGGCACCTCAGCCCACACATTCATTCCCCATACCATGCCATCCTCCTAGAAAGGTACATCAGTTCAGTTCAGTTCAGCTCAGTCGCTCAGTCATATGCGACTCTTTGTGACCCCATTAATCGCAGCACGCCAGGCCTTCCTGTCCATCACCAACTCCCGGAGTTCACTCAGACTCAAGTCCATCGAGTCAGTGATGCCATCCAGCCGTCTCATCCTCTGTCATCCCCTTCCCTCCTGCCCCCAATCCCTCACAGCATCAGAGTCTTTTCGAATGAGTTAACTCTTCACATGAGGTGGCCAAAGTACTGGAGTTTCAGCTTTAGCATCATTCCTTCCAAAGAAATCCCAGGGCTGATCTCCTTCAGAATGGACTGGTTGGATCTCCTTGCAGTCCAAGGGACTCTCAAGAGTCTTCTCCAACACCACAGTTCAAAAAACTCAGTTCAACTCAATTTGACCAATGGTATCTTTCTTTTGGTGATTTATACAACTATAAAGTTATTTAATTTCAAATGGTGTTCAGGGATTTCAGAGTTCCAAAACAATTGTCTGTTTGGGTAAGCATTTTCCAAAGAAATATGTGTTTGAGTTGTAACTGTAGACCTTGATTAATGAGAATAGTTCCTGTTCTGGAACAAACAAACAAGGAAGGTTTAAACCAACCATCCTTTTTATTTTCAGTGAAAAAAATTCCAAATCTCATTGTTTTTCTAAACTGTTTACTCTTGAAAAATGTAGTGAGTACTTCTGTTTTGGGAACATAGTAGACTACGACCTGGATCAACTCATCCACTGACAACAACTATCAATCCTGGGTAATATTTGTTTAAAGAAACCAAAAAACAAGACAAAACAAACAAAAAACCGTACCTTCATTACAAACATTGGGCGTCTGGCAAAAAAAAAAAAGGAATTCTCAGTCTAGGGAACACAGCCAGATAGGTAAGTGGAGTGCTGGAACTAGCTTTCACTCTGAAAGCTTTTGCTGGGCCAGGTGAATGGGAGCCTCTGTTTCCACACTTCATGGTTTGTGGGGAAAAAAGAGATGAGGGCCTCCTGTAGTGAAGACTGCAGGAGAGCCTCTCTGCAGAAAGCTGGGCTGCACCCTCAGCGAGGGAAAATTGAACCTTTGTGGCTGTGGGAGGGAGAGGACATTGCCACCAAGAATTTGGAAGCGTTTTTTAAAAAGAAAAGAAAAAAGAATTTGGAAGCAAAGCTACTTTTTAAAAAAAAAACTAATTTGTTTTTTACTGTGTCAGTCTTAGTTGGCACCTTTTATTGCAATGCTCAGGCTTCTCTCTAGTTGTGGCATGTGAGCTCAGTAGTGGGGCGTCTCGGCTCAGTAGTTGTGGTGCTTGGACTTAGTTGTTCTGAGCCATGTGGGATCCTAGTTCTCCAACCAGGAACAGAACAAATGTTCCCTGAATTGGAAGGCAGATTCTTAACCACTGGAACACCAGGGAAGACCCCTTGCCAAACAACCTCTTCATGCTATTTGAATGACCAAAAAAAAAAAAAAACCAACTCCAACCTGAGAATTTCATTTACAGTGATCCATTTAGAGTGATTCAGTGGTCTTTCCCTGAAGCAGAAGTAACTTTAAGTCCTCTCTGAATAAAAGAGTTGTCCATTTCTGTTTTGTAATTGTTTATTTGTATAATTTTTAAAATTCCACATATAAGTGATATATTTGTCTTTGACTTCTGATAGGGACAGAGTAAAGGGACAAAGTAGTTAATTAAATAGTTAATCACACTAAGGGATGTAAGTAAAGAAAAAGTATGGGAGACCCCTGTAAGTTAATGATCACTAAAGAAAGCGGGTTTGTTTAATTGCAAAGCCAAGCAGGCTTACTTAGTAACAAAACCACACAACAGAAGTGTGAGACGTGCTCCCAAACAATAAAACAATGGTGGCATGAGACCCACATCCTGTCCAGGAAACTCAGTAAATTAAGGATTCCTAGGACATGCTCCTCTGGACACATTAAAAACAAAAACATAAGGAAAGGGTGATGTTATACTGAAACTTGAAATATATGCCAAAGCATATATGTTACCACTTTTGGCTCATTTCCATTGTGCCAATACAGTCCTGTCTTGACCATATACAGACAAGAAAATTCCCCACCTGACATGGAGGAGAAGCTGTGATGGAAGCATGGCATTCATTCAAGAGCGAGAAAGAACGTGGTCTTTTCCCCCTCCCCACTTTTTCTTTGATTGTAAACTGTAGCCCACTAAGTTCTTGGGGGTGTAGTACCCTCTCACCCTCCTGCTTGCAAGCCTCAAAATCATCCTATTCTAATAAATCATTTCTTGCCTATCTCTTTGCCTCTTGTTGAATTCTTTCTGAGCTGAAACACAAAGAACCAGAGCTCCTCAGAGCCCCCAGAACACCACCTAGCAGTTTCAAACTAACTATACTTCAATTAAAAAAAAAAAAAAAAAGAGGTAGGTTGCTTAGGAAGCCAACTTGGCATAGTGGGAACTAAGGAGCCTCTTGATGAAAGTGGAAGAGTGAAAGGAAAAGTTGGCTTAAAACTCAACTAAGAAAACTAAGATCATGGCATCCAGTCCCATCACTTCATGGCAAATAGATGGGGAAACAATGAAAACAGTGACAGACTTTATTTTCTTGGGCTCCAAAATCATTGCAGATGGTGATTGCAGCCATGAAATTAAAAGACACTTGCTCCTCAGAAGAAAAGCTATGACCAACCTGAAAGTGAAAGTCGCTCAGTCGTGTCTGACTCTTTTTGACACAATGGACTATTCAGTCCATGGAATTCTCCAGGCCAGAATAGTGGAGTGGGTAGCCTTTCCCTTCTCCAGGGGATCTTCCCAACCCAGTGATCAAACCCAGGTCTCCCGCATTGCAGGTGGATTCTTTACCAGCTAAGCCACAAGGGAAGCCCATGACCAACCTAGACAGCATATTAAAAAGCAGAGACATTATTTTGCTGACAAAATAGTCATCTAGTCAAACCTATGGTTTTTCCAGAAGTCATGTGTAGATGTGAGAGTTGGACCATAAAGAAAGCTGAGTATCAAAGAATTGATGCATTTGAACTGTGATGTTGGAGAAGACTCTTGAGAGTCCCTTGGACTGCAAGGAGATCCAACCAGTCAAATGGTAAAGGATATCAGTTCTGAATATTCATTGAAAGGACTGATGCTGAAGCTGAAACTCCAATACTTTGGCCACCTGATGCGAAGAACTGACTCATTGGAAAAGATCCTGATGCTGGGAAAGATTGAATGCAGGAGGAGAAGCGGGTGACAGAGGATGAGATGGTTGGATGGCATCACTGACTCAGTGGACATGAGTTTGAGCAAACTCAAACTCAAATGGGAGATAATAAAGGACATGGAATGCTTGTCCTGGCATGCTGCACTCCATGGGTCACAAAGAGTCAGACGTAATTAGAGACAACAACCACAACCCTCTTTGCGTGAGTGTATTGAAACTTGGTTTTCAATCCAAACAAACCCCCATGGGTTTAAATTCCCGAAGGTGACAGCTGGGTTGCTGAGGGAGCCACCTGCCACTCACGTGCAGATGGCTTGTGCCTCCTTATTGAGCAGGTCAGGGTTATAATCTGCCTATTCTTAATTCACGGAGAGGGCAATGGCACCCCACTCCAGTACTCTTGCTTGGAAAATCCCGTGGACGGAGGAGCCTGTTAGGCTGCAATCCATGGGGTCGCTAAGAGTCGGACACGACTGAGCAACTTCACTTTCACTTTTCACTTTCATGCATTGGAGAAGGAAATGGCAACCCACTCCAGTGTTCTTGCCTGGAGAACCCCAGGGACGGGGGAGCCTGGTGGGCTGCCATCTATGGGGTCGCACAGAGTCGGACACGACTGAAGTGACTCAGCATAGCATAGCATAGCATTCTTAATTCAATATACCAGTGTGTTCTTCTCAACACAATTGGCGACAAGGAGGATAGGATGGTGGGAACAATTTGCATCCCTATTCAATGTCTTGGAGCTGTGAATGGCATACTAACTTTCTCTCCATACTACTCAGTCTCTGTGGGAAGAAACCAGTGCTAACAGTAATGTTGCTGCTGGTTGCTGGAAATCCCTACCCTAAATCATCAGTGCTGTAAAAGGTCAGATGCTCCCTACAGAGACTCAGTTGCCAACTAAAGGCCCCAGTCTGAGATGGGTGTGTTTCCAATTATTCTCTAAAGGAGACCCTCCTGGGTATCAGTTCTGGAGGTGATGGGCTACGGTCACATGTGAAAATCCCTCATGTTTTGGCAAGGTGAGCTAACCAGGATGGAAGGGCTCTGCCTTTTTCCTCCAGGCAGAGACCAGGGCGAGGGCTCAGGTCCTAGTGTTACGGACCTGGACGCTTGGACCCTTTAATCAATAGAAATTGATGAGGCCACATGGATTTCGGGCAAGGACTTGCTAGGGCTTAAGCTACAGCACACGGAGGCAGCAATAGGAAGCAGGTGCTCTTGCTCTTTTTCTCCAGAGAGCTAGCTGGTCCCTTAAATAGGGTGAGGGTAGGCGTGGGAGCTTGGTTGGAGGTGTAGTTTGGGTGGGCTCTCCAGCCCTCTGAGGGTGCCTGGTGCAAGGATCCGCCCTTTGTGGAGGGCCGTCTGCAAGGGTCATACACAGTCCTTCATCTCTGCACCTGTCACATCAAACATGGTGGATAAGCTCATTACTGCTGCCCCAGGAAGGTAGGAGAACGGTCAAAATTGCCCCAGTGGCGCATGCGAGCAGGTGTTTAATCACCTGTGCCTTGTGGCTGTTTTGTATCCTGTTGCTTAAGGAGACGTTTGTCCAGGTGCAGGCACTCTGGCAGAGATCTCAGGTCCCAGCCTGTCTCACTCGGAGCCAAGCAGAGTTCCTCTAGATTTGTGCTGGTTGCGGAGGCGAGCTGCTGGGCCCTCTGTGCCAAGGGTTGGACTTGGGGAGCCAGCTTTACCAGGACAACATGGCACCCTAGAATGGGGGATGATAGCTATAGAGGGGCTGCGCCCAGAACGCCACCAGGTGCAGACACTAGCTAAGGGATTTAAGTCCTCTATCTTAAGGGGCACATATGTGTAAAGGCCACTGTCCCTGCCCAAATGGTCACTCGACGTCCTGACCTGCAGCCACTGGCCATTTCAGTGCCCCAATTTCATCTCTAATTGGCTAATAGGCTTATGCAGTTCAGACTCATCTCTGGCAATACAGGGCCAAGCGTTGAATTGTTGCGAGCATATAACTAAATTTTCTCTAAACCGAGGCTACCCATGGGCTTCCAACCTTTACTGGGTGTGGAGGAAGCCACCCGTGTTTTGGAGAAGAGCCCCACCCAATCATTGGCAAGGTGTTTCCCTCATGGGCCCAGCCCTGACTACTTCCTCTGGAGGCTTCCACAATAGCAGAGATGACATCAAGGAAGACATGGCAATGAAGACTGTGAGTACTGCCTGGCACTTGACTGCTTATTTAAATTTCCTGCTGCCGACTCCCTTGAGCGGCATTTTGCAGATTTAACTTGGTGTTTACCCCGGAGCCCCCTTGCTTGCTGCTCAGGGTAAGGCAGTACTCTGACTGACGGGCTGCTCCCCACCGTGCACATGTCTAGTCTCACAACCTATGGGGGCTCCTAAACACTTGACTTAGTTGCTTGCCTTCAACACACCCATTAGATTCCACATTATGGGTCCTCCTGAGAGTGAGTGAGTTTAAATATCTGTTAGGAGGAACCCTTCTGTGGCTGTGGATGCTGCCAACACCACAGCGTCACCGCCCTTCCCCCCACCCACCAGCACAACAGCCACAGGGTCACCTCCCTCCAGCACTCGAGGGGATCCTTCCCCACAGTCACCACCCAGGGCTCCACGATCATCCATTTCAAGCCCTTCGGTAGGGCAGAAATCAGGGCTCATTTTTTGGGTTGCTGCAATTGTTGAGCATGTTACGTGGCTCCACAAAGGCTATTTCCCAAGTTAGTGGCCTGTGGGGATGACTTTTTTCTTTTTCACTTTCGGCTCCACAGTCCTGGCATGCAGGATCTTAATCCTCCAACCAGAGATGGAACTCAGGCCCCCTGCATTGGTAGTGTGGAGTCTTAGCCACTGGACCACCAGGAAAGTCCCCCAACGTGATTCTGTAGTGCAGATGGCTTTGGATGACTGTTTAGCTTTAGATTACTCACTGACCAAAAAAGGAGGTATGAGCGCTTTAAAGAGCACCGCCTTTCGCATGTATATTAAAAATTCTGGACAAGTTCAGACAAATTTATAGAAGGTGGCCCTAGGGGGGACAAGAGTTCTGTAATCTCACCTAATCAAAAATGTTGGCTTTATCTAAGGACTCTGATTATTTTTTGACTGAACCACAACAAATGGATTTCAAGCTATCGTTTGTCTATTGATGATACTGTTGATTGGCATTTTTGTGTTGCTCCTATATTTCATGTACTCAGTGACTAAAACCCTGCTAGTTGGCTTGATATAGCTCTGCTGTCCAGACAGTGTGTATAATTATCCTTAAAGATTAATGCCTAGGCATCACAGAGTCTATTGTGATGAGAAAAGCAACTTTTGAGGAAAACAACATGCTTTTCTCAGTTGCTGCCTAGGCATTTTATGGTATGATAATCCTGCTCACTCCCAGAACCTGGACACTTAGACAAAGACCTGAGGGTAGAGTTGTAAATCTTGCGACTCAACTTCCTTTGTGGGAGTGTTTTGAAACTACAGCTTCCATCAAAAGGGCTGCAGCGTTTTCACTTTCCCAGAGTCAGAGCTCATAAGCCCAAGGAGCAATCTACCACCTCCATGTGGTGGCTTGTGTCTGATCAGCAGGCAGTCACCTGCATATTCTCAATGAAATTCCCTAGCCCCGGCTTCTTGATGCAGCAGAAGAATCAGAAAGGTTTGTCTCAGTAGAGGAGAATAATTAGTGCTGGGTCAAAGGCTACTTCGGTCTCACCTCACAAATCCTGAAAACAAAACCCAGAAAAACCAAGCTGTTTTCAAACAATTTAACTGTGTTCCAGAACAAAGCTCAAGAATACTTGCAGGAAAACAAAAATATCTAATATCCAATAAGGTTAAAAAAAAAAATCACAGTGTCTGGAATCAAACTAAAGATTGGCATGAAAAAAAGCAGAAAAAAAATGTCCCATAATGCTGAGAAAAATCAATCAGTTGGACTGACACAGAATAGCAAAGACATGAAAATAGTTATTATGACTATATTTCTTAAGTTCAGAACACTACAGGAAGGATCAATCACATTAAATAGTAATGTGAGAGTTATTAAAGAGGCCCAAATTGAACTTCTAGAACTGGAACTGCAATGTCTGGGATGGATTTTTGCCAATGTTTGGGGGAAATAATAGCAAGGTTAAATGACTTTTAATGTGTTTAAGGGCTACTTGTAATTCTTCTGAGAATTGACTGTGCATCTATTGCCCATTTTTCCATAGGATTGCTATTTTTTTTTCTTTTTCAATTTTTAGATGCCTTCTATGTTTTAGGAAAATCAATTCTATGATGTAACTTGCAAATATTTCACTCAGTTTGTCATCTGTCTCTTACTTTATATATCAGGATTTTGGCTTTTTTCCCTTGTTGCTTACTGCTTCTAGATTTTGAGTCATAATTAGAAAAGTTTTCTCCACCCCTTGGTTATGGAGGAATTCACACTTGTTTTCTTCTATATATTCATGGTTTTACTTCAGTTGAGTTGCTCAGTCATGTCTGACTCTTTGCAGCCCCACGGACTGCAGCACGCCAGGCTTCCCTGTCCATTACCAACTCCCAGAGCTTACTCAAACTCATGTCCATTGAGTTGGTGATGCCAGCCAACCATCTCATCCTCTGTCATCCCCTTCTCCTCCCACCTTCAATCTTTCCCAGCATCAGGGTCTTTTCCAATGAGTCAGTTCTTCGCATCAGGTGGCCAAAGTATTGGAGTTTCAGCTTCAGCATCAGTCCTTCCAATGCATATTCAGAACTGATTTCCTTTACGATTGACTGGTTGGATCTCCTTGTAGTCCAAGGGACTCTCACGAGTCTTATCCAATACCACAGTTCAAATGCATCAATTCTTCAGTGCTCAGCTTTCTTTATAGTCCAACTCTCACATCCATACATAACTCCTGGAAAAATCATAGCTTTAAGTAGATGGACCTTTGTTGGCAAAGTAATGTCTCTGCTTTTTTACACACTGTCTAGGTTGGTCATAGCTTTTCTTCCAAGGACCAAGCATCTTTTAACTTCATGGCTGCAGTCACCATCTGCAGTGATTTTGGAGAGCCCTGAAATAAAGTCTCTCACTGTTCCCTTTGGTTCCCCATCTAATTGCCATGAAGTGATGGGACCAGATGCCATGATCTTAATTTTCTGAATGTTGAATTTTAAGCCAACTTTTTCACTCTCCTCTTCCACTTTCATCAAGAGGCTCTTTAGTTCTTTGCTTTCTGCCATAAGGGTGGTATCATCTGCATATCTGAGGTTATTAATATTTCTCCCAGCAACCTTGATTCCAGCTTGTGCTTCATGCAGCCTTGTATTTTGCATGAAGGGGACGACAGAGGATGAGACAGCTGGATGGCATCACTGACTCGATGGACGTGAGTCTGGGTGAACTCCGGGAGTTGGTGATGGACAGGGAGGCCTGGCGTGCTGCGATTCATGGGGTTGCAAAGAGTCAGACACGACTGAGCGACTGAACTGAACTGAACGGAACTGAACTCTGCATGTGAGTTAAATAAGCAGGGTGATAATTAGTTCTTACTTAGCAATAAGTTTTTTTTTTTACTTAGCACTAAGATTAATGAACTAATCTTAAGTAATAATGGTTTTACTTAGCAAGAAGGTTAATGGGCTAATCTCTGGAACCATCTGGAACTTCTTTTGAGAAACAACGTTAGATCAAATTTTGCTTTTGTTTGTGTCAACAGAAATAATTAGTGTGTGTGTGTGCTGTGTGTATGCTGTTGTTCAGTCATGTCCGACTGTGGACCCATGGATTGTAGCCCAACAGGCTCCTCTGCCCATGAAATTTTCCAGGCAAGAATACTGGAGGGGTGTGCCATTCCTTTCTCCAGGGGATCTTCCCGACCCAGGGATCAAACACACCTCTCCTGTGTTTCCTGCATTGGTAGGTGGGTTCTTTATCACTAGCGCCACCTGGGGGAGCCCTGAATGTGCAAATTTCTTCCATTTGTGTGCACGCATGCGTGTGTGTGTGTGTGTGTGTGTGTGTGTGTTCCACAGAGAACTCAGTCCTGTACATTTTCCAATCAGACAAGTTAAACATGGAGCTACCAATCAGATAAGCTAAATATGGAAATTGAAAGCAAGCATTTAGAAACTTTTATAACAATTTGACATTTCCACAATATTTAAGCATATGGTTGTTTTCCTAGAAACTTGTTCTTATTGCATTTTCATAAAGTATCAGTCCTAGAGTAGGAAATGGCAACCCACTCCAGTATTCCTGCCTGGAAAATTCCATGGAGAGAGCAGACTGGCGGGCTAGAGTCCATAGGGTCACAAAGAGTTGGACATGACTGAACATACACACACTCCAGAGAAAAAGAACCACCCAGATGGGTATATATGTAAACTGAGATTTGGCTCACTTGTTTATGGAGGGTTGGCCAGTCCAAAATATAGACCTATAGGCTGAGACTCAGAGAAGAATTTCAGTTCAAGTCCAAAGGCAGAATTCCTTTTGCCTTTTTACATATGCCTATCCAAGTAGAGAAAGTTAAAATGAAAAACCAATTGTTAAAGATATTTTGACTCACTTTCTATTTCTGGTTCCACATGTAAGGAGCCACTCCATCCCAACAAAAAGTAAAAAGCTGAACAGACTGAAAAATCAACAGTTCTGGATCTGTAAGAGAGGGGAGAACACGGGCAACCACTGCCCTGAAGATTACGGAGTCAGACAGGTGAATACGGGAATTTTTGGCTTACCAGAGCAGAGACTCACAAGCAAGAACCTCCTTGGAAACAAGTGCTAGGGTAGGAAAACCTGAATTTTAATTAATGAATTTCTGGGGACTCAGTGTGGACAAGTCTAAGAGTGAAAAATTCAAGCAGGACCCAGTCATTGGTGGGGCAGGGTGGGATGGGGTGGGGGGACCATAATACTGTGAGATTTATCTACAGGAGCTCAACTAGGTTCTTATCCTAAATATTGGATAAACAACTATCCCCACCCCTGCTTCTGGGTTAGAGAAAAAAAAAAAGGAAATAGAACAGTCTATTCCTCTTGACAAGTCCTGCCCTCAAGAGAAATTAATCAGAGCTTAAACCTACCTGGGGGAAGGGAAATATTCAACCCCAGACCACCCTACAGCCATTGTATCCCACCTAAGAGGAAGAAAGAGACTGAGAAGCAGTGACTACACTGCATGGTATTTACCCAAAGGAATGGAAAACTTGCTGCTGCTGCTGCTGCTAAGTCGCTTCAGTCGTGTCCGACTCTGTGCGACCCCATAGACGGCAGCCCACCAGGCTCCCCCGTCCCTGGGTTCTCCAGGCAAGAACACTGGAGTGGGTTGCCATTTCCTTCTCCAATGTATGAAAGTGAAAAGTGAAAGTGAAGTCGCTCAGTGGTGTCCGACTCTTAGCGACCCCATGGATTGCAGCCTACCAGGCTCCTCCGTCCATGGGATTTTCCAGGCAAGAGTACTGGAGTGGGTTGCCATTGCCTTCTCCGATGGAAAACTTATAACCCCATAAAAACCTGCACACAGATGTTTATAGCAGTTTTGCTCATAATTGCAAAAACTTGGACGCAACCAAGATGTCCTTCAGTAGACAAATGGACAAATAAACTATGGTGCATCCAGACAGTGGAATCTATTTAGCCTTAAATAAGCCACCAAGTCATGAAAAGACATGGAGGAACCTTAGATACATATTACTAGTGTCAACTTTAAAAATATTCACAACCTAAAAGTTGAGAGTTATGTTTTATTCAATGGGAAATTTTGGACTTCACGCCCAGGAGACCCATCTGGGTCTCAGCATCTCAGGTAACCCTGAGGGAACTGCTCTGAGAAGGAGGTACAGGGAGGAGCCAGGTTATATAGAACTGTTAATTAAAGAAAACCAGGTCTCCCAAGTTAAGGAATTTAGTGCTTTTCTATGTATGGGAAGATGCAGGAGTGTAGGCTTACTGAAATCATTCCTTTCATACGCACTTCAGCTATCCAGGTCCAGTATTCTGTGTTTTTCACATCCTGAGCTCCCTTGGGGCTCACCATAGGGAATAGCTGTGGTCTAATGGCTACTAGATCACAGATATTCTTCTCTTTCCTGAGTGCCCTTAGGGTTCAGCAGCACACATTGGAGGGCCACAATGGCTGATGACTGTGACATCCTTGTTTACTGATACGGCAGGAAATATTCCATTTCTCATTAAGTAAAAGCAGTCAATGTGAAAAACATTTATACTGTATGATTCCAACTATATGACATTCTGGAAAAAGCAAAACTGTGGAGATGTTGAAAAGATTAGCAGTTGCAAGGGATTGGGGGTAGATGGGAGGAGAGATGAATAGGCAGAACACAGAGGATTTTAAAGCTGTGAAAAAATATTCTGTATAATACTATAATGGACACATATTATTATACATTTATCCAAACCCATAGAATGTACAACACCAAGAGTGAAGTCTAATGTAAAGTATGGACTTGAAGTGATAATTATGTCAGTGTAGGTTCACTAATTGTAAGAAATGTATCACTCTATTGGGAGGTGTTCATAATGGAGGAGGCTGTACACGTGTGGAAGGAAAGGGTCTGTGGAAATCTCTACCTTCTTTATAATTTTGCTGTGAATTTAAAACTACTCTAAAAAATTAGTCTTTTAAAAATGTTTTGATGCATGTGAGATAGACTTATTAAAATTCCTAGTTTAAATCAGAAATGTATCAGCCATATAATTTTGGGAATCGATGGGGATAAGGGAAAGTCCGTTTTCCTTCTACGACTTAACAAAGATCCTCCACAAATATTTGTATTTCTAGAGGTACGTTAGTATCCAATCCAGTATGAGGGCAATAAATTTAATAAGAAATTGCAAGGCTAGTCCTCCCTTCTGTGTGCCACTATGGCATTACTGTTTACAGCAGCAGTCTGATCTGACTGCTCAGTGCATGTGCCTTATGAGATTCCAATTTTTTCTTACATTTTTCTTTTTTTGGCTGTACCACACAGCTTGTGGGATCTTGGTTCCCTGACCAGGGATTGAACCCAGGCCCCAGCAGCAATAGCACCAAGTCCTAACCATTAGACTACGAGGGAACTTCCAGGATTGAAGACTTTTGAGATTAAAAGTATGCTTTATAGGAATTACCTCACTCTTTTAAATCCATATATCTTAAAAGAAAACTCATTTGTTAAACAATAAACAGAAAGGGATAGTTTCAGTTAAATACTGAAAAATATGTCTCTTCACAGCAATGGAGAGTAAGACAGATAGTCTGATAAATGATTCCAACCTTATCAAAACTGACTTTGTGATGTAGAACAGTATCTGATTTTCTGTAGCTATAAGACATGTACCTAAATCAAAAGTTATTTGTTAACTAATAACTGCCAGTTATTTCTCTAGCAAAAATAATGAGTTTATTTGGGATCAAGAAAGAACTGCAATTCAAAGTCTGCAACCATGTTAAGCCAAGTGCAAGCTCCTAGCAGAAGTGAAGAGAAGAACTGTTTATAAAGGAAATAAGGAAGTTGGGGAGGCTTTTTTCTCTTTTGAAGAAAGAGTCGATAGCTGTTCATTGGCTGAGTTGTGACAGTCTCTCATTGGCTGAACTCTTGCCAAGAAAGAAGAGGAAATTTTTGTTCTTCCTCTTGGGCTCTGTTACCATTGTAGGGCATGAGCACTCCCTCTCTGACCTTCTGACTTTATTTTAATTGAGGTTTCTGTTTATTAATTTTTTATAGAAAGAAGGGACATTTCCCCCTTAATTTTCTGAGATTTATTTTTACTGCTGCTGCTGCTGCTAAGTCACTTCAGTCGTGTCCAACTCTGTGTGACCCCATGGATGGCAGCCCACCAGGCTCCCCCATCCCTGGGATTCTCCAGGCAAGAACACTGGAGTGGGTGTCCATTTCCTTCTCCAATGCATGAAAGTGAAAAGTGAAAGTGAAGTCGCTCAATCATGTCTGACTCTTAGTGACCCCATGGACTGCAGCCTACCAGGCTTCTCTGTCTATGGGATTTTCCAGGCAAGAGTACTGGAGTGGGGTGCCATAACAGTTAAAAGAAAGGTCACCATTTTAAAGAACTAAATATTATTATTAGAGGTTAGCGCCCACAGAAAAGGTGGGACTTGAGAGTCTTAAAACTTAACAGTAAAGGAAAGGAAAAGGACAAAAGAGACTTAAGGAAATGTAGTATGAGGCGTGTAATCTTCTGTTTCTACGTATTCATAAACAGATTGCTTCTGATTCTCCTTTTTATAGATAATATCTTAATGAAAATGCTTATATATTTGCATTTATGAGAAGTGTTTTCCAGTGGAATAAATTCATAGGAGTGTAAGTGATAGGTCAAGTTATCTTGTATTTAGAATTTTGTATCTACTGCTAAATAGCTTTCCACTAAAGTTGTACCAATCTGACCCTTATAGTGTGAGTTTCCTCACATTTTTCCTGTACTGGGTGTTTCTGGTATTTTCAAATTTAGAAAATCTGGGCAAAAATGAAGTAATATTGTTGTTGTTATTTCTACTTCTCTGATCTTTGGTTATTTGGCTTCAGGAATGTCTGGTCCAGAAACACAAATATCACTCAGTGCTTTATTGCCGTCTCTTGGTTTCACTTAATTTTGCATATTGATTTTATTTTCTCCTACTGCAAAAGAGCTTTTCCCAAGCAACCTTAGAACACGAGCGGTAGCACCTCCAGATGATACTGACACAGTTTAGTGTCTCAACTAGAAACACAATTTGAAAGTAATGTATTCATAAAAGAACAGTGATTTCTCTTTGGACATGTGTTCTCAAGAACAAATTACTGTGTTCAGGAGGATTTAACAATAAGATTAGGTTAGTTGTAGTCACAATTTCCCACTGAACCATAACTAATCTTTAAAACCCTTCTCACTCTGCTTGGCAGAACTAAGAGACAGGGAGATGCTTTCATATACACTATATTCTGAATTCAGTTTAGAGGCACTTTGAAAGAATGAGGTTTTCCATGTCTGGATCATGGACCTGTCCATGATATAATGCTGATATAGGAAATAGGCAAGATACCAAAAATTTACTTACATTGGTTTATTGGCATTGTCAGTTTTGTGCCATGAGAAAGGGCAGGCATTCCCATACCTAAGAATTTCTCAAGACCACAAATTGAAATTATACACACAATGTCAAGTTCTTATTCTTTTGTCTTCTTTCTTGGTTCCACCTGGGCTCCTGCCCAGTACCTCTCTCTGGATAGTCTTTACAGTGTGATCAATCCCCAGATTGCATTAGATCCATCATTCAGACCCTTCCCCTATCCCATTATTATGATATAAATTATAATTTAGGGGCCTAGACAACATTATATTCCTGTGGTGAGAGGTTTTAAATAAATATACACCATATTATGCTTCTGTGGTCAACATTAGTAATTGCCGGATGAGAATGTCTCAATTTTATTTTGCAGATATTACTTGGGGTTTAGCTGATTTATCTGATTTTCCCCTGACCTTACATTTTGCAGAGAATTGTTCATCTTGAATTGGTTTTTGCCTTATGTGTGCAGTTACTTGAAAATTTTATCAAATGTTTTATAAAAATTTAGATTCTTTTTAAAAATTTGTTCATTTTTCCATCTTTCCCTTACTTATTTTATGAAAATATTTTTTCGTATTCTGGGATGGCTGGGTGAGGAGCTGTGCAAATTCTTTTCCCAAAACACAGTGACAAAATTGAACAAAACAATAAACAAACAAAAAACTGTTTAAATTGGTCAAAGAGCATACAACAAATTGAGAAGCATTTAATTTTTAAAAATACTCTGAATATTGGTTAAATTAGTGGAAGCGGATTTGGGTTTGGTTCTGGAACACTGTGATACAGTGAATGTTGTGATAAAGCAAGTCACATGAATTTTTTGGTTTTCCAATATATATGAATGTTGTGTGTGCTCAGTCACTCAGTCACGTCCAACTCTTTCCAGCCCCATGAACTGTAGCCCTCCTGATTCTTCTGTCCATGGCAAGAATACTGGAGTGGGTTACAATTTCTACTTCAGGGGATCTTCCCGACTCAGGGATCGAACCCACATATTTTGCATCTCCTGTATTGGCAGATGGATTCTTTACCACTAGTGCCGCCTGGGAAGCTCCATATAAAAGTTATGTTTATGCTTTACTGTGGTCTGTTAATTGTGAAATAGCATTTTGCCTTGGAAAATAATGTACATACCTTAAATAAAAATACTTTATTGCTAAAAAATGCTAACCATCGTCTGAGCCTTCAGTGAGTTATATCTTTTGCTGGTAGAGGGTCTTGCCTTGCTCAGTATTGATGGTTACTGGGTGATCAGGGTGGAGGTTGCAGGAGGTTGGGGTAGCCATGGCAATTAAAAAAAATAAGATGAAGTTCACTGCATTAGACTCTTTCACAGACTATTTCTCTGTAGCCTGCTCTGCTGTTAGATAGCCTTTTACTCACAGTAGAACTTCTTTTGAAATTGGAGGAGTCAACTCTCTCAAACCCTGCCTTATCAACTAAGTTCAAGTACTCTTCTAAATCCTTTGTTGTCATTTTAACAATCTTTACAGCTTGACCAGAAGTAGATTCCATCTCAAGGAGCCATTTTCTTTACTCATCCAAAAGAAATAACTCTTAATCTGTTAAAGATTTATCATAAGGTTACAGCAATTCAGTCATATCTTCAGGCTCCACTTCTAATTCTAGTTCTTTTGCTATTTTCACCACATCTGCAGTTACTTCCTCCACTAAAACCTTGAATTCATCCAAGTCCACAGGGGTTGGAATCAACTTCTTCCAAACTCCTGTTAATGTTGTATTTTGATTTTTCCTCATAAATCAGGAATGTCCTTAAAGGCATTTAGAATGGTGAATCCTTTCCAGAAGGTTTTCAATTGAATTGGCCCAGATCCACTAGAGGAATCACTATGTAAGGCAGCTGTATAACCTTATGAAATGTCCCTCTTAAATCATAAAAGTTGAAAGTCAAAATTACTCCTTGATCCACAAGTTATAGGATGGATGTTGTATTAGCAGGTATGAAAACAACATTAATCTAATTGTATGTCTCCATCAGAGATCTTGGGTGACAGGTGCACTTTCAGCAAGCAATAATATTTTGAAAGGAATCATTTTTGGAGCAATAGATATCACTTGTGGGCTTAAAATATTCAGTAAACCATGTGGTAAACAGATGTGCTGTCTTCCAGGCTTTGTTGCTCCATTTAGAGAGCAAGGCAGAGTAGATTTAGCATTCAGAAAGGGCCTAGGATTTCTGAAATGGTAAATGTTCTTTGGATTCAACTTCAAGTCACCAGCAGGATTAACACCACAAGAGCCAGCCTATCCTTTGAAGCTTTGAAGCCAGACATTGACTTCTCCTCTTTATCTATTTAAGTTCTAGGGGGGCATCTTCTTCCAATATAAGGCAGCTACATCGAAAACTGTTTAGTGTGACCACCTTCATTTATTATCTTAGCCAGATCTTCTGGATAAATTGCTGCAGCTTCTACATTAGCATCTGCTGCTTCACTTTGCACTTTTGGGTTATAGAAATGACTACTTTCCTTAAACCCCGTCAACCAACCTATGTCAGCTTCAAACTTTTGTTCTGCAGCTTCTTCACCTTTCCCAGCTTTTGTGGAATTGAAGAGAGTTAGGGGGCTTTCGTTATAGCTCAGTTGGTAAAGAATCTGCCTGCAATGCAGGAGACCCTGGTTCAATTTCTGGGTCGGGAAGATCCCCTGGAGAAGGAAAAGGCTACCCACTCCAGTATTCTGGCCTGGAGAATTCCATGGACTGTACACTCCATGGGGTCACAAAGAGTCAGACACGACTGAGCGACTTTCACTTTCACAGGGCCTGGGTCTGATTTAGACTTTGGCTTAAGAGAATGTTGTGGCTGGTTTGTTCTTCTGTCCAGGCCACTAAAGCCTTCTCCAAATCTCAATAAGGTATTTTTATCATGCATGAGTTCACTGGAGCAGCACCTTTAATTTCCTTCAAGAACTATTCTTTTGTATTCACAATGGCTAAATGTTTGACTCAGGAGACCTAGTTTTCAGCCTGTCTCAGCTTTTGACACACCTTTCTCACTAAACATAATCATTTCTAGCTTTTGATTTAAAGCGAGAGACTTTCAAATGTTCCTCTCACTTGAACACTTAGAGGCCAGTGTAGGGTTATTAACTGGCCTAATTTCAATATTGTGTCTCAAGGAATAGGGAGAAATGGCAACCCACTCCAGTGTTCTTGCCTGGAGAATCCCAGGGACCGGGGAGCCTGGTAGGCTGCCGTCTATGGGGTCGCACAGAGTCGGCATGACTGAAGTGACTTAGCAGCAGCAGCAGGAGAGGGAGAGACATGGGGCATGCTAGTCAGTAGACCAGTTGGAATACACAGTGTGTGGCACCCTAAAACAATTACAATAGTAACATCAAAGATCACTGATTACAGATCACCATAACAAATAAAATACTGATGAAAAGGTTGGAAATATGGTGAGAATTAGTGAAATGTGACAGAGACACAAAATGAGCAGATGCTGTGGGGAAAATTGTGCCAATAGACTTATTCCACCCAGAGTTGCCACAAACCTGTGGCACAAATTTGTAAAAACAAAACAAAACAAAACTCATAATCTGTGGAGTGCAATAAAACAAAGCACAAATAAAATGAAGTATGCCCATATCAGAAATGGTAAACATGTAGCTTAATAAAAAAGACTGCTGCTGCTGCTAAGTCGCTTCAGTCGTGTCCGACTCTGTGCGACCCCACAGACGGTAGCCCACCAGGCTCCCCCATCCCTGGGATTCTCCAGGCAAGAACACTGGAATGGGTTGCCATTTCCTTCTCCAATGCATGAAAGTGAAAAGTGAAAGGGAGGTCGCTCAGTCATGTCCCGTGTCCGACTCTTTGCGACCCCATGGACTGCAGCCTACCAGGCTCCTCTGTCCATGGGAGTTTCCAAGCAAGAGTACTGGAGTGGGTAGCCATTATAATTCTCTTCTTTAACATCTCTAAAAGCTATCATCAGATTATATAAAACAATGTTATAACACTGTATTATTGGATATTAAAGGGAGGTGATGGTTATCAATTATGGCTCAGGGACCAACTACAGCACCAGGAACTGTAGCTCTTTCTGTAATCCTCTTGCAGCTTGTCTTTGCAGAGATGGCAGCTGCAAAGACCCTGTGATGGACTGCTGTTAACAGAAAGTATGAGAAGACTCAAAGGGCTATATTGGAAGTGTTCAATGAAATTTTATATACTCTTTCCAATATTCTAGTTCTCATCTCTTTCTGTAGCCTCTGCTGTGGACTCTGATTGACTTTGTGTAGTTGAAAGCTGACAGCACCTCACCTCCAGCTCATGATCTGAATTCCTGTCTAATACATGGCTTGATATCATGCTGTGTGAACCCATATGCTGACTCAATGTGATAAGCAGAAGAGCAAGGAAGGTTATGCTCCATGGAAGAATTTTTGACCAATTGAAGAGAAGATTCAGTAGATAATTGCCTTTCTTTCTTTCCTTTCTTCCTCTTTCTCTTTCCCTCTTCTTTCGACAATTTATTTGTATTTCATCAGGTTTCTCTACATGGGATACAGTAACTAGGCACTTATGGCTGCCACCTCAATGACGCACACACACTCACGCACAATAGGGAATACTACTGGGCCATAAGAAAGAATGGACCACTGTCATTTGTAGCAACATGGATGGACCTAGAGACTGTCATGTAAGTGAAGTAAGTTAGAGAAAGGCAAATATCACATGATATCACTTATGGGTGGGATCTAAAACATGACACAGACGAATGTATGTATAAAACAGACCCACAGACATAGAAAACAAACTGGTTACCAAAGGGGTGCAGAGGATAAATTAGAAATTTGGGATTAGCAGACGCAAACTACTATATATTAAGTAGATAAACAGCAAGGTTCTACTGTATAGTACAGGGAACAATATTCAATATCCTGTAATAAATCATAATGGAAAAGAATTATATATATAATATATATATATACACACACACACACATACATATATCTGAAAAGCTTTGCTGTACACCAGAAAGTATTAATAAGATAATATTGTAAATCAACTATACTTCAATTAAAAAAATAAATAATGCAATCCTGCCTTGGTTTTCCTGTTTCCCTTTTTGCATTTTATCTGTCACTCACTTCTGCCCCCTTGGATTGCACTCCCAGTTTATCTATAAACCCTTACTTCAAGCTTTGCCTTCAGGAAGCCTAGGCTGAACAATTCATTTGTTTCATTTAAGCATATTCTCAAATAGTTTTCTAATAGGAGAGGCATGAGAGACATAATTCCTTGCATGTATGAAAATGTTTCTATTTTACCCCACACTTGATTTTGTTTGGCTGGATGTAAAATCATGGATTTAAAGTAATTTCCCCTCAGGACTTTGAGGGAACTGCTATGTAGTTTTCCTTTAATTTCCAGTACTGTTAATGAGCAATCTAAACCTGAAGCCAGTCTGATTTACATCATTTGGAGGGCATCTATTTTCCCCACTCACCCTCTCCTCTAAAATTTGGTAAGACTTTTTAATCTGCAAACTTGGTCTTTCAACTACAAATTGGCACTTACCAAGAGCATTGTCAACAACTGAACAGCAAAGGCATTTGCCATCTGCCTCTATGGAGATTGAACCCCATGCTGCTATAGCTGTTGACCTTCAACAACCCCTGAGGGAGTTCAGGGTAGAGGGAGGGAGGCACTCTGTGCTCCAGGGAATCTAGTGGAACGCTAGATGTTTTTAAGAACAGATTTTATGATCTCAATCCTTGCATCTCCTCATATCTAGAGAAGCACTAAATCCCTTCATGGTGACATCAGATCCTCATGACTAACAAAAAACCTTTTGTAAAATGAGTGCTTAATGGTATTGAACTCCCTTCACTGAAACCTTATATATTGATCTTCGCCCACTGCTGCTTTGGAGCAGTCTCCCAGAGCTATCTGAGATGCTGCCTCCTGGGCTGCAGTCCTCATTTTGCCCTAAATAAAACTTAACTTGAAACTCTCAAGTTGTGCATCTTTTATATCAACAGTCTTTAATATCCAGGAAAATGTCTCATTTTTATTCTTCAATGATTTCTTACCTTTGATTTCCTCTCTCTCTCTCCTTTTTTTTTTTTTTTGGCCACACCAGAAGGCATGCAGGATCATAGTTCCCCAGCCAGGGATGGAATCCTTGACCTTACAGTAAAAGTCGTAACCACTGGAATGCCAGGGAAGTCCCTGGTTTTCCCTTTAGGAGGTTTTTGTTTTTTTTTTAATTAGAAGTTGTACCTCCTAGATTAATCTCATTTCTATTATCTTCCATAGTTTATGATTTCTTATTTTTGTTCTACCCCTTGAGAGATTCACATGAATTTATCTTCTACTCTTCCATTGAACTCAAAGATTTGGCAAATATTTTCAGTTTCCAAGACTTCACTATTGGCTTCTGATTGTTCCTTAAAACAAACTAACAAACAAATAAAAACAACCTCTTCTCATTTTATATTGGTCATCCTCTTTTATTTTTCAAGCTTACTTCAAATGTCTGGTTATCTTTGTTATTGGTTTACATTTAAGAGTAAAGCCATAAAGACTTGGAGCTTTGGGTGCATGCACTGTTCTTATTTATTTACTCTTCACCTTGATGTGGCCAAATGCAGTCATCTTTCCACTATGGTCAGCACATGTTAATGGCTATCCTTGATCCTGGCTCAGTTGCATGGGCCTCAACTTCCCTTGAGGCCCTTAAAAAGAACTAGAGAAGAAGGATTGGATCAAAGAGTGACTTTAAGTAGGATAGATGTATCGTCAGTCCAGCAGGTGACCAGGGCTCAGATATTTGGGGGGATCCTTTATAACACCCTCCACTCTCCCTACTCTTATCCATTGAAGAAGAATATTTACCTTGGTCTTGCTCTCTCAAAGCCATTCCATCAGTAGAGTGGCTTATCAGTCTTTGGCTTATTTCTCCCATACTTAGTTTCAGGGATAAGGAATCTATCATTAGTTTAATGCACATAATCACAGACAGAAGTTTAGGAAATATTTTCTACCTTAAGTAACTCAGAGATCCACCTGGGAAGGGCCCTCTTAAGTATTCCATTCATCACATGAGCGATGCTCAATAAATGCTTGTTTCATCTCCAGACTACTGGACTTCCCTGGTGGCTCAGACGGTAAAGTGCCTACAATGCGGGAGACCCGGGTTCGATCCCTGGGTCGGGAAGATCCCCTGGAGAAGGAAATGGCAACCCACTCCGTTACTCTTGCCTGGAGAAATCCATAGATGGAGGAGCCCGGTGGGCTACAGTCCACGGGGCCACAAAGAATCGGACACGACTGAGCGACTTCAGTTTCACTTTCACTTTTTTTTTTTCCACTTTCACTTTAATGGCCAAGATTCATTCCAGAGACTGGAGTTGTCCTTAATTATGCAGATAATATTAGATAAATAGTAGAGAGATCATATCTATAGAGACTGAGAAATGGCTAGAGCCTCTTGCTGAATGGAAGAAAGAAAAGATAATTACTAGAAATGCTGCATACTTCTCATCTCTCTGACCTTTTCTGAAATGATGGAGCATGTAGCTGCACAAAATATTTATAGAGCATTATTTATAAGAGTGAAAAATTCAGGAACAACATGAATGTCTAAAGCTGGGGGAATCATGAGCAGACAACTATTATGAAGTCTTTAAAATGATGACTCTGCAAAAAACTGCATGCCTATCTAAAGACGGTAAAGAAATATGAAGAAATAAAAATAGTTTCTGAGATAGGATACTTGAGCTTAAGAGCGAAATTTAAATTAGTTTCTTTTTTATGACATTCTAAGCTGTTTCTGTTATAAATACTGAAGATTTAGCCTTTATCTCTCTCCCACACTTGCACAAATCTTTTGACAGATAGACAGCCAGAAAATCTTAACTCCAGAACAGCAGAACAGAAAGCACAAGCAGGTTGTTTGGGCTTGTCTGAGGTTTGCCTGCATCCTCTGAACTGTGGGTAGAATGGTATTTTTTTCTGACTTCTTTCTTTCTTTCCCCAACTTCTTAGTTGGGTAAAATTATTATTAAGTATAATTAGTATAAAGTAAAATTATTATTTAATGGTTCCACCACATAAAGAGAAATACTATCATTGTTTCTACCCAGAAGTCTGCTAGCTTGGTCAGTTGACAGGAGAAGTTCCTCAGGTGACTTGGAATGGACACTGGATCCTTGGTTCTTCCCCTTCTCTCTCTCCCCCAGGCATCACCCATCTCTTCTTTCAGCTACAGAGATGTTCTGGCCATTCTTGGCCCTTTACTCTTCCATATACATTTCAGAAGCATTTTATCATGTTCCATGCAAACTCTGTTGAGATATTTATTGGAATCACAATGAATTTGCAGATCAATTTGAGAAGAACAGATTTCTTTATAACATTCTCTAAAGGGGTTTTGAAGATCTTTCAGTATATTTACTCTTAGAGACTTTATTTTCTCTGAAAAAAATGTATTTTAGAAAATTTATATTTTATAGTTGTTTGCTGCTGGTATATAGAAATTCAAGTGACTGGTAATCTTATATTTATAACTAGCTATAATAATTTCTAACAATTTGTATGTATATCCATTTGAGTTTGTTGTTTTCAAGCAATGGTATTTTTCTGTCTTTTGTTCCAATCCTTGTACCTCAATGTCCTTTTTTCTTTGTTGTATTGGCTAGAATCTCCAATACCATATTGAATAAAATTATTGATAGTGGATTTTCTTGTATATTTTTTATTGATTTCAGAGGAACGTTTCCAGAGTTTCCCCATTTTGGATGAGATTTCTCTAGGTATTTTTATAAAGCATGTAGTCTTTATTAGATTGAGGATTTTCTCTTTTTAAAAAAAAAATTTATTTATTTGGGTGCACTGGGTCTTAGTTGCGGCATGCGAGATCTTTAGTTGCAGCATGTGGGATCTAGTTCCCTGACCAGGAATCGAACCCAGGCCCCCCTGCATTGGGAGTGTGGCGTCATGACCACTGGACCACCAGGGAAGTCCCAAGGATTTTCTCTCCTTTATTCTCATTTTGCTGTATTTATCAAGACTGAGAGATGGAGTTTATCATAAAAAGATTTTTTATGTATCAATTGACATGGTATGTTTTTTCATTTTAATTAGTTAATATGATTATTTGTATTTGTGGATTTTCTACTATTAAACTAGGTTGGCATACATGAGTTAAATTCAATTGAGTAATGTTGTGATTGGTTCTCACACACTCTTACATTAGATTTGCTAATATTAAAAAATTTTTCATCTGTATTCATGAATGGAACAGGTTTATAATTCTCCACTCTTGAAGTGTCTTTGTTGATTGGTATACCATATCTATTCATCCATTCTCCTTTGGGTATCTGTTTACTTCCAGAATTTTGCTGCTGTAAGCATTCTTGTAACCTGTATGTGTGTGTGCTGACACTCAGTTGTGTCCAATTCCCTGTGACCCTTTAAACTATAGCCTGCCAGGCTCTTCTGTCCATAGGATTCTCCAGGCAAGAGAACTGGAGTGGGTTGTTGTTTCCTTCTCCATATTCTTGTAGCTGAATCCTGGCAAATACCTAGGAATATGATTGCTTTGTCTTAAGGTACAAGAACATTCCATTTGATGAACTAAAGATAATATTTTGACATTTTCTATTGATTGCTTTTATGTTTGCTGTCAGTTTTCTTAATATGCAAGAGATCACTTGTTACTTTTTAAAAATTAATAGTCTTTACTTTTTAGAACAGTTTCAATTTACAGAAAAATTAAGCAGATAATACAGAAATTCTCATATATGCTCTGCACAAAATTTCTCCTATTAACTTTAGTACAGTACATGTTTATAATTAATGCATCAATATCAATATATTATTATTACCTGAAATCCATAATTTATTCAGATTTCTTTAATTTTTTCCCTAATGACTTCCCAGTCAGGATCCCATCCAGGATGTCACAATACATTTGGTTGTTGTATCTCCTCAGAATCCCACTGGCTATGACACTTTCTCAGACTGCCCTTGTTTTTAATTGCCTTGATATTTTTGAAGAGTACTGGTCAGCTATGTTGTAGGATGTCCCTTTCCTCCTCCGTCTCTGGCAATTTTCTTTGCTCTGAGAATACTTTATCTGGTATTATTATAGTTATTTCTGCTTGCTTTTGATGAATATTTGTATGATATATCTTTTTCTATCTTTTTACTTTCAACTTGTCCATATTGTTATGTGAGGACACAGAAGGTACAGTGCAAGCCAGAAAGAGGGCTCTCATTAGGAACTGAACTGACTGGCACCTTGATCTTGAACTTCCCAGCTTCTAGCACTTTGAGAAATAAATTCTGGTTGTTTAAGCCACCCAGTCTATGGTGTTTTGTTATCAAACCCTAAGTAGACTAGTATAATATGAATAGTGATTTTCTATTTAAACCTAGAAAATTTGAGTATTGTGTTATGAGATTCAGGATCTCATTTAAATCTTCTGTTAAGCTGGGTTAAGTGTGTGTGTGTGTGTGTGTGTGTGTGTGTGTGTGTGTGTGACACTGTTCTAGCAAGAATAGGGGAGGGATTACTGCCAGGTAGGGATAGAAGTGGAAGTTCCCCATCCAGTCTCTATTGACACATGAGGTTGGGGGCTCCTCATTACTACAGGGTGGGAGTGGACCCCATGCAGTTTTCACTGATATCACAGTGGGGGAGGCAGCCTTACTATCTCCCAGCAAGATGAAAATCCCAGCTTCCTACTCAGTCTTCTTTGATATTACCCTGGCAGGAAGGATTGGGGTGTCTCACTACAAGTGAGAGTAGAAATCTACGCTCCTCACTCAGGCTTTGCTGGCATGGGTGGTGGTGGGAGGTCACAGTTTCTTCTTTGGTGTTTGGCTAGGTGTAACTGTTATTGTCGGAGAAGGCAACGGCACCCCACTCCAGTACTCTTGCCTGGAAAATCCCATAGGTGGAGGAGCCTGCTGGGCTGCAGTCCATGGGGTTGCAAAGAGTCGGACATGACTGAGTGACTTCACTTTCACTTTTCACTTTCATGCATTGGAGAAGGAAATGGCAACCCACTCCAGTGCTCTTGCCTGGAGAATCCCAGAGACAGGGGAGCCTGGTGGGCTGCTGTCTGTGGGGTTGCACAGAGTCAGACACGACTGAAGCGACTTAGCAGCAGCAGCAGCAGCAGCAACTGTAATTGTAAAAAAGTTTTCTCTTTCTATGCTGTTCCTTTCCTGGTCCCTTGACTAGAAAGAATAGACTTTTGTTGGGATTGTCATTTTGACTGTATCTGCTGGCATTTCTAAATTGCTGGACTCTTCAGCTCCTAGTTTGAGATATATAAGGCAAAAAAAATGTACGGAACTCTTCGTGTTATTCCTTAAGTCCCAAAGTCCCTATCTGGTCTGACTTCTTCCTTCCATCTTTCAAAGTCTTATGTTTGCTTTATATATAGCTTCTAGAGGTTTTAGTTGTAGTTAACAGAAAGACTAGGGGAAAGTACACCTTACTCCAAATTCCTGGAAGTGGAATTCCCATATATTGAATTTTTAATTTCAATTATTTTATGACTTTATTTCTAGAAAGTCTATTTTTTTCTTATTCATGCATGCTTTATAATTCTTTATAGTTTCTTATTTCCTATACATAGTTTAAAAGACTTTCTGCTGTTCATTTAAGTTTATAGAATATGGTATTATATAAACTCTGATAATTCTACATTTGGAATTTCTTATGCATCTATTTCTGCTGTCATTTCTGCAGGCTCTTGTCCATGGTACCTTATTTTTGTGTGTAGTTAATTATTTTTCACTGTGAGTCAATTGTTTTCCTTTGAATTGTATTTGTTAAACTTTAAAAGGGTTTTCTATTAAAATGTAACTATATCAGTAAAGTGCACAAATCTTAAGCTCACTGAATTCTTACTTATGTGTATATGTGTGGAACTATCACCCAGATCGAGATATAGAATATTTCTAGCATCCCCAAAGACTCCTTGCACCTCTTCCCAATCAGTACCTACACCTACAGTAACCAGTTTTCAGATCCCATAACCATACTTTCATTTTGCCAGTTTTTGAATGTCATACACATGGGATCATATAATATGATCTTTTTATATGACTGGCTTATTTCACTTAACCTCATGTCTTTGAGATTCATCCCTGTTTTTCGTATATCAGTAGTTGATTAGTTCTCCCGATTGTTTAATGTTTCATATATTTATATACATATATATTCTTTAAATATCCTATATGATTCCTTTGTCAGATATAAGTATTGCAAATATTTGTTCCCAATGTATAGCTTGCCTTTCTACTCTCTTAATTGTATCTTTTGATGAACCAAAGTTATTCATTTTAATGAAATCCAATATGTCAATCTTTTTTTAAATAAGAAAGCTTTTCCATCTATATTTTCCTCTAGAAATCTTACTGCTTTGTTTTAAAATCCACATTTAAGTCTGTGATTTCTCCCAAATTAATTTTTGAATGTTGTGAAGAAAAAGTCAAAGTTCATTTTTTTCAACTTGGTTTTTCAATAAACCCATTTATTTACAAGACCTTTGGTAAATTTGAGTGGAGCCTTTGTCATAAACCCCACACATAAATATATGTGTGAGTCTATTTCTGGATTTTCTATTCAATTCTTTTGGTTGATTTGTTCTGTTTTTGTTGTTGCTGTTTTTCCCAGAGGAGCAATAAAAAGCTGTATGAAGGAAGAATGAATAGTCTCGCCACCTCCCCCTCTGAGGTAACCACCACATCATTGGTCTGGGAGGCATTTATCTTTCTTCCAGCTCTTACAAACATACGTGCTCGTACACAGTGTGCAGTTACAAAATTTTAATCACATGAGGACATGTTTACTTGTAAAGTGAACAGAGTAGAATTTAAATGTTTATGTACCAAACAATAATAACAGTGATGATAATAACTAACAGCACTTGCCATGCACCTCTTAAGTGCTCTTCTAAGTGTTTTACATTTGTGAATCCCTGTAACAACCTTAAAGGATAGACACAAACTTTTACTCCCACTTTACAGAAGATGAAACAGAGGCACAGGGAAGGTGGAACTTGTCCAGTGCCACACAGTCGATACAGAGTGGAGCTAGAATTCGAACCCAAGTTCTCTGGTTCCGGAGTCCATGCTAGTAACCAAAAATGGTTAGAACCCGTTATATTACCTCTGTGAGTTACTACCTTATTTATTCCTTGCTCACCACTATGTGTTTTCCTGATATTAGGGCCAAGTTCTTTTCAGCCTCCAGTCCTTTTCAGTCCAATCGACAGTTTCTCCATACTCACCACTCGATTAATTGCTATTCAGTCTTTAACTGTCAGCCCAAATGTTCCTTCCCCGTGAAGCCTGCCCTGACTTCCTACACAAGGCTGGCTTCCTCTACAAAGATTTCGCAACTTCCAGTCTTATGCTTCTCCTCTTCAGTACCCAGCATGTACTTAGTGACTTCTGGAATAAGTTTTTTAAGCAGCTGTCTTCCTTGCCATCCCTCTTCCCCTCTATTGGAAGCCTGTCTTGTTCACCTTCAGGTGCCCAGAACAACTCCTGACCCACAGTAGGTGTGCGTGAGACTTGTCATGTAGCAGACCCATCAGGAGGCGGCACAGCCTGGAGACCCCTCTGTCTGTGGATTCTAATGTGGATGCAATGAAGGTGCTAGAATCATACAGATGCCCTGAGTTAAAATATTGACTCAGCAGGCTGTACAAAGTTGGACTAGGACTCTCACATTCTGAGATCTGCTTTCTCTCCTATGACGTTGGGTTGATAATATTAGCTCACACATACAAGAGTGCCTGACGCGTAGTAGGTACTCAATAGTTAGATGAGTTACTTGAGTGTTTTGGGAAGAATTAAAAGTTAATTTTTACTTTTCTGTACCTCTGTTTTATAACCTATAACATGAAGTCTGTAACATGAGATCTCATCTATCTGCTGGAATTATTGTGAGAATTCAAGGAGATAATTCACGCACTGCACAGAACCCAGTGTCTGGCATAGAGCAAATGCTCAATAATGGTTAACTATGATTATTATGATGATTAAAGAAGGCTGAACTGTGCTTTTAGAGAAGAATCTTGAGAGTCCCTTGGACTGCAAGGAGATCAAACCCGTCAATCCTATAAGAAATCAACCCTAAACTATTCACTGGAAGGACTGATGCTGAAGCTGAAGCTGAAGCTCCAATACTTTGGTCACCTGATGCGAAGAGCCGACTCATTGGAAAAGACCCTGATGCTGGGAAAGATTGAGGGTAGGAGGAGAAGAGCGAGACTGAGGATGAGATGTTTGGATAACATCACTGACTTAATGGACATAAGTTTGAGCAGACTCTGGGAGATGGTGAAGGACAGGGAAGTCTGGTGTGCTGCAGTTCATGGGGTCACAAAGAGTCGGACACGATTGAGTGACTGAATGACAACAAACGATTATTACTGCCATGAGTAAAGCACCTTCTGCGGTGTATATCTAGTGGGTATTCCTAGATAGATGCTGTCTAGTGTTACTCACTTGGCCTGGGCCACGTTCTGCCCAGTTTCTCCTAGATCAGTCCTGGCCCTAGGTGCTCTCCTAAGTTCCAGAGTTGGTACTTCTCAGACACCACCCCCTGGTCACTATCAGCTACTGCAGCCTCAGCCTTGGATCTTCCCCTACTCCAGGGTTATCCTTCCTGGTTCCATCCAAACTTTAAAAACACCTCTGTGCATTTCCTTGGGAGACCAGGAACACTGGAAACAGAGCAGAAGAAATAGATTTGGGAGATAATTCCAGAAGGTATGTCCAACAAGACTTTATGACCAATTAGATGTCCAGTGGGGGAGGGAAATGTCCACCTACTAAGACAGTGATTCTCAGCTAGGGTGATTTCCCCCAACAGAGGACATCTGGCAATGTCTGGAGACATTTTTGGCTGTTCACTACTTGGTAGAGGGGGTGTCACTGCATCTAGTGAGTAGATACCAGGGCTGCTACTAAATTCAGTGCCTAAGACAGCCCCCTGACAATAAAGAATTATCTAAGCCTAAGTGTCAGTAGAAATATGCTAGTTTAGGATGATTCTCAGAGTCCTACCAGGGCATTCAGGGCATCAAGAAAAGCTGAGAAAAACCTGCCACGTGAGATCTCAGTACTGTGTAAAACTCAAGGCTCGGCTAAGTCTGAGGAAAACCCTACCCAGGACCTAACACAGCCTGTACACATCACAGGCTTCTGTGATCTAAAATCACAGAAGAGGAAACATTATAATAGATCATTTATTTCTTCAACTTACACTATTAGTGATCCCAACATATATCTTTAATGCTGGTCCTAACAGTATATACAGTTATTAATCACATCAAAGGACTTAAACACAGAATATACATCAGATTAGCTAGAAATTCTCAAAGGATTATATAATCTTCTAGTTCAATTAGGAGATTTGAATTTCTATGTGGATAACAAAAGCAGTAACAAGGAACTAAGGAAAAGATTCCACTTTTAATGCTTCCTAATTCTTGCCATAACAAAGGAAGTAGTCAGCCCCCCATCTGTTGCTTTTACATCTGTTCTCCACTGAAGAAAGGGTAAAATCAGGAAGCAGGTGAGGGCTTCTGCTCAGCAGGAAGCAGCAGGACCAGGAGACCAGGAAAGAAAGGGGAGAAATGCTTCAGAATGTCAGCCTCTCAAGATTTTTACAGCCACACACATCGGTGAAAAATTCAAGCAGAGGGGCTCTTCGGTCCACTTCTCCTGACTCACAGCTGGAATCCCCTTTCACCTAACAGGAATTTCTGAGACACCCAGAAAGATCCCAGGGACATTGTCCTTTTGTTCTCAGGAAATTCAAACCCAAGAAAGTCTCAGTGTTGTGCTGTTACGTCTGATGGGCAACTTAGTCCCTTCCACTTCTAGGTCTCAGTGTTTCAGGCTGCAAGTCCTCATTTCCAAGCCACCTGGGCACCCTGGGTGCTGCTCCCTGTGAGACAGCCCTTTTCTGATGGATCCTGGAGCACCTCTGATATCGTGGGGGCCCCCTGCGCTTGTCTCTCTTTACCCCTAAAAGATTCTGACCTCCTGGAAATTCTATTATTTGCAACAAATTCTTTCTCTGCCCAATAGGACTTTGTGAAATATTTGTTATACTCACATGTTAATTGTTTTTCTGACTCTTGTTGAAATCTGGCTTCGTTACCAGTGTCTGGTGGTAATCATTTGATCTAACCAACTGGGTAGCATCTTTTCTCGGCCGCCCCATTTATCAGGTCTCCATTAAGACCTGATGTGAATTTTAAAAGCTTGTAAAAACTCCTTGCAAAGGCTCAAAGCTCCCCTGGACTCACTCCCCGAGTTTCTGTTTTCTGTTTTTAGAATGCTTCTATTATCTAAAGAAATTTCAGAGTACACTTCTATAGAAATATCCTAGAGTCTAATCAGAACTTAAAATTCTCCACTTGTAAAGTCTCAGGGTCCACTAAACTGGTTTCTGACCATACCCCTTAGTCTGTCCATCTTTCATTTTCTTCCTCCTAGTACACCTTGTTGACCTAAAACAGACTGCCAGGTAATTCTCTGGCAAATGTGGGTTTATTTAGGATGAGCAAAGAAGAGCAATTTGGTGTGTGCAACCATGGCAAGCCATGTGCAAGTCCTGCAGGACCAGGGAAGAACTCTTTTATAGAGACAAAAAAGGCAGTTGGTATGCCTATAAAAAACAAATAGTCCATGGCTTTTTGTTGGTTGAGTCCTTACTAGGAAAGAAGACAGGTCTTTCTCCTTCCTGTGGGCCTCTGCCACTGTCACAGTGTGTGAAAGACTCCTTTATGGCCTCCCTCTCATGCTCATTCTCAGTCATTCAGCTGTGTCCAACTTTTTGTGATCCTATGTTCTGTAGCCTGCCAGGCTACTCTGTCCATGGGATTTTCCGGGCAAGAATAACGGAGTGAGTTGCCATTTCCTCCTCCAGTGGATTTTCCTGACCCAGGGATCAAACCCACATCTCCTGTGACTCCATACATTGGTAGATAGATTCTTAACCACTGAGCCACCTGGGAAGCCATGCTATGGCCTCCCAACTCTATTTAATTGAATTTCTGTTTGATTTTTCATAACCTCTTGGAGAACACCAGTTCCCCAATCTCCCTATATCTCCACAGCTACTGCCTCAGTTCATCCACCTGGATATTTTCCCAGATTACTATGACAGCCACACCACTCTGCCTGGACCAGCTCTTCCAACTCCCCTGACCCTTTCCTTTGCTGCACATTCCAGTTTTGTCCATGACTCCTGCCCAGCATGTCTTTCTGACCCTCTGCACAGCAGAAAGGTTGGGAGCTTGGCTGGACTAGAAACTGTCTCAGCTGCTCTCTATTCTGGGATACCAGCCCACTCTTTCTTCTGCAGATGGTTGGCGGCCCCATTGTTCTCCGCTTTGGTGGCTTTGATAGCAGAGTACCCCTTCTATTTCATCATGGCCCCACTGCTTCCACCTGGAACACAGCTACTGGAGAAACAGCTAAAATTGTTGTCATTTTTTAAAAATTTCAAGGTTAATATTTAAAAATTTTTTCAAGTCAATGTGTAGAAAAATATGGAGCTTTGTGTAGGCTTGCACTCTATAATCACATCTCATGAGCTAATATTTTAATGACACCTCCTGGATAATAATTAGCTCAGCTCCTTACTTGTCATCTGCAAAGTACAGTCACTGTTCCAAGCTCACCAGACTCTGTTTTTTCCTCTTTTGTTCCCCAGTAACTTAGATATTAATAGTCTTCATTTGGAAAATGCTTCTTCCACCCATGCTAAAATTTCACCCTTGTACAGAATTTCCTAAGTCTTATTAGGTGTACTTTGGTTGTGAGAGCAGACTTAAGTACAGTAACAAAAGAAATTGTCTAATCTTTCATTTAAATACATTGGATTCAGCCAGAAGAATCTGGCTAATTGCAGTATTTTGGTAAATAGCTTTTATTTTCTTCTTAAGAGCCTAGAGTATAGATCTATACTCTGTTGGTTTCTTTTTATTTTTTTAAATTTCATTTTATTTAATTTTTGGCCACACCACACAGCATGTGGGATCTTAGTTTCCTGACTAAGGATTGAACCCATGTCCCCTGCATTGAAAGTGCAGAGTGTTAACCACTGGACCACGAGGGAAGTTCCCTCTTTTTATTTTAAAAGCATTTGTAAAATAAGGGGGAATGCAGAGTTAGCCAGCTCTGGCTTATCCATACATTGAGCTTTACTGACAGTCTTTTCAAAGCAAACTTTGACATTTCTCAGTGATTTTAATATTTGAATGTTGAGAGAATTCTGTGGGCTCATTTAAATGTCAAATTTTGATAAGGTTATGCTCTGTCCCAAGAGCCCTATAATGCCTGAATCAATGCTGCTGTAGTGGGAACCATTGCTCTAGGGGTCAACTGAAGGACAAGAGGGAAAATAGCTGGTATCACCTAAGCTTCAAAGAAGACTGGCTCATAGAGAATCAAAATTGCAGATTATTATAAAAACTTCCTCTCTGTACTCTGTGCTCCTACTCTCCTACTGAGCAGACAGCTGAGGCCAAGGCTCCGTTTGTCATGTGACTTTCATAAGCTTTCATTCTAACCAGTAGTCCAAGGTGGCATTTTGCAGTCCAGTGGTTAGCGTCAACTCAGACTCAGTATCTAAGGTATCTAATAGCTCCCAAAAGTGTGGGACATTCTCCTTTCCAATGCATGGTTATTCTAGTAATTGGCTTCAGGTCTTTCTGTGGGGAGGCTTAGAGGAGAAGTTTATAATATACTCTTGAGAAACCTGTATGCAGGTCAGGAAGCAACAGTTAGAACTGGACATGGAACAACAGACTCGTTCCAAATAGGAAAAGGAGTGTGTCAAGGCTGTATATTGTCCCCCTGCTTATTTAACTTATATGCGGAGTACATCATGAGAAACGCTGGGCTGGAAGAAGCACAAGCTGGAATCAAGATTGCTGGGAGAAATATCAATAACCTCAGATATGCAGATGATACCACCCTTATGACAGAAAGTGAAGAGGAACTCAAAAGCCTCTTGATGAAAGTGAAAGTGGAGAGTGAAAAAGTTGGCTTAAAACTCAACATTCAGAAAACAAAGATCATGGCATCTGGTCCCATCACTTCATGGGAAATAGATGGGGAACAGTGGAAACAGTGTCAGACTTTATTTTTCTGGGGCTCCAAAATCACTGCAGATGGTGAATGCAGCCATGAAATTAAAAGACGCTTACTCCTTGGAAGAAAAGTTATGACCAACCTAGATAGCATATTCAAAAGCAGAGACATTACTTTGCCAACAAAAGTCCGTCTAGTCAAGGCTTTGGTTTTTCCAGTGGTCATGTATAGATGTGAGAGTTGGACTGTGAAGAAAGCTGAGTGCCGAAGAATTGATGCCTTTGAACTGTGGTGTTGGAGAAGACTCTTGAGAGTCCCTTGGACTGCAAGGAGATCCAACCAGTCCATTCTGAAGGAGATCAGCCCTGGGATTTCTTTGGAAGGAATGATGCTAAGCTGAAACTCCAGTACTTTGGCCACCTCATGCGAAGAGTTGACTCATTGGAAAAGACCCTGGGGCTGGGAGGGATTGGGGGCAGGAGGAGAAGGGGATGACAGAGGATGAGACGGCTGGATGGCATTACTGACTTGATGGACATGAGTCTGAGTGAACTCCGGGAGTTGGTGATGGACAGGGAGGCCTGGTGTGCTGCGATTCATGGGGTCGCAAAGAGTCGGACACGACTGAGCGACTGAACTGACTGAACTGATGGCTGTATTGCAGGGTCCTTCCTTAAAGGGACCCAGCCTTTCCTTCAGTCAAGGGCCTCTAGGCCTGTCCACAGCCTTTCTACCCCTGGAACCTATTATGGTAATTCACCTACCTTGACTGTGAAGTAAAGAGCCACCACCTGGCCTCCGCCAATCCAGAATCCCGTTAGTCTCAGTGAAATGGGAAAGCCCGGTTCTAAGGTGGGATCTCCCCCTACCACTTTGGCCATGCTTTTCACTGGTGCTTTCATTACTATGCATATGGGGAATGTAGCATCCTCTGGCCCTTCCCAGGGTATGGATAGGGTGGCTGGGGAAACTGGACATTTAGGTCCACTCCAAGATTCTTATCTCTCTGAAATTTTGGCCCTTCAACACCTTATTATCTGTAGGCCACCACTGAGTCCAAGCTTCAGTAAACTAGCCAACGAAGCTGTTAAAGCTAATTGTGGGTGCTCAAGTTAAATTCTGTTGCTTGAATCCATATAAATACACCCCCAATGTTAATATGATGCCTATTCAAACTTATATTTCATCCTCTTCAGTCTAATGTACTTAGAATCTACTTCCACCATGATATCCAGCTTTAATGAAACAGTCTCTACACATTCTGACCTACATACAGGCTAGCCACGAAAAGAAATAAATTTTAGAACTTTCAAAATAACATAGAGTATATTAGGATTTTGAAAAAAACTAAATTCCTGTTGGACAGGACACTTCTCTTTCAGCTCACATCTATCAGTCCTTGTAGAATATCCTTCCATTTCTCACAATCAAAAATTGCATGGTTATATTGAAGAGCTTTATCCACTTAAATATGGAAATAAGGACAATAAAGATCCTCCAGAAGAGTTAGTGCTTTGAAACAACACATAATGCGTCCAATTAGAAACATAAAAAATCATTTTAAGGAGTAGTATCCAGGCTAGTAGGACTCGACTTTGCTTATATAACTGGTTCCTAACCTATATTAGAGAGCAGATCACTTTGAAAATCTGACAAAAGCTATGAATCCTCTCTAGAGAAAATGTATATAGATACAAAATATGTATTCAATATTCAGGTGCTCGAGTCCCTCATTATCCTGTTCATGAACCCATAGTTAAGAACCCATACCTTTCTGGAGTGGCTCAAGGTATTAAAAACATCTAATAATAGAAAGTGTCCATCAGAAGATTTTTGGGGACTTTCCTGGTGGTCCAGTGGTTAAGACTCTGGACTCCCAATGCAGGGGGCCTGGATTCAATCCCTGGTCATGGACTAGATCCCATATGTTGCAACGCAGACCCAGTGTAGCCAAATAAATAAACACATTTTTTTTTTTTAAAGAAGATTTGTTGGTTAGACATGAGTATAGAAAAAGGAAGCTCATAAGATACACACTATCAGTGTCCTTTCAAATATCATCAATGGAAGAGAGGACTCTGGTTAAAAAATCCATCAAATGTTCTCGTCCTGAGAGCAGGACAGGAGAGTCATCCTAAGTTAATCTGAAGCCATTAACCACTCAGATGATCAAATTCCATTTGTTCTGGTCTCATGCACACTAGACAAATTTCTGTTTATCATTTGACCCCTTGGGTAGCCTGCCTATGAGTCAAAAGGGCTTTGACCAGAGAATATGAACAGAAAGAATTCCAGTATGAATTAGCAAATTGGTATTCTGTCCTTTCCTTTAATAGGCATTCTCTGTGAGTTTGGTTAATTAAAGTCCACATATAAAAGATAATTCTACGTTTCTGAACTTGCATAGCAGAGGGAAATACCTCTATGAAAGATCACTCTTGATTTCTAAGTCTGCAAGGCAGAGAGAACGTAATAGATTTGTCAAGTTTCTAATTTAAATCTCTCAAAGGTGTTGTCTTAGGACAAAGAACCTGCCAGAGTCACTGAGCTTATTAATTTTATCCTGGGCCTAAATAAGAAGAGTAAGATGTAGAATTTTGAGACTATTCTACAGAACAAAGGGATTTAGGCTATTTATATTACCTTCAGGAATTATAGGCACCAGTTACAGTCATGCAGTTTCCCATGACAACCAATTATTATGCAGTACTTTGAGATTCAAAGTTTCCTACCAGAGGAAATAATAAATTTTTGAAGATCCATGTTTTAAGGAGACTTTTCAGATAACCTTACAAAGTTGCTCTTTAAAAAGGCTATAAAATATTGAACAGGATGGATACAAATAAAAATCCTCTCATGAAAGATATAGTCTTGTGACTATTCTCAGCCTTCATCTTTCTCTAACAAGGTCTTGAGAATGGCTTCATTGCTCTGAATTCCATCTCTTATACCTTAAAAACATTTTCTCTTCAGACTTTCTCTTTACTGGCAACAAGCAGATAAGACTACCATCTCTGACTTCAGGCAAGATTTTATTAGACAGAAGTCAGTGGAAAATGCAAGATATGTAGAAATCTAGGAATTCCTAGCTCGTCAAATGTGAAAATAATAAATTGTAGGAAAAATATTCATGTACCACTCAGTGCATGAATGTTCTCCTAAACCAAGTCTAAAAACTCTCAGTCTGGTATCTGAGTCCTTAAACACATTGCCCCCTAGTCCAACCCATATGTCGTCTTTCTCTCAGAGCAAACTCTGTTCCAGCCAGCTAAACCCGTGTCTTACTGTGGATTCCCTCTGAATCTGACTGCAAGACGCTAATGTAGGTAGTTTATTTAGAGGGAGAAGGGGCCATCTGCAGGGGAGTTAGGGAAGTGACACCGGAAGGCAGCCAGTGAAGGGTGTGTTACTAAGCCCTGCAGCTTGAAGGCCAACTGGAGCTTAATTCCACAGGAGAATTCTGGAAAAGGGTACAAAGCATACCTCAGGATTATCTCACTGAGAGATAGGGAACCTGGGGTATTTTCCTCCAAATTGCATCAGTCTTTGGCTGAGGGCTGGGAGTGCTAATCTCCCCGACACATCCAGCCTGCTGAGTGTGGGTGAGCAAGACAGCTTTCCGTGGTTCTGGAGCAACCCTCAGGTACAGAGATGGTGAGGTCTGAGGGAGACACAGGCTGGGCACTGAGAGTGTCTGCTGTATTTTGTCCCTGCTCTAAATTAGTCTGTGCACTCCAGGCTTCTCTCCAAAAACCAACTTCCTTTCTTTCTTCAGAATTGTCTGGAAATCTTTCTCTCCCAAGAAGCTTTCTCTGAGTAACCCAAGCCCACTCTCAGGGTATCTGCTAAGGGTACATGCCTTGAATGAGTGAAGGAGACTCCTACTTGGAGAAGTGAAACAAAGTGCCCTCCACCTCCCCAGCCCCTGCGGGCAAGAGCTTTGACAAGTGGACAATGTCTTTATAAAGAAAATGGTGCTACTGCTGAGGCAGCTCCTACAAGCGTACACAGCTTGGCGGGTAGTCAGGGGTTGAACTGCGAATTAGCAACCTTCACTCACCAACTCAGCCAGGCATTGTTAGGCAGTGCACATACTGGACAACAGTACTGTGGCAGCCCCGCCTACTATGATCGTTCCTTTGCTCTAGAGTCAGCCAGAACTTACATGTAGTAGAGCTGTCCAGTGGAGCTTGATCAGATAATCAGTGTGTAAACTTGGCAGCAGTTCCCCAAGTATCTGTTTGTATTAATTGATGTATTTTGTGACTAAAAGTACGGAGAAAGTAGGTGGTCCAGAACCAACTGGGGAAGAGACAGAGGAAAATGTCTCTAGGCTTCCCTGGCGCCCCAGTGGTAAAGAATATGGCTGCAATGCAGGTCACATGGGTTTGATTCCTCAATCAGGAAGATCCCCTGGAGAGGGAAATGGCAACTCACTCTAATATACTTGCCTGGGAAATCCCATGGGCAGAGGAGCCTGACTGGCTACAGTTCAGGGACTGTAGCCCGATGTAGGACATGACTTAGCGACTAAAACCACCACCACCTCTTCCTGAGACCTGCAAATATCCCCCACCAAGACACTGGAACAAGATCCTTGTCTAAACTTGACATGTCAAATGTCCATTTCATTTCATCTTCAAAGGGATATAAAAGGAGGAGGCAAAATATTGAGAGGAAACACTCACGAACTGTTCACCCATTGAGAGCATGTGGTGAAACCTGAAATGGGTAGCAGTTCTGAATGTAGGTATCTGCTCACTGACTAGGTACAATGGGAAAAGTTCAGTGGATTCTTTTTTCCTCTTAACCGTTTAAAGTTACAATTTACAACATTATGAAAATTAACTTAAAATTTCATCTAAAATCCCTTTACAAAGAAACTATTTTAATATCTGCGCTTCCTTTTTCATTTCTCCTCATGAATACGCACTTGCAATTTTTACAGAGTCATCATTTTAACTGCCACATAATGTTCTAGTACCTCTAGTACCGTGACTTGTTTTTCACTATCCCAAGTAAATTTTTATAAGCATCCTGTTTATAGATGCTTATCTATAGTTAGTAATCATTGGCCATCTTCCACATCCCAGAGACATAAAAGCCTTTCTGGTTTCTAGCTTCTGCAGCCCTTCTCTAAAGTCAGGCTCACCCCATCTTCATGTTTAGCCTTACACCGGGCAGTAGAGTGAGTCCTGACCTTAGATGTGTGGTAGTTAAGCATTTCTGGCTCAATACTCACTGGTACAGATGTCACTGCTCTGGCACCTTCTCTGTGCTAGATGCCAGACCAGGTTCAGGGAATTACAAAGATGTGTGAGAGAGATTCCTACTCTCAATTATTTTCTCATCCTGAAGTCTCAGAGTGCTCTTTTACAGACCTGCACCCATTATGCTGAACTCAATAATACTGAGTCACTGGAAGTGTAGCAGAAGTGTCTATTTCATATAGATCTGTTTTTTCCTACCAGCCAATATTTTGTAGTAGTTAGAAGTCTGAGCTTTAGATTCAGACAATTAGAGCCCCAGTTTTGCCATTTACAACCTGGGTGGCTCTGATCAACTTAATCTTTCCACGCTTTGGTTTTCTTATCTGCAAAATGGACATAAGATCGTGATTATCTTCATAAAGTGGCTGTTGGAGTTAAACACTAAAAAGAGACACATAACACATAACACTAAAAATAGAGTCTTGCTCATAATACCATTCAGTAAACCCATGACTTGTACAGGGTCAGACATAGGGCTACCACTGAGAGACAGCTTTCAAGTTCAAGGCTTGCCCCACTCCACCCTGAGCACCAGAGAAGCTGGAGGGATGGAGAGAGGTTCTGCTGCAGGGGTCATTCTCATTGACTTGTTTTATCCATCAACATGACCAGAGTAACAGTTCCTCTGAGACCAGTTAGCAACTTGGCACCCAAAGAGCCTTCCCTCTATCCTCCTCAGCACCAAGGCAGGAGCAGACAAGCAGTGTGGAAAGAGGGAAGGAGGGGGAGAGAGGGGGAAGGAAAGAAGGAAGGAAAGGGAGGGAGGGAGGGAGGGAAAGAAGGTGGGATGGAGGGAAGGAAGAAGGAGGGAAAGAGGGAGGGAGAGAAGGAAGGAAGGAAAGAAGGGACAGAGGGAGGCCCAACTTTGGGCCTGGTTGGGGAGAGCAGAGCATTAGGTGAAGGCCCAGGAAAGCCTCACAGAGCAAAATCTTCATAGTGAGAATGAGAGGAAGCACTGGAGTCATTTAATTCTGAGTTAAATGGCAACCCACTCCAGTACTCTTGCCTGGAAAATTCCATGGACAGAGGAGCCTGGTAGGCTATAGTCCATGGGGTCGCAAAGAGTTGGACACAACTGAGCAACTTCATTTTTTTTCTTTCAAATTCTTGGAATACCACGTACTTGCTGAGAGAACCTAGTAAATTGCTTAACCTCTCTGGTTAACCCACATTTCTCACCTCTTAGCCCCTGCTGTTCCACGCTCAGCCACACTGAACATGCTGTGTCTCAAACATGCATTGCACACAAGAAAACTACTGTCTCTGCAGATTTGCATGTAGCTTTCCCTTTACCTAAAGTAACCTGTTCTCCCAGCACCCTCGGCCCATCCTAGCTGTTGCAGTCCCTTTCTTCTGGCCAATTCTGGCTCTTCCTGCAGAGCTCAGCTCCAATGTCACTTCCCTGACCACTCAGCCTGCTGTGTGCTCCCAGAGATACCGGAGTTGTCTCTGCTGGAGCATGTACCATGCTGCTCTGATGTTTCCTGTTGACTGTGGGCTCCATCCAGAGCTCCATACCCTGATGGCTGTTTCAGTACCTTGGGCCTCACTGCTGTTCAGTAAGTGAGGTTGAATATTATTGGAACTGTGTCAGCTTTAAAGGGTTGGTTGGGTCAGCTTACCCAAAAGGGTAAGCATTCAACAAATATTTGTTGAGAAGAGCAGAGTGAGGGAGTGAAATTGAGTAGAATGGTGGCTTAGAGGGTAAAAATCTGCCAGCAATGTGGGAGACTTGGATTCGATCCCTGGGTTGGGAAGATCCCCTGGAGAAACGAATGGCAACCCAGTCCAGTATTCTTGCCTGAGAAATCCCATGGACAGAGGAGAGGAGTCTGGCCATCTATTGTCCATGGAGTTGCAAAGAGTTGGACATGACTGAGTGACTAACACTTTCATTTTCTTTCACTGATTATATTTAGCCACATTATCTTTAAAGTCCACAAGATGTCAGTGTTTCTACCTGAGATAAAGGAATGCAATAGTCTGAGATGAAAGGCACTGTCACTGATGCCAGAAATTAATTTAAAGTGAATATTGATATACAGATGATTGATTGATTTAACTGAATAGGCGATATATGCCCATGCCACAAAATTCAAAATGTCTATGGTGAAATGAGTTGGACTGTGAAGAAAGCTGAGTGCCAAAGAATTGATGCTTTTGAACTGTGGTGTTGGAGAAGACTCTTGAGAGTCCCTTGGACTGCAAGGAGATCCAACCAGTCCATTCTAAAGGAGATCAGTCCTGGGTGTTCTTTGGAAGGAATGATGCTAAAGCTGAAACTCCAATACTTTGGCCACCTCATGCAAAGAGTTGACTCATTGGAAAAGACTCTGATGCTGGGAAGGATTGGGGGCAGGAGGAGAAGGGGACGACAGAGGGTGAGATGGCTGGATGGCATCACCGACTCGATGGACGTGAGTTTGAGTGAACTCTGGAAGTTGGTGATGGACAAGGAAGCCTGGTGTGCTGCAATTCATGGGGTCGCAAAGAGTCGGACACAACTGAGCGACTGAACTGAAATGAACTGATGGTGAAAAGTAAATTCTTCCTCCCTCCCTGCTTCCTTTCCTAAGCACCACCGCCCCCCACCACCCCAGCCATTTTGTCTACCTCAAGGGCAACTATTTTTATTATCCTTCCAGAGATATCCTAAGTATGTAATCATAAATTTTTTTTTCCCCAAATAACGTCAGTGATTGTATACAAGTGTTCTGTGCCTTGATTTTTCTCCACTTAAAATGACTCAGAGTATTCACATTAAAAGAGATAAGATTACCCTATTAGGAAATAATAATATTTTTAGCTGTTCCTAATAGACGGCACCCCACTCCAGTACTCTTGTCTGGAAAATCCCATGGACAGAGGAGCTTGGTAGGCTGCAGTCCATGGGGTCGTGAAGAGTCGGACATGACTGAGCGACTTCCCTTTCACTTTTCACTTTCATGCATTGGAGAAGGAAATGGCAACCCACTCCAGTGTTCTTGCCTGGAGAATCCTAGGGACAGGGGAGCCTGGTGGGCTGCCGTCTATGGGGTCGCACAGAGTCGGACGTGACTAAAGTGACTTAGCAGCAGCAGCAGCAACATATTTACTGTAAAATATATATTTGCCAATCTGATAGATGAACCATATCTCATTACAGTTTTAAAAAACCGTTTACTCGACTACAAGTTTGTTTACTGACATACAGTAAACTGCATATAAATTTAGTGTTGACCTGTTTAGCATGTGAAACCATCACCACGACCAAGATAATAAACATACCTCATCACCCTCAAAGGTTTCCTTGTGATCCTTTCAATCCCTTCCTCCCACCAACATTTCTTCCCCCTCCCCATGCATCCACCATAGTGCTTTATGTTACTATAGTTTTTATTTCCTAGGATCTTATATAAACAGAATAATATAGTATGTAGACTTTTTAAATCTGATTTTCATTCAGCATAATTATTTTTAAATGCACCTCTGTCATTCCTTGGAGAAGGCACTGGCACCCCACTCCAGTACTGTTGCCTGGAAAATCCCATGGACAGAGGAGCCTGGTAGGCTGCAGTCCATGAGGTCGCTAAGGGTAGGAAAGGACTGAGCGACTTCACTTTCACTTTTATGCATTGGAGAAGGAAATGGCAACCCACTCCAGTATTCTTGCCTGGAGAATCCCAGGGACGGGGGAGCCTGGTGGGCTGCCATCTATGGGGTCTCACAGAGTCGGACACGACTGAAGCGACTTAGCAGCAGCAGCTGTCATTCCTTCTTATCACTGAGTTGTATCTGTTAGGTAGTTAGAATAGGGAAAAGGAGTCCAAAATGGCGGTGGCTAAAAGACAAGGAAGGGAAAAGCCCGAGAAAATAGAACAAAGGAAGGTCAAAGGAAGGTCCGAGGACCGGAGTGAAGACCTCAAGTAGAACAAACAGCACTCTTGGCTAAGCCCAATTTGCATAGGGCAGGCCCAGGGGGAGGAAAAAACATAAAAGGAAGAGCCAAAGTGCTTTCTCTCTCTCTCCTGTGTGCATGGGCTCTTTCTCTCTATCTCCCCTGCCCACCACTCCCACCCACCCCCACCCCGCCTCCATGCACTGGGGCGTTCTTCTCTTCGCGTCTTTGGGTCAGCATGCCCTCACGCCTGGAGGATGAATTCTCACGCCATTTTCTAAATAAAATAGAGCTGTAACACTGATTTGTCCAAGAGCTATAACACAGTCTGTTCGAGACCTGAGCGTTATAACACGGTCTGTCCAAGACCTGAGAGCTGTGACCCTCCAAGGGCTTTAATGTCCGTCACTCCAAATCTTTGTTGTGATGAGACAGAACTGAGGCGCATACACTCGCCTGACATATCCATCCATTGTGTAGATACACCACAATTTGCTTATCCATTCTTATACTGATGAACATTTAGATTGTTTCCAGTTTATAACTATCACAAATAAGACAGTGACTTAGAAGTCATTTATGTTTCTATTTTACTTGAGTAAATACCTGGAAGTGGAATGACTGAATCACGTGATAGGTGTATGTTGAACTTTTAAAGAAACTGCCAAACTATTTTCTAAAGTGATTGTACCATCTTACATTCCTATCAGCAGTGAATGAGTGTTTGGTTGCTCTTCATTCTCACCAATATGTGGGGTCAGCATTTTTAATTTTAGACACTCTAACAGAAGTGTTACAGTAATTCATTCTGGTTTTAATTTTCATTTTCCTAATGAGTAATAATATTGAGGGTCTTTTCATGTGCTTATTTCACTCTGATGAAGTGTGAAATATTCAACATATTTTCTCTTTTTAAAATTGGGTTGTTTTCTTATTGAGACTTCAGAGTTCTTTGTATGTACTAGTACATGTCTTTTATTGAATATATGATTTTCATATATTTTTCCCCTTTTGTGGCTTTTAAAAAGACTTTTGATTAATTGCCTATATTATTATTACATAATCCTCAGTAGATAAGTCAGACTTTTGTTCTACGGGTGGGGATATTGAGGTACCAAGTTGAAAAAGTTTACAAAAAGTATTTACAGTATTCATTTATCTCATTGGATCTTGCAGAAATCAGCTATAGAACTCGTGTAAATTCAGTATAGAGTGGCACTGGCTCCTTGTAAGTTGAACTTTTTTTTTTTGGCTGGGCTGGGTCTTCGTTGCTGGGCAGGTTTTTCCCTATTTGCAGCCAGCAGGGTGGTTGTGGTGTGCAGGTTTCTCGCTGTGGTGGCTTCTCTTGCTGCTGAGCAACAAGAGAAGGCTCTAGGGTGTCTGGGCTTAGTTGCTCTGAGGCATGTGGAATTTTCCCAGATAAGGGGTGGGACTGGGGTCTCCTGCATTGGCAAATACATTCTATACCACTGAGACACCAGGGAAACCCTAGTTAAACATTTTGATAGTCAGTGGTTAGGGTTTTTTCCCTTTCTCACCAAATATAACTCCCAGTTAATGTACAATTGTGTCTTGAGCCATCTCTCTTTATATCCTGATACCTTGATGATGGGCTTCCCAGGTGGTTTAGTGGTAAAGAATCCGCCTGCCAATGCACGAGACACGGGTTCAATCCCTGGGTGGGGAAGATTCCCTGGAGGAAGAAATGGCAACCCACTCCAGTATTCTTGCCTGGAGAATCTCCATGGACAGAAGAGCCTGGCAGGCTACAGTCCATGGGATCACAAAGAGTCGGACATGACTGAGTATGCATGAACCTCAACAGCGGCTTTTGCAGAGTACAAGTTTTCAGTTTTGATGAAGTCTAATTTATCTCTCTCTTTTTTAATGAATTTTTTGGTGTTGTATGTAAGAAATCTTAGCCTTACTCAAAGCCACAAAGATTTTCTCTGTTTTCTTCTAGAGCTTTTAGAATTTAGGTTTTACCTTTGGGTCTATGACCCATTTTGAGATCATTTTTGTATATGGTACAGGATATGGATCATTATAGTTTTGATTCGTACGTTTCTTATCACAGGTGTTGTTGAGCATGTTTTTGTATTTAAATATAATTTTCTTTCTTCTGAGCTCTTTAGTCGAGTCCTTTGTTCCAGGCTACTGTGATTGGATATGCAGTTCACGTGCAGCTCAAAAGCCTAAGCCAATAGAAAAGGTGGAAGCAGAAATCTGGCAGCACAGGACTTGCTGAACCCTTTTCCCTAGTTCATCCCCAGGAAGACCCTGCCTCCACTGTGCACAAGGTGTAGTATAAACTAACACAGGCATCTCTCCTGCCCATTTATTTCTTTTCTTGCAGGTCTTTTCATATTTTATAGGCATTCTTTTATTACTTAGCCCTTCATCACTATGGTACGAATATATTTTTCCCAGACTGTCATTTATGTTTTTCACTGTTTATGGTATTTTTCCATCATAATTATATTTCATAGAGTCAAATATACCAGTCTTTTCTACTGTGGGTTCTGAATTTTGTGTCATACTTAGAAAGCTTCTCAATTTCAAAGTCATTTTAAAAACCATATAGTGTGTATTCTAGCATTTTTATGGTTTCTTTTTTCACATTTCAACATTTTGATTCAGTAGGCATTTATTTTGGTGGAAGGGTTAAGATTGAAATCCAATTTTTTTTCCCAATTGGCTCCCTAGTTGTCCCAACACCATTTACTAAATAATTCACCTACAGAGTTTTCATAAACAAATTTCTCATCCTTAGTGTAAAAAGTAACCATGTTACTCTGCCCAGAGGCTACATACTTCACTTTGAGTCCATGAGAAAGAGGCAGATGAGAAGAAAAGGAGGTGATATAAGAGATTTATTCTGCAAAATATTTCCCATGCGTGGTTAATGCTCATGATCTCTACATTTACAACATGGTACATTAAAAAAAAATCTGTTGTGATAGCAATAACCTCAACCATCAGAAAAAGATTAAGTTATATTCACTACCTTCTATTTGTTAATACAGGAAAGTGGGCAATGTATTTGAGGAAAAGAATAATCCAGAACATTTTTTGCACATATGCTTACACACATAGACACAATACACACACACACATTTTGTTCCTCAGGAAAGCATGCTGTGTAATGGCTAAAAGTTTGGGCTCTGAGTCAGACAGATCTCGGAATTTTAATAGTATCTAACTTCTAGGGTTAAAGTAGCGATTAAGAGAATTTGCTCATATAAAGTGTTTATTAGCTCAGGGTTCAGAATAAATCTCAGCATTCAGTACACATTAACTTCTTCTGTTTTTGGAAAATGCTTAGATATGTTTCTCCAGAATTTCTCAGATGTGGCTTACAGGTTGTTGTTGGGGTAATGTGCCTTAATTGACTAGAGAGATAGCATGAAAGAAAAACAAACATACTCAGCAAAACCTGGGGGAAACTTATCTGAGTATTTATATAAATAACAGGTGCAGGTGGGTTATTTGGCACAATGGTTGGAACATAGAAAATACTTAATAAAATTTAGGTGCTGTATCAATAACCTCAGATATGCAGATGACACCACCCTTATGGCAGAAAGTGAAGAGGAACTCAAAAGCCTCTTGATGAAAGTGAAAGAGGAGAGTGAAAAAGTTGGCTTAAAGCTCAACATTCAGAAAATGAAGATCATGGCATCTGGTCCCATCACATCATGGCAAATAGATGGGGAAACGGTGGAAACAGTGTCAGACTTTATTTTTGGGGGCTCCAAAATCACTGCAGATGGTGATTGCAGCCATGAAATTAAAAGACGCTTACTCCTTGGAAGAAAAGTTATGACCAACCTAGACAGCATATTGAAAAGCAGAGACATTACTTTGCCAACAAAGGTCCATCTAGTCAAGGCTATGGTTTTTCCAGTGGTCATGTATGGATGCGAGAATTGGACTGTGAAGAAAGCTGAGCGCCAAAGAATTGATGCTTTTGAACTGTGGTGCTGGAGAAGACTCTTGAGAGTCCCTTGGACTGCAAGGAGATCCAACCAGTCCATTCTAAAGGAGATCAGCCCTGGGCGTTCATTGGAAGGAATGATGCTAAAGCTGAGAAACTCCAGTACTTTGGCCACCTCATGCGAAGAGTTGTCTCATTGGAAAAGACTCTGATGCTGGGAGGGATTAGGGGCGGGAGGAGAAGGGGACGACAGAGGATGAGATGGCTGGATGGCGTCACCGACTCGATGGATGTGAGTTTGAGTGAATTCTGGGAGATGGTGATGGACAGGGAGGCTTGGCATGCTGCAATTCATGGGGTTGCAGAGTCAGACATGACTGAGCAACTGAACTGAACTGAACTGATTACTAGAAAATCTGTTCATCCACTTATTCAAAGAAGAACTGTGGGAGAGTGTGCACCGAGTTAGAGGTATGACAGTATCCAGCAAGATCCACAGGAAATTAATTGTTTCCAGACCCTATTCATCAACCCCTAGGTACAGAGCTAATTCTGTAGCTCTGTACCTTTGACTCATGAAACTAAAAGATCTTTGACTCATGAAACTAACCAAAATAAGCTAACCAAAATAAACTATTTGTCAGCCACATTTGATATTTGAAAGAATACCTTATTTTAAAATTTTATGTTCTGCTACTGTTAACTGACCATATAACTTGTAGAAAAAGAATTGTTTTCAAAGGTTTCCACTGGAACACCATAAGAGGATCTGGGACTGTAGCCACCATTATCCATGTAAGCCTGAAGTTTCTTTGAGAACTCATGTATTTTATCTCCACCGCCCCAAATCATGTAAATGGTGTATTTGAATTCATACCATAGAATGCTTTTTGAACCGAATGATGCCTACCCAAAATGGAAAGGAGCATGATGTGGTGGAAGGAGACTTTGGAATCACTAGGAAGAGGACTCTCATCCTAGAGCCATCACTCACTAGTTTATGACATGGACGAGTCATTGAATCTGTTTCTCCATCTATGAAATGGGGAATCCCACTTCATACTTATTGTCAGAATTAAATAAGAACATTCATGCCTTCTGTGTGCCAGTCACAGTGCAATGTGCTTGGGATATATAAATAAGACATGGACCCTATCCTCAAGGAGTTGAGTGGGTACTCAACAGATATTTTGTTTAAAGGACTAATAAATTAATAGTAAACTCTTAATACATGTCAGTTTCTTCTTCATTTCCCCTGCCTATCCCAAGTGCCAACTGATTTGAAATTAGACTAGAGTACATTTCCCCTTTAAAAAACATTTTATTTTGAATTAATGTTCAGTTCAGTTCAGTTGCTCAGTCATGTCTGACTCTTTGCAACCCTATGGACTGTAGCATGCCAGGTCTCCCTGTCCATCACCAGCTCCTGGAGTTTACTCAAACGCATGTCCATTGAGTTGGTGATGCCATCCAGCCATCTCATCCTCTGTCGTCCTCTTCTCCTCCTGCCTTCAATCTTTCCCAGCATCAGGGTCTTTTCCAATGAGTCAGTTCTTCACATCAGGTGGCCAAAGTATTGGAGTTTCAGCTTCAGCATCAGTCCTTCCAATGAATACTCAGGATTGATTTCCTTTAGGATGGACTGGTTGGATCTCCTTGCAGTCCAAGGGACTCTCAAGAGTCTCCTCAAACACCACAGTTCAAAAGCATCACTTCTTTGGCACTCAGCTTTCTTTATAGTCCATCTCTCATATCTATACATGAGTACTGGAAAAACCATAGCTTTGACTAGATGGATCTTTGTTGGCAAAGTAATGTCTCTGCTTTTTAATAAGCTGTCTAGGTTGGTCATAGCTTTTCTTCCAAGGAGCAAGCATCTTTTAACTTCATGGCTGCACTCACCATCTGCAGTGATTTTGGAGCCCCCCCAAAAATAAGATAGGACACTGAAAGAGGAACTCCCCAGGTCAGTAGGTGCCCAATATGCTACTGGAGATCAGTGGAGAAATACCTCCAGAAAGAATGAAAGGATGGAGCCAAAGCAAAAACAACACCCAGTTGTGGATGTGACTGGTGATGGAAGTAAAGTCCAATGCTGTAAAGAGCAATATTGCATAGGAACCTGGAATGTTAGGTCCATGAAACAAGGCAAATTGGAAGTGGTCAAACAGGAGATGGCAAGAATGAACATCAACATTTTAGGAATCAGCAAACTAAAATGGACTGGAATGGGTGACTTTAACTCAGATGACCATTATATCTACTACTGTGGGCAAGAATCCCTTAGAAGAAATTGAGTAGCCATCATAGTCAACAAAAGAGTCCGAAATGCAGTACTTGGATGCAATCTCAAAAACGACAGAATGATCTCTGTTTGTTTCCAAGGCAAACCATTCAGTATCACAGTAATCCAAGTCTATGTCCCGAACAATAATGCTGAAGAAGCTGAATTTTAACCATTCTATGAAGACCTACAAGACCTTCTAGAGCTAACACCCAAAAAAGATGTCCTTTTCATTATAGGGGACTGGAATGCAAAAGTAGGAAGTCAAGAAATACCTGGAGTAACAGACAAATTTGGCCTTTGAGTACAGAATGAAGCAGGGCAAAGGCTAACAGAGTTTTGCCAAGAGAACGCACTGGTCATAGCAAATACCCTCTTCCAACAACACAAGAGAAGACTCTATATATGGACATCACCTGATGGTCAATACCAAAATCAGATTGATTATATTCTTTGCAGCCAAAGATGGAGAAGCTCTGTACAGTCAACAAAAACAAGACCGAGAGCTGACTGTGGCTCAGATCATGAACTCCTTATTACCAAATTCAGACTTAAATTGAAGAAAGTAGGGAAAAGCACTAGACCATTCAGGTATGACCTAAATAAAATCCCTTACAACTATACAGTGGAGGTGACAAATAGATTCAAGGGATTAGATCTGATAGACAGAGTGCCTGAAGAACTATGGATGGAGGTTCATGACATTGTACAGGAGGCAGTGATCAAAACCATCCCCCTGAAAAAGAAATGCAAAAAGGCAAATTGGTTGTCTGAGGAGACCTTACAAACAGCTATGAAAAGAAGAGAAACTAAAGGCAAAGGAGAAAAGGAAAGGTACAACCATTTGAATGCAGAGTTCCAAAGAATACCAAGGAGAGATAAGAAAGCCTTCCTCAGTGATCAATGTAAAGGAATAGAGGAAAACAACAGAATGGGAAAGAATTAATTTTAGATTTACAGAAAAATTGCAAAAATAGTACAAAGAGTTTCCTTATAGTCCCCATCCCACTTTCTCAGCTTTAACATCTTAAATAGCCATGGTACAGTGATCAAGAACAGGAAGTCAACATTTGTACAATATTATTAACTATAGCATATACTTGAAATTCACCAATTTCCCACTAACATCTTTTTTTTGGTCCCCAAATCCTATCCATGTTCACACAAGGTATTCAATGAACTATCACTCCTGTGATTATATTTCTTATAATTTAACATGGATTTATCAAGAGAGAGATTACTTGGGTGGACCTGACCTAATCACTTGAGGCCTTAGAAATGACAGGGTCCTTTCTGAGGTCAGAGAGATTGCAAATAAGAGTGGGTCTCAAGTGGTGGTCACATGGCAGAGACCTGAGAGGTCCTCATCTGACAAGAGCCATCATGACAATGGGAACGTTAGTCCCACAGCTGCTAGAAAATGATTTCTGCCAACAGCCTGGAGGAGATTGGAATTGTGCTTTTCTCTAGTTGAACTTACAAATGCTGCTATTGCTGACCAACACCTTGACTTCAGTTTTTGTGAGGCCTTGAAAAAAAGGACACAGTTAAAATATGCCACACTCCTGGCTGACAGAAACTGTGATATTAAGTAGGTATTGTTTCAAGCTGCTAAATGTAAGGTGATTTGTTGTATAGCAATAAAAACTAATACAGATATTGATCAGTTATTTATAGACTGTCTCTCAATTTAGATTTGTCTGATGTTGCCTCACGACTGGAGTGGGGTTATATGTGCTTGGCAAGAATGCCACAAAAATGATATTGTGTTCCCAGTATCAAAGGATTAATGATGTCTATATCTTTTTTCCTTTTTTTTTTTTTTTGGTTGTGCTGGGTCATTGTTGCTACACGTCTCTTGTGGTGAGAGGGGGTCACCCTCTAGTTGTGGAGTGTGAGCTTCTCACTGGGGTGGCTTGTCTTGTTGTAGAACATGGGCTTAGTTGCCTGTGGCATGTGGGGTCCTAGTTCTGTGCCAGGGATTGAACCCATGTCCCCTGCGTTGGCAGGTTGATTGTTAACCACTGGACCACCAGGGAAGTTTTACTATGTCTTTTTACAAATCCTGTTTGTCCTCAAACTTTGACCCACTAATTTTAGCATGGTTTGAGGATTTTGTCTGAAATGTTTATAACTGTGATATCTGCATAATGATGATCTCTATTTCCTTCTTCCTTCTATCTATATTAATTCAGTCTCTATTGTAAGAAAAAGCTGTCTCTTTACCTCATTCCTCCCCCAATCTATCTATTTATTTATTTGATTATATGTATCAGTATGACCTTGTGGATATTTGTTTTACTCTCTGGGTAAAAAACCCATACTGTCATTATTTTTTGCCTGAGTGTTCTGGTTTGGGTCATCAGTAAGTCCTTCAAGTTGGCTCCTGTGTTCTTTTGATCAGCATGTATCTGGTTTTTCTTTCCTTTCTGGCACACAACATAGTCCTGTGTCATTTTGTATTTTTCCTACCCCAGTTCTGAAGAGAACCATTTCTCCAAGGAGAACTGTTTCCTTTAATTGGAGGATAGTGTTTGGATCTGGGTAGTGGTGTATTCAGTGTTTAAGATGTCATTGCTTCTATACTCTCTCAGGAGACAGAGAGAGGTCATATATGGAATATACTAACCCATACATCAAATTGCCAACATCGCTGGATCATGGAAAAAGCAAGAGAGTTCCAGAAAAACATCTATTTCTGCTTTATTGACTATGCCAAAGCCTTTGACTGTGTGGATCACAATAAACTGTGCAAAATTCTGAAAGAGGTGGGAATACCAGACTACCTGATCTGCTTCTTGAGAAATTTTTATGCAGGTCAGGAAGCAACAATTAGAACTGCACATGGAACAACAGACTGGTTCCAAATAGGAAAAGGAGTACGTCAAGGCTGTATATTGTCACCCTGCTTATTTAACTTATATGCAGAGTACGTCATGAGAAACGCTGGGCTGGAGGAAGCACAAGCTGGAATCAAGATTGCCGGGAGAAATATCAATAACCTCAGATATGCAGATGACACCACCCTTATGGCAGAAAGTGAAGAGGAACTCAAAAGCCTCTTGATGAAAGTGAAAGTGGAGAGTGAAAATGAACATTCAGAAAATTCAGAAACATTCAGAAAATGAAGATCATGGCATCCGGTCCCATCACTTCATGGAAAATAGATGGGGAAACGGTGGAAACAGTGTCAGACTTTATTTTTTTGGGCTCCAAAATCACTGTAGATGGTGATTGTAGCCATGAAATTAAAAGACGCTTACTCCTTGGAAGGAAAGTTATGACCAACCTAGATAGCATATTCAAAAGTAGAGACATTACTTTGCCAACAAAGGTCCATCTAGTCAAGGCTATGGTTTTTCCTGTGGTCATGTATGGATGTGAGAGTTGGACTGTGAAGAAGGCTGAGCACCGAAGAATTGATGCTTTTGAACTGTGGTGTTGGAGAAGACTCTTGAGAGTCCCTTGGACTGCAAGGAGATCCAACCAGTCCATTCTGAAGGAGATTAGCCCTGGGATTTCTTTGGGAAGGAATGATGCTAAAGCTGAAACTCCAGTACTTTGGCCACCTCATGTGAAGAGTTGTCTCATTGGAAAAGACTCTGATGCTGGGAGGGATTGGGGGCAGGAGGAGAAGGGGACGACAGAGGATGAGATGGCTGGATGGCATCACCGACTCGATGGACGTGAGTCTCGGTGAACTCCGGGAGTTGGTGATGGGCAGGGAGGCCTGGCGTGCTGCGATTCATGGGGTTGCAAAGAGTCAGACACGACTGAGCGACTGAACTGAACTGAACCCATATATACTTACATATCGATATTTCTCTATGAATATATCTGTATATATTTTAAAACCATGAGTTTATACTGAATACCCCTAATTCCAATCCAATGCCACAAGGTTCATTTTGGCTTTCTCTCTTTCTTACTTATAGCTTCTTTCTCTAACAGTGAAAAACCCAGCTTTAATTATCTCCTACATATCTAATTATTTTGTTTAAAAATGAGTGTGTTGCTGTTTTTCAGGAAAAGTGTTTTCCTTAGAAGCCTGCAGAATGGCTTCCAACTTTATCCTAGTGGAAAGTGACCACAGCAATGGCACTGATCCTCCACTTTCTGCCTCCTCTTGAACCCCAATATCTCTAGTCACCTCACCGCAAACTAAATGAAATGAGTTATCTGTGCTCCAACCCAAGAGCTAGAAGCCCAGGTAGGGTAAGTACAACCTGATACAATAAATTCTTGCATTCTGAGCAGACCAAAAGGAAGTCATCATGAACTGATGATCTTTTTAAAAAATATATATTATTTATTTATTTTAGGTTGTGCTAGGTCTTCGTTGCTGTGTCCAGGCTTTCTCTCTAGTTGCTGTGAGCTGGGCCTCCTCTGTCGGGTGCATGGGCTTCTTACTGTGGTGGCTTCTCTTGTTGTAGAGCACGGGCTCTAAATGCGTGGGCTTCAGTTGCAGTATCCAGGCTCAGTAATTGTAGTGCACAGGCTTTGGCTGCTCTGAGACATGTGGAATCTTCCTGCACCAGGGATCGAAGCCATGTCCCCTGCATTGGCAGGCAGATTCCTATCCATTGTACCACCAGGGAAGTCCCTGAACTGAAGATCTTTTTAAATGTTATTAATGTGACCTAGGGGATTTTGAATTGTTTGTTGAAGAATTAGAATTCACTGAGTCCTGGCTGATTTTAATGGGTGATTCCCCCATGCTGCTCCACTACTTCTCATTCAGCCAGACATTGATCATTTAACCTCTCAGTACTCCCTACCAAATGCTAATAGTGATTCAACCCTGCCTTGCTCTTTCAAAGATGTTATTTGTGAAAACCGTATGAGAGAATAACTGGATGTGTGCTTGGAAAGTTAGGCAATTGTAAGTAAACTGAAGGACCTTGGAATGTGTCTGCAGCAGAGGAGTTGAACACTGCACACTCACTCTGTGACCCACCTGGTAATGGAATTCAGAGACTGCTTTCCCTGTTGCGACCAACCCTAAGCTGGGAGGCAGAGATACTCTAAGAATACAGGGAAGGTGAAGCTGCGATAGTGAATAGAGTGGCTAAAAAGACAGATAACATGGGAATCTCTTAAAATAGGAAAGTCAAAATGCTTCATCTATTGCGTACTTTTAAAATATTCATTCATTCAACAGTTATTTACTGAGTGCCTTCACTAAGGGATGAGGAAATGAGGAACTCCATTTCTTCCCACAAGCAGTTTACAGTAGGAGATCCAGTAAACCCCTAGAGCGGGGAATAAAACAGCTGCCATTTCTTGAAGATTTACTGTGAGCCAGGAATATTAGTGGTCTACATATTATTTCATTTAATACAACTAATTGCCTTGAAGGTAGGTATTATCTTTGATGATAATGAGGAAGTTAATAATCAGAGAGAGAAGACATACAGATGGCTAACAAACACATGAAAAGATGCTCAACATCACTCATTATCAGAGAAATGCAAATCAAAACCACAATGAGGTACCATTTCACACCAGTCAGAATGGCTGCTATCCAAAAGTCTACAAGCAATAAATGCTGGAGAGGATGTGGAGAAAAGGGAACCCTCTTACACTGTTGGTGGGAATGCAAACTAACACAACCACTATGGAGAACAGTGTGGAGATTCCTTAAAAAACTGGAAATAGAACTGCATTATGACCCAGCAATCCCACTGCTGGGCATACACACTGAGGAAACCAGAGTTGAAAGAGACACGTATACCCCAGTGTTCATTGCAGCACTGTTTATAATAGCCAGGACATGGAAGCAACCTAGATGTCCATCAGTAGATGAATGGATAAGAAAGCTGTGGTACATATACACAATGGAGTATTACGCAGCCATTAAAAAGAATACATTTGAATCAGTTCTAATGAGGTGGATGAAACTGGAGCCTATTATACAGAGTGAAGTAAGCCAGAAAGAAAAACACCAATACAGTATGCTGCTGCTGCTAAGTCGCTTCAGTCGTGTCCGACTCTGTGCGACCCCAGACACGGCAGCCCACCAGGCTCCCCCGTCCCTGGGATTCTCCAGGCAAGAACACTGGAGTGGGTTGCCATTTCCTTCTCCAATGCATGAAAGTGAAAAGTGAAAGTGAAGTCACTCAGTTGTGTCCGACTCATATTGAACCCATGGACTGCAGCCCACCAGGCTCCCCTGTCCATGGGATTTTTCCAGGCAAGAGTACTGGAGTGGGGTGCCATTGCCTTCTCTGAATACAGTATACTAATGCATATATATGGAATTTAGAAAGATGGTAACAATAACCCTGTATGCGAGACAGCAAAAGAGACACAGATGTATAGAACAGTCTTTTGGACTCTGTGGGTGAGGGAGAGGGTGGGATGATTTGGGAAAATGGCATTGAAACAGGTATAATATCATATATGAAATGAATGGCCAGTCCAGGTTCGATGCATGATACAGGATGCTTGGGGCTGGTGCACTGGGATGACGCAGAGGGATGGTATGGGGAAGGAGGTGGGAGGGGGGTTCAGGATGGGGAACGTGTGTACACCCGTGGCAGATTCATGTTGATGTATGGCAAAACCAATACAATATTGTAAAGTAATTAGCCTCCAATTAAAATAAATAAATTTATAGGTAAAAAAAATCAGAGAGGAAAAGAAATTTGTCCAAAGTTACACATGTAGTAAACACAAGAGTCATAATTGAAATTCGGGTCTGCCTGCCTTCAGTCTAAAGGTCATATTCTAATATGACCATGCTAATATAGTGAGAGTAAGCTATTCAGTGAATGAATACGTATTGAGTACCTCTTTGTTCCAGACATTGTTCTAGTGATGTGAAAGTGAAAAAAAGAAAAGTCCCCTCTTTCCCTGGTGGTTCAGTGGTTACGAATCCACCTTGCAATGGAGGGGACTTGGGTTTGATCCCTAGTTGGGTAAGTAGGATCCCACATGCTTCAGGGCAATGGAAACCTTGAGCTCTATGCCATGGCCTGTGCACAGGCTAGAAAAGAATTTCCAGACATGAGGCAAAATGAAAGGAGAATAAAATTTATTATAGTGGGAGATGCTATTCTAACAGTGGGCCAGCTCAAGAGAGAGCCTACCCTTTCATGAGCTAGTAGCCAATTTTTATAACCTCAAAACAGAAAATTCCTACTAGAATGGTGGCATTAGGTGATTGGCTAGGCTGCTATAGGGTGGTTAATAGGGTGAGTATTTACCTAATTAGGGCCAGGGAACTGGCGGTTTAGATCCACAGGCTCACAGCAACAGTTGCTATGGGGCTCAGTCAGTTTCAGAGATTTTTGTCCTGACTTTGGTACAGGGCTCCACACTCTAGAGCCCATGCTTCACAACAAGAGAAGCCAGCACACCACAATGAAGATGCAGTGCAGTAAAAATAAAACAATTATGTTAAAAGTCCTGTCTTGTGGGACTAACTTCTACTGGAGAAAGACAATAAACAAAACAAATATTTAGTATATCAGGTGGCCCTTCCCTGGTGGCTCAATGGTAAAGAATTCACCAGCCAATGCAGGAGACTTTGGTTTGATTCCCGAGCCGGGAATATCCCCTGGACAAGGAAATGGCTACCCATTCCAGTGTCAACTACAAATTGATACTCGACAAGAGCATTACCAGCAACCAAACAACAGGGGCATTTGCCTCTGTGGAAACTGTGTCTTCCCTGATAGCTCAGTTGGTAAAGGATCTGCCTGTAATGCAGGAGAGCCCAGTTTGATTCCTGGGTTGGGAAGATCCCCTGGAGAAGGGAAAGGCTACAAAATCCAGTATTCTGGCCTGGAGAATTCCATGCACTGTATAGTGAATGGATTCTCAAAGAGTTGGACATGACTGAGCGACTTCCCACTCCAGTGTTCTTGCCTGGAGAATCCCAGGGACAGGGGAGCCTGGTGGGCTGCCATCTATGGGGTCGCACAGAGTCGGACACGACTGAAGTGACTTAGCAGCAGCAGCAGCAGCAGAGCGACTTTCACTTTCTGTGGAGATTGAACCTCATGCTGCTGCAGCTGTTGACCTTTAACACCCTCTGAGGGAGTTCAGGGTGGAGTGAGGTACTCTGTGCTCCAGGGAATCTATCTGATGGGACAGGTCTCTAGATAGTTGGATATTTTTCAAGAACTTATTTCATGATTCCAATCCTTGCATCTCCTCATATCTAGAAAAGCACTAAATCCCTTCATGATGACATCAGATCCTTGTGACTAGTAGAAAACCTCTTGTAAAGTAACCGCTTGATTGCATTGATTTCCCCCTTCACTGAAATCTTATATATTGACCTTCCCCGACTGCCTTTTCCCATCACTTCATGGCAAATAGGTGGAGAAACAGTGGAAACAGTGGCAGACTTTATTTTTGGGGGCTCCAAAATCACTGCAGATGGTGAGTGCCGCCATGAAATTAAAAGACACTTACTCCTTGGAAGAAAAGTTATGACCAACCTAGACAGCATATTAAAAAGCAGTGACATTACTTTGCCAACAAAGGTCCATCTAGTCAAGGCTATGGTTTTCCAATAGTCATGTATGGCTGTGAGAGTTAGACTATAAAGCAAGCTGAGAGCTGAAGAATTGATGCTTTTGAACTGTGGTGTTGGAGAAGACTCTTGAGAGGCCCTTGGACTGCAAGGAGATCCAACCAGTCCACCCTAAAGGAAATCAGTCCTGAATATTCACTGGAAGGGCTGATGCTGAAGCTGAAACTCCAGTACCTGGGCCACCTGATGTGAAGAGCTGACTTATTGGAAAAGAGACTGATGCTGGGAAAGATTTAAGGTGGGAGGAGAAGGGGACGACAGAGGATGAGATGGTTAGCTGGCATCACCAACTCAATGGACATGCGTTTGAGTAAGCTCCGGGACTTGGTGATGGACAGGGAGGCCTGGCATGCTGCAGTCCATGGGGTCGCAAAGAATTGGATGTGACTGAGCAACTGAATTGAACTGAACTGAACTGATTGCCTCTTTGGAGCTATCTCTCAGAGCTATCTGAGGTGCTGCCTCCTGGGCTGCAGTCCTCATTTTGCCCCAAATAAAACTTAACTCGAAGCTCTCAAGCTGTGCATCTTTTTTAGTTGACACCAGTATTCTTGTCTGGTAGATCCCATGGACAGAGGAGTTTTCGGGCAACAGTCTATGGGGTCACAAAAGAGTCAGACATGACTTAGCAACTAAACAACAACAACATGTCAAGTGCTTCATGATATGAAGACAAGTAGGCAGGATAACAGAGAAGGCAATGGCACCCCACTCCAGTACTCTTGCCTGAAAAATCCCATGGACGGGGGAGCCTGGTGGGCTGCAGTCCATGGGGTCACTCAGAGTTGGACATGACTGAGCGACTTCACTTTCACTTTTCACTTTCATGCATTGGAGAAGGAAATGGCAACCCACTCCAGTGTTCTTGCCTGGAGAATCCCAGGGACGGGGGAGCCTGGTGGGCTGCCGTGTCTGGGGTCGCACAGAGTCGGACACGACTGAAGCAACTTAGCAGCAGCAGCAGCAGCAGCAGGCAGGATAAGAAAGATGTGGAAAGGAAGATAGCTTATTTAAATAGAGTCATCTGGGAAGGTTCAGATACTTTGAAGTAAGTGCAGGAACAGGATCTAGAACTGATATAAAAAAGAACCTTCTCAGTTACAGAAGATAGACCATTGCCCTTCTGCTTCCCATAAGAATATGGAGTAAAATCTGAGGGTCAAATGAAACAGGAGGGAAGGAGGCAGGGCACAATCTTTGAAAGAATGACATAGCCCGAGGACACAACATAAACTGATTAGAATCAAATGGGCCTAAGATGGCAGATAAGTCAACTTAGACTAGACCTTGATCCTCAGTATATACTCATTGTAGTACATCAGCAAGGTAAATGACACACCTAGAGGTGCCTTGACAGTTCCCAAAGCCAACAATCAAAGACCAAAAAGTGGGCAGTGGCTCAATTCCTGGAAATCACTCCTACCCCCTCACCAAAATAGTTAGGGAATAATCCTCCCTTGCTGTTGTTCAGTTGCTCTGCAACACGCCGGGTTTCCCTGTCCTTCATCATCTCCCGAAGTTGCTCAAACTCATGTCCATTGAGTCGGTGAGGCCATCTAGCCATCTTGTCCTCAGTTCCCCTTCTCCTTCTGCCTTCAATCTTTCCCAGCATCAAGATCTTTTCCAGTGAGTCAGTTCTTCACATCAGGTGGCCAAAGTACTGGAGCTTTAGCTCCAGCGTCAGTCCTTCCCTGAATATTCAGGATTTGTGTCTTTTAGGATTGACTGGTTTGATCTCCTTGCAGTTCAGGGGACTCTCAAGAGCCTTCTCCAACACCACACTTTGAAAGCATCAATTTTTCAGCGCTCAGCCTTCTTTATAGTCCAGCTCTCACATCCATACATGACTACAGGAAAAACCATAGCTTTGACAATTTGTATCTTTGTCGGCAAAGTGATGTCTCTGGTTTTTAATACGCCGTCTAGGTTTATTACAGCTTTTCTCATTAGCCTGTGAAAAATAACCCAGCCTATAAAAACTAACCATACTGCATTTCAAGACTACTCATGCCCTCTGCAACAGCCCACATTCTAGTTTGTGGAGTGTGTTTCTCCCAAGGCTGCTCTTCCTTCTGAGAAGGCTGGAGCTCTGTGGAGTGTGCTTCTCTTTAAATAAATCCACTTCTCACCTAGAAAAAAAAGCACCTCATCTTTCGCCTGCTCATGGGTTCAATCAGGGGAAATGAGGGCAGGATGAGGGTGCAAGTATCAAAGAGGCGATGGCTTGGAGTTGAAGGCTTGAGCTTTACGTATTGATTTATTGACAAATTCTTCTATTTTTGAGCCTAAATTCCCTTCCCTGTACACAGTAATAATAGTCCTAGCCCAGCTTCCCTTATTCAGCTGCCACCTTAAATATTTTAGGTAAGTGGGAAAGCAAGATTAGGCATCAACTTTTTAACAGAAAGGATGTCTGTGTACAAAAAACAAAAAGAGAGAAAAGAAAAGGAGTTCCTATTTCAGGTGCATCCGTTACCCTAGCTATCTTTGTGAAAAGCAGTCCCAGGCTAAAAAGAGATACAGGCTAAAAGAAGCACAAGTTTCATGACTGGCCTCTGCTGAAGAGTCCCGTTTAATTTACAATACTCAGAAATTGCATCGCATGTTTTAGCTAAACTTGGAAGACGACTCTGGGACTCCCACCTTAACTCTAATGCCCGGGCCCTGCTAGGTGTTTCCCTTCTTGCCACGCCCCCATGTCCAAACTCCATTTCCCAATACGCCCCAGGATGCTGTAAGTCTGCAGTCATTATGACGCAAGTTCTACAGCCTTCTGGGCAGTGTAGTTTATTTCTCCCCCCGCTACGTCAAGGTCTGCGGTTAGGGACTACCACTCCCGTGAGGTAGTGCGTAATTCCACTCCGCGGCGTCTTCGAACGCGCCGCGGCAGCCATGTTGGAAGTGGTCAGCACAGGGGCCGGCACCAGAGGGTTATCGAAGCAGCTGTCACGATGCTGGGGTCCCTGGTGTCGAAGAGAACAGCGCCGGCGCCGCGGCTCCTTCTTCAGCTGCTTAGGTCCCCATCGCTCCGGAGCCACGAAAGTGCCACCGGCCAGAGTGTGACCACCGGGGGTCGCGGGGAGCCTCAGTGGCTGAGGGCGGCCGTCGGGGGGCGCCATGGAACGTCGCCGGCCCTACTCACCGGAGGAGGGGCAGCCACTGGAGGGCGCCAGAGAGGACGTACCGAGACCCCCTGCCTTGCAGCTGCCACGTGGGGACGTCTTCCTAGCCCCGAAGACACACTCCCTGGGCAGGACAGCTGGAATGGAGTCCTCAGCAGAGCCGGCTTGGGCGTGTGGGCCCTGGCCACGGCGCTGGTGGTTCATTGTTACAGCAAGAGCCCGTCCAGCAAGGGTGATTATCGGGACAGTCTGGTTTTGTGCAAGTGAGAGGCGGGAGGTGGGTCCTGAGTCCATGTGGTTGGAAGGTGGGAGTTGCTTATAGATTTAGACCACTAGAGCTTCAGTCCTGGTAGGACCCAGACATAATTTGGCTGAGGAGTTCAGTGCCTCCGAGTTGTGTAATTTCTCAAATTATGCAACTGTTACTGTATTAGAATAATAATTGCATGCGTGCCTAGTCGCTTCAGTCGTGTCCTACTGTTTGGGACCCTGTGGACAGTAGCCTGCCAGGCTCCTCTGTCCATGGGATTCTCCATGCAAGACTACTGGAGTGGGTTGCCATGCCCTCCTCTAGGGGATCTTCCCTACCCAGGGATCAAACCTGCGTCTTCTGTGTCTCCTGCATTGGCAGGTGGGTTCTTTACCACTGGCGCCACCTAGGAAGCCCATAATAATAACTATTGTATTGTAATAATACAGTTATTAAAGGTCAGCCTCTCTTCTTGGAGTATCACCTTATCCATCTGTACAATGGGAGCATTGGACGAAACATCTGAAATTAGCATGTGGCCTATTTCTCTACCATTCTACCTGGTTCAGTTCCTCCTTTAAGAGGTCTCCAGGGAACCTGTTTGGCTTCCCATGTGGTGCAGTGGTAAAGAATCCACCTGCCAATGCAGGAGATGCAAGAGACGTGGGTTTGATCCCTGGTCTGGGAAGATCCCCTGGAGTAGAGAATGGCAACCAGCTTCTGTATTCTTGCCTGAAAAATTCCATGGACAGAAGAGCCTGGCACGCTACAGTCCTTGGGGTCCATGGCCTAAGAAGGGAAGAGACTTGGTTTCAGTGCCAACTTTGGCTCTGCTCTCTAGATTGTTTCCCCACAGGTGAAGGGTGATTTCTCAGGTCTCTTACAGTGCTGTTATTCTGATTCCTTTTGAAGTTCGGCAGTGTGGGTGTGTTCATCAGGGAGACTCCTAGGGTTCTGCTGTGCCTGGTCTCAGGCATGAGGTGATCTTGCTATGTGGGGAAGTTGGCAGGACAAGGAATACAGGGAGGTGGCTCTCTAGAGAACCAGAGCAACCACGGGGGCTGGCTGACCCAGGTTGGCATCACCCCTAGGTGCATGGAGCCTAGCAGGGAATGGGAGATCAGGCAGAGAGCTAGACTTCTAGCCTACATGAATCCAGCTACTCAGGTTCTCAGCTCTTCCTCAGAGAGAAGAGTGAGGCATGGTGTTTCAAGATTCCATGCATCTCAAGCTCTGAGACTTTGGACCAAGAGGAGGGACGCCCTTGATATTCATTTGTTTATTCAGCAGGATGTGGCCAGCTGTATAGGAAGAGCCTCAGCAGGGAGTAAGGTCACCTGGGGTCTTGTTTTGGTCTACCTTTAATTGCCACATGACTTTGGACTTCTGCTCTTTCTCATGGTCCTGTTTCCTCATCTATAAAATGAGGGTGTTGAAACAGAGCTCCTAACGGTTCTTCTAGCTTAGCCACACTATGATTCTGTTACTTCCACACCCACAGAGGTATGAATACCCTCTGTGCGCCTACTTTAAAGCTTGATGTGGAACTCCTGACTTAACACAATGCCAGTTAAGGGGACGGTGCGGGCCTTTATCGGAGAAGGCAATGGCAACCCACTCCAGTACTCTTGCCTGGAAAATCCCATGGATGGAGGAGACTGGTAGGCTGTAGTCCATGGGGTCGTTAGGAGTCAGATACGACTGAGCGACTTCACTTTCACTTTCATGCATTGGAGAAGGAAATGGCAACCCACTCCAGTGTTCTTGCCTGGAGAATCCCAGGGACGGGGGAGCCTGGTGGGCTGCCATCTATGGGGTCACACAGAGTCAGACACGACTGAAGCGACTTAGCAGCAGCAGCAGCAGCGGGCCATTAGACCTGTGCATCTGGTGAGTCATCTGACAGTGTGTTTTGGGGGATCAGAAGGCCAGCATGGTCAGGAAAGCCTTCCTGAATGATTGGAGACCTTCCTTGAGGATGGGGAATTTGAATTTGAGTTCTGAAGGATAAGGCAAGAGATGAAAAGGAGAGTGATACTGTGAGCTCCTTGAGAGCAGGGAGTGCGTCTTGATATTTTCAGGTTGATGCCAGTTCCTTTCCTTAATACTTTTGCATTGTCCATCATAGTCCCTGGTATTTAGTGTAGGTACTTAGTAAATGTTCCACAAGATGGTTTGTATTCTATGCAGATGTTTCCAGGAACAAAGCTCAGGTCAGCATAGTACGTTTAGAGGCTAGCAGTTTGTCCAGCCTGGTTGGAGGAGAGGAAGTCTTTCAAATGAGGTGAGAGCAGATGGGGTAGGGTCTGGATATCAGGCATGAGGGTTTGGAAGGTTTGAAATTCTTTAGGTGATGGAAAGCCATGGAAAATTGATGAGCAGGGAATGTCCCAAGTCCAGCAGGTTTAGACAGATGGGGAGAAAGTGTCCAAGGTCTTGCCTCAGAGCTTTTGGGGGGCTCCAGATTGGACTCTGTGGCATATGAACCCCAGCAAAAGACACTGGGGTTTTTTTTTTTACCAAAATATATGACGTTTACCAAACCATGACCAGTCCCAACGCTTCTGACTTGCCAGTTCCCTTGTCTCCTGACTTGAGAGTTGTGAGCCAAGGCCCTCAGTGCAGCATAATCAGTACTGCCCTTTAGGAGCCAGGGGACCCCGGTTCTAATCTCAGTTCATTCCTCATTCCCTCTGGGACCTTGCAGAAGCTACTGTTTTTTTTAAAGAGTGAGGGGAGAGAGAATACTGCAGTATCTGAGGAAGGCTTGTTCCCCTTCCAGCTGGGGGCTGCCCAAGCATGCCTAGGTGTATGCTGGGGGAGCAGCTGGGGAACCGAGGAAGACCTGGCCCTGGAGCCTAGAGCAGGAGGTGGCATGGAGGCCTATGCATCGGTCTGAACCACAGGACTGGTTTGCATATGTCTGATAAGGTGGGTATTGTACACAGGAGGTTAGGTGAGTGAGCCAGGTCATACAGCAAGTAAGTGGCAGAGTTAAGACTAGACCCAGGTCTGCTCTTCCACCCTGCCCCAGTGCGTCCTCTCTTTCACTTGGTGATTCTCTTGGCTGGATTGAGAGCTCCCTGAGACAAGGCTGGGTCTGAGTCTGTCTGGTGCCCATCAGTGGGAGCTCAGGACCAGCTGAGCTCAGTGTTGCAGCCTCCTGGGAGAGAGAATGTGCCTCTGCTGTTGGCAGCTTTTCCTCATGGCCACAAGGTGGTGCCAGCAGCCCACACGCTGCCCAGGCCAGGCCAAGCTTGCCATTGCCTTTCTACCAGGCCTGGTGACTCCTAAGGGATGGATTGGAATCCTCTACTTTGGCTCTCCCTTCGTTGGGTTTGGCACTGGGATGTCTGCAGGCTTTTCAACCATTATTTCTTTAGCATCCTTGTAAGGCTGCAGGGCAGGGATTAGTGCCCCTGCTTTATAGTTGGGGAAGCTGGCGTTGAGGGGGGAAAGGCCGCCACAGAACAGGGTGAACAGTGGACGGGCTGTGGTGGAGCCTGGCTCCTGCTCAAGGGTCTCTCCACTCTCGGAGGGGTCCACACCCCTGCCTGCTCCTCCCTATTCTGTCCTCCTCCTAGGTTTGTGACCTGTAACATCAAGATTCAAAACTAGGCTGGTAAACTGAAGTTGGAAGAGAAAGTGGGGCAAGGTAGGGGGATGATTAATAATGTATGATAGTTACATAAACCTGCAGAGCTTTATAGCTAATGAAGGGCGAAGGCGTTCACACACGTTTACTGTTGGCCACACGTGGTACTAACACATTCCTTGGATCACCTGTGTGATGAGAGTTCTGAGTCTGGGCTCTAATGGAAAGATGTGGAAGACAGGTTGTTAACAGAGGCTTTCACATGGACAGGGGAGGACTAGCTTTCTCTTTGTGTATCTTGGCATCTTTTTACTTGTTAAAGCCCATGTATCTGAAGTGCCTTCCCTTCCACTGTCTTTCTGGGCCCTCCAGGAAGCTCTGAGGGTTGGCTAGGGATCTGATTGGTGCCCCCTCTCTCTTCAGATGCAGCCCTGATGGAAGCTGCTCGAGCCAACAATGTCCAAGAAGTCAGCAGGTGAGTATCGAACCCCAGGCCTTGCCCTCCCATGCAGGAGGCCTGAGTGGGGTGGGGCCCTTGCTCTGGTGGTGATGCCTTGGAGGAAATCCTCACACTGAGCTGGGAACCAAACTCACTTCCTTGTAGTCAGTGAGTCACTTGGGCTCCTTTGGCCCCCGCCCTTAGGTATCTTAAGGTAGAGAGTCAGCCCCTGTGTCATTTTTTCTGGCCCCAAACAGCCCCGATCCCTCAGTTGTTCTGTTCTTCTGAGGGCGTGGTTTGGGATCCCTCCTACATCTTGTGGGTTCCTCGGTGAATCTTCCTCTTTGTTCTTGTTTCTGTGGGATTGGCCACGGGTAATTGCTTATTGACCAGATGGAGTGCGGGTGGGCAACAGTGGAGACACTTGGAGGTTTGGGAGGGAGCTGGAAGAGATCTTTCTGCCAGAGCCACCTGCCTGCGGGGCTGGGTGCCTGTGCTGGGTGCCTGTCTGAGGGCTGACTGCATTTCTCCAGCTTACCTAGCTCATCTGTTCCCCTAGCGACCACTAGCGGCCAGTTAGATCGGAGGCTTGTTCCTGCGCAGGGACAGGACTTGACCCAGGCCTCAGCCAGGTGCCAGGGCAGAATAGAGTCTGTCCTGGATGGATGCTCTGACATGGGGCATCAACGTGGGGCTGTTCGTTAGGGGCATAGGCTTCATTCTTGGTGAAACTTGGTGCCCGGCATTACTGAACTTTGGCCTTTTTTTTTCCACTGCCTTTTGTGTAGAGCTAGGTGGCCGTGGGACACCCTCCCTTCCCTGCCGCCATGTCCACATTTTAGACAGGAAATTAGGTGATTGGAGTGGCTATCACCGCACCCAGCGCCGCACACCCATGGTGCTCCTCCCCACTCCAACTGCCTGAACGTGAAAGAAAGTGTTGAAAGGCAGCCACAGCCCCCATCAAGACTTACTGCTTTGATTCCCTTTCATTTTATCTGCCATATTACTATTGACTCTCGAGGGTGCTTTTGAGTATTCATGTTCAAGGCTTAGTTTTTAATAAACCACTTTTGGAAGTATGGGCTGGGAGTTGTTTCGTAGCCAAATAAATATGATGGAGCAGTAGTTTAATAAACATGCGATGATGCATCTTAAAAACCAAGCACAGATGTCAGCTTGCTGTTATAAGAGCCATTCATAATTGCAGGCAGTGTTTGGCATATTCATTCCCTCAGAAACAGATGAGCATCGTTTCCTTCTGCTGCAGTATGGTGGCACGATGGGTGGCAGCTGGCTGTGCCCCTCATTTAAGGCCTTTGCTGACCCTTTAGTCACCTGTTGATGACCGCTAGGTGACTGCTGCCAGGCTGCTGCTTTCCTCTGGCAAGCCAGGACAGGCCATGCATGTGCAGAGCAGCAGGGCTGTGAAAGCATCTGTTCTCACCAGGGGAGGCTGTTTTGGTCAGTCCCTCAGTCGTGTCTGACTCTTTGTGAACCCATGGACTGCAGCACACCAGGTTTCCTGTCGTCCGGTATCTCCCGGAGTTTGCTCAAACTCATGTCCATTGAGTCGGTGATGCCATCCAACCATCTCATCCTCTGTCATCCCCTTCTCTTCCTGCCTTCAGTCTTTCTCAGCCTCAGGGTCTTTTCCATCAAGTCAGCTCTTCTCATCAGGTGGCCAAAGTATTGGAGCTTCAGCTTCAGCATCAGTCCTTCCAATGAATATTCAGGGTTGATTTCCTTTAGGATTGAGTGGTTTGATCTCCTTGCAGTCTAAGGGACTCTGAAGAGTCTTTTCCGGCACTGCAATTTAAAAGCATTAATTCTTCGGCGCTCAGCCTTCTTTATGGTCCAACTCTCACATCTGTATATTACTACTGGAAGAACCAATCATACCTTTGATTGTACGCACCTTTGTCAGCAAAGTAATGTCTCTGTATGCTGTCTAGATTTGTCATAGCTTTTCTTCCAAGGAGCAAGCGTCTTTTAATTTCATGGCTGTGGTCACCAGCCGCGGGGATTTTGGAGCCCAAGAAAATAAAGTCCATCACTGTTTCCATTGTTTTCTCATCTGTTTGAAGTGGGCACCGGATGCCATGATCTTCATTTTTTGAATGTTGAATTTTAAGGCAACTTTTTCAGTCTCTTCTTTCACCTTCGTCAAGCGGCTCTTTAGTTCTTCTTCACTTTCTGCCATAAGGGTGGTGTTATCTGCATATCTGAGGTTACTGATATTTCTTCCTGCAATCTTGATTCCAGCTTGTGCTTCATCCAGCCTGGCATTTTGCATGATGTATGTACTCTGCATAGAAATTAAATAAGCAGGGGGACAATATACAGCCTTGACGTATTCCTTCCTGTTTCACTTAACCCCCAAGGGCTGATTGATTTAGCTCTTTCAAATACACATTTTTCTTAATAACGATTAAACCTCCCACCCTCAAATTACAGAAAGTGATTGAATTTATGATATGTGTGTGGTTCAGAACATTTGTTCTTGCCTATGTGGCTAGTGTCTGCAAGGATTTCCCTGTATGTCCCCAGTCTCTAAAAACATACAGTCTCTTGTGTGTTTTTCTCCTGCCTCCTCTTGTCCTATCCCTGTTGATCATGAAGACTCAGTCAGAATCTCCCTTCACCCCTTGTGAGGGAGGCAGAGATGAGCAAGGCACAGACCCGGCCCCTCAGAACTGACAGTCTCCCTTCACCTTCATCATGTGGTCTCAAGGAAACAAACATGTGACCTGCCAATCACAGCTCTTCCTGCTCAGAGAGCTGGACCTACATGAAGTGGGAGCCTGACCACCCTTGCTTGAAGGAAACTTCCTTGAATTCCTACCACAGGTCCTTGTTTATTTAGCCTTTTTACATTCCAGACTCTGCACAGGTGCTTAACACTACCATTAATTTCTTCCTATCTGTGTCCTGGCCTTTAGCTCTACCCAACAGAGCTGCTAATACCAGGATAGAATTCCATTCTCAATTTTTAAAAATATTTACTCATAGTTTATACACAGTTGGGTCACCACGTGTATGATCTGTGTGGTCAAATCAGTATTTGGAATAAAACTCAGACCTGGAGTAATGCTGTCTCTTCCTCCCTTTTCTCCTGTCCCCCTCTGGGTTATGGGCTGTGTGTGCCTCTGCCTTGATGATCCCCTACCTTCCCAGAGCCTTGGGAGAGCTCTTGCTAGTGAAGGGAAGCAATCCAAAGCTCTTCTGTTCGGAGGTGGGGAGTTTCATCATCTTCTAGACGCATACTCTGGAATCTGCAGTTTCTGGGTTCTAGGTGTGGGCCCTCCACACAGACCGCTGTGTGTACACTGTGCTCCTTACACCTTTGCTTAAAGCCTCCCAGCCTTCGCTCAAGTACTTCAGAGTCCTCCCAGCTGAGTGTGATCTGCCCATTGCCCTGCACCTTCTGCTGGCCTGGCGTGGGGGCGGGGGCGGGGGTGGAGGGGGGTTGATGGTCAGGTCATCTAGGAAGGGCCGTGCCAGCCGTGCAGGAGAAGACTGCTTTACTAGTAGAGAAGTTGGAGGTCAGGTGGGAGAAGCTGGGCTGAACATCAGGACTGAGGAGGCACTCAGCCCATGAACAGGAAAACCAGTGTGGTTCACACACTGCCCAAATCAGGAACAGATGAGGGATCCTCAGGCAGCGTGAGATGATCAAACCAACAGCTCTGAAGTGTGGGCACTGTTACCTGTTTTACGTGGAGCTGGCTAACCATTCGTGGTGTGGGCCTGCCTGGCTAAAGCCACAGGGAAGGTTCTGCCACTCACCATGTTCTTCTTTATATTAAGGAACTTTGGACTGGCCTTCACCTTAAACACTGGATTGTGTGCCTCCCCATGGCAGGGACAAGGTCTGGTTCCACACGTGTCTTATCCTCTTTTCCAGTACAGTGAAAGTTGGGGAAAGCTACTTTTTACTGACTTTCTAGCAAACCGGAAGCAGACAGTCCAGAGTCTTATTTTCAAACTCCAGCTGGCTATATCAGAAGGAGACTGGATCTCTTTTCCTTCCCGTCCTCCTCTCCTTTCTCTTTGTGTGGCAGCTGTTTCCTTCTTCCCCCAAGGCACTTAAACATCGTTTGCAGGTCCAGCTGTGGCTCTTCAGGAGTGGGAGCCCGGTCCTGAGGCCCCATCCCACCTGTCGGCAGCGTGAGCAGGTGGCCCTGCTCCTGGGCTCAGCCCACCCCACGCCTGGCTCCTGGACTCAGGAACCACTCAACCAAAACCTAGGGCCCAGGGCAGTCTGAAGGCACATCTGTCCAGGATCGGACAGAGCCGAGTGAGGAGCTGTCAGGGCTGGGAGTAGTGAGGCCTCCTATTCTTGCCGCAGAGATCACATTTCTTTTCGAACAAATCTGGGTGAAAGACTATACCCCTGCCCACTTCCCTTTTCCCAGCAGGGAGCTAGGGCTCTGCTGAGTGCTTAACTCAGTTGTTTCCATCAGCACAAACATTTTTTAAATGAAGGAAATATGGTGGTATCAGTCTTGAACTTCAGACTTCCTGCCCTTTCTCTCCAGGATTCATTTGTTTGTTTGATGAAAGCTTACTGAGCACCTGCCACATGCTGGGTGGTTTACCTGGCATCGGGGACAACTGACCAGACACACTTCCTGCCCTCAATTAAGGAGTCTGGGGAAGACTGGTAACGCAGCATGATCTGTGCTGAGACAGGAGGGCTTCCTTGGTGGCTCTTATGATGAAGAGTCCACCTGCCGTGCAGGAGACCCAGGTTCAATTCCTGGTCGGGAAGATCCTCTGGAGAAGGGAATGGCTACCCACTCCAGTGTTCTTGCCTGGAGGATTCATGGACAGACACCATGCTCTCCAGTAACTATGCAGGTCCTTAGTCTGTCTCCACTCATAGTGCTGAGACAGGAGCCCAGCATATGGCCCTCATCTACTGGGTGGACCAGAGAAAATGTCCCAGAGGAAATGACGCCTGATCAGAGTCTTAAAATATTAGGAGTGTTTAGCAAATAGAAGGCAAAGGCATTCTAGGCAAAAGGAACAGTGTAAGTGATAGCACTGAGGCTGAGGCAAGAAACAGCCTACGTGTGTGGTGAGGAGGGGAAGCTGTATACTGTTACACTGTTCGGTGTTGCTGGATCAGGGTCTGAGGCCAGGAGACACTGGAGATGAGTAGGGACCTGGTTATGGAGAGCATTGTCCCTTTGTCCCTCAGTCACTCATCTGTCCAGCCTGCCTCTTCTGCCTAGCCCTGAGCTGAATTTGTGTTGGTGGCAACAAAATGAGGAAGGAGAAGCAGTCCTTGCTCTGAGGAGCTCACTAATCCGCTTCTCAGGTGAGGAGGGAATACTTAAGTCAAAAATTGAGAACCAGCAGAACAAGGCACAGGTTGCCCAACTTCTGTAAGCCTAAGTGATGTGGAAATGATAATACCTATAACTCATAATAGAGTTGTTTGTGTTTATTGTTAATAATAAATGTATTATGTTCAGCCAAAATATCTGAGTGCTTATTAGGAGATAGGTATTGGATTGAGTGTGGAGATACAGTGGTGAACAGGATGGGCACAGTTCCTGCCCTCCTGATACTTACAGTCCAACTGGGAGCCAGGGACTATGCAGTTACAGTTACGTACTTTAAAATGAAGTACAATTTGCCCTTTGAACAAATGGTGCTGGGACAACTGGATACTGCCGTGTAAAAAAAATACAACTGTAGCCCTACCTCATCTGTACACAAAAATTAACTTAAAATGGATCATAGATTTAAATGTAAGAATTAAAACTATAAAACTCTTAGAAGAAAACATAGGAGTAAATCTTTGTGACTGTGGGCTAGACAAGCCTTCTTAGATATGGCACCAAAAGCACAGGAAATCAGAGAGAAAATGAGATAAATTGGACTTCAAAAGTAAAAATGTTTGTGTTCAAAGAACACTTTCAAGAAGGTGAAAAGTCTCTCCCACAGAAAGGGAGAAAATATTTGCAAATTAGTAAGAGATTTGTATTAAGAATACAGAAACTCAACAACAAAAAAAGATAGCCCAACTTAAAAGTGGACAAAGGATCCAAATAGACGTTTCTTCAAAGAAGATATTCAAATTGACCAATAAGCACATGAAAAGATGCTCAACATCATTAGTATTAGGGTGCTTGTGCTTAGTCACTCCATCATATCTGACTCTTTGAGACCCCATGTGCTGTAGCCCACCAGGCTCTTCTGTCCATGAGATTCTCCAGACAAGAATACTGGGGTGGGCAACTATTCCCTTCTCTGGGGATATTTACTACTAATCAAAGCCACAATGAGATACCACTTCTCACACATTAGGATGACTGTAATCAGAAAGACAAATAATAGCAAATGTTGGTAAGGATGTGGAAAAGTTGGAACCCTTAAATATTGCTGGTGGGGATGTGAAATGGTGTAATTGCTTTGGAAAGCAATTGGCAATTCTTCAAAATATTAAACATATGACCCAGCAAGTCTACTCCTGGGTGTGTACTCCAGAAAAAATGAAAACGTACATGGATGTACTTGGTACAAGAATGTTAATAGCAGCATTATTCATAATAGCCTAAAGAGGGAAACAGCCCCAAAGTCCATTAACTGATCAGTGGGTAAATAAAAGTACGATATAGGCATACAGTGGAATATTAATCAATATGAATATTGCCTGTGTGCTACATTAAAGAACCTTGAAATCATTATGCTAAGTGAAAGAAGCCAGACACAAGAGACCACATATTAAATGATTCAGTTTATATAAAATGTCCAGAATAGACAAATCTATAGAGACAGAAAGTAGATTGGTGATTGCCAAGGACTGGAGAGGCTGGGTTTGGGAGGGAATAGGGAATGACTGCTAATGGGTTGAGTTTTTTTGGGGGGGGCTAATGAAAATGTTCTGGGGTTGGTAGTCAAGATCACAGAACTCTGAATCTACTAAAAACAAGTTGTGCACTTTTAATAGATGTCTTTTATGGTGTGTGAATTATATCTCAGTAAAACTTTGTTAAAAAGTGAAGCACAAGACACTTGGGAGTCTAACCTTGAGTATGAGAGGGGTGGAGGGTGGGGGTATGTTATCAGTAAGCTAAAGCATCTGAGTGAGGTTAAAGTGAACTCTGAAGGATGACGAGAAAGCTAGAAGAATATTGAGTTAAAAGGACAGTAGGCCCTGAGTCAAGAAAAGATGGAAAAGAATTGAGGGAAGTCCAGAATGACTGGACTGTAAGTGGGAGAGGGCATGAAATAAGGTTGGGGAGTTAAGCAAGGACCATATCACACTGGATCTGTTGGCCATGGTAATGGTTTTTATTTTTACTAAGAACAGTGGGCAGCCATTGAAGAATTTTAAGGTGTGTGTATGTGATAGAAAGAGAGAGAGAGACATGTGGTGACATGATCTAGATCTGTAATTTTAAAAGATCACTCTGGCTGCTCCATGGAGAATAGATTGATAGGGAGCTGTGGTGGATGCAAGAAAACCAGTTGATAGTGACTGAAGTAGTCCAGACCAGAAAGGATGATTGCAGGTGGTGACTTGGAGTAAGGTGTCAGTAGCAGAGATGGAGGAGGTAAGTTAGACAGGACTTGGTGATGTTTAGAACAGTATCAGTGCCTGGTATGTAGGAGGTACTCAGTAAGTGAATCTTGAATGAATGAATTTGCATATAGTTGATGAGGGAGAAGAAGGTGTTAAGAATGAATTTCTGTTTTCTGGCTTGATCAGCGGTGGAGATGCTGTTGCCGTTCTCTGAGATGAAGCTGCTGGGGGAGGAGGACTGGGTTGGGAGGAAAAGATTGAGTTCAGTTTTGAACATGTTGAATTTAACATTTCAGTGAGAAATTCAAGTGGTGATGTCAAGTAGACAGTTGAATGGAACCTTCTGACTTTTCCTGCTGTACATGCTATGCTGCCTCAAAGATCAGTCTAAAGATTGTTTTGACATCTTGTTTTGATTTCTGGTTTGATGGTTTTAGACATTAAAGTACTTCATACCAGCTAAAACTTGTTTATTAGATACCTTTGGAAAAAAGTCTGATTTGATTTGCAACACAGGAAAGAAGAAAGGGTTGAGTTTTGTTGGAGGCCAAACACATTTATTCTAGCTTTGCATTGATGGCTTGGTTTGGTTTTTGTCCCCGGATGCCCCAGCTTGGGGCTTGAGGCACTTGCTGTCATTGTGCCAGGATTAAGGTGTCCAGAATGTACTTAGCTCCAATATAGGTAAATGTTCTGCACATTGATCCAAGGATTTTATCTAATTAACAAAAACCCTGGCTGGTAAATACATTTGGCTGTCTCGGGGCCTCTGAGAGGCTATTTATCGATTGTTGTATCACTTTGGCTGGATGGGAAAATATTAATGATGGCATGAGAGCAACCAAAACATCCAACTCTCTTAACCAGTAAATATGTAAATGTTCTTGTGGCTTGCAGTAGGTTGAAACAAAAGCTTTATTTTAGACTGAAGGTCAAGGCCGCACTGGCATCACTCTTGTAATTTGAAGCTTATGAGTGTTTCTTGAATGCTAGGGTATAACCTACACAGGTTTCTTTTTGAATGCTGGGATGTTGGAAGGCAGCATACTGTTACCAAAAAAAAAAAAAAGTACAAGGATTTTAGAATTAGAAGACCTAAGTGCCACTTCTGTCACAGTTACTGTCTTTGGGACTCTTAATAGATCATGAAAAAAATTAAAGTGTTAGTCGCTCAGTCATGTTCGACTCTTTGTGACCCTATGGACTATAGCCCACCAGGCTCCTGTGTCCATGGAGTTCTCCAGTCAAGAATACTGGAGTGGGTAGCCATTTCCTTCTCCAGGAGATCTTCCCGACCCGGGGATTGAACCCAGTTGTCATACACTGCAGTCAGATTCTTTACCATTTGAGCCACCAGAGAAGCCTTTAATAAATCACAGACCTTCCCTTTTCGAATCTTTGTTTCAACATCTTGTTAATGAGGTCCCCACTGAGAACTTTGAAATATAGTTCTCAGTGTTAAACTCTACAGAGAAAACTGAGCCCTTTGGGGAGGGTCCAGATCATGCACTGAAACTCCAGGGCTTACTCAAGTGGGCCTTTACCAGCCTAGCAATTTTGCAGAGTGGTCCATGGTCTGGCATGTTTTCTGAGGTGTGAACTTAAACAGAATCTGTTTGCTTGCTCCCTGGTGATAGAAAACTACTGGGGAAGATTGGGTTAGCAGCTTTTTCAGAACTTTATGAGTAGGTGAGTTGTGGAAACAGCCAGTCAGCTGCTGAGAACCCCCGAAGGATCAGGTTGTTGGCCAAGCCCAGGAGCAAAGAACAGCCAGGGCCTACTGCAGTGGCTTGCGGCAAGGAGGGATGCCCTGAAGGGAAGCCCAGCCCTGCGGTGGAGCCTCCAGTGCTGGCCCCACTGCTTCTTGGCTGTGTGGTCTTGAGCTGGTAGTCCCTTAACTTCCTCAGTAACCCTGACTGTAAGATACTTGCCAGGCCACCCTCCCAGGAACTCATGAAAATTCCAGGAGGGTGAACTCCTGTGGTCTAGAGAATTATTCATCCTTTGGGTCATCAGTGTCACGTCTTCCAGGAAGCCGTCCCTAGCCCTCCAAGTACTTTTATACTTCCTCTGTGATAGCACTTATCACCCTCTTTTGGGATGGATCATCTGTTTCCTTCTCTCTCTTTCTCTCTCTCGCTCTCTCTTTTTCACACACACACACACACACACACACACACACGCTACTGTGAGTTTTGGAGGTGGCAGACCATTGCTGTGTTGTTTATCACTGTTCACGTAAATAGTTAACAAATATTTATTGAGTATTTTTAAAGTGTTTTGTAAATGGTAGGAGTTAGGCAAATGTTAGTAGTTATTTACAGTCATAATAAACTTGTAAACAAAAGAATTGACATCCCCCTAGGGAAAAAGAAAATTAAAATGGTGATTTAATTCAATCATTTATTTATTCAACAAATAACGCCTACAGTGTGTTGACACTGTGCTAAGCCCTGATGGATCCGTGATAGGCCAAAAATGTGCAGACCTTGTCTCATGAAGCTTAAAGCTTAGTCAGACATTAATCATGTAAATATGAAATTACAGCTGTCACAAATGCTGCAAAGGAATGATATAGAGAATCTCAAGTGTCTCTGAGAGATTTCCTCTGGCCAGGGAAAAATTCCCAAAGGAAGTGAAGGAGTTAACTTAGGTGAAAAGACAAGAAGAGCTTTCCTGGCAGAGGAAACTTTTGTTTATAGAGGCCCCATGGCGGGAGGAACAACAAAGCAAGTGTGAAGCAGCGGCAGCTGAGTTGGTGTGGTTGGGAGGGGATTGCACATCAATTCTGATTGCTGAGAAACATTGGGAACCACTCTGAGTGCCTACCAGCTGTGTGTGTCAGCATCTTCTTGGGCACTGATCTAGCCACGGAGGCAGTGAGGACGCAAAACTGCAGTCCCTCAGGGCTCCCCAGCAGGGGCAGCTGTCTGGCTCAGTCTCCCAGCCACCATTGTTATGGCCCAAGTGCTGCTTCTCCAAAGGCCCGGCTCAGTCATGGCCATAACACAAATCCTACCAGTGAGGAACAGAGAAATGTAAGAATATTGAAATTAGTCAAACTGATATGTTATGGGTTTACCGTATTCAGTTTAGCAGTTTGCCTCACAGTTCTGCTGTCTCAGAAAATCTTACTTTTGAACTTAAACTTGTCTACATCCTGGTTCCTTCCCTCTCCTCCTTTTGGAAAAGGGTCCCAGGCCCAAAGTCCTACTAAGGCATGTAAAGTGGTTCTCTTCTTGTGCCTCTGTCAGTGGGTCTGCCTGAGAGGTTTTCATATCATTAGCAGGAATCCTCAGTTCAGTTCAGTTCATTTCAGTCGCTCGACTTTTTGCAACCCCATGAATCGCAGTACGCCAGGCCTCCCTGTCCATCACCAATTCCCGGAGTTCACTCAGACTCACGTCCATCGAGTCAGTGATGCCATCCAGCCATCTCATCCTCTGTTGTCCCCTTCTCCTCCTGCCCCCAATCCCTCCCAGCATCAGAGTCTTTTCCAATGAGTCAACTGTTCGCATGAGGTGGCCAAAGGACTGGAGTTTCAGCTTTAGCATCATTCCTTCCAAAGAAATCCCAGGGCTGATCTCCTTCAGAATGGACTGTTTGGATCTCCTTGCAGTCCAAGGGACTCTCAAGAGTCTTCTCCAACACCACAGTTCAAAAGCATCAATTCTTTTGCGTTCAGCTTTCTTCACAGTCAACTCTCACATCCATACATGACTACTGGAAAAACCATAGCCTTGACTAGACGGACCTTTGTTGGCAAAGTAATGTCTCTGATTTGGAATATGCCATCTAGGTTGGTCATAACTTTCCTTCCAAGGAGTAAGCATCTTTTAATTTCATGGCTGCAGTCACCATCTGCAGTGATTTTGGAGCCCAGAAAAATAAAGTCTGACACTGTTTCCACTGCTTCCCCATCTATTTCCCATGAAGTGATGGGACCAGATGCCATGATCTTTGTTTTCTGAATGTTGAGCTTTAAGCCAACTTTTTCACTCTCCACTTAGACTTTCATCAAGAGGCTTTTTAGTTCCTCTTCACTTTCTGCCATAAGGGTGGTGTCATCTGCATATCTGAGGTTATTGATATTTCTCCCGGCAATCTTGATTCCAGTTTGTGCTTCTTCCAGCCCAGCGTTTCTCATGATGTACTCTGCATGTAAGTTAAATAAGCAGGGTGACAATATACATCCTTGATGTACTCCTTTTCCTATTTGGAACCAGTCTGTTGTTCCATGTCCAGTTCTAACTGTTGCTTCCTGACCTGCATACAAATTTCTCAAGAGGCAGGTCAGTTGGTCTGGTATTCCCATCTCTTTCAGAATTTTCCACAGTTTATTGTGATCCACATAGTCAAAGGCTTTGGCATAGTCAATAAAGCAGAAGTAGATGTTTTTCTGGAACTCTCTTGCTTTTTCCATGATCCAGCGGATGTTGGCAATTTGATCTCTGGTTCCTCTGCCTTTTCTAAAACTAGCTTGAACATCTGGAAGTTCACGGTTCACATATTGCTGAAGCCTGGCTTGGAGAATTTTGAGCATTACTTTACTAGCATGTGAGATGAGTGCAATTGTGCGGTAGTTTGAACATTCTTTGGCATTGCCTTTCTTTGGGATCGGAATGAAAACTGACCTTTTCCAGTCCTGTGGCCATTGCTAACTTTTCCAAATTTGCTGGCATATTGAGTGCAGCACTTTCACAGTGTCATCTTTCAGGATTTGGAATAGCTCAACTGGAATTCCGTCACCTCCACTAGCTTTGTTCATAGTGATGCAGGAATCCTGGCAGTAAGGAATTCAGAGTCTGAGGAAACAAGCTTTGATTCCCAGTGGTGAGTCTCAGAAGACAGGGTTTGGATCCCAGCTGTGCCATTCGTTAGCTTTCTGTGGCCTTGGGAAAGTAGGCTAAGATTCTAGCCCGAGATTCTTCATCTGCAGAGTGGGATGGTGATTGACCTACCTCACACCATTGCTGTGAGTATTCAGTGAGAAAATTAAATGAGAAAAACCAGCGAGTGCTATGCCTAATATTTACTAGGTGCTCAGTGCTTAGTAAGGGTTGTTTTTGAGTGTTGTTAATTATACCAGGTTTTTTCCCCTGAACTAGCAAAATAAGATAATGGATAGAATTCTCTGGATATTCAGTTTTTACCCTCTACAGTTTTATTAAGCTCCTAGTGTGATCATTCAGAAAGACCCGAACTAATGAACACAAGGTAAATGAATTAAGGTGGAGCAAAAAAACACCCAACCTATCACCTTAGTTTTATTACTTTTTTTAAGAACCCACATTTAGTCAGAGTTTCATTTAATGTTTCTAGCATATTACTTTAACAGTATAATTTTGTATATTTTTAACATGTATTCTTTGTATGTGTATATTAAAATACATAAAATAGTAATGTTTTAATAACATTAACTATTACTAATAGTGGCTGGTGTTTATTAAATGCCTTTTTTTAAAATAGGCATTACATGAGACTTAAATTACTAAATCCTTAACAACTGTGAAAGTAGTATAGCCCCATTTCACAGATGATAAAACAGAAATTTGGATTGCTTGAGTAATTTACTAAAGTTGCCCCCCTTAGAAGTATCCTAGCACTTCATTTTATAGATGAGGATGCTGTGAGGCCTGAAGGAGAATGGAGCTTGCCTGGGTCACAGTTTCCTCCCAGTGCTTTTCCAGGTTTCAGTTCAGTTCAGTTCAGTCGCTCAGTCGTGTCCAGCTCTTTGCGACTTCATGAATTGCAGCACGCCAGGCGTCCCTGTCCATCACCAACTCCTGGAATTCACTCACAGTCACGTCCATCGAGTCAGGGATGCCATCCAGCCATCTCATCCTCTGTTGTCCCCTTCTCCTCCTGCCCCCAATCCCTCCCAGCATCAGAGTCTTTTCCAGTGAGTCAACACTTCACATGAGGTGGCCAAAGTACTGGAGTTTCAGCTTTAGCATCGTTCCTTCCAAAGAACACCCAGGACTGATCTCCTTTAGAATGGACTGGTTGGATCTCCTTACAGTCCAAGGGACTCTCAAGAGTCTTCTCCAACACCACAGTTCAAAAGCATCAATTCTTCAGTGCTCAGCTTTCTTCACAGTCCAACTCTCACATCCATACATGACTACTGGAAAAACCATAGCCTTGACTAGACTGACCTTTGTTGGCAAAGTAGTATCTCTGCTTTTGAATATGCTATCTCAGTTCAGTTCAGTTCAGTCGCTCAGTCGTGTCCGACTCTTTGCAACCCCATGAATTGCAGCATGCCAGGCCTCCCTATCCATCACCAACTCCCGGAGTTCACCCAGACTCAAGTCCATCGAGTCAGTGATGCCATCCAGCCATCTCATCCTCTGTTGTCCCCTTCTCCTCCTGCCCCCAATCCCTCCCAGCATCAGAGTCTTTTCCAATGAGTCAACTCTTCGCATGAGGTGGCCAAAGGACTGGAGTTTCAGCTTTAGCATCATTCCTTCCAAAGAAATCCCAGGGCTGATCTCCTTCAGAATGGACTGGTTGGATCTCCTTGCAGTCCAAGGGACTCTCAAGAGTCTTCTCCAACACCACAGTTCAAAAGCATCAATTCTTCGGCACTCAGCCTTTTTCACAGTCCAACTCTCACATCCGTACATGACCACTGGAAAAACCATAGCCTTGACTAGACGGACCTTTGTTGGCAAAGTAATGTCTCTGCTTTTGAATATGCTATCTAGGTTGGTCATAACTTTCCTTCCAAGGAGTAAGCATCTTTTAATTTCATGGCTGCAGTCACCATCTGCAGTGATTTTGGAGCCCAGAAAAATAAAGTCTGACACTGTTTCCACTGCTTCCCCATCTATTTCCCATGAAGTGATGGGACCAGATGCCATGATCTTTGTTTTCTGAATGTTGAGCTTTAAGCCAACTTTTTCACTCTCCACTTAGACTTTCATCAAGAGGCTTTTTAGTTCCTCTTCACTTTCTGCCATAAGGGTGGTGTCATCTGCATATCGGAGGTTATTGATATTTCTCCCGGCAATCTTGATTCCAGCTTGTGCTTCTTCCAGCCCAGCATTTCTCATGATGTACTGTGCATATAAGTTAAATAAGCAGGGTGACAATATACAGCCTTGACGTACTCCTTTTCCTATATCTAGGTTGGTCATAACTTTTCTTCCAAGGAGTAAGCTTCCAGGCTTAGGGAGATGTTTTGTAGCTCAAGGGAGAACCATTTCAATCTGCCTTACTAGGACTGTACAAGGTTCCTGAAGATGAATGTCAAATCTAGATCCCTAATCTCTCCTGCTCTCAACTCTGCTCTTCATTGACAGCGCCCCTCCCCTCTTCCCCGCCCTGCATTCCTGCCAGCCAAGCCCGACTCCCCTCCATCCCAGGAACCCCCATTCCAGTCAGAGTTGGCTTCTCTGGTCCTAAACATGCAGCTTACTTCTTCCTACCTGTTAGCTTTTGTAGTGCTTCCAACTCCACCCATGTTCTTTTATTTAGATCCAATTCATATTTTATTGCCCCCTTCAAGCCCTTTCTCTTCCAGAAAGCTCACCTTCCCTAGTAGTAATAGCTGCTGTTTATTAGATACCCATTCTGTGTATGTGCACGAGGCAGAGTACCAGATACTGTATATGTATTATCTTCAGTTCTTGCTGCAGTTTTGCAAAACAGATTGTGCTGTGACCATTTTCCACATGGGCTTCCTTGGTGGCTCAGACGGTAAAGAATCTGCCTGCAGTGCAGGAGACCCAGGTTCAATCCCTGGGCTCGGAATGATCCCCTGAAGAAGGGAATGGCAAACCACTCCAGTATCCTTGCCTGAAGAATCCCATGGAGAGAGGAGCTTGACGGGCTACAGTCCATGGGGTCACAAAGAGTCGGACACAACTGTGCGTTTAATACCCTGCAGCTGATAAGGACTAGAGCTGTGATTTAAACCAAGTTCCACATGAATGCAAAATGTATGCTTTTCTCATTGCAGTTAACTTATCAAAATTCCCAAAGCCTCAAAGTCTGAGCCAGATGGTATCATGTTGAGTCTTCACCTCCTTGTCTTTTTCCACAGTTGCTTCATGCCTGTGTCTCCTCACCCAGGCCATGCTGTCCCAGCCAGGTGGACAGCATCTCTTCCTGCCTCCACCATGGCTACTCACACAAGGCTGATTGGGCACTCAGAAAGCACACAGTACAGATGGAGTCTGACCAGTTGATTGACTGATTGAATGAAACCTTGTTTATTCTCCAGAGTTTCCCCAGCAGGGTCCAGCAGCTGGGCAGACTGACTGGTCTCCATGATCCTCCATTCATGTGGATGGGAGGCCCAGGAAGGCTGCATAAGAATTCCTCTCTGAGGCTGAGCTCAGGCTTCCATCTCAATGCCCTTTTGTTTGTGGGGATAGCGCCCAGGCCTCCTGGGAAATCTGTGTATTTGACCAGCCTTTGCAGATAGTGAGCAGGACCAAATGTAAAGCACACATAGTTGGAGGAGCCCCATGGAATCCCCACGGGTCAGAGTCCAGCAGGCAGAACAGTATCCTTCCCAGGGCCACTGGGACTCAGGTACAGCCCCTGATGGGTCAGGCAGAACCCAGGGCACTGTTGTCTTCAGCCTCACTTCCGCTCCAGTGTTCTTGTCTCCTGTTCAGGCTCTCTGATGGGCACCATCCAGTCCGCAGTTGGGCTCCTCTAGGTGTGAGGGATACTCTATCTCCTGAGTAATAAGCTTACTCTGAGTAAACATTTACTCATTCACTTATTCTTTTTCCTTTTGAGATATAATTCACACATCATAAAATTCATCTTTTTAAAGGATACAGTGCAGTGGCTTTTTAATATAGACATGAGATTATGCAACCATCTCTGTGTCTTAATTCCAGAACATTTTCATCACTACCTCCCCCCTCCCCCACCAAAACCCAGTCCCATCAGCATTCGCTCCCCATTCCCCGCTCTCCCGGCCTCTGGCAACTACTAACTGACTTTCTTTTCCCCTGGATTTCCCTGTACGGGTATTTCATATAAATGGACTCATACAATATTTGTCCTCTGATGACTGGCTTCTTTCACTTATTATGTTTTCGAGGTTCACCTCTGTTGTAGCATGTACAGTACTTTGTTCCTTTTTGTGACTGAACAGTATTCCATGTATAGATATATTACATTTTATTTACACATTCATCAGTTGATGAACATTTGTGTTTTCATTTTTCAGCCGTTATGAATAACACTGCTATGAACATGTGTGTACAAATTTTTGTGTGAATGTATGTTTTTATATATCTTGGCCAGATACCTAGGAGTAGAACTGCTCCATGTGGTAACTCTGTGTTTAACATTTTGAGAAATGGTCAGACTGTTTTCCAAAGTAGCTATACCATTTTAACATTCTCACCAGCAATATAAAATGTGAGGCTTCTGATTTCTCCACACCTTTGCCAGCACCTCTTACTGTCTTTTTATTAGAGCCGTTGTGTGAAGTGATACCTCTTGGTGGTTTTGGTTTGTATTTCCTTGATGGCTAATGATGTTGAACATCTTTTCATGAGTTTTTTTTTTGGTCATTTGTACATTTTATTTGGTATTTATTTATTCTTAAGGCCCATTATAAGCAGTATGCCCCATTCAGCATTGAATCGTGATGTATCGTGATGACCTTTGCCTTTCAAAGAACATTGGTAAGAGAATTGTAATTAGTACATACAAAAAGTTAAGTCTCTATAGACAAGAGGGGCATTCAGTCTGGGCCTGGAGATGTTAGTATTTGGATATAAGGAGCTGGGTAGAAAGACATTCTGGGCAGTTGGAGTAATGTAAGCATAAGCACTCTGTATGGAGGATGAAATGGCAACCCTCTCCAGTGTTCTTGCCTGAAAAATTCCATGGACAGAGGAGCCTGGCAGGCTATCTGGGGTTGCAAAGTGTTGGACATGACTGAGTAACTGAGCACACACAGCACTTTGTTATTAGAAAAATGCTTTATGTTGTGATGAATTCCAAGGTAATATTATGAAAGCACCTGGCATAGCGCTTGACACCTGGTGGGCTGCTGTTACGTAGTTAGCTCTCTCTACAGCTTGCCTCTTTGGTCCTTGTTCTGTCCTCTAAGACTACACAGCTCCCTTTCCCTGTTCCAGACTTTTGAATGTTAATAGCTCCAAGCCAAATAAACCTTGGTTCTCCAAACTGTGGTTTCAATTCTTCTCTCATCCTAATGATTTTGTAATGAAATGGCCACAAAGTTTTTGGTGCCCTATTTGAATTCTGGTGTGGCGTGACTATCATTGTGTAGAGCAGGGCAGTGATCCACTTTTTAGAGATTTTATGAGGCTGTTAACATGGCCTGAGTTTGCATTAGCTTTCTCGGCAGATGCATTATACTCTGAGAGTCTGTTAAGCTTGTCTGCAGAGAACTAGGACTTCCTATACTTCTAAGACCTATTGATTAGGTTTGTTTGCCAAGGTTGTTTTAACCTAAAGTCAAGACCACTTTACAGTGTTATATTGCCATGCAGCTGTGAAAGTAGTGGTGGTACTATGGAGACTACCATGAAGGGATCTGGCCTTTCTCATCTTCAGTCTAAGAGAAGGGGTCCCTTCCAAGGGAGAAGGTTCTAGACAGCAGAACTAATCAGAGTATCTCCATTCATCATTTAACTTCCTTTCTATGTAAGGCTTTTCCTTTTTTATTTTTTTTTATCATTTTCTGTCAGCTGATTGTTGTTCAGTCGCTCAGTCATGTCCAACTCTTTGTGACCTCATGGACTGCAGCATGCCAGGCTTCCTTGTCCTTCACCATCTCCTGGAGCTTGCTCAAACTCATGTCCATCGAGTCGGTGATGCCATTCAACCATCTCATCCTCTGTCATCCCCTCCTGCCTTCAGTCTTTCCCAGCGTCAGGGTCTTTTCACCAGGGTCAGCTGATTCGGCCCCACAGATATTTGTGCTGATCCCAGGCTAAATGTGTGGAAAAAGAGAAGAAGTTGGGATATATACCCTGGAAGGCAGTGTGGTTCCATAGAGAGAGGGTGGGTTCCAGCCCAGGCTGCCACTTACTGACTATTTGATCTTAAGCAAGTCAGTTATCCTCTCTCTTTATGACTCCTTCTCTAATCACAGGACCAGATAAGATTATAAATGTCAAGTGCCTGGTGCGTAGTAGGCTGCTCTAGAAACACAGACTCTTTTGAACACCACAGTTTAAGAGTTTTGAAAGACCGGAAGAGCTAAGCATGATGTGTGGTCACTGACCCTCTACAAACAGCTTTCAGAGCACCTGTGATCCTTAAAACACTTATTTGTGTTCCATTTCCCCACCACCAGTTCAGACCAGGAGCTCCTTGTGGCAAGATCCATGTCTGATTCATCTGTACCCTCAATGCTCAACACAGAGCCTGACTTGGAGAAGAGCCTACTTTGTTACTGGGACAAACCTGAATTAATGAAGGCCAAATTTTGTTCCTATCTAGAGGGCCAGATACTGTGGTTGGCTTTGCACAGTCCATTTTTTTACTGAAAATCTCATAGGGTTCTGGAGCTTAGCAGTAGTAGCTCAAGTGCCAACCCAATTTTAGAAATTTGGGCTACTTCTGTGTCTCACTGCCATAGGATAACAGGCTTCCTGGCAACACCCAGCTGCCCTCTGTGGCAGCCTACAGGCCTGCTGTGGTGCCAGTAGGTGGCACTCATGGCCCTTTCCCACAGTTCAGCTGCCTAGACAGTCCTTGCCTTCTTGTCACCACGGCAGCTGCTGAGTGGGACTTAACTTAGAGCCCTGAATAGAGGTACCCAGATAGGGGTGCCCTGGACCACTCCCTCCCCTTTCTGGCCTTGTATTGTTGGATTTGTGTTTTATTGAGCCCCCACCGTGGCACACACTGCTTGGGGAAGCAGAGCTGTCTCCCATAGAAGATCCCAGGAGTGCATTAAGGGAATCTGTGCTTCTGCGCATCCTTTCTGGCATGGCTCATGCCTCTGCCTCCAAGAAGTCATGCCTGTGGCCCTTGCTCTGCACTACACTCACAAGGTGCTTGCTTGTAATTTAGCTGTTTGCCAATAACTATGCAGTGAATACCTTGAAGATAAGAACACTGTAGAATTCATCAGAGTCCTCGGTATCCTGCTTACAGTCCTGTAATAACCAGTCTCGTGAAAAGTTTGTGCAGTGAATAGGTGAATAATAGGAAGTGGTTCCTCAATAAATTGTTATCCCAAGTGAAGAAGTCTACAGACAAACTAGCCTTATTCTGCAAAAATGTGTGTATCATGAATATATATCAAAGAAAGTTTGAGGGACTGTTCTAGATGAAAGAAAACTGAAGGCACAGGCAGTGTGTGATTCCAGTTTTGATCCTGGCTTATATCTGAGTCTGGGGTGAAGGGTGGATTGCTCTAAAGCATATTGTTTGGATAATTGAGAAAATTTGTACGGGTTGTATATTAGATAAAAATATTTTGTCAGTGTTAAAATGTACCAAATTTAATCATTACTGGTTAGTGCTTTGTAAGAGAATGTCCTCATACTAGGAAATACGTGCTGAAATATTTGGGAATAAAGGGGTATGATGTCTGAAATGAATTCTCACGTGGTCTAGGAAAAAACAGAAAAGGAGTGAGGCAAAATGTAATGAGAATCTGAGTGAAGGATATACCTGAGTTTTGTGTGTGTGTGTGCATGCTATTTTTTAAGTGCTGTGTGAGTTTGAAATAATTTCAAAATAAAAAGTTAAAAAAAAATAATCTATGCACTTTAATATGTGCCAAGTTCCTGCTAGAAACTATAAGAAAGATAGGACAAAGTATGGTCCCCCCCAGCTTTGGCTTTTATTTTTTTAATCCAGCAGTATTCAGTGAAGTTCTGATACAGCTCCTCCGCTGTGTGCCTTTGAACACATAGAACAGTGGTAATGATGATAGCTAACACTAGAAGTGCACGTACATTTTTGGTTACCTCGGTTACCAGACTGATAAGGTAGGACGGCCGAGGTTCAGAGGTTAGCATGACCTGCCCACAGTCACACAGTCTGGAAGAGACAGGTGTGGGCTTATGTCCATATCGGGCTGTTCCAAGGCTGGTGCTTTCTGAGCCTCTGTATGTGTATCTATAAAAAGAAAGGATTGGGTAGACTGATCTCAGCACATCCTTCTTTACATTCAGAAACTGAAAAACTTTATGCGATTGGAAGTTAACTGGTTATGAAGCATGCAGGTACGTTACGCAGTGCACCTTCCTTGTTGTCAGTGCTGCGTGCCAGTGCTCCCGTCTCACTGCCCACCCACTGCCCTCTGGAGTAGTCCAGGTATGGCAGTGCTGGGATGGGCCGCCTCACCAGGAATGAGAGCATCTGGAGAGATTCCTAGGGGCAAGGCCCTGAGGTGCCCTTGAAAGAGAGTGTTCAGTTGAAGGACTGATAGCAAAAGATGCCAGAGAGGCCCCGTGTCTGTGGAGTTGTAGCCCTGGGACCTGCCTGGAATTACCTAACCTCGACCGGGTTCTGAGAGCAGCCTTTCCTCCCTCGCCCCACCCTTCCCGGCCCACGGCTACCGGGTAGATAAGGCACAGATGGAGGATTCTAGCCCCAGGCACCTTGCCTCTGCTCAGACAGCAGGGCCTGGTGCTGTTATTACTGTAAACAGGACCTTCTGTGAGGCTCCAGCCAGGGCCCTGTAGCCCAGATAGCAATCATGATTGCGTCTGCATGGCTCACTGCTTCCAGGCCTCTGGTGCAGGTGGGATAGGGCTCACCACCCTTCAAGCCCCTCCCCAGCTGCAGCTGAGGGCAGGTCATGTGAAGGGTCCGGAAACCAGATGGAACAATGCACGATTGAAGTTCAGTGGCTGCTTTGTATTGATTGGTCATAAGGAAGGAAGAAAAACCAAGTGGTACCTCCCTCCCCTGAGTAGAAGAGCTGATCAAGCCAGAATGACTCAAAATGCCCTGTATCCCTGTCTGGGACTCCCTCACTCCCGCCAATAGACAGCAAACCTGAGGAGTTCTCTCTTCTTTGGAAGTCACGCTGGTGCCCCTGACTGCTAGGAGTTCACTTCTCAACTTCTTTGATGCTGTGCGTATTTTAAATCTAAGATTTTAGTTCTGGCAGGGACTTGAGAAATCATTTAATTCAGTTCCCTTTATTTTACCACAGAGAAAAGTGAGGCCCAAAGAGACAGATTTGTCTAGGTCACACAGCTAGTTGTTGAGAGAGCCATGACTAAAACCCATGGCCTCCAGCCTGTGTCTAAGTATCCTCAGCCCTGAGAGTGAGAAGCCACACCTATACCTTCCACATGTATCAGGAACCTGAGTTCTTGGGAACTGACAGGCATATGAGTATAGGGGAGAGATCTGTGTAGACACTTTGTAGAATGCCACAGGCATTTTGTCCAGCCCCTGAGCCACTGTGCCAGCACCAGGAGTCAAGAAACAAGGCATTTCTAGGGGGTCATGCTGACTACTGGGAATGTGGGACAGGGAAACTGACAGCTGTAGATACGGGCTAGCATAAGCCAACAAGGCTTTCTGGGAAGAAGAAGGGGCAAGTCTTTCTTTTTCTTTTTTAAAGTGATTTCTTTTTTCAAATGATTTTTTTATTGGAATGTAGTTGGTTTACAATGTGTTAGTTTCTGCTGTATAGCGAAGTGAGTCAGATGTACATATACATATTTTTTCAGATTGCTTTCCCTACAGGCCACTATAAAGTATTGAATAGTGTTCCCCGTGCTATGCGATAGGCTCTTATTAGTTATCTATTTTGTATATAGTGTGTGTTTGTCAATCTCAAGCTCCCAATTTAGTCCTCCCCTACTGCCTTTCCCCCGTGGTAACCATAGTTTGTTTTCTACATCTGTGACTTGATTTCTATTTTTTTTTTTTTTTTTAATCTATTTTCGGTTGTGCTGGGTCCTTATTGATGCGAGGCTGGTTTCTTTAGTCGCAGTGAGCAGGGGCTGCTCTTTGTTGGGGTGCCTTGTCGTAGCAGTGGCTAGTCCTGCTGCGAGGCACAGGCTCTAGGTGTGCGGGTTTCAGTCGTTGCCACCCTGCAGCGTGGGAGTCCATGGTTCCAGCTCTCGGGCTCTAGAGTGCAGGCTTGGTAGTTGTAGTGTACAGACTTAGTAGTCACGAAGCAGGTGGGATCTTCCCGGACCAGGGATCAAACCCTTGTCTCCTGCATTGGCAGGTGGATTTTTTACCACTGAGCCCCCAGGGAAGCCCCTGATTTCTGCTTTGTAAAAAGGTTAATTTATATCTTTTTTTTTTTTTTTTAGATCCCACATGTAAGTGATATTACATATTTATCTTTCTGTGTCTGACTTGCTTCACTCAGTATAACAGTCTCTAGGTCCAAAGTTTTTCTTTTCCTAAGAAAGTTGTTTTTTTTTTTTTTTTTTAAGGAGTAATAATATGTTCATTGTTATAAAAAATACAGCAACAAAACTTCTAACAATAGAGAAGCATTCACAGTAGGAAGTGAAAGTTTGACTCCCTTCCGCACCTGAGGTAACCGCTGCTGCCTGTTTGGTCCAGAGCCTCTGGACTCTCCTGAAGATAGATGGGATAGCTGCTGCTTTTTTATCCCCTCATGATTTGTTACTCTCCTGTGGAAATCATCAGCTTTGGGGCTGCTGTTGATGTTCAGTCGCCTAGTCATGTCTGACTCTTTGTGACCCCATGGACTGCAGCACGACAAGCCTCCCCGTCCCTCACCATCTCCCAGAGTTTGCCCAAGTTCATGTTCATTGCATCAGTGATGCCATCCAGCCATCTCATCCTCTGATGCCCTCTTCTCCTTCTGCCCTTAATCATTCCCATCATCAGGGACTTTTCCAATGAGTCAGCAGTTCACATCAGATGACCAAAATACTGGAGCTTCAGCTTCAGCATCAGTTCTTCCAGTGAATATTCAGTGTTGATTTCCCTTAAGATTGACTGGTTTGATATCTTTGCTGTCCAAGGGACTCTCAAGAGTCTTCTCCAGCACCACAGTTTGAAGGCATCAATTCTTTGGTGTTCTGCGTTCTTTATGGTTCAGCTCTCACCATTGTACATGACCACTGGGAAGACCATAGCCTTGACTCTACGGACCTTTATTGGCAGAATGTTTCTGCTTTTCAACACACTGTCTAGGTTTGTCCTGCCAAGAAGCAGGAAACCTTTATTCTACCATTGCCCTTGCCTGGGAATTTGAGACCATCCTAGAAATCCACAGAAAATTTGGAGAACTTATATTCTGAGTTCTGTGTGCGCCTTGGATATATCATCCTAGTTTACTGTTACTTCCATAAAATGGGGTAGATACTCATTAGAAAATGATGATAACAATAAAATAGGTTCTTCCATTTATATAATGCTTTATTGCATACCAAGTGCTTTTATATATTTTTGTCTCGTTTCTTCATGGTGCCCCTGCGTGACATACGGAGAAGGGCTGGTGGTGTCCTCTCCCTTTTTTAGCAGTTGTGGAACAGGCTCAGAGAGCATGAGCTGTTACTCAGATGAGACCAAACGAGATTCAGAGAAGCTAAGTCACTCGTTCGTCCACGGCTGCCCACCATGAATTCCAGCTCATGTACAGCTTCCAGGCAGTAGCGCGGGGCAGGAAGATAAATGCCACAGCCTGCGTGTGAACCGAGGGGTCTCTCATTTATTTTCATGCCCTGCGCTGCTGCCTGGGAGTTGTACACGAGCTTGAATTCAGCTCTGGACTGCTAGTGTGTGGTTTCCTCTCCATCATCTCCCCTGGGTCACCCCCAATTAGTGTCACCCACCACTGCCCTGCCAAGCAGGAGACCTAGTTCATTAGGGAAGGCCTTCCACAAGTCTGGAGTGCGTCCAGAAAGGCCTGCGGTGCCCACCCCCACTCCTCAGCCCCCGGCCACAGGCTGCTCTGTCCTGAGTGGCAACCTGCATTAAGCATTCCACTCATCATCTCAGGGATGATGGAATCCTAACCTTTTCGGAGACACCGTGCTCTGTCACAAGCATTGCTCTTTTTAAAAGAGATTAATTCACTTGCCGCACTTTGTCCGTTGGTGAAAATCACAGGGGAGAGCAAGGGTGGCTTTCTCAGGCCTCAGAGGCCCTTTCAGCTGCTCTCAGCAGGCATCCACCCGCCCAGCTGTCCCAGGACTTTGAAATGACTGCCCGCTGGGCATTCACTTGCAAAGCAACAAAATGAAATGGAGGAGACCTGGGTTTGTGAAATCCTAACTTTTGGGGCTGCCCTGCACCCTGGGGGAAGTAGGGGAGGGGCCCACTCAGCTCTGAAAAGGGGAAAAGTTGTTTGGAGTTGGGGTCACTTGTGGTTTTGTTTGTTCTGGTCCTTCCTTGATTCACCAGGTGCCCCCACTCCTTGTGGAGTTCTGCCTTGTGGTATCTGTTTTAATCCTTACAGCCACCTTGCACAGTAGGGATCAATAGCCCCGGTGTCACAGCTAATAAGTGACAGAACCAGAATCTGAACTCCAGCCTTTGGACTCCAGGACCGTTACAGTAAAATTTACATCCTAGGAATGATCCCTCGGGTTTACAGAACCCTTTCCCTCAGATTGCAGTACTTGTGTGTGTGAGTGTGTGTGTGTGCACTCAGTTGTGTCTGGACCTGTGCAGCCCTGTGGACTGTAGCCCACCAGGCTGCTCTCTCCATGGAGTGGGCCTGTAAAGAGACTGAGGCTTAGAGGATAATATACCTTTCCTGGGGTGTCAGGAGGTGGCAGAACTAGAACTTGAATCCAGATCTTCTGCCCTGTGCTCTTTCTACTCTGTTCATTGAAAGGATAGCAAGTTTGGAGAAGCCTTCTCTCCTGGCATTTCCTCCTCTTAAAAGAAAACCCTGCAGTATACAGAAAAAGGAAACCTCAGCATGCTAATATGCATACAACAAGTAGCTCCAAATTGTTGCTAATCAGAGACATGCAGATTAAAAGGATAACATGAAATCCCTTTATACTTATTGCACTTACAGTGATTAGGAAGTTGGCTGCTGCCAAGTGTCCACGATACACAGGAACACCCCTGTCCTGCTGGTGAGAGGGTAGATGGAGCAGCTGTCCTGAGGAGGACTCTGGTGCTATTTAGTCAGATTAAGTGGTGTAAACCCCATAACCCAGGGATCACACTCTGAGTACATGCCCTGAGAAAAGACTCACACAGGTCCAAAAGGGCATATGCAACAGGATGTTAAACTTTGAGTGTTGCTTTTGATGACCAAGAGATGGATGTTACCTGGGTTGGTATGCCTGGGAGAGCAGAGAGGGAATATCTCTGATGGATGTGCTGTGGAGAATTAAGTTACAACTTAAAATGGAATTGTTATATACTTAGCAATGTGAACATATTTTAAAATGCAGTTATTTGTGGGAAAAAGTAATAAATACACACATGCACATTAAAAAAAGAAAAGCCTACTTGGCTTAGGTCTTGGGAAAAAAAGGATTTCTGTCTTGTCTTCTCAGTAGCCAGCGTCAGCCAGGCACAGAGTAAGTGTGTGCCTGTTTGTTGAATAAATGAACAAAAGAGTGCCTGGCGCTGGCCTGGCCAAACTACCCAGGTCATCCTATGTGACCCTGTCTTAGAATTCCTGGGTACTTGCCAATTTGCCACTACCAACTTGAGGCCAGATCGCTTTGTTCCATCACAGAGATGAAAACAGGTTAGGGTGGCAGGCAAAAACCACTCTGTAATGAGTACCTGCTATATGCCAGGTACTGGGCTGGGATCCCTGCAAGTCAGAGATTATTGTCCCTACTTGATAGGTGAGGAAATTGAGACTCAGAATTTATTTGTTCAGCATTATCTAGCTGGACTAGAATTTGAATCCAGGTCTGACTTACTCCAGAGCCTTCTATTCATCTTTTTATTACACTACACTCAGCCCTTAAGGGGCAGGAAGAGGAAGTATCTCAATCTTTTTTCTTCAGCACAAGGTAATGGCACCCCACTCCAGTACTCTTACCTGGAGAACCCCATGGACAGAGGAGCCTGGTAGGCTGCAGTCCATGAGGTCGCTAAGAGTTGGGCACGACTGAGCGACTTCACTTTGACTTTTCACTCATTGGAGAAGGAAATGGCAACCCACTCCAGTGTTCTTGCCTGAGAATCCCAGGGACGGGGGAGCCTGGTGGGCTGCCATCTATGGGGTCGCATAGAGTCGGACACGACTGAAGTGACTTAACACCAGCAGCAGCCTCCAGAAGAGTGCTGCTTCCAGAATTATCAGGGCCCAGGCAGGGAAATGCGGGTCACTGACCCAATTAAGGCATAAAGGGTTCTGGCTTCATTGAGTTTCTTCTGTCCAAACTCCTGTGTTAGCTCATCTCCCTTGGTCTATGTTATAGCAGCTTCCAAAGTGGTCTCCTTGTCCCCATTTTCTACTCTGTCTTCTTTTAGACTCAGCTTGCTTAAGCTATTAGGTTAATTCTGTAATTTCTTTTACCCCAAACTTCAGTGACAACCACACTTGCCTGTGGTGAGCCTCTAAAGAATGGCAAATAGGTTTCCTTTTATTGATGGTGGCTAATTGGAGCCAGTGTTGCGGAGGCTCTTTCAAGGGCTCCATAGGAAAGAGCTGTTAAGAGAGATTTGCGAATTCTGACTCAGATGCAGGAGCCCAGGACCACATGCCAGGCGTTTGTCAACCCTTTAGATTGAGTTTTTAATGTCGGGTCCACTATTGATTTTCTGAGGACCTATGAACCTCTGGATGTTGTATGTAAAGAAAGTTTTGTGGGTTTTTTTTTTTGAGTGTATGTGTACCTATGCACTTTTCTGGAAAGGATCATCAGCTTTGGTCATATTCTCAGAGGAGTCCATGGCTGGAAAAGGTTTATGCCCACTGCCTTGTCCTCCTAGCTTGGCTTTTGAGACCCTCTGTTAGGCCCTGCATATCTTGGCAGCTGCCTGTTCCTGTGCTGTTAACTGTCACATGGATGGATCTGCCTGGTGGTCTCTTTGAGTATACCTTCTCATTGCTTCCCCTGCTTCTGAACAGTATCTTATGTCTTTTGCCGTGACTGGCATGCATTTCCTCCTCCTCCCCTAAATTGTTCCTGTTCTTCAAGACAGAGTTCATGTCTTTCCCTCAGAAACCTCTGATTTGCTTCAGCCCTTCCTGATTTTCTAGTCTTGTGGACAGGGCCAGAAACATGAAGCCTGCCAGCCAGAATCACAGTTAAAATCAGAACTCCAGTCTCTCAGTTCTCAGAACCTTGCGCTCTCCACGGCACCACTTGACCTGCTATACAAGGGAAGGTTTTGTCCAAAAAGAGATTTTTGTCTCAGAAAATTACCCCCAAGGTTCTTAGCCTCTTTAACATTTTTGACTGTGGACACTTGTTTCTGCATAAAAGATGCTTAACAGTAAGTGGTAAGGTAAGAGGCCAAGGATTTTGCCCAGAAGAAACCTTTCAAACTAGAGGTGAGAGAAGAGGGTTTCCCAGCCTCCTATCTCAACACTTTACCCTCACACTTCGGCCTCAGTTCTGTAAGACCTCTTTCAGGGCCTCTTATCCCCCATGCTGCCTTCTACTCTGATCGAGAGGGTTTACCTCTGCCTGAAACATTCCTCCCCTCCCTTGCCCTCTTTTGTCTGGCTAACAGTTCTCATCACTTCCTCTGAGAGGCCTGATGGGTCATTAAGACTTGGTTAGGTTCCCTGGTTGTACACTTGTAACCTGCAGCCCCCATCCAAGCACTCGTCAGATGTGTGGTGATGTGCTTGCTGGTCTGTCTCCCCTCAGGCTTTACCTGCCTGTCTCATTGCCTGCAAAGGCAGGGAACAAATGAGTTCGCAGGCTGAGTGAATAAATGAGTACATGTTGTGTCTGTTCATCCTTCCAAGCCTTCATCACCTGCTTACTTCAACAGCACAGACATTAGACTTGGCTTGGTCCAGAGGGGCAGCTACTACAGTTTATGGCGTAAGAATGGAGCTAGGACTCAACCCCAAGCATCTGGACTCCCTGCCAGTGCCCTTTTGTCTGGAACCCATTGATGAGTAGGCAGCCTCCCAGTTCCCCCAAACACCCATTCCCAGTACGCAGCTCCTGCCTTGTTGGTGAAACGCTCTTGACTGCTGGTCTCCTCCTTTCCTGGCCTCCTTCAACACTTCTGGTGGGAGACCACACACTACAGGCTTTGGTTTCCTATTATCCTGAGTCTTCCCTCCACAACTAAATTCCCGAGGGCAAACCCCCTGTCTTCTCACACCCCTATTCCAGAAATCAGCACAGGACCAAGTGCATATCACGCTGACTTGTTGGAGTCCATTTAGTCTTTTGTCTTCCATGTTACATGGAGCCAGGTTCAATGTAGAGGAGGGGTGGTGAGGTGAGAAGGGTTCAGGCTTCAGAGCCATGTTGACTTGGGTTCCAGTCACAGTATTGCCCCTTACCTAGCTTTGTGACCTTTATCGAGTCATTTCACCTCACTGAGCCTGTTACCTCATCCATGAAAAGAGGAGATTAATATCAGCTTCTTAAACATGTGTGAAGCGTGAACGAGAGAATGTGTGCAAAGTTCCCAGGCAGTTCCTGCTTGTGGGAGGTGCTCAGTAAGAGCTGGTTCTCTTTACTCCCCTTCTCTCTGTCTACCCCCACATTATAGGGTCTCCTGCTACCAGGACCTAAAATACTCCAGGCTTTTAGGGGTATGGTTAAAACCTCATGCTTGTTCATTTATCCAACAGCTGCTGAGCTCCTACCACATGCTAGGCACTGGCATGTAGAGTCAAGTAGGTTCACATGGACTTTCCTAGAAACCTAATCTAGCATTTCTAACACTCTTTCCATCTTTCCTTGGGTTCAAAGAGTTCCAATTCCAAACAGCCACCATACAGATAAACTTGAGAAATGGGATCCTTCTATAAACTGGTAGCTACATAGATGAGAAGTGTCTTTGGACATTTGGTGCTAAGCACGGAGGAATTCTAAGGACAGAGATCTGTGGACTGGATGAGTCAGGAGAGCCTTGTTGGGGGAGAGTCCCCCAAGCCAGGATTGTACTTTGTACTTCCCATGAAAGTAGATTAAAATAGGCAGAGAGTCAGAGAGAGAGCATTCTGGATGGAGGGAAGACACATTCTTTCCTCAGAAGGCTGGAAGGATAAGAGTGGAGGCTGACTCATTTAAGGGGAGAGAGAGAGGAAGAGGAAGCGTGGGGTCAGAGGATAGTGACCAGAGGAGCTGGGATGGGTATTTGGTTCTCAGAGGTCCATAACTATTTCCAAATCTATCTAGCCTCCCTGTTGATTTTTCATGTCTTCCACTCTTATGTCCATGATAAACCATATGCTGAAAATATTTCTGTCTCTCTCTAGACTATTGTCGGAAGGTGCAGATGTCAATGCAAGGCACAGACTTGGCTGGACAGCACTAATGGTGGCAGCCATCAACCGAAACGACAGGTGAGAGATCTCCTTCCACCCTCCCTTTGCCAGAATCTGCAGACCATGATCCTGAACCTTCTCCTACCCTTGGCCTGTCCCTCTGCTGTCTTCTCCAGAGGCAGGGAAATGGCCTCAGCCTAAAGGACTGTTCTTCACCTGGTGCAATGGAACTTTCAGGAGATGTGGAGTGGGAAGCTCTAGCTCTGGATCCCAGCTCCATCATTCACTGACATTGTGACCTTAGGCAAGTTGTTTGCTTTACCAAAGCAACAAAATGTTTGAGAAGCCTGTTGTTAGGGGTTAAGTATACATGTTTAAGTTATCATCATGATTCTGCCATCGTGTCTTTTCATGTTGAGCAGTCCGCAGTCACTGTCCCCAGCAAGGACTTCTTTGGGCTGTTCCTTTGGAAGTTCTGATAGAAATTAGGGAAGGTGGGGTGTTCTGCCCTCTCATTGCAGGCTCTGCTATTTTCCTGCCCACTCCCCTAGTGCCCCAGCATGCAGCTGTTGGGTTAAGGTTGAAATAGTCTACTTTGCACAGAGAGTGAGCTCTACTACTCACAGCCATCCACATGATATGTATTAATTTTGCCGCTGAGACAACTGAAGCCCAGAGAGGCAGAGTGATTTGTCTGAGGTCACACAGATAGCATTTAGAACCTCGTCTGGCTTCCTGCAGAGTTTATGTTTTACTGTAACTCAATGCTGCCTCCCTCTGCCAGATCCCAGGCTCAGGCTGGATGCTTTGAGTCTCTAGTTGTGATTGTGCAAAAGAACTGACTGAAAAAGCAGAAAAAGATGCTTTCAAAGAAGGCAGACTGGGCACTTCAGTAGCAGCCGCAGATATTGATCGTGGGAGGTGCCAATTTTCATTTTCCCTTCAAGCAGATCTTTAAGGCTTTTATCTGCCAGCACCGACCACCTTTGTGAGAGTCATAAAGGTGGTAGAAATCAACCAAACTGGGACTTTATCATGTCGAGGTGGCACTGCCTCAGACTGGCTGAGAGACTTAGCTGTAATGACCTAGTTCTCTCTTCTCTGCTCCTCTGTCATGAACTTGATCTCAGCACTCTGTCTCCTTATTTGCCTCTTTAGCTCCAAGCACATAGTCTTTAAAAGAAAAATTTGATGTAAATTGGCTCTACAAGTCAGAGCCTAGAGTCCAGTCCTGGCTCCGACCCTTGGTTGAATTTCAAAATTCTATTCCTTGTTTCTTCACCTGAAAGCAACTATTTCTGCAAACATTTGGTATATAACTCCTCTGAGCCAGGCTCTGTGTTAATCACTGCGGAATCAGAGGCCTTGGGAGCTCATAGTCTTATGTGGAAAAGACAGGCAGGTAGAGAAGCAGAGTATAGTGTAATCAATGATGTCAGAGCAGTGTGGACAGGATTTTATCAAAGCAGAGGGCGTGAGGGGACTGAATCTGACAGTGGAGCAGATAGATTCTCACTGTATTCTTGTGAGAGTCAGATGAGATAATGTATGTGCTACAGGTTACAAATGGTGAGAAGTTATTCTCTGCTGCTAGACCTGTCCACACACAATCACAGTGGTGTTTGTTCTACCACTGATAACCTGCTTCTCCTGCCTCCACCCCCAGTGGAGAAAGACTCCACCAGTCTTTCCCAGCTTGCAGGTGTCTCTATCTGCAAGAGATAACCAAGGATGGAGAAAGGGGAGTGGGTGTGAGCCCTTCTATGTGTGGTATTTTCAGCACTGATACAGGATAGGAAATAACACTAAAAGTAATGCCAATCATTGAGCAGACAGCTAGTAGATGTGCTTTGAGGACACTTCTCTCTCAATCTAATGAGTTGTTGGTTTAACTGATTGCTCTGTCTTTATCCAGGACCATTAGCAAATCAGTGATGCTCATTGAGCAAAGTGAGAGTGTTGGCTTGTATTTACTTGGTTCCTGGGACTAATTATTGGTGTTTTAAGCTTCTATTTTGTGCCCTCCTCTTCCTTCCAATACCCAGCGAGGACAGATTTTTACAGAAAACAGCATACTCTCAGGTTAGATTTATTTATTCATATCACAAAAATTGTTTGGTACCTTCTTTTTACCAGGCACTGTTCTTGATAGACAAATATCCCTGTCCTCAAAGAGCTTATTTCTATACAAGTGCTGGTCCTTGGGTAGAAAGAGGCAGAACAAACAATAAACAGTAAATACAGTGCACAAGCAAGCTATATATGTTAGGAGATAAGAAGTGCTAGTGGAAAAAAAGTAGAAGTAGAATCTGGTATGCCAGGAATATACTGCTCAGGGTGGATAGGCCACATTCCTAAGGTGCTGTGGGAGTCTTGAAGGATTATTGTGTCCATCCCAGCACAATCTGCCGGTGTTTTTCCATATTAGAAGTGTGCTGATCCTCATCTTATCAGTCACCAAACCTGTCTGGAATCATACTGACGAGGCCTGAAATGCCACTACCTTTGAACTGGGTTTGTATCAAGGAAGAGTAGAGGGGCAGCAACCTGGGATTCAAGGCAGAAAACAGAGAGCCTTTACCTCCTTTCCAGTGTTGGCAGCCCACAAGCTCAAGGGAGATATCCTGAGAAGAGCCCAGGCGTTTCACCCTCCACTGCCTTTAGTGCCTGGCTGCTTAATGTGTTAAGTCCTTGGGGATATGAACACGATAGTCTCTATCCTTAAGGAGATAACTTCTTGTGAACTTTTATATATACATACATACATACATATATATGTATATGTATGTATTATTTTATTTAATTTAGAATGGAGAAAGTGTTATTTAGTTTTGAATAGAAAATATAGTGCTATAGAACAAAGAAAATCATTTAGCCCCTCCGTTTATTTCCAAAAAGGGTTTGAGGTGACTTAAATTAAAATACAAACATAGATGTACACAGGAGAGTTAAAACTGGATCAAGATCAGAAATCATATTGGTAAAAGGAAAGATAATTCTATCAGGATTGAACTTGAGATTTTCTTTTCCAGAAATAGGTTTGTTGTTTTTGTAAAAATAATATAGAGAAGCAAGGAGCCATCAGGTGAATTTCCTCTGTCTAGAAACCAGTCACTATATATCTATATCTGCGTGTGTCTAATTTTACATAAATGGGACCCGGATGTACTCTGTGTAAGTCATGTAACTTGTGGAATAGAGTATAAATTTAGTTTGAAGTTTCCTGACCAGGCAAAAAAGGATACAGAGAATTTTGGTTCTTCTTGCCTGGAGAATCCCAGGGGCAGGAGAGCCTGGTGGTCTGATGTCTGTGGGGTCACACAGAGTCGGACATGACTGAAGTGACTTCACAGCAGGAGAAAGAAACTTGGTTCTGATGTACCTTTTTATTATCATGTTAGGCATCCAGCAACTTAAAAAAAAAACTATACTGTGTCAGGTGCTGATGTGCTGGGCTAGAGGGCCTTCAGATACTAAGTAAGCATCCCAGCCTTTGCCTTAAGAAGCTTACTTGGACTGCTAACATCAAGGACTTGAGCATTGTGATGGCCATTGTCTTCAGTAGCCGTCCTGCCAAAGATTTACCAACATTCTGCTAGGACAGTCCTTTCACCAGCCTAGTAACAGCTTGGGTGTAGTATTGCCTTGAGTCGTCGGCAGGGGCGGGCCCCTTCTCCATAAGCCTCATGCCAGAGGCACTTGTTTAGCCTAAATCTGGGTGCCTCATTCCATGTTGCACTCTGACCCAGCCCAGCTAAAGGCTAAGCCACAGGGTCCAAGGATGACCACTGTAACTTAGCACAGCCTCTACTGGCTCGTGCAAATATACCCAGCCTTCAGCTAAATTCAATTAGTTTTTCTTTAAGAACGGAAAGAAATCCAATTTTACTAAACATGGACAGACGGTGGAAGGCACTTTGATGTTACAACTTCTCAGTGATGCTTTACTTAGTCACAAGTTCATAAGCAAGAAGGCTTAATTACTTGGGAAAACACGGGATTAAAACTGGACACAATGGCAGAGTATCCGCTCTTGGGCAACTTGATTCGAACCCATGCACCGAGTTCGTGTGTGGTGCAAACTTTGATGTGCGCGGTGACAAGCTGGAAGTCATGACCCCCTCAGGGACGCTCCTTCAGATGGCATTTGCAGGATGTGTAGGCGGAGAGGCAGGGCCTGCCAGGCCTGTTTGCTCTACTTTGATGTCCAGGCAGCCACAGGCCCCACTGTTTGCTCTTTCACTGAGGGGTGGGTTGGGAGCCTCCTACCTTTCCCAGTGGACAATGGCCAGCAATGGAGTGTGACAACTGTTGACCATTCCAGGAGCCTGCCGGACCAGAACAGGGCTTTGGGAGGTGCCGAGCCTGGGGGGCCTTATAGGACAGCCGTTTCTCCAGATGTAGCTTTCTTTAAAGCCCAGTGGTGGTCAGGTGCTCATCGCGGAGGTGCAGACCATCTTGTGAGTTCTAACAGGTACTGAGTACTGCTTGGCCCTTTGCCCAGTGGCCCTAAGGTAGTTGTAAACTCAAAGTTTGTCTTTTCTGTTTTCTTGATCAACATGTATGTTCAGGGGATAGTGGTTTGGAATTGAAATGGTACGATTTCTGATTCCTCAAAAAAGAAGCTGTGAAAACACGTCTGATGACAAAATTATCCAGAAAGTATGAAGAACTCTTGGACACAACAGTAGTAAAAAGATAGCCCAGTTTTTAAAAAATAGGCAAAAGACTTGAGCAGATACTTTACCACAGAAGAGATCGATGGGAAATAAGTACGTGAAAAATACTCAGCATTTAGGGAAATGCAAGTTAAAATCATAGTGAAATGCTATTCCATTTGACCAAACACCTATTCCAATGACCAAAATTTTTAAAAACTGACAGTACCAAGTGATGACAGTGATGCAGAACAATTGTCATAACTGCTGATGTGAATGTGTAATGAAGTAGCCTCTTTGGAAAATATTTTAGCAATTTCTTGTAAAGGTAAAATGTACATTTATCATACAGCCCAGCAATACCAACTCCTAGGTATTTGTCCATGAAAAATAAAAACATATATCTTACCAAGAGACCTGTATGCAAATATTTATAGTAGCTTTATTCATAATCACCAAAAACTCAAAATCACCCAAATGTCCATAATCTGATGAAAGGACAAATTATAGTACATCCATACAGTGGACCTCTCAGCACTGGGGGGGGAAAAAAAGACTAACTTCTTGTACAGGTAACAACATGGTCAAATCTTGAAAGTCTTATGCTAAGTTAAAGCCAGACAATAAAAGCTACCTTCTGTATAATTCCATTTACGTGACAGTCTGGAAGAGGCAATATTATAGGGACAGAACTCAAGTTAGTGGCTGGTAGCATTTAGGAGTTTAGGGAAGGACACAAAGGAACTTTTCGGGTGACAGAAATACTTTAGAGTGTTAATTCTTAATTCTGGTGGTGGCCATACAACTCATCAAATTGTACATCTTAAAAGGATGCATTTTACTATGCGTAAAAGATGCTTCAATAAGCTGACATTAAAAAAGTTTTTCAAATGCCACCATCTTTCTCTATATTTTCACTGTTAATTGTGACCTTTGGTGTACTGAGAATTCATGATTGTAGTGTTAAAATGAAAAAAATCCATACTGTTTGTGGTCACCTAGAATGTTTTGAATCCTTATTGCTGGTGGTATCTTACATTGCAATACTGTATGTTCTAATTGTGAAGAGTAAAGACTTATGGAGTCACATGACCAATGAATAGTGATCAGTTCACTTTGTGAGTGGTATACGGCAGGCTCACAAAGTGTCATAGGGTTCTTCTTCATAGCAAGGAGAAAGAGCAGGGCTCAGGACTGGGAACTTGCCTCATCCCATATTATTCTTGGGTTCTTTGTTCCTCGACTGCTGTCCAGGGAGGACCGCCTAAATAGTATGGCCATTGGGGTGCTTCAGGAACCAGGGATCCTGAAAGGGTGGGGCAGTGGTGGGGCGATTGAGATTTGAGCCCGCTTGGGCTTGCTGGTTGCTTTGAAAGCCCCTGCCTCAGAGAAGGTGAGTCCACCAAACAGAGAAGGAAGCTCCAGCAGAACTGTTTGAAATTCCCCACAAGAGTCTCCCTCCCTCCTGCTTTTTCTCCCGGAGTGCATTTCATCAGCATCGGAAGGACCGCTTCCCGGCACTGCCTTCCCTACTTGGCTGGGGTCCCTGAGGAGCTGAGCTAATGAGTGGATAACACGCATTTGCCAAGGCCTTCCTGGATGTGGTACCTGGGCTTTGTTAATTTTAAAATGCCGCCATCCTTGGCCAAAGACCATTTAATTCCCTCTCATAGCAGTCACTTATTTTTAGCATTGGCTTATTTTCCCTCCATCTTACTAAAGGGAGGGGGACATTATACCCTATCTTTAAGAACCCAGCAGCACAAGCCAGATTGCTGACCCTCAGGAGAGGTTTTATAGCCCTCTCTGTGTGGCTGACAACTCTGCAGGTGTTCTCTGAGCATAGAACTGATGCTGCTCTTGCAGCTGGACCAGGGCAGCCTCCTTGGGAAGCTCTTCTTTGCTGGCTGGCCAGAGGCTGAGCAGGTAGAGCACTTTGGACCCATGCTTCAGCTTAGGTCCTTAGGAGGCCTGACAGCGTGGAGGTCTAGCCTGTCTTGGAGGCTTCCAGCCTCTTCCCAAGATCCCTAGCCTGTTCTCAGCCTGGCTGCTTGCTGCACAACGGTGCTTCCTTTGGCCTAAAGAGGCTGGCTTTGTGCTGTCTCATCTCCTGACCATAGTGATGATGATGGTTGTGGTGTCTTCTGTGTGCCAGGCCCATGTCAAATACTTCCAGTATTGGCTGTGATCCTCACTGCAACCCTAAAAGGGATGGATTATTATCCCTGTTTTACATATAGAGAAAATGAAGTTCAGAGGTGCTCAAGCTTGTCCACTGGTGAAAGGGGGAGCCAGGATTTGAAGCCAGGTCCCTCCGAACCCCAAACCCTTTTTCTGTCCACTAGACTGCACTGCCTAGGGAAGATTCAGGATCAAAGCCATGTCAGGACCAGGTGTCAAGTCAACTCAGGCAAGGTTTCTTGATGACCCACTATGTGCTGGATGATTTTGAGAAATTTAAATACCAACAAACTACTCTCCTTGTCCTCAGAGAAGAAATAAAACAAGCCCCCTATAACTGTAGAATGAGGCAAAGTATGGTCAGTACCCCAGAGAAGACCAGCCTAGAGTGCTGGGGAGGGGGCGATCATGAAAGGAGGCCCTTTCACATGAGGTGGGCCTTGAAAGATGGACAGGATTTTGATGGGTAGAGGTGGAGAGTAGAAAGACAGCATTTTTGGAATAAGGACCATTGTGAGGATAGGCTCCTAAAGGTAAGAAAGTAGAGATGTACCAGAGTTGATAGGAGGCACTGGCAGGATCTGGAGACCAGTGAGCTTACAGGAAAGCCTTATCCAGCACAGGCCACTGTCCTCTCAGGCTGAGACTGTCCATCCAGCATGTGATGGAGTTGTGAGCTCGAGAGCTGAAAGATTGGGGTTCACATCCAGGCTCTTCCTCCTATTGATCTTGACAAATTCTTTCACTTACCTGTGATTGTTTCCTCAACCGTGATACAGAGATAACAAGGTGAGCTACTTTAAGTTTATAAATATATGTAAAAGTGTTTAGAATGATGCCTGCCACATAATAAGCACTGGAGAAGAGTTTGCTACTTTAGTTAATAGTAGAAGGCAATGGCAACCCACTCCAGTACTCTTGCCAGGAAAATCCCATGGACAGAGGAGCCTGGTATACTACAGCCCATGGGGTTGCTAAGAGTCAGACATGACTGAGCGACTTCACTTTGACTTTTCACTTTCATGCATTGGAGAAGGAAATGGCAACCCACTCCAGTGTTCTTGCCTGGAGAATCCCAGGGACGGGGGAGCCTGGTGGGCTGCCGTCTATGGGGTCGCACAGAGTCGGACACGACTGAAGCGACTTAGCAGCAGCAGCAGCAGTGTAGTAGTAGTGGTAGTGTCTTAATTATTATTATGACTAACTCTGCTGCAGCTGATTGTGGGTGACCTCATGAAGTTAGTAAATTTCCTGCAAGTAGACCTGTCTTTGAGGGAGGTGGCGCTATTACTTGCCTCTCACCAGTATCTCTTTTGTGTGATGCAGAAGCAGTAGGGCTTTGGAAATCCTTTTTCTACTCCTTTTCATCTCAGAAGCCATGCCTAGAACATGGGACCCCAGACCAGAGCATTTTGACGTGAAGCTGGCTATTGTCCCAGGTGGCCACCTGCCTGGTGAAGAACAGTTCCCAGTATTTCCCAGCAAGGAAAGGTGGCTGAGGGTGCTGGCCAGGTGCCCAGAATGCCAGCACTATGCCCCAAGAAAAGTGTGCCGTGCTTGATGTCTCTCCCACCACTGCTGCTGTGGCTGATTATCTCTGAGTAACAAAGAGTCATTTCTAATCCCATTTAGAATCATTGCCCAAGATAATCCTGTTTCATAGTAATGATATTCCAATTCCAGCATGCACCCGTTTCTAGTTTGGCAGACGCATGCCTTGACCTCAGGCCACCCAGGCACTGCTCCTGGGAAAGCGATGCCAGCTCATTTGCCTAACCTGACAGTCTCAGGGTACCCACCCACTTTTCCTCCGCTGTATCCCATCCTGGGGTTCTGTGTTCAGGGCTGTCTTCACAGAGAGGATCGGTTGGGACAAAAAGAGCACCCCGTGTTCATCCCCTTCAGCAGCCTGGGGAGGAGTGTTCCATTTCTAGGGACTGTGATGTGGTGCGCTCCTGCACCTCCTCTCTAAAGACCTCAGACCCACTCTGTGCCATGAACTGTGCTCATTAGGGCTGCCAGGCTGGTGGCTCGGGGATACACAGTAAATATCAGTAAATACGGTGAGTGTGCCTGGGATGCAGCAAGGTTTTGTCTGTCTCTCATGCTATCTGCGTGAATAAAATATGATGTAGCAAATAGTTTAGCCAAAACTAATGAATGGTGAGTGATCTGGTTCATTGTTCATATATGAATGGATATCAGGCTAGAAAGCAGACTGTGCTTATGAACCACAGGGTTCTGTCCTATTCACTAGTCATATCACTGATTCTAATGAGACCAGTTATAAATGACAAACAAATTGGCAAATTAAATAAAGCTGATATGTTGTGTGAAAGAATTGGGAATGTGAAAAAAGAACTCAATGGGAGAGAGCAATGGTTAAATCTGTGGTGATAAAAATTAATAGGGGGGATGAGTGTTTCAGTCTGCAGTTAAAACCAAAACCAATGGTAACACCCAGGGCAACCCAATTTAGCAGTTCTGGCAAGTAAAGCCCAGGAGCTGACTGCAGCCTCAGTGTGTGCACCAGCAGTGCAGTGTTAAGGCCTCAGAAGTGAATTGATAAATATTTACTGGCTTGTACTCTGCCCTGTGTGCAAAGGAACAGATGGCCAGGCACAGTCCTTACTTTAGGGAGCACAGTCTAGATGTGTGTGACAGAGTAGTGAGGGCCAAGGGCTCCGGAAAAAGGACCTGAGTTTAAAATCTAGCTCTACCTCTTACCAACTGTTTCCTCATCGGCAAAGTAGGAACAATAATGGCACCTGCCTCAGCATCATGTGGTTGCAAAGATTAAAATGCACTTAAGACAGCCTAGTGCATAGTAAGTGTAGGAGCCCCAACATGCTCTTATGGATGATTTGCCTATGGAGAGCCTGGTCTAGCCCATACTGTGGAAAGAATCCCTAATAACCAGGGCCTGACCACTCTGGCCCATTGGTTTGGCGACTGAGTATTATGAACCACAGATTGAAAGGTATGGACCTGTGTTTGGAACTAGGTGAAGAGTGTGAAATTGCAATTGTCCTGGAAACCCTGTAATGGATAATCTTGGTTTGGTGGCCCACTTAACATGTCATGCCTTCCTTGAGCTTTGCCCAAATTATCTAACCTTGTCTGGGCCCACTATTGATTTTTGACCCTTGTCTATCTAAATCAGATTCCCTCTTATTAACCCAGCTAGCTTTACGACTGTCTGAAAATATCACTGTCCCTGGTGCATAGTGAGGGCCCAGCAACTATGGGATGTTAGGACAGACTAATGGATGGTCAGGTGGGTGAGAACCAGTGTTGTTTAGGGGAATGTGCACCAGATAGTAATGAATTTGAATCTTGGTTCCTGTGTTTATTAAACATGTACACTTGGACAGCTCATGTTATCTTGCTGAGCCTCAGTTTATTCATTTATAAAATTGACTGGTACCTCATTGCGAGTGGTTATAATGATCTGGAATAGTAAATGTAAAAGTAAATGTAAAGTGCTCAACCCTCTATGGCTGTTTTATTATGATTATTGATCTTTGCCTTTCAAGGGAAGTAAATAAAATATCATCCTCATTCAAGAAAACTGGGACACATTTTCTATACAGGTACCTAGCTTCCTACCTAATCTTTAGTTTGTTTCCCAAGGAAGCTGGCTTTAAAAAGAAGACTGCACCCCATCCTCCCAAAAAAGAAGAAAAGAAAACCGCCCTCCTATTTCCCCACTACCCGCCCCTGCCCCAAGCTCATGGCCCCCCACCACAGGATCTCTAGATTCAACACGTGCCTTTGGTCGGCCACCCTGCTTTCCTGACCTCCCATAGACTGGCCAGTAGACTGAATGAGCCACAGCTCATTTGACTTCCAGCAAACCTCCTGAACTGTGACCTCTTTGCTTCCTCCCCTCACTGAGGTGTGCGCTGAGTTGAGAATAGGTCAACTCTTTGTCTTCTCCTTGGGACACAGTGACCCTGTGCTTGGATGTGGGGGGTAAAGGGGAGGGGGAGTCAGAGGAGCCTCTCCAGAAGCTCCACATTGTGTGGGGCCGACCTGGAGCTGGGATCACTGCCCTTCTTGCTTCACCAGCTCCAGCTGCTCACCAGCCGTCTCTGACACGTGCCTGGCCCAGCCTAGGTCTGAGCTCACACCACAGGTTTCCTCCCTCTTTCCTAAACAGTGTGATGACCCAAAGCCCCTCCGGCCACTGAGAGCAGAAAGCCAATCAATGCAACTGCCCTCTCAAGCTTTGTGAAAAGTCTTGAAAATGGGAGCTCATCTAGGTCCATATGAGCCAACTTCCTAAGGGTGTGTCCACCTCTAATCTAATTACAGCCTAATCAGCTAATTAAAACATGCCTCGTGGGGGCTTTTGCTCCACAGGGACTTCTGTGAGTCTCAGGAGCTGCAACTTAGAGACCACCCTCCAGTTCATTTCCTCATCTTTGTTTGGGAACTGCCTGGTGTAAGTCGGGAAGGGTCTGGTGCTCAGGAGAGGAAGATGGGGACGTTTTCCACAGCTAAGCTGCCTGCAACCCAGTTTGGACCCTCAGGTGGGAGAAGGCTGGGAAGGGCTAAGACAGTTGCCTTCCACCTTTCTCCCTTGTTTCTCACCAAATGAATTATTTCATTTATTCATACAGTCATTCAGAAAGCATCTGTTGACCACTTATTGTGATATAGGCATTGGGCAAGAAGCTAGGAAAGGTTGAGACATGGCCCTTGCCCTGTGGTCTACTGGGAAAGGTAAATAAAAATAGACAGGCAATCACGATATGATATGGTGAGCGGCACCTTCCACTTGAGTGAGAATTGGGTTCTGTGCAAGCAGGAAGGGCGTGCACCTGGGCTGAGAGTCAGAGAGGCCTCAGTTGAGTTATGACTATGTCACTGAGGAGCCCTGAAGGTGAGTGAGCACTAACCAGTAGAACGGAAAGTGGGGCGGTGGGGGGGACTCCTAGCAGGAGGGATATATTTGATGATCTTTGGTGTACTTCAGGGACTTCATTGATTTCACTGGGCCCTTAATTTTTCAGCCCCCAAGATCACTAGATCAACATAGGAATTAGAAGTTCGGCAGTTGAGAGACTCCCTGAAGGAATAAACTTTTAGAAGAAATGAGGGCAGGAAATCCGACCCTTTTAAGTTTTTTTAGTAATTTTATTTATTTTTGGCTGTGCTGGGTCTTCACTGCTGCACAGGCTTTTCTCTAGTTATGGTGTCTTAGCTCCTCATTGCAGTGGCTTCTTTTCTTGTGGAGTACAGGCTCTAAGGCACCCAGATTTCAATGGTTTCAGCTCATGGGCTCCAGAGCACAGGCTCAGTAGTTGTGGTGCACGGGCTTTAGTTGCTCTGTGTCATGTGGGATCTTCCCAGATCAGGGATCAAACCCATGTCTTCTGCACTGGCAGACATTCTTTTTACCTACCACTGAGCCACCAGGGAAACCCCTCAACTCTTTTTTAAAAATCATCTATGGAGAAGGCAATGGCACCCCACTCCAGTACTCTTGCCTGGAAAATCCATGGATGGAGGAGCCTGGTAGGCTGCAGTCCATGGGGTCGCTAAGAGTCGGACACGACTGAGCACCTTCACTTTCACTTTTCACCTTCCTGCATTGGAGAAGGAAATGGCAGCCCATTCCAGTGTTCTTGCCTGGAGAATCCCAGGGATGGCGGAGCCTGGTGGGCTGCTGTCTATGGGGTCGCACAGAGTCGGACACGACTGAAGCGACTTAGCAGCAGCAGCAGCAGCAGAGATTGAATTACAATCCTTGGATACATGCTTAAGAGTTTTTGTTGTCTCTATCAGAAAGAAATTTTTAGAGCCTGTGGCTCATGAACTACAGATTTAGTAAGTGCTACTAGTGATTCTTTCCATTTGTTTGTGTGCAGAAATGGCTCTGACTAAACAGATTTTTTTTCAATTTCTTTATATTTGTTGAAATAGGCAATTGTTCCTAATTTAACTATAAGAAGAATAATTTCATTTGTATTGTATGAAAAATACATGTTTCTAGTTTTATTATAGCATGTTTCCCAATAAAAATTATTAAAACATGTAAAAAAAAAAATAATAAATAAAATAAAAATCATCTATTCTTGTGTCCAGCCTGTTGCTTCTAACTGCTGCATCATGTTTTATAGACCACATTTAACTCACTCGTTTCCTCAGTGATGGACACTTGAGTGCCTGCAACTCCCCACTGCCACAAAAGGTGTGGGGACATCTCCCATGTTTGGACCTGTGTAAGAATTTCTCTGAGATACATATACTCAGGAGCAAAGTGCTGGGTTATTGGGTCAGGTACTTGAGTGTGACAAATATTACAAGATGACATCTGGAATGGCTGCATCAGTCTGTCCCCAGGCAGTGCCTGAAGAATCCAAGATCCTCATGCCTTCACCAACACTGGGTATTTTTCAGCTTTCTCACTTTTGTCAGTATGTTGAATTTAAAGTGCTATCTCATTTTTAAATTATTTTTAAAGCAAGTCCTTGTTGGTTATCTGTTTTAAATACAGCAGTGTATGCATATCAACCCCAAATTCCCAATAAAGTGCTAGCTTATTTAAAAAAATTTTTCATTTCTCTAATCACAAATGAGCTTGAGAATTTCTTCATATACTTAATCATCTTGTTTGTTTCCTCTTCTGGGTGTTTTTGCCTCATTTTTCTGTGGGACTTCCTGATCCTTGCCTTGTTGCTAAAACTTGAATTGAGGCAAGTCCTCCAGACTGTTAGCTACCTGGGAATCCATAAAGGGAAGTAAGAGGCAATATAGCTGAATGATAAGAACATGGACTTGGTAGCCAGACTGCCCTGGTTTGAATCCTACCTGTGCAGCTTACAACTGAGTGACCTTGGGCAGGTTACTTACCCCTTGGTTTCTGTTTAACCTCCCTCATAGCGTTGTTGTGAGGATTAAATGTTAGTATATATAAAGTATTAATATTTAAAATAGTGCCTGGTGGGTAGGAAGTATATACAGATGCTAGCTCTTATTATTAGACCGCTGTCTTCTTCCTACTTAGCTCTACTGTACCCTTGAGAAATTGAATACTTATACCAGCAGGCAGTAAGAGAAAGTAGAAAGAAAACAGCTCTCAGCCTAGACTCAGAGCTCACTACTCCTACTCACTTGTATAACTCTTACCCAGGTCTTGGGTTCTGGACCTGCGTTTTCCTCCCTACCTGAGGCCAGTCTTCAATACCTGACCATTTCTGACTAGTCAGATTTCCAGGCCTGCAGTACCCGCCAGCCCCCCAGCCTGGCTAGCTCAGTCCTGTTGCTCTTCCTCTCCCAGCCTGTCAGCTGGATACTATCCCTCACAATCTTCACCTTCAGTATTCACACAGCTCAGTCTTTTTGGTAAGTCAGCTCACTTGGGCACAGATAAGACCAGAATAGATTGTGATGGACACACAGGAAGGCATGTACTGCTACCAGAGCCAAGTCACTAAAGGCCAACTCTAAACCTCCATCCTCTTGGGCTGCATACATTCTCTGACTTTCCGGGTTAGTATTGGAAGTAGGGTATCTGGAGATTATCTCTAGCCTTTGAAGTTGATACTGACATTGGTAGGCATGTCTTTCCACAGACTACCAGAGGCCAAGTTCTGAGCTGGCTGGGAGAATTGCTGATGTTTGTAAGCCTTTGCCCAGTGAGAACCTGTGGAGTAGTCAGCATAGTTCCTTTGAGTGTGTTACAGAAAAACATGAGTGAGTGGAATGGTGTACCCTGCCCCCTTTAATCCAGCTATTAAAAGCATGAAGACCTAGCCCGAACTAGGTACTGCCGATTTGGCACCAGCTGTTGACGTTTAAGGTAGTGATACCTAAACCGAAACCTCACGAGTGACAACCATCATGCCGGCGCCAGAACAGAGTCGGCTGCAGTTATCCTTTTGTGGATCACCTTGAATAGCAGTGCCTGCCTGCCTTTGTACCATCAGATCCGGTAATCCCCTTGTCAGGCAGGTGGGCCAACTCACCATCCCTTACATGTCACCTTCTCCCAGATACATTTCTGAATTGGGGGTTTGTTTTGGCTTCAGCAAAAACAACGTCAGAGACAGAAATCTCTTCATTTCCGAAGTCTCCTCATTGCTGCTCCTGGTGTCTGCTTCTTTTGCCTTCCCTTGGCCTCATACTAGTGTGTTTCTTGGTTTCTGGTTGTTGACTTGTTTTGTGTCTGCTGTTTCCCTCTGTCTCTAGTCCTTAACATATGACCTGGCTTTTGGCTCTCTGCCTCACATCTCTGCTGCCTGGTCTCTGGCCCTTGGCTCTGTTTTGACTATGAACTTCTTGGCACTCCCTGGGCCTGACATGCTGCTAAACCTGTTCTCACCAGCCTTGCCCTAGGTTTCTCTTACCCGGCTGGCCTCTTACCCTGTTTCTGCCCTGCTGCATATCACAGGTCCACAAAGTTCTTTTTTGTCTTCAAAGCTAACTATAGTCATGTAGTCCTTTAGGCTGATCTGGACTGACTTCTCCAAAAAAGACCTGATCCCCATGGAACTCTGGGTCAAATGCTTTTCAAGTATGAGATGGCTCCTGGACAAAAAGCTTATTGCTGTCTGATAAGTTGTTTGGTGCCACTCTGGACCACAGAACAGCCATGGTTCTTTTAGTCCTAGCTCTACCCCACCGTGGGGCTGCTGCCTTTTGCATTTATGAAAAGTGAAAGGAATCTTCTCCAAGGTTGCAGAATGAGTCACTCGCTTGGATGCTTACCCTCCTTGTCCTCCAAGTTTGTGAAGTGAATTGCCCATTCCTTTTGATTGGGTTAGCAGCCCCAGGGCCTAGCCTCATCACTTTTCTCTCCCCATCCTGCCAAACCACTGTCTGCCCCCTGGGGCCAAGGGTAGCATACTTGGTTGCTTGGACACGTCTTGCAGCCTGCAAATTGGACAGATGGAATCAATACTCAGGAACCTGGAGAGGCCCAGGTAGCACAGTTAGTGACACTAAATGCCTAGAGGGACAGCCTGCCCTGGGAGGGGTTGTGATTGAATGGTGATTGGACATAGCAGCTGAGCATTAACCAAATTATGTCCATTTGAGTTTAGATCGACAAACCCTCCTCACTTAAATTTTAAAACAAGCCAACTTGAGTAGAATATAGAAGAGCTGCCTTCTTAACACAGTGCTATGGCAGCACAAGTGCTGGGTATAGATTTGGAGCCCACTTCAGCCTATGTAATTATCACTAAGATTATATGGACACAGAGAAGAGAGCTCATATTTGTGAATCTCCTTTGATGTGCCAGGCACTGTAGAGTTTTTATCTCATAACTTACAAGGGGGAGGCATCATAATCCCTATTATTCTAGTAAGGAAATAGAGTTTCAGAAGTGTAATAATTTGTCCAAGATCACAGTTAGTAAGTGATAGTGTACTATGTTATAAAATCTACTTGTTATAAAATGTCACACCATCTTCCCTATTTGTGTGTCAGTTCATAAGTCTCTTGACTTGCCTACAGCCCAACCATAGGGTCAGGTACACAGTTATAATAACTAATGTCTGTTGAGCACTTATTGTGTGTCATATACTATGAAAGCACATTTTATGCACTAAGAGTCATATGAGCTAGATATTCTTAATATCTGATAATTATGATACAGAGTGATTTTCTCATTTCATCATTTGTTCTACATTTATTAGTTGTCATTCTACAGTAAAAATAAAGCTTTCCCTTCCCCCTCACCCATTGACTATGTGGACTCTTGGAATCTTAGTGTGCAATGGGTGATAGTCCGTTAATGTCATTATTCATGTTGATGTTCATATTGACTCAGAGTTTTTTAAATTTATTTATTGATTTATTTTTGGTTGCACTGGGTCTTTGTTGCTCTGCGTGGGCTTTCTCTAGATGCAGTGAGCAGGGGCTGCTCTTCATTGCGTTGCATTGCTGTGCACAGGTTTCTCTTTGCAGTGGTTTCTCTTATTGTGGAGCACGGGCTCTAGATGCGCAGGCTTTGGTAGTTGTAGAATTTGGTCTCAGTAATCTCAGCAAGTGGGCTCGTAGTTGTGGCACACAGGCTTCAGTTGCTCCGAGGCATGTGGAATCTTCTGAGACCAGGGATCGAACCAATGTCCCCTGCATTGGCGAGCAGATTCTTCTCCATTTTCCCCAGAGAAGCCCATCTGTACCATGGTCTCAGATTTTAAAGCCAACATTATAACCACTGTGCCATACTGCATCCTTTGCCATGAGATATTTTTCTTACTGCCTGCAGTTAGTTTGCCCATCTCTAACAGCCTTTTTGAACCCTCTTAACTTTTCATCTTCTGGGAAACAGGAAGACTAATGACAGTCCTTTCCAAATTATTTGTAAACTATATAAGTAAATTACAATAAAAGATAGAAATGGTAAGGACCTAACAGAAGCAGAAAATATTAAGAAGAGGTAGTAAGAATACACAGAAGAACTATACAAAAAAGATCTTCATGACCCAGATAACCACGATGGTGTGATTACTCACCTAGAGCCAGACATCCTGGAATGCAAAGTCAAATGGACCTTAGGAAGTATCACTATGAACAAAGCTAGTAGAGGTGATGGAATTCCAGTTGAGCTATTTTAAATCCTAAAAGATGATGCTGTGAAAGTGCTGCACTCAATATGTCAGCAAATATGGAAAACTCAGCAGTGGCCACAGGACTGGAAAAGGTCAATTTTCATTCCAATCCCAAAGAAAGGCAATGCCAAAGAATGCCACACAGTTGTAGTCATCTCACACGCTAGTAAAGTAATGCTCAAAATTCTCCAAGCTAGGCTTCAACAGTATGTGAACTAAGAACTTCCAGATATTCAAGCTGGATTTAGAAAAGGCAGAGGAACCAGAGATCAAATTGCCAACATCCGCTGGATCATCAAAAAAGCAAGAGAGTTCCAGAAAAAATCTGCTTCTGCTTTATTGATTACACCAAAGCCTTTAATTGTGTGGATCACAACAAACTGGAAAATTCTGAAAGAGATGGGAATACCAGACTACCGCACTTGGCTCCTGAGAAATCTGTATTCAGGTCAAGAAGCAACAGTTAGAACTGGACATGGAACAGCAGACTGGTTCCAAATCGGGAAAGGAGTACATCAAGGCTGTATATTGTCACCCTGCATATTTAACTTATATGCAGAGTATATCATGTGAAATGCAGAGCTGGATGAAGCACAAGCTGGAATCAAGATTGCTGGGAGAAATATCAATAACCTCAGATATGCAGATAACACCACACTAATGGCAGAAAGCGAAGAAGAACTAAAGAGCCTCTTAATGAAAGTGAAAAGCAGAGTGAAAAAGTTGGCTTAAAACTCAACATTCAGAAAACTAAGATCATGGCATCCAGTCCCATCACTTCATGTCAAATAGACTGGGAAACAATAGAAACAATGACAGATATTATTTTCTTGGCCTCCAAAATCACTGCAGATGGTGACTGCAGCCGTAAAATTGAAAGATCGTTGCTCCTTGGAAGAAAAGCTATGACCAACCTAGACAGCAAATTAAAATGCAGAGACATTACTTTGCCAACAAAGGTCTATCTAGTCAAAGCTATGGTTTTCCCAGTAGTCATGTATGGATGTGAGAGTTGGATTGTAAAGAAAGCTGAGCACCGAAGAATTGACGCTTTTGAACTGTGGTGTTGGAGAAGACTCTTGAGAGTCCTTGGACTGCAAGGAGATCCAACCAGTCCATTCTAAAGGAGATCAGTCCTGAATATTCATTGGAAGGACTGATGCTGAAGCTGAAACTCCAGTACTTTGGCCACTTGATGGGAAGAACTGACTCATTTGAAAAGACCCTGATGCTAGGAAAGGTTGAAGGCAGGAGGAGAAGGGGACAACAGAGGATGAGATGGTTGGATGGCATCACCGACTTGATGAACTTTAGTTTGAGTAAGCTCCGGGAGTTGGTGATGGACAGGGAAGCCTGGTGTGCTGCAGTCCATGGGGTCGCAGAGAGTGGGACACGACTGAGCAACTGAACTGAACTGATAGGCAAATAGTCTCCAACTAAAAACCTGACAGTGTCTGCTGTGAATTACATATCTGACTTTTAGATGTGAATTTTAGCTGCTTAGAGACCCGTCTCATTTCTCTTTAGGATCATAATTCATAGCCTGGATAAATTGCCTATAAAAGATAATTCTTAAAATCTTTTTAGGTGAGGGGTATTAGAGTCAGGAGACTGACTTGACCATGTTACTTATCTATGAGGACTGTGTGTATGTGTGTGTGTGTGTGTGCATGGGAGTTACTGAAATTCATTCATCCATTCAGCAGATAATTGGGCCAGGTCCTGTGCCTGTTGAAGGTTATGAAATTCAAACCAGTTAATACAGGGAAAACCAACAACACTACTGACTACAGATACTGAAAAACTTAACAACAGAGAGAATCTAAAATTACAGTTTGGCTTTTTAATAGTTACAATAATTAGAGTAATTTTTAAATTTTTATTTATTTATTTTTGGCTACATGTCACCACATGACTTGTAGGATCTTAGTTCTCTGACCAGGGATTAAACCCAGACCCTGGTAGTGAAAGTACCAAATCCTAACCAGTGGATCACCAGGAAATTCCCTAGCATAATTTTTTTTAATGCTTGCAATTTATGCCTTCAAAAGCATTAATAGTTTTGAAGTCCAGTGAGCAAAAGATGAACATACTAAAAGAAAAATAGGCAAAGGACATTATTCATGAGAATAAAAACAATTGATTATTATAATTCATGAAAAAAGAAACACAACTGATTGCTAAAGATTTTTTTAAAGTCCAGCTTCACTAGTAATCAAAGAAATGCAAACTGAAACAGTGATGTGATTCCATTTTCTGTCTAACACATTTTCTGTGTCCAGATTAACACACTATTAAAAAGAAAAAAATGCCCTATTTGATGAAAGGGCTCCCCTCATAACTCAGTTAGTAAAGAATTCGCCTGCATTGCAGGCTGCCCTGGTTTGATTCCTGGGTCGGGAAGATCTGCTAGAGAATGGATAGGCTACCCACTCCAGTATTCTTGGGCTCCCCTTGTGGCTTCATTTGGTAAATAATCCACCTGCAATGTGGAGACCTGGGTTCAATTCCTGGGTTGGGAAGATCCCTTGGAGAAGGGAAAAGCTACCCACATTCTGGCCTGGAGAATTTCATGGACTATTGCAAAGAATCAGACACGACTGAGTGACCTTCAGTCACTCACTCACATTATGATGAAAGGAAGGCACAATAGTTACTCTCATCCTTCTTCTTTTGATAGTAGAAATAAAAATCACATTCTTTCTGAAAGGCAATTTAGTAACGTTTATCAAAAACCTTAAAAATGTTTATAGGTTTGATCTAGAAATTCATTTCTTAGGAATTTATTCAAAGGAAATTGTTATAGAAATATTAAAAATAATTATTTTATAGTTGGAGATTGGCTAAATGAAGTATGCTGCTACTAAGTCGCTTCAGTCATGTCTGACTCTGTGCGACCCCATAGATGGCAGCCCACCAGGCTCCCCTGTCCCTGGGATTCTCCAGGCAAGAACACTGGAGTGGGTTGCCATTTCCTTCTCCATGAAGTATAGACAAGCCTTATGGTAGAATACTGTGCAGTCATTAAAAACAATGTCATAGACAAATATATAATAAATGGAAGAGGTATGTATATATTTAGGGAGAACTTATATTTGACCCCATTTTTTTTGGTAAATAAAAATGTGCATATGTTGGAAAAAACTGGAAAGATGTTATATATTCTAAAACAGTTTTTTTTGACTAGCTATATTTTCTAAATTTCTTATAGTGAACATGAACCTTTTTTGTTAGAAAAAAAAGTGGGGGGAATTATTAGCAGGAACATCACATAAGACAAGGGAAGCTAACATATAAAGAGCACTTCCTGGGTCAAGCACTGTGGTTGGTGCTTTATAAATTCACCTAATCTGATCTCACTGTGGAGCCTCCTGCCTGTCGTCATCTCCCTTCAGTCCATTCTCACACGGCTATAGGAGTGATTCTTCTAATAGCAAAGATTTAGAAGAGAACACACCAAACTATAAATAGTAATTACTCCTGGAATTTAGATTGAGGAGATGGCTATAAGAGACTTTCATTTTTCAATTTAGTATTTCAGTATGATTTGTACTGTGTGTGTGTGTGTGCATACATATGTAAGTGGGGAGGAAGAGCTTGTGTTGCCATGTCACTTCCCCAGCCCTTCAGTGGCTTACCTCATCTCCCACTTCTCTTCCACTTACACCCTCTGCTCCAGGTTCACTTTCTTCAGATGAAACTTCGTGCTTTTTTGCCTCCCAGGATTTGTGAATGCATTGGGTCCTCCCACTTCACCAACCTGGATCTGGTTATTCAGCATTTCACGTCTTTAATATCACATTCCCTGGGATGCCTTTCTTGATCCCCTCCCTTGGTTTCCTACCATACATGGTACTTTTCCCATCATAGCCTCCATCACACTTTGCTAGAATGTTATGGTAAATGTTGTCCTTCTCTGAAGAGACTGTAAGCTCCCTGAGGTCATGGACCCTAGTACCTAGAACAGTGACTTGAACATAGTAAGCATTTGATAAGTAGTTGAATAAAAACACTTCATATTTTATAGTTGTGGATCCTGAGCCTTAGGGAGGTGTTAGATAACTTGTCCAGAGCCTCTCAGCCAGTAACATATCAGAGCCAACTTTGCTACCCTTGTGTTCGATACTTGTAAAGTTCCTGTTCTTTCCACTGTACCACTCAGGTGAACAGAGGCAGAGCCAGTCCCTAAACATGCCTCAGAATTACAGTCTTTACTTCCTGGACCTTTCCTGTTTGTGACACTTATGTCTGTCTGATTTCTTCCAGTGTGGTGCAGGTCCTGCTTGCTGCTGGTGCTGACCCAAACCTTGGGGACGATTTTAGCAGTGTATACAAGACCGCCAAGGATCAGGGAATCCATTCTTTAGAAGGTAAGTGTGGACTACTGTGCTGTTCTGCGGGCCCTCCCCCCTTCGGCTTCTAGCAGCCGTTCTCCGTGCCAGTTCTACCAGCAACTCAGGTGAGAGCCTGCAAGTCGCTCATCCTCTGGGGACTTATGGATAACCCAAAGGCTTGGGGCAGATCCCCTTCACAGCCCCCTCTAGCTCTGTAATTTATGTCACTTCACGTCTTAAGGAATAAAATAGAGGCCTGATTTCGTAACTGAGGAGAGGAGTAGGAAAACCTTTTAACTGGTGTTCTGCCAAAAGTGCCTCAACCTGTGGCGTCTCAGATGAGTGGACAATGAAGCAGGTTTCCGTAAGATAATTAAGGCAACTGTGTGGAATGTGGATTCATTCTTTCTCTACTTCCTGCGGACTTAGCCTTCCCTAGCCCTGCCCCAGGACTAGAAACCAGCTTTACTGGTTCCCTTAGCCTCACAAGTCCCTCCACACTACCCTGAATACTATTTTTTCTCCCCCTCCTGTATGTGGAATATAGTCCTCTCTCTAGCACTGGCCCCTCGACTTACTCAGTGATCCAGGACAAAGAGTGGACCTCCTCTGTACCTTGATGTCTGTGCTTGTAAAATGGAGTGGTCATCATTGCCGTGGTGGGGTATTGTGTGGGTGATTGCTTGGACTTCTCCAGAGGAAGGAGCCAATGTGCACATTTATCAGGGCTTGGTCACATCTGTTGGAAGGTACGTGGGCAAGTTAGTCTGAATTGCCTCTGGTGAGTAGTTTTTCGAAAGTGGAATTGAGAAGAGGGCAGGTTGATCTGACTGCAGACAGAGATGAATATTTTACGTTTGAGCTTTGCTTGTCCAGATTGACTCCGCCGCCCACCCATTATCCTGGCTTACTCACAGAGCCTGAGATTCCCCTCACTTTCCCGCAACAGGACAGCTAAGCTGAGGCTGCTTTAGAGTTTTCAATGATGCCAGGAGAGACAGCCTTGCTGACTGTTCGAGGGTCAGAACATTGACCTGAGGGGAGGTTCAGCAGAGGGGAGAAGTATGCTCAGCCCTCAGAACCGTCAGCACGGCTGCCAGACTGACGTGGGTGTGTGGTAGCCTAGGGCGGAAGTGTCATTGCTGCCCCAGCAAAGTTTCTCATATCAGTAGCATGAGAAAAATGTCAAAAGCAGCAGAGCATTGCTACCCAGGTGAAATGTGAAGTTGCCCTCCCCTGCCTCTCCACCTCTGAACCTGCTCCTTCTCTGTCAAGCTCCCTTGCTGTAGCCCGATCCTCCACAGAGCCTTCTCTGCAACCTGTCCTCTGCTGCTCCTTTGAATGTTCTCTAAATCTTAGCCCTTTATATGGTTATTTGAACTCTGATCTGCTCATATGTCTTTTCTTTCCTCGTGAGCTGACAGTTCTATGTGCAGGCTGTGACCTATGCCACCTTGGATTCCTCACTGAGCTGGGGGACTTATATTCATTTTGTTTGCAGTCGAGGAGAATTTCATGAGTGCCAGACTTGCCCTATATTTGCAGCCTGATGTGTGGGAACTCAGCTTAAAGGCTGTCTACCATTCACTCAGATGCAGCATTGCTACCTTCAGCTCTATCTTCTGTTCCGGTGCTTTCACCAAAAAGCAAGGAGGAGCATTTGCTGAGGGGCAGGGCCAGGTAGAAGGGAAGGAACTATTCAGGGGCCTTCTCATCTGCTCTTGGGATCCAAACACCGCCCAGTAAGCATTTTTGATTTCACAGAATCTCAGTACTGTGAAGCCATCTAGTCCTGCCTCTGCTGTCACACCGGTCCCCACCCCTGCATTTCAAGTTTTGAACCTTTATGTTCTGGGGCTTCCCAGGTGGCTCAGTGGATAAAGAATCTACCTACAGTGCAGGAGTTGCGAGAGACGTGAGTTCGATCCCTGGGTCAGGAAGATCCCCTGAAGGAAGGGCATAGCAACCTGCTCCAGTATTCTTGCCTGGAGAATGCCATGGACAGAGGAGCCTGGCAGGCTGCAGTCCATAAATCACAAGAGTCGGACACGACTGAAGCAGCTGAGCATGCATGCACCTTGGTGTTCAGCTTTCCAGGATGATGCTCATGTTCAGCATTCTAGATCAGTGGCAGCACACTTTTTCTGACAAGTGCCAGATAGTAACCATTTTAAAGCTTTGTGGGCCAGTTGGTCTCAGTTGTGGCTATTTAGCTTGGCCATTGTAGCATAGAACATAATACACAAATGAGTGTACATGGATGTGTTCCAATAAAACTTTATTTACAAAAGTTGGCAGCAGGCTGGATTTGGCCCATAGGCTGTAGTTTGCCAACTTTGTTTTAGATATTTTCTTTTTTCTCTCCTTCCTTTCTCTTTTCCTCCCTCCCTCCCTCCCTCCCATCCTCTCTCCTATCCTTCCTCCCTCCTTCCCTCCCTTCCTTGCTTCCTTCTCTTTCTTTGCCTTTTTAATCAACCTCCTTTGAATTTTTTTAACTCTTGTGCTAGCCAGCCTACATTCTAGGTAGGTAGGCAACAGAAATATTGGAACAGACTAATATATCTCTCATGAAATGCAGACTGAAATATTAACTATCTCTTAATTTATATGATCTGCAAATTTAGTGAATAGGCTTTCTATGGACTCATTTACTTATTCAAAAGTAATTTTAAAAATTTAATTGATTATTTTCCTATCTAGCAGGGACTGGTCTCAGCACTGTAAGACAAGCAAGGTCCCTGCCATCATGCACTTCATGTGCCAGTCTTTGATTACAGTGTTTATAAGGACTCTATTAAGTACAGAGCCCTGGAACTCATTCATGATCAGGACAATTTAGAAGCATTATTCAACAGTCAGAATTGTAAATCCTCCAAACTTCTTTCTTTTCTAGCCTCCATTTCTCCCATCTTGTCCACAAAATTGTAGGAGATTCTCTCAGATTTATTGCTGAAATAAAGACATGTTTAACATTTGTCTTAATTTGTTGCATAGGAATCCTTGCCCAGCAAGATGTTAGGTTATTCTGGCATGGTTTTGTATTATCCCTAGCAAACCCACACTGGTGCCCAGTAATCACCTAAGTGTTTCAGAACCATTAAATATAAATAAATTCTAGATTTAAGCAATAACTATCAACAATCATTCATAAGTTCACTGCTCTGTGGCTTGAAAGATCTAACTCATAGCTTTTTCTCCATTTTGAATTCCAGGCTGCCTTTGCTGGCTGTGGTTTTCTGGCAGTTCCTCTGATTTCCCTGGTGTGTCAGTGTGGATGTACTCTGCACTTGGACTTCATGTGCTCTGCTTTCTGACTCGGAACCTGGAGAGTGACGGTCCTTTATAATCATCTCAGAGTTCTCCTCTCCTTACTAGCCTAAGCCTTTAGCTCCTTGATAAACATACTTTTCTTTCCTTTTCCCATTTAGAAATATCTCATTCATTCATCCATTCAACCAGTATTTATTGATTGCCTACTGTATGCAAGTCACTGTACCCAGCTCAGGGTCATTTTCACTGAGGAAGTAGACAAAAACAAGAGTCTTGGTTTTTGGGTTTTTTTTTTTTTATTGGATTGACTTTTTCATGGGAAACTACCTGACCTGGGGATATGTGAGGAGGTTAAGGAGAAGAGTTACAAGCCCCTTGCCCAGAGTGTGTGCAGGCGAATTCATAGGAAAGTTCTTCAGTATTGGAACATAGAGTCAGTGCCATCTAGTTCACTAAATTTCTAATAGATATTTCTGTGGGGCTCAGCCTGTGGTCAGTACTGAAGGGAAGTGTTGAGTTACAGTTTGACTTTGGCAAGACCTCCCTAAACCCCTGTAATATATCCCTTGTCTACTTTTTCAGTATTATTATGAAGTTGAAGAGATGTGATGTGTGAATCATAAAGTATTCTACAGTTACAACTGCTTATTAATTTGGTTCATTTATAATTGAGCATGTACTTCCTGAGTGCCAGGCACTCTGCCAGATGCTGGGAATAAATTAAAAGGAATATATATGATCTAGTCCCTCAATATATATGATCTGCTCTCTCAGTCAAGTAATAAGACAGACCTATGAACAGGCATCCCAGTGCAGACTGATAAATGCAAAGGTAGATGGATGTACAAAGGATATAGGTAGCACTTGTATAGGTAGTGATGCCCTCTTCCTGAGGGCAGACTGGTGTCTGGGAAGTGTCACAGGGTAAGTGACTTTGAATTGAGTCTTAAGGTTGAGTCAGAGACTGCCAGGCAGGCTAACCAGGATGGACTTTCCAGGCAGAAGGAACAACACATGCAGAGATAAGGGCTAAGTGATAGCAGGTAGAATCATCTGCCACAGTACTTAGAACAGCTAGAAGTAAGACCATAGGGGGAGGCAGGGTTCTACGTGGGAAGGACCCTGTAAGGCAATTCTAGGGAGCTCATAGTGTTTTCTAAAGGCCACTGAAGGATTTCAAGTAGAGGAATGCTCAGTTTACATTAGCAGTTTAGATGGACCATTCTTATGAGATGGGAATGAATTGGAGAGGAGAGGTTAGCAATGGTTCTTAATGTTTTGATCCCTTTGAGAACTGGTTGAGAAACCATGGTCCTCTCCCTCAAAATGCACTTCTCACTTCTGGGGATTTCTAAAAGAAATATTTGGGAGTGGAGAGAAATAGATATTTGAAAAAGGAGGATATTGAGTACTCCATGGAATGTGGGAATTGATGGAAAAGGAGGCACCTGTCACCTTGGTTTCTGCTTTGGATGAACCATTGGATGAGTGGGTCTGCAGTTCAAAGACATCTGGCAGCATTTGCTTGGTAGTTAAAATAATGAATGTGACTGAAACTGCTTGAGGAAAGGGGTTAAAGCAAAGGGATAGGAGGACAAGTCCCTCATTCAGGATACCAGCATTTAAGGTGTTGGGAGGAGGAACGAGGATCCAGGCAAGGAGACTGAAAGGTATTGGAGAAGTTGCGTGGTTTTCTTCTCTCAGAGAGGTGCTCTGTGTCTGTCCTGCCTGCTCAGAATGGGCAGAGCCTAGAGAGAAAAGAAACCTCTTTGTTGCTGAGGCTTTGCTATCAGCTGCCTCCTTCACCATTCCTGGTGAACTGCTTCTCCTGTTTGGTATTTCTCTAGCAAGAAGCCTGCTCAGCTGGCATGTTACAGTGTCTTCCACTCTTGTCAGTGTTGGTGTTTCAGGGTAGAGAGCAGGGCTGTTGGTGCAGGTGTTAGTGCAATAAGGCTGTTGGCCTCATTGGCTGACTGTTCTGTTCTCTTCAGCTCTCGGAATGTCATCTTCAGAGGCACAGTGAGGCTTCAGAGCCAGGAAGTTATGGTTCACTTAAGCTCTGCAACCAGTCATGGGACCTTAAGCCACTTGAATTTTGGTTTTCTCATCTATAACATAGGGATGACAATACCCATCCTAAAGAGTCATTTGAATGACTAGAAATAATCACATGTAAAGCACAGTAGCATATGATGAAGAACTTCTCTGTGGAGTTGGGTCTTTGCTCAATGAAAGGCAGGAAATTTGCCATAGAGGTACTGAGCAACTCACCACTCATGGGGTACTGACAGAGGCTGGCTGGCTGGCTGCCCATCAGGGATTCTGTAAAGGGTCATTAGATTATATTGCTTCCAGGTTCCTGTCAGCCATGTGATTTCCAAGGTTCTGGAAACTTTAGGCTTATCTTCAGAGCAAGTAATGTACTTTGAAGTAGGATTTGAGCCAGGCTTTGGATAGTGGAGAGAGGAGAAAAAAAGAAAAGATATTCTAAGCAGGGATCACGCTTGAGCAAAGGCACAGAGGGGACACATGAAGGGGAGCTTGGAGATCACAGCTACTTCTCTACCACTTCATCCCCTGATTCTGACCACATTCTATGCGGTGCCTTGAGCCCCACTCTAGGAGAGTCCCACTTGTAGCTGGCTGCTGGGTGTGGGCCCCAATCCTCAGGTGGAGGAGGCAGTAAATTAGTGGTAACAGTAAACAAGTCACCCAGTCAGGGATGCCCCTGGCTGCTTGTAAGTAACTGTTATAAACCTTGGGTGTCTGGGGCTGTCAAAAATGCACGCGAGCACTCTGAGCGCCTCTCATATACACAATTAAAACAATAAAACACGGCAGAAACGTAGCCAGAGCAGGCTGTAAATCAGCTTCTCTTCTCAGCTCCAAGTGGCGGCTAAATAAAGATGAGTTGTGCAGAAGCTGGGTTGGCACAGGGCCCTTCCTGGGATAGGGGCCTGCTTTGCCCCGCTGGACCTGCCAAGGCCAACCCTAACCCCACCCCCAGCCCGGGTGGCTCTCTTCCCATAGCTCCAAGGGCTGCAGGTCCTGGCCTGCTCCAGCTGACCTCCCCATCTCTGTGTCTTCAGATGGGGGACAGGACGATGCAAGCTGGCACATCACAAACCAGTGGACAAGTGCCCTGGAGTTCAGGAGATGGCTAGGAGTCCCCACTGGCGGTAATGGAACTGCTCTCTATAATATTTTTCCCTCTCCCCAGAACATTGCTAAGGAGTAGTCTTACCTTAGCTCATCTATTCAATATAAGTTAACACCCAGCACCCACTGCATGCCCAGCCCTACCCAGGCACAGCAGAGAGAATCTGTGCCCTTGGAGACAAATTGAAATGGGAATAATAATGGTTCCAAGGACATAACGGAGAAGGCAGTGGCACCCCACTCCAGTACTCCTGCCTGGAAAATCCCATGGACGGAGGAGCCTGGTAGGCTGCAGTCCATGGGGTCACTAAGAGTCGGACACGACTGAAGTGACTTAGCAGTAAGGACATAAGAATCACCTGTCTCAGAGTCCAAAGAGTGGCTTGGCCATCACCTGTGTGACCTTGGGCAATTCTCTATATCTCTGAGCCCTGATTTTCTCATCTATAGAGAATAAGATTTTTTACACCCTAGATGTAGTGTGTCAAAAACAGATTCCTGCCCCATTCCCAGATCCTGAGATTTTAATTCAGTGTGTCTGGGGTTGGACCTGAAATTTTGCATTTCTAACAGGCTCGCACTCTTTGAGTAGGTGATCTAGGCTATTTATGCTTGAACTGCTTTAAAAAAATTCATCTGGACCTTCTCCCTGGAAGAGACTCTTTTTTTCACTTGAAGTTTCATTCTTAGAGAGTCTGTGTGCTTAAGCATGGTATTATGGGTGTACAGAACACTTAATAGCTGTGACACCTAGGGCAATTTTCTGTACCTCTTAGAGGCTCTGTCTCCTTATATGTAAAATAAACATTAGTGGGAGAGTTAGAAGTAGTATGTTTATCCTTAGCCTAAAACCTAGAACATAGAAGGAATTCCATTAATGTAAATTTCTGTTTTTATATCATCATCATTATCGTCATCATACTCTTATAAAACTTCATTCAGTGTCTCTGACACAGTCTTCCAGTGCTTCAGTATCTCTACCACAGCCTTCAGCGGTAGCAAACTGTTATCTGTGAAGAGCTAAACATTATCTTCGAGTTCAAGGGATGGCTTGGCCATCACCGGTGTGACCTTGGGCAATTCTCTTTATCTCTCTGAGCCTTGATTGTCTCTTCTGTAGAGAATAATATATTCTATACCATAGGCTTATTACGAAGATCAAATTAAAATACTTACTAAATACTTGAGAAAATACAAGGTATCATACACATATAAGGTGCTGGCAATAATAATAATAAAGATTGATGACATGACCAAGATTATGTTTGACAAGGGTCCAGTCAGAGATGCTGATAACAAGGACTATCAGAGCTCAAAGAAGAGAATCTGTCTGAAGCTTCAGGAAATAAAATGGTATTTGAGCCTTGAAGTATAAGAAGGTTTTATAGAGCAACTGAGTTTTATAGCAACTGAGTATAAATTGTGTATAATCAGAGAAGTGTGTGAGCTTCCCTGATGGCTCAGCTAGTAAAGAATCCACTGCAGTGTGGGAAACCTGGGTTCAATCTCTGGCTTGGGAAGATCCCCTGGAGAAGGGAACAGCTACCCCACTCCAGTATTCTGGCCTGGAGAATTCTGTGGACTGTATAGTCCACGGGGTCGCAAAGAGTCGGACATGACTGAGCGACTTTCACTTTCACTTTTTCAGAGAAGGGCCTATGTTATGTCCAGAATTTTCAGAGGTGGGAAATGGAAAAAATATATTTCGGGGCAGCAAGTAAATTTGTTAGGGTGAAGCATCCATACAGCAGAAGATTCATTTTAGAGGGTAATGAGCAGTAAAGGTGCTGCTTTAAAGTGAGTAGGCTGGGGCCAGATCCAGATGCTTGGAGTTAACCTCTTAGGCAGAGAGGAGCCTTGCAGGTCCTAGAGAAGAGGGTACTACAGGAACTGACTCCTTCCACAGTGGAGAAGCAGGGGGAAAGTGATGGTAATAAGATGTGATGATAATAGCTGCAGCAGCAGGTTACATTTATTGGTACTTAATTTATTGCATGCTCACAGCAACCCTGTGACGTAGGCACTGAGGGAAACTGAGGCAGAGAGATGATGTCAAATGCCAGCAGAACCATCTCATGCTCTCTAGAGAACCCAGCACCAACGTCAGCCAATATGTGCCCCACACTTGGCTCAAAACCTCTGATTTGTCCAAAGTCTTGGAAAATTTGGGAATCTGCCAGGCCAAAAGCTATTTGGGCAAGTTATTATTTTTAATAACGTCCCTGCCTCTTCCTCATCATTGTCAGAGCCTTGTCACACCTTCAGCACCAGTGGTTCTACATGTCATTTCTCAGCAGTGTCAGCCCCCGTAGAGTCACTCAAATGGACAATGCACTATCTATCCTTTAGGCCTTTTGGCCAACTTCAGGATTAAGTATAGCAGCTAGTTAGGTTAATTGTTTCCATCCTTTTAGCCCTCCACATCTATATATATGTTTGACTAGGAGGAGATAGACTAGTTGACATGTTTTATTAAAAATAATAAATTTGATGCATTTATAAAAATAAGGCAAAAATGGGATGGGGTGGCAAAGAACTATAGTCTTGTGATTTTTAACTGATTTACATATTTTGTATATAAATGTTTTTTCATCAAAAGTTCCAAATCAGGGGTGGGTCCCACACACCACGCAAAATATATTAGAGACATTTATATGGATAGCAGGAAGGGAGACAGAGAGCTGAAATTTTCCAGGCACCCAGTGATTGATGGGGGCTGAGGCTCCCCCTGACGCTTTATTGAGTTTCCGATGATTATCTCTCGCTGAGACATTTTTTACAGATGACGGTCGAGCTGTCACAATGGACCATGGGGGAAAAAAAACCAACAATAATAACACTTTAATCTTTTTACTGCACTGCTCCCTAGTATCTCAGATTCATCTTCCCTGACGCACGCAGTTCATTATTCTGCCCCTCCCTGGATGGGAAATAAAGGGAAATAAATATATATGTAGACACACTTACCCACATACATACACACACACCGAGTGTATATAAGAGACCACCCCAGAACCAGAGAGATGCAGAATTTATTGTTCTTTTTGCAAATGTTGAGGTTTATTAGTAGAGATGCTGGGTTGGCTTGGAATTGGCTATTAATTACAGCATTTTGTATTTGTTTTTTATTGCAAGTTTTTAGCATCTTGAAGAAAAGGCAGAAGAGAGGCAAGCAGGTGTAGAAATGAGGAGCACACAGGGACCAAGTTTGGCCAACTGAGTAGCACAGCTGGCAAAGAGGACAGGCTCCTTCCTCGTATTGTGGCCCTGCCCAGAGGAGCCCCAGACCTGGAAGAACCCTGCTTTGGTCAGGATCAGCGTAGGAGCAGGGGGATGGGAGATGGTGAGCCCAGGGTAATTATAGGACAAATCACAGGGCTCTGGATACCAGGGAGGATTAGGAGAGATGGGAAGTGGTGGAAATGTTGGTGGGTCTTTGCTGCTGCTGCTGTTAAGTCGCTTCAGTCATGTCTGACTCTGTGTGACCCCAGAGATGGCAGCCCCCCACACTCCCCCGTCCCTGGGATTCTCTAGGCTAGAACACCAGAGTGGGTTGCCATTTCCTTCTCCATGGTGGGTCTCTAGCTAACAGTATAACAGATAACAGTAACAGATTCCTAAGAGTTTGCCCATGTTTAGATTTTGGTTATGTGCAGGTGAGACGTGGGCTCTGGAAAGCTCTACCTGAGTCTGTGGTCAGATGAATGTCGTAGGCCAGAGAAGATGCCACACTGACTGTCTGGGGTCACAGGCAGAGTCAGCAACCTTTCATCTTAAGGTTCCAGGCTGACCTTCCTGCTCTCCCCCTTCTCTTCCTTGGGATGAGAGAAGATGGGCTTGGGGGTCCCTCTATGGGAAGGCTGCCCTTGACGTGTCTCCAGTAGAGTAAATGCTAGCTCAGTCTTCTCTTTAATTCATCAAACCTTTCTGACCTTCTGCTATGTGTTGGGTCTCATGTTACACTATGATTAGGTATAATGAGGTAAACAGGGTCCTGTTCTTAAGGAGAAATCTTCTAGTCTGTGGGCAGGGAGCATGGTGTTTGTGAGAACCATTTTTAAGTGGGGTCTAACCCTCCAGCCACAGACCAGCCTAGATGACCATTCTCTAGATGAAGGGCAAAGAGACCTGTAAGACACAGGGTCTTTCAAGATCCTCTTTTCTACTTGGAGAGACGTATTTATGGAACACCTGCAATGCTCAAGAGTGTATGCATGAAACAGTCTGAAAATACAAAAGATTATGTAAGAGAAAATGTTAACCAATTTGATGTGGACTGCACAATACTAGAAGGCAGAGAGGAGAGGGAGATCAGTGAAAATCAGACTTCTTGAGTTGTAAAGAATGGGTAAAACATTTATCTCCTTTTGTAGATAAACAAAAGGAAGAAATAGTGAAGCTGTGGTATAGAGAACAAAGTAACAGCCTTGGAGGTAAACAAACTAGCTTGGTTATTGACTGCCACCATGACCAGAAATAAGCTACATAACCTCTCTAAGTGCCAACTTCTTTTACTAAATAAGAATGATGACAGCCTAGTGTGATTCTTTCAAGGAAAATAGTTGTAAAGTTCCTCACACAGTACCTGGCACATAGTAAGTGCTCAGTAAATGGAGGCCATTATTTTCTTATTACTCCGAGTTTTAAACACACACACACACGACTCTTAGTCCTGGGATATTAGCCTTCAGAACTCACCTGTGACCCTCCACTAAGTATAAAATGGGCTCTCTGCAATGAGCCTTACCTATCCTACAGTGTTACCATAAGAGGTGGTTCTGGCCGTGGTTAGAGTGGCATCAGAAAGAGGAGAGGGGGACCGCATTGGTGGTACAGTAGTTAAGAATCCACCTGCCAGTGCAGGAGACATGGGTTCGATCCTGTTCTGAGAAGATCCTACACGCCGTGGAACAGCTAAGCCTGTGCGCCACAACTGCTGAGCCCCTGCTCTAGAGCCTGTGAGCTGCACCTGCTGAGCACACGAGCTACAACTGCTGAAGCCCATATACCCTAGAGCCTGTGCCCTGCAGCAAGAGAGGCTGCCACAGAGAGAAGCCTGAGCACTACAAGGAGGAATAGCCACTGCTCGCTGCAACTAGAGAAAGCCCACACACAGCAACAAAGGCCTAGTGTAACCAAAAATAAATATGGTAAATACATAAATTTTTTAAAAAGAAGAGGAAAGGGCACAAGAATAAATTTATTACCATGTATTGCACCTTAAAATGGCAACCCATTCCAGTATTCTTGCCTGGAGAATCCCATGGACAGAAGGAGTCTGGCGGGGTACAGTCCATGGGGTCGCAAAGAGTCGGACAGGACTGAGCGACTTCATACACACACACAGTACATGCCAGGCAATGTGCTCAGTTCCTTACACTTTTTAATAGAACAGCTTTATTGAGTAATTTACATACCACATAGTTTACTCATTTAAAGTGTGTAATTTTGTGGTTTATAGTATATTCACAAGAATTGTGCTGCTCTTACCACAATTTTAGAACATTTTCATCGCCCCATAAAGAAACCTCATACCCGTTATCAGTCATTCTGCACTTCTCTTAACGCTCTCTAGCTCTACACAACCAGTAATCTACTTTCTGTTTCCATAGATTTACAATTCATATAAATGGAATCATGCAATATGTGATCTTTTGTAGCTGAATTCTTTTTGACTTGTTTTCAGGGTTCGTCCGTGTTGTAGCATGTATCAATACTTCATTCCTCTTCATAGCTGAATAATATTCTATTGATGGCTATACCACATTTAGTTTATCCAGTTATCAATTGAGAGACATTTTGGTTGTTTTGACTTTTGACTATCATGAATAATGCTGCTGTGAATGTTTTTGTACCAATTTTTGTGTGAACATAGTGTTTTTTATTTTCTTGGGTGTATATCTAGGGTTGCTGGCTCATATAGTAACTCAGTACTTAGCCTTTTGAAGAACTACAAGACTGTTTTCCAAAGTGACAGCACCATTTACATTTCCATCAGTCATGCGTGAGGGGTCCAGGTTCTCAACATCCTCAGCAGCACTTGTTACTTCCTGTCTTTTTTACTTTAACCATTCTAGTGGATGTGATGTGGTATCTCATGGTTTTGATTTGCATTTCCCTGATGACTGATGATGTTGAGCATCTTTTCATGTGCTTTTAGGCCATTTGTATATCTTCTTTGGAGAAATACTTTCTCAGATTCTTTTTCCATTTTTAAATTGGTTTTGCTGTTCAGTCTTGTGAGGTAGGGTGATGATATCTATCTTGCAGATGAGAAAACAGATTCTCAAAGATGTTAATCTGATCAAAGTTGTACAGTGAGTTTTGCTTACCAGTCTGACTGACTCTGACCTTTATGCTCTTTCTGATACATAGTGCTGCCTACTGAGGATCCCTGGTAGGATCCTTTCATGGTGGTGGGGAGTTCTCACTAGCAGGAAGGGAGGAGTTAACAGTTTATTTAGAGACATTAGGACCAGGTAGGAGAGCCTCTGAAAGTCAACAGGGGAATGTGGATATATTACAGGTTACAGAACAGGGGAGGATATTTTAGTTTGAAAATTACATGTTAGTTTGTACCGTTTCCTAGGTATAGTCACTTCCTGCACCCTTCACTGTATCACATCATTTCAATGTTCACAGCAATACAATCTATAGATATTAGTGCTCCCATTTTATCAGGGAGAAATTTGAAGCTCAGAGGTCTGGAATAATTTTCCAGCATCACCAAAGTTTAGAATCCAGGTCTTTCCACCTCAGTATTCTGAGCTCTTCCCTTTCAGTGATACTTCGTAAAAGATTCTTTCAGTGTTACTTGCAGCATTTGTAAGCTCTTCAGGGCAGGGCCTCTTTATTGCCATGGCCCAGCCCATGGAAAGTATGCAATACTTTGCTGGATAAACAAGGAAACAGACTAGAATATATGGTACAGGAAGACCTAATTTAAGTTGGATTTTGGCAGGGAGAGGCAGTTTGAGTGAGACATTAGAGGTCTCCAGTATCCCAAGACTTGGTGTCTTAGGGGGCTTTGCTTTAACTTTCTACACATGGGATTTGGGAAGAACATTCTGGTGCCCAGACATCCTTGGCTTCCCTAGAGTGGAATCAGGCATTTGGAAATGGGATGGGTTTGGCCAGCCTTGCATCTTTTTTGTGATTATGGTTTCAGTGTGTCTGCCCTCTGATGCCCTCTCGCAACACCTACAGTCTTACTTGGGTTTCTCTTTCCTTGGACTTGGGGTATCTCTTCATGGCTGCTCCAGCAAAGCGCAGCCGCTGCTCCTTACCTTGGACGAGGGGTATCTCCTCACCGCCGCCCCTCCTGACCTTGAATGTGGAGTAGCTCCTCTCGGCCCTCCGCTTCTTGGACGTGGGGTTGCTCCTCCCAGCTGCTGCCCCTGGCCTCGGGCGTGGGGTTGCTCCTCCCAGCCGCTGCCCCGGGCCTCGGGCGTGGGGTAGCTCCTCCCGGCTGCCATCCCTGAGAGTTAGAATGCGAAGGGCCCTCAGAGACTAGTCCAGTGCTTCTTACAAGTTACCCACATGATTCTCATGCCACTAAAGTTTATGAACCATGGATGTGAGAAACACTCCTCACTTTAAACATAAGGAATCTGGGACATGGAAGGATTGAAATACATAGCAAGTTTAGTGGAAACCATTTTTAAATCCAATTCACTTTTCTCCTGGTCTTTTGTTCTTACTGTTCCCCATGCTGCTTAATTTGTCAACAAAAACTGTTGCCTGCCTATAGCTTTCAGAACAGAGTCCAAACCCCTTTCAGGATCAGGCCTCTGTCTGCCTGGGCAACCTCATCTGCGCCCATTGCTCCACCCGCCTTCATTCAGCATTCCAGGTTCATTGGAGAACCAGTTTCTTGTACAGACAGGTAATGCAATTTCATCCACTGTCATTTGCAAACACCACTTCCTTTCCTGGAATGCTCTTCTCTACCTCGTCCTCCAGACAGTTTCTGCCTGGGGAGATTCCTCCCCAAGCCGCCTGACATGTGTCCGTCTTTGCTGCCACCAGACCGTGTGCACACATGACTCTCATAACATTCACTGTGCTGAGGTGCTCAGTGGTGGCATGCTCCAGGGCAGGGGGTGAATGAGGGCTCCTCTGTGCTCATGGCTGAAGCTGCATGAAATACTGAAGTGATGCTGGGTGGGATACATATAAAAAATGTTATGAACTAGTTTCTGTCATCCATGAGGAAACTGGGGAGTCAGAAGGGAAATTATAACACAAAAAGGTATTACACAAAGTGTTGTAGACAATAAACAAACAAGTAGTAAAGTAGTAAATAGATACACGCGATCAGCATGACAGGCTTCCAGAGCAGAGCTGGGGGGACAGGACCTCCTGGAAGATAAGGCCTTGAATTGGACTTTGAAGAACAGGGAGGGCTTAGAGAGGAAGGAGAGCCATCCAGGCTGGGCAAGGGAATGAAAAGCCTTTCCTGCCCCAGGAACAGTGATCCAGTGCAAGGAGTCCCCCTCTTGACCCATCCCCTGGCTAAAAACAAGCACAACAGTGCCCGCAGAAGCTGAGGAGGCAGCTTGGTGATACACTAGGAGTGAGGATTTGGCAAGGTAGTAGATACAGAACACCTCATGGGAAGGAAGCTGAGAGCCCAGAGGCTTCCTCCTGGAGACTCTCAATAAGAACTTAGCTTAGTCCCTGAGCTTCATGCCAGGTGGGCTGATGCTGGGGTATGTGAGGATTGAGCCTGTGGGCACTGGCAGAAGCTGTGCAATATGGAAGATGGAGCCAGGCCGGCTCAGGACCGATTAGCCATCTGAGTTGGGCAGGCCACCCAGCCTCTTTACTTCTGTCTCCTCCTCTGTTCAATAGAATAGTACTTGACCTGTCTGTCTTAGGCTGACCTGGGGTGAGGGGACAATTGCCTTGAAGTGCTCTCTAAACCCTTAAGTGCTGCACAAATGTAAGGGTTCTCCTCATGTTCATCAGGTTAGTCGTAAAGGTTCCCCCTCATGGAGATATGCTCCTATTTTTAAAGGCACTCCATGGCAGTAGATGACATGAGTTCCTGGGTGTGGCACGTTGCCTTTCCTCCTCACAAGGCAATGATAGTAAAGCTTTTGTTACTGGGAGACCACTCATTTTGCCTCACTTAGCTTTTTTCAAAGTCTCCTCCAATAGACTTAGCAATGTGAGGACAAGAACCATGTGTGATTCACTTTTGTATCCCCAGTGCTGACCCCGGGGGAGGAAGCAGCATTACTACATGTTTGTAATATTTTTTAAAATCTGTTATCAGATTTGATTCTCATTTAATATTCAAATTATTGCTTGTCATGCCCATTTTACAGGTAGAAGACCTTAGTAAGTAGCAGATCTAAGATTTCAGGACTGTGTGAGTCCTTTACCTTTGATTACTGTTTCTCATCATGTGAGGCAGTGATTTGGGGGCAGAGGGGCGTTGTCTTGTTTTGTTTTGCAGTTTCAGCAGTGCTAGCCCACTCCAGTGTTCTTGCCTGGAGAATCCCAGGGACGGGGGAGCCTGGTGGGCTGCCGTCTATGGGGTCACACAGAGTCGGACACGACTGAAGCGACTTAGCAGCAGCAGCAGCAGCAGCAGCTAGTGGTCAAGCTATAGGGAGGGCTTTGGGGACCCCTTTCACCTCTCCTGACTCCTTGACACTGCTGAGTGCAGGAAATCCTGCTGTGTGTACATCAGCTGCACACCTGCCAAGGCCCCCAGGCTGACCCTGGCCACAGCACCCCAGCATAGACTTTGCACCTCAAAAGGCAGAGGTGGGAACAGAAGGATGACAAAGTAATACTGTGTCATTCTCTCTGTGGCCACAGGGGTGAAGGGACAGGGATGGCTGGCCTGGAGGGGAAGCAGGAGCTTGAGCCCATCTCCCCCTGTGCTGGAGATGGGCTGGTGGATGTCTTTGTTGGGAAGGGGATGGTTCACTGGCTGAGGACCAGCTGTACACACTGGGCCTCAAAAGACCACCGTGGTGGCCAGCTGGTGAGCTGGCCCTGAATGAGTCACTTTAGCTTCTGTGGGTTTGCTTCCTCTTTCTCCACAAGAGCAAGTAAGAATGTGAGGGCGTATGCTGCACACACCTCCTCTTTCCCACCTTTAGACACTTTTTTTTTCTGATAGAGATCTAATGATCTGGGGGTTTCAGTAAGATCTCCTGGGACAGGGCTTCTAAAGCTGGGTGACAAGGGGAAAAGAGCTTACTGCTAAGAACACAAAATGGGTCTAGCCAACCTGGACAGGGTCCTAGTTCCACCACTGACTGGCTGTGCACCTGGCTCTATTTCAGCTTCCCCATCTGTAAAATGGGGAGAGTGAACTTCCACCTCACAGGGTCGTTCTGAAGTAAATAAGTAAAGGGAATGCTTTATATGTTGTTACGCACTGTTCAGTTCCAGAGTGTTCCATGGAACACCAGTGCTGCAGGATTTTAACGGGGTGGGTGGAGAGGCTGCCAAACATAAAACTGCTGAGTAATAACCAAATTAGGGCTTCTCTGGTGGCTCAGTGGTAAAGAATAGACCTGCCAATGCAGGAGATGTGGGTTCGATCCCTGGGTCAGGAAGACCCCCTAGAGAAGGAAATGGTATCCCACTCTAATGTTCTTGCCTGGGAAAATCCCATGGACAGAGGAGCCTGGTGGGCTACAATCCATGTGGTCACAAAAGACATAGCAACTAAACACCACCATCAAATTAAATAGATGGTTCTTACTCAGAACTGTGCCTCTTGGAGGGGAAAAGTGTATGCAGAAATTCCCAGACCTTTTATTGTAGAGAGAGTACACTTTTGGAAGCATAAGACTAGACAGTAGGGATAATAACTGACAGTGGCTAAGACGTACTCTTAGGTCCTGTTCCAAGCCCCTTTACTCACAGTGTCTCATTTAATCCTTATGATATCCCATGAGAGAACATGTTAATCATCTCTACTTACAGGTAAAGAAACTTGGCACAGAGAGGTTAAGTAAGTTACCCAAGATTACACAGTCAGTAAAGTGAGAACTGGGACCCAAACACAAGTGATCTGGCTCCAGAGCTCACTTATTTAACAGCTATACTCTCCTTCCTCCATTAAATACTGTTGGCTGGTGGTATTATTATTATTCCAAAACAAGGTAATAGTAGGGCCTTAATTATGTATTATGTATGCATTTGCTGATTCAACAAGTGTTTGTCAAGCATATATTTATGGCCAGACACTGGGGGTATAACTGTGGGGAAGACAGTCACACTTCCTTTCCTCATTGTGCTTTTGGTTTAGTGGGTAACATAGTCAGGTAATCAGGTGATTGCAATGGAATGGGTAATATATACTGTAATTGGGAGATGCCTGAAGTGCTAGGGAAGCTCTTGGGAGGAATAACTACCTCAAACTTAGCAAGAATCACTGGAGGAAGTGACTTTTAATCAGAGGCCTAAAAGTGAATTGAAGTTAGTCAATTGATGGCGTGAGAGAGAGGGAAATGTTCCAGGCAGTGGAATAGTATTTGCAAAAGCTCAGAGGCTAGAAAGAGCATTAGGAAGGAGATGGTGAGATGAGACCTCAGAGGGGAGCAAGGACTCTCTTCATAGACATTCCTTATTAGCTGGGCTGTGACACTGCCACTATGCTGATGTTTGTCCCTGAACCAAATAGCCCAGCTGTGCCCCTTGAGTTCTTGTGCTTTTTATGGTAAGCATCCCATGTATAACTCTGTCTCACACTTATGATTTGTCCGTTCAGTGGTCTGATTCTTGCATCAGATGTTAACTTCTTAGAGTCAAGAAGGGTGTCTTGTTCATTAGTATATCTCCAGAAGCTTCCACCATGCATGGTGTTCATTAAGAATACAATTTGAATGGATGATATCTTTTCTTTGTAAAATGGGTTATACCCTTCCTGCTTTCTTGAACCAACTATCCCTTTTCCTCATGTTCATCACTGTATCTAGCAGTTAATGTCCTGTGTGGCAATTCAGTGGTGCCCTACTGGCTCTTGAGGTACTGTACTCTCTGGCTTCCTCTTTCAGGTTTTTGTTGTACTGTTATTTTCCCTCCCCGCCTGGTGAGCTCTGGACTGTGATCCACATACTTGATTCTGAAAACTTCTTCCCAGCCTTCTAGTTTGCTTCGTCTAATCTGCAGTAGGCTGGAAACAAAATCCCTTGCCATGATTTGATAAGACTGTTCTCAACTAAGAGTTTGAGTTAATCTTTGAGTTAGGTCCTAAAGTTAGGTCCTGCATGAGAAACATGCAGATACCATTGTACATTGGACATATATATTAGCTAATCAGAGGCCTTCTTCCTGTTTACCCTACTCCAGGAAAGGTCAGATAACACTCCAGGGGTGGGGGTCATCAGTTGGGAGAGCCTCTGGTGCAGAAGAGCTGATGGACCACTCATTCACCAGACCATAAGGAAGTATGGTCTGTTCTCCAGTTACATACTCCAACAACTTCATTTTGACCAAACATTTGAAATACTACCACCTAAGCCATTTTACCTGGGTGTTATCTACAAACCTCAGGCCGATCTCTGTTAGGGCAGGTTCCATAGAGAGTATGCTGGCACCTTCACTTGAGCAGGGAAAGAAGAGAGAGTGTAAGCCAAGGCTAGGACCAGAACATCTGGGCTCTGATTCCTTCATTTGCAAAATGAGGGTGAAAGCATGATGTGATGGGGAAATAGCGTGAGGACTCAGATTAGACCTGGGCTCTAATCCTCATGCAACCACTTATTAACTGTATAACCTCTGTACTTTAGCTTTCTCATTTATAAAACGAGAATTATAATGCCTGTTTCCCTGGTGGCTCAGTCAGTAAAGAATCTGCCTGCAATGCAGGAGACCAAGGTTCAATCCCTGGATTGGGAAGATCCCCTGGAGAAGAAAATGGCAACCCACTCCAGTATTCTTCTCTGGAGAATCCCATGGACAGAGGAGCCTGGCGGGCTACATCCATGGGGTCATAAGGAATCAAACATGATTGAGCGGCTAAGCAACAAGCACTATATAAAGTAGTTAGGGGAATTACATAGATTGTGTGAAATGACCATGTCAGCCAAAGAGCAGAGAAGGTCAGTTGTTGTTCTTCAGTTGTTCATTTGTGTCCAGCTCTTTGCGACACCCTGGACTGCAGCACGCCAGATTTCTCTGTCCTTCACCATCTTCTGGAGCTTGCTCAAACTCCTGTCTATTAAATCGGTGATGCCATCCAACCATCTCATCCTCTGTCATCCCCTTCTCCTCCTGCCTTCAATTTTTCCCAGCATCAGTGTCTTTTCTAACGAGTCAGCTCTTTGCATCAGGTGACCAAAGTATTAGAGCTTCAGCATCAATCCTTCCAATGAATATGCGGGATTGATTTCCTTTAGGATTGACTGGTTTGATCTCTTTGCAGTCCAAGAGATTCTCAGGAGTCTTCTCCAACACCACGGTTCAAAAGCATCAATTCCTTGGCACTCAGCCTTCTTTATGGTCCAACTCATATCCATATGTGACTACTGGAAAAATCATAGCTTTAACTAGATGGACCTTTGTTGGTGAAATAATGTCTCTGCTTTTTAATACACTGTCTAGGTTTGTTGTTGCTTTTCTTCCAAGGAGCAAGCATCTTTTAATTTCATGGCTGTGGTCACCATCTGCAGTGATTTTGGAGCCCAAGAAAATTGTCACTGTTTCCATTGTTTCCCATCTATTTGCCATGAAGTGATCTAGGTGAAATCTCTGTTAGGTTTAGGAAGAAGCGTGACAGTCTGCTGGCTTTTCAATAGAAGTTCAGTTTTGTAGGAGGGGGAAATGCATAAACTCCGTTCCAAGACATCTTGGAAAAGAATGGCTTAAGAATTGTCTGGTGCTTTTGACTACACAGGCAAGGTTCTCTCTTGACTGAATTACATGCCTTTATCCAGTAGGAAGTAGGAGGAGCCTGCCCTCTGCAGGCCCTGTGCCGTGGACTCAGGGAGGAGCAGGTACAAGTAGGTAGGACCCAAATTCCACCTCCAGTGAACTAAGCTCAGGAAGGAACATACGGCAAGTACACTGATAATTTCTACATGAGGCAGAAAGAAACCCCATCACCTTCACAGGATAGATATTGTTCTGTAGGGTCTTAGTTCCCAAGGAAAGGCCCCAGAATTTAAGTAGCCTTCCAAATATTGTCCATACTGGGACTGTTGAGGACAGCAAGCATAAGTCGTGACTATCCCGATGAACAGGCACATGTGTGATCAGTAACCCAGAGGGTCCTGTAAAGTGATGAAACTGATTTTAGGTTCTTTTGTATCAATTTAGAGAGAGAGAGTCACTAATAAAAACACTTGAGTGAGCCTAGGGGTTTTTGGTTCTTTGACACATGCAATACTTGTTCTTTCTGCCTTTAAAAAATGCTCATAGTACATTTTATTAAGGGAAAAAAGGCAGATTACAAAATTGCAATATATTAATTCCAAATTTGTAAGATATACATGTAGGATATATATGCAGGTATCTTCTATCTACTAATGTCCATATCAATATCGATATAGATATCAGAGGACATATACCAGAATATTAAATGCCATTTCTCAAATTGCTGAGATAATCATGCTTTTTCTCCTTTATACTTTCCTGTAGTTTCAAATTCTTAATGGCTTTTATAAGTTTAAAAATCCTTTACAAAATATTAAATATTAGATTGTAAACATCTTCAGAGCACAGAGGAGGCATGTTACTGTTCTGCTAAGAACACCCTCTGTCTGCCTCCTGACTTGCCCTCTGTCTTGCCCTTGCCTGCTTTTCTTCACCCTTCAAGACTCTCATCTTTTGAGATCCTTTCTTTATGCCCAAATTGAGCTAAGCTCCCTTCTGGCTTTTTATATCATCCTGTTATATAATAGCATTTATCTCAGGCAATACTGTAAACATCAGTTTATTGTCTGCCTCCTTTGTCAGGTTAGGTTAGGGACCATATCTGATTCATTTCTATGTCCCCAAACGAATCTTATCACATAATAGATGTCAGTAAACCTATGTGGAATTAACCGGGCTCTGTTTTACTTCCTCTTTCCCAGCACAGATGGCCAGGCACATAGTAGGTGCCATTATTTGTTTATTAAGGAAGTAGATGAGTGAATGAGGGAATAAAAATGCCAAGAGGAAGAAAGTGAAATTGGTGGCTCTTGGCATTTGTTGCTAATGAAAGGGTTTGTGTTGCTGTCCCCCTAGTCCTGGTCACCCGAGAGGATGACTTCAACAACCGGCTGAACAACCGCGCCAGCTTCAAGGGTTGCACAGCCCTACACTACGCTGTCCTCGCTGATGACTACCGGACCGTCAAGGAGCTGCTTGATGGAGGTGAGAGCATGGGTGAGTGGGGCGGAGGGCTTAGTCGGCAGGAAGTGTGGACTTAGCTGCCTCTCTCCTCCAGGAATGCCAAGCTTCCCCAAAGCTGTGTTGCCCTCCCAGACTGGAAAGCCTCAAAGCTGCCTGTACTCTGTGACAGTGGCCACGTGCATGCGGGATTCACCCTCATGTGGCTGGAGTGTGTTCTTTGCCTACGGTTGTGTGGTGTACCATGCCATCCTTCCTGAACGTTCATGCTCTGAGTTTTGCTTGTTGCGTTCCCCAAAAGTATCCTCTCTTCTACCCTGTGTCCTCCAGAGCAGGACTGGTGGACCAAGGGGGGAGAGCCTTCAAATCTCTACTAACCTCAGACTCAAAAGACATCCACCTTGATCCCCCTGCCCCACCCCAGTCTAAATCAGGCCTCTTCCATCACTCTGGTTCATTGCACCCTATTCTTTTTCCATGGTTGCACTTGTTGCAATCTTGAATTTTGTGTGTTTGTTCAGTAGCCTTCTCCCTAACTTGACTCTGAGCTCTCTGAGGGCGAGAACTATGGCTGATTCATTCTAGCACCTGACATAGTACCTAACACACAGTAAACACTCAATAAATCTTTATCAAATGTTTGACTACCCTTCTTTTGGAGAGCACTGATGTATTGGAGGGATAATACATACCATCCCCATACTCAGGCTGGTCTGGTCCTGTCCAGATCTGGTACCTGCCAGAGGCCTCCCAGGCAGTCACTTGCCCTTATCTTACTCCAGCCTCTCCTTTGGAGAGTGAGGAAAGCATCCTGCCAGGATGCATGGTGCCCAGGCCCCTGAGTTGGTATGGCACTATGGCACTGACTTCCTGTTTTATGCCTTCACTGCACTTTTTGAAGGTTTAGGGACCCTCTCTTGGGCCTGGACACCAAGGCATTCCTTGTCAGTGGTCATTCTTCATAGAACCTGGGAGCTCGAAGGATCTTTGGAAGTCCTCCAGTCTACCTGATTGCCCGCCCTCTCACCTCCTGGCAGAAACCTCTCCAGCAGCTAGCTGGCTGGTCTTTCTTTGAAGTCTCTCAGAGACTGAGGGAACCCTCCTTCTTCCCTGGGAGCCCATTCCATTTTAATTCTGCTGTGACTGGTTTAAATAGATTCTTTTAAGTAGGTATGATTTTCTTAGTATCTTCTGCCAGCTGTCCTCTGCAGTCAATCACTGTTTCAAAACCCCATCTTCAAATAAAGTACTTTCAGCCCTAGAATCTTCGCCTCTCTAGCCCAGTGTCCCCATATCATCTTCTAGTGTTTGTGATTGGACTGGAAGGGTTTCCCAGTAATCCTCAAGTCCTACCACCTTCCATCCACCACAGTCACACTGACTTAAGACCCAGGCCTGGCCCATAGCCACAGCCTACAAGGGACCTGCCCCAGTGCAGCCAGTGTGCACCTTGGTCTGGGAATGAACACTGCGAGGGGCAGCACTGCTCACGGATATGGTGACAGCATCTAGGATGACTGGTGCTTTTGGAGCAAGAACTCACTGTTTACAGGAGCAGAGACTTAGAAAACGTCCCCAAGTAACATGCTACTCACTTTGTCCTTTGGAAAGCTCTCCAAAGAGAGACATTTGTAGCTAAGAATTAGAACGTTCACTATGGGGCTTCTCTCTGCCATGCCTTAAAATCAATCAATACCCCCAGCTATTGTCCAGTGGTTTACATTCCCCACTTCCCATCAGCCCCTAAATGGACAAGAAACTCATTTTAAAAAGAGTCCCTCTCCCCAGCCTTGCAGATTGAACACCTTTAAAATGAAGAAGCACGGGCCTTTTATGAAACACCCCACCCTTACCCCCCAGGCCAAGGCTGGCCATTTGAGCCGTTCCAGGGGCATGGTTCCTGCCTGTTGACTTGGAACAGATGCCCTTAGCCCCCATCTTTACACTTCACCCACCTGCCTTTTTACCCAGAATCCATTTACACCCCCTGCCCTAGCCTCCCAGCCTCAAGGGCCAAAACCATTAACCCACTGATTTCTCCCTTTCCGACCTGAACAAGTGGCCATCCCTCAGGGCCTGCAGGCTTGCCAACTTCTGACCTCCCTCCCCCCTTGACCTCTCTTGGTCTGCTTGTGTGTGTGACCAGCCAACCGAGAGGCAGGATCCTGTTCCCTTGTCCTAGGGGCTCTTGCCAGTAACATTTCCAAAGTTTCTGACCTCAGCTGACCTCCAGAAGGTTTCAGGGAGGGCAGCCCCTGATTTCCTGACCGTCCAGCTTTTTCAGCCTATATTTGCCACTGGCTTTGCTGCAGCACCTTAGAGACTTTCTCTGTGAGACCCAAAGCAGGCCTAGACATGGGGCCAGCCTGTGCTCGTGGGATCCACACACAACTCTTGTCCTTAAAATTGCTCAGTCCACAAGGATTTAGGGCCCCCAGATCTTAGAGGGTTGGAGCTAGAGGGGGCAGCCGCACTCGCCCTCTGATCAGCAGTCCCCACATGAGAGCTGGGGGAGGTCCAGGCAGCAGCAGCAGTCTGGTAATGTGGGAGGTTCTCTGACCCCTTAAGAGGCAGCATGGAGTAATAAACAGGGCTTTAGAGTCAGGCCAGCCTGAGTTTGAATCCCAGCTCCCCCACCTACTAGCTCTGTTGGCTTAGACATATTACCTTATCTCTCTAAGCCTCAGTTTTCTTGTCTGTAAAATAACAGCTGGGAGGGGCTTTCCTGGGGTCCAGTGGTTAAGAATCCACCTTGCAATGCAGAGGACATGGGTTTGATCCCTGGGTCAGGAAGATCCCATGTACTGTGGAGCAACTAAGCCCATGCACCACAGCTGCTTAACCAGCACTCTAGAGCCCCTGAACTGCAACTACTGAAGCCCACACACCTAGAGCCCGTGCTCTATGAGAGAAGCCACTGTGGTGAGAAGCCCCCACACTGCAACAAAGAGTAGCCCCTGCCCACCACAGTTAGAGAAAGCCTGCATGCAGTAGTGAAGACCCACCACAGCCAAATGAGTAAATAACATCTGGGAAGCATCACAGGGATTAGTGGGCATGAGGATTAGTGATGACGTCTGTAAAGGTCCCAAGTACAGATAGATTCTCCATGATTGTGTAAAGAAATCAAATGCTCACCCTGGCAGCTATAATCCCATTCCTTCCCCATGAAATCTGTACTCCTATCTAAGACTTCTTAATTCTGTTTCTGCCTACAGCTTCTCCACCCTGCCCAAAACACCATCATACTCCCTCTCTTCTCAGCTTAGATCCTCTAAGGAAGCCTCTCCAGGTGGTCTGGTCTGCTCTGACAGTGCTGCCTCTGAACATTTCACTGTCGCAATGGGTGCTTAGCACAGAAAGGCCACTTCATCTTCAGGAGGCCCCATAACATAGTGAGAAGAACACAAAATTGGGGATCAGACAGACTTGGGTTTAAATCTCAGCTCTTTAGTGTGACTCTGGGTAAACCAGTTGTCACCTTTGACCTCAGGGCATCTAAGGTGGATCTGGCAAACTGTCCTGAGAGAGGCGCAGACTGGTGGAGGAGACAGATATGGAAACAGGCAGTGACGGCAGGCGCGTGCCCCAGCAGGGTTCTGGACAAAGGGCTCTGGGGAGACCAAGGAGGAAATACCTGCTTCTGCCTGGTGAGCAAGGAGGTAGGGTCAGTTACAGAACGCTTCTCAGAGGATGGCTTGCTTCAGCCTTGTCGGGGAGGGCAGTGAGAGTTTGCCAGATGGATTTGTGTGCAAGAGTTCTGAGTCCGGTGCCAGCTTTATACCCCCAGCCTCCACAGAAAAGTGGATCCACTGGCTTCTGTGGTTTTCCTCTTGAAAAATGCTGCTTCTTCGTGGGTCGCTGTCTTATGAGCAGAAAGGCCTGTTTTCAGCACTTGACTGCCACATACAGGAAAAGGTTAGAGGAAGGAAGGAAAGGCAGGACTGCTGAAAAGACGAGTTATTTGAGAAGGTGGGGAGCCTCCTTCCTCAAGCCCCTGGAGCTGACTCATCCCTGTGGTTCCAAGGCCGTTAAGGTGCTTTCACAGCTTTTTCGTCCCAGGAATGTGATCCTACTTTCACAGATCCATTTTCCTAAAACGTATCTCTTACCATGCAGCCTTTCTCATCCAGGGTTCCTCTGGAAAATTAAACTCTAATGCTCTCAGGCATCTGTTATACACAGGGTTATTAATTTCTCTCCTATCTGAAGTGGTACAAGTTATGTGCTATTCCTGGGAGAATTGAAAAAATCATTACTCAAATAATTTCCCAGTTGTGGTTCAGAGGAGAAGCCCCAGATGAGAAAGGCTGCAAGGAAGGAGCATAAACTGTGGAGTCAGGATCTGAATACAGCCCTGCCACTTAATAGCCATCTGTCCTGGGGAAGCTGTGACCACTCTGAAGTCCTCTTTCCTCATCTGGAATAAGAGTGTGCCACCTACCCTTTAAGGTTTTGTCAGGATTGGGCATGTGTAGGTTCCGCAGAGTAGGCACTCTACATACAATGTGTTACTAACTTCAAAACACCCAGCACTTACATATTTTTTTTAAAGGGAATCCTACCCATCCTAATTTGTTAACCTGGTTTTAGAGTTGTTCTACTTGCCTGGAAAATCCCGTGGATGGAGAATCCTGGTAGGCTGCAGTCCATAGGGTCGCTAAGAGTCGTACTCGACTAAGCAACTTCACTTTCACTTTTCACTTTCATGCATTGGAGAAGGAAATGGCAACCCACTCCAGTGTTCTTGCCTGGAGAATCCCAGGGATGGTGGAGCCTGGTGGGCTGCCATCTATGGGGTCGCACAGAGTCAGACACGACTGAAGCGACTTAGCAGCAGCAGCAGCAGCAGTCTGACCCTCACTTAACTTTTTTCCCACTGCTGCCCTAATGGCTCCAGTTACACCATTATAATGTCTGTTCCGTGTTCCCACCTCAGTGCCTTTACCCTTGCAGGTCTTTCTGCCTCTTCTTTCCCTTCAAGACTTTGTTTCTCAGCCTAGCAGAATGGTTTCTACCAGCCAGTACCCACCTCTCATGCTGCCTGCCTTCTAAGGTCTGCCCTGTTCCCTGGGATTTGGGCCCAGCCCCCCTCTACTGCACTGAGGTTGATTGAGGACGAAGACTGTGTGTTACTTTCCCTGCCTTCTTTGCCACAGTGCCCCGCCCATAGTTCAATACCTATTTGGATGCGCCAGAACCTCCAAAGCCACTGTAGATTGGATACCACTGGAGATGTGGTGTCTTTGATTCCTGGGCCACTTGCTTTAGTGTCATAATATATCTGACTTTCTAGAGCTTCACGTATGAAGCTGTCTTAGTCACAGTGCCCCTCCCCTGCCTTTTCAGCCACCAGTGTGCATCACCTCAGAAATGCCGGGCTTTCTGACACCTAATGATACCTTCCCCAGTGCTTCCTTAGCCTCTTTCCTACTTACTTTCTTGGCTCTTCCTCGTCCCTCTGTCCAAGTATAGGGCTCAGTTGTTAGTGTTAACCAGCCGTCCTTAAATTCCCACCATCACTGCCTGAGGCAAGGAACCTTTCCAGTGCTGGTATCTTCCCTTTAACAGCCTGTTAGTTTGTTGTTGGGGCTAAAAACTTAAAGCTCTGTTTCTTGTTCCACTTCAGTGTCTGCCCATCTGGCTGCGTTGCCCGATGTGGAAGGGATTGGTTTTGCCTCAGGCTGTGCTCTCTGGAAATGTCATCCTCTGATTCTTGCCAGCAGTACAGGGAAGGGGAATGAGCCCTGGGTGAAGATCAGATGTTCTGGCTCTGCCACCAGCAAACCCTCTCTCCTTTAGGCAAGTCCTTTCTCCTCCATAGTAAAATAGAGAGATTAGGGTAGCTGATTACAAGGACCTCTTCCAGCTCCCTGGGTGAGTCTTCTCGTTCATTTTTCAAACACTTAACTGAGCATCTCTCCTGTCACGACTCACCCTCAGCACCTGGGAAGTAAAGATGATCCAGACATGGTCTTTGCCCTTAAAGAGCTCATAGGTCGGTGAGGAAATCAGACATTTTAGCCAAAAATTGCCATCTGGTGTATTTTTTTTTTTCTTTTTTTTTTTTTTTCATCTGGTGTATTAATGGAGGTGTATAGAAGGTACTAGTGGAACACAAAAGACCATTTAAATCTCTGAAGAGAGCAGGGAGAGCATGCTATAGGAGATGGAGTTTACATGAAGTCTTAAAGGATGAGTGTGAGTTTACCAGGTAGAGGGAGAAAGGTGCAGAGGGACCAGCATGTTCAGAGGTATGGAGTAGGAAGCAGCATGCTGAATTCAGAAGAGCTGAATTTGTAGGGTGTGGATTGAAGAATGGAAAGCAAGAGCCAGTAATGAAGGCCTGTAACATAAGATATGCTAAGAAAATAGAACTTTTCCTCCAATGGGAAAGTTCAAAATAGACAAACCATCGCGTGTAAGAAGTCAATATGGCAGTTACCCTCAAGAGGGCAGATAGTGACTGGGGAAGGACACACAGGGACTTCAGAAGTGTTTAATGTTCTGCCTCTTTATCTAGATACTGGTTATACTTCCACCTTGGGAAAATTCTTTGACCTGTATCCTTATGCACTTTTTATACTTTTGTGTATATACATTAGACTTGAAAGAAAGGTTAGAGAAAAATAGGGGAAGAAATTGATTAGGAGGAGCAGGGTTGAAGAAAGGAAAATGATTTCATTTGAAAGCTGTATTAGGGACTTCCTTGGTGGTCCAGTGGCTAAGACCCCATGCTCCCAATGCAGGGGGCCCAGGTTTGATCCCTGGCCAGGGAACTTGAACCCACATGTTGCAACTAAGTGTTCATATGCCATAACTAAAGATGGACCATGCTGGGACCTGGCACAGCCAAATAAATAGAGTGATTTTTTTTTAAGCTATTTTAATTGTCTAGGTGGAGCCTGAAGCAAGGCAGTTGCAGTGGGAGAGGAGGACTGGTCCCAGAAAGATTTAGGAGTAGCATCAGTTGGATCAGATGGTGAGAGAAAAGGAGCGGTCAAGATTGGTCCAGATTCTGGACCAGATGGCCGGTAGATGGTATGTGCCTGTGCTGAGGTAATGAATACTAGAAGGAGGTATGGGTGGAATTGAGGTGCAGAGGAGTGACTAGTTCTGCTTTGAACATTTTCCTCCTCCCTCCCTCACACTTTCAGATTCCACGGTCCAGTGTTCTAACTATTCCTTTGCTTCTTTCTTCCTTCTTTGTACTCAACTTGATGAAACACTAACCCTACTTAAACCCAATTTCTTTTTACTTCATTCTGTATCTGAAGAGCTGAATATTGCTTCAGGAAAAAAAAAAAATCATAAACCATGCTAACTGGACTCACTTTACATTTATGTTCATGAATTTCAGACACTCAATACTGCCAACCACCCCACTATACTTCTTGAGTAAAATCACAGTCTTGTTCTGGACCGAGACAACTTTCATATACCTTCTTTCTCCTCAGACGTCCAGCAGTCTCCTTCCCTGACTCCCAAACTAATGATCTCACCTCACACTTCATAGAGAAAATGAATTGCAGTCATAAGAGAACTACCTTACCATCCCACCATCACTTCACCAGCCTCCCTGCCTCTGTACTCCCGTGTGTTGCCATCCTACCTCTACAATGGAAGATGTTCCCAATTTCAGCTCTGCTTTCTGCTCAGGCTTCTATTTCCACTTGCTTTCTCAATTACTTCGTTCCTCCAATGATCCCATCTTTCCTGCATTGTCTGTTTTCTCCTCTCTGCTGGCTCATTCCCATCATCATGAAAACATGCCTTAATATCACCCATCTTAAACAACAAAGCAAACTAAAAACTTCCTTGACCCCCATATCTACCTCCATCTGCTGCCTCACTTCTCTGCATCCCTTCACAGTTAAAAGTCCTCAAAAAAAATTATTGCTAACCACTGAATTCACTTGCCTGGCTCCAGTTCTTTCCTCAGTCTCAGTGTCACCATGGCCAAAATATACTTCTGTTTTTTCCCCCAAAATTGATATTCCCCAAGTCTTCCCCATCCCAGTAAATGATATAATCATCTATCTAGTTTTCAGGCCACAAATTTTAGTCATGTTTGAGTTCTCTTTCTCATTTACAGTACCTGTCAAGTTGTTCAGTAAGTCTTGTCATCTGTGCCTCTAAAGTAATCTGGAACCATCCCCTTTCTGCCATTCCCATTGCTGTAACTCTAGTCCCAGTGCAGGACGATCCAGTTCTCCTGGATAATCACCACAGTTTCCTAACTAGTCTCACCATTTCCACTTTTGTCTCCCTGAATCCATTTTCCACATAACTGCCAGGAGAATCTTTTTAAAACGTAAACCCTGTCTTTCTGTGTTTAAAATCTTCCGTTGGCATACCAGTGAAACCAGCATAAAATCCAAATTCCTTACCATAGCCTGCAAGGCTCTACGTAGTCTAGACCCTTCCTGCCTTCTGTGACCTCATCTCTAGTCACTCCCTCACCCACGGTGTTCACTCCTCTCCAGTGACACAGGCCTTCTTTCATCCCTCAGCCACACTGAGCTCCTTCCCATCTCGGGGTCTCTGTACCAATCTCTCCCAGTGATGGGAACACTCTCCCCTTGGGAATTCAGGTCTCAACTCAAATTCCCTTCCTCAGAGACCTTCTTGGCCACCATAGTAAAGTAGCTCCTCCAGTTACTTTGCATCGTTATTACCTTATTTTATATTCTTTGTGGTACTTATCAGTCCCTGAAGTGATCATGTTTGTTTGTATGTTTATCATCGGTCTCTCCCCCCTACTAGGATGAAAGCCTTACCATCACAGAGACCTTGTCTCTTTATTTTACTGCCATATTCACAGTTCTTAAGGAAAAAACCTCACAGCTGGCAGATGGTATGTGAGTTACAAATAGCTGTTGACCAGCTGGGGGACCTGTGGGACACACTTGTAGAGATGTGTAGTGGGCAGTTGGACAAATGAGTCTGAAGCTCAGGAGAGAAAGGACTATAAGTTAAATATGAAGATTTGAGAGTTGTCAGTCTCTTGAGGGTGGTGGACACTGAGTTGTCCGTGAAGAGTTGTAGAGCTAAAGAGGCCCAAGAACACAACTGAGAGAGCCTACATTTCAGGTGTGAGCACATAAGAAGAGGAGTCAGTGCAGGAGATTCAAGGAAACGGGAGAAAGGAGAAGGAAAAGAGAGTTGGGGAGGGGTTGCAGTGATGCTCCAACTATCTGAAAAACCTGTCTTCTGCAAGTTTTATTTTTTTTAAACATTTTAGAAAAATTATATTTTAAAGGGCATACAAAATACAGGCCCAAATTTGTCATCAGGTTCAACAGGCGAAATTACTCATAAGTTGGTATAAAAGTTTCTGGACACTTACTCGTACTTACTGTGCTTATCTCATCGATGACTGGTAACAAAGTTCACAGACCAGCACCAATATGTGGACTGCACTTCAAGCATCATTGCTCTAACGGTACTCCTGGGCAAGAGGGGAAGACGGATGAGCTGAATATAGCCTCTGCCCTCAAGTTGCTTAAAGTCCAGAGGGGTAAGCAGTTTGGGATACACAGACACATTACGTGGTAGAGAGATCAAAGCAGTACCATTAGGATGCAGGAACTGGAGACCGTGGTCTGCCCCAGCTCTGCCACCATCTCATCCCAGGAGGACCTCCAGCAGATCACAGCCTCTCTGTGGAATCACTTTTTTCATCTGTATGATGAAGAAATCATATCAGATTACTGGATGCTAAAGTTTTCTTCTGGTTATTTTGGATACAGAACTAAAAACCCTCCATGCCAGCAATTTTCTGTGGAGGGATAGAGAGTGACTTCTAATGGGTGCTAGGTTTCTTTGGGGGATGATAAAAGTATTCTAAAATTAGATTATGGTTATACAACTCTGTAAATATACTTAAAAAAAAACCATTAAACTGTATACTTTAAATGGGTGAACTTTATGGTATGTAAAGCTATTAAAAAAAAAAGGAAAGTGATAAAATCCTCTGTGCTACTCAAAACCAGAAAAGATTGGCTTGGATGGTGCCTGGTTGTAGCCTTGGACTAGTTGGTCCCATAGCTAATGTGCTGTATAGGAGGGGACCCTCTGAAAGAAAAGTTTCTTTTTAAAGAATACTATTAAAAAGTTACCTGAAAAACTTTCTCTTACCCATACTGGTATTTTTATCGGTTTCCAGTTACTAATTTAACAAGTATAGCACACCCCATTCTTTTTTTTTTTGGCTGAGGCACACGGCTTGCGGGATCTTAGTTCCCCAACCACGGATTGAACCCACACCCTTGCAGTGAAAAAGCATGGAATCCTAACTAGCCACTGGACCACCAGGGAATTCCCAAATTATTCATTCTTAATGAAGCTTAGTCTGGCAGGGTATAGACATCTAGGCAAATAATCACAAAATTATTAGCTAATTACCACTGAGAGAAGTAGTATTAAGGAAAAGTAGAAAGTGGTAGGAGTGTAATGGAGGCCTAAGCTAGTCTGAAGCAGATGAGGGAGGTCTTCCCTGAGCAAATGGTATAAACATGGAAACCTGAAGTGTAGATGTCAACCGGTCACTTAACTTGAGGAAAGCCTGTGGAGAGTGACAGCCATTAGTCATCCAGAGAGACGCAGCCGTCCAGTCAGGGGCACAGTGGGGAACGGAGGGATTCTGTAGTGATGCCATTGCAGTTCACATAGTAGGTCAGGGCTAAAGAGGGTCCTTAGTGACCCCAAGGCCTGTCCTCTGCCTTTGGCCTGGGCAGTGCAGAATGATGAGCTGTCCCTAGGGAAGGGTGTTTCTGTATCCCAGATCTGTGGACGTAGAGGAGTCGCTGCTTTAGTTGAGTTAGAGATGAGAGTGCCTGGGCGCCAGAGCCCCAGCTCTCCAGAGCCACCCGCCACCAGGCACCCGCATTTCATCAAGGCTTTAATCGGCTCCAGGCAGTCCTCAGATGAGCCTGGCTGGTATCCGGCATGAGCTCATCACCAAGAGTGGCAGCTGGAGGCCAAGCCTCCCTTGGGTGAGGGAGAGGTCAGCGTTTGTTGGGCCAGGTCTGTTCTGTGTTCTCCTCCACCTGCACTGGGCCTGGAAACATCTGAGTAGGATTCCAGTTTCCCATGGCAGGGTTGGCTGCCCTTTGTCAGCCCACTCGTGCCCATCCAGTGAGTGTGCTCTTGGGTAGAATGCAGAGAGAAAGGGCAGCACGGGTTTTAAGAAGGAGAACCTTAGTCCATAGAGGTCAGGACCTGCAAAATAGCAGCGGAGGTCCATCCCAGGGTAAGATGGGTCAGAACCAAAGTTCCCTTCCCAAAACGAGTTCACATCTAGCTTTCATATACTCTGCTGTGTTACACAGAGGCCTAGCAGCGTCCCACGGAGAACACAGCAGAAATGCTCTCTGTAGGCTGATCCCACAGTCTTCTGCCTGAACATCATTTTGGAAATGAAAAATTCTTTTAAGTGCAGCCAAAGAAAGGAGTCTGCCACTTCAGGAATCCTTCAGAAACTCCCTTAGTAATGAACCCTATGCAGCACTAATGTGACCTACACTAACTTGGCCTTGCAGTGGATGGAACCTTGAGTAAGTCCCTTCCTCCTCACTGGGCTTCGTTTTCCCCACCTATAAAGTTAGTTGGATTGCAGTCTCAAAGCTCCTTTTAATTTTCGTATTTTGTAATTCTGAATGAATAATTGCCCTCTGATTTAATTGCAAATCTAAATATTCACATTTATTCAGCAGCTATTAATTAATTTCCTGCAGCTGACCACCAGCATCCCTTAGAAGAGGTTCCTAGAAAGGTTACTCTGCTCTTAAAGCAGCCTGTATAATTTCTTTATCACTCTTAACACAGCAAATAGCTATTCAGTTATCTGATTAATAGATCTTGCCTTCATTACACAGGTTAGGGTCTGGATCTGCAGGACTTATATCCCTAGCACCTTGCACTATCCTTAGCACATGATAGATGCTCAGTGAATGTTTGCTGACTGAGTTTATTTATAAATGCGCACCAGGCGTTGCAGGAGTAGAAAGAAAGATACAGGCCCTTCCTTCAGACTGCACACTGTAGAGCGCTGGTTCAGTGAAAAGGCCCAAACACAAAGCACACTGAGAACACCATGACAGTAGGTAATGAAACTCTAATAAACAAAGGCCAGGAAGCAAAAAAACCAGTGAATGTAATAAATGAGGTGAGGAGGGGAAGATCAGTGTTAGCATTGTAGAAGGCTTCGTGGAGGAGAGGGCCTGGAGGCAGATCCTGAAGGACAGGCAGAATAGATCAGCAGAGGGAGGAGGGAAGCTTTTCAGGTGTGGGAGGAGCAGAAATGAGCCTTGCATGTTTGAGACCTGGAGGAAACTGGCCACCTGTCAGATGGTGAGTAGGGGAAGGCCGGAGCATGGAGGACCTTGGGGTGAGCCTGAGGACTTGTGCTCAACTCTGAAGCCAGTAGAGAGTCCCTGAAGTGATTGTCTATTGTTGGCTTGTTTAGCGCTGCAGTGATTTTTACTTTAAAAAATGTGGGGGGAAAAAAATCAACATTTCAAGCAGTACCAGGGGATGTGTAGTGAAAAGGAAATCTCCATTCCACACCCCTGGTCCCCCTCAGAAGCAGCCACTGTAGCTTTCCTTAGGTAGCCTCCCTATTGCTGCGGCAAACAGATGATCACAAACTTAGCAGCTTAAAGCCACCCAAATTTAGTAACTTATGGTTCTGGGGATAAGTCTAAAATGGTCTCATTGGACAAAAATCAAAGTGTCATCAGAGTTGTGTTCCTTTTTGGAGACTCAGGGAGTATCTGTTTTATTGCCATTTGCTGCTTCTCAAGGCTGCCTTGTCTCAGACATTCCTTATCTTGGCCCCTTCCATCCCCAAGCTAGCACAATCCCTCAAGTCTTTCCCACGTTCCACTACTCTGACACTGACTCTTCTGCCTTCTTCGTTTACTTGTAAGGACTCTTGTGATTATGTTGAGCCCACCTAGATAATCCAGGGTAATCTTTGCATCTCAAAGTCAGCTGATGAAAAACCTTAATTCCCTTTTGCTGAGGAACTAATATATTCTCAGGTTCCAGGGATTCAAACATGGACATCATTAGAGGTCATTATTCTGCCTGCTGCACTGTCAGAGATATTTTATAAATGTTTTATTTTTCTTCCTGTTTTTGAATAGTTAATTTGTACACAGTACAAAATTCAAAAGGGTGAGCGCTCACTCCACAATTGACCAGCAACTGGCATTTCTGTGATCAACAAGAATTCCTTCTCTCTCACTTATTTATTTATTGTTATGTGTGCTTATGGATACTATTGCTTTAGGGTTCTATAATGTATTACTGCCCTTAGTGGTTATATTGGTGCTAAAATTATCTCAGATTTGGCCAGAGTGCCATACCTGCATCTTTTTTTTTTTTTTTTAATTTCCATATTTTCTTGCATAACTAGATGTTTCGATCTTACCTTATATCCACCTTGCCATTGCCCTGGAATCAGCCATTTCTCTGAGAGTCCTAAGACTTTTTTAGTGGGCAATTGTATTGGAGACCAAAACATGAGTACTAGGTGTACTTATTACACACACGCATATGCATATACACACTATTATGTATATGCATATTATATGCATATGCACGTACCTATTTTAGAAGTCCTGAGAATACCAATACCTCCCATTCCAGTCCATCATTACAGGGTTCTTCCTTGTCCTCACACATTTCACATTTCTGTGTCCCTTCTTCTGTAGTGAGAATTCTGACTCCAAATAGCACTGATACACAACTCATTTGTTTAATCCTATAATATATCCAAAAAGTCTTCAGACCTTCTTCAGCCAAACCACTATAGAAAACGAACTACTAAAAGAGTTCAGGTCAGGATATGTTTATAGTTGGCCCAGCTACTCCATCCAAGGCTGAGGGTATATAGTCAAATACTAGTTCCTTGGTTATTTAGGTGGGTGTTTTTCCTTTCAGGGTGTTTATGTTGTTAATTTGAAATGCAGTTGGGTTAATTTTTTCAATGCGCTTTCAGTTTTAGGGTTTTTCTCCTCTACCTTTCCTTGTTTTAGTTTTGTTGTTTGAATATATAGACCATTAATCTTTTTCTAAAAACTGTACAAAAAGGTATAGTCAGAGAAGTAAAACTCCCTCCTGTGTGTTGCTTTCAACCTTTTCCTGCTCTCCTCAGTAAGCCCTGACCCCTTGTGTAATAGATAACCAATTTTGATTGTTTTCTAGTTTGTCCTTCCTGTATTTCGTTGTCTAAGCCAATATATATATGTTTTCTTATTTCTCCTTTTTCCTACATAAAAGATAATGTATTATACATGCTCTTTGCAGTTGCTTGTTTTCACTTAACCATATTTTCTAGAAGTCACTCGGTAATCATTTCACAGAGATCGTCCTTATTTTTTGTAGTCACATAGTAATCCATTGTGTGTATGGACTATATATGCTGTGCTTTGGTAGTTACAAATAATGCTAAGTGAATAGCATCTGACAGGTACATTTTGGAATAATGGGAGGTGCGTCTCTACAGCAGAGTTCTACAAGCGCTATTGCTAGGTCAAAGGGTAAATGTATGCCCTTGGTTAGGTATTGCAAATTTCTCCTCCATAAAAGTTGTGCCTTTTGCATTTCTACTTATATTGTGTGAAAGTGGCTGTGTTCTCACAGCCTTGCCAGCATTGTATATTGCCAACCTTTTGAACTTTTACCAATCTAATAGGTGAAATAGAGTACTCTGGTATAGTTTTAGTTTGATTCTCTTACTGCGAGTGAAATGGGCACCATTTCAAATGTTTAAGAATCATTTTTCTCCTTTTTTCAATTGTCTGCCAAAATGTCTTTTGCCTATTTTTTTCTAGGACTTTTGGGTTTTGTTTTTCTCTTGATTTTTAAAAGTTCTTTGCAAGTTAAGGATATTAGCTATTTTTCTGATATATGTTACAAATATTTTCTTCAGTTTTGTATTGATACAGTTTTAATGCTTCTCATATAATCCTAAATGTACAGCCAGGATTGAGAACCACTGGGATAGTTTGTAAAGATTGGAACAATTTTTTTTCTAAAAGAGAATGGATGCAGACAGAAAGGGACAAGGGCTGAGTACTCAACCTTGAGTGTCACCCATGACGGGACAGAAGAGTGACTAGGAACCTGCAAAGGAGACAAAGGTTTATCATAACTGTTACAGTTATTCAATCAGAAAATATTTATTAAACTCCTACTGGATGCCAAGTGCTGTTCTGGTCATGGGCTATCATAACAAATCCTCATTTTTAATTTGTGCTTCTCTCATCACTTTCTAAAAAAAGTTGTAAGTTTCCTTTACCTATGTTCATCCATCTGGTTTGCCATAAAGCCTAGACTCTGAGACAGATTTGGTCAAGTCCTTAGAATTGATTAGGGAAAAGCCCCTTTGAGAAAAAATGGAATCATTAGCACCAGCAAGAAGCTCTGGGTTGAAATGGTTTTCTTGGTATAGATTTCAAGTCTATTCCCTGTCTTCTCCTTTTCCTAATCTCCCCACTACCCTTCCACTTTTATTTTTGGTGATTGTTGCCTGGTGACTGTGGTTGGGCATAATATTAACTGGAAGACTCCTTTTGGCAGTGGCTTCTGATTTTTTTTTTTCCAAGCAACAATTTTATGAGGGAGATAAGTAATTCCTATCAAACTTGATGCCGGGGTGGTGGTGGTGGTGGTGAAAAGCAGACATCAGTGATGAACACACAGTTCCTGTGCCCAGAACTGCAACCTGTGATGTTTAATGTCATAGTTAAAGGTACTTGCCTCTGTACTCCTGATTCTCTTCCTGCTGGGAAGTGCAGTTAGCAGACTGTTTCATCAGTTTCTGTTTCTGTGGTTGTTCTCAAAGCCAACTGTAAATAAGGCCTCCTGTTTTCCTTAAGGTTAGAGTAAAGGTCTGTATATTTGAGTGTATTTCATGCCAGTGAGCCTGGCTCAACCACCGCTCTGATGTACTAATGCTTCTCATTCAAGCAGAGGCTTTACTTAGCTTTGGCAATAGACCTGTGAGTGGAAGCATAAGCCATCTCTTGATAACCCCTCTTCCCTGCTATGGACATTAGGCTGGGATTGGTCAACAGAAGCTTAAACATCTGGTCAGTTCAGTCCTTTGGGGTGGTTGGTGTTTTATAGACAACCCATCAAGATTGATTGGCCTCATAACTGAATTAGCCAGATGTGTGGGCATTGTGTGCCCTTTCCTCAGCCTCCCTTCAATGCTGTTAGATGGAAGCAGACATGCGATTAGCATGTTTGAGGATGGTGTGTTTTTAGCGCATGAACAAAAGCTGCTGCCTTCTGCAGAGACTGTGGCTGTGCCCCAGACGTCAGCAGTATAATTATGACTGCTAAATTCAGCCCAGACCCCAGGCTCGGCTGCCTTGGTCTCAGCTGTCTTTGCAGAAGGGGGAGGAGGGGTGCTGAAGCCTGGGGACCCGAGCTCTTATTATAGTCCACTTTGAACTCGGCTTTATCCAGAGTCTTTCCCTCCCTACTGACAATTGCTCCCAGCTGCTTTCTGGTCACAGAACCTCCTGCCACCTCTGAGGATAGTCTGTGCTGGATTATGGGGAGAGTGGGAAATGAGGCTGACCTCCTGAAAGCCCACAACTTCCAGGAAACTCACCCCAAATGAAAATGAGCTAAGGATCCCCCTACTTCCAACACTTACATCACGTGCTATTCATCTCTTGTTGTTCCAATTGCTCAGTCGTGTCCAGCTTTTTGTGACCCCATGGACTGCAGCATGCCAGGCTTCCTTGTCCTTCACTGTCTCCCAGAGCTTGCTGAAACTCATGTCCATTGAGTTGGTGATACCATCCAACCATCTCGTCCTCTGTTCCCTTCCCCTCCTGCCTTCAAGCTTTCCCAGCATCTGGGTCTTTTCTAATGAGTTGGCTCTTCGCATCAGGTGGCCAGAGTTTGGCGCTTCAGCATCAGTCCTTCCAATGGCTTTTTAGGATTGATTTCCTTTAGGATTGACTGGTTTGATCTTCTTGCAGTCCAAGGTCCTCTCAAGAGTCTTCTCCAACACCACAGTGAAAGCATCAATTCTTCAGCGCTCAGCCTTCTTTATCCCTCATCTAGAAAACGCTTGCCTTAGGGTTGCCTTGAGCAGAAATTCTTGGCAGGAGTTTTTGCTTTTTGCCCTTTTGCTCACCTAACTCCATATGTGAAATACATTTGAATGTTCATCTCCATGTTTTTGTACCACCTGTTTTCTAACCAGACCAGCCTACACATTTGCCATAGAACAAATCAGGCATTTTTGTGTCTCTACTAGTTTGTGATGCTTCATATTCTGTAGACCTCTCATACTCAATGAACCAAACCCAGCCCTGTCCCCCAGACTTTCTTCCATATTTCCTAGTTGGTGAATGGCATCATCAATACCTGTCACCCAAACAAAAAAGGATTTTAAAGTGTCTGATGACTTTGCCCTCACTTTTTACCACACTCATCTTTCTTAGAGTTTTCTCTCAAGTGCATCTTCTCCCCTCTGTCCCCATACTCTGGTTCAGACTTTGTCCCTCTCACCTAGACTGTTGGAAAAGACTTCTTGGTCTCCCTACCTCTAGGCTCCTTTCCAAACCAACCTTTACCCTGCAAAACCCCACTACTGCACTGTTTGGAAACCTGCAGTAATTTCTTATGCTTGTGAGATAACGCTCAGATGTCTAATTTAGCATGCACATCTCTCTGCGGTCCACTGGGAATCTTCTTCCACCCTATCTCCAAGAGCAGCTGGGGATGATTGCTTCAGGATTGGGACCAGCACTTGATAGGCTAACCAGGGCCCTGTCTGCAGCCAGGTGGGCCTGGGCACACAGGAGCTGTCTCTGCCATAGGCCCAGTCAGCTCCTCATTCCCTGAAGGGAGTCTTTCCTGCCTCCAGACCTTTGCTTGCTTACTTTTCTGTCACTGGAATGCCCTTTCCCCACTTCTCCACCTATCAAACCCCCACTTAGCCTTCAAGAACCAACTCATTTATGTCTCTTCTTGTCGCTTTTCCTGGTTTGCTCACGTAAAGTGAATCGCTTCTCATGCTGTTACCCCACAGCAGTTTTAGGAAGCCTTTTTTTCTTTTCTGGCCATACTGTGCAGCATGTGAGATCATAGTTCTCCCACCAGTGATGGAACCCATGCCCCCTGCAGTGGAAGTGTGGAACCCAAACCACTGGACCACGAGGAAATTCCCTCGGAAGCTATTTTATTGTTTTAGAGATTACAACTGAAGTTTCAAAAAACAGAGCTTAGCATGCGTCTCCTCTTATTCTCTCTTCCCTCTGTTCTTCTGATTCTGCTGCCAGTAGAGCCCTAACTAGGTCTCTAACCTATGGAAGGCCACTCAGTCTCCCTTCTGTCTACTAAAGAGAAAGGGGGGCTGGCCCCCTGCTCAACACCTCCATCTCTGCACATATACCATTAGTGAGACACTTTATAGGAAGGGGTACTTAATAATGATAATTGTAGTAAAAATAACAATAGCTGTAATTTATTGAGTTCTAACTTTGTACCAAGCTCTGAACTAAGGCTTTATCTCTTTCAATACTTAAAATATCTTTGCAAGTTTAACACTCTTATTACCTATGTTTTCCATATGCATGCACAGAGGCATTAGGCTGTTAAGTAACTTGTTGTTTATTCCATATTCCATATTCCACCACTAGTAAGTGGCAGAGCCACTGTGGAATCTGTGATTTTGATCTCAAGAGCAGAACTCCATTTGTGTTCCTCGACCTTATACAGGATTCAGCATGAAATAGGTGCTCTGGAATGTTGGTTGGTTGATCACATGAGTGAATGAATCAGTATTCTTCCCATTGAGCTTGTCTTCAGGCTTCAGAGAGACTGGCTGAGCATCTGTAGCTTATGCCAAGAAGTATGGATTTTGTCTCATCTCCTAATGCCCAGCTGTACACAGACATGTTCCCTCCCACTCAGTAACAAACTGCCTGGAACTCTTTCCCAGCTCATATTTACAAGAGAATGTGATAAATTCTGTATTGATCCCTCCTGTTCCACTGTAAATTTTGCAAAAGATGATTAAATAGAGCAATAGAGTCTGCAGGCATTGTGGCTCAATATGTTGTGGAGTGGCGTATCGACCTCCTCCATCCAAAGGCAGCCAGCGCCTAGCCCTGCTGCCCCAGACCAGTAATTAAAATCCTGGGAGACTGGGATTTAAAATCCAATCATATCCCTGAATCAAGCCTTCTAGCCTCCCCATGTGACGAGTGCAATAAGGTAACGGCAGGAGCATGTTTATGTCTGTGCTGAAGCAGTCCCCATAGGGTGGGTAAGAAATGGAGAGTTGGGTAGGCCTCTGACTAAATCACTTCACCCTGACACCACAGCCACTTGTAAGACAATCTGTAGGCACATAAACAGTCCCAGCCAAAAACCAAATTTTGGGCTTCCCAGGTGGCGCTAGTGCTGAAGAACCTGCCTGCTAGTGCAGGAGACATAAGAGACATGGGTTCCATCCCTGTGTCGGAAAGATCCCCTGGAGGAGGGCATGCCAACCCACTCCACTCCAGCATTCTTTCCTGGAGAATCCCATGGACAGAGGGGCCTGGCAGGCTACAGTCCATGGGGTCACACAGAGTCAGACATGTGAAGCGACTTATTTGGGGCTCTTGAGAGCAAGACATCGGGCACAAAACTTCACAGACTGTGCTTCAGTGTATACTTCTGTTTCCACAGCCAATAGTAGGTTTACAGAAGTGATTTGACCTTGATAAAACCATGGCCTTTGGTAACCAAACGTGTTTGAATTTCCACAGAAACTCTTTGATTTAACCTAAGCCAAAGCCAGCCTCCCCTATGCTGAGGCCTGTAATCAGAACACAAGTTACTGTTGGAATAAACTTGTCCATCTGCTCTCAACAGAACCAGGAACTCCCTGAGGGCAAGGACAGGGTCATCTTATTCACTTTTGTGTCCCCAGCACCTGGCACTGGGCCAGACACATAGAGCGCTCTCCAGAAGTATCTCTGAATGAATGCAGAAACACAAATTAACAATCTTGATAAAACCTCTGTAAACGGATGTGTAAATAGTAGACCTGCCACACAGTCATCCATTCAGTGCTTGAACACTTCCAGTGCAGGGGGAATCGCATTTGTTCCTGAGGTTGCTCACATTCTATCTTTGGATTTTCTGATGCTTAGCAGTTTCAAATATTGAGCCAAAATTTGCTTGCAAGGGTCTTAAAGTTTTACTGTTGGGTCCATGTAGAATAAATCTAGTCCCTGTTGCACATGATGGCCCTTCAAATACCTGAAAATGCAGGCATGTTTTCCTGAGCTATCTTGCCTCTAGCCTAAACCTCCAGTTCCTTAAACCACGTTTTTCCACGTGGCTTCTAAACCATTTCCTATCTCAGTCACTCTTCCAGAACAATCTCTACTTTGTCATTCCAAATCCATGACTTCCCATTTATTGCCATTCATTTTCATCTCGTTTGTTTAGCTCTTAATGTCCGTCTTCTACATGTATTTGGACCTCTTCCCACGCAAATCTGAAGTCTAGATAGATTTGGTGACTAGGCCATCCCCATATCAGGGGTGAACATACTGAACCAGGACCAAGCCTTTTTGCTGCCATTGGAAACTTTCTTCTGTGACCTCTGATCTGTCCGTCGCTCCGCCCTGCCCTGTGGGTCTGGTTAGTCCACTGTCACTCACGAACCCTCCACACGGAATGGCAGTCGGCCCACATTTCTCCATTGTGTGCTCAGGATTGTCCCGAGACACCCCAGGATACGTCTCCCTTGTAATGGGGGAGGGGATTCATCATCCTTTTCTCCTTGTCCCCCTGACACCATACTATATTGTCATTGTTTCTGTCCCTATCTGTCTCCTACCAATCTGGGTTCTCCCTCTGGACAAGAACCAGTCAGATTCCGCTGTGTGTGGCCATTCCTGCCTCAAAGTCAGTAATCAGTGATTAATGAGGGCTGGGTCCAGCCAGGAGGCAAAAGCTCTCTTCCATGAACTTCAGAAATCCACCTCCCTGAAGACAAGGGATCCACCAGAGTGTGTGTCAGAGGGTTCAGACTTCCAAATGACCTGGGGACCAACTTATGTGGATCATCATTCACCCTGGAGAGGGGCGTCCTGACTCGGAAGAAAAGGAGTTCCATTTTGTACCCTTTCAACAAAACTGTCTACCCCAAACCTGCCTCTGGAAACACCCCCCAAACTTGGCTTTGGAGCATCTGAGCATGTTGGTAGGGAAGAGGAAAGATGATTTGTCCCTCTTTTTGAGTCATCGGACCTTTGGAAAGTAGCACAATGTGGTGGAAAAACCAGATGGCTTCTTTTAAAAAAAGAAATCAACATTTTATTATGTAAAATTTCAAACATATATTTCTCTCAAAAAGAGAATAGTATAATAAGTCCCAGATTTACTGTTTATCTGCTGAATGACCATGGGCAAATTATTTTAGCTCTCTAAGCCTCTATTTTCTTAGGAGTCTTTGTATGGTGAATAACTGCATATAAAGGCCTTAACACCCAACACATGTTAGCTTGTCTTTCACCTTGCTCTTCTACCACACTCAGTTAAATCATTTGTAAAATGGAAAAAATAATACCTCTCCTACTTTCTTCATCAAATTCTTGTGTGTTAGACGCTCAGTTGTGTCCGACTCTTTGCAACCCCATGGACTATAGCCCTGCTAGGCTCCTCTCTCCATGGGATTTTTCAGGCAAGAACACTGGAGTGGGTTGCCATTTCCTTTTCCAGGGGATATTCCCAACCCAGGGATCAAACCTGAGTTTCCTGCATTGCAGGCAGATTCTTTACCATCTGAGCCACCAGGAAAGCCATATCAAATTCTTGTTAAGAATTAAATAGGAGGAAGTAGTCAGCACTGTGTATGGCATATAGTCAGTGCTTAGTAAAAGTTCTTGGTTACCTGGGAGGCATATCTTCAGGTGCGCATGTACGTATGTATACAGATTCTGTTGGAAATGGTTAGTGTGGTCTAAGGGAAAAGTTCAGGAACCACAGCTCTATTCCCAGTACTGCTGTGCTTCCTGCAGCATCCTGGACAGGGCTCCTCTCTTTTACCTTCAACCTCTGGGAACACACAGAGAATCAGTGCATCTCTGACCTGAGGAGCTACACACAGATTACCTGGGAAGACTAGACAGGTGGACTCCTAGAAATGGGAGGAGTGGGAAGATAATAGGAGCCCATGGATGATAAGCACTGAGAGTTGGAGGGGTGGAGAGGCTCCCCGGAGAAGGGGCCCTGAAGAAGGGGTAGGGTCTGGATAGTCAGGGAGACGAGGGACCAGGGTACTAGGCCTGAGGAGTTGCCCGGACAGTAGTGTGGAGGTGAGTGAAGGTGAGTATGGAGACGGGGCAGGCGCATGGCTTCTCTCGTGTGGCCACCCCATCTCAGAATGTGTCCTTGATGGGGAGCTCACAGCCAAAGAGAATGAATCACTCCACACTGATACCTCTGATCATGGGGGAAATTTCCCTTATTCAATAGTAACTTCTAATTGGAGATAGTAAACAGACTGTTGAAATAGTAAAAATTAGGATGAAGGTGCTAAAGGAGTCAGCAGTAAAAATGGGACTTCTCTGGTGGTCCAGTGGTTGAGACTGTGCTTCCTCGGTTGGGGATCCACAAACTGAGTGGTGTGGTTCAAAAAAAACATGGAAATATTTGGAAGAATGAATGTATAAGTTATTACAAACATTGTACAGTTTGTACAGTCTTTTCTCCCCCCAGCTTTTTATCTTTTTACACTTTTTACACATCTTATTCAGTCCAAATAGAACCCCTTGAGGTAGGCAGGGCTGTGCTCATGACCACCAGAGAAGTGAAGCAAGACCCTAGTCACAACCAGGGAGCAGTAACCCCCGTCCGTGCTGGCTTCCAGGCTGTGTACTCTTCGGGGACAGGGAGGTAGCTGCAGGTGGAGAAAAGGGCAAGTCATGAAAACCAGGTGTGGTAGATCCGGATCCCTCAAAGGCCAGGATGGCCAATAGGACTGCAGGGGTGGGAGGGAGTGGGGGAGCCTGTCAATATTATTGATAATATAGGCTCACACATTTGTTTAGGGCAGTTACTGGGTTTGGTTTTTTTGGTTTTGTTTTTTTTTTAAGCTTTCTTCTTTGCATTTTGCATCATTGTCTTGTCTTTGATATTCACAGAGGTAGCAGAAAGTCAGAACAGAGTGGTGTCAAGGGAGGAGGGAGTAATGTGCCTTTTCGCCTCTGCCACCCCAGACTTGCTGTCAGCCCCTTGCTGTCAGGAGACCTGAATCCCATCTCTCACTCTGGTTCCACACTCTCCCCAGGAAGGGCAAGTGGGCCTCTCTCTGCAACCACTTCCTCCCCACTTCCCACCACAGAGATAGATAGAGAGTGTTGGGTCTTGACCTGACCTGCCACCTAGACGAAGAGGTTTAGAACTAACAAAGAGACTGAGGACTTTGGTCCACTGGGATAAGGAACATGGTCACATACTTCACTTGCTATGAGAAGGGCCTTTCTGGGGCAGGAAGAATGGCCATGTTGTGTGTGGCTCTGGAAGATAACACCTGGAAAGAAGTCCATTCATTTGGTAAATCTTACTGAACATGTGTTCTGTGTTGGCCCCTGTGCTAGGTAGTCAGGATATAGCAGTGGATCAGCCATGGACCCTGACTTCTGAGAGTTCTCAGTCCTGTATGGAGACAGACTGTTATAACATAGTGAACAATGTAGTAGGAAAGAAGCAGAAAGGCTCATGGAGCACAAAGGATCGCACCAAATCTGGGGTGAGAGGGAAATAAGGAAGGTTTCCTGGAGAAGAAGCCTGAACTGAGTCTTAAAAGATGAATGGGTATTTATAAGAAGTCCAAGGTGAGAGTGGGGTTAGAGAGAGAGGTTGGGGCTCATGCAAAAAGAATCTGCCCTCAGTTTAGTGCGGGAAACCCCTTGGCAGGCAATGAGCTTGGAATGGGGCTCTGGACATGCTTGAGGAAGTCAGGGTGACTCACCTGTTCCGAATGTAGTCGAGGCGGGTCACTTCTTAGGGAATTGGAAGAACTCACCATTAAGGTCTATTTTGCCTCAGAAAGCCTATAAGGCTGTCAAACCTAAGGCAGGTGCTGTACCAAAGAAGAGTAGCAGGCTCCCTGGGCCCCCGTGGGCCAGGCCCTCTCTCCCGTCAACACCAGCTCCACTCCCTTACCCTGCCTTGTTGAGACCCCAGCCTGTCACTGGCACCAGCCAGGACCTGTCCATGACCATCCACCCCCATCCTACTTTCCTGGCCCGAGCCCTATTGACAGATCCCCCAGAATCTGAAGGAATTCAAGACAAATGGTTAAGAGGATGGAGTTAATAAAATTTGAAAAATTGAGGCCTGTCACTCCACTGAACTTTTTTCAATACCACTGACAGAAACATATTTCCCCAATGAGTGACCTTCCACAGCTGTAGCGGGCAGGCGCAGCCGCAGCAGTGCTGCCAAGAAGCCAGTCTGCTATTTATCAAATATTATAAGCTGAGACACACTAATCTGGAGCAGGGGAGGAGTCCTGCACTATACTGCCTGGGGTGCTCCAGGTGTTGGCCCCAGCCCCAGACAGCCAGTGGGAGGTGACGGATGGCCTGCGATTAGCTCTCCCCACCTCCGCCCAGCCCTCTGACTTACTCCCAGGAGCCTGACCCTCTAGACCAGCTGCTTGGCCCGGAGGGGCCCTGGGTGGGAGGCATGGTGAGGTCAGGCCAGGGCATGGGCCATCCTGATGCCCCTGGAGAGGACAGCCGGGTGAGGCCCAACGTGGTTATTTATTGGAGTGTAATGGTTTGTGGCCGTTGGTCGTGGAGGTGAAATCGATCAGTTGTAGAAGTCAGGTTCTATCAATTATTACAGCAATTAGTCAAGTCAGAACATCAGAGCAAGGGTTCGGGGGCTGAGGGACTAATATTAGATGGACATTACCCATGGCGCCCCAGCCTCAGCTTTCCTAAACTGGGAGCAGACATGCTGACCCGAGGCTCCAGAACCTTGGGGAGCCTGGCTGGCTTCCCGCCTCGGGGTGGCTGGGGTGAATCTGGGTGAGAGCTCTTGGGCTGGAGACAGACCGAGCACTGCTTTAAACGGCATCCCTGTGCTGGCTGGCCCAGTGCAGAAATGTCCTACCTGTCCCATCCCATCCTTTATGAGAAGTGACACAACTCCTACTAGAAATTACTCAGTGGCCAATGTTTATGGCACACATTTTTCATTCTGTAAGCAAATATAGATCACTGACAGCACTTGTTTGAAGCAGCTAATCTCACCCTCTGTTCTTTCTTCCACTGTCTTCCTCTCTCACCTCTCTCCTTCTCCCCCTCCCCTTCTCTCTCCTATTTTTTCCTCTCTTACCCAGTTCTCTTCTTCTCTTTGCTCTTCTTTTCTTTCCCTTCCAGAGGTCTCTCCCACACCCTCCTGCCACTCTAGCCCATATTCAGTGACAGAGCTCCCCTTGAGGCTGCCTCAGAGAGGAGAGGCCTTTCCACTGAGTGATTGTAGCTCTCTTCCAGCCCTAGCTGTGGTCCAGGAGCTTTGAGGAAAGGGACGATGCTGTCTGCCCCTGCCTCTCAAGCCTTGAGTGCTGAGCGCCAGACAGAACAGGGCTGGCTGGGAAACTGGGTCAGGTGAACAAGCCCCTTAGCACTGTGGTCTTCTTGCACCTCTCTCTACAGGCCCGCTGTCCCTCCTTCGGCACACTGATCACTCTCGGCCTGAGTTGTTGTTGCATGGTCGTCTCTCGTCCCTTTTAGCTTCTGGAGAGCTGGAACTGTGCCTAGACTCTAGATAGCACCTAATCTAAAAGATGGGACCAGGAGCCTGCAGAAGAGACAGAGAAGGAATGGTCTCAGGGGTGTGAGGAAAACCTGAAAAGTGGTTTATATAACTCAAAGGAGAGAGTGGCCAAGGTATTGGTTGCTGCAGAGTGATCAAGAAATATTAAAAAAAAAACCCAAAAACTATTCATTGGCTTTGGCAGTCTCCCATCTCCCTATGTACAGGGCCCTGATACACAGTGCCCAGTAAGCAAGCACCAACAGAATTGAAAGAAAGAATAAGGCTCCAATTGAGCTTTGAGGACTTGCCTGCTAGTTAGGAAGACACTCTTCTCATTAGGGAGGTTGCATTTTATCCTATAAGCAGTGAAAACCATGGAATGATTTTTCACCAGGGGTGTATTGTGGCTGCCCTGGTTGAAGTGTGAAGAATTGTAGTTAAAAAAACCTGGAGTAGGTTTGACTCCTGAGCCAAGCAAATCACCAGCTTTGTGACCTTGGGCTAGTTATCTCCTTTGAGTTTCCACATCTATAGCACAGGAATTTTAATTTCTACCCCTCAGGATGGTTGATAATATATATAAAATACAGAGTACATAGTAAACACTAGTGGCTATTATTTTTATCATCACCACTTCTAGATACATACTCAAGAGACATAGAAAAATACATCCACTCAGACAGACTTGTACACAAATATTCATAGCATATTCATAATAGCCAAAAGGGGAAAGCAAATCAAATGCATATGAGCTTGATGAATAACAAAATAAGGTATGTCCACAGGATGCACTATTATTCAGCCATAAAAGAATGAAGTACATGCTATATTCCTACATTCATGTTGTGGCATGAATGACATGTGCTACATCATGGATGAACCTTGAAAACATGGTAAATTAAGCCAGATGCAAAAGACCACACCATTTATGTGAAATGTCAAGCGTAGGCACATATAGGGACAAAAAGCAGACTAATGGTTTCTGGGGTTGGGGGAAGTGGCGAGTGTCTCTGATAATGGTGATGGGGTTTCTTTTCAAGATGATTAAAATGATCTGGAATTAGATACTGGTGAGGCTTACATGATGATGGAAGTGTATTTAAAACTACTGAATTGTGTACCTTGAAAGGTATGTGAATTGTGATTAAAAGTTATCTAAATATTTTATTTTGTACTAGCTTCCTATTAGAAAATAGAATCATGTAAAAAAGTATTAATTTTTCTTACTGATAATAAGCTTCCTTGGTCTGGGTCATGCTTCACGCTCTCTGCTCCTTTCCCCTCCTCCTCCCATGCTTCTTCCTCTGCAGCCACGGCAGACAGCCATATGTAAATGCTTAATAAATGACTATCATCGTTGATGAGTTTATAGTCCTTAAAGAAGCAGAGAGTTTCAATTGGAATGGTTTTATATCGTGATATGAATGCTGCCTCAGCCTGGGATTGAGAAACACTGATTTTTACTGTCCATCAGCAAACAGTGCCTGAATATCCCCTCTGAGCCAGGCCTCATGGTGACGCAGCCTTTCCTGTGCGTTTAGTGTCCCTGGCCAACTTACTACATCCTCATGGCAGGGACTGTGTCTTAACCCTTATTGAAGTATAGACAACGCACTTCCTTAGCAATAAAGGTCAAGGAGTATTTGTTTGTTTGTTACTTTAATGTTCCATTTAACACATAGTTCTTGAGAGGGGTGCTTTGGGCCAGGACCAGATCTGATTCTTCCATGTCCTGAGTCCCAGCTCATTCAGGGTTGGACAGATTGAATGGAATGGTCAGTTTTCGAAGAGAAGAGTGAGGTGCCCAGATCTGGGCTTTGGGGAGGAGATTCTGACAGTGTGGGGGTTAAAGTAGCCTATCTTCCATGACTGTCAAAGCTCTACACCAAGCAGACACTTTACACAGGCTCATCAGCTGCCTAGCTGCCGGCACTTATAAGTGAGAGAAGGTAGATACATGGCCCCAAGTAAGCCTCTTCTTTTTGTTATACTTCAAGTTCTTTGTCTTTGAATCATGGGAACCAATGACTGGAGGAGATGCCTGCCTGAGTGCACACGCAGCAACAAGTAGCACAGGTGAGGGCTGGCACAGTGGGGTTGCTGATGATGGCCAGAGCTCAGCTGACTCTAGCAGGCAGGAAGTGAGCAGGGAAAAGAAGCATTAAGCAGAGGGAGAGGCAGAGAGCAGAAAGAAGGGGCCTTGTCATTACCTGGGATACTCTGTGCTTTAGATTTCTATATGATTTTTGTGAATGAATATTCATCTGTATACAAACAAATTTGATAATGCAGCCATTTTAATGAAGAATGCATTGGAGTTGGGGTGTATTAATCTGTGTATTGGTATATTTGTTAGCATGTTCAGCTGTGTATATTTTTGTGGGCACAGCACACCTATGTGTGTGTATAGCACATCTGTGTGTGTGGCAACTCTCTGTGGGTAGTGAGTTTTTGCATGTATGCATGCACATGTAGGAGCCTTAATACCCTTACTTCTGTGTCAGAGAAGACCTAGAGCTCCTCTCTCAGAGTAACTTGACATGTGTTTCAATCTCTTAGGTTTTGTTGCTCCATATTTCTGTGAGTATTCCTTACACTGAAGTCAAGGCCTATGCCACCTCCCAGGGAAGGCTGAGGGTCCACTGATCACTCACAGAGGCTCTGTTTCTCCTTCTCCTCCTGTCAGGAGCCAATCCCTTGCAGAGGAATGAAATGGGACACACACCCTTGGATTATGCCCGAGAAGGGGAGGTGATGAAGCTTTTAAGGACTTCTGAGACCAAGGTAAGTCTCAAAGAAAGGAGAAGGCCTGTGGGCACTCCATGCTTCATTTCATCTTTCACTCATTAAATTATGTCAGACTCTACACCAAAGGCCACTTCTCCTTAGAGGATTATTGTCTATTTAAATACAAATCCAGCCTCCTCTTATCAAGAATAGGAGGCATCCCCTTTACTGACCAAGAAGCAGCCTGGGCCACTTCTGGCTTCTGAGGACTAACTTTTAAATTCAGTTTCTGAGGTAGTGAGCCTTCCAGCTCCTTCCATGAAGGAGAGGGGATAGCAGGACAAAATCTTCGCCTCAGTACTATTTCCTCAGGTCTCATGCACTCTGCAGCCTCATCAAGTAACTCTTTTCCATCATCTCTCCTTCTAGAACTTTTCCCTCAGCCCTTCCCTCCATATACACTCCAGAGATCCTTATGTAGAGTATGAGGCAAAACAATCTTCATCTTAATTTGATTTTCTCATCCAGACTTTGAACCTTCTAAAAACAGGCTGCCTTCTGTTCCTCTCAGCCACCCAGCTATAACTTAGAAAGTACTTGGCAGAATCTAAGAACTAGAGTCACAAATGTCAGAGCTGGGACCTGAGAAACCATCAAGTCCAGTAGATGGGAAATCTTATCAAAGTAAAATAAATAAGTCAGAGGAAAATAGAGCTGTTCTGGTTGAAGGAGAGCCTATCCTTCCCCCCTGGGTAGCCTCCATGGAAGCTGTGCTATGGGGCACACATTTTAAATCTCTGAAACCTCGATCAAATGATTTCTTTTCTTCCTGGGGAAACTGGAGCCCAGGGGTGTGTTGTGACTTGCTCTTGGTCCCAGAGCGAGTTAACATCAAAACTGTTACTAAGATCCCGTGGTAGGTTCACTGGCAGGACAGGAACTGGAAGCTTGGTTTCTGACTGTCAGTCTTGGGCTTTTTCCAGCTTCGTGGAATCTTTCTCTGGCAAATTGGCTGCAGTACTTTGAGATGATTAAGAGTGGCAGGTCCCACCTAGTGGCAGACACTCTGTGTGTCTTGAGTAAGAGCACTTAGGTTAGGTCACCTGACTGAGCACTCAGCTGGGGTTGTGATCTCACCCCCTCACTGACTGACTGACCTCGGGCAAGGGCTTCTGCTCCTGAAGCTCAGTTTACCTCTGTGAAATGAAAACACTGTGACTGAATGGTTTCTGTGGTTCCATTCAATATACCGCTGGTCTGTGTAGCATCAGGATAAACTAGGTCATGCTCTTGTAACAACCCCAAATTTCAGTGGCTTAAAACAACAAAGATTCATTTTTACCTCATGCTACACGTCCATCATCCATCATGGGTCAGCAGAGGTGGGCTCTGCTCATCCGCGATGCTGAGGGACCTCACTGCAGAGCAGCCGCCCTCTGGAAGAGAGTACCCTGGAGGGCCTCCCACTGGCAGCTACATGCTCAGCCTGGAAGTAGGACCCTTTACTTCCACTCACAACTTATTGGACACAGCTAATCCCATGTTCCTGCCCTAGAGTTGGGTCTGCTTCCCCTATTCTCTAAGGAAATCTCTGAGGACTGTTTCACATCACCTCAGGGACTGCATCCCTGTCATTATCTCCCCTTTGAGGCCAAGCCACTGTCCCCTGAGAGCCAGCGCTGCCCTTGGCCAAAATTACTCCTGTTTTGTCAGGTCGTGTGACATAGGGCCAGCACTGGTCTGGTCACGTAAAGCAGGAGAACAGACCTCTTCATATCAGCAGGGATGGAAGGGTTAGGGCTGCTGAGGGACCCTAATGAAATTTGGCTGCCCAGGAAATGTCTTGATGTCAGCCATATCAATACAAAGTCAGTGTCCCAAATGAGTAAGTGGCAGTTGCTGCCTCTGTGCCAGTCAGATCCTTCTAGACCACAGAGGGCTACCTTCTGAGTAGAGTGAGCTCTCAGAATCTGTGCAGAGGTGGGCAGCAGGCAGGCAAGCAGAACTGTGCCATGAGAAAAGGCTGAAGGCAGTGGGGCATCTGGCCGGGAAAGGAGAGACAGCACGTGGGCACAGAGACGGCTGTGAGGAGGAGGGGAGAGAGGAAATGGATTCAGTGCCAGGGCTAGGACAGAGCCAGGCTTAATGGGTGGCTGCTTCCAGAAGGAGCCCCCTCACAGAGCTGTGAGCCAGGGCAGGGGCTGCCTTTTGAGGCTAGAAGACCACTCAGAGCCAGCCAGGGGTTTTGTCACCTCTCAACATGAAGACTCTTTCTCTGTCATCACCTCTCTGCATTTGATCCCTTTACACAGGCTGGATTTCCTCTTCTGTAATGTTCAGCTGTCTGCTGAGCACCTCCACCTGATTGCTCTGGGGTCCCCTCAGATTCTACCCACGTGAACCACCCTCAGCTCTCCCTGGACATCAGCAGCATTGTCTTTCTCTCAGTTGCTCAGCATCTCCATGGTCTCCCATTCTTTCTGCTCTGCTCTTTTTCTCCAGGTTGCAAAAAAAACTACCTCTTCAAAACTGTGAGGAAGAGTTTCAGGGGGGAAACACTGCTTTAGATTGGGTTATGTCACCCTCTGCCAGGAAGTAAGTATCAGCTGCTCAGCTCTCGAGTTCAGGCCCTATGTCAGTGACATAATGATTCAGGCCTGGAGGGTGCTGAGGCTCCAGCCTCAGACCTCATGTCCTGGCTCTTTGTCTAGACACGGATTACCACCACTCTGATCTTATCTTCCTCCCCTTCTGTCCATCCGGCATCTCCCTGCCATCCAGCTCAGCCTCTTCCGCCTTTACTTGCCTCTCTATAGTCAAATATGTACTCTTTATAGAAAATCTGTAATTATAAAAGTCATCTTTCCCATTATGGAAAATCTGGACAGTATAAAATGAAGATAATTAAATAAGTCAGTGCATATTTATAAATGACATCTGTATGCCAGGTTCTGGGCTAGGTGGGAAGAAGATATCTGGGTGAACCCCTCAAGGAGCTCACAGTCTGGTGAGGAAACAGACAAGTAAAGTGTGACATCACTGAGTCATCAGTCCCAGGGAAGCCCAGGGACTGTGGCAACCCATGGTGGCTTCTAATCCTGCCTAGGAGATCAAGGAAGGCTACCTGAAAGAGATGTCAACTGAACTGACTCTCACTTAAAAGCATTTTAGCCCTACTATCTGTACATAACTATTATTAATGTTTTTAATTATTTATAGTCATAGTAGGTACCATTTATCAAGTGCATCTAGGCACTCTGCCAGGTCTCGAATATATAATTTTTCTAATGCTGTAACAAAGCTATGAGGTAGCTCTTATTTCCCCCCCTTTTATAGGTGAGAAAACTGAAGGTAAAATAAAACGTGACTTTTGAAAATCAGGCTATTATAAGCAGCTATTGAGATACGAATCAGACCATTCCTCTTATGATACTACATTTACCTTTTCTGGACCATATCTATACATAAGTGGGTTTTTTTCTTAGCCTGGTTGATAGCCTACTGTATAAACCATGGGCCTCAAACTGGCAGCCACCTTTTATTTTGCCAGTTCAGAGTTTTTTTTAAATGTGAGTGTAATGCCTTAGAGGTTGTAATGTGGACTCTCCAGCCACAGGTATCTGTTTCCTATCGTGTTATGTGCTTACCTGTCAGGCATTTATATTTCCTTCTTGGTCCTGAAGGTATTTGAGTTATGACCCTAGTTCCATGTTTGGAATCTATGTTTTTTCACTTATTATTTCTTCATGGTTTTCCCATTTTAGAATTATCCATAAGCCTAATTTTTAATTTTATTCTGCCTTTTAAAATATGTCACTTATCTAAGAATCTCTGTCACTTTAAGTGGCCTAAATGATTTGTTTCTCATGGCTTATTTGCTTAGTTCTCTCAGCAGTCTGTGTGTGTGGAAGCCTCCTAGGCCCCCTAAGATCGAGAGGTGGATGAAGCCCAGCTCCTGTCTCCTGAGCTGGGTATCAGGAGAGGAAGATGGGGAGATGCAGGCACTCTTAGCTCTGATACTCACAGGCTGACTTGTGCCTTAGGAGGGGTCCACACAGAGCTTGTGGGGGTTCTAAGAAAGCATGGATCACCTCCAGGCAGAATGAGCAGGGCAGGCTTCACAGAGAAGGTAACCTGTGATCTCACTTTGAAGGATTTCACAAGCTGAAGGGTTTAATACTTAAAGCTTAGACCATTTTCACATCTTAACTAAGAGACAACAGAGAGGTGGAAATATATCTCTGCGCACATGATGGCAGATAAAACAAAAATATGGGAAGCTATTCCATGATGAATATTCAGCTGAGGGGGACGTGCTGGTGGCAGCCCGCATCTCCACTCCCAGATCCTCACTCCACCGAGACTCACGAGGAATTTATTGCTCATTTTAATCACACCCAGAGAATGAATTGGCAGGAATATTAGGCAGATAGGTCTATCATATATATTTTATTTGCATATCCCAGTGACAGAATCACAAGCACATTTCCTGTCTGTGTATTTTTTCATTTGCTGCAGGGGTAGCTGGGGATGCAGGGCTCCCCTGGGCCCCGCATTCCAGGCTGCACGCCTGGGTGCTCCCATCAGATCTGGAGGAAGCCATCAGGAGAGAAGGGGTGAGGTATACAGGAACGTAGAGGGTTATGTTCCGCCTGGCTTAGGATGAAGAGAAACCCCCTTCCCTGCCTCACCGAGCCTGCTCCCTGCTTTGCATCTCATTTCAAGTGCTGGTGTGCTGCATGCCTGGCTCTGTGCTTGGCCCAGACAACACCATCTGACCTTCGTTATAGGTTCTCCATGGGCCAGACAGAGCACTCCATGCTTTATGGGGATACACCTTTGCATTCTTTCTCTTTTAACTTTTAAAAAATCGTTTGTTGAAATATATTTGTATAACGTACTCATAACTATACAGCTCACTGTTAATTTCACAAACTGAATATACCTAATCAAGAAGTAGACTATTACAAGCATTCATTTGTATCATACTCCCTTCCAGTCACTATCTGTCCCTCAAGGGTAAGCATTGTCCTGATTTATTTCACTTTTATTTTTACAAAACTTCAAAAATAGTACAGCAAATTCCCATAAACTTCCACCTATATTACTGGTTGTTAACATTTTATCATACTTGCTTTATTATGTAGAGATGAATAATATAAAGATATATAATTTTTCTGAACTATTTGCGAGTTGTATATACATGATCCCCTTTACCCCCAAATACTTGTATGAAGGTCCTAAAAAATAAAGGACATTTTCTATATAACCTCAATACAATTCTCAGAATCAGAGCATTAATATTAACTAATCTACAGATGTTATTCACATCTCACCAGTTGTCCCAATAGTTCGTTTTACAAGGAAAAAAAATTTTGGATCCAAAGTTGGATTCAGTTGTCACGTCTATTTAGTCTCCTTTAATCTGAAACAGTTCCTCAGTCTTTCTTGACATTCTAACAAGTACAGGCTGGCTATTTTGTAGACTGTCCTCAATTTGGGTTTGTCTAATGTTTCTTTATGATTCAATTCAGGCTGTGCATTTCTGGCAAGAACACCCTCTGGTGTTTATTTTCAATAAATTCATTAGGTATCCCCATGCTAAAAGTAGGAATATGAAATTTGTGTTTTAAATCTCCTTTCCCTAAATAGGCTCTGAACTCCCTAAAGGCAAGAACGGGTCTTTTCTTATCTCCAGGGTGGAAGGTGCAGGCACTGGAGTCAGACTGCAGGAGTTAGTGTTCTGCCTTTATTACTTGCTACCAGTGGGGCCCTGCTTTAATTACTTCCTCTCTGGATGATGAGGGAGGAGATCCTCTGACCTCCTTAGGGCTGTGAGGGTAGAACAGCTGGTCCCAAATCAGGCAAGATTCATCAGTTCATACTCAGACTAAGGAGTGGAAGTTTGAGGAGTAACAGGGTATTTATGTAATCTCTAAGTCCCACCCTACAAGACACGTGTTAATTACATAAGGGGAAGATGATGGTGGAGAAACTTGGCACAGCCCACCTTAATCAGATGATCAAAACTAACATCCCCAGTCACAGGTACATCATCATCACGTACCTCCTGATGTGACACACTGAGGAGCATACAACCCATTTTCTCACCTCAGCCCCTCTTTGCCCCTCTTAACCGTCTTGCCATTCTTGTCTCTGGGGCAACCCAGCTATTTGCAGAGGAGCAACGTGATCCAGTTAACATGTTAAAAATACTGATCTGGCGGCAAAAGGAGGATCAGGTGGAGGAAAGAATGGACCCTGGGATGCTGACATAGCGGTCACCAAGTCTTCATGGGACTGATGCTGGCACTGTACCCAGCTTTCCTCAATACGGATGTGGACTCTGAGCTAGTTCAGGAGACTTTGAAGTCCCTTAGGTGCCCCTCTCATCCCCCATCCTCCCCTCCTGTCTGCTCGACGTTTCCCAGCCTCCTTTGTTGGACCCCCTGTGCTCCTCTTGTCATCACTCCCTCTTCTCAGGACTCTCCCATCGTCCCACACCTGCCCCCTGAGTCTCATCTTCTGCCCACTTTGTTGACCTCCCCACCCAGGCCTCTCTGCCTCCCCCAGCTTCAGGACATGGTAGAAGCCCTGACTATGATGTGAGTTGGGGTGGATCTAGGAAGTCAGGAGGATGGGGCATATCTGAGTCTGTGAGAAACCAGGGGGCTGTGTGCCCTGACTTCCCTCTAAAGGCAAGCTGCATCTTGGACTCTCTTTTCTTCCCTCTGCCACACTTTTCCTGTTTTTTCCCCAGGGTCTCCTGCCGACCACCCCTGCCCCAGCCCCCCTCTCAGTAAACACATCGCTAGGTTTATTATCAGATTTGTTCCCTGAGTGATGCCCAGCAGCAGGGGTGCTGCCATACCCTTCTCCCTGTAACTCTCACCCACAGAGCTGCTCTGCCCAGCCACCCACCTCCTAACAAGAGCCCAGCTAGGCTTCGCCTCGGCCTCCCAGCCCTTTCCTGTAAATGCACTCAGAGCCAGGAGGGGTGCCATATTAAATCAAGAATGATGAAAACCAGTGGCTGCGATTATCCAGCCGAGATGCAGCATAGGAAGCTGGTTGCTGCTGGCTCCAGGTGAGGGCTTCTGAAACTAATTGCATGTGGCTTTTATTAAGAAGATGATCACTCTCCCTCTCCTGCTCTCCTGGTGGCTTCCTTCTATTGCATCTCCACCCAGTGTCCTCTGCTTCTGCAAGCTGGGTCACCTACCCTGTCCCCTCCTCTACTGGAACCCTGTTGAAGCAGAGCCTTGACCTCATTCCCTGTAGTCTTCTTCCCCATTTCCTCAGAAGCCAGGAACAACAATAGCCCACATTCATGGACCCTTACCAGGGGCCTTCTCTTTCCTCCCAAAGAAAATACATACAGACCAAGTAGTTTCCTTCCCTAGGTTCTTCCACTGGTTAGCTCTCCACAAGCCTGAACTCATAGCTCACACTATTAAAAAGTCATTCATTCATTCACCATTTTTTTTTAAAATTTTGGCTGCCTGAGTCTTCACTGCTGCGTGTGAGCTTTCTCTAGTTGCAGCGAGTGGGAGCTACTCTTCATTGCTTGTGTGGGCTTCTCACTGTGGTGGCTTCTCTTGTTGGGGTGCACGGGCTTCCCTTGGCATGTGGAATCTTCCCAGACCAGGGATCAAATCCCTGCATTGGCAGGCAGATTCTTAACCACTGGACCACCAGGGAAGTCCTCAACATTTTTTTAATATAAGCTCTGTGCTAAGCATTTGGGAAAGAGCATGAAGTAATAACCTCATACGTGGTTTAATCCCATTGTCCTGTACATTTTTATCAAAAAGTCTGGTCCAGTTTCAGAAGTTTCTCTGAAGAGCTGTATACGGCTCCAGGCGTAGAGGGGATTGTACTCGAATCAGGGTGTGCTCAAATTTAGGCCATAGGTTGACTCTTTCCCAGTACTATTTAGAGAGCTCCTGAGAAACCTGACACTCACCCCCATAGAAGTCCAGAACCCTTTCCCATTGCTTAAGAAAATAACAATACTAAGATAACCTAAAATCATGACACTGAAGAAGAGTTGCAAAAGGTAGAAATGTTGCCCTGGAGAAGGCTCAGGGAGGCCATGATGGTGGTACCCAAACCAACAGAGTGGTGGGGAAACTCCTGTTAAGCTTTGCTTGCAGCAAAGGAAAAAAAGGTGTGTTTTGTGAGGCCCCACAAACCAGTGGATGGAAAGCACCTAGAGGAGGAGTTCTCTACCATGTAAGGGAAATTGACAGGCACAGCTGAGACACCCCAGGCAGTGGAGGTGTCCTGAGAGCTCAGTTGGTGTTGAGACTGCCCAGCAGACTCAGGGTTCCTGGGAGAAGTCTCAGGAGCCACACTGGGTCCATGGGGGCATCCTAATGGACCTAACTCCTGGCTTCTGCTTAAGCCAGAGCACTTCTTCCTCTTATCTGTGGGGCTCCATGCAGATTAAATTAGTTCTAGCACCAAAATAAAAACAAAGGCACTGGGTTAGAAAATTAGTTATCAAAATGCAGTAAAGAAGTAGTTAGCAAAGTTTATCAAAGGCCTGCACAGGCCAGATACTGTGTTGGCCACTGAGTCTCTCACACAGCTACTTCTGCATATACATTCGCTGTGTGCCAGAGACCTGCCCAGTGCTTCATATGCATCATCTCACTTAATTCTCACCAGCATCCCACAATGAGTACCATTGCCATGCTAGAGATGAGGAACTGAAATTCAGGGAGTTGAATTAACTCCCCAAGGTGAGCTTACTGTTAAGTAGATTTGTTGTTGTTGTTTAGTCACTAAGTCGTGTCCAATCTTTTTTGACCCCATGGACTGTAGCCCCCCAGGCTCCTCTGTCCATGGGATTTCCCAGGCAAGAACACTGGAGAGGGTTGCCATTCCCTTCTCCAGAGGATCTTCCCTACCCAGGGATCAAACCCATGTCTCCTGCATTGGCAGGTGGATTCTTTACCACTAAGCCACCTGGGAAGCCCAAGTAGATTAGGTGAGGTTTAAATTCAGGTCTTTCTGGGGCAAAGCTGGCTTCTTTGTGCCACACGATGTGCCTCACTATGAGCCAGAAAGGTATCAAACTTCATATGGGGACTGCTGTAAGAAGTCAGTAAGACACTACACAGAAAGTTCGGATTACCATGCCCGGCACACAGCAGCCATCTCACAGACGGCAGTCACCTCATTCACTTGGCAGCACAAATTGAATCCTTCTGTGATCCAGGCCCTGTGCTAGGTGCTGGAGTTACAGGGATGAATAGAGCATGGTCTTTGTCACTACTTCCTCATGTGTGGAGTAAAGAGATAGAAACAGGCAGTTAAACAAGTGCTCTGGAGGTGCCAGGGCAACAGGCTCTTTAGACAATTTGGTATTTAAGCTAAGATCACTTAGAGATGGGTGGGAATAGAGAAGACTTATGTGCTGAGGGAGCAGTGTGGACAAAAGGCCCAGAGGTGGGAATACCCATCCCTGAGGGGAAGTGACCTAACAGACAGACCTCACAAACTCTCGGAGGCCAGGTTCCTTCTGCATCCTGCCTGACTGCAAGCGGGCCAGGCCACTGGCTGGTGCTGTACCGGCCTGTATGTGTGCATCTCTCCATCAGAGCCTTTCAGCCCAGTGGACCCAAGTGCTGAGAGGGGCTAGGTGGATAGGGAGGAGGAGGAGGCAGATATATGGCTGGAGTCGGCAGAGCCAGGTGATGTATGTGGTGCCTGAGGGAGCTGCACAGTGACGTGCTGGATTCCAACCGGCAAGCGTTGCTCCGCTGGGATTGGTGCCGAATTATTGCTCCATATGAAACCCCAGGACTGATGGGAGCTTTCAGTTACAGACTGATAGCAACAGCCAAAATTGGATTGTTTGCTATTTATTTTTTTTAACTTCTGTCAAGGTCACTACCATAACAGGAAAACACTGCCCAAGTAGCAGGTATTCTTCATCCACTCTGCCCGCAAGAGCAATCTGCAGCCACCACTTTTGTGACAAGGCCTTACCTTGGCAGCTCGCTTTCTAGAAAGCTGTCAGTGTTACAGGAGCCCTAGGGAAGAGAAGCCCCCGGAAGACCCAGGTCTTTCTGTCTCACTTTAAGGCCTGCTTCCTGCCCCCAGCGCCTGGCCTCCATCGATGCTTTATCATCAGACCCATGCACTCACCCCCCAACCCAGTCTCCAGATAGTGCCACAGCTCCCAACTAGCCCAATATTCCAGCTCCTTCAAGTCTCTCACCTCCCAGAAATGTTTTATGTTTTATGTATCCTTCCCTTCTCTGTACTCCTACACCACCCAATCTAGCTGTTAATTCCTCTTTGTATCTGTCATCAGCTTCATTTTTGTAAACTTTCACCAGCTGCGTCCACTGTGCCAGGACCCATGCCAGAAATAGCAGTGAGTAAAATGGGGCTCATAGTTGATTTGTAAGACACAATCACAAATATGCAGCAAACTCATTTTCAAGTAGCTTTTTTCAGTGATAGATACAGGGCTAGGTGTAGGCACACATGCTTTAGAACCACAAGGGAAACGGCTGATCCTGCCTGAGAAGTATTCATGTACACACCCTGCCTCGCCTCCCCTGCCTGACTTAGATAGAGCTCTTTGAAAGCAAGACCTGGCTCTTCTCCCCTCCCTTTCAGTGGGACAAAGCTCAAGCCTCCTGCCTCTGTCTTTTCTGAAATGGACCAAGCCAGAGGCCAGACACCTGCCAGGCACTCAGCATCATCTAAACCTGCCAGGGGCCAGTCTTCCTCTTTGCCCCTTCCCCACCTTTCCATCATGGCATACACAGTGCCAGGAATTTAGCAATTGCTGAATAGTTGTGTTTAATTGAAAAATGCAGTATCATTGACTTGAAGGGTGTTCGTAGCTCTGGTGAGGGTAAGCAGAAAATGAAAGGAACCTATCTATTTGTAAGCACTTAGTGCTTACTAGCCATAGCACTAGACACATTCTGTATACAACATCATATTTAATCCCCAATTTGCAGAGGAGAAAACTGAGCATAGTAACTTGCTCCAGGTAATCACATCTTATTAAGTGAGAGAGCTGGGATTCAAACCAAGTCTTCTGTCAGACTCCAGACTCAAGAGTTAATCTAATGAGTTGGCAAAAAAGTTCATAAGATCTTATGTGAACACCATAAGAATCGTTTGGCCAATCCAATACTAGCAGTACTTATTTTACCAGCAGGGTGAGCCAGGACCCCTGAGCAGTGGCCACCAAGGTAGGGAAATGAGGTGAGGACTCAGACGAGGGGCTGGGAAAAGAACGAGCCAGAGCTGTCCATCAGAACCCCCAGAGGCCCAGACCCTCTGCTTTTTCCCCCTGGGTTGGGGGGATAGAATGAAACGAGGGTCCTCCTGGGTCCGGCGCTCCTGAGCCGCCTTCCATCTCGTCTCTCTCCACAGTACCAAGAGAAGCAGCGGAAGCGGGAGGCCGAGGAGCGGCGCCGCTTTCCCCTGGAGCAGCGGCTGAAGGAGCACATCATTGGCCAGGAGAGCGCCATCGCCACAGTGGGCGCAGGTGAGTACACACACACCGAAGAGGGCGTAGAAGTTTGTGGTCTGCTGCAGTGAGGTGTGGTCCTGCCATCTCCAAGCTGAGGAGAAGGGGCTGTTATTGTTACAGCATAGCATTTGTGAAGTGCTTCCTGTGTACCAGGCAGTGTTCTAAGCTCTTTGCATATGCCACGTCATTTAATCCTTACAATCCTATGAGGTTGGTCCCATTGAATCCCCATGTTACAGATGAGGAAGTTGAGGCAGAACACTTGAGTAATTTGGTCAAGGCTTCTTTCTGTGCTTTGAATTTAACTCTGACGTTCATCTGATCTACTGACCCCACCCCACCCCCGCTTTTCAGGTGGAGAAACTGAGACCCAGAGAAGAACAAGAGCTTTCCCATCACTAGTATTGTCATAACTGAGCCAGAACTAGAGCTTTGGTCTCCTGTCTCCCGGCGGGGACTGTGCCATCCTTCAATATAATTTGTTGGAGGCTGGCTCAATTCTATGGAAAACATCCCGTGCAAGTCTTGAGTGCCTTCTTCTCTACCTCATAAGCGCTTATGCCACCTTGGGATCTAGACCGTCTGCTGATATCACCCCTCATCTCCTGACCTTCCTGTGCATGCATCTCCAGTGGAGAGAGATAAAACTGGGGTTGTGCTCAGGATGGTGGCCTCACCATTGTTCTCCTGAGGTGCATGGCTCCCTGAGGGTAACCTCAAGACAGATGAGGCAAGGGCAAGGGAACCCTATTTCTGACTTAGACAAGGGAGTATCCCCCAAGGCAGTGGTTCTCAAAGTGGTCTCTGGACCAGCAGCATCAGCATCCTCTGGGAACTTGTTAGAATGTAGATCTGATCCCAGACCTGTGGGCCCTTCGGTGAGCCAATGCTCAGCTCAGCTTTAAAAGCCTCTTCCCTGCGATGTCTTGGTCAGGTGCATCCAGTGCCGCCTCTAGTCCTACCACATGCAGCCCAGCAGCCGCCACGCCCAGCACCAAACTCTCTCACTTGTGAAAGGAGACATGAAGCTGAAATTGTGGAGTCCCAGAGGAGTCAGTGCACAGTGAAGGCAGTCATCCCTGTGACACACTGGGCCCAGCCCGTCTCCATCCTCCTCACACACCAGTGGGACTCATGATCAGGTCATGACCTGACCATCAGCAGTTAAAAGGAGCCCATAGACCAGATCTGCCTCAGCAGCTGGAGGGCAGAGACTACCTGCAGGCACACCCAGGAGCCAGGGAAAGCTTCTGTGAAGACACAGGTCCCCACTACTCAGGCCCAAACCTCATCAGGCTGCCCTTTTGGGTCTGAATACAGACAGCCACCCTCAGCTTGGAGGTGGCAACCCCCCACTTCTTTGCCAAGGCCATGTCTGAGGTAAAAGGAGAGGAGACCTTGGGAGCTCTTGGGTCAAAGAGAGGAGGAGGAGCCCATTGGAGAGACCAGTGACTGAGCCAAGACGTGAGAAGCAGGTTCTACTAGAGTTTCATGTCCACTTGGGCCAGAACTATAGATGCCATCATGGTATTTACCCTCCACTTCTTACACAGCCGTTTCTTCACATGTTGCCCACTCCTCTGATCTCCTGTTTCTCACCAGCTTCTCAAGCCCATAAGTTGTGAGACTTCCAGAAGTAGTTAGGGGAGGGAGGAGGACATTAAAGTGGAAAGAATTCAGTCAGCCAGGGCTCAAATGGCAGGTGGGCCACTTACCAGCTATGCAGCTCAGGCTGGTCACTCAGTTTCTTTGAGCATCAGTTTCCTCACCTTTGTACCAGGGATCCAGACTCAGGACTATAGGACTGTAAAGCATATGCTATCTCCAGTGTGTACCAGACAGTTCTCAATAAAACCCAGTCCCCCTCCTCTAGATGTTTACTGTCCAGCGTTGGGCACTGTGCTCCATAGGTCAGGCCCTCAGTTGTTTCCATCAATCCAAGACTGACCCCTAGTCCCAGCCCCAGACTGGCGTCTTCCCCTGGTCCTTCTCCTTGTCTCTCCCTGCTGCCAGCCCAGAGCAGGAGTAGATGGTTCCACTTCCCACCTCCTAGGGGCTGTCAGAATGTCTGCCAAGTGCCTTGTCCTACCCATAGCTCCATCTGTCACCCACACTCTGCCTCAGATCTGGAACGCTTTCCTCCTTGTCCTGTGGTGTGTAGGGTGACTCTGCTATGCCTCCAGTGCTGCTGGAAAAGACACAGAGGGTGTGGGGGCCTGGGCTGTGGGGTTAGTACATTCCCTTCCATTTATAAGGTGGTAACTTTTTGCCCACCTTGTTAGAAGCCCTGCAGCCAGGGATCACACTCATAACAGTCAGAGTGTGTTCAGCTTCCAGCTCCCATGAAGCATGAGGCACTCTCTGGGTCGGAATCTGTGGCAGGGCCTCAGCACTGAAGCAGGTGCAGGAGAGTGGGGCGGATCTAGAGGGCAGGCTAGGGTGCTCTCAGCTAGTGTCAGATGTGTGCTGGCTGGGTGGAACCTGGCACCCCAGAGGTACCATGAGGGTGGGCAGCCAAAGAAGTGCCGCAGAATGAATTGATTTGATAAATGGCCATTTATTACCCTCACGAATTGGCTGAAACCAATTTCGGTCACATCAACCCCTGGTAAGTGCTGGGATATTGATTTGTGCAAAGTAATACAGTGAATTTATCAGTGTGATCCCCAGCTGCAGGGCTTCTAGCAAGGCTGGCGCACAGTTACCATCTTACAAATGGGGGAGATGAAGCACCGACCCCACAGCCCAGGCCCCCATGGCCTCTCTGGTCTTCTCGGGTCACTGGAGCCAAAGCAGGGCCAACATGCAGACCACAAGCCAGAGCACTGACATCAAGTGTGAGGTTCTTCTTCCAGAATCCCAAGCTGTTCTTGATCATGGGGAAGGGGAGGATGCCTGTTCTAGTGGGAGCTCAGAACCTCTGTGCCCACCATCCTCAGAAAGGCAGCCAGCTGTCTGTTCAGATCTAGACTCTGCTCCCCTCCTCCACCTGGTCACCTCCCATGTTCCTGTCTCAGTAAAGGCCCCACCATTCCCTGGTCTCCTGAGTAGAAGTGTAGATATTTCCTTGGCTCTTCCTTCCCCTTAAAGCCCTTCAGGTTCTATCATTTTACCTCTTAAATAGATCTCACACCTAGCCTCTCCCCCCATTCCTAATACCACTGAGGACCTCCAGCTCAGGACCTCAGTGTCTTCTGTCTGAACCTAGTGGTGGTCTCCTTGTTGGTCTCTCTGCCTCCTTTTCTTCCCCTATAACCACTTCTCCCTAGCTGGAGTCAGCTTTGTACAGTGTAAAAACAAAACAAAAAAAACCTGTGTAAAATTCTTGAGTTTCTAATGCCCTGGCCTGGCATTAGGGCCCACCCCTGCTGCCCTCCCCCACTTCCCCAGCTGTCCCCCCTCCCCCACTGCACCCAATGGCTATTTCTGCCGCCCTGCACATGCTGCGTTGATCTCCTGCCTATATTTGTTGATGCTGCCATCTCTGGTTGAAACTCCTTTCTTCTGGCCCCTTCCCCACCCTAGCCCTGACCGTCTCCCACCCTCGGGCTGGTTTTTATATTTCAGGAGCAATAGACTGTAGACTCCTGAGGGCAGAGACCCTGACTGAATCATTTTTGTTTTCGCAGTTCCTGGCGCAGCCCTCCAGTCGAGGTGGATGCTTAGTGCAGTTTGTCACATTAATTACTTTGGTTATGGCCCTTTGTCCATCTCTGTGATGTGCTCTGAGGAAAGAAGAGAAGCTGTTAAGCCTGCTTCCTAGTTGTTCACAAGCACACTAAGAATGTGAGTGTAGCAAAATCGTTGTTTACAACACCCATACTAGTCAGCCTTTGACCCTTTGAAGTGACATCCCTTTCCCCAGACCTGCTCCAAGAAGCCTCTTCTGGGCAGCCTGCACCCGTGGAGGCTTCGCAGTGGCTCCCTCTGACCAGAGGCCTATGCCTGAAGCCCATTGCGTCTGGTCCCCATTGACTCTGAAGCCTGTGAACTCCCCAGGGAAGCTCTACCACCTTGACCTCTCTTCTAAGCCTGGCTCTGACCCGAATTCAGAACTTTAATATCACCCATATACGCACAGTAGGTGCACCATCCTATCTCATACTCCACCTCCCTCTTTGACTAATCCAGAAATGTAATCTTCCTGAGTGCTGCAGCTAGCTTTCTGGACCCTCCCTTGGAGTCTTGTTTGTAATCTGAGAAATACATCTAGATCGTCGCTGAGTTGTAGAGAGGTAGTGATTAATTTAGAAAACTTCTTAAGTTCCACCTCCCCACTTCAGGAGTCCCTCCTGTGCCCCTGCTCTTATTGTCTGGACTGCTCTGCCCTTCTGCTCGCCTGCCAGGACCTGACCCTTGCCTTATCCAGGAAGCTTTCCTTAACTCTCCACCTGGTGCAGGGCCTTTCTATGCACTTCCTGTGGACACTTTTTTTTTTGTTGCGCTTACCACGTAGTATCAGTTTGTATGTCTTTCTCCCTGCAAAAGTCAGAAACTACCTCTCTTTCAGGTCTGTTTCCCCAGAGTTGGCACACAGGTATGTAAAAGGTTGTTGAACTCAAGTAAACTCAGATGAACAAAGTCTAAACACGTCTTGAGGTTCTGCCTCCCCTGAGCACAGATTCTGATCTCAACCTCTTTCTGGAAGGGTGTCAGTCTTCCCTCCAGTGGTCCCTAACCCATAGGGTCCCTAACCTTAACCTAACCATAGCCTGCGAGGCTTTCACACACAGTGGGTGGGCTCAACAAAAGCTATTTGCAATTTTAGTACGTTAACTCCTTGGTAGCAATAGTTTGCCTTCAGAAAGAATACTCCTGACAGACTAGAAAGAGCTTTTCTCTCATCATCCACCAAACCCAGGGCACCAGAAGCAGGCATTTGTTGAGCTATGCCCCTTGAACCTGTAAGCTTAGACAGAAGATACTAATAGACATTTAGGTGACTGAACTGTGGAATTCCTGTGAAGGATAGGTTCCCCTAGGAGGTGGCACAAGCATGGGGCAAACTGTTTCAGGTTAGGTTAAAAAAAAATCTGCTGCATCAATAGAACTTATCAGGAGAGATGAGTCAGCCTACCCAGACTCCCCCAAACCTTGAGCTAGATGGAGGCAAAGGCCTGGCATGGGAGGAGGAGGCAGTTCTTTTGTCTCACTTGGGTTTTGCACACCAGAGCTTTCCTCCTGGAATGTCCCATCATATCCAGGCTGCCTAGCCATCTCCCCCTTGTGCTTTGGCCCCCAAGTCACAGTCAGAAACAGATAGCGTTTCCCACACTTTTCATAGTACTCCATACCACTTGGCGCTCACAGTTTTCATAGCAGCGTTCAGCCAAGAGGTGCAGACCTGTTCTCGGTTTCTTTGTAGGTGCCCCAGCACTCGACACAGAACTTTTTTGCTGAACAAATGGATAAGACTCCCTGGAGGGAAGTTAAGAAGAGAATTGAAGCCTTCTTTACCCAAGGGTAGTAGTAACCACTTGGAGCTGTAAGAGACTCTTGGATCCAGGCATCACTCTTCTCTGTAAAATGGGAGCTGAAATATCTGTTCTTTGCCCCTTGTGATTCCAGGAAGACCAACAATTAATTCATTTAGTCAGCACACATTATACCAGTGTTTTGCAAAAGTCCCTCAGGAAATAGGCCTAGGACATGCACCCACGAAATACACAATCAAATCGGGACTTACCCTCCCCCTGATATGAGGGTGCACAGATGAAACCTTCCCATTGTCCCTCTCTGAACCTCAGCCTCATCCTCTGTAACATGGAGAGATACTCCTTACTTCTCTGAAGTATTGTAAGGATGAAAGGGCTATCTGTAAAATAGCACGGCTAATGGCTTGTGCCCCCACTGCTGCTATGACTACTGTTATTTTTATTCTTATTCTTTTTTTTTTTTTTTTTGCAACTTACAAATCACTTTCATAACCATTAACTCATTTTAATCTTCATGAGGGGCCGACTGAGCACGTATGGCTAGTCCCATTTTAGAGATGAAGAAACCAGGCTTCTAAAGGAGTAAGTGTTGAGCTCAAAGTCAGCTAATAAGTGACAGAGCCGGGACCCCAAACTAGATCCTGTGGCTCCTGCCCTCCCTACCGCACCGCCCCGTCGATGAACACGGGGGTTATTGGGGCAGGTGTGATATGGAGTCAGCTGGAAGAGTTGTTGCAGGAGAGATGTAGGATGAGTGGTAGTGGTCCACATGGCCAGAAGACCCAGCAAGGGGACCCTGTCACTGGTCCAGCATATGGAGAGGCTGCCAAGCCTGTTGGAGCCCCAGAGATGGGACAGGCCAGATGGGCTGAGCTTCCTGCTCAGGGGACCTTGAGACCAGAGAGCACTGGTCAAGAGATGGTCAGGGGCAGGGGCTCCTGAGACCATGTATGGAGTGACTGAGGCAGCCAGACTGAAAGACTACAGAGGAGCAACTTTCCAGGTGAGGTGAGGGAATGAGGGGGTGCTGTGTGGGAAACAGCCAGCTCCTCCCTCTAAACTCCTGAACCACCAGTTCAGGTTCAAGAGCTGGCCAGCACGAGGGGTAAAGCCCAGGTCCATTTATCTACCTGTGTAACCTTGAGCAGGTCACCTCACTTCTTTATATGTATGATCTCATCTGTAAAATGGGAATCAAGTTACGTGCCCTGCCTGCCTCATGGGTTTGTAACCAGCCTCAAATGAAGTTATGTCTACAGAAGTTCTTTATAGGCTCTGAAGTGCTAGCAGAGGAAGTTGCTGCATTTGCTTGTCCACAGTGAGAGCACGAATATCTGTGGCCACATCCCAAGTGGACCCAGCCAGGTCTCTGTCCCAGCCTCTGCCCCAGCCTGACAGGACCCTAAGGTTCCCAGTCTTAGCCCTCAGCCGCCCTACCAACCACACACCCGGGGGCCCGCCTTCTTCAGTCTTTTCTAGCTACTTCCATTTTTCATTCTGTCGGACACCATCTGCTTGGCCGTTTTTCTCTTCAGATATTATTAGAAATATCCAGAGTTGTAATTGTTTAATGGTTGGCATTTTGCCTGTTTCACGGGGGGCCCAGATTGAGCCCACCCCAGACTCATGCCCTGAGTCCAGCAGAATTGACCAGGGACAGCTGTGCAGTGGAGTCTGCTTGGCATTATAAAGAGCTCTCTCTCAGGTGCATTATTAGAAAAGAAGGGGGGAAAGATGGCCCCAGGCGTAATCCAATTCCATGTTCTCCATGGTGTTTTTGAACTGTTTAGCCCAGAGGCATGTAGCTCTTGGTGGGCTGGGAAGCTTCGTGAAAGAGAAGTCAAGATCAGAACCCAAGGTTCACAACACCTGGGGAACTCTTCTCCCCGGGCTCCCCATTTGAGTGATGCCTGGGTACTTTGGCCTCCCCAGATACCCCCATGAAGCCTGAATCTAGTTTATGTTCAGCTTCTTTCAAACCTAGATTCTCAACTTATTCAACTTTTGGAGAAGTGTGACTCCTTTCAGATAAGCCCCCATTCTCACCTTTACCTCAGCACACATCCTACACATATATTCACAGAAGTCTAGCCTTTGTCCTTTTATAGGTCTCTACCTTCCCAAACACCCTCACCCACAGGGTGTTGCTTCTGTCAGAACACTGGGGCCTCCCCTCTCGCCAGGCTAGGGCTTCTTTGTCTTCATGCCTAGCCTCCGGATACCTGCGAGGCCTGTGGGTTCCCCTCGTGGCCATTCTTCCAGAGGACCAAGCCAGTCAGTTCAGAGATGATCTCAGCCTAACCCAAGGGAGAGGTTAGACTGAGTGGTTTCTCAGACTCCTCTCAGAAATCTCAGGGAGAGAATCCAGGCAAGCAGAGTGGCTTGTCCGGTGTCCACGGACAGTTTCTGTTTCTTCTGAGGCCAGAACTAGAAAGTATCTTAGGAAGAAGCATTAGAGATTGAGGTGAGAAAGCCCACAGTGTGGACATGTACTCCTGAGACAGGCATTCGAGACCTCTGTGGTCTGATCCCACCCACAGCTACTCCTGTTCATTCCTGTCCCCCCCACAACCTCTGTCATACTGCCACTTCTTCCCCTTCAGATCCTGCCTAGTCTGATCTGTCATCATTTCCACTTCTTCTGAAGGCCTTCCCTGACCTCCCCAGCCACTTCCATGAAACCCAGAGACACAGATTATACCACACAGTGTGTAGTATGGATGATCTTTGCACCTCAGAACTGAAGACGCTTCCCTAAGACTGTCAACTCCTCCTCCATTGACTTGGTTTCCAGGCCTTGTCCTCCAACATATATCCCTTTGCTCATCTCCCCTCAGCTCTCTGAGGAGCAGACCATAGATGTTGTTCCATCTGCAGACCAACCTTGACATTGCACAGTGCTCTTACCCCTTCCTGCTTCTGAGTGCGTGTTTCCATTTATGCAACCCAAATTAATCCACTTTTTATAACCATATGTGACCAAAATAGAAGACAGGTTTAGCAATGCAACTCTACCATCTCCACCAGTCAGCTGGTAACCTACTAGTTGTTGTGACTTGGGCAGATATCTTTATCTCTTGTTTCAGTTTCCTGTTCAATCTGATGGAATTGAAAATAATATTTTCTACTCAGGGTTATCTGAATGGGTCTTGAGTAATAAAATGTTGGCGATTTTTCCATTGGGCCTAGGAGATAACATTTATTTAATCATTTATTAAATAAATAATTCTTCAGATGGTTCTGCCTCATTCTGCTCCTTACTCTTATACTTGGGTGATGCTTCTGAGCCTGGTTCTCCCACTCTGTGTGGCATGCAGAGCCCTTGATTATATATTTCCTCCTGGAGAGGAGAGGTCAGCGCTTACTGTAACAGAGCTGAGCCCCAAGAAACTTGGTACATGTCTGTTCCCCTCCCGCACCTCTGTCCATTGGAGGCCATGGTTGTGGAGGTGCTAGCAAGTGGCTCACCCTTCCTTGCCCTGAGCTCCACAGTACCCTTGACTGGCTTCCAGAAAGTGCATTTGGCTATATTTCCTAACAGCAGACCTTACTTCCCCCAAATGGGAAAGAGTTCAGAGCTCACACCCCAGTCCCCAAGGCCCTGCCATGGGCCTCTGCCTCTCCCATTTGCATAGGGGGAGGCTCAGCCGCCAACCAGTTGTGAGTAGATGGGTTACCAGCCGGAATCTAAAGTTCCTCTCCAATTCTCCTTCACCAGTCAGTCCCCCACCCCCTTCACCTCCATTCACCATCCACCAGCCTTTCAGTTTCCCTGGCAACGCTGAGTGCTCATCCTGGAAAACTTTATCCGAAATCTGCTCTGGGCAGCTTTCCAAATCCATGCTAACCTGATTAGGTGTCTCTAGGGGCCTTGCCAGCTAATCAGATTAGGCAGCACTAATGGTAGTGAGGACTTTGAGTGGGCGCAGAGCAGTAAAACATATTGTATACTTAGTGATAATTATCCTGCCTTTTGTGTCATTGATTTATCTGCCTCCCTCCCTGTCCTCCCGTCTTGTGTGTTTGGCCATAGCGATCCGGAGGAAGGAGAATGGCTGGTACGACGAAGAACACCCCCTGGTCTTCCTCTTCTTGGGATCATCTGGAATAGGTAACAGGGAGTAGATCAGCCTGTGGGGAAGAGAGCTGGGGGAGCCCCAGCTGCTATGGGCCAGAGTCACACGACCCTCTTCTAGTTCAACTCCAGTTCCCAAAACAACTGCCTTCGAATTACAGAGCCAGCAGAGGATCATCTGTCACGTTGAAACAGCTGGAATTATGCCTCTCCCTCTGGAAGCTGTGGTGCAGGGCCTGATTCACCAGGAGGGCTAGGCCCTTGGGGGCCTGTTAGTCCTGGTCCAGCCACTCTGCAACCCCAGACGCTGCCCTGTAGGAGTAGTTGAACTACCTCCACTGCCCAGGGCACCAGCCTTATCTAGTGTAGCCTGGGCCAGAACCCTCTAGGAAGCTAAAGAAAGCCACTGATGGTCAGCACAGTGTTAAGTGCATAGCAGAACTGGTTGCAGTGAAGTTGGTTGGGGATTTTTATAGCCAGTTGGGCTGGATTATCTGAAGTGTTCTCACCCTCTCACTCTCCACCCTCACAGTCCCACATCGCTGCCCTCCCATTGTCTTTATGGGGAATTACATGCATTTGTAGCTTCCTCTTCCCCCTCAGCATCTTCATGGATGCTGCCTCTGATGTAGGGTCCCAAAGGGTTACCATCACTTCACACTATACCATAGACCTTGAGCCATACTAGACAGGCAGTGACTTCCAAAGACTTGACCATCATACCAAATGGCCCTTCAGAGCCATCACTTTGGTATCGTCATCCTTTCTTTATGTTACAAAATAAAGCTGTAAAGCCAGGGAGGGGTGGCTTCTATCCTCTCCCAGCCTCTCTTTGGCCTTGTGGCTCCAGGGCCTAGCTTAGATGGCAGGACCATGGAAGTCCAGAGAGAGACAGTACAATGAGCCAGGGAGTCAAGGTGCTTCTAGGGAAAGCAAGGTTTGTGCTGGGATTCGAAGGACAAGATGGCTCTGGATTGTATGAGACAACCTCCCACTTTTAGATGCTACCATAGAGAAAAAGTTTCAGTCCCCACCAACAGAAAAATCAAGATACAATGCAGACTCTGATTCTGGTCCCAGATTTACCATCAGTTTTCCCTTGGTGACTTTGAGAGTCACCCTTTCTGTTCTGTTCCCTTCTATAACATGTATTATTTCCAGCATCCATGCATTTCTAATATTCTAATATTTCTAATATTCTTTCATTCCAGGAGATAGTCATCTCCTAACCCAATACTTCTCTTTTCCTTCTACTAGGAAAAACAGAACTGGCCAAGCAGACAGCTAAATATATGCACAAAGATGCCAAAAAGGTAAGGGCTGGAACTAGGCGCAATTGGCAGGCCATGGAGAGCTCGCAAAGTGTCCATCCCCTTGTTCAGACTCTGGCTTTCCGAGACCTGCTCAGTTTGACTTACTAAGGCTGACAAGAAATTGTTTCACACAGAGAAAAATGTCAGAGCAGTCCTTGGAGACTGTAGAAACATTTCAACTTAAAACCAGACATTTCTCTTCCTCCTAGCTTCCCAGTCTGGAGGCGTTGCAGGTTGCCCACAACCCTGGGTACCCTTGCCTAATTTCTGTGGAAAGCCTCCCTAGCTGAGGCAATAAGGAACTGCCTAGAACTCTGCCAGCAACAGAGTCCTGGCCAACTCCTGTCCTGTTGTGGCCTGGCTCCCCCTTCACCACCTCTCTGAGGGCCTGGCAGCCACAGAAAACAAGGTAGCTGAGGCTGTGTCCTCCTGAGCTGTGTCCATGGTCCCTTCTGCTGACTGTGCCAGTAGCTATGAGCTGCCTCACCCAAAGCCAGGGCAGACCCACTCGACAGGCAGGCAGGCAGGCAAGAAGCAGCACACGGCATGCTAATATGTTCCAACTGAAACGGCTTTTTTAGGCCAATTCATCAGGTTGGCAGCGATTGAAACAATTAGCACTCTGGAAAGGGCCATAAACTAGTGAGACTATTAGAGAAGATGTAGTTACGGGCAGGAACCACCTGATTAGGGATGAAGAATTCTGAGTGGTTTAATTTTAATACTGTCAGAAAGGTTAATATTTAATTACAAATTATAATCTCCTTATCCAAGCTGTCTTAATATGTCTTCATAAACAGTGGAAGTAGAAGGAAAGTATCTGCTGACTTGCTGGTGTAGAAAGGAGAAAGGGCTTGATAAAAGATGGACGATGCAAGTCTTTTTTCAGTTGGAGCATCTAAACGAGAGGCAGATTTCAACTTGTGAAGGGTGTCCTGAAAGCTGACGATGGCATCCTTCAGTGCATGCTTCACCCAGGAGACGGAAGTGCCTACCACCCTCTCCCCTTGGAGATAGTGGGCTGGGTGATCCAGGCTCTGGAGTCAGCCATTCCTTGGCGCAGGTTCTGCTGGCCCTAGGCATGTTGCTTTACCCCTCCAAGTTTCAGCTATTGCCTCAAATAAAGCTAATCAGTCCTGTGTCTAAGATTACTGTGAGCATCAAGTGAAATACTGTGAATCACAGCGAGCTCAGGCTCTAACACCCATCAAGTACCTGATCCCTTGTCTCATATTTATCCATCACTCCATCCTTTCACAGCACTCCCATCTACTGTCTTATTTGATTTTACAAGGAAAATAGCTTAAATGCCAAATTAGAACCACTTTTCAGATGAGAATACTGAGACCCTGCAACGTTAAGGGCTCCTATTAGGCGAAGAAGTAAAATGAGAATCCAGTCTGTCAGCTATTCTCTCAAAACTGTTCTCTGCTGCAAGAGAAGACTAGATTATAAACCTGTCCTTCTTGTCCTTGTGTCACATAGGGAGACGAGGGGCGTGAGAATATAATCATCCATATATTTTTAAATCAGAGTTGGTACTTTTATAAAACTCCTACTTTGACCAGCCCTGTGGATCAACTCATTACAACATCTGTGTTTAGCACGGACATTATCTGGCCATGTAACAGGCATGTTTGAAACATGCCTTTATAATCTGAGGGTTCTGAACTGTAAGCTTGTCTAACCAGGATACCTGATGTTGCCAGGATCCAAGGACTGATGTGTGGGGAGTGTCATCTACAGGCCCCAGTGTAAAGGAGGGCTCACTCAGTGAACAAGCACTGGCCTGGGAGTCAGGGACTTGAATTCAAGCTCTGGCTTTCTTGTACCTTAGTTTCCTCATTTGAAAAGAGTCACTGATACCTCCAGACTTGGCTACCTCACAAAGACTTGTTTGCACTTTTTTCTTGTTTCGGCAACACCACACAGCATATGGGATATTTGTTCTCTAACCAGGAATTGATCCCATGCCCCCCTGCAGTGGATATATGAAGTCTTAACCACTGGACTGCCAGAGAAATCCCTGTTTGCACATTTTTATAATTTCTTTATCAGACCTCCTATGAGTTTTTTGTTTTTGTTTTTCCTCTTATTAAACTCCACTGTTTTTCCCAAATTGAGCAGCTTTGTTAACTTCCATTATTAGAGTTAATAATCCTTGAGAAAAAAACCTTAACTGCATCCTGTGATTTCATCCTGAGATAGGGTGGTGGAGCTCTAAAGACCACAGTTATAGTATGATGAAGGGATCAAGAGCAGGGATCTGAGTTCAGCTCTAAACTACTCTGTGGAGTTGGCTGAGATCTCTGTTTACATCAGTTTCCTCATCTGTAAAATGGGTGCAATAATGGTACCTATCTCAGTGAATTATCATGAAGGTTAAGTGAGATAATGATGTAAAATGCTGTACACTATTCTTGGCACATTAGTAAGCAATCAATACATGTTGGATACCATTATTATTACTGGCTTCCTTGGTAGCTCAGACGGTAAAGCGTCTGACTGCAATGCTGGAGACCCGGGTTCGATCCCTGGGTCTGAAAGATCCCCTGGAGAAGGAAATGACAACCCACTCCAGTATTCTTGCCTGGAAAATCCCATGGACTTAGGAGCCTGGTAGGCTACAGTCCATGGGGTTGCAAAGAGTTCGACAGGACTGAGCAACTTCACTTTCACTTTCACTGTTGTTATTATTGTTGCCTCACTTCTAGATAACCCTAAGCTAAGATCATGTGAAACCAAAATTATTCCTGCTAAGAAAATCAAGCCCTGAGATTTGTTCAGAGTTATTTAGCAAATCAGTAGAAGAACTTAGTAACTTGACATAAGAGTAAGTAAGCACTGAAGTCTATACTCCCTCTTATCGTAGGACATTGATTGACACTGGTTCTGGGCACAAAACTCAGAACCCTTAAGATGAAGATGCCAAAAGCCCAGCTGATTGAGGGAGTGGGACATATGAAACAACAGAGTATAGAGGCTAAGAGCACAGACTTGGAGCCAGATTGTCTGTTTGAGACCCTGGGCAAATTACTTTAATCCGTGACAGTCTTCTCATCTATAAGGTGGGGATGGTAATAGTACTTATCTCTTAGACTTACTCATGTTCTAAGCCCTTTAGAACGTGGGTTCTAGCTTGCTTAGAACATTGCCAAACACATAGTAAGCACTCAGTGAGTCTCAGCTGTTATCAGATGCCCATCTCATGGCTTCCAGCCCATTGCTTCCAGCACTCCCAGCTTCCGCATGTCTCTCTTCCTACCCTCCCTGAAGCCTATGTCTCTCTTGGCCAAGCTGCCTGGGGCCCTGTGAAGATGCTTACTGGCTAATGCTTCATCCTTGATAGCAGTGATCACCCCACATGGCCTTAAGAATTTCTCCGGGGTCTTTCCCACCTCTTGGGTTAGGGCCTGTCCTCAGGCCTCTGGTGAAACAGGGAGAGGACGTAGGGTGAAGAAACAGCACCTCTAAAAGGGGAGGCAGCCTGGTCAAGGCCACAGACAGTGGAGAACTGGGGTTGGAAGCCGAGTCCAGGGCTCTTTCTGCCGCCCTATACCTCAGATACAGAGTGACAGGACAGAGAAAACTAGAATACTTCACAGACTGAATTTCTGACCAGCAGCTGAACTGCAGTATGGCCTGCATTTCAGATATAGCCATTAATACCTCCCTCTCAGGTCTTGGCACCCGCTGTTCCTCAGCTCTCAAGAGAAGTGTAGTCAGTGGGTGCCAGTAGGAGAGGAACCTGAGGAGTCTCTGGGGAACCCTTATCTGGGTGGAGAGACAGGGTACCTCTGAATCCCCTTATAACACCCTAAGTTATAGGGTGTTCATAAAACCCTTAGGTTCAAAAAACCTAAGCTCTTCATAAAAAGGAGAAGGCATTCTGCTTGTGTTAACTCGCAAATCCCACTCGAGACAGTATTCTATCCCTGGGCCTGATTATGGTAGGGCCTCACCCAGGAGGCCACCTCCCTTGGAAAGCACCCCTAGGCCCAACCGTGGAGAGAGAAGGGCTGCAAGCAGTGTTGTGGAGAGCACTTGAATGACGTGGAAACATGTAAATAAATCAGATTTATTAGTTTAAAAGAAAAGTAAACTAGGGTGTAGAGAAAAGGGAACCCTCCTTCATTGTTGGTGGGAATGTAAATTGGTGCAGCCACTCTAGAAAACAGTATGGTGATTCTTTTTTTTAAAAAAAGCTAGAGTTATATAATCCAGCAGTCCTACTCTTGGGCATATATCTGAAGATGATGAAAATTCTAATTCAAAAAGATACATGTACCCCAGTGTTCATAGCAGCAGTACTTACAATAGCCAGGACATGGTAACAACCTAAATGTCCATCAGTGGAGGAATGGATGGGGAGGGAGGTTGGAATATTATTAAGCCATCAAAAAGAATGAAATAATGCCATTTGCAGCAACATGGATAGACCTAGAAATTATCAAACTATATAAAGTAAGTCAGAGAAAGACAAAAATCATGTGATATCATTTATCTGTGCAGCCTAAAAAGTGATACAAATGACCTTATTTACACAATAGAAATAGATTCACAGGCAGAAAACAAACTTGTAGTTACCAAAGGGGAAATGGGGAGCAGATAAATTAACAGTTAATTAACAGATATACACTGCTGCTGCTGCTGCTAAGTCGCTTCAGTCGTGTCCAACTCTGTGCGACCCCGTAGACGGCAGCCCATCAGGCTTCCCCGTCCCTGGGATTCTCCAGGCAAGAACACTGGAGTGGGTTGCCATTTCCTTCTCAAATGCATGAAAGTGAAAAGTCAAAGTGAAGCCACTCAGTCGTGTCCGACTCTTCGTGACCCCATGGACAGTAACCCACCAGGCTCCTCCGTCCATGGGATTTTCCAGGCAAGAGTACTGGAGTGGGGTGCCATTGCCTTCTCCACAGATACACACTACTATGCATAAAAAAGATAAACAATAAGGACCTACTGTATAGCACAGGGAACCATATTCAATGTCTTGTAATAACCTGTAATGGACAAGAATCTGAAAAAGAATATATGTGTGTCTTTGTGTGTGGGTATAACTGAGTCACTTTGCTGTACCCTTGAAACTAACAGCTTTGCAAATCAACTATACTCTTTGAAAAATAGAAGAAAACTAAAGCAAAGGGACTTGTGCCTATGTAGACTTGCAGAGTGGAGGACACCATGGAGCTGTCTGGGTGTTTGTTGCTCCCCTCCATCTCATCATGGTCCACGCTGGTGGTGGCTGACTTTGTCTATGTCAGCCTGTCCCACTCCGGTGCTCCTAGAGGACAGAGACATACATAGCTCTAGTGCTCAGCACACACAGGACGCCTTCAGGAAATGTGTGATAAGTGGATGATGCGGTGATCAGGCCTAGTAGAAGCCTGGAAAAAAAAGACTTTCCAGGCCAGTTTAAGGGCAGGGACGTGACTTGGATTTATTAAGGTAGGGAGTGAGGGAATCATTTAGGGGATGAGTGGACAGAAAAGGAGACAAGGAGCCAGAAAACACTGTCATGAGAACGTGATAGAAGATCTTGGCTTGGTGTGGCTTGAAAGCCCAGAAGATATTTGAGATGCTCTCCTCCTCCGCCCTTCCCTCTGCCTTCCTACCTTCAAATGGACTCGTGCTTGTTTCCACACAGGGTTTCATCAGGCTAGACATGTCTGAGTTCCAGGAGCGGCATGAGGTGAGTGAGAGTCCTTGGGGAAGTCTGGTTTGGAAAGCCTGTCAACATGACTCTGCCTGGGTATTTTGATGTGACTTGTCATTCAAGCCTGAGATAATTACAGCAGCCTTGGAATTTGTCCTTTGGGGACATATGTACACAATGGGGTCCATCTGTTTTGCATAGGATTTGCTCTGAAGAATAAACATAGAAGAGATCCAACTGCTCTCCTATCACAGCAAGATTCCTTCCACCCCAAGAGATAACCTCACCTTGTTGAAACAGGCAGTCTTAACAGTATACAAAGCCAGCTTACCGTGCATGCCCCGTATTGGAAACTGAAAGGATGGAAAGGCCTGCCTAACTTAATTCTCTCCTTCCGCCAGGTAGCCAAGTTCATCGGGTCCCCACCAGGCTACATTGGCCACGAGGAGGGTGGCCAGCTGACCAAGAAGCTGAAGCAGTGCCCCAACGCCGTGGTGCTCTTTGATGAGGTAGACAAAGCCCACCCAGATGTGCTCACCATCATGCTGCAGCTGTTTGATGAGGTGAGTCATGGGGCTGGGTTTGGCTGGGGGACACCTGTAGGTATGAGGGGGCTATGAGCAGCAGGACCTGTGGATCCGGAGTCAGTCGTTCATCAAGTTCCTGCTTCTCAGTTAGCAGATGTGGCTTCACCCCTTCTCTGGACCAGGGCCCAGACTGGGCACTCTAGGAAAAACAAGCAGGGCCCAAAAGTTGAAATGTTGTGGCTGCCCAGGTCCCTTTTAAAGAGAGAATGGGGCAGAAGTGCCAGGAGAGAGTGAGACCTGAATTTTTAGTTCCAGCTCAGCTCCATCTCTAGGAACCTCATGTGAAAAACAGGGAGGCTGGATCCAGTAAGCTCCAAGAATCTCACTCAGACGGCTCCTGCTCCTTCCTTCCATCATCTTCACCAGTTCTTTAAAATGTTAGTAATGTTACTGCTGTCTGTGACCATTGCAGTGATGATGGAATGGTGGTGCCCTGGCTTATGGAGTGTTCTTCTTCTGAACAGCTCCCGGCTCATCACAAACGAGAACAGTCTCCCTCTCAACTGACCGAGTGAGCTCTAGATGAGAACAGCTTCCTTTTATTCAGCAGTCTATGCAGTAGGCTTGTGCTAAAGATGTTACAGACTTTATTGCTAATCATCACAATAGCCAGGCAAGGTAGTAACCTTTTATAACAGATGTAGAAACAAGTTCAAGAGGTTGTAAATGACTTGCACAAGGCCACAGAGCACAAGGCCAGAGGAGCCATAAATGGTCTCAAGATACATCTGGTCCCAGAGCCCAGGTCTCCCCGCTCTACCTCTCCTTATCTTGAGCAGGGGAGGGAGGGCTTACTGTCAGGGGAGGGGCTGACATCCACCTGTTCCAGGTGAGGCCTTCCTTCTGCTCCCATGCAGAGGCTGTGTTAGCCAGCACATGGGCAGACCGAGTCCAGCCCGCCTTTCCACTCAGCCCCATCCAGCCCTGGGAAAATGGAAAGGGGTTTGCTTCTCAAAATCTCACAGGTTCGCTGATGAGATACAGGAATGGATACCCCTGGACCAAATAGCACACCAGGTACCAAGCCAGCCAGAGCCAGATCCAAGTGTCCCCACAGCTGCCCACTCACTGGCTTCCCCTCCGAGCCCAGCATCCTTGGCTGCCCCAGTTTTATTGCCCTCCTCCTAGGCTCTTATCTGCTCCCTATCCTGAGAACTCCTACTGAGGAATGAAGGCCAGTCCTTCAAGGGTCACATATTCTGTTTCCAACACCTGTGCTCTGATACTCCCCCAACTCCATTCTAGACTGTTAATAGGATTCAGGTACACAGCTTATGGACGAGACCCAAACCTGCCCTATCAGGTAGAAAAGGGATGCGATCAAGTTGGCATTTTTGTACTTTATGTGCAAGGCACTGTTTTATGAACTCCTTTAATCTTCCCGATAACCATATGAAGATAGTCATTATTACTACCTCAGTGTGGCAAATGTAGAAACTGAGATACAGTGAGATAACTGATTCATCCATGGTCACACAGCTGGGAAGAGAAAATCGAGGGTTTGAACCCAGGCACTCCAGTTCCTAGAACCCACAGCTTAAATAATAACTCCCAGGTACCTAGTCTTTCCAGGCATTCTCAGAGCCCCCAGCACCAGGGGAAACACCCCGTCAACTAACTTAATTCAGTATGTTAGGGTTGGCAGTAGACACCTTGTGTGTAGGCACAGAGAGGCGTGAGGCAGCCTGCTTCATCCAGAGGACTGCAGCCTTTCAGTAATTGCCCGACTGCGAGGGAAGGTGAGAACAGAATGGTGGAGGTAGATGGGTGAGATAGACAGGGGCAGATTAGAATCTCAGGCAAAGGAGCGTGGATTTATTTGCTGGAGAGTAAGAAGCTTTCAAAGACTTGAGGCAAGGGAAAAGCATGATTGAATTTTCCTTTTATAAAGCTCCTGTAGGCAGCAGTGAGTAAATGGACTAGAAGGAAGAAGAGGGACCAGCGAGGAGACTGTTGAAGAGTCCTAGTGAGGGCTGGGGAGACGTGCTCTACAGCAGGGCCATTGGATGGAGAGAACTCCCAAGTGAGGAGACAGGGAGGTGACAAGGGTGACCAGTGGAAGTGTCTCTGGCCTGACCCATGGGTTCTGCCCCTATCAGAGGCAGGGAACACAGAGATGTGAGCAACAGATTGAGGAAGGTGAGGAGCTAAGGTTCAGAAGTGTTGAAAATGAAATACCTGGGATACAGCCAGATGGAGATGTCCAGGAAGTTGCTTGTCTGGAGTGCAAGAGAGGTCTGTGCTGGAATAGACTCAGGAGTGCTTCAGCACAGAAAGAGTCACAAGCCACAGGAATGGACGAGCGCTCTCACCTGGTGAGAGTCTGGTAAGCAGAGACGAGGCTTGCGACCTCTCCGCAAAGACCCAGAGGGAATTGCCAGAGAGTAGGAGGCAAATTAGAAGAGTGTGGTTTAGTGCAGGCAGGCAGAGGGGAAACAGGCAGAACAGACACAGCCCCTGCCTCAGTGCTCGGGAGTGAGGGGGAGACAGGCAGCAAAAAGCAGTTCAGCCACTGTGGTGAGTGCTGCCCTAGGATCAGTAGGACTAAGGGGCATAGAGACTCGCGCCCCCCACCCCAGATCCACCCATCCCAGATCCCCCAAGCTTAGGCCCAGAAAAGTGGGAGCCCTAGCAAAGCTGTCACCAAGCAGAGCTAATGCAGCTCACTTCCCAGTTGACCCCAGACCTACAGCACAGGGCACAAGTCCCAGGAAGCCCACTCTCTGTGCCTCCCTTCGAGGACAGAAATGGGGGGCCAGTGGGGAAGCAGCCCCTGTGACCCTGCAGTGAGCATTCACACCTCACCCGCATGCGTGCACTCCAGTTGGGAGGCGGGTCAGCCACAGCTCCCTCTTTGGGACACATTTTATTGCCAAGGACTCTGAGGAGGAGGCACAAACACTGAAAGTCACCCTTGGGCCAGTCATGCACTGCACCTGCTCCCCTGGCCCGCCAGGGACCCATCCCCAGGCCCCGTTATGAGCAGAGCTTTGATCTCTCAGAACGGAATGGCCGCGGGTTATTGCTCTGGCCAGTATAGCCGTGTGTGCACTCAGTCCTCAGGGACGAGCACTGTGAACACAGCGGGGTCATCCACGCACACGCAGACCTGGTCCCCAAAACTAGAACTGCCCTCAGTGGATCTGTCGTGTCGTAACTCGTAGGCAGGGGGTGAAGTGGGGAGCTAATGGCCAAGCTCAGGGACATCTGCTTGTACCCTTCCTTCTCCTCTTCCCACTCAAGGCTGGGACGGGGGAATGACCACGACTGGATCTCAAGGTCCCCTTTGAATAGACGCCCTTGGAGCTAACACTTCCTGAGAGGCCTGTGCCACGGGCCAGCGTAAAGTGAGGCAGAAGAGCACTTGGTACCATGCCCAGTACACAGTAGGTGCTCAGTTAATGCACATGCCTTTCTTCTTTTACCTCTGAGAGCTAGGGCTAGTCTGCCTTTGCATCTGCTTTAGAAGCAAGGGCTGACCGTGAGTGAGGCCCTCGCAGCCAGGGAAAGGAACATACTTAAGAAGGAATGGTTGCCTGAGGCTGGGGTAGGGCCCCGCATCACTGGCCTGGGGCAGGGCCCCTCAGGCTGTCAGTGACCTCTCCCTGGAGCCATGCTCTCAGAATTGGCAGGAGCTATGCTTTGTCTGCAGCCCCAGTGAATTCCTAAGAAGGTCTACCTCTCCCCACACCTGACCCAGTAGCTTAGCTTCTCTCCAGTCAGGATCAAAGGATGCAAACTGAATTTAGAAGAACTCTGAGAAGTTTTTATTTAGGAAAGAAAATTTCACAAAGCCTCCTTTATCCCACATTGTTGGTATGGCCCCAGGAGCCTGGTGTACAGTGAAAGACAGGGGTGCTGGGGTGAGCCTGTTCAGTAGAGTCTCAGCTGGACTGTGTTCCAGCTCTGAGACCTTGTACAAACTAAGCTCTTGGAGCCTTAGTTTCTTTGTAGGGGTGGTGAGGATTCAAACAGTCTGCAAGCAAGTGCTGAGGGCTGCTCTATGCCAGGCACTGTTCTAAGACCCAGTGAGAACAAGACCCAGCCCCTGCCCTCACAGAGGTACCGAGTAGGGCCCTGGGGGTGGCTGTGGGTGCCCATCACAGCAGACTCCACCAGTTCCTCTCAGCAGGGCATTGATTATTGCTTTTATATGTCATTGTTGTTCTTTAGTTGCTAAGTCGTGTCCAACACTTTGGCAACCCTGTGGACTGTGGCCCACCAGGCTCCTCTGTCCATGGGATTTCCCAGGCAAGAATACTCGAGTGGGTTGCCATTTTCTTTCCAAGGAATCTTCCCAACCCAGATCAAACTCACATCTCCTGTGTTGGCAGGTGGATTCTTTACCACTGAGCCACTAGGAAAGCCCCTGTGCTTCTTTACAAATGACTGCAAAGTGCTGTTGTACCATGAGAGCCTTGAGGTTTGCTGAGTGGGCGGAGTTCCTCGCTCTTAAGCTGAACGGCCCCGGACAACTACACTTTTCTAGTTCTTCTGTCTCTTCCCTTTATTGTTGCCCCTTTTCTCTTTCCTTGGTGCATTTGCGTCTAGTAAAGATGCTTTCTTCTGTGTCACTTCTAGAAAAAAACGAAAGATTCCAAGGCAACTTCCCATGTTGATTAAAGGAAGAACATTATTTTTTATCTTAGGCCAGAGGATGGCTCTGAAGATGCAGAGATGATACCTGTTTCAGTTCATTTATCTGGTCTGCACAGTGGCCCTGTAGAATACGCTGTGACCTCCTATAGCAGCCTGGCCTTCCCTTTATCATAATGCCTAACCCACTGAATTCTAACTGCTTGTTTCCTGGCCTCACTCCTCTAGACTGGAGCTGTCAGGCTCAGTGAGTCCCCAGTGCCCCAACACAGAGCTCCACCCACAGCAGGCCTCCAGGAGAGTGTGTTGGATGGCTGCTTATACAGTCAGACTGGCTTCTGGGTGCCCTGAGAGATGCCAGGCAGCAGATGCAGTCTCAGCTGGTGGCTCTCCCAGCAGGTGAGCACTGAAACCAAGGTGTGAGAACAGTGCTCAGACACCCCAGAGGAGGGAGCGCTAACTGCCAGGGGGAGAGGGTTCTGGAGAGACCTCCTGGAAGCGGTGCCCGGCCTTACCACTCCCTGACCACGCAGTTGCTATTCCTTCCCAGGGCCGGCTGACAGATGGAAAAGGCAAGACCATCGACTGCAAGGACGCCATCTTCATCATGACCTCAAACGTGGCCAGTGACGAGATAGCACAGCATGCGCTGCAGCTGAGGCAGGAAGCTTTGGAGATGAGCCGTAACCGGATTGCCGAGAACCTTGGTATGGCACGTGGCCCACGTTTTCTTGGCAAACAGTCAAGTGACACGGCTGCCACGCTGCTCCGGGGGAAGGATGGAATCGGGGTCCCAGGGTCAGATGAAGGTCGTGGCTGGCATCTCTCCCTCACTGGCCCTGACTAGATACCAAGCACCCAACTAGATAGTGGAGGGAGGCCAACAAACAGTGCCCCTACTTCCTCAAGAAAGCCCCAGGCCTCTCGGGTAACAGGAGGGCTCCAGACAGAGGCAGGGACAGAGCCACCCCAAGGTGTGGGGCCAGGAGGAGGGCCAGGGTCTCAGGGGACTAAAGAGATGTGCACTTAACAGGGAGGGACACTTTGGTGCAGCAAGGGGCTGGCAGATCAGAAACCTGGAGGTGGGCACGGGTGGGCCCTGGAAAGTGCTGGAAAGGGGAGTGTGTCAGGGTGGACACTGCTTCTATCAGCCTTCTGTCTAGGATTGAACTCTCCAGCCCCCTTCTTACAACTCAGGACTCAAGTCTCAGTCCTGACTCTTCTCCTCTCCCCTCCGCTCCTTCATGTAATTCCTACTGCACATGAGCACTGGAAGGGCCTGGGAAGTATGCAGTCCAGTCCTCTGATTGTGCAGGTGATGAGAAGGCTGAAGCCCAGAGGGCACAAGATGTTGACCAGGATCATACAGACTGTCAGGGGCAAGAGCAGGCTCTTGTCATGGAGCCAAGGTGCAGCACAGCTCCCAAAGGTCCCAGGTGTAGGGAGCAGGCAGTTTATGTTTCTGTCTCCACAGGGGACGTCCAGATCAGTGACAAGATCACCATCTCAAAGAACTTCAAGGAAAACGTGATTCGCCCCATCCTAAAAGTAAGAGTTCCTTGTCCTTCCCGCTGGAGCCTCGAGTTGGAGGGGATCACCTTAGCCATCGTGAAGATGTGGAAGCCCTCCCATCCATATCTTCCCCAGTAGGGTCCACTAATTCCGTTACCCACTCTGGGTCACTAAGCTCACATCCCTAACCTGGCCCTGCAGGCTCACTTCCGGAGAGATGAGTTTCTGGGACGAATCAATGAGATCGTCTACTTCCTCCCCTTCTGCCACTCGGAGCTCATCCAGCTCGTCAACAAGGAGTTGAATTTCTGGGCCAAAAGAGTAAGAGCAGGGACTGCCCATGGGTGGGGGCGGAACATCTAGAAAGCCCTGGGCCACATGCAGACATGCTGCTGTCTGACCTGTCCCAGGCTAAGCAAAGGCACAACATCACTCTGCTCTGGGACCGTGAGGTGGCAGACGTGTTGGTCGAAGGCTACAATGTGCACTATGGCGCCCGCTCCATCAAGCATGAGGTGAGTCCTGAGAGGACCTCCACACCTCCCTCTCTGTTGCTCCTAGACCCATTCGCTGGGCTCCCAGCCTGGGGTTGTCCTTACCCAGAGCAGATGCCCCTTCAGAACCAAAAACAATATAATCAAGTAAAACCCCTGTCCAAGAGGGGAAATGAGTTTGAACTCCTACCAGCGTCAGGGAACTGGGGCTAGGAACCTCAGAAACTGACTACTGACTTGTTAGTACTATCCTGCAAGCTCATGTTGTTAGCCCTTTGCAGATGAAAAAACTGAAGCTTTGAGTAAGTTCTTGCCCAGGCAGCAAGTAACAGAGCTGGGCCTCCAGGCTTTGGCAGTGACGACAGCTTCCCCTACCGCCTGCAGGTGGAGCGCCGAGTGGTGAACCAGCTGGCGGCTGCCTATGAGCAGGACCTGCTGCCGGGGGGCTGCACCCTGCGCATCACTGTGGAGGACTCGGACAAGCAGCTGCTCAGGAGTCCTGAACTGTCCTCATCCCAGGCCGAGAGGCGTCCCCCCAAGCTGCGGCTGGAGATCATCGATAAGGACAGCAAGACCCACAAATTGGACATCCAGGCACCACTCCACCCTGAGAAGGTGTGCCACACCCTCTAGCGTCTACCTACCTGCCCATACGTGCCCTCAACACCTAATAAAGCCCCCTTGGCTGTGGCATGGTGACCGACCTACCTTCCCCTCCTGCTTCTCACCCCTCTGCATCTAGCCTAAGGCCTGTTACCTCCTCACAGCCCCTGGAAGATGCCTTCTCAGCCCCACCCTAGCCCCTTCATTGTGGGGCCCACATGTGCTCCTAGGTCTCTGGGAGGGGAGCTGCTCCTCTGTCTGCTTTATGGCAGGGAGAAGAGGGAGTTCCCTCATCCCTGTCCTTCAGCGTGATCCTCATGTCCCAGAGCCTCTGGAACTTTATCATGTTTTCTGGAAGCTCAGAAGTATGGCAGCTGAGAACAGATCTGGCTGGAAGAAGACAGGGACCAGGCTGTGACCTGCTACCCTCTGCTGGCTCTCATGCTACTGAGTCCCCAGAATGTCTCCACAGGGAGCAGAGAAGTCAGAGGCCCAGACACAGAGCTTCTGCATTTAAGCCATTGCTTCCTCTTTCCCATGCCCTAGAATTCCAAGGGGAAGGGACTCTCGGAACCCTTCCCCCTTCCACTGCTCTGTCGTAGCTACTATTCCTCCCTGCCCCACGTTCAGGGGTCAGACCAGACCACGTCTCTCCAGCCTTGGAACTAGGCCAGCATTGGGCATCTTTAGGAAGAAGGCTGGGTACTACCCTACCCTACACGGGGCCTGGACAGAAGCACCAAATGACCAAGCAAGCTTAACTCTGCAGGGCCTCTTGCAGGAGACCAACAACATAGACAGTGGAGAACTGTAAGGGGAGGGATCCTTGGGTTGGGCTGTACCCAGATGGCCATGGAGTCTGCCTCAGCCCCATCTATACTGTGGTCCTAGCTAAGTGAACATGGGATAGACAGCTCCCTCATGCAGTCTGCATGCTAGTCACTAAGCAGAGGACTGCACACCATCCCCCAAGGCTTTCCACACACCAGGCGTGTTCGGCCTCAGCTTAATTAGCAGGGCACAGCAAGGCTTGGTACGTACATCCTTGGGAACCATCTGCAGTAGCCACCATTGAGGACCATGCCATCAGCCTCCCCTGAAGGGCCACTTTGGAAACCCTCCTTTGGTGTCAGAAAGTCTCTTCCAGGAAGCAGAAAATGGGGACAGGAATCACAGTCCCCCGAGTGGTGGAGGAATATCATGACACGGCGGGTGGGGGGCAGCCGGAAGCTGGAACATGGGCTCCAGCAGATGCTGCAACAGGCACCATCCAGCCCCTCAAGGAGCTGTCTGCCGCTTTGTACCTCAGTGACTGCCACTCTTTGTTTATTTATTAGTAGCAGTTTTTTTTGTTGTTGTTTTACTGCTTGTTCTGAAATAATTTTAGACTTACAGGAAATTACCACACAATAGTAGAATTCCATGCACCCTTCATCAACCATCTGTTAAAAATTATTAAATTATAATTATTAAAACCAGGAAATTAACAAGATATGGTACTACTAGCTCATCTCTAGGCACTCAGATTTTGCCGTTTTTCCCACTGATGTCCTTTTCCTGGTCCAGAATCCAGTCGAGGATCCCGTGTTGCGTCTTGTTGCGTTTCCTTTATCTCCTTCAACCTGTGACAGTTCCTCCATCCTTCTTTGCATTTTATGATCTTGACACTTTTGAAACCTCCAGGTCAGTTAAATTTGTAGAGTGTCCCTTAATCTGAGTTTGTCTGCTGTTTTCACATGCTAGATTGAGGGTCTCCATTTTGGGCAAGACTAGCCCTCAAGTGATGCTGTGCCCATCCTTATAACTCAGAGCAGGTGATACCTGCTGAGGTTGTGTATACCAGTTCTCCACTGTAAGATTACTAATTTTCTCTTTGAAATGAATAAGAATCTCATGGAAAGATAGAAACTGTACAGATGTCTTATTTATCCATAGAATTTTGCCCGTTGATTTTAGCATCCATCATGTAAATGTAAACGCGTTAGTCACTCAGTCATGTCCAACTCTTTGTGACCCCATGGACTGTAGCCTGCCAGGCTCCTATGTCCTTGGGATTCTCCAAGCAAGAATACTGGAGTGGGTTGCCATTTCCTTCTCCAGGGGATTTTCCCAACCGGCTCTTGCTTTTAACAAACATTAATATTATATTTGCCTAATGATGACATTGTTTTCTTATTCCATCTATATGTATTAATTGGTATTCTTCTGTAAGGAACAGCTGTCTGTTTTCTCCCATTTATTTATTCAATAATTTACCTATAAGTAAAAACTAATGAATACTTGTTTTAGTCTATGGGTTGTAGCCTACTAATAGTACTAATAGAATTTATTTCATTGCTCATATGGCCTAGATTTGGCCATTGGGAGCTCTTGAGTTGGCTCCTGTGTTGTTTCAATGTTGCCCCATCATTTTTTTAGTATTACCTTATTTTCTGGCACCACAAGGTGTTCCAAGGTTACTTACACTTTTCTTGTCCCAGCCCTGACTTCAGCCATTTCTCTAAGCAACTCCTGATGCCTCTTATTTGAGAATGGTACTTAGAAACCAAGGTGGTATATTCATTGCTCCTGGAGTATCATTGCTTCTAGGCCTTTTCAGCACACAAAGCTAGGAAATAAATATATGTGTATATGTTAACACATGTGTCACACACAGCTGAATTTATTACTAATCTGTCCATCTGTATATTATTAAAAACCATGAGTCCATATTGATGCCTACAAGTCTAACCCCACACCACAGGGCTTGCCGTTATTATTAGCACTTTACGATTCATTCTCTGCTTCTTCCTCTCCTGCTATTTCTGTTTCTTCTCTCATTCTGTTTTCTGTTCAGACTCCCATAGAGGCTCTAATTAAGTCAGTCAGTGACCATCCTGTGTAGAGCACTCCTGTTGGATAAAGTTCTTATGCCCAGCTGTCCGTCTCTTGGTTCAGTCAGCTGTGGCCAGGACCAGCAGACATACAACTGAAAACCAGATAGCTTTTATACAGGAAAACCCAATGACTACCTTTCTGAGAAGAGAATAAGGGACAGAGTAGACCTCCGATTCTAAGAAGCTTGAATATCACTTCTAGAGACTCAGCTGGGCCTTGTAGGTGGTGTTGGACGCCTGCCTTATACTTTCACAGCATCCTCGACAGGACTTAGCTCAGTTGCATTACTTGTTCTGTGTTTGCCTTTGTCATTAGAGTGTAAGATCCACGAGGGCAGATACCCAGTTCTACTGACTGTCCTGTTCATAGAAGCTGGCACAGAGCCTTCACATGATGGCTGCTCCAGGTGTTTGGATGGATGGGTAGGCCCTGCAGCAAGCACGGATCTTCACAGTGAGGCCCAGGACACAACAGTATCCTATGTTCGTGGAGCGAACATTTGTCATGTGCTTGTGGCCAGGCAGCAGAACTTGAGAGGAGAGGGCAAAGTAAGACCCCAGACACCTTACTGAGTATCTAGAAATACATGAGGCTGGACTTGGAAGTAAAATACCTTCATTGTTCAAAAGGAAAAATTCAAAGGTGCTTAGTGATTGTTTTAGGAATTTAGAAAAAAAAAAACATTTAAACCATAGGAGAAAAGATAAAACCTGAAGTTAAGTAGAAATGCAAAAAAAAAAAAAAAAAAAGGATCAGTAGAAAATGATTCTTTTTGAAAACACCAATAAAATAGATTTTCTCAGTCTGATAAAGGGGAAAAGTGGAGGGGGACAACATCAGACATAATCATATATATGGAAGAGTTTTAAATAATTTTAAGGTAAGTCTTGTGGCCACAATTTTGAAAACAGAGCAGATAGATCATTTCCTAGCAAATACTAACCCAAGATATAGTTTGAATAAGCCAATTAATTACCAAAAGAAGAAATTGGAAAAGTGATTGCAATTTTACCCTTTTAAAAGATTCCTCTTTAAACTTTTTATTTAAAATTTATATGGAAAAGTATACAAATCACAGTTATGCAATTCAGTGAATTATCACAAAGTTAATAACACTAGCCATAACCCAACCCAAAAAATATATCAGTGTGATTTTTAATTACTGTATAAACTGCTTCAGATCATTGGAAAAGATTAAAAGATGCTCAGTTGATTTTTAAAGTGCAGTGTAGTATTAATACTCAAACCCGATAAACTGCCAAAAAAGAATGCCATAGTGTAATCTCATCTATGACTATAGGTGTAAAAATTCCAAATAAAATTAAGTTGAACTTTATAACATGATTACATAAGGTTTATTTTAACATTATTAACATTATTACATAAGGTAATACAAGCTTCTATATCAGGAAATATTACTAATATATTAATCTCAAGAACATGAATATTATTTAAATGTCTGTAGATTAACATTTTCTTATTTTGATAATATTTCTTATGAAGATATCCTTGTTTTTAGAAAATACACATTGAAATATTTAAAGATAAAGACAATTGGCAAATGTTTCAAGAAACTAAATTATATACATACACATATGTATGTATACAAGTGTGTGTGCTAAGTCGTTCAGTCGTGTTCAGCTCTTTGTGACCCCCTGCCAGGCTCTTCCATCCATGGAATTTTCCAGGCAAGAATACTAGAATGGGTTGCCACTCCCTTCACCAGGGGATCTTCCTGACCCAAGGATCAAACCCGAGTGTCCTGCATGGGCAGCCAGATTCTTTACCACAGAGCCACCTACACTCATAAAAAAAAATACAGAGCAATTAAACACAAGTATTCTCACTGAGGAAATCAGTGAAGGGTATACAGGAATTCTTTGTATTGTTTCTGCAGCTTTTCTATAAGTCTAAAATTATTTCAGAATGAAATTTTTTAAATGAGAAACATTTAATCAGTATGTACTGAAAAAGCATTTGACAGAATTTTACAGCTTTAAGTGTGATTTGATAAACCTCCAAGTAAAAGGAAAAGAAACTGTTCATCAAAAACCAATAGTAAATATTAAAGTCTGAAATAACAGTCAACATTGATTTGAAAATTCAGTTGAAAATAATTAGGCAATAAAAGTGAATAATTGGTATATGTATTGGAAAATAATAAATTGTTTTGCTGATATGTGACTGTGTGTTTAGGAAATCTAAGAGGCTCTAAGTAAAACCTATTAGCATTAATGTGGAAATTTGGTAAGTGTCTGAATAAAAGATAAATGTACAAAAATCAATAGCTTTTTTCTATTCCAGCAATAATCAACTAGAAACAACAACAAAAGTATTCCATTAACAGTTGAAATAAATAGGTATATGTATTTGCTCACATATACATAAAGTAACTCTGGAAGAGAGAATAATTGGGTAGAGAGGAAACAGCAATGGAAGGGTAAATTAACTATTTTTTATAATTTTAAATTGAATTTTGAACCTTATTAATGTATTACCTGTTCACAATTATAAAATACTAAGAATAAATTTAACAAAAAAGGAAAATCATATTGAAGGGCATAGCACATGATCTGACAAATGAAAAGATATTGTTCTTGGAAAGAACCTATATAATTGATATACTAGATGTCCATCAGCAGATGAATGGATAAGAAAGCTGGGGTACATATACACAATGGAGTATTACTCAGCCATTAAAAAGAATACATTTGAATCACTTCTAATGAGGTGGATGAAACTGGAGCCGATTATACAGAGTGAAGTAAGCCAGAAAAAAACACCAATACAGTATACTAACGCATATATATGGAATTTAGAAAGATGGTAATGATAACCCTGTATGCAAGACAGCAAAAGAGACACAGATGTATAGAACAGTCTTTTGGACTCTGTGGGAGAGGGAGAGGGTGGGATGATTTGGGAGAATGGCATTGAAACATGTATAATATCATGTCAGAAACGTATCACCAGTCCACGTTTGATGCATGATACAGGATGCTTGGGGCTGGTGCACTGGGATGACCCAGAGGGATGGTATGGGGAGGGAGGTGGGAGGGGGGTTCAGGATTGGGAACACTTGTACGCCCGTGGCAGATTCATGTTGATGTATGGCAAAACCAATACAATATTGTAAAGTAATTAGCCTCCAATTAAATTTAAATTTTAAAAAATTTTCATAAAAAAATAATATACAATTCAGAACTACTGTTTTCTGGGTCTAGGAGATACAAGTAGTAGCCTATCAGTTACTTCAGTTCCACCTGGAGAGTGTGCAAACTAGAGGATAAGTAAATGTAACTACTATCACTGTATACCCTAAATAGAATCATAAGAGAATGGAAAGAGACGCGTCGGTATCTGTTTCTGGACTGCACAGACTATGTGACTCTGGAGAAAAGGAGAAAGTGGTGGGAAATGCTAGAGAGGCAAGTATCCTGACTTCACAGTGCTTTGAATGCCATACTAAGGGAATGAAACAGCCATATTGGTATTTTTAAAAGAACTTTTTCATTGCAGTATGCAGAATGTTTTGGGGTGACTTCTAACCAACAGACTAGTCCCAGGCAAACTTCCTTCCCATATCAAGTATAGAAATATTGAATATTATGTAGCCAAAAAAATGTTTGACACACAGCTGAACTTGAAACTGAAAATGGGAAGTCCCAATGTGCCAGAAATGAACGGAAACCCAAAAGTCAGAGGATGTGTGAGAGTCAAGGTCAAAGAGTTTATCGAGACTGGGGACCCACCTATTGGCTGAGTGCTGGGCCATCACCACTGAAACAGGAGTCTCAAAGGACCACTTCCTTGTGAAATGAAGACCAGAAAAACACTGTTCCTTAACCTGGGGATCAGTAGGGAAATACAAGAAAGTCTCACATCACTCAGGGTTACAGGTAGAAAGACTCCTCTACAAACAAATATATTTGCCATTTGTGAGAATGTGGTCCAAATTCACAGTACCCAAGTGTTACTAGAATGTCAAGATGAAAAATTAACAAAAAGCCGGTCCTGGGCTATAGAATCCCTTGGAAGCAAAGACAAAACTGTTCAGTAAGGATATTCTTGTAACCAAGTTTTCACAAAGGAACCTTTGGGAAAACAAGTCCAGTTGAAATGAGCATACAGGGAAAACACCCTCAAACAAAGGAGGAGAAGAGAAAGGGAAAAAAAAAAAAAAAAAAGGCAAACCACCACGAAGGAGAAGAAACTTAACAGATGCCACCAGTAGAAGAATCTGCACTCCAAGAATTGTAACAGATGAATCTGAATTTAAAAGAAGTATGTGTAAAATGTTTAGAGAAAATAAAAGGGGAAAAAATGTTCAGAGAAGTAAGGGGAAGATTAGAAACTATAAGGCAAAAAAGGAGGGTATGGTGAACTTGAAAAAAGAACCTTCATTCTAGGTGGTTTTCTCAGATTTATTTCCGTGTTTTTCACCCCCAACAATTTTCTCTATTAGTGATTTTTGGGCTCCAGAATCACTGCAGATGGTGACTGCAGCCATGAAATTAAGACGCTTACTCCTTGGAAGGAAAGTTATGACCAGCCTAGATAGCATATAAAAAAACAGACATTTCTTTGTCAGCAAAGGTCTGTCTAGTCAAGGCTATGGTTTTTCCAATAGTCATGTATGGATGTGAGAGTTGGACTGTAAAGAAAGCTGAGCACAGAAGAATTGATGCTTTTGAACTGTGGTGTTGGAGAAGACTCTTGAGAGTCCCTTGGACTGCAAGGAGATCCAACCAGTCCATCCTAAAGGAAATCAGTCCTGGGTGTTCATTGGAAGGACTGATGTTGAATCTGAAACTCCCAGTATTTTGGCCCCCTGATGCGAAGAACTGACTCATTTGAAAAGACCCTGATGTTGGGAAAGATTGAAGGCAGGAGAAGGGGATGACAGAGGATGAGATGGCTGGATGGCATCACCAACTCAATGGGCATGAGTTTGGGTAAACTCCGGGAGTTGGTAATGGCCAGGGAGGCCTGCTGTGCTGCGGTTTGTGGGTTTGCAAAGAGTCAGACACGATTGAGCGACTGAACTGACTGTGTGATCCTAATTGATTTAGATATGAAATAACAGAACCATTAAGTACTGAATCTCTAAAGATTTGGGTCACCTGCTGGGCTCTAAGGAACTGACCTGGGACAGGGGGAACACCCCTTCAGTGTGGGGTAAGAGGGCAGATACCAGTGTGTCACCTCTAGGGCCATGATCAGAAATAAGGAACGCACCCTCCATCATAATCCTGGAACTGTTTGCCCACCATCCTCCAAGAGTCATTCCAGTCCAACCCCAGTATGCCTCACAGGTTTATCACAGTAATTTCAAGAGGTATGAACCTCAGCGGTCATCTGTACCATCACCTCATCACATAGTGTTCCCTTGCCCAACGCTTCCCTGTGCCCCCCCAGCTCTTCCTTCAATCAATAACATTTTTTTATATAAGCATTTTGTTGGAATGTTTGTGCCATCTCTTCACCATTTTGTCATCATTTTTACTGAAGTATAGTTGATTTACAATATTGTATTAGTTTCAGGTGAACAGCAAAGTGATCTGTTTATACCTGTGTGTACTTTTTTTCCCCAATTCTTTTCATTATAGTTTATTACAGGATATTGAATATAGTTCCCTGTGCTATACAGTAAATCCTTGTTGTTTATTTTATACATGGTAATTTGCATTTGTTAATCCCATACTCCCAATTTATCCATTCCCATGCTTCCACTTTGGTAATCATAAGTTGTTTTCTATGTTTGTGAGTCTGTTTTTATTCTGTAAATAAGTTCATTTGTACTTCTTATACTCCACATATGAGTGGTATAATATTTATCTCTGCCTGACTTACTTCACTTAGTAAGGTAATCTGTAGGTCCATCCATGTTACTGCGAATGACATCACTTCATTCTTTTTTATGGCCAAGTAATATCCTAAAAAGCCTCTTGATGAAAGTGAAAGAGGAGAGTGAAAAAGTTGGCTTAAAGCTCAACATTCAGAAAACAAAGATCATGGCATCTGGTCCCATCACTTCATGGGAAATAGATGGGGAAACAGTGGAAACTGTGGCAGACTTTATTTTTGGAGGCTCCAAAATCACTGCAGATGGTGATTGCAGCCATGAAATTAAAAGATGCTTACTCCTTGGAAGGAAAGTTATGACTAGCCTAGATAGCATGTTCAAAATCAGAGACATTACTTTGCCAAAAAAGGTCCATCTACTCAAGGCTGTGGTTTTTCCAGTGGTCATGTATGGATGTGAGAGTCAGACTGTGAAGAAGGCTGAGCGCCGAAGAACTGATGCTTTTGAACTGTAGTGTTGGAGAAGACTCTTGAGAGTCCCTTGGACTGCAAGGAGATCCAACCAGTCCAGTCTAAAGGAGATCGGTCCTGGGCGTTCTTTGGAAGGACTGATGCTAAAGCTGAAACTCCAATACTTTGGCCACCTCATGAGAAGGATTGATTCATTGGAAAAGACTCTGATGCTGGGAGGGATTGGGGGCAGGAGGAGAAGGGGACGACAGAGGATGAGATGGCTGGATGGCATCACCGACTCAATGGACATGAGTTTGAGTGAACTCCGGGAGTTGGTGATGGACAGGGAGGCCTGGCGTGCTGCAATTCATGGGGTCACAGAGTCGGCCATGACTGAGCGACTGAACTGAACTGAATATTCAGTTGTATTTATATACCACATCTTCTTTGTCCATATCTCTGTTGATGGGCACTAAGGTTTCTTCCATGTCTTGCCTATTGTAGACAGTGCTGCTATGAACATTGGGGTGAGTATATCTTTTGAAATTAGAGTATGTCTTTTTCAGATGTATGGCCAAGAGTGGGATTGCTGGATCATATGGTAGTTCTATTTTTAGTTTTTTAAGAACCCTCCATACTGCCTCCTTAGTGGCAGTATCAATTTACATGCCCACTAACAGTATAGAAGGGTTCCCGTTCTAATAATTAGCAGTGTGGAGCACCTTGCCATGTGCCTGTTGGCCATCTGTATGTCTTCTTTGGAGAAATGTCTGTCTGGATCTTCTGCCCATCTGCCCATTATTTTTTTATGATTTGTGTGTGTGTGTGTGTGTGTGTGTGTGTGATTGAGTTGTAGGAGCTGTTTGTATAGTTTGGAAATTAAGCCCTTGTCTGTCACATTATTTGCAAATACCTTCTGCCAGTCCATAGGTTGTCTTTTCATTTTGTTTATGGTTTCCTTTGCTGTGCAAAAGCTAATAAGTTTGATTAAGTCTGATTTGTTTATTTTTGCTTTTATTTCTATTGCCTGGGAGACTGACCTAAGAAAACATTGCTGTGATTTCTGTCAGAGAATGTTTTTCACCCTGACTGTCCCCTGAAGATATTGTTTACTCTGGCTGTCCCTTAAGACGCTTCTTCCCCTGTAGCCCTCATAGACAGAAGCTGCTTTTATCATCAGACGCAGCAAGTGAGCCCCCACTGCTTCTCTGTGATTATTGCCCATCCTTCCTCCTAGCTTTTTTTAATTCAGCAGGTGACTATTCCAGCCCTTCTGTCATTGCCCTGTCTACTGATCTCTCAACAACTGTGCCTCATACAAGGAAGATCTTAGGCCCCATATCACTTTCTCCCTTCCTCAACACATGCCATCATTCCTGGTGGCTTCAGCTTCCCATGAATGATTTATCCAAAACGCTACTTTGCTCGCATTTAGTGATTTTTTTTATGCCCCTGCCCACCTCAGTCACTTGTATCATGGTCACATCCGAATTTTATCAACAGTAACTGTACTTCCTCCAAAACCCCCATCCTTCTCCAGCCAATCTAGTATCCTAAGTAAATAAAGAACTTTTACAACTCAACAATAAAAAGAAAATTTAAAAAAGTGGAAAACAGACATCGGAATAGACATTTCTCCAAAGAAGATACACAAATGGCCAATAGGCACATCATTAGCCATCAAGGAAATGCAAACCAAAACCATGAGATATTTCTACACACCGACTAGAATGGGTATAATAAAAAAAAGAGAGACAATAACAACTATTGGTGAGGAAATGTCTAGATAGATAAAAGAGAAAGTAGATTAGTGGTCGCCTGGGACTGAGGGAACAGGAATGGGAATGACATTATGGATACAGGACTTCTTTTGAAATGATGAAAATGTTAGGGAATTACATACTGGTGATGGTTGTACAACTTTGTGCAATCGCTGAATCATACGCTTTTTCAAAGGGTAAATTTTATTATGTGAGTTATCTCAATTTTTATATCAAAAGACTATACTTTAAAAAATCCTTTAAAATAATTTTGTTTGTTTTTGGCTGCGCTGGGTCTTTGTTGCTGCACACAGGCTTTTGCTAGTTGTGGTGAGCAGGGGCTGCCCTTCAGTGCAGTGCCTGGACTTCTCGTGGCAGTGGCTTCTCTCGTTGTGGAGCATGGGCCCTAGAGCGCATGGGCTTAGTTGCTCCCTGGCATGTGGGATCTTTCCAGACCAGGATCAAACATGTGTCCCCTACATTGGCAGATAGATTCTTAACCACTGGACCACTGGTTAGGGTCTGGAAAGTCCCTAAAATAAGTTAGTTATAATGTATCAAAGTTAAAGGTCAAGAGAAGGAAAAGAAAAGCCACAGACTGAAAGAAATATTTGCAAAACATATATCTGATAAAGGACTGGTGTCCAAAATATACAAAGAACTCTTAAAAATCAACAGTAAGAAAATGAACAACCAGATTACAAAATGGGCAGAAGATCTGAACAGATATCTCTCCAAAGAAGATATATCAATGGCAAATAAAAATATAAGATGCTTAACATCACATGTCATCAGGGAAATGCTAGTTAACAAGCAAAATACCACCACACACCTATTAGAATGGCCAAAATCCAGAACACTGACAACACCAGCTGCTGACAACAGGGGAGCAACAGGAACTTTCACTCATTGCTGGTGGGAGTGCACAAATGTGTAGCCACTTTGGAAGACAGTTGGCAGTTTCTTACAAAGCTTTACTTTCACCATACAATCCTATAGTCATACTCATTGCTATTTGCCCAAAGGAGTTGAAAACTTACGTCCACACAAAAACCTGCACACAAAGGTGTATAAAGCTTTACTCATAATTGCCAGAACTTGGAAACAGCCAAGATATTTTCAGTTGGCAGATGCATAAGCAAACTGTGGTACATCCAGACAGTGAAATATTATTTAGCACTACAAAGAAACGAGTTGTCGGGAGGAGAGGGATAGATTGGGAGTTTGGGATTGACATGTACACATTGTTTTATTTAAAATAAAAATAACTCTCTGTGAAAAAATATTTTTAAGGAAAATAAGCTATCAAGCCAGAAAAAGACATGCTGCTGCTGCTAAGTCACTTCAGTCGTGTCTGACTCTGTGCGACCCCATAGATGGCAGCCCACCAGGCTCCCCCGTCCCTGGGATTCTCCAGGCAAGAACACTGGAGTGGGTTGCCATTTCCTTCTCCAATGCATGAAAGTGAAAAGTGAAAGTGAAGTCACTCATCGTGTCCGACTCGTAGCATGGACTGGAGCCCACCAGGCTCCTCCGTCCATGGGATTTTCCAGGAAAGAGTACTGGAGTGGGGTGCCATTGCCTTCTCTGGAAAAAGACATGGAGAAACCATAAATTCATATCACTAAGTGAAAGAAACCAATCTGAAACAGCTACATACTGTATGATTCCATTCTGGAAAAGGCAAAGCTACTGAGAGAGTAAAAAACTGTAGGGTTGCCTGAAACTTGAGTGGGGAGCAGAGATAAACATGTAAAGTACAGGGAGTTTTTAAAGCAGTGAAATTATTCTGTATGATAAAGATGGGTACTTGACATTAAACATTTGTCAAAACCCATGGAATGGACAAGAGTAAACCCTAATGTAAACTATGAAATTTGGTTGATAATGATGTGTCGATACTGGTTCATCAGTTGTAACAAATGTACCATTTTGATGCTGGTGTTGATAGTGGGGAGACTTTGGGGCAGGGCTGGGCTAGGTGTGAAGTGTGGGAATTCTGTATTTTCCAGTCAGTTTTGCTGTGAATCTAAAGCTACTCTAAAAAATAAAGTCTATTAATTTCAAAAAGCAAAACCACATGTTAATAGAGCTGTATCAAAGAAGTCAGGAGTCATATTTTAAAAGATTAAAATTACAAAACTGTCTTAGCGTCATCCTCCACTTGATTTCTGTGGCTTCTCTGGGCATACTTAGACACAGAAGAGATGCTTACCTGGTGCTTGCTGGGAGAGCAAATCACTCAGTAAGCTTTCTTATGGCATAACCTCATGATTTGAGATTTTATCTTTGGTAGCTTCTTCCCATTATAATAACTCCTTATCCAGTGGCCTTTTCCTGACAATTAAATATGTAAAAGAAATATAATTTCCTGGTGACTAAAGCATACAGCTTAGAGCCCTCACAGGCGGCAGTCAGTGTGCTCAGAGCAGTCTGCGGGTCGGGCAGAAGCGCGCTGTCTTCTGTGACCCAGGTCTCAGAGGTCCCACACCATTGTTTCTACCGTAGTCTTGCCATTAGAAGTGAGCTTTCTATGGAAAACAGGATGGAGGGGCCTCGAAAAATTAAAAACAGAACTACCATATGACCCAGCAGTTCCACTTCAGGGTGTTGATATTGAAAAGACATATGCATCTCCATGTTCACGGCAACATTATTTACAGTAGCCAAGGTTTGGGAGTAACCTTCCTGAGTCCACTGATGGACGAATGGATAAAGAAAATGTGAGCTATAAACACACCCTGGAATATTAGTCAGCCATTTAAAAAGAATGAAATCTTGCCATCTGGAACATGAATGGACCTTGAGGATCTCACTTATATGTGGAATCTTTAAAAAATGTTAACAACAACAGAAAAAGTTATGGATACAGAGGAACAATTTGGTGATTGCCAGAGGCATGGCAAGATATGGAGGTGGGTGAAATGAATTAATGGGGTCAAAGGTACAAAGTAAATTTCTAGTTATAAAATAAGCCATGGGGATGTAATCTGAAAAAAAAAAATGTAACTGTGTATGGTGATGGATGTTAACTAGATATTGTGATCATTTTTGCAATATATACAATTGAATCATTATGTTACACACCTGAAACTAACAATGTTATGTCAATTAAACTTCAGTACAAAAAAATCAAAAGAAAAAATTCTGAATTGCATCTTGTACCCAGAAAAGAAAGTAACATATCTCTACTTCTCTCCTGAACTTAAGAGGAGGGGAATTAAGCTCCGTCTTCTAAAACAGCAAAGAATTTCTATGCATATATTTAAACTACTGCACATGTCTGTCTGACTCTTTGTGACCCCATGAACTATATATAGCCCACCAGGCTTCTCTGTCCATGGGATTTTCCAGGCAAGAATACTGGAGTGGGTTGCTATTTCCTTCTCCAGGAGATCTTCCCAAGCCAGGAATCGAACTCGGGTCTCCTGCTTGGCAGGCAGATTCTTTACCACTACGCCACCTAGGAAGCCCAGAAGGCAATAGAGTGACATCTTTATAAAGTGCTAAAAAAAGGAACTGTCAACTCAGCATTCTATACACAGTGAAAATGTCTCAAAAATGAAAATTAAATACTTTTTCAGACAAATGCAGGTTAAGAGAATTCATTACCAATTAGACTTGGATTACAAAAATATTACAGAAAGTTCTTCAGGAAGATGGACTGTGATATCAGAAAGAAGCTTGGATCTACATAAAGAAATGTAGATCTCCGTAAGTGGTTAAAATGTAGGCAAGGCCTGGCCTTGTTTCAGCAATAATTCCTACTGCTTTCCACTTTGCTTGGAAGGACCACACAGCTTTGGAAGCCCAAACAGATGAGTGTGCTGATGGTCTCCAAACAGGTAAACGCATCTTTGATTGCATAGGATCTCTTCTCTGTAACCCAGGGAACCTTTGGCATGGTAATTATAAAACCTCACTAGGGACTTGAATTCTCTTGGAATGACGGCATCACTGAAATCCTACCCTTTCCAGGAAGTCTCATCAAAGAATTAGAAGTTTCAGTAATGGCAGATCCCTAGGTGAAGCAGAAACAATATAGAAAACAACAGGAAAACTACCCCCCCCAACAATCTATGATATCTCGAGAGATAAAAGAGAATATAGCCATGAAATGAAAACAAGATTCTTCTTTTAAAAGTAATAACAGAAGAGAATAACTTCTGGAATTTTAATTTTTTTAATCCATAAAATAATTGGAAGATAAACTTGAGAAAATCTCCCAAGAAGTAAAACAAAAAGAAATGGAAAATGTGACAGGACATATAAAGTTAGAAAAAGCAATTAAGAATGCCCAACATCCATCTAATAAGAGTTTTAAAAAGAAGAGATTAAGTGAGGCAGAGAATATTATCAAATAAGTAGCACAAGAAACTGTCCATCACTAAAGGACATGAATTTTTAGGCTGAAAGGACCCACCAAATGACCAATGGTTGAAAACAGATCCTTACACAGGCATATCACCATAAAATATCAAAACCCTCAGGACATGAAGATTCTAAAAGATTCCAAAAGAAAAATAAATTCACATACAAAGAATAAGGAGCCATATCAACATCCCTCAAAAGCAACATAGGAAGCTAAAAGACAGCGGTGAAATTACAAGAGAAAATTATTTTCAACTTAGAAATACAAACCTAGCCAAATTATTAATCAAATGTAATGGTCCAGTAAATGTGTTCAGATATGGTCTCAAAAAATATTCCTACTTTGCACCCATTCTCAGGAAGCTACTTGAGGAAGTGCTCCATTAAAACAAGGAAATAAGTCAAGATAAAGCAAGTCACAGAATTCAAAAAGCGGGGGATCTGGCCCAATAGATACCCAAAGGCATATCGCAGGACAAAGCTCTATAGAACAACAGCTAGTCCAGATTCATGCAGGAGGACAGAAGGTATATTAGTCAGCTTTTTCTATGTAATAAAACCTCTAAACCTCAGGGGCTTACAACAATATTTTTCATGTTCATGGCTCTACATGTTGGCTAGGGTTCAATCAATACAGCAGTGCTCAGGTGGGCTTACCTATAGATTGAGGTTTAGGTTCAAATCTTCTCCCCATGTTTTCTCGTTCTCCTTGAACCAAAAGCTATCCAAACCATGTCCTTGTCATGGTGGTATGTGGAAACTGAAGAAGCAAGCCAGATTACACAAGCACATTGAACTTCTCTGTTCCCCTCATGCCTATTAAAATTTGTGAGCTAAAGCAAGTCACAGGGCCAAGCTCAACATCAATGGGACAGGAAAATATATTCCTCCTACTTTGAGAAAGATACTGCAAAATCACATGGCAAAAGCAGAGGTGTATAATTCTCTAACTGGAAGGAAGTGAGGGACTGGGAACAGTAACCAGTCTGCGCCAGAAAGCTCCAGGAGAGATCTCTCCAGGAAATAATAATAATAATAATGGGACTGATAGAAGACCTGACATGTCTGACTGTGTGGAAAACAGGATCTCCAAGAATTTTACAGTTTCTTAGGAGAGTGATAGTGATAGGCTTAGGAAGCTAAGCAAATGAAAAACAGGTTATTATTGGGACTTCCCTGATGGTTCAGTGGCTAAGGCTTTATACTCCCAGGGCAGGGGGCCCAGGTTCCATCCCTGTAGATCCTGCGTGCACAACTAAGAGTTCACATGCAGCACTAAGACCCCACATGCTGTAAGAAGATCGAAGGTCCTGCATGCTGCAACTAACACCCAGAACAGCTGAATAAATTAAAATATTTTTTTTAAGTAGGCAATTATTATTACTTCTTGGAAAAGCAAAAATTCATACAAGGAAATTAATTTAATCGTGGTACATATTTTATGCATACATGACATCAAACAGTCCAACCAAACGACATAACTACAATTTGTGTGCAAATGCATTTTTTTTCAACTACAGTTTTTCATGTACTTCAAGACACATATGTTGTAAAAACTGGAATCTGAAAATCTGAAATCAAGATCCTTCAAAACCACTACCAGCCAGGGAATGGCTGTGACATAGTTATTGCCATGTGCAAACATGATAGCTGTTTCCAGTGGCATGACTGGATAGCTGCCACTCCTGGAGATTTCAGTCCACACAGCATGTCAGTATTATCTGAGGAAAGAATGTAAGTCTGAGTTTTCATTTATACTTTCTGGAAAAATCAAGAAAGCGCCAATATCAGAACTTGCAGAAGGAAATATCAATGGTTTGGAAGAAAATTACTGATGATTGTAGATCCCTCTCTGTATCACCAATACTCTTGAAGTTTCAGAGTATAACATTGTGTTAAATTAATTAAATGTGGGCACTGACATGTTTAAAGCAAAAAATAATTCAAAAAATGGGACTCTGACATAAGTGTTAGAAATACTTGAATCAATTTATTTGCTTATATTTTTCTTTTTATTGCTCGCAAGCACCAAAGTATATAATAAATTATACATCTAAAATGTAAAAGATCTCTTTCAATAAATATAAAAATTCTAAGGGGTAAGAAAACATTGTGGTTTTTTTGGTTATTCTTTTTCTTTTTAGTGGTATATAAAGGTGTAACTTATAGTCAATGGTGTCTTAGATTCCATGAAATATGGCATATTGGGATATTAGAGTCACACTGGGGCCTTGGGTGGTGTGAGTTATAATTATTCATAGGAGGAAGCCAGTAGTCTAAAATCAGCCAATCAAGACATCACAGAGTAAACATTATCCTGGAAGAACACACTGTCTGAGATTAAATCCCAGCTCTGACGTTTGCTAAGCATGTGACTTTATGTAATTACCGAATCCCTCTGTGACTCAATTTTTCTCATCTCTAAAATAGGAATAGAAATAATGCCTACCATATAAGGTGAATATAAGGATTAGACAGTGCATGCAAAGCACTTAGGATCCAGCCTGACCCATTGTAAATGTTAGCTAAAATTGTCATTTATCTAAATGTATGGAGAGCAATACCAAAAGATACAGCTAAAATGATTTAGAGAGTGGATTCTGGGTTCTGAGACTAGAAGTGGGGAGAAAAGAGAAGAAGTTTTTCATTGTCTTGATTGGTTTTTAATTCTGTACTTTTAATTTGATTAAATTTTTTCTTTGTTTCATTTTTTATAAAATAATTATTAAGAATACACATGTAAGTCGGTCACAGACCTAAATGTAAAATACAAAACTATATAACTCATAGACGACAACATAGGAGAAAACTGAGGTGATCTTGAGTTTGGCAATGACTGTTTTTGTTTGTTTGATTGATTTTGGCCATTCTGTGCCACTTTCAGGATCTTAGTTCCCCAACCAGGGATTGAACCTGGGCCCCTGAGTGAAAGTGCTGAGTCCTTACCACTGAGCCACCAGGGAGCTCTCAAATGACTTTTTGGATATAACACCAAAAGCACAATCCATGAAAGAAAAGAGGAAGTTGGACTTCATTAAAATTAGAAACTTCTGCTCTTCAAAAGAATGGAAGAACAAGCTACAGCCTGGGAGAAAATATTTGCAAAACACATATCTGACTAGTATTTAAAATATGCGAAGAACCCTTAATACTCAATAATTTTTAAAAGCCTCATTTTAAAATAGGCAAAAGGTCTGAACAGACATCTCACCAAAGATGATGTATCAAATATCAAACACATGAAAAAATGTTCAACATCCTGTTACTAGAGAATTGCAAAGTAAAACCGTGAGTTACCACTACACATGTACCAAAGTGACGAAAATCCCAAACACTGACACACCAACTCACTAAGACATGCAGGCTGCCTAATACTTCCTGCTGCTTAGATTTCGTCTGCATTTTATCATAGTCATAGTGGACTGGTGTGATGTCTCATTGCATGCTAAGGTAATCAAAGTCTCTGTGGACTGAACTGTGGCCCAGAGGCAAAGTTAAGGTGGTCCTGAAGCAAAATGGTGAAGATACACTACTGCCCTTGCCAGGCTGAAACTACTTTTGGCCTTCTTAGCTTATTGAAATAGAGGAAAAACATTTACAATTTAATAACTTATTTATAGGTGGCAGAGGCTCTATTGCTAGACTCTTTGCTCTAATAAAGAAATCATACCTGGGACAGCAGCACAATTGGAGTCATCACCTGTCTTAACACTTCAATAATCCGCTGTCGGGTGAGTTAAGTAGGAATTAGGTGAGTAACAGGAATCACCACCTATGAATGTTCAGGTTTTGGATGGTTACCAAGTCTCGCATTTCCCCCAACAATGCATCGTTACTTTTTGCTTATAATTTTGATAGGAAGACTTTCTTTTTAATATTTATTTATTTGGCTGCCTAAGGTCTGCAAGGAGATCCAACCAGTCCATTCTGACGGAGATCAGCCCTGGATTTCTTTGGAAGGAATGATGCTAAAGCTGAAACTCCAGTACTTTGGCCACCTCCTGTGAAGAGTTGACTCATTGGAAAACACTCTGATGCTGGGAGGGATTGGGTGCAGGAAGAGAAGGGGACGACAGAGGATGAGATGGCTGGATGGCATCACTGACTCGATGGACGTGAGTCTGAGTGAACTCCGGGAGTTGGTGCTGGACAGGGAGGCCTGGCGTGCTGCGATTCATGGAGTCGCCAAGAGTCGGACACAACTGAGCGACTGATCTGAACTGAACTGAACTGAAGGTCTTAGTTGTGGCACATGGAATTTTTGTGGTGGTGTGAGGACTCTAAGGGCTCAGTAAGTTCAGTGTGTAGACTTAGTTGCTGCATGGCGTGTAAGATCTTAGATCTCTGACGAAGGATGGAGCTCACATCTCCTGCATTGCAAGGCAGATTCTTAATCACTGGAACATCAGGGAAGTCCACCAACCCCTTCAACCATAATAGCCATATTAAAAAAAAAAAAAAAGCCCTATTCCCTGGACTAGAAAGACATATTCTACCAACTGCTGTCTCTAGTCTATACACTCTGGAACTAGAAAAATCATGGGGTTTAAGGGGTTTACAGACTGAACATATGGTGAAGTAAGTGAGAATCAAGTCAATTTACCACTTGTTTCCACTCTGAATGGTAGGCCAGGGTGCCAACTACAGTCCCAATTAGCATTACAGCCGGTGTCAATAGTCCCAGTGTCACAGTTTTCCTATCCATTTCCTAAGGCTGCCCTAACAAAGTAGCACAAGCTGAGTGACTTAAAACAACAGAAATGTATTCTCCCACAGTTCTGGAGAACAGAAGTCCAAGGGCCGGTTCCTTCCGAGGCTCTGAGGGGCATCCATTCCATGCCTCTCTCCTAGCTTCCGGGGGTCACCAGCAGTCCCTGATGTTCCTGGGCTCGCAGTTGCATCACTCCAACCTCTGCCTCCATCTTCACGTGGTGTCCTCTCTGTGTGTCTCTATAAGGACATCAGTCCTACAGATGTCCTCTTCCTATAAGGACATCAGTCATTGAATTAGGGCCCACACTAATTCTATATGACCTCATCTTAACTTGATTATATCTGGAAAGAACATATTTCCAAATAAAGTCATCTATTCCGAAGGTACCTGGGTGAAGACTTCAACATGCCTTTTTGTTGTGTGTGTTTTTTTTTTAAGGAAAACTATGTTTTACTGAATTGTCAGTCTTGGATTTTTTTAAATTTTTATTTATTTATTTGGCTGTGTCATGTCTTAGTTGCAGCAGGCAGGATCATCCTTGAGTCCAGTGGGATCTTTGATGAAGCACACTCTTAGGTGTGGTGCACAGGCTCAGCAGCTGCAGCACACGGGTGGGCTTAGTCCTCCACAGAATGTGTGTTCTTAGTTCCCCAACCAGGAATTGAACCCAAGTCCCCTGTATTGCAAGGCAGATTCCTTACTGCTGGACCACCAGGGAAGTCCCAAGATATATCTTTTTGAGAGACATAGTTCAACCCATAATTTACCCTGAGAAATGACTACAGGTCCCACTAGGGAAATCTTCAGGAATATATAGACAGATATTTATACATCTCGTCTAAGCGTGCTTGCTTTCACTTCATTCTGGGGACTCCAAGGCTGTGAACTAACCCAGGCCTGGAAACTGGGTGAGAGGTCATAACTCTGCATCTTGTCTTAGGCTGCCCTCTGCTCACCAGTTAATCAGGACTTTTGGTTTTACATATCAGAATATTAATGAACTGCCCATATTCTTTGGCCCAAATATAGTCTCTCTTGAGCATCACAGGCCTGCAGAACCAGATGCTACAGCACTTTCCAAAGATGCCATCACTCGTTGATAAGTGTACTTCTCAATACCTTGGTGAAGAGAATGTCATCTGGGCCCTCCAGGGGATGGAATTGGGGGTAGATAACTTATAAACCTAGAAGGAGGGTTTATAAACCAACACTCCCATCTCCCAAAGTGTTGTAATTCTTTCTTCTTCATTGTATCAAAGGATTCTCAATTTCATTTAACTTCATCAGTGAATCCAGGAGTCAGTCAACCAACTAAAAAAAAAAAAGCACCACAATTGAATCCACTATACATCCACCAGGATGGAAAATATTAAAAAAAAGACTAAGACTATCTGACTTTCAAGAGTATGTGGAGCAACTAGGATTCTCATACACTATCAGTAAAAGTATAAAATGGCACAACTCCTTTAGGAAAACTCTGGCAGTTTCTTAGAAAACTAAATACAACATCTATCCTATGACTCAACATTTCCATTTCAAGAGGAATGAAAAAATAGATCCACACACAAAAAAAACTGCACATAAAAAAAAAAAAAACTGCACATAAATATTCATAGCAACATGATTGATAATAGTCCCAAACTAGAAATAACCTATATGTCCATCAAAAGGGAATGGCTAAACACACCGCAGTATTAGCTGGCTGCTGCTGTGTAACAAATAGCCCCACCACTTAGCATCTCAAAACAACATTCATTTCAGCTCACAAGTCTGTATTTCAAAGTCTGGCATAGTTATCTGCCAGAATGTGGCTGGACTATCATAGGCTTTGGATCTCAGGGTGTCAGCTGAGTTGCATTCCTTTCAGGAGGCTCTGAGGAAGAATCCAGTCTCAAGATTATTCAGGTTCTTACTGAATTCAGATTCTTGTGACTGAAGGTCTGAGGTCCTGTTTTCTCACTGGCTGTCAGCTGGAAATCACTCTCAACCCCTAGAGATCACTCACATTCTTTGCTATATGGTCCCTCCATCCATCAATGAGGAATCTTCCTCCTGTTAAAGGTCTCTCATGCTTCAAATCTCTCTGACTTCACTGTTGAAGACTTCTTGACCCAATGTAAAAGGTTCATGTCATTAGGTCAGATCCACCCATATAATCCCCCTTTTAAAAGTCAAATGTGCTGGGACTTCTCTGCTGGCCCAATAGTTAAGAATCCACTGGGCAATGCAGGCGATATGGGTTGGATCTCTGGTCGGGGAACTAAGATCCCACCTGCTGTGAAACAAGTAGGCACAAGTGCTGCGACCACTGAGGCTGCGCATCTGCAGCCCATGCGCCGCGACCAGAGTCCGCGCGCCGAAGCGAAAGATCCCCCGTGCCACGGCTGAGACTCGACACGGCCAAACAGCTAAATGTAAATATTTCTTAAAAAAAGAAAAGCAGGCCATCCCCGGTGGTCCAGTGGTAAAGAATCTGCCTACCAATTCAGGGGACATGGGGTCGACCCCTGGTCCTCTAACACTCCACATGCTGTGGGACAACTAAACCCGCAGCCACAACTACTGAGCCCATGACTCTCCAGAGCCCGCGCTCTACAAGAGAGGCCACCACAACGCGAAGCGCGCTCACTGAGACTGGAGAGGAGCCCCTGCTCACTGCAACTGGAGACAAGCCCACACAAAGCAGCAAGACCGAGTGCAGTCAAAAATAAATCAATAGCTTTTTTAAAAAGTCAAATGTGCTCCATGACAGAACCTAATCCTGGGGGTGCTATCCCATCATCTTCACCACTAGAGATTGTACCAGGAGGCAAGAATCTCGGGAGACATCTTAGAATTCTACTTACACAGGAATAGTCATTCAGTGAGATACTACTCAGCAATGAACTATCGATACACACAACATGGATGAATCTCAAAAATACTATGCTGAGTAGGAGAAGATTTACACAAAGAGTACTCAGAGGAATTCAAGAACAGGCAACATTAATCTGTAGTGGGGAAGAATCAGAAGAGTGGCCGCCTCTGAGGGAGTGGGCTTGGGATTGATTGGAAAGAGGCATGAAGGAGTTTTCTGTGATGATGGTTAGGGATTGGGCTACACAGATGGATGCATGTGTCAAACTCATTGAATGGTACACTTAGCTTTATGCATTTCATTATGTATGAAAATTTTACCAGAAAAATTAACAATATTTTCTCTACTTAATGACATGCATGCTGAAGTGTTAGGGGCCAAATGTACAAATGTCCGCAACTTACTGTGAATGTATCAGAAAAATACAACAGATTGACAGATGGATAGAAGAATGGATAGATGGGTGGACAGGTGATATAATAAGATGTTAGACTCTAAGAACATGTTGATGTATGGCAAAACCAATACAATATTGTAAAGTAATTAGCCTCCGATTAAAATAAATAAATTTATTTAGAAAAAAAAGAAAAGATAAACTCATCTTTAAAAAAAGAAAAACGGCAATTAGAGCTCCCAGCTGTTATAATCAGCACACGGAATCCAGGCTCTCTGGTAAGTGCACTCATATTGGTCAGTTCAGCCTAATTTTAAATTAGGCTCCTCACCCTTAGTCCTGTACTCTCAGAATCCATTCTCACATATATTTGCCAGATTTTATTGATATACATTTGAAAAATCTTTAAATTCTTTTAGTGGGAAGGACTTCTTCCCACTAAATTTGAATTTGACCTCATATGTGACTCTGATGCATGTCGGATCTGATTCTGATAATGAGTGTGGAGACAATTAAGTCAGTGGGATGGGGCATGAGGAGACTTGGCTTCCTCTTACACATAATTCCCCACAGGGAAGTCTGCATAGTCTTCAAACAAGTCAAGTGATCCCATTAGACAGGGAGAGGGTGCTGTAGTCTCTGGTTATCTTCAGCAGTAAGTTGGGGTTGTAACAGAGATACTAGCTGTCTGCTGTGGCAGATGGCCTTGGAAGTGACTCCCCGAGATCCCTGCTTCCTGATGCTCAGGCCCTTGGATAATCCCCACTCCTCACATGTGAGCAGTAACTTGCTTCTTAGGAAGAGAAATGGCCAAGTGACAGTATGTCATTTCCAAGGCTAGGTTATAAAAGGCTGACTTCAGTCTTGCTGGCATTTCTCTGGCTCTTCTTACATGTTTGCCCAATGGAGAGGCCCATATGGCAAGGAAATGAGGGCAACCTCTGGCCAACATCTGGCCAACATAAGTAAGGACTCGGCCCTTCAGACCAACATCCCTGGAGGAAATGGGTCCTGGTGACAGCCATGTGAGTGAGCCTGGGAGAAATCATTCCTTAGTCAAACCTTCATTTGAGATTGCGAATCTGGCACCTAGATTGCAGCCTTGGAGGTGGCTCTGAAGCTGAAGACTCAGGTAAGCCATGCCCAGATTCCTGACTCACAGGAACTGTGACTTAATAGATGTGTGTTTTTTAAGCTAATAAGTTTGGGGTAATTCGTTATGCAGCAATGGATAACTAATACAGTTGCCTAATATCCATTCTATCCTTACTTCTCAGCAATAAAGACTCTATTTTATTTGTAATACTAATGTACATAGCTAAAATCATGCCTTTCCTAAATTCTCAGTAAGTATGATGTGACCATACGGCTGAGTTCAGGCAGAAAAGAAGTAAGCAGAAGTTTTGCATGGAACTTCTGGAAGGTTCCTTATAGGGAGATAGCTCACTGAGAGATATACTTTTTGTTTTCCTTCTTCCTTGTTTTTTTTTTTTTTTTTTTTTTTAAGAACAGCAGCCACTCATAATCCTGGGCAGGGGGATGTCTGGTATTTCTGTGGCTGGCGGTGCTCTTGGGGTTTTTTGTTTGGTGTGTTGTTCTTTATCAATGAATTAACTTTTGGTTGTGCTGGTCTTTGTTGCTTAGTGGGCTTTCTCTAGTTGCTACAAGTGGGGGCCACTCTTTGTTGTCATGCATGGGCTCCAGGCATGCAAGCTTCAGTAGCTGTGGCACACTGGCTTAGTTGCTCCATGGCACATGGACTTTTCCCAGACCAGGAATAAACCCACAGCCCCTGCAATGACAGGTGAATTTTTTTTTACCGCTGTACCACCAGGGAAGTCCCTTCTTCCTCATTCTCGCTGCCTAGAAAGTGAATGTGATGACTGGAACTCCAGCAGCTATCTTAGAACATTTGAGGTTAGAAATCACACTCTAGGAAACAGAATGGAAGGAGGAATATGAGTCCCTTGTGCCCACTGAGCAACCACACCAGCGATGGCCCCACTGCACCCAGAACTAGATCTTGCTGCAACCCCATTTCCCCTGGAGAGGATTCTTATGGTCGCTGAGTCCTCAGTTCCTTAGCTATAAACTCCTTAGCTTAGTCTATGATCAATGTACATGACTGGCTGAGAACAGGTCAAGCATCTGCAATGTGGTTTTTTAAAATTTATTTTTAATTGAAGGATAATTGCTTTACAGAATTTTGTTGGTTTCCATCAAACATCAACATGAATCAGCCATAGGTATACATATGTCCCTTCCTCTTGAACTTCCCTTCCATCTCCCTCCCCATCCCACCCCTCTAGGTTATTACAGAGCCCCTGTTTGAGTTCCCATTAGTTATCTATGCAATCTTGTTTTCAAGGGAAGTTCAAAGAGTAAGTATCTGGAATATATTAGGTGGGGAATTCCCCTAACTTAGAACATGGTTTCAGATGCTGGATGTGGGGGAAAAAAAAGCCAACTCTCTCCTACTGTCAGATCAGAGTGCCTAGAAGAACTGGGGGAACCCCACTTCTCTCATTCCTCTGCGTGCTAAGTCACTTCGGTTGTGTTCAACTCTGCAACCCCATGAACTGTAGCCCACCAGGCTCCTCTGTCCATGGGATTCTCCAGGCAAGAATATTAGAGTGGGTTGCCATGTCCTTCTCCAGAAGATATTCCTGATCCAGGGATCAAACCCGCATCTCTTATGTCTCCTGCACTGGCAGGTGGATTCTTTACCACTAGCCCCACCTAGGAAGCCCAGTTCCTCTAGAGCTTCCCAAATATTCCCATTTCATCTGTCAGTCACTGTTTCCTAGTCAAATATATTCACTCTAGAGTGTGGCAGAAAACTGGAGTATGGCCAATCTGCAGGTCACGTGACTATCCTGCTACGGCAGCCTCAGACTGCTGGCCACGGAAGAGGCTTCCTTATGAGTTAGAATCATCCTGCTGTTCTTCATCTGTTTGTCTTCTCTCTCTCTCTCTTTTTTTTAAAAAATAATTTCATTTATTTATTTTTGGCTCTGCTGGGTCTTTGTTGCTGCTCGGACTTTCTCTAGTTGCAGTGAGTAGGGGTTAATCTTCATTGCAGCTCACAGGCTTCTCATTGCAATGGCTTCTCTTGTTGTGGAGCATAGGCTCCAGAGCACAGGCTCAATAGTTGTGCCTCACAGGGTTACTTGCTCCGAGGCATGTGGGATCTTCCCAGATCAAAGACCGAACCCTTGTCAACTGAACCCATGTCTCCCGAACTGGCAGGCAAATTCTTTACCTCTGAGCCACCAGGGGAGACCCACTTGTCCTCTTAAAGCACCTTCTCAAGGTTGCCAAACACCATTTTTAAAATTTAATCCTCTGAAGTTGCAACCACAAGGCAAAGGGGAAAGTTGAGGTTAAGTTCTAAGAGAAATCATGCAATAGTTTTCCCAGTTACTTCATTAATACCTAACAAGGACATCTCATTTCCAGGCTCAAAGTGGAGGGATTTCTCACTGCATCCCACTCTGTATTAACAAGGCTGCTGCTGCTGCTAAGTCACTTCAGTCATGTCTGACTCTGTGCAACCCCATAGATGGTAGCCCACCAGGCTCCCCCGTCCCTGGGATTCTCCAGGCAAGAACACTGGAGTGGGTTGCCATTTCCTTCTCCAAAGCATGAAAGTGAAAAGTGAAAGTGAAGTCGCTCAGTCATGTCCGACTCTTAGCGACCCCATGGCTGCAGCCCACCAGGCTCCTCCATCCATGGGATTTTCCAGGCAAGAGTACTGGAGTGGGGTGCCATTGCCTTCTCTGATCAATTAGACTAGTTCCAGTTTTTAGGGTCTGCCATTGGCCTCACTGCATTTCATTATATCAATTTTTTAATTTGAATCTCTTTGTTTGGAAGTGACAGAAATCCAACTTGAAATAGATTAAACATAAAGAAGACTGTATTGGATAACAAAATTCAATGAAGGGCTGAATAACTAATTTGCAAAAATAAGTAAGGATGTCTCCAGAATAACTGGAACTAGGCTCTTAAATTCTAATATGAGCCTCTATAGCTTTTGTCTCAACTTTTTATTTATTCTTTCTTCACTGCCTCATTCTTCCTTCCCTTCATGGGGGAATATGGCTGGAAACATTCCCTGAGCATTATATCTATAGCTTTCATCATTCAAAAGAGAATGACTTAGGATTTCCTGGTGGCACAGTGAATAGGAATCCCCATGCCAGTGCAGGGGACACGGGTTCAATCCCTGGTCTGGAAAAATTCCACATGCCTCGGAATAACTAAGCCCATGTGCCACAACCACTCAGCCCTCACTCTAGAGCCCGCGAGACACAATTACTGAGCCCACATGCTGCAGATATGGAAGCCTGAGTGCCAAGAACCTGTGCTCCACGAGAGAAGCCACGGCAATGAGAAGCCCGTGCACCGCAGAGAAAAACCTTTGTGCGGCAGCAAAGACCCAGTGCAACCAAAAATAAATAAATAAGCAAAAAAAAAAATTTTTTAAGAGAATGACTTCTCAATTCAAATAAGAAAAAATGATGAAAAAGGGTTTTATTGACCCATCTTCAAACAGGTAACCACACCTGGGACCAGTTATGGCTGAGGGTAGGATTGTATAAGAACAACGGTTCCCTGGGTAGCCATGTGGAAAGAGGAGACAGTTCCCAAGAGAAGAGCCGTGCTGGGCTGGCCACACCACAGATGAGCACTATGGCAGCCCTCAGGCAGGTCCCTTCCCACGCGCAAAAGTTTGAAGAAGTTTGGCAAGGTATGGCATGTTTGGTAAGATCAAACCCTTTTTTTTAAAAAAAATAGCGAACTCACCTCACCCTCTATGTGTCATTTTCTTGCCCAGACAACTAAGACATTTTAAGGAAAACCTCCCCATAAATAAGTGCTTTTGTGCCCGCCAAATCGGAAGATCCCTAAAGAAAGCATCTAAGGGGATTCCCTAATGGTTCAGTAGTTAAGACTCGCTTCCACTGCAGGGGGCGCAAGTTTGATCCCTGGTCATGGAACTAAGGTCCTGCATGCTGCATGGCACAACCAAATAAGTAAAAAAAAAAAACAAAAACATTTTTAAGTCTGTCTGAAAAAAAAGAAAGCATCCAGGATTAATTTATCCCCATGTATCTGCCGCTGCTGCTGCTAAGTCGCTTCAGTCGTGTCCGACTCTGTGCGACCCCAGAGACGGCAGCCCACGAGGCTCCCCCGTCCCTGGGATTCTCCAGGCAAGAACACTGGAGTGGGTTGCCATTTCCTTCTCCAATGCATGAAAGTGAAAAGTGAAAATGAAGTCACTCAGTCGTGTCCAACTCCTAGTGACCCCGTGGACTGCAGCCTACCAGGCTCCTCCGTCCATGGGGTTTTCCAGGCAAGAGTATTGGAGTGGGGTGGCATTGCATATGTCTAGTGCCCCCTGTTTCCATCATAGATCAGATACTCGAGAAATATTTGTAGAACTGAGTTAAGATGTTTTCTCATTCTTCAGAGATCTCTGAAGGCTAAATATTTTGGGTGTTTAGGATCCCTGGAAAGGCCTAATGCTAGAAGTTACAAATAAAAATGGAAATTAATAGAAGACTGGAGAGCCTATGGTACTAGTGGGGAAAAAAATAGTCAACAAGGGGAGAGTTGTCCCCATTACAGAGAGATGAACAAGAAACTGCAGTTTTGTTTTGGGGTTTTTTTTTTTTTTGGCCATGTTGCTTGGCTTGTGGGATCTTAGTTCCCCGACTAGGGGTAGAACCCAGGCCATTGCTGTTAAAGTACTGAGTCCTAATCACTGAACTGCCAGGGAATTCTCAAGACTATAGGTCAGGTCCTGATAGACAGATTGGGAATATACAGTTAATATGTTTGCCTCCAACCTTCCCTGGACCAGAATTTATAGCAGGAGAGAATAGCTATTTGGAAGAAGGTTACTGATGGAGTTGATACTGATAAATGCAAGTGAAAGGAGTTCTAAGGTCCTTAAGCAAGACCAAAAATGTGTTAACTTTTCACTAATAGATAAACTCCATCCCTTACTAGAAGGCAGACATGGGTGTCTGATCAAGCTTGGTCACAGTTGTTCAGCAATGACACTGCGGCATTGCTTCAGAGGCTGAGAGATGCGTGTCTAAGGCAGGAGGAGCCAGTGCTCCTTGCTCTCCCCCTAGAGGAGAGGAGGACTGGCAGGAGTGCCCTGGATCCGGAGATCAGCCTGCTGCCCACACTCTGAGCCCCGAAGGGCCTTGCTCAGAGTTCGACGGAAGGTCAAGATCTGTGCTGGCTTGCAGAAGTAGCCTGGGAGTTCTCCAAATGACCACAGGCAGCAAGAGTTCTCCAGGGCATGAGTCCTTTCTCCTCTGCTCTCAAGGTAATTCCACTGTCCAGGCTCACAGAGCTGGGACCAGAGCAGTAGAGAAGTCAGTCCCCACTGCACCCTCTCATCGGGTTCCTTTTTGCACACCGCTCTCTCTGTGGAAGGAATCCCCCATCACAACACACTCCCACTGTTTTCACTTTTCCTCCAGGACCCCTCGCTGGGCATCAGTTTCCTCACCGGCATAAAATTAAGGGATTCCGGCTAACTCTGCAGTGTGCTGGTATCTTCTGAAATCTTGAAGGTAGAGGTGATGCTGTGGTGCAGAGACAGGGGTCCGTGTCTGGATTACATATCTCGGTATCAGGTGTAACAGATCAGAGGAGCTCAACCAGACTGTGGTCTGGGCCTATCAGTCACGGGCCTCAGTCACTTGGTGAGAGAGAGAGGGGTGGTGGTGTGGTGGCTAACTTATTCAATGGTTACTGTGCGCCAGGCACTATTCACACACTTCAGATATTTTAATTCACTTAATCATTAAAGTAAACCAGGTTACAGATGAGAAAGGTAAGGCACAGAGAGGCTGAGTAACTCCCCCTGTCATCCAGCTTGAAAGTGGCAGCGCCAGAGCTGGAACCCAGTGACCCAGAACCCATCATCAGCTACGGAAGTGAAGACATGCTCAGCGAGACAATGTTCCATGTCAGAGCATTTTTATTTCCCCAAGAGTGCACACATTTGTGGGAGGAGGGTCTCAGTTAGAAACAGCGTCCACATCAGATGACAACCACTAGCCTCTCTGTTCTGAGGCCCTTGCAGAGCCCAGTTCATTCTACCTGTCTCCTTTTATGCTGAGTTCTCAGCATATCTCACACACACGCAGCCTGGCCTCCAAAGTTGCCCCACCTACACCATCTGAAACACCTGAACCCAACAACAGACAGGGTTCAAACATTTTCTTGGACTTCACCTCAGTGTCAGGGCCAGCCTCAGCACAAACAGCTCCTCGCAGAGACAGGAGCCTTCAACTGCAGAGTCCTGAGTCAGGAGAAGGGCAGCTTCTGCCCAGCTGAGCCAGCAACAGGCATGTTACCACAAAACTTCCAATCACTACAGCCATTTGTTTGATTCCCTGTAAAGGTGTCAAGCATTTACGGATTATATTGGTCCGAACTCTTGGCTGTGTCAGAAGCCCAACTTAAATCGGTTTAGAGGGAAAAAGGAACTTAATGGCTCCATGACCAAAGTGTAGACAAGACAGGGATGGATCATGGAAACGGAGACAGATGGAACCAGGGCCTCGCGTCCCTGCTGGTCCCTACACACACGCATCAGTTGCCCCTTTGCTTCTACTTTGTCCTTGTGGAAGGGATATGGCCCCTTGAAAATTCCTCAGATGAGGAAGGACTTTCTCCCAGGCAGAAGGCTGGCCCAGAGGGAGGGAGTTTCCTGTCCTTGGGGAGTGAGGGGATGAAGAAGGGAGGGTGATCCCTTTCCAAAGAGTGGGGAGTGGGAGTCCGGGATGGGATTCCTTTCCTGGACACAAGGCAGGACTCCCCAACACAAAGAGTTCAGTCTTGCCTTCACGAATCATTCAACAAACAGATATGGGAAGACCTTCGATAGTACCGTGATGTGCTAGCCACTGTGGAAAGGAGGGCTCCAGAGACGGTGATCAACATGAGGACACAGTTCTGCCCTATACCTTGCACTTTGCTGCAAATGCTTCACCAAGGTGAGTAACCAAGAGAAGGAGGTACTACAGGTATCAGGGAAGGCTTCCGGGAAGCAGTGACATCTAAGTTGAGACCTAATGACAAACAAGTGTCTCCCAGGTTTTGGCTTTTTTTTTTTTTTTTTTTTGGGTGAGGGTAAGGGATGGGGAGGGGAATGTGGTGGAGAGGAGACTGGAATGAACATTCCAACCGGAGACAACAACTCTGAGCTAAAAGATCAATGTGTGAGGGCTGCAAAGAAAACCACGGTGAGGGGGAAGCAGGCTGGAGCACTGGCATGGAGGACCTTGTGGGCCAGAGTGAGAGCTTGGACTTGATCCTGAAGACAGTGGAGAGCCACGGGAGTTCTAAGGAAGAGAGCAGTGGCACTGTCTGATTTCCAATTCCGAGATCCTTTGGTTCCCTGGGTCAAGGTGCACCTCCCACACGGGCAGAGAGAACATTCTGAGTGAGTTTTAGTTTAGACCTCCTAAAAAGTAACTAGAGAAAACACCTCAAGCCCCCTACAAGCAGTAGTTACAGAAATGGGGGATAGGTGTTAAAGAATGAGTGGCCGGGAGGGTGAGAATGATCTGAGGGTGGGCATGCTCCCCACTGTGTAACTAAGCTAGCGGGGAGGGAACTAGGGAGCCCTTCTCTCATTCCCCTAGGACTCTGGCTGGTACCGAAGGGCTGCCACTTCCTTGCCTTCTTGCTGGGTCTCCACTTCTTCATGGGCAGGATCTGCCAACACTGGGAGCAGGAGGCTAGGGGCTGGGTGAGGAAGCTGCTAGATCCTCCTCAGGTGAGCTGCAGGGGGTGAAGAGTTCTCTGTTCTGTTCTCCTAGATTCTGTATCCTGTGACCCCACAGTATGGAGGCCAAGGGCTAAGTCCGTGGAGCACACTGTGGCCAGGTCCAGACTGAATCTAGGTGGTTTTCCTGAAAAAGAAAATGGCCTCTGGAGGAGGGGGTAGAAGCTGAGAGTGAAACGATTGTTTGGTTACTGCCTGGTCTTGACCTTCAACACACACACGTACCCACATACACACATACTTTGTGCCCAGGGTGCTAGGAACCAGAGGTTCACACCAGCAGCAATAGGGGGAGGGACTGAGCTATGGGACCTGGGGGAGGGGAGGGGCAGGCTGGGCCTTGAAGGTGCGGGGCAGGGCTTCGTGGCCTTCAGGACAGGCCAGGATAGAGGCAGCCCTCCCCCTCAGTAGCTTCAGGTGGCTCCTTCACAGCAATCCTTCTGCCCGCCAGGCGCTCCAGCTGGTGGGTCTCAGTTCTCCAAAGGCTCTTTCTCTCCACCCCTTAGCTTCTGTTCCTCCGCTGTGTCTGTCCCTGGCCTTGTCTCACTAAGACTCAGTCTCTGTGTGTCTGTCTCACTATCATGGCCCTGTTTTGTTTCATCTCTCTCTTGATCTCCATTGCAATCCTTGTTTCCAACTGTGTCTCGTCCATGTGGCTTCTGTCTCCATGCCTGCCTCACTCGCTTTCTCCATCCCCCCTCTGTCTCTCTGTTATCTTTGTCTCCTCTGTCTCTCTGCCTTGTCCCCACTTCCATCCTCACCTTCCTCTTCTACATGTTTCACCTTGGTTGCCACCTCTGTTCTTGTCTCCCTTCTGCTCCCCCCGCCCCAAATCTAGCTCTGTCCTCCATGTCTCATCCTTGTCTCTGTGAACCCTTATCTCTTATTCCTTTCTCCATCTTTCTCCATCACTGTTTCTGTCCCTTTCTCTCCCTGTCTCCGACTCTGTCTCCTCTCTTCATCCACATCCTCTATCCCCATCCCAGGTCCCATCTCTTTCTCGTTCTTATCGCCATTCGCCCTCCTGAGCCGCCTCCGTGGTCCCCTCCGGGATAGGACCTCGATGGGGGCGGGGCCGAGGGACTGAATCAGAATAACTCGGTTAACTGGACGAATTGAATTAACTTCTTAACATGAGCGAGCGCCGCCAGGCCTGTTTCCCCTCCCTTCTGCGGGGCCGCAGGTGGGGAGGCCAGGGAGAGGGGTCGGGACCCTACGGCCTGGCACGATGCATACACTGAAGGTCTGGTCCGGACTGGGGCGGGATGGGGACTCTAGGGATGGGGGCCCGGGCAGCCTGCCCTGCATCTCTCGAGCCCTAAGAAGGCGGCGGCTACCCTTTGGGTGGGGGGTCGGGGAGACTGGGGGCGGGGTCTTGGCCGTCCAGACCCCGCCCCGACGAGCTCGCCCCGCCCCGCCCCCTCCGCGGGGTCCTGCGCGTTAAAAGGCGCGCGGGCCGGGCTGGGCTGCACTTGCGTTGCACCAAAGCGGAGCGCGGCCGCGACGGGGCGGGCGGTCTCGCGGGCGCTCAGAACTGGCCTCGGGTCCTCAGCGCCTGGCGCTCCAAACCCCATCGTGACCCCAATCCGGCCTGGGACCCAGACTCCGACCCGGCCAGGCCCGGTCCCCGCCCCCGCCCCCCGGGCCGATGGACTACTCCTACCTCAATTCGTACGACTCGTGCGTGGCGGCCATGGAGGCGTCCGCCTACGGCGACTTCGGCGCCTGCAGCCAGCCCGGCGGCTTCCAGTACAGTCCCCTGCGACCCGCCTTCCCCGCGGCCGGGCCTCCCTGCCCCGCGCTCGGCTCCTCCAACTGCGCGCTTGGTGCTCTACGGGACCATCAGCCTGCGCCCTACTCGGCAGGTGAGCCCAGCCCTGGTCCAAACCTCCCTGCAGATCCTACGGTACCCCCAGCCCCTGCCCATTCGGCAAGTGGTTGCGACGGTCCTCCACAGCCGCCACAATCTCTGCCCTAGCCAGATCCTCCAACTTCCCGCGGGACCTACAGCCTCTCGAGTAAGAGGAGGTTCCCTAGGCAGAGTTGAGCCCCACCCTCTCATCCTTCCTGTTCCTCTTTCTCGCTGCTGTATCCCTATCCTGTGCTCTTCAGGTCAAGGAAATAAATAGATCCCTGGTCTAGCCCCAGACTCTTCACCAGGCCCTCCCCTGCCCACAGGCAACGATTGACCACCAAACCTCTCCATACTCTGTATCCTTGGAAGATTGCTCCCGGCTCAGGCCAGTCAGACTGCCCATCCTTATCATCACCACCCCACTTCATGCCCGGCCCCAGCATGGGCCTGGGCGGCAGATGAGCTGCCCAGCTGGGAGCCTTCCTAGAGCTCCAACACCATCAAGCCTCTACTGCCTGGTTTCGAACCCATCCTACATGTGCCCAAACCCTCTTGCACCACTGAAACCCATTCTGTGGCCAGAAGAAAAGGATGCTCAGGTCATTAAGCCACTTTCATTTCTCCATTCCCCTGGAGATTTTCCCAGCTAGAGTCCTGCAGAACCCAGAAGCAGCCCCATGAGATGCCCAAGCCTCCTTCATCCAAGTCTCTAACTGAACCTTCAACCTCATGAAGGCTCTTAGCCACCCTCATCTCTCCAGTTAGAGTCAAAGCTGCCCCACCCAATCTCATTTCCTTGCTTCCTGGGACCACAGGACTCAGTAGAAGATTGGGACCGGTGTGATGGGGAGGGATAGTGAGAGAGACCTGAGCTTGGAGAAATGAAAACCAGGGAGAAACTGGAGTCAAACTGGAACAGGGATAGGGAGATTGGGTACTTGGGGTCATATGCACATGGGGACTGTGGAGATAGAAACAGAAAACGGGGAGATGGGCCCCCAGAAAGCTGGAAGTCTGAGATGAGGAAGATGGGGACAGATACACAAAGATTGAGCAGAGATGGAAAGATCGGAGTCCCTGGGAGAAATGGGGACCCAGGGCTGGGGCGATGAAATAAATACCAGATGATGTGGACAGGAATTATGGGAGATGGGGACCCGGGAAGACTGAAAACAGAGATGAGGAAGATGGGGATAGGCATGAGGTGCTGGAGACAGGATTAAGGGAGATAGAGAACTAGGGAGACATGACAAAGATACTGATAATGGAGATCTCTGGAGAATGGGGAGACCTAAACAGGGGCTGGAGACAAGAATGGGGAGGTAGTATCAGAAATGCTGTCTGCGGAGCAATGGGAAATGGAAGGGGCACATGGGAGACTGCACAGAAAGAGTGACGGGTAGGGTTGGGGCTGGTTTTTGGAGGAGCTGGTAGAAAGAGGTGCCTGGGAGGAAGAAGAAGGGCAAAGAGAAGATGGAGGAAGCTGGCAGGGGAGAAATAACCCTTCACAATGGGTACAAAGAGAAGAATGGTCCAGAAGGGGAAAGTTGCGGATCGATGAGGATGGAGAGAGATGAGGAAGAGGAGAGGGGGACACCTGGAGGAGAATGGGATGTGAAATGGGGCTGAGGAAATGAGGCCTGGGGAGAAGAAGGATGCAGGGTGAAGATGGCCAAATTTTTAAATGTCAGAGAGTCCGTGGCAGGGCTGAAGGTAGACCTAGGCAGGAGAGTCTCAGTTATCCAGCTGCAGTCCATGAGACTGGTTATTGGAGAGACAGGGTGTTGGCGAGACCTCACAGACAGCGCAGGCTAGGAAGGATAGAACAGGATCAGAAGTCAGGTCGATTGAGGGTCGCAGGGGTGGGTAGACTGGTGGGAGGTGGAAGGAACGCTGCGGAGGGCAGCGACAGGTCAAGAGTCTTGACAGAGAATCAGATTTTTGGTTCCCTAGCTGCAGCTGTTGGGTCCCAGGTCTCCCCGCGCCCTGTCCGCCTTCATCCCTGCCGGCTCTATCCAGCGGTGGTGAAGCGATCTGAGATTGAGAGGGCCAAGCCCAGGGGCCAGGTCAGGGGTAGGGGACCGTAAGCGATCCCTCAGGCGCAGAACCCAGCGGGCCGGGCTCGGCTCCTCACATCCCCACCCTCGTTGATTCCCCCCTCCCGCACACATCTGTAGTGCCCTACAAGTTCTTTCCGGAGCCGTCGGGCCTGCACGAGAAGCGCAAGCAGCGGCGCATCCGCACCACGTTCACCAGCGCGCAGCTGAAGGAGCTGGAACGCGTCTTCGCCGAGACTCACTACCCCGACATTTACACGCGCGAGGAGCTGGCCCTCAAGATCGACCTCACGGAGGCTCGCGTGCAGGTGTGTTTTCGCGGATGTGTGCGGGGAGCGCGCGCGCGCGCGGAGCAGGGCGGGAAGTTAGTGTCTGACACCTGGGGGTCCGCGGGACAGAGGGGCCTCACTCGGGCAGCCGGCGGGTGCAGCCTGCTGGCAGAGAGCTAGGGCCAGGAGCCAGGGCGTGGGCTGGCGGTGACAGGGCAGGAGAGGACCGGCAGCCCCGGGAGGCAGGCGGCGGGCAGACGGGGCCTGAGGCCTTTGGCAGAACGGAGCTATTCAGCGTCACGATTTCCCCTTGTCTCCCGGGTAGGGCTGAGCACGGCAGAGTGATGCTTGGGAAGCCAGGATGGAGGACGAGTGGGTAGAGGGTCAACTCTAGGTTGGCCTCGGGGCCAAACGAGGCCAAACAGGGGGAAAGCCAAACCTATGAGCCTGGAACGCCCGGGGTTCAGGGTAGGCGCAGGAGCTGGGTCGGGACAGACTTTTGTCGATCTTATAAATCTGAGTTCAGATGTTCAGCTGGAGCGCATTTACTGAAGACCCTGAACAAAAGGTTTCCCAAGTGCCCTAACCCGCTCTCTACAGCCCCGGGCTTCTTGTAGGGAGGAACTGGGGCAAGGGCTTTGGGATACGAGGAGAGCGAAAACCGAGGCCGGTCCAGGAGGCAGAGAACACCGGGAGGCGGCGGGGTCGGCGGGTGGGCAGATCCTAAGGGGAAGACGCTGAGGACCTGGGGGAAGAGACCAGTGGAGCAGGAGAGTGAGGCGAGCCATGAGGAGGGCAGCGAGCAGTGGTGGAGGGCCGAGGGGCCAAGACTCGGAAGGCTGGTTGTCAGTAACCGTGACCCGGCCCCTTCCGGACGAAGGTCTCACTCGCACCTGGCGGTCCCGGGCTGACCGGTCCCTGTGCCCGCAGGTCTGGTTCCAGAACCGCCGGGCCAAGTTCCGCAAACAGGAGCGTGCGGCCAGCGCCAAGGGTGCGGCGGGCGCGGCGGGAGCCAAAAAGGGTGAGGCGCGCTGCTCGTCTGAGGACGACGACTCCAAGGAGTCCACGTGCAGCCCCACGCCCGACAGCACCGCGTCGCTGCCGCCGCCGCCCGCGCCCGGCCTGGCCAGCCCACGCCTGAGCCCCAGCCCGCTGCCCGCCGCCCTGGGCTCCGGGCCCGGACCTGGGCCGGGGCCACAGCAGCTCAAGGGCCCGTTGTGGGCCGGCGTGGCGGGTGGTGGGGGCGGCGGGCCAGGCGCGGGCGCAGCGGAGCTGCTTAAGGCCTGGCAGCCAGCGGAACCTGGGCCCGGGCCCTTCTCGGGGGTTCTGTCCTCCTTCCACCGGAAGCCCGGCCCCGCCCTGAAAACCAATCTCTTCTAGCCGCTGGCCTCCAGAGGCTCCGGGCCTGCCTACCCCTGCCCCTCCAGGGCCTGACAGCCCCTTCCCATCCCAGGTCTGCCTGCTGGCCCCACTCCCACTGTGTCTGACCCCTCCGTGTGCCCTCCCCAGCTTCGGAGACCAAGCCAGGGCTACTCTCGTCTTCACCCACCCCCATTCCGCACCGTGGGGGTGGGGGTGGGGGAGGGTACTTTTCACTGGGATGCCCTCCAGGAGAGCTCAGAGCCCCCTGGCTCTCTTTGAAAAGGGGATCAAACAATGCCTGCCCCAACAGTGCTCAAAGGTGAATCCTCAAATGGAACAGCCCGGCTTCCTCCCCTGCCTCTGCAGCTGGCTGGGTCTCCCCTCGGCTGGTCATCATTGGGATAAAGAGTGGCGAAAAGGGTCCCACCTCGGTTTTCTCCCTCACTCCTCCCCACCCATCCTCAGCCGGTCTGGCACAGAGGGGAGGCCCTGAGATGAGCAGAGCTGCCAGGGCATCGGGACAGAGGGGCTTCGTCTTTCCTGTCTTTTTTGTTGTTGTTGCTGTTCTTTTCTTTGAAAAACTTGTAATTTATTGAGGTGAGTTTTGCTCAATCCAAATAAAACTTAATTTATTGACATCACACTGGAACCCTTCGGTACCCATGAAGGGGATAGGCTGCCTGCAAGAGCCCAGTTCCCCTTATGACCAGCGAGGAACCCCCAGCTGCCACACAGCTGCAGTGCAGGTGGTATAGACCAGGAGACAAAACTAAGCAAACTGGCGCTTTGTGGCCAAGATTCTTTGCCCCCACCCAAACCAGCCCTAATAACATTAAAGTGCCCGCCCTCCCTAAACCCACACAGAAAAGCTTAAATAAACCCCAGCCCGGTTCTCGGGCTATTCCTTCATTTCCGGACGGACACCCCTGAGAGGGGGTTGGGAGAAGTCCCAGCTGAGCCCCTCCACCAGTGGTTCAGCCTGGGTGGAGGGTAGCAAGAACAACGGTGAAAGTGGGGACCCAAGACGTACCCATATGGACCCCATGACCCCCCTGGGGCTGGAGGAGTGGCCCAGAAAAGGAGGACAGCACCAGAATAACCGAGGTCCTCGGTAACCATGGCAACTGACCTCCGCAGCCCTGGCTCTAAAAGGTGAGGGGTAGGATGTCCTAATTAGGACAATGATTGGGCAAATGACTGGGCAGTAGGGAACACAGGTCCCCAATAAATAGGCAGAAAAGTACTGCCCCGACCCCTTATAACTCTTAAACTTCAGGGCTCTGGCTGGGCCTTCAAGGGCGGGTTTGGCGCTCAGTTCGCAGCTTCAAAATGCCACCGCGGTCACTTGCTGAGCTGCAGGGTGTCCAGAAGGAGGCGCTTGTGAGCCGGGTCCTGCACCCCAGCTTCCTCCAGGTCTTCTTCAGTGATGTCGCTGTAAGGGTAAGAGATGCTGGGAGAAGGGCCAGGTGGTCCAGAGAGCCCCTAGCTCCGCCCCCAAGGCCAGTCCCACCCCATCCACTTCCAGCCCCGCCCCCACCTGAGAAACTCCAGGTCGTCCCAGCCATTGTGCACCAGTCCCTCCTCATAGCGTTCCAAGCCGATGGCCCTCAGCCAGGCTCCCATGCCTGCCTCACCCAGCCCGCCAGCCCGCCCGACCTGCGGGCACGGAGCCTGAGGGAACAGAGCAGGTTAGAGGCAGCACTGAGGGGGCCTGCACACACAGGACTTGCAGGCAGCCATATTCTGCCGCCTGCTCTGGGGTGGGGAGAGAGGCATAGCAAGGGGCTGATTCCTGTGACCTTCAGCTCCCCAGTGCCCAGCCCAGGGCAGGGGACACCACTGAGGACTGAGTGGTGAAGTAAAGAGATGCCCCCACCGCAGGCAGGCACACTCTGCAGGCACACAGCCACCCCCGGCCCACACACCTCTTCTGCCAGGTCCTCCTGGATGCTCTCCCGGATGCGAGGCGGAGGGAAGCTGAGAGGCCGGCCGTAGTCCGAGGGCAGCCCACGGGGCGGCTGTAGCTCCAGGGGGCCTGGCAGGAGCATGGCTCGGCCAGGCCCGGCGGGAGCATAGTCCACCTCACTCAGTGTCTTGGCCATCTGCAGCACTGAGCAGGAGCGATCATCCCCACTGGCTACATCCCCCAGGAAAGTGCTGGCGGGTGAGGGGCCTGGCGGGAGCGGGGGTCTTGGATGGGCCTTGGGAGGTGGTGGGCCACGAGCCTCACCCCCACTGCGGCCCCGGATCACTGGCCCTGGCAGAGGATCCAGACCAGGGGGCAGGAAGATGGCCGAATCCGGCAGTGGTGGTGGTGGAAAGTCTGGAGGGGGCAGTGTGCCCCCAGAGTCCTCATCTGATGAGCTCCCCTCTCCTGCACGAGGAGGCCGATGGCGCCCAAGCTGTGGGGCAGGCACTGTGATGGCCACTTTGTTCTTGGTGGCAGGTGGGACAGGAGCCCTGGCAGGTGAGGGTGGCTCCGGGGGCAGCAGCTGGTGTGGCACCCCTTCAAGGACGTAGTAGGCAGGGTTATTGAAGCTGTTCTTGGGTGGGGGGGCCACCACCCCTTCCAGCTCTGGAGCCCCCTCTGGCTTCAACCTGGGTTTGGGAGCAGAATAAAATCAGGGCCCAGAATCAAGGGGAGAAGGGCAGTGGGTGCGGTGGAAGGAGCACCGGGCGGGGAGTCAGGAGATGTAAGCCCCCACCCCTAGACTTGCATGTGACCGTGGGCACGTCACCTTCCCTCTCTGCCCCTTTGTGTCTTCATCTCTAAAACTGGGGAGACAACTGGATAACCCCCAATCTTCCTTGCCTCACTCGCTAAGAGTCTCCAACCTTTTTTTGATTTTGTAACTGTAAAAGCTGTAAAATGGGTGAAAACAGAGGCCAGAAGGCAGGGCAATAAAAGCCTTCAATGAGAATGACCAGCCAGATGTGGAAAGCCCTGGAGGCACCTGAGCCCAGTCTACTGAGGAATCTTACTCACAGATTCAGGTTAGTTTTATTCAAGGCTGAAGATAAAACCAAGGTGCCTGATAACAGCTGAAGATGACTGAAAATGCACCAGGAGTCTTTATGTTCAAATGACAACTGGATATAATTAAAAAGCAAGCCTCACTTTCCCAAAGTATGATCCATGGAACACTATACTTGACCTTGACCCTTAAACAACATGGGCTTGAACTACAGGGGTCCAACTCTATGCAGTTTTTTTCACTACTATGGTATTGCACGATATATGAGCCACATTTGCTGAATCCATGCGGAACTTCAGATACACAGGAACTGGGGATCCAGAGGGATGACTATGAGTTATACACCCCTAACCCCTGCCATGTTCAAGGGTCAACTGTAGTTCCCCAGGATATTAATAGTTATTGCATGGAAAAGTTTCCTGGCCCATTAAGTTTGGGAAACTATATTCAACACAGCTGAAAAAGGATTTCCTTCCTGTCCACAAGCTCAGAGCTTTTGCTGATACTATTGTGCACTGGGAATATCTAAGAAAAGAATCTAGTAACAACCATTTCCCAAACTCATTTGACAACAAAGCGTTTTCCAATGGGGCATCTTGTAGGACAGTGTTCCACAGAACGCCCCAGGGAAATCTGCTGAGACACAGGCCTTCTCCAAACAGAAGGCTCAACTTAAGTATCTAAGGGAGCTGTTGCAGAAACCATTTCTAAGTCTATTTTTTAAGACAGAAGTGAGAGGAGAGGCTGACTGTGCTCCCTTTGACTCAGAGAACCACACCTTCAGGAGGCCTGGCTGGCCAGTGGCCACGGGTGTAGGGCCCCACAGAGACCCAAGCAACAGATGATCCCCAGGCCAACCCTGAGAGCCACGCACAGTGATGGATCAAGATGGATAAGGGATCGGAATGACAAGTTTCCTTCTCTCACCTGGGAGTCAAGGGCTCCTCCCGGGGAGCAGCTCGGGGCGGGGCTGGGGGCCTCCCAGTTGGTGGTGGCTTCTCTGGTTCTTCAAATAACTTGGACAGGGGGCAGGAGGCCTCTGTGGAGGCTGGCTTGCGGCTCCCTGACCTGCAGGGTGCACAGCGGAGGGAGATAAAGCAGGAGCTGGCCACGAGTCCCCAGGCACCACTTCAAGTGACTCCCCACAGAGCCCCAGCTCACCGGGGATCCTGGCTGCCTCGGGACACAGAGGGGGCTTTGCTCTTTGCTCCTGCCTCGTCCTTATCAATGCTGATCCACTCTGTGAGGGGAAGGGAAAGGAGACTTAGAAGGGACCTGGGGTCCTGCACCTCATAGACACCCATGGGCTAGCTAGCCCCTTCCCAGCTACTCCCTAGGGCAGGCCCACCCCCCAGACCTGGCTGTACAACTGCCAAATGTTCCAGGGATTCCAACGCCCGCCCCGCAACCCTGGTCCTCCTCTCCTAGACCTGCCCGCACCGCCCCATTGTATGCCCCAAACCCCTCCCAATGGAGCCCCCACCATAGAGTCGCTCACGGGTGCCCAGGCGCTCTGTGGGCACCCGCACCTTCATGGAGCCACGGATGTTGCCTGTCTCCTCGCCGCGGTGGGACAGGAAGGTCAGGAACTGCTGGGCTGTGCTGCCAATCATTGACTTGAGCGCCACCACGCACTCCCCTGAAGGGCAGATGGAACAGACCAGCAAATTGCCAAGCCTTCCTAGGGCCCTGCTCAGCTTTCTGTGCCCCTCAGCCCCCCTCTGCCCTCACCATAGGATTCGTAGCCGTCCATGGACTTGACTGTGAGCAAGAGGTGCTGGTCTTGCAGGTACTCGATATCAGCCAGAATGGGGTTGAGCTGGGAGCAGAGAGGCCCAGTGAGGAATAAAGCACCCCCCACCCCACTTCCTGCCATGACTGTGGCTCATCCCATCCTCAAGCTTGTCCATGCTCACTCCCGTCCACCTGAAGGAAAGATTTCCATGGGCCTTTCAGAGCACTCAAGAGCCCTGTAACTAACTGATTTTCTGCATCAACAATTGCCAACACAGCATCTGACGTTTAGTGAAGCCTTGAGAAGTATCTATGGAACGAATGAGTGAACTGCAACTTGGTCTCCAAACCCCCCTCCCCCCACAAGTAAAGCACATGCCGTCGTCCTCACTCATGCCCACTCCACGCACAAGCCCACACTGTGGGCTCTTCCCACCCTCCCAGGCAGGCTCCAGGTGGCATCTGGCTGCACTTCCCTCTGTGCCCTCACCCCCAAGCCTCACCGTGGGCAGCTGGCGTGAGGACCACTGCACCTTGAGGAAGTTGATGTTGTCACTGCTCTGGGCATCATTTTCAAAGCTCTTCTTATATTCTGGTGGGGGAGGGGACACCCAACTGAGTGCCACCTCTCAGCTTCCCTTCCCCCTAACTAGGGGGCTGCCCACTCTGGGCACCTCAGGCCTCCCATCCCCAATGACCCACACCCAGCCCTGGGCCCCGCCTCAGACCCTCCAGACAGGTAGAGTAGAACTCGATGAAGAACTTGGTGCGGCTGGCCGTCTTCACAATGGCCTCAATGCTCTCAAATTCGATGTAGGCCTGGTCTGAGGTCTTTGAGAGCCCTGAGGGGCAAAGGGAGGAATGCAGACAGGAGGGCTGAGAGGGTGGCAGAAGGAACAGGACACAGACACTGAGCACTGGGGCAGGGAATCTGGAGCCCTGGCAGAGCAGGAGGGAAGGCCAGGAGGGGCCTCCTCCATCCCAAGCAGCCCAGGGAGACCCCAAAGCTTGGACCTGAGGCTGGGACAGACAGACAACCCAAGAATCAGAGACCATCTGAGAAGGGGCTGGGAACCAGAGTGCCTGCAGGATAGGCCCACCAACAATCCACCATGCCACTAGGCACACGGGTACATGAGGAGCCCCAGGCAGGCAGAAACATGTACACAATTACCTCCATACGCACACACCTGCTCACAGGCATATACCTCTCACGGTGACTCAGGAACACAGACAGCTTTACACATCACATATTCAGACACATTCCTGCACATGCATGTATGTACCCGCCCCTACACACCCACCCACACACACACTCAGATATATTCAAAGCTATGCACACCCCCCAGGCTAGCACCTGCACCCACCCAGATGGATGCCGCACCCACAGCACAGCCAGAATAGCCACCTTTCTTGGAGATGAACTGAGAGGTAACTCCAACCTCAAACGTCCCAAACACGGGGGAGTGGTCGCTGGTGACGATGTCATCTGTGCAACCTGGGGGAGGGGAGTAGGAATGGGGGCTCAGGGGAAAGCTCCTTAACTCTCTGCTCCTGACTCCCAAAGCCAAGGCAGAGTCAGGTCAGGGACCACCCGGGATCGCCCATCACCCTGTCCGGGAGGCTCTGACCATAGGAATTGCAGATGATGTGGGTCTCAGGATAGGATTTCCAGAGAATCCGGTCACACCATGAAGGCACGTTGGTCCGGACCTGGGGCAGGGTCAGCAGTGTGGTCAGGGGTCAGCTGGGGGTTGCTCAGCTGAGGCCCATGCCCCTACCACACTGGGTCCAACATCCACCTCCAACACCCAGGATCACCCACAAGGCCTCAAGGGGCCATAGAGGCTGGAATGGTAAGTGCAGAGGCTTGACCCCACACACACTCTTGATTCACCACAGTCCTGGGGGGTCTCCTTGGGCCTAACCCATTCTCACTCACCCCAGTTGGCTTCTGCTTGTGCCAGGCATACGTGTCCCGGGAACCCCGCTCATAGCGGTAAGTGGGTGGGAAGGAGATCTCCTCCTCACCTAGGAAAGGCAGGGATGGAGGGGTCAGGGCCCTGAAGACCCGGGGATCCTACTAGGACCCTGGCCCTCAGGGACTGCCGCTACCGCGCCCATACTCACTGAATCGAAGGAAGACCTTGTGCTTTTCCCGCTCCAAGTTGAGCTGGTCCACCCTGAGCAGGGGCTCAAACTCCTTCCTGCTGATGTAGTTCAGGATCTCCTGAGGGGAGAGGGCACATAAAAGCTGGGGCCTTGCCCTCTCAAGCCAGAGATGAGAGCCCAGTTAGGCCCCAGCCCAGCCTCCCTACCCACCACCCACGGGCCCTGCTCACACCTGTATATCCATGTCCAGGCGGTAGTTGAGGTCCCCGAACCAGAAGAGGTGAGTGAAGCGCAGAGATATGTCAAAGGCGCTGAGCTGCCGATCGCCCAGCGTGAGTAGCCGCAGGATGTCCAGGTAGTTCTGGTTCCGCCTGTGGTAGGGGTAGGGGGAGCTCCAGGGTCAGATGTCAGGCACAGACATGTAGATAAGAAGTCTCTGGCTGGGGCTGGGGACAGGGCAGGGATCAGGGTCCCTGGGGACAAGGTCAAAATCAGGGATAGACAGAGGGGTCCTGAGTTGAGGTAAGGAAGGAGGCCTTGGGGGACAGGGATGTAGGAGGGTCGTGGACTAGAATACGGGAGAGGCAATAGGTCTCAGGAACAGAGGATAAGGCTAAAGAGATGACTGGGAAGGCACCCCCTCACCGGGCAGTCTTCTCATTTCCTGAGGTGAGGTGACAATTCACAAAGCCAAATGAGGTGCCATTGAACATGAAGGAGACACCCACGGCCCCCTTGTTTCCTGTCAGGGCAACAGAAGAATGTCTGGGTCACCCTCGGTAGGCTCCCAACTTTACCCCCCACCCGTTGAAGCAGCAGTGCAAAGATTCTCCCGACTCCCCCACAACATAAGGCAGGCAGTTCCCTGCATACACAACCACGCCTTCTCTGGGGTCCACACCGGGCACTTGCAGCCCCATCTGGATGGTCTGAGTCTGTCTGCACGTGAGAGCAGAGTCCCTGGAGATCACAGGGACCCCGGTGGTGAAGGGGCAAGGCTTTGTAGATACTGAGCACAATCTATCCTGAGGTAGCACACTGGACTGCAAACAGGGAGACCTGGGCACTATGCTGGTGCCAGGCTCTATCACGTGCTAGCCTGTGCGACCTGGGACAGGTCACTTGACCACTCTGGGCTCGAGTTTTATCATCTATGAAATGGAGATAATTATCCTGGCCATGCCTCTTGGTAGGGCTGGAAGAGATTTAGAATATGAACATGCTTTGCAAAGTTCAAAGAGTTCTATAGATAGGAGACCCTGGACCCTGGCTGGAAAGGAAGCAGGAAGAGTAGCCAGAGGGACCCCACCCTCTCTCCTCACCCAGGGTGTTGGCAATGCCGGTCTTCACGCTGGACGTACTGACATGGCTGATGCGGTTCTCGTGCTCTGGCTTGACCAGCACGGCCACCTTGATGTTCCACAGAGACTGCATAGCAATCTGGGGAGAGGGTGCAGGGTCACCCCTGCCCCAGGCTGGGCCACTGTCCCCACCTCCCTCACCCTCACCCTGCCCAGCCCACACTATAGACGGTTCTGGAAATCACAAGGTAAGAAGGCCTGCCACACCTTTTCCTGAGGGACCAGAAAGAGTGGCCTTCCCACAGCATAAAGGACTCAGGGTAGACTTCCTAAAGGATATTCCCAGGGACCAGAAGGAGAGCCAGTCAAGCTGGGGGGAGCCAGCCAGTGTGTGGGGAAAGGAGCTGGACACGACAACACCCCCTCACCGGGCGGTAATCCAGATCCGTGAGCTCCTTGAGGCCCCCGCGGAGCAGGTCCAGCCACTCTCGGTCGCCCACCGAGTTCTCCTGGGTCCCAAAAACATAGATGTCATGGGGTATGGTCACCGTGACCTCATCCAGGGTCTTCCCCAGACCCTTCGATGTGAACCAAGATGTCACATTTTTCGGAGGCGGCACACTTCCTGGAGGTGGAGGGGACGGGGCAGTCAGGCCCCTGCCTGGAGCCCTTCCTCTCTCCCACCCCAGTCCCTCCGCAGGCCTGACCCATGTTCCAGGTGCCTATGAAGATGGAGATCATGTCGGGCTCGTCCTGCTTGGAGTGCTTGTTCTTCATGAGCTGCAGGAGCTGGCAGAAGGCTTCACGCTTCTGCAGGGGACAGCGGTCAGTCAGGCACAGGTGGGCAGCCAGGAAGTCCCCTTCCACGGGCCTACCCTGCTAGGTGGCCAGTCTTTCAAGGACAGGGACACACCTCTGGCTCACCACCACACCCCCACTCCTCAAGCATACAGCAAGTGCTCAGTAAATGTTCACTGAATGATTATCAGCCCACCCTCGGGCCGCCCACTCTCAGCACACATACTCTCCACCCCATCATCTTTTTCCTCCCATCTGGCAGGGACCCCTGCAGCCCCCGGCGGCCAGGCCCATGCGCTGCTCACCCGGGCGCTGACGAAGATGAAGTCCTTCCGCTGCGTCCGGTCCTTCTCCTTCTCAAACACAACGCCCAGCTTGTTCTGGACCCGCTGGGACTTAATGAGCTGGCGGACTAGGGGATGGAGAATGGGTCACACCACCCTATGCCCACAGACCCAGGGGGCCCACCCTGCTGCCCAACCTGGGTTGGGCCCTGGCTCACTGCGGTCATGCGTGAAGGTTGTCCAGTCCTCCTGCGAGTCCCGCTGTCTCCTCAACAGCACCAGCCGCCCACCCTCCACGTCCACACTCAGCGTGAACTTCTGTGACTTCCCGATCTTGGTCAGGTCACCCAGGGTCACATCCAGCTTCACCTGCAGGCAAGGAAGTGGGGATGCTGCTGAAAAGACCTGGGGAGCAGGTAACACCCTCTTCACCTCCACCGGCTCTCTGCCCTGGAATGTCCCCCCACCCCCCGCTATGTACCTCAAAGGCCTGCACAGGGATGGTCTTGGCCTTACGTGTGGATGGCTGCAGTGGGGCCGGGGGAGCTGTGGAACTCATGTCCTGCAGGGCCTTCAGGGCCTGGAGGGGGCAAGGGCAGGGCCAGGTCAGGAGCCTTGCTGAGGGCAGGGGCAGGGAGGGCCACTGCTGATGTTGGTGTCAGTGCTGAACTACAGATTCAGGGTTCAGATCAAGACAAGGCAAGTGGCCAGGTGAGGGGATCAGGGGTCAGAGATCAGGAGTCAGGGCACCTTCTTCTGGATGCCTGACAGGAAGTCCTTTAGCACTGACAGCTTCAGCACCAGGCTCTCTAATTCCTGCTCCCCGGTCTGTGGTGGGTTCTGCAGGGAGAACGAATGAGGTTTGTCCATGAGACCACCTAGCAGGAGCCCCCCCGCCCAGTCCCGGAACACAAACCCACTCCCAGAGCTCTCTCCACAGTCCCACCTGCTGCTGCAAAAGGCGGGTCACCATGGGTGAGCTCTGCTGGTCAAACACCTTGGACAGGATCTCCAGACCTGACAGGACCTTGTCCACCTCACTATGGAGACACTAGGTCAGAACTCCTCACTCTGACCCAGGTACAGGGAAAAGGGGCTGAGTGTGTAGGAGTTTCAGCTGCCCCCATGAGGATACAAGGGTTCAGGTGAGGAAGAGTCAGGAGGCAACAGCAGGCTCTCTGTACTGAGCCAGAGGTCAAAGGTCAGGGCATCTGTGTAGCAAGGGAGCGGGAGAGGACAGCTATGAGGTAAGGGTGGGGCGCATGGCATTGGGTGCCCCAGGTACCTGTGCAGCCTCCGGCATGAGGTGGCGAGGGTGCGGGTGAGGTGTGGCAGGTTGCTGGCTCCGCCCCGCACGGCCTCCAGGTCCAGCCCGTAGCTGCCTTTCAGGTACTCATGGGAGACAGTGCTCAGCCCATTGGGAGCACTTGGGGGAGGGGTAAGAGGTCAGTGGAGGCCCGCTGATACTGTCCTAGCACCCCACCCCCTCCCTAGAGGAGATGGTACAAGTGGCAATGAGAGTGCAACAGACCAGGGTGTCTGCCTCCTGGGGGTCGGGGAGGGGGTGCCTTAAAGGTCTTCCCACCTTTGTTGAGGACATGGTTCTCAGAAAAGACAAGGACTGCCTGCTCAGGAGGGATTGGGGGGTCTCACCTCTCAGCAGCTGGAGTTGTGGGGGTCTCAGGGGCTGCTGGGGGGCTGCTGGGCCCCATGGGGGCAGAAATGCTGGTAGAGCCAGAGCGCGGGGGCAGTGGGGGCTTCTCGTCCTCCCCATCTGTGGACAGGGGCCAGGAGGCAGCGGTATGAGCCTCCTGCTTTCCGTGAAGTGGGGGGTGGGGGTGGGTACCATGGCTGTCAGGGAGTTCCATGGAAGGGAATAAATGGCCCAGGCACCAGAAGAGTGGCAGGGGGCTTCAGAGGAGGCAGGTTGAGAAGATGGGGTGGGAAGTCACGGGGGACGTCCGGTGAGGGGCAGGGAAGGTACATGGCACCCAGGCAGCACCTGAGGCGTCACGGTCGTCCGGCGGGTCCGGCTCTCGCTCCCGCTCCACAGGCAGCAGCAGGGCACACACCAGACCCTGGTTGGGCTGGGCATACAGGCTGATGAGCTCCCCCAGGGTCTGGAAGCGTCGCACTGGCACACCCTGTGAGGTCTGCAGGCCGGGAAGAGTGGGAGAAGTGTCAGTCACCTGGTCCCCAACCTTAGGCTAGAATCAAGGACGGGGTCAGGGTCCAAGCTCCTACCTGCACAGCCAGGAAATCTTCTCCGTCAGGTAGAATTCGGTATGTGTGCACATGCTTCTGATACCTGATGGCAAAGCAGGGGGTCCAAATCTGTCTCCCCCAGGATGGCATCTAAGTCCCAAGGCATCCGTTCCTCCTGCCAACCAGCGGGCCCAGCCCCCGGGGCCCCTTGGCTAGGTTTCCTTGAAACTGTCTACCCAGGCTGCACAGGGTTAATGATGGGGCCTGTCCACTCTATCCTGCTGGTGCTAAGCAGAGCAGGAATGACCGGACCCCACCCCAGACCTACACATGCTCCACACCCACTGCAAGGCCGGGGAAGCAACAGGCAGCTCTTTTGTGGCTTCCACAGCTGTCTAAACAGACCCTCTGGGCTGTGGTACTAGTCTGGGCCCCCCGCCAGAGTAAGAGTTCTCAGACGCCTGGGTAACTCGTCTGCGTGCATGGGTGACGTGCTATCACAAGTGTGTCTGCTGCCTGTGTTTACGCTGGTTGTATGGTTCTGCTGGAGTCAGGTGTGTCTGAAGCAGTCTTGCTGAGCGGATGTCGGGATACCACCCTAGGGCTTTCCTTTCCCTTCCTCAGACACCAGGAAATTGGGAGGACACATGGGGGCCCCCGGTGGGGAACCTGGGCCTCTAGGAGCCCCAAGCAGAGGAGGGGCACGAGGGGTGCTGACAGATGGCAGCAACAGCTGAGCAGGTGACAGCTGAGCCTGGTCCAAATGGTACAGCCCGCGCTCGGTGGGGGTGGAGGATTTCTACAGCCACGCCTCCAGGCAGGCTTGCCCAAGGGAGTCACCTGGACCCTGTGTCGGGCAGTAGGTGGGTACTGGCACTAGAGAGGATCAAACGTCTACTTGAGGAGACCCTATACCCTGGACACAGGGCCACGCTCTCCTCTCAGGAAAACTCTCCTTTTGGGGACTCTCCTGACCACTGGCACAAACTGTGTGGGTATCTGTGTGTGACTGGGTGTATTGGTTTGTGGACTGTGGGTCTGTGTTTATAACAATAATAGCATCCCATTAACTGCGTCCGATCTCTGTGACAAGCCAGGTACTCAATGTCCTACAGACATAATCTCATTTAATCCTCACACTTTAAGGAAGATATTATTATTATCATCCCCATTCTCCAGAAAAGGAAACTGAGGCTCAAGGAAGAAAAGTGATTTGCCTAAGGCCACAAAGGAAGAAGCCCAGCTAGCATTTAGTCAGGACAGAGACCAGGACCTGTATCCTGGCCTGCTTGTCAGATTGCCTGTGACTCCAGGGGCAGGGGTGTGTCTTTGTTTCCCCTGTACACATAGGTGTCATGTACAGGTAAGCAAGTTTGTTTCTGATCACCCACCTCTAGGCTCCTGAGATGCAGGGAGTAACCGGAGACAGCTGGTAAAGCTGAAGCTCCCAAACACAGACAGACCCCCACCCCACCCAGCCCCTCCCTGGTAATGGAGCCAGAATTTTTCCCTCCTGGGACAATAATGCTCCCCGTCCAGACACAGGCCCAGCTGTCCCCCTCCCACTCAACAGCTGACCTAGCACCTGCCTTCCTCCCCTCCTTAATTAGGGGGCTGGTATGCAGGACTCTTAAGATATTCATCTGCCCAGGCTGTCCCTCGTCAGTCTCCCCTCTTGGGCCTCAGACGTGGGACATAAGCTGAAACTTAAGGGACATAAGCCCCTTCTTCTTCAGGTCCACTGCCTAGGCCAGGGTTTCTCAACCTCAGCACCACGAACATTATGGACCGCATTCTTCTGTTGTGAGGGACGGTCCTGTGTGCTGTCGAACAGCATCCCTGGCTTCTGCGCACTAGAAGCAGGTAGCACGATACCAGTTGCGACAATCAAAAATATCTCTGCCAACTGTCCGGAGGGGTAAAATCAAGCCCAAGTGAAAACCCCTGGCCTAGGCCAGTGTACCCCCAAGATGTGAGGAGAACAGAGGGGAAAGAGACAAGGATAGGGACTTGGGAGAGCTCATGGAGCTGAGCAACATAACTAGAGTTAAACAAAGCAGCATCACAGCTTCCCACTCACTACCTCCCACTCCAGAGGCCTACAGGAGCCCACCCAGTGGCTGATCTGGGTTGGGGGGGGCTGCAGCTCAGCAAGATTCCAAAACCGAAAGTGCAAACCCACCCAACACCACCGCCACACATGGCTGATGGGTAGAAGCACAAAACCAGGCCCACTCGGAGAGCTGCCAAATCTAGCCCCACACTCAGCACCCACAGCTCAGGCCTAGGGCAGCCGCATTCCCAGAGCTAGAGCAGACACACTCACTCACTGATTCATGAAATAATGACAAGGCCCCATACAGCCTCCCCTCCCCTTCTCCTCCACACTACCCTGCCCCCCAGACCAGTCATACATATCCAGGCAGGCCCCAGTCTCAGTCCTGGGATTCAGAAAGTCCCCATAAGGAAGCTGCTGGGCATCCCCCCACACAGGCCATCAGTTCTTCTGGCCCCGGCTCCGAGTCAGATACCTGATCCCTTCATAAACACAAATGCACACAACCTTGGAATGTACACCCTCACGCCTGCCTGGAGGATGCCTGACCCGGTCTACCAGAGACTCTTTGCATTTTCCCCAATTACAGCCACCCGGGGCAGCAGGACCCCACATACTCTGCCCCCAGACACACAGCAGGAAGGAAGTGCTCCCAGCATCCTTCATTAAGTCCGGCAGAAAGCCAAGGTCCTCACTCTGGGGGGCGCTGGCGTCCCACGGTCCCAGGCCCTACCCCCACAACACTCAAGGAAGCCCGGGCCGTGCCCCCGCCCGCTCGGAGCCCCGGCCCCACTCACAGGACGCAGAGAGCAAAGGCTCCCGCCACGCTCTCGCTGTCTCGGACCAGGAAGCTGCCATCGCGGCCTGCCCGGGCCAGCAGCTCCTCGGCGGCGGCGCGGCTCAGGTCGCGGTGGTACCAGGCGGGGGCCGGGCTGCCCAAAGCGGCTCCCGGCCCAGCGCCCCCCGGGCCCGGCGCTCCGCACGCGGAGGCCATGGCCCGCGCAGGGCTCAGCGCCGCCCGCGCCCACCGTCCCGCGCCATCCGCCCCGGGACGCTCGGGGCTGAGGCTGGGACCGGGCCCGGGTCCCGGGGCTAAGGATCCGCCGGCGAGGCCGACCCGGAGATCGGAGCTCCGCGTTCCGCCGCGCTTGCCGCCGGGTTTGCCGCGCAGCCGACGCCGCCAGCAGCGCCGGCCTCAACTTGAAGAGAAAGAAAAGTTTGTTCAGAGGCGGCGGGGGAGGGGCAGGAGCGGAGCGCCGTGCCGAGCGGCCGGCCCCCACCCCCACCGCTCGGCCCGAGGCTCGACCCGCCCCTGCCCCCACCCTCTTCCCCATGGGGAAGTTGCCCTCTGCATCCCGCAGGACCCAGGACCCCCCAAGTCCCAGGGCCTCTCAAACCCCACATGATCCTGCCCCGCCATCACCAGAGGCGATCCAGCTCCTAACCCCCGCATCGAAGCCCAAGTCCCCTCCATCCTGCGCCCGACACTTCGGGATCCCGACCCCTTCCTTCTACACTGGCAATTATACAACTCCCATAAACGTTTGATCCCACCCTCAAATCCTTTCCATTCGGACTCCCTACAGACTCGTAGGATCGAGTTACCAAAATCTGCAAAGGATCCCATGATGAACCTCCTGCCGTCCCCTCTCTCCATCATCCCCAACTCCCTTGAAATCCCCTCTTAGACCTGAACCCCCAAACTACTGGGTCCAAATCCCGTGGGGGGATCCCTACAAACCCCCAGAAGAGCTCCAGTGTCCTCGAATCCCCAAGCACCGTCCCTGGCAGCCCCTCTCAGCCCAGGCAGAGCCCTTCCCCCTCTCGGCCAAGTTCCCTGGCACCATCCCCCATACCCGCAGGCCCGGGCCTTGAGGGGTTCAGCAGTCAAGAGAGCAGGCCTCCTTTTGCCCACACAGAAGAAAGTTCCCTCAGCCCCCAGGGCTCCCGACCTATCCCTAGAGCCTCGGCTGCCGTACTCAGACTCCCACCTCCTGGGCTGCTCCGAAGCCCCCTTCCCCGGGGAAGCGGCCCTGGACTCTCAGCGGCCACTTAAGATGGCCATCCTCCGCCGCCGCACCCCCCTCGCCTTCCGCCCCGCCCGCCGCTCCGCCCCCGCGGCTCTCCGCGGAGCCGGGGGTAGCACCCGCGCGCCCCGCCTCGCCCGGGCCCAGCGCCTTGATCCCAGAGCTGCTGACCGGCCGATTGACCTCGGGCAGGTCACGGCGCCTCTCCGAGCCTCGCCTTCCGGCTCTGTAAAATGGGGATAACGTTTTGAGGGCAGAGTCCACGGGACTGTGCTTGTAAAGCTCTCGGCACGGGGCCCGGCATCCAGTGGGCGCTCCCGAAAGGCGGCTATTTTTATTATTAATTAAGGAGTAACGAAGGTGACAGCTGTGTAAACTGTAAAGCGCGGCGGCGGAACGAACGGGTATTATTAGCACCCGCCCCCGCCCCAGCTACTCCCTCCAAGTCAACAAACTTGAGCCTGTGGGCGGGACGCGGAGCCAGGAGCCCCCTAGACCGGGTTCGCTCCGTCGTCCCCTGGCCTCTTCCCCTCCCACCAGGAGAGGTAGGGCCCACGGGCCGCCCGGAAAGGTCAGCAGCTCTTAGGAGGGTCTGGTCCACCCCTCCCCAAAAAAAGACCTAGCCGGTGGCGGCGTCTCCTGGGAGTCCGCTTCCTGCCCCGCCCCTCCGCCCCCTGGATCCTTAAAGGCACAGGCCTCCCGCCTGGTTCCCACTGCCGCCAACTCAGGCCGCTGTCAGAGGATCCCCTTTAACCTGGGAACTTTCACTTTGCTGAATAAAATCTGTGTATGGGTCAATTTCAAAGAGTTCCTTTCTCTGTTTCAAATATACAGTGACTTTACCCAGCTGGAGCAAAACCAGGGACGTGGAGAGGGGCCTGTAGGGCCTTCCAGACTAGATAAACGTAATGACTGAGACCCACCCACACGCGAAACAGTGTCTCAAGACCTCTCCAGTAACCCAATTACTCGTCCTCTAATCTGTGGCCAACTTACCCCTTCAGTAACCTCTTGTTATGAGGAGGCGAGAGAGACCTAGACTGAGTCTTCACTCCTGGCTTCTAGTTTCAAGTTGAGGACACCACCTGCCTGGAGTTCTCATTCAGGTACCTGCGCCTCTCTGAAGATAACTGTGGTTGGGATGTGGAGACAAAGGCTTCCTCCAAGGGGAAGCCGGAGACCCTGAGATAAACTGAGGCCCAATTCCTGGGGGCTGTGTAACGACAGAGCAATCCTCCAGGAGAGGCACACCTACTAGTCCTGGAGGGGACAAAGGTACCTACCAATCCTGGAGGGGACAAAGGTGTCGGGGATAGTTCCCGCCTCTGAGAAGCCCTAAGAGTTTCCGCCCCTCTTCCAGGACTCAGCAGAGCTGAACTAGGGCTAGAATCTGCAGTGTTTGCTCTGCAGGAACCTCACAAACTGCCTTCTTCTCTGAGGTGCCAAGCCCCAACTCTGCCCCTTCAGTCAGTATGATGGGTGAATTTGTTTACACACACACACACACACACCCCCAGCTTTCCCTGGACTCCAATCCCCAGTTTTCCCATATCAGCACAAGGGAGCACAGAGCCTGGGGAAAAGGGCTTCCTCTGGGACCCAATATAAATAATGAAGTCCTGGACTTGGCTGTCTCATTTGGGGCTACAAGGGCCACAGGATCCCTGAGGACTAATAATGTGCAGGCACTGGGCACACATGCTTTCTAGGCAACATTTCACAACTATGAGAGAAGGAAGGATTATTATCTTCACTTTATTGAGAAGGAAACTGGTTTAAGAAAAGTTAAGCAACTGATTCATTTTCACATAGTGAGTAGCAGAACAAGCTCATGTTTTGTTTCTCTAATCTGAAGGAATCCAAAAACTGTGGAATCTGCCCTCTACCACACACAAACTCAGAACCAAAATAATTCATCAGACTCAGATGTGTTGGGTCTATTTATTAGAAGTGGCTGTCAGAGAAACCCCAAGCCCCATCCTGGAGCAGGAACTGGATGACAAAGGGATGGATGATGAATGGAAGCATGCTGACAGCTCCCTCATTTGTGGGAGCTGAACTGAGCCCAGCCTGGTCATCAAACCTGGGGACAGGCTGGACTCAGTCATGGAGCCAGAGTGACAGCATCAGGGCCAGGCAGAGCAAGAGAGGTCTAATACCCTGGGGCCAGGCCTCAGCAGTCAAGGCCAAGGCATAGAATCTCGCCACCTCCTCATTGGGGTTGCCCAGGGCAGGGTCGAACCACATCTGGATGCAGCGGCCACTGCCCCGGCTGTAATTGCTGAGCTTGTAGGAGTGACTCCAGAGACCCTCACACAGGGCTGCAGGTGTGGGGAAGTAGGCCTCAAATGTGCGGCAGATGGTCCCAGTTGGACACTTATTAGATCCTGCAGGGGGAGAGAGGGTGGGCACATACATTCTGTCCCTAGGCCTAAAGCTTAACTCTGGCCACCCCTAGGAATCCTTGCTCAACCCCAAATCCTCAGACCCCCATTCTCCACCCCACACCTCCATCTCCCCGCCCCCCAGCCCTCACCTGAGGTCCAGTCCCAGCCTCTGTGCCAGTTGCTCTTGCAGGTGTAGGAGGTGCGGCAGTCTTCCCACCAGCTCTGACAGTCCTCTTTGCACAGGGGCACGTTCAGGAACCGTTCTTTGCGCCACTTCTGGTTCACCTGGGGGAGAAGGTAGGGGCAGGGAGGCTCAGTCAGCCAAGGATGTTGGTAGGAACAGCTGTGACTGAGTTGGGGGCAGCCTGCTGGGGTGAAAGGAGGGAGACCCCAGTACCTCCTGGATCCAGGGCCCCAGATTGGGTGAGCACTCGTACAAACAGTTGTCCTGAATGAAGTGGCGCTGGCAGGCGGGTTCCATCTTGCCACAGTGGTCCCAGGTAAAGTTATACAAGGAGGAGGTGTCCTTGTGCAGCTCCTGGCTGACTCTGGCAGAGCAGCAGGCGTTCTTCTTCCAGGGGGTGCACTGGGTCGGGAAGACATGAGACTAATTGCCTCCTCTGCCACCTCCAGCCTCTTCCCATTTGGCTCTTCTTGTTCTCCTGTCTCAGGCAGGTTGTCCTAAGAATGTTCACTATTAGGACCCTTCTGTCCTTGGCCTCCAGAAACTCCTGTCTTGGGGCAGACACAGTTACAAGACTGATGGGGGCAGTGAGAGCCTGGGAGAAGCCCTGTCTTGGGAAGACAATAGCTATCATTTATACAGTGCTTGACACTTCATACAAAGTAATTTATTTATTCCCTAAAAAATAATTACTGAGTACTTATTTTATGCAAGTTACTGTTCGAGATACTGGGAATACAGAAGAGAACAAAACAGGCAGAAATATATGTTCTGGTCAAGGGAGACAGTAAGAAGCTAAAAGAGAAAAAAATCAGGATCTGATCAATTATATGGATAAAATAACAGCAGGGAATAGAAATATGGAATGATTGTTGAAATTTGAAAGAGGGTGGTTGTATTAAGCCTCATTGGAAGGTGGCTTTTCGAGCAGAGGAGGAAAGGTGTGCTGCATCACAGCATGCAGTAATATATGTTGACATCTCTCACCTTTTAAACCCCTGGGAGTGCCCACCTCAATCCTACCCCCACCCCATCACAGGGGCAAGTCCTGTCCAAATCCTCTGGGTGTCCACGTGCTTCTCTGGGCCTCAGTGTCCTCCTTTGTATCAGGTGGAGGAGAACATCATCTACCCATATCGTGGGACCTCTGGGAATACGAAACCATGCACAGAACACACATGACACCTGGGAGGCGCTCAGTAAGTGTTTATTCCACGTTGTTGCCAACATGGGATCCTATTCTGAGCAGGCCACCTCTGAAATTACATCAACTGCACCCCATCCTGCCTTCATCTTCTCCCACAATGGTAACTCAGGATGTGAGTGTATAATGGAAGGGCTTGACCCCTCAACCCCTCCCCCACCACCCTGACTTCCTCTTCCTTGTCTGAACAAGCCCCCTCCCAACCCAGAGCCACACTCCATCCTCACTTGGTTGTGCAGCTTGTCCTCAGGGCCGGGTTCTGCCTTGTGGTGCTTGGCATCCATGCAGACGTTGAGCAGGTCTGTCCGGGTCCGGGCACTGCACACAGAGGTCATCCAACCCAGAAAAAGCAGAAGTGGTGTCAGTTTCCAGGGCATGTCTTTCCTTTCCTGCAGAGTCAGCTGTGGAGGAGACCAAAGTCTGAAGGGAGAGAGCCCCTCGCAGGGTCCCCGCTTTGCCTCCTGCCCCAGTCTCCCCAACTCCACGGTGAAGGATGGGGTCAGATCCTGTTCCTTCAGTGTTGGGGTCCTGAGGCTCCTTGAGGCTGGAGTAGAGAAGATTGGCAAGGGCACCGGCTCCCTCACTGTAAGCTTGGGGAGCTCAAAAGGGGATCTGGGATTAGATTCCCTGGGGGAATCTTCCCAAGTTGGAGGAGACTCCTTGTGCCCCTACCTTCTCTCTGGAGTGACCCAAGAAAAATAACTAAATAATTCAGGTCCATGCTCCACTCTCCAGAAGAGGACACAGCCTCATCCTGTGTCCAGCAAGTGCTCTGCCTTCACACCCTTGATCACCCTGGTTTCCATGCCAGCTTAGAAACCCTGTTACCCTGGCATGGCAGTGACCCAGCTCTGCTGAGTTCTCCGGTTCAGCATGAGGATCAAGGGAGGTACCAAACAGGATGGTGATGGTTAAATAATACAGAAATGACGATGGGGGTTGTTTTTAAACAGCTTTGCTTTCTCAGACTTTTTCCTTCCCTATTTTCTGAAAATCATTTCCTTCCATCATGACTCTGGTCTCCTCAGCGACTTCTGGACAAATTAACCAGATCCCTGCCTTTATCCTTCAAAGAACAAATGCAGGATCCTAAGACAAGGGACAGCATAAAAGTCCCCCACATTGGAGTTGCTAACAGGACAAGAACTTAAAGTCATGGGAGACACCCAGCAAAAGCGACAGCCCCCTACTCTGTTCATGACTGACCCTCACCTTCCACCCCCTCACCCACCTCCTGCATAACAGATCTGTTCCTTTAGACTGTCACCGAGGGACCTAAGAATTGATAATGGAGACCTCCCTCTCTCTCACCATCCCCCATGTTGTTGATCCCCAAGCCCTGGCAAGGGACTTTCCAAAAATTCTTTCTGGAATTCACTCCCGTTGGCTCTGTGTTTGGAGTAAGGTCTTCCCTCCTCCAATTTCTTCCCCTTTAAGTCACCTTCCCCACAGGAGCCAGAGTGCTCTTTCTAAAGAGAGATGTGTCCCTGCCCTGTGTGCCAACCTGCCAACTCTCCTGAGTGCCCGTCGCACTTCCCTCCTTGGGGCAACTTACCTGAGCCTCCTTTGCTACGAGGGTCACACGCAGCTCTGACTGGATTGGCCTTTCTCCAGGCTGGCAGCAGCTCTGTGGTCTCTGTCCTCAGCGCAGGATAGACTGACTAAGAGCTCTGGTAAGTATAGATACAATTTCCTCTTTCAGCTTCTCCTGCTCTTCCTTCTCTTTGGATCCCACCCTCTCCAAGTTTCCTTTAGTCTGTCAAGTGAGCCATTCATGTTTACACTCATCTCTCTATTTGTTAATTTAGTCATTCCAGGGTCCACACATTCAACATTCATCAAAATCTAGAGTGGATTTCACACCAGTCAGAATGGCTGCGATCCAAAAGTCTACAAATAATAAATGCTGGAGAGGGTGTGGAGAAAAGGGAACCCTCTTACACTGCTGGTGGGAATGCAAACTAGTACAGCCACTATGGAGAACAGTGTGGAGATTCCTTAAAAAACTGGAAATAGAACTGCCTTATGATCCAGCAATCCCACTGCTGGGCATACACACTGAGGAAACCAGAAGGGAAAGAGACACGTGTACCCCAATGTTCATCGAAGCACTGTTTATAATAGCCAGGACATGGAAGCAACCTAGATGTCCATCAGCAGATGAATGGATAAGAAAGCTATGGTACATATACACAATGGAGTATTACTCAGCCATTAAAAAGAATACATTTGAATCAGTTCTAATGAGGTGGATGAAACTGGAGCCTATTATACAGAGTGAAGTAAGCCAGAAAGAAAAACATCAATACAGTATACTAACGCATATATATGGAATTCAGAAAGATGGTAACAGTAACCCTGTGTACTAGACAGCAAAAGAGACACTGATGTATAGAACAGTCTTATGGACTCTGTGGGAGAGGGAGAGGGTGGGAAGATTTGGGAGAATGGCATTGAAACATGTAAAATATCATGTATGAAACGAGATGCCAGTCCAGGTTCGATGCACGATACTGGATGCTTGGGGCTAGTGCACTGGGACGACCCAGAGGGATGGTATGGGGAGGGAGGAGGGAAGAGGGTTCAGGATGGGGAACACATGTATACCTGTGGTGGATTCATTTTGATATTTGGCAAAACTAATACAATTATGTAAAGTTTAAAAAAAAAAAATCTAGAGTGGGCTTCCCTGGTGGCTCAGTGGTAAAGAATCCACCTGCCAATGCAGGAGACATGACTTCAATCCCTGATCCAGGAAGATCCCATGTGCCTCAGAGCAACTAAGCCCGGGCACCACAGCTACTGAAGTCTGCCCTCTAGAACTTGGGAACCGAAATTCCTGAGACCCATGCACCCTAGGGCCTGTGCCCCTCAACAAAAGAAGCCACCACAATGAGAAGCCTATGCAGCGCAACTAGAGAGGAGCCCCCGCTCTCCACAACTAGAGAGGAGTCTGAGCAGTGATGAAGACCCAGCACAGCCAAAATAAATAAAAATTAAACTTAAATGTTAAAAAGTCTAGATAAGTTGCTCATCTCCAAGAGGGGATCTGAATTTTTGACCCCAAGTGCTGACTTGAGGGGAATGGGACCTAGTGAGGAAGAACCCAGGCTTTGCAGCCAGGATGGAACCCGGTGATAGCTCCATCTCTCCCACAGCTATAGGAAATATTACCGAACCTTTCTCAGCTTCAGTTTGCTCACAAAAAAACTGTTAAGAATTATATGTAGAAAAGTCTGTCATATACTGAGTAGGCTTAAAAAAAAATTTTTTTTTTCAATTTAACTATGTGTGTGTGTGTGATGTCACTCAGTTGTATCCAACTCTTTGCGACCCAGTGGACTGTAGCCCACCAGGCTCCTCTGTCCATGGAATTCTCCAGGCATGAATACTACTGGAGTGGGTTGCCATGCCCTTCTCCAGGGGATCTTCCTGACCTGGGGATCAAACCCAGGTCTCCTGAACTGGAGGCAGATTCTTTACTGTCTGAGCCACCAGGGAAGCCCAATTTAACTATAGTTGATTTATAATATTGTATTAGCTTCAGGTATACATCTTCATATTCTTTTCCATTGTAGGTTATTACAAGATTATTTTCCATTGTAGGTTATTACAAGTGTGCAGCTGTTAGTCCCATACTCCTAATTTGTTCTTCTCTATCCCCTTTCCCATTTGGTAAGCATAAGTTTGTTTTCTATGTCTGTGACTCTGTTTCTATTTTGTAAATAAGTTCATTTGTATTATTATTATTTTAGCCACACCACACAGTAATGTATTTTTTTTAGATTCCATATATAAGTGATATCATATAATATTTGTCTTTTTTTACCTGACTTATTTTACTTAGTATGACAATCTGTACATCCATTCATATGCTTCAAATAGCAATATTTCATTCTTTTTATGGCTGAGTAATATTTTATTGTGTGTGCATCAGTTCCTCAGTGTTGCTCAGTCATGCCTGACTCTGCGCCCATGGACTGCAGCCCACCAGGCTTCTCTGTCCATGGGATTTTCCAGGTAAGGATACTGGAGTGGGTTGCCATTTCCTTCTCCAGGGGATCTTCCCAACCCAGGGATCAAACCTGGGTCTCCTGCACTGCCGGCAGATTATTTACTGACCGAGTTATCAGGGAAGCCCCTGTGTGTGTATATGTGTGTGTAAAAACATATGTATACACACCACATCTTCTTTATCCATTCATCTGTTGATGGACATTTAGGTTGCTTGAGAAGGCTTGAATGGCAGAAATCAGGTTAATTTATGAGCAGCCAGATGAACCAGCTAGAAGTTGAGGTATAGCAGTCAAGGGTCACAGAGAAAAATTGTCTCGAATCTGATAAATGATAATACCTCACCATCTTCCATATCTGTAAACATAATTAAGCAATTTTGTAGCCTTTTAAACAAATGTGGTAAAATATAGACTACTGAAAATTTACTGTCCTATTTTAAGCTTATGGTTCAGTGGTGTTAAGTATATTCATATTGTTGTGCAACACATCTCTAGGCCATTTTTATTCTGTAAAACAGAAACTCTATTTCCATTATATCAGCAGTCCCCCATTACCTCTTCTCCCCAGTCGCTGGCAATGGCCATTCAATTTTTTATGTCTATGAATTTGGCTACTCTTTTTGTTGTTGTTGTTCAGTCGCTCAGTCGTGTCCAACTCCTTGCAACTCCATGGACTGCAGCACGCAAGCCTTCCCTGTCCATCATCACCCGGAGCTTGCTCATACTCATGTCCACTGAGTCGGTGATGCCATCCAACCACCTTGCCCTCTGTCACCCCCTTCTCCTCCGCCTTCAATCTTTCCCAGCATCAGGGTCTTTTCCAATGAGTCAGCTCTTCACATCAGGTGGCCAAAGTTTTGGAGCTTCAGCCTCAGCATCGGTCCTTCCAATGAGTATTCAGGATTGATTTCCTTTAGGATGGACTGGTTGAATCTCCTTGCTGTCCAAGGGACTCTCAAGAGTCTTCTCCAACACCACAGCTCAAAAGCATCAATTCTTCAGCACTCAGCTTTCTTTGTAGTCCAACTCTCACATCCATTGGAGAAGGCAATGGCAACCCACTCCAGTACTCTCGCCTGGAAAATCCCATGGACAGAGGAGCCTGGTAGGCTGCAGTCCACGGGTCTCTAACAGTCAGATATGACTGAGCGACTTCACTTTTACTTTTCACTTTCATGCATTGGAGAAGGAAATGGCAACCCACTCTAGTGTTCTTGCCTGGAGAATCCCAGGGATGGGGGAGCCTGGTGGGCTGCCGTCTACGGGGTTGCACAGAGTCGGACATGACTGAAGTGACTTAGCATCACATCCATACATGACTACTGGACTAGATGGACCTTTGTCGGCAAATAATGTCTCTGCTTTTTAATATGTTCTCTAGGTTTATCATAGCTTTTCTTCCAAGGAGCAAGCATCTTTGAATTTCATGGCTGCAGTCACCATCTGCAGTGATTTTCCCTCATATAATTGGGATCACACATTATTTGTCCTTTTGTGTCTGTCTGATTTCACTTAGCCTAATGTCCTAGGGTTCATCCACATGTCAGAATTTCATTCCTTTTTATAGCTGAATAATATTCCATTGTATGTATACTACAATGGATAATATTTTATCCATTCATCCATCCTTGGACATTTGAACTGCTTCCACATTTTGGCTATTGTGAAGAATGCTACCATGACATTGTTTGTTTTTTTTTTGGCCACGCCATGTGGCATATGGGATCATAGTTTCCCTACCAGGGATTGAATGGCACCCTCTGTGTTGGACGTGCAGAGTCCAACACTAGACCACCAGGAATGTATCCTGAAGAATGCTACTGTGAACACAGGTATACAATTATCTCTTTGGGACACTGCTTTCGATTCTTTTGGATATATAACCAGAAGTGGAATAGCTGGATTGTATGGTAATTCTATTTTTAATTTTTTAAATTATAGCATGCAGGGTCTTTTAGTGTCAGCCTGCAAACTTTTAGTTGTGACACGTGAGATATAGTTCCCTGATCAGGGGTCAAACCCAGGCCCTGTGCATTGGGAGCTTGGCGTTTTAGCCACTGGATCACTAGGGAAGTCCCTCTATTTTTAATTTTGAGGAACTATCATACTGTTTTCTAAAATGGATGCACAATTTTATATTTCCACCAACAGTGTACAAGAATTTCAATTTCTCCACATTCTGGCCAAAACGTATTAATATCTTCTGTTGGTTTGTTTGTTTCTTTAACAGTAGCCACCCTAGTGGGTATGAGGTGATATGTAACTGTGGTTGTAATTTGCATTTCTCTAATGATTAGTAATGTGGAACATTTTTTCATATGCTTGTTGGTCATTTGTATATCTTCTTTGGAGAAACGTCTATTTGTGTTATTTGCCCGTTTTTTAATCAGTTTACATGTCTTTTGTTGTTAAATTATAGGAATTCTCAATATATATTCTGGGTTAACTTATCAGACATATGTTCTGATTCTGTATTCTGTATGTTGCCCTTTTATTCTTTTGTCTTTTGCTGCACAGAAGTTTTAAATTTTGATGTAACTCAATTTATCTTTTTTTGTTGTTGTTACTTTTGCTATATCTAAGAAATTATTGAAGCTCTTCCCCTAAGTTCTCTTATAGCTCTTATGTTTAGGTCTTTGATCCATTTTTGAGTTAATTTGTGTGTGGTGTAAAATAAGGTTTCAACCTAATTTTTCTGCATGTGAATATTGAGTTGTGCCCCAGCACCATCTCTTGAAAAGATTATTCTTTCTCCTATTGCATTGTCTTGGCACTGTTGTCAAAAATCTGGGCTCTAGGTTCTATCCTATCTATCTTCTGCTACTCCTGCTTTGTCTGATTATTGTTTGTAGTAAGTTTTGAAATCAGGAAGTGTGAGTCTCCTCAAATTTGCTGAACTCACTTGTTAATAATCATGTGTTTGAGGGTTCCTTAGGATTTTCTATACAGAATGTCATGTTATCTGTGAATAAAAATAGTGTTACTTCTTGCTTTCCAATTCATGTGTTTCTTACTTCTTTTTCTTCACTAATAGCCCTGGCTACAACCTTTATACAGCATTGAATAGACAAGATGAGAGTTATAATTGTCTTATTGCTGATCTGAGGGATAAAGCCTTTTGGCTTAGAACAGGATGTTAGCTGTGGGTTTTTCATAGAAGTCCTTTATCACATTGGGGAAAATCCCTTCTATTCCTAGTTGGTTCAGTGTTTTATTTTGTTTTTTTTAATTAAAGGATTTTGTCAAATGATGTTCCTGCATCCACTGAGATGATCATGTGGTTGGTATTTTATCCTAGTAATATGGTGTGTTAAATCAATTGATTTTGAGATGCTAAACCAAGTTACATTCTTTAAATTCTCCCAGTTGGTATTGGTGTATAATCCTTTTCTATATGCTGCTGAATTCTCTGATGTTTTGTTGAGATTTACATCTTTATTCATAAAAGATGTTGGTCTGTAGGTTTTTTTCTTGATATTGTTTAATTTTATGAGTTGGGGGGTGTTCTTTCCTTTTTTTTTTTAAAGAATTTGTGAAGGATTGGTATTCATTATCCTTCAAACATTTGGTAGAATGCATCACTGAGGCCATCTGGGCCTGAACTTTTCTTTAAGGAAGTTTTAAAATTACTAATTCAGGGACTTTCCTGGTGGTCCAGTGGTTAAGATTCTGAGCTTCCACTGCAGGGGGTGCAGGTTCTGATCCAGATACTAAAATCCCACATGCCAAGGCATGGTCAAAATTAATTAACTAATTGATTAAAAAAAAAACTAATTCAATCTCTTTACTTTTTATGCTTGCTAAGTCACTTCTGCTGCTGCTGCTGCTAAGTCACTTCAGTCATGTCCAACTCTGTGCAACCCCATGGACTGCAGCCTACCAGGCTCCTCCATCCATGGGATTTTCCAGGCAACAGTGCTGGAGTGGGGTTGCCATTGCCTTCTCCGTAAGTCACTTCAGTTGTGTCCAACTCTTTTCGACCACATGAACCATAGCCTGACAGGCTCCTCTGTCCATGGGATTCTCCAGGCAAGAATACTGGAATGGGTTGCCATTTCCTCCTCCAGGGGATCTTTCCGGCCCAGGGATTGAACCCAGGTCTCCTGCATTGCAGGCAGATTCTTTACTGTCTGAGCCACCAGCAAAACCCCTTTACTAGCTTCCCTGGTGGCTCAGAGGTTAAAGTGTCTGCCCGCAATGCGGGAGACCTGGGTTCAATCCCTGGGTCAGGAAGATCCCTTGGAGAAGAAAATGGCAACCCACTCCAGTATTCTTGCCTGGAGAATCCCATGGACAGAGGAGCCTGGTGGGCTGCAGTCCATGGGGTCACAAAGAGTCGGACACGACTGAGGGACTTCACTTTAAATATTTTACTTATTTGTGTGTCATCTTTGATAGTTTGTGCTTTTCTAGGAATTTGTCCATTTCATTTGTGCTATGTTATCTATTGACTTACAGTTGTTTATAATATTGTTACAATGCTTTTTATTTCTGTGGGAATAATAGTAATATCCCTTCTTCTATTCCTGATATTAATAATTTGATTCTTCTCTCTTTTTTTCTTGAAATCAATGTAGCTAAAGATGTATCAATTTTGTTGACTTTTTCAGAGAACCAACTTTTGATTTTCTTCATTTTCCCTGTTGTCTTTCTATCCTCTGTTCCATTTATTTTTGCTTTACTCATTATTTTTTTCATTTTGATAGCTTTGAGTTTATTTTGTTTTATTTAGTCTGTTTTTATTTTTTTAAGGTAATAGGTTAGGTTACTGATTTTAAATCTTTTTTTTAATATAGGCTTTTATAGCTCTAGATTTCCCTCTAAACAATGCTTTAGCTGTATCCAATAAGTTTTGATCTTTTAAAATTTTTATTTATTTATTTTATTTTTGGCTGTGTTATGTTTTCATTGCTGCCTGTGGGCTTTCTCTAGTTGTGAGGAGCAGGAGCTACTTTTTAGTTGCCACGTGCAGGCTTCTCAGTGCGGTGATATCTTTTGTTTCCGAGCACGTGCTATAGGCCTGAGGGTTTCAATAGCTGTAGTGCCAGGGCTTAGTCGCTCTGTGGCCTGTGGGATCTTTCCAGAACAGGGATCGAACTTGTGTCCCCTGGCAGGCAGATTCTTAACCACTGGACCACTAGGGAAGTCCCATAACATAATATATATATATTTTTTAAAATTTTGAGTTCTAACTGTTCATTGGGCTTCCTTCATGGCTCAGCTGGTAAAGAATCTACTTGTACTGTGGGAGACCTGGGTTCAATCCCTGGGTTGGGAAGATCCCCTGGAGATCTTCCAGTGGGAAGATCAGCCAGTGGGAAAGGCTACCCACTCCAGTATTCTGACCTGGAGAATCCCATGGACTGTATAGTCTATGGGGTCGAAAAGAGTCGGACCTGAACTGTTCATTGCTAGTATGTGGGAAGGCTAGATTGACTTTTGCTTATTGACCTTATGTCCTCCAACTTTGTTATAATCACTTATTAGTTCCAGGAGTTTTTTGGTCAGTTCTTGCAGATTTTCTACATAGGCGAACATGTCATCTACTAACAAAGACACTTATTTCTCCCTCCCCAACTTGTATAGCTTTTTCTTTTCTCATCCTAAGCGTTGGTTAGAACTCCCAGTATCCTGTTGAAAAGGAGTGGTGAGAAGAGACATCCTTCTTGGGAAAGCCTCAAGTTTCTCACTATGACATATGATGTTAGCTCTAGGACCTTTTGTAGATATTCTTTATCAAGTTGAGGAAGTTCTAGTAAATTTTTAATTTCAGTTATTGTACTGTTCTGCTCCAGAATTTTCTACTTCCTTTTTAAATAATTTATATCTCATGGATATTCTGTATTTGGTGAGATGTCATTTTCATATTTTCCTTGACTTCCTTAGACCCAATTTCCTCTAGTTCTTATTTATAATACCTGATTTAAAGGTATTATATCTTAATACCTTATCTTTGTCTAATAAGTCCAACATCTGGGCTTCCTCAGGGACAGTTTTTATTGACTACTTTTTTCTCTTTGCTTGGGCCATGCTTTCCTATTTCTTTATATGTCTAACATTTTTTGCTGAAAAATGGATATTTTAAATAATATATGGGAAAACTTCAGAAATCGTATCTTTTCAACCAGAGCTTGCTGTTTGTGCTGTTTATTTGTTTATTGATTTTCATGGACTACTTCTAAAAAGTCTGTTCTGGTACATGGTAGTCAGTGAAGTTTCTGCCTGGTTAGCTCAGTTGTCAGCCAATGATTGGACAGAGCTTTCCTTAAATGCCTTGAAGCAATGTCTCCTACTCTTTGCTAAGGGACTCTGTATTCTGGTTCAGGCAAGCTTCAAATGCTCTAGCAGTTTACTCTGCCTTATTCGTCACTACCTGCGTGAGCAAGGCCTCAAGGTCACCAGAGTTAAGGGACTGGTGCCTTCTCCGGTATTTCCTGGACATACTCACAGTTCTGCAAATGCACATAAATTTTAGGATTCCCAAGTAGATGTCAGAGCTTTTCAAAGCTCTCTCTTGGCTTCTCATTCCCTAATATTACTTTTAAGTTTTTTTTTTTTTTTTTTTATCATACCTCTTGTTTGCCACAACTGGTAGGAAGCTGGGATGTCAAATAATTAGCTGTTGCTTGTTTAGACAAACACCTGGGGACGGGGTTTCTCACTGAGTGGGCTCTGAGTCAGACAAGCCCTGTGAATGGGGCTCTTCACAGAGCTTCCAGACAGATCAAGCAGTGACAGTTCTCTTGGAACAGAGCTTTTTGGGGAATTTCACACCCACTCTGCCCCCTCTAGTGGCTGCTAGGTCACTGGTTTTTGTAGTTATTACTGGAGTTGTGAGATTGGAGAAGGAAATGGCAACCCACTCCAGTGTTCTTGCCAGGAGAATCCCAGGGACGGGGGAGCCTGGTGGGCTGCCATCTATGGGGTCGCACAGAGTTGGACACGACTGAAGCGACTTAGCAGCAGCAGCAGCAGGAGTTGTGAGACTGCCGATTTTGGATACTACTGTGGTGTTGTGGAGAGGAGGATCGGAAAAAGCAAATAAAAATGCCACAAAGTTCACTGTTCTAGTGATATTCAGCAATTTTTCTTGAATAAATTCTCCTTAGATTTTTGAAAGCTTTGGTTAACTTCCAGAGTTCTGGAAAAGTTGGATTTGACAAGTTTTTCCAGTGTTACTGCTTGTATGGAGGAGTGGATTTTCAGATGTTCTGACTGTCATTCCAGAAGTTCTTCTTCAGATTCCTTCTATTTAAAGAAGCATAAAGCTTTAAATAATATTGGTCACTTGTAAGTAAAATGGTCTTTGAGTACACAGTCTACTGTTAAAATGAATAATAAGTTAGTTTTTCCTATATGTTTTGCATGTATAGCAAAGTTACGTCCTTACCAACCTAAACTTAAACTTACTTAAAAAATATATATATATATATATTTATTATATTTATTATATTTATTTGGCTGTGTTAGTCTTAGTTGCGGTGCGTGGGCTCTAGAGCACATGGGCTCAGTAGTTCCAGAATGCGATTTAGTTGCCCCACTGCATGTGAAATCTTGGTTCCACAACCAGGGCTCGAACCAGGTCCACTTTATTGGAAGGTGGATTCTTAACCACTGGACCACCAGGGAAGTCCCTGAATTTGAACTTTCACTTTTCAAAAAACATGTTAATTTTGAGGGCTTTGTACTAACTTGCATCATGCTCTTAGGTCATGATATAACATAAAACAGGAGGATCCCTCATTTTTAGAGAAGTTAAACTCTTAGAGACAGGTTGTTACAAAATATAGCTGTCATATTAATAATATAGCCAAGAGTGAGGCTATTTCCTGACAACACTTTTTTGTTTGTTTCCCTTCTCCAAGATCATGTCCTAAATTCAGAATAATAAACCTATCAAGACGTATTTTATACCAAAATCATCTTGGAACTTACCAGACAGCTGCTAGAATACATAAAAAATTTGCTCCCTCTTGGCACAGCACTCATAAGTAAAGAAGGAGACAAGGGAGACAAGGAAGGATGCTAAAAATAGGTATAATTGGTATGCTCCATGTTTTAAAATCCAGCTTATCAGTATTATGAGAGCTTCCCTGTACATCGTGTTCATGTTGTAGAGAAAGATGTTAGAGCAAAGAAAAGAACTCATCCTTTCTAGAGGATTTTTATACAAGGTAATGGATTATGACTCTGAATGTTTAGTGATTGCGGACTTTCCCAGATGAGTAAAAAGCACACTCATTTTCATAAGTAAGGGTTTGCATGATGATTGTCAACAAATCTATTTCCAGGATGATTTTATTCTTTAAGATGACCTTCTATTATTGATAGTAATTTTCATGTACAACTTACAAAATGGGCTGTAAGGTCCTCAAGATTTCTAAATACACCCACTGTGCATCATTTACAGAGCTGAGGCAAATAGAAAGGACAAATGGAATTATAAAAAACAGGCTGGTTAAATTGGCTGAGAAGACAGACTCTCCTTGTCCACTTCTCCCTCTCCAGGTTCTAATAATATGTTCTCCTCAAAACAGCCATCAACTGAGACCTTGTGGAATACAGCAGTCAGCGGTAGGTTCATGTTCTGTTGGTGCAAAAGAAATTGCAGTTTAAATCATTATAACTACGCCTAAACACACCTTTATTAATCAAAATAGGAGCAATCACAATCAACATATTTTTGCCAGTGAGAAATGAGCTTGTTTATTCCTGTAGCATAAAATTTGTGCTTCAGGATTCAAAGAACTCCTAGAAAGCATTTTCCACCTGCTGCTGGTTGTGGACACATTTTCCCTGCAAAAGTTGTCAAGATGCTTGAAGAAGGGGTTGTTGGTCGGCAGGAGGTCAGATGAATATGGCGGATGAGGCAAAACTTCATAGCCCAGTTTGTTCAACTTTTGAAGCATGGTTGTGTGATGTGTGGCTGGGCAATGTCCTGGAGTAGAATTGGGTCCTCTCTGTTGAACAATGCAGGCTGCAGATGCTGCAGTTTTCAGCGCCTCTCATCAATTTGCTGAGCATACTTCTCAGATGTCATGATTTTGCCAGGATTCAGGAAACTGTAGTGGATCAGACAGGCAGCAGACCACCACACAGGAACCATGTTTGGAGCTTCTCACTCCAGCACTGAGCTGGGCATCACTGGTTGTCATATAAAATCCACTTTGCTTCGCATGTCACAATCCAGTTGAGAAATGGTTCATTGTTGTTGCATAGAATAAGAGAAGAGGACACTTCAAAACAATGATTTTTTGATTTGCAGTTGGCTCATGAGGCACCCACTTATTGAGCTTTTTCATCTTTCCAATTTGCTTCAAATGCCAGATGACTGTAGAATGGTCGATGTTGAGTTCTTCAGCAACTTCTCATGTAGTTGTGAGAGGATCAACTTTGATGATGCTCTCTGTTGTCGTCAACTTCCGGTGGCCAGCGACTACACTCCTCATCTTCGAAGCTCTCATCTCCTTTGCAAAACTTCTTGAACCACCACTACACTGTATGTTCATTAGCCATTCCTGGGCCAAATGTGTTGTTGATGTTGCAAGTTCTCTCTGCTGCTTTATGACCCATTTTGAACTTGAATTAAAAAATTGCTCAAATTTGTTTTTTGTCTAACATCATTTCCAATGCAAAAAAATGCAATTATTTTTGCACCAACCTGAAATTACACCCCAGTGAAAATTCTTCTCTCTTTTATTCTGATACTAGAAATTAATAGATTGACCAAATCTTGGTTCCTGCTAACAATGGTTTCTCTTCTCTCCTCTTGTTTTTCTAAAGATCCTACCATAATTGACTGACTGGAAAATAGACTCATGAATCTGATGTCACCACCATAAACTAACGCTTGGATGATTTAACCTGTCAGAGCCTTGGAACTTGCAATCTCCAGAAAAATTCTAGCCCCAAAGAAGGAGACTTCTATGGAGACAGATTCAAGACACAAACAGGTAATCAGAAAACATTTTTAAAGAATTAGGGAAGTTGATGAAGGCTGTATGATTGTGGTCATTGTGTTGGTATTTTTGGTAATGTGCTTCATGTTCTTTTTTTGATTAGTCATATGATACAGCCCTTTTTCATTCTCCTGGCTGTGGTCTCTAACCCTCAATTTAGTAGACCATACTTGTGCCAACCACAATAAACATTCTCCCTAAAAAAAATTCTTGGTCAATGGGCCACTATCCTAAGCATCCACATTGGTATCGTCTACAACTATTCCAAGAATTGACTCCCTCCTTTATTGCCACGTTGGCCCAACAAATCTCTCAAAGTTCATGATGGAATAGAGTTTGGCTCAGATGATAGATTTTTATGGTGCCAGTCACTAAATTCCTTAGAGTATATCCCCTCATGAATACACTAAACAGAAATTCAGAAATATGTAAAATTCCTTATATACTGCCATTGCAAGGGAGTGTATTCTATAGGCAATCATTCATTTATTCATCCATGTATTTATTCATTTTGCATATCATAAAATTTACACATTTAATGCTTACAGTGATTTTCCAGAGTGGTGCAACCTCACCATAAATGAGCTTTAGAACATTTTCATCCCTCCTTATGCCCATTTATAGTTAATCCCTGTTCCTAAAATCCAGCCCCAGGCTACCACTAGTCTACTTTCTGTCTCTCTAAGTTTGTCTTTTCTGGAACTAATGGACTTCCACCTAGCATAAGGTTTTTAAGGTTCACCCATAATGTAGCGTGTACTAATAGTTCATTACGTTTTATTGCTAAATAGCATTTTGTTGTATGGCTACAACACATTTTGTCTGTCTATTCACTAGTTCATGGACATTGAAGTTATTTTCAGTTTGGGGCTTTTATGAATAATGGTGCTATGAACATCCACATTTGTGGATTTGTTTTTTCATTTCTCTTGAGTAGTTGCTTTGAAGAAGAATCAATGGGTTTTGCTTAACTTTTTGAGAAACTACCACACTGTTTTCCAAAGGACTGTACTATTTCACATTCCCATTAGCAATACAGGCTGGTTCTAGTTTCCCTTCATGTTGGTGAACATTTGTCATTGCCTGTCTTTTTTTTCCCCTAAGTATTTATTTATTTGACTGCACTGGGTCTTAGCTGTGGCCCACAGGATCTTTGTTGCAGCCTGTGGGATCTTTAGTTTCAGCATATGACCTTTTAGCTATGGAATCTAGTTCCCTGACCAGGGATCGAACCTGGGCCCTCTGCATTGGGAGCATAGAGTCTTAACCACTGGACCACCAGGGAAGTTACTGCCTGTCTTATTTATTGTAACTATTCTCGTGGGTATGAAATGGTACCTCATTATAATTTTAATTTTACATTGTAATTTTAATTTTAAACAACAGAATCATTTGTTTCGAAGGCAAACCATTCAGTATCATAGTAATCCAAGTCTATGCCCTGACCAGGAATGCTGAAGAAGCTGAAGTTGAACTGCTCTATGAAGACCTACAAGACCTTCTAGAACTAACACCAAAAAAAGGTGTCCTTTTCATTATAGGGGACTGGAATGCAAAAGTAGGCAGTCAAGAGATAGCTGGGGTAACAGGCAAATTTGGCCTTGGAGTACAAAACAAAGAAGGTCAGAGGCTAACAGACTTTTGCCAAGAGAACACACTGGTCATAGCAAACACCCTCTTCCAACAACACAGGAGAAGACTCTCTACACACGGACATCACCAGATGGTCAATACCGAAACCAGATTGATTATATTCTTTGCAGCCAAAGATGGAGAATATAGTCAGAAAAAACAAGATCGGGAACTGACTGTGGCTCAGATCATGAACTCCTTATTGCAAAATTCAGACTAAAATTGAAGAAAATAGGGAAAACCACTAGATCATTCAGGTATGATCTAAATCAAATCCCTTATGACTATACAGTGGAAGTGACAAATAGATTCAAGGGATTAGATCTGATAGACAGAGTGCCTGATGAACTATGGACGGAGGTTTGTGACATTGTACAGGAGGCCGTGATCAAGACCATCCCCAAGAAGACAAAATGCAAAAAGGCAAAATGATTGTCTGAGGAGGCCTTACAAATAGCTGAGAAAAGAAGAGAAGCAAAAGGCAAAGGAGAAAAGGAAAGATACACCCATTTGAATGCAGAGTTCCAAAGAATAGCAAGGAGAGATAAGAAAGCCTTCCTCAGTGATCAGTGCAAAGAAATAGAGGAAAACAATAGAATGGGAAAGACTAGAGATCTCTTCAAGAAAATTAGAGATACCAAGGGAACATTTCATGCAAAGATGAGCTCGATAAAGGACAGAAATGGTATGGACCTAACAGAAGCAGAAGATATTAAGAAGAGGGGGCAAGAATACACGGAAGAACTATACAAAAAAGATCTTCATGACCCAGATAACCACAATGGTGTGATCACTCACCTAGAGCCAGACATCCTGGAATGTGAAATCAAGTGGGCCTTAGTAAGCATCACTATGAACAGAGCTAGTGGAGGTGATGGAGGTGATGGAATTCCAGTTGAGCTATTTCAAATCCTAACAGATGATGCTGTAAAAGTGCTGCACTCAATATGCCAGCAAATTTGGAAAACTCAGCAGTGGGCACAGGACTGGAAAAGGTCAGTTTTCATTCCAATCCCAAAGAAAGGCAATGCCAAAGAATGCTTAAACTACCGCACAATTGCACTCATCTCACACGCTAGTAAAGTAATGCTCAAAATTCTCCAAGCCAGGCTTCAGCAATACATGAACTGTGAACTTCCAGATGTTCAAGCTGGTTTTAGAAAAGGCAGAGGAACCAAAGATCAAATTGCCAACATCCACTGGATCATCGAAAAAGCAAGAGAGTTCCAGAAAAACATCTACTTCGGCTTTATTGACTCTGCCAAAGCCTTTGACTGTGTGGATCACAACAAACTGTGGAAAATTCTGAAAGAGATGGGAATATCAGACCACTTTACCTGCCTCCTGAGAAATCTGTATGCAGGTCAAGAAGCAACAGTTAGAAGTGGAGATGGAACAACAGACTGGTTCCAAATCGGGAAAGGACTACGTCAAAGCTGTATATTGTCACCCTGCTTATTTAACTTATATGCAGAATACATCATGAGAAATGCTGGGCTGGATGAAGCACAAGCTGGAATTAAGATTTCTGGGAGAAATCAATAACTTCAGATATCCAGATGATACCACCCTTATGGCAGAAAGTGAAGAAGAACTAAAGAGCCTCTTGATGAAAGGGAAAGAGGAGAGTGAAAAAGTAAGCTTAAAACTCAACATTCAGAAAACAAAGATCATGGCATCTGGTCCCATCACTTCATGGCAAATAGATGGGGAAACAATGGAAACAATGACAAACTTTATTTGGGGTGGGGGGGCTCCAAAATCACTGCAGATGGTAACTATAGACATAAAATTCAAAGATACTTGCTCCTTGGAAGAAAAGTTATGACCAACCTAGACAACATATTAAAAAGCAGAGATATTACTTTGCCAACACAGGTCCGTCTAGTCAAAGCTATGGCTTTTCCAGTAGTCATGTATGGATGTGAGGGTTGGACTATAGAGAAAGCTGAGTGCCAAAGAACTGATGCTTCTGAACTGTGGTGTTGGAGAAGACTCCTGAGAGTCCCTTGGACTGCAAGGAGATCCAACCAATCCATCCTAAAGAAGATCAGTCCTGGGTGTTCATTAGAAGGACTTATGTTGAAGCTGAAACTCCAATACTTTGGCCACCTGATGTGAAGAGCTGACTCATTGGAAAAGACCCTGATGCTTGGAAAGATTGAGGGCAGGAGGAGAAGGGGATGAGAAAGGATGAGATGGTTGGATGGCATCACCGACTCAACGGACATGGGTTTGGGTAGACTCTGGGAGTTGGTGATGGACAGGGAGGTCTGGTGTGCTGCGGTTCATGGGGTCACAAAGAGTCAGACACGACTGAGCAACTGAACTGAACTGGACCATAAAGAAGGGTGAGTGCTAAAGAATTGATGCTTTTGAATTGTGGTGCCAGAGAAGACTTAGAATCCCTTCAGTTCAGTTCAGTCACTCAATCATATCCAACTCTGCAACTCCATGGACTGCAGCAGGCCAGGCTTCCCTGTCCATCACCAATTCTCTAAGCTTGCTCAAATTCATGCCCATTGAGTTGGTGATGGCATCCAACCATCTCATCCTCTGTGATCCCTTCTCCTCCTGCCTTCAATCTTCCGCAGCATCAGGGTCTTTTCCAACAAGTCAGTTCTTTGCATCAGGTGGCCAAAGTATTGGAGCTTCAGCTTCAGCATCAGTCCTTCCAATGTATATTCAGGATTGATTCCCTTTAGGACTGACTGGTTTGATCTCCTTGCAATCCAAGGGACTCTCAAGAGTCTTCAACACCATGGTTCAAAAGCAACAGTTCTTCAGTGCTCAGCTTTCTTTATGGTCCAGCTCTCACATCCATACATGACTACTGGAAAAACCATAGCTTTCACTATATGGACCTTTGTTGGCAAAGTAATGTCTTTGCTTTTTAATATACTGTCTAGATTGGTCAGAGTTTTTCTTCCAAGGAGCAAGCATCTTTTAATTTCATGGCTGCAGTCACCATCTGCAGTGATTTTTGGAGCCCAAGAAAATAAAATCTGTCACTGTTTCCATTGTTTCCATATCTATTTGCCATGAAGTGATGGGACTGGATGCCATGATCTTCGTTTTTTGAATGTTGAGTTTTAAGCCAGCTTTTTCACTCTCCTCTTTCACCCTCATCAAGAGGCTCTTTAGTTCCTCTTTGCTTTCTGCATAAGGGTGGTGTTATCTGCGGTTATTGATATTTTTCCTGGCAATCTTGATTGCCTTGGACAGCAGCGAAAAGATCAAACCAGTCAATCCTAAAAGAAATCAACCCTGAATATTTATTGGAAGGAGTGTTGCTAAAGCTGAAGTTCCAATACTTAGGCCACCTGATGTGAAGAGCCAACTCATTGGAAAAGCCCCTGATTCTGGGAAGCACTGAGGGCAAGAGAAGGGGGCAACAGAGGATGCGATGGTTGGATGGCATCACCAACTCAATGGACATGCCAAACTCCTGGAAATAGTGAAGGACAGAGAAGCCTGGCATGCTGCAGTCCGTGGGGTCACAAAGATTCAGACATGACTGAGCGACTGAACAACAACAGAATATAGACAAAGCATCTATACCTTACAGGAATAAAATATATAAAGAATTTTGGACAGTGCCCAGCAGATAGTATTAGATGGTCTAATAGCAGCTGTATTAGATGGTCTAGAACTCTCTCAGTCACCCTTCACCTCTTTCCAGCCAGCTGTCCAGAACATGCTGTCCATGCTGGACACTTCCATTCCCCTCTCTTCTGTTGGAGAGCTGAGAAAAGGACAGAACAAATATTCCAGTTAGCCCAGGAATACTTGGGTCCAATTCAAATGATAAAGTCCTCTGCCTGGCTCTAGATTAAAGCTGCAGTGAAAAATGAAATTGAGAGCTATGAATATCCCCTAGATTGGAAGGATAAAGTTATTTGGCAAGATCATAGCAAGTATCAGAACTGAAAACTGGCCAAGTCTAACTAGTTTTAGTCAGTGGTACTGGAAAGCAAAAGTCACATTTCCATTCACGTTCAAATAACTTATGTGACACATGTAGGGTGATTGACTTTTTATTCAAACAGTTTCCACCAAGGAACAAACTGACTGTGGAGCTTAACGGGGCAGGGATTTCCAGGTGTCAAAAAATAATAGGAGCTCAACTGAGCAGCCAGAGTAACAATAAGAGCAGGCCGCAACGCAGAGGCCAGGCCTCATGGAGCCCAGCCCCATTCATGCTCTCAGCATAGAATCTCGCCACCTCCTCGTTGGGGTTGTCCAGGATGGGGTCGAACCACATCTGAATGCAGCGGCCGCTGCCACGACTGTAGTTGCTGGCTTTGTAGGAGTGACTCCAGATTTCATTGCACAGAGCAGCAGGCGTCGGGAAGTAGAAGTCGAAGCGGTGGCAGGCAGCTTTCACTGGGCACTGGTTGTACCCTGTGGGGAGGATGGAAGTCTGTAGCCACTGGGTCCAGAATCACCTCTTGCTCCATCAGCCCCAAGACTGCAAGTCTCCATAAACCCTTCCACACCCCCCCTACCCCTTCCAAACCCCTGCCCAGCCCTCACCTGAGGTCCAGTCCCAGCCCCTGTGCCAGTTGCTCTTGCAGGTGTAGGAGGTGCGGCAGTCTTCCCACCAGCTCTGACAGTCCTCTTTGCAGAGGGGCACATTCAGGATCCGTTCTTTGCGCCAGCTCTGATTCACCTGGGTCGGGAACCAGGGAAGGAGGGCTCTAGTCAGCCAGGGATCTCAGCTGCTACAGCCCTGATGGAGTCCAGGGCTGAGAGAGAGGCAGTGACTCCACTGTTAACCAAACTCAGTTTTAGCTGCTCTCTGCTCAAAAGCCAGTAATCAATGGGACTTCCCTGGTGGTACAGTGGGTAAGATCCACCTGCCTATTCAGAGGACATGCATACAGCCCCTGGTTGGGGAAGATCCCACATGCTGTGCAGCAACTAATCCTATGCTCCACAACTATTGAGCCTGCGCTCTAGAGTTGGAGAACTGTAACGGAGCCCAAGCGCCACAACTACTGAAGCCCTTGCGCCCTAGAGCCCGTGCTCCACAACTAGAGAAGCCACTGTAATGAGAAGTCCATACACCGCAACCAGAGAAAAGGCCACGCAGTAATGAAGACCCAGCACAGCCATAAATAAATAAATAAAATTATAAATAAAAATATGCATTTCAAAAAAGAAAAGCCAGCAATCTGGAGAGGAGTTAATTCATGTCCTGAGGCCAGCTCTAGATTATGTTCAGCCATGCCCGCTTTTAAAGGAGAAAAGGGGAAAGAACCTCAAGGAACCATTAAGGCAGGAAGTTAGATTATGCATTGTTCTCCCTTGTGCACCGACTGGCTGACTTCAGATACCACATTGCCCAGTGACTTGCCTGCAGGTTTGCTAAGGGAGCTGTTGGAGGTACGGAGTTAATCATTTTTTAGCTACTTAAGTAATTCTTCATCCTTACTTTTTTAATCTAGGAAAAGAATCAACAGGTTAGGCAAGGCATGGTATCTATTCAGGAGAGCATAAGTCAGGAGTTAGGTTAAATTGCCTGGTGATTTCATCCCTATAATTAGGTTGTTTTAAGGTTAGAGGAACCAGAGATCAAATTGCCAACATCCATTGGATCATCGAAAAAGCAAGAGACTTCCAGAAAAACATCTACTTCGGCTTTATTGACTATGCCAAAGCCTGTGTGTGGATCACAACAAACTGTGGAAAATTCTTCAAGAGATGGGAATACCAGACCACTTCACCTGCCTCCTGAGAAATCTGTATGTAGGTCAAGAAGCAACAGTTAGAAGTGGAGATGGAAAACAGACTGGTTCCAAATTGGGAAAGGAATACGTCAAGGCTGTATATTGTCACCCTGGTTATTTAACTTATATGCTGAGTACATCATGAGATGCTGGGCTGGGTGAAGCACAAGCTGGAATCAAGATTGCTGGGAGAAATATCAATAACCTCAGATATGCAGATGACACCACCCTTATGGCAGAAAGAAAAGAACTAAATAGACTCTTGATGAAAGTGAAAGAGTAGAGTGAAAAAGTAGGCTTAAAACTTCAGAAAACTAAGATCATGGCATAGGATCCCATCACCTCATGGCAAATAGATGGGGATACAGTGACAGATTATTTTTTGGGGCTCCAAAATCACTGCAGATGGTGACTGCAGCCATGAAATTAAAAGATGCTTGCTCCTTGGAAGGAAAGTTATGACCAACCTAGACAGCATATAAAAAAGCAGAGACATTACTTTGCCAACAAAGGTTTGTCTAGTCAAAGCTATGGTTTTTCCAGTAGTCATGTGTGGTTGTGAGAGTTGGACTATAAAGCTGAAGAATTGATGCTTTTGAACTGTGGTGTTGGAGAAGACTCTCGAGAGTCCCTTGGACTGCAAAGAGATCCAACCAGTCCATCCTAAAGGAGATCAGTCCTGGGTATTCATTGGAAGGACTGATGCTGAAGTTAAAACTCCAATACTTTGGCCACCTGATGTGAAGAACTGACTCATTTGAAAAGACCCTGATGCTGGGAATGACTGAAAGCAGGAGAAGGAGAAGGCAGAGGATGAGATGGTTGGATGGCATCACCGACTCAATGAACATGAGTTTGAGTAAGCTTCAGGAGTTGGTGATGGACAGGGAAGCCTGGTGTGCTTCAGTCTATGGGGTCACAAAGAGTCAGACACGACTGAGTGACTGAACTGAACTGATGGTTAGAGGGGAACAGAAATGGGCAAACAGGAAAGGGGCAAAAGAGGTGCTCCCACGACCCTCCTCAGACCAGAATTCCTGGAGTGTCCCTGCAAGTGGCTGGGGGTGGGTCAGCTAGGGGGCTGTCCTCTGCTGAAGCTCCTGTCTGCGGGGCTGGTGCCCATACCTCCCGGATCCAGGGCCCCAGATTAGGTGAGCACTCGTAGAGACAGGTGTCCTGAATAAAGTGGCGCTTGCATGCAGGCTCCATCTTGCCGCAGTGGTCCCAGTCGAATCTGTACAGGCTGGAAATATCCTTATGGGCTTCTATGCTGGTGTTGACAAAGCAGCAGGCATTCTTTTTCCAAGGGCTGCACTGTTGGGGGGGGAGCGGCGGGGAGAGGGACTCAAGGGTGATCCTTCACACCCAGCACAACCAGAATATTCCCACCTTTCCCCTTCAGTCCTTGATTCCCCAACAGTCTTCAGAGAAACATCAGGTGGAGGAACCCTTTTTGGGGGACAGGGTTTTCCAAGACTGTGGGATCCCAGGGGTAGCAGTCATCACAATATTCATTCATTCAAGTTTTTATTGAGCTCCTATTTCTAACCCAGGCATTTTTCTAGGAACTGGGAACAAAATGAAAACAGCACTGGATAATTGCTTTGGGCAAAACAGGAGAGGAACAGGACATTTCAGTTTTCTGGAATGACCAGATTAAGCCTCTTTGGGAAGGCTCACCTTCAGATAAAGATCTGAAGGTGAGGAAGCAAGTTAAATGAACCACAACCCCAGTAGAGTTCTAATTACAGAAATACACAATGATCTTATGAATGAATGAAAACCCATGGCCTAGAATTTAGTATAAAAGCAGAATATTAAGGGGACTTCCCTGCTTGTCCAGTGGTTAAGAATCTGTCTGGCAATGCAGGGGATATGGGTTTGATCACTGATAGGGGAACTAAGATCTCCATATGCCACAGAGCAACCAAGCCTGCAAAGAGCCTGTGCTGTGGACCTCAATGAAGACCCCACACAGCCAAATATAAACTTTTAAAAAAAATTAAAAAAAGAAAATCAACCCCCTCCTTCTCCTCAAAAGGTCTCTCCAGGCCTGCTTCCTGATTTGAGTAACACGGAAACTCAACAACCGAGAAGCTGAGCTCTAGGCATTGTTCTGACCACACTGGGCACGCAGAACATGTAAAAGAGTCGATGCAAACTGAAGAAAGAGCTGTTCAGGGAACTTCCCTGCCTCCACCAAGGACGGGGGTAGACGTTCCCTGAGGCAGCTCTTCCCCATCCCAGATGACCCCTCGGCCTACCTGTCCATGTAACTTGTCCTCGGGACCTGGTTTTTCCTTATGGTACCTGGCATTCATGCAGACGTTGAGAAGCTGAGTCCCGGGCCGGGCTGCCCCCACAGCAGCCACACACACTAAAAGGCACAGCAGTGGTGTGATCTTCCAGGCCATGCCTGTCTCTGAAGAACCAATTTCCTTGAAGGCAGCAAGGAAAGTCAAAGTGGGTCCTCAGGCTGTTAATAATAAATTAGGAGGGTGGGTGGAGTCTAGGGCGGGATTGAGCCCTAGTAACTCTAATCTTCCTAGTCTCAGGAAGATTGGGATCAGACACAGCCTTTTGAGACAATACCTTCCTGGCTTTTCTACAAGGTCTTGAGGATCAAGTGGTGCAACTGACAGGTGGAGTTTGGGCAAAATTCAGAAATAGCCAGAAGATTGCCAGAGGTCCACAATCTCTCCTTTGAAATCCGTGAAGGCAAATATTTCAGAGTTTAAACTTTTAAGATTTGTTGGCTGAAAACACACACAGTGTAAGAGCTATTGAGTTGAGTGAACCACACATCTCGGTAGAAAGTTGCTTCTAGTCACAAGGTAAAAAAAAAAGGTACCTTTTTTTTAAATTGGAAGAGAAAGTGAAAGTGAAGTCGCTCAGTCATGTCCAACTCTTTGCCACCCCATGGACTGTAGCCTACCAGGCTCCTCCGTCCAAGGGATTTTCCAGGCAAGAGTACTGGAGTGGGGTGCCATTTCCTTCTCCAGAGGATCTTCCCAACCCAGGGATTGTAGGCATTGTAGGCAGACGCTTTATCATGAGCCACCAGGGAATTGGAAGATAATTGCTTTACAATGAACCGACTCATTAGAAAAGACCCTGATCCTGGGAAAGATTGAAAACAAAAGGAGAAAGGGGCGGCGGAGGATAAGATGGTCAGATAGCATCATTGATCCAAGGGACAAGAGTCTGAGCAAATTCCAGGAGATGGTGAAGGACCGGGAATCCTGGCAAGTTGCAGCCCATGGGGTCGCAAAGAGTCAGACGACTTAGTGACTAACAATAAAAACAATTGCTTCACAGTGCCGTGGAGGTCTCTGCTGTAAATCAACATGAATCAGTCATACCCTCTTTCTTGAGCACCCCCCGCCATTCCACTCCTCTAGGTTGTGTCAACTACAAATGGGCACTGAGCCTTGGCAAGAGCCAAGAGCAGTGGCAGCGCCTGCACAAGGGCATTTGCCACCTGCCTCTGTGGAAATTGAGCCCTGTGCTGCTGCAGCTGTTGACCTTCAACACCCCCTGAGGAAGTTCAAGGTGGAATGTGCCCCAGGGAATCCGGTGGGACAGGTCTTTAGGTAGTTAGATATCTTCAGGAGTTGATTTTATGATTCCAATCCTTGCATCTCCTCATATCTAGAGAAGCAATAAATCCTTTCATGGTGACATCGGATCCTCTCGACTAGCAGAAAACTTCTTGTAAAGTAAGCAATTGATTGCATTAAACTCCTCCTTCACCAAAACATATATTGACCTTCCCCGACTGCCTCTTTGGAGTAGTCTCTCGGAGCTATCTGAGGTGCTGCCTCCTGAGCTGCAGACCTCATTTTGCCCCAAATAAAGTTTAACTTGCAATTCTCAAGTTGTGCATCTTTTTTTTTAATTTATTTTTTAATTGAAGGATAATTGCTTTACAGAATGTTGTTGTTTTCTGTCAAACCGCAACATGAATCAGCCATAGGTATGCATACATCCCCTCCCTTCAAGCTGTGCATCTATGGTAGTTGACAGCTATCACAGAGTGCCAGGCTGGCTCCCTGTGTTACACAGCAGCTTCCTGCTGGTTACCTGTTTTACACAGGATATTGTACGTAGGCCAGTGCTAGTGTATCAATTTATCCTACCCTGTCCTTCTCCCACTGTGCCCACCAGTCCATCTTCTACATCTGCATCTCCAGGTCGTCTCTGTAAATATGTTCATCAGTACCATTTTTCTAGACTCCATATATATGTGTTAATATACAATATTTGTTTTTCTCTTTCTGATTTTGTTCTGCCTAATAGACTCTAAGTTCATCCATCTCTCTACAGTTGACTCAAATGTGTTCCTTTTTGTGGCTGAGTAATATTCCATTGTATATATGTACCACACTTCTTTATGCATCCATCTGTCTATAGATGTCTAGGTTGCTTCCAAGTCCTATGTGTGTGAAAGTCGCTCAATCTTGTCTGACTCTTTGCAACCCCATAGACTATACAGTCCATGGAATTCTCTAGGCCGGAATACTGGAGTGGGTAGTCTTTCCCTTCTCCAGGGGATCTTCCCAACCCAGGGATCGAACCCAGGTCTCCCGCATCGCAGGAAGATTCTTTACCAGCTGAGTCACAAGGGAAGCCCATGCTTCAGTGTCCTAGCTATTGTACATAGTGCTGCAGTAAACATTGGGGTACAAGTGTTTTTTTTGAATTGTGGTTTTCTCAGGGTTTATGCCTAGTAGTGGAACCATCACATGGCAGTTTTATTCCTATTTTGTTAAAGAATCTCCATATTGTTCTCTATAGTGGCTGAAATTAGAATCAATTTATATTCCCACCAACAGCACAAAAAAGCTTCCTTTTCTCCACATCCTCTCCAGCATTTATTGTTTGTAGTTTTTTTGTTTTTTTTTTTAAATGATGGCCATTCTGATGGGTGTGAGGTGATAGCTCTTTGTAGTTTTGATTTGCCTTTCTCTGATATTGAGCAATGTTGAGCATCTTTTCATGTGTTTATTGACCCTCTGTATGTCTTCTTTGGAGAAATGTCTGTTTTAGTCTTCTGCCCATTTTTTGATTGGGCTGTTTGTTTTTTTGATATTGAGCTATATGAGCTCCTTATGTATTTTGGAGATTAATCCTTCATCAGTTGTTTGTAATTTTATCCCATTCTGAGGGTTGTACTTTAATCTTGTTTATTGTTTCCTTTGCTATGCAAAAGCTTTTAATTTTAATTATGTCTCATTCATTTATATTTGCTTTTATTCCATTACTCTAGGAGATAGGTTAGAGAAGATCTCTCTGTCATTTATGTCAAAGAGTGCTAAGCCTGTTTTCCTCTAAGAGCTTTATAGTTTCCAGCCTTAAATGTAAGTCTTTAATCCATTTTGAGTTTATTTTTGTGTATGGTGTTAGGAGGGCTTCCCAGGTGGGTAGTGGTAAAGAACTCACCTGCCAATACAGAAGATGTAAGAGACACGGGTTTGGTCCCTGGGTCAGAAAGATCCCTTGAAGGAAGGCATGACAACCCACTCCAGTATTCTTGCCTGGAGAATCCCATGGACAGAGTGGGATTCCCTGGTGGGCTACAGTCCATAGGGTTGCAAAGAGTTGGACAAGACTGCAGGGACTCAGCACGCATGCAGTGTTGGGAAGTGTCTAATTTCATCCTTTTACATGTTGTGCTTGTTGTGCTCAGTCACTCCATCATGTCTGACTGTGCAACTGTAGCCTCCTCTGCCCATGGTATTTTACAGGCAAAAATACTGGAGTAGGGTGCTATTTCCTACTCTGGGAATCTTCCCAATCCAGGGATTGAACCCACATCTCTTGCATCACCTGCATTGGCAGGTTAGTTCTTTACCATCAGCGTCCCCCGGGAAGCCCCTCTTTTACAGGTAGCTCTTCAGTTTTCCCAGCACCATTTACTGAAGAAGTTGTCTTTTTTCCATTGTATATTCTTGCCTCTTTTGTCAAAAATAAGGAGTTTCTTATACAGCAAGGAGATCAAACCAGTCAATCCTAAAGGAAATCAACCCTAATATTCACCAGTAGGACTGAAGCTACCCTTTTGTGGATCACTGCCTTGTTGTGGCAAAGCGGCTTGTGTAACCTGATAAAGCTATGAGCCGTGTCATGTATGGCCACCCAAGATGGATGGGCCATAGAGGAGGGTTCTGACAAAATGTGATCCACTGGAGGAGGGAATGGGAAACCACCTCGGGATACTTGCTGTGAGAACCTTATGAACTGTATAAAAGGACAAAAATACATGCCACCGAAAGATGAGTCCTCCAGGTCTGAAGGTGTCCAGTATTAACTTAAAAAAAACTAAGATCATGGCATCTGGCCCCATTACTTCATAGAAAACAGAAGGGAAAAAGTGGAAGTAGTGACAGAGTTCCTCTTCGTGGGCTCTAAAATCACTGCAGATGGTGACTGCAGCCACGAAATCCGAAGACATTTGCTTCTTGGCAGGAAGGCTATGACAAACCTAGACAGTGTGTTGAAAAGCAGAAATATTACTCTTCGACAAAGGTCATATAGTCAAGGCTATGATCTTCCCAGAGGTCACATATCGTTATGAAAGCTGTACTGTAAAGAAGGTGGAGAACGGAAGAACTGATGCCTTCAAACTGCTGGAGAAGACTCCTGAGAGTCCCTTGGACAGCAAAGAGATCAAACCAGTCAATCTTAATGGAAATCAACCCTGAATACTTGTTGGAAGGACTGCTGAAGCTGAAGCTCCAGTATTTTGGTCATCTGATGTAAAGAGCTGACTGACTGGAAAAGTCCCTGATGTTGGGAAAGATTGAGGGCAGGAGAAGAGGGCATCAGAGGATCAGATGGCCAGATGGCATCACCAATGCAATGGACATGAATTTGGGCAAACTTCAGGAGATGGTGAGGGACAGGGAGGCCTGGTGCACTGCAGTCCGTGGGGTCGCAAAGAGTCGGACATGACTGGGTGACTGAACAACAACAACAAGAACTGATGCTGAAGCTGAAGCTCCAATCCTTTGGCCACCTGATTTGAGGAGCTGACTCATTGGAAAAGACCCTGATTCTGGGAAAGATTGAGGGCAGGATCAGAAGAGGGCAACAGAGGATGAGGTGGTTGGATGACATCACCAACTCAATGGCCATGAATTTGAGTGAACTCTGGGAGATAGTGAAGGACAAGGAAGCCAGGCATGCTGCAGTCCATGGGATCACAAAGAGTAGGACATGACTTGACTGAACAACAAAAGGTCAGTGACTGAAGTCGCTAATGACTTACTCCCTGTAGATGGCAGAACGACATTCTTTCGCTGGCAGTTTTATCAAAGGTAAGGCAAAATAAGATAATACAGTTGTATGCACTCAGTGATCAAGCACATGTTGTATGGGGAAATAGCTACACTAGTGGGATAATTAAAATAATAACCTCGCATTCATTCTCAGATGAGATTTTGACGACAAATGACTGTGTAAAAGTTTACAACAGTATCTTAATTTTGGAGCTCCAAATGCAGATCTATGTTTTGTTTTGTTTTTTTTAAAGCCCTGCTTCCAGCTCTTTTCAGTTTCATTATTTAGCTACTCTCAGAGACCCTGTGACCTGGGGCAATGTCAGAGAACAAAGGCTTGGAGGTGGACATGAGCAACAGTTCACCTCTGGGGTCCAGGGCGGCTCCTGAACCCTGCCCCAGAGCTGGCCTCTTGATAGCATCTCAATCTCCTGACCTCTCACACTGAGATTTGGGAGGTGCCTGCTCCCTCATCCCACTGCTCACCAGGTGCCTGGTTCTCCTAAAACGCCCAGAATTCATTTCCCATGGCTCCTAAAGCTTATGCATCCTCCCTGCTCACAAAGTTGCCCTGCCCTCCCATTGCCCCCCATCTCCTGAAGAACTCCAGCATCGTGCATGGGTCTCCTGGATGGGGGCTGAGCTGAGTGGCCTCCAGGCTGACTCTGCCCTAAGGGCTCTGGGAAACCTGGAATTAAATTCCCACAAAGCTCCCCTCATCCTCCTTGTGTCCTCACTTTTCACCCTTCCACAATTCAATATCCTGCTACACATGTTTATTGTTCACTGTTTAGGTGTTCATTCATTTACTAATTCATTCATTCCAGGATCCAATTATCTCTCCATGGACCCTGTCACTCCCTGATCTCCAAGAGCACAGGAGACATCTTAACTCTTGGAAATGCCACATGGTTCACAATTAGGTTCCTTTGGGAGCACAGAGTCTAACAGTTTAGAGCACAGGGTTTCGGATCCCAACTCTCATACTCCCTCCACCCCCCCTTGACCTTGGGGGAAAATAACTCACATTATCTTGAGGCTTAGTTTCCTTACCTGAGGATTAAATGTAGGGGGGAAGCCCTAACAATCACTAGCCAACTGGGCCCGGACTGAGAAATCACTTGGGAATGGGGAACGTGCCCCAAGTCACACAGTTCAGTTCAGTTTAGTTCAGTCACTCAGTCGTGTCTGACTCTTCGCGACCCCATGAACCGCAGCACACAGTAGGGACCACCCACGTCCAACTCTGGACCCTCAAATCCAGGGCTCCTTCAGCTTTTGCCCCCTGTACCTCCGCTGTGCGGAGGCTCCCATGGGGTGACTAACAGACTCCTGGGGGAGTACTGGGAGGGCTGAGAAAGCCCTTTCTCCACTCAGTCAGTTGGTGATTCTTTTTTTTGCTATGGCCTCTTTCTAGAGCCAGTGCTTTCTTCCCCTCCATGCCACATAAATCAGCCTGTAAACCCCTCCCCATCTTCCTGGTCTCAGCTCAGATCTTGGTCCAGCTTGCCCCTCCCTTCTCCCCTCCCACCCCCACACCAATCATGACCCTGACACCACCACCCCTCCCCACATGGTCCCAGACTTAAAGCTCTGAGCACTCAGTGCAGTGCTGAAAGGCAAAGTCCTGGGTTCTACCAACTTATAGTTTAACCTTGGGCAGGCCCCGATTCTGCTTCTGGATTCTCTGCTTTTAGGGATCCTGCCAGAGTGGATCCTTCCAGTTCAGATCCTTTAGTGCTTTCTGGGAGTGCCCTAGGGTGTATAGCTAACATACCTGGGAGGAATGCTGGCTGTTCGTCTGGCTCAGGCTTCTGTTCTGCTCTGCAGTCCCCCTTGCCTCACTCTAGGGGACAGAAGGGCTTAGTGGCCTAGGAGACGGGCCGTGGGAATGTGGCCCAGGAGAGGCTCTTAGGATAGGGCGAAGGCCACCCAGGAGTTAATTATTGCATGTGGGCTCCAGCCAGGCCTCCATGGGAGGGTGGTGGGTAGGAGTGTGAGGATTAATAGTGCAGGCCCAAGGTCAATTACCGAGCCCCACTTACTCCATTTTCTCCCCTAAACTCAGTTCTGAGAAAACCTTGCAGCCTGAATTGCTGAGATCCTTTAAAATAATCTGCTCCACTTCTAACCCCCTCATCCTGTTTTACAGATAAAGAGAATGAGACCCAGAGAATCAGGACAGAGCTCATTGCAGGGCAAAGGCTGGAGCACAGGTTTCCAAGCTCCAGGGCACTTGAACAGAGTGTTGTTCTTGTTCAGTCACTCAGTCATGTCCGACTCTTTGCGACTCCATGGACTGCAGCATGTCAGGCTTCCCTGTCCTTCACTGTCTCCCTGAATTTGCTCAAACTCATGTCCATTGAGTCGGTAATACTATCCAAACATCTCATCCTCTGTCGTCCCCTTCTCTTCCTGCCCTCCATCTTTCCCAGCATCAGAGTCTTTTCCAATGAGTCAGTTCTTCGCATTAGGTGGCCAAAGGATTGAAGCTTCAGTGTCAGTCCTTCTAGTGAGTGTTCAGGGTTGATTTCCTTTCTAATTGACTGGTTTGACCTCCTTGCTGCCCAAGGGACTCTCAAGAGTCTTCTCCAGCATCACAATAATTTGAAAGCATCAATTCTTCAGCACTCAGCATACAGAGTGCAGAGTTCCCATATCCCCAGCTTATAGAGCCACTGACTCTTCAATCTCATCAGCCTCAGGCATCACCCACTTCCAGCTGTAAAATCACAGATGTTCAGTTTACTAGAGCCTCAGCTATCCCAAGGCCCTAGCTCCCCTCCCTTCCTCCATCCATTCACACAAGTCTACTTTCTCCAGCAGCCAACAGTCTGCTCTAATGTAGATTCCTCGCCCCCTACTCCTACCCCAGCCAGGAACAGAGCCTTCCTTTTTACACCCTCTGAGGCCAGGTTGCTACCACTGCTGGAGAAAAAGAAAAGAGGAGGAAGAAATAAGTTCAGGAGAGAACGTTGAGCTCTCTTGTGTTGAGGTGCTATGTGCAACGTGGTGTGAGGTTGTGGTAAAAGAGAAAACCCAGGGAAGGGTCCGTGTTGGATGTGGAAGCCATCAGCCTACACACAGCAGCAGAAGTTTAAAGAATATAGGGCCTCAATACTGTTGGAGGACTTCGCTGGTGGTCCAGTGGTTAAGAATCCGCCTGCCAATACAGGGGACATGGGTTCGACCCTTGGTCCAGGAAGATTTCACATGCCTCAGAGCAACTAAGCCCTTGCACCACAGCTACTGAGCTTGAGTCTTGCAACTACTAAGCCAAAGCACCCTAGAGCCCTCGCTCCACAAGAGAAGCTATCACAATGAGAAGCCTGGACACCACAACCACAAAATAGGCCCTGCTCGCTGCAACTAGAGAAAGCCTGAGCACAGCAACAAAGACCTACTGTAGCCAAAAAATTAACAAAAATTTTTAAAAAGGTCTCAGTTAAAAAAAAAAAAAAATGCTTGTAAAGGGCACCGGTCTGGGCCCATGGAGCAAGGAAGTGGGGAGCTGGGAGCCAGAAGAGGCAGCTGGATTACTGGAGGAGAATCAGCCAAGAAGGAAAGCCCTATAGGCCTGCAAAGAAATTGAGTCCAATGCAGGGAGGAGGGAAGAAATGGACTCCCAGGAGACCCCCATCTTGTGCCCTGCTTTCCCTCTCCCGCAGAGTGAGCCATTCCTGAATCTTGTGACAGACAAGCTGGGAGGACTAAGCCCTCTGAACACCTGAGCAGGTAGAAGGCAGCTAGGACCCCCAGACATCCCTCCTGGCTTTACAAGCCCAACTCAGCCTTCTCCTGATTGGAGAAGCATGGCCATGTGTCCAGGAATGCCCCAAAGCATTCTCCTATACACTCATCTAAGGGCTTCCCAGGTGGCGCAGTGGTATAGAATCTGCCCGCCAATGTAGGACACACAGGAGACACCAGTTCTCTCCCTGGGTTGGGAAGATCCCCTGGAGTAGGAAATGGCAACCCACCCCAGTATTCTTGTCTGGGAATTCCCATGGATAGAAGAGCCTGGCAGACTATAGGCCAGGGGTTTGCAAAAGAAATGGACAGGACTGAGCACACACACTCACGTATGTGTTCATCAGGATGGACTTTCCCTGTCCCCCATTCTCTGCCCCTGCACCAGAAGTTGATTATAAATCGGACTTTATAGATGCTTTTGAACTCTGGTGTTGGAGAAGACTCTTGAGAGTCCCTCGGACTGCAAAGAAGATCCAACCAGTCCATCCTAAAGGAGAGCAGTCTTGGGTGTTCATTGGAAGGACTGCTGTTGAAGCTGAAACTCCAATACTTTGGCCACCTCATGCGAAGAGCTGACTCATTGGAAAAGACTCTGATGCTGGGAAGGATTGGGGGCAGGAGGAGACAGGGACAACAGAGGATGAGATGGCTGGATGGCATCACCGACTTGATGGACATGAGTTTGGGTGAACTCCGGGAGTTGGTCATGGACAGGGAGGCCTGGCGTGCTGCAGTTCATGGGGTCGCAAAGAGTTGGACACAACTGAGTGATTGGACTGAACTGAACTGAACTGATAGACCATCCACTCAGGAGAGATGTTTGACCCCTGAGAACTCAGGGGTTCAGAAGAAGAGACTGGCAAGTGGGAGGTAAGTTGGACCCATGAGTTCTAATCCATGAGGAGTCCCTGCCCTTACTGAATCTCATGCCGAGCTCTGAATCTGAGACCCCAGTGCTCAGACCACCTGGCCAACAGGCAGGGACACAGTCAAACAGCCACTGTGAAGCCGATCCTGAGAGTATCCACCTGGATTACAAGCTTAATATCAGCCAAGTTAGCCGTCAGCATCCTTGTGGACCCCAAACTGAAGGCTACTCTGTGACCAAACAAAAATAACAGGAAGGTCTTTGGCCCTGCGTGGGTAAGGGCTCTGGGCTGCAGGGAGGGGGGATGGGAGAAGCTGGAGCTTTTCCTGAGTGCGAGCCAGCATCATATGCAATTGCTTACCACCCATCCTCATAGTTGAGAAAAATATAGTTCCCAGGCAGCAAAGAGGGGCTAGGATTCAGAACTGAGTCTGATTCCAAGCCTGGTTTCTTTCACAAAGAAAGGAGAGCTCTGTGAAGGCATCAGAGTCTGAGGACTGCAGATCCAGTGTTTCTTCTCTGGCCTCATTTCCTGCCCTTGTCCTCTTAACTTCTATCTTAGCCACCTAGAAATTCTCCTTGTGCTTCTATCACCTCCAAGCCTTTGTGCTTCTTGAACCTTCTCCAGGAAATGTCATTCCTCCTGCCTAATCTGCTTGGTCAACACTACGCTCTCTCTGGAAACCTTCCCTCACCTTTCTGGGCTTCCACAGAACTGCGCCACACTCTGTGCTCCCCTGGAGCAAACCCTCAGCTCAGTGTGTAAGAGTTGTCAGTTATCAGGTCTGTCTGTCTGCCCCCACCAGAGAGTACAAGGCACTTAGTTGCCTACGTGTCGGCTGACACAGCCAGAAGGCATCTGTTGACCGACAGACTGAGTGCATGGATTCCTTTGCTTCCTAAGCACCTCCTCTGTGCGAGGCACTGACCCAGGGCCAGGGGATCCGACACAAAATGACATAGACACGGCCTTTGCTTTCACTTGTGTATGTTTTGTAGGGAAAGTCAGACAATAAGCACAGCGAATTGATATCTATACAAGAGGACCCGTGATGTGATGAGAAAGTACCCAGGTGAGAAGTTCTTTTGGTTGGGTTGTCAGAAGTCGTTTGTTGTGCTAAGTCGTGTCTGACTCTTTTTGAGGAATTAATCATAGGATGAACTCTAAGTGGCTACAAGAAGTCAGCCTGCAGAGTATCAAAACATTCTAGGAAGCTCAACTGAACACAGTGAGTCAGCCTGCAGAATATACAAGAACATTCTAGGAACCCAGAGAGGAGGGGACTTCTGGGCCACTGAAGGAGTTTGGTTTTTCCAGCAGATACCATGGGAAAGCATTTAAAGGGTTGGAGAGGGGGGTGTCACAAAAATAAAACATTTTTTCGGTATTTGTTTTCATTTTTTAAAAAGCGTCCATCAGATAGTAAAACTCCAGGGTGAAAGTTTGATGATGAATAGGATATTTGCCATCCTCAAAATATCTACCTACAACATACTTATTAATTACAAAAAGGGGGAAAGTAATGGAGAAACCCGGCAGACCCAATCCCAACCAGTTAACGTCCTCAGGAATGGGCCAACCTGACACCTATGCCCCCCGCCACCACGATGCATCAAGAGCACACAGAATTGCTTTCAGGATATTCATGTCCAAAGTGCAGAACCTCAGTCAGATAAACCCAAACTGAGAGTTATTCTACAAAATAACTTTCAAAGATGTCAAGGCCATAAAAGAATGAACCTCCCTCCCTCAAATGTCCATCAGTAAGTGAATGAATTAAGTGTGATCAATACATAGAATGGAATATTGCCCAGCAATGAAACAGAATGAACTAGTCTCTGTAGATCAATATGGAAAGATCTCAGAAACCTTGTTCTCGTGGTAAGAAACATGGCCAGTGAAAAACTTACTGAGACGCCCTTTATCCCACCTATCAGTTTAGAAGAAAATCAGCTTAGTAGAACATTCAAAGTGTGATGCTCTACTGGGTTGACCACATGATGGGGAAATAAGGCACTCGTACATTGCTGGTGGGGGCCCCATTGATACAACCCCTGTAGAATTATAACTATCAAAATTATAAATCCAAATGCTCCTTGACCCAGCAATCCCTCTTCTGGAATCCAACAGTATAGCATTCTACTATGTATATTGTTATTCACTGTAGAATTGTCATTAAAAACAAAAACGAAAAAACAAAACAAAACAAAAACGAAACTGAGACAATGCAAGCTTTCCTCATGAGGGTCTGCCCACCAATATCTCCTTCCCAGCCCACATCTAGTAAGGGAAGGAAAGGGAAAGAAACTTCAGGAGCCAATAACTCATCTGCCAGTCTCTCCCCAGCTTCCCTCCACCAATTCTCTTGTTCTCTTGTGGTATAGGAGGGGGCAGGCCAGTGCAGAAGAGCCCCAGGCTAAGGATGAACTTCCACCCTCTGCTTGCTGATGAACTTCATGCTAGCCCAGTCCCTTTTGGGACCTCTCAACAGGAAGGATGGAGCAATAAGGCATGCCTACCACCTCCCAACCCACTCATCCCCAAATTATTTATAAAATACAGTACACACATGGATATATTTATTAGAATAAACTCTCAGAGGATCCCCATAGGGTTTTGGATCAGGAAACAATGACCAAGGTATTATGAGTCCTCCTCGTCTGAGAGAGTGGAGCTGGGTTGAACTGAGATAATCACCCAGGTTGGGTGCAGGTATGGAAGATGTTCAGGTGTCGGCAGCGAGAACAGCTTAGTTAAGGAGCCAGAGTGGCAGCATCTGGGTCAAGTTGAGCAGGAGGGGTCAGATCCCCTGGGGTGTGGACCCAGAAGTAGGGTTCTCAGCATAAAATCTCGCCACCTCCTCATTGGGGTTGCCCTGGAAGGGGTCGAACCACATCTGAATGCAGCGGCCGCTGCCCCGGCTGTAATTGCTGACCTTGTAGGAGTGACTCCAGATTTCATTGCACAGAGCAGCAGGCGTCGGGAAGTAGAAGTCAAAGCGGTGGCAGGCAGCTTTCACTGGGCACTGGTTGTACCCTGTGGGGAGGATGGAAGACCTGTAGCCACTAGGTCCAGAACCATCTCTTGCTCCACCAACCCCACAACCGCAAATCTCCATAAACCCTTCCACACCCCCAGCTCCCCCTCCCACTCCCCACACCCCCCAGTCCTCACCTGAGGTCCAGTTCCAGCCCTTGTGCCAGTTGCTCTTGCAGGTGTAGGAGGTGCGGCAGTCTTCCCACCAGCTCTGACAGTCCTCTTTGCACAGGGGCACACCCAGCACCCGCTCTTTGCGCCACCTCTGGTTAACCTGGAGGGGTCAGGGCAGGGAGGGAGCCAGTCTGTCAGGGATCTCAGCTGCTATAGCCTTGATGGGGTCCAGGGTTGGGGAGGTGGGGGCGATGCCTCTATCACCCTCAGACCAGAATTCATGAACCACACCCTCCCTGCAAGTGACCAGTGGACTCTGCCCTCTGCTGAAGCTCCTGTCTGTGGGGCTGGTGCCCATACCTCCCGGATCCAGGGCCCCAGATTAGGTGAGCACTCGTAGAGACAGGTGTCCTGAATAAAGTGGCGCTTGCAAGCAGGCTCCATCTTGCCGCAGTGGTCCCAGTTGAATCTGTACAGGTAGGAAATGTCCTTATGGGCTTCTATGCTGGTGTTGACAGAGCAGCAGGCATTCTTCCTCCAGGGGCTGCACTGTGGAGGGGAAGACGTGGGGCTAAGTCCTTGAGCCACCGTGGCCATCTCCATATTCTGGCTCCTCTGCCTCGGGTAGATCATCCAGAGGATCACTCGCTGGGGAGGCTGCCCCTGAGCCTGGACTTGAGAGCCCTCATTTTGGGGTAGAGGCAGTAATAATACTGACCTTCTAACAGAAAGTAACACAGGGGACGTGGGAGATCTGGGGAATCATCATCTGGGGGGACATTATTATTTGTACATCTCTAAACTGTTTACAAAGTTATTTCACGTTATCTGGGTTATTTATATTATTCATTTTGCACCGAGCTGGTATTAACTGAGTGCAGGCACTGTGCTGGCTGATGAGTATACTGTAATGAACAAAATAGATCAAATCTCTGCCCTCCTTGAGCTTATGGTTTTAGTGAGGGGCAGGGAGGGGGGATACAGAGAACACTGGGGGCACAGAAAAGAGCAGATGCAAAGTCCCTGAGATTCTTGCACTTTATCTTCTCTTACTGAAGATAATGGTCCCAGTCGAAAGACCATTACTCCAGTTTTACAGAGTTTAAGGAAGCGGCACCCTTGGTGGATGGTAAGGTTAAGGTTTTAACTCAGGACAGAGAGGAGAGGGGAATCCTGGACTCAGGTTGTGGTGGGGGGTGGAGGAAAGGGGACTGGTCTGGCTCTTTCAGGGTCTGGAAGCCCAGGTGAGGGGACTCCTGGTAGGTCTTGAAAGAAGAGAGGTGCAGAGTGGCAGTGACCCACACATGGCCCGGCAATGGGCCATGGGACTAAATGTGGGAGGCAATCCTGGAGAGGTAAATTCAAGGCAGGTAAGAAGGTAGCAGGGGCTTCCCAAGTGGTGCTAGTGGGAAAGAACCCCCCTGCCAATGCAGGAGATATAAGAGACACAGGTTCAATCCCTGAGTTGGGAAGATCCCCTGGAGGAGGGCACAGCAACCCACTCCAGTATTCTTGCCTGGAGAGTCCCACGGACACAGGAGCCTGGTGGGCTACAGTTCAGTGGTTCACACAGAGCTGGACACGACTGAAGCGACTTAGCACACATACACAAGATGGGAGAAGTGATTGTGGTTTTTAGGAATTGCCGTGGGCTGGGAGTCAGGAGCTGAGTGATCATAACGCTTGAAATGTCTGAGATGAACTCTAGCATGCAGGCTCAAGTGAGGGGGCAGCTGTGATGGCTCCGGACACTCAGGAGAAACTAAGGAAAGTCCTTGATGGCGGAGCCAAATTGATTCCTCTCCAATAACCAAGCCCATGCCCGGAGCTGCTGCCGCAGAGCCTGCTTCCAGGCTTCCCTAGCTTTTTGTGCATACCGTTCCTCAGATGCCCAAATCCTGGTCAACTTGCAAGACCCCATCCACTGCATCCCTGACCTGCCAGCCAGGGTCAGTGGTTTCCTCCTCTGAAAGGATTAATACATGTAATGAAAAATACTTCCTGGCCCGTTTTGGAGAGGCTCTAGAAAACCGGCCACTCTCACATAGCCTACGTCCCTCTGAATTGCAGTCACCTGTCTTCCTCAAAGATCTGCGCACCATTTCTTGGCAAAGAGGAAGTGCTACTAAAGGTTCTTTAAAGCCCCCTTTAAAACTTAAAAAATCCTAAAAATGCGGTGGTGCATATGGACTTTCAGTTTTGGAAGATGAAAACATTCTGGAGGTGGATGGTGGTGATGGTGGTGAGGTTTGCGTGTGAATCTACCTAATGCCACAGCATTGCATGCTTAGAAATGCGTAAATGGCAAATTTTATGTTATGGGTATTTTACTAGCAAATGAACTGTTGGAAATAGCTCAGAAGTCATGGGCTGCTGAACTTCCCTCTCTTCACTTGAAGACCCTGGAGACAGTCCATGCCAGCCTTTCCCTGGGGACACTGCAGCACCCCCAGCAGTGTGAAGGCTTGTAGGGAGCCGAGGGAGAGACCAGAGGGGATAAGATACCCGCATTTCTCATGAGCCTGGAGTTCAACTTCAAGCTCAGAGTCCCTGAGCTGCTTTAGGGATCTTCCCTTGAGACCAGCCTCACCTCCCCTTCTCTGCGGGCCGCAGTGTTCTTGGCTCTGGCCACACTGGACTTGGCACCACGCATGCTGTCACCCTCCAACCTGTGTACACACCGTCCTCTGCTAGGCTGCCTTTTCCCGCTTTGTCTTCCTGGAAAACTCTTACTCAACCTCCAAGGCCAAGCCAATGGCCTCTTTACTTGGAAGTCTTCCCAGCGTATCTGATTTGCCACTTTCTCATCAGGACCTAATGGAGGTGAGGACCTGGCCTATTTGTAGTTCTTTGTTACATGGTGACCATGAGGGACCTGTCTCTCCTACCTTGACTTTGAGCTCCATGGGCTGGCACATAGTGCAGGTTGGGAAAGTTACCACCAGTCCCTCTCCCGGCTGGATTCTGAGTTCCCATGTCTACCTGTGCCTTCTCTGGGCCTATTTCCTCATTTGTATAAATAGAGACCACCTGCTGCTGCTGCTGCTAAGTCGCTTCAGTCGTGTCCGACTCTGTGTGACCCCATAGACAGCAGCTCACCAGGCTCCCCCGTCGCTGGGATTCTCCAGGCAAGAACACTGGAGTGGGTTGCCATTTCCTTCCTACCACCTACCAAGTAGGTATTCACAGACAAGGTGTGAGGAAAACACTTGACCCATAGAGGGCGCTAGATAAATAGTCCTCCCAGTGTTGTAGTGACCTCCTAGGAGAGGTCCACCAGGATCACCTCCCTGCCACCCTCCTGCCTCCATCACTCCCAAAGCTGATCTTCCCATCACCCTAACTTCTCCCTTTTTGGGGGTCTTCCCTCTCCCCTACCCCAGACCCCACCCCATCCTCACCTGCTCATGTAGACTGTCCTCTGGGCCTGGTTCTGCCTTGTGGTGCTTGGCATCCATGCAGACATTAAGTAGGTCTGTCCTGGCCCGTGGAGTTCTGGGGGCCTGGGCACCCCATGCAGCAGCCACCAAAGCCAGAAGCAGCAACTGTGTCATCTGCCAAGCCATGACCACTCACTCCTGCCAGGAAGCCACCATAAGACTCTTGGTCAGATTTCTTGTCTCCCTCCCAAACCCAGATCTGGCCTCCTCACCTGGCTTTCCCCACTTCACCAATGAGCTGAGCGATGAAGGGCCTGTAGAGGTCTGGACCAAGTGGTAGGAATCCACCCCCACCTGAGGACATTTCAACACTAGCTCTGTGACGTGGAGGGAGCCACCACCCCTCTCTAGACATCCCCTTCCGGTTTTGCCAAACAGTATTTCACTCACAATCAGAGGGTCCTGCATAACAGGAACCATGGGGCATAATCTGCTGATGGGGTTGTTGAGTGAGAGGAGGGGTGTCAGCCAGCCTTTGCTTCTGCTTCCTCATCCCATCCCAACTAGCCCGAAGCAACCTAAGTTTAGGAGCCAAGAGATTGCCAGCGGAGTAAACAGGGAAGCTGACCAGTGGCCAGATGAAGGCCATTGAACCATTCAGTTCTTGCTTAAGGTTCCGGAGCCTGTGCCAAGGGAGCTGAGAGTAGCGAGAAGGCTATATGGAAAGCTGTGCTGTGCTGTGCTTAGTTGCTCAGTCATGTCCAATTCTTTGCAACCCCATGGACTGTAGACCCCCAGGCTCCTCCGTCCATGGGGATTCTCCAGGCAAGAATACTGGAGTGGGTTGCCTAATCCTTCTCCAGGAAATCTTCCTGACCCAGGGATCAAACCAGGGTCTCCTGCATGGCAGGCAGATTCTTTACCAATTGAGCTATCAGGGAAGCCCTAGTGAGAGCTAAACCTCAGGTCCTTACACCTCAACAACCCTCTGCAACCCCCACTGAGAGGTCTTGGGAAGTTCCCTGGGCAGAGTAAGGACTAGACCTTGGGGAAGGCCAAGAAGTAAGGAGAATGTGGAGGAGAAACTGAGCCAGAGCAGTGGGTGGTGGAGGCACCAGAGGAAAAGCCCTCCCAGGACACCAGGGGAGCCCCCATCTTGCCTCTCACCTCCTACTTCCCATCCGTACTTTTCCTCCCTGTCCTGCTCTTACCTCTGCCCTCAGCCTACCTGGGATAGGAGAGTGTCTCCCCTCTCTTTTATAAGCCTGTGCAGACTGCTTGGTCAACCGCTCAGTCAGCGAAGTCTAGAGGCTTTGTCTAGGAAACAGCTCAATTGCCTTTCATTTCAGAGCCAGTTAAATTATGGTATACACACCCAGTGGGATTTAACCTGTTGAAAAAGATTGAGAGAACTCTTGACGTATGAATATGGAAAACTTTCCAAGTACATTGTTAAGTGACAAAAGAAAGGTGTATACACTTACGGTCAATTAAACTACGACAAAGGAGTCAAGAGTATACAATGGAGAAGAGACAGTCTCTTCAATAAGTGGTGCTGGGAAAACTGGACACCTACATGGAAAGGAATGAAACTAGAACATTCTCTAACACCATATCCAAAAAGAAAACTCAAAATGGATTAAATACCTAAATGTAGACTGGAAACCATAAAACTAGAAGAAAATGTAGGTTTAGCACTCTTTGACATAAATCACAGCAATATTTTTTTCGCTCTATCTCCTAAAGCAAAAGAAATAAAAGCAAACATAAATTAGACCTAATTAAATTTAAAAGTGTTTGCACAGCAAAGGAAACAACCAACGAAATGAAAAGACAACCTACTGAGGGAATTTCCTGGCGGTCCGGTGGTTAGTACTCCATGCTTCCATTACAGAGGGCGTGGGTTTGACCCCTGGTCAGGGAACTAAGATCCTGCAAGCTATGCAGTGCAGCCAAAACAAAGAGAGAAACAAAACCCAACCTACTGAATGAGAGGAAATATTTGTGAATGATATAACTGATAAGGGTTTAATATCTAAAATATATAAACAGCTCCTACAACTGGACAGCAAAAATACAAAAAAAATTTTTTTTTAAATAGGCAAGACCACAATAGTTATTTCTCCAAAGAAAACTTGCAGATGGCCAACAGGCACATGATGCTCAACATCACTAATCATCAGGTAAATACAAATCAAAACCACAAAGAGATATCGCCTCTCCCCTGAAATATACATCAGAATGGCTATTATCAGAAAGGACACAAATAACAAAGGATGTGCAAGGATGTGGAGAAAAGTGAACCTGTGTACATTGCTGGTGGGAATGTAAGTTGGTGCAACCACTGTGTAAAACAGCACGGAAGATTCTCAAAAAACTAAAAATAGAACTATCATATGACCCAGAAATTCCACTCCTGGATGTATACCTGAGAAAACAAAAACATTAATTCAAAAGATACCCACAGGGACTTCCCTGGTGGTCCAGTGGCTGGGACTCTGCGTTCCCAGTATAGGAGTTGGGGTGAGGCATGGGTTTGATCCCCGAGAGCTGGATCCCACATGCTGCCACTGGAGTAGTCACATGCCTAAAGATTCTGAGTGCAGCCAAATAAATGAATAAATATTTTACAAGTGCTTTAAAAATCTAATAGAGAGAGACACACGTGGACTTCCCCACCAGTCAGTGGTTAAGACTCTGCCTTCCAATGCAGAGGGCTCCGGTCAGGGAACTGAGGCCCCATATCCCACATGCCTCAGGGCATGACCAAAAAAAAAATTAAAAAAATAAAAAATACAACAAACTAGTGAATATAACAAAAAAGAAATAGACTCACAGATATAGGGAGCAAACTAGTGTTAACCAATGGAGAGAGAGAAGGGAGAAGGAACAATTTTGGGGTTGGGGACTAAGAGGTGCAAGTTATGATGTATAAAATAAGCTTTGAGGATGTATTGTAAAGCATAGGAAATGTTAGCGATATTTTATAATAGCTATGAATGGCGTGAGTGCTTGCTTGCGTGAGTGCTTGGTTGCTTCAGTTGTGTCCGACACTCTGTGACCCCATGGACCATGGCCTACCAGGCTCCTCTGTCCATGGGATTCTCCAGGCAAGAACACCGGAGTGGGTTGCCATTTTCTTCTCCAATAAATGGCGTTATTACCTTTAAAAATTGTAAATCACCATATTGTACACCCATAATATTTAATATTGTATATCAACAATACTTCAATTTTTTAAAAAAGAAGAAGGTGCAGAAGAGCGACATGCACCTTTTGTGTAAAAAAGGTTGAGAGAGAATATCCATCTTTACAAATTCTGGAGGGAATTCCCTGGTGATCTTGCAAAACCTTGCAGCACAGCCAAAGCAAAAAGTGAAGAAAGAAAGGAAGGGAGGAAGGGAGGGAGGGAACAGGCGGAGGGAGGGGGCAGAAAGAGAAAAAGAAAGAAAGAAGGAAGGGAGGGAACAGGCGGAGGGAGGGGGCAGAAAGAGAAAAAGAAAGAAGGAAGGAAAAGAGGGAAAGAGAATTCTGGAATGCTACAAAAAATGTTTTAAGTGGTTGCTTGGGGGAGGACTTTGGCTTAGGGATTGGCTTAGAGTCTTTCCTCTATGAAACTTTCTGTGCTGTTTTGATTTTTGAACCATGTGAATATACATATACCTTTTTGAAATATACATGTGTTTATGTATGCTGCTGCTGCTGCTGCTAAGTCGCTTCAGTCATGTCCGACTCTGTGCGACCCCATAGACGGCAGCCCACCAGGCTCCCCCATCCCTGAGATTCTCCAGGCAAGAACACTGGAGTGGGTTGCCATTTCCTTCTCCAGTATTTATGTATACTTATATATAAAATATATATAAATAAAATATAAATGTAAATAAATGTATAAAGTTTATTTATAGATATATACTTATTTATATCAGTTTTGGATACCATACATATATTTACAAAAATATAAACATGAGACTACCAAGCATGTTAGTTCCTTGGGTATAATGCCAGAGAAATTCTTTGCATTTATGCCACATATATTCCATTTTTATGCACAAATGATAGTATGTTTCCCATTTTTAGATATTTTCACTATATGTATTAGTTGCTCAGTCATATCTGACTTTTTGTGACCCCATGGACAGTAGCCCACTAGGTTCCTCTGTCCATGGCATTCTTTAGGCAAGAATATTGGAATGGGTTGCCATTCCCTTCAGCTTTTAAGAAAAGGAAAAAACCTCATGAAACCAAGCCATCCACACTTACACACTAGAATATTATTGTCACATTTAATAACATAACCTTCAAATTACTTTTCTGTGCCTTGTACAGTCTGAAATTAACTCAAATGCCCTCTGTGGCAAAAAAAAAAAAAAAAAAAAATCCTTTCATTAATCATTATAACAAAAAGATAAGAAGGAAAAGTTCATTTTTGCAGGTTAAAAGTGCATGATCATCAGTCTTTATTTCTCAAATGTTGTTGTAGACAGTAAAATTGCTAAATGGTACTGCTTTTTTTTTTTTTTTTAAGTAATTTATATTGATATTTTCCCATTATGACTTTGGGAAAACCTTCAAATCCTGTCATCACTCAGCTAGTAGAATGCCTCTCAAGGGAGGATGGGGGGCAAAGTCTGTGGTTTCAGTCTGTTCTCAATACCTGGTCCTGCTGCAGACAAGTCTGAGGTGATAAGGTCAATATCTGCCTGTGAGGTGCTCAACCTTGCCCCATCCACCTGCCTAGGGCTCCATCTTTGCTGAGTGCTGGACCATAGTCAGCAGTGTCCTTCCCTCCTTCAATGTGTTCAATGGGATCTTCAATGTGTTCCTGGTCTTTGCATCTTCACTTTCTAAATAGAGATGTGTATATCTGTCTTCCTTCTCTTAGGAGTAGTTTGACAGTGTTATTTGTAGCCTAATTACCTATCTCCTAAGAGAAACCTGTGTGCAGGTCAAGAAGCAACAGTTAGAATTGGACGTGAAACAACAGACTGGCTCAAAATTGAGAAAGGAGAATGTCAAGGCTGTATGTTGTCACCCTGTTTATTTAATTTCTATGCAGAGTACATCATGCAAATGCTGGACTGGATGAATCCCAAGCTGGAATCAAGATTGCCAGGAGAAATATCAGCAACCTCAGATACACAGATGATATTACTCTAATGGCAGACAGCAAAGAGGAACTAAAGAGCCTCTTGATGAGGGTGAAAGAGGAGAGTGAAAAAGTTGGCTGGAAATTCAACATTCAAAAAATGAAGATTACGGCATCTAGTCCCATCACTTCATGTCAAATAGAAGGGAAAAAGAGTGAAAACAGTGACACATGTGACAGATTTTATTTTCTTGGGCTCCAAAATCACTTGGAGAAGGCAATGGCAACCCACTCCAGTACTCTTCCCTGGAACATCCCATGGACAGAGGAGCCTGGTAGGCCGCCGCAGTCCATGGGGTTGCTAAGAGTCAGACACGACTGAGCGACTTCACTTTCACTTTTCACTTTCATGCATTAGAGAAGGAAATGGCAGCCCACTCTAGTGTTCTTGCCTGAAGAATCCCAGGGATGGGGGACCCTGGTGGGCTGCCGTCTCTGGGGTCACACAGAGTTGGACACGACTAAAGCGACTTGGAACAACAGATTGGTTCCAAATAGGAAAAGGAGTATGTCAAGGCTGTATATTGTCACCCTGCTTATTTAACTTCGATGCAGAGTACATCATGGGAAACACTGGACTGGAAGAAGCACAAGCTGGAATCAAGATTGCGGGGAGAAATATCAATAACCTCAGATATCCAGATGATACCACCCTTATGGCAGAAAGTGAAGAGGAACTAAAAAGCCTCTTGATGAAAGTGAAAGTGGAGAGTGAAAAAGTGGGCTTAAAACTCAACATTCAGAAGACGAAGATCATGGCATCCAGTCCCATCACTTCATGGCAAATAGATGGGGAAACAGTGGAAAGAGTGTCAGACTTTATTTTTCTGGGCCCCAAAATCACTGCAGATGGTGACTGCAGCCATGAAATTAAAAGACGCTTACTCCTTGGAAGGAAAGTTATGACTAAACTAGATAGCATATTCAAAAGCAGAGACATTACTTTGCCAACAAAGGTCCATCTAGTCAAGGCTATGGTTTTTCCTGTGGTCATGTATGGATGTGAGAGTTGGATTGTGAAGAAGGCTGAGTGCCAAAGAATTGATGCTTTTGAACTGTGGTGTTGGAGAAGACTCTTGAGAGTCCCTTGGACTGCAAGGAGATCCAACCAGTCCATTCTGAAGGAGATCAGCCCTGGGATTTCTTTGGAAGGAATGATGCTAAAGCTGAAACTCCAGTACTTTGGCCACCTCATGCGAAGAGTTGACTCATTGGAAAAGACTCTGATGCTGGGAGGGATTGGGGGCAGGAGGAAAAGGGGACAACAGAGGATGAGATGGCTGGATGCATCACTGACTCGATGGACATGAGTCTGAGTGAACTCCGGGAGATGGTGATGGAAAGGGAGGCCTGGCATGCTGCGATTCATGGGGTCGCAAAGAGTTGGACATGACTGAGCAACTGAACTGAACTGAACTGAACTGGACTGAAAGCGACTTAGCAGCAGCAGCAGCCAAACGGTGACTGCAGTCATGCAATTAAAAGATGCTTGCTCCTTGGAAGAAAAGATGCTTGCTCCTTGGAAGAAAAGCTATGGCAAACCTAATGTGGTGTTAGTCATTCAGTCGTGTCCTACTTTTTGCGACCCCATGGACTGTAGCCCACCAGGTTCCTCTGTCCATGGGATTTCCCAGGCAAGAATATTAGAGTGGGTAGCCATTTCCTTCTCCAGGGAGCTTCCCAACCCAGGGATGGCAAACCTAGAGAGTGTATTAAAAAGCAGAGACATCACTTTGCCAATAAAGGTCCATCTAGTCAAAGCTATGGTTTTTCCAGTAGTCATGTACAGATGTGAGAGTTGAACCATAAAGAAGACTGAGCGCCGAAGAACTGATGCTTTCAAACTGTGGTGCTGGAGAAGACTCTCAAGAATCCCTTAGATCAAGGAGATCAAACCAGTTAATCCTAAAGGAAATCAACCCTGAATATTCATTAGAAGGATTGTTGCTGAAGCTCCAACACTTTGGCCACCTGATGCAAAGAGCAGACTCACTGGAAAAGACCCTGATGCTGGGAAAGACTGAAGCCAAAAGAAGGGGATGACAGAGGATGAGATGGTTGGATGGCATCACCAATTCAATGGCAATGAGTTTGTGCAAACTCTGGGAGCTAGGGAAGGACAGGGAAACCCAGCATGCTGCAGTTCACAGGGTTGCAAGAGTCGGACACAACTTAGCTACTGAACAACAACAAACATTAGTGTACATAACCACACTAGTAGTCATATATTGAGAACTACTTTATATCAATTAAAATAATGAATGCTTTACTTACACTGTTGTGTCTTGTAACCTTCACATCACCCTGCAAAGCTGACATTATTCCCAACATAAAGATGAGGAAACCAAGGCTCTGGAATTAGCTGAATCTCCAAAAGCTTGAAAGTAGAGGAGTCAGGATTCAGCTCAAGTGGGTATAATTGCAAAGCCCATGTGTTTTCACTGTAACACTGTGTTTACTTTTTATAGTGATCTTTAGATCCTCTCTTTCAATACCTCTGTCTTTTTTTTTTTTTTTTGGTTGAGCCAGCATGGTATGTGGGATCTTAGTTCCCTGTCCTGGGATTGAACCTCGGCCCCCTGCAGTAGAAGCTTGGAGTCTTAACCACTGGACAGCCAGGAAAGTCTGAGCCTCTCTCTCCAAAAACCTCTTTGACTGTACAATTATTTTTTTTAGCTCTGCTCAGTTCAGTTCAGTTACTCAGTCGTGTCTGATTCTTTGTGACCCCATGGACTGCAGCACATCAGACTTCTCTGTCCATTACCAACTCCCTAAGCTTGCTCAAACTCATGTCCATCGAGTCAGTGATGCCAACCATCTTATCCTCTATCTTCTCCTTCTCCTCCTGCCCTCAATCTTTCCCAACATCAGGGTCTTTTCCAAGGAGTCAGTTCTTTGCATCAGGTGGCCAAAATATTGGAGTTTCAGCTTCAGCATCAGTCCTTCCAATGAATATTCAGAACTGATTTCCTTTAGAATTGACTGGTTGGATCTCATTGCAGTCCAAGGGACTCTCAAGAGTCTTCTCCAACACCACAGTTAAAAAGCATTAATTCTTCAGCACTCAGCTTTCTTTTATAGTTCACCTCTCACATCCATATATGACTGCTGGAAAAACCAAAGCTTTGACTCGATAGACTTTTGTTGGCAAAGTAATGGCTCTGCTTTTTAATATGCTGTCTAGGTTGGTCATAGTTTTCTTCCAAGCAATAAGCGTCTTTTAATTTCATGGCTGCAGTCACCATCTGCAGTGATTTTAGAGCCCCCAAAATAAAGTCCGTCACTGTTTCCACTGTTTCCCCATCTATTTACCATGAAGTGATAGGACCAGATGCCACGATCATAGCTTTTTGAATGTTGAGTTTTAAGCCAGCTTTTTCACTCTCCTCTTTCACTTTCATCAAGCGGCTCTTTAGTTCTTCACTTTCCGCCATAAGGGTGGTGTCTGCCTATCTGAGATTATTGATATTTCTCCCTGCAATCTTGATTGGAGCTTGTGCTTTGTCCAGACTGGCATTTCACATGATATACTCCGCATATAAGTTAAAAGACAGTATACAACCTTGATGTACTCGTTTCCCTATTTGGAACCAGTCTGTTGTTCCATGTCTAGTTCTAACTGTTGCTTCTTGACCTGCATACAGATTTCTCAGGAGGCAGGTTAGGTGGTCTGGTATTCCCATCTCTTTAAGAATGTTCCACAATTAGTTCTGCTAAGTTTTACCAAATAATACAAATAAGGGAAATAAGATACTTTAGAAACGAGAATCATGTCACCCCATTCCAACCAGTTCTCTCTAATCATGTTATCAAGCAGGTATGCAAATCCTAAATGACACAAAAAGGAATAACCTAAGCTTTCCTTTGCCTTTTTGAGAAAAGCTAAGCAAATAAAGAAAGAAACAAATACATAAAATTAGTCCATGCCCAGATCAGTGATGAAAGTATGCCAGGGGAACTCCCTGCTGTGTAGTGGTTAGGACTCTGCTTTCACTGCCAAGGGCGTAGGCTCAAGTCCTGGTTGGGGAACTAAGATCCCATAAGCAGTATCACGTGGCCCCAAAAGAAAAGAATGCCAAGAACCAAGAGTTATAACTAATCTAATCTCTTTCCCATGTGTGATAGGTTAAAAAAAAAAATGAACCAATTCTTTGACCATTGAGAAGTAAGGTCTATCTGTCCCCCTCACTTGAATGTAGATAGGCTGTATGACTGCTCTGACCAATATTTTAGTGAAAGTGACGCTGCCAGTTTCTAGTTCCAGGCCTTAAGAGACTTATGGATTCAATGTTTGTGTCTCTCCAGGGACTGCAAGGAGATCAAACCAATCAATCCTAAAGGAAATCAACCCTGAATATTCACTGGAAGGATTGTTGTTGAAGCTCTAATACTTTGGCTATCTGATAGGAAGAACTGACCCATTGGAAAAGACCCTGATGCTGGGAAAGATTGAGGGAAGGAAGAGAAGGGGACGACAGAGGATGAGATGGTTGGATGGTATTACCGACTCAATGGACATGAGTTTGAGCAGACTCTGGGAAAATGTGCAGGACAGAGGAGCCTGGCGTGCTGCAGTCCATGGGGTCACAAAGAGTCAGATAGGACTTAGCAATGGACCAACAACAACATAATTCCTGTGTTGAAACCTTCTACCTCCCGTGTCATGGTTTTAGAGGGTGGGGCCTTTGAGAGGTTGGAGGAGGTGATTAGGATTCTATGGGATTAGTGTCCTTATGAGAATCAGGAGAGAACTTGCCTCATTCTGCTCTGTACTGTGCCTGGATACATTAAGTCAGCAGTCTGCAACCCAGAAGATGGCCCTCACCAGAACGTGACAGTGCTGTCATCCTGACCTTGGACTCCTAACCTTCAAAATGTTTCCAAGTTCAAGCTCGTACTGCTTGTCGCATAAGACAATAAATTAAAAGACGAGTTTGGGGGGCAAGGAATATAGACTTTATATGAAAAATCAACAGACAAAGACGGTTTACTAGTGTCCCAAAGAATATCTTACTTGAGTTTGAACTCAAACTTCTTTTATACTAAAAGGGATGGTATGAAGTATGGCTGGTTGTTGCAACTTCTTGATTGAGGAATCCTTAGTTTTTGCAGCTATCCAAAGTCTGTTCATAATGTTCGTATAAATTTCCAATAAGGCAATTTTTAAAAATTAATTATTTTTTGGCTATACCTCACAGCTTGTAGGATCTTAGTTCACTGACCAGAGACTGAACCAAAGGCTTGGTAGTGAAAGAGTGAAGTCCTAACCACTGGACATCAGGGAAGTCCCAGCAACTATTTTCTGTTCTGCAACTTTTTATCTCTAAAATGTTAAACCTTTAAAGGTCAGAGCCTTAAGAAGGGGCTGTCATATATATTTCAGGTTATAGGCAATATTCTTTACAAAGATGCAGGGCCAGCATAACTAAGAACAGGCAACAGAGCACAAGGGTGCGAGCAGAAGGAAGAGATTCCAGCATGGAGTCAGGTTAGTTCTCTGTGATAAGAACTGTGAGAAATTAATTTTGGTTGTTTAAGCCCCAGCAGTGTATGGTATTCTGTTACAGCAACCTGAACTGACCAAGACAGGGATTGGCACCTTCTACTTTCTGCATTTTGGAATACTAGCTCTTAGTTCCCTGAGATAACATGTAAGAAGATGGACTACCCTGCAGGAAGAGGACACATTTCAAAGCCCAGGGACTGCATAGAGAGGAGGGGGCCCCAGTTGAGGCCAGCCTCCCTGCAATCCCTGCCCAAGTGCCAAGCACATGAGTAAAACCACATTGGATGCTCAGGAGCAGCCCAGACACAAGCTGAATACCACCAAGCCATCTCAGTCACTGCCATGTGGAGAAGAGAATTCTGCTGAATCTTGCCAAAATTGCTGACTCACAAAATCTTGAAATATTATAAAATAGCTATTGTGGTAATCCATTAAGCTTATTTTATTTTGTAAACTTGCTATTTTGTAATAATCGTTGAGTTACAGAAAAATTGCAAAATAGTACAGTTCCCATACTCTTTTTAATTGTTTGCTCAAATGTTAACACATAACCTGACACATAACCCAAGTACAATCATAATAAGTCAGGAAACTGGCATTAATGCAGTGCTATTAATTAATTTACAAACTTTGTTTCATTTGCCTGTTTTTCCACCAATGTCCCTTCTCTGGTCCAGATTGCATTTAATTGTTGTGTCTCCTTTATTCTCCTACAATCTGGGACAGTTTCTCAAACTATCTTTGTCTTTTATGACTAACACTTTTGAAGAATACTGGTCAATTATTTTGTAGCCTCAATTTAGGCTTGCTTAATATTTTCTCATAGTTTAAGTTGAGATTATGTATTTTGGCAAGAAAATCAGAGGAGTAATACCCCTTTCTCAGTGCATCATATCGAGGGGCACGTGATGTATGCAATGCTATTAATCATTTGGTTAAGGTGGTTTTTCTACCATATAATTATTAGTTTCCCTTGGAGAACAATCAGTATTTGGTGGGAAGATACTTTGACATAATGTAAATATCCTCATAATACTCTCATCCACTTATTTTAACATCCAGTTTTGACTGCAACAATAAACCACATAGTTATGAGATGGTTTGTTATGCAGCAATAGATAAATGGCAACACAATGATAGTATTGCCTTTTTTAAGGTCTCAAATTATTAAGCTTATAACCCTCATACAGTCACATAGCAATTATTCTTTTTTTTTTTTGGCCACACCATGCAACTTGCAGAATCTAACTCATGCCCCCCTGCAGTGGAAGCACAGTCTTAACCACTGGAGCACCAGGGAATTCCTCAGCTATTCTTCTTTTTTGTCTGTAGGTACACCCATGTCTCCTCCTTCCATTCCATCTCCCTCCCCATCCCACCTTGCTAGATTGTCACAGAGCTCCTGTTTGAGTTCCCTGAGTCTTACAGCAAATTCCCTTTGCCTATCTATTTTACTAAAATAAGATATTGAGGAAAAACAAATAATCACACTAATCTTTAAATCCAATCTGTTTACAAATCATAGTAGTTACATATTCACAGTTTTATTTACCTTCTTTGAGTATTTTGCACAATGCTTTTAAGACAGTGGACTGAAGAATTATTGAAGAAATCAGCACTGCCTCAATTGCTTTCTGATGCGTCCTTGTGAGGCAATGAATAGATTTCATAGACAATACTGGCTCCTCAACGCTGCTTCAATCCTGACAATGTTTCTGGACAAATATTTCCATGGCAGCTGATCACAGAAGTGGGGTCTTCACCTCCCCCCATAATTATACCAGTATCCAAAGTCATGTTATTTCCATCTGCACATTTACAGATAGTGTTAAGACCTGCCCCACCCCACCCACAGGGTCCAAACACCAGTGAACTTGTAGAATCACGTTCTTTGAAACCTACATCCTCCAATCCCAGCTTCCAAGGTCATGGCCAAGGCCAGGGCTGGATGATTTGCCAGTGATGCTAAATAGTCTCCTCTAGTCCCTGGTAACTGCCAAGACCAACCTTCATCCAGTTCTCCTGAATGTCTTTAATCAATGTCCTTGGTGCTCAGCAGCCTCTAGATGAAAGGCATGATGACTTGTGACACCTCCGGCTATAGCTATTGGTTTTTGTGTGCTTTGCCCTGGAGCCCACATTATGCATGACTGCTCTCAAAGGCTTTCTATTGTAGGTGATCAAAGGTTATGGCAGGAACAAAATGCCTGCTCATCACATCCATGAACAGATGGTCAGCTCTGAGTTGACCATCCAGGTGCACTCAGCACCTTAGGAGACCAGACTACTGTGGAGAGTGGATAGATCAGTCTTGCAACAGGATGGTATGGTGGCAGTCCCCAGGAGTAAAATGTTACCCTCAATTTTCTTATGCTTGACTTTGCTCATTTAACAAGAGATGCTACAGATGATTCCTTTTCAGTGTATATAGAGCTATGTGATTATATTAAATAACTTCATTGACTTTAAGTGATTTCTACTGTTTCACTATTAGAGACAGTGCTGTAGTGAGTGTCCTTGCATATCTATCCATCTTTGTATGTAAGAATCTATGTAGAGGAGAGGGAATTCAAAATGGTGCGGCAAGGTGGGGCTTCCCTGGTGGCTCAGTGGTGAAGAATCTGCCTGCCAAAGCAGGAGACATGGATTCAGTCCTGGTCTGGGGAGATCCCATGCCGTTGCACAGGGCAACTCAGCCCGTGTACATAGCTACTGAGTCTGTGCTCTTCTTGAGCCAGGGAACCTCAACTATTGAGCCCAGGCACTGCAGCTGTTGAAGTCCAAATGCCCTAGAGTCTGTATTCCCTGACAAGAAAAGCCACCGCAATGAAAAGCCCTCGAAGTGCAATTAGCCCCCAGAGCAAGTAGTCCCCACTTGGCGCAGCTAGAGAAAGCTTTTGCACAACAACAAAGACTCAGCATGCCAAAAATAAATAAATAAAAATGATTAAAACAGTATGGTGGTTCCTTAAAAATTTAAATATAGAATTACCATATGATCCAGTGATTCTACTTCTGGGCATATACCCAAAAGAATTGAAAGCAGGAATTGAAACAGATATTTGTATGTTCATTTTCATACCCTCACTACTCCACAATAGCCAGAAGGTGGAAGCAACCCAAGGGTCTATCAACAAATGAATAGATAAATAAAATATGGTCCATACATACAATGGAATTAAAAAATGGAGTTCAGCCTTAAAAAAGAAGAAAACTCTGGCACATACTACAACATGGAAACAACTTGAAAACATTATGCTAAGTGAAATAAGCCAGTCATTAAAAGAACACATACTGCATGGCTCCACTTACATGAGGTAAGTGGAATAGTCAAACTGTTAGAGACAAGAAGTAGAATGGTAGTCAGTAGAAGCTTGGGGAGAGGTGAATGCATATGGAATTTTCATGAAAAGTTTTTATAGGGCTTCCCTGATGGCTCAGTAGTAAAGAGAGTGAAGTTTCTCAGTCATGTCCAACTCTTTGTGACCCTATGGACAATAGCCTGCACCAGGCTCCTCTGAGCATGGGATTTTCTAGGCAAGAGTACTGGAGTGGGTTGCCATTTCCTTCTCCAGGGAATCTTCCAGACCCAGGGATTGAACCCAGGTCTCCTGCACTGTAGACAGACGCTTTACCGTCTGAGCCACAGTAGTAAAGAATCCACCTGCCAATTCAGGAGACATGGGTTTGATCTCTGATCCAGGAAGAACTCCCATGCCACAGAGCAACTAAGCCCGTGTATCACAACTCCTGAAGCCCGAGTGCCCTAGAGCCTGTGTTCTGCAACAAGAGAAACCACCACAATGAGAAGAAGCCTGAGCACCACAACTAGAGAATAGACCCCACTAGCAGCAGCTCCATGGCTAGAGAAAAGCCTGCACAGCAATGAAAACCCAACATAGCCAAAAACAAGCAGATAACATGTTTGTAAAAGGTTCTGTAGATGGATGGTGGTGATCGTTTCACAGCAATATGAATGTACTTAATGCAGCTGAACTGTACACATGAATATGGTTGGAATGGTAAGCTTTTTGTTGTGTATATTTTACCAGAATTTCAAAAATGTATAAAACACTATAAAACAATGGGGGAAAAGAAGAATCTATCTAGAGGATAAATTCCTGGATTTGAAATTGTGGGGACAAAAGATACATACATTATTTACCTTGAGAGATATCACATTGCCCTCCAGTGTGCACTCATACCCGCAAGAGGGACTATTTCCACAAAATCTTATCCGATCAAGGAATTATCAAATTATTTCATCATTGCAGAGTTCTAAGCGGGGGAGGGAATTCAATAGGCAGTTCTAAAAGATTCCCTTGGCTGGTGTGTGCAGAAGGGGTTGGGTGTGGGCAGGAGGAGAACCAGGTGGACTAGTTAGGAGCTGCTTCAGGAGTCTAGGGCTGGGGTGATGGCTTCTGGGACCAGGAGGGTGGCAGTGGGGATTCATTCAACAAAGCAATTCAAGGTTAATTGAGTGACTGACTACCACGTGCTGGGCCCTTCTAGGTGTTGGAGTTAAAACAGCAAACCAAAGTCTCTGCTCTCATGAAGCTGACATTCTAATAGGAGGAGAGGCGGGGAGAGAAAAGAGATAGTTGGTGATGTTGCTCTGAAAAATTAAAACAGTGTAAGGGGAGGTGATATTTGATCAGATACCTCAGTGCATTGAGGAAAGGAGAGACCTGAGGATATGGAGGGGCATTTTGTGTTGGTCTCAGCCTATCAAGCAATGCTGTGGTTGGACCAACCCTTGTGGTTCTTATTATGATTGCGACACCATTCAGCAATAACCATTGGGAAACTTTGAAAAAAATTAAGGCTTGTTACTTACAGGACTTGGAAATCACACAGCACCAGGGACTACACAGCAAGGTCATGTGTAGAGAGACAGAAGCACGTGTGAGCCTGGGGTTCTGCTTTGATTGGGGTTGAGGCGGGGGACCTAGATTTTCATGGGCTCACTGTTTATTGGTGAATTTAAAACATGAGAACAAAAATTTAAAGCATGGAAAGAGAAAAAACAAGTGACCCAAACAGTTATCAAATTCAACCAACGTCTCTAAAACAAAAGAACCTCAGTGCAGGGAGGCGGCCTGGCTTTTTATCCGGCAATGTGTTTATTCTAGATAACCGTCTTTGAATGCAGGAGCCAAAAATCTTTTTATCTTTTCTGTGAAGGGGACAACTGAATAGACTTCCTGCTGCTGGTATGGATGACATGGTGATGGCCACTTGATAGAAAGGCAAACCAAGGGATTTCCCTGCCAGTCCAGTGGTTAAGACTCCATGCTTCCATGCAGAGGTAGTGGGTTCAATTCCTGGTCTAGGAACTAAGATCTCACATACTGCAGAGCAACTGAGCCCACTTCACCCACAACTAGAGAAAGACTGCAATGAAGAGCCCACATGCCGCATTGAAGACCAAGTGCAGCCAAAATTTTAAAAAAAGAAGACAAACCGGAACTCAGAAAGAAGGTACATCCAGCAGCCATGATTTGACAACAAAAATTGTAACAGAGAAAAGATGGCGGGTTTCTTTATTTTGAAGCTAACACTGAAAGAAATGGCAACCCACTCCAGTACTCTTGCCTGGAGAATCCCATGGACAGAGGAGCCTGGCAGGCTGCAGTCCATGGGTTTGCAGAGTTGGACATGACTGAGCGACTAAACAACACTGGGATCATAGTAAACAGCAAAGGTGAGAGGAAAGGTTCAGCCTTTACAGACAGACGCAGGATTGCCTCCAGCGCTGGCAGCACTGCATGATTCTTCAGTGAAGTCATAACAGAAAGAAAGAAAATTAAAAATTATTTGCTCCCCTCTTCCCACCCCCCGAAAAAGATAGCCATCTTTGAAGTAGATGTATAGGCAATCAAAGCTTAAGTCTGGCACTTGCATTAAAAAAACCAAAAGCCCAACAACCTATCAGGTTTATAATACAATCTCCTCTGTGATGCAGAGGTATCAGAATCAATGGTGAAGACATTAACTGACTGGGTAACCGATTCAGTGAAAGTTGGGGGAGGGTACATAGTAGCCAGAAATTGCACATCTAAATACAGTTACAGTTGCAAATCCTATAATAATTTTACAAGCTCTAGTTTGAAATTCAATCCATAGCAGTTGTATAAAACTTGAAAGGTCCAGTTGTGAAAGTAGATCAGTTGTCTCAAGGGCCCTAGTAATCTGTTCAAAGATTAAGTAAGACTGTGGCATAATTTACCATCTTGGGTCATCTGGTATAAGTAGGGTTGAACCTGTCCTGAATTGGTATATTGCTCTATATCTCATTGAACTTGTCTTTTAGTCCTAAGAATACGTCAGTTAAAGGGTTGTATTCCATTTTAGGAAGCAGTGATACAGGTGAGTTCCACAAATTAGGCCTACATGATGCAGGTATTTGGTTAAGGTATTTATTTATTTGGCTTCCTAGGTGGCTCAGAGGTAAAGAATCCACCTGCCAAAGCAGGAGACACGGGTTCAATCCAATGTCTGGGTCAGGAAGATCCCCTGGAGAAGGAAATGGCAACCCACTCCAGTATTCTTGTCTGGGCAATCCCGTGGACAGAGGAGCCTGACGGGCTACAGTCCATGGGGTCACAAAAGAGTTGAACACAACTTAGCAACTCAAAACAACAAATTTATTTAATTTTTTAAATTTTTGTTTGGCTTCGTGGCTTCTGAGATCTTAGTTCTCAGACCAGACACTGAACCCAGACCCTCTGTGGTGAGAGCTCCAAGTCCTAACCACTGGACTGCCAGGGAATTCCCTTCTGTGCTTAGTTGCTCAGTCATTGACCCATTCTTGGGACCCCATAGCCTGTAGCCTGCCAGGTTCCCCTGCCTATGGGATTCTCCAAGCAAGAATACTGGAATGGGTTGCCATTTCCTTCTCCAGGGGATCTTCCCGACTCAGGAATCAAACCCGGGTCTCCTGCATTGCAGGCAGACTCTTTATCAACCCGTTAGATCAGTTATTTAATAAAGGCATTTTATGGAAATAAATAGGCTTCCCTGGTGGCTCAAACAGTAAAGAACCTGCCTCATATGCAGAAGACCCAGGTTCAGTCACTAGGTCGGGAAGATCCCCTGGAGAAAGGAATGGCAACCCACTCCAGTATCCTTGCCTGGAGAATTCCATGGACAGAGGAGCCTGGCAAGCTACAGTCTGCGGGATCACAAAGAGTCAGACATGACTGAGCAACTAACACTAACATGGAAACAAAAGAAAAGAAAAATACAAATGTTCATGACTGTAGCATAATGTAATCCCAGTTTCTGAGTTCTGAAGGCAGCAGTGAAGAAGATTTGTAGATGGCAGGCTCAAGGCATTTTCAGCCAGAGTGAGGGCAGACAATGGCAATCTGATATTTTTCCTGGTTTGCAGTTTGAATGTTTCTGGTGATTTTTCTTAGTGGTCCACACAGCAATAGTCATAAAGATTGTTCATACATGAGCTGTCATGGTGTTCTCTTTGAAGTTTATATCAAGTTTTCCCACTTCAGCCTGCATGGCTCTGGGAAAGGGTAGTTTTTGTTTTTAATGATCCTGAGTCAGAGGGTGGGAGAAAAATTGAAAACATTAGTTTGGAGAGTTGTAGCCAGATACTGGAGGAAACAAGAAGAATTCAGCATCCATTCCAGTTGGCAGGTACAAAACAAAACATCAAAGACAATTAATAGGACCAGAAGCTGATGTCCACAAAGAGTTCCATTAAAACGTATTTTTTTCCCTCTATAGTCACTCTCATTTCTCTCACAGATAATCAAAATAAGACTAATTTGTTTGCAAAACAAGTCTTATCTCATTAGACCTGGCCTGATTATTCATATAGATGCAGCAAAATAGTGATTGATCATATAGGCTCTTTTATGTCTGCTTTGCTGGAACTTTTCATAAGAAATCTCCAGACTGAACTTTTAAATGCCTCTCTAGCTAGGAAGCCAAGCCTAGAATTTATCATCACACTTTGCCTGAAGTACTTACAGATTTAGGTGAATTCCTCTCTTTCTTCTTGAGGTCCCCATAACAGCCTGCGGTTCCTGGACTCCAGAAGTGACCTTGTAATGCTGCTGAAACATTGTAAGCAAGGAACCAGGATGATTTTTTCCAAGGGGCTTTATTGGCTCTATAAAGTTCCTTAAAGTTGTCTGGTCATATCTGAGTCTGTGTATGTCTCTTGCAAATATGACATTCCTGTCAAAGTATTGGTGATACAATCAATACTTTCCATTTTGTCCTGTTACAAGAAGAACAGATTCTTGCTGCACTTCTGCAAATAACTAGATTGTCATGAAGTAGTAGCAGCACATGAGCTCAGCAGTTGTGGCACACAGGTTTAGTGGTCCCCAAGTATGTGGAATCTTCCTGGACTGGGGATCGAACCCATGTCCCCAGCATTGACAGGCAGATTCCTATCCACTGTACCACTAGGGAAGTCCAATCCTATGCAATTAATTCTTAATCTTGATCTTTTGCTAGCAGTTTTATGAATCTAGTTTTTCTTTAGACCTCTGGAAAATCCCAAAGTCAGTCCCAGCTCAAAAAGACTTCACTTAAAATTTGATTTGGGGAAGCTTGCCTAAAATAATAAGGTTTTGGACACTTACACTAAGTAGGATCACAATTCATTATGAAACAATATGTAATTATCTACTTAACCCAAGTGACAAAAGATTCTAAAGGCAAATATAGAAGTTCCCATAGATCTGAGCAAAACTAACTCTTTTAATATTGAGAACACTAAGTTTTCTTAAGTAATCTTGATTAAGACAACATGAAGCAGAGAAAATTATTTTGGTAAAACACAGCTTTGCTTTCTAACCAGATTACTTAAAAGGCAAAGAAAAACTTCTCTTATCAGGAGTAGATTAATACTCCAAGGTAACTTTATTCTTTTAGCAGATGAAAGAAAATACATAAGCATACTGTTGAGAGTAAAGCCTATATTTTAAGAAAACCCTTATAATGACAATTCCATTTTATCTAACTTGACTGCATAAGGTAAAAATCTCTCTTCCTTTCTCTTTCTGCCCGACTTTCTACACCATTTCATCCTTTATTTTCCTCTTTCCCATTCTAAAATAATCAGTTTTACTTTAGAAAAAAAATTTACTTTCTTTTCTCTTAAAAATGCATCTCCACACCTCATGCCTTCTCAAAGCCAAAAATGCATCCTGCTTTCCTTGCATTCAGAGTTATTTACCTTATTATTTCTAGTAGGTTAACTACGTATGTTAATTAGAATTCTTAACCTTGAGAAACTTTAATTTCCGGTGAACACTGAGTAAGCACATGTGTGGGGAGTTCCCTGGTGGTCTAGTGGTTAGGATTTGGCACTATGCTGTGGTCTGAGTTGAATCCTTGGTTGGGGAACTGCGATCCCTCAAGCCTTGGGGTACAGCCAAAAACAAAATAGAAAGAAACAAAGAAGAAGAAGTAAGCACTTGCAAACTGAACTGTCTGTTAAATCAGCATTCTTTAGATTGACAAAATTATGAATGCATTTTGTAATTTCTATAAATGTACATTTCCTCATAGTATACATTTTCAAACTAGCACAAGATTGCTTACTAATAGAACAAAATATTTCCTCTGTAATAAGAAGGAGATGCTTATTAATAGACAAAATATAATTTCCTCTGTTATAAGTCAAGATTAGGTAAACTTAGACTTTAGCAATTGCTGCTTCAGCATTTTATCATATATGGAAATGATCTAGACATCCAATAATTCCCGTTATTTAACTTAGCAAAAATTTAAAGGTGGAAGTTACCAAAGATTTGAGAAACTGTTTCTAAGTAAACATACTGTAACAAATAATTATTCCTATAAAGTTCACCTAAAAACTCTGATCCCACTTACATCGATCTATCTCCCAACAATTATGTTTAGGCTACCCACAAAACTTCATTAGACATTCAAGTCGGCCATCATCCAAAGCTACTTTTCTTGTTGACAAATTTTGTAATGGAGATAATGTGAATGTATTTGACCAGTGAGCAGGGAGAATAGAAGTTGTTCACCTACATTTAATTATTTATTTATTTTTGGCCTTGGGGCATGTGGATCTTAGTTCCCTGAAGGGATCAAACCTGTACTCCCTGGAGTAGAAGCATGGAGGCTTAACCACTGGACTGCCAGGAAAGTTCCAATCTATGTTTTATTTAATGCTGGCAACTCTGAAGACACACTTTAAAAAACTTAACCAGTTTTTATTTACCAGAGATCATCCTGGATTATGTGAACATGAAAAACAGTTGAGTTACTTAATGTATTTCTGAGTTTTAGGAATGCTTCATTCATAACTACTTATTTTTAAACCAGTTAAATAGATCTCTGTTACAAATTAATTTTGGCATTTCCATCCAGAGGTAGGCAAAGAAAAAAATCACACATATATAACATACATCCATAGATGTACATAAATGTGCAGACAGACAGACACACTGTAACTTCTGTTCCACATTTTAGCTATGAATCATATACAACAATATAAAACTCATTAGTTTATAATAACAGTTGAATCCAAGTTGGCAGATAGGACAATTTAAGTTTAACTGCTCCAATGGCTAAAGCTTCTCACTAATATTTGTGGAGAAGACTTTTAAGATTTGTATTTATTCTTGACAAATAGTCTCCTGGCATGCTATATTTCAAAGACATGGTAAGATATGTGTCTTCAAGGGACATAAAAAGAATGCAAGTTTTCTCCTAGGAGTTTTAGTACATTTTGGGTGGTTTTGGCAGTCCCAATAAAATGTAATTAGAGGAGTACCCTGTAAAAGTAATTTCTGGGTTCCAGGTCAAAGTAGGCCTTTCCAGAATTGGAAATGAAGAAGCATGATTTTGGGATCACTTATGGTGACAGAAATGATAAGCCCATTGAACCATGCCAATTTCACACAGCAGGAGATGGGCTTCATCTTCATGTTTTCCATTCACCAGTGATTACTGTGATGGAAGGATGGTCAGGGTGCCAGGCACTAGATATCCAAGTGAGGAGAGGAAGTCCCCTGGTGCAAGTATCAGTGGCTCTAAGGGGGTTTTGGCCTCTTATACAGTTCGTGAGGTTCTCATGGCAAGTATACTGGGGTGGTTTGCCATTCCCTCCTCCAGTGGATCACGCTTTGTCAGAGACCTAGTAGACGCTGAAGAGATCAAGAAGAGATGGAAAGAATACACGGAAGAACTGTATAATAAAGATCTTAATGAACCGGATTACTATGATGGTGTAATTATTCACCCAGAGCCAGACATTCTGGAGTGTGAAATCAAGTGGGCCTTAAGAAGCGCTGCTGTTAACAAAGCTAGTGGATGTGATGAAATTTCAGCAGAACTATTCAAGCCCCTAAAGGAGGGTGCCATCAAGGTTTTACATTCACTATGTCAACAAATCTGGAAGATCCAGCAGTGGCCACAGGACTAGAAAAGTTCAATCCTCATCCCAATGCCCAAGAAGGGTAGTACCAAAGAATGTGCTAAACATCAGACAGTTACACTCATCTCCCACACTAATAAGGTCATGCTTAAAATCTTGCATGCCAGGCTTCAGCGTTATGTGAACCAAGAACTTCCAGATGTCCAAGCCCGGTTTAGAAAAGGAAGAGGAACTAGAGATCAATCAAATTGCCAACATTCGCTGGATTATAGAGAAAGCCAGGGACTTTCAGAAAAACATCTATCTCTGTTTCATCAACTACACTAAAGCCTTTGACAGTGTGGATCAGGACAAACTGTGGAAAGCTCTTAGAGAGGTGGGAATACCAGACCATCTTACCTGTCTCCTGAGAAACCAGTATGTTGGTCAAGAAGCAACAGTTAGAACCCTGTATGGAACAACTGACTGGTTCAAGATTGAGAAAGGAGTACAAAAGGGCTGTCTGTTGTCACCCTGTTTGTTTAACCTACACGCTGAGCACATCCTGAGAAATGCCAGGCTGGATGAGTTACAAGCCGGAATCAAGATAGGCGGGAGAAACATGAACAACCTCAGATATGCGGATGATACCACTCTGATAGCAGAAAGTGAAGAGGAACTAAAGAGCCTCTTGACGAGGGTGAAGGAGGAGAGTGAAAGACCTGGCTTAAGACTACATATTAAAAATACCAAGATCATGGTATCCAGCCCCATTCAGTTCAGTTCAGTTCAGTTCAGTCGCTCAGTCGTGTCCGACTCTTTGAGACCCCATGAATCGCAGCACACGAGGCCTCCCTGTCCATCACCAACTCCCGGAGCCCACTCAGACTCACATCCATCGAGTCAGTGATGCCATCCAGCCATCTCATCCTCTGTCGTCCCCTTTTCCTCCTGCCCCTAATCCCTCCCAGCATCAGAGTCTTTTCCAATAAGTCAACTCTTAGCATGAGGTGGCCAAAGTACTGGAGTTTCAGCTTTAGCATCAGTCCTTCCAAAGAAATCCCAGGGCTGATCTCCTTCAGAATGGACTGGTTGGATCTCCTTGCAGTCCAAGGGACTCTCAAGAGTCTTCTTCAACACCACAGTTCAAAAGCATCAATTCTTCAGTGCTCAGCTTTCTTCACAGTCCAACTCTCACATCCATACATGACCACTGGAAAAACCATAGCCTTGACTAGACGGACCTTTGTTGGCAAAGTAATGTCTCTGCTTTTGAATATGCTATCTAGGTTGGTCATAACTTTCCTTCCAAGGAGTAAGCGTCTTTTAATTTCATGGCTGCAGTCACCATCTGCAGTGATTTTTGTGCCCCCCAAAATAAAGTCTGACACTGTTTCCACTGTTTCCCTATCTATTTCCCATGAAGTGATGGGACCAGATGCCATGATCTTCGTTTTCTGAATGTTGAGCTTTAAGCCAACTTTTTCACTCTCCTCTTTCACTTTCATCAAGAGGCTTTTTAGTTCTTCTTCACTTTCTGCCATAAGGGTGGTGTCATCTGCATATCTGAGGTTATTGATATTTCTCCCGGCAATCTTGATTCCAGCTTGTGCTTCTTCCAGACCAGCGTTTCTCATGATGTACTCTGCATTGAAGTTAAATAAGCAGGGTGACAATATACAGCCTTGACGTACTCCCCTATTTGGAACCAGTCTGTTGTTCCATGTCCAGTTCTAACTGTTGCTTCCTGACCTGCATATAGGTTTCTCAAGAGGCAGGTCAGGTGCTCTGGTATTTCCATCCCTTTCAGAATTTTCCACAGTTTATTGTGATCCACACAGTCAAAGGCTTTTGTATAGTCAATAAAGCAGAAATAGTAAAGCACGCTAGTAAAGTAATGCTCAAAATTACTCGCACGCTAGTAAAGATATGCTCAAAATTCTCCAAGCCAGGCTTCAGCAATACATGAACTGTCAACTTCCAGATGTTCAAGCTGGTTTTAGAAAAGGCAGAGGAACCAGAGATCAAATTGCCAACATCTGCTGGATCATCGAAAAAGCAAGAGAGTTCCAGAAAAACAACCTCATCTCAGGTGGTTTCCTAATCTTGGTGAGCTTCTCTGGTTCCTTTAATCTTGCCTCAGGTGTTTCTTGGCTGCTTCTCCCTTGATTGTGTGTGTATGCACAGGCTCAGACTCTGTGGCCCCATAGACTGTAGCGCTAGACTCCTCCTTTTGTGGAATTTTCCAGGCAAGAATACTGGAGCCGGTTGCAGTTTCCTATTAAAGGGGGTCTTCCCGACCCAGGGATTGAACCCGTGTATCCTGAGTCTGCATTGGCAGGTATGCTCTTTACCACTGAGGCCACCTGGGAAACCCCTTGATTCACAACTGTGAACTCTGTCCTGTGGAACTCAGGGAAGGTCATGAAGGTTGAAGGTTGTTCCCAACAAACCAGGAACAGGGGACAGAAAGGCTTCCATGCCCAGGAGCCCACATGGTCCTGCTCAGTTTCAACAACACAGCAGGAATCAGATCCATAATATACAACTGAGTGTCGTATCTGTTTTGGCCCAGCCACTTCATTCATTCTGGGACTATTGATAATTCTCCTCCACTCTTCCCCAGTAGCATATTGGATACCTTCAGATCTGGGGGACTCGTCTTTTGGTGTCATATCTTTTTGGCCATTTATACAGTTCATGAGATTGTCATGGCAAGTATCTGGGGAGATTTGCCATTCCCTCCTTCAGAGAATCAGCCACTGTCATATTTTCCCTCTGGTGGTGCCACTGGTTGCCAGACTATTTTATTCTTCTGGGTTAGGACACATGGTCCTACATAGCACAGCCTACTGACTCATTGGTAGCAGGAAGAGGTCTCCCCTCTCCTCCCCAAAGGGAATGTTTTTCTCATGGCTTTAGCCATAGCTTCTCTTTGGGTAGTGACAATAGTCTTGCAACTTACCTTGGCTGTCCTTGTCCTTGAGGCATAGAGGACCCTTTAGGCAAGTGGCTCAGATGGTAAAGGACCCTTTAGGCAAGTGGCTTAGATGGTAAAGTCTTCCTCAAGGCAGCTATCATGAATCCACAGTGTGAGAGACCTGGGTTGGGAAGATCCCCTGGAGGAGGTCATGGCAACCCACTCCAGTATTCTTGCCTTGAGAACCGCCATGAACAGAGGAGCCTGGCAGGATCTATGGGGTTGCAAAGGTTTGGACACTACTGAAAAGACTAAACACAATGTTACTAAGTCCAAGCTCAGTCTGCTCACCCCACACTACAGAAGATGAGGAGTTGAGGCAATGAATATTGACTTGATTCAGAAAGTCAGACATCTGAGAAGATGGTGAACTACAGTCCTATTGGGACTTACTGGGGTCTGGACGCTACTTTCTTTTGTAGAACAGAGATGGGGAGGAAGTGAGGAAGTAAAGTAAAAAGGCCATAAGTCTTGCAAAACATCTCCTGATCTGGTCAGCCTGAGAGAGGAGATGTGTCAATTTCTTCTTTCCTGCAGCCATTCCCAGGTGATCAGGATCAGGGTGTTTCCCTGTGAGCTGAACAAAGGCACTCCAACATTCAGGCAGAGGGGCAGGCTTCCTCAAGGCAGCTATCATGTATGCTTAGTAACAAAAGCAACGGAAAGCAAAGGTTAAAATGAAAGAAACAGATCCAACATGGAGTCAGATTTTGTTCTTCCCTATTACATTAATAGTTAATTAAGGCCTTTTTTACCCTGGCCACACTGCATGGCATGTGGGATCTTTCCCGATCAGGAATTGAACCCATGCCCCTGCATTGGAGGTGTGGAGTCTTAACCACTGGACTGCCAGGGAAGTCCAAGGGCCTTTATAATTAGTGGTCTAATCATCTCATTAGGCCACTTAGCCTTTTTTGGGGGGGGGGGCTAATTATTTATTTATTTTGGTTGAGCTGGGTTTTCATTGCTGTGCTGGGGCTTTCTCTAGCGGCAGTGAGCAGGGGCCACTCTTCGTTCTGGTGCGTGGGCTTCTCATTGTGGTGGCTTCTTTTGTTCTGGAGCACAGGCTCTAGGTTCATGGACTTTAGTAGTTGCAGCCCACGAAACTCAGTAGTTGTGGCTCTCGGTCTCTAGAGTGTGGGCTTAGCTGCTCCGCGGCATGTGGAATCTTCCCAGATGAGGGGTTAAACCTGTGTCTCCTATGTTGGCGGGCAGATTCTTATACCACCAAGGAAGTCCTAGACCACTTAGCCTTTATCACACCAGTCTGGGGAGATCCTTGGGTTATTATGGCTGCTGTGGGCTTTTGGGTTGGATACCACAGGCAACACACTACTGAGAAACACGTGAAAGCACACAGTAGTACAATAGACCCCCAGAAAGCAGAGCTCAGGTGGTGTTACCCACCTGAGTTATTAAGCAAGTTGCAGGTAAAAAGGACATTCCCCTTGGTTAATTGCAAGGGCAATCATGCAATCCTGCGGTTCTTAGCATGATTGCAAGACAAACTGCAGCAATAAGCATCAGGAAACTGAAAAAATAAAGATTTGTTCACCCGACCTGGAAATTACACAGTGTACCTGGGGCCAAATAGCCAGGTTGTGTGTAGAGAGAGGAAGAAAGAATGTGTGGGGTTGGGGTTGTGTTTTTATTGGGGAAGAAGGTGGGAATCTAGGGTTTCACAGTCTCACTCGTCACTGATTAATTTAACACATATGAGCAGGAATTCAAAGTGTAGGAAGAGAAATAAAAAGTGTCCCAAATAGTCGGTTATTGAGATAAACCAATACCTCCAAATCAAAGAAGCCTTGGTTCCAGGAGATGGCCTGATTAGTTACCTAGCAATTTGTTTGTTCAAGATATCCTTTGATGTGGCTGCCTCAGTAACCAAAGCTTAAGTCGGACACATTCATTACGAAAAAGAAAAGAAGGTAACAGTCAGCAAATATACGATGGGGAAGTGTTCCAGGTAGAGGAAACAGTAAATTCAAAGTCCCTGAGGCAGGAGTATACTCAGTGTATTCCAGGAACAAAACAGCAAGGAGGCCAGTGGGACTGGTGAGCAGGGAACAGGGCTCATGGCTGGAGTGTATGGTCCAAACCAGAACCTAAAAAGCCCCACTAGTCAGATGCGGTAAGGATTTGGAATTTTACTCTGAATGTAATGGAAACTTTTTTTAAAAATTCAGCATCTGATCTAGGAACAGATTCTAGGGACAAGAGAAAGCAAGGAAAGGACATGAAGGTCCATTTTGAACAGCACAAGCTCAAGGTAATCATGACTTGAAGCAGGGGTAAGTGGCGACAGAGAGGGTGGTGAAAGGGTGGGAATCTATTAATGAGATTTGCTGGTGGATTAGATATTGAGTGTGGGAGAAAGGAAGGAATTAGGATAATTCCAAGGACTTTTGGTCTGAGCCATTGGAAGAGTATGTGGCCATTTGCTGAGGTGAAGAAGGCTGTGAATGGAATTGAGCTGGAGGAGGATAAGGGGAAAAAAGAATTTTAGAACTGAGGGAAGTAGTGAATATATGAGATACTTAGTGAATAAAATCCCTAGGGCTGGGACTTCCTTGTGATCCAATGGCTAAGACTCCACATTCCCAAAGCAGGGGGCCTGGGTTCGACCCCGAGTCAGGGAACTAGATCCCACATGATGCAACTTAAGAGTTCAAATGCTGCAACTGAAGATCCTACTGCAACAAAGATCAAAGATCTCAAAGATCCTTCGAGCTGCAACTCGGTGAAGCCAAATAAACCAATGTTTTTTAAAAATCTGTAGGGTCTGGGGGCTTTGGGGGTATGGGGAGATAGGGAGAGATCAGGTACAAAAATGACTGTCAGGTTTCTGGCTTACGGATTGAGATGTTGGCGTCATTTTCAGAGACTGAGAACCTGAGAAGATGTGGAAGGTGCTGACTGGTACTGCAAAAGGAAATCTGGGTAGCAGCTGCTGGAAGTGATGCTGATTCCAGCCTAGAATATTCCCCCACTTCCAGCTTGCTCACTCCCTTCTCTCTTTGGGAATCTATTTAAATGTCTGCATATCAGCGAAGATTTTCCTGTCCACCATCTCTGGAATATGGTGTCATCCTCACCCCTGTGTACTCCATTGCCTTCCCTGGCTGTATTCTTTTTTTTTTTTTTTTTTTACCACATTTATCACCATCTGATATTATTGCTTATTTATGTGATGGTCTCCCACCACTACAAAGTGAGTCTTATGAGAGCAAGGAATTGTGTCCATTTTGTTCCCAACTTAGAACAGTACCAGGTATCCAGTCAGCACTCAGGAAATATAGGAAGTCTGAATGAATGAATGAATGGTGAATGCCCAGTAGGGACTGTGATGGGTCCCTCTGATTCTGGCCTGAGACTGTTCTCAGTTTGGACTCAGTGATTCTTGATGAAACTGTCCTGGCTCTGGAGGCTGTGAGCAGAAGGAACAGTGGCAGAGGAAAGCAGGGAGCTGGAGTGAGGAGGAACAAGGAGATCCTCAATTTTGTATGTGATCTGTGTGCTCAGTTACTCAGTCATGTCCAGCTCTTTGTGACTCCATGGGCTGTAGCCTGACAGGCTCCTCTGTCCATGGGGATTCTCCAGGCAAGAATACTGGAGTGGATAGCCATACCCTTCTCCAGGGGAATCTTCTCGATTCAGGGATCAAACCTGTGTCTCCTGCATCTCCTGCACTGGCAGGTGGATTCTTTACCACTGTGCTGCCTGGTAAGCCCACAGCCTCCATTTCCCTATCTGTAAAACACAGAGAAATGTAAAATGAAATATGAATTCCCTAAGGGGCTGTGTGTGATTGGATTGGATGTGGGAGAAATCCTTGGATCAAGTTTCCTGAAATGCAGGGTAGGGGATGCAGGTAAGGATAGTGTGAGACAGTAAATGTTTGCTATTTAGTAATAAAAGATGTTCTTGTGTGGGTTGTCACTGGGGTGGGAGGAGGCTGGCCTGCTTTGGAAAGTCCAGGAAATGGAAGGAAAGGGCAGAACACAGCTTTGGGGACAGTTGGGTCCTGGAGCTGTAACTACTTGTGATAAGATTGGGGCGATTTGTGAGCTGGAGTGCTCAGGCAGTCAGGAATTCAGTTCCTGGTCTCTATCCAACATTTCTGGCTCCGTGAGTTCACTCCTCTGGGAGAGATTGTCAGAGGCAGGGAGGGGGTCAGAGCAGGACTGAGGCTATTATTTTCCAGAAAAAGAGACTTGAGGCCCAAGTGGGAGAAGGATGGTACTAATGCCCATGTCCTAAACCCCAGAACCTGGATATGTTACTTTGTATGGCAAAAAGGACTTTGCAGATGTGATTAAGGGACAGCTCTTGAGATAGATTATCCCGAATTATCTGGGTGGGCTGATATCATCACAAGAATCCTTATAAGAGGAAGGCAGGAGGTTAGAGAGTGCCATAGAAGATATAAAGATGGAAATAAAAGGTTGGAGTGACATGAAGAAAGGGCCACCAGCACAGCCTTGCATGTGGTCTCTGGAGGCTGGAAAAGGCAAGGAAATGGATTCTTTCTAAAGCTTTCAGAAGGAATGCAGTCCTGTTGAAACCTTAATTTTAGACTTCTGACCTCCAGAACAGTAAGAGAATAAATCCATGTTTTGTTGTTGCTGTTGTTAACCCTTGGGACTTCCCTAATGGTCCAGTGGTTAAGAATCCACCTTGCAACGCAGCAGACATGGGTTAGATCCCTCATTGTGCTTCACAGGTGGCGCTAGCGGTAAAGAACCTGCCTGCTAATGCAGGAGGTATAAGAGACGCGAGTTCAATCCCTAGGTTGGGAAGAATCCTTGGAGAAGGGCGTGGCAATACACTCCAGTATTCTTGCCTGGAGAATCCCATGGACAGAGGAGCCTGGCAGGGTACGAGTCCATAGGGTTACACAGAGTCGGACACGACTAAAGCAATTTAGCATGTACGGGGAACTAAGATCCTACGTGCCTCGAGGCAACTAAGCCCGCATGCCACAACTACTGAGCCCACGCTCTCTGGAGCCCGTGTGCCACAGCGTCACAGCTAGAGAGTCTGTGTGCTGTGATGAAACATCCCTCAGGATGCAAAGAAGATCCCATGTGTTGCAACTAAGATCTAGAGCAGCCAAATAGATAAATATTTTATTTTAAAAAATCTTTAAAAAGTTCGCCCTTTAAAACATATTTACTTTTATAGCATGTTTCTTTTATTTCCTTATTTATTTGGCTGCATTGGGTCTTAAGTGCAGCACACAGGCTCTTTAGTTTCAGCATGTGAATACTTGTTGTGGCATATGGAATCTAGTTCCCAGACCAAGGATCAAACCCAGGTCCCCTGCACTGGGGCATGGAGTCTTTGGCACTGAACCACCAGGGAAGTCCCATTCATGTTGTTTTAAGCCACAAAGCTTTTGGTAGTTTGTTACAGCAGCCCTAAGAAACGAATACAGACCCAAGGTCACCTGGAGATTGATGGTGGACTTGGAACAGAGTTAGAATCCTGTTAGTCCAACTCTCTCAGTTTAAGCCTCCTTGCTCCCTCCATGCTTCAGCTGAGGTTTCTAGGTCAATGTGCAGCTCCCGGGGGCAATGACTGGACCCTTATCATATGTATTTCACTTGACCTTGACAAGAACCCTGTGGGGCAGACAGTGCCCCTACTTTACACATAGAGAAACTGAGGTTCAGAGGTGAAGTGTCTTGGTCAAAGTCAGAGCACACAGTGAGGAATCAATGGACTAGATCCCAAACCCAAGTCCTCTGCCTTTCCCTGGACGGTTCAGATACTGCATGCGTCCAATATATATATTTTGGTCTCTGATTCATTCATTCAACAAATATTGGGCATCAGCTGATTGCTGGTCACTGTGCTCAGTGCTGTGGATCCACTAGTAAACAATCATGACATTCAGGGAGTAGGAATCCTTTGTTCTTGCAGTGTCCACATAGGTCAAGTCACAATGTTCCTGTAAACCTCCAACAACACAAATATTATTCTCTGTTCTGTAACTTTTTATCTCTATATGAAGGGGAAAGTGTTATATTAATACCTTTAAAGGTAGGATGGAGCCTTGAAAATGGGCTGTCATGTATATTTCAGACTATAGGCAACATTCGTTTTTAAATTAATTTTTATTGGCTTATAGCTAATTTACAATGTTGTGCTAGTTTCTGCTGTACAGCAAAGTAAATCTGTTATACATATATGTATATCCACTCCTTTTTGGATTCTTTTCCCATATAAGTCATTACAAAGTATTGAGTCACCTCCCTGTGCTCAACAGTAGGTTCTTATTAGTTACCTATTTTATATATATAGTAGTGTGTATATCGGAGAAGGCAATGGCACCCCACTCCAGTACTCTTGCCTGGAAAATCCCATGGATGGAGGAGCCTGGTGGGCTGCAGTCCATAGGGTTGCTAAGAGCTGGACGCGACTGAGCGACTTCACTTTCACTTCTCACTTTCATGCACTGGAGAAGGAAATGGCAACCCACTCCAGTGTTCTTGCCTGGAGAATCCCAGGGACGGCAGAGTTTGGTGGGCTGCCGTCTATGGGGTCGCACAGAGTCAGACACGACTGAAACGACTTAGCAGCAGCAGCAGTGTTTGTATGGGGTTTTCCAGGTGGCGCTAGTGGTAAAGAACCCACCTGCCAATGCAGGAGACATAAGAGATGCGTTTTTGATCCCTGGGTCAGGAAGATTCCCTGGAAGAGGTCATGGCAGTCCACTTCAGTATTCTTGCCTAGAGAATCCCCATGGATAGAGGAGCCTGTCAGGCTATGGTTCATTGGGTCACAAAGAGTTGGACACGACTGAAGCGACTTCACACACACACACACACATACAGCGTGTATATATCAATCCCAATCTCCCAATTTATAGGCATACACAGCTTTCTTCACTTGAAGCAAAAACAGTAGAATACAGAAGTTACAGTAAATCTAATGTGGAGTCAGATTTGTTCTGTTGTGCCTGCAACCACTATTCCCCTATCCTCTATGAATTTGACTTTTCTAGGGACCTCATATAAGTGGAACCATACAGCTTTTGTCCTTTAGTGACTGGCTTATTTCACTTGGCATAATGTCCTCACGGTTCATTTATGCTCTGTTCTCATCAGTGTTTAAGGTAAAAACTGGTGTAGAGGTTGTTAAAACTAGGATGTAAGGACTGAGGGAACAGAGTGAAGGCAAGAGAATTTGCCCAGCAGGTGAGGGTTTTGCTCTGTGCTTTCTCACAACAAACAAGAAGCAGCCCTAAGACTGCACCCTGCCCCACAGAGCACCCCTGCAGGCTCACTGCTCCCCAGCCTCCACTGAAAGCCTGCTCACATCTCCGGGTCTCTCTGCCCGGGGCTGTTCAAGTGTGTATGACAAAAGTGATTCAATGTCTATCTAGGCGTGAGGACATATGCACTGCCTGTGTCTTTTCTATTGGTGCCGTAACAAATTACCACACATTTTGTGGGTTAAAACAGCACATGTGTATTATCTTACAGTTCTGTAACTTAAAGTCCAACTTGGGTCTTGCTGAGCCACCACAAGGTGTCAGCAGGGCTATATTCCTGTTACCAAGTCTGAGCTTATATTGCTCCCTGCACAACAGGCCAATAAATGGAGAGATGAGTTGTTGAGGCAAGGAATAGCAACTTTATTTGGAAAGCCAGCAGACTGAGAAGATGGTGGACTCATTTCCCAAAGAACCACCTTACCTGAATTAGAATTCGGGCTTCTTTTACACTCAAAGGGGAGGGGGTATGGCTGGTTGTTGCAAACTTCTTGATTCAGGAATCCTTTGTTCTTACAGCTGTCCAACACCTGGTCATAATTCTCCTTTAGGTCTCCAGCAAGACAACTGTTATTTTCTGTTCTGCCCATTTTTATCTCTAAAAGTGTTGTACCTTTAGAGGCCAAAGTCTTGAGAATGGGCTATTGTGTATATTTCAGGCTGTAGGCAATATTCTTTTAGTGATTAACTCGCAGCAAAAGCAATAGAATACAAAGGTTAAAGTAAAAGAAACAGATCCAATATGCAGTCAAATTTGTTCTTCCCTACAACATTTCTTTCTGGAGGCTCTAGACTGAGAATTAGTTCCCTTGCCTTTTCCAGCTGCTAGAAGCTGCCTGCACTCCTTGGCTCATGGTCCCTTTTCCCATCTTCAAAGTCAGCAGTGTAGCATTTCCTTGTTTCTTTTTCCTTTCTCGTATTGTTTTGTTTTCTGACTAAAGCTCTTGGGAAAGATTCTTCAATTTTAAGGACTTGTGTAGACAGACTGGGCCCACCTGGGTGATCTGGGCTATGCTCACCATTTTAAGGTCTTTAATCACATCTGCAAAGTCCCTTTTGCCCTGTAAGACATGCTCACAGGTTCTGGGACTAGCATATGAACATCTTTAGGGAGCCTTTATTCTGCCTAGCACCCTTGTGTGTGCTGGGAGTGTGCACCGGTGACTGTATGTGCATGTTTGTGTCCCCTCAGCCTTGCCATCTCATACGGAGGGCCTCTCTTCCCACTTTTTGTTTTTGCTTTGATCAGAGTGAGGAAACCTTAGCTATAGCAAGCAAATATGTGCAAATCCTCCATGCAAGTAGGGGCCTAGCCGGAGCACTATTACTGAGCAAGTTTCTGTGTGCTTATCAGAGAAAGTGCCTCCAAGATCCCTGGAGGGAAATGAGCTCTGGCAGCTGCTGGGAATTCAGGCAAGGGGCTGTCTGGCTGGGATCGGCCTGCCACAGGTGCAGACTCCTAGGCTGACTTCTTGCCAGAATTGCTGCTGAATGCAAGCTCCTGTGCCCGATGCACAGTGAGGCCAAACAGCCCTGAAATGTTGGAGTTTCGAGCAGAGAAAGGTTTAGTTCAGGGCCATGCAAGGAGAGTGACTCCATGGGTGGCTCATGCCTGCAAAAGCCCTGAACTCCCCGAAAGTTTTCAGCAAGGCATTTTTAAAGGCAATGTGAGGCAGAGGCATGGTGGGTTGTTGCCAACTTCTTGGTGTAGGAATGGTGTTTTCTTGCAGCTGGCCCCGTAAGTCAGGTCACCACGTTCCTGTAAACCTCCAACAAGACAAATGTTAGTCTCTGTTCTGCAAATTTTTATCTTCATATGACGGGAAAAGTGTTATATATACTCTTAAAGGCCAGAGCCTTGAGATTGGGCTATTCTGTAGATTTCAGGCTGTAGACAACATTCTTTGCTTTTTCAAAAAATTGAGATATAATTGACATATAACATATTAATACAAGATGTACAACATAATGATGCAAAGTTTGTATGTACTGCAAAGTGATCACCACAATAAATTCAGTCAACATTTGTCCCCAAACAAAACATTTTTTTCTTATGATGATAAAATTTAAGATATACTTTTTTAGAAACTTTCAAATATACAGTATTGTTAACTACAGTAACTATGTAATGCTGTAAAGTTTGTAAAATATGGCCTTCAAGGGCCTAATGATTTGCTTTATGCCTCCAAATTAGATGCGGGACTTCCAGGGGATGAGGACTCAGATATGACTCCTCCGTGAGTCCCCATCACTAAGTACAGACTGGCTAATAAGAAAGCTTTGTAGAGCGAATGCAAGATTGACCTTCTTGAGTTGTGGCTTCAGTTTGGAAAAGTCACTTCACTTTTCGGAACCTCATATTCCTCATATGCTAGCTAACTGGGAGCAGAATTTCCAGGACTGGGGTGAGAATAAGAGGAAATGACAGGTGTGAAAGCTCTTTAGAGAACAACTATCCCTTGGAATACATAAAAGATGGTAACTGTGATATTTTCCTCTGTCCTCTACTAGGGCCAGCCATACTCCTCAAGGACCATGGCAGCACTGAATTCACATCACTCAGCTATAAACCATCCTGGATCCTGGAGAATTCTCTGCATAGAGCCATGGACTTATCACTCCAGCCTGCAGACTTTGGATTTATCTCTGACTGTTGGGAAATACCTATCCCCATCCTGCCTTCTGCTTTCAGCCCAGGCCGTTTTGTGTAAAACCCAACGAAGGAGCAGGTAACATCTGAGGACAGAAAGGGCCAGGTTGGGGGCTTCCCTGAAAATCCAGTGGTTAAGAATCCACCTTTCAATGCAGGGGACACGGGTATGATCCCTGATCTGGGAACTAAGATCTCACATGCCCTGAGACACAGCCAAAAAAAAAAAAAGAAGAGAGAGAGAAAGGGTCTGCTCAGGGAAGTGCCTTCCAGGGACTCACACCAGAGCTGGAGACATGGTTTGTATATTATGCTAGAGAAAATGAAAGCGGGGGGATGGGGAGGGACCTGCCTGGGGTCTCCAGAAGTCAGTCATAGAGCCAAGATAAATCCCAGGATGCCCGACTCTCATCCCATCCACTCTATCTTATGGCCACCAAAGCCCTATGGCATCAGAGTCCCCCTAACATTCTTTCTCATCTCTATCCCCAGACACCTAGTTCAGTGTAAAAATTTTCTCATTATCCTCCAAATACATCATTTGATTTTAACTCCATGCATTTGCATGCAATATGCCTTTTTGTGCATCCCCTTCTCCCACTTGTCTAGCAGGTAAACTCCTATTCATCCCTCAAGGCCCATGCAAATGTTTCCTTTCCTCAAACAAAATCTAAACTCATTTTATCCAGAACCCATTCATCTCTCCTTCCTCTGTGCTCTTATAACACTCTCCTTATACACTAATTTTGACTACTGTCTCCTGTAATTGTCTATAACTATCTTAGTTTTCACTAGACTGTATTTTTCTCTAGAACACGGATTATTTCTACTTCATCTCTTTGTCTTGGGGCCTGTCAAGGTGTCTAGAACTCAGCTGGCACTCAAACAATATTGATCAAACAGTGGAACAAGTGAAGGACCATGAGGCAAATTTTTAACCTCTCAGAGTCTCGATTTATTTATTTGTCTGTACCTTGAGGCTTGCAGGATCCTTTAGTTCCCCAACCAGGGATTGAGCCCTTGGCAGTTAAAGCATGGAGTTCTAAGCACTGGACCATCAGGAAATTCCCTTAGAGTCTTAGTTTATCATCCTTGAAATGAAATGAAAAAAAGTCAAACACTTGGCAAGGATAAATAGTGGATAATGAATGTAAAGCAAATGGCACCATCATTAACTCAGTTTCCTGAGCCGAAAATAGGGTATCACATCAAATTTCCATTTCTCCTTCTCCTTTTCCCCCTCCCCCTAGCCACCATGGCTTGTTGAACCTGGCTGAAGATCTAGGTAAGAAACTGTCTGTTAGTGGGGAATTTCCATCAGACCAGAGCCATCAGGAAGGATGGAGGTAACGAGTGCCAGGCATAGGGACCTTGTAACTAAATTAAGAAGCAGAAGGAGCAACTGATGGGAACACTGAAGGAGAGATAAGGGATCAAAAAGAAGGGAGAGGTCAGACTGGGTTCTGAGGATTTAGAAACCACTCAGTGTCTGCCCTCAAGAAGCTCATGGTCTGCTGAGGAAACAAATAATTTTATACAGAAGCCCAGTACAGTGCAGCACTACCTCCTCCTGATACCCCTTTCTTTACTTGGATTCCAGGACACCACCCAACTTACCTGGGTTTCTGCTTATCTTTTTGGCCCTTCTCAGTCTAGTTTTCTGCTTTTCCTACTTTCCTCAAAATTCTGAATTTTGAAGGAAATGTTCTTACATCTACACTCACTCCTTTGGTGGCTTTAAACACCAATCCTGTGCTGATGACTCTTAAAACTGCTATTTCCAGTCTTGATCTCTCCTTCCACCTTCAGAACTATTCCCCCTCCCTCTCCCTCAACATCCCTACTCTAAAGGACATCTCAAACTCAAAAATGACTCCAGATGTTTTTCCCCCCAAACCAGCACCTCTCATGTCTTTTCCTGCTTCTGCCACTATCCCCAACTGAATTTCTCTTTATAAAATCGCCAGAGTAACTCTGTTAAAACGTAAATCAGGTTGTGTGGATCCTCTGCTCATAACACTTCAAGGGATCCTGAACACGGGGTAAAAGCCGAAGTGCTATTGTGATCTGTGAAGCTGTCCTCTCTGGCTCCTATCTCTATCCTCATCTTCTCCCCTTCTCTCCATAAAACACTACACTATAGCCATTGGAGGCTCTTTGCACTTGCTCTTGCCTTGATGCTCTTCCCTAAATGTCAGAATAGTACCGTCTTTTTTTCTTCAGAACTTTTACTCAAAAGTCAGCTTCCCAGTAAGGTTTTCCTCGGCCCTGTACGATAAAACATCTCCTCTACCAACATTTTATTCCCACTTCTCTGATTTATTTTTTCTCCTTAGTATTTACTGCAATCTTAAAACTATATATTTTATTTAGCTATCTTTTTATCTCTCTCATTAAAACGGAAGCACCATGAGTCTCTTCATGATTTTGTTATTGTTGTTCTGTTTTGTTCACTATTGTACCTTCTTTACTTAGAATAATGATAGGCATATAATAAGGTACTCAGTAGATACTGGTTGAATGAATGAAAAAAAAAAAAGGTGGACATTTCCAAGGGGCAAATTTTACTCTTTAATGAAAAACTTTGTAACAACCAGAACTGCTTGGAAACAATTTGAGTCCATATGCACAGTACACTAACTCTTAAATATGTTATCTCATCAAATTCTCACATCAGTCCAAGGTAGGAAGAAGCCTGGGCAGAAGAGGAAACGGAGTCCAGACACGGAAAAAGGATTTGTTAAAAGGCACACATTGGGTCAAGCAGTAGTGAAATGATGGATGATTGCTGGCCTTGAAATGGGCTGGTGGGTGATGGAGCTTAATGGGCACTGGGTTTGAAGGAATTCCGTTGCCAGAATGTATTATGATTTCTGGAGAGGAAGCTGAGTCAGAGGTCAGAATGAAGGCATCAGCAAAGGAGTGGGAGAGATGTGACAAGGCTGACCCCCTAAGCGGATTTAGCACAGACCTGGAGAGGGCAGCTCAATTCCCCAGTAAGAGAATGCTACGCCTGAGACTGAGTAAACACTAAAGCCCTTAGAAAATCTGGAATGCAGACTTGGAAAGGCAATCTTGAGATCAGTGAAAGGAATTCCCTGGCGGTCCGCGCTTCCAATGCAGAGAGCGAAGTTTGGATCCCTAGCCAGGGAACAAGATCCCACATTCCCTGGGGCTGCCCGTTCCGCTCCCCCACCCCCCGACCCCCGGCCCCCAAAAAAGACCAGGGAGTCCACTGCAGGTCTGCAGAGTCTGGCTTCCCTACTTGACTCTGAGGTCTTTGAGGGCAGGGACTATGTTCCTAGATTTAGCTCCCGCTTCTAGCAGGGCCTGGAATACAGAATATAATAGGGACCCAAATATTTCCGTTGACGGCATACATAAATGAATGTATCCACCAAAAGGGGAAACTGAAGGAGAGAAAGGACAGACAGGAACAGCGAGGGGTAAAATCACCCAGCGACTCTGAGGTAGAAGTAGACTAATTTTCCTGGTACGCAGCACGACAAACAGTCCTAGAACGAACGCTGGTCGCCGCCAGCTGTTTTTCAGCAGGGATTGGCCAGCAAATAAGGCCTGGGGAAGGAGAGGCGGGGCTACACAGGGCCGTTGGGGCGGGCTAGGCTAGAGAGGTCGGTTGGCTGAAACTCAAGGCTGGGCCGACAGAGCTGGCGCGCCAAATTTCCATACAGCACGTGACCGACGTATGGAACGTCACTTCCACTCTGGCGGGGCGGGAGCGGGAAACAAAAGAAGAGCAAACACGCATGCGTTTGGTATGTCCCTGGTTCTGGAGGGCTCTTCCGGTCAGGCAGAAAGAAGTGCTTCCGGGTCGCCGCCGGCTGCCGCCTCCCGGCGCGGTAAGTACAGAAGCTAGGCTGCGGCTCCTGACTCCTCGTCCCTCCTTCCCTCCCTAGCCCAGAGAAACCCCATTCTCCTGATCCGCCTCCTCAGGAGCTGCCTGCTCACACTCCCCTTAACATTAAAGCGCTCCAACTCATTGGCCGCTTCCTCGAGAGTAAGCCCCACCCCGTCACACAAGACCCGTCACTCATTGGTACCACTTCCAGTCACTCAGCATTTCTTCCAGTTAATTGGCCTTACCCTGCCGCTCCTTTCGCGCTTAGCGACCCTATAAGGGCAAATGCCTGTCCGAATCCCGCCCCTGCCTTCTTGTTGGTCAATTCCACGATTATTATAATAATAAGCAGAGAATGGGTGGTGGCTTTACGACGCTGGGTTGGTCTTTCGGAGCTGCGTTCTTTGGCCCATCAGTACTTCTGCGGGGGGGAAGGGGTGTTATTGATCCTGTTAAACGCGCCGGGAAGCTGCGGTACACAGAAGGGCAGCAGCTAGCCCCGGATTGGTCAAATAAATTAGGGCAAGAACAGAATTAGACGTAGATCCTTTTCTCCTCATCTCTCGTGCCTGGCCTGGATCTACTCCCCGCAAGCGTTCCCCCCAGTTTACCGTGTGACCTAGAGCCAGTCGTTGCCTGTTGCTGGGCCTCAGTTTTCCTGTGAACTGGAAAGTTTTAATTCAGATTCTCTGGGACCTTCCTTGTCAGCTCCCTCAGCCGCTTAAGCCGAGCTGAGTTTATGTATTCTCTCACATGTTAGTTCATCTATTCAGTCTTTCATCTACTTATTTACTCATGCCTTTAGAATGTCTTACTGAGGCATACTTGCACGTGGTAACACCTCCCTTCCCTGCCCCCCCGTTTGGCTGTGGTTCATTATAGAGGTAGTTCGTGTCCTAAATTTCTGACACTGGGTAGGTATGGGGTGGGGCAGCATGGAGGAGCAGAAAGTAAGTCTGGTGTTTGGAGGGGATAGAGGTAGTTTCAGTAGAGTCTTGCCATCTTTAATTTTGTTGAATTTTGTAATGCCAGTCTGCATTCTGGTTTCCTGTCTCTACATTTGGCTTCCATTCTCTTCCCTCCTTGAACAGCTTACGAACAGCTTTACTTAGCCATAAAGTAAATTACTAATTGTTATAATAATGGTGAAGTGAAGTTGCTCAGTCGTGTCCGACTCATTGCGACCCCATGGACTGTAGCCCTGCAGGCTCCTTGGTCCGTGGGATTTTCCAGGCATGAATACTGGAGTGGGTTGCTATTTCCTTCTCCAAGAATAATGGTGAGGGTGGTATGTTATTGTCCCATTTTACAGACGAGGAAACTGAGGCTCAGAGGTTAAGTGACTTGGCCAAGGTCAAAAACAGCTAGTAAGTGGTGGAGCCAGGACTCAAACCCAGGTCTGTCTGATTCCCACAGGGAAGGGGTGTGTCTCTGCTACCGTCCACTCCACCCAATCCCCAAGTCAAAATGTAAGCAAACAAAATCTAAAACCACACACATCTAAGAGAGCTGGATTCACCTGACCCTTTCCCTTAGTCTAGGAGCCATGTCCACCTTGTTCCCCTCACTGTTCCCCCGTGTGACTGAGACACTGTGGTTTAATCTGGATCGACCCTGTGTGGAGGAGACAGAGCTGCAGCAGCAAGAACAGCAGCATCAGGCCTGGGTGAGTGAGAACCTAGCATAGCAGGGGAGCTTCAGTCAGGCTCCCCATCCCCCTTCACTGGCCTTAACCTGGCCCTACTCTGCAGATCTGCCCTGGGGGAGGTTTTTGTCCTGAGCTGGGGGCCTCGGTTCTCACCTTTGTGTTACCCTAATCTGCTGAGGACTGTGGGCCCTCTAGGCCAGATCAGAGCCCAGGCTCTTTTCCCTACAACACAGGAAGTATTTTTTGACCGTCTATCGAGGACTTTGCACATGTCATGTTCTAGGATGGTAGTGTCACTTCATTCTTACCATAATCTTATAAGGAAACCAAAGACCAGAGAGTTTACATAGCTAGATCAAATTCATAATTAAGTGGCAGATGACAGGAAAGAGACTGAATCTTCCTGAGAGTCGAGGAAGCTTCTCCTCCACACTTGGGGGTCTTCTTGGGGGCAGGGCAGGTGAGTGCCATGCCTTTGACTGCCCTGCTTGGGCCCCAGCCTTGCTCTCCTCCCTGTTTGGCCACAGCTCCAGAGCATTGCAGAGAAAGACAACAACCTGGTACCTATTGGCAAGCCGGCCTCAGAGGTGAGTGGCTCCAGCAGGTGGGGCCTATGTGGGGCTCAGGTGGACGGAAGCTCTGCTCTAATTCTGAAGGTCTGACCTCTGACTCCAGAGTAGGTGTGGTCCTCAACTTTGGTGGAGGCCAGAAAGAGGTGAGAGGGAGGGTGGGTAGTGGGCTCAGCACTAAGGTCGTGCACCAACCAGCTAGACTCAAGTGGGACAGGATCAGGGAGTGGAGCTCATTCACTGGCCTCAGAGAGAAGCTCCAAGTGGGCCAGTCCTTGAAGTGGCCCAGGCAGACCTATGGAACCTCCGAGCTCTTCCCTGCCTCACCAGCACTATGACGACGAGGAAGAGGAAGATGAAGATGACGATGAGGACAGTGAAGAGGACTCAGAGGATGATGAGGACATGCAGGACATGGATGAGATGAATGACTACAATGAGTCACCTGATGACGGAGAGGTCAATGAGGTAGGCAGGGGTGTAGCCAAGGGTACGAAACCCTGGATCCAGCCAGGGGCAGGATCTGGGACTGGGGCTGGTTGGGTGGCTGAGGCCCCTCCCCACCCACACCCAGCTTCCTCTGCAGGTGGACATGGAAGGCAACGAACAGGATCAGGACCAGTGGATGATCTAGGTAGACAAGAAAGGGTGGTCTCAAGAAAGGGGGTCCAAGGACCGCCCTGGACCCCCTGCAGAACCAGCTGATCACCCACCCCCATGCCCCACCCCAGTGCCTGAATCCTCATCCTCGGGCACTTCCTCAGCTGCTGCCAGGACCTGATCTTCTTGGTCCCTCCCAGGCCATCAGTCTGCCCTTGAATCCCCTGGGCCTAAGCCCAGCCCCCTCCCTTCTAGCCAGCACGTCACCCATTGTTTGTCAGATCTAGTTTCTTTCTAACTTTCTTTAATAAAGACAGGACTGATTTTTTTTCCCCATGTCTATTCCCTATTTCTTGGTGGAACCTAGAGGAATCCAGCATCTTTTCTTGAGCTTCGGGGAAAGGGTTTTCAAGGGACTTCAGGCAGATCTACCTGGCCGTGTGGGCTGGGGCTGCTGCTGCTAAGTTGCTTCAGTTGTGTCGTGGGCTGGGGCTAGGGAAGGCCATAGTAGCCCTGGCTGTCATCTGAGGCTCCACTGCCATTTCCTCTGGCCCAGCTTGCACCCAGCCATTCTTGCGAGGCCTCTAACTTAGTGTTTACTGTTTTCCTTTGATTCCACCCGAAATGGCATGGGGTTGGGGAGAGTCGGGGGCAGGTTCTCTGAGGCCCAGAACTGAGAGGCCCCTGGAACTCTCCTAGTCAACTTCCTTGGTGTTAGAACAGATTAAATCTCAAAACAGGGCAGAGACTCCCATGGAGTAACCTAGCAAGTCAGTGACAGGGCTGGGTTGGGAGCTCAGGTTTCTTGCCTGTCAGTCCATGACTCTAGACTGGAAGGAGAGGAACCAATGGAATCAAACAGCCTGACAGAACTTGAGGCCTCAGGTTAGCGTGGAGCCAGAGTGGGACAGAGGTGGGAGGAGAGCCCCTCTAGCCCTGAGCCCAGCCTATGTCAATCCACAAGCAGGGAATCGAGGGGAGGGGATATTCTGAGGTCCGTGCTTGGGGAGGGGTGGGGGGAGGCAGCAGTAAGTACCCCTGCACCTGGACTCAGCCAGGCCCTGCATAGGTGAGCTGGGCTATGCCATCCTTGATGGCAGGGAAGTCAGGGAGGCCAGTGTGGTGGAGGCGGCAACGGTAGCGGCCACAACTCTTGGCATACTGCAGGAAGCGGGGTGCGCCAGGGAAGAGCACATGGTCAGCTAACACAGTGGCACCAGCTGGCAGCAGAGCATGGCCTTCCAGAAGCTGCAGGTCCCGCAGGTAACATCGGGGCCGGTGCGCCAGGAGCACCAGGTCAGCCCGACTCAGCTGGTATTGGGTTCTTAGGCGTGGGATCACCTCCTCTGATCTCCCCACGATGAGCTCCACCTGTGGAGGGAGACAATGGAGGTGAGGTTGGGAGGGACAACTGTTCTCCCACACCAGACCCCACTGGCATCTGGCTTATTTTGTGCCAGGCCCTGGCCAAGGTCCCCATGTGTGTTCTCATATTTCCTCTGGCTTCAGAACAAGAAATCAGAACCAAAATTGTGATTTCCATTTTACCACTGAAGAAGCTGAGGTTCACAGGACAAGTGCTTTGCCCAGGATCACATAACAAGAGGCAGACTAAGGTTTGAACCCAAATGGGTTCCAGAGACTTTCCTCTTAACTGCTTCTTTGTCATCCAGCAGCAAATATGTGCCAGTGACTTGGAAGAGGAAGATAGTTCCTCTCCAAGGTCACAGTTCCTAAGAGGAGCTATTTCTTTCTCTTAAGTGGGAGACAGGGGAGGCTGACTAGTGTAAGGCCAAGGGTGGTAGGAAAGAGATCAGGGGTGGGGAGGTGGGGCCTGACCGTGTGCTCATCAAAGCCAGCCAGGCGGATGAGTTTTTCAGCCACTGCTGCCGTGCGTGGATCCCGCTCCACGGTGAGAAGGCGACCCCCAGGGGGCAAAGCACGGGCAATAAGCAGTGTGGAGTACCCGCAGTAGGTGCCCAGCTCCAATGCACTGGCAGGGGCCTTCTCCTCCACCAGCCGCATCAGGATCTGACCTGTGGGAGGAAGTAGCTATTGCAGCAGACATGGGAGATGATGCAGGGGGCCTCATAGAAAGGGGTCTCAAATGCCCACTTTCCTCACTGCAGCCCCCAACTAGCTAGAATCTCATTTCTTTTTTGGGTTATAGTCCTAGTAGCCCCATTGGTCTCCCTGCCTCCTTCACACCAGCCACTAGGAATCTTTCTAACAAATCTGACCCTATTGCTTCCTATTGTTTCCTATGATCCTAAAGGCCTTTGGGATTGAACATGGGATCCTCAGCCTGACATTCAGAACTTTCTTAGACCTGATCCTGTCCTTCCTTTCCAGTTTCAGCTCTCAATTCTTCCCACCACAACAATCCTGAACAATTGCGCCCAGAGTCAACCATGCTGGCTCATTCCTTCATGCCACATTCAGATACACGGCTGGCTTTGTCCTGCTCCACCTCTATCCTCAACTACCTGGCCAACTCAAAAGCAATCACTCTAGGCTCAGATCAAATGTTGCTTTCTCTGGGAGGGCCCAGGTGGAAAGCACCACCAAAATCCTAAGAGATCTTTGTTAGACCTTCCAGTTTCATTCTCCCTTGTTTTGTTCATTGAAATATCTTTCTAACCATTGAGTTGGATGAATCTCCTAAATAAGACTCCAAAACACATGTGCTGGGAGGTGGGATTCAGACAAATCCAAGCAGACAGCTACCCTGAATGGGATGGGGGAGCCTCCATGGTGGGGGAGAATTACAGACCCATAATTACAAGGTTATGGATTATGTGCTGAGATGTTTATTCCCTGTTTTATGCCCCCTTTGAGGCCAGCCTTTGTGGCTGATTCATCCTTGTGGCTTCTACCTCTTTCTTCCCCAGCACTTAGCACATGCCTGATACAAAACAGGTGGTAAATTTTACTGGATGAATGAGTAATTTTACCCAGCTCCCTGCTTTGCAGAGGAGAAAAAAAGAGACTCATTGAAGATCAAGAATCTGCTCAAGTCACCCAGTAAGACAATGGCAGATTGCGGATCTTCCTTCACTGTCTTGGAGGTGCTTCCTGGAGCAGAAGGCTAGGGAACACTGACCTTTGGCAGGCCCCATGTGGCTCAGGTACTCGCAGTGGCTGCTCCAGTGATCCAGAGTGGTGAGGATGTGACCAGGGTCCCCAGGCAGGGCGTGGGTGAGCACGTAGCTGAAGGCCCGCTCCTCCATCCGCAGCCCTGACAGGCAATCTCGGAGGCTCCGGAGCAAGACTGTGCGAACCAGGAGTCGGAAGTAATGCCGGTACCTCACCAACAATGTCACTACCAGGGGCAGGAAGGCCAGCGCGATGGCAGGCGACATGGTCCCTACCTGGGCCCTGGGGTGGAGGAAGGGAGGGAAACCACACATGTCATTTGCCTGTCATTTGTGCAGCCCTTACCAGTGGCAATTATCCCCGTATTTTATACACCATGGCTCAGAAAGGCTAAGTTCGTTGTCCAGAGTCACACAGAAGAACTAGGATTTGAATCCAAGCTGGTCTGATTCCAAGCCCACACACTTTCAAGGACTCCATGCCACCTAAGTTCAGCACCCAATCCCAAACCATCTCTTCCCACTTCTGGACCCTGATACACCTTCATCTTGTTCCCTTCATCAGTTTTGTATCATCTCTGTAGTCTCCCTTTTCAGGACCCCTTTCACCAGTTCCTGCCTGAGTTCTCCTCCCACCTTACCCAGCGCCTGCTCGGTCTCTGACCCATTGCTACTGCTAAGTCACTTCAGTCATGTCCGACTCTCTGCGACCCCATAGACGGCAGCCCACGAGGCTCCCCCGTCCCTGGGCTTCTCCAGGCAAGAACACTGGAGTGGGTTGACATTTCCTTCTCCAATGCATGAAAGTGAAAAGTGAAAGTGAAGTCACTCAGTCATGTCCGACTCTTAGCGACCCCATGGACTGCGGCCTACCAGGCTCCTCCATCCATGGGATTTTCCAGGCAAGAGTACTGGAGTCGGGTGCCATTGACCCATTACTGTGTAGCAAAATAGCATAACTCTGTAGTCAGGAACTCCTTCACTGTCACTGCTCTGCGTCAGTAAAAGGCCATCAAAATACTCCATAGTGTGTTAGGATGAGATATCCTTACCACCACAGAACTCTCCCTCTGTCAGCATTTCCCTGGAAGGTGAGAACGATCCTTGATTGGCATATTTATTCTCCAGTTCTGTCTCCCCTCTCCTGCACTCCCCTCCTCTGTCCTCTCTCAGAATTCCCTTCACAGTCACATAGACACACAGCACACACTTTCCTCTAACTCAGCCTCTTTTCTCTCCCTCATCCCAAGACACCCACCCCACTATCCCCATGGACCCTGTCTTCTCCTGTGCCCTGGACCATTTTACCCTTTTGAGGCCACTGGTGGTAGTTGGTGGGGGGGGGGGGGGATAAAAAGCATGTATGAATGGGGTTAATAGGTAGGTGAAGTGAAGTGAAAGTTGCTCAGTCGTGTCCGACTGTGACCCCATGGACCATACAGTCCATGGAATTCTCCAGGCCAGAATACTGGAGTGGGTAGCCTTTCCCTTCTCCAGGTTATCTTCCCAACCCAGGGATCGAACCCAGGTCTCCTGCATTGCAGGCAGATTCTTTACCAGCTGAGCCACAAGGGAAGCCCATAGGTAGGAGGGTGATGGTGAATCTGAACTGGTGTGCTTGGGAACCCACATTCCAGGGCCCTGCTTACCTGGGCTGCAGGCTCCTGCTTGGGAAGATCAGAGCATAGGACAGGAGGGGGAGTCCTTGGGGTGAGGAAGAACCCTAAGGCAGGCTGGACTTGCTCTCAATTATTGATGCTGAGGCTGCTGTTGTTACCTGAGACCTGCGGTTCAAGTTACCAGCCCCAGAACGTGCTGGAGCTGCCTCCTACCCTTCAGGATCCCTCAAAGAACTTACAGAACTCCAGGACCTTGATTTGAGGGATAACAGAACTACTCCAGGACCTTGATTTGAGGGATAACAGAACTACTCCAGGACCTTGATTTGAGGGATAACAGAACTACTTGGTTTGGTGACATTTCCTCCAACCCCTTGATCCAAGACATGGGTTATGGTGTGAGCCAAGGTGATGGGGAGGATCATCATTTATGATGATGATTTATTAATTCCAAATAATGTATTTAATAATTTAGTAATTAATTCCAAATTATTTAACTTATTGATAAATAGTAATAATAAATAATAATTTATTAAATAATTTATTAATTCCGAATTATTTTATTAATAAATACTAATTAAATAGTAATAAATAATAAATAGTAATTTATTAATTCCAAATTCTAAGCCAGTGCTCAGGATCGAGTCACAGAGAAGAGTCAGATCCTGTCCCTGTCCCCAGGAACTTCACCTTTGGTAGAAGAGACTGATACAGGGACAGAGAATACAATATAACGTGATCACTAGAATGCGTGCTCCATGAACACCGGGACTTTTGGCAAGCAGACCAGGTTGGGGAGACAGACAGTGTGTCAGCCCATGGGTGCAAAGACCAGAAAGTCAATCAGGAAACTTCCTAAGTATTTCCCTGCGGTTGGAAACGCAGAATCTACAAGATCTTGCACGACAGTCTTGGACTTGTGTTCAGAGTCCAAGGGAAGATGTGTGATGGTTCTAACAGCACTGACTATGAGCTTTGTGCGTTAGATTACTCTGCTGTAAAAAGGCAGGATTGAAAAGAAATGCCTCAGGCCAAAGAAATCAGCGAGGTGGCCTCTACCTCCTCCACCAGGATTGAGCTCCACTCTGCTTCCGTTTGTGAAGGTATAAAGTCCCTTCTTCCACTCTCAGAGCCCTACTCCAGGTTGGGCGCCACACCCGCTGTGTGAGCCCGGGCCTGGGGCCAGCTAACTAGGCCTGTGGGTGTGTACCCACACTGCGCTCTTGGAGCGTAGGGCCTGGATTCCACTTGCCCTTCTAATGTCATTCAGGAGAGTATTTCATGACCGCAACTGGTATAAATTCATTCACTAGCCCACAAATATAGCCTAGTAGCCTCGGGAACTCATACACTTCACACGAAGACCTTTACACTCTGCAGTGGAAGTCTCCAGCGGAGACCGGCAAAAGCTAACGTCATGTGATCCACCCCTCCCTTTCCTTGCGTCACGTGTCTGACGGCCTGTCACGCAGGGTGTGCCTTCCCATTGGTTGGCTATGATCACGCGGTAGGGGCGGGGCCGGAAGCTTGGGTTCTGGCGGCAGCCACGGCCCCGAAGGCGCTCGGGGAAGGGCTAGGCACGGGGGAGGTGGTTACTTGCTGGATCCTGGTGCCGGTCATGTGACCGGAAGGGCTCGTGACGGACGCCGTCCCTCCTCGGCGCGGCCTGAGCGCCCGGCCCGACCCCCGCCATGGGGTGCTGCTATAGCAGCGAGAACGAGGACTCGGACCAGGTGCGGCCGCCGCGGGCGGGGCTCGGGAATGAGGGCTGAGACCCTGGGGCATGGGGCCCAGAGAAAAGTGTGCAGAAGAGGGTCACCTGGACTGCAGGGCTTACTGAGTACGGAGGCCCGGAGGGGACAGATTACAGAGGAGACGCCGGGCCGGGCTCCTATTCCTTTTAAAGCCCGAGTTCTTTCTGCACACCCCCCACGTTAAGATGTGCAGGCAGCCGCCTGTCCCGCTGAGCTCCTGCCCCTTCCCCTACTTTCAGACGTTTACAACTTAAAGGGTCCTCAGCCTCCGTCTCTGGGAAGCACTCCCTTCCCAGCTTCTTGTGCCTTCTCTGTGCTTGTATTAGTGGGCTTTGTGAATCCATTGTAGAGGTGGGTAAGCTGAGGCTCTTGAATTGCCCCGATATGAATCAGGAATCTGTGTATACTCTGAATCCTTGGGGTTGAAGAAGGAAGGTCACTGCTGGTTTGGAGTCAGGGAAGGCCTCTGGAAGATGGTGTCATTTGAGCTGATCAGTGAAGGATTTAACAGACACAGTGAGGGCATTGAGACGGTGGGAATTTGGAAGGCAACAAAATGGGTTTAGCTTTGGCTAGATTGCGAGGAAAGAGAGGTGGGATGGGAGCTCACTTTGGCCTGCCTCAATGCAGTCTCCGCCTGGGGCCTGAGGGCTCCTGTACCTAGAGGGGTGTTCTGGGTATTCGGCTGTAGATCTGATTCCTTGGCAGGAAGGGTTAGGCTGGGGCGGCCTGTACAGTTTTAAATTCTGCCTCTTCCCCTTGGTGTATTCTCACTTCTTGCTACACTTTAATCCCTGCCCTGCCTGCCTAACCTTTTTGAGGAGGGCAAGACCTTTTCAAGAAGAAGTCCCAAGTCTCACTTGCTGTCTTGGTTGCCACTGAGCCTGGATTCTACATTTCAAAACATATTGACAGGAAAACTGCAGAAAGATTTCAACAAGTAGTTCACAGTCTAGGGAAGTAGATGGTCACAGAAATGGATTTGTCACTGGTATAGGGGAAGTAGGTCTTTCCTCAGTGACTCACATGAATCTATTTTGGGTCAAAGACTTAAGCTTGGGAAGAAGTCATTTGTATGGGAGGCATGGGTGGCCCCTGGACCTCACTAAGTCTCCACACACCCAGTGAACATATATTCATATTTCTGTGCCTTATGTTAGGCGTGCCATCCAGGCAGTACTTCACACTTCACCTCCGGTTAGAAATTGGAGACAATACCTGTTTCTACTGGGAAAGCTATGGCCTAATGGGAAATTGTCCCATAAAGTATAATAATGGACTCTTGCACAGAATGAGTCAAGGGTTGACTTTTTGTGAGAAAGGATACCAGCTTTTGGAATTTCTCATTGGAATTTCTACTGTCCTGAATCTACACCTTCCCCTTGATGGGCTTTCACTTCTGGTGCTAGCTCCCAGAGATGGTGCTTGATCAGTCCTGGGTGATTTTTTTTTTTTTTTTTTTGACGGTGGACCATCTTTAAATTCTTTATTGAACTTGTTACTGTATTGCTTCTGTTTTATGTTTTGGCTTTTTGACCAAAAGGCATGTGGGATTTTAGCTCCCTGACCAGAGATTGAACCTCCTCCCCCTGGAAGGCAAAGTCTTAACCCTGGACTGCCAGGAAAATCCCTGTCCTGGGTGATTTGAGGCCTCAGGTGAAGAAGGTCTGCTTTCCTAGTCTATGAGCCATAACCATTCACTGTCCACTGTCTCAGATCTTGGGCAGGCCTCTCTCCCATTCTCACATTGGACTCTTTGTTATAATAATAAAAAGAAATGTACATTATGTTACAGTTTTCAAAGATCTTTTACAGTTATCTTGCTTGACTTTTGTCCAACATCTGTCCTATAGGTTCTAGTTATGTCTATTTAAAGGTGAAGAAAAAGTTGAGAGAGGCTAAGTGATTTAGCCAAGTTTATAAAACAGAGGGCTTCCCAGGTGGCACAGTGTTAATGAATCCACCTGCTGTTGCAGGAGACGCAAGAAATGCAGGTTCAATCCCTGGGTCAGGAAGATCCCCTGGGGTAGGAAATGGCAACCCACTCCAGTATTCTTGCCTGGAAAATTCCATGGACAGAAGAGCCTGGTGGGCTACAGTCCATGGGGGTCTCAAGAGTCAAACACGACTGAACGATTGAGGAGACACACACATGCGCACACAAAACTGAGAAGTGCGACAAGCAAGGTGTTCTGCTGCCAAGGCCTGTCTTTATCCATTGTGCTAAGCAGTGTCTTCTGGCTGTGCCCACAGATCAGGTGGCCAGTCATAGGCAGACCACATACATGTCTGTGAAGAGAAGATGGTGAAACTCTTCCCAGGTTGACATTGACTTTAGGACAAATCTTGATGTGAAAAACCCTCCCCCGTGTTCCATTCACCCTTTTGGGGGTGGGGGCGATGTTATTTGTCCGCTCTGATGGTGGTAGCATGGCCTCTTCAACGAGTTTAGGGCCCAGGAAAACAATCTTGTTCTTTTTCTTCTGTTTGGCCGTGCTGGGTCTTCACTGCTGTGAGGGCTTTTCTTTAGTTGTGGCGAGCAGCATCTAAGTTGTGGTGTGTGGGCTTTTCGTTGTGGTGGCTTCTCTTGGTGGAGAGCACTGGCTCTAGGGCATGCCAGCTTCAGTAGTTACAGCACTTGGGCTCAGTAGTTGCACAGAGCCCTCCTGGGCTCTAGAGCACAGGCTCAGTAGTTGTGGCACACAGGCTTGGTTGCTCTGTGGCAAGTGGGATCGTCCCAGATCAGGAATCGAACCTGTCTTTCCTGCATTGATAGGTGGATTCTTTAGCACTGAAACCCCAAATAGCCTTGTTCTTAAAGGACCCCGGATAGGGGAGAAGTGGCCTTGTCCTGCAGGAGCATCTGTCTGAAGTGTGGCTGGGGAAAAGATGGACATATAGAAAGCAACTCAGGCTTTATTATGGAGCCAGCTTTCCTTAGAGATCGTTTAATCTTTGGTACATGTTTTGTCTTTCAAGTTCTTTAATACTTAGCCTGTATTTTAGGTGGGTCAGGGGGTGTCTAAAGGAGTTGGGAGCTGATGAGGCTGGAGCCTAGAGCTTCTGTCTCACGCTGTTGGGAACGAAGGACATGGGCAGCCTAGGCTTGAGAAAGAAGAGGAATGTCAAAGGACTGACCTTGCCTAGGGTGGGGCAGGAGGAAATGTGCTCTGTAAGGAGAGTTGAGCTGTTGGCAGGGGAGCTGGGAGCCTGCAAGCGTGAAAGACTGTAATAGGAACTGAGATGGGCCTGGAACGGAGCACTAAGGAGTCTGGTGGTCTGGCACTGAAGGCTGGTGAGTCAACTCTAGCCAGGATGGCCCCTTGTCTCTAGCATCGTCCTGGGTACGCTTATTCTTTATACTTTGGATACCCAGTATGACGGCTTATCCATTTTGCAGCTGACACAAAGCCAGCAGGGATTTACAGCTGATGGGCTCAAGGCAGGGTTGTATTCAAAAAGATCGCAGTAGATTAGACCAAGGGACTAAAACAAGATGAGGAGAAATAACACGTAGCATTATATAGGACCAGGGAGACTTGGTTTGGTCTCAGGTCAGTTCAGGGGTTGTGGTGATTGGCACAGGCCGGCAGAAACAGGACTGCTGACGCTAAGGAAGCCACGTTCACAAAGGTGTGGCTTGGTGAGGGCGGGAGCAGCTCCATGTTCAGGGGAAGGTACTCTGGGAGCACCGAGTTAGGTTCTGGGAATCCCACGAAAAGAGGAAAGGAGAGTGAATGCCTGAGAGTAGAAGGGGCCTACCCTCAGGAAGGGACCTTTGGATGGCAGGACCCAGAGCCTGCAGCCGGGACTCCTGAGATAATATGAGGAATGGCCATCGAGAGGATGAGCTTGCTTTCCCTTGGGGCCCAAGGCCTTGTCTGGCCTCACAGGGCCTCTGGGAGCAGACAGTCTGACCAGAGAGGATCTGGTCTCGGGGATCAGAAGGGCCATACTCAGGCTCCTGATTTGTATCAGTGTCCCCTCTAGACCCCACTGTTTTTTCCACCTTCTCTGGCTTCCAGCCTCCAATATCCTTTCTCTACCAGGTGCTGGACTATTTCCTGCAGCTGCAAGGCTGTGACTAAATACCTACGTTGTGCCTCTGTCCATCTTTTCAGGGCCTCTAGGACTGCTTGGTTCCACTTTAGCTCATCCTAGACCACCACCAGCCTAGCTCCCAAAAGCAAGCAGGATCTTGGTCCTGGAGCGAACGCTTCTATACAGTTGGGCACTTGGGATTTTCCTAATAGAAATATTTTTGGTGCTTAAAGGTCAGAGCTGGGCTAAGAGGAGAGCCCAATACAGGTGGGTTGGACTAAGGGCCTCGGGGCTGATGTCTCCCCTGTGGTCTCTCCTAGGACCGAGAGGAGCGGAAGCTGCTGCTGGACCCTAGCAGCCCACCCACCAAAGCCCTCAATGGAGCCGAGCCCAACTATCACAGCCTGCCCTCTGCTCGCACCGATGAGCAGGCGCTGCTCTCCTCCATCCTCGCCAAGACAGCCAGGTGGGCATCACAGGACTGGGCCTGGGACAGCGCTCCTCCATCCATGTTAAAGACTGGGATGGGGGGCCAGACCCAGGATGCAGGGGACAGGTCAGTGGGAAGAGGCACTCCTGGGCCCAGTCGTGCTCCCGTGGGCAGGCAAGGACACGATTGTCAGATAGGCTTCGAGTTGTCACCTGGCAGGGAGTCTGTTCAGCCCACTCGGAAGCACTTCTCACGTGCTCTCTCTCCTTTCCCCGAAGCAACATCATTGATGTGTCTGCTGCAGACTCCCAGGGCATGGAGCAGCACGAGTACATGGACCGGGCTCGGCAGTACAGGTGAGCTCCCGGCCGCTTGGAGCCTGAGGCCGCTGGGCCCTCCCTCTGCCTCCCTCTCCTCCAGCTGTGGAGCCTGGGCCCCAGTCCAGGCTCCTGGTCTGGGTGTGGCCCAGGAGGGTGGCCACAAATCACTCGGGTGCCTCAGTTGATGTTCATGTTCAGCTTGCCCTGTGACCTCCAAGGGTGTGGAGAGCAAAGGACGTGGGCCTGGAGAAGCTTTGCGGCGAGCCCAGAGAGGCTTTGCGGCGAGCTAAGGCCTCGTCACCTGCTTCTCTGGTCTGAGGGATGAGGCCTGCCTGGGCTGGTTGGGCCGACTACTGTGGCCTGACTGCCTGTCCCCACCCCCACCTCCCCTCCGCCAGCACCCGTTTGGCTGTGCTGAGCAGCAGCCTGACCCATTGGAAGAAGCTGCCGCCGCTGCCGTCTCTCACCAGCCAGCCCCATCAAGTGCTGGCCAGCGAGCCCGTCCCCTTCTCCGACTTGCAGCAGGTGAGCCACCCCTCGCCCCACCCTCTCTGTCTCTGAGGAGGTGGAGAAGTAGAGGGAGGGAACCCGGTAGCCTGTGGGCCCTGCTGTCTCCCACCTCACTCTTTTTCTCTCCTCCCCATGTCCTCTTTCAGCCTTCATTCTTTTTCTATTCTTTGTTCTTTCCGCCCGCCTTTCCCATCCGTGCCTTTCTCTTTGGCTCCCCGTCCCTCATCATTCCCTCCTCCCTGACCATCCAATCCCGCTCTCCCACTCCGGATCTCCCTTCTCACTCCTCTGTCTCTGTTTGTCTCTCCCCGTCCCCCTGTCCCAGGTCTCCAGGATAGCTGCTTATGCCTATAGTGCACTTTCTCAGATCCGTGTGGACGCAAAAGAGGAGCTGGTTGTACAGTTTGGGATCCCGTGAAGAGAGGGGGGTCCCTGGACAGCTCTTCTTCTCCTCTCTTCGCTCCGTCTCCACCCTGCCTCCCCTGGCCCCCAGCCACACTGCGGCTTATACAGTATCCTAACCTGCTACTAATCACAGAAGAAAGTGGAGGAGGAGGAGAAGAGTGAGGCGAGAAGCCTGAGCAAGTGAGGATGCAGCAAGGGAGGGTAGAACCATTTACTGGCCTTCGAAGCTCTGGCCAGGGGTGGGGTAGGGGTCACAGGGACAAGGCCCGGTAGCTCTCCCCCGTCACTGGGAAGGTGGAGGTGCCAGTGTGGGGGTGGTCACTAGGGGGCCTATTAGGGCCCCCTGCCCACCCTTCCTTGGCTCACTCCTGTCCCCCGTCCCTGACTTGGTGCTCACATGCACCTCACGAGGGCTTGTGACCAGGGTCTGGATGAGCTTGAATTTGAACGAGTTGAGTTTGTATTTCTAGCACCCTGGGTTTTTACATGTTTGGGGTTTTTTGGTTTTGTTTTGGTTTGTCATCCTCGATAAAGGACATGTATCCATCTGTGTGTTGGTTCCCGCCCCTCTGTCCTGCCCACCACCCTCCTTACTTGTGGCTACTCCAATCTGTGAGCGGCATGATGGACGAGGGGGAGGGGGTATCTTCTACGGGCACTAAATGGAATCCAGGAGATTCCCAGGTCTTAGCTTAGACTCGACCCGTGCTAACCTCAGATTGGATAAGACTGCTTGTCCCTTCTCCAGCGATGGGAACACTATCAAAGCTGAACAGGCTGAACTCTGAGGCAGCCATCATCCTTGTGGGCATTGCCTCAGGCTCAGTGGAATTCCCAGGAAGCCCAGTGAGGGGGTGGAGGTCTGCACACAGACCAAGAGCACCTGATAACGGATTCAGCAGACACACAGTTTCAAGCAGAGGATTGTTTTTATCAAGTGGAATCTTAAGCAGAATCATAACACGTAGAGGATTGTTTTTATCAAGTGGAATCTTAAGCAGAATCATAACACATAAAACATGAGTGAGGAACTACTCTGATCTGATTGAAGTGGGGCGTCCAGAGGTCACAGCCCATCTTCCTGGCCTCCTGTCACAGAGGCCTCTGGGGCATCTCTACAGAACCTTGATGCTCTGCGAAGCAACTCTAACCTCAGGATATCTGAACTAAAGAACGCCAAAGGTCCCAGACAGGTTAGATACATTTCCCAGGGCTATGCCATCAGCTGAGGCCAGTGGACCTTTCTTTCCATTTCCTCTTTGTTTCAGTGATGTAAGACCAGAACATGATGCTGGTTACCTGATTTGGGGGGCGTCTTTGCATGGGACAAGGTGATCTGCCGAACAGTTCAAATCATTTATTGTCAAACCAAACGGACCACCCTCAGGCCTTTAGGACTGCTGGGGTCCTGGGAACCTCAGAGTGCATTGTGCTTTATCCGGACCTTCTTCGGTTTGATGTTCATGCGTTTCCACACTTCAGCCGTTGTGCGGTCTGCTTTGGTGACCCCACTGAAGTCGAACGTGGTGATGTGGGGCAGGGTGCACAGCACATATTGCCTGTGGGGAAGACTTGGGCTGGGGGCCAGCCCCTTGGAGGACCCCTTTCCCCCTCCACAAGTCACTCCTGTCTCCCCTGACTGCAAGGAATGGAGGGACTTGAGTTTGGAGGAGACTGGATTTATCCTGACTGGCAAGCAAGAAATGCCTAAAGCCTTCTCCCTTCCCCGGTCCAAGCAGAGCAGAAGGATGGTGTTGGGTTTGTAACCCATGCTCTCCTTTCCCTCGTGGGGGCCTAGCCGGAGCCCACATCCAGGGCAGGGGACTCACCTATACCCCTTCTCCTCTTCAATGGGGTTCCCGTGCAGGGTCAGGCTCCGGAGCCGAGGGAGGGCAGCCAGCTTGTTCACTTCTCCAAGGCGCTGGATGCTGTTGCCATGGAGATAGAGGACACTCAGGTTGAAGAAAGTTGTCAGGACCTGTTGGGAAAGGAGACTGGAAGCTAGACTGGACAAAGCCGTGTATCTGCTCAGGACTGACTGGTGGCCAAAAAGGAAGTTTGGGGAACAACCTGTCACCTTCACAGCCATGCTGGATTGAGATTGACTTTAGCATTTCATTTACCTTTGAAGGGGTTCAGGGGCACCACACTGACAGCACTGTAATCCAAGGGGCAGGAAGTACGGACCTAGGTCCCACCACTGCCACTGACTTGGCAGGCACCTGTGTGCTCTCCCAGAGCCTTAGCTGTCCCTTCACTGAAGACCATTCCAGCTTTAGTGTTCTAAGATTGTCACAACAGGGGACAGTACCTTGCTAGGTACATCAGAGCTTTTAAAAGAACAGTTAAATTGAGATCCCTGCACCTGGGGAATAGTTTCCAAGTCATACGATAGCTCCTGCCTTTCCTAACATAGAACTTGGATGAAAAGAGGCCAGCCAGTCTTGTTTGTTCCTTCGCATTTAGCCTGAGTTCATGGAAAGTAACTGCTGTTCTTTTAGTGACTACCTCTATTGAAGAAGTTGGCACAAAGCACAGTGGGTGCCCAGTAAGCTACAATTTTACTTTAGCCTCCTACGCGAGGGCTTGGTGTGTGCTGGTTGCTTTTCATACGTTTTCGTTTAATCCTCACAAAATGTTTATAATGCTGGCCTTTTTATCCCCATTTTTCAGACAGGGAGGTTGAGGTTTTCAAAGGTTAGGAGCTTACCCAAGGTCACAAAGTCAGTAAGAGTCACATCTAAGATTTGAACCTATAACTGTGTGAGCCCACAGCTGTGTGCTTTGCACAGCACCATGCTGCATCACTACTTCCTTGACAGCGTGGGAGGTGGGGAGACTGGGGCTGGACAAGGTGGCTTTGGGCCCGCCCTGACTGGACTCACAGGATCAATGGAAGTCAGGTCATTGAAGGACAGGTCGATCCAGGCCAGGTTCTCTGGATGCTCCAGGAGCTGTGAAACCGCATGGTTGAAGTCTCTCAAGTCAGTGAGGACATTGTTGTTTAACCACAGGGACTGGGTCATTGACTTCCCCGACTTCGCGTGCCTTACTGGTCGTAGCCCTGTCCGGGGCTCCTCGCTTAACAGATCTGTGGGCACAGAGTGAGCTTTGGGTATGTTATCTTTGCTTTTCTGGCTCTGGGGGGTGGGAAGGGACAGAGCTGGGAGGGTTTGTAGCTAGAGGAGCTGGCAGGGCCATAACCCCATGCTTGTGTCTTGTGCAACTGCATGCACTGTCCCACAGGCCCCAGCAGTTGGAGCTTGGATTAAGGGCCAAAGACTTCCCATCCCAGGCTCTTGGTTTGGGTCACATGCTCATGTCGACTGTCATTAGGTTCTCTGTATACCACCCCTTGGAGAAGGAAATGGCAACCCACTCCAGTGTTCTTGCCTGGAGAGTCCCAGGGATGGGGGAGCCTGGTGGGCTGCCGTCTCTGGGGTCGCACAGAGTCGGACACGACTGAAGCGACTTAGCATTAGCATTACCACCCCTGTGTGGGAATTGGAGGGAGGCACATTTTATAGATGAGGAAACCAAGAACAAGAGATGTTGGACCTGAGCCAAGATGCTAAAGCACAAAATCCAGGATTAGCCACCAGCAGACCCTATAGAGTTCCACTTCAGCGTTAACACACTCTGGATGTCCGTCCCCTTCTTCTGTTAATAGTAACTATGTGCATCATACTGGACATACAGTGGTGAACAAAATGAGCGAGAGGCTCTGTATGGTAATAGAGCAGGGGTAAAGCAGATGTTTGTCTTGGAGGCGTCACGTGGGCAGAATGAAAGCAAAACAGTCAATATAATATGATAAATGGTCTTTAAATTGTGGAAGCACAGGCGAGGGGCTCCTAACCCAGTCTGAGACCTCAGGCAAGTTTCCCAGGGAAGGCTGAGCCTGAGCTGGATATCTCAGTGGGTTAGGAGACATTAATCAGGCAAAGGAGTGGAAAAGGTGAGAAGAGCGCTAGCAAAGGCACAGAGGTATGGGGTAGCATGGGCACACACGTATGTGCTGTGCAAGGGGGCAAGGAGGGGAGAGGAGGCGAGGAGCCTTGAAGACCAGGTTGAGCATCTTAGACTTTATCCTGTAGGAGGTGGGAAGCCACTGGGGGGTTGAAAGCAAAGGAGATGATTCACATCTTTCAGAAATGAAAGATCGCTCTGAAGCTTCCATTTTGGCTTTCAGTCATCCAAGCAAGGATGAAGGGGACACACAGCATGACTTGACGGTTGACTAGATGTAAGGGTAGAATAATATTCAAGGTGTTGTTCAGTTTCTTGGTATTTGGGGAAATGTCAGTCCTATGGGGTGATGGGGATGAAAAGGAGAAGCACGGTTGGGAAGGTGGGAGTTCAGGCTTGGCCGTGGCATGTCTGAGGTTCCTCTAGTACAGGAAAGAGGAGCAGCCAAGTAAGCAGTTGGATACGAAAGTCAAGCTCAGGAGAGACAGACTTGAGAATCATTAGCATAGGCTGTATAGAAGTTAGTAAAATAGATGAGATTGTTCAAGCAGAGTGAGAGGAGAGGGGGAAGGAGAGAGGAAGAGGGGGATTCCATTTAAAGAAGTCAGTGAGTCACCAGGGCAGGGCAGGGAAAACCAGGATGGGATAGTTTTAAAGATGCTCAGGGAATCCATAGTCTGTAGGAGTTTCAGGGAAATAAACTGAAAAGTAATTTTGGCAACTCAGAAGTCCTTGGTGACTGTTGAGGGCTGTTTCAATGAAATGACAAGGGCCTGGGGGCAAGCTAGATTGGAGTGAGTTCAGGAGCAAATGAAAGGTAAGGAAATATAAACAGGTGGTATAAACAGCACCCTCAGAAAGTTTGGCTGAGGAGTAGAGTTGGAAATAGAGCAATTTTTTTTTTTTAAAGAGCGATCTTAGAACCCATCTGTATGGACCCCTTCCCTTCTTTTTTTTTTTTTTTGTTTTTCAACAAATAAGGTCCATGCAGAGAATGGGCTCTGCCTAAGCTTACAGACTTGTAAGTGGCAGAGCCAGAACCACTCATCAGCTCAGCTGAGGTGATTAGATGTTTCCTGTTGTTCCTATTATGCCTTTAGTTACTTGTCTAAAGCTGCCTCCCAGAAAGGAAATTATTTAGTATTTTCTGAACTGGCCAGCTTGTCTTCAATCTCCCCTCAGCTCTGACTGGACACGCTTCTCTTCCACCCCTACCCAACTTGAACTCAGCTGCAGGTCAGGCAGCATCCACCAGATGGCTCTCTGTATTAGTCCTGGAGTGAGCACAACCCACAGGTGGGGCCTGAGGGTGGGGGGAGGTGGCAGGAGGGTCTTGTCCTGGAGGAGAGTACCCTAGCTTATGAATAAACTAATCCTGACCTGTGTAGCCTCACATCTCCTGACTTCGAACGCTGAGATGAAAGAGGAGTAAAAGTTAAGATCAAAATAAACCTGCATACGGACTAGTCTCCAGTTTGATGAGGCAGTGGCTTGGGAATACCACCAAGCATAGGGCTGATCCCTAGCTCAGGGGGAGCTCCTGGGGATGGCATTGCCTAAAAGTTGAGGCTGCCTGGGGTTGCTCTTATCACAGGTGGAGGAGGGAGTCCAGGTTGCTATGGTTACTGAGAATCAGACTCCATCACAGCACTGCATTGCCCGAGGATCAGTCAAAGCTGCCCTGTTCAGAGTAGGCCAAGATAGGGCTGGAAACTGGACCAAAACGCCAACATTCAAAGAACTGGGGATTGTCTACCTCCAGGATGATCTGAGGAAAACATAATCTGTCTTCATATCTCCTGAAGGGTTGCTGTGCAACTTTCCCCATGTGTCCCCAGAGGGCAGGAGTTAGTCTGATGTGAAGAACTTCTGTATGTCATTGCTCACCCTGGAATGGAAGGGTTGGGAGGTATGTGGCGTTGGACTCCCTAAGCTGTAGGAGTAGTTAGAGGACTGTGCATTGGAGGTGGTAGGCTGTTTGTCTTCTAAAGTCACTGTCATTTCAGATTCTGTGCTCCATATATTAATTCGGGAAATTGTGTACCAAGTTCCCCCAAACCACCCTGTCCTCTAACCCCAATTCTAAGTAAATACACCAAGTGCTGTGGAGAACCTGAGGCAACTGGCCTTTTGGGGCTTAGATGTACCTCTCTGCTTGTCCCTTCCTTGCTTAGCAAGAAGCACCATGCCTGGCATACGTGTACAGACTGACACACATATTTAGAAGTGCTTAATCATAGTTCGGTGCTCAGTATTTAAGTACTGAATGAAAGGGCATCTGTACAGATTATGTTTGGTGCTGTGCAGTTATCCTTGGTCATAGTAACTTCTCTCCTCATTCTGAGGACCGTGGAGGGCAGAACTACATCTCCCCACTCAGAGCTAGGAATTCCCAGGGTGGGTGGGAGTCATACTTCCTTCTTCCTCTGTCACCTCAGCTATCTTGTGCATAGCCATTATTTCAGCTACAACCCTGTGGAACATAGACTCCCATCAGTCAGAAGTGATGGTGTGCATAAGAAAGGAAGATCACAGCCAGTGGGTGTGTGAGAGAACAAGCAGGAGTTATTGTTGTGACTGATGTCAACCCAAGTTATAAGTACCCTAAACCCAAACCCAAGTAGTATCCAGTATCCTTGATAACTATTCATCTGCTTCTTGAACTTAAAGGTGGCCGCTGATTACCTAAGAGAGACAACCAAAACCAGGTAATGCGTCTAAGATAGGCCAGCCTTTGTTCTGTGAGGGCAGACGTACTGATGTGTTTATGAGAGCAGATAACAAAGACAGAAGAACTTCCCTGGGAAGCATATTACCTTGAGAATATGATCTTGCTGAAGCCTCCCTCTGTCCCCTCCTGAGAGGTACTAACTGCCCCCTTACAAACACACTGAAAGATAAGATGAGCGTGGGCAGTGCTGGAACATGCAATAAGTGTGGGTGATAATGGAATAAATGTAGGTATGACCGGAATGAATATAAAATTTGTCAATAACTATTTTGACTGCAAACATTCCAGTTTGTTAGTAACAAGACCGTGCATGTTTCTACCGGTGATCAGGACAGGCTTGTGTCCTGAGATAGGAGAGAAGGTTTTGCCTGTTGACTGGGATGCTGAAGCAGCCTGTATTTTTCTTTTATTAGTCTCTTCTCTCCAAGTAAGAAATGGAGAATAAAACTATCAGCTGATAGACGAGCTCCCCAGTTTTCTTCCACCTGACTTTCCTGCTGTAGCCTGGATTCTTTTGAAGAACATCAGTTACCCTAAAAGCCCCCTGGGTTCCTTTCAGATGTGCTGATTTTTTAAAAGGTCAGATTCTTCCACTCCCACCTCCCTACCCACTACTTCTCCCCAAAATGACGACAAAAATCCCATAGGCTTATGGGAAGAATCTCTTTAGGCTTTTAAATAAAGGGCTGGTTTCTCCCTAGGGACCACACCCAGCCGGGCTGCCATGGTGAGTGGAGTGCTGTGCTCTGGGGGCTGACCTTGGGTCACGTGGATGCTTCGGAAGGAGTAGTCAAGAGGGGGCTCTTGCACCGAAGTGTTCATATAGTTCCGTTTGTTCATAGCTCAGGCCATCATTTGTCAGGTGTAAGCATGGGCCCTGGGAATCCGGGTTCAGCCTGGGAGGACAGAGAAGGACTGGTGTTCGGCTTTTGGGTTTTCCCCAGAGCCCTCCACCCCAGCTTTGTGTGGCTGCATTTCTACTTGAAGATCCCAATCATGATTCCTTGCATTTGTAGGGCACTTCCTACTTCTCCAAGCACCTTCACATCCCTGAGAGTTCACTGACAGTTAAAACACCTTCTACTTTCCAGATGAAGAAACTGAGACCCCAGGGTGAAAGCACTTGCCCAAAGTTAAGCCAGTGAGTCAGCTGAGGACTGCCATTATAGTCTCCTGAATCCTACTCTGAGACCCTTCCTGCTACTCCACAGTAGTTACCACAGATACCTATCTTGATACCTATCCTCTGATGACATCAGCTGGGCTATTCTGTTGCTTAATAAACCCCTGAGGGCCTGTAGTGAATTTGGTGTCTGCCAGCCCTTTGCAGCCTGACACAGATGGGGATTTGCTACCTTCTCTGCTTGTCTGTCAGCCCCCGTCATTTTTCCATCCAAAGACCTTACTTTCAGCTACATCCTGAATGTAGTTGTACATATGTAAACACACACACATACACATAAAACCAGAGTCTGCCTCACTCTCACTCACCTGTCACTGATGCCTGAAACTCCACCATTAGGGATTCACTCCTTTGGGTTCAGGGATTGTTCCCTGTTAAAATGGAAATACCCCCAGAGGGGTGAACAGTGTTACCGTCATTTACAATGTGGTGTGAATTGTCTTATCAGATCCTTTCCAATTTGTTGGCTCAAATAAAGCTGAGAATTTTCCCAGACTGGGCAGAGCCATGAGACCACCACTCACCTGGGGAGGGGAGAGCTGGCACACTTTGCCAGAGGGGTTTGTATGTGGCACAAACAGAAGGTAAATAGACTGACAAGCATGTGTCCCAATCAACCTCCCCTTCTCATGCCATCCACCACTGTCAACTTTGCATTTACTACCTCACTTGTTTTCTTAAAGGACTTGAGGTATTTTTATCGTAATAACACGCTCATGGAAAAGGCTGATTTGTAGAAAAGAGCTGTCCTGATAGAGATATAATGAACGTCACAAATGCTGGCCATGTGTGTAGCTTTTTTCCCCACATACATAATTTGAATTTTCCAAGTAGCTGTATAAAGAAAAGTCAAAAGAAACAGGTGAAATTAGGTTTAGTAATATATTTTATTTAACCCACTATGTCCAAAATGTCATTCAACATATAATCAATATTAAAAATTGAGATACTTTACACTTACAGCACATCCCAGCTGGAACAAGCTACCTGTCAAGTGCTCAGTAGCCGCATGTGAATACAGGCTACCATACTGGACAGTATGGATGCAGAAAATGAAAACATGGAAGAGAAAGATTAGAAGCCAGAATAAAGGAAGTGAGAGAGAAGTACCAGGGAATTAGAAAACTCTGCTTATCCCCGAAATTTCCTGGAAGCTGAAGCAAAAGGGGAAATTTAGCATATATGGTTCTCATCATTTGATTCAAATAAACAAATCATTTGTATGCAGAGACAATGAAATTCACAAATGTTATTAAAATGGAATTTCTCTTAAAAACCACAGACCTGGTAGCTTGTAATTCCACTTAAGCTTAATACAGTCCAGGTAAATTAGTTTTTTGGTGACTTAACATATGCAAGGATAGAGTGGAACAGGTTTAGAGGAATGGAAAGTGAATTTCTTCCTCTCAAAAAAGCAGCAGCCTCAGGAATTCCCTGGTGGTCCAGTGGTTTCACTGCTGAAGGTGCAGGTTTGATCTCTGGTTGGGGAACTAAGATCCCACAAGCCGTGCAGTGCAGTCAAAAAATAAAATAGATATAAAAAAGTGAGATCTGTCAGCACACTTACAGGTTAGGAGAAAAAGCATTCTCAACTGAGTTTTGGGAAAATGCTGGCTTGAGTCACTTGACAGCTGAATTGTCAAGTGTGGGACAGACCTGGTGGGCATGGGTTGTCAGGAGTTCTCAATCATTGGATATCAAATCTACAGACATGACAAAAAACACTTTATTCTTTTGTAGAAATAGAGGAAGGTGGCTTGTGTTCTCACCTAGACTTGAGGACCCACAATGAGTTTGATGCCTCTGAGTAAGACTGGATATTTTCTCAAAGTGAGTCCTGTGTTGGGACCTCAGAGTTCAGCCCTACAGGACATGGATTTTAGTTTACAGTATTTAAGGGCAGATTTTTATCATTAGTCTCCTTGACCATCAGAGAACCTCAGTGGTGTTCCAAAGGGCTTCTGAATTTGTGTAGCACCAGCTCCTGGTGCATTTTTCTGGAAGAGTTAGTATTAAAAAATGGAGCCCCGATAGTTGGATAAATCAGCCTATTGGAAAGGGTTATTAGTTTTCTCCATTTAAACAACAGCTCAGGCTGTGAACTAGTATTGGGTCTTATTCATCATCTAATACAGGACCTGGCTTATAGACACTCGGGAAATGTTTGTGGGAGGAAAGAATTGAGACACTGCCAAATACAAGGATTTCTGTTTTGGGAGTGTTGATGCTGAACTGCTCTTTCTAACAATTGGCTTCAAGATTCAGCTGTTTGAGTCCACACCTCATTCATAGTAAGATATTTAATTCAATTCTTCGAACATTTGTTGAGTGCCTGCTGTTCTATGCCTGACCAGAAGCAATGAAGCCAAGATACAAATAATAGAACCCTGTCTGTCATGAGTACAGGAAGGCCTGCTGGGTTGCTATTGGTTGTAGAAAACCAGCCTGCATCCAGTTCTAAGAAACAGCTGCATACTTAGTGGATACTCTTGTATTTCAATACTCAGCTCTAGTGTACCCTCTTCAAAGACTTTCTTTCCAAATAAAATTGATCATTGTGTCCTGTATTAATTCTCTGGATGAACCTTATCATGGTCTCCCCTGTATCCATCTCTTTAGCCCTCTGACTTTTAATAGTTCCATCCACTCTGATGCTTGGTTCAGCCATGTGACTTGCTTTGGCCAAAAGGATGCTGGTAAACATGAAGCAAACAGAAGCTTAAAGAGAGGACCTGCCCTCGTGCTCTTTGTCAGTGCCAAGAGAACACCGCTAGCCTGCTGGAGGGATATGAGAAACACGAGTAGGTGAGATACATGATAAAAAGAGCCAGCGATCCCAGGTGAAGCCATCCTAGACTAGCCTATAGCCAGCCCACCCCGAGTCAAGATCAGGAGAGTCACCCAACCCACATGTGACTGCAAACACATGAATGAGTCCAGCCAAGACCAGATGAAACACATGGCTGACTCAGAGACCTGTGAGCAATAATACATGTTTATTGTTTTGAGCCACCATGTTTTTGGATGGTTTGTTATGTAGCAGTAGCTAACAGATACATGCCCCCACTGTACTTTGAAAAAAATTTCATCACAGCCTGTTTCCTCATTTGTAAAATGGAGACAAACCCTGTCTTGAAAACTGTTGTATGTCCTGTAACAGAGGTTCAATAAATAAAACCGGTTGTTCTCTCTGTACTCATAGGCTTGAGGACAGGGACAGAAAGCAGACTTCTTTCTCTCTTCCCACCTTCCCACCTACCCTGCAACTGAGCCTAAAGTGAAATGAAGTCGCTCAGTCGTGTGCGACTCTTTGTGACCCTGTGGACTGTAGCCCACCAGGCTCCTCTGTCCATGGGATTCTCCAGGCAAGAATACTGGAGTGGGTTGCCATTTCCTTCTCCAGGGGATCTTCCCGATGCAGGGATCAAACCCAGGTTTCCCACATTGCAGGCAAACGCTTTAACCTCCGAGCCACCAGGGAAGCACTGAGCCTGAGTATTCACTAAAGGCTTGATGGACAAATGGATAAATAGAAAAATGAATGAATGAATGAATGATATCTTCAGGGTGTCACATAGTTAGCCTTGAAGTGACATATGTGAGGAGAAGTGTCAAGCTGTAAGGTTGCCTTATTCACTCCAGTGGCTGTTTCTGGAGTCTTTCTCCAAAGCTGCTATTCAGCCTCATGACCAAGAGCTAGTCAGACCCTAGTGCCTTCCTCATTTGCCTACACTGATTGACTTGATGAATGACAGGGTTAGGGGCATACCTACTCTGTTTCGAAGTTTTTTTTGCAACTGGAAATATCATTTACTGTTTTTTAACTTTGAAAGTTAACATGATAGCTGAACGAAGTCAAATAGCATAGAGAGGTACATAGAGTAGCAACTAAAAGTGTGACTCCCCATCTCACTCTCCAAGAACACTCATGATTTACAGTTTGGGAATACAACCTCCTATAAGACATACATAACAAAAATATATTTTAAAATGAACACATTCTGTCTATTCCTTTGTAAACCTATTTTTTTTCCTTTTCAAATTATTGTAGATTATTTTACCCTTTTTAATAGCTGCAGTTTTCCACAGAATTTGTGTGTAACTTGCTTTACTTAATTTAACTTCATTTAATCAATCCCAAGTTGGTGATGGAAATTTGTTTTCAGTTTGGGGAAACTGCTAACAATTGCAATCCCTTCCCTCTCAGGTAAGTAGCAACATGATGGCCCAGGAAGCTTTGAGAAATATTCAGATGAAGAGATCTGATAGGAGATTCAACAGCCTGGCCCCAGTAAGAGCTATTTATGGGCTACAGGTGGAAGGAAAAATCGAAGAATGTCATGAAAAGTTTGCCACATAATCTAATGTATTCTGGGAAGATACATCTCCAGGTACCAAAGGGAGGCCCCAAATTCAACCTGGTTCTTGCCCCTCCTCCCCCAAAACACTTCCATTTCTTAGCCTCACCTCCAATTTCGCAGTCCAGCCAAATTCAACTACTCAGAGTAAGTTTCCTGTGCCTGCCTCTGGGCTTCTGCACATCCAGCTTTCTCTGCTTGGTGTACAGTTTCTTCTTTTCTGCTGTGCTAACTTTTAATGACTCAGCTCCGGTTTCCCTTTTTTTCCCCTGAGAAGCCCACCCTCATATCCAAGTCTGGGTGTGCAACTTTTCTTCTGGCCTCCCAATGCACCCTTTATTTACCCTGGTAGCACTCATAACATTAAGATTATCTCCTAACTACCTGTGTTTACATAAATTCCACTGGGGCAGAAGCCATGTTTTTCCCATGGCTGTATCCCTACAGTGGTGGCAAGAGTTATTTAGTTGCTTAATCATGTCTGACCCTTTGTGATTCTATGGACTGTAGCCCACTAGGCACTTCTGTCCATGGGATTTCCCAGGGAAGAATACTGGAGTGGGTTGCCATTTCCTTTTCCAGGGGATCTTCCTGACCCAAGGATCAAACCTGCATCTCCTGCATTGCAGGCAGATTCTTTGACTATTGAGCCACCCCGGAAGCCAGTGGTGGCAAGTAGTAAGTACTTAACAATATGTTAAATACTGTATCAGTGAATAATACTATAAAGGAGAGGGACACAAAGTTGCTATAATTGAGGGCTCTGAGCTGGTCTGGGCTCAGTCAGGGGAGCTATTCCTGAAGAAGTGACTCCAAGAAATCTGAAAGATAAATGCAAATAAGTATGGCATAGGGAAAAGATGAACATTTCAGGAAGAGATAACAGCATGTGCAAAGGCTCTGTGGTGAGTGGTTTCTTGGAAATTTTGAAGACCTTAAAGAAGGCCATATAACTGGAGGGAGAATGGGAAGGAAATTGTATGGTTAGACTGGAGGTTGGAGAGGTGGGCAGGAGCCAAGTTGCTGCTGCTGCTGCTAAGTCGCTTCAGTCGTGTCCGACTCTGTGCGACACCATGGACAGCAGCCCACCAGGCTCCTCTGTCCATGGAATTCTCTAGGCAAGAGTAATGGAGTGGGTTGCCATTTCCTTCTCTGGGAGCCAAGTTGAGATGTTGCCTAATGCTAAGAGCAGTAGGAAGCCCAAGGTATATTTTTAATTGGGAATGTTGTGGGGGAAGTGAACAATATCAGATTTGCATTTTGAAGGATTAGTCTTGTTGCAGTATGCAAAATGGCTGGGAGGGAAGGCAGGAAGGATGTGATGGGAGCTAGGACTAGAAAAAAAGATACTTAGAAGTAAAGTTGACAAGATTTTATAATGGATGGGAATGGAAGAGGTATTAAAGATAACTCATTTTTTTTTACTTCTGTAATGGTGGATACAGTGAGACATTGGAAGAGATCCTGGCTTGGAGTACATAGAGATTATGAGTTCAGCTGAAGACATGCTAAAGCTGAAACTCCAGTACTTTGGCCACGTCATGCGAAGAGTTGACTCATTGGAAAAGACTCTGATGCTGGGAGGGATTGGGGGCAGGAGGAGAAGGGGACAACAGAGGATGAGATGGCTGGATGGCATCACTGACTCAATGGACGTGAGTCGGGGTGAACTTCGGGAGTTGGTGATGGACAGGGAGGCCTGGCATGCTGCGATTCATGGGGTCACAAAGAGTCGGACACGACTGAGCGACTGAACTGAACTGAACTGAAGACATGTTTGTATGTCTTTGAGATATATGAAGGAGCTATTAAAGATGCAATTGGTTCTATAGATCTGGAGCTTGGGGAGGAGGTTGGGCAGGGTTGGAGATACATACTTGTGTACTGATGCATATAGGCGGTAAACAAAGATGTGGATAAGACAATTCAAGAGGAGAGTGAGGTGGGAAGTTAGCCTAGGACAAAGCATGAGGGAGCTTTAAGATAGTAAGTGACTCAATTAGGGTCAGTTAGGAGTCAACCAGAAGCTAGCTAATCATGGCAGGACCAGACACAGGTGCTGTATTAGATTGTTTACTTCTTGTTTAGTTAAATCTGTTTGATTTCCATTGCCTTCAGTCTCTCTAGTTCCCTTTCCCCATTTAAACTTTCAAGGAAAGATCTGAAACTCATTCAGGGTGAAATGTCAATAACCCAATGTAGGCTATAAAAGGGTCTTTTGCCCCAGGGCAGTTAAACTACTTTGAAAAAGTCCTTAAGCTTATTGAGAGGCTGTAGGCTCAAGCTAGAGACTTGGCTGGAAGATGGCAAACTGGGGTCTAGTCCTAGTTGTCACTGACTTGGTGTGTGGCCTCCGGCAAGTCACTGCTCCTCTATAGGTTTCAGTTTTCCAATCTGTGATATGGGAATAAATATCCCTGGACTCACTAAGTTCAAAAGAAGACTGGATGTGAAAACACTAGTTAAGTCGCTAAATATAAAAAACCGGTCATGAATACTGTTAAAAGGAATGAAGCTTTAACTGCAGAACTTGGAGAAGCAGACCACAGAGTAGTGTAGGGAGAAAATATAATTTAAGGACAGAACCCCTAATAAATATGTGAGGGAAGATCCTGCTGACTCTCTGAAAAGGAGGCCCTACCCTGGGGTCTTCCTGCATGGAAGGAAAGGGGCAGTTCAAGCCCCAGAAAGTTTCCTACATCGCCAGAATTAGGGACTATGATTTACTCTAATCCTACTCCCAGGTTTTGAAGACTTAGTCGACCAGAGGAAAACCAACCCCACGTTTGACGGCGTTTCAGATCTCCCAGGATATGTCACGGATTTGAGACAGTAGTACTGCGGGGAGGGATCTGTCTGGGTATGTTTCTCAGAATTCCCTTCACTCCCCTCGCCCATTTATCCCACAAAGGTTTGTGTCTTGTTCACTGTGAAAAGGAGTTAGAGGCAAGGGGTGGGGGGGTAGGTCTCAGGTTCCCAAGAAAGCAAGCTGTTAAGTCTTTCAGTGTGCCCCTCCCCTCTCCACAGAGTTCTTGTACCCTAGAGCAGGCTTCCTGTTTTCCCTCCCAACTCACCCGCAGTTGCTTCCCCTCCAGCCTCGAAGTCCACTACCTCAAGGTTACTCAGCGCAACTCCATGGTAACTGTTTACGTCACCACGTCCCCTCTAAGAGCCGTAGGCGCTGCCGCGATGCCTACCGGGAACTGTAGTTCCTCAAGGGAAGGGCTCCAAAGCCGCGGGTGGTGCTGGGATTTGCAGTCGTCTTGGCACTCAAGCCGCGGGCCAGGGTCCGGAAGTTGTGGCACCCTTTTCCCCTTTCCAGTGGCCCTCACACTTCCTTTACCCCGGTCCTTCAGGCTGCTTTTGCGTGCGACGCCAGCCTACAGGGGCCAATCGCAGGGCGACGAGAGGGGGCGGGACCATAGTTTAAACTAATTGTGCGCTCACAGCGCTAGCGCGGGCCCGAGAAGAAGGCGATCCTGGAGAAGTGAGAGTCGGAGCGGGAGCGCGCGGCCAGGTAATCGGCGCGGGCCCGCTACTAGCGTGCGGCTGGGGCGCCTCCAGGGATGCCCGAGTCTAAAAGAGGTGCTGAAGAGGCGGGTGCGGGCGGAAGGCCTCCTTCATAAGCGAGGCTGACTGGGGAGAGTCTTTCGAGGGTAAGGTTTGTAAGGAAAGGGCCTTGTCCGAGAGGAAGGTGCGGGGCGTGCTTAGGGGGAGGGTGTGTTTGGGGGCGTGTCCGTGGAATTGTGTCGGGGGGCCGACGCGGGTGTGGGTAATGCAAGTTCCTGAAAGGAGTGTCGCCGAGGGTTTCTGTAGTGGGAAGTCTTCGCCTATTATTGTTAACAATAGTGGTAGTAGTAATAATAAACATTTTCTGAGGACCAACTACGTTTCAGACACTGTGCCACACCCTTTATATGGATCATCTTTTTAATATTCCTAACACTTTATTATAGTTTATTACAGATGGGCCGCCTGAGGTTTATGTTCAGCTTGGCCCCGGTTACATAGCTCGTGCATAGTTGGCTATACAGGGGTTTTTTGTGGGTTGGGTCTAAGTGAAGGGGAGGGATTGTGTTGGCTGTGAGGGTCGTCTTCGACGAGTCAGTTTCTTTTGAGTCTCACTTTTTTCATATGTAAACAATGAATTTACCTGCCTTATCTACTTTCCTGTGGTTATTAGGGTCAAATCAGGTGAGCTGTTTCTTGCAAGCATCTTGGAGAGTACACATTTTTGAGTATAAGTGTTGTGACTGCTGTGAATATATGGGAAGCTAGAGGGAATGTTCAAATCAGGTAAGGCAGCCTTCAGCCTGCAGGGTTGAATGTGTTCCCTCCCTTTCTGATCCTGTGTGGTATTTTCTCCTTCAGAGGAAGAAGCGCATACTTCTTTGTGAAAGCTGCCAAAGTACTCTTTTCTTGGCCCAAGTTCAAGCAAATGATGACTAATTATAAAGCCTGAATCCTAATCCATAGCCAAAAATTATACTCCCCAAAACTAGCAGATCTTAACCAAAAGCTCATATAAGGGACATTTCTATTTAGAATGTTCTTTTTTTAAATTTGTGGAATATGGGAGTGGAAAGAATGCCTTGAACTGAGACTCGAGTTCTAGAACTGTTAGGATGAGGGAAAGCCCTGCCACAGATGGCTAAACAGAGCTGATCAGGAAATGTTTTGGCAGCTTTGTCTAATTGATAAAACCATACGGTCAGTAGGTATGTTGGAGGCCATTTATTTCAGCACAGTGTACATTAAACAGACTCAAGATGAGCCTTTCCAAGAATGAGACCACCCCCAAATGTTAGAACAATTCTAATAAATAGCATAGTTTTGTGCTTTCAGTGGTTATTTCATTTTACTGATATATGTTTACTGTTTTTTTCATCATTCTTTCCTGCATTTTATTTCTTCTTTTTCATCAAATAGATGAATACATACTTCTGATTTTTTTTTTTTTTTTTTGGGGGGGACCATATTATGCAGCATGTCAGATCTTAGTTCTCCCACCAGGGATCAAACCCATGCCCCCTGCAGTGGAAGTATGGTGTCCTAATCCTGGACTGCCACAGAATTCCCCCTTCAGATGTTTTCTTAATGAGAGTCTGTTAGTGGTAAATACTCTGTTGGAAAATATCTTTACTTCCTTATCAATCTTGATTGATAGTTTAGCTGGGTACTAGGCTTCCAATTATTTTTCCCCCAGCACTTTGAAAGTATCATTTTACTGAAATTATGGCTTTTTGTTGTTAACTCTTGAGAACTGTGTTCACAATTTAACTATTATTTCGTTGTATGTAACCTGCCTTTTTCTCTGGTTCTTTTTAAGATCCTCTTTTTTGTCATTTGTGTTTTGCAGTTTCATTACATGTGTGGATTTAATTTTATTCTACTTGGGCTTATAGTAATGCCTCAATCTGAGGTTTCATACCTTTCAGTTTTCTAAAGATTCCCAGTCATTATCTCTTTATTAAAAAAAAATGTTTTTCCATCTGTCACCATACAAAGATGCTACATTATACCCACTCCCTCAGCAGCCACCTGTTTGTTCTCTGTATGTGTGAGTCTTTCTGTTTTATTATGTTTTTTTCATTTGATTTTTAGATTCCACGTGTAAGTGAAATTGTACAATATTTGTCTCTCTCTGTGTGACTTATTTCACTCACCTAGTACATGTTATCACATGTACTTACCATCCATGTTGTCACAAATTGCGAGGTTTCATCCTGTCTTACTCCTTGGAAGGAAAGTTATGACCAACCTAGACAGCATATTAAAAAGCAGAGACATTACTTTGCCAACAAAGGTCTGTCTGGTCAAGGCTATGGTTTTTCCTGTGGTCATGTATGGATGTGAGAGTTGGACTGTGAAGAAAGCTGAGCGCCGAAGAATTGATGCTTTTGAACTGTGGTGTTGGGAGAAGACTCTTGAGAGTCCCTTGGACTGCAGGGAGACCCAACCAGTCCATTCTAAAGATCAGTCCTGGATGTTCTTTGAAAGGAATGATGCTAAGGCTGAAACTCCAGTACTTTGGCCACCTCATGCAAAGAGTTGACTCATTGGAAAAGACTGATGCTGGGAGGGATTGGGGGCAGAAGGAGAAGGGGAACAGAGGATGAGATGGCTGGATGGCATCACCGACTCGATGGACGTGAGTCTGAGTGAACTCTGGGAGTTGGTGATGGACAGGGAGGCCTGGCGTGCTGCAATTCATGGGGTCGCAAAGAGTCGGACACGACTGAACGATTGAACTGAATATTCCATTAGATTATATGCCACACCTTCTTTATCCATTCATCTACCCATGTGCATTTAGGTTGCTTCTATATCTTGGCTGTTGTCAATAATGCTGCAATGAACATAGGGGTGTATATATCTTTTCTAATTAGTTTCCTTTTCTTTGGATAAACACCCAGGAGTGGAATTGCTGAATCATATAATAGTTCTGTTTTTAACTTTTTGAAGAACTTCCATACTAACTTCCATAGCAGCTGTACCAGTATACATTCCCCTCAACAGTGCATGAGGACAGTTTTGTTCTTTAGGATTGTTTTGGCTATTCAAGGTCTTGTGTTTCCATACAAATTTTAGAATTACATTATTTGTCTTAGTTCTGTGAAAAATTACCTTGGTATTTTGATAGAGATTGCATCAAATTTGTAGAATGCCTTAGGCTAGTATGCTCATTTTAATAGTATTAATTCTTCTAAACCATTAGCATGGTGTATCTTCCCATTTGTTAGTGACATCTTTAATTTATTTCACCAATGTCTTATCTTAAGTTCAGTTGCTCAGTTGTATCCTACTCTTTGCAAACCCATGGACTGCAGCACTCCAGGCTTCCCTGTCCATCACCAACTCCTGGAGCTTACTCAAACTCATGTCTGTTAAGTTGGTGACGCCATCTAACCATCTCATCCTCTGTCTTTTCTTAGTACAGACTTCTTACCTCCTTAGATTTACTACTAGGTATTTTATTATTTTTGATGCAGTTGTAAATAAAATTGTTTTCTTAATTTCTCTTTCTGATAGTTCTTTGTTAGTGTCTAGAAACAATAGATTTCTGTATATTAATTTTATATTCTGCAATTTTACTGAATTTATTAATTGGTTCTAATGGTTTTTTGGTGGCACCTTTAGGATTTTCAATAATACCATGTCATCTGCAAACAGTGACAGTTTTACTTCTTCCTTCCGAATTTGGTTTTTCTTTTTCTTGCCTGATTGCTGTGGCTAGGACTTCAAATAGTATGTTGAGTAAAAGTGGTGACAGTGGGTGTCCTTGTCTTGCTCTTGATCTTAGAGGAAATGCTTTCAGCTTTTTACTATTGAGATGCTGTCAGCTGTGGGCTTGTCATATCTGGTCTTTATTTTGTTGAAGTATGTTCCCTATGGACTCACTTTGATGTTTTTTTTTAAATCATATACAGATGTTGAACTTTGTTTCTGCATTCATTTAGATGATTTTTATTCTTTAGTTTGTTAATACTGTGTTTTACATTAATTGATTTGTGGATATTGAACCATCCTTGCATCCCTAGAATAAATCCCACGTGATCATGGTGTATGATCTTTTTAATGTGTTGTTGAATGTGGTTTGCAAATATTTTGTTGAGAATTTTTACAACTATAAAGTGATACTGACCTATAATTTTCTTTTTTTGTGTGATATCTTTGTCTGATTTTGGTGTTTGGGTGACACTGGCCTTGAAAGTGAATTTGGAAGCATTGCTTTCTGTAATTTGTTAGAAATTTGAGAAGGATACGTGTTAACTCTTCTTTAAATATTTGGTAGAATTTCACCTATGAAGTCGTCTGGTCCTGGACTTTTGTTTATTGGGAGTTTTTTAAATTGCCAGTTTGATTTTATTACTGGTAATTGGTCTGTTCATATTTTCTATTCCTGATTCAGTCTTAGGAGGTTGTATATTTCTGGGAATTTGTTTCTCTTAGGTTGTCCATTTTTTGGCATATGCCTCTTTAAATAGTGCCTCTCCCTGATTTCGTATTTAACTTATTTTGAGCCTTCTAGTGGCTTCCCTGGTGGCTCAGCAGTAAAGATTCCAGCTGCAGTGCAGGAGACACAGGAGACTGGGGTTCAGTCCTTGGGTTGGAAAGATCCCCTGGAGGGAGGGTATGGCAGCCCACTCGAGTATTGCCTGGAGAATCCCACAGACAGAGGAGTCTGGTGGGCTGCAGCCCATAGGGTTTCGAAGTGTCAGACATGACTAAAGTGATTTAGTGGCGGCGGCAGCAGAGCCTTCTAATTCTGTCCTTCACATCTCTTATTCTTTATCATTTCCATCTCTATCTTTCTGTGTTACTTCTGGATAATTTCCTTTAAGCTAGAATTAGTTTATTTTTTGAATTCTTATTTCATTCGCTAAGTTTTTCATTTATACAAGCACTGTGGTTCATTTCAAATCTGGCTGTCTGTTTCTTGGTATCTTGCTTTTGTCTTGTGTTTCCAATTCTTCTATAATAACTTCAAATAAGTTTAATGTGTCCTGTTTTTGAAGTTTTGGGGATATAATCCTGCCATTTGCTTTAATGACTCTGTTCATGATGGATTGTTTCCTCAAGTATTTTATAATTTTGGATTGTGAGCTCATTCAAAGGAGTATCATCTACGGTGGTCTTTTTAAAAAAGCATATTTATTTATTTATGTATTTATTTTTGGCTGCACTGGGTCTCCATTGCTGCTCTCGGGCTTTCTCTAGTTGCGGTGAGCGGGGGCCTCTTTGTGGTGCACAGGCTTCTCATTGCACTGGCTTCTCTTGTTGTGGAGCATGGGCTCCAGGTGCTTGGGCTTCAGTAGTTGCAGCACTCGGGCTTAGTTGCCTGCAGCATGTAGAATCTTTCCAGAGCAGGGATGAAACCCATGTCCTCTGTATTGGCAGGCAGATTCTAACCACTAGACCACCAGGGAAGTCCTATGGTAGTCTTGTGTAGCTTGAATTGAGGTCAGTTCTCTGAAGAAAAGCTTTTTTTTTTTAAATCAACTTTGCTTAATCATAATTTATGTACAATGAAATTTATTTTAAGTAAAAAGTTCTGACAGATTTATACACCTCGAAAAAGTTGCCCCAGTCATGATACAGAGCATTCCCATAACTCCCAAAAGTTTCCTTATGCCTCTTTACAGTTCATCATTGGCCCCCAAGAACCAAGTAATCTAATTACTGAAGATTAATTTGTGTTTTCTAGAATTTTATCTAGAAAATATATACAGAGTATATGTTTGTGTCTGCTTTCTTTCAGGTAGTGTAATGCATTTGATATTTATGTATTTAGTGCATATATCAGTGATTTGTTACTTTCTGTTGCTGTTGCCAAAGAATGCTCAAACTACCACACAGTTGCACTCATCTCAGGGGCTTCCCTGGTGGCTCAGGGGTTAAAGTGTCTGCCTGGAATGCGGGAGACCTGGGTTTGATCCCTGGGTCGGGAATATCCCCTGGAGAAGGAAATGGCAACCCACTCCAGTACTCTTGCCTGGAGAATCCCATGGAGGGAGGAGCCTGGTGGGCTACAGTCCAGGGGTCTCAAAGAGTCGGACACGACTGAGTGATTTCACTTTCACTGTCTTTTTCACACACTAGTAAAGTAATGCTCAAATTCTCCAAGCCAGGCTTCAGCAATACGTGAACCGTGAACTTCCAGATGTTCAAGCTGGTTTTAGAAAAGGCAGAGGAACTAGAGATCAAATTGCCAACATCCGCTGGATCATCAAAAAAACAAGAGAGTTCCAGAAAAACATCTATTTCTGCCTTATTGACTATGCCAAAGCCTTTGATTGTGTGGATCACAATAAACCGTGGAAAATTCTGAAAGAGATAGGAACACCAGACCACCTGACCTGCCTCTTGAGAAATCTGTATACAGGTCAGGAAGCAACAGTTAGAACTGGACATGGAACAACAGACTGGTTCCAAATAGGAAAAGGAGTACATCAAGGCTGTATATTGTCACCCTGCTTATTTAACTTATATGCAGAGTACATCATGAGAAACGCTGGACTGGAAGAAACACAAGCTGGAATCAAGATTGCCGGGAGAAATATCAATAATCTCAGATATGCAGATGACACCACCCTTATGGCAGAAAGAAAAGAGGAACTCAAAAGCCTCTTGATGAAAGTGAAAGTGGAGAGTGAAAAAGTTGGCTTAAAGCTCAGCATTCAGAAAATGAAGATCATGGCATCCAGTCCCATCACTTCATGGCAAATAGATGGGGAAACATTGGGAACAGTGTCAGACTTTATTTTTTCTGGGCTCCAAAATCACTGCAGATGTTGATTGCAGCCATGAAATTTTTTTAAAAGATGCTTACTCCTTGGAAGGAAAGTTATGACCGACCTAGACAGCATATTAAAAAGCAGAGACATTAATTTGTCAACAAAGGTCAGTCTAGTCAAAGCTATGGTTTTTCCAGTAGTCATATGTGGATGTGAGAGTTGGACTATAGAGAAAGCTGAGCACCGAAGAATTGATGCTTTTAAACTGTAGTGTTGAAGACTCTTGAGAGTCCCTTGGACTGCAAGGAGATCCAACCTGGGTGTTCATTGGAAGGACTGATGTTGAAGCTGAAACTCCAATACTTTGGCCACCTGATTCGAAGAGCTGACTCATTTGGAAAGACCCTAATGCTGGGAAGGATTGAGGGCAGGAGGAGAAGGGGACAACGGAGGATGAGATGGTTGGATGGCATCACCAACTCAATGGACATGGGTTTGGGCAGACTCCAGGAGTTGGTGATGGACAGGGAGGCCTGGCTTGCTGCGGTTCATGGGGTTGCAAAGAGTCAGACACGACTGAGTGACTGAACTGGAACTGTTGCTAAGTAGTCCTCCTTTGTATGACTATATCATACAGTTTTGTTTATCACTTTTTTAAAATTTATTTTTATTGTAATATTTACAATATTGTGTCGGTTTCTGCCATACATCAACATGAATCAGCCATAGGTATACATATGTCCTTGCTCTCTTGAACCTCCCTCCCACCTCTCACCCCATCCCACCCCTCTAGGTTGTCATAGAGCACTGGGTTGAGCTCCCTGCATCATATAGCATTTCCCCACTGGCTATCTGTTTTACATATAGTAACATATATGGTTTCAGTGGTACCTTCTCCTTCCCGCACTGTGCCCACAAGTCTATTCTCTTATGTCTGTGTCTCTGTTGTTGCTCTGCAAATTGGTTCATCGGTACCATTTTTCTAGATTCCATATATATGTGTTAATATATACTTGTTTTCCTCTTTCTAACTAACTTCACTCTGTATAACAGGCTCTAGGTTCATCCGCCTCACTACAGGTGACTCAGATCTGTTCCTTTTTATGGCTGAGTAATATTTCATTGTAATTATGTACCACACCTTCCTTATCTATTCATCTGTTGATGGACATTTAGGTTGCTTCCTTGTCCTTTGTAAATAGTGGCCTTTGTAAATAGTACTGCTATGAACATTGGGGTACATGTATCTTTGAGAACTGTGGTTTTCTCAGGGTAAATGCCCAGTAGTGGATCCTCTGTGTCATCTGGTGGTATTATTCTTAGTTTGTTTAAGAAATCTCCATATTGTTCTCCATGGTGGCTGTATCAATTCACATTCTCACCAACTATGCAAGAGGGTTCCCTTTTCTCCACATCCCTTGCTAGCATTTATTATTTGTAGATTTTTTGATGATGGTCATTCTGACTGGTATATCATTTACTGTTGATGGACATTTGGGCTGTTGGCAGTTTTTGGCTGTTGTGAATAAAATTGCTGTGAGCAATCATGTACAAATCTTTGAGTGAACATACATTTTCCTGACTCTTTGGCGTGAAATGGCTGGGTCATATGGCAAGGTATTTTTAATTTTTAAGAAATTACCAGTTTTCCAAAGTGGTTGTACTATTTTATGTTTCCATTGCAGTATCTGAGAGCTTTGGTTTTTTAATTTTCTTACCAACATTTGGTATAGTGAGTCTTTTTAATTTTAGCCATTCTCATGGAGATGTAGTGTTTTTGTGGTTTTAATTTGCATTTTCCTGATGATGTTGAACATCTTTTCATGTATTTATTGGCCATTTGTGTGTCTCCTGCTACAACTTTGTATTTGCTTCTTTGCGAACTCAAGGCTGTTCCCAACCTGGGGCTAAAATGTCTGTAATTTTTCTTTTAGATTTCTAGGCCACAGATTTAGTATAAATTTTTAAATTCCAAATCCATCTCTTGTGTGCACCCAGGTTATTAATTCCTAGGAAGTTTTTTTCCTCCTACTTTACTACGTTTGTAAAGCAACCTTCCTTATTTTCCTGTGGACAGTTTTTTTTTTTTTTTCCTAGTCTCTTTTTACTGAGGGTCTCAGGGTCACACAGAGTCAGATGGGACTGAAGCAATTTAGCACACACATGCAGCCTTTGTATATACAGATATCTCAGTTGCTTTTTATGAGCTCAAGATCTGAAGTATGAGGAGGTCACATATTCCTTACATTGCTAGGACAGCTATGCCTCACTAACCCAATTTTCAGCTTCTTTTGTTTCTGTTTCCTGGGATTTCTTTTACTTTCTTGTGAGTTCAGTTTATCTAGTGTCAGAATCCTATCAGGAAAATAGAAACCACACACAGGTATTTTAAGAGAGTGAATTCAGTAAAGGGGTTTAGTTTAAACCTTTGTTGGAGGGCTGAAAGAGCAAAAAGGGGAATCTTCAGGTAACTTATATTATAACTGCATTAAGCGGCTGCTTCATCCAGGACTGAAAAACAAAGGGAGAAGATTGGGGTTGGCAGAACTTAGAATTCTGGAGGGATCTGGTGGGACTGCGCCTGGATTCTCTGAGGAGAAGGCGTTGCCTGGTGTTGCTGGTGTCTCAGGAGCCCATAGGAGGGGCCTGGGGAGCCAGTTTTGGTTGAGCCCTGCTCTGGTGCCTCGAAGAGGGAGTTTGGAAGGAAGCAGGGAGAAACCAACTGCAGTTGTCAGGAGCAGAGAGCCACAGGAAGAAGGAAGTCCCTGGCAGCCTCCTCCTGCGTTCGATTTTTCCTGTTTGCACCCCGTTAACAGACCCTAACTGGGAGCCAGCTGGCAAAGGTGAAGTGGTATTGGAAGAGTCCAAGCCCTGGCAACACAGCAGACCATAACCACAGGGTAGGTGTGGTTCTAAGAGACAGTAATTTAGCAAGTCAAAAAGGATTTTTATTCTATTTTTCTGGGCATTTTCAGGCACATTTAGTAGGAAGATTTTCAGGTTACCTGGTCCATTATATCAGCAGTCAGTAACAGCGATAGCTGACTTTGTTTTTTTTTTCAGCATATAATGTGAGCCCGGCACTGTTCTAAGCACTTTACATGAACTGCTTCCCAAAGCTCTATCGTACTATTGTTGTTACTATAACTTAGTTTACCCAAAGCCATACAGTTTGTAAGAGGTGGAGTTGGTGTTCTGATCCAAGCATTCTGGGTTCCGTAACATACATTCTTAACTTCTCTGTTGTGCTGAGGGTTCCTTCCCTACATCAAACCAGAATCTATCCTCCTCTGACTTCCACTTGCTAGTTCTGGTTTTGTCTTCTTGCAAGGGGTCATATGAGTCTTTCTCCTCATCTGCATGACAGGCATGCATACATTTGAAAAAGTTTTCATGCTTCATGCCATGAATTTCAGACACTTCACCAGGGTGGTTATCATTCTTCCTCTGCATGTACTCTCTGCTTTTCAGAGGTGGGACATAGATTAGTCTTCTACTAACATGTCCTTATTACCAAATTCAAACTTAAATTGAAGAAAGTAGGGAAAACCACTAGACCATTCAGGTATGACCTAAATCAAATCCCTTATGATTACACAGTGGAAGTGAGAAATAGATTTAAGGGCCTAGATCTGATAGATAGAGTGCCTGATGAACTATGGACTGAGGTTTGTGCCATTATACAGGAGACAGGGATCAAGACCATCCCCATGGAAAAGAAATGCAAAAAAGCAAAATGGCTGTCTGGGGAGGCCTTACAAATAGCTGTGAAAAGAAGAGAAGCGAAAAGCAAAGGAGAAAAGGAAAGATACAAGCATCTGAATGCAGAGTTCCAAAGAATAGCAAGAAGAGATAAGAAAGCCTTCCTCAGCGATCAATGCAAAGAAATAGAGGAAAACAACAGGATGGGAAAGACTAGAGATCTCTTCAAGGAAATTAGAGATACCAAGGGAACATTTCATGCAAAGATGGGCTCGATAAAGGACAGAAATGGTATGGACCTAACAGAAGCAGAAGATATTAAGAAGAGGTGGCAAGAATACACAGAAGAATTGTACAAAAAAGATCTTCCGACCCAGATAATCACGATGGTGTGATCACTCATCTAGAGCCAGACATCCTGGAATGTGAAGTCAAGTGGGCCTTAGAAAGCATCACTATGAACAAAGCTAGTGGAGGTGATGGAATTCCAGTTGAGCTATTTCACATTCTGAAAGATGATGCTGTAAAAGTGCTGCACTCACTATGCCAGCAAATCCGGAAAACTCAGCAGTGGCCACAGGACTGGAAAAGGTCAGTTTTCATTCCAATCCCAAAGAAAGGCAATGCCAAAGAATGCTCAAACTACCGCACAATTGCACTCATCTCACATGCTAGTAAAGTAATGCTCAAAATTCTCCAAGCCAGGCTTCAGCAATACGTGAACCGTGAACTTCCTGATGTTCAAGCTGGTTTTAGAAAAGGCAGAGGAACCAGAGATCAAATTGCCAACATCCGCTGGATCATGGAAAAAGCAAGAGAGTTCCAGAAAAGCATCTATTTCTGCTTTATTGACTCTGCCAAAGCCTTTGACTGTGTGGATCACAATAAACTGTGGAAAATTCTGAAAGAGATGGGAATACCAGACCACCTGACCTGCCTCTTGAGAAATCTGTATGCAGGTCAGGAAGCAACAGTTAGAACTGGACATGGAACAACAGACTGGTTCCAAATAGGAAAAGGAGTACGTCAAGGCTGTATATTGTCACCCTGTTTATTTAACTTATATGCAGAGTACATCATGAGAAACGCTGGACTGGAAGAAACACAAGCTGGAATCAAGATTGCCAGGAGAAATATCAATAATCTCAGATATGCAGATGACACCACCCTTATGGCAGAAAGAAAAGAGGAACTCAAAAGCCTCTTGATGAAAGTGAAAGTGGAGAGTGAAAAAGTTGGCTTAAAGCTCAACATTCAGAAAACGAAGATCATGGCATCCGGTCCCATCACTTGATGGGAAATAGATGGGGAAACAGTGGAAACAGTGTCAGACTTTATTGTTTTGGGCTCCAAAATCACTGCAGATGGTGACTGCAGCCATGAAATTAAAAGATGCTTACTCCTTGGAAGGAAAGTTATGACCAACCTAGATAGCATATTCAAAAGCAGAGACATTACTTTGCCAACAAAGGTCCGTCTAGTCAAGGCTATGGTTTTTCCTGTGGTCATGTATGGATGTGAGAGTTGGACTGTGAAGAAGGCTGAGCACCGAAGATTGATGCTTTTGAACTGTGGTGTTGGAGAAGACTCTTGAGAGTCCCTTGGACTGCAAGGAGATCCAACCAGTCCATTCTGAAGGAGATCAGCCCTGGGATTTCTTTGGAAGGAATGATGCTAAAGCTGAAACTCCAGTACTTTGGCCACCTCATGCGAAGAGTTGACTCACTGGAAAAGACTCTGAGGCTGGGAGGGATTGGGGACAGGAAGAGAAGGGGACGACAGAGGATGAGATGGCTGGATGGCATCACCGACTCGATGGACGTGAGTCTGAGTGAACTCCAGGAGTTGGTGATGGAAAGGGAGGCCTGGCGTGCTGCAATTCGTGGTGTTGCAAAGAGTCAGACACGACTGAGCGACTGAACTGAACTGAACATGACCTGAGCTGGATTGATGTTTTGGGTGGCTCTGTCAGATTCATGCTTCCTGTGAGGGTGTATGGCCTCTCCTCCCACCATAGGCAGCCTTCCCTGACACCCCCAGCCAAATGGCAAGCTTTTCAGTATGAACTATGTTCCAGGTCTCTACCATCCTGTATTAGTTTGGTTTATTTCTTTTATTCTAAATGCAGGGCTTTATATTTAGTCCTATTAAATTATACATTTGCTATTTTTGGTACATCAAACTTGTTAAGATCTTTTTGCCATATCAAATCTAAAAACATTGTATTTTCTTTTCTTCACAGTTTACAATTCCAGAGTTTAACAAACCAACCTTACATGTTACATTCTGTCTTTGGTAAAACATACTAAATTTGGTAGGTTTGAGAAGCAAGCTGAATGTTATACCTCTAGAGATCTTGAGGACTTCCCTGGTGGCTCAGAGGGTAAAGCGTCTGCCTTCAATGCAGGAGACCTGGGTTCGATCCCTGGGTGGGGAAGATCCCCTGGAGAAGGAGATGACAACCCACTCCAGTATTCTTGCCTGGAAAACCTCATGGATGGAGAAGCCTGGTGGGCTACAGTCCATGGAGACACAAAGAGTTGGACACGACTGAGCAACTTCACTTTCACTTTCTTTCACTAGAAATCTTACTTCAGTTGATGGAAGTTTGGGGGGAATAGTTTTGACTAGACTTTCTGCTAAATTGTGGGAGGAGCTATCCGGAAGTGACAGAATCTTGGCTGTCAGTGAGGGGAGGAGAGAGTCAAGGTTAAGGGCTGGCCATTGGGCAGTCAGTCACCCTAATAAGGGACCACTTGGCAGAAGTAAAATGATCTGGTGTCTGAGGAGAGGAGAGGGAGCATATTGCACAGCATGCTGCTGGGCTGAGGCCTCTGTTGGTAGCTGTGGCAGCTGCCCTTTCTGTCCTCTTTAAGGACCAGTTTCTTTGAAGTCAGTGCAGAAAGTGCCAGTGATTCAGCCTTGCATATTTCTTCTGCCTTATTGCAGCTAAGGACTGGTTTGTCTGGTGAGGAGTAAAGACCGCGCAAATATTTCAGGCATATTTATTTGACTACTTGAGCGCCTTCCTGTGACGGGCCAGAGACGCTTTGTAGGCTGTTGAGTTTTGGGTATTCTGTGGTAAGGTGGATACAGAGCCCTTTGTCTTATGTGTGGGTAACGACTGCATTCTGCCCTGTAAGGGGGCATTTGCTGAGTGTCTGACTTCTGGATGGTCTCAGTGAGGGATGAGGTAACAAGAGCTTTGATTGCCTACTTTTCTGGCTTGCTTATGGCATGACAGTATGAGTTTGAGGGAATCTTCTGGTTCACTTGGAGTTTGCCACTGTACCCCTCATGCACTGCTGCCAAGTGGACTCTGTCTGGTTTGCTGACCCCCAAAGCCCAGTTTCCTTGTGCAGTGAGCAAATACATAATGTGTGTCTATTTCACCTCTCACAGAGCTGAGTATTTACAGATATATATATACACACACACCTACACACACACACACATATGTATATATATATATATAATATATATAAAATACAGGAGTTACCTACTCCCCAGGCTCTTCAAATCTACAGATACTTTACAGGAATAATGTAACAAATGTTTCTGTATTCTTCACCTAGGTTCACTGTTAACATTTTGCTGTCTTGGCCTCTGTCCTTCATTTTCGGAACCTTTTGACTAGTAGATGTGAACTTCATATTACTTCATCCCTTAAATAGCTTAGCAAGTATTTGCTGAAAAAATCAGAATATCTTCCCATGCTAACCACAGTAAAATTACACTCAGAAATTCAGTACGTTTGTACAATACTTGTTCAAGTTGCTCTGGTTTTTCCAGTGATATCTTTCATAGATTTTTTTTGTCATTTCAGGATCCATTGAAAGATCATGCATGTGTTAGTTGTCATGACTTTGTCATGCCCTTAGTATGCTTTAACTTTGAACAATTAAAAAAAAATTATCTCTTTATTTGCTGCGTTGGGTCTTACTTGTGTCACGCGAGATCTTTTGTTGTGTCTCATGGACTCTCTAGTTTTGGCGCATGGGCTCAGTAGTTGCGGTGCAAGGGCTTAGTTGCTCCACAGCATGTGGGATCTTAGTTCCCTGACACCAGGGATCTAACCTGCATCCCCTGCATTGCAATGCAGATTCTTAACTACTGGATCACCAGGGAAGTCTCAACTTTGAACAGTTTTTAAATCTCTTTTAAATGCCTTTTTGTCTGAATGCCTTTTTGTCTGTCATATCATTGACATTCTTTAGAGTTCAAGTTAGTTGTTTGCAGAATGTCTCTTAATTTGGATTTGTATTTCCTCTTGATTATTTGTGATTTGTCTTTCCTCTTGATTAGATTCAGGATCAACATGTTTTTGGTAGAACTAGGTAGGTTACTACAGTAGTTTGGTAGTGAAGCTAGACAGGGAAGCAGTGTTCAGTTTTGCGTGACAGTATATAATTTAGCACCTGATTATGTTTTCTGATCTGTAAGCCCCACAGGAATTGAGTATGGAGTTCAGTAGGACCTAGAGGAACCAGGAAAGACTTTAGCTGGAAGATGACAGAATTTTGGGGGCAGTTAGACAAACTGCTGTTTGGACTTCTCATCCTGCTACTGAAGTTATATATATATATCATGAAAAGTGAAAAGTGAGTTTCCTCTTCAGAGTTTAGAGCTCTGTATCTTCCATGGTTTTTGTACTGCTGGGAAGCCTAATAGTTTAGAGCTCTTGCTTTGGTTTCAGATAGGCCTGGAGACTGTGCTCAGCATTTTTCCAGCTGCCCAACCTTAGGGAAGTTTTCTTACACGAAAGCTAGAAAGACTATTGGTAACTCTTTAAAATGTTACTGTGATGCTCATAGTGCAATATTGCATAAATAACTTGAATGAAAATATTTTAATGCCATTATGTGGGGGCCACACTTCCTAGTTTTTCCGGGTGCCTCACTGGAACATTCATTTCTATTACCTGCCAAACCTTGGAAGGGGCTTGAATTTACCACTGCTGGATAACTAAAGGCATAGAAATGAGAAAGGGCTTGGCTCATGAGAGAAGTGAGAAGACTGCCTTGATTAGTTCAGAGTGTACACTGTGGAATAGTGAGAAACAAGGTCGAATAAATGACTTGAGGCCATGTAATGGAGGGCTTGGGAAGTTAAGCCAAAGAGATTGAATATGGTGCTTAAGGAAGAAAACCATGGAAGGTTTTTGAGCAGGCGGGCAACCCTTGGAAATGTGAATGGTACGGAGTGTCTTGAGGAAGGACCTTTCCTGCTTTGGAGACTGGAATTCTAGTAGGGCAGAGTCTTCCCTGTGCTGACCATGTTGGGGTGTGGTTTGGGCTGTCTTGCCACAGGAGGCCAGACTTTCTGCCCCAGTGACTCTTCCTGCTCTGTCACTGACTCACCCCGTTGACCTAGGCTGGGTGGCTTTCCTTCCGGTGGCTGGCTGATCTACAGAGTGCTGGGGCTGCCCAGGGTGAGGTGAAGCCGAGCTGACCCACAGCTCTTCGGTGAGATGGGGGCATGAACAGCATTCCTGTCCTTTTGCCCCTTCCCTGGGTTGAGGCTAGTTATAAGCCAGATTGCCAGGGATCGCTTTGTCCCAGCCTTAGAAAGCTGTTTACCAGGAGGTAAGTCAAGATGGTTCCTGCCCTCTCTGCTTTTTCATAGGTCAGTTTTTCCTCAAACAGGATTTCTACTACTTTCTTTTTCCTTGATCCAGGTCCTTCTAAGTAACCTCTTTCACTTACTTGAAGTAAACAGGTTACGGCAGGAGGTGGGCAGAGATGTTTAATAAATACATTCTTCTAGCTGTAGGGGGAGTGTCTCGGGGGGCTCACTGACCCCTGTTGTAAGGTAGTTTACCCAGAATTCTTGTGAACTAGACATCGAATGAAGGCTCAAACTCATAGGGAGCGACTGCAGAGAAGTTCTGGTTTTAAGCTATCATTTCTTAGCAACTGGGTTTCAGAACCATTCTTGGTATGCATTAGTGTCCTGAGTTAAAGACAACAGTGAGGAACAGGAAGGGGGAGGTGCCTGGATTAGGATATGCTTGTGGTTTATGCTAGGAGTTAGGGTGACTAGGTTTCTAGTCCTGATTACTCCTCACCAGCTGTGTGATCAGGGACCAACTGTCTAGCCCCAGTGGACTGGAGTTTTCTCATGTAAAAATGAGCAGTTTATATGATCTGCTGAAAGATTTCTTCCAGGGCCAAAATCTATGATTATATAATGTGTGGTTATAAATCAGTATAATAGTTTAAAAGGCAGTTCCCAAAGGAGTATTTGTAAACTTTAGGAGACTATTTTGATTACCATCTTCATTTGATTTAACAAGATGGGAAAGGTTTGTTTGAAAGGGTGTCACTTCCTTTATACTCACTGTGCGTTTGCTTACTTCTAGGTCAAGGTGACTAGATAGTGGAGAAAATTAACCTTTCTCGTGGAAGTCCTTCCAAATCACAAATGTGTTAAGGGCCAAAAAGTGTTGGAACATGTTGCTGTGGAACACTTCAACTGAGGAGCCACTGCGGTCCCAGCTCCAGGAGACCCACAGCCACAAGTTCTGTAGGCTACAGCACGCCATGGTCCATCGGGATGCTTCCCAGGTGGCGTGCTGAAGCAGATGATTTGGTAGCTCCATGCTTTTGCAGGAGAAGTAATGTACCAAGTTACTTGATTTTTTGTCATTGTTTACTTACTAGGTTTGGTCAGCACTTTGAGAGACAGTGGGGTTGTTGGGAAGGGGGTGGTCAAAGCAGAGGGGCTCTCCAGTGCATTTCAGTTAGGCTGTCTGTAGTACCCTTGAATCTGTGCCAGGCAATGGTGGTCTTGTTGATAACTAGTCAGAAAAATAAGGTGTTAGGCATCCTAGTCAAAAGATTCTGTCACCAAGATACTCTGTGATCATTCACAATTAATTCTCTTTCTTAAAGCCATGTTTTCTTCATTTATATATTGAAAAATTTAGATACTAAGAGTTCCAGATCTGAAACCAGGTAGGCCAAAGGAGGTTTGAGGTGGGAAAGGATCTGTTTGTTCTAAGCTGCTTGACTATTAGACAAGGGGTAGAAGTGGAATTCCTTTTTAGTACTTGAATTATAGCAACTGTGCTCTCTACTCACAGTCACAGCTGAGTGATCAAACGTGAAGCAGCTATTGAATGAGAAGCAGGCCCTGGGAGCTTTCTCCTGAAAAACAATCACAGGACTTGCTGGTCCTGAGAGAAGTAGTCGTTCCCTGGTAGGACCTATTGTTTGAAGGAGGTGGGGGTGAATGTCATCAAAATGGACAGTGTGGATATTGTGATTTAGATGGTTTAGAGAATTTGTTCCCTGCTGTTGTTAATTTCAAGCCTCTCTTTAAAGAGATTCTCTTAACGATTGGAGCAGTGTGGGATTCATTTAGAGAAAAGGCCCCGAGTAACCACAATTAGAAATTAAATGCCTAAAAGCGGAGCCAGTTGCTGAAGAGACTGAAGTGGCCTAATCAGTTGCTTTTCAATACTCAGGTCCTAGGGCGACAGCAGCCAGACAATAGGCTGCTTGGTGAGCTCGCTGGGTACTAGGCTGGGAGATTTGGGCTCCCAACAGAGGAAAAGTGACCTGTAGTATCCACACCGGAAAAAGCAATGGCACCCCACTCCAGTACTCTTGCCTGGAAAATCCCATGGATGGAGGAGCCTGGTGGGCTGCGGTCCATGGGGTCGCTAGAGTCGGACACGACTGAGCGACTTCACTTTCACTTCTCACTTTCATGCACTGGAGAAGGAAATGGCAACCCACTCCAGTGTTCTTGCCTGGAGAATCCCAGGGACGGGGGAGCCTGACTGAAGCGACTTAGCAGCAGCAGCAGCAGCAGCAGCATCCACACTTCTTAATCTCTCTGTTTCTCTTCTTTCCCTCAGTGCCCTTTAGTTTTAATTAGGATTGTGTAAACACACCCAGCTTGCCAGTCCCCTTAAAGTGGCAGGCCCATGACAGCTTTTTGCTGGTCACTCTTACCTAGGTATGTGGCTTTAAATTAGAGGGCTTGTCCTCTGACAGTTCAGCTTCACTGGCTGCCTCACTGAAATAATCCATTAGAAGAGGGCCAGTTGGCTGTCATTCAGTCGGGCAGCATTATTTAGCACCTGTGGTGTGCAAGCATTGTGCTGGAATGGAGCTGATAGGTGAATAAGATGGTTTCTGCTCTTCAGGAGCTTAGTCAAGTGAAACATATATGCAGCTAGTGTCGACCCAAGGAGGAATGAAATGAGGTGTGTAGAGGAACAAGCAATATGGGAGCATATAGAGGAGACAACAGAGTTGTTCCTGAATTGGGGGGAACAAGGAGAGCCTCTGAAGGGAGAAAGCATTTGAGCCAGGTTGTAAAGGGTGAATTAGAATTCCTTAAGTTTATAATTTTATTTATTTATTTATTTCTGGCTGTGCTGGGTATTCCTTGCTCCAAGGGTTTTTCTCTAGTTTTGGAGAGGGGGGCTACTCTCTAGTTTCTGTGTACGGGCTTGTCATTTCGGCGGCTTCTGGTTGCAGAGCACTGGCTCTAGGGTGCCGCGTCAGTAGTTACGGTTCCCAGGCTCTAGAGAACAGGCTCAGTAGTTGTGGTGCATGGTCTTAGTTGCTCTGTGGCACCTGGGATCTTCCTGGATCAGAGATTAAACCTGTCTCCTGCATTGGCAGGCAGATTCTTTACCCTGAGCCACCAGGGAATCCTAGAATTCCTTAAGTTTAGAAGGGCATTTTGGAGGAGGTTATAGAATGGCAGCAGCACAGAGCCTGGGGAAATGTTTGGCATATCTGGGAAAGTGCTCCTGAGATAGAAGATACTTTGGAGGAATGAGCTGGAAATGAGGCCGGAAAAGATGTTTGGTTGGATCTTAAGGAACAGTAAGAGTCATACTAAGAGATTTGGATTTTATTCTGCATGAAGTTAGCTCATGAATGTTTTGGATTAGGAGTGACACGATCCCAGCTGTGTGATTTAGGTTTTGATGTGTTTTTCAGGTGTAAGATCTTCGATTTCAGGGTTGAGAAGGTGGTTATCTTGGTTCTTTACAAAGTTTGTCAGGCATCTAATGTTTAGGTTCTTTATTCCTTAGTTATATTTTCTAAGAAAGAAAAGTAAGTGAAGTCTCTCAGTCGTGTCCAGCTGTTTGCGACCCTATGGACTGTAGCCTACCAGGCTCCTCCGTCCATGGGATTTTCCAGGCAAGAGTACTGGAGTGGGTTGCCATTTCCTCCAAAAGCAAGAAGACAGGAAGTAGTCAGCAGTGTCCCTTTAGACTGAGCTTTCCTTACCCCTCAAAGATGAAAGTTTTCTTAGACATATATATCATGCAGTCTTGTTTCATAGGTTGCTTACTACTGCTTATTCTTTGAGGATAAAACCCATCATAAGGGGTCAACTTCTGATTATATAGTGGAAACCAATGACATTTTTTTGAATTGGTTGAAAAATAGTATATAATCATTGTAGGAAATGTGAAAAGTACAGAAAAAATACAGAAAAATATATAAAGAAAAAGCTAAAATCATCCATAACTGTACCATCTGGAGAAAAACACCTATTTTCATTTTGGTATTTTGTACCTATGCATATTTCTCTGGAGTAGTCCAGGTCATATAGTACCTACAGTTTTGTCTTCTGCTTTTTCTCTGTTTCCCATTGGTTTTCATTATAGTGTGTGTGTGTTAGTTGCTTAGTTGTGTCTCACTCTTTGAGACCATGGACTGTACCCCACAAGGCCCCTCTGTCTACGAAATTCTCCTGGCAAGATTACTGGAGTGGGTTGCCATTTCTTTCTCCAGGGGATCTTCCTGACCCAGGGATCGAACTCAGGTCTCCTGCATTGCAGGTCCAGTGCTATACAGCGGCTTCCCACTAGCTATCTATTTTACACATGGTAGTATATATATTTCAATCCTGATCTCCTAATTTGCCCCACCTTCCCCTTCGCCCTCCATGTCCACATGTTCATTCTCTATGTCTCTGTCTCTATTCCTGCCCTGTAAATTGGTTTATGTGCACCATTTTTTCTAGATTCTACATGTATCCTTAATATACAATAATTGTTTTTCTCTTTCTGACTTAACACTCTGTATGACAAACACTCTGTATGACAAACTCTAGGTCCATCCACATCTCCAAAAAGAACCCAATTTTTTCCAGCCTTTTTATGGCTAAGTAATATTCCATTGTATATATGTATCACATCTTATTTATCCATTAATCATATAGGATTTTTATAGTGCTTTCAGTTTTTTCTATTTTAAACAATACTGTAATACTTTGATACAAATTATAAAAGTAATATACATAATAAGTAAGTCCCTTGCACTTCACCCTTTATCCTAATCTTACTCTACAGTGGTAACAATGACTTATTAATAGTTTTTATTACTTTATAAATTATTAGTAATTTCTTTTGTATCTTTGCATGAACGTTATTATGCATAAGTTTTGGTCAGTATTTTTTGTTATTATGATTTATATCTGCAAGTGAATTACTGGGTCAAATAATGTGAAATTAAATTTTCCTGATTGTATGTCATGGTACAGTTTAGAAAACTTGAAAAATAAGATTTTTAAGGGAGAAAGTAAGAGAGATCCATAATTCGACAAATCAGAAATAAACATTATTTGACCTGTTTCCTTATAAATATACACATGCACGTTCATACTCACAAGTGTGCAGATGTGTGTGTATGTATCACATACACATCTGTATATGTAGTTTAAAAAATAAATGGTCGTACCCACTAACACTATATATGCTGCTTTTAAAATTCAACATTCCTTGTGTCATTAAAATTATTTAAAATATTTTTAATGACTGCATAAGGCTCATATGCATGTATCTTAATTTACTTGAGTTATTGTTAGATATTTAGTTTTTCTCCAGTTTTTCATAATGTTAAATAATTATATTAGTACCTATATATGTATTTATATTTCAGATAATTTTCTAAACTTTTATTGCTGTGAATGGAATTATTTGATCAAAGAACACCAAACTTTTTTTTTTAGCAGTCTCACTTTAAAATTTTTTGGTAAAATATGCATAACAAAATTTACCATTTTAACATGTTAAATTTATAATTAGGAGTACAATTTAGTGGCATTAAGTGTATTTACAGTGTTGTGCAATCATCACTGCTATTCATTTCCAGGACATTTTAGCATCCCAGACAGATTCTCTGTACCCATTGAACAATAGTTCCCATTCCTCCCTCTCCCACTCCCTGGTAACTTCTGTTCTACTTTCTATCCCTATGAACTTGCCCATTCTAGGTACCTCATAAATGGGATCATACCATTTTTATCCCTTTTTGTCTAGTTTATTTCACTTAGCATGTTTGAATATGAACATTTTTTAGGTTCTTGATATGTATTGCCAAATTTCTTTCCAGAGAATCATTTAAAGAATGCCTGATTACTTACATAAGAAAATGTGCTGTTCCTTTTTAATCATTAGTTTCTCAATTAAAATCCTAGATTGTTATCTTTCCATTATTATATTAAATTATATAATTTAATACATATTAATGGGCTTCCCTTGTAGTATGCTGCGCTGCTGCTGCTAAGTCGCTTCAGTTGTGTCAGACTCTGTGCGACCCCATAGACGGCAGCCCACCAGGCTCCTCTGTCCCTGGGATTCTCCAGGCAAGAATACTGGAGTGGGTTGCCATTTCCTTCTCCAATGCATGAAAGTGAAAAGTGAAAGTGAAGTCGCTCAGTCGTGCCCAACTCTTAGCGACCCCATGGACTGCAGCCTACCAGGCTCCTCCGTCCATGGGATTTTCTGGGCAAGAGTACTGGAGTGGGGTGCCATTGCCTTCTCCGTCTAACACGCACAGACTTCATCAGTTCCAATTATTGGTACATATCCTAGAGAAATATTAGCTTGTATGTAAAAAGGTTCACTATTTATCGCTGTAGCATTCTTTCATAATACAAATTATACAGTATGACTGTAGGTAGGTAGACCAAACACACGCACACTTTGTCTAAATACACACACATTGTGTATCCATACATATGTGCATGTGTGTGCATGCTTAGGAAAAGTCTGAAAGGTTATACAACAAACTTCCAACAGTGGTACTTCTGAGGAAGGGACTGCCATTGGCAAACATAGGTTAAAAGTTTGACAAATGGGGTGTTTTGCATTTTACTCTCTGTACTTCTTTATTATATTATTTCATGGTGATAATGTATTCTCCCTCCTTCCCACTTGTTTGGATAGCTGGTGGGCCGGGAGTGTGACACAGTAGAATTAATTCACCAAGCCAGCTCTGCCCACGTCAGTTGAGCTGGAAGCAGCTGCTGGGCTGAGAGCAAGGAGCGCATGTGCGAGGGCCTGGGAGTCCACTGTGCACAGGCGGCTGGGAGAGGCAGCCAGACAGGCCAATTCTGATTCACCAACAGTCACTATCGTATGTCTTGTCTTGAGACTCTCCAAATTGCTTTATTCTTGGTTATCACACAGGGCCCAGAGAGGAATTCAGTGAGCGTGTAAAGCATGGATGTTGATAGGAAAAAAAGCAGTCATGTTTGGGACAACAAGGAATGTGTGTGAAAAGAAATACGTACAGGGATATTCATTATAGCACTGTTTGAAATCTAACACGGGAAATATCCACGTCCATCAATAGGAAAATATGTGAACACATTATGGTATATCTTTTATATGCACTGTTATTATACAGTTTTTTTAAAGTATGAGTTAGAATTAAATTTACTGACCCTTGGGATCTTCATAATCAATTATTAAGTGAGAAAAGTTGCAGAGCAATGTTAATGTGTAAACCTAGTTTTTGAAAAATAGAGAACAATTAAAAAATCCTCTTAAAATATAAAAAATATACTTGTGCTTATGATTTTGGGGGCCTGGAAAAATCTGATAACATTTCTTTTTTTAAAATTATGGTGATCTATACACAAGCCTAGGAACTGAATGCCTGCAAGTTGTACATTTAACTTAATTTTTGGCCACGCTGCACAGCATGTGGGATCTTAGTTCCCTAACTGGAGGTGGAACCCACCTCCCCCACACCCCCACCCCCCCACCCCCCCGCAGTGGAAGCATGGAGTCCTAACTATTGGACCGCCATGGAAGTCCCTAATGTTTCTTATCTTATGGGAGGACTTGGAGGCTGAGAGATTATGGGAGGCTAATTTTGTTTTTATCTAACTTTGTATTGCTTCATTAGTTTTACAGAACAAGGAAGATAAACTTCCTGAGTAAAAAATGAAGTTTCCTAAATAGTTTTTCATCTTAATTGATTTCTAAGAGGTACTTTAAATTTTTTTTTAGTGAGTTAATGAAGTAAAAATAGAGTTATCATGTAAATCCCTTGGGTTTAGTATCTGGGTAGTAGAAAGAGAACACAGGAGTAAGGGAACCAACTTTGTAGTTGTAGTTCTAAACTTTCTTATGTGTGAGCTTTAATTTAATAAGGTCATTTAACAACTGTTAAACAAGGGCCTCAGTCTTTTCATCTGTAAAATGAAGAGCTTGTACCAGGAGACAGTGGTCTCCAAGGTCCTTTCTAGGCCTGACATTCCACAGGTTTAGGGTCCTACAGTTCTACAATTGCAACACCTCTTGAGATTTTAGATTGTATTTCATTTACTTTTAAATGCCTTTTGTTTTTGTTACATTTTAACAGTCTGAAATTAAAATGCATTTTATAATTGGCACTGGCTATTTTTTCACATTTTTATTATCTCTAAAATTGAGATGTCTTATCATTGAAGATACAGGATAGTTCTACTTTTCAGTGCCTTTTTTTTTTTTTTCATTGACTATATATTGTTGGCCCCTTTCTGGGCTTCCCTTGCTCCTGATCCCAACAGATTCACTCATATCACCTGGTCGTTCTGGGTAGGGAGAAGCAGGTGGGTGGATATGGTATTTGAGTGTGCAAGGATTTTGTACTTAATTAACTGGCAGGTGTCCTATATGTAGCTGCTGCTTGATAAGTCAGGAAAATATACATGTAGTTCTGAGGCATCCAACGTAATGCTTCTGAATTTTGATTAGTCTGTCGTAGTTTTGCCTGGTATTTACTTTTTACAGTGTAACACACGTAGAACAGCTTGTAAAGTATATAGTTCCTGAAGTTTGCAGAAAGTGAGCACATCTGTGTAACTGGTGCTACATCAAGAACAGGAGCAGCACCCAGCACACCCACCCTTCCAGTCATTGTCCCCATGCGGTTTTCTTTTTAAAAGGAGTGAAAGTATATGTCAGGATAGCTCATGGTTCTCTTGGGTGAGTCTGCTGGAAAGGGCTCCAAGTCTGGAGCCAGAACATCAGAGTTGCATCGTGGTCCTATCGCTCTTTCGTTGTGGAACCTTAGGGGAGATACTTTTCTGAACCTCATTTCTTTTTGATAAAATGAAAACAATAACGTCTACCTCACAGAACTGTTGTGAGATCACATGAAATATTTTGTAGATGGAAAATACTGTCAGTGATGAAAAGCCAAACACAACTGCTAGTTGGTTTTGGTAAGGGAGGTATCCAAGCAGGAGATGATGTGAACCTCAAGTAAGAAGAGAAATGAAGAAGTTTGTTTGATCCCAAATCCATTCTCTTATCTACCAGTATTGTCTCCTTTTTTGTTGTTGTTGACATTTGGTATAGTCACTAGTTTCTGTTAAATGCTCCAAAATGGAAATAATATAGAGGAGTAGAGGACCTAAATAGAATCCCCAAAGATGTGGAATTTCTTCCATTTTTCTCTCATTTCCTCTCAATGCTGGTGCCTCCTAGAGTTGTGTAAGGCAGAGGCTTTGGCCTCAGATTAGCTGATTTCAATAGCAAATGAATATACCACTCCTTTACAGGCCCAACAGGGCAAGCATGATCCCACCACAGACCCACTTCTGATTATAGTCACAGTGTTCCAAATGTGACCCAAATTGATATCTCTAACCTATATAAAGATTGCATCTTATAAACAGTTCATTTTAAAAATGTAATTTGAAACCTTTCATTAATTCTGTAAATGCCTATCAGGTGCGATGCACTTTACTCAGTTCCAGGAATTCGGTGGTGAGCACATGGTATGTGTTTTCATGGAGCTCACAGTAGTAGAAAAAAGAGAATGAAATATAGAAAGATATAACTAGAGACTATGAGAGCTATAAAGGAAAAGAATATGATGCTGTGCCTGACCTAATCCAGGTGGTTAGGGAGATTTTACATGGAGACGTGGCATTTGAGCAAAGATAGGAAGGATAAGTTGGGGCTTCCCAGGTGGCCCTAGTGGTAAAGAACCTGCCTGCTAACACAGGAGACTTAAGAGACTTGGCTTCGGTCCCTGGGTGGGGAAGATCCCCTGGAGGAGGGCATGGCAACTCACTGCAGTATTCTTGCCTGGGGAATCCGAGGACAGAGGAGCCTGCAGGCTCTAGTCCATAGGGTCCCACAGAGTTGGACATGACTGAAGCAACTTATCATACAATCATGCAAGAAGAGTAAGTTAGAATTAATCATGTGAACAGGAAGAGAAAGCTTTGGGTAGGAGGAAGAGCGTGCACAACACTAGACCACACACAGAAGTAACTTTTTACTAATGAACTTCAGTAACTTTTTACTAATAAACTTTCAACCTTTCTGCTGGGTACTGTGCTAAGCACTTTCTTCACACATACTATCTTGTAAATTCCCTATATCACCCTCTGAGAAAGTATTCTTACTCCCATTTTACAGATGGGGAAGCTTGCAGTTATTAAAGTCCTAGAGCCAGGATTTTTTTTTGTTTAATTTGGCTCCAGCTTTTTTGGCCATGCTGGGTATTTGTTGTTGCATGTGGGGGCTCTCTAGTTGCGGTGATCGAGGGTTACTCCTTGTTGCATGGGCTTCTCATTGTGGTGGCTTCTCTTGTTGCGGAGCACAGGCCCTAGAGCACGAGGATTTCAGTGGTTGTGGCTCACAGGCTCAGTAGTTGCGGCTCGAAGTTTCTAGAGCTTGGGCTCAGTAGTGGTGGTGCATGGGCTCAGTTATTCCATAGCACATGGAATCTTCTCTGACCAGGAATTGAACCAGTGTTCCCTGCATTGGCAGGTGGACTTTTTAATCTACTGTACCACCAGGGACGTCCCTAGAGCCAGAGTTGTAAGTTAGCCTGTCTAACTCCAGACTCCATGCTCTTAACCGTTATGCTATATTGCCTTCCTTCTGTTTCTCACCATTCTAGCCTGTACTTTATACAGCCGGGAACATAGGTCTGATCTGTGTTACTCCCCTTTACTTCTTCCCTTCAGAAACCTTGATTGTTTCCCATCACCTCCAGGATAACTTCTGAATTCCTTAGTGTGATGTCAGTACCTCATGGTTTAATGCTCCTTAGCCTCACCATCTGCTACACCTTCCTAAAACTGCACGCCATGGCTCAGATGTAATAAGCTCTGTCTTTGCACATGCTGTTCTCCCTGCTAGAATGCTTTTTTTTTTTTTTTCTTTAACTTCTCTTTTGGTGAAACCGTACTCATCCTACTCGTACTTTAAGTACTCAGCTTCAATGCCACTTCCTCAGTAAAGCTTTCCTCATCATGCCTTCCTGAGTTAATCTGTCCCTCACAGGGCCTGTAAAACAGTAGCTCCTCCTGTGTTCCTCTTCTGAAGTCTTTCACCAAAGTGAGAATCCTAGAGGTCTTTACTGCTCCTCACCTTTCCCATACTCCTGTTTCCTAACATCTTGGAGCCTATTCCACAGTGCCTTTTAAATATACCTTTTTAAAGTTCCTACTGCCCTTGCCTGAGAGCAGCAGTTTTACTTCTGCTTTATCTGCCTCTGGACTCAGTGTCCTGCCAGATCCATCCTTTCCACAGCACGTAACACATATGCCATCCTCCTACTCAGAATCCTTCAGTGCCGCACACTGCTCCTTTAGTAAGTCACTCCTGGTCTCCACTGCGCTTTCCAGTATTCTCTCACCTTCTGTTCAGCACTACCCAAGGCCTTGTCCTTTGGGCTCATGTTTAGGTGAGTTATAGGTATGTCTCTTCACAGGATTCTGAGCCCATCTCATTCATCTGAACACAGTATTTCTAGGTTGGTTGTTTCATGTTTATAGTTGAATGTCTCTGATTAAATTTCATTAACTCTAACATATCTTAGGCATTTTGGGGACTTTGTATCGTGAATAGTTTTTTTCAAAAGGGGTTTGGTCCTAAAGGGAGATTTCAGTTTTTAGAAAAACTGCTTGTTGGGGATTCTGTACTTCTCAGTGACGCCAGATATATGGAATGTTATTTTGTCAAATGGTGTTTAGTGTCTTTAAAGATGGAGAAAATCATTCCAGCTCTGCCACTTCACAAGCTGTAGTAGAAACAGTTTGAACAGGGAATTCAAAAGTGCTTTGAATGAATAAAAAGCTGTGCTGATGGGAAAGGTATATAGGATGTAGCTTAGTTGGACTGGAGAGAGCCATGGATTTAGAAGATGAATTCTGGTTCTGCAGCCTTGGTGGTTGACCCTGAGGGCAGGTATTGCCTTCTTTTTTGAAGCCTAGGGTCCTAGTTATAAAAATGTTAATAAACATACTTGCCTTTTAGGGTTCTAAGTTTAGGGGGGTTAATTGAGACATGAGACGTAGCCTTCTTTAAATCTTTGAAATCTGTTAAAATGTTAGGGTTTTTCAATTGTTTAAATTTTTTATCATGACCATGTTAGACACTAGATCCATTTATTTTACTTATTAGTAACATATTGACAGGTTTGGTTCTTGAGTTATCTGGCACCCCACTGAGAAATCTAATCCCTATTAATATGTTTTTGTTCATTTCTGTCAGTGGTTAAAATCATCCTGGTGTGGTAGAAGAAGTGGATTTGAACCAGAAAGACAGAGGTTTCAGTGCTGAGTGAGAGGTGGAGATATGAAAAAGAGGAAGAGGAAGACAGAGAGAGGATGGGAGAGAAGAGAAAAGAGAGATGTCCTCTGAGTTTTATGGCTACTTAAAGCTGATTTGAAACAGACCAGATCCTGGGCAGTATCATGCTCTCCCAACTCATGTTCTGAAATTACAAGTTGTCTTGAATTGGCAGTCCTTGCTCAGGCATAAGCAAATAAGCTTTTACAAATAAGCTGTAAAATTTCTCTTGGGCAGAAGATAGGAAATCTTCAGCAGAGCTGTCACATGTATTCCAGTGTTGATCTAACGGGGGACTAGAAGACCATTAAGGGCTCTTTCATCCTTGAGGTTCTGTGATTTGTTGGCCGGGTATAGAAAGCTGGTTTTCTTTAGGGTGTTGAGATCAATGTAATCATAAATTGCACTTTCTCTGTGGCTTTTACTTATGAAACCTTGTAAATGCCAAGTATGGCTCCTATTACTTTTCATTGTACCCCATACAAAGTTGGAACTACCAGTTTTTGAGGACCTCCTCCTCTCATCAGGATTAATGAAACACCCTTGAGTGCCTTGCTTTGGGCATGGGACCCAGTAGGGTGACAGACAAAGTGCCTGTTTCTAGTGGACTTGCTATTTGGGGGAGAAGGAAGCCCTAACTGGTGAGGTTTTTGACCAGGTACTGAGGAAATTCATTTTATTACAAGATTCTTGTTGTTGAGAATGGTGTCCTGGAGAAAGAATCATGGGAAATTTTTGGAGATACCTTTAGATATGATCTGACCCTCACCTTTTCCTGAGGCCCAAGTTAGGGCAAGTGCCTTGCTTGAAAGCCACAAGTACAGTCTGTGGCTGATGCAGAATTTCCCTCCAGTCACTTCCAACACCAAACCTAGTGTGTTTTCTATTACTGGCAAGGCTGTCTCCAGGAGTTGCAAATCTTTACATTAAAACTGTTCCTTTTGTTTCTTTGACCTTTCTCATCATCAGTTCTGTGCTTGTGAGCAAACACTATGCTAGACATGTTGCCTGTAGGGATAGAGCCGTTTGCTCCTCTGTGACAAGGAAACAGGGTGAACAGGTTCTTAGGTGTTTTGCAGAAAGACCTCCTTGAGGGAGAAGTGAATAGAGCCTCTTGGATGTCATAATGAATCCTCTCTGGGTTTTGATATGCCCTCTGCTTTTCTCCCCAGGAAGCTCAGGCTTGCCAACACTGCCTCATTACTTAGCCCCTACCCTCTGGAGAGGGAGAATAAGGCCTGGTAAATAAGCTCCAGGTCAGGGTTCTGAAATATTGTCCTTCCCTCCAGCCAATGGTATTTCCTCCAGCCTTCTTTCTCCATGGCTTCTCACCCTTTAGATATGTCCAACATCTCTTCTAGGAGAAGACTTCTCTTCTGTGCTTGCTGATTCAGAAGAGTTTTGGCCCTTTAATGTTTATAAAGCTCTTGCATCTTCAGAAAAAAACTTTAGTGATTACTTAAAAGTGCTTTATTTATTTGGCTGCGCCAGGGGTTAGCTGTGGCACACGGGATCCTCGATCTCTGCTGTGGCATGAAAACTCTTGGTTGCAGCATGGGGGCTCTAGTTCCCTGACAGGGATTGAGCCTGGGTCCCCTGCACTGGGAGTGTGGAGTCTTAGATACTGGACTACCAGGGAAGTCCCTTTAGCGGTTATCTTGGAAATTGGAACTGTTGAATGTTTTTGATTAAACAGTTGATTTTGGGGAGGAGGTACAGGTGCGAGGCTTCTTTGAGCCACTGAGGATGTGCTGCTGCCTTTTTTTTATTCAATGATTTGAGAGCAGCAGAGAATGGTCTAGAGACCAGATAGACAACTCACTACTCAGGTGACCAAGTCACTTAATTTCTGAGTCTCAGATTTTGTCATCTTTAGAAATAAAACCTACCTTAAGACTTCCTGAGAATTAGATAAAAGGACCATGTAAGAGGATGGGATCTGGGCTCAAATTGGGTTCAGATTTTACCTCCAGCACTTATTCTTTGTGACCTTCAGCAAGTTATGTAGCCATTCTCAGTTTTCCATTTTGGTAAAATAGGGATAATCATAGTGTTTTGGGTCATTGTGTTACCGGGTTATTGTGAGGATTAAACACAGTAAAGCTAAGAAGTGTTTCGCATAGTGTCTGGCATATACCAAGTGCTCATTAAATGCTAGCTATTAATTACAACAGTGACAGCAACAACAGTAATGATAGTCTTTAGGTATTTATTATGCTGGGACATCAGGTGGCAGAGGAAGGACTTAGAAGGCATTGCATAGGGTAGTGGATCCATAAGCATTTCTCCTGCCAACATTCCTTGTGGGAGGGCCTGTAGGGACTGAGAGAGAGGCTCTCATTAGGCTTTAGCCTGTAGCTTTCTGTGGTGAAAGCTTCCCTCCCAGGCTGGTAGGCTGAGGTGTGAGGTTCAGAGGGACTTCAGAAGACAGTGCGAAGACCAGTCTGGCAGGGTGGAGGGTTTGGGTAAGGGCAGTGACTGTGGAAGGTAAGACCTGGGCCGGGTCCCACAGGACTGTGAATGCCAGGCAAATGGTTCGTATTAAGAACCACTCATTCCTGAACCATCTCAGGGAAAAGCTCCCTTCCTTTCTTCAGTTTAAACTTGTAAAAATGATAATACACTTTAAAAAATCATAATGTTTATATCTTAAACAAGAATAATAAATACCCATACACCATATACCACTCAATTCAGGAGATATAATATACCAGATGCCTTGAAAACACCTTGTGCGTTCTGCGCCCATCCCCAACGCCTCCAACCTCTACCTGAAGCCTTTCAGATTTTGTGTTAGGTGTCGTTTTCTTCCCCTCCTTCTCTTTCTTTTAAAAATGGTTTTACCACTCTTATCGCAATCTTTCGGGGACTGTGAGCAGGGGCTGTGGAATCCAGCAGTAGCCATGGCCGGCTGACTGCCTGGCTAGGCTGGGAGGAGGGGTGGGGAGGTTCTTCTGGCCGGCTGCCCTGGGAGGGGAGGGGAGGGCCGGGGAAGGGAGGGGAGTGGCGCTCTGTGGTGGGGGAGGGAGAGGCCAGGGAAACTGGCCCAGCTCCTTGGGCTGTCCTGAAGAGCAGGCCCAGAAGCTTGGCAGCTGCGGTGGAGAGGTTCCAGAGGAGAGTTCAGCGCCTCTGAGGCCGCACAGCTGGAAGCTGTTGTCTTGAGTTTAAAGCCAAGGGAGAGCGGGAGGAGGACTTCTTGTATTCTTTTGAGACTCAGTATCAATCCTTTGGTGTGCTGGGGCGCTTCAGAGCTGACACAGTGCCAGATGTGGCAATGGTGATTTTAGGAGGCCTGCCTCCTATTTTCACCTCAGACCTTTTCTGGAGTATTGATCATGCCAGTCATTAAATCATGTTTGCCTCTTTGCTTTTCTATAAAAGCTTTGGTTTTTGCTTTGCCTTTACTTTCCTGGTGCATATTTGAATACCAAGAGCAATTGCTAACCACAGACTGCAAGTGATACGATGGGAATAGGATACAGGGTCTGCCCAGGAGAAGAAGTGGGACCATGGAGGTCTCTGCAGCAATGGGCCTTGTTTTGACCCCTTCCAGAACACCCCCACTACTCAGCACAGTCCTTCTCTGGTAGCCAGAAGGTTGAATTTGGCCAGAAGGTTGAAAAGGCCAGAAGCCTTCCATCCAGATGTAGTTCCGTGGAACAGATTCAAGGAGCCCTAGGTACTATGGGGTATCATAGATGGTTATGCCCTTGAGGAATTTACATTCTAGATGTGAAAACAAGACTTCCCTGCATATATAGTCAAGGGAATACAAATGACAAACGCAGTATGTAGACACATTTTTCTGATCACCAGTGTAATACATGGTTATTAAAAATAAACTCAAACATAAAAAGAAACCCAGTGTAGAAAGTCCCCTACAATCTAACCCCATCACAAGATAACCAGTAATCGGGGTGTTGATAAAGTAAAATCCATAGAAGCATACTGATGGAAGGAAAGCAAGCATCCTGGCTGGGGACCTAGTCTCTTTCAGGGAGAAGCACCCCACTAGCTTCCCTGACAAATGGTGAGTGAACTTCTGCTTGGACATCTTGGTGAAAAGGGGCCAAAACCCGTAAGTAGGAATTGACCTTTAAGTACCACCCTGTGCCTTACTTGCTAGTCAAGTGTGCTGGGTTCCCTGGTAGCTGAGCTGGTAAAGAATCTGCCTGCAATGCAGGAGACCCCGGTTTGATTCCTGAGTCGAGAAGATCCCCTGGAGAAGGGATAGGCTACCCACTCCAGTATTCTTGGGCTTCCCTGGTGCCTCAGATGGTAAAGAATCCACAAAGCAGGAGACCTGGGTTTGATCCCTGGGTTGGGAACATCCCTTGGTGGAGGGCATGGCAACCCACTTCAGTATTCTTGCCTGGAGAATCCCCATGGATGGAGGAGCCTGGTGGGCTACAGTCCATGGGGTCGCAAAGAGTTGGACACAACTGAGTACGTATGCTCTCTGGAGTGTCCTCTAGCAGCACCTTTTGCATAGTTCAGTTCAGTTGCTCAGTCGTGTCCGACTCTTTGCGACCCCATGAATCGCAGCATGCCAGGCCTCCCTGTCCATCACCAACTCCTGGAGTTCACTCAAACTCATGTCCATCGAGTCAGTGATGCCATCCAGCCATCTCATCCTCTTGTCGTCCCCTTCTCCTCCTGCCCCCAATCCCTCCCAGCATCAGAGTCTTTTCCAATGAGTCAACTCTTTGCATGAGGTGGCCAAAGTATTGGAGTTTCAGCCTTAGCATCATTCCTTTCAAAGAACACCCAGGACTGATCTCCTTTAGAATGGACTGGTTGGATCTCCTTGCAGTCCAAGGGACTCTCAAGAGTCTTTTCCAACACCACAGTTCAAAAGCATCAATTCTTCGGTGCTCAGCTTTCTTCACAGTCCAACTCTCACATCCATACGTGACTACTGGAAAAACCATAGCCTTGACTAGACGGACCTTTGTTGGCAAAGTAGTAGTTGCTTAATAAATGGGTGTGGTGTAAGTGCAGGTAAGATGAGGGGCTTCCCAGTGACCCATGGGTTTTTCTCATGATTGGTGAGGGTCACTGTTTGGTGGGTGGAAACTCTGTGGTTTTGTTTTATGAGCATCAGACATCTTTTCTTTCCAGTTGCAAAGAGTCGGACACTACTGAGCGACTAAGCACAAGAAGTGTGTTGGGCATTTTATAGATGTTATTGAATCTTCATCACAATCTTACAAAATAAGTATCTATCCTTGTTTTACAAATAGGAGAATTGAGACTCAGTGTCCTGCGATTCACAAGCTGTGTGATCTGGGGCAAATTATTTTATCTCTGTGGCTCAGTTTACTCACTGTACAGGTGAGTGATAATAGTATCTACTCTTTGAGGGGAGTTTTTCAGATTAATGAGTTTAACATAATTAATGCACAGGAGACCAGCAGAACAGTGCTTGGCACATAGTCTGCACACAGTAAGCATTAGCTGCTATTTATTGCACCTTGTTTTCTTTCTTGTTCTATTAATAATGTGATCCCTAGCATTTCTACACTTATTTTAATTCTGTATATGGCTTCTCTGTCCTCCCTCCCACCCCTCACACTTTGTTCTTTACAATTCCTCCCTCAGCTTTCAGTCATTCCCTTCCCTTCATCCTGTTCCCACTGTGTCTGTCATTGCCCTTTCCACTCTCTTACCTTCAACCTCCCCACCCATTGCCTGTCTCCTGTCTGTTATGGCAGCCTTCTGACCTGCTTCCCTGCTGCTAGTCTCATTCATTTATATACCAGAATAATTTCTCAAAGTACACTTCTCATCACACCACATCTCTGTGCTAGAAACAAACGATAAAATAAATATCTAAATCTTTGTTCCATTTCTTGAAGTTCAGAATTTTCCAAATCTTACCCCAGTTCTCCCTTCAAGTTTGTTCCTCCACTATGTCCACATCTTTCTGCTTTCCTTCTTCCTTACTTCTCTCTCCATTTCTATGTGGGCAAGTTCTACCTATGTGTTTTAAGAGCCAGATTAAAATATCACTTAGTTTTTATAGTCCTTCCCTACTCTCGACTGGTTAGATTTTTGTGTCTTTTTTTGTGAAAATTAGCACATGCTGTCTTGAAATATAATTTCAAGTCACACTGCTTATCTCCTGTGGAATTATAACCTACCTTAGTACAGATGCTTGGTGTAATTCTTCTTTGTGTGCTCTCTGGGCTTCCCTAGTGGCTCGGAGGGTAAAAAATCTGCGTGCAATGCAGGAGACTCAGGTTTGATCCCTGGGTTGAGAAGATCCTGTGGAGAAGAGAATGGCAACCCACTCCAGTATTCTTGCCTGGAAAATCCCATGGACAGAGAAGCCTGGCGGGCTACACAGTCCATGGGGTGGCAAAGAGTGGGACACGACTGTGCTCTCTCGAGTGTCCTCTAGCAGTACCTTTTGCATAGTAGGTGCTTAATAAATGTTTGTGGTGTAAGTGCAGATAAGATGAGGGGCTTCCTGATGGCCGGTGGGTTTCTCTTGTGATCGGTGAGGGTCATTGTTTGGGGGGTGGAAACACTGTGGTTTTGTTTTATGAGCGTCAGACATCTTTTGTTTTCGGCCCTGGCGGGGAGGCGGGAGCAGACTCTGCCGACGGGTCCCAGTGCCTGTGTCTGCTGAGGGGCTCCTGCCTGCCGCCCGAGGTCCCGAGACTCGGCCCCTCAGCCCCTCCCCACCAGTGCTCGGCGGAACAGGGGATTAGGTTCTGGCAGCACAGCTGGGGTTTTGGCGGCCATTCCGCAGCCGACAATAGCGCGCAGTCACCCGGACAGGACAGCGCAGGCCCGCGCTCCAGGGCCGCCGTGGGCCCGGGCACCTGGTTTGGGTGGCCGAGGGGGAGGAGCGGGCGCGGCGCAGCAGCCCGGCCTAGCCACGCAGAAGGTACGGGCTGGAGAGGTTCCCTCGGGGAACGGGGCGGCCATGTCCCGGGGCAGGCGGCACCCGCGGACGGAGGCCGGCGCTTTGTGTGCGAGCGAGCGGCGTGTGTGCTTAGAGACGCGACCCGCCCCGGGGCCGGCAGGAAGCCGCCCCTTGTTTCCGAGGGCCTGCGTCCCGTGCGCTCTCTAAAGCCTCTGTTCCCGGGTCTTCCTCCCTGCCCTGCTCTCCTCCAGGCAGGGCTGATCTAACCCGCGGGGCAGCCCGCGGCCTACTCTGCAGCGGCTGGCCAGAGATGGACGGGCTGTCACTGCCGTCTTAAGAGCGCGAAGGGGGAGTGTCCGGGGCTATCAGGTTTGTCAGGCAGGCCTCTGTGAGATGCGTTTCGTTGTGTTTATGCCACAGTTTGCTTTGGCGCTCGCCACTGTCGCAGTTCAGTATTTTTGTCTGCCGGCTCCTCCCCCCGCCGCCCCCACCCCGCGCGTCCTGGGCTCTTGTTTGCGGCCGGCTTCGGCAGCTCCCTCTCGGGCGCGCCGGGGACCCCTCCTCCCGGCCCCCGACTGCCGCCCCTCCCCCCTCGCGGAGAGTGCCCTGCTCCCCGCTCGCGGAAGCTCGCTGCGCCTTTAAAGAAAGCAGACTCCTGGCTGTGACGCACTTCTGGCTGTCAGCCAGGAAGATCGCTCCTGCTAGGCTGACTGAGAAGAAAACCAACAACTTTTCTTTTGTGTGTGGGGGGTTACTTTCCACTAGACCCCCCCTCCCCACTTCCTCCTCTCCTTTCAAGATTTAAATGCTAATGGTGGATTAAAACCTCTAGATCCGTGTGGCTTTGGGAGTCTGGTAAGGCCCCCCTCCCCTTCCCCCCCCTGCACTGAGACTTTTTCTCCCTCACTGTTTCTCTGGGGTTTTGTTCAAACATGGAGGAGGGGGTGCGGTGGACTCTCCCCCCTCACCTCCCTTTCCTGCGCCATCCTTGAAGGGGAGGGAGAGGAGAGGGAGAGCAAATAAACACTCAGAAGGCGCTGGGAGCAGAGCTTGCCAACATCCGGGAGTTGGCGCCTTTTAGAGCAAAGGGTCGCTTTCTTTCCCCCTCGCGTAGATGTCAGCGTGTTTTTGTTCGGAGGGAGAAAGCGTGTGCGCCTGCACGTTGAGCTGTAGACAGCTCGGGAGAGCGTCTATTCCCGAATGAGGCCTGGGTGTGTACACAGCGGTGGGGAGTGAAAAGGTTCATTTTGTCCGCTGGTAGAGACCAGGGGGTGTTGATATAGCAGTGGGGGCAGGTGCTGATAAGCTGCTGGAGTCGGGGTGTGTGTGTAGTGTCGGGCTGTAGGCCCCAGATCTGGTTCTTGATTGCAGCCCTTGTGCCCACATCTTTCTGATGTGGACCCTACAGAGCATAGGGGGAAGGGCAGATACTAGTAAGCCACTTTGAAGAAACCAGGGAAACCTTGGTTTCCCTTGCAGTCCTTCGCGTGTTCCTCACCGGGACACTGGGCCAAATTCTAGGCTACACAGAGGGGCTGGTCTTCGTGCAGAGTGGGAGGCCTGAGTCCAGAGTGAGCCCCTTCGAGGGCTTGGGAGTACAGCCAGCACCACTGGTTTGCCCTGACCGCAGGAGTGCAGAGAAACTCTTTGGAGTTGGACAGGACCACCTGCTCAGAACTCCTCAGGGGTTGAAGAGGACTGTGTTTTCCCCTCATTGGCTTCTCTTAGAGCTGCTGGTTCTTGGGCTTTTTACCTCCTCCTAGCCAGGGCTGCACCAGCAGGATATTTCCTATCCTGTTCTTTATGACCTGTGAGCCAGTGGTGACATGAATTGGCCTTTGCTGGGTCACTCTGGAGTAACCCAGCAGATTAGGTCTGGGTGCTTGCCTGAGTGTGCCTCCTCTCCTGTTAGAGGAAAGGAGCACCCTCAAGATTAGGGTGTTCACTCTGGATGTGGGGATATCCTTTTAGAAAGACGTATGGAGGTCACAAGCAGGCAGGCTGTCTAGGTAAGTAGTGGTAAATCTTGCATGGGCACAGAGTTGGGACAGCCATTTCTCTCGTGAGTTGTGGGCCTTCGGAACCCATGGTAGAAAAGCAGTGGGTCACACAGCTGGAACCTTTGAGGTGAGGGTTTGTGTGGGCTTTGGGTCCCAAAAGTCTGGGAATGGGAGTTAGCACCTAAAAGAATGAAGATTCAGCAGAGGCAAGGGCCCCTGTTCTGAGTACAGTTCTGCAGCTTTCTGAGACCACAGGGCACTTTGGTGTTATCATGGTGTTCATGAGGGCAGTCAGTGGCTAAGAAGTGGTCTCAGAAGGAGCTGGCACCCAATTTGGGGGGCGGAGTGAGGAGAGTAGTGCTGCCACAACTCAAAACTCTGGCCTTTGGCCTGTATTTGGTCAGTGCTTAAAACTGAAGCTTTTCCAGAACAGACCCCAGAGCTCAGCAACCTGACCCTCCAGTCCTGGTCCTTCCATCTGAGCAGGTGGTTTGCATTAGCTTCAGCCCTGGTAGGAAACCAGGACTAGGTTTTAACTCTTTAAGACCCAGAGAGGGTACAGGCCAGGTCCCTGCATGTCTCTTGAGTGTCAAGGTTTTGTCCTGATTTATCTTCTCTGGAGACAGAGGGGTTACCTTAAATGTGGGGATTGATCCTGACATGAGGAAGTTACATTATGTGAGTTGTGAAAATGTCAAGAGGATACAAGACCTTTGGTTTATAAGGCAGCTGCTTTTGTGTCTTGGTTCCTTTTTGAGCCCAGGGCAAAGAGAGAGTGCCTTCTCTGCTGAGGGCGCTTCTTTTCAAAGAAAAAGATAGGTTGGAATTCTGAAGGTGTCCACAGAGGGCCTGCATCTCAAGATTTTTGTTTGTTTGTTGATTGAGGGTTTGGGGGGTGGGTTGGGGGTGAGTTGCCTGATTGAATTGGGGGTGAATCTTAGCAGACCTTTCTGTGAAATGGTTCCAGGCTGCAATCGTGGGGATCTGTTTTTCCATCACTATCACCCAGTCTTCTGGGTGGGGCCTGCCTCAGATTTCAGGGGGAGGGTGTGGAGGATGGTGCTCTGGCTGGGAGCCCTAGGGTTCCAAGCCAAGGTCTGCTTAAAGTTGTAGTCCCATTGCCGAGGTCCAGCTGTGCCACTGGCTTCAGTCATTCATTACCCAAGGTGAGTGAATGAGCTGCTGTCAAGGCTGTCACCCCAGTGTCCTGTCTCTGAGAAAGTGCCCCTCTGTGGGATTTGACCTGGTAAGGTCTTTCCTTATGTTGAATATTGAATTCTGCCTGTTCGTGTGCCTGGGGAGCACAGAAGAAGGCATTTGGCCTTGACACCAGTATTAGACAGGCTCCCCTGGGAGGACGTAAGGGTTGTGTGTTTTGCCTCTGAGATGAAGGGAAGAGGTGGGTCAGGTCATTTTTAGCAACACAGCTGTGGAATCTCTCAGAGGCAGCAAGATCCACCTCCGGTTGCAAATGCAATTTCTGACTGCTGTTTTGGGCCTGATCAAAAGGACAGTGAGTCTGGAGAGGCAGCAGTGGGGTTGACGGGGAGGTGATCAGGGCCTCATTGCCCTTGTTCCTGAATAGCTCTGAACTTTTATTTTTTTTGCACTTGGACATTGCTGCCTTTACTCCAAGGGCCAAGCGTGGTCCTTGTGATAACTTTGACCAACCACAGAAAAGACTTTGTGCAGTTCAGTAGTTGAGGCCATCTGCCTTCATCCTGTTGAGGGAGCAAGACAGTCAGTGCCCATAGATGGGCCACACTGGGTGAACATCATCAAAAACCGAGAAATACATAAGCCCCTTAGCTTCTCTGCCCTCCTGAGAACTCTTTGTTAACCACTACACTTGCTTTTGCCAAAACCTGGGTGAATTGGCTCATTTCCAAAACTGTGATGTTTGTATGGCAGGTGGACTCACATTGGGTTTTGCAGGGTCAGGAAGCAATTAATTACAATTAGCATTTAGTTATATTTGGCATTTAATTATTCTATTATTTAGTGCGCTTCTATGTTTAATTTTACTTCCTCTGTAAGCCCCTCAAAGCAGGGACCATGTCTTTGTCTCCCATTTCCCATGTAGCTTCCAGCACAGGATGAGCATATGTAAGGACTAAGAAAATAACCTTTTTGGTTGGTTTTATTAAGCAGAGTACACTTGCAGAGGAAGGCCTAAGAGATGATGGGTAGTGGATTATCAGATTTATGTATCTCTTTCCGCTATTAGACAGTGAGCTCCTTATGGACAAGCATGGCGTCTTATCCCCAGCACCTTGTATTCAGATAGTACTCAGCATGTGTTGGTCCCACAGAACCCACAGCTTGGAGATGCTGATATATGGGGAAAGTTATAGGTGATGTGGCTCTTGCCACTCTTGTTCCTCCTTCTACTAGAGTACTGACAGACTTGGCACCCATGGCAGTAAGAGGTGGGGGTGGGGCTGATTACTCTCATGAAGATTTGTGGGAATTATGCGAGCTGCTAAGAGATGTTGGGGAATATGTAGTCACCGGGTGTGTGGTCTCTTGAGCAGGTTGGCAGACAGATGGAAGATTCCCACTGGAAAGGAAAATTGGGAGTAAAAATACCAGAACAAGTACCTAATCTTTCATTAACTGTCCCCTGGGATCTCTACCAGCATTGGATTTGGCTTCATCCAGTCTCCCATGGCACCCTGCTCCAGTACTCTTGCCTGGAAAATCCCACGGATGGAGAAGCCTGGTGGGCTGCTGTCCATGGGGTCGGGAAGAGTCGGACATGACTGAGTGACTTCCCTTTCACTTTTCACTTTCATGCGTTGGAGAAGGAAATGGAAACCCACTCCAGTGTGTTTGCCTGGAGAATCCCAGGGACGGGGGAGCCTGGTGGGCTGCCGTCTATGGGGTCACATAGAGTCGGACACGACTGAAGTGACTTAGCAGCAGCAGCAGTCTCCCATTGGAGCCATGTCTTTGATATTGGTGTGGGGGATACAGAAATCCAGAATTTGATGGTTTTCCCCAAAGACTTGGTTATTGTTAATTAGGCAGACTTCGGGTACCTACAGAAAGAGCCAGAAATCAATCTTTTTGCTTAAGGACTGTGATCATTTATTGAATACCTACTGTGTGCCAGGCACTATGCTATTTGCTTTATCTGTTTTATCTTGAAGCATCACAGTAAATAACCTGGAGAGGTTTTTGCAGATCCTTTTTTGCAGGTGAGGAAACTGAGACTAAAAGAAGTTAATGCTACTTGTCCAAGGTCACAAGAGCTTGGTCACATGGACTCAGCATTCAGACCTAGATGTGTCTGAAAAACGATGTTTGTTCCACGTTTTAAGGGCACCATGTCCCAAAGAGTAGGGCTGAAGTCCAGCTTTGAGTGTTGTATTTTCTAAGGGACAGAAAGATTGTGTGTAGAGCTTGTGGACGTTAAATGCAGAGTTCTTTATTGTCAGCTGTGACACTGTATGTTATATAGAATAATTTTGATGTATGCTCTGAGCTCTCTAAAAACTGCAATGATGTCTTGGTAGATTAAGTGCTGAGTAACTTATCGAAGCTGGTAAATGAAGCCATTTCCCCTTTCTTCCTTCATCGTGGATATCTGATGTAATTAACCACCCTGACTCTTCTCTTGGGTTCCAGGTGCGTCGGGGTGACTGTCTGGTTTCACCAAGATGACGCTCCATGCCACCCGGGCGGCTGCACTCCTCACTTGGGTGAGTGGTCTTCCTCTGCTTTTGTGAGCCACACTTCTCCAGGAAGCTTGGGAGAGGTGAGAGAGGAGTTCTCTAGGAGTCAGAGCTATGTAGAGTCTTCTCCTCTCCAGATAAAGAAAACACAGTTTTCTTTTGCCTTTCCCTGTAGCTTTTTTTAAATTGGGGTATAATTGATTTACAATGTTGTGTTACTTTCAGGCGTACAGCAAAGTGAATCTGTTACACATATATCCACTCTTTTTAAGATTTTTTCCCCCATATAGTCCATTACAGAATATTGAGTAGAGCTCCCTATGTTGTACAGTAGGTCCTTATTAATCATCTATTTTATGTGTAGCAGTGTGTATTCGTCAGTCCTAATCTTCGAGTTTATTCCTTACCCCCTTGTAACCATAAGTTTATTTTCTATCTCTGTAGCTCTATTTTGGTTTTGTAGATAAGTTCATTTGTGGCCTCTTTTTAGGTTCCACATATAAATGGTATCATGTGGTACCTGTCTTTCACTGCCTGACTTACTTCATTTAGTATGAGAACCTCTAGGTTCATCCTTGTTGCTGCGGATGGCATTATTTTGTTCTTTTTATGGCTGAGTTCCCCTCAGTTTTTAAAAATTTATTTATTTATCTGTTGGCTGTGCTGGGCCTTCATTGCTTCAAGGGCTTTTTCTCTAGTTGCGACGAGAGGCGGCTACTCTGCAGTTGTGGTGCGTGGGCTTCTCATTGTGGTGGCTTCTCTTGTTGCAGTGTGTGGGCTCAGTAGTTGTGGCGCATGGGCTTAGTTACTCCGAGACATGTGGGATCTTCTGGGACCGGGTATCAAACCCATGTCTCCTGCATTGGCAGGTGGATTCTTTACCACTGAGCCACTAGGGAAGCCCTCCCCTTGGTATTTAACTTTGATTATTTCTGATGACGTTGCTGCTGACAAGTGATCCATGCCTTCACTTGTATAGCTTAGAAAAGGCCTCTCTGAGGTATATATTCCCTTTCAGTGAAGGGAAGGGTGGCTGCAAAACAGCCCGGGAACCCATGTCTGCCCCCTCCATGTGCATGTTTCTTTCTTTTTTTTTTTTTCTTTCACGTTTCTGTAAAAGGATTGATGCTGGATTTCGTTGACGTGTAGGGACTTTGGTCTTGAAAGGCCTTTAATCTCAGGGCAAGGTTCTCCTTGCTTTCTTTACTGTGTTTCTGTCAGCTTCCATTGTCCTCCTAGTGCCTTGGTTACTTCACCAAAATTCTTCTGCTAGGTCTTTTCATATACTTCTGCCTAAGACAATGGCAAATGACAAAATAACGCTGAGCATTGGGAGCTTAAAGCTACAGAGAAACAGAAGCCGCACACAGTGTAATGATGACATGCGAGGATCTTAGAGGCAGACAGCCCAGCTTGGTTAGAATCGTTGCTCTGGCTTATCTGTGTGACCCAGGACAAGTTACTTAGCCTCTCAGCACCTCATTTTAAAAATGGAAATAATAATAATACCTCATGGAGTTATTATGAGAATATGAGATATGTCTGTAAAAAACACTTAAATATTAAAATATTGCCTGGGGGAATTCCCTGGCAGTCCAGTGGTTAAGACTCCATGCTTCTACTGCAGGGGCATGGATTTGATCTGTGGTTGGGGAACTAAGGTCCTGCATGCTGCACAGAGTGACCAATAAATAAATAAGTAAATAACACGTCACACAGAGTGACCAATAAATAAATAAATATGCTCCACAGAGTGGCTGATAAATAAATAAATAAAATGAGTAAGTACATACAGTACTGCCTGGGCATGCTATTTGGTAGAGGGTATTTTAGTAGTCACCCTAACTACTGATCAGAAAGACTAATTAAAGAGCCACCTTTAAGAAAAAATTACAGAATTAGGAAATGAATGTTTAATTTCCAAGTAAGGTGGATTTACTAAAACTGTCTTTATAATCACTGTCGATACTGTAGACAGGAAATAATGTGTTTAGTGTCCAAAACGTGTGTTCTTAATCTTCAGCTTCTGAAATAGATGCAAATTTTAGTTGTATAGTTTAAGATGGGTGTTTTATATTTATATTTTTTATTTACATTTCAGTGTTTTATGTGTGTATTAGAAGCATTATCTCTTTCTTCTCTTGCCCAGGAAAAGACTGGATGAGTAGTGTCTGTGTGCCTAGTTCAGTTGATTAAGTGGTCTTTAGGGGTCCTTCAGCTGCATTGTTTTAAGTTTATCAGTTTATTTATATCGGTTTTAGGCTTGGTTTTATAGTGACTACTACAGTTTACCGAGAAGACACAAAAAAGACTGGTTTTATTTAACAGCAGATACTTGTATGCTTTTTTTGAAAAATCAGAATGAACGTACATTAATATATTAAAATATAGTTAGATACAATTTTTCAATTGAAATACGTTAGGCAGCTAAAGTGGATTTTATAACACTGTAGCAACATGGAATGGTGCTTGTTAGTGAGAGGAGTGGCATCCACACAGACGCATGCGTGTGACAGTCACATTGGTGGTTTCTTTTTTAATGACCTAGGAAAAAGGAGAAAGAAATCAAAATGCTAGAAGTACAGGTATTAAAATACTAGAGTGAGTGGAATTTTTTGTTTTCCAAGTTTTCAGTAATTTATTTTCTAATGTAAAGATAAACCTGTATTTTATTTAAATTGAAGTACGGCTTGAAATTATTCTGTACCCAGCAATTATAGTGAATAAATTGTTGTAGGGCATATAAGGAACTTTAAGATTCAGCAACCGTAAATGACCCTGGTAGCCTCACAGGAAGTTCCTGGGTTCTTCAGTGAGCTTGGCCCTCTCTCACATTTTGTATCCTGACTAGAGATGAAGGAGCTTGTCTGCTTCCTCAGCTTTTAAATGATTTCCCATTTGAGAGCAAAATAATGCACAGGAAGGAAATATATTTTTATATCCATGAAAGAAACTGTTGCTGAGTTATTGCTTAATTGATATGAGATGAATCCTGATTCCTCAAGTTAAACTAGCTAACTGGTATGATTTTTTTCCAATCTTGTTAGTGAATGAGCATTCACAGCCCTTGAATGTATTTATGTAGGTTCAGATATTAAAAGAAGATAGGTTTTTGGATGCTTAAGTCATTGTAGTCTCTTCATTTTCAACAGATAGAAAGGGACTGTGGCTTGGAATATTCAGAATCTTTAAAAATGCACACGGGCCTTTTCTAATTAGATTAAGCACACACACACATGCACACACGCACGCACACACACCTGTGCCCCTAAAGGTGGTATAAATTATTATCTTTAAGAGTCCAATGAAAGGTTCTATTTTATATTCCACACTTAAATTTTTTTTTTACTTTCAATCCACTTTAATTTAGATTCATTTAGAAGTTCTCAATATAAAATTATTTAATGGAAATAAGTACTATCGTTTCTGTAACTGATGACTGGTTTTTTGTTTTTTTTTTTCATTCTCATTCTCATGATTCTCCAGTGCAGTCAGCTAATTTAACTAAGAAGTAGAAGTATTGCTGGATCTGTTTCATTATTTTAATTTTTATTAACCATAGCAGAGCCTTGCATTTAGTCCTCTTATTTGATAATGTGTTCTTTCATCCACAATTTCATTTGAACACACACTGGCCCCCTAAGGTAGGTAAGTTTGACAAGCGAGAAAATAGGCGCACAAAGAAACAAAATTGGTAACAAATGTTCCTGGCAAGTTAGTGGATGTAGCAGCTGGATTCAAAATCCTTGTCTGGGAGCCTCTTCTAGTGCCTGTTGAAGAGCACATTTGAGGGGGAGGGACAAATTAGGGGTATGGGATTAACTGCTACACTAAATAGATAAGCACCAAGGATATACTGCATAGCACAAGGAATTATTTGCAGTGTTTTGTAATAACCTATCATGGAGGATAATCTGCAAAAATACTGAATCACTGTGAAACAATTTTGTCAATCAGCTACTTCAATTAAAAAAATAAAGAGTACATTTAATAGAATGTACTCATTTGCGCATAACTGCTACTCTGAAGTTTTTAAAAATACCTTGTAAAGCAGGATATGTCTCCCTTCTCCTTCAGTCTTGCATATGTGATTGACTGACTTAGCAAACTCTTCCTTCCTAATAAGGAATCGCAAAGGTAAACTTTAGCCCAGACTTCTGCACTTGGTACCAGTGGAATTTATGAGGTTTTCCTGTAGAAGTCAACCATGCGTGCTTGTTGAATACCCTGTGTACCTGGTTCATCTGTGTGTGACTGCTGGTGAACTTTCTAGCGGCAAAGACTGAGTTAGATGAATGCCTGCCTGAAGGCCAGGAATGGGAAAGGTGATGGAATCTGAATTGACACGTTTTTCTTTGGGGTTTGTAGCTCTGCATTTCCTTCCTCCGTCCTTTTTTCTTTGTTATCGTGTGTTCCCATCGTTTCTCCCTGCCTCAGCCAAAGTTTCATGTCTGGAAAGAATTTAAAAATGCATCTATTATGAGATTTTATATCTGTGTGGGAGTATATAAAATATACCTGATATTTAATATCAACTTTAAGTGGATACAAAATTCAGATTTCAAGAGCTATAAAATCAAGAGATACAAAGGGCTGTAAATATAACATCTGAGCTGTAAACATTCAAGAAATACAAAGGGCTATATAAAAAAAGCCTTTCTTTTTCCTACCCCTCACTCCCAGCCTCAGGTTCCTCTCTTGGGGTACAAGTTTCTTTCATTCTTTCTAGAACCATTTTATGCCCAATTACATTTAAAATACACCCGAGTGCTGGAACATTCTAGGAGAACTTAAGCTCTTATTCAAAGGATAAGAAGCCAAAGGAAGGACTCTGAGAGCAGTTTTCAGGTGGCCTTTAGTGGATGAGTTGGTGCAGCAACATTCCTTTGCTGAAATTAAAAGTCCTAGAATCGCCTGTTCCTGCATTCCTTTAGCTGCAACTATAGGCACTCAGAAGGGGCACTAGCAGGAAAGAGCCTGCCTGCCAATGCAGTGAGACATAAGAGATGCGGGTTCGATCCCTGGGTTGGGAAGATCTCCTGGAGAAGGGAATAGCAACCCACTCCGGTATTCTTGCCTGGAGAATTCCATAGACAGAGGAGCCTTGCGGGGTACAGTCCAGGGGGGCGCAGAGAGTTGGGTACGACTGCAGCAACTTAGGACGCACACAGGCACTCAGAACAAGCAGAGTTGCCAACACCTGGGGAAAGGAGCAAACCCCAGGGCCTTTTTGCACTAGACGGTTTCACCAAGTGCTTCCCTTTGCCTCGCAGGTGAACAGTCTGCGCCTGGCTGACCCGGTGGAGGCTGTGCTGCAGCTGCAGGACTGCGGCGTCTTCATCAGGATCATTGACGGCATGTAAGTCTGCACTGCCTTCCCTGCAGCCTCTAGTGCAGCTGTAGGCTGCGGTGGGAACTGCATCTGTTTCCTTTCCTGGCTGGCCAGAGAGCGCCACCGGATTGGAACGTCTTCCAGTCACTGTGTGTCTCTACGAGAGAGGTTTCACTCTGGTCCCGTCTTGAGGCTTCCTCTCTCTTTCGTAGGAGAGCTGCCACGTCTCTGTTCTCTGGGAGCCTGCCCTGGCATTCCCTGTCCTCTTGTCTCAACAAGAGTCTTCTACAGCCCTCCTTATCTCACAAGATCATCCTTACCTCACAAACCCTCTTTGCAACCTTTGGGGCCAGAAAGAAGAAAGGGGAAGCTCATAAACTTGAGAGAAAGAAGCAGGACCTAAAAATCTTTTAACGTGTTAGCACTGCACAGATTTATGCCTTTCTAACCCATTAGCGCATTTCTGGGGTTTTCACCTACCTCATTTAACTTATTCTCTGAGGTCAGTTAGCATTTGGTAAGCTGCTTGTCATGTAGCCAGGATCTCAGTTTAGGCCTCTTCGTTTTAGATCTGTGTCTTTAGCACATTTCCTTTGAACTTCACAATTATCTGCGAAATGAGTGGAGTGGGCCCTCCTTCTCTTGCCTCACCTTTCTGGAACCCAGCAAAGATGGGTCAAGCCATAACCTATATTTATCTTTTTAAAGCTCATATGGTTCATCTTGTTCCCTGTACCCTCAACTTTAAGGAATTATGAAGGGCAGACTGACTGACCTTTTACTTCTTTGTGCTATGGGCAAAAGTACAGGCAAACCATGATGTAAGGAATTGGGGGGACAGTGGAGAGGACCGACTTTCCCAGTTTAAAGGAAAGCACAATAGATGCTGAGTCCCCCAGACCAAGATCTGAAGTGTTGAGGCGTCCTATGTGGCTCAGTGATAATCTGCAATGCAGGAAACACAGGTTCGATCCCTGGGCCAAGAACATCTCCTGGAGGAAGAAATGGCAACCCACTCCAGTATTCTTGCCTGGGAAATGCCATGGAGACAGGAGCCTGGCGGGCTATAGTCCGTGGGATCGCAAGAGTCAGACACGACTGAGCGACTGAGCACGCACACACCTGTATGCGTTGTATCCACACACAGAATGGGGGAACTGGAATTCAGCATCTCTGTGAAGCAGGTTGGCTGCATTTATAGGCAGCAGCTCATTGACAGGGAAACAAGGTAGAACTGAACTTGTCAAAGGCAGGGTCTGGGTCTAATTCATCTTCAGGTCCTCTACACCTAACTTAGGACTGCAGTGATTAGTTTTAATTAATGTTTGTTAGGTGAAAATGAGTGAATGAACATATAGTTGATATTCTAGTGGGGCTGAGTGCCCCCACGACAGATGTGTTTGCTAGAGTGGGTTTTTTTGGTTTTTTAATCTTTTGAGATTTATATTGATAATGAGATGTCTAATATGATTTCTTAAAGGTCCCTTTGGCTCTGACTGGCCCACTTGCCTTAGTGAAGGAAGCCACTGTATTTCTTATTTTGGTACAGACACTGCCATTTTCTTTTCTTTTGGTTGCACCGCATGGATTGTGGGATCTTAGTGTCCTGATCAGGGATAGAATCTGGGCCCTGGTAGTGAAAGTGCTGAGCCCTGATCACTGGACTGCCAGGGAATTCCTGGACACCATTTTTTTTCCCGGTTACCCAGACACAGGACATTTCAGCATCATTTTGAATTCTCCCCTTACCTGGGCACTGATTTCTAATGTCACCATCTTCTCAGTTTGTCCTTTCAGGAGATTTCTCACATCCCTTCCTCTGCCTCTGGATACCAGACTCTCATGACTTCATTCTTCTCTAACCTATTCTTAGTCCTGGGTATCCCTGTAGTGTGATCTCAAGACCTTCCTCCATCCTGCTTTCAAAACTGTGTGCTCAACAGCTCATGGATCTCAGCAACTCTTCATTGCCAAGAGGTTGAAATCTAAAAACTTCAGTTTGGGTATTCAGAGCTTTCATCAGGGGCCCATTTCTTCCCTCCAGTCTTGTGTCTTGCTTATTTCTACCTGTACACCCCACTCTGTTTTGTTTTTTTTTTTTTTTGATCTTGTAGACTTTCCTAAATTCTGACCTTTGTTAATTGCATCATCATGGTACTTCGTAACTTGTTCTTCCCCTTGTTGCCTATAAACTGGTAATTAGATCTAAATTTAATTAGCTTAAGATTTTTTTTCAAGGATACTTCATAGATGGAGTTGTGCACCACCTGTAAGTCAGCATTTTGTAACTCATAATGTAACTAGTAACCATTTTGCAAACCCTAATGAAAGCAGTAGATCTAGGCAACTAACATCAATGGCCAGTAAAACCATTAGGCTGGCAGTAACTAACCTACAATTTAATTTTAACATCACCAAAGGAGAGACAGCCAGGTATGACTTGTAACAGATACTAGTGTGCAGCATGGATGGATCAAGCTTTTGCTTTTGAGGAGATAAATTTCCTTGCCTGATGACAAAAGCAGTAGATGTGTCCAGGGGTACGGATGTATATCCTTGGTTTAGCCACTGTAAGTTTATAACCCAGTGGGAAATTTGCATAAGGCAGGTCAAAATTTCAAGATGCCCATTTTCCAAGTTATTTTCTAAGGTGCTGCCTGAGCTTTAGATTAGAAGAGACAGGTGGGGAGAAGAGTAGCAGTGGGGAGAGAGTGAGTGTGTGTGTTGGATGGAAGTGCTACTGAAATCCCAGGTTAACCCTGATCACAGATACTGGGCAATGCTGACCAACTTTCTATGGGAAAACGTTATTGGTGAATGTGTTCTGGCTGATTCGTTTGTGATGCTCCTACTGTTGCTAACAGAAATCAGACAGCTGGTTATCAGGGAAAGACAGCGGAGGAGGGCTAGGTTGGCAGCGGATAGAATCTGTGGGAATTGAACAAATGCTTGTTCCTTGGCCACTTGGCTTTCTCTCTCAGAAAATTCATTAGAGTCAATGCGTCTGACAAGTTTCTCCATTTTTCTGTGTGTGAATTCAGTTCAGTTCAGTCGCTCAGTCGTGTCCGACTCTTTGTAACCCCATGAATTGCAGCACGCCAGGCCTCCCTGTCCATCACCAACTCCCGGAGTTCACTGAGATTCACGTCCATCGAGTCAGTGATGCCATCCAGCCATCTCATCCTCTGTCGTCCCCTTTTCCTCCTGCCCTCAATCCCTCCCAGCATCAGAGTCTTCCAATGAGTTAACTCTTCGCATGAGGTGGCCAAAGTACTGTAGTTTCAGCTTTAGCATCATTCCTTCCAAAGAAATCCCAGGGCTGATCTCCTTCAGAATGGACTGTGTGTGAATAGCCTGAACGAAATAGGCTATCCCATCTCTTTGATATCTGCAAATCAAAGTTCAGTGGAGGCATTTTCCCAGAAAACTTAAAGCCCTGATATTTGCCTTACTGATGTTGATCTCTGCTCATCCCAGTTAAAAGCATTCCTCATCGGTCAGTCAGCCCATATGTACTCAGCACCTGCTGTATTCCTACCTTTCAGCTCACACAGAGTGGTCACTTATAAATGATGTGCATGGGTCTGTGAGTGTTGTAGGAATGCCTGAGAAGGAGGGGGAGACATGACTAGCAGTGGTTCTGTTTGGCTTCCTGCCAGAGATGAGACTTGAATGCAGTCTTCTTAAAGGATGGGCTGTGTTTCCCCAGGACCAGCGTTCTCCAAAGCATGTTCCTTGCAACTGTGCTATATCAGGGGCTCAGTGGTAAAAAAAATGGGTTTTGTGGTCAGATATGTTTAGGAAATAATGCGTATTATGCCTTCTTCTTTAGAAAATGTTCAGTTGGGTTTAACCCAGTATTTCTCAAACATTTAACCGAAGTACCATGTTTATTTTTTTTATCAAATGGAATACACTTAGGTAAATTACTACTCTGTGATGAGGCAAAGAAAGAGTCACAACATTCCACAATGTGGGTGGGTAGGGAGGATGGCTCTTTTGGGAGTCTGAGGAGATTAGCATCTCTGAAGGAATTTGTAGGTGTCCCTAATCACAGACCAGCTACCCAGAGTGCTGCTTGTGGGGCTTCCGTTGGAAGAAGCCTTTGTAATCACTCTGGAGCTGGACAGAGTAACTCCCAGTCTTGGCTGGGATGCTTCTGTGCTTTGCAGGGGGATTCTCAAGTCTGCCCTGCCCTCTGGAAAGTTGATTGAAACCTGGAGATGTGGGATCTGAATAACAGGAGGCCTTTTAATCAGTATCTTCATCTGTAGCCTCGATTGAAAAGTCAGCTTTCTAACTTCTAAATGAGGGTAGTCACTTCTGAAAATGAAACTGCATTTAGCCAAAAGGGCTGGGGCCAGGCCTGTATGAGAGCGCCCCCTGCTGCTCCCTGCCGTCCTTGCTCTTCACACTTCGCTCGCCTTTCCACTTAAACCAGCGTCGCGAAGGTCACAGATCAAGAGTGATCGTCCCTTGGCCTGGCCCCTCAGAGGCCACCTCAGCCTTCAGCCTCGTGAGTGTTGAACTTTGCCGGGCCACTTGAGAGCCTTGTTCCCATCTGCTCTGTCAGTTCTTGGATCTGATTTCCTGTTTCCATAGTCCTCTCACTCTAGCCGCACACATAGTGCGCCCGCACTTGTCCTCTTGTCACGTGTTCCTAGGCGTCCTGACCTTTTACACTGAGTCCTTCCGGACTATTGACCCCAACTTCCCCTCCATCTGTGCTCCTCCATCACTTCTCGGCCTGCTTCCCACAGAGCTTTTCCATATTCACAAATGGGGTGGCAGAGTGCCGTCTTTTCCAGGAGGGCCTCAGGCCTCAAGTCCCCACTTCTCAGCCACCACACAGTTCCTTCTGGGTAAATGGTGTCTTCTCCCCTGCTTCCAGCGCCTGGCCTGGCTCTCCATCAGATCCAACAGAGACCCAGCCTGAAGGGATGGGAAGGTGGTAGGTGATGCAGTAGCCAGGAGGGAAGGCTGGCCAAGTACTCTGGTTCTAACACTTGTTCTTTTTCTAGCCTTGGCACTGATGAGGGGCAGCAAATCCTGCAGCGGCCGGTGCCGGAGAGACTGGAGTTTGTGTGCAGTTTTCTGCAGAGTAAGCACCTTTCTTCCTGGCTGGGAAGGAGCTGCTTCCTGGGGCTCGGGCAGCCAGAAGAACCAGGTCTCAGGTGTCGGGAGGGGCAGAGGCTTGAGGCCGCCCACTGTGTGCCACCGAGATGAGTATGGCCAGGGTGGCTTCTCTGAGTCTGGCCTGCACCAGTTGGGGGAGAGTATCACTACAGTCCCAGAGTATGAGTCTGGGATCCAGGTAGAGCAGGGGGTTGATTCTGGGGACTCATTACCTTGGGTTCCCATTCCTTCCACTGCAAGGAGACAGAAAGATCCATGTTACCTTCTTCCCCTTGCTGGGAGAACAGTTTGCCATGGTAACCCTAAATTAATTGCGTAAGTGATAGGTATAGGGGCACAGGCAGGGCAAGAGTGAGAGCTTGCCCTTCTGTTCTACTGTTTGTGTGACCTTTCTAGACGTGGGTTCCCTGTCTATAAAATGAAGATGATTAATAATTGCTCTTAAGATTGACGTGCAGAGTAAATAAAGATACATGCAAAGCTTCTAGTGGGCTTCCCAGGTGGTGCTAGCAGTAAAGAAACTCCCTGCCAATGCAGTGAGACATAAGAGATGCAGGTTTGATCCCTGCATTGGGAAGATCCCCTGGAGGAATGCATAGCAACCACTCCAGTATTCTCGCCTGCAGAATCCCATGTACAGAAGAACCTGCGGGCTACAGTCCACAGGGTCAGAAAGAGTCAGGTGCACCTGAACAGCTGAGCACACGGGCAGTCAGAGCTTCCAGCGCAGTGCTTGTCAGCCCCTCCCCCATAAGGCTGTGGACACAGTTCTCACCTTTGATCCAGACGCTCTCTGCCATCCCCAACTCAAGAGGCTTATCAGAAAGGTGATGATGGATTAAGATAAAGCAGGGTATTAGTAATTGAGCCCAGCCCCCCTGGCAGCATAAGAAGCAGGTATCCCCCCCAACCCTGGTCTGACTCAGCTGCAGGCAGGCTTCCTCTGCACCCTCAGTTGGAAGGAGACTCTACAGTGACCTAGAATCTGGGCTCCTTCCTCTGTGGTGCTGAGGGGGAGTTCGTGTGTGGGTGGGTGAGTGCTATGTCAGGCCCCAAATCTGCTGTGAATTCCCAGCCTGTTTTCTCCTTGAACTGTCCCTGTAGTCCTTGGACTAGCCCAGGATAGAATTAACTTCAGGTGGAAATGTGCGTGTCGTCTCCTGGCCCCACCAGCCGTTCTGTTCCTCTGACTGCGAGGTGTTCTGATTATCTCAGGGATGGTTCTAGGAAATTCACCTTGTTTTCTATATTATTGTCATTACAGAAAACCGAAAACATCCCTCTTCTGCAGAATGCTTGGTGTCAGTGCAGAAGGTGATGGAGGGCTCAGAGCTGGAGCTAGCGAAGGTACCTGTGGAAAACGAACCTGATGGGGGTGAGAGGGTGGCACCAGAGGGGCCTGCGGGGGGGCCTTCTCTCAACCCACAAGTGGTGGGGGCTTAATTTCTGAGCCTTGTGGAGGTTGGTGGTAGGTCTAGGCAGCCACCTAGCTGAGGCTTGATTCAGTCAAGGATTTTAGCCCATCCTAATGACCAAGAGGTTTACTGGACCATTACTGTGGCCTCTGTGGACAGCTGTCAAGAGTCAGGCCTTAGCCGGCTATTGTCATATTTTTCTTTTTAGCTCAATCCAGTTCACTCCCCTTCTGTTTCTGGGTGCTGTCGTATGAAGGATGCCTTAGGTGTCATACCCTGGGTTCCATGAGTGCAGGGATTCTGGCTCCTGGCTTTTTGCACAGTGAGCACTGAATCCTCGATCAAGAGGGATGGGGTGGGGAGAGAGGTGGGAGGGGGTTCAGGACGGGTGACACAGGTACACCTGTGGCTGATTCATGTCAACGTATGGCAAAAACCACCACAGTATTGTAATTAGCCCCCAATTAAATAAATAATTTTTTTAAAAAGAAGAAAAGTGTTTCCTGATACAGTTAAGGGCAGTGGCCTGAGGCTGCTGAATTCTGGGAGAGCTCGGAGTCCCCAGAACAGGGCAGGGGTTGGGGCCTGAGCAGAGAGGCAGCCCTGCTCAGCAGCCCCTCCTGCTTGCTCCTAGGTGGCCATGCTGCTGCTGTACCACTCCTCCATGAGCTCCAGGAGTCTCAGGGACTGGGAGCAGTTTGAATACAAGATTCAGGTGAGCCCTGCGCGTCCATCCCACCGAGCAGGCTTGCTTGCTCATGTTTCACCCCGTGCCAGTTGTTTTTCTCTAAACAACATGCATTGTTCTTTTTAAACATTATGTTATAGTAGTAACAGCCATTCAGTATAGAAAGTCTGGAAAATACCGAGAAGCACAAAGAAGGAAATAACAGTTGCTGGTAATGGCATTCTCAGCAGTAACTGCGGACTTTTAAAGAATATACGTCCAGGCCCTTTTCACGTACATGTGTTTAACTGTACCTGTACGTGAACTATGTTTGGATAATACATAGAAACTATTTTTCCTTCTTGTGTGTGCTTCTGAATGTTTAAGTGGGTGTTTTACACAGACTGTCACTCCATTTCACCCTCCTTTCCTCTAGTAGGACGGATCAGTGAGGGCGTCTTTATCTATCGTGACAATCTAGCTCAGAGCGGTTGCCCCTCTTCCCTCCTCTGCATGGTCCCTAAGTGAAGGGGAGTTGGTGCATCTGCTTCATTAGAGAAGGAACTACCTGCCGTGCAGTCCTGATGTTGTCCTTGCTTCCTGCGTGAGCAGCTGTGCTTTGTTTAGAGCAGCAGCAGCTGGGATGCCAGCGGGCCATGTCAGGGACTGGCAGGGCGGTGTCCGGAGAGCTGCGGCCTTGCACGTAGTGGTGGAAGTGTTGAGTTCACCCCCTTTCGTACTCACTTAGCTCGTGGCTTGTCACAGGTCGGGGTTGTAATGCTGTGGGCGGAACAAGTGGCTCCTTCCTTCCTTTAACGTTTTCTCTGCTTTAAGCTGATCATAGACCAGGTAGAAAGAAATTCTAAAGAAATAAGGAAAATGGCCAGAGAAGTCAGATCAACTCTGTAGCTTTGGAATTCAGACAGCGAAGGCAAGATTTTACAGCTGAGCTGGTGGTTAAGCCCTGCATGAGCCCCAAAGGTGTTTTCACTCAGACAGAGAACAGCAGTAAGGGCCAGCTGGGAGGGGCCAACAGAGTTCTGTGTAAAAGCTTTCTGACTGGGTTGCTTTGCTTACCTATTCTCATCTCATGGTCAGGAGTGAAGTCAGGTTGGACTTCTGTCTGATCCTGGGTGCATCTTTGGGGGAAATGAGGGGCTGGGGACGAGTAGAGTGGAATGTCTTTGGTGGGACATTCCGGACTGGACCATGGGGCTCTGAGGGCAGGGATGGGTTCCAGCAGACTCTTAGGGCACCTCCAGGATGGTGCCCTCCATCCCTGCAGGCCTCCCGAACACCTCAGTGATGCTCTTTCTCTGTCTGTGGCCCAGGCTGAGTTAGCCGTCATTCTCAAATTCGTGCTGGACCATGAGGATGGGCTAAACCTAAATGAAGACTTGGAGAGCTTCTTGCAGAAAGGTAAGTAGGGGCCATTCCTGACGATCCCGTCTTTTCTGAGCTGGGGACTGCTAGGATCCTGAGTTGTCGGGAAGTTCTGGGGGTTTGTCCCCACACAGGGCGCTGAGTAGGTGCTTAGGAAACGTGTGGAACATGGAGTGACATGACTTCTGGCCATGTTGCCTTCATCCCAGTTTCCACAGAGCTCCTCCTTGTGCCTGGCAGCAGCTCAGCAGGACATTTGTAAGTGATCATGTCTGCTGTCAGTTCTCCTGGTTTACCCCACTACCCACATGTACATCTTGTTTTGTTTTTTATTGTTTAAACAGTCATTACTCTTGACTTACAAGCTGGAAGTACACAGTTTTAGAAGACTGTTATTCCTTACATATTGTTCGTGTTCTAGGTGGGAAGGCAGATACATAAACCAGAATATATGATGAGAAAAAAGTGCTAGAACAGGGAGGTATTGAATCTACCAGGCATCTTGCTGGAAGTACAGTCAAGAGTGAGAGTGCTGCCTGTTGGGAAGAGCCATCTAACGACGACAGGTGTCTGGTGGCAGGTCTCGGCACATTCACCCAGCCCCTGGATTTGGTATTCCTTGTGTTCAGGTTCCCCGTGAGCAACTTCAGGTGGAGATGTTGTAGATGTGGGTGTAGAATGCAGGAGAGGGCTCTGGGCCAGGCTGTGGGCTTGCACGTTGGTATATGGATGGCCACTGAGGCCTTGGGCACTGTGGGCAGAGCATGCAGGCCCCATCAGAACTCTGGGGCTTGGTGGGCAGGTGGGTGGGAGAGGAAGGAGCGGGTGCGGGAGAGGGAGCCCGGGTGTTAGAGGCAGGAGGGCCTTGTGAAGGTCGCCATGAGAGCCAAGAAAAGAGGAGATTTTGAGAAAGAAGTCATGCTGGCAGTGCACGATTTCAGAATGAGGGTTTCAGTGAGGAGGCTGCTGGCTCTGACTTGAGAGGCCACTGGGACTGAGAGGAGTCTGCTCAGGGTTGGCTTGAGGGGAAAAGCGTGAGCACTTGGTCCGGTCTCTTGAGTACAGAGTCTGGGCAGGGAAGCCCTGTACATTGGCTTAGGGCACTGACTGCTGGATAACCCAGACCCCAGGCTTCAAGCTCTGCCCAGCCTTCTTCTGCAGCTGACATATAAGTGTCTGGATTCATCCCCACTAAGGCAAGTTCTCAAATAGCATAAAGATGCAAATCTGTCCACCTCTTACTGACCTCTCTGTGGCTTGTCTGCTCCTTCCACTCCAGCTCCTGTCCCTTCCCCTCGTTCCAGCACCATCTCTGAAGAGCTCTCTCCACCCAGCCACCAGGCCAAGAGGGAGGTTCACTTCCTAGAGCTACAGAAAGTTGCCTCTTCCAGCGGGAACAAGTATGTGCTGTGCCTCTTCTCCCAGGATGGGAGGCCCTCGACACCCAGCGCTCGGATCCCTGCCTCCAAGGGGCCAAACTGTTGACCAGCCCCTGAGTCATCAGAGAGCTTGGAGTATCTTACAGACCTGTGACGTCCTCCCCTATGTCAGGATCAGTGGGGGACTTGGTTGGGATCTGTCCTGGGCAAAAGGCCTGTCAAAGACTGGTCCTTGTTTATGGGATTTCTTGCTTTCTTGAAGACTAGGCTAAATTCCCTTAGTGCAGTTCTGTAAAGGCAAAGAGAATGCCCTCCTTTTGCAGCTGTGGGGGGTGGGGAGGCATAGAGAAATTAAGACTTGAAGAAAGAAGAGGAGCTTTCTCTAGGTCACGTCATAAAGCACGAGGTAGCACTGCAGGCAGAACCCAGGTATTTGGGCCTCGCCCCCGTGCGCATACCCACAGAGCCCCCTGACCCCCACCCGCAGCTTTGGTTGCTTCCACCCTCAAGTCTTGGGCTCTGACCATGGCATCTGGGCCATCTCCTTCCGCAGCTTCCTCTCAGGTTCTCCAGCCTCCCCCATGGGTGACATCTTGCAGACCCCACAGTTCCAGATGAGGCGGTTAAAGAAGCAGCTTGCAGATGAGAGAAACAATCGAGACGAGCTGGAGCTGGAGTTGGCTGAGAACCGCAAGCTCCTCACCGAGAAGGGTAGGTACCTGGCTCGCTGGCGGATGTGTGTGGACGGGCAGCATTCAGGATTTTCATCTGGGAAGGTGCTGGGCTTGTCTGAGGTGTGGCCCTTCTGCCTTCTGTGTTGTCTCCTCTGCTGGCCCGGGAGCCGAGCTCCTCCCTGGGCCCACTGGCTGACCCGTGGAAGCTGGTGCTATCCGTGCCCCCCTCCTTCTTTCCCCGGACCAGCTGCCCCCTCCCTCCTCCCTCCTCGCTCCTCCCCTCATCCTGGGTTGAGTCCTCTCCTCTCCTCCGGGGCAGATGCGCAGATAGCCATGATGCAGCAGCGCATTGACCGCCTCACTCAGCTCAACGAGAAGCAGGCGGCCAGTCCGCTGGAGCCCAGGGAGCTGGAGGAGCTGCGTGGCAAGAACGAGAGGTACGGTTCTCCTGCTGTCCTTCTGCGCCCGGCACAGCGGCCATGTGCTCTTTCCTCACTGGCCCCCTCTCTCGCAGCCTCACTGTGCGGCTGCATGAAACTCTGAAGCAGTGCCAGGACCTGAAGACAGAGAAGAGCCAGATGGATCGCAGAATTAACCAGCTTTCTGAGGAGAATGGGGACCTTTCCTTTAAGGTGAGAGTTGGGGTTTCTGGTCCACACCTGGAAGCCTGGTGCAGCTGAGTTGGTCTGTACAATTCCCCCAGAGGATTGAGGAGAGTGTCCTCATTCCTTAATTGGCTACTGCCAGGGACGGACTGGCTGGTGGCCGTAAATTTTGATTAGTAGTCCTGCGCTCAACAGGCAGACAGCAGTGGTTCTGGCAGTTTTGACCCTGTGTGACGGGGGTTCCCTCTTGTCTGTCTCAGCTGCGGGAGTTTGCCAGTCACCTGCAGCAGCTCCAGGGGGCCCTCAACGAACTGACAGAAGAGCACAGCAGGGCCACTCAGGAGTGGATGCAGAAGCAGGCGCATCTGGACAAGGAGCTCGGCACAGCCCTGCAGGACAAGGTAGCCCTCTGCTGTGGGAAGTCAGGGCCGCGGCCTTGACCACATGCCCAAAGCTGAATGTCGTTTACCTCTGTGGGACCTTTGGACTTCCCTGGTGGCTCAGATGGTAAAGCGTCTGCCTCCAGTGCAGGAGACCGGGTTCAGTCCCTGGGTCCGGAGAAGGAAATGGCAACCCACTCCAGTATTCTTGCCTGGAAAATCCCATGGATGGAGGAGCCTGGTAGGCTATAGTCCATGGGGTCACAAAGAGTCGAACATGACTGAGCGACTTCACTTTTCACTATGGGACCTTTGGGAATTATGCTAACTACTCTTCAAGGTTTAATAGTGTGCTGTAATGGGCTTCGGTTCAGTATACCTGTATATCCTGTCTCTGCTGTTTACAGGTGTGGCTCTTGGACAAGTTACTTCTTTCTAAGCGTCTTTTCCCTAAAATGGGAAAAAGAATTAGTAGCTACCTTATTGTCTGTTGTAGGATAATGCATATAGAGCACTGAACACACATTGTCTGGTACGAGGTGAAGTTGCTGAGATTATTGTTGCTATTAAGAACGCAGCTCTGCCACGTATTAGTAACCATGTAGCCCCCGGACAAGGCACTTAACTCGTCAGCTTTGGATTCTTACTCTGTAAAAACAGTAGGGATGGTAGTTGCTACCTCTGGATCTGTTGGGTGGATTAAGACAGGCCCTGGCCCATTGTAGTTGCGTAGTGAACAGTGGGGTGAAGGGGGGCAGGGGATCAGGGGTGCTGTGGCTACTGCTGCTGTTGGTGTTCAGACAGGGTATTTTAAGCTGCTGAGTGTTTGGATGCTCTGAGAGCCAAGACATGACCGAGGAAGGGTATACAGTGAGGAAATCTCAAGTAAACTCATCCTTGGAGAAGAAATGAGCAAGTCACCCAACTTAATTTAGCCCTGGGACTGGGGCTGGTAAGTCAGGTCTCCATTCGTTTCTGCCAGTTTGCTCCTAGGTCGGGGCCAGAGGAGATCTTGGTAACAAGGTAATGGGATAATAATATTGATGCTCACAAGGGCTTGTGTGGCAAGCTGGTGCCTCTTTGATTTCTGTTAACCTGGGGCTCTCATTTACTTCCAGAAATGCCTTGAAGAGAAGAACGAAATCCTTCAGGGAAAGCTTTCACAGCTGGAAGAACACTTGGCCCAGCTGCGGGAGAACCCACCCCAGGAGAAGGGTGAGGTGCTGGGTGACGTCTTGCAGGTAGGGACTCGGGCAGTGGTGACACCTGTGGGCTGGGGTGGCTGCTGACCCGTGCTCTCCATGTTCAGGTTCCTGGTGGTCCTCAATCCCTGGAGGGGCAGAGGGCACCGAGTCGTGCTGATCCCCGTTTGTCTCTTTATTTCACCAGCTGGAAACCCTCAAGCAAGAGGCAGCCACTCTCGCTGCAGACAACACCCAGCTTCAAGCCAGGGTGGCAGCATTGGAGACCGAGCGGGGCCAGCGGGAAGCCAAGCTGCTCGCCGAGCGGAGCCACTTCGAAGGAGAAAAGCAGCAGCTGGCCGGCCTGATTGCCGAGCTGCAGGGCTCCCTGTCCAACCTCAGCCAGGCCAAGGAGGAGCTGGAGCAGGCTTCTCAGGCTCAGGTGGCCCGGCTATCCACCCAGGTGGCCACATTGACCTCCGAGCTGGATACCCTCAACACTGCTGTGCAGCAGCGGGATGGGGAACTGGCCGGCCTGAAGCAGCAGGCCCAAACGGAGCAGGCACAGCTCACACAGACTCTCCGGCAGCAGGAAGAGGCTGCCCAGGGCCTCCGCCAGCAGGTGGAGCAGCTGAGCAGCAGCCTGGAGCGGAAGGAGAGGCAGCTGGAAGAGGCCGCCACGGAGAAGGAGGCCACCCGGCGAGACCAGGCCCAGCAACTGGCTGCTGCGGCCGAGGAGCGGGAGGCTGCTCTCCGGGAGAGAGACACAGCCCTCCAGCAGCTGGGGGCGGTGGAGAAGGAGAAGGCTGCCGAGTTGGACGTCCTGCAAGAGCAGCTGCGGGCCGCCCATGAAGCCCAGGATGGTGCCCAGTCCTCGCTGACACAGGCCCAGCAGGAGAAGGCGGAGCTGAGCCAGAAGGTGGAGGAACTCCATACCCATGTTGAGGCAGCCCGCCAGGAGCAGAGTGAGGTACAGGCCCAGGTGGCAGAGCTGAAGGCCCAGTTGAGGTCTGAGCAGCAGAAAACAACCGAGTGGGAAAGAGTGGCCCAGGAGAAGGCCCAGCTCCAGGAGCAGGTCCGGGCCCTGGAGGAGTCCCTTAAGGCCACCACAGGCAACCTGGAAAAGGAGAAGCGCAGGGCTGCAGACACCCTGGCAGAGCAGCAGCGGTGCATCTGCAGGTTGGAGGCGGAGACGCAGAGCCTGGTGGAGCAGCACGAGCAGGGACAGAAGGAGCTGGAAGAAGAGAGAGCTGGGCGCAAGGGGCTGGAGGCCCGGTTACAGCAGCTCGGGGAGGCCCATCAGGCCCAGACAGAAGCCCTGCGGCAGGAGCTGGCCGAGGCTGTAGCCTCCCAGCGCGAGGCCGAGAATGAGTGTGAGCAGCTGGCCAAGGAGGTGGCCACCTGGCGTGAGCGGTATGAGGACAGCCAGCAGGAGGAGGAGCAGTATGGCGCCATGTTCCAGGAACAGCTGATGACTCTGAAGGAGGAATGCGAGAAGGCCCGCCAGGAGCTGCAGGAGGCCAAGGAGAAGGTGGTGGGGATCGAGGCCCACAGTGAGCTCCAGATCAGCCGGCAGCAGGACGAGCTGGCTCAGCTCCACGCCAGCCTTGGCCAGGGCCCTACAGCAGGTCCAAGAGAAGGAGGGCAGGGCCCAGCAGCTCGCCACCGACCTTGCCACCCTGCAGGAGAAGATGGCGGCCACCAGCAAGGAGGTGGCCCGCCTGGAGGCCTTGGTGCGCAAGGCAGGTGGGCAGCCAGAGACGGCCTCCCCAGAGCTGTTCAAGGAGCCGCCCAGGGCAGGAGACAGAGAGTCGGAGTGGCTGGAAGAGCAGCAGGGACGCCCGTTCTGCAGCACGCAGGCCGCGCTGCAGGCTATGGAGCGTGAGGCTGAGCAGATGGGTAGCGAGCTGGAGAGGCTTCGGGCCGCGCTGATGGAGAGCCAGGGGCAGCAGCAGGAGGAGCGTGGGCAACAGGAGAGGGAGGTGGCGCGGCTGACCCAGGAGCGGGGCCGGGCCCAAGCTGACCTTGCCCTGGAGAAGGCCGCCAAGGCGGAGCTGGAGATGCGGCTGCAGAACGCACTCAATGAGCAGCGTGTGGAGTTTGCTGCCCTGCAGGAGGCACTGGCCCAGGCCCTGAGGGAAAAGGAGGGGATGGACCAGGAACTGGCCAAGCTTCATGGGCAGGAGGCAGCCCAAGGGGCAGTACTGAAGGAGCTTCAGCAAACTGTGGAGCGACTGAAAGAACAGCTGGCCAAGAAAGAGGAGGGGCGCCCGCAGTCTCTTGGGACAGCCAGCCGAGAAGACGCTTGTGGATTGCGAACCCAGTCCGAGGCTACTGAAAAGACTGAGCCAGAAGGCTCTGAACTGCAGGCCCTGCAGGCAGAGGTGAGCCGGCTGGAACAGCAGGCCCGTGAGCACCAGGAGAAGGCCTCCAGCCTGGAGCAAAGCCTTGAGTCTGAGCGCGCTGCCCACGCGGAGCAGGCCAGTACTCTGAAGACTCTGCAGGGCCAGTTAGAGCAGAAGGCCCAGGAGCTGGGGAGCAGTCAGGACGCCTTAGCCTCAACCCAGAGGGAGTTGGCCACCCTCCGTGCCAAGGCCCAGGAGCACAGCAAGGCCGAGGACGAGTGGAAGGCCCAGGTGGCCCGGGGTCAGCAGGAGGCCGAGAGGAAAAACAGCCTCATCAGCAGCTTGGAGGAGGAGGTGTCCATCCTGAACCGCCAGGTGCTGGAGAAGGAGGGCGAGAGCAAGGAGCTGAAGCGGCTGGTGGTCGCTGAGTCAGAGAAGAGTCAGAAGCTGGAAGAGCGGCTGCGCCTGCTCCAGGCGGAGACCGCCAGCAGCAGCGCCAGGGCTGCGGAACGCAGCTCCGCTCTGCGTGAGGAGGTCCAGACCCTCCGGGAGGAGGCTGAGAAGCAGCGGGTGGCTTCTGAGAGCCTGCGGCAGGAGCTGGCATCGCAGGCGGAGCGAGCAGAGGAGCTGGGCCAAGAGTTAAAGGCCTGGCAGGAGAAGTTCTTTCAGAAGGAGCAAGCCCTCTCGGCCCTGCAGCTGGAGCACACCAGCACACAGGCCCTGGCGAGCGAGCTGCTGCCCGTCAAGCACCTGTGCCAGCAGCTGCAGGCCGAGCAGGCTGCTGCCGAGAAGCGCCACCGGGAGGAGCTGGAGCAGAGCAAGCAGGCGGCTGGCGGGCTGCGAGCAGAGCTGCTGCGGGCCCAGCGCGAGCTCGGGGAGTTGCTGCCTCTGCGGCAGAAGGTGGCAGAGCAGGAGCGCATGGCCCAGCAGCTGCGAGCGGAGAAGGCCAGCTACGCGGAGCAACTGAGCATGCTGAAGAAGGCTCACGGCCTCTTGGCGGAGGAGAACCGCGGGCTGGGCGAGCGGGCCAGCCTCGGCCGGCAGTTTCTGGAAGTGGAGCTGGACCAGGCCCGCGAGAAGTACAGCCAGGAGCTGGCAGCTGTGCGCGCTGACGCTGAGACCCGTCTGGCTGAGATGCAGCGGGAAGTGCAGAGCACTGCCCGGGAGCTGGAGGTGATGACCGCCAAGTACGAGGGTGCCAAGGCCAAGGTCCTGGAGGAGAGGCAGCGTTTCCAGGAGGAGAGGCAGAAACTCACTGCCCAGGTGAGGCCCTGGCTCAGCCACACCCCCGAAGGGCAGACCTGAGAGGCAGAGACGTTGTCCCTCTACATTCCCTGGCCTCTGATCCCCATGTGATGCCAGAGTGTCGGTGGCAGGAGGAGAGGTGGCTGCTAGTACAGGTCGTCTGTGGCCCCTGCTGGCCTAAAGAAACTCTCAGTAGCCTCCCCTTCTCCGAAGGCTCTGTCTCTGGTGAGGCAGGCTGTGAGAGCCATCAGCCTTTTGAGGCGCTCTGTCATGAGGAAGCATACTTACAGTGGAGGCCCCAAGAGCCACCGGGGCCTCCAATGAGCCAAGATGGCATTTAAAGAGGCTGCTAGACGTCTAGTTCCTTGGGGGCAGATTAGAGCCTCGGTGAGGTCAGCCTGGGAGCAGGGCGGGTGCCTTTTGGACCCCCATCTCACGCTGTCTCCGTTGCTCCCCCATGTGCAGGTGGAGCAGCTAGAGTTATTTCAGAGAGAGCAGACTAAACAGGTAATGCCTGAGGTCCTCGATAAATGCTGGCTGCTTAAGCGGTGACTGGTCTCGGTGCATGACCCCGGCTGCAGCTTGCCTCCGTGGGCTCCTGTTGTGAACTGTTTGTGAAGGGGCAGGGTCATGCCGTGGAACCCAGGCCGTCCCGGAGTGCGGTGTGCTGGGCCCTTTCAGGCCTCGCCCCACCCATCCCAGGTCGGCCTCTCCACCCGTCTGTATTCTCATCGTCTGTCAGGGACGAGGGGTAGGGCAGGCTTCGTCTTTCCCGTACCAGGTCCAGAGACAGCCTGCCCTTGGGACTCCCAGACCTCCAAGTCCTGCTCCCAGTTTGGGTACTCATCTGTGGGGACTCGAAGTTTGGCCACAGGCCTGGTGTGGCATAGCTCCCTTCTTTCTTGCAGAAGCTAGAAAGGTGATGTGCCAGACGGCCCCCACAGATTAGCAGGGCCGTGAGCTCAGGACGCTTGCCCATCACCTTCTGGGGTTTTTAACCCCCAGCATAAGATAGAGATGTTTGGGAGCAAGAGGGCCAAGGTTGAGAGGAGGTGAGGTCTGACTGCCTCGCCCTCACCAGGGTTTCTATGCTGCCCTAGACATCAAAGCTATCAAACTGGCATTTAGTGGGCGCCCCCTTCCTCCACTCCCTTTCCTACCCCATCATCTGGGGCCTGCTGAGGAGGTGGGCCCTCCTCTCCTCACATCCCCTCCTCCAGGGAGCCTGAGATGATGGGGAAGATCAGACAGAAGAGCAAACAGTTAGCAATGGAGCTCCAGCCTTTTGCCTTTACTGATCGTGCTTGAGCTCCCAGAAAGCCCAGGGGAGCTAGGAGCGTCTGTGGCTGCCATGCGCCCTCTCATCCCCTTCCTCCCTGAGCCCTTCCTCTCTGTGGGGGTGGGGTGGGCGTGAAATACGTGTGCTGCCCTGCTCTCGTCTTCCAGCTGCCTGACCCAGTGCTAATCACAGCCACCTCACCACTAGCGCCAGCCCTGATGGCCTGTGGATGTCGGGGAGAGGTCCGAGCAGTTGGGCTTTTGCTCTGGCAGTTTCTTGCGGTAGGGGTTGGGGGGTGTAGTCATCGAGCGTGTCTGCTGGCGTTTTAGAATGGGTGCCCTGCTCCTGTCCCGCTGTGGGAAGGTTGGGGCTGGGAACGGCGGCAGTAAGTTGTGGTGGGGTGTCAGCTCCCGAGTGACCCTGCTGCCTATCTCTGAAGCAGGGCGTGGAGGCAAGCGTGGGCAGGTGGCTCTGACAGCACTTGCGTTGGGTCATGTCACTCAGGTCCTGCCCACCAGCCAGGGTGGCCCTGAGTTTCTTACAGGGACACTGGGGACTGGCCTGGGGAAACCCCATAATTTGTCTGGACCTTCAGCGGAAGGCCCCCTGAGTCTCTCTCCTCTTGCCTCCCTGCCTCAGGTGGAAGAACTGAGCAAGAAGCTAGCTGACCATGAGCAAGCCAGCAAGGCGCAGCAGCAGAAGCTGAAGGTGGGACAGCAGGGGATGGGCCTGCCCTCCATCGGCTCAGGGGAGCAGGGAGGGAAGCGCTAAGCCCCGGCTGGGGCACCCTGGGGCCTTGCAGCCTCAGGAGCCCTGCCTGTGCCTCTGCGATCTGAGTGACCAGAGTGGCTCGCAACCCGCAGACCTTCACTGTCTGCTGCAGTAGCCACTAGCCATGTGTGGTTATTTAAGTAAAAAAATCCAGTTTCTCAGTTGCGCTAGCCACGTTTCCACAGCTCAGCAGCCATGTGTGGCTAGTGGCTACCATACTGGACAGGGCAGATCAGAACATTTACAGCACTGCAGAGGCTTCAGTTGGGTTGTGCTGTTTAATCTCAGGGAATGAGCGTTAGTGACATTTAGTACTACAGTGCAACTGAATATTCTTAATGCTTTCCATGGTATCACCTTCTTTGGTTTAATGTTTGCTTTTTTGCAACTCCAGGCTTCACAGCTTTTAGTTAAGGGCAAAGGAACTTGGCCCCAGTGGCCCCAGGAGGGTCACAGGAGTTGGTGGGAGCTCAGAGCTGTTTGCCCAGCTCACTGCCCTGTGCTCTACACCGTGTCACAGTCATGCTGACACACAGGCGGAGTACACTCCTCTCAGGGGCCTTCCTGGTGCCGAGGGGTGAGGAGGGAAGGCTGGGTGGCCCTGGCCAGTGCCTGCTACAGACTTAGTACTTGCTGGCGCAGATTGCGGGTGGACAGAGAAGCCGCCAAGGACAGACAGATCCTGCGCCCAAGGAGTCTGTGGTCTGTCTGGGAGGCGGCGCCTGCAGCATAACTGAGCCCACACCCGCTTCGGAGTCAGGTGGGCAGAGGCGCAGATCTTACTCTGCTGCTCAGTCCCCGTGGCCAGTGTGCTTTCACGCTCTGCACTCAGTTTCTTCATCTGTGAAGCGGAGCTGAAGTTAGTTCCCAGAGTGGTTTTGAGGAGAAATGAGTTCTCGTGTCCTCAGCACACATGCCTGTGCCTAGACCCCTGATGTTCCTGGGGGTCAGTGCCTTTCCTCCCGGGAGACTGTGTCCTCATGGAGGGAGGGTGAGGTAGCATGTGCCTGGTGTCAGGGCAAAGGCAGGCTGCCAGAACTCTTCCAGAAAGGGCATTGTCTGGACAGGAAAAGCTCCTACAGCATCTGGACTCTGAGGGGGGTGTGGTGCTTAGGCTGGAGCTGGGAGGGGCCCAGAGGCCTGTTGTGTGTCCTCAGAGAACATGCAGGAATCTGTAAACACCGTGGAGCCCAGGAGGTTAGGGGTCGGTGGATTTGGGTGAGCCAAAGAGGCCAGCGGTCATCAGCTTCTCTCCTTGTTCAGGCCCAGGGCGGTGAGAGCCAGCAGGAGGTCCAGCGCCTCCAGGCCCAGCTGAGTGAGCTGCAGGCCCAGCTGAGCCAGAAGGAGCAGGCGGCTGAGCACTACAAGCTACAGGTGAGGAGCCCGGCCCCAGCCCCAGCCCCGGCGCCCCCCACTTCTCAGACCCCACCACCCACTCGCCCTTCCACCCACCCAGATGGAGAAGGCCAAGACTCATTATGATGCCAAGAAGCAGCAGAACCAAGAGCTGCAGGAGCAGCTGCGAGGCCTGGAGCAGCTGCAGACAGAGAACAAGGAGCTGAGGGCAGAAGTGGATCGGCTGGGCCGGGAGCTGCAGCAGGCTGGGCTGAAGACCAAGGAAGCCGAGCAGACCTGCCGCCACCTCACGGCCCAGGTGCGCAGCCTGGAGGCACAGGTGAGGCTCTGGCCGTGCCGGCACACTGGCCTCCAGTGCCCTCCTCTCTGCAGCCACCCTGCTGAGGCCTGCCTTCACTCTCTCTCCGCCCCCTTTCCCAGGTTGCCCATGCCGACCAGCAGCTTCGGGACCTGGGCAAGTTCCAGGTGGCGACTGATGCCTTGAAGAGCCGGGAGCCCCAGGCTAAGTCTCAGCTGGACTTGAGTATTGACAGCCTGGATCTGAGCTGCGAGGAGGGGACCCCTCTCTCTGTCACCAGGTCAGGGGGCACCCTTCCTCCTTGTCTGTTGTCCGCCCACTGTGATCAGGCAGCCTCCTGTGGGGAAAAGGCTGCTGAGGTGCCATTCCTGGGCACTGGGGCTATCAGAGAGGAAGATGGGAACCCTTTGCCCTCTGGAAGCTTGTTCTTAGAGGAGGAGTATGTATTAGAGGTATTAGGCTAGATGCTTGCATGTAGCATAGCGGGAATGAGAAGTAATGAGTGGTCAGAAGAGGCTTCATGGAGGCTGTCACTCCTGCTCTTGAGTCTTGAAAGAAACTATAGGTGTGTGTCCCATGGACAGAGAAGAGTGATAACAGCAAAGGAGGTCGAGAAGGAGCCTGGCTGGACAGTGAAGTGGGGAGGGTTGGGCCCAGGCCCCTGAGGGCAGGCTGGACCCCCCCCCAACTGAAGGAGGCTGGGGTTTAGACCTGATCCTGAAGGCACTGAGGGGCCTCAGAAGGGTTTGCAGTTGAGCACATGGTCAGTTTTGCATTCTTAGCCTACCTATCCTGATAGGGAAAACTGAGACTTTAATGAGATCAATAAATGTATTTTTATGTTAAACACTTTATATGTGCCAGAGATAGTGTTACATACACCTGAGAAATATGAATTCATTTATCCCATAACAACTCTGAGGTAGAGTCTATGATTATCTCCTTTCACAGAGGAAACTGGGGCAGCCTGGGGTCCCACAGTGGCAGGGCTAGGCTTGACCCCAGGCAGCCTGGCTTGAGTCCTAGCTTGTCACCACCGTGTGTCTCTCAGAGGCTGTTGTAGTCAAGGCGAGAGGGGACGAGGTAGACAGGAAAGGAGAGGAGTTGGGTGTGGTTAGGGGGCTCTTGGATTTGGCAGGAAAGGGAAGAGATGGAGGCTGGCTGGAGGTTGCTCCCCCCAGCTTCGTGTTGGCTATAATAGGAAACAGAGGAGGAACAGACAGTGGACTTAGTTTGGGACATGTTGTTGTGGAGTCCAGAGGGGCAGTCTGGGGCTGTGTCTGGGAGGGTCTGGGGAGCAGGGTCTGGGAGTTGCCTGTATTGAGGAGCTCAGGGCACCATGGGGTGAGTGGGCTCACCAACAACGGAGCAGATGGAAGGCAGGGTCCCAGTCAAGGACTCGTCTTGGTACCTCTGAAAAATCAGAGGGTGGGGTGCTTGACCTGGTGGTCTTGTTATAAATGTCACTGGAACGGGATGGACAAAATGTGGTCTAGCCCCAGGAATGGCACCTCAGCAGCCTTTTCCCCACAGCAAGTTGCCTCGCACCCAGCCAGACGGCACCAGCATCCCCGGAGAGCCAGCCTCCCCCATCTCCCAGCGTCTGCCCCCCAAAGTGGAGTCCCTGGAGAGCCTCTACTTCACGCCCATCCCTGCTCGGGGTCAGGCCCCCCTGGAGAGCAGCCTGGACTCCCTGGGGGACATCTCCCTGGACTCAAGCCGGAAAACCCGCTCCGCTCGTAGGCGCACCACGCAGATCATCAACATCACCATGACCAAGGTCAGGCTGCTGGGAATGGGGCTGTAGGACAGCACCGGTTGCTTCCTCTCCAGGGCCTTTCTCCATCAGGTCTCCAAAACCGCCTCCAGACACCCACAGACGAGAGCAGCAGAGCGGTGACTTGCTTTCGCCTCCCGTAGAAAGGGGCCAGGCTGGCCTCGGCTGCCTGTCCACTGACAGGCTGCCGTGCTCTCTGTGTACAGTAGCGACCCTGTGCAGGCTCAAGGGGACAATGCAGAGAAGCTGCCCAGCCCATGCCTCCCAGCACGCATGCTGGGTGACAGCTTTGTTGTGCTGCCCAGGGGGCTGCCTACCTGCCTGGGGCTCTGGTCCTTGTTTCCACATCCCAAGGAGGTTGGGGAAGAGAGGAGGGGAGCACTTCAGCTACCAAGAAACCAAGTTCTAAAAGATGGTCCCCTGGTGCGCTTGGTCCGAGGGACCTGTGGGACAAGCCTGATGTACTCAGGAGCCGCGGAGTCCAGCCCCAGCTCTGTACCCTGCTCTGTGACCCTCAGGCCAGTCCTTTCACGCCCGTGTACCTCACTTCTAAGACTGAGGCACTCGGCCCACCCTCCCTCAGAGCATTGTTAACAGACTCAACGAACAATGGGCAGGAGTCCTGACAGTCTCAGCACCTTGTGTGGGATTAAGAAGGCCCATTTCTTGCAGATGGGCAGCTGAGAACCCTGTGCAAAGCAGTGTGGACATGGGCAGCCATGGGATCTGAGGCGCTTCGGGAAAGGAAATGGGAGGCTTTTAAAAAAAATGTTGATGTATTTGGCTATGCTTGGTGGCGGGTCTTAGTTGTGGCATGTAGGATCTAATTCCCTAACCAGGGATCAAACCCCCCTGCATTGGGTTCAGTCTTAGCTGGTGGACCACCAGGGATGTCCCAGGACATCAGGGCCCAGCCCCACTGCAGCAGGTGCGTCTTCTCTTCCAGAAGCTGGACGTGGAGGATCCAGACAGTGCCAACGCCTCCTTCTACAGCACACAGTCAGCCCCCACTTCCCAGGCAGGCCTGAGGGCCGCCTCCTCCACCCAGTCTCTAGCCCGCCTGGGCTCTCCCGACGATGGCAACTCCACTCTATTCAGCCTGCCTGGCTACCGGCCCACCACTCGCAGCTCCGCTCGCCGTTCCCAGGCCGGGATGTCCAGTGGGGCCCCTCCAGGTAGGGGACTGTGGGGGCCTGACACCCAAACATGAAACTGGAGACAGATCCCGACACAGCCAAAGGACAAGCTGCGATCCAGCACCTCACCCCTCTCCTCCCTACCTGTTGTTCACCCAGGGGCTGTGCTAGGCAGTAAGGCTGATGTCATTCTCAGCCAAACGCTGCATGAGGGGCGGGGGATTCCCTGCACAGGAGTGCTCCAGGCCCCTTCTCAGGTGGGGAGGGGCTGCCAGGGGGGCCAGACTGCCAGGGATCTATCTTCAGATTCCTTTCTGAGGCTCTTGCCTTCAGGGAGTGCTCTGGGGTATGGATTCCTGGTCCTCCAATAGTTTCTTTTGGTGTCACAACCTCTGCATGGGACCCCAGGGAGGAGGCAGGGAGCCAGTCCCCAGGGAAGAGATGGTTGTGGGCCTCGTGCCCGTAGCTGCAGCATGGAGCAGAGCAGGACCCTGGGGTGCTGGAGTTCAAGGGCTAGGAGGGACGGAGTGGTGGTACCAAGGCCGGCGGGGTGCTGCCTCCACCCTCTCGTGCTGGCCTTGCAGCCCTGCTTGTTGCTGTCTCCCTGGCCCCGCACAGGCAGGAACAGCTTCTATGTGGGCACCTGCCAGGACGAGCCCGAACAGCTGGATGACTGGAACCGCATTGCAGAGCTGCAGCAGCGCAACCGAGTATGCCCACCGCACCTGAAGACCTGCTACCCCCTTGAGTCCAGGGTGAGCTCTTGGGTTCCCTGACAGGGACCCGCCCCTGCTGGCTTCCCTCTTCCTCCTGGACCTCCCTCCCGTTTCCTAGCCTGCCGAGGAGGGGGACCTGCTTCTGGTCAACTAGCAGGCAGAGAGGAACTCAGGAGGAGGTTCTGTGGAGGCCCGGAGTTGGCAGAGGTCTCTAGGGACGGCTCCGGTGGCTCTGGTGCATGGCATAGGCAAGAAGACAACAGGACGGGAGCCGTTTGCAATAGGAAGGCTCCAAATGCCTGGCCAGTGAGGAGTTCTAGGGCGGTCCTGCTCCATTTCCAAACAGCTCAGGTCTACCGACCACTTCTTTTACCCCACACAGCCCTCCCTGAGCCTGCCTGCCATCACAGATGAGGAGATAAAAACCGGCGACCCCCGGGAGACCCTGCGCCGAGCCAGCATGCAGCCAACCCAGATAGCTGAGGGCGCTGGCATTACCACACGGCAGCAGCGCAAGCGGGTTTCCTCAGAGACCCACCAGGGCCCCGGCACACCCGAGGTGGGTGACTTGGACTTTGGTCATCTCTAGTGGCTGCCATGTTTGCGAGTCTATTAGCAGGGAGTCTTCTGGTGCAGGAGGGAGGCAGGTGCTGGCTGGACACGGTCCACTTGCCTCGTGTGCTGTGGACCTAACCGTCCTCTTCCCCATAGTCAAAGAAGGCCACCACATGTTTCCCGCGCCCCATGACCCCCCGGGACCGACACGAAGGGCGCAGACACAGCAGTACCGAGGCCCAGAAGAAGGCAGTTCCAGCTGTTAAACAGGTTAGCCGGGGGTTGAAGGGAGAACCTGGAGGGGCCCAGCCCGCTGAGCCCTAGATCAACTGTGTGGCCAGTGGTGCCCCCAGTCTGACAGCCCTTCCCAACAGGCTGACCGCCGCCAGTCTATGGCCTTCAGCATCCTCAACACACCCAAGAAGCTTGGAAACAGCCTTCTGCGGAAGGCAGCCTCCAAGAAAGCCCCCTCCAAAGCCTCACCCAACCCCCGCAGTGGGACCCGCCGCTCTCCGCGCATCGCCACCACTGCAGCCAGCGCTGCCACTGCTGCTGCCAGCGCCGCTGCCACCACCCCCCGGGCAAAGGGCAAGGTGTGGGCACTGACCGGGAAGGGGGAGGGTTCGGCTCCTAGAAACCCAGTAAGGAGCATGGGTGACGACCCCCACTCAGCCACCCCAGGGCTCCGAGTAGGTCCCTGGAGGGCAAGGGCTGAGAGCAGGTGCTCCCCTCTGGTTAGCTGCTGCTCCTCGAGGAAAGCAGAGAATAAAACACTCAGAGCTGCTCAGGTGAAACCAGCCCCTGCAAACCTGCGGTAGATGCGTCCAGGGCTGCAGCAAGACCACCCTAGTCTGGGCGTGTGGGAGCGGGAGGGGGCACAGGCTGGCGCTGAGCAGCTCTCTCTCTCTTCCAGGCGAAGCACTGAAGAGCCAGTGCCAGTGAGTGGCCCCGCCCGTGTTCCTGATGCTGCCCTCGCCTGGCCCTTCTCCTTCTGTCCCTTTCAGTGCCTTCTCTCAGCTCCCAGGCCAACAGTGGCCCAAATCCTCGAGACAGTGACGCCTGCCCACACCCTGGCCGGGACCCGGACCATCCCCAGGTGAACGGTGTCCTCAAGAGTGGCCCAGAGCCTGGGCACTTCTCCCTGCCTTGCCTCCTGATGTTTTCCTAGAGTAAAGTCACTTCTCCATCATAACCAGATTTGAGGCTGGCTTTGTGTGGCTGGGTCCTTGGGCCTAGCCAGTCCTCCCAGCCTCTGGATCTAGAAGGGACCATTGGAGGAGCAGGCCCTGGCCCCTGCTGCTCCTGGCCGCTGGGCCTCGCGAGGGCCCTTGCTCTTGAAGTCCAGGACTGGGCACTGACCTAGTGGGAGCACCCCACCCCCAGGTGCATCCATCCACCCAAGGACCCAGTTGCCCACAGGATGCTCTTTTCCAGGAGAAGGGCCCTGCACCTCGGGGGGGTGGGGGGCAGCCCTCAGTGGCAGCTCCCATTGCCCACCCTCCTGGGTGGGATTTGGAGTGATGGGAAGGTTTTTAAGGGCCAGAGATGGATCTTTTCTAAATGTTATTACTTGTAAATAAAGTCTATTTTTTCTCCCTTGAATGCCGAGATGCCTTGGTCTGTGTCGGGGAAGCAGGGACACTCCAGACCACCTACCTTCTCTCAAACCCCTTCTCCTGGCCTCTCTGAGGCCACAGGATCTTCCACTGTTTCTGGCCTCTGCTCCTGAGGAGCGTTACGGGCCGGCATCTTGTGAGGGCCTGTGTCCCTGAATCTGGTTTTGCCTTCAGCTTCAGAGTGGCATTCTCTCTCACTCCATGCTCCCTCCTCGCACGAGCCGCGTTCTGCGCTGGAACGACGGCCTAAAGGATAAGTGACTGGACACACGTCAGATGCTGCCGTTGAAGATGGTTTATGAATGCCCCCCCATGGGCCTTGCTGGGGTGACAGAGATACAGCAGCGGGTCAGAAACAGCCTCTGCCCGCATCCCAGGAGCCCACAGAGGAAACAAATATATTAAATGGATGCAGACTGTGGCCTGGACTTCAGTAAAGAGGTGGTGTTTCAACCAGGTGGCGGTGGAGCTCGGGTTCACCATCAGGATGGTGCAGCAGAGGGGACTGGCTGGAGGGCGGGGCTTCCTGTGGCAGGGGCACACTTGTCTTCGGCCCAGCCTGGAGGAGTGAAGCAAACAAGCATCAGGGGTGGGAAGAACTTCCCTCTATGCCATGTCTCTCCTGCCTGAGTGGCTCGGGCAGTCAGTGGGTATCAGCTGGAGGCTGCTGTGGGCAGAGCCCACCCTTTCCTTCCCACACTGAAGCAGGGCTCCTTATGTCCCGGAGGCCCTCCCTTGGGTTCCTCACCCAGAGCTGGGCCAGGACAAGGTGACGCTGGACAGTCTGCCCAGGATCCATGAAAACACAGGAGAAGTTGGTATCTTGCAGGGTAGGGCTCAGCTCCTCCAGCACCAAGGGCCTCCACAGCTGGGTCCACTTGCCCCTGTACTCCCGCCTGGAGCAGACGAGGGGGAGAGGCTGTGAGAGGACCGCAGCAGCAGCCTGCCTCCAGCCAGCCTCACCACCACGCCCTCACCTGGTGCTGCCCTCCCACAGCCGGCCTGGGAGGTGCTCGATGAAGGAGCCGTTGCCCAGCCAGTAGAGGATGCTGAAGTGGGGAAAGCGGCTGCAGGCGGTACAGGACAAGGTCAGCGTTCCATCTGAGGGGCACATGTGGCTGTTAGTCCTATAGAGCAGACCCTCCCGCCTCTGCCACGGTCTGCCCGCCCTGCCCCACAATTCAGGAATCTGGAATGCAAAGTCCAAGGGGAAGGCTGAGCAACAGGAATCTGGGGATGGGTCCCTCATCTGGGTCCTTGACTCCTAAGCTTGTTTCTTCAGAATGCCCTGGGGTTTCTAGCACCCAGCTTCAGTGACTCTAGGAGCTCTGGCCAAGGAGGCAGCACAGTAGGCAGTCGCTCAACTGAGAAGGCCAGAGGGCAAGTGGGCCCTGTGAGGAAGGAAGGGCTGGGCTTGGAGGCACCTCCGTCAGGACTCTGGGAGTCCTCTGACTGTTCTGAGTCCTCTCCATCCCACGTGACAACATCTTGGGAGCTGTGAGCTGAGCCCTGCACCAACTCGCAATGCTGGCTGGGAGAGGGAGAATGCCCACTGCTCAACCGAGCTGCTCGGTTGGTGACAGGCTACGTGGCAGAAGGCTGGGGGGTGCGTGCTCAGAGGCCAACCCACCCTTGGCGCCACTGTTCGCTCAGCCCGCCCTCGGACCACCGCGCCCTCCCATCCCACTGGAATAGCTCCTTACTCAGTGAGACTTCCTCTGCTGGCCAGGTCACTGTCAGCGCTGGGCACTGTTTAGCTGCTGGGAGTGCTAGCGGCCGCGAGGAGCAGGGGGCCTTTGCCATCCCAGGTGAGGCAGCTGTGGTGGCCTGAGGCACAGGTGTGGCTCTGGCCAGGTGGGAGATGATGTGGGCACAGAAGAGCAGGGCCCAAAGAGGGCTGGGGTCTGAGGAGAGGACAGTCACAGAGGTCAGCAGCTGTCTGACCTCCTGGGACTGCTCGGCATCCCAGCTCTGCTCTTGCTTGAGAGGGAGCTCCTACCAGGATTAAGTCTGGCAGATTCTTGGCTCTGCTGGGAATGGGTGGGGCAGAAGAACCCCTCCAGCCCTAGCTCTTGTCTCTCTGAATGGAGCACAGGGAGACCTTGGAATGGAGCCAGAGCACAGCAGCTGAAGGGACCGCCTGGGGTCAGGTTCCTCACCGCCCTCAGGCCACGCCCCACCCCTTCCACCCGCACATGCACAGCCCCAGGGCCCACCTGGAATCCAGTTCTGTCTCATGGTCATGATGAACTGTGTCAGGAGCTGCCGTGCCTTGCTCTCTATATCTGTGACAACTTCCTCTCTGGGGAGGCGGGGGAGGTGACCGTGACAAACGGCTTCTCCTACAGATTCCAGGCACACTAGTACGGCCTTCCTGTGGTCTCCACAGCCCCTTCCTACGTCTGACTTTTCAGGGGGCTGCCAGACACTGTCCACTCTGCCCCATCCACCTGTCCCAACTGACAACTGGAGGACCAGCATCAAGCGCAGGCTGGAGCTCTTCCAGCCCCTAGAAACAAAGCTGGTGGATCCCCACCTAGCTCTTTCTACCTTCAACATTATACTTGTCACTAGTCCAATCAAACGCTTCATTACAGGATGGAAACTGAGGCCCAAAGAGGATCAGGGACTTACCTAGTCACAAAGGAGGGAAAATTCTGCTGCCAGAGCTGTTCTGGGAAGGGCAGGATAGACAGTGAAATCCTTCTGGGAAAGCACTGCCCCCCCTCCTATCTTACTTTCAGTTTTATTTAAGCAGGGGATCTAGAGTAGGCTCTTGGCCACCAGCAGACACATGTGCTCCACAGCAGTCTGGACCCAGCCAGTCCCGAAGGTTCCTGCACACTGTGCCTTCTGCTGAGCTGGAGCTCACTGTGGCCGTGAGCCTTCTCACTCACTCCCAGGCCCCCTGCTCTGTAGGTGGTATCAGCCTTCAACCATCCTCAGCCTCACCCTCCAAGGGGTGCACAGGGCCATGAACTAATGAAAGTCTCTCCATCCCAAGACTCTGCTCTTCTATGTGAACAGAAAAGGCCTCCTGCTTCTTTCTTCAATCACACTATATTCAAGGGGACAACTGTCCTAGGCACTGGGGACCCAAAGTTGGATCAAGTGGACCATTTCAGACTCACACCAGCCCATCCACATCCTGGCCTTTCTCAGGTTCCCCACTCCCTCCAACCAACCCAACATCCACCCCTCACCCCCATGAATCCTCACTTCTGTCACCCCAGCTCCTTGGCCAGAGCTACAGACCTAAGCTCACCAGGAAGTCTAGTTTCCCCTTGCCTGGATCCCAAGAAGCCCTGAAGAGCCCTCTCTTTTGGACGCTGCCCCTTTCGGAGCTCCCCAGCTCAGTTTGGCTGTGTCTGGCCCCACATGAGCCCCATCACGGGAGCTACATTTCCCAGCCTCCACGGGAACCTCTCAGACACGCTTGGAGCACAAGCTAGAGCACTGGCCCTACAGAGAGGAGAGGGTGCTTTCCAGGGAAGAGTAGGTACACCCAGCACTGGCTGGAACAACAACAGAGCTACAGAAGTCAGGGTCACACATGTGGCTTCAAGGGGTGGAGAGACCAGGGCTGGTGATCCACGGAGCAGGTGTGAAGGACCAGACCTGAATGTCTGGGATCAGGAGGATGGGGTCCTGGAGACAGAGCCAGGGAGGCCAAGAGATGGAATAAAGTTTGGAAGATGCGTCAGGAGCACGGCTGCAATCTCAAGGGGTGAGTGTGTTGTGCGTTTGTAAAAACCATACATTTCCAATTTAGATGTGGGAGACTAAAAGTCAACTCCTCTTCTCCAGGGCTCTAACTCACATCTTCTCAGTCCCTCCCCCACCGCCTGCCCAGGAGCTTCTGGGCTGCAAGACGCAGAGAAGCTCCTCCCTAGGAGCGCCAGTGTCTCCAGCAGGGAGGTCAGGAGGCAAGACTGTCGGGGCTTCTGAGACCCAGTTCTCCGGGGAAGGGGGTGGGGATGCGAGGGACAGGAGACAGGATTCTACCTGTGAGTGTAAATAAGGCCAGAGTCGGGCTGCTGGGAGGTCATGGTACTCAGGACTGCTGAAGGATGGAGAGAGTGCCCCGGAGAGAGACTGGCCTTGGCTTCTCACATGACCTGATGTGGGGGTGGGGGTGGGGGCAGTGGTTTATTCACTAAGTTGTGTCTGACTCTATGACCCTCTGGACTGTAGCCCACCAGGCTCCTCTGTCCATGGAATTCTCCAGGGAAGAAAACTTGAGTGGGTTGCCATTTCCTTCTCCAGGGGATCTTCCCAACCCGTGGGTTGAACCCGCATTTCCCGCATTGCAGGTGAATTCTTTACCGCTGAGCCACATGTGGGTGAAGGAGGGACAAAAGTGAAAGGATGACCGCAGGCCCCAATCCACCGAGGACGGGCCCATGGGCATGAGTGAGCAGCATGTTGGGTAAGCCACAGTTGGGTAAGAGAGTGACTGGGGAGAGGGGTGGTTGCGGCAGGGCACTGACCTCAGGTCGTGAGGACGGTCACCCTGTGATGACCCAGGGCCCCTTCTGCGACAGGAGAGAAGCCCAGCAGGCCATCTCACTCAGGGATGTTGGATGGGACCCACCACTCGCCGGACCCAGCTCTCAAATGGGAAGAGCAAAAAGGCAGCAGAGGCCAGGCAGCCCCGGGGACCGCAGGAAAAGAGGTGGGAAGAAGAAAACAAGATGGATGTTCAGCTTTCCAACCCAGCTCACGGAGCTTTATTAAGAACAGATGACAAGACCCTGCTTGGTTCCTGCTGCACCTGAAGGGCCATATTCCCTAGGAACCTGGCGTGGAAAGTCCGTATTTGCCCTCCTACTTCCTTCAAAACCCCTAGGACCAGAGCTGGGACCTACCTGAAACCCCCTTTCAGACACCATACTCACCCGGCCCTGACCCTCTTCCCAGCCACCCCAGCACTCAGGCTGCTGGGCCCAGGCAGAACCCAGGGATGACGGGGCTGACAGGATATTCCTTGAGCTGGGAATCCCCTGGCAGCTTCAAGGGAACAACGTGTGACTACAGGAAGAAGTGTCACGTCTGTCAGTCCCTCCACCGCAGACACACACACACACACATGCTCACTCGGGCTTGCTGGGAAGGAAGTGATGCAGCAGTGGCATTCGGCGCATGTCACCACTTCTGGGCAGAGCGTCAGCTTGCATAAGTGGCCCTCAATCACTGCTCTGTACAGATGGTCTCTGTTCTTGACTCAGTAAGCCCTGCTTAGGGGAAGGTTCCCCAACAAATTCTCAGGGAATTCTGATGTCCCAGGGCTTCCTTCACTGGAAAAGCCATGACAAGGTTCCATTTGCCTCAACCAGCCTATGGCCACCCCCACAGGGAAGGCCCGCCTGTGGCCTTAGCTGGGAGGAAGGATACTTCACCCCGCAGTGCTCTTCAGTGGCACCGGCCACAGTTCTCTGGCCCTTCCGCACTGAGTGTACCAGGCTCGAGCCCCACGCACGGAAGGAAGAGGGGGGCAGGGCCTGGGGCTCACAGCCAGAGGTAAGATGGCTCCTTTACGTCAAAAATGTTGTGGCTCTGCTCCTGCCCTGCTCAAGCAGGGAGGTGAGGCCTGGAAGAACTGGGGCAATTCCTAAGCTCCACAATAAAAAAGGTTTTTAAATATATTCATCAAAATAGTTTTCTTTTAAAAAGCCCCCACTGCTGACAGCCCCACCGGCTGGCTCTCCATCACCTCCCTCCCCAGCCCGGACACAGCCGGAGGAGTCCTGAGTGGCCCAGTGCCCCTCTGAGTCTTTCCCACCCAAGAGGTCTTGGAGGGCAGGGAGGAGAGTGCCCTGAGGTCCATGGTGGGTGGATGTTCTTCCTCCTGACTATTCCAGGCCCAGGATATAGTTGATGCCTTGCACCAGGCCAATGATGACAGGCTGCCATGCTACCAAGTACCGAAGCCAGTCCAGCAGTTGTCCGTACATGACATGAGGCCTCTCCCAGCTGTCAAGTGAGTTAAAGAAAAGGGGCTACATGTTCGAGCTGCTGAGGCTGGCCTAGGGGATGGGTAAGAGGGTCTGTCTACATGTCCCAGACACTTCACAGAAATCAGCCTACAAAGAAAGGTGCTTTCTAGAAAGCCCCACCCAACCTCTCCATGTTGGAACACAAGTCTGAACCTGGAGAATGAGGGAAGTGGGACAGAGGGGATCAGTGCAGAGGATCAGACAGACAAGGCAGAGGGTGGAGTGGTGAAATGAAGCTCTCTGTGGCTGATACACACAGAGGGCTCTGCGTGACCCCCTCTGTAAGCTGGGACTGCCAGTGAGCCTGAGACTGCCATAGATTTCTCATGACAACAGCTTCGGGGAGATGGGGAAAGAGATAAGGTAACCCGAAGGTTCTTTTCCAAAATGGGAAGATTTCTAGGTCAACGGAGGGGTTGAGTATGAGGACAGAGGCATATAGGAGCAGAGCAAGAGGCTGGTCACAGGGGATAACTCCTGGTAGAGAGGCTCCAAGGAGCCCCATCCAAGGGCACTGAACATGGGGGCCCTGCTGAGGCCAAGCAGCCCTGGAGAGGAGTCCCTTCCCTCCACTTTACAACCCACTGCCGGGAAAGACACTGGAGAGGGAGCCTAGGAATCCAGCTCCGGGGAAGCACAGGCCTCACAAGACTGTGGGGAGTCCTGAGGGCATCAGGAACCAGTCTGGCCCACTACTGGGAACCAAGAGAAGCCCCGACCCTCAGCTTGACCATGGAGTTACTGAACTAGACCCCAAAAGAACCAAGCAAGGAACCATAAAGGGGAACACCAAGGCCCTCCACAGCCCGGCTAGTATCCAGGGGCCAGGAAACCCCCATACAGAGAGAAAGGGCAACTGGGAGAGGTACCTGGATCCAGGAGCAGCTGAGAGCAGCACAGGTCCTGTGTTCAAAGTGGAGGGGACAGGGCTGGTCTCCAGCCCCGCCTGCCAGAGGTGAGGCATCACATGTTAGTTATATCACCTTGAGAATGTTAGTCAACCTTGAAACTGTTTCACTGGTAAAAATGAGGATACTATTACCCAGGTCACAAGGCTCTAGAGAACGAGTGAGCTCACAGAAGGAAAGCGCTTGGCACAGTGCCGCCAGATGCGCAAGAAGCAGGCGGGCAAAGGAAGTCGCTATCACTACCGATTCACCCTCGAGGGATCCTGAGTGGTGAGGAGAAGCTGAGCTGTTGGTCCTGCCCCATATCCCACCCACCTCCCTAGACAAGCCAAATGGACTGGTGGGCAGTTACCAGACAGGGCTCAGGAGGGGCACCCCAAGACCCACCTGATGCAGGCTGGTACTTTCTTACCACTGCCCGCTCCCAACAAGAGCCCAAAAAGGATACGGGTTGCTGAACATCCTCTTGAGGTCTACTTTCTCTTTGCAGTAGGGACACGTCTGCTTCTTTCCCACAATGCACCAGCCGCGGATGCAGAACTCGTGGAATCTGAGCACCACTGGTCAAGGGAAATAGTGGGCAGCCAGGATGGCACTCCAGCCCCATGATAGGCTTCACGGCGTCCAGGCCCTAGCTCTGGAGGGAGGTTCAAACCCTGGCTTCACCTCTTACCAGCTATATTGTCTTAGGCAAGCTGAGAGTACACCTCCGGCCCTGCTTCCTCACACATAAAGTGGGGTTAATGAACTCTGCCTTACAGGGCCGCTCTGGGCACAATGGAGAGCACACGGCCCAGAACGGGAGCCAAGTAAGGACGTGGTGAACACCAGAGGCGCCACTCAGGGGCACTTGATTCCAGCACTGAGGGAGCCAGTTAGAGGATGCTCTTCCCTGGCGACTGACCCAATCTTGCAGCAGCTGGTGTAGCTGAGGCTCCCTTCTGACCTGGCCAGGCTATACACGCTGCTTACACACAAGTGGCTCCCATCTATAAGAAAGACCAAAGGAGGCAGCCGTTTCCACTCCCTGGATTGGCTTCCCTATCAGAGGACATCACCCAGATGTGTGCCTCTTGTGACTCCTCCTCTCAAAGGTCTGGATGGCATGCCCAGGGTCATGATGGTCCCCTCCCTCCCTGACTGGAGTGCGCACGTGGTGAGAGAGGCAGCCCAGGAGCTCCAGGCAGGATACACGTGATTGCAAGACAGCCTATACGTGTTCTCAATGATGCCTTCTTCACTGACGTCCACAAAGATCTGCTGCCCACACACTGCACACACACTGTCCGAGAGGTGTTTGGTGGGCATGCCCGACTCGCTGTAGAACTGGGAGAGAAGAGCAGGAGGAAAAGACAGGAAAGACGTGAGAATCAACCAAAGTGGGATGATACCAGCGAGGCCTGGGGTCTTCTGGAGAGAACGTGACACGGCAGGTGGAGGATCCCAAGCTGGAGAATATCTCACCGTCAGTCATCCTCATCTCTGTGGGGCAGATGGGGTGAAAGGACTAGACCAGAGATGGGCTGGAAGTCGGGTCAGACAGAACCTGAAGACGGGGCTGGTCAGCATCAGGGTAGGAGACCAGCAGGGAGAAGGGTTCGGGGCCGCTGACAAGGAACCACATCAGCTAAGCCACTCTGTGGCCACACCGTGGTTCCCTCAGGTGGGCGACATCTCTTCTCCAAGAGGCACATCAGTGAAACAGCTGGTGCAATGGTGGCTGGGTGACAAGGGCATTTTCAGGCACTTGTTGCAGCAGTAAAACAGCTTCAACCCATTTGGACAGCATTTGGCATGATGTCTCAAACTGCCACACCATTTAACTCATTAATTTCACCTTAAGAAATTTAAAGAAATTTCTTTAAAAACAAAAAAAGCTTCATGCATATAGATACTCATTTAAGTGTTATTTATAACTAAACAAGTGAAGAGTCTGGCAACCTCTCAAAAAGTTAAACACAGCAATACCATATGACACAGCAATTCCATTCTTAGATAATACTCCTAAAGAATAAAAACCAGGCCTAACCACACACTTGTACACCAATGCTCATTAGCAGCATTAATCACAAATAGCCAAAAGGTGGAAACAGCCCAAGTGTCCATCAATAGAAGAATGGATAGACAAAATGGGATCTATCCCTCCAATGAAATGTTACTCAGTCACAAGAATAACGAAGTTCTGATACATGCCAAAACGTGCAGGCACTTTGGAAACATGCTAAGTAAAACAACTTAGACACAAAAAGATAAGCATTGCACTGATATATGAGTCTATTTCTATAAAATATCTAGAATAGCCAAATTCATAGATAGAAAATAGAACAGAGTGGGGAGGAGGAAATGGGTTATTGCTTCTGTTTGGGATGATCAAAAATTTTGGAAATAGCACACTGAACAATGGGTAAAATGGTGAATTTTATGCTACATATATTTTCCCAAAAAAGCAAGAAAAAAAAGCAGCAAACAAAAACAAGCAAAGAAATGGAAAAAACCATAAATGACCAACAATAGAAGGATGCCTCGATAACCTGTGGCACCCACTCAAGGGGTTAGACAGGCAGCGAGTCAGCTGAAGCTTGAGATACAACATTAAGTGTCAAAAGCAGGGCAAAAATTGGAGGCATAGTACTGTTGTTGGTACCATATGTAAAGACAAGCAAGCAGATCGATCAAAAGGTCAGAAGGAAATGTATGAGAGTATTTACACCAGTGATGTCTTGGTAGCAGGATTATAAATGGGTGTTTTTTATTTTGCCTACTTTTCTGTACTCAAATTTTCCTTAATGAACATATATAACAGGCAAGCCTCAGAGATATTGTGGGTTCCATTCCAGAACACCACAATAAAGTGAGTCACACAAATTCTTTGGTTTCCCAGTGCATTTAAAAGTTATGTTTCTACTTACTACTAGGTGTGCAATAGCATTATGTCTAAAAAACCAACTATGACAGTAACATCCAAGACCACAGATCACCATAACAAATAATAATGAAAAAATTCAAAACACTGCCAGAAGCACCAAAATGTGACACAGAGACACAAAGTGAGCAAAGGCTGTTGGAAAATGGTGCTGATAAACTTGCTTGATGCAGGGGTGTCATAAACCCTCAATTTGCAAAAAGCAAAACAAAAAATTATCTGCGAAGTACAATAAAGCAAAGCATGATAAAAAGAGGTATGCTCATACCTTAAAAGATTATTTATTACCATAGTTAATCACAGTGAATGAGGAATTCCATGCTCCAAACAGAAATTCAAAATTTTGTGTACTTTCCTTATCGTTTATTGTTCAATAACTACATAGCATTTCCCCTTGATCCCAAGAATAAAAGACTTGAATTTTGTTGAAACTATTGTTTTTTTTCTTTTCTTTGTTCTTAAAAATGATGGTAAAACACACGTAACATAGAATTTACCATCTTAACTATTTTTAAGTATACAGTTTGGTAATGTCAGTAAGTATATTCACATTGACCTGCAGCTCATCTCCAGAACTTTCACATCTTGCAAAACTGTAAAATTAATTCTTTAAAAGGCTTCTGTATTTATTATTACAATTTAATCTGTACCTATAAAGGGAAACAGATTATACTTAGCCTTTTTTGTATTGTTATTTTCCTAACTTGAGTTTCCTCTGTTTTTTGTTTCCAAGCAACTGTCTTCTGAAAACTTCACAGCCCGTTAGCTGGGTGAGGGACAACAGTGGAAGAAGGGCGGGGGTAAAGGAGCTGGGACAAGGAGTAGGGAGGACACAGCTACGTCTGCCACGACCTCCACTCCACATGCGGCTTCTCTGACTCCAAGCAGCCCTTCTGAGAAATGGCCTCTCCTGACTCCAAAAGTTCTCAGGGGTAGAGGGCAGAGCTACCCCAAGAATCCATGAATATAGAGTTTCTGACCTTCAACGCTCGCTCCCTGTCTTGCAAGAATGTCTGAAGTGGCTTAAGGTGAGCCTGTTACTGTCACAGAACACCAGAGCAGCCCCGTCACTGGGGAAACCAAAGCCCAGAAAGGAAAGAAACTAGCTGTGATGAGAACCCAGACCCCCTGACCAAGATGTTCACTGACATCTGAACACTGGAGAAATGCAGCTACTTAGCTCAGTGAGGGCCAATAATTCAAAAGGTTCTGATTTGTGTATCAAGAGTGCAAAAGGATAAGTGAGAGTTAAAGTGAAGTTGCTCAGTCATGTCTGACTCTTTGCGACCCCATGGACCGTAGCCTACAAGGCTCCTCTGTCGTGGGATTCTCCAGGCAAGAATACTGGAGTGGGTTGCCATTTCCTTCTCCAGGGCATCTTCCTGACCCAGGGATCAAACCTGGTCGGGAAACCGCATTGGAGGCAGGGTCTCCCGCATTGGAGGCAGACGCTTTTTAACCTCTGAGCCACCAGTGAGAGTTAGGGTGAAGCCAAACCCATGGGAGCCCACTAGCTGCAATTCTCCAAAGCAGGAATCTGAATGTTTGTGCTGAGAGGACCTCTGAGACAGACTCCACCAGAGTTCAAGAGGCTGATGGCTCTGAATGTGCCTGCCTGAGTATTTCTAGGCACATCAACTGAACAGTGAGAAGAGAGACCAAGAAGTCTGAGCCCAGCTCTGGCACCAAATCCTTGCACACTTGTGCAGCACAGGAACACCACCACTCACTCTGGCCCATGGCATCGGCAGTGAGAAAGGGGAACCCTCCAACTCAGGACAGGAGAGCTCTGAGGAAGAACTTAACCTCAAACCACTCCAAGTTCTGCCCCAGGATACTGGGGCAGGGATACAGCATCAGAGAGAACCTGCATGAGGTGATGAGAGTAGGAGGGACACTGAGGCAAAGTTCTATTAGGCCTCTAGCTTCTCCATTCTCCCTGAGAGCTAATGTAGCGACAGGCCAGCAGGGTCAAATCCCACAATGTTTCAACAAAGTCATCAGATGAGTCTGTCAAGTCAGGAAGGTCCCAGCAACCAACAGTTCGCAGAGCCCACTGAGACTGCATAAGGAGGCCCTCGGGCTGAGTAAGGTAAAGTACAGGGAGGAAGATTCTGGTTTAACCTCAAGAGCCTGATGCCTCAGTGTGGAAAGGGCTCAAGGGGCCACACAGTTTGTCAGGACAGACTGCATTTCCATCCTCTGTCACTTACTATCTTGATGATCTTGAGCAAGCCACTCAAACTCTTCTTTCCTTCCGTCAGATATACTGGGTACCTACTAGGTACCAGTCACTGGACTAGGTCTTGGGCTATAATGTTGGAAAAACACAGACCTGGCTTCTGTCTTCAGGAAACCTACAGCAAGGGGAAACTGGCATTTAATGGCCATACTACTCAAAGCAATCTACAAATGTAGTGAGATCCCTTTCAAATTACCCATGACATTTTTCACAGAACTAGAACAAATGATCCTAATATTTACATGGAACCATAAAAGACCCAGAACTGCCAAGGCAATCCTGAGGAACAACAACAAAGCAGGAGACATAACACTCTTAGACTTTAGGCAATACTATAAAGCTATAATAATCAAAACAGGGTCCCATTACCACAAAAACAGACATATATAGATCAACGAAACAGAACAGGGAGCCCAGAAAAAACCCACATACCAACAGTCAATTAATCTTCAACAAAGGAGGCAATAATATAAAATGTAAAAAAGACAGTCTCTTCAGCAAGTGGTGCTGGGAAACCTGGACAGCTGTATGTAAATCAATGAAGTTAGAACACACCCTCACACCATGCACAAAAATAAACTCAAAACACCTTACAGACTTAAACATAAGATATGACACCATAAAACTCCTAGCAGAGATCAAAGGCAAATATTCTCTGACATAAATCATAACAATGTACGCTTAGGTCACTCTCTCAAGGCAACAGAAATAAAAACAAAAAAATGTGGCTTAAACTTATACCATCCTTTAAACTTATACCAGCTTTTGCATAGCAAAGGAAACCATTAAAAAAAAAAAAAGACAACCTATGGAATGGGAAAAAATATTTGCAAATGATGCGACCAACAGGGCTTGATTTCCAAAAAATACAAACCGCTCATACAACTCAAGAACAAAAAACCAAACAGTCCAATGGAAAAATGGGCAGAAGACCTTAATAGACATTTCTCCAAAGAAGATGTACAGATGACCAATAGGCACATGAAAAGGTACTCAACACTGCTAATTATTCAGTTCAGTTCAGTTCAGTCGCTCAGTCGTGTCGGACTCTGCGACCCCATGAATCGCAGCACGCCAGGCCTCCCTGTCCATCACCAACTCCCGGAGTTCACTCAAACTCACGTCCATAGAGTCAGTGATGCCATCCAGCCATCTCATCCTCTGTCGTCCCCTTCTCTTCTTGCCCCCAATCCCTCCCAGCATCAGAGTCTCCTCCAATGAGTCAACTCTTCGCATGAGGTGGCCAAAGTACTGGAGATTCACTTTAGCATCATTCCTTCCAAAGAAACCCCAGGGCTAATCTCCTTTAGAATGGACCGGTTGGATCTCCTTGCAGTCCAAGGGACTCTCAAGAGTCTTCTCCAACACCACAGTTCAAAAGCATCAATTCTTCAGTGCTCAGCTTTCTTCACAGTCCAACTCTCACATCCATACATGACCACAGGAAAAACCATAGCCTTGACCAGACGGACCTTTGTTGGCAAGGTAATGTCTCTGCTTTTGAATATGCTATCTAAGTTGGTCATAACTTTCCTTCCAAGGAGTAAGCGTCTTTTAATTTCATGGCTGCAGTCACCATCTGCAGTGATTTTGGAGACCAAAAAAATAAAGTCTGACACTGTTTCCACTGTTTCCCTATCTATTTCCCATGAAGTGATAGAACCAGATGCCATGATCTTCGTTTTCTGAATGTTGAGCCTTAAGCCAACTTTTTCACTCTCCACTTTCACTTTCATCAACAGGCTTTTTAGTTCTTCTTCACCTTCTGCCATAAGGGTGGTGTCATCTGCATATCTGAGATTATTGATATTTCTCCCGGCAATCTTGATTCCAGCTTGTGCTTCTTCCAGCCCAGCATTTCTCATGATGTACTTTGCATTGAAGTTAAATAAGCAGGGTGACAATATACAGCCTTGACATACTCCTTTCCCTATTTGGAACCAGTCTGTGGTTCCATGTCCAGTTCTAACTGTTGCTTTCTGACCTGCATATAGGTTTCTCAAGAGGCAGGTCAGGTGGTCTGGTATTCCCATTTCTTTCAGAATTTTCCACAGTTTATTGTGATCCACACAGTCAAAGGATTTGGCATAGTCAGTGGAACTCTCTTGCTTTTTCGATGATCCAGCACATCATTGTTGGCAATTTGATCTTTGGTTCAAATCAAAACTATAATGAGGTATCACCTTACATCAGTCAGAATGGCCATCATCAAAAAAAATCTACAAACAGTAAAAGCTGGACAGAGTGTGGAGAGAAGGGAACCCTCTTACACTGTTGGTGAGAATATAAATTGGTGCAACCACTGAGGAAAACAGTATGGAGGCTCCTCAAAAAATAAAAATAAGAGTTGCCATGTGATCCAGCAATCCCACTCCTGGGCATATATTAGATAAAACTACAATTCAAAAAGACACATGCAACCCTATGTCGATAGCAGCACTATTTACAATAGCCAAGACACAGAAACAACCTTAATATCCATCAACAGATGAATGGATAAAGAAAATATGGTATATATACACAATGGAATATTACTCAGTAATCAAAAAGAACTAAACAATGCCATTTACAGCCATCTCTAGGATGGACCTAGAGATTACCATACTAAGTGAAGTAAGGCAGAAAAAGAAAGAGAAATACCATATAATAAAACTTATATGTGGAATGTAAAATACGATACAAATCAATGTATCTACAAAACAAAAACAGACTCACAGACATAGAGAAGAGACTTGTGGTTGCCAAGGGGCAGGGAGGATAGAGGAGGGAGGGAATGGGACTTTGGTATTATCAGAGTCAAGCTATTATATATAGGAAGACTAAACAACAAAGTCCTACTGTATAGCACAGGGGACTATAGTCAACATCCTGTGACAAACCACAATGGAAAAAATATGAAAAAGAATACACACACACACACACACATATGTAACTGAGTCACTGTGTTGTACAGAAGAAATTAACGCAACACTGTAAGTCAACTATACTCCAATAAAATTTGTTTTAAATGTACATAAAATGAGAACTAATTACTTAGAAGGCTAAAATAAGAGTTAGTTAATTAAAAGGCGTTCAAAGGGCTATCAAAGAACACTGCAATGAAGGGGTCTCCTAACTAAGCCTAGGTCATCTCAGAGGAGTGGCATTTTAGGCTGAGAGGTTAAACGTGAGTAAAGTTAGTGAGATGAAGACAGGCAGAAGTGACAAGAGGAGGCCAGGGGCATGGAGAACCTGATGCACTTGAGAAACTGAAAGAAGTCTGTAAGAAAGAGGAAAACAGTAAGTCCTTAAGGCCAAAATGGAGGACTTTGGACTTTAAATGAGAAGTCATCTAAAGGCTTTATTTTAGACTTGTATTGTTTAAAAGATCACTCAATCTTCCATGTGAAAAACGGATTGGAGACGAGGCCAAAATGGATTCAGTGAGACCAGCTAAGAGACAGTTACAATATTTTAAATGCAATGGATAATGGGGCCTATGCTCAGGTGATACGCTATGCTATGCTAAGTCGCTTCAGTCCTGTCCGACTCTGTGCGACCCCATGGACAGCAGCCCATCAAGGCTCCTCTGTCCACAGGATTCTCTAGGCAAGAATACTGGAGTGGGTTGCCATTTCCTTCTCCCATGCTCAGGTGATAACTTGGGCTAATTTGATGGCAATAAAAATTGGGAGAAGTCGACCAACTGTTGATACCAAAGAGACAGCTGACTAGGAAAGGCCTGGAGTTCAGAATAGAGTTCTGGATTACAGATCTGGAATTCATGGAAAAAGAAAGGAAATAACTAGTGAAGAATAGAGAAGATGGTTTCGCCTTGAGCTCATAGGAACAGTAACATTTAAGGGGAAGGAAATTTAGCAGAGAAGACAGAAAATATCACAGAGAAAGAAAACCAGGACAGGGTAATGTCACAAAAGCCACTGTCAGGAGGCGGGGGTGGGGTGGGGGAACCCTTTTTAAGAAGAAAGAAGTGCTGAGTCAACTGTGCTGTTGACTGCTGAGATCATAATCAATCCCCCAGAATAAGTGACATACAGTCCCTGGTGATCTGAGTAAGAGTCACTGCAGAAGAAGGGTATGACTTGAGGTCAATTAGAATAGACCAGAAAGTAAGTGAAAGGTAATCAAAAAGGAAACAGAAACTTTCCACAAATTTAACTGTCAATGACAGGAAATGGCTCAGTAGCTAGAGAAAGTATGTCAAAGAAAGGACATTTTTTCAAACAGAATATTTAAATGATTAATAGGCAAGAACCCAGTAGAGGGAGAAGTTGAAGTCCTAGGTGAGAACGGAAGTCAGTGGTACACCAGGTCCCTGGGGAGGCAGGAGGTGTGGAATCTAGAGCACAGGTAGAGCTGGTCTCTGATGGAGGAGAGGACACTTACTCCACTGTTCCTGGAGGGGAGGAGAAGACAGGTGCAAACAGAAGTGGGTCTACAGGTACCGTGTCAGGAATTGGGGGGGAGTCCTGTTTGGTTTCTAGTTTCTCAGGAAAATAGGAGGCAAGATCATCTGCTGAGAATGAAGGGCAGAGGGAAGGGGTGTTAGAGGTTTAAGAGTGGAGGTTTGAAACAGAGGTTACTCAAAGTGGGAGAGGGTGCGCTCCCGATGAACAGTCAGATTTCTCCTTTTGCACAGGAGCTTGTCTGTAGTAGGGGCTCAGGATACAGGAGTTCCAATCCACACCATTGACCATCACAGGAAACGTGTGCCATGACAGCCTCGAGGGCTCTTCTGGTCCACCCCTCAACTAGTGAGGAGACTAATGGCTAGGGAGCAGAGCCTCACTCGAGGCCAGAGAGTTGGTGGCAGGGGTCAGCTGGCTCCCTGTCAGTTCAAGATGGCTTCAGAAATACTTGCTGAAAAAGTGAATAAAATACCCATTTCCAGGATTATAGAGGAGGAAATTCCATACCACAGAGTGGTTGAAGGTGATTTCAGACAAAAGATAGCATCAAGAGAGAACTGGCACTCATGGTTAATGATCTGTCTGGCTTGCTTTATGTGTTGAGTATGATGAAGATACAAAGTCTACAAGGGCCCTGTGCTCCAGGTGATTAGATATAAAATATGTAGCACAGGAGGACTGTACAGTAGGTAACAGTAGTTGCTATCATCATCACCATCTGAGTGTCTGCCATGGGCCTGGCTAGTCTGCAAAGTGCTTGACATTAACCCATCTGTTCCTTACCACAATTCTATAAGGCTGACAATATTACTACAGCTAAGAAAAGACGATCAGAAAGGTAAAGCAACTTACTTAAGAGTATACAGATAATTAAAAGTGGAGGAGAATCTGAAACCAAGTCTGTCTGACTCTGACCCCCCAGCTCTTTACACTACTACTTCAAGTCAGATGAATGGGCAGCCAGCCCTGTCCTCATATTATCTGGGGCTGCTGAGGCTCCAGGAAGTAGGAAGTCTGAGGCACAGCAATTTGCTCAGGAGACAGAAAATGTGAGCTAGGACACCAGGCCCAATACAGCACAGTATGTTGCTACCCTGCCTGCTAATCAATCCCACAGAGGAGGAAGTCCCAGAAATAAGCTTATTTCCCAATGCGCCATTGCCCCACCCTCCATGACTTTCGGGTGTGAATGGAAACTAAACTGACTGGCTATCACAGGCTTATGACCTCACAGTAACCAGCTGGAAAACACAGACTTCATCCAAGAGTCCCTTGAATCAACTGACTCAACAAAACAGTTACAAATTTCTCCAAGTGAGGCAAAACAAAGAGCTGCTGCTGCTGCAGCTAAGTCGCTTCAGTCGTGTCCAATTCTGTGCGACCCCAGAGACAGCAGCCCACCAGGCTCCCCTGTCCCTGGGATTCTCCAGGCAAGAACACTGGAGTGGGTTGCCATTTCCAATGCATGAAAGTGAAAAATGAAAGTGAAGTCGCTCAGTCGTGTCGGACTCTAACTAAAGAGAGTAGTAGCGTAGAGTACTGTAAAAGGAGTTAAGAATGCTTAATACAACTATAAAAAGTCATAGTTTTATTTCTAGGAATTGTGAAATAAATTAATCACAGACTTTTTTTTTAGGTCAAACCACTCCCAGAGGGGGACTAAGAGATGAATCAGACCTAGTTCCTGACTGGTACAGCTCCAGAATCAACTATGACTCTTTGGGATAGAAGCTGTGATCACCGAATATACAAAAAAACTATGAAAAAATAAATAGAATTGAAAATGTGGTATATATACACAAAGTGAAATATTATGTAGCCTTAAAAAGGAAGGAAATTCTGACATGCCATAACAAAGGTAAACCTTGAGGATATTATGCTAACTGAAATAAGCCAGTCACAAAAGACAAATATTGCATATGAGTTCACTTATGTGAGGTATCTAAAGTGGTCAAATTCATAGAGACAGACAGAATGATTGTTGCCAGGGGCTGGGGAGAGCGGGGATTAGGGAATTATTGTTTAATGAGTATAAAGCTTCAGTTTTGCAAAATGAAGAGTTCTATAGATGGATGATGGTGACAGCTGAAGAACAATGTAAATGTATTAACGCTCCTGAACTGTACACTTCAAAATGGTTAAGATGGTATGTGTATTTTTAGCAGTTTTTTAAAAAAACAACTAGGGCTGCTATTGAAAGTGAGCAATGAAGCTAGTACAGGCTGTACTTGGTCACATTCTGTGCACTGTAGACTACTGATAAATAACTGTTGCTTGAATAAATAAATGAATGAGTTGGCTAATGAATGAGTGGAAAGCTGCTGTCTCTTGACTTCCTCAAATTACCCTCCCCAAAGCACTGATCAGATTCTGGCTTTGAGACCACAGACATTCTCTTTTTTTAACTTCTTTATTTATGTTTTAAATTTTTTGGCTGTGCTGGATCTTTGTTGCTGCACATGGGCTTTCTCCAGTTGTGGTGAGCGGGGGCTGCTCTACAGTGGCAGCTCTTGGACTTCTCATCTCATTGCGGTGGCTTATCTTCTTGCAGAGCACAGGCTCTAGGTGTGCCTGGGCTCAGTAGTTGTTGCACAGGGGCTTAGTTGCCCTGCAGAATGTGGAATCTTCCTGGACCAGAGATCAAATCTGTATCCTCTGCAAAGCCATGTGGATTTTTAACCACTGCACCACCAGGGAAGCCCCAGGAATATTCTTGAAATTCAGGCTGTCATGGTTCAGGGGCCTATGTGTTCCTGAGAAGACCAAGGCCCATCTGACCAAAGTGGGCAGAAATAAAAACAGTCCTGAAATTCTCAGGGTTGGAAAGAACTCTAAGATAGATCCCTTTAATCTCATGTTGGAGTCTCTTCTCCCACATTCCTGTCTGATCTAATCTGCTGGCATCCTGAGCCCTAGCAGAAGACCTGTTACTAAATCTCAGCAATATTTACGAAGAAAATTGGAAAACAACAAATCAATGAACTCCTGGTGACTCACCCGGTACTATCACAGGCCATCCTAGTATTCCTATGACCTCCAGGATGGGACCCTGGGGAAATAGCAAACTGCCTGTCCATAGTTAGGATCAGCAAGGTCACATTCTGTTGGATGGGAGTTTTCAAAGTGACTCCTCTGAAAGAGACAGTTGGATACAGTGGCTCCTCTGAAAGGGAAAGCCATTCTCAATGTCAATTACTTAGGGAGAGGTAGCTATCAGGTAAGATACTAGGATTCAGAAGATTAGCCTGTGGAATAAAGGAGGGGCAGCACTATTTTTGTCAAGAACACAGGCTCTGGGTGTTGGCATCTGGAGGACAGTCACTGTCCAGGTGTGGATTCCAGGCTGTGGGTGCTAAGATGACACCCAGTACACTGATATAGGCCGAGTTGGATGAGGCAGGGTCTAAAAGCCCTGGAGAGCAGGCCGCCTGGTAAAGAGGCTCACACTTTATTTTCGCGCTCTTATCCTCAACTCTTTAATAAAATCCAATGTGACTGTTTGATTCTTACATTCTGTGCTAAGAGGTACAGTGAGGTATGTGGTTTACCCTTGGGACAGACTGTTATCATGGAGTGGTGGGGGTAACTAGTGACATCCCATGAAAGGAAGGAGAATACAAGGGGTCAAGAGCTAGTGTTTGAGGCACTCTCCACCCTAACGAGAAATTCTCCCAACAGGTCTCCTGGTGAAGCTGGAATTTATCATTATTAGGGAATTATCTCGGAGAAGGCAATGGCACCCCACTCCAGTACTTATGCCTGAAAAATCCTGTGGACGGAGGAGCCTGGTGGGCTGCAGTCCATGGGGTCGCTAGAGTCGGACACAACTGAGCAACTTCACTTTCACTTTTCACTTTCACGCATTAGAGAAGCAAATGGCAACCCACTCCAGTGTTCTTGCCTGGAGAATCCCAGGGACGGGGAAGCCTGATGGGCTGCCGTCTCTGGGGTCGCAGAGTCGGACACGACTGAAGCGACTTAGCAGCAGCAGCAGGGAATTATCTTATGCGGGATTATCATTTACAATCACTGAAGTACCCAATAATTCTTCCCAAGAACATGGGAAGAGGCCCATGTCAAATCCTATCTTGCAGAGGCCAATGTAATAACTCCTTCTCCCAGCTGCAACTCCTGCTAAGTCACTTCAGTCGTGTCCGACTCTGTGCGACCCCATAGACGGCAGCCCACCAGGCTCCCCCGTCCCTGGGATTCTCCAAGCAAGAACACTGGAGTGGGTTGCCATTTCCTTCTCCAATGCATGAAAGTGAAAAGTGAAAGTGAAGTCGCTCAGTCGTGTCCGACTCTTAGTGACCCCATGGACTATAGCCCACCAGGCTCCTCCGTCCATGGGATTTTCCAGGCAAGAGTACTGGAGTGATGCTAACTTGGTAATCAATCAATTCTGAGCTTAGCTCCACCTGGACAGAAAAGGGATTCTGCAGATTAGTCACTAGGGACCCACCTGGGAGGGAATAAAGGCTATATTTAAATTGGCAGCTGATAATAACCTTGAGATAAAGTTGGCAACTACTTGGGAAAATCATGAGAACTGGTCCTGTAAAAACGAAAAAGAAGAAGAAATCACTAGAGAGTAAAGGACAGGATTCCAGTAAGAGACACTCCGAAAAGCTGGTTGTGCCACCGAAGGAAACAGTTTTAGTGAACAGCTGCTGCTGAAAGTAAAGTGAGTAATTAGACAATCTAGGGTCTGAAAATCTCTTCAGGGAGTGAACTAGTTGAATGAACAGCTGAAGACACAACTAAATAAGAGAAAGTGAGATGCTGTTAAAACATGAGACAGCTGTTCAGAAAAGAATCTAATAGGCTGTCTATAAAGTGACCCAATATACTTTGTTTTCTATTTAATCCATTACAGGAAAAATAAGAGTCCCATGATACTGGGACACAAAGTTCCAGACCCAAAACTGTACTTGGTTGACATTACACAAGGTGATAGGGCTTCCCAGGTGGGACAGTGGTAAAGAATCTGCCTGACAATGCAGGAGACATAAGAGATGCAGATTCAATCCCTGGGTCGGGAAGAACCCTTTGAGTAGGAATGGCAATTCACTTCAGTATTCTTGACTGGTAAATTGCACGGACAGAGGAGCCTGGCAGACTACGGTCCATGGGATCACAAAGAATTGGATATGACTGAGTGACTAGCACACACACCCAAGGTTATTGATAGCTGTATCTTCTGTTTAACCTGAACTGCCCTAAGCCTACCAGCCCAAGGCACAAATGAGATCACAGTAGCTGTGACATACAAATGTGCACAGCCAAGAGGTCCCCACCTGCAAAACTGCCACAAGCTCAGCAAGAGGTCCTGAAGTGCCTCACATGAAGTCAGTGCCAAGCCTTTCTTTTCTTTTCAATTGGTCTCCACTGATATCTCCTGGCTAAAAGCCAGGACTTGTATGTGGCAGAACCAGGAGAACCCACTTCCCTGATGTTCTAGGGCTTCTCTCCAACTTGCCAAACTTCGACCTAGAAAGAACTTTGGAATGCCCTTCAGTCCCCACACACCAAGAGTCACAATTATTTCAGCACAGAAACTGGAGAAATGTCTATTAAAGTTGGAAATATTTCTTCTTGGGGTGGGGTCTAATGGAATGATACCAAGATGGGGAGCACTTCTGTGTTGTTCACACAATTACAAAAAGAACTCATTATTTTTACAAACAACAAAACAACAAACATATTTCCATTGTGGAAAAAAAGGAGTAAGGATACTGAGTTGGGTTTCTTAGACTGACTGTTACTTTATCTATATTTTAGGCTTGAAGAATCTTTGCATGGTCTCCACCTGGTCCTCTCACAGCATTTCCTATCTCAGTGAAGGATCCGAGGAGTTGCTTGAGTCAGAAATGTCAGCTTCAGTACCTACCTTTCTTTTCTTCCTGTTTTTTCCTTCAGTCCCCAGAACCAATCTATATTCAAGTCCTGTCAAACTTACCTCCAAAATACCTCTCAGTCTACTTCTGTCCCTTTTCACCATCTCTACACTAATCCAAGCTGCCCTCATCTTGCACAAACTACTGCAACTGTCTCTTTAAATAGTCATAGTGGGTCACGCTCATCTGTGGACCCCCCTCCCATCTGTTCTCTATCCAAAAAGCCAGAATGAACTTTTCCAAGTGCAAATCTGATGACATCATTTTCTATCTTAGACCCTTAGTATTTTTAGTATAAAAATCACAATCTTTCATTTGGCCTATATGGGTTTTTCTAGTCTAGCCTTTATTTCTCTAGACACTTCCACTATAATTCAGCCCCACAACCACGTTAGCCTTAGTTCCTCAAAGTTCTCACCTTTTCTCCCACTACAGGCCTCTTATACATGCTATTTCCTCTACCTGGTACACACTTCACTTTTCACTTCATCTGGTTAACTCCCACTCATTGTTCAGGTCAGCTCAAAAGTCACAGCAGGGAAGGCACCGTTGAGCCACAAGACTAGGTCAAATGCTGTATTTGTTAATAGTATCATGAACCTCCCTTGATAATATTTATTAGTTATAATTTCTAATAATATAATTTCATAATATATTATTATGAATAATATAATGAATGTATCATATATAATTTATTGGTGTTTTAAATTACTAATACCCATCTCTCTCGACAGTAAACTCCATTTGGGCAATACTCAAGTTTATTTTTGTACACCTTTCTAATCTAAGCACATTAGATGTGCTTAAGGACACAGGAGACATTAAATAATTATCTGTCGAGTGACTCTCAACTTCCTGTAGGGTAAAGTGATTTTTACCTTATGGCTTAGAGTTAAAAATTCCAGGGTACCTCTGAGATCTAGCTTTCCAAATTTTAAAGAGGAAATCTCCATATATAACCACTCACATCTTGAAGGATTTTGTAAGGCTTATCTCTTCCATCAAACAAGTAATGCTATCTTGAACTCTTTGAAGGTGGCAGGAGGCAGTAATAAAAGCCCAGGTGAACTCACCCCTATGGTCGATGCCATGTAGTCTGCACACATTTCTGCAAAGTCCCGCTCAAGAACACCATAGTAGAGGCCATAGAAGAGGAGAGAAATGCCAAAGTCCATAGCATCTTCAGGTTTGATCCTGTAAGGGAAGCAGTATGGCCTGTAAGACTTGCCCTGAGACGCACTTGCTTTGCATTACTACTCTGGGACACATAAGGCAGCGCCTAAAATTGGAAGCCTCAAGAGTAGAGCAAGTATTGACAAACTAAAACCAAGTCCAACCTGTTTGCATATGGTCTGTGAGCACCTCCTGACAGGCTAGGACTGGAAGCTGTGAAGACCAAGACAGAGTATCCCCTTCTGCCCATTTCCTCACGGGGTTTCCAGTGCCTGCCTCCTGTGACTGATGACCATGCCTTGCAGCGGCCTAGGCTCTGTTCTGGTTCGCACTTACACATTGGGGACTCCACCACTGGCAACCACTGCACACCAAACAGTGGGATTTTCGGTCTGGAAGTCAGCAACTCACTAATGAATTGCCTCTCCTCCAGCAAGTTGCCTAAATTGAAATGGCCAAGCCCTCCAAAAGAAGGGAAGAGCACAGCAGGTTCTGGGTGTCACAGGAGCAGACTGAAACTGATCCCAGTGCTCACCCACCCCCTTCAGGCCCCTCCTTCAGAGAATGTTTCACCTGATGGCAAGTGGACACAAAGAACGCCCACCATCTGAGACAGTTCACCCAGGCAAATACATGGGGCAGGGAGGCGTTTTCTCTCTTGTTACGTAAATACCTAGAAACCATCCTAGATCTTGCCTTTTGTCCCATGAAACCTAAAATATTTATTTGGCCTTTTACAAAAAAAAAAAGCTTTCTAACCACAGCTTTAGAAAAGAAAGATACGTTAGTAAATGTACACATACCCGTTACATACACTTTTTAAGTTGCAACTACATATATTCTGTATCATGTCACCAAAGTTAAATTTTGGTTCAAGTCTTCTTACTAAGGACAACATGCCTATAATATTAGGAAGCTTGTTTTAGTGATTTCACGGACCAATAATTTGCAAACTTGAGTCTTTAAATGTTTATTAAAGAAAAGTATCTTTGTTAAAACATTTGTATGAAGAACTGAATGTGTTCACTTAAGACTGTAAATTACATTTATCTCAGAAAGTTGAATTTGCCCACCAATCTTGTAATATTTAACATACTAATTTGATATCATGGTCTTATACCAATTAACTAATTAGCATCAAAAAAATGGTCAAGATTCTCAAGTATATTTTCCTCCTTATGTAGTTTATCAAAGTAAAAATTATAATTCTAGGGTAAATACCTTTAAAAACATAACATAAAACATGGAGAATCTTGGTTTTTACTTTTTTTAATCACAAAGGTTAGGAAGCTATCTGGAAATACCTGGGTTTTCTTTGATGAGACCTGATGACTCTTCACTGATAAATTCCTATCAAGATCTGTGGCACCTGTTTATTCTTTCAGCCTGTACTACACCTGGAAGGAAGAATTCCATGGTTGTCCTCTCACTATATAAAGTAGGACTGACATCTTTCAGTATCAGAAACTCCTGCCTACAGTGTACTCAGTTTGGGGAAGAGGTCAGTGGTCATGAATTTAAATTTTAATCCTAAATCTCTAGCTTCAATGCACTGTCCCAGGCTTAGAATTCCTCACGACCCACAGCCTACAGCCCCCATTCCCTCAGCCAGGAAACCACATTTCTACCCTTTTCTGCCCTACTTTTTGTACCCTCCAGTCCCAGAGTCATTATCATTGTCATAGTCATTGTCCCAGAGTCCAGGACAGGATTATCTGGCTTTCAATCTAATGAGCAGGGGTGTGGGAGGGGACCTATATGCTGAATCAGATCTTTTGGAAAGCTTATGACAATAGGAAAAGCCAGAATCCCACTCCTAGTCGTGTATCCTTAGGAAGCAACTCGGCAGTATTATCCGTGGCAGCAGTACACTGAAAAACAACCTACATGCCCAACAGTGGAGCAAGACGTAGAAGTCCACAGGTTAATTCTGTCTCCTGAGAAATCTCTTAAAAGCAGAATGTCAGCTGTGTTACAAAGCAACAATGCTTATGTTGAACCTGATCTGCGATTAGAACACAGGATCTGGATCCAGGAAGTTTTAAGCCTGATGTGTTCCTTGGAGAAGTGCAGCTTCTGGGCCTGGGTGGCTCCCACACTCACGTGCGTGGTCTCATTCCCTCAAATCTCAGCCCTGGGACTACTGGAAGGACTCCAGCAAGCACTGCCTTATTATTTCTGGTCTTGTATCTTTCTAGGTGGATCTGCTGCCAGGTGCAACCAACCGTTCCATGAGTTCAACTGTCTAGCCTGGGGTCAGCAAACTTTGTCTGTAAAGGTCCAAATTGTAAGTATTTTAGGTTTATGGCCCTTCAAGTCTCTGCCACAATTATTCAACTCTGCTGTTTTACTGCAAAAACAGCAACAGGCAATGTGTAAACAGATGAGTGTTTCAGCAGAAATGTTTTATTTTATAAAAATTGAAGGCAGGTCAATTTGGCCCATAGGACGTAGTTTGCCAACTCCTACTCTGCTTGAACATAAGACCACTAAGGTAGAGTGGATGCTGTAAGAAACAATACACACATGGAAAAGGAAAATGGTTCTGTTGGGGTGATGAAGTTACGGGTATAATCATTATTATGCTTATTTTTGTTATTATAGTTTTCCATTAAAATATAAATTCTTAGAAAGTACAACCAATGATTTGAGACTCTTAACTCTGTATTATCCAGACATTCCTTTCTCTGTACCAGCACAAAATATCCTCCCATCCTCCACAGCCCGAGTCGCCTATCCTGAGTGCCATGTTCCTCTCGCTAAAACTCAGGACTTGTCCCAGGAACAAAGGCACATCTCACCAGTCCCTTCTCCCCAAACACCAGCAAAAACAAAAGCAAAGGGTACTCACTTGAATAATAAGTTAAGACCAAAGAGGGTAAACATGACAGCCATGTAGCCAACGATGCCAGTGGCATAGCTGATTTTATAGATCAGCAGGAACCACTTATAAACCAACCTGGAGAAAGGAGAAAAAATTAGTAATGCTGACCCAGAAACACTGGCCTAAGAGCCTCTGCATCACCAGAATTCCTTTCTCTCACATCAATGGGGACATCAGGCTCTTTGCCTAGGACTTAATATTGAGCAACTTCAGTTACTATACATGGCTGATCACTCCCTCAATTGCAAAACACCTCCACATACCCGGGAGGTATTTTGTATTTGTATTTTGGTATTTATATTTTCCTGGTCTCAAACCAAGGGAAGAAAAGGGAGCATTAAAAGGAGGTTTCAACATATGTAAAATAGATAGCCAACAGGAATTTGATGTATGTCTCAGAAAACCCAAACAGGGGCTCTGTATCAACCTAGAGGAGTGGGATGGGGAGGGAGATGGGAGGGAGGTTCAAGAGGGAGGGCATAAATGTATGCCTATGGCTGATTCATGTTGATGTTTGACAGAAAACAAAATTCTGTAAAGCAATTATCCTTCAGTGTTTGTTTTTTTTTTTTTAAAGGAGGTTTCAACATCAAACAAAGAACGCCTGCCTAACCTCAGACAACTATGTCATGTCAAATTTAGGTTAGCTGGATAAGGAAGTGAAAATCAGTAACTATAGCTATGCTCAGAAGGAAACAGGTATTCTTGCCAGGAAAGAGGATTCAAGGAAAAATGAATAAGAGGTAGAATTAGCTACAGGCTTTTGTAACTGGGCATGGTTAATCTGAATACTGCTTTGTTCTAACCCACAGAACAATAACAAAATGAATGATGTCTAATGAGTTTGCTTCTGAATTTTTTTCCCCCTTGGAAGAGAAGGGATAAGGAAGGAGGCACTCAAAGAATACCTTTATTTGGATGTGTGTGTGTGTCAGTGGTGTGGGTTGGAGAGTGGGGGTTTGATGGGGGTATGAGATTCTCCTGAAAGAGGAGCCATGCTCCCTAGGATCCAATGAAAAGAAGTATGGAATCTGGTTGGTTGACTGCAAGTAGGTTCGGAGAGGAAAGACTGTTCCCAGAATGTACCAGAGCCTTTTAAATGCTGTGGACGTAGGTCCCTTATATCATGGGCCACTGTTCTCCTGGCAAGGAGAGCTAAAGAGCAACTCAGCAAATCCGTCTAGCTATTGAGAGCCAACAAGGTTACTGTCACTCTAATGGGCTTGAGGGAAGATGCTCAAGGTCCCTGCTTGGGCCTCCCTGCTGTGGCTAAGCAAGGGTATAATGACTTCTCAGGTTAGCAAAGGGACCCAAACACCTTGCAGTGTCCACCTTCAAAGACCACAGAAGCTCCACCATCCAGAGTCTGCAATGATCAGCTGGGAGTGAGACACAGCGGAAAGGATATGGCATTTTAGGAGGAACGTGGATTAAGTAACCCCAGGTAAGTCATATTAACTTGAGACAAGTTTATTAAGTCCTAAAACAGGAACCCCTTACTACCTTTCTCACTGGATTGTATATAGCCCATTTCCTAGTGTATAAAATATATGGTCAATAAATGCTGCAAAAATAAATGTGGATGTTTATGAAAGTGCTTTGAAACTGTAAAGCATTATTGAATGCTAGTTGTTAATCACTGAAAACCTCTCATGTTAAAAACATATTTTCAGTCATTTAGCTAATATATTTAAATTACCTGATGATACTTAACATGCTTTATTATACTTTCTTCATATTACCCTATATGAGGTAGCAATTATTATTGCATTTTTAGGGATAAAGAATTCAAGGCTGAGAAACATGCAGTCATATGGGTCATATAATTAACAAATGGCAGGGTTGGGGGTTTCCAATCCACATCCATCTGGCTCCAGAGCCTATATATTTTATAATGGCTTTTACTATAGGAGACTTTCCAGGTGGCTCAGTGGTAAAGAACCTTCCTGCCAAGCAGGAGATGCAGGTTTGATCCCTGTGTAGGAAAGATTCCTAGGAGAAGGAAATTGAAACCCACTCCAGTATTTTTGATTGGGAAATCCCATGGACAGAGGAGCCTGGCGGGCTGAAGTCCATGGGCTCACAAAAGAGTCAGACACAACTTATCAACTAAGCAACAGCAACAACAAACGGCTGCTGCTGTTGAGTCGCTTCAGTCGTGTCTGACTCTGTGCGACTCCATAGACGGCACCCCACCAGGCTCCTCCATCCCTGGGACTCTCCAGGCAAGAACACTGGAGTGGGTTGCCATTTCCTTCTCCAATGCATGAAAGTGAAAAGTCAAAGTGAGGTCGCTCAGTCATGCTGACTCTTAGCCACCCCATGGACTGTAGCCTACCAGGCTCCTCTGTCCATGGGATTTTCCAGGCAAGAGTACTGGAATGGGCTGCCATTTCCTTCTCCATAACAACAAACTACCATAGCCAGAGAGGCGGTTCTGGATCACTGACTTCACCTTGTAAGTAAACTTTATTTTGTAGAATAAAACAAACATGTAGAATAATAGAAGGCCAAGAAAAGGCTGGCAGTAAAGTAGAACATAAGAAGCATGGGAAAAAGAGTAAGTTTCAAGTTGGAGGTCTCTGGATCAGGTAGTTACAACTCTGAGACTGGCCAGTTCCTCTGTTAGGCTCTCCTAGACCTGCACACGTGTCTCAAAGCACTTACCAACTGCACTGAAACAGCTGCTTTCTTGTCCATCTCCTCCATTAAAACGAGTACTCCTTGAGGGCAGGGACCATGTCTTATTCAGCTCTGTATCCCCAGCACTCAGCACAGGGCCTGACACAGAGCAGGTGCTTGTTGAATGAATGAATGAGAAAATCTCTCTCTCTTTTTTTTCTGTCAAACATAGATATAAATGACCTCACAAGCTGGTTGGGAGGATCAGATGAGAAATGCATTTGGAAATACAAAGAATTATACAGGAAGGGGCTGCTTTGTGACCAAAGAAGGAAGTATTGTTTGTTATAATTCTCCAGTTTAAATTTGCTAAGATTCATTCATTCAACAAAAATTCAGAATAGGCTACTATGTGCCAGGCCCTTTGGCAGAGCCTGGATATACAGTGACAAACAACATGGATGTGGCTCCTGATCTCACAGTTAGTTAGTGGGGGAGACAGACACTTAAAATAATATTTAGTCATAAACTGTGGTAAGTTCTATGAAGGAAAGCTACAGGGCACTAGGAAGAGAATGTGACAGAAAATCTACTTAGAGATCAGAGAAGAGTTCACAAAAGAAAACAACACTTAAAATGAGACCATAAGAACCAGGATTTGCTTACTTATATTGTTAGCTTTTAATATAAACAGACCTTGATGTAAACCGTAAGGTAAGCTATAGGGAAATATTTGGGGGGTTTTATTCTGTGAATGGGGCAGGAGATCTCCCAATCAGCTTGTTTTGGTGGGGCTGTGTGCCAAGTAATCTTGGCAGATAAAAACTGCAATTTTTTTTCCCCCAGTTTAAGCCCACCCACCTCCCATGCATCCCAACCCATTAGTTTCAGGAAACTTGGCTCCTTCCCACTACCCACTAGCTAAATTCTCACCTTGGGGTTGTCTGGACTAGTGGTTTTCGGGTGGCTCGGAAGGTGACAAAGGCTGTGACAGCAGAGAACAAGATCCAGATCACTAGGAACCTCCACCAGTGCAGCTTCACTGTGAAATAGAGGGGAACAACCCACATCTGAAAGAGGGTCACCATCTGAAACACAAACATAAGCACTTCAGCTCTAGCCAGCTTCCTCTGCAGATCCATTCACAAATCCAGAGCATGTCTTTTGTGTTCCATTTTAGCCTGATCCTTTCTTTGCACTTCCAGTTTTGGATAAAAGCACCTCCTAGTGACCCAAGTTAGAAACCCTGGGACCATGCTTGACACCAACCTTTTCCCCCACCCAACTGTTCACTGTATCTACTCTTTCCTTTCCATTTGAGCCCTTGCTGTCTCTTACCTGGCTGACCATGACCGCATTAAGTCTCCCTGAATTCAATGTCTCTGTTCCAATTTATCCTTCCCAGGAGCATACACAGTTGTGAACATGTCACTCCACTGCTTAGAACCCTCTGAGGTCCCCCTTTCTATAGATAAGATCTGACATCCTTAGGCAGTCATATCTCCTACAATGGAGCTCCAAACGACTGTTTCAGGACCATCTTCTACCACTCCCCATGACTGCAGTCAAGGTGTCCCGCTCTGAGACTAAAACATCCTTCCCACCTGACTTTCAGCCTGAGAGTACCATATGAGAGACACATGAAGCCTTCAGTCTCCTTGCTAGGCAGAATAAGTCACGATTTCCCAATGCTCCAAAAGCATTTTCCTTTCTACCATCATTACAGTGCTTATCTAGAGTATGAGGCTAGGTTTGAATTCATTCTCTACCTTACTGTAAGCTCCTTGAGAGCAGTGACAAGGCCATACTCTGGCCCATGATAGATCCTCAATGAATTTAGATAACTGAGGGGAAAGCTAGACTAGAACCTTAAGAGAGAGGCACAATTCTGTTATAAGAGTATCTATTTTACTTTCCCTCCTTCCACCTCAGACTTGTTAGCTAAGGTGTTCCAAATGTATACAACGATTCTAAGTCAGAAGCTGGGACCAACACCAGTCTTCTGCTTCCCCAAGTCTTCTAACTCCTTCCCCAACCACCCAACTGTCACTAGATGGCACTCTTCTCAGGTGAGCAGCAGGTATAAAAAAGATAATTGGCACTCAGAGGCTTTCTTCCTGGTATTAAATGAAATGAAAGAATATATTTTTTTAAAAGGGGGGGGGTGGGTATAGAGAGGACAATAGCAGCTAGCATCCTAAAGTTTCACAGAAGAGAAAACTTTTGAGAAAATATTTACTCTTGAGGATTTCTAGACTAGTGCTGCCTAGTCCAAATATAACACGAGTCATATGTGTAATTTTAAGTTTTACAATAGCTATGCTTTAAAAAAGTAGAGAGACACAGATGATCTTAATTTTAATAATATATTTTATTTAACCCAATACATCTAAAATATTACCCTTTTGACACATACTTAATATAAACTACCCATGAAACATTTTACTCTTTTTTTTTTTGTAGTAAGGTTTTAAAATCCGATGTTTTATATTTACAATATATCTCAAAACAGACCAGTCACATTTCAGGAGTTCCACTGCTACATCAGATTGGATAGTGCAGCTTAAAGCATCTTTTTAGTTGTAGCTACTACTCTATTTTTATAGACTGCTCTGTGGCAAGAAAAAGCTTTAGTTTTTTAGTGTTATTTGTATATTTTAAAAGACAGAGAGGGAGAAAATGGTGATCAGCCACTTTGCCTTAGAGCCTTTAGTGCTGTCTGCCCACTGCTCAGTGAACAATGCAGCCTCAGGACCAGTTCCACTGTAGGGACTCCCTGCAGTGGAGTGAATGACTCCCTGAATGAAGCATTCTAAAATATTTAAACTAGGGGATAAGGCAACCAGAATCATGACACTAGAAGTGGGTAGATGAAGGTGGGTGTGCAAAGAAGGGCTGCATGGTCTTCAGCCTTCACATCATTTACTCTGACAGGCTCATGGGGGTGTTTATAAAGCAGTAGGCCCAGAGACTTGAGAAGAATTCAATCACATGGTCCAGTCACATATGTTTTCTCTAAGAAAGAACAGGAATTCTTGTCTACTTCCAGCTTTTCCAAAAACTTGGCTTTTTACATAACAACAACCAGCCTGCCCTCACAGCCTCTTTCCCACTCCCCATCACCAATAGCATGTTCTGGTGGGGAAGGGGTGGGTAGAAAGCAAGTCAAGATAATTATCCCCACATGAGCTGTAGCTATGCATATTTTGGGTTAGGAATTGGATTTTATTTGCAGTGGAAGAAAGACATAGTTAGGAGCAAGTCTGGGCTTCCCTCATAGCTCAGTTGGTAAAGAATCTGCCTGCAATGCAGGAGACCTGCGTTTGATTCCTGGGTCAAGAAGATACCCTGGAGAAGGAAATGGCAACCCACTCCAGCCTTCTTGCCTGGAGAATTCCATGGTCAGAGAGCCTGGCAGGCTACAGTCCATAGGGTCGCAAAGAGTCGGACACGACTGAGCGACTTTCACTTTAGGTTCTTCGAAACATATGTCCTGGTAGAGGCCCAGCAAACCTGGATTCTAGTTCTGATCTGCCTCCAAATCATTACGTCACCCCAAGGAGGGTTTGACTTGATTTTCAAAGCCCTTTAAGTTCTAGCACACTAAGGTTCTGTTAGACCTTAGCTGAGCCTTGTATCGCAGACTCCCTGGGAGAGTAAAGGCAGTGTGCACTCTCACTCATCCATCAAGTATTTACTGCGCATTTAATGGGAAGAGAAATAAACATGACTTCTAGTTCCTGTCCTCAAGGAGCTAACAGTCTAGCAGCAGGCGAATAACATAGATCAAATCCTTATTTAATGACTCAATAAAACTTTAGACCCTTTCTAAAGAAGAAAAAATCATTAAAGATCAAGTGGACACAGTAGAATGATATAATACAATGAAATGACTAGCGACTTAAGAATTAAAGATATCTAGATATGAATCCCAATATAGCTACTTACTGTTGCCTAGGCAAGTCACTCAGCTCTGATAGCCTCAGTTTTTTAAAGTATAAACGAGGTTAAGAGTATCTACTCCATTAGGCTATACAGATTATGTGTTAATGCATGGAAAACTTTCAGAACAGTACCCAACAAGGCAAGCATTCAATACAAGTAATGTAATAAATATAATGTAAGGATTCAATATGATAGCTCTTTTATTTCAATGTCAGCTTTCCAGGTGGCTCAATGGTAAAGAATCAGCCTGCAATGCAGAAGACATGGGTTCAATTCCTGGGTTGGGAAGATCCCCTGGAGAAGGAAATAGCAACCCACTCCAGTATTCTTGCCTGGAAAATCCCATAGGTAGAGGAGTCTGGAAGTTGCAGAATCCAAGAAGTTACAGAGTCAGACATGACTGAGTGACTAAAAACAAAAATATTTCAATGGCAACAATGTGTATAAAACCATAAGCACAACTGCATAGTAAGCACAGTTGCTTAAATAAATGAGAACTCTTACAATGGCTTCACATGATCAAAAATTCATAAAGTCACATATATAAGGGAGCAAAGATTGCAATGAGGTAACTAAAATAATCAACATATTAAAAGTGGTGAGGTATCAAGACACTCTCTGCTAGGGAAGTTTGAAAGCCAGATTCTGTTCAGGGCCTTGAAAGCAGCTGCTGGGGTGAGAGCCCAGTGCCCGACAAGGGGCAGGCAAAGGGGCTGGGTGAACACAACAGTTTACCATGGGGAAAATGGTAAGTTACAATTCTGCCTGGTTAATTTATTTGTGTCTACTGTAGTATCTACTGGCATTCTGCTTAATAAATTAAGTTGAAGGCATTTTTAATGGCTAGCTTGGCAATAAATGGCTGAAAGTTACTCAAAATTCTCAAGACTAATGGCAGGGACTCTGGTGCCATCTGGTGGCAATACTCTGGTTCAACAGTTTGTTTAACCAAATGCTTATACTTGATGCCATGAAAGGCACAAAAGAAGGGGAAGCTGTGGCCCTAACTTCTCCTCCAGAATCTGGGGTAATGAGACATAAATGCAGGAACTGGGCAGTCATGCAAAGCGTCAAGCACTGACATGGGAGTTCAGAGGAGAGGTGCAACAGTGCTGGCAGAAGCTGTCAAGGGGAGACTGGCCAGAAACGGCAGTGCTCTGGCTGGTTCTGAAAAGTGAGAGTGAAAGTCGCTCAGTCGTGTCCGACTCTTTGCTACCCCATGGACTATACAGTCCATGGAATTCTCCAGGCCAGAATACTGGAGTGGGTAGCCTTTCCCTTCACCAGGAGATCTTCCCAGCCCAGGGATCGAACCCAGGTCTCCCATATTGCAGGCGGATTCTTTACCAGTTGAGTCACAAGGGAAGCCACAAGCGAAGCTGGTTCTTTTTTTTTTTTTCTTTATAGATACATGTTTTTTTTTTTTTTTCCCCTTGTTAATTTTCTGTTTAGTTGATCTATCCATAAGTGTGAGTGGGGTATTAAAGTCTCCCACTATTATTGTGTTATTGTTAATTTCTCCTTTCATACTTGTTAGGATTTGTCTTACATACTGCGGTGCTCCCATGTTGGGTGGATATATATTTATAATTGTTATATCTTCTTCTTGGATTGATCCTTTGATCATTATGTAGTGACCTTGTCTCTTTTCACAGCCTTTGTTTTAAAGTCTAATTTATCTGATACGAGTGTTGTGACTCCTGCTTTCTTTTGGTCCCAATTTGCATGGAAAATCTTTTTCCAGCCCTTCACTTTCAGTCTGTATGTGACCCCTGTTTTGAGGTGGGTCTCTTGTAGACAACATATGTAGGGGTCTTGTTTTTGTATCCATTCAGCCAGTCTTTGTCTTTTGGTTGGGGCATTCAACCCATTTACGTTTAAGGTAATTACTAATAAGTATGATCCCGTTGCCATTTACTTTATTGTTTTGGGTTCGAGTTTATACACCATTTTTGTGTTTCCTGTCTAGAGAATATCCTTTAGTATTTGTTGGAGAGCTGGTTTGGTGGTGCAGAATTCTCTCAGCTTTTGCTTGTCTGAAAAGCTTTTGATTTCTCCTTCATACTTGAATGAGATCCTTGCTGGGTACAATAATCTGGGCTGTAGATTATTTTCTTTCATCATTTTAAGTATGTCTTGCCATTCCCTCCTGGCTTGAAGAGTTTCTATTGAAAGATCAGCTGTTATCCTTATGGGAATTCCCTTGTGTGTTATTTGTTGTTTTTCCCTTGCTGCTTTTAATATTTGTTCTTTGTGTTTGATCTTTGTTAATTTGATTAATATGTGTCTTGGGGTGTTTCTCCTTGGGTTTATCCTGTTTGGGACTCTCTGGGTTTCTTGGACTTGGGTGATTATTTCCTTCCCCATTTTAGGGAAGTTTTCAACTATTATCTCCTCAAGTATTTTCTCATGGTCTTTCTTTTTGTCTTCTTCTTCTGGAACCCCTATGATTCGAATGTTGTAGCGTTTAATATTGTCCTGGAGGTCTCTGAGATTGTCCTCATTTCTTTTAATTCGTTTTTCTTTTATCCTCTCTGATTCATTTATTTCTACCATTCTATCTTCTAATTCACTAATCCTATCTTCTGCCTCTGTTATTCTACTATTTGTTGCCTCCAGAGTGTTTTTAATTTCATTTATTGCATTATTCATTATGCGAAGCTGGTTCTGAAGGAGTTTCATTATGGTGTTGTGCGTACGTGTGTGTGTGTGTGCGTGTGTGTGTGTGTGTGTGTATGCAAGTGCACATGTATGTGTGAAAGCCATTCATCCTCTTTCCCTGAATCTGCAAATATGAAGCTGAAGTGAAGACCAGCCTGAAACTGACTTACTGATTCTTTCAGCAAACATTTACCGAGGAACAATCTCAGCTTCTCCACAAGACTACACAGTTGACATGATAATGTTAGATGCTACAGGAAAAGTTAGCTAGCCCTTATTCAAATGGACTTTGTTTAGATTTCTTTCATCTCAGAAACTGTAATTCATGAAAACAAAAAAGAGCTGCCAGATTACATCCTTCTCTGGACACTAGCTCCCATGCCAGAGGCACGTCTGACTTTCAGGATTCTCATCACTTCTTATTTGCCTGTGTTGTGGGGACAGAGATCACCTACTATGCTTGACTGCAGAGGAATACCAAGGATGAAATGAAAACTACAAGACCAGGTAGCACAACAAAGTAAGAGACTCACAGCTTGAATCAGCTTGAAAAAAAATTGCTGATAAATGGACAGAGGTCAACCGGAAGAAGGTCTGGGATATGCTCCAAAGCTCTGATCAATACTGTCATGAATGATTCAGATGAAAATACAAAGGATCTGCTTATCAAACTGTGAGCAACACAAAGCTTGGGAGAAAGGAGAGAGGAGCAAGGCAGTGAACATGGAAAATAGAAACAAGATCCAAAATGAATGAAGCTCATTCCTACAGTTCTTCTAGATCTACCATTCTGTGATCTGGTAAGCCGAAATGAAGAACCAAAACCTCAGGCTGAAACTTCACCAACTACCCAAGTATAGGATGGGGAAGGAGCTGCTCACATGAAAGAGATCTAGGGGTTTCACCTGACTACAAATTGCCAGGGAATATATGCCAACAGGGTCATTATCCAAAAGCCAAGGCAACACTATGCTACTTAACTAAGAGTAAACCCTGAATGAAGGAGCAAGTAGCTCTACCTTTCGCTGCTCTGTCAAAGAATCCTTCAGCCCTGAGATCTGGTTTTAGGTCCACAATACACAAAGAACACTGATGAATAAACATGACCATAACAGAGTAGCCAGGATTACAAAGGGTCTGGAAACCAAATCACATAACAAACAGCTGAAGACACTGGGATAACAGGCCTGGACAAAACTAAAGGAAGGCGTGGCTATTATCTGAAGATCATTCAGAAGCCCAGCAAGCAGATATAGTCTGCATGGTTTCTGTGACCTGGTAAGACCCCAAGTATTGCTAGAATATTACAAAGAGAAAAAACTGGGTTGGCAATTACCTCCTACCACACCCCTGGAAAATGGTCAACTGTATCATAAGAAGCAGATAGTCCAGTGATAAAAGATGTGCTAGATAGTTCTTTCCTATTGCTGACCTGAAAAAACCTGCCTTTGTCTACCTTCTGCCTCTGAGTCAAATTCTTGTCCCTCAGAGAAGTGCAGAGTATATTTACTCCCTATTGCTTATGCCTACTTTCCTAATACCGCAAATTATGTCTTTTCCCCTCAAGTCTTCTCCTCTTCAGGTAAAAGTCACTCAAGCAGTCATTTAACAAACACTTGCTGGGCATTTACTGGACACCAGGCTAAGGACTGGGGAATTCAGAGTTGATAGACAAAAGCTTCTCAAGGAGAAGTCTACTTAGGATAAACAACCATAATGCAGTATGCTGCTGCTGCTAAGTTGCTTTAGTTGTGTCCAACTCTGTGCGACCCTAGAGACGGCAGCCCACCAGGCTCCCCTGTCCCTGGGATTCTCCAGGCAAGAACACTAGAGTGGGCTGCCATTTCCTTCTCCAATGCATGAAAGTGAAAAGTGAAAGTGAAGTTGCTCAGTCGTGTCTGACTCTTAGCGACCCCATGGACTGCAGCCTACCAGGCTCCTCCGTCCATGGGATTTTCCAGGCAAGAGTACTGGAATGGGGTGCCATTGCCTTCTCCGATAATGCAGTATAAGTGCTATACGCAGGTCCTGGTGGCCAAAAAAGCAGAGCAGAAGTGCCCCACCCAACATGGAGGAATTATCATCTCTGTCCTGGGTGGTCCAACAGGTGCAGATGGAGAAAGGCATCATGACGCAGGAACAAGGTATCCTTGAGAGAGTGAGTACACAGGTACCTGAGGGAGGTGTGAGAAATGAGCCTACAGAGGTAGGCAAGGCTCAGAGAAGGCTGATCACACTTAGGAGTTTTTAATTATATTCTGGGGAGAAAAGTTTTTCTCACAGAAAGTGGATTACAGCCCTTTACCATCTTAGTCAGCATTCTCTAGCCACATTCTAGTGACCCTCTTATTGTCTCGGTCTGAGAAAAATCTATAGTACTTTAAAGATTTCCAGGTAGGAGATTTTGCCACTCATCCATTCCAGGAGGGAATAGCAGTTCAGGAGACAGGAGTCTGAAAAGATAGTATATTTGGTAACAGACAGGGATGATGAAAGCTTCTCCTTGGAGATCTTTAAAAATAGGATAGATACTTTTCCAGGCATAGGCTTACTCCTTCCCCTAACATCCCTGAGGGAGCTAAGGAGCAAGTAAGATTAGACTCGAATAGATGATGAAAACTGAATTACAGAGAAACCAAACATCAAGTCCTGAGCTAGGCTTCCAACCCAGATCTTCTGTCTCCCGAGTCCTGCCTCCCAGCACTGGTCACCAAGTTAGGGGGAACCCTGAGGAGGCAAAATAACATAGACCAAAGTGAGGATGGTTGTGAAAATACTGAAATTCAAGAAAAGGACATGGGCAAAAGTCATTAAAGGAAAACCCGGGGCGAGGAGGGGGTGAAAAACAGAAATGACTATGGCAGAACTGTCAACAATCTCCTGAAACTTTTGGAAACCTCAAAAAATGTTGAGTACTCTATGGAAAGAGTACTTAACCAAGAACCAGATTTTACATCCAGCACTCCAATATGATGGTCATGTGCTCCTGGCAAATCACATCTGGATTTTGCACTTCAGTTTCCTAATCTGAAAAATGGACACAAACCCCTATCCTATCTTATAAAACCTATTTGTTGTGAAGTTCCAAAGCAATGGCAGATGAGATAAGTATTTTGTTTTTAATCAACAAATGCAAAACTATAAAGCAGTGTAAGGTATTATTATAGTTGTTGCTGGTACTGAAAAGAACAGTACCTGAAATTTAAATACAGAAAACAGTAGGATTAACCCAAGAGGATAACCCAAGAGCAGTTAATTTAGACTCTTCTTTTAATCTAAAATTTCTTTTCTTTGAACTCCTATATTACAGAAAGAAGTCTGATAATCTTGACAGTGAAACCAGTAGATTGGCATACTCGCTCATAATCAACCTCATGGCTGGCAACATCCGTGCTGCTCTAGGTTCCAGAGTCTAGGACAGTGTTTCTCATTATGGATCAATTTTCTCCCCAGGGGACACTTGACAATGTCTGGAGATAGTTTTGGTTGTTACAATCAGAGGGAGGAGATTCTAGGTAGAAATCAGGGCTGGTGCTCAACACCCTATGATGCACCTCATAGCCCCCGAAAAAAATAAAGAATCATCTGGCCAAAATGTTAATATGCTCCCTACTGAGAAACCTGGTCTAGAAGAACAGAGCTAGTGTTTTTCTACTTAATGGTCATGGGTGCCTGATGGAAGGTTGGGCCACCAACCAGCACTAGTAAAGAATAGGAAATTTCATTCAGTTGGAGAGAAACAGAGCCTTATCAATTAATTCCATCATTTCTTGGCATGCCCTGAGAAGCATTTTCTGTGAAGCTCTGATAGCTAACCTCTAACAGCTCATGTTTCTACTACTCAACAACAATCCGAGAGCTTCTCCTTTACACAACATTCTCAAAAGAGTTGTTTTGATTCTTGTTTATTCCCATTCCTTACTCCACAGACATTTTAATGTGTTTAATATGTGTATTTTGGGTTTTTTTTGAAATAACAATAAAATTTACTTTTCACATAGATCTAAGTAGCAAAAGAATTTTTTAATTAATTTTTTTTGGAGTATAGTTGCTCTATAATGTTGTATCAGTTTTAACCATTATTAATCACCACAGTTTGAACTGTAAACCCATAGCTATAGCAAGTACCTAAAATCTGTTTAGGCAGGGAGAAGAACTTTAGATGCCCCAGGATGGAAAACAAGGAATAACAAGATGGGATATCCAAATAGAACAGCAAGGAATAGAATCCTCAGTCCACAGGATGGTTCAAAAATCTAATCTATAAAGTACCAACCCTAAAAATAAAATCAAAGCAATCTGGGGAAACAGATTGCAACACATATGTCAAAATGCTTATTCCTAACATACATCTTATAAATCAGTAAGAAACATTCTAAAAGAATCCTAAGCAAGGAAAGAAATGTGACTGAACACACCACATGGTTCAGCTGTGAATAACATTTACATGTCACAATAATGTAAATACAGAAAACTTATTTACTAAAAACTGGAAGGAGCAAAAGTGTGTATGTGATGGGTATAGACGTAGTAGTATAAGATAATCACCACTTTCCATGGCAGAATGTCAATACATGTTCAAAAGTAAAATTATATATATATATTTATATATATATATTTTTATATTACTTATTTATATTTATAAGGCAATGGCACCCCACTCCAGTACTCTTGCCTGGAAAATCCCACGGATGGAGGAGCCTGGTAGGCTGAAGTCATGGGGTCGCTGAGGGTTGGATATGACTAAGCGACTTCACTTTGACTTTTCACTTTCACGCATTGGAGAAGGAAATGGCAACCCACTCCAGTGTTCTTGCCTGGAGAATCCCAGGGACGGGGCATCCTGGTGGGCTGCTGTCCATGGCGTCGCACAGAGTCGGACATGACTGAAGTGACTTAGCAGAGCATAGCATACATTACATATATATATCAAGGATGAATAGAGATAGGCAGAGGATTGTTGGTTTCTAAACATTACAGAACTACCTGATTTTTAAATTAGATATTTTCACCATATTAGATTTGACAAAGATTAAAAATACTGAGGATTCTCTATATTCTCTTTAACACTGGGTAACAGCACTGTTTAACATCTGTTGGTGGGATTGTAAACTGCTATAACTTTTGTGAAGGGCAACTTGACAAGATCTATTAATAATTAAATGGCAATTCCACTTGACCAAGAAATTCCATTTTTAATTCTACAAGAATGCTGGCCCAGCTATGCAAATTATTTCTGTAAAAAGCTTACTGAATCACTGCTGTAACTAAGATAAACATCACATTGAACAAGTCTACTGGTGCCATTTTTCCAATAGCATTTACTCAGTTCATGTAAGTCTCTGTGTCACATTTTGGTAATTCTCATGATATTTCATCATTATTATTATATTTGTTATGGTGATCAGTGATCTCTGATGTCACTACTGTACCTGTTTTGGAGCACCACAAACTATGCCCATATACGACAACAAACTTAATCAACAAACACTGTCTATGTTCTGAGTGCTCCACTGACCACCCATTTCCCATCTCTCTCCCTTGCCTTGAAAAAGTGAAAGTGTTAGTTGCTCAGTCGTGTCCAATTCTTTGCAACCCCATGGACTGTAGCCTGCCAGGGTCCTCTGTCCATGGAATTTTCCAGGCAAGAATACTGGAGTGGGTTGTTATTTCCTTCTCCAGGGGATCTTTCCAACCCAGGAATCGAACCCAGGTCTCCTGCACTGCAGGCAGATTCTTTACTCTTTGAGCCACCAGGGAAGCCCCTCCCTCTGCCTGGGTCTCCCTATTCCCTGAAACACACAATATTGAAATTAAGCCAATTAATAACCCTAAAATCACCTTTGAGTGGTCTAGTGAAAAGAAGAGTCACACGTCTCTCATTTTAAACCAAAAGCTAGAAATGATTAAGCTCAGTGAGAGCTTAATCTCACTGGCATGTTGAAAGCTGAGACAGGTTAGGCCTCTTGGTGCCAGTTAACCCACGTTGTGAATGCAAAGGAAAAGTTCTTGAAGGAAATTAAAAGTGCTACTCCAGTGAACACATGAATGATAAGAAAGCAAAACCACCATATTACCACTGACATAAAGAAAGTTTTAGTGGTTGGATACAAGATCAAGCCAGCCACAACTTTCCTTTAAGCCAAAGCCTAATCCAGATCAACTCTCTGAAGGCTGAGAGAGGTGAGGAAGTTGCAGAAGAAAAGTTTAAAGTTACCAGTGGCTGGTTCATAAGGTTTAAGGAAAGAAGCCATCTCCACAACATCAAAGTGCAAGGTGAAGCAGCAAATGCTGAAGGAGAAGCGGCAGCAAGTTATCCAGAAGATCTAACTAAGATGATGAATGAAAGTAGCTACACTAAACAATAGATTTTCAAACAGATGCCATCTTTGACTTTCACAGAGAGGAGGAGAAAATGCCTGGCTTCAAAGCTTCAAAGGATAGACTGACTGACTCTCTTCTTTAGAGGATAATGCATCTGGTGACTTTACGTTGAAGCCAATGTTCATTTACCATTTCAAAAATCCTAGGGCCCTAAGAATTATGCTAAATCTCCTCTGCCTGAGATCTGTAAATGGAACAACAAAGCCTCAATGACAGCCCATCAGTTTACAACATGGTTTACTGGATATTTTCATACTGTTCATGGGGTAGATCATGGCATCTGGTCCCATCAGTTCATGGAAAATAGACAGGGAAACAATGGAAACAGTGAGAGACTTTATTTTGGAGCTCCAAAATCACTGCAGATGGTGACTGCAGCCATGAAATTAAAAGATGCTGGCTCCTTGGAAGAAAAGCTATGACCAACCTAGACAGCATATTAAAAAGCAGAGACATTGCTTTGCAAAACAAAGGTCTGTCTAGTCAAAGCTATGGTTTTTCCAGTAGTCATGTATGGATGTGAGAGTCGGACTATAATGAAAGCTGAGCACCAAAGAATTGATGCTTTTGAACTGTGGTGTTGGAGAAGACTCTTCAGAGGGTCCCTTAGACTGCAAGGAGATCCAACAAGTCCATCCTAAAGGAGATCAATCCTGAGTGTTCACTGGAAGGACTGATGTTGAAGCTGAAACTCCAATTCTTTGGCTACCTGATGCGAAGAGCTGACTCATTTGAAAAGACCCTGATGCGGGGAAAGATTGAAGGCAGGAGGAAAAGGGGATGACAGAGGATGAGATGGCTGGATGGCATCACCGATTCAGTCTGGGTAAACTCTAGGAGCTGGTGATGGACAGTGAGGCTTGGCGTGCTACAGTCCATGGGGTTGCAAAGAGTCGGAAACAACTGAGCGACTAAACTGAACCAAACCCTCAGAATGGGAAAAAATACTTGTGAATTAGATATCTAATGATGGCGTAGTATCCAGACTATATAAAGAACTTCTGTAACTCAACAAGAACAAAAAGACAAAAACCAAGGAGTTCCCTGGTACTCCAGCGGTTAGTACTTGGCTTTCACTGCCATGGCCTCAGTCAGTCAGGGAACTAACATCCCGTAAGCCATATGGTGCAGTCAAAAAAAAAGGACAAAAATCCAATTAAAAAATGGGCAAAGAACTTGAAGAAACGTTTCTCCAAGAAAGATATACAGCCAGGCAATAAAAACATCAAAAGGTGCTCAACACCATTCAGTTCAGTCCAGTCGCTCAGTCGTGTCCGATTCTTTGCGACCCCATGAAGTGCAGCACGCCAGGCCTCCCTGTCCATCACCAACTCCCGGAGTTCACTCAAACTCACGTCCATAGAGTCAGTGATGCCATCCAGCCATCTCATTCTCTGTCGCCCCCTTCTCCTCCTGCCCCCAATCCCTCCCAGCATCAGAGTCTTTTCCAATGAGTCAACTCTTTGCATGAGGTGGCCAAAGTATTAGAGTTTCAGCTTTAGCATCAGTCCTTCCAAAGAACACCCAGGACTGATCTCCTTTAGAATGGACTGGTTGGATCTCCTTGGAATCCAAGGGACTCTCAAGATACTTCTCCAGCACCACAGTTCAAAAGCATCAATTCTTCAGCGCTCAGCTTTCTTCACAGTCCAACTCTCACATCCATACATGACCACGGGAAAAACCATAGCCTTGACTAGACGGACCTTTGTGGGCAAAGTAATGTCTCTGCTTTTCAATATGCTATCTAGGTTGGTCATAACTTTTCTTCCAAGGAATAAGCGTCTTTTAATTTCATGGCTGCAATCACCATCTACAGTGATTTTGGAGCCCCCCCAAAATAAACACCATTAGGGAAATACAAATCAAAGCACAATGAAATCCCACTTTTATGCAAAATAATGTGGCTATAATACAAAAAACAAAAAAGAAATTGGAAAATAAGTATTGGTGAGAACGCGGAAAAACTGAAACCCAATATAATGTGAGTTAGAATGTAAAATGGCATAGCTGCTATAGAAAACCATTTGGCAGTTCCTCAAAAAGTTAATATAAAGTTACATATGACTCAGCAATTCCACTCTAGGATATATCCAAGAACTGAAAATAGGTGTTTAAATAAAAACTTACAGTGAATGTTCATAGCCACACTGTTCAAAACAGCCCAAAGGTGTAAACAACTCAAGTGTCCACCAACTAATGAATGGATAAACAAAATGCAGTATATCCACAGAATGGAATATTATATGGAGGAGCCTGGTGGGCTGCAGTCCATGGGGTCGCTAAGAGTCAGACACGACTGAGCAACTTCACCTTCACTTTTCACTTTCATGCATTGGAGAAGGAAATGGCAACCCACTCCAGTGTTCTTGCCTGGAGAATCCCAGGGACGGGGAGCCTGGTGGGCTGCCGTCTATGGGGTCGCACAGAGTGGGACACGACTGAAGTGACTTAGCAGCAGCAGAAGGAACAAAGTACTGGTAGATACTGCAGTGTGAGTGAACTTTGCAAATACTGTTTAGTGAAAGAAATCAGGCACAAAAGGCCACATATTGTATGATTCTATTTATATCTAGAATAGGCAAATATATAGAAAGCAGCTTAGTGGTTACCAGGGTGTGCTGGGAGGGGGGAAATGGGAAGTGATTGCTTAATGGGTATGGAGCTTCTTTTCGGGGTAACAAAAATGTTCTAGAACTAAATTGTGACAGTGGCTGCACAACAATGTGGATGTGCTAAAGGACACTGAATTATACACTTTAAAACAGGTAAAATAGCAAATTCTGTTATGAAAATTGTCTTTAACAAAAATAAAATTATATTCCATTTCCACATAAAATAGTACCTGAAGATATTTTTATGTCTTGAGCTTTTTTTCTCTTAAGAATAGGAGCAAAAAAGTCCCTAACATTAGCTTTGGAGTTTACAAAATACTTTGCCATGTGATCTTATATAATCTCCACAACACATGAGATAGACATTATGACCCCAATTTAGAGACAAGAAGAACTGAGTCTCAGAGAACTACAAAGTCAGATAGCCAGGAAGCAGGAGCATTGGCTAATCAAGTCAGACAGTCTGACTTAGAGTATTTACTGTTGCAAGGCAAACAGCTCCAACTTCTGATAAGCTTGAAAAAGGACAGGAGATGCCACTGTGTACATACATCTTGGAATTTTTCTTCTTCCAAAGTTAGTATTTTAAAGCAGCAAAAATATTCACTGTATCCAAGTTAATCAAAGTTTTAACAAAACCAATATAGATAATTATTGAATAAGAGAAGCATAAAGCAGGACATACAGATTTCCTCTTCCAATTTTCTAAAGATATGAGTTTAAGTTTCTCGGTACAAGATATGCTATAATGCTAGCGTGTCCTCTCACCAACACAGTTCAGCATAATGTTTACAGGGCATGGCACTAAGTAATGAGATGACTGTGCATTTCCTTATACAACTGGCCTCATTAATTTATAGTCACATTCCTATTAAGGATTAACTACTGAATGGCACATTAGTGGTTTTCTAACACTCTGATGAGTCCTATATATGTTCTTGAGAAAGTGGAGGGGTGAGGGTTACCAGCCCAAGCAGAGCATCCTCTCATTTTCTACATCAGGTTTTTTCTTAAGATACTGTTTTAAGTAAGGATGTGATTGCTTTTTTTAAAAAAATACATACAGAAAGACACTCCAGTATATATATGCATCTTTAATTCTTCAGAGATTTTCAAAAATCTCTGCAGATAAGCTAACATTATATAATCATTTCTAAATACAAGCACAGAAATGCAAAGTGGGTTCACTCGACATTTGACTTAAGATTTTTCTTAGTTTCTAGGTTCAATTAAACTACCCTGATAATCCCTATTTTATAGAATAGGTATTGTAAGCACACAAGGAGAAACAGGTGACTTATTTCACATGGTAGGGTGAAGCCCAACAGGGTCTAGACATCAAGCTCCACCCAGATGGCTCAGTCTGTTGGATGGTGCCTAGTTCAAAAAGCCTTGGTGTCACGCGGTCATTCCATGCACTATGACCTGAAGACACAGATGTCTCTACTTGAGGTACATGACAATACTTGAGGTGGCTATGTGCCAGTAATGTCTGGAACATGTGCCAGCTCAAAGGCAAAATTAGTCTCTCTTCCTCCTATGCTTCAGATTATCCTTTGGTTCCCCCGATAGAAAATCCTTTCCAGAAGCACAGTCAAAATTGTGAAACATGAAACAGAAGATCTGAATTCAAATCATGTCTCTATTGATTAGTTTCTCCTTCATGCCTGAACTCTCTGGGCCTCAGTTTGTTCACAGTATTTCCCTCAAGGGCTATTAGGAGGGTTAAATGAGATACTTTAGCAGTTCCCATCCTGTGGGCTATAGACCCCTGGGCATCTGGCCATATTATAAGAGGTCTGAAAAAGCACATACTAGAGAAAACGAATTATTTAGGGTTTAAGACTAAAAGCTCTGGAGTAAAACTGTCTGGATTCAAATAATGGTTTTACCACTGGAGCAGGTTACTTAGCCATTCTGTCTCAGTTCCTCATCTGTAATTGGAGGCAACAGTATTCATTGGATTACTGTGAGGATTAAATGGGGTATATATGTAAAATGCTTAGAACAGTGGCTAGCATAGTAAGAATTCAATAAATGTTAGCTATTACTGACATTTACTGAATTAGTAATTGCTATTACCTGAAAGAGATGGGAATACCAGACCACCTGATCTGCCTCTTGAGAAAGCTGTACGCAGGTCAGGAAACAACAGAACAGACATGGAACAACAGACTGGTTCCAAATAGGGAAAGGAGTACGTCAAGGCTGTGTATCATCACCCTGCTTATTTAACTTAGATGCAGAGTACATCATGAGAAACGCTGGGCTGGATGAAGCACAAGCTGGAATCAAGACTGCCAGGAGAATATCAATAACCTTAGTTATGCAGATGACACCACCCTTAACAGCAGAAAGTGAAGAACTAAAGAGCCTCTTGATGAAAGTGAAAGAGGAGAGTGAAAAAGTTGGCTTAAAGCTCAACATTCAGAAAACAAAGATCATGGTATCTGGCCCCATCTCTTCATGGCAAATAGTTGGAGAATAGTGGAAACAGTGGAACGGGAGAAGGGGACGACAGAGGATAAGATGGCTGAATGACATCACCGACTCAATGGACATGTGTTTGAGTAAACTCCGGGAGTTGGTGAAGGACAGAGAGGCCTGGCGTTCTGCAGTCCATGGGGTTGCAAAGAGTTGGACACAACTGAGTGACTGAACTGAACTGATTACTACTATATGTGTTTACATATTCTTTCAAAGTATAATTATCATCATGTGGATGCTTGCCAAGTTTATGTTAAAGAAGGGTTGTTATACTTGAAAAGGTTAAATACTTCTATGATAATAGTTATAAAAGAATTCAGTATACTACCTGCCATGTCCTCATCCAGAGTAGTTGCATTTGTGATTTCAACATTTTTTAATTTACTGAGGTTTACTCTGTGGCCTAACATATGGTCTATCGTGGAGAATGGGCTATGTGCACTTAAGAAGAACATGTATCCTGCTGTTGTTGAGTACAGTGTGCTGTGTATGTCTATTAGGTCTAACTGGTTTATAATGTTGTTCAAGTCCTCTGTTATCTGTTACTCTTCTATCTGGTTATTCTATCCATTATGGGAAGTTGGGTAATGAGCTCTACAACTATTACTATAGAACCATCTGTTTCTCCCTTCAATTCTGTTAATTCTTGCTTCATGGATCTGGGGACTCCTTTGTTAGGCTACATATATGTTTATAATTGTATCTTCTGGCTGCAGTGAACCTTTTATCAATATGTAATCACAGCAAATAGATGGGGAAAAAGTGGAAGGAGCAACAGATTTTATTTTCTTGGGCTCCAAGATCACTGTGGATGGTGACTGCAACATTGAAATTAAAAGATGCTTGCTCCTTGGAAAGAAAGCTATGACAAACCTAGACAGTGTGTTAAAAAGCAGAGACATCGCTTTGCCAACAAAGGTCTGTATAGTCAAAGCTATAGTTTTTCCAGTAGTCATGCATGGACATGAGAGTTGGACCATAAAGAAGGCTGAGTGCCAAAGAATTGATGTCTTTGAATTGTGGTTCTGGAGAAGACTCTTGAGAGTCCCTTGTACAGCAAGGAGATCAAACCAGTCAATCCTAAAGGAAATTAACCCTCAATATTCATTGGAAGGACTGATGCTGCAACTGAAGCTCCAATACTTGCCACCTGATGCAAACAGCTCACTCACTGGAAAAGACCCTGATGCTGGGAAAGACTGAAGGCAAAAGAAGAGGGCGGCAGAGGATAAAATTGTTAGATAGCATCACCAACTCAATGGACATGAATCTGAGCAAACTCTAGGAGAAAGTGAACGACAGGGAAGTCTGGTACATGCTGCAGTCCACGAAACTGCAAAGAGTTGAACATGATTTAGTGACTGAACAACAACGTCCTTCTTTATCTCATGTACCTTTTTTGATTTAAAAGTCTGTTGTCTGATATTTAGAACTAACACCCAAAAAAGATGTCCTTTTCATTATAGGGGACTGGAATGCAAAAGTAGGAAGTCAAGAAACACCTGGAGTAACAGGCAAATTTGGCCTTGGAATATGGAATGAAGCAGGGCAAAGACTAATAGAGTTTTGCCAAGAAAATGCACTGGTCATAACAAACACCCTCTTCCAACAACCCAAGAGAAGACTCTATACATGGACATCACCAAATGGTCAACACCGAAATCAGATTGATTATATTCTCTGCAGCCAAAGATGGAGAAGCTCTATACAGTCAGCAAAAACAAGACTGGGAGCTGACTGTGGCTCAGACCATGAACTCCTTATTGCCAAATTCAGACTTAAATTGAAGAAAGTAGGGAAAACCACTAGACCATTCAGGTATGACCTAAATCAAATCCCTTATGATTACACAGTGGAAATGAGAAATAGATTTAAGGGCCTAGATCTGATTGATAGAGTGCCTGATGAACTATGGAATGAGGTTCGTGACACTGTACAGGAGACAGGGATCAAGACCATTCCCACAGAAAAGAAATGCAAAAAAGCAAAATGGCTGTCTGGGGAGCCCTTACAAATAGCTGTGAAAAGAAGAGAAGTGAAAAGCAAAGGAGAAACGGAAAGATACAAGCATCTGAATGTAGAGTTCCAAAGAATAGCAAGAAGAGATAAGAAAGCCTTCTTCAGCGATCAAAGCAAAGAAATAGAGGAAAACAACAGAATGGGAAAGACTAGGGATCTCTTCAAGAAAATCAGAGATACCAAAGGAACATTTCATGCAAAGATGAGCTCAATAAAGGACAGAAATGGTATGGACCTAACAGAAGCAGAAGATATTAAGAAGAGATGGCAAGAATACACAGAAGAACTGTACAAAAAAGATCTTCACGACCCAGATAATCACAATGGTGTGATCACTGACCTAGAGCCAGACATCCTGGAATGTGAAGTCAAGTGGGCCTTAGAAAGCATCACTACGAACAAAGCTAGAAGAGGTGATGGAATTCCAGTTGAACTATTCCAAATCCTGAAAGATGATGCTGTGAAAGTGCTGCACTCACTATGCCAGCAAATTTGGAAAACTCAGCAGTGGCCACAGGACTGGAAAAGGTCAGCTTTCATTCCAATCCCAAAGAAAGGCAATGCCAAAGAATGTTCAAACTACCGCACAATTGCACTCATCTCACACGCTAGTAAAGGAATGCTCAAAATTCTCCAAGCCAGACTTCAGCAATACATGAACCGTGAACTTCCAGATGTTCAAGCTGGTTTTAGAAAAGGCAGAGGAACCAGAGATCAAATTGCCAACATCCGCTGGATCATGGAAAAAGCAAGAGAGTTCCAGAAAAACATCTATTTCTGCTTTATTGACTATGCCAAAGCCTTTGACTGTGTGGATCACAATAAACTGTGGAAAATTCTGAAAGAGATGGAAATACCAGACCACCTGATCCGCCTCTTGAGAAATCTGTATGCAGGTCAGGAAGCAACAGTTAGAACTGGACATGGAACAACAGACTGGTTCCAAATAGGAAAAGGAGTTCGTCAAGGCTGTATATTGTCACCCTGTTTATTTAACTTATATGCAGAGTACATCATGAGAAACGTTGGACTGGAAGAAACACAAAATGGAATCAAGATTGCCGGGAGAAATATCAATAACCTCAGATATGCAGATGACACCACCCTTATGGCAGAAAGTGAAGACGAACTCAAAAGCCTCTTGATGAAAGTGAAAGTAGAGAGCGAAAAAGTTGGTTTAAAGCTCAACGTTCAGAAAACGAAGATCATGGCATCCGGTCCCATCAATTCATGGGAAATAGATGGGGAAACAGTGGAAACAATGTCAGACTTTATTTTTCTGGGCTCCAAAATCACTACAGATGGTGACTGCAGCCATGAAGACGCTTACTCCTTGGAAGGAAAGTTACGACCAACTTAGATAGCATATTCAAAAGCAGAGACATTACTTTGCCAACAAAGGTTCGTCTAGTCAAGGCTATGGTTTTTCCTGTGGTCATGTATAGATGTGAGAGTTGGACTGTGAAGGCTGAGCGCCAAAGAATTGATGCTTTTGAACTGTGGTGTTGGAGAAGACTCTTCAGAGTCCCTTGGACTGCAAGGAGATCCAACTAGTCCATTCTGAAGGAGATCAGCCCTGGGATTTCTTTGGAAGGAATGATGCTAAAGCTGAAACTCCAGTACTTTGGCCACCTCATGCGAAGAGTTGACTCATTGGAAAAGACTCTGATGCTGGGAGGGATTGGGGGCAGGAGGAGAAGGGGACGACAGAAGATGAGATGGCTGGATGGCATCGCTGACTCGATGGACATGAGTCTCAGTGAACTCCGGGAGTTGGTGATGGACAGGGAGGCCTGGCGTGCTGCGATTTATGGGGTCGCAAAGAATCGGACATGACTGAGCGACTGATCTGATCTGATCTGATCTGTCTGATATTCAAGAGCCACCAGCTCTTTCTCGGTTATCATTTGCATGAAATATCTTTTTCCATCCTTTTATCTCGTTTCTTTGTATCTAGAGTATCTTGCAGACAGTATATGGATGGATAACGTGTTTTCTTAAATCAATCTGACAATCAGCCTTTTTAAAGGAGAATTTAATTCACTTAAAGTAATTACTAATAAGCAAGCATTTATTTCTGCCATTTAGCTATATGTTTTGTACGTTTTTGTTCCTCATTTCCTCTATTAGTACTTTATAGGTCTCTCTAACTCTGACCCTGCCTTCTCATCACCTGCTACATTGCGTCCCCACTATCATTGCCTTTTTAAAATATTAATCTAAAGATTCACTGGAGACCTACTCTTTCTAACCTAGTTGAATAGCTCCTAATGAACAGTTCCTTCATGAATTTATCCTACAGTGTTAAAAGGACCTACCTTTTTTGGCCATGAAAGTAGGTTCAGGTGCTAGCCCAGTTTTCACCATCTGAATCACTTGTCCCTTAAAGGCACATTCACCACACACTATTCATACACAGTTTATTATTATTATTGATTCCTTGCCTACATGAGGCCTGGGTTAGGCTGGACTCTAGAATACTTAAGAAGAGTCTCTTGATGACTGGCAAGCAAAGAAATGAGCAAAGTGGCTTACATTGTAGGAGCGGGGATGTCTCTGTTTCCACTGCACCAGGAGCAGCTGGGCCACCACCAAGGTAGCGATAAGGATGAGGACCATTTCAGCATGCATGGCTTCGTGGCCGCGATGCTTGGCATGCATGCGTGCGTGCTCGATCCTGAAAGCCAAACAGATGCAGTGAGCTAGGTCAGGGATGGTGTGGTGATAAAGGGTCAGTGCTTTCCAGGGATACCCACTGGTCTATAGCTCAGAACACACTGTTTTAAAAAATAATAAACATTTTTATTTTTGGCTGCACATGGGCTTTGTTGCTGCACGTGGGCTTTCCTTAGTTGCGGTGAGTGGGGGCTACTCTCCAGTTGCAATGTGCAGGCTTCAGCAGCTGTGGCACACAGGCTTAGTTATTCCAAGGTATGTGGAATCTTCTCAGACCAGGGATCAAACCTGTGTCTCCTGCGATGGCAGGCAGATTCTTAACCACTGGACCATGAAGGATGTCCAGAACATACTCTTAAACTACACAAATTAGGGGCTAGAAAGACACATGCCTTAGAAGACAGGAATTCTGAGATAGAACAGGGGTTCTAGGGGCTCCAGTCACCAAGGTTATGTATGGGGTTACAGGTTGGTGCCCTGCTCCCTACCCCCAATGGTAGAAACAGTGGATTCCTTTCCATTTTGGTCCTATTTCAACCTGTCACTGGAAGGAGAAAAGTGACCCAGAGAGAAGGTCACAGCCATAAAGGCTCATACTCTTATTCAATGATATTTATGACACCAATAAAGGAATAATATTGCAAATGTGTGCTAATTTGAGGGTTAAAGTCTTGCTTTATTTGTCCTACCCTCTCTGTCAGGATCAGAGATCCTTAAGACTAAAGCCTGAAAAATGTGAACTGCTTCAGCTTTATATTACTCCAACAGTGACTTCACTATCAGTATCCAGAGGTAAATAGTCTCTTCAAGGGCTCAGGAGAGAAAACCTAGAAACTCTTATTTAATCCAAGGCTGGCATTCTCTTGTCTTAAGGACTGGCAGAAAGTGATTCCCTTGGCCAATACAGGCAAAGAGCTTCCTCTGAGAACAGCAAAGTCAATCCTACCATTCTGTGTCAGAGTCAGCTAAGGGACAGGAATAAAGGAATTAGAAAACTGAATACAAATATAACCTATGCTCTGAAGTTTTGGTGCAAGTTCTCCATGGTGGTGACGGTGGGGGTTTAGTCGCTCTGTTGTGTCCAACTCTTTGCAATCCCATGGACTGTAGCCTGCCAGGCTTCTCTGTCCATAGGATTCTCCTGGCAAGGACACTGGAGTGGGTTGCCATTTCCATCTCCAGCAAGTTCTCCATACCCAAGGGTATCAGGGAGAAAGGGAAAGGACAACATAAATGGTATGTATCTTCATGGAATCCCCAAGGGCAATGAGAGACTAAACAAGAAGAAACAGTGGGATGCATTATAAACAGATAAATCATAAAGAAATATAGCAAAAAGTTAGTTGTAGATTCTAGTTGGTAGATACAAGGGTGTTCAGTGTACAAATCTTTCAACTTTTCTGTATCTGAGATTTTTCATAATATAATAAAATGTTAAGTTGGAAGATTTAGTAGGCAACCAAATGTCAGCCAGCCAGGCAGCCACAGTACTTAAGGGTTCATCTTACATAAATTTTTATCCTAGGTGGGAAAATCTGACAAAATATATTAATACGGGGAGGAGTCAGAAACTTAGGTTCAGAAACACCTAAGTGGTCTTAGCCAAGAAAATGTACATCTCTTCACCACAATTTCTTCATCTATCAAAAGGAGTCCATACCTTTTCTGCCTCCCTCATAGGATTGTTTATTTGTTGCCCAAACTAAAAGGGCAATGGATATTTAAAAACCTAAGGACTGTGGGGAGTTATAAAGACAATAAAAGATAAATTTCCTGTTCTCAGACAGTATATAACTGATTGAATGTGTACAAGAAATCAAAGAAAGGATTGAGAAAAAATAGAAGTCATCTAGCTCAAGTTTGTAATCCTGTGTTTGAATACCTCCATTGGCTGAGAATATATGCCTCTTAAAGTAACCTATTTAGAACCAGAAGTGTCTGACACATTTTTAATACTCATATGTGCCTATAAAGGAATACAATACGAATGCTTTAAGAAGCAGGAAGCTCAGTATCTCAATATACCATGATTTTTTTTTTTTTTTTTTTTTTAGTATTTATTTACCTGCCCCAGATCTTAGTTGTGGCATGTGGGAACTAGTTCCCTGATCAGGGACTGAGCCCAGGTCCCCTACATTGGGAGCATGGAGCCTTAGTCAATGGACTACCAGGGATGTCCCAATATACCACGATAATTTTAATTATGTTTCTGATAATGAGATAAAATCTATCTTACTACAGCATCAATCCTTCAGACCTAATCCTATGCTCTGGAACATATCCACTCTCTCTTTCACAATGCTGCCCCTTCAAATATTTATCATAATATTATTTAAAAACAAAACAAAACCAGGCTTCCCTGGTGGCTCAGTGGTAAAGAATCTACCTGCCAATGCGAGAGACACAGTTTCAATCTCTGATCCGGGAAGATCCCGGATGCCACGAAGCAACTAAACCCATCCACCACAACTACTAAGCCTGCACTCTAGAGTCCTGGAGCGGCAAATACTGAAGTCCATGGCCGAGAGCCATGCTTCCAACAAGGGAAGCCACTGCAATGAGAAGCCCACCCACTACAACTAGAGAGTAGCCCCTGCTTGCTGCAACAAAGACCCAGCACAACCAAAAAGAAATATAATTTTTTTTTAATTCCTTAAAAAAAAAAAAAAATCCTGTTCCTACCACCATTTTCCTGGACCCCTTTAGGCTAACAGTTCTAGATCTTTTAAACATGATGCATATAACATAATGTGAAGACCATTAATTCTGAATGCCTTCTAGATGTATTTAGCTAAAGATCTTTTAATATGCAGTTTTACAATACAGTCAGTGCGGACTCAGCAAAACAGAACACAGTAGTACTGTTACTTCCCTTAAGGCAGACAGCATACTTTCAATGAACACCTTCCAAAATGTGGAATATTTTGGTAGCTCAGGTATACAACTGGTGCATATTACACTTAAAGTCACCTAAAATCTTGTCATATGAGTCACTATCTTTGCCATTCTATATTTTTATCATCAATAGTTTTCCTCTAAACGAAGTGCTTTTTTCTCACTATTAAAATTTCACTGGGTTGATTTCAGCTCATTGGTCAGCTACCTTGTGAAGTTGAAACTCATTTACTGAGGAGAAATAATGATAAGATGATATTTGTTGACTCACTCTGGTTACAAAGCAAGTCAGTAGCAGATGTGAGATCAGAAAATACACCTCCCATTTTCTCAAACAGAGCTCTCTGCCCTGGTTCCCAGATAATGATGATGCTAATGATGATAACCATTCTCAAAACAGGTAAAACTTACTGGAAGCTTACCACATGCCAGGCACTGTTCTAAGAATTTCACAATTATTAATCTTCAACTCTATTATGGGTACTGTAGTTTTCCTCATTTTACAAATTGGAAAAACCAAGGTAGTATGAAGTAAACTTGCCCAAGATCACATCATTAGGAAATCGCAGAAGTAGTATTCAAACCCAGATGGATGGTTTGGTACAACTATCTATTTACTCCTAAATAGATTGAGCGAGCTACCCAGGAGTGACTCAAATACTGGGAAAGATCTCAAATGACCTGTCCTCCTCGTCACAGGTCACTGTCTCCCATAGATAAGGAAGCAAAAAGGGTAGGTGTACAACTCTATCAGTAGGATTAATCTATGGTTCCCACCATGAGGGGCCCGTTCTGTCACACTTACTTCCATTGCTCCTCAGGAGAGAGTTCTGACATATCCACCTGTAGAAAGACACCACCATAAACATCCATTACTGTCTTAGAACTGTTTCTGCCCAACATACAGGGATCACACATTTGCTAGAGCTAAAAGTATGAATCAGGATTTGTGGGATATGAAGCTAGATAAAATATTCTGCCATATAATACCATTTGACTCTAACTGGCCTCATTAGACTAAGCATCAGTCCCTGCTCTGCTATCAGCTAGTGGTATGACCTTCCAACCACAAAGCTCCAGTTCTATTTGTTAGTCTTATCCTTTTATAGCAGGATTTCTTAAACCTGGACACTAGTGATAATCTGGGACTGGTTAATTCTCTGGGTTGTTTGGCAAGGGGGGATTCTGTAGATTGTATAATGTACAGCAGCATCCCTGGCCTCTACCCACTAGATGCGAGTAACATCTTCACAGATACAACAACCAAAGAAGTCTACAGATATTATCCAATGTCCCTTGGGGGATGAAAAATTGCCCCCAGGTGAAAAACCACTGCTCTAGAATTACAGCAGTGGTGAGACTGCATCACTGACTCAATGGATATGAGTTTGAGCAAGCTCCAGGTGAAGGACAGGGAAGCCTGGCGTGCTGCAGTCCATGGGGTCAGAGAGAGTCAGACACGACGGAGCAAATGAACAACAACAGAATACTACTAAATTCTTTGAGTTCAGGGCTTGAGTGTAGCCATATGGCAAAATACCCAAACCTCAGGACATAAGTCACTCAATACATTCTTACATTGAACTGAGCTGAAAATGCTTTTTGATGTAGAGAAGAAAAGCCGTCATAAACACTCAAAGGAATCAATCAACAAATATTCCTTTAGTACTTATGAAGTTCAAGACCCAGTTTCCCACTGTTCCTCTAATAACTTCAGAAAAGTACCTTAAGTGGAATGTGTGAAGTAAAATGGGCAGAACATCACTCTACTACTAAGTAAGTTGGTACATATTTACCATATATCTTTTATGTGTGTGCAGTGGGAATTCACCATTGCTTAGGGAGGGGTTTCTGGTTTCTACATATCCCATCTAGGGAAGGAAGAAAAGGGAGGGAAGAAAGGAAAGGGAGAAAAGGAAAGAGGGGAGGGATAGAAGGGAAGGGAGAAGAGGGGAAGAGAGAGAGGAGGGGAGAAACAATATCCCAAGGCTTTCCCCAGCCAACCAAGGTATTGAAATCAACCACCCCTTTATCCTACTTTACACTGTTTCACGGAATTTATTCAAGTGACTGACTCAGTCCTTCATCTCCCTGGAAGGACAGAGGTCCCCTCCCAGAGAGGACAAGTAGATGCAGGAAATGGAAAGGCCCAGCTGGGTGGTACCTGAGCAGACAATTCAGAACCACAGTCTTATATTATCTTAGATATGCTTTCCAAGTGATTTAACTGCTGCTTAAATCCAGGGTCAGGGCCAGGGTGATATAAGCAAGGCATCAAGAACCCAAAATTTACAGAGGCACACACTTTCAGGTACTGACCCTGCACTTGCATGACCTTAACAGTGAGTGCCTCCTTCAAGTCTGTGCCCTGCACTTTGTATGCTTCACCCTAGTCCAAGTCCTGCTTATGTTTATCTTGCTCCCATCCTAGAGCATCTCACAGAGCTAAGGAGAATACACTGCTTTTGTGTCTTTTAAGAATAGCAGAGCTGAGCATATATTAAACACTCAATGAGTACTTATGGAATTGAACAGAATTCCTTCCAACAGGATAATAAGTAAGTATGCTGACAAACCAGCATCCTACCTGGAGATGCTTAAATGAGGATGTAAACAAACACTTGAAAAATACCTAAGGAGCATCTGGGAAATAAGTATTCATTTTCTGGAGGCACCCAGAAAATCATGCTTAAAAAAACTGCATGTCAAAACAAAACACAACTACATATTCAAAAAAGCAAGACAAGTCTGTTGAATGGAAAACAAGGAAGATCCAGAGAACTGGGCCAGGCATGGGGACACCTCTCTGTGAGATAGTGCTCAAGCGTGCTACTATTTGTGCCTTAAAGTTTCTCTCATTGGAAAACAGAGACTGTCTTCTGACTTCATTGTGGGGCTGTGAGAATATACTAGTATTATACTGCAAGTGATTTCACTGCCTTTCCTCCTAGGAGCATAGGTGCTCAGTTGCTAAGTCATGTCCAACTCTTTGCAACCCCATGGACTAGCCCATCACAGTCCTCTGTCCACGGAATTTTCCAGGCAATACAGAAGTGGGTTGCCATGCACTTCTCCAGGGAATCTTCCCAACCTAGGGTTCCAACTTGAATCTCCTGAGTGTATTTCACAAAGTACCTGGAGAGGCCAGGGAACTGAATGTCGGTGAAGCACAGGACAGTGATGCTTTCAGAGCCTCAGGGAAGGCTCAGAAGGGCAAGCTCTTACACTGAGACTAGACCTGGTGCTTAGAAGGCCATTTAGCATTTCATGGAGTAGCGTGAGTACTGGAGTGGAGTAATGCTAAGAGTCAAGAAATGATGTGGCTTTAATATTTCCATCCTGAACCAAAAGATTTTAAAAATTACATCCAAACCAGTCATCTAGCTCAAGTGGAAAAACAAGGAGAGCTATAAGCTATTCTGTAAGTAAGCTGTACCCTAGAAATACATCTGCATTTTCTCCCTCACTAATGAGTTTATTCATCTGGGGCCAAGCAGTAAGTCATTCAGGTCCCCTGTCCAGGCTCAGGTAGCTAATTGGGCAGGCTCTCAGGGCAGGATTGATAGGCCCATATTCCACTCCTAAGACTCGAACACAGAATGTCTTTTTGACAACCAATCACTCCTCTCCTAGGATTTCACAAAGCTTCTAGTCGTGTTAATCTACCAAAGTCCAGATTTCAAAGAATTTAAATCAAAAATGTCAGGCAGAGGGCAAGATAAAATTTCACAAAAATGGAAAATGATCTGTGGTTGACTGATATATTTTCTCAGATGCAAAACACAGATGGATCCACCAGTGTAATCCCACAAGCAGGCCTCTGTCCCCCACAAATACTGATACTCTGGGGTCTCTTGAATCTTTACACAGACTGATTAGTTTGTCCCTTCAACCTTTCTCTTCCACCAAACCACATTCTGCCTTCCTGCAAAATGCCAGCCAAATCCTCCTGGGTCCAGAAAGGCCCATTAGACTGACCCCACTCACTGAAGGGAAAAAAAAATCCTCAACTGCTTTGAGCATGATCCACAGTCCAGAAGCATCAGCACCCTGAGAGCTTAAAAACAGAGGCTTCAGAATCCATCCCGGACCTCCTGGATCAGAAGCTGCATTTAATAAGATACCCAGGTATTTCACACGCACATAAAAGCACTGCTGTTGCATTCCAGCACTCACATTCAGTCTGTCCTACAGTCACACACCTCCACACACCTGAACTGCTTTTGTTAACAGCTTTCCTGAGATCTAATTCACATGGCATAAAATTCACCCATTTAAAATGTGCTATTCAATGTTTTTAGTATATGCAGAGTTGTGCTACCATCACTGCTCTTTAAATTTAGAACGGTTTTTACTACTCTAAAAATGAAACCAAGTCGGCCATCACTCTGCAACATCCCTCAGCCCAAGAAACCACTAATTTAATTTCGATCTCTATCTACACATTTGCCTGTTCTAGACGTTTCATATAAATGAGATTTGACAATATGTGGTCTTTAGAGAATGGCTTCTTTCACTTCGCATATTTTCAGTGTTGCTGCAAGTATTATAGTCATTCCTTTTTACTGCCAAATAATACTATATTATATGGATATACAATATTTTCTTTGCCCGTTCATCAGCTGATGGACATCTGCATTGTTTACAGCTTTGTGTTATTATAAATAATGCTGTTATGAACATTAACTTACAAGTTTTCATACAGACATGATCTCATTTCGCCTGAGCATATATCTAGTAGTGGAATGGTCTGGTTGTATGGTAACTCAATGCCTAACCTTTGGAAGAACTGACACTTTGTTTTCCACAGCAGTTGTACCATTTCACATGCCCCCCAGCAGTGCACAAGAGTTCCAATTCCTCCACATTGTTGACAACACTTGGTATTATCTTTTTGGTAAGAAGCATCCCACTGAGTGTGAAATGGTAGATTAATGTGATTTTGATTTTGCGTTCCTCTGACGTATAACGATGTTGAGCACCTTTTCGTATGACTATCAGCCATTCACATATCTTCTTTGGAGAAAAATTTATCCAGATCCTTCGTCCACTTGTTAAAAACAGATTTTTTTCCCCAGCAGTTTTAGGTTCACAAACTTCCCTGGTGGCTCAGACAGTAAAGCGTCTGCATACAATGCAGGAGACCCAGGTTCAACCCCTGGGTCAGGAAGATCTCTTGGAGAAGGCAATGGCACCCCACTCCAGTACTCTTGCCTGGAAAATCCCATGGACGGAGGAGCCTGGTAGGCTACAGTCCATGGGGTCGCAAAGAGTTGGACACGACTGAGTGACTTCACTTTTAAGTTCACAACAAAACTGAGTGGAAAGCAGAATTTTCCATATGCTCCCTGCTCCTCAGTATGCATAGCCTCCCTCATCAACATCCCTCATCAGAGAAGTACCTTTGTGCCAACTGAGGAACCTACATTGATGTATCATCACCCAAAGTCCATAGTTTACCTCAGAGTTCACTACTGATGTACATTCTATGGGCTAGGACAAACATAACATTCTTATGGACACATATCCATAAACAGAGTATCATACAGAGTAGTCCTACCGACCTAAAAATTCTCTGTGCTCCTCTTATTCATCCCTCCATCTCCCCTAATCCCTAGCCACCACTGCTCTTTTTACGGTCTCCATAGTATCACCTTGTCCATATAGTTGAAATCATGTAGTACACAGCCTTTTCACATTGGCTTCTTTCACTTAGTAACATGCATTTAATCTTCCTCCATGTGTGTACAGGGTTTAATAGCTCATTTCTGTTTTAGTACTGAATTAAACTCCACTGTCTGGAAGTGCCACAGTTTATTTACCCATTCACCTACTAAGACGCTATGTGTGCTCAGTCACTCAGTCACGCCCGACTCTGCACCACCGGAACTACAGCTTGCCATGCTCCTCTATCCATGGAATTTTCCAGTCAAGAATACTGGAATGGGTTGCCATTTCCTACTCCAGGGGACCTTCCCAACGTAGGGATTGAACATGTGTCTCTTTGTCTCCTGCACTGTCAGGCAGATTCTTTACCACTGGACCACCTGGGAAGCAAAAGACATCTCGGTTGCTTCCAAATTTTAGCAATTATTAAGCTGCTATAAAGATCTGTGTACAGGTTTCTGTATGAACATACATTTTCAGCTCCTTTGGGGATATATTAAGGAGCACAACTCCTGGATATGGTATGGTAATAGTAAGTTTAATTTTGCAAGAAACTGCAAAACTATCTTCCAAAGTTTGACGGAAGATATTCTCTTGCATTCCCACCAGAAATGAATGACAGTTCCTGTTGCTCCACATCCTCCCAGTATTTGGTAGTGTCAGTGTCTCAGATTCTGATGATTCTAATAGGTGTGTAGTGGTATCTCACTGCTGTTTTAATTTGAATTTCGCTGACTACATGAGGTGGGACATCTTTCACATGCTTATTTTCTATCTATGTGTCTTCTTTGGTGTATCTTTCTAACTATGTATCTTCTTTGTTAAAGTCTCTAGCCTACTTTTTAAACAGGTTTTCTTATTTCTGAGTTGAAAGAGTTCTTTGTGTATTTTAGGTAATAGTCCTTTATTTCTTTATTGTTTATTTATTTATGGCTGTGTCAGGTCTTAGTTGTGGCATGTGGGATCTTGGGCTTCCCAGGTGGCTCAGTGGTAAAGAATCTGCCTGCCAATGCAGGAGACGCAAGAGACATGAGTTCAATCCCTAGGTTGGGAAGATCCCCTGGAAGAGTAAATGACAACCCATTCGAGTATTTCTTGCCTGGAAAATTCCACGGACAGAGCAGCCTGGGGAGCCACAGTCAACGGGGTCATAAAGAATCGGACACAACTGAAAACACACACACACACGTGGCATCTTAGTTCCCCAACCAGAGATTCAACCTGCACCCTCTGCACTGGAGGATGGATTCTCAACCACTGAACCACCAGGGAAGTCCCTGACAGTCTTTTTTCCTGACAATCTCTTTTAATTGATGCATTTAAACAACTAATGTTCAAAGTGATTGATACAGTTGGATTAATATCTACTATATATTTGTTACTGTTTTCTATGTGTTGCCCTTGCCTGTTCCTATTTTTGTCTTCTAATCTTTTTCTGCCTTTTGTAGTTTTAACTGAGAATATTATATGATTACATTTCCTTTCCTTTCTTAGCTTATCAGTTATACTTTTTTTTGGCCACGCTGTGCAGTTTGTGGGATCTTAGTTCCCCAACCAAGGATTGAACCTGGGCCATCAGCAGTGAAAGCACAGAGTCATGACCACTGGACCAACATGGAATTCCCTATACTTTTATTTTTACTTCTTTTAGAGGTTGCTCTAGAATTTGCAATATACATAAATAGTAAAATCCACTTTCAAACAATACTGTATCACGTCACAGACAGTGTGAGTACCTTATAACAACAAAATAATCTTAATTCCTCCTCTCATCCCTTGTATCATTGCTGTCATTCATTTCACTTATCCCTAAGTACACATACAGAAACATATGCAGTCAAATATAGTGTCGGTATTACAACTTTCACAAAACTATTCACTGTTATATCAATCAACAACTTGTAAACTAAAAGAGCCACTACAAAATTCCTATAGCTTATATATTTAATGGTGAAAGACTGAATGCTTTTCCCCTAAGATCAGAAATAATGTCAGGATGCCCACCCTCACCACTACTATTCAAAACATACTGACGTTTCTGGCCAACAAAATAAAGTGATAAAAGGTACAGATTAAAAAGAAATAAAACTGTCCCTTATTTGCAGATGACATGATGGCCTACACAGAAAATCCCAAAGAATCTATGAAAAAAAAATTCTAGAATAACAGCGTTCAGCAAGGTGGCAGAATATAAACATACACACAAAAGTTATATTTCTATATTAGCAAAGAACATGTGGAAAATGACATTTAAGATACAATAAAATTTACAATTAAAAAAAGAATTAGTAAAATAAATGTTTTTTCAGTCTACTTTCACTTACTCCCATTCCAACGCTTTTCCTTTGTTTAGGTAGACCTGAGGCTCTGACCTCTCTTATTTTCCTCTCTCTAAACAACTTTTAATATTTCTTGCAAGACAAGCCTGTGTGTGTGCTCAGTCATGTTTGAGCCTTTGCCACACTGTGGACTGTAGCCCGGCAGGCTCCTCTGCCCATGGGACTTTCAGGCAAGAATACTGGAGTGGGTTGCCATTTCCTTCTCCAGGCTACCTTCCTGATGCAGGGATCAAACCCGAGTCTCTTGAATCTCTGCACTGGCAGGTGGATTCTTTACCACTAGTGCCACCGGAAGCAAGACAGCCTACTAGCAACAAATTTGCTCTATTTTTGTCTGTCTTTTTTAATTTAATTTATTTGGGTCTTTGTTGCTGCACATGGGCTTTCTCTAGTTCCAGTGGGCTGGGGCTCCTCTAGTTGCGGTGCAGACTTCTTAATGTGGATGCTTCTCTTGTGAAGCATGGGCTCAGAAGCCGTGGTGCACCGGCTTAGCTGCTCCGCAGCACGTGGAATCTTCCCAGACCAGGGATTGAACCTGTGTCCCCTGCACTGGCAGATGGATTCTTAACCACTGAACCATCAGGGAGACCCTATTTCTCCTCTTTTGAAGGCTGATTTTCAGGATACAGAAATCTAGGCAGATGGGGGTTTGTCTTTACTCTTCTATAGGTAAAGTGTTTTCTCTGCTGGCTTCTTTCAGAATTTTTTCTTTGTCTCTGACTTTCTATGATTTGAAAAATGATATGCCTAGATGTAGTGGGGGGAGGGGAGGCGCGGTGTTGGCATTTAACCTGCTTGGTGTTTTCTGAACTTCCTGGATCAGTGGTTTGGTGTCTGACATTAACTTGAGGAGATTCCCTGTCATTATTGTTTAAAATATTTGTTTCTCTCCTCCTTCTGGTATTCCCATGATGCACCTGTCTCTGTCTATTCAGGTCGCTGTGACAAAGTACCATTGACTAGGTGGCTTATAAACAACATTTACTTCTCACATTTCTGGAGGGTGGAAGTCCAGGATCAAGCACAAGCTGGAAGGGATTAGGAAACTCTGTGGGGCCTCTACTGTAAGAGTACAGACTCCAATTATGAGGGTTCTGCCCTCAGGACCTAATCACTTCCTATAAGCCCCATCTCCTAACACCAATACCTTTAGGATTAGGATTTCAACATATGAATTTATGGGGAACATGAACATTCAGACCATAACAACACACCTTTACTTTTGTAGTAGTCCCACAGTTCTTGGGATATTTTCTTTCAAGTCTTTATTTTTTAATTTTTATAGGTTTCTACTGAAATATTCTCAAGCTTGGAGACTCTTTCTTCGGCTTTATCTAGTCTATTGATAAGCCCATCAAGGGCATTTTTCATTTCTGTCAGGGTGTTTTTGATCTCTAAACATTTCTTTTTGATTCCTTCTTAGAATGTAAATTTATCTGCGTACAATGCCCAGCTGTTCTTGCATGTTGTCTAGTGTATCCATTTGAGCATACTTAGCACAGCAATCAGTTATTTTAAATTCCTTGTCTAGTGATTCCAACATCCCTGCCAGAGATGGGTTTAATTCTGATACTTGGCCTGTCTCTTCAAAGTGTGTTTTGCCTTTTAATATATCTTGCAATTTTTTGATAGCTGGGTATGATATACGAGGTAAAAGGAATTTCTATAAACAGGGATTTAGTACTGTAGTGGTAGGATGCTGGGGAGGAACAGCCTTCTCCAGTTCTATGACTGGGTTTCAGTCTTTTAGTGAGTGTGCGCCTGTGGAGTGTAAACTTCACAAGTGCTTCGCAGTGCCTCACCCACCCCTCTTAGGTGGGGCACAATGGCTTAAGAGGACGGAGTTGGGGATTTCCCTTATCCAACATAAAAAGCTACAACTGGTCAGAGATGGGTATTTTCTTTCCCCTAGATCAGTCAGGCTCTGATAAAACCCCAAAAGGTTAGACTATGGTTAAACAGTTTCCCCTGATGGCAGATCTTAAGAAGAACAGAATGCTCTGTAGTATTTTTAAAAGGTTCTTTCCCAGCCCTGCCAGCCACAAAAGCACAAAGGGATTCTTCTCAATACTCAATGTAAGAACCTGCCAGATACCTGGAAGGTCATTGTGGGGGCCCTGAATATCTATGAGTACCTGTGGAGTTCTTAACTTTGAGTTGTCCACACTGAGCCTCGAGCAATTTATTACAATCCAGGTTTCCCTGCGCCAATACTGGTTCCCACAGAGGTTTCTGCTTCTGTAAGTTGTGATTCATGCCAGCAGTTTGTCTTTGTCCTATGACCTCACTTTTCTAAAGATCTAAGAATTGTTGATTTTTCAGTTTTTTCAGCTTTTTACTCATTCTTAGGACAGAATAGTGATTTCCAAGCTTCTTACATGCCATATTGAAACCCTTCTGTCCATTTTTTAAAAGTAGGTTATTTATATTTTAATTGTTGAGTTATAAAAGTTTTTTTAATATATTCTGGATATAAAGTCTCTTATCTGATACATGACCTGCAAGTACTTTCTCTCATTCTATGCTGTGCTTAGTCGCTCAATCATGTCCGACTCTTTGCGACCCCATGGACTGTAGCCCGCCAGGCTCCTCTGTCCATGGAATTCTCCAGGCAAGAATACTGGAGTGGGTTGCCATGCCCTCCTCCAGGGGATCTTCCCAACCCAGGGATCAAACCCAGGTCTCCCGCATTGCAGGCGGATTCTTTACTGTCTGGGCCACCAGGTAAATCCCCTTCTTCCATTCTGTGGGTTGTCTTTTTACTTTTTTTGGTGATGTCCTATGCAATACAAGTTTTTCATTTTAATGAAGTACAGTTTTCTTTTTCTTTTACTGCTTTTGCTTTTTGTGTCATATCTAAGAAACTACTGTCTAATTTGATAGTGATTTATGACTACTTTTCTTCTGAGAGTTTTATATTTTTAGTTATTACATTTACGTCATTGGTCTGTTCCCTGCCCCACCCCCCACTCCATTGGCCTGTTTTGAGTCAATTTTTTTATATGGTGCGATGCAGGGGGTCCAACTTCATTCTTTTGCCTATGGCTATCTAGCTGTCTCAGCATCATTTGTTAAAAAGACTATTCATTTCCCCTGTGGACCTGATTGTTCACATTGGCTCTTAACTCTCTAAGAAGGTACAACACCCTTGTTTCCCACATTATTTTCTTAAGTGTCCACATAGCTCTATATATCAGAACCTCTGAAAAGATAGCTGGACATACATACTACCATATATACAATACCAGATCTACAAGACCTTTTAGAACTAACATCCAAAAAAGATGTCCTTTTCATTATAGGGGACTGGACTGCAAAAGTAGGAAGTCAAGAAATACCTGGAGTAACAGGCAAATTTGGCCTTGGAGTGCAGAATAAAGCAGGGCAAAGCCTTATAGAGTTTTGCCAAGAGAACGCACTGGTCATAGCAAACACCCACTTCCAACAACACAAGGGAAGACTCTACACATGGACATCACCAGACGGTCAACACTGAAATAAGACTGATTATATTCTTTGAAGCCAAAGATGGAGAAGCTCTATACAGTCAGCAAAAACAAGACTGGGAGCTGACTGCGGCTGAGATCATGAACTCCTTATTGCCAAATTCAGACTTAAGTTGAAGAAAGTGGGGAAAACCACTAGACCATTCAGGTATGACCTAAATCAAATCCCTTATGACTATACAGTAAAAGTGAGAGATAGACTTAAAGGACTAGATCTGATAGAGTGTCTGATGAACTAGGGATGGAGGTTCGTGATACTGTACAGGAGACAGGGATCAAAACCATCTCCAAGAAAAAGAAATCCAAAAAAGCAAAATGGCTGTCTGAGGAGGCCTTATAAATAGCTGTGAAAAGAAGAGAAGCAAAAAGCAAAGGAGAAAAGGAAAGGTATACCCATTTGAATGCAGAGTTCCAAAGAATAGCAAGGAGAGATAAGAAAGCCTTCCTCAGCAATCAGTGCAAAGAAATAGAGGAAAACAATAGAATGAGAAAGACCAGAGATCTCTTCAAGAAAATCAGAGATACCAAGGGATCATTTCACGCAAAGATGGGCTCAATAAAAGACAGAAATGGTATGGACTTAACACAAGCAGAAGATATTAAGAAAAGGTGGCAAGAATACACAGAAGAACTGTACAAAAAAGATCTTCACGACCCAGATAATCACGACGGTGTGATCACTCACCTAGAGCCAGACATCCTGGAATGTGAAGTCAAGTGGGCCTTAGAAAGCATCACTATGAACAAAGCTAATGGAGGTGATGGAATTCCAGTTGAGCTATTTCAAATCCTGAAAGATGATGCTGTGAAAGTGCTGCACTCAATATGCCAGCAAATTTGGAAATCTCAGCAGTGGCCACAGGACTGGAAAAGGTCAGTTTTCATTCCAATCCCAAAGAAAGGCAATACCAAAGAATGCTCAAACTACCGCACAATTGCACTCATCTCACATGCTAGTAAAGGAATGCTCAAAATTCTCCAAGCCAGGCTTCAGCAATATGTGAACCGTGAACTTCCTGATGTTCAAGCTGGTTTTACAAAAGGCAGAGGAACTAGAGATCAAATTGCCAACATCCGCTGGATCATGGAAAAAGCAAGAGAGTTCCAGAAAAACATCTATTTCTGCTTTATTGACTATGCCAAAGCCTTTGACTGTGTGGATCACAATAAACTGTGGGAAATTCTGAAGGACATGGGAATACCAGACCACCTGACCTGCCTCTTGAGAAACTTGTATGCAGGTCAGGAAGCAACAGTTAGAACTGGACATAGAACAACAGACTGGTTCCAAATAGGAAAAGGAGTACGTCGAGGCTGTATATTGTCACTCTGCTTATTTAACTTCTATGCAGAGTACATCATGAGAAACGCTGGGCTGGAGGAAGCACAAGCTGGGATCAAGACTGCTTGGAGAAGTATAAATAACCTCAGATATGCAGATGATACCACCCTTATGGCAGAAAGTGAAGAACTAAAGAGCCTCTTGATGAAAGTGAAAGAGGAGAGTGAAAAAGTTGGTTTAAAGCTCAACATTCAGAAAACTAAGATCATGGCATCCAGTCCTGTCACTTCATGGCAAATAGATGGGGAAACAGCGGCTGACTTTATTTTTGGGGGCTCTAAAATCACTGCAGATAGTGACTGCAGCCATGAAATTAAAAGACACTTACTCCCTGAAAGGAAAGTTATGACCAACCTAGAGAGCATATTCAAAAGCACAGACTTTACTTTGTCAACAAAGGTCCGTCTCATCAAGGGCTATGGTTTTTCCAGTAGTCATGTATGGATGTGAGGGTTGGACTAAAAAGAAAGCTGAGTGCCAAAGAATTGATGCTTTTGAACTGTGGTGTTGGAGAAGACTCTTCAGAGTCCCTTGGACTGCAAAGAGATCCAACCAGTCCACCCTAAAGGAGATCAGCCCTGGGTGTTCATTGGAAGGACTGATGTTGAAGCTGAAACTCCAATACTTTGGCCACCTGATGTGAAGAGCTGACTCATTTGAAAAGACCCTGATGCTGGGAAAGACTGAAGGCAGGAGAAGGTGACGACAGAGGATAAGATGTTTGGATGGCATCACTGACTCAATGGACTTGAGTCTGGGGAAACTCCAGGAGTTGGTGACAGACAGGGAGGCTTGTCATGCTGTGGTTCATGGGGTCACAAAGTCGGACACGACTGAGCGACTGAACTGAACTGAAAGAATGTATGTAAAGCATACTATAGAGAAAGAAAAGAAAGCCTCTGAAGCTATCTGTAAAGTCTGATACATTTATTCATTTACTCAACTCTCATTTAAGGCACTTGTGTACTGAATGTGTAGGTTCTGGCTAGTCATGGAGATACAAAGATGAACCAGACATTTTTTCCTGCCCTTGAGAAGACAGATAAAATATAAAACAATTAGGCTGTTTTAAAAGCATTTACTCAGTAGAGGGAACACAACTCTCCATTTTACAAAACACACAAATGAGGTATAAAGGAGAAAATCACTCACTAAAGATAACATTATGGGGGACAGGGACAGGAGTGACGGGGAAAGAATCACAGACCTTAAGGACGAAATCAGAGTCAAAGCTTTGGGTCTCAAATGGCCAAGCCAATGACTAGCCTCAAGGTCATGCGAGGGCCACATTATGACTTTCTTGGGCCCTAGGTACTTTCGCCTTTGTGGAACGCTTCCTACATTAAAAATATATATATTAGGGACATCCCTGGTGGTCCAGTGGTTAAGAATCCGCCTGCCAATGCAGGGGACACAGGTTCAATTCCTGCGCTGTGGAGGTTGCACATGCCGAGGGGCAACTAAGTCCATGCATCAAAACTACTGAGCCTGTGTGTGCAAGTACTGAGGCCCACACGCTGGAGCCCATGCTCTGCAACAAGAAGCTGCTGCAGTGCGAAGCCCATGCACTGCAACTAGAGAGCGGTGCCTACTTGCTGCAACTAGAGAAAGCCCGGGCACAGAAATGAAGACCTAGCACAGCCAAAAATAAGTAAAAATAAAAAATTTTTTAAGTATTTCAAAATATATTTTATAACTGCATTAATATAAAGATGTACAATCCAAGGTGGATTATATCCATTTTTCTCTTCTGATTAAAAGAAATTAAGACATTTTTATGGGCCACTGGGCACTGTGCCTACTGGGTAAGTCAGCCCTGAATCCTGCTGTCTCTCCACAGCTATGCACCAAGAATTCTCTCCCCAGCTGCCAAGTCACATTGCTCTACCGCTTCCAAGATTCTGTCCTCTACTGGGTTTAACTGATCAAGTGGCTAAATCTTTTTTTTGTTTTTTTCAAGTGGCTAAATCTTATACCATCTAAATCCACAAAAAAAGGTAACCTCATTCTCTACTCATGTAAGCACTATAAAGTTACTGGACAGTCATTTGCCAATAATGTGTATTCTATGTTTAAGGAAGGTTTAGATATATTCAAGAATGATCAATCCCAACCAAAGAAACAGACATGTCATGACCTGCAAATGGCAAAGTCCTAGGAAGCATGTGCTTGGCATCTTGGGGACAGCCAAAAAATATCTGTTCATCTGCTCATTCATTCAAGCACAAGACAGTCATAAAACACATCTCTTCCCTTATAAAACCATCTAAGGAAGAAAACAGATAATAAATATGCAAGTAAATATATATTTATAGTATGAAATAATTTCTGGTAGCAGTGTTATGAAGAAAATAAAGCAGAGTGAGAGAAGAAAAAAATGAAAAAGTAGGCTATCATGTGGCTACATGTAGACACTCTGGTTTCCCCAAACAGGTTTCCAACAAAAGGAGAACATGGGCAGGCTGGATAGGAAAACTAGCCCATGCGGAATGCCTTATTTCCTTGGCTTTTACGTGGCTCCAGAGCAACAACCACCTTCCTCAGTGATAAGAAAAAGTTGTAAGTCCTCACTTGGCATAGCTATTTACTTGCTATATATCAACAAACAAGGCACTTCTCTCCACGCCTCAGTTTCCCCAAATATAAAACGAGGAGGTGGGCTTAAGTGATTTTCAAGGTCCATTAAAGTTAAAATACTGTAATAATTCATGCCAAATCTAACTCCAAAGCTTTGGAGTCAGCTATAATACTCTGACTTTCTAGACTACCACAGTTTCCTTAGTTACCACAGAAGTGAAAGCAAATGCCTCTACTGTGGTGAGATGTGATATAACAGGATGCTACCAAATTAAGTCAATGAAAATTTACCAAGCAACGACCATGCATCAGAAATCTCCATCACTTGGAGGAGGGCCTCTTGCCCTAGCTTCAAGCACCTGTTAACTGCAAAGGGCCCTAAACTCTGGAACCCCACCCACCAGGGCAACCTGGCACTTGAGAGGTCTCAACTGATCCTTTCAAGTCAGAGACTGAGCAACCACGCAGCTAGAGACATCACTCTTTCACAGAACCTTAGAGATGACTAAGTCCAACCTTTGCCCTGCGGTAGTCACAGTCCAAGGGGTAGAGTGGAGACAGACTATTAAACATAATATGATAAAGATAACCATTGACACATAAACAAAATGCTGTGTAAATCCAGGGAAAGGAGAAATTAGCTAGTTTCTAAGCCTGTTATGAATACAGCAAAACCATCATGCTAGCTGCCTCTGTCTCCTGGGAAAGATACCATGGCCTACTGAGTGATTAGGATAACATGTCAAGTCCAAAGTTTAATGGCCTACGCATATTTGTAACTTCCACTTTCCTTCTTGCTCACATTCTTCTCTAACTCCTTAGCCCTAGCAAGAATTCAAGGCCAATTAATTAAAGTGCAATTATCTCATTTTTCAGACCTCATAAGTCATCTGGGGACCATGAAGACATTGGTCATGCTTAGTCAAACCGTGAAGCCTGCGATGGCCAGCACACTGGGCAGCGGAGTGAGAGCAGACGCTGGCTGGGATAACTGCTATGGCTGCTGTCTGCCCACCACTCCACCCCTCCCACTATCACCAGAAAAGCACAATCTCCAGGCCAGCTAACTGGAAAGCTTTTTAAAACAAACTTTTCAAATTTCTACAGAAGTGGAAGGAATATTTAATGACCTCTATCACATTCAACAATCATCAAATTTGGGGGCATTTGATGCTCACTTCCTGGGTTCTTCAATTCCTACCTCATAAAATTTCTATTTCTCCAACTGGCTTCCTCTCCACCTGGTCCTCCTCTCTCTCTCCTACCTGCACTCCAGCTTTCCACACACTCTTTACTTTTCTACCCATCCTTAAAGACCAACCCAGATGTCACCTCTTCCAGAAGCCCTTCAAGACCGAAACTATAAAACTCCTGAAGCCCATGTGTCTGGAATATTCACCCACCTATGAAATCTCCCTCCAGATTTTCATTGCCACACCTCGTTGGTCCAGACTTTATCTTGTGCTCTCTCCTAGACGTGCAGTCACTTTCGAGGTGCTCTCTCTGCCAGAACAATTCATAACAGAAGCAGCCACAGTAATCTTTATCAGACACCATCTGACTGCATCAGCCCCCTACTCTGACAACTATGACAATTTTCTACTGCCTTTGGATTAAAGTCCAAAACTCCTTGGTATGACACACAAGGCACGTCATCATCTGGTACAACCAGCTACTTATCTCAACACCTCCAACAAACGGCCTTTCACTCCAGCCTCACTCCATCACCTACCACTCTAACATGCTCCTCCCTTTTCTCCCTCAGTGCTTTGGCTGCTGCTGTCTTCTCTTCCTAGAATTCTTTCCTGACCTTCACTCTCTAGTTCATTTCTATTCCTTAAGATGCAGCTCAAATATCACCTCCTTTGTGACATATTCTCCAACTTTATTCACTCACACCCCCATTCAACAACTGTTAACTGATCATGCTATGCTCTAGACAGGGAATACAATAATAAATAAATAACAGCTCCACTCTCAATGAGCTTAGAGTCTAGCAGATCTCCTCAGGCAGAGAGTAGTTCCCTTCCTCCTCTGTTCTCCAGAAATTTACAATTTGCACAAATCTCTAAGGTCATATTTATTACATTTAATATAATACTTGTTTCTGAGTCTGTTTTTATCTCTAGACTCTAATCATCTTGAGGTCAAGGATCTTTTACTTTTAAGGCTTTATTAAGGCATAGCAACCATCTCAGGTGGACAATTCACTAACTGTTCATATATTTATAAAGTTGTACAGCCATCTTCTTTTAAATCATTTCCATCACACTATAAAGAAAGCTCAAAGCTCACTGGCCAACTCCCCATTCCTGTCCCTAGACCTGCTGCTGCTGCTGCTGCTAAGTCACTTCAGTCATGTCCAACTCTGTGTGACCCCAGAGACGGCAGCCCACCAGGCTCCCCCATCCCTGGGATTCTCCAGACAAGAACACTGGAGTGGGTTGCCATTTCCTTCTCTAATGCATGAAAGTGAAAAGGAAGTCGCTCAGTCGTTTCTGACTCTTGGTGACCCCATGGACTGCAGCCTACCAGGCTCCTCCATCCATGGGATTTTCCAGGCAAGAGTACTGGAGTGGGGTGCCACTGCCTTCAGTTGTGTCCAAATCTGTGTGACCCCATAGACAGCAGCCCACCAGGCTCTAAGCAACCCCTTAATCTACTTTATATCTCTATAGATTTGTCTGTTCTGGATCTTTCATATAAATGAAGTCACACAATTTGCTGTCTTTACTTACTGGCTTCTTTTATGTATCATAACAGATAGCATGCTTTTCAAGGATTATCCATGTATCATGATACAGCATGTATCAGTAGTTCACTCCTTTTTTGTAACAGGTAATCTTCCACTGTATGGATATACATTTTATGTATCCATTTACCAGTTGATAGACATTTGAGCCATCTACTATTTGGCTATTATAATACTGCTATGAACATTTGTATGTAAGTTTTACGGAGACATATGTTTTTATTTCTTGAGTATATTTCTAGAGTGGAACTCCTGGGTCATATGGCAACTCTATGCTTAACCTTTTGAGGTACTGCCAAACTGTTCTCCACAGCAACTGTACCATTTTACATTTCCACTAGCAGTGCATGAGGAGTCCAATTTTTCTACATCCACAACACCTGTTATTACATCTTTTTGATTATAGCATCATATTGGGCATGAAGTGGTGTCATGGTTTTGATGTGCATTTCTCTGATGGCTAATGATGTTCAACGTCTTTTCAAGTGCTTATTGGACATTTGTGTATTTTCTTTTGAAAAAGGTCTAGTCAGATCATTTGTTTATATTTTACTGGATTATTTACCTTTTTCTTATTAACTGGTAAGCGCTCATTACATATCCCAAATATAAATCTCTCATCAGAAATATGGTTTACAAATATTTTCTCCCATTTAGCAATCCAAAGTAGTCTGATAATCATCTGAATCTTACTCATTTTCACATTTCAAAGAACTAGCACGTAATCTGACTCATTGCACATGTTCAGTAAATGTCAGGTGGACATTACTGCTTTTAACTGCTTTGAAGGCAAGAATAATGCCTTACTTGTTCAGCATCTCCCTCACATGTCACACCTAGCACTAGACCTAAAGCACATGCTTTGGAAATACACAGAGGCTGAGTAACTCTCACTTGAACAAAACAGTGGGAATGATGTTGCAGAAGAATCCAGAAGAACTGGGAAAGCCACCTGAAACCAAAAGAACTTTTTTACATTGGCTACTACCAGTTACCCCTGAGACTGCTGCTGCTCCCTGAGAGTAAGAAGCAATTCTTACAGTGGCCCACACTAAGAAGTAGTCATCAAAACGTTCCATTACTTAGAAAACCAGCCACCCTCCCTCCACTCCCTCAGCCAGTGAGAGACAGCAAGCACACGACAGCACTAATTGAAACGCTGGCTCTGCTTGAAATGTGCTTTCTTCTCCTTCAGTTCAGTTCAGTTCAGTTGCTCAGTCGTGTCCGATTCTTTGAGACCCCGTGAATCGCAGCACACCAGGCCTCCCTGTCCATCACCAACTCCCGGAGTTCACTCAAACTCACGTCCATCGAGTCAGTGATGCCATCCAGCCATCTCATCCTCTGTTGTCCCCTTCTCCTCCTGCCCCCAATCCCTCCCAGCATCAGAGTCTTTTCCAATGAGTCAACTCTTCGCATGAGGTGGCCAAAGTACTGGAGTTTCAGCTTCAGCATCATTCCTTCCAAAGAAATCCCAGGGCTGATCTCCTTCAGAATGGACTGGTTGGATCTCCTTGCAGTCCAAGGGACTCTCAAGAGTCTCCTCCAATACCACAGTTCAAAAGCATCAATTCTTCGGCACTCAGCCTTCTTCACAGTCCAACTCTCACATCCATACATGACCACAGGAAAAACCATAGCCTTGACTAGACAGACCTTTGTTGGCAAAGTAATGTCTCTGCTTTTCAATATGCTATCTAGGTTGGTTATAACTTTCCTTCCAAGGAGTAAGCATCTTTTAATTTCATGGCTGCAGTCACCATCTGCAGTGATTTTGGAGCCCAAAAAAATAAAGCCTGACACCTTTCCACTGTTTCCCCATCTTTTTCCCATCAAGTGATGGGACCGGATGCCATGATCTTCTTTTTCTGAACGTTGAGCTTTAAGCCAACTTTTCACTCTCCACTTTCACTTTCATCAAGAGGCTTTTGAGTTCGTCTTCACTTTCTGCCATATGGGTGGTGTCATCTGCATATCTGAGGTTATTGATATTTCTCCCGGCAATCTTGATTCCAGCTTGTGCTTCTTCTAGCCCAGCGTTTCTCATGATGTACTCTGCATAGAAGTTAAATAAGCAGGGTGACAATATACAGCCTTGATGTACTCCTTTTCCTATTTGGAACCAGTCTGTTGTTCCATGTCCAGTTCTAACTGTTGCTTCCTGACCTGCATACCGATTTCTCAAGAGGCAGGTCAGGTGGTCTGGTATTCCCATCTCTTTCAGAATTGACCTAAAGAGACAGCCTGGTATCTGGATCACATCAGAGATGCACAGCTGGCAAAGGTGCTCCATCCTTTGTGGGTTTTAAGTTAAAAAGTGCTCCTCCTCTTAAGCACTAGCATGAAGTCCTTCATGATTATCAACAGCCTATAGTAAATACTGAATACTTTCCAAACTTGTAAGCATACAAATAGGACTGAGGGAAGCTTTGGGAAGAAGGAAAAACTGAAGAACATGGTTGGTTCTACCAGAAGGCCTAGATCAGTGGGGCAGGAAATGTCTCTATCATCGCTTCCTATTATTCAAGCTACAAACATAATCCATGTCCTTCAACCTCATGCCTTTCTTGCCAGTCACTGTGTCACTCAAGTTCAAAATCTTCTGGTTTCCTAATACTGCCTGTAAGAGAAAATAAGAACTCCCCAGTAGGCTACATAGTGCCCTCTAAGAATGCACTGACAGTGAGCTCACGTGACCACATAAGGCCATGACCTGCCCCAGACTGCCTTCCAGTTTCACCCTCCTCTGCTCCTGCACACCTCTGGCATTTAACATGCACTCTCCTGCACTATACGTAATACACCAGAAAGCACACTTTGAAATTAGATAAATCTGGAAGCACTACTTGCCTGGGTTAAGGCATGTCTTCCCTGCCTCTCTAATCCCTTCTCCATTTCTGTCCCCAGAGTGATCTTTCTAGAATGCAGATCTGATCCACGCCACTCACCTAAGTGCTTAAAGTTCTTCCACAGTTAATCACCCAGTACACATAAAAATCCAAACTCCTCAGCGATCTCACACCCACCTCCCTTTCTCACCATGCCCCACCCTCTACTCACCATGCAGCAGTGACACTAAACCTGACTCAGTGCCCCAGCCCTGCTGTTCCCTCCCTCACCTCCCACCTTGCTCATGATGCTCCTTCTGCCCAGAGGCTCTTTCCCGTCTTTTCTTGGCTGATTAACCTCTGGTCATTTTTCCCACACCAGCTGAAATGCCACTGCTCTGGGGAGCCTCTCTTGATCTCTTGTCCCCCATTTTCTGTGCTCACAGAGAGCTCTGTGAGTCTCTGTATCGCAGCAGTTGTTACATCTGCTTATTTCACTAACTCTTCCATTGGACTACGAGCAGCCTGAGAGCAGGGCCTAGGTCTTCATTATCCTTCATAGCTAAGATAGTCCCGTGATAAATGCTCAGTGCATGCTTGATGAATAGATACATGAATAAACAGGATTCTCCCGCCATACACACAAGCCTGGCCTAACACATACCTTTATTACTTCTTTAAGCCGACGACACTGTGACTCAAGTGTCTCACTGACTTGTCTCAGTAACAACTGTGTGGTAGAGACAGGATAAAAAGGCAGCTCTTCAGAGTCTCAGACCAATGTCCAGAACTCTCCTCCCACTCTACATTCATATTTCCAACTGCCTAATTAACACCACCACTTAGATGTTTACATAGGCATCTCAAACTTAGCATAGACAAACACAAGTTTTCTGTATTTCCTTCCCCTCACCCCAACAAAAATTTCTCCTAGTCTGTCCTGTCAGTACACAGTAACATCAGCCATGGTGTTGCCAACTACTCAAGTGAAAGCAAAACAAACTCAAAAAACCTGAAAGTCAAGCCTGATTATTTTCATTCCCTTACGTCCCATATCCAATCCACCAGCAAGTCCTGTAGGCTCTACTTCAAAGCATTCTAATTTCATCTCGCCATCTCTGCCACCCTACTCACACTCCCCCTCGCCCCCAACTCCAAAACTATCATTTCTCACTCAGACTACTGCCAACAGCCTCTTAACTGCCCTCCTCGAGTGCTCCCCTACAATCCATTCTTCTCAAAGCAGCCAGAAAGATCTTTTTAAAAAATGCAAATCAGCTCGCCTCACTATTTTAAAAACCATCCAAAATCATTGTACTCTCAATAAAATTCAACACATTCAGCAGCATCTACAGGACCTTACATATCTGACTCTACCAAACTCTGTGACTTCATACGGTACTATTTTTCTCTTGCTCACTGTAACTCAGCCCCACTGGTCTTCTTTGGTCCCAAGACATGTGTAACCCGTTACCACCGATTTGTAGTTGCTTCTCCCTCGACTTGACACAGTATGCTTCCAAATCTTCAAGCTGCTAAGTCTTCTTCATTCAGGTCTCAGTTTAAATATCACCTCCTCAGAGGCATTCCATAAACCTCCCAATTGAAAGTAGCATCTCTCCTCGAGTCATTCTCCATCCTTTTCTCAGAGTATTTAACACCATTTGAAGTTATCCTGCTAGTTACTTATTATCTGTGTTTCCCCTATTAGAAAGTAAACTTCTCAAGAGCAAGGACCTTCATTGTCTTGTTCACTGCTGAATTACTGGGACCTAGAAAAATTCCTGACATTCTGAAGTTGCAAGTATTTGAATAAATAATATAGATTATATATTTAATAAATGCTTGACGAATGTGTGAGTGAATGAATTAAGGAATGGAATGGAAAAGGCAAAAAATAATAAGTGCACTCTATGTAATATTTTTATGGCTGCTCACTTTTCTCCACCCTGCTTTTGGTTTTGCTCAGATCCCCACAATCTCTTGGACTACTGCAGTACTCCCAACTAATTTCTTCTCCTTCGCCCAAGCTGATTCTTCCAAAAATAACTTCCACCCTTCTACCAGATTTGATCATTCTGAGACATATATCTGAGTGTGTTATAAGTTCAAGCCTCTTAGCATGTTGTTAAAAAGGCCTTGCCGACCTTATCACTCACTGCCATCCCCCTACATTTAATCTATATTCCACTAATACAGGAAATCTTACAGTTCCCAGAATATTCTATGTGGAATAGAATAGAATAGAATATTCTAACGCCTCTAAGCCTTTGCAGATCTTTTCATTTTGCTGGACTACTCTTCCCTTTCTCACAGACTATCTACTGAACTCAATCCTCAAGAACCATCTCAAGCATCCTCTGTTAAGTCTTTAATGATTCCGTCAAGCAGTTAGTCACTCTCTCCTTTGTCACCACAGTATGTGACACACACTTGCACTACACTGCAATCATTTGTTTCCATGTCCGTCTTCCTCTGTGTGACCATTAGCCCCCTGAAAGCAGGAGTTATGTCTTCATGTTTGTGTCCCCAGCACTGTATCTGGCGTATTGAAGCACTCGATAAATGCTGACTGAAGGAATGAGTGGATGTCTTAATTCCTCAACCTGGCATTTGAAGTCAACCTCATACTGGCTCCAACCTATGTGTCTGCATTTAGTACTTAGTCCTCTCTTACTTCGGAGAAGGCAATGGCAACCCACTCCAGTGATCGTGCCTGGAGAATCCCAGGGACGGAGGAGCCTGGTAGGCTGCCGTCTATGGGGTCGCACAGAGTCGGACACGACTGAAGCGACTTAGCAGTAGCAGTAGCAGCCTCTCTTACTTGCTGATCCCCAATCACATTTACTTTCTCATATTTACTTGGGACCTTTATTTCTAACACTCTCTCTCAGTTCAGTTCAGTTTCTCAGTCATGTCCAACTCTTTGCGACCCCATGAACCACAGCACACCAGGCCTTCCTGTCCATCACCAACTCCTGGAGTTTACTCAAACTCATGTTCATCAAGTTGGTGACGCCATCCAACCATCTCATCCTCTGTCGTCCCCTTCTTCTCCTGCCCTCAATCTTTCCAAGCATCAGGATCTTTTCAAATGACTCAGCTCTTTGCATCAGGTGGCCAAAGTATTGGGAGTTTCAGCTTCAACATCAGTCCTTCCAATGAACACCCAGGACTGATCTCCTTTAGGATGGACTGGTTGGATCTCCTTGCAGTCCAAGGGACTCTCAAGAGTCTTCTCCAACACCACAGTTCAAAATCAGCAATTCTTAGGCACTCAGCTTTCTTTATAGTCCAACTCTCACATCCATACATGACCACAGGAAAAACCACAGCCTTGACTAGACAGACGTTTGTTGGCAAAGTAATGTCTCTGCTTTTCAATATGCTGTCTAGGTCGGTCATAACTTTCCTTCCAAAGAGTAAGTGTCTTTTAATTTCATGGCTGCAATCACCATCTGCAGTGATTTTGGAGCCCAGAAAAATAAAGTCAGCCACTGTTCCCCCATCTATTTGCCATGAAGTGATGGGACTGGATGCCACGATGTTAATTTTCTGAATGCTGAGCTTTAAGCCTCTCATTAATGTTTTAATTAAATTAAATTAAGCTTTAATGCTCTCTCTAGTGAAACTTAAATCATCCATTAAGGTCCAGCTCAGGCATCTCCTTCTCCATGAAGTCTTCCCTAACCATTTTGATAAGAAGAGATTTACTTCCCCAACAGCACTTTGTTTTTTCTACTGATGAGGTATTTAGAATGTCTTACTTTATAATTATAGCCTTTCTAATTGAACTACATGGGCTACTTTTCTAACTGAACGATGAAAGCTCTTTGAAGGCATGAAACATGAATTAGTATATTTCTTCTCAACTTAAGTACCTAACACAGTGCATTGCACAAAGCAAGCAGGTATCACTAAATGTTTTATTAGTGGAGAAAAGTATGTTTAATAGTATGCTTAGAGATAATAAGCCTCCTGTCCTTCACATATATGTGCTTTTACCTTTGTATAAATTAGTCTCCTGATCACATGATAAACATTATTCTTGCTTTAAGAATGAGCCCAACGTCATATCTTCTCCGAAGTCTTCCCTAACTCTCCCAAATATACTTTCACACTTTGCCATGTACCTGTGGTACCTGTACATGACTTCACTCATCACACTACATTGGTCATTATCACTTAGGGGGTCCCTCTCCCTACTAGACCATGAACTCTTGAAGCACAGAGTCTCTTTAAACATTTATGGGGTTCTTTTGGTTTGGTTGTTTTTTCTTTTTGGCCACAACGTGCAGCATGCAGAATCTTAGTTCTTTGACCAAGGATCGAACCCATGCCCCCTGCAGTGGAAGAGTGGAGTCTTTACCACTGGACTGCCAAGGAAGTCCCTCTTTAATCATTTATGAATCCCCAACACAAAATAAAGTATCTGGCAAAATTAAATGCTTAATAAATATACAGTGAATTTTGAAAACAGTAAATTAATGTTATAGAGTATACCAGCAATAGAGATCATGGCATCCCATCGCTGGGTTCAAATCCCAGTTCTACTTACAAGCTATCCACCCCTGAATAAGTTACTTGGCAATGCCTCAGTTTTTACTCATCTGGAAAGTGAAGACAATAATAGTATTAAAAGAGAATTAAAACAGCTAATGCATGTAAAATGCTTGGTGTAATGCCTGCCATGCAGCATGCACTAAAAAATTTAGCTATTGTTTGTTATCATTAGAAAGAGAGCTAAATGACAGGAAGCTTAATGACAGGCTCAGCAAGAGGGTGGGCTCAATCCTATGGGCAAATGGGGAGTAGAACGCCACTGGAGACGTCCTCAGTAACAGACACACTCAGTTACTGAGAACATCCTACTGGGAAGGGGGAAGGAGGGCGGAGGGAACAGACCACCGCAGGGCTATGCTCTCTGCCTCCAGCTTCCCCTTTCCCCACTGGTTCTCCCTAGTTGCTCAAGGCCAAAAGCCCCATGGCCACAACTCAGCATCCTCTTGGGATAGCTGCACTTTAGAGGGAACTAATGAGTTTATGTTTACCGACAGATTTTCCTCTGAGGAGCAGAGAGATAAATGACTTCAAGAAGGGAAAACACAAAGAAATAAAATAGAGAAGAGGAATGACACTGGGTGGATTATCCTGGGTTGACTTCCACAGAGTAAGCTTTTAGGCCAATAGCCCTAGGTGAACTGAACCTAATTAACCCCAAGTGGAGTGAACCTAAATTCATCAGAGGATTCTCTTGCAGGGCCATGTGCCTCCATCATGGGTCAAAGACGCAAAGAAGTAGGATCTAGGAAAAGAGGACTAAAAAGATGAAGCTACAGAAATAAGAATTCTAGCCCAATCTGAAGAATACTGCAACAGAGGAAATCAAAGAAGGAAGAGGCTGACCAAAGAATGATAAACTCCCTTTCACTGTTACTTAGTTGAGCTAAGTTGTGTCCAACTCTTTTGCGACCCCACAGACTGTAGCCCACCAGGCTCCTCTGTCCATGGGATTTCCTAGGCAAGAATACTGAAGTGGCTAGCCATTTCCTCCTCCAGATGATCTTCTCCACGCAGATCTCCTGCATCGGCAGGTGGGTTCTTTGTGTTTAAACACAGACTAGGTGACCACTTGCGGGGAGTGTTTGACATGGGTAAATGGATTAGATTTAAGATCCTTCAATAAGCATTTGAATATCTACTCTACGATAACTACTGTGAAAGATTAGGTGCTGGGAACACAGAGGTGAAAAATAATATGGTCTGTCCCCTCAGTAAGTTCACTGCTCACTGGGGGAAACAAACAATGCAACACAATAAGGAAAAGCAGGTCCTCAGATTCTGTGCTTATGACTCACTGCTGAGCAGTAATATGGCATTAATTAAAATTGGAAAAGCAGTTTATAAGCAAACAGTACTGTCAGGAGCTATTGTATTACTGCCCGGCCAGGACAGACAGTATGTCAGTTAATCTTTGCAATTTAGTCAACACTTCCTTAAACCTGAGTAGAATCCACATCTACAAACATTCTCATTTATTCAACAAATATAATCAATGTCTGCTATTGCCAAGCACTGGGTAAGGCAGAGGAATGCAGAGATGAGAAAGACAGTTCCTGCATTCAAAAAATTAGAACATTCCTCTTCATCTTTTCTTATTCTCTCTCCAACCTTCCCTTATTGACCAGCATGTGTACGTGCTCATCGTGCCTGATTATTTGTGACCCATGGACCCGCCAGGCTCCTCTGTCCATGGACTCTTCCAGGCAAGAATACTGGAGTGGGTTGCCATTTCCTGCTCCAGGGGATCTTCCAGACCCAGGGATCAAACCCGTATCTCTTGCATCTTCCACATCTCCCTCACGGGCAGGCAGATTCTCTACCATTGTACTGCCTGGGAAGCTCTTTATTGACCAGAGGACACTTTAAATTCCTTCTGGAAGTAGATGAGTTATTAAGTAAAAGGTTAATTTCAAAAAGAAAGAGTGAGCTGGGGGAGGTGGGGCGGTGGGAGGTTTGTAATGGGAAATCAAATGGGAAAAACTGTAGACATGTAAACAGGGTGTCTGCCGGAGTATGAGACTCTGACTGCACAGAAAGTCAAAGGTTACAGTATTGGAGGTTATATGTAGGCCTTTTTGTCTACAACTTTCCTATCACCATTTTTTCTACTCTTATCCTAAGATTATGAGCACAGATTATTAATAATAATTACACCTTCATTCGGTCATTCTCTACCATTTACCGAGTACCCAACAGGAATTACAGGACTCACAAAGCAAAGTAAAATACTTTCAAAGCTGCAGGAGACCTCTAGAAGTCATGTGGTCCAAACCTATCATTTCAAAGATGAAGAATTAAGGTGTGGAATCTCTCATAAGCTCTTATCTTCAAACATTTATTGAGTCATACTCTATGCCAGGCACCAAGGATATAAGGATGGATAGGAAAACAGCAACTGACTTTATTTTCTTGGGCTTCAAAATCACTGCAGATGGTGACTGCAGCCATGAAATCAAAAGATGCTTGCTCTTTGGAAGAAAAGCTATGACAAAGCTAGACAGTATACTAAAAAGCAGAGACATCACTTTGCCAACAAAGGTCCATATAGTCAAAACTATGGTTTTTCCAGTAGTCATGTATGGATGTGAAAGTCGGACCATTAAGAAGGCTGGGCACCAAAGAATTGACGCTTTTGAACTGTGGTGCTGGAGAAGACTCTTGAGAGTCTCTTGTACGGCAAGAAGATCAAACCAGTCAATCCTAAAGGAAATCAACTCTGAATATACACTGCAAGGAACTGATGCTGAAGTTCCAAATACTTTAGCCACCTGACGCCAAGAGCCGACTCATTGGAAAAGGCTCTAATGCTGAGAAAGATTGAAGGCAAGAGGAGAAGCAGACAACAGAAGAGGAGATGGTTGGATGGCATCACCAACTCAACGGAGATGAGTCTGAGCAAACTCCAGGAGATGGTGAAGAACGGGGGAAGCCTGGAGTGCCACAGACCATGGAATTGCAGAGTCAGACACAACTGAGCAACAAAAAGCACTTTCAAAGAGAACTCAGTCTCAAAGAGTGTGATTCCGAGTCAAATCACCTCTGTAAATGAAGTCCCACCCTTACACAGTAGAAATATCTAGCATAGGACAGCATGGGAAGTTATAGTACTCATACTGCCCACAGTGGTTAAGAGCACAGATGCTGGAGTCATCTTGGATTTGAACCCTACCTGTCACCTACCATCTGTCCAAATTAGGCAAGTTACTTAAATCTCTGTGCCTCAGTTTCCACATCTGTAGAATGGATATAGCCATAATAATATCTATCTTGTAAAGTTGTGGTATGAAATTAGATAATGCATAGAAAACACTTGGCACAGGAACTGGCACATAGTAAGTACTGTATCATTTTGCCTTCAGCACTCTCCCGCTGAGCCCTGGCCTTAGAATCCTTCTGAACACAGTCTTCTAAGCATCTATTATCATCTGGCTGTCTCTGAGATAAAACAAAATCTGCTATTCCTAATCTAAAACCTAGGTCTATCATTTATAACTAGTTTTTTTTTTTTTTTTTGCACACTACATTATGCTACTACTCATTTTAAAATGATTAGTCTTTAAAAAGTTTTTAAAAAAAATCTGAAGATACATGGTCAGATAGCCAAGATTAAACTTCAGTCACACATGCCTCAATCCTTCAACAAGCTCTTGATTTTCCCTAGAGAAGAAAATCCCTGGAAACAAGGAGCATTTATCAAATGTCTACAGGGAGAAACCCATGGGAGGGAACACAAAAAACAAAACAAACAGTCCAAGATTGCTACTTTGAAAAAGCAACAGATGGGAATATCTACAGTCTGCCTGAGAAAAGAAGATATGATACAGATTGCCACTTCCTCCTTGATGTACCTATGGCACCTACTCCACTGACACAGCACCTGTGACACAAATTTGTACTTATCACTCTCTACCCAGGCTAGTCTGTGACCTCCTTGAAGGCAGTTATCACACATTATCCATCATGATATGATCAAGCATAGCACACTACCTGGAACAATTAAGTTTGATGAATTGATAAATGAATACAGAGAAAAACCATGAAAGACAAGGAAAGAGGGTATTAGTGTAGATCAGACTAGTTCTACAAGACAAGAGCGCCTTGGGCTTGGACCTTAAATACACATAAGATTTGGAAAGACACAGGGAGAAAGGGAAGGTACTCCAGGCAGACAGGACAGCACAAACAAAGGCCTGGCAGGAATCAGAAACATGGTTCACTGGATGTCAGAGCTTTAGCCACGATTTAGTTCAACAGTTCAATTCTCATAGGGATGCTGTAAACATTCAATTTTTTAAAAAGCACATACTACTAAGGAGAGGAGTGTATTACCACTATTCAAAAATAATAATTGTTGAACACTGTTCGGTGCCTGCTTTATGCCAGGCCCCACACCGAGTGAAGGGACTGTGACCACGAGCAACACAGACCTGGACTCTGCTCTTGGGCAGCCAACAATCTAGTGGGGAAGACACAGACAGTTAAAATAATGCTTGGTAGATGTGGGCTAGAGGAAGTACAAGGAGGCTGAAGGAACATAAAATAGGGTCACCCAATCAGTGGACAGTAAGAGAAAGCTCCCTGGCTTTTAAAGTGTGGTTTGAGACACTCAACGGGTTCTGAGTCCCTTCAAAGACTACAAGTCTTCAAAGTGAGTTTTTTTTTTTTAAATAAAGGGTTTCATGACTAAGGTTTAAAAACCACCAATCTAATCCAATCTTTTCTTTTAACAAGAATAAATCAGGGCCCAGAAGAGGTAAATGATGCACTAAAGGCAACAATAAGTTAGCTGTAGGCTGCTTTGAACTTGATCTGGAAGCTACTCACTGATCTACATGATATCATATCATTTTGGCAGATGGACAACTACCGGGAGCAGACACATCCAGAATTCACAGGAACTATCCAGGCAGGCAGGCTGGCCCCAATAGGATGCTGAAGTGCTTTTTTAAGCTTAGGTCCCAAGCCAGGTCTCCATGCCAAGACGGTGCCTCCAATTCCTCTAATGGCTGGCCCACTACCCCTTCACGAAGGAACTCACAGGCTCCAGGAGTAAGTCAGCTTCCAGGCCTCCAAGCTGGTATCCATGCTTTATCCTCCCCAACACGCTCAAGCACCCTATGGTGTTCAGCAAGTGAAAGAACTTAGCCAGTCATCACAGCCTGTTTAATACCTAGCCTGAGCTGGCTAGACCCATAGCTTATCTCCCTAACTGCCACTGGGCTGGTCACTCCCCATGACCAGGGAGGGGCTCAGTAGAATCACATTACTGGTAAACTAAAGGATCTGTATAGAAAAACCAATATTCTTTTAGTTAACCCCCACTCTGAACCTCTCAGGAATGAAATGCTGCTTCACATATTTGTGATGGGTCCTTTGTAGATTAAGAAAGGGGTAGTTTACTTTGGTAAGATGAGTCTGGCTTGAGAATGGAACCTAGGTGCTCAGCATAGCACGGTGGTGTAAAACTTAGTTCTGCACAGCAGAGGCAGACTCTAGCTGGAATCTGCACTTCCCCATCATGAACTGTTGGAATCCTGGGAATGCCACTTAGCCTCTCTTGCCTCAGTCTCATTTACAAAATGCAGTAAACACCAACTAATTCACAAGGTTGCTGTTAATAATAAATGAGATAATGCAGGCTTTAAACGGGAGCTGGTTTATGATAAGGGCTCAATAAACAGTGGTCTTTTCTACTAGTAGCTCTTTTCCTAAGCCGTCTTTTCTATTCAGGAGAAGCAGTAAGTGAAACCTAAACTACCTTAACTACTATAGAAAGTAATAATGAAAAAGAAAAAAGGAAAGGAAAAGAATATGAATAAACTAATGGCTGCTATTCCAGATTACTTATGCTAAGGACATCTGATACTGGAAAACAGATCAGATATCCTAAAGAAATCAGAGCATGCAGTCTTTCCATAGAAGTGGCATCTTAGCTAGGTTATCCATTACTTTTTTATAATCTGAGCTTCACAGTAGTCTCTATACCAAGTAGAAAGTGTTAAAGGAGAGGAACTCTGATACCACATGCTTCTTTGTAAACCTGACCTTTCATTTTTCAGCTTCAACCCATCTCCATCATAAAGACTTCAATGACTCTCAGCAGATTTGAGTGCTTGTCTCTAGCGCCCCACTGAATCTATTACACCCTTCCATTATAAAAAGTATCTAGTATTGCAGCAGGCCATTTGCATGTCTTTTCTCTACATTACAAATCGGTAAAGATCCTGTCTTACTCATCTTTGAATTCCCAGTGCGTAATACATGGAAGATTCCCATAATTACAAATTAAAGGATGGATTTCACCTTCTGTTTCACTAGTTAAGGATGCTAAAAAACAGCTGGAGAAGCATTAGTAGAAACTCACTCACAAACTAAGGTCAGCCAGACCATACCCCTGCCTCTCCCCCTCCTTATTTGAGCTCGAAGGGAAAACTGTTCCTGCTTCCCAGAGTTACTTTCTTAAACACACAAGGAAAAGGACAGAACCAGTCCACATAGAATTTCCAGACAGCAGATTATATTATTTCTTACTAAATGAAACAAGGAACAGAAGTTTCTGGGATAAATGCTAGTGCTTCATATAAAGTTGACTTCTAGGCATGACACTCTGGAAGTATAATTATGATACTAGAAGCACTTAGGTTTTTAAAACAATAAGGAAGATAAGCAAAAATCAAAAATAACCTAACTTCAAAACTTAAGTTATTTTCTCCTTTGCCAAAACGTTTGCTCTTTATCTCAATGAACCCTGGTATATGTAACTGATATCAGCTCCCCCCGACCCCGCCCCGGTTCAAAGGATCATATTATACATGATTAACAAAGCATGTATAATAACCTAAACACATTATTTACTTTTACCAAGGCACTTTCAAATACATCTCACTGAACTACAGGCAACCATAATCACAGAAACTTAAAGCTGAAAGGGGCTTGGAAGTCATTTCCACAATTACCCCACTTCACCAACCAAGTGGTATCCAAACACTCCTAGTTTTTAGTGACTGAAAGATATGGGTCTAAAACGGTTCTTTAAAAATCTCTCCCTGCTCTGACTACTTGTCAGTTTCTCAGTCTCCTCTCCCCATCTTAATGTTCCCAATCAGGTAAACCCAAACCTCCAAGTCATCCCACCACCAAACAACAAGCTTTGCTTCTCAAGTCCACTTCTACTCCTTTTCTCTGGGCCTCATCCCCAATCCCCACCCAGCCAAGGCCTCTAAGAAGCTGATCCCTCAGAGACCCCACTGGTTCCATCCCTGACAATCAAACCCCTTTCTCCTATTCCTCCCTGCTGTCCGTATGCTGTCATGGGCAAGACCACTGGCACCCCTAGCCATGAATGTACCTTTGGCCTCGGAATTTTTTCCCTTTCCTTTCTCACCTTCTCTCTCTGCTTCTCAGCGCTGTCCCTTCATTCCCTTCAAACTCAATGTCTCCTTCCTCCTAGTGATTTCCTTCAAGGACCACTGGTCACTGAATACACCCGTTGTTAAATGCCTGTTACGTAGGTAAAAGAGACATACACCCTCAACAGCTCACTCTCAAAAAACTCGTAAGTCTAACAGGAAAGAGGGAAAGGGTGAAAGAGAGAGAATCGCTGATTCTTTAAGACTCGACTCCTCGGAGAAGCCTTCCCTACCCCAAACTGAACTGGTCCCCTCTTCTCAGTGCCACCGTCTTACCTCCGATGAAAAGACTTCTTGTGCGTCTCCCACCACCATACCTTGGGTTCTTCTATGGGAAGGTCCCTAGCACCTACCCCTGAGCTTCGCTCAAAGGTGATACTGAAACTTTTAAGTGAGTGAATGGATAAATTTCGCTATACAATCGTTCATTCACCCATTCGTTCTATCATTCGTTGACCAAAACTCTATCGAGCCCACATTAAGTACAAAGTTCTAGAACTTAAAGCGCTCTAACATAAAAAATAACTCAAACCTGTAATACTGGTAGATAAACACTCTTTCCTGGTCCGCGTCCCCCGCCCCTACTCCAAACCCAGACAGTCCTTTCCTTTCCCTCAGTGAAAACCCAGCTTTCCCTCACAGAAGTCTACGCCCCTCTAACTCAAACCACCTGGCACCCCATCAGTCCTCCCCAGGACCCTTAGCTAACAATCCTAAATCTTAACACCCCCACCCCTCTGGCTTCTCTCTCTGTCCCCCACCTCCACCCTTGAGGTTGCTGCAAATCTTCTACCCCATGACTGCCTCCGAGTCCCCGAGTCCCGGGTACCTCAGATTTCCCTCTCCGCGCACCAGCTCCCCAGTTGGCTCCTTCCCTCTAAGGATCTCGTCTCTCCTAGGACCCCTACTCCCGATACCTCCCCTCCCTTCCCTTCAGTTTCAGGTTGAGTCTTTCTTCTCCTCAACTCTCAACTCTTCTCACCTCATCCAGCTCCCGTTCCCCGGCAGCACCGGCTCCAACCTCCACCTCCACCACTGCCGCCATCTTCACGGCTCTCCCCCTCCCCGCAGGCCCCGCGCGAGCCAGCTGCTTCCGCCGCTCAACTGCCTTTTAGCCAATCGGCTGTACAAGCTTCGGCAGAGGGGGCGGGGCACCAAGACAGGCGGAGACCCGAAGGCAACTAAGAGACCGTCTGCCTGCTACCCACTTAAAGGTTAAGGAGGGGTGGGTTCCGTGTACTTGTAAGCTTCGGCGGCGGAGGAGGGATCTTGGGAAATGAGAAATTAGCCTTGTATTATTTTCATACAAATATGTCACCAATTTTCCCCTGTGTAGAACCAAAGAGAAGGGCACCTAAGCTGTCTACTTTGCGACGCTCCCTCAATGAGCAACTCGAGGGAAGCGTGGAGACTACGGACTACATTTCCCAGAATGCATAGAAACTGACCCGGAAGTTTAAAGTCCGCTCTCTCAGGGAGATTTGCAATGCGTGAACTATACATAAACCACCCGAATGTATTTTTCTGTCTATAGCACGTGTCTTCTTACCTTGGTGGGAGTCATTTTCCGGAAACAGCGGCTTCTTGAGGCCCCAGAACCTGTTCCTGGGCTTCGGGAGGCGGAAGAGTGGTGCTTCGGGTCAGAAGGCGGAGGTTAGAGAGCCAAATTGGCGGGAGAATTTTTTTTTTTTTTGGTCCAAGATCTAAGGCAGCGGTGGCACTTCGAGGTCCATTATCCCGGGTGAGGGTCATTCGGGTTTTCGATGGGGAGGAGAATGGACAAAAGGGAGGAAGGGTGGCCATAAAGGAAGTGGACAGAATAGCGCATTCCGAGAAGCGGTGAAAGTAGCGGCTTAGACTCAGGAATCTGAGAGCTGAAGAGTCTTGCGGGACTTAAACCGCCCCCAAACTGCTTCTTAGGCTCTCACGCCTCCGGATCCACTTCACACATCTTCGTATTCTTTACTGTGCCCACACACTGCGTCCGCAGCTTCTACCCTTACTCCCGTCCTGCACATCTTACTCACTATGCTGCACCCCAGCTTACAGTTTTCCTATCTCATTTCCAGCACCCTGTTTTTTTTGTACATTGTACATCTGAACCCTACACCTCGCAACCCTGTGGTCCCTGCTTACACTTCACCCTGCCCCCCGGAGGTCCCGGCTGAATCCACAGCATAGATAGGGCTAGGATGTCTTGTGGGCTCATTTTATTAGATTGACCGTCAACTTCATTTGGGACCATCTACATTTATTTAAAATGGGAATTATATTTATTATGTGAAACTGGGTACAAAGAATATTATAAACACCGTATACTCACCACCCCCAATTGACGATTGACATCATAATCTATTTGCATACTCATTTTTTAAGAAAGATAATATGAAACAGAAATGGAATTTATCTGTGTCCTTTAGTATCAGATTCATTACCCTTTCATTCTCCCTAGAAGCAAGTCCTATAATTAGCTGTGTATTCTCCCAGTCTGTTGGAAAAAAAAAAAAAAACAGTGTGTATTCAGTGGGCAGTACAAGTACTGTTTCATTTCATTTTGTAAAGAAACTAAATGCTATTTTTCTATATATAGTTATTTTTTTATAACTTATTCTTTCACTCTATTTTGGGGGGAGGCAGTCTATCCATGTTTGCATATATTTACATCTAATTTATTCCTTTTAACTGTTACATAGTATTCCATATGATACAGAACATTTCATTCATCCATTCCTCAACTAGTGGACATTAGAGTTTTATGCTTTTTACTATTAGAAACATTACATGTATCTTTTTATGCACAGGAGCTAGAGCTGCACTGTTTAAGTAAACCAGGACACGTGGCTATTCTTGAAATGTAGCTAGTCAGAATTAAGATGTGCTGGAAGTGTTTATGAGAGAGCCCATTTCCCCATATTATTGCTACTCCTTCATATTGTAGACTTTTCTATTTTTTCCAGTCTTAGAGGAACAGGTATTTGCACTTTCCTTATTATCAGTGAGGCTGAGCACTTTTTTATATGGGGTATTGGTCATTCAGATTTTATCTTATGTGAACTGTGTGCTTATATTGTCTCCCCAGTTTTATATTGGACTGCTTGCCCTTTTCTTGCTGATTTGTAGTATTTAAAATTTAAAAACAATAGCAGTTTGTGGCCCATTATTGGTTGATGAGTTTGTTGTGTTTGCCAGAAACTTCTGCGCAATTCTGATTGAATTATATTGACCTAAGAGGTACTCTTTTCAATGGCTATTTATTTATGCCTACTGTGTCCCAGCATCTCTCTGAAGTGTGGGAGATGATGAGCATGACAAATATCCATATCCTCAAAGAGCTCACTGCTCAGTGTGGGTACACACAGGATAAATAAGCTGGTGCCAAAAAACAAGAACAACAGCATACGCAAGGGCAGTGAAGTCAGAAAGCACTTAATCCTGTGAGAACAAGCAATTTGATAGATAGTGATCTTCATAAAAAATACTGTATATGTCTTATTCACCACTGTGTAACCTAGTCCAATGTCTGGTACCTGCTAGACACCCCCCTCCTCAAAATATTAGCTAAATAAAATATCTAAGATTGACAGCTTCAGGGTCCCCAAGCCTGGAGTGTAGTGTTGAGACTGGTTCAGTCAGATGTGTATGTTAGTTATGAGAGATGGTGGAGTTTTTCCATCTAATCACAGGTGTATACTAGGAGTTTCTCCAAAACAGAGACCCTATCTATGTTATTTATTTTTCTGTCTCCAGTATCTAGCAGAGAGTAAGAAAAATTGTTGAATGTTCAGTGAGTTCCTAGAATGAGAGTAATCAGCTTTAGTTAATCTAAAGGCCTGGGAGGTGACTCGGGACTCACCCTGACCTCTTCTTTCTTTGAAGCCTTGGTACCATCTTGAATGTAACCTGTGACCTTTAGAATGGTATTCATTAGACTTTGGTTACTGCTGTCACAGCAGCTACCTCACTCAGAGCATTCCATGACGGCTGACCATTTGGAGCCTAATTTTTATGGTCATTCATTCAGCGGACACTGGTTAATCTGAAACTATGTTTCTCCCTCTTAATGAGGATACAGAAATAAATCAAACATGAAGCCTGTCTTCCAGGAGCTTACAGTTGGTCAAGGGACAAAAGACATATGCAGATCATTGTAATATAGACTTGAGAGGAGGGAGCTATCACTTTGAGTGCTGAGCAGAGTGGAGGTGACATTTGGCCATCAAATATGCATTAGATTTGTCAGCTAAAGAAGGAAAGAGCATTCCAAGCAGAGACAATGGCATGAACAAAGTCTCAGAGGTGGGAAGAGGTTTTTTGGTGGGAAGGACACAAGACCATTATGACATGAATATATCGAGGTCATGGACTCATTTCAGGGACCAAGTGAGTGAAGAAACGTGAGTGAAAGGGCAGGTAAATATTTGAAGAGAGATCCCATCTAAAGACATTCCGACAACTTTAAAACAACTCTCTCTGCCCAAGGAATTGTTGAAGCTAGGTGATGCACTAGAGTTCATTATACTAATATATGTGTGTGTATGTGTGTTCGCATATATTTAAAATTTTCCATAAAAAGTTTAGCAAAAGACAAAATACAAATTCCCACATGAACTTTTAAGATTAAATAAATAAAGTAATTACGGTAAAACATCCTCTGCTGAAAGGAATAGTAGGAGATAAACCAGGAAATGGACAGATCTATGTTGTAGATGCTTTGAGGGGTCAAACTGAATTAAAATTTATTTAGTCCTACCATATAGCAAGGGATTTTCGTATGTCAGCAAGCCCTTGAAGATCTCTAGTAGAGAAGTAACTTAATCTAAGAGGATTCGTTTTATGGGAAGGAAAAAAAACAAGAATCTTGTATCCCTTATTTAGTTGAATGTTTGTTGCACCTCTTTACTATGTGCTAGGTAGAATCTAGGGTTGTAACGATGGATAATTTAAGGCATAGTTCATGCCTTGAGGGTTCACCTTCATATAAATCCAGCATCTACATGTTTATATATATATATATATATAAATATATATATATAGTATAATAATTCTATTTATAATATATATATGTTGGTACTTGCTGCTCTATTGCATTCCAGTTGTTTTACTTTTGTTGGAATTTCATCAGCGACTCTAGATCTGCTCCCACCACCCCACCAACCCCATCATGGTCATCAGAAATAGTGACTGATGTACTGATGTAAATAACTCCTGTTACCAGAAAAACATTCAAGGCTTGTTTACTTTCCTTTTGTTCTCTTCTTCAGTAGTAACATGATGATTCCTTCTCTTCTGGAAGCGGATGGGACCAAAATATAGGCACCAAAGTGGTGACAGAAGAAATCTCAGGAGAAAGCATTTTGCCTTGTGCTTGGGACAGCTGCTGGGCCCACCATGGCTCCAGTGAGAATTAGCCACGTGGTGTCATTCTCCTCTCAGGTATGTTAATTAGCAGGCATGGTTTTTTCTTGGTGACTGAAAAGAGTGAAAGAAAAAAAGGAGACAGCTCCACTTTCAGAAAACTCCCAATTCAAAAGAAGAGCCATTGTCCCTTCTTTAGGAGTTCAGAGTCAAAGGCAGGAAATGCAGCTCTTGCCTTCAGGTTGCTCTCAGAGCAATGCAGGATACCTGAAAGCGGGTCTCAAAGGTAAAGAAGGAAGCAACCTCAGGATTCCACCCTTCTCTGGAGGCAGCTGGCAAAGCTATAGGCGCAGAGTCTCTACCAGGGTCCCCAGAAGGGCAATTTAGGCACACTGTCATTGAGATCAGGCTAGGGCACTCAAGGTCATCCCTGACCTGTAAGGATAACACCGCTGCCATCAAAGGGGATCTCAGCATCCCTCCTGTGAATCCACTTCCAGGAAAACGCAGTTATCCCAGTTAGTGCTAGATGCTGGGCCCTGTCCTCCGCTGTCATCTCTCTATCCATTTCCTGCTCCTCTCCACACTTCCCTTTCTGTTACTCTAGTCCTTCTCAAGGGGTGCCATTGGTGTTTTGTGTAGAAGTCTTCGTCTTTATAGCGATATCCTATGCCTTGTAAGATGTTTAGTATCCATGGCCTCCAGACCCTAGTGACAACAATGCTTCCTAGTCACTATGACAGTCAAAAATATCCCCACGTTTCAGAAAGCCCCTTAGAGAATCTTTAAGAACTACTGTGTCAACTCCAAAGTGAAATAAAATAAAAATTACCGTTATCTTTCTTACCTACATGGTCAGCCTAAATGGTTTTCTTCATGGACTCAGCCTTATGAAATGCTAGAGGACATTAGCTCTCTTCTAATATTGTGAATTTCAAGCTGTACTCCTAGAAACCCCCTTCTAGAAGTTGAAGGGAAGCGCCAGAAGTATGTCTCCGGGCTCCTCAACCAGTGCTTTAACCATAGCTCTACTTTTATTTTTGAAAAATTTTTAAATTATTTGATAATGATAAGTAATATTGATAATTAGTATCAAAATATTTTTGAAAATATTTATTATTGAAAAAATAAATAATCTTTAGTGTAAAATTTCAGTTAAAAGGAAGGGTTTTATTGCTAAAACAAAAAAATAAGATTGAAAACCATGAATCTAGTCTCCCCCTCCTTAACTTAGAAAGAAATTTAGACCCAGGGAGAAAAAGTAGTTTGCTCAAGGCCTTTCCACCAAAAAACACCTGACTTGGGTCAGAACTGAGAATTTTTATCTCAGTTTTAATATTGTTGTCTTTGAACAAATTACTTTATCTCTAACCATCAGTTGTAAACTTAGAGTAAAAATCTTTGTGTTTTTTATCTCATAGGATTACTTTGAAGATACATGTCTGTGAAAGCACCTTATAAATGATATGAAACAGTCATCCCTCCATATGGATGGGTTCCACATCCCCAGATTCAGCCAACCACAGGTCAAAAATATGCAGGGGAAAAAATATTCCAGAAAGTTCCAGAAAGCAAAACATGAATTTGCCACATATTGGCAACTATTTACATAGTGTTCATATTGTATTTATAACTATTTACATAGCATTTACATTGTATTAGGTATTATAAGTAATCTAGAGATGAGTAAAGTACACGGAAAGATACACATACATATCCATTTTATATAAGAGACTTGAGCATCCACCGATTTTTATATACAGGGGAGTTCTGGAACCAATCCCCTGTGGATGCCTAGGAAAGACTGTAGTATTATGTGGTGGTTAAGAATTCTGAATTCAGACACCTAGAAGTTCCAACTTTGGTTGGTTATTTGGTCTTGTGGACTTGGGTAAGTTTCTGAACTTAAGCATCTGTTTGTTCATCTTTTAACTAAGAAGCAATGATAGTAACCACCTAAAGTTGTTATGAGGACGATTAAATTAAGTAATGGAAACCAAAGAAGAGATAAGCCATATCTGTAAATCCCTTGGTACATGAAAGATGGACTCCTGTCTAAAGTCTTTTCCATTAGGATCCTGGAAAGGTTTAAGAGTATAGAGATCCCTCATTCATGGACATCCTTTTTTCCCTTGATGAGGTTCCTCATTTTCTCCTCCTCTCTCTGACTTAGGATCCCAAATATCCAGTGGAGAATTTGCTGAACCCAGACAGTCAGAGGGGACCTTGGCTCAGCTGTCCTCAGGACAAGAGCGGGCAGCTGAAAGTGGAGCTGCAGCTGGAGAGGGCAGTGCCCATTGGCTACATTGATGTGGGTGAGTGAGTTCTCCAAGGCCTGGGAACCTCCGTGGGGAGCACAGGAATACCATTCCCTCCCAGGGCTGCAGCAGTGTGTTTGAATGCAATCTCGCTGAACAGCCTTCCTGGCGCAAGCCCTACCTGGCGTGAAGGGGATATGTGGCCCTTGCCCCTGGGGAAGGCATTTGATATTGCTGAACCCTGTGAATGCCATTCCCTTAGTTACACAGCATACCTGCCTTGCTTTGATCTGAGTGGTCTCGGTGAAGCCTTAGGACATTAACAAACTTAAGTGCCAACAGATAGAACTTGTATATGCCTCTAAATATTAGTGGTATATAGCGGTGGTCCAGTGGTGAAGGCTGTACTTCCACTGCAAGGAGCTTTGATCCCTGGTCGGGGAACTAAGATCCTATAAGCCACACAGCACGGCCAGGAAAAAGGTAAAATTTAATTTAAAATTTTAAAAAATGTATATATATATATATAGGGGGACTTCCCTGACGGTCCAGTAGTTAAGACTCTGCGCTTTGTACTTCCACTGCAGGAGGTGTGGGTTTGATCCCTGGTAGGGGAACTAAAATCCCATGTGCTGTGCAGTGCCGTCAGAAGATTAAAAACGGAAAACTGAAAATGCAATTAAAAATAAATATCAGTGGCAGGAGGATGCTTGGGGATAAAGTGTGCAGGTTCATGCAGGAAGGCTCCACAGGAGTTTTGGGTTAAGGAGGCTGGCCTTAGAATTCTCTAGAAATAGAGAATTGACAAAGACTGTCTGTCTCAGCTCTGTCAGGACAGAGAGACGTCAGGCTCCCTAGCAAGGATTTCAGAGAGAGACAGAGTTTAGCACTGCCCACCAGAGCCAGAGGACAGGGAAACTGTGAGTCTCTTGGGTCAGGAAAAGTTTCTGGCTGGGAGGAACACGGTGAGCCTTCATTTAGCGGCTGAGGTCCCATCCCACTTCAGTTACTGGCTCACTGTGTTGCTCGACCTCTCTGGGCCTCCCCTGAGCTCTAGAATGGAGGAATGTCCTCTGCCCACCGATCCCCTTGTGGGCAGTCAGGGGAGCCCGTCATCCCACCTTCACTTTCTCGCAACCTTCTGTCCCCAGGTAACTGTGGTTGTGCTTTCCTGCAAATTGACGTGGGTCGTTCCTCCTGGTCCCTGGACAGACCTTTCGTCACCCTGCTCCCTGCAACCATGCTGATGTCCCTGGCTGATTCAAAGCAGGGAAAAAACCGCTCAGGGGTCCGCATGTTTAAAGATGGTAAGGAGAGGGAGTTCCCTGGTGGTCTGGTGGTTAAGACTCTGTGCTCCCAACGCAGGAAACCTAGGTTTGATTCCCTAGTCAGGGAACTAGATCCATGTTGTAAATAAAAGATTCCGTGAGCCAAATAAATATTAAAAAAAAAAGATGGTGAGGAGGGCAAAAGCAGCAATGAGAGACTGAGAGAGATGCTGGACTCTAGAGGGCTGTGCCAGCTGGAAGGTGTGTATTGTGGACGGAGCCTAAGCAGGGGCTCACTTACAACTGTCGGGGGAATAGGGTAATGAGTGAACCACTGTGTGGTGTGTTTGTGTGTGAGTTCTCTGTGATGACAATACCTGATAGAGGTACTGATACCTCTATCATACCTGATACCTGATAGAGATACTTACGAGCTATGATTTATATTTACACATAACATGTGATTCAGTGAAGCCAGATATAGAACCCACACCTGTGATTAGAGTGTTTGTATAAATGTGTATAGGGCTTCCCCGGTGGCTCAGTGGTAAAGAATCTGCCTGCCAAGCAGGAGATGTGGGTTGGATCCCTGGCTTGGGAAGATGCCCCTGGAGGAGGAAATGGCAACCCACTCTAGTATTCTTCTTGCCTTGGAAACCCCATGGACAGAGGAGCCTGGCAGGCTATAGTCCATGGGGTCACCAAAGAGTTGGACACGACTTAGTGACTAAACGACAACAACAAATACACGTGTGTGAGTGTAGGAAAAATATTCCTGTAAGTGCAGGAAGGCTGTGTGATGGTTGTGGTTTCCCGAGTCCTCTTCGCTGCACATCTCTGTGTTCACTGGGCACTGCACAAGAAATGCGTGTCTGATTCCTCGCCTCCAGGGACGTGCAGTCTAGGAAGGACTCATTCGTCTGTGTCTGAATTGGAGGCATTTGTAATGTTGTGAAGGAGAAGTGACCTGGGATACGAGGTGGGATACGAGATGAGGTATACTTAGATCTGGGAATGGAAGATGAGAAGGGTCGGGAGTACTGGCCTGTGAGCCAGTGAGCAAGCATGTAGAGCAGGTAGTGCCTTGAGGGAGATTGAGGTCTCATGGTCCAGGAAGGGTGGATGTAGCTCAGCTGATCCACTGGGCAAGTGGTCACCCCAGACTCCAACCCTCCGGATACCCCCTGTTAAAACGAGACAGCGGTAAGGTCTGTGGAGAGGTATGGACCGAGGATATAGTCATGCTGGGAACAGCGTGGCACCAGGACAGAGGAGCGATGGTGGGAAGGCAAGGCGCTGGGTCTGAGAGGGCCCTGAATGGCCTGCGTGGTGCTGCCTGATCCTGAGTGCCCGAGCCTGGGAGAGGAAAGGCCTCCATTCTCCCTTAGGGTGGAATTCACTCTGTAGTCCCAGTCCTTTCTTTCCTCTCCGCAGTACTGACCTTCTCTCCCTTTCTCCCAACCACTCATCCATTTCATTTCTCCCTCATTTCCTTCTTGTTTTCTCCTTGAGCTGACTTCCTGGCCCCAGCCTCAAGTGAGTCATGGGATCGACTTCGCCTGAGCTGCTCCCAACCCTTCACACGTCATCAGCCCTTTGGCCTGGCCTTCCTGCGGGTGTGTTCCTCTCTGGACTCCTTAGACGACCCTGTGGAGGGTCCCTCAGTCCCTGTGAGCTCAGGGCTGAGCCAGGTATGTACCATGGGGGACTTAGCAGGTCCCAGCCTTTTCTGTTTCTAGTTAGGAAGCTGGTGCTTGATTTAGGGATGGATACACACACACACACACATTCAAATATGAATATAAGTTCTTCCGTGATGGTCCAGTGGTTAAGAATCTGCCTTCCAGTGCAGAGCATGCAGGTTTGATCCCTCATGGAGAACTAAGACCCCACATGCTACAGAGCAGCTAACCTTGTGCACTGCAGTGAAGACCCAGCACAACCAACAAGAAAAGAAATTAATTAATTTAAAAAAAAACAGGGCATCCCACTGGCTCACTGGTAAAGAATCCACCTGCCAGTGCAGGAGACACAGGTCTGATCCCTGGTCTGGGAAGATTTCCACATGCCACAGGGCAACTAAGGCCATGCACAACAACTGCTGAGCCTCTAGAGCCTGGAAGCTGCAACGACCTACTGAGTCTACATATCATGACTACTGAAGCCCACACACCCTAAAGCCCATGCTCCGCAGCAAGGGAAGCCACTGCAACGAGAAGCCCACACACTGCAACTCAAGAGTAGCCCCTGCTCTCTGCAGCTAGAGAAACCCTCATAGCAATGAAGGCCCAGCACAGCCAAATAAATAATAAATAAGTAATTATTTAAGAAACCAAATACTAACATAAATAGGCTTGTGGCCCTTTCTCACAAATAGGCATGAACACCTTTCCTTCAGTCTCACACACACAGGAGCCAAGCGAGTGAGCCTTCGGTACAGTGTGCACAAAGCTGTGGACCATTTGTTCTATTGTTATTCAGTCGCTGAGTCATGTCTGACTCCTTGCGACCCCAGGGACCACAACACACCAGGCTTCCCTGTCCTTCACTATCTCCTGGAGCTTGCTCACACTCATGTCCATTCCGTTGGTGATGCCATCCGACCATCTTATTCTCTGTCGTTCCCTTCTCCCTCCTGCCCTCAATCTTTCCCAGCATCAGGATCTTTTCCAGTGAGTCGGCTCTTACCATCAGGTGGCCAAAGTATTGGAGCTTCAGCATCAGTCCTCCAATGAATATTCAGTGTCGATCTCCTTTAGAATGGACTTGTTGGATCTCCTTGCAGTCCAAGGGATTCTCAAGAGTCTTCTCCAACACCGCAATTCAAAAGCATCAATTCTTTGGTGCTCAGCCTTCTTAATGGTCCAACTCTCACATCCATACATGACTACTGGGAAAAGTTTTCTAGTTATTTTTTTCTTCTATGGCTGATCTGACTCCTCCTGGTTTCTTACCACTTATGTCTCCATTTATCTTTCCAAGTCAATACCCTCCACCATAATTGACTCACAAATATGAAGATGTAATCACACAAGGCTAGAGCCAAAGAGTTCTAGAGATTAAAAAAATACTTAGAGATCATCAAGCCACAACCCCATCATTTTATATCTCAGATAGGGAAATGTATATATTTTAATTCACAGAGCAGAGTAGGGACCGGAAGGAAGCCAGGTCTCCTGCCATTACATCACAGTGCTTCCTGTGCACACAGTACATTTTTTAGAAGCTTCATTTGGTAAAGCCAAAAGAATTTTGATTCCCAGGAGTGAAACTCACAGGTGTTGCTCCTGTTGAGGTTACTGGAAAAAAAAAAACAAACAAGAGACCACACTTTGGGAAGAGAAGATGGAGTTGGAGCGGATAGAGTGGGAGAGGGGCTTTTGTCACACAGCCTTGGGAGAGGCCCAGAATGCAAGGTAAAGCCTGAGATTTACTCTTACCCTGTGGGAAGGGCTGAAAATGCAAAAAGATCAATGGAAGCAGTTCTCTGTGCTCTGCCAGGTGCCAGGATTGTCCCTGTGGGTTCCGGAACTCTGTGGCCTGGCTGTTCAATAAAGTGGGAGCTCTGGGAGATTAGGGACCTGTTTGTCTTGTTCCACCAGGCATTCCTGGCAGCTAGGATGGTGCCTAGAGCAAAGTAGACTTTATAGTATAAATGTTGATTATATAAATAACCTTTCAGAGGGGAGTGGTAGGTAGGGTCACCATAAAATTTATCATCCAATCTGAGATACTTCAAGAGCCAAAAAGAACGCTATTAGTAATTATACTTAAGACAACAGACATAAAGCAGGGTGTCCCGGGAAAACTAGGACATCTGGTGTCCTTAATGATAGGCTAAATGAATGCTTCCTAGAGTCTTTTCCATTCTGGTCAGATATCTAAATTACTCTGCACCTTTAGGGCCATGGTGGGATCAAGCAGGAGGCAGTCAGCAACTCGGAGTCATGTCAGACATTGAACAGCAAGAGCAGAATGACGCACGTTCCAGGCCCTTTCTGATACCCCAGGGAGAGGAGTCCGGAAATATTTCCATAAGAGAGGGCTCATGCTGCTGCTGCTAAGTCGCTTCAGTCGTGTCCAACTCTGCTCAACCCCATAGACAGCAGCCCACCAGGCTCCCCCATCCCTGGGATTCTCCAGGCAAGAACACTGGAGTGGGTTGCCATTTCCTTCTCCAAAGAATGAAAGTGAAAAGTAAAAGTGAAGTTGCTCAGTCGTGTCTGACTCTTCTCGACCCCATGGACTGCAGCCTACCAGGCTCCTCCGTCCATGGGATTTTCCAGGCGAGAGTACTGGAGTGGGGTGCCATTGCCTTCTCCGAAGAGAGGGCTCATACATGGAAACAAATGGATGGCACTCCGTTTTATAATTTAAGATGTCTCAAATGCCATAGACTTTTTTCTAATATGTCATTCTAATGGTATATTATTGTGAAAGCACTATATAAAGGCTTATTACTCTGTGAGGTAAGGTCTTGCATGATCTTTGATTTTCCAGTTAGGAAACAGAAGCACAGAGAAATGTAGTAGGTGTTCCAGGTCACTGCCAAACAAGTCCTGGACTGGATTGGAACCCAGGCCACTAGACTCCACTTAGCCTGTGCTTCGAAGCTCGGTTTGTGATAACATGCATGCGTGCTTAGTCACTGCAGTCCTGTCCAACTCTTTGCAACTCTATAGACTATAGCCTGCCAGGCTCCTCTGTCCATGGGATTCTTCAGGCAAGAATACTGGAGGGGGTTGCTGTGCCCTCCTCCAGGGGATCTTCCCGACCCAGGGATCGAACCCACGTCTCTTTATGTCTCCTGCATTGGCCCGGTGGGTGCTTTACCACTAGTGCCACCTGAAAAGCCTTCAATTCCTGATACTTAGTCTCATTTATATAGTTAAAATTAGAAACCCATCTCTACATACCCATCTAGTAACCCTTTCTATTAGTATTCATTCTGAAATGTATGAGACAAGATAAAAAAGAAAAGAAAAAAAACCTGGAATATTTTAAAAATAATGTTAAGTCCAAGATGAGATTGTAATGGTATATTAGAAAATTGTGAATGTGAATAAAAATGCTACTTCTCAAACTTGTAGAATGAGGTCAAAGTCATATTTTACAAGAAAGACATATATATGTATAATTCCCTACAAGAAAGAAAGACATTTTACCTTTAAAAGAATTTGTGAGGGAATTCCCCACAAATGGTTAGAACGTGGAGCTTTCACTGCCAAGGGTCCATTTCAGTCCCTGGTTGGAGAACTAAGATTCCACATGCTATGCAGTGAGGCCAAAAATAATAATAAATAAAAGAATCTATGATAGAAGAAGGAGAGCTTAAAATTAAAGGAATTTTTTTTTCATTTAAGGGAAAAAAGGAAATTTGGAAAAAGATAAAAAGGAAAAAGCCACAGATGAATTGACACAGATAAATTGAATTTTGATAAATTAAGAATCTGTAGCATACCACATGAATAAAATCGATGTAGAAATTACCCATACTTGATTATTGCTTATAGACATTTCTGAATTTAGAAGCCAAAAGGTTTATACGATGCCTGTTGATAGTTCCAGTGTCTGATGCTAGAAAGAGACATGGGATATCTATATGCACATCTTTTCATAGATAGCTAGAAGTGGTGGCTAAAACTGGTAGGTTTTTAGTTGCAAGTGAGCAAAATTGTTCACAAAATAAATCCTACTGGAATTTAAACATTTAAAAGAGAAAAATGACTGAAATATCCCCAAATAGTTCAAAATAGAACTATTTTTAAATATAAAGAAATACCTATGTATGTATAATTTGTTTCTCTCACATGGGTATATAAAGATGAGTGATTTTTGTACCTACATGAATCAATTTTATATGTGTTCGATTTATGTATGTACAAATTTTAAAAAATATGTGTTGTTGTTCAGTCACTAAGTTGTGGTCTTAGTGACTCTTTGCGACCCCATGAACTGTAGCATGCCAGGCTTCGCTGTCCTTTATCAGCTCCTGGAGTTTGCTCAAACTCATGTCCACTGAGTTGTATATTTATGTATATGCATGTGTGCGTGCTCAGTTGCTTCAGTCATGTTGTGCTCTTTGAGGTCCTGTGGACTGTAGCCCTCCAGGCTCCTCTGTCCGTGGAGTACGTATATGCTGTACTGTGCTTAGTCGCTCAGTCATATCCAGCTCTTTGCGACTCCATGGACTGTAGCCCACCAGGCTCCTCTGTCCATGGCAATTCTCCACGCAAGAATACTAGAGTGGGTTGCCTGTCCTCCTCCAGGGGATCTTTCCAACCCAGGGATCGAACCTAGGTCTCCCATATTGCAGGCAGATTCTTTACCAGCTGAGCTACCAGGGAAGCCCATGTATGTATACACATGTATACAAATTAGCATATAATATGAGTCCCATAGACCTGGTTTTCCCAATAGCTTGTGTTCTTTTATCTTGGAGTCTTTCAGAATCATAACAAAATCCTTAATACTAGGGATCTAACTATACAAAATCACCAAATCTCACATCTTAGAGCTGGGAAAAGTGTGTACACAGACAAGCCAAAGTGCCGTGTACAAGTTATAGCAAATACACTCCCTCACGGAAACCCTGAGTTTGGTAGTGTCCCTGGCATTATGTGACAGTGCCCCCTGGTGGTGAATATATGTACTTCATATTTCTCCATTTTCTTCTCAGGGCTCTTCTGATGCTCAGGAGTCTGGTCCCAGCCCCTGGCTGGCTAATCCTTCCATCCGGAGGACATTCTTCCCGGATCCCCAAACGTACGTAACTGCCAGAGTGAGGTCTCTTGGCCACTTCTCAGTTCTTTCTCCTGGAGGAGACTGCCAGGTCACTCACAGACACACAGGACCTGTCTGGGTTCTCTCAGTTACTTCCACACTCTAGGCCTCACCCAATATATATACCAAACCTGGCTTTCTTGGTTAGATGCTGCTGACCTGGGTGAGCAAAATGCAATCTCTGTTCTGAATGAAACCAAGTGCTCCCTGTTTCCCCACAGGACCACCAAGGAAATCTCAGAGCTCAGGAATTTCCTAAAGCAACTGCAGCCGGGGACTCTGGGGCGTTCAGCCTGCATGGTGCTTTCAGCTGCCCACAGGGCACCTCCAGCCCGTGTGGCAAACCCTAAAACCAACCATGCAGAACCAGGTCCCGCTCATCAGGACAGCACAGGTGAGGCCCCGTGACCTACCTTCAGCTCCTTACTTCCCAGCACCCTCCTTCCTCCCTAAATGCATCGTTGCTACACAAGGATGGCTCACAAACAGGACGTCAAATGGGAGAAAAGATGATGGTCAATGTCCTGTTCCCAGAAGAAAAATCAAATAGTGTATATAATTGAAAGAGCTCTGGCCCAGGAACTGAAAGTCCTTATCACTTTGGGCTTCAAATCTTTTCCCTTCAAAGTGAAGGAATTAAACCAAATAGTATTTAGGCCTCTTGCAGTTTTGATGTTCTGTGAGTAAGCAAAGGAGGACAATTAAGTCGAGGTGGCGGTATATGGAGCGTATTAGAGACACAAAGTAGGGGAGTAATGTGGTTTCATCACAGAGACAGAAAGGATTAAACATTTTGGAGTTCCTACTTTGCATCAGATACTTCTAGGCACTTTTACTAGCTAATGTTCACCACAAGCTCATTTTACAAAATAATCTGAGGCTACATATTCTAAGTCACACAGCTAATAAGTGGCAGAGCCAGAATTTGGACCCCAGAGTTCTTGTCCTTCTCACTATTCTGAACAGCCAGAGAGCAGAAACAAGTAGCATTCTCACTGTAAACCCTTGATTCCACTCATTGCTTCATTGGGAAAATTTTTTTTTAAGGAATGGTTTGTCATTTCAAAGAACTGAATGAATTAGTGAAATCATGAGTATATTATTTCATTGCAGAAATAGGCTACTTTTTTTTTTGATAGGTAAGAAGTGGATTTATTTAGAGAGAAACACACTCCACAGACAGAATGTGGGCCATCGCAGAGAGTAAGTCCAGCAGCAGAAATAGGGTACACTGGTTATCGATTGTATAATGCTGCTGCTGCTGCTGCTAAGTCGCTTCAGTCATGTTTGACTCTGTGCAACCCCATAGACTGCAGCCCACCAGGCTTCCCTATCCCTGGGATTCTCCAGGCAAGAACACTGCAGTGGCTTCCCATTTCCTTCTCCAATGCATGAAAGTGAAAAGTGAAAGTGAATACTCCAAAATGCAGTGGCTGAATACAATATTTACTGTCTCACTGTTTCTCACGGTTAGGAATCCAGGTATGACTTAACTGAGTCTCAGGCTCTGGTCTGTCACAGGCTGCTGTCGTTTCAAGGCTCAGCTGGAAAGGCTCTGCTCCCTCACCCCTCCACATAGTTGTGGTAGGATTCAGCTCCTCGAGAGTTGTTCGATTGAGGCTCCCCTCAGTTCTGCCATGAGAGCCTCTCCATAGAGCATTTCACACTGTGGCAGCTTGCTCCATCAGAGTGAGCCACCTAGAGGGCAGGAGACACAGTGCTAGCAAGAAAGGAGTGTCTGGTAACCTCATCACAGAAGTGCCATCCCATCACTTTTGCCATATTTTTTTTTTTTTAAAGAAACATCTGCACTAGACGCTTTTTGTTCTTTGGCTTCACTGAGTCTTCGTTGCAGCACGTGGGATCTTTGATCCCCCCGCAAACTGGAGCAGGCTTTTTAGTTGCAGCCTGTGAACTCCCAGTTGCAGCATGTGGGATCTAGTTCGTTGACCAGGGATCAAACCCAGGCCCCCTGCACTGGGAGTGTGGAGTCTTAGCCACTAGACCACCAGGGAATTCCTGCTGCTGCTGCTGCTGCTAAGTCGCTTCAGTGGTGTCCGACTCTGTGCAACCTCAGAGACGGCAGCCCACCAGGCTCCCCCATCCCTGGGATTCTCCAGGCAAGAACACTGGAGTGGGTTGCCATTGCCTTCTCCAATGCATGAAAGTGAAAAGTGAAAGTGAAGTCGCTCAGTCGTGTCCAACTCCTAGTGACCCCATGGACTGCAGCCCACCAGGCTCCTCCGTCCATGGGATTTTCCAGGCAAGAGTACTGGAGTGGGTTGCCATTGCCTTCTCCACAGTAATTCCTAACCATATTCTATTCATTAGAAGCAAATTCCTAAGTCCTTCCCACACTTAAGGAGAGGCATGTATATCAGGAAGCAGGAACCAGTGGGAGTCATTCTAGAAGCTGCCTACCACATAAGGAAGGATGTATGTTATCATTTTAAAATAGAATGGTGAAGGAACTCATCTTTGGGGGGCACCCTACAGACTGGGTGTTAGAGCTATGAAAACACTTAAAATATAGTAAATGCTGGACTTCCCTGGTGGTCCACTGGTTACGAATCCACCTGTCAATGCAGGGACACCGGTTTGATCCCTGGTCAGGGAAGATTCCACGTGCAGCAAGGCAACTAAGCCCATGCATCACAACTACTGAGCCTGCATGCCTGGAGTTGTGCTCTGCAACAAGAGAAGTGACGGCTATGAGAAGCCCTCACATCACAGTGACAAGTAGACCTCACTCACCACAACTAGGAAAGGAGCACACGAGGCAACAAAGACCCAGCACAGCCGAAAATAAAAATAAATAAAAACTTTAAAATATTATATATAGTAAATGCTGTATGTGGTGCTCCGTAAGTTCTGAATAACTAAACAAATCGTTGTTGCTAGCTTTTGTTACTGTTCATTTGACAGATGTTAGTTGCACATCTCTGTGTGCAAGGCTCTGGGCTAGGTGCCAGGAACACCACAATAAATAAAATAGCAGTGCTTCTACCCTGATGGAGAGATACGCATCCATGTCACACAAGGAAATCTAAAACTTAAAAGTGTGATAAGCACTTCAAAGGCAAAGCATAATAGGATGACCAGATTTAGACGAGAGAATCCTGCCTCACAGCAATTAGCGTTTCATCTAAGACTTGAAAAGTAAGAAGGAATTGACCAGGGAAGGGGGATAGAATATTCTCAAAATAAGGAATTTTGTATGTGAAGGGCCTTTTATTAATGAGATAGATTTAATGAGTGTTTCTAACACAGAGCCCAGAACAGAGGAGCAGAACACAGAGAAGGACGTGGGCAGGGCGAAGAGGAGGAAAGTGGGAGCCCGCAGGTAAGTGGGTCAACCTGAAAGCCCCAAATCACCTCCCCAAACCTACTGTCCTTCTGCACCTGTCCACCCCCCACTCATGTTTCAGTTATGCTAGAGAGCACCCTGGTGTCTGGTCTTGCTCTCATGGTCTGGACTTGCAAGGTAGCAAGAGAAAAGATGTCCTTGTCTGCATGGTGTCAGGCGTGGAGCTAGACAAGGAGGTGGCCCTGGAAGCGAACCAGAAATGAAAACAAGTGCACTATATCTCATGGGCTTTAAGATTGAAGTTGTTTTCTGCTTCAAAGGACACCGTCAAGAAAATTAAAAGACAGCCCTCAGAAAAAGGGGGGAAATATTTGCTTATCGTGTATTCAGTAAGGGGTTTTTATCTAGAAATATAAAGGAACCCTTTAGTTCAGTTAAGTTCAGTGGTTCAGTTGTGTCTGACTCTTTGTGACCCCATGGACTGCCAGGCTTCCCTGTCCATCACCAACTCCCGGAGCTTGCTCAACCTTGTATCCATTGAGTCGGTGATGCCATCCAACCGTCTCATCCTCTGTTGTCCCCTTCTCTTCCTGCCTTCAGTCTTTCCCAGCATTAGGGTCTTTTCCAGTGAGTCAGTTCTTCACATCAGGTGACCAGAGTACTGGAGCTTCAGCTTCAGCATCAACCCTTCCAGTGAATATTCAGGGGTGATTTCCTTTAGGATTGACTGGTTTGATCTCCTTGCAGTCCAAGGGATTCTCAAAAGAGTCTTCTCCAACACCACAGTTCAAAAGTTGTAAGGAATCCATACAATTCAATAATATAACCTCATTTTTTAAATGGACAAAAAATATGTCAGAGTGTGTGGGAACAGAGGAATACGGAGTGACTACGAATGGGCTCAGGGTTTCTTTTGGGGGGTGATAAAAGTATTCTGGAGTAAGCTGTAATGGTTACATGACCTCGTGACTATCCTAAAACCACTGAATAATATTTCTAAAAGAGTGAATTTTATGAGGTGTGTATTATGTCTGTAAAAAAATAATAATAATAAACCTGAAGGCAGTGATAGAAGCTCTGTTCTCAGATATTGAAAGATTAAATGACTTCCCTCAAGTCTGATATGTCAAGTGAGCAAACCAGGACCCCAGCCCAGGGCTTCTGGCTCCACAGCAGCGCGTCTGCACCCTTTCACCCTGGTTTGAGGCTCCTTCAGTCCCAAGGACCTCTTGCTAACAGCTGGTCTTTAACCATTCTTTCTCACAGGCCTGTATCCAACTCAAACTCTCGGCCAAACCAGCGGGGGCTAGCAAAGGCAGGCCAGAGAGAACACCTGCGGCCCCTGGCCCGAAGCAGCAGAGTCCAGGAGAGTGGGTGGTGCCCCATTTGTGCAGGTGAGCTACTTGGGCACAGGGGTGGTTGGGGGGGTGGTACTAGGTGTCCCTTGAGGGAGGAATAGGAGATCTGGGAGCGCTGCCAGGAACCAGGTGAACCAGGGCCCCTGGCCTCTGTCATCTGCAGTTACATACAAGGCTGTATTGAGCACCTCCTCACGTTGTGTTCACCAAGCTGAGGAAGGGACCTCAGCTCTGTCCTTGGGAGAAACGTGAAACAAAGCAAACTATAACACTATCAACGAGGACCTAGAATTTCGTTCAAAACTTCTTCTCCATGACCAAATTCTGCTTCCCCTTAAGGCTCTGTTCAGGTGGTTCTTATTTGCCAGGTCTTCTCTGACCTCAGACATTCTCTCCCACTGAGCTCCTGCTGCATTCTCTGATTCTCCTGGGCGTAGCACTTCTCACCCTGTGGTTTGTGACAGGTATTTGTGGTCACAAGTTATCCTTACCCCTAGACGCCATAGTCCATGAGGACAGGCCTGGGCTTACATCCCTCAGCACCTCACAGTGTCAGGCACATAGGACTTACTCAAAAAATGTTTGGTGGACTTGTGCCTGGGTGTCATCAGGTGTCAAATATTCAACCCTAGTAAAATTTTCTTGTGAAAACAGCTGCATTTTGCCAGCAGAGGTTCCCTTCAGGCTGCGTGGGGTGACCTCCCGCCCGGGAGTGGGCCCAGGGTTCTTACCTCCTTCTTTCCTCTCCCCCTCAGGCTCCTTCAGCGTTGACCTGCTTCCCCAGCACGCTGCTACTTGTGGAGGGGCCTCCCCGCCTCCCCTAGCCTCTCCCGCCTCGTCACCATCTTCGTCTCCGCACGTACTGTGGGTTTCTTCTCCGGAGAGCTCGTCACCCATTTCCTGGGTCCAGTGTCCTATCTGCGAGTTGCTGTTCTCGGCAGGAGAAATAGAAGAACATGCCAGCACGTGCGGGGAGGTCCTTCAGGCCTGAGCCATGAAGTCCTGCGGCCTTGGCCCCCCTCTGCCCTCTGTGACAGAAACGGACGAGGGGCTCTCTTGACAGCTGGGAGGGGCTGACGAGGCCAGGCCGCCCCCTGTCCTCCCCGCACTCATTCCCTTAGGACTCTCTGCCTGAGGGCACCTCTGGGCCCAGCCTGCTCCCCACTCCCAGTTGTCAAGGCTTCTGTCACCATGGCATCCTACTCTCCCAAGGACAGCTCCATGTGTCTCTTCTTTGGGACTTCTGGGATAGAGTTGGTGAGTTCTCAAGGGCTTCAGGACACAATCCAGAACATCTTCCCCTCAGTGAGTGGTGTGTATCCTTGTGCCCATTTTCTTGAGAGGAAAATTGAGGTCCAGTGAAAAGAAAAGCACTCCCCCACAGATAAGATCCTGTGGTGTCCTGGGAAAAGTGAGAGTGATTTTTGAGTATGAGCATGACCTTCAGCGCCCCATGAACTGTACTCTCAGTATCCTTTGGGACTTTCCTCCCTAGGATGATCAGGTAACAGTGTTGCTGTGTGTCTTTAAGCAAATTATTTATCTTGGGTCCAGAGTTAACCCTCAGTAATAGAAAAAAAAAAAAATCCCATCCTCCTGTTTTACGGGAATCAGACAGACTAAACACTAAGGAGTGGCTGGCTGTGGAACCCTGGGCGAATCCCAGGCCACATCAGCACATTGGGGCAGCTGGACCAGAAGGTCACTAAGGTCCCTTCCACCTGTGGTTTTCTAAAATACATTCCTACCTTTTTTGAGCATCTGTGTCCTCTCTCCTTTCCCAGAAGGTTTCGTTGTGTGGCACTAACACCAGTTCCCCTGGTCTCCAGGGTACAGGGCAGAAGGGGAGCAGCTGAGCCTGGCAGAGGGAGGGCAGGGTTTGGAAGGGGTAGGAAAGAGAAAGCTGGGCACAGCTAGGGGAGCAGACAGAGGAGCCGGAGTTCTCTCCTGCCATCCCCACCAGCATAGGTGGGTGCAGCCATGGACCGCCTCACGGTAAGAGGCCTCTGCTCCCTGCCTTCCCCTATCCTTGTCCCGTTTCTGGCTGTGATTAAAACAATAGATTGACTCAGAGGAGTGGCGGGAACAACGTAGCTGCCAGGCAGGTGGGGGACACCACCCTGCGGGTGGGAGGAGAGCGGCTGGAGGCCCAAACCTGGGCACAGAAAGAAGAGCGCTGAGGAAGGGCTGGGCTGGTGGGAAAGAGGGGCAAGGCAGCACCGGGGGGTTGGAGGGAGTGCTGCCCAGAGCAGGAGAGGGCAGAGCTGGCGAGTTGGTGGAGGAGAGCCTGGTGGGATCCTGCCGTGAGGCCTGGTCAGCACTCAGGGGCTTGGGAAAAACCCAGTTTAAAGACCCTCCTGCGTGGACGTGTCTGGACCTGTCCTTCGGAAGCTCTGGGACTTCGCCAGGGAGGAGCAGCTGGAAGAGGATATCAACAAGATGGGAGCAGATCCTGGAGAGATCTGTGTGCCCGCCCGGGGGTTCCACTCCCAGTGCAGCCCTGTCCTGCTTCAGTATGCTCCTGCCCAGGCTGCCCACATCGGCCCCACTGTGCGTGGTTTCCTGTGAGGTGGGAGTCGTGCTGAGGGAGGGGCCCCCCGTTAGAACTGAATGAGTACCTTGGATGAAGAGTGTGAAGAACTCTTCTAACCTGAGAATCCACACAATAAAATAGCGACTAAGAACATGTTTTTAATCTTTATATCTTCAGGAGACATGAGAGTATGCCACTGGCTTTTAAAGCTGAAGTGGCCATAAACTAAGGAATGCAAGGGATGTAACTGGAACGTAGCTGCCAGGCAGTCGCATTGGAAAAGGACTCTGCCCTGGAGCCACCCTGCCCCGCTAGCACCTTGACTTTAGCCTCATGATATGATCTAGTTCTGACTGCGTGAACTGTAAGAGAATAAATGTGTGTGGTTTTAAGCCACTAAACTTTAAAAAAAAAAAAAATGCGTTTTTCAACCAAGACCAATTTTCTAAATATTATCAGCATTTCATACCAGTCAATGGGATATTGTTGACTAACAGCTTAACAAAAATATACAAGAAGCTGTTATGGTATGAAAGGGTATTTCTAAAACAATTAATTCCTGGAAAATATGGACATGAAGTGTATTCCCTACACAGATATAACTGGGCAGAGGAGGACATTCATATTGTCATCATACAAGATGATCACATATAAACTATACATACTAGAGTATATGTCATTAATGTAGAATTTAGTTTCAGAGTAAAACAATAAAAGTGGTAGCATCGTTATTTTCCCTCTTAAAGGAGGGAAAGTGTTTACCTACCTACCACATTTGGGAGGTTTTGAAATAGAGATTCCAAAAATCCAAAAGCTACCTACTACTACTAATTTTTGAGTTGAGAAGTACCACGGAAGAATAGCTAGGAACACCAGCTTCTCAACCAAACTGCCTGGGTGACCACCCTGTCTAAGTGGCTTGGCAAGTCTACCTTGGTTTCCTCTTCTGTTAAAGTGGGGACAGGATGAAGTGATAGCTCCTGCCTTATAGGGTTATTTAAGAATTGAATGAGTTACATACTTCTGAGGGTTTAAAAAACTACCTATACTTAAATACTATATGCTAAGTCCCTTCAGTTATGTCCAACTCTTTGCGACCCTATGAACTGTAGCCCACCAGGCTCCCATGTCCATGGGACTCTCCAGGCAAGAATACTGGAGTGGGTTGCGATGTCCTTCTCCAGAGGATCTTCCTGACCCAGGGATGGAACCCACATCTCTTCTGTCTCCTGTGTTGGCAGACGGGTTCTTGACCACTAGCACCACCTGGAAAGCCCAAACATTAAGTGTACATTAAAACAAAAAGAAACTTGTGTTTGAGATGAAAGTCAAAGTGAAGTTGCTCAGTCATGTCCAACTCTTTGTGACCCCATACTGTAGTCCCCTGGGCTCCTCCATCCATGGGATTCTCCAGGCTAGAGTGGGTTACCATTTCCTTCTCCAGGGGATCTTCCCCACCCAGGGACCGAACTCAGGTCTCCCACATTGCAGGCAGACTCTTTACCGTCTGGGCCACCAGGAAGACTATAATGGTGGCTGGGTACAGAGGGTTAAGGGCTTGAAAATGGAAGGGTGAGGGAGGCCCCCAGCAAAGAAGGTTGGGGACTCGAGGTCCCACCCTGTCTGCTCCTTCATCCAGCCTCAGCCTAACTGGACAGAGATCGTGAACAGAAAGCTGAAGTTCCCCGCTCCGCTGCTGGGTGCCATCCAGGAGGGACATACAGGCCTGGTGCAGCAGCTGCTGGAGGTGGGGGTCGAGGCCCCGGGCGGCGGGCCAGGCGGGCCCCCCCGGAATGTGGAGGAGGCCGAGGACCGCTCCTGGAGGGAGGCCCTCAATCTGGCCATCCGCCTGGGCCACGAGGCCATCACTGATGTGCTGCTGGCCAACGTCAAGTTCGACTTCCGCCAGATCCATGAGGCCCTGCTGGTGGCTGTGGACACAAACCAACCCGCAGTGGTGCGTCACCTGCTGGCCCGGCTGGAACGCGAGAAGGGCCGCAAGGTGGACACCAGGTCTTCCTCACTGGCTTTCTTTGACTCGTCGATCGATGGCTCCCGCTTCGCCCCCGGGGTCACGCCCCTCACCCTGGCCTGCCAGAAGGACCTGTATGAGATCGCCCAGCTGCTCATGGGCCAGGGTCACACCATCGCACGGCCGCACCCCGTCTCCTGCGCCTGCCTTGAGTGCAGCAACGCGCGCCGCTACGACCTGCTCAAGTTCTCCCTGTCTCGCATCAACACCTACCGCGGCATCGCCAGCCGCGCCCATCTCTCGCTGGCCAGCGAGGACGCCATGCTTGCTGCCTTCCAGCTCAGCCGCGAGCTCCGGCACCTTGCCCGCAAGGAGCCTGAGTTTAAGGTTGGTTTCTGCTCCCTCCTCCTGCCCTCAGTGCCCTGTATCTGTCCTTCCACCGGGGCATGATCGGGCCTCTGGTGGGTGTTCTGGGAAGAGAGAAAAAACAAAAAGATGTTCTCAGGAAACCTCCGTTCTGATGGAGAGTGCCAGAATCCTGCCCTGAAGGGGATTCATTCTAATAGCAGACAGCTGTCACTCCAGGGGGCAACACATACCCCACCCTAGGGGTGTCCTGGGTCTGTCTGATGGAGGAGGGAGAACACAGATAGAAAAACAGCTGGACAGACTTAGAGATGACATTCAGTAGAACCTGTCCTTTCTGAATGCCTACTGTGTGGTCCCACCTAGAGCATCCTGTGTTGGGGCCTTGAGCTCATGATCACATCAAGGTGGAAGAGGGCAGAGTGAGGTGGACCAGACTCCCCAGAGGCTCAGCTTCATTCGGGGCCTCTGTGGATGGTGCTACAGGGCTTCCAAGGGCCAGAAAATAGGTCAGGAGGCTACAGCTGTTGTGTGCAGGGCAGACTCCTTAGAGGAAGTGGGATTAACCTTGGCTACACGACCAGGTGGTTTAACACAAGTGAAGAGGAGTAGGGAGGATATTTGATGTAGGGGTTCAGGGCAAGCAAAGACTCTCAGCTAGCAAAAGGTGACACGGGATGAGAGCAGAGGCTCTGTGTGGACAGAACGCCTGAAGGGAAGGCCTGGAGGCCAGGACTGATCAGGGGCCTTGAATTCACAGTCTAGTTCCATTCATCACTTATCCACTGACATCCTCTCGGTGCCAGCCCAACTTGATCCCCATGATGACAACTACCATTAGGTGAGGAAACAGACAGGGATATTAAAACAGAGGCCTAAGGCTGGATGTGACCTGTGCCAGCTGAGCTGGGGGAGGAGCGTGCTGCTTCTCTGGAGTCAAAGGATCAGAGAATGAGGACCCCCACTTCCAGGTAGCAGGAAGAGCAGCCCTCTCCCAGGGCCTTTCCCTCCACCCACACAGCAGCCCACAGAAGGAGACACAGGAATGACCATCCCCTGCTTCTCGGCAAGGGACAGAGGCTTGGAAAGGGGACATGCCTAACCCAGGGTGCTGCCACCTGAAGGGACCGTGCTGGGCCTCCTGAATCCTAGCCCGGATTCTCTCTGGTGTTAGGGCCCCAAGTAAGACCGAAGCTAGGCAGGGGAAAGTGGAGGCAAGAGCTGCCCACTCTGCAGCTCCCAAAACTGCCAGCATGTGTTTTCATATAAGGTAGCAAAAGTAAAAGAACCCAAGAAGGCATGAAGAGTAGGAGCAAAATCTAAACAGGCAGAGGGAAAGGAAAGGACAAGGCGGGGGAGCAGAGGTGATGGGAATGGGGCCGGTCTGTGTTGAAATGACTCAGTGATGAGATAGATGTGGTACCAGAGAAGCAATGTTGACACAGCAGGTGCCTCGTTTAGCCAGGAGGACAGGTGGGGTGGCAAAGAAGAAAGGAATAGATGGTTTAGGGTGACATCAGCTGTGGGGAAGTGGCGGCTGAGGGCAGGACAGAGTGGCCCAGGCCCAGTGTCGGGAGGGTGGGCTGACCCAACTGGCTGGGCCCACAGGATGGCCAGCACACCTGGACTTTCTCCCTACAGCCCGAGTACATTGCCCTGGAGTCGCTGAGCCAGGACTACGGCTTTGAACTGCTGGGCATGTGCCGGAACCAGAGTGAGGTCACCGCGGTGCTCAATGACCTGGGCGAGGACAGCGAGACTGAGCCCGAGGCCGAGGGTCTGGGCCAGGCCTTTGAGGAAGGCATCCCCAACCTGGCGAGGCTGCGACTGGCCGTCAACTACAACCAGAAGCGGGTCAGCTGGGCCCTGCCTGCCTCCCCAGCCCTGCCCTGCCCCCTCTAGATGGCCCCTATCCAACACTAAGCAAGTCATTTCCCTGCCCTCAGGACCCCCTCATTTTTTTTTTTAATATTCATATTTATGTCTTTGTGCCGGGATTTAGTTGTGGCACATGGGATCTAATTCCCCATCCAGGGATCAAACCCAGGTCACCTGCATTGGGAGTACAGAGTCTTAGCTACTGGGCCACTGGGGAAGTCCCAGGACCCCTCTTAGGTCTTGATTCTGAGCACGCTTCTCTCCAGGCCCTTGATCCTATGGGTCTCCCACCCTCCCTTCTTATCGTCAGTCTAAGTCCCTAACCTCTGCCCAGCCTTGGAAGTCCCATGACCCAACCAGACCAGACTTCTGAGCTTTACCTGTTGGCCTGCTGAGTAGGTTTGGTCTGGTCTTTTTCTGTGGTTATACTTCAATATCTCCCTCTATCCAGCAAGATTAGACTAGATCTCTCAGGGCTGAAATATCAAGTGATTCCATTATTCCCCATCTCATTAGATGCCTACCCCTAAGCCAAAGACATGTTCCCTTTCTAGCCTCCCCCTGCCTCTTACTCCTCCCTCTCACCCACCCTCAGATATCCTAGCCCACCAGGATCTTAATTAGAAACCTTCCTTTCCAATGACTGCCCAAGTCAGCAAATTCCACCTTCCCTGCTCCTCCCTACCTCAAGACCATGCTGCCTGGTGCCCCACATCGCTAAGAAGACAAAGAACCCTCAGGGTTCTGGGACCCGTATCCAGTTGCACCCACCACTGCCTGGCTTAGATTCAACAATGTGGGATCTGGAGAGTCCAGAAAATTCTTTGAGCTCAGTTTCTCCTTCATAGACTAGGAAACTAAGTCCCAAAGAGGGGTGGGGTCTGCCCAAGATCACTTGGTAAGTGGGTTGCCTCTCTTCTTAGCTGGCTGGCCTGGGGAGAAAAGAAACGTGGTTCACTTTCTATACCTGACTGACTCCTCTTCTTCCTCCCTGGCCAGTGGTCACTCCCTCTGCTCACACCCTTATCTGTTTAGTTTGTAGCACATCCCATCTGCCAGCAAGTCCTGTCCTCCATCTGGTGTGGGAACCTGGCTGGCTGGCGTGGGAGCACCACCATCTGGAAGCTCTTCATCGCCTTCCTCATCTTCCTCACCATGCCCTTCCTCTGCCTTGGGTACTGGCTGGCGCCCAAGTCCCGGGTACTAAGAATAGAAATAATGATAATTGTCATTTATTGAGCACTTGTTTTATGCCAAGCCCTGAGCTGGGCCCTTAATGTTCCTTTTAGGTAGTTTGAGGTGGTTCTGGAAGGTAGGCATTGCACCTGGATTTTACAGTGAAGACATAGGGAACAGAAATTCTCTTTTGTCCGCAGGAAATAGCAGAGTTGGGATTGAAACTGAGGTCTCTCTGCCTCCAAAGCCTGAGTCTTATATGCAGTCTCTCCTAATGAGACCCCTACCCCAACCTCAAATTCTTTGGGAGCTCTTTAGGACTCAGATATTTCTATTCCCTACTATGAGCCAGACATCATGCCTGGCACTGCGGACATAAAAAAGATCAAGACCCTGTAAACCAGGTGAGGAATAGGGTAAGCAGTGCTCCAGGAGGCAGGAAAAGGGCATCCATCCAACATCCCAGGGAGGGAGAATGCAAAGCATTAGAGAGACTGAAAGGAATTCTGTGCAGCTAAAGCCTAAGTGCAGATAGCAATTAGCGAATGGTGGGAAGCAAGCAGGGGCCCGGGTTCCACAGAACCTTATGCAATGTTGGGAGCCACTGGAGGATTGTAATGAGGTGAGAGATTCTATTAGTTTTGTGCTTTAGAGAGCTCTCTCTCCCAGGGGTGTGAAGGATGAATTGGGGGAGGGGTGGGAGTCCGAGAGACTGTCAGAGTGTGCGAGAGAAAGGAAAAGGATTCAGGGATGCCTTCAAGCTTCCTGGTCTGGGTGTTCGGGATGTTTTCTAAGATGGGGACACAGAAAGAAGAGGAAGACGTTTGAGATCCAAAGATGATAAACTTACTTTTTAACATGGTTGTGATCGAAGAGTCTGGGGGACCCCCCTAGGGAAAGTTTTACTTCTGTGATCCTCAGTTCCTAGCTTAAAAACGGAAATAATGATACCCACCTCCTACAGTTGTGAAGGAAAACATCAATATGAAAGGGGAAAGCCTAATATACAGTACATTCTTGATAAACGTCTGAATAAGTGAGTGAGTGAAAGGAGGAGACACGTGGGGGCTGAGCATCCCCGAAGTTCTCCTGGGAGGGGAGAGGTGTGAGCAGGACTCTGAGAAGCCTGCTCTCCTTCCTTCCCCCCAGCTTGGCCGCCTGCTGAAGATCCCGGTGCTGAAGTTCCTGCTGCACTCGGCCTCCTATCTGTGGTTCCTCATCTTCCTGCTGGGAGAGTCCTTGGTCATGGAGACACAGCTGAGTACCTTCCGAGGCCGCAGCCAGAGTGTCTGGGAGACTTCACTACACATGGTTTGGGTTGCAGGTACATAGGTGGGGCCTTTTATTTGTGGTAGACTCCCTCCTGGGGACCCCCTCACTTTTCTTCACAGTGAGCACCCCTATATGGGGTGGCCCCTATAGATGCTCCCTGAATATGCAACCAGACCTCTCAGGGCTCTAGTTCACCATGGGTTTCCCCTTCACCTCTAATCAGGGGATCTCACCCTGTGATAGATCCCTGAGTATGGACCCCATTCTTCCCCTACCCTGGCATTAGTCGCTACCCACTCTGGATATTCATATCCTCTCACAAATAAGACACTGGTCCATGGTGTCAGGTGGCAGATCACCTTGGCCTAAAGGTAGCCAGCAAGTACACCACCAGGCAATCTATCCCAAAGGTCATGGAGCAGAAAGACTCATAGACCAAATTAAGATGCTTGAATCGTACAGTTTATTACATAAGTACATACAAATGGTGTACTTACGATGGTGCTGTTTTAAGGACCAGAGGTGAGGTTTGAGCAGAGGATACAGTAGCCAGAAGCTGCCTGGGCCCAGCAGTTGATCTGTAGGAGAAACACAGGGGCATGTATGTACAGCTGTAGCTTACTAATCATCCTGGTGAGCAGCTATGACTTTTCTTTGCAATTTTGTTGCAGAGGACTTGTGAGGCCACTAGATATTACCAGTGGGGAGCTAATTTAAGTCAGATGAATCCTAAGGGCCTCATTTGTCTTGTGCATATTCAGTGTGTCACTAATATTGAATGTCGACCCTGAATATTCTACATGTGTTCACACACACGTGTGCTCTGTGTGTGTGTGTACGTGTACGCACTCAGTCACTCAGTCATGTCTCACTCATTGTGACCCCATGGACTATAGCCCACCAGGCTCCTCTGTCCATGGAATTTTCCAGGCAAGAATACTGAAGGGAGTTGCCATTTCCTACCCCAAGGGATATTCCTGGCCCAGGGATTGAACCTGCGTCTCTTGCGTCTCCTACATTGGCCGGCAGTTTCTTGGCCACTGCACCACTTGGGAAGCCCAACATGTGTTCTACTTGCTTTATTTGTCCAACGTGTCACCTGGATAACTAACTTACATATGCTTAAGGCAGAAGTTTCATCCATTCTATTGGTGTTCTTTCCTTCTATAGCAAAATTGCATTTTCTCAAACAGTTCAGCAAATGCAGTTGACAAGAATCCCTAGACCTCTGCCGAGCATTTGGTTGGTCAGCTCAGCAGCTAGGTTGGGCACCTTCCTCGTCTATCTTCTCTTGACTTACCTCTAGCTTAGTTGGCAACTCCCAAACCACCAGTAGACTAAGTCTGCTCCTCTACCCAGTAACAAATCAGTCAGTGAGGCACGAAAGGAAATTTGGCCAAGAACTCTGGAGAAGAAAATAAGAGTGATCCAAGAGGAAAAGTGTCCCATCCAACTGTTTACCAATCATTTTTGACCTGTATTGGGTGGAGGTGAAACCAGTATAGTTCCTGCCTGCAGGGGAAGAAGTCTTAAGAAACAACATTCCTCATTTCTTCATGTAGTGAACACCTGCTGCTGGTCTATTGTGAGCAAAGCCCTGAGAACACATGGATAAATTAATTAGGATTCTATCCAGGAAATTCTCTTGTGATCCGGTGGTTAAGACTCCACACTCTCAATGCAGGGGGCCTGGGTTCAATCCCTGGTTAGGGAACTACATCCCACACACCACATTTAAAAAAGATTCTGCATGCCACAGTTACAGATCCCACATGCTCAACAAAAATTGAATATCTGGCATGCTGCAAGTACGACCCTGCGCAGCCAAATAAAGATATTTTAAATAAATAGGATTCCATCCACCCATTCAGCATACATCACTGAGCATCCATCCCACCTTCTTGGTGCTCTGCTGCCATGGAAACGGACTCAGTTCCCACCACGCCCTGCTTGTCTCCAGGCCCAAGCGAGTTCTCTTTCCCCACAACCCCCTCCCCTTCCATGCTGCCCCAGCTTCCACTCCTCCATCCAGTCTCAGCTCAAACATCACTCTGTGGGAAGTGAAGCTTTCCCTGGTTCCCAAATCAGGGTGAGGATCAGTTCCTGGACACTCCAAAGACAGCCTCTGTTCCCCTGCTCTCCTTCACCTTAGCACTGACCACTCTGAGCTGTAACAACTTGGCTACTTGCCCACCTCCCTCACTAGATTATGAGCCCGGGGAGGCCTGTATGTCTTCTTCACCACAGGATCCCACTGGCACATGATAGGAGCTTAATCAGTGTTTATTCAGTAGTGATTGCTGGGCCTTGTTCTGGGCACTGTGGACAAGGAGGTGAATCGACCACAGTCCGTGCCCTTGAGGGGTTCCAAGTTCAGGGAGGGGAGGGGGATAGACCCAGGAAGAGATACCTTGCAGTGCTCCATGGAGACGGTATCACAGAGGTCTTAAGAGAGCTGTGAAACTCACTGCCCCGGTTAGAGAAGGCTTCAGAGAGGAGGTGAGATTTGTCCTGGGGTACAAAGGTGAGCCCACCTTCTAAAGGGTGTGGAAGGGCTTTCTAGGTGTGGACAGAACCATGAGTGAAAAAGCATGTGCTTGTATCCAGGGAGCAGAGAAGGGCACGACATGGCAGGGTCACCTGGCTAATGGGGTCCAGCTCCCAAGACCCTCCCTCCCCAGGCCTGGCCCTGGGCCCTGGGCTGATCATGAGCAGGTTGATAATTTGGAGCCCCTTCAAATCAATATTCTCTAAATATTTGTCCAGTGTGTATTTGGTGGAGGGCAGGGAGACCCAGATTTAGATCATCCCCTCCCAATAACCAGCCTCTCCAGGTGTTACTTTCTGAGTTTATCAGCTGATCAGATCACTGAAACTGGCCCCACGACCACCGAGTCTGCATCAACCAGGAGTCCTTTTTATTTCCATATAAGATCTTTATGACATTGAAGCAGACTAAATGCCTACATTTTATCACCTTCAAGCCTGAGATATTTTAGTTCCCCTCACTCGATGGAGAGGTTCCCCCGCCCACCCACACCCACACACCCAGCTCTGACCTGGATGTAGGGGGTGCCTCACCCAGTGCTGGCGCCCTACCGCCTCCTTCAGGCTTCCTGTGGTTTGAGTGTAAGGAAGTGTGGATCGAGGGCCTGCGCAGTTACCTCCTGGACTGGTGGAACTTCCTGGATATGGTCATCCTCTCCCTGTACCTGGCGGCCTTCACGCTGCGCCTCCTCCTGGCCGGGCTTGCACACAAGCACTGCCGGGATGCCCCTGATGGGGCTGCCTGCCACTACTTCACCTCGGCTGGTAAGTGCCCCTCAGCGCAGCCCTGAATTCCCCCGCCCCCTCTCTTCCTTGGCTCTCAACCTCAGCCCCCCATCCCCCCTGGCACAGAGCGGAGTGAGTGGCGCACGGAGGACCCCCAGTTCCTGGCTGAGGTGCTCTTCGCTGTCACCAGCATGCTCAGCTTCACCCGCCTGGCCTCCATCCTGCCGGCCCACGAGTCGCTGGGCACCCTGCAGATTTCCATGGGCAGGATGATTGACGACATGATCCGGTGCGTACCACCTTTGCTCCGAGCATCCTCCCCTCCGATGGACCCCATCTGACCTCCTTCTGAAGTTCCCCAGCTCTAGTTAGCACAGGGGTTCTTAACCTGGGTTCCTTGTACAGGCTCCAAAGACCTTGGAAACCCTGGAACTATAGGAAAATTGGGGAATGTAAATGTCAAGATACATTTCTCTGCAGAGAGGGTCTATACGTGCTGCATGCATGCTAAGTTGCTTCAGCTGTCCAAGTCTTTGCCGCTCTATGGACCGTAGCCCACCAGGCTCCTCTGTCCATGGGGTTCTCCAGGCAAGAATACTGGAGTGGGTTGCCATGTCCTTCTCCAAGAGATCTTCCCGACCCAGGAATTGAACCTGTGTCTCTTAAGTCTGCATTGGCAAGCAGGCTCTTTACCACAAGAGCCAAGTGGGAAGCCGGAGAGGATCTATAACTTTCATCTAATTCTCAAAGAGACCTATGACTCCAAAGATCAAGAACCACCGAATGCAGAAAAAGCCCTTGGTTGGCATGCCAGTTCTGTTGCTGTCTCCATGGCCAACCTGGGGCTCCATTTTCCCATTTTTGAGGTGAGACACTGGACTCAGAGGTCCCTTTGGATGGTTCCCCTGTACAACTGCTCCTGGAACTCATGGAATTATCTGGTCTTCTTGATAATTATCATCTAATCATTTACAGCCTACCTGGCCTTTCGCCCTAGTCAGAGCCCATAGTTAATGCCTGCTTCCTTGGAAATGCTCTGCCTGAGGTAGGATGGGAGTGGGTGCCCTTGGTGGGAAAAAACCTTGGTTACATCTGTGAACGTCTTCAGCTCAGCTCAGCTTCCATCCCTCCCTGCAACAAGGCAACTCAACTCACACACGGCTTTAACTCTGCTGGTGAGAAATCCTGTCCAGTAGGACTCTGTGACTCTCCCCTACCCCTGTACCACATCTCAGCATCTCAGTCCCTCCCTGGGAGCCTGGACCATCCTCAACTTTGACTGTTTCAACCCAGAACCCTTTATTCTGGATGGAGAGTTTCTGCTTCAACACCCTTTCAAGCCCTTCTCATTTCCCACCCCTAACTAATTTCTCTCTTCTTAATAATAACCAGACTGAATGCTTGTCAAGTAGAGGCTGAGCCTAGGAGCCATCACCCCCATCCCTCTTCCTAGAGCCTGCCTTCTCCCAGGGTACAGCCCTGCTCTGACCCTTCCCCATCCCGCCTCCTGCCAGGTTCATGTTCATCCTCATGATCATCCTGACTGCCTTCCTCTGCGGCCTCAACAACATCTACGTGCCTTACCAGGAGACCGAGCGGCTGGGCAAGTACGCCGGGGTGGAGGCGGGCCAGGAAGGTGGGAGTCTGGGCATTCTGGGCAAAAGGGGCACATGTACCAAAGCAAGGGGGTATGTTTGGAGACTAGCAAGACTTCCTCCATGGCTGGCACATGGAGGGGATTTTGAGAGAGGAGGCAGGAGAGGGTAGAGGGGCCAGGTCATGGAACTCTTGAAGGGCCTGCCAAGAAACCTGCCTTAACCAAACTTACCCAACCTGTCTTACCCTGCCTTTCCCAGGCCAGAGAGCTCCAAGTGGCTTCCCAAGCAATCATTCAATCATGAATTCATGAGTGCAACTACATGATGGTTTTATTAATGATGCTGAAGGACTTGTGGTTGAATCTGTGGATGTTTGTCAAAGCTTTCTCAAAGTAAATGGAGGCTTTATTTAGACCAACCCTTTTCCCCAAGAATCCTTGTTCATGTTCTGGCTTCTGGATGTTGAAAAACTCTGCTGACACGGTTTAAAGCATGAATCTTAGTGCTAGGGACAGAAACTACTCCTTCCAGCCTCCTTCAAGGACCCTGGAGGGATCAGTCACTCCACACTGGCATGAATAGGCTGAGCCCTCCTGCTCTTTGATGGGTGACAGCTAAGTAAAAGTATTTTTGCTAAAAACCTCAGATAGGCATCTGGACCGAGAATAGTTAGGAGCATTTAAAGTTTGACAAACAGAAGTCCAGCTCATCAGCTCAGCATTGAGAAAGAACACACTGAATGGCAGTGTGGAGGATGGAAGAGGTAGAGTTAAGTGTCCATCTTACCCCCATCTCCACCCAGAACATAAAGTCCCTGAAGACAGGGACTCTGCTTGTCTTGTTCATGGCTGCATCCTTAGCGCCTGTTCCTGGTACTGCTGTGTGCTCACTAAATTCCGGCTCAGAAACAGCAAGCAGTCCAAAGGGCTTCGTGGAAGCAGAGCGCCCTTGGCTGGGTCCCCAGGGTGAGGATGAGTGAGTCTGGGTGGCCCCCAGGCTCATCTCCCAGCCCTCACATCCTACTCTTTGGCCCACTGTGCCAGTTTCAATGAGACCTTCCAGTTTCTGTTCTGGACGATGTTTGGCATGGAGGAGCACAGTGTGGTGGACATGCCTCAGTTTCTGGTGCCGGAATTCGTGGGCCGGGCCCTCTATGGCATCTTTACCATCGTCATGGTGATTGTGCTGCTCAACATGCTCATTGCCATGATCACCAACTCATTCCAGAAGATTGAGGTATGTGAACTGAGGGCAGCTCGGGCAGAGGGAAGAAGAGGGAAAGGGAAGGAAAGGAATAGGGTGCAAGGAGTCAGGAGATTTGGGTTCCTGCTCTGTCGCCACTGCTGCCTTGTTTTGAGACTGGGGACAAGTTTTCCTCTCAAGCCTTCAATTTCCTTGTCTGTAGATTGAGGGTCTTGATCTTATTGTTTTTATCAGACACAAGTCTAGTGCTCATTCCACATTAGGGCTGGGAGAAAGTGTGTGTTGTGGAAAAGTAGGTGTAAACATGAGAAGTGAGAGGGAAGGAGATGGCTGAGTTAGGGTTTGTGGGCTGGAGAACAGGCTGGCAGGAATTGAATGTCAGAAGGAGGCAAGATGATGGGGAGGAAGTGGGAAGGGGGTACCAACAGGGGAGATGTGGATGATAGGTGAGGATGGAGACAAGTATGGGGAGAAGAAAGTGATGGGCACACAGGAGATAAGAGACCAGAGGATTGGGGGAAGTGGGGCAGACTGAGTGGGCAGGAGGGCTAGGCACCAAAGTGGTCCTTGCTGAGCCCCCGCTTCCTGGCCCTCAGGACGCTGCTGACGTGGAGTGGAAGTTTGCTCGCTCAAAACTCTACCTGTCCTACTTCCGAGAGGGCCTGACATTGCCCGTGCCCTTCAATATCCTGCCCTCCCCCAAGGCCATCTTCTACCTGCTCAGGTGAGGACCTCAGAGCCCTCATTCCCAAGCCCCCAGCACTCAGCACTCCCACCCCGCTCCTGCCCCATCTCCCTGGACCCTTTCCCCTGACTAATGCCTTCCCACCATCTCAATGTCTCAGGAGAGTTTTCCGCTTCATTTGCTGTTGCCACCTCTGCTGCAAAACCAAGAAGCCAGACTATCCCCCAATCCCCACCTTTGTGAGTATCTCATGTGCTTGTTGTGAGTCTTCCTCACATCAGGCTTTTAGCTGCACTCTCTGTACCATCCATTTGTCTGAACACCCCTGGCTCATCTGACTTCCCAGGTATGTTTGCAGAAAGTCTGCTCCCAGTTCCTACTCTCTCCTGTGGCCTTTCCCTCTACCTGGCTCTGGCCATGCCCTAAATCTCCAATCCTATATCATCCAGTTTAAAATAAAGTCCATGCCACCCTCCTCTCAAGCCACCAATACCCCGTAAGCTCCAGGCAAAACTTTTTGCCCTAAACCGAGCCAAGAACCTATTGAATGTTTTCCACAATAAAACATTTAGAAGCTAAGGGAAGAGTGCCCCACACACTGGGAAATTCGAAGGTGACTGAGGCCTGAGAGAGGAGGGCAGGCCTCCAGGGGATTAACTTACCTCTGCTTCTCTGCTCCCTAACTCAGTCTGGCTTGGCATGGGACCCCACCTAATTCAGATAGCATTATTGTAGGGGGTCCCATCTTTTCCCCTTAAAACATGTTACCTGAGGGTCTCTCTAAGGCAGGGTCTCTCTAAGGTCAGCTCTGTGAAGCCATAGGCCAGCGCTGAGGCTCAGAGGCTCCTGGATCCCCTGATGAGGTAGGCCTTCCCTTTATCTGATTGGTCAATACTTTGTTTAATAAATACTTACCTAAGCACACCTATGCTGGAAACAAAGATATGCAGAATGGTGGACCCTTGAAGTGCCGATAGTCTAGAGCAGCAGAAAGAAATGGCATGTATGATCTTTCCTGGCCAGGGATCGTACCAGCATCCCCTGCATTGCAAGGCAAGTTCTTAACCACTGGACCATCAGGGAAACCCACCATCTCCATATTCAGTCTGGAGACATTCAGCCTGAAGAAGCTGAGCAGCTTGGCTCAAGGCTCACAGAGGCAAAGTGACCAAGCTGAGATTTCAGCCTGTTTTCCAAGCCCAGCACTTTGCCATCTTCACCTCTGCTCCCTCTCTCTATTATCTGCCCCAAAGGCCTGACTTGCCTTCCTGGTTCTGTCCTGAGGTCTGAAACTGGACCCAGAACCAATCACTCTAACTTACACGATGGTTTCCATTTTCTTTGCATGAGCTAGTCTGTGCACATGCATCCCCATATCCTCTAGTCTCCCCTCTGAGGAATCGGAAGGACAAGGTTAACCTGCCCTGACTCAGCTCAAGAAAACCAAGGATGGGTTGGTGGCACAAGAGAGCTCCACTCTGTCCTGCTCAGCATTTCTCCTTGCCCACTCCCCTCTTCCTCCTCTTCCTCTCCTAACCATCACCCACCTCCGTCCCTGGTTCCCTGCACTCAGCCATCCCACAATGTGTGGCCTCCATCCAGACTACCTGCCAGACCTGCACGAAGGTCTGGATGTGCGGCCTTCAGGGACAGACAACTCTGCACAGACTGTGCCTCCATCCTTCATTGCCTGGGGCAGGTTGCAGTGAGGAATCCCTCTTACCCTCCTGTCTTCCCATCCCAGGCCAATCCTGGGGCAGGGGCAGGGCCAGGGGAGGGAGAGCGTGGATCCTACCGGCTTCGGGTCATCAAGGCCCTGGTGCAACGCTACATAGAGACTGCCCAGCGGGAGTTTGAGGAGACTCGTCGGAAAGGTTAGTTGCTCACTTCCCAGCCTTTCCCATTCCTGTCCCTTGCTCATCTGGAACACCCAGCCTCACACCCCTTGTCCAGCCTGCAGTTCTCTCTGTGGCCCCCTCTGACCCACCCTCAGAAGCCACAACTTACAGAGAGAGTATGTGCCCTTGCACTCAATATCCCCCGGCCCCACCCCCCATTCAGACATTTATCCCACTCCCTTCATTTATCCCTTCATTCCTACCTACATTTATGTGTTCATTTATTCTCTCAACCGTTCCCTTATGCATTCACTCTTTCACTTTATTCATCATTCATTCATTCATTCAATCAGAGTTCATTGCTATGCCCCCTTATTCCCAGCAGGGACACATGGGAAGCTTTCAGTTTGGTGAGGAAGAGAAACCATCTCCCTAGTCAGGAAGTGCTTTAAAAAAGAGAAACAAATTGCAGTGGGAGCTCAAAGGAGAGGAAGAGCCTATCATTTTGAGAGGCTCATGGGAAGGCAGAAGGCTAGAGTACCAGAAGCTGGAGAGAGAGAGAGGGTTGGGTCTGCACTTGGCCCTGAGGGTGGGTGTGAGCAGGACAGATGTAAATGGGGAAGAGGAGAACTGGGCAGATATACATATATCTACCCATAGACAATTCTCATCCCTATGACTCCTGACCCCTCTCTGGTCCATAAGACCTTCATTTTGCTATCTTCTAATCCCATCACCACCCCAGCTCTGCTGATTTATCCACCCCTGACGCAGCCTGCTCACCTGGCCCACAACCCAGTGCCAGTCCCTCACTTCCTCCAGTTCTCCTGCTGCAGGATGCTCCAGCATGCCCTCCCCTGTTGAGGGTAGAAATGGAGCAGGGGCAGACTCACCTTCTGAGAGACGCCCCCATCTCTACTCCCACCCCCAGACCTGGGCAACAGACTGACAGAGCTCACCAAGACGGTGTCTCGACTGCAGAGTGAGGTAGCAGGTGTGCAGCGGGCTGTGGTGGAGGCAGGGCCACGCCGGCCGCCCGGAGGAGCCAGCGTCCTCAGTCGCTACATCACCCGAGTGCGCAACAGCTTCCAGAACCTGGGGCCCCCGATCCCTGAGACCCCGGAGCTGACAGTGCCAGCGACAGTGGGGACCCAGGAGTCATCAGAAACAGGGCTTCCGGATGCTGGAGGGGCTCAGGCTCCAGCCTCTGGGGAATCTGGCCCCTCCTCCCCAGCTCACGTGTTAGTGCACAGGGAGCAAGAATCAGAGGGGGCTGGGGACCTGCCCCAGGAGGCAGACCTGGGAGCCAAGGAGGGGACCTGATGCTGGGGGAGGGGGTCATTTCCCTTCTGTTGCTGACTAGAGCAGCCTAGATAGCTGAGGGCAGGGGTCACATCGTGGGAGCCCCCGCTGCTTTCCTTGCCTCAATAAAGCCTCTGCTCTGGAGCTCAGATGTCTCCAGAGGATGTGAGAATCTCTGATGTTTTTAAATCACCAACGCCGAAATGAACCCTGATGGGAGCCAGAACACAGAGAAATGGCTTGCTCTGGGGAACTGATATCTTGGGCTTAGGATCCTACTTTGAGCTCCTTCAGACTTTTGATGGAACTGAGGCTGGGTGGAAGGGGTCCTGGTTTGAAAACAACCTCTCGGACCTTCAGCAAGTTGCTTCCTTCCTTGGATCTGCATTCCTTGTCAGACAAACAGCCGAGGAAGCCATCTGTCCCCCTTCCTGCCTTCCGGGCCGTTGTGAGGAATCTCTAGGTCTATTAAAGCATCTGGGGTTGCAGGCTATGGTGTGTGACAAGGGTCTGCACCTGGACCATGTCTAAAAGTGATCAAGAAGTCATTCATTTGAGTCCCTGAGTCCCATAAAACCAAAGCAGGGCAGAGAGTCCAGTCTCATGAAACAAACCAGTCATGAAATTTGATGTCACCATACTGCAGCACTGTTTAATGGAGTAGCCATCAAAGCACTACCCTTGCTTGTTCCCAGGAGTCCCCACCACAGAGCCGGGGCTCCCTCCACCCTACCATGGGCCTCAGATCCCCCAATATCCTGGTTGAAGACATGCCTGCTAGGTCTGGGTCTGAAACCATCTTGTTGCTTCTCCAGGCTCGTTGAAGCCTCCCTTCTTCATCTGGAGGTCACATGTTCCCAGGACTCCTAAGTGGCAGGCATTGAACGTTCAGAGCCCAGCTCCTAAAAGCTGGAACCCCCAAGAGGCCAAGAGCAGGGTCTTCCAGGAGAGCAGAGAAAAGGCCCCTTGGAGAGTGAGTCTGCCTGCTCGCCTGCTAGAGAGAAAAGAAAAGGCAGTGAATGGTCAGCAGGGCCAGTGGGGAGTCAAAGAGCCGAGGGAGGGACCCGAGGGTAACTCACTTGGCACAGACTCACAGCTCAGCCTCTTCTTCTCTGCAAAAGACACCACAGTGAGGCCTCCAGGTAGACAGACCCTCACACCGCAAACTTCCCTTCCCATCAGGCCCTGGCAAGGCCACTCCTCATCACAATCCACCTTTCCCTTCTCCCAAACACACTCTGACTTCCCTTCCTCCTCCTTCTGCAAGAAATCTTCCCTGTTTGCCTTTCCATCCCTGCCCCACCCTGGCCCAGTCACTCTGTCCTGCCTCAGCACTGGGGAATAGCACATGTGCGTCCCATCAACCCACTACGCCCACCTCCTCCTGGGAGCTGAAGCAGCCCTCCTGCCACTTTCCTCTGCTTATTGCCTCCTTAACCAGGTTCTTTTGGTCTATTAGACTGTGTAGCAGAAGGAACGGAGAAGGCAATGGCAACCCACACCAGTACTCTTGCCTGGAAAATCCCAGGGACGGGGGAGCCTGGTGGGCTGCCATCTATGGGGTCGCACAGAGTCGGACATGACTGAAGCGACTTAGCAGCAGCAGCAGCAGAAGGAAAATTTTGAGAACATTTAGAGAATCATCTGAGAATATCACATGTGCAGAAAACACTTATCTGACTATCTCTGAGCTGGCAGAACCTGAGTCACAGAGAAAAATATCTCCAACTAGCTTCTGGCCTTCAGCGTCCTCATTAATCACGTGGGTCTCTTGAAGGCCCTGGGGACTGAAATCAACTGGGGACCTCCTGGCAGTCCTGCTTCCCTCATGCATGGCTCACCACCCAGATAGGCGCAGTTAAAGTGGCTGCACATCTGATCACTGCTCGAGAGAGTCACCAGGCTGTTGTTTCCATCCTTAAAGAAACTTGTCACCACGAAGACTTCATGGGGGGGGATCAGCACCTCACGCTCTTTAGGAAAGACAGACAGGGCCTGGATGGGGGCCCCAAAGCAAGTCCTTAGAGAGAAGAAGGTGGCATTACCAAATCCGCGGGCCACTGTCTCATCCAGGGAACTGGAGGTAAACTGGCCCAAGCGGATAGAGTCCCCCACACTCTTAGGTTCAAAGCGAATGGTGCCCACACCACGGAACACCACCTGCCCAGGTTCCCTGCTGCAGCCCCCACCACCCCGCAGCAGCTGCAGGGCCCGGGTCAGGTAGAAATGCAGGGCCTTGAAAGGGAAGTGATTCATGTAGGACTCCCAGGAGCCACCGCCAGTCCGCACAGCCTGATTCAGCTCCCGGTACAAAGTGTTGGATGAGTTGGTGTAGACCATGATGGCAATTCCGTGCTGGCTTCTGAAGCCAGGAGGCAGAGTGAGCCCTGCACGTTTTTGTTCCCAGGCCTTCTGGGCTGTCTCCCAGGACTCTCGCAGCAGGGCATGGTCAGCCATCTCCTTCTCTAACAGAAGCACTGCTTTCTCCTCCATCTCCTCCGAGCAGCCCACATAGGCATCATCGAATGTGTCTGGAGCCAGGCTCAGGTTCTGGATGGAAATATTCTGCAGTAATGGAGAAAAGGAAGAGAGGAGCCACACAGGAAAACACATAAGTTCAGGGTACTGGACAGAGGTCCTGGTGGAAGATCAGTTTAGAAGCACAGAATCTCAGTCTGGGACTTCCCTGGCAGTCTAGTGCTTAAAACTCTGAGCTCTCTATGCAGGAGGCAAAGGTTCAATCCCTGGTCAGGGAACTAAGATTGGCTGCACCGTGGGACCAAAAAAACTCCCACCCCCCAAATGCCCCCAAATCTCACTTCTATGCCCAAAATAGAGTGTGAAATTTGGCAAGAGCTCCAAAATTTAAATAACAGGCACTGGAGTCAGTCAAATATGGGTTAATTCCTGAATTCACCACTTACTGCTTGTGAGATCTTGGGCAAATCTCAACTTTTCTGGGCTCAGGTTCTCCCCCTATACACTGAGGATACTTCCAACCTCAGGGTTATTGTCAGGACTGCGTATAGATCCTCACTGTGTACTAACTAAGAGGAGTCATCTATCGTTAGAGAGGGTCGTGTGCGTGGTGGGACGTGGGGCTGGATGACCTCCAAGCACCTTTCTGGCTCTGAGACTCACTGCAGATAACATACAAATATACAATCTCCAATGACCTGACCCCATGCCCAGCCTCTGACTCTTTCCCTCTCCCACACAGGTGTGTAGATACCACACCAGATCCCTGTCAGCTTTGAGACTCAGTCCTCTCCTGCTCTAGAAGCCTGCATCCTCCAACCTGGGGTGGGAGTGGGGAGGAGGTCAAGCCCTGGTCTGGGAGGGGCTGCAGGAGGGTCATACACAGGTAACCCTAAGGAGAGTGTGCAGGCTGGGCCCTGGGTGGGAGATGGGAAGTGAGAGGAGGAAGCTGGAGGCTGTCCCGAGGGAAGAGGGTATGAAGGCAGGAGGGTCACAGGAGGACCAGTGGGTGGAGGTGGGGTTCTGGGAGATGGAATGGGAACTTGGGGCTCCCTGCAGTGATCCTGAGAGGAAGAGGGTTCAGAGGATGACATCCTAGAGAAGCATCCCTGGGAGGGATCTTTGAGGAGTCAGGCAATGGGTTCCCCCCAAGTGTTCCTTACGTGGCAGCATATAGTTCCCCCCTCCCCTGCCCCCGTTACCTGCCAGGGGACAGACGGGCGGACACTGCTGCCGAGGGTGTGGAGGCTAAGGCAGCTGAGGGCGATCAGCAGAGCTGCCAACATTATTCCTCAGAGACACTTGGAGAATGAGATCCAGCTGAGGATGGGACCAGCGATGGTCCAGGCTTGGCTTCGATGGGCTGGGGGACAGAAATTTGGCCCGGCAGGGCCTGGGCGGAGCCAAGGGCGGGTCTAAGTGAGTGGGCGGGGCTTGGGTTTTAGCATCCACCGCCTTCACCCCAGCACAACGTCAGTCTTTGCTCCCCTCCTCCCGGCTGCCGGAATGCTCAGCACCTTTTGCCCCGGGGGTGATAAAGGCGGATGGGTAATTTGGTTCTACTTGGAAAGAGAAGATGGGAGTCAAGGACCCACCTGGAGGTGGCGAAGACCCAGAGCGGGAAAAAGCACTTAAGTTTCCGGGCAGCGGGGGCTGAAGTCTATGCGGGCGCTACGATGTCCCCTGTCCCCAGAGTCCCGCAGATCAACAAAGTCGGCGGCTAAGTATAGCACCGGTGGCGGTAACCCGACACCTCTCTTCCACAACAACAGACACCGGAGTAGGGGAAGCGGGACTGAGGGCTGTAACTCCCCTTCCCAGTGACTGAGCGGTCTTTCTCGAGGAACTTCTTTGTCTTCTAGCAAGACCAGAGCTAGAGAAAGGGAATTTTGAGACGTGGTCTCTCCCTCGGGAGGGCCCTCACCGCTATGGCCGGCCTCCAGATCAGTAGGTGGAGGGGACCAAAAGGGTTCCGCCCGCAGAGAGGTCCCCACTTGTGCACTCGTTGATTTGCATATAATTTGCATATGGCCAACTGTTGGTGATGTGTACTCCAGCATCTGAGCGGTCTCCACCCCTCTCCTTTCTTTTACACCCCTTCCCTTCGGTAAGCCTTGCCCATATGCAGGGCTCTCTCCCTGACATTCTCAGGGGCCAGTCCCGCCCCTCCACAGATCCTGTCCCCTGACCTCTCAGACTCAGGTGACCCCATGTTTATAAACACTAACCTTTCCCCTCACTTTCCTGGGCTTGCCTATAAATAACCAACTCTGTGTTTTCGATGTCCCCTGGGAGGTAATGGGAGAAGGGACCAGTGAGGAATCAGCAGCTCTGGGAAGAGCTTTCTGGCAGCATGAACCTCTGCGGGTGGCAGGGTTCCTCCCCCAGAGTGCCCAGAGGACCTAGGGGTCCAGAAACCAGGATTAAAGAGACGTGCCTGCTACCTGCTGTGTCTGATAAGCGTAAAAGGTTAGATTTATCCCAGGGCCTAGACCTGGTCTGGCTCATTAATTCAGTCCAATCTTTGTTCCCTCATCTATTCAGGTTGCCAGCCAAATAAAGAATTTCCTTCGCCTAGAGTACTGCTTCCTCCAGAAATCCTTTCTGTAGACCAAAAAGGAAGACAAGCTGTGTCCAAGGTTGAGGGAGGGAGGTGAAAAGAGGGGCATCCCAAGGAGTTCCCTGGTGGCCTAGGGGTTACGATTTAGGCATTCACTGTGGTGGCCCTGGTTCAATCCCTGGTTAGGGAACTGAGATCCCACAAACCAGAACATAAACAAAAAAAGAGAGGCAGTCCAAAAAACCAGACTGCTTGTCAGCAAACACAGCAAATCAAGACAAGTTCTTTCATCCCCTTCCAGTGAGACTGGCCCCCATAAGCTCTCCAAGATTAGAAATCAGGAGTCACTCTGCTGTTTTACATTATTGTGAAAAACAGCATCTCACCTACATATCCTGTTGCCTCTCCCCCTAGAGGATCCTGAGCACTGGAACTGAGTTGCTGGAACTGAAGATACTATACTGTCTGGGACAACTAGGCATGAAGGGACACTCCCTGTTACAAGATCTGCTGGTATCAGTATTTTGTCCTCTCTCTATCCTCTGGCTTTGGGAATTGCTTCTCCCATTGGGAGACTTGGCGTCAAGAAAGGCTTCAAGAGATGGAGTCAAATCTAGTAATTGAGCAGTGGTCTGGAGTGAAGCAGACCTGGAGAAGGAAATGTCAATCCACTCCAATACTATTGCCTGGAAAATCCCATGGACAGAGGAGCCTGGTAGGCCACAGTCCATGGGGTTGCAAAGAGTCAGACACGACTGAGCGACCTCACTTTCACTTTCACTTTGTGGAATGAAGCAGACAGTCCTCCAAGAGCACATGGCCATTTAATGCTGGAGTTGGGACCTAGACTCTCTACTCTGGGAATCTCTTCTTGTTCCTCAGGTGAGTCTCCATGCTCACTTGAACGGATCAATAAGGAGATACTCCCCAAGGCCAGGGATTTTGAATGCAGGACCAAACCCAGTGGGGAAGCACTGTTCCACTGGATCCTTGTTCCAGCCTGGATCCTTGATTTCTCTCTGGATTCAGGGATTCCCTTTTTCATGAGAAGAGCTCTGGCCCAAGCACCCTGGGCAGACATTAGTGTTCTGAGCCTAGAGGAGACATCCAGAATGTCTAACTCTTTGTGACCTCATGGACTGCAGCACGCTGGCTGTCTGTCCATTACCAACTCCCAGAACTTGCTCAAACTCATGTCCATCAAGTCGGAGATGCCATCCAACCATCTCATCCTCTGTTGTCCCCTTCTCCTACCTTCAATCTTTCCCAGCATCAGGGTCTTTTCCAATGAGTTAGTTGTTTGAATCAGGTAGCCAAAGTATTGGAACTTTAGCTTCAGCATCAGTCCTTCCAATGAATATTCAGGATTGATTACCTTTAGGATTGACTGGTTTGATCTCTTTGCAGTTCAAGGGACTCTCAAGAGTCTTCTCCAATACCACAGTTCAAAAGCATCAATTCTTCGGCACTCAGCTTTCCTTATGGTCCATCTCTCACATCCATACATGACTACTAATGTCTCTGCTTTTTAATATGCTGTCTAGGTTGGTCATAGCTTTTCCTCTAAGGAGCAAGTGTTTTTGAATTTCGTGGCTGCAATTACTATCTGCAGTGATTTTGGAGTCCAAGAAAATAAAGTCTGTCACTGTTTCCGTTGTTTCCCCATCTGTTTGCCATGAAGGGATGGGACCGGATGCCATGATCTTAGTTTTTTGAATGTTGAGTTTTAAGCCAGCTTTTTCACTCTCCTCTTTCACTTTCATCAAGAGGCTCTTTGGTTCCTCTTCACTTTCTGCCATAAGGGTGGTGTCATCTGCATATCTGAGGTTATTATATAGATGGAGAAGTGTCACATTTTTGAGCAGCTGTGTGGGAGAGGCACAAGAGGGGTGGGATTTGATGGTATAAAAGAGAAACCCACCCTCCTTCTCCCCTGGTGGTTGTCATTAGAGACCAGCTTTCCTGCCCCGGAGAAGGTCGAGGTAAGGGGCACACCAACCTCCTCCTGGGCACTGGGTATGGAAAACAGTTTCTGAAATGGAAAGTTTGGGGTGTTAATGGTAGAGTCATAGCAATCATTAGGAAAAGTTTCAGGACACCTTTTATCTGTCTTTTCAAAACACTATAACAAAATACCACAGACTGGGTAAATTATCGACAAGCACTTCTTTTTAACAGTTCTGGAGGCTGAAAGTTTGAGACCTGAGTGCTAGCCTGGTCAGATGAAGGCCTTTTCCTGGTTCATAGCCAGCACCTCCCCACTGGGTCCTCACAGGTTGGAAGCTGCTGGGGAGCCCTGTGGGGTCTCTTTTATAAGAATAGCAATCCCAATCGTGAGGGCTTATGAACTAATAATCTCCCAGAGGCCCCACATTCTAATATCATGACACCAGGCATTAGAGTTCCAGCATATGAATGTTGGGGAGACTACTTCAAATTATATGGAGAGGTTTGGGATACTTAGGGAGGTTTCAGGCCATTGGGAAATTTGGGGATTTCTGGGGAAGAATTTGGAGCCACATCCCCAGTATGAAATGTTCATCACAGGCCTGGATGAGGGGAAACTGAAAAGAAGAGTGTCTTGAGCAGAATGAAGGAAGGACAGAAGGGCAGCAGTTGGGAGATGAAATCATGGGCATCCCAGAGAGTTCCCTGGTGGCCCTAGTGGTTAGGGTTTTGTGCTTTTTATGCCAAATTCAGTTCAGTTCAGTTCAGTCACTCAATTATGTCCAACTCTTTGCTACTCCATGAACCACAGCACGCCAGGCCTCCCTGTCCATCACCAACTCCCAGAGTCCACCCAAACCCATGTCCATTGAGTTGGTGATGCCATCCAACCATCGCATCCTCTGTCGTCCCCTTCTCCTCCTGCCCTCAAACTTTCCCAGCATCAGGGTCTTTTCAAATGAGTCAGCTCTTCGCATCAGCTGGCCAAGAATTGGAGTTTCAGCTTCAACATCAATCCTACCAATGAACACCCAGGACTGATCTCCTTTAGGATGGACTGGTTGAATCTCCTTGCAGTCCAAGGGACTCTCAATAGTCTTTTCCAACACCACAGTTCAATAGAATCAATTCTTTGGCACTCAGCTTTCTTTATCGTCCAACTCTCACATTCATACATGACCACTGGAAAAACCATAGCCTTGACTAGATGGACCTGTGTTGACAAAGTAATGTCTCTGTTTTTTAATATGCTGTCTAGGTTGGTCATAACTTTCCTTCCAAGGAGCAAGCATCGTTTTAATTTCATGGCTGCAATCACCATCGGCAGTGATTTTGGAGCCCAGAAAATTAAAGTCAGCCAAGGGCCAGGTTTAATCCCTGGCTGGGGAACTAAATGCCACATACAATAGAGCATGGCCGAGAAAAAAAGAAGAAAAAGAGTAGCAGTCTAAAAAATTCAGATTGCTAGTCAGGCAAACACAGCAAACCAAACCAAGTTCTTTTGTCCTCTTCCAGTGAGACTGGCCTCCCAAAGCACTCCAAGAGTAGAAATCAGAAGTCACTCTGCTGTTCTCCATTATTGTGAAAAACAACATCTCACCTACATATGCTGATGCCTCTCTCCCCAGAGGGTCCTGAGCAGTGACAGTTGCTGGAACAAAAGATACTTACTGTCTGGACAGCTAGGCCTGCAGGGACAGAACAGAGGACCAGATCCACTGGTCTCATGGTTTGGGGTGTTAATGGTAGAGTCATAGAAATCATTGGAAAAGTTTCAGGGAGCCTTTTATCTTTATCTGTTCAGGGTGCTATAACAAAATACGACACATTAGATAGCTTATCAGCAACAGACATTTACTTCCAACGGTTCAAGAGGCTTAAGTCAGATCTGTGTAACATCTGGTCGGATGAGGGCACTTTCCCTGGTTCATAGCCAATACCTTCCCATTTGGGTTTTCACAGGTGGGAGCTGCTAGGGAGCTCTGTGGGGTTTCTTTTATAAGAACAGCAATCCCAGTCATGAGGGCTCATGAACTAATGGTCTCCCAAAGGCCTTACCTGCTAATACCATCACATCAGGCATTGGAGTTCCAGCATATGAATTTCAGGGAGACACATTCAGACTATTGCATATTTGATGGAGAACTTTGGGATATTTAGGGAGGTTTGAGGCCATTGGGAAATTTGGGACTTTTTAGGGAGGGATTTGGAGCCACACCCCCAATAGGGAATGTTCATCACTCGCCTGGAGGAGGGGAAACCAACAAGAGAGGTGCCCTGAGCAGAATGAAGGAAGGACAGAAGGGCAGCAGCTGGGAGAGGAAAAAGGGTTGCCAGTGCCTCCACTTCCTGACCTCCCAAGCCCTCCCTGTCACTCTGGCCCCCACACCATTGCGCCCAAACTGGTCACTAAGCCATCAATCCACCTGTTCTTCAGGGATCTCCATTATTAGCGACACCCAGAAAGCCTCTCAGACTCAGACAAAACATTCCAGGAGGCCTCATGTGTGCCTGGCCTTGGGCTGAGCCTTGGGCTGACCCACAGAGTGGGTCATATCTAGCCCTCAAGGAACTCACAGCCCAGGAGGGGAGGCAGACTCGGAAGGCAGCACAGTATGACTAGCACAGTGACAGAGGAAAGCGCAGGGGATTCACGAGGCCAGAGGAGTGGGAGGGCTTCCTGGAGGAGGTGGCCCCTGAGCTACTCCTGGAAGAGTGGGTAGCAGGAAAAGGGCAGCCCAAGCACGTGGAAGGAAGCGGCAGTGTTTCATCTGGGATTTCGTGCTGTGCCATCCATGTGAAGCAGGTGTGGTGGGGCACGAGGCTGAAGAGGTCATGGAGGATCAAGTCACAGAGAGCTTCAAATGCCAGCACCAGGAGGTTGGACTCTGTCCTGAGGGTAGGAGGGAAGTTTTGCTTTGTTCTATTGCCTTCTTTTTTTCTCTCTCATAGTGTTCTCATCCCTTCCCTCATAGTTTTCATGTCTGTATTTTGAGATATTTCTCAAAGCAGGTTTGGCACAGAGGGTTCTGAAGCAGGTGAGGAACATGACCAGCTGTGCTCCAGACTCATTGCTCTCCCTGCTCCAGGGGAGCGTGGAGTTGCAGGGGCCACAGCAGAGGCAGGGAGACCAGGGAGGAGCCAGGGGCTGACTGGAGCCCTGGTGGGGGAGATGGCAATGGGGAATGGAAGGACCATTGAGATGGACCCATACTGTGCACACATTAGTTGGCAACTAATTTACTGTTTGATAAATGACTGAATGAATGCAATCCCAAGTAACCATCTAGGAGGACTGGATGAATAACAGGTAGTAGATTACATGAGACTCTTCTGGTGCCGAGTTCAGAGGAACCACCCCGAGCTGGATGAAGTCTAAAGAGAAATTGATCATGAGGATCCCAGGGTATTTCTCGATACCCAAAGGCTAGAAGTGAAGTCTCTAAAAACCCAAGGAAGTGCTTTACTTCACCTGTGCCTTGGTGTCTTTGCTCTTCAGCCCTCCCTGCCTCTTTTCCTGGAACCTCTTCTCTCCCTGAATTCAGTAGACTTGTGACTCTCAAATGTCTCTTGTTATTCTGCTCCCTCTCAGACATCTGCCCCTGGAGGGTCCACATGTGCCAAACTGAACTCACCACATCTGCTCAAAACTGATCCTTTACTCAATACATTTTTTTTAAATTGAACACCTACTATGTGTTGGGATGAGAATGGTAAGCTTACAGTTCTACTCTGTTTTCTTCCGTATTTCCAACTTAGAGCATGGGAACCTTGTTTTCCTTGAGTGTTTCCAAGAGTGCTTGCCTTCATTTCCCCATCTCATCCCCTAAACTGTACAGATATAAAGTCCAGTCAATTCTACCTAGTAACAGTGGGTGCACTCTCAGTGCCCATACCTTAGTCTGACCACATGATTCAGTGTCCTCAGTCTGACTTCACCATTCCCTATCCTGAAATCTTTTATTGCTGTCCTTCTGCAAGGCAGAGATGTGGACAGAAACAAGGCAATGGAGAGGCAGTGAGAGATACAGTTGGCTTCTGGTTTTCACTACATGACCATTTTGCTGTGGGCCACAAAATCTCAGGGGGAGGTAAACATTTATTCTCATGCTCCTGGGTCTTCACGGAGAAGGCAATGGCACCCCATTCCAGAACTCTTGCCTGGAGGATCCCATGGACGGAGGAGCCTGGTAGGCTGCAGTCCATGTGGTTGCTTGGAGTCGGACATGACTGAGCGTCTTCACTTGCACTTTTCACTTTCATGCATTGGAGAAGGGAATGGCAACCCACTCCAGTGTTCTTACCTGGAGAATCCCAGGGACTGGGGAGCCTGGTGGGCTGCCGTCTATGGGGTCGCACAGAGTCAGACACGACTGAAGCGACTTAGCAGCAGCACCAGCAGCCTGGGTCTTCAGGTTGACTGTAGATGGGCTAAAGTGAGCTTGGATGGGCAGCTCTACCTCAGGCTGCCAGTCTTCCTCAGCAGGCCGCCTCCTTGTTGTGGGCTGGACCCAGATGTGCTCCTCTGGGGTCCAGACTGGAGGAACAGTTCTAGGCCATGTTGTGATGGTCTCTCACCCCAAAAGGAGACCTTCTCTTTTGATTTGGGTTCACCCTAAAGCAGACTAGAGGCAAGCACTTGGGTAAACTAAACATATTTGTAAGGTGATCTCAGGAATTACAAGTGAAGGAGCGGAAAAGTGAGATAGAGAAGAGAGACAAGTACCCCTGCCAAAAGTGTGTGACCACTGTGGTCAACTATGCCTCTCTGGAAACCCTCTGTGGACTAGGGAATCTGATGTTCCACCCTCATTTGGTGAGAGTTGTACCTGGGAACATTAAATCTCCTGCACTTTGGGGCTGCCCTGAGCAAGTTCCCAGGATGATGGAGAAAGGCTTGGACACAGGAATATATGGAGCACTAGGGGTGGGAAGCTGCCAGATGCTTGAGAATTATTCATTGCTCCTGTGTTTCAACCTGAAGATGAGCTGAGGCAACACTGTGCACAAATCGACTGTCACTGGCAGTCTCCTTTATACCACATCGCTCTATGAAATCACAGGAAAGATTCTGAGTTTCTTGCTTGAGTTATGTGTCCACCTGTGAGCCAATCACAGTGGCCAGGGCTTTGAGCACCTGTTTGGGGTCATGAGTTCCCCTCAAGAGTTGCAGATTGAAGAAAATCCCACAGAATCCATGGACCGCATTCTCCACAAAGAGACGATCTATCATAGATGCTCAGGCGTCTTTGGTAGATTTCAAGAGGCCACAAGAGTTCAAGTAGTTCTTAGCCTACTACATACTCTGCCCACTAACATTCTATCCTGGAGTTAAGGAGCAGAACCTCATGCTTTACATGCCACTGTGATGCCATTTTTCAATTCTACCTACTTCATATCTCCTCTGGACAGCTCATCACTTAAACCCACTCCTGGTGCAAATGTGTTTCCGTCAGGCTCTTTGGCTTCTTGGAATATACATCACGTGCTACGTGAAATTCCTCACTCCAGCTCTGTCTCCACCTTAAAAGAGTTTAAAAAGCAGGGATATGGGTTTTGTAGTTATTTCTGTTCATAATTTTATCCTCAGCACCTGACACAAGATGCTCAAGAGTTTTCTGTTGAATGAAGAGTAACCAGGTTTTGAGGGAGGGAAGATAAAGAGTTCAGTTTGGGACACGTTGAATTTGCCAGAAGCTGCTGTTAACTCCATTGCCCAGAGACGCTCACACCTCAATTTAAACTGTGAGTTGGCAGTGACAGGATCTTCAATTGGGAGACTCATAAAATTATAGCCACAGAACATCCCAGTGTCCTAGGATCATGGAACTTTCAAAATTAAACCCCCACCAAGAGCCAGAGGAGATTACGGAGCAGGGTGCTGAAACTGAGCGAGACTGGGGCCGGGTGCACAACCACCCTGAAATTTGTGTAAAATCGACGTGAAGGCACAGATCCATTTTTGGAGGAGAAGTTTCAGCTTTCATCAGATTTCAAAGATTAAAAACCACTAATTGCATTATGGTTCTTATAAAAGAAGAAAAACAGAAATACCTGCGAATCTGCTGGTGTGTGTCTCGAATACCTCTGCAAGGATGACAGGAAATGGGAACACTGGGACCTCTGGGGAGAGGAGGTGGGGTTGAGATCAGTGAGAGAAGGGCATTTCACTGCACGCCTTGTGGACTGTACATTTTGAACAAGGTAAATGTATTACCTTTCTGAAAATTAAGTCAAGACTTTATAATATTAAAATTAAAGTTATGACATGAGTCGTAGTAGAGAGGTCAGGACTCTGGCCTTTCATGGCCAAGGACCTGGGTTTGATCCAGTTCATGAAACTAAGATCCCACAATGCCTGGTGCCACCAAAATAATAATAATAGGGTTACGATTGATCCTGTTAGCGAGCAGAGACGTAAGTTAACAACTAGGTAGTGTTTGTGGCCACCAGTTAAATGGAAATTAAAAGAGATTAATATTGCAAGTGTTGGCAAAGACACGGAGAAACGGGTACTTTTTCCACTCTTGGTGGGAGGGTGAAGAGGGGCGTTTTGGATGGCACCTTGGCGGTGGCTGCCTAAAGGAACACTATTCGGGGCTTCCCTGCTGGCTCAGTGGTAAAGAATCTGCCTGCTAAATCAGGAGACACAGGTTCAACCCTGATCCAGGAAGATCCCACGGAGCAGCTAAGCCTGATTGCCAGAACTATTGATCCTGTGTTCTAGAACTCAGGAACTGCAAGCACTGAAGCTGCGCACCCTAGAGCTGGTGCTCTGCAAGAGAAGCCGCCACAGTGGGAAGCCCGAGCACTGGAACAGAGTAGCCCCTTCTCTCAGCAACTGGAGAAAAGCCCACACAGCAATGAAGACAGCATAGTCAAAAGTAAAGCGTAGTCAAAAAAAAAAAAAATATATATATATATATGAACTGTATTCAGTTCCTTGAAATATCATATTTTTTATATCTTTCCTATAAAATTATGCAGACAAGTAGAAAAGGATTTATACACATGGATAAATCACTGTGATCAAATGTGGAACATCAAAAACTAGGAAAAAAATTCTGTCTCCATCATAAGGAAAGGGTTAAATAAATTATGGATTAACTGTACTATGAAATTCCTTGTTACCATTATAATGAGCAAGGTAGATATGAACGTAGGACATGGAAGACTATAGTCAACATTTTCCTGGGAAAAGGCTGTAGAACATGTACGTGTAAGCACGTTTCCTTTCTTTTTTAAAAGAGTGGCAGTGAAACATCCAAACCCACACAATATTGTAAAACAATTATTCTTCAATTAAAAAGAAATTACAACGCTTAAAAAAAAAAGCCGATTAAAAAAACCACCCCCCAGACTCTTCAATAAATGGTGCTGGGGAAACCGAACAACTACATGTAAAAGAATGAAATTAGACACTTCCTAACACCACACACAAATACAAACTCAAAATGGATTAAAGACCTAAATGTAAGACCAGAAACTATAAAGCTCTTAGAGGAAAACACAGGCAAAACACTCGATGACATAAAGCAAGATCCTCAGTGACCCACCTCCTAGAGTAACAGAAATAAAAACAAAAGTAAACAAGTGGGACCTGATTAAACTTAAAAGCTTTTGCACAGCAAAGGAAAGTAAGCAAGGTGAAAAGACAACTCTCAGAGTGGGAGAAAATAAGAGCAAATGAAACAACTGGCAAAGGATTAATTTCCAAAATATACAAACAGCTCATACAACTCAATACCAGAAAAACAAACAACCCAATCAACAGTGGGCAAAAGACCTAAACAGACATTTCTCCAAAAAAGATATACAGATGGCTAACAAACACATGAAAAGATGCTCAACATCGCTCATTATTAGAGAAATGCAAATCAAAAGCACAATGAGAATCACTGCACACTGGTCAGAATGGCAAACATCCAAAAGTCTACAAACAATAAATGCTGGAGAGGGTGCAGAGAAAAGGGGACGCTCTTGCACTGTTATTGGGAATGTGAATTGATACAGCCGCTACGGAGGACGGTGTGGAGATTCCTTAAAATACTAGGGAAAAAACCACCATGTGACCCAAAAATCCCACTCCTAGGCATATACCCCGAGGAAACCAAAATTGAAAAAGACGCATGTACCCCAATGTTCATTGCAGCACTATTTATAATAGCTAGAACGTGGAAGCAACCTAGATGTCCACTGACAGATGAATGGATAAAGAAGTTCAGGTTCATATACACAGTGGAATATTTCTCATCCATAAAAAGGAACACATTTGAGACAGTTCTGAAGAGGTGGATGAACCTAGAACCTATTATACAGAGCAAAGTAAGTCAGAAAGAGAAAGACAAATATCGTATTCTAATGCATATATACGGAATCCAGAAAAATGGTACTGAAGAATTTATTTACAGGGCAGCAGTGGAGAAACAGACATAGAGAATAGACTTATAGACCTGGGGAGAGGGGAGGAGAGGGTGAGATGTATAGAAAGAGTAACATGGAAACTTATATTATCGTATGTAAAATCAGATCAGATCAGTCGCTCAGTCGTGTCCGACTCTTTGTGACCCCGTGAATCGCAGCACGCCAGGCCTCCCTGTCCATCACCAACTCCCGGAGTTCACTCAGACTCACGTCCATCGAGTCGGTGATGCCATCCAGCCATCTCATCCTCTGTCGTCCCCTTCTCCTCCTGCCCCTAATCCCTCCCAGCATCAGAGTCTTTTCCAATGAGTCAGCTCTTCACATGAGGTGGCCAAAGGACTGGAGTTTCAGCTTTAGCATCATTCCTTCCAAAGAAATCCCAGGGCTGATCTCCTTCAGAATGGACTGGTTGGATCTCCTCGCAGTCCAAGGGACTCTCAAGAGTCTTCTCCAACACCACAGTTCAAAAGCATCAATTCTTCAGCGCTCAGCCTTCTTCACAGTCCAACTCTCATATCCATACATGACCACAGGAAAAACCATAGCCTTGACTAGACGAAACTTTGTTGGCAAAGTAATGTCTCTGCTTTTGAACATGCTATCTAGGTTGGTCATAACTTTCCTTCCAAGGAGTGAGCGTCTTTTAATTTCATGGCTGCAGTCACCATCTGCAGTGATTTTGGAGCCCAGAAAAATAAAGTCTGACACCGTTTCCACTGTTTCCCCATCTATTTCCCATGAAGTGGTGGGACCAGATGCCATGATCTTCATTTTCTGAATGTTGAGCCTTAAGCCAACTTTTTCACTCTCCACTTTCACTTTCATCAAGAGGCTTTTGAGTTCCTCTTCACTTTCTGCCATAAGGGTGGTGTCATCTGCACATCTGAGGTTATTGATACTTCTCCCAGCAATCTTGATACCAGTTTGTGTTTCTCTTAGTCCAGCGTTTCTCATGATGTACTCTGCATATAAGTTAAATAAGCAGGGTGACAATATACAGCCTTGACGAACTCCTTTTCCTATTTGGAACCAGTCTGTTGTTCCATGCCCAGTTCTAACTGTTGCTTCCGGGAATTTGCTGTATGACTCAGGAAACTCAAACAGGGGCTTGGTATCAACCTAAAGGGATAGGATGGGGAAGGGAATGGGAGGGAGGTTCAAAAGGGGAGGCATATATATGTACACCTATGACTGATTCATGTTGAGGCTAGACAGAAAACAACAAAATTCTGTAAAGCAATTATCCTTCAATAAAGAATAAATTAATTTAAGAAAAAACACCCCTCAAAAAAGATCCTGCCTGTCACAACTAAGACCCGGTGTAGCCAAATAAATGAATGAATGAATAAAATTTAATAATAAATTTTAATAAAGTTAATAAAATCAATAAGTTAATAAAGTTAATAAAATAAAAATGAGTTAATACAAATTTCTTTAAGAAAGTAAAAGAGGATAAAACAGAAAACAAAAATAGGCTGTACAGACAACTGTGTACATCTATATTTAATATTATATACTGGTAGTGCATCAAAAAAGGTCTTAAATGGTACCATTAGCACAAGAGCAGCAGGCAGGGGTAAAAGTGAGAAGAGGGACGTGGAGGAAGAGGAAGCAAAGGGGGACTTGGGCTCTGTGATTCATTCATACACAATAAGCACACATTTCTTGGAAATGAAATGAAAGCACCAAAGTGGAAACTGTCTGTTCCAATCTTCACCCAAACCAGGGACGCCTTCTTGGAGCCACTTCAGGTCCTCAGCATGCCCACCACCAGGGTGTAGGGAGCTTCCATGGGGAAGCACCACCCTCTGGACTCACCCCTATCCAGCCCCTCTACCCTCACAACCTGGAGGTCCCTAAGTGAAATCATCTTAGGGTCCCAGTCCCTAGTGGCTCAGATGGTAAAGAGTCTGCCAGCAGTGTGGGAGACCTGGGTTCGATCCCTGGGTAGAGAAGATCCCCTGGAGAAGGAAATGGCAACCCACTGCAGTATTCTTGCTTGAAAAATCTAATAACACAATAATAGTGGGAGACTTTAATACCCCACTCACACTTATGGATAGATCAACTAAACAGAAAATTAACAAGGAAAAAAAAAACAAAAACATGTATCTATAAAGTTCACTAAAGCAAAGCACAGTAAAATGAGGTATGGCAATAAAAGGCGTTAAATTTATCAAAAAAAAAATACAATGTTCAAAAAAAAAAAAAGAAGAAGAAAAATAAAGAGAGAAAACAAACAAACAAATACAAACAATGTCACAAAAATTATAAAGAAAATACAGGTATAAAATTGATATCAAATACCAAAAAGCATAAAAAAAAAAAAAAAAATCTAATGGATGGAGGAGCATGGCAGGCTACAGTCCGTGGCATCACAAAGAGTTGGAAATGACTGAGCGACTTCAATTTCAGTTACTTGCAGGCATGAGGGAGAGTGGAGGACCCTCTGGATCCAGTAGAAATTTCCACCTCTATGACTCATGACCCCCTGTCTGGTCCATAAGACATTCCTTCTTGGTATCTCTGAACCACACCACCCTGCTGATTCATCCACCCTGATGCAGCCTGCTCACCTGGCCCACAACCCAGTGCCAGTCCCTCACTTCCTCCAGTTCTCCTGCCTCAGGGTCCCCCGGCATACCACCCCCTGGGGTTGTGTTGAGGGTGGAAATGGACCAGAGCAGACTCACCTTCAGAGAGAACACCCCCTCACTACTCCCACCCCAAGACCTGGGAAACAGACTGACAGCGCTGACCAAGGCGGTGTCTCGACTGCAAAGTGAGGTAGCAGGTATGCAGCAGGCTCTGGGGGAGGCAGGGCCACACTGGCTGCCAAATGAGCCAGCATCCTCAGTCGCTCCATCACCCAAGTGCACAACAGCTTCAAGAACCTGGGACCCCCATTCCTGAGACCCCGGAGCAATGCCAGGGTTGGTGGAGTCCCAGGGGTCCTCAGAAACTGGGTTTCTGGACACTAGAGGGGAGGGGCTCAGGCTCCAGCTTCTGGGGAATCTGGACCCTCCTCCCCAGCTCACATGTTACTGTACTGGGAGCAAGAATCAGTGGGGTCTGGCGACCTGCCCCAGGAGGCAGACCTCAATGCCTAGTAGGGTCTTCCATGGGACTGATGCAGGGGGAGGGTCCCTTTTTCTGTTGCTGACTAGAGTAGCCTAGAGAGCTGAGGGCAGGGGTCACTTCATAGGCGCCACTGCCGCTCTTTTTGCCTCAATAAAGTCTCTGCTCTGGAAGGCAAATGTCTCCAGTTCTGTTCAGTTCAGTCCAGTTCAGTCGCTCAGTCGTGTCTAACTCTTTGCAGCGCCATGAATTGCAGCACACCAGACCTCCCTGTCCATCATCAACTCCCAGAGTCTACCCAAACCCATGTCCATTGAGTTGGTGATGCCATCCAGCCATCTCATCCTCTGTCGTCCCCTTCTCCTCCTGCCCCCAATCCCTCCCAGCATTAGGGTATTTTCCAATGAGTCAACTCTTCACATGAGGTGGCCAAAGTACTGGACTTTCAACTTCAACATCAGTCCTTCCTATGAACACCAAGGACTGATCTTGTTTAGGATGGACTGGTTGGATCTTATGCAGTCCAAGGGACTCTCAAGAGTCTTCTCCAACACCACAGTTCAAAAGCATCAATTCTTCGGTGCTCAGCTTTCTTCACAGTCCAACTCTCACATCCATACATGACTACTGGAGAAACCATAGCCTTGACTAGATGGACCTTTGTGGAAAAGTAATGTCTCTGCTTTTAAGTATGCTGGAAAAGTAATGTCTCTGCTTTTAAGTATGCTATCTAGGTTGGTTGTATCTTTCCTTCCAAGGAGTAAGCGTCTTTTAATTTCATGGCTGCAATCACCATCTGCAGTGATTTTGGAGCCCCCCCCCCCCAAAAAAAGTCTGACACTGTTTCCACTGTTTCCCCATCTATATCCCATGAAGTAATGGGACCAGATGCCATGATCTTAGTTTTCTGAATGTTGAGCTTGAAGCCAGCTTTTTCACTCTCCTCCTTCACTTTCATCCAGAGTGTGTTAATCTCTGTCTCATGATACTTTGAGATTGGCAACGCTGAAATGAACCCTGGTGGGAGTGGGAGAGGACAAACAGAAATGGTTTGCTCTGGGGACCCGATATCCTGGGCTTAGGATCGAACTTTGAGCTCCTTCAGATGTTTGATGGAATTGAGATGGGGGTGGGGGCAGGGGTTCTGGTTTGAAAACAACCTCTCTGACTTCCTTCCTTGGCTCTGCATTTATTGTCAGACAAACGGCTGAGGAAGCCATCTGTCCCCCTTCCTGCCTTCTGGGCTGTTGTGAGGAACCTCTGTTTATTAAACCATCTGGGGTTGCAGGCTATGGTGTGTGACAAGGGTCTGCACCTGGACCATGTCTAAAAGTGATCAAGAAGTCATTCATTTGAGTCCCTGAGTCCCATAACCAAAGCAGGGCAGAGAGTCCAGTCTCATGAAACAAACCAGTCATGAAATTTGATGTCACCATACTGCAGCACTGTTTAATGGAGCAGCCATCACAGCACTACCCTTGCTTGTTCCCAGGAGTCCCCACCACAGAGCGGGGCTCCCTCCACCCTACCATGGGCTCAAATCCCCCAATATCCTGGTTGGAGACATGCCTGCTAAGTCTGGGTCTGAAACCAGCTTCTTGCTTCTCCAGGCTCATCGAAGCCTCCTTTCTTCCTTTGGAGGTCACATGTTCCCAGGACTCCTAAGTAGCAGGCACTGAATGTTCAGAGCCCAGCTCCTAAGAGCTGGAACCCCCAAGAGGCCAAGAGCAGGGTCTTCCAGGACAGCAGAGAGAAGGCCCCCTTGGAGAGTGAATCTGCCTGCCCTCCTACTGCAGAGAGAGGAAAAGGCAGTGAATGGTCAGCAGGGCCATGGGGGAGTCAAAGAGCCGAGGGAGGGACCCGAGGGTGACTCACTTGGCACAGACTCACAGCTCTTCCTCTTCTTCTCTGCAAAAGACACCACAGTGAGGCCTCCAGGTAGACAGACCCTCACACTCCAGACTTCCCTTCCCACCAGGCCCTGGTACAACTATTCCCAAATCAATCCATCTTCCCCTTCTCCCAAATATACTTCTGACTTCCCTTCCTCCTCCTTCTTCCAGTAAATCTTGCCTTTTTGCCTTTCCATCCCTGCCCCACCCTGGCCCAGTCACTCTGTCCTGCCTCAGCACTGGGGAATAGCACACGTGCGTCCCATCAACCCACTACGCCCACGGCCTCCTGGGATCTGAAGCAGCCCTCCTGCCACTTTCCTCTGCTTATTGCCCTCCTTAACCAGGTTCTTTTGGTCTATTAGACTGTGTAGCAGAAGGAAAATTTGAGAACATTTGGAGAATCTTCTAAGAACATTCACACATGCAGAAAACACTGGCAGAACCTGAGTCACAAAGAAAAAGTATCTCCAGCTAGCTTCTGGCCCTCAACTTCGTCATTAATGACTTGGGTCTCTTGAAGGCCCTGGGGACTGAAATCAACTGGGGACCTCCTGGCAGTCCTGCTTCCCTCATGCATGGCTCACCACCCAGATAGGCGCAGTTAAAGTGGCTGCAGATGTGATTGGTGCTGGAGAGAGTCACCAGGTTGTGGGTTTTGTTCTGGAAGAAATCAGTAACCACGAAGACTTCATGTGGGGGGATCAGCACCTCACGCTCTTTAGGAAAGACAGACAGGTTCTGGATGGGGACCCCAAAGCAAGTCCTTATAGAGAAGAAGGTGGCATTACCAAATCCGTGGGCCACTGTCTCATCCAGGGAACTGGAGGTAAACTGGCCCAAGCGGATAGAGTCCCCCACACTCTTAGGTTCAAAGCGAATGGTGCCCACACCACGGAACACCACCTGCCCAGGTTCCCTGCTGCAGCCCCCACCACCCCGAAGCAGCTGCAGGGCCCGGGTCAGGTAGAAATGCAGAGCCTTGAAAGGGAAGTGCTTCATGTAGGACTCCCAGGAGCCACCGCCAGTCCGCACAGCCTGGTTCAGCTCCCAGTACAAAGCGTTGGATGAGCTGGTGTAGACTATGATGGCAATTCCGTGCTGGCTTCTGAAGCCAGGAGGCAGAGTGAGCCCTGGACGTTTTTTCTCCCAGGCCTTCTGGGCTGTCTCCCAGGACTCTCGCAGCAGGGCATGGTCGGCCATCTCCTTCTCTAACAGAAGCACCGCTTTCTCCTCCATCTCCTCCGAGCAGCCCACATAGTCATCATCGAATGTATCTGGAGCCAGGCTCAAGTACTGGATGGTAACACCCTGGGCATATGGAGGTAAGGAAGAAAGGGGCCACACAGAAAAGTGTATAAGTTCAGGGTACTGGACTAAGGTCCTAGACACAGATTATTTCAGAAACCCAGAATCTCTTTTCTATGCTCAAATATCTGGAGTCTGATACTTGGCCAGACCTCAAGGGTTTAAATAACAAGCAATGAAGTCAGAGAGACATTGGTTCAAATCCTGAATTCATTACCTACTGCCTGTAAGATCTTGGCCAAGTCTCTTAACTTTTCTGGGCTTCAGGTCCTCCACTTATAAAGTCAGTATACTTCCAGCCTCACAGGGTTATTGTCAGGACTGCATATAGATTCTAACTAACTAAAAGGGGTCATCTATCATTAGAGAGGTTCCTGCCCGAGGTGGGACATGGGGCTGGATGACCTCCAAGCACCTTTCTGGCTCTGAGACTCGCTGTGCGGATGACATACAAATACGTCCTCAGTCTCCAATGACCTGACCCCATGCCCAGCCTCTGACTCTTCCCCTCTCCCACACAGGTGTGTAGATACCACACCATGTCCCTGTCAGCTCTGAGACTCAGTCCTCTCCTGCTCTAGAAGCCTGCATTCTCCAGCCTGGGTGGGAGTGGGGAGGAGGTCAAGCCCTGGTCTGGGAGGGGCTGCAGGAGGGCCATACACAGGTAACCTTAAGGAGAGTGTGCAGGCTGGGCCCCGGGGTGGGAGATGGGAAGTGAGAGGAGGAAGCTGGAGGCTGTCCCGAGGGAGGAGGGTATGAAGGCAGGAGGGTGTCAGGAGGACCAGTGGGTGGAGGTGGGGTTCTGGGAGATGGAATGGGAACTTGGGGCTCCCTGCAGGGGTGGAGGTTCCTGAGAAGAGGATTCAGAGGATGGCATCCTAGAGAAGCATCCCTGGGAGGGATATTTGAGGTATCAGGCCCTGGGTTTCCCCCACTCCTCAAGTGTTCCCTTTGCTGCAGCAGAAGGCTCTCCCCAGGTACCTGCCCATGGCTTCCCAGGGTGTGGAGGCTGAGGCAGCTGAGGGTGATCAGCAGAGCCGCCAGCATTATCCTCAGAGACACCTGGAGAGTGAGATCCAGTTGAGGGTGGGACCAGCGACGGTGAATTCTGTTTTCCTGGGATGGTGACAGAGACTTGGAGCCTTTCTTCTCTGGTGTGAGGGGTCCCTGGCCCAGGACTTGGCTGGGCAGGGCACGGGCAGGTCCAAGGGTTTGTCTAATTGAGTGGGTGTGGTTTGGATTATAACATCCCCCACCTCCACCCCAGCACAAACTTAGACTCTGCTCCCTGCCACCTGGTTCCTGGAGTGCTTAGAGCCACCTGCACAGGAATGATAACGGCAGGGGTGGGGATTGAGGAGGGGACGTGATTTGGCTCTACTTAGAGTCAGGAGAAGGCAATGGCACCCCACTCCAGTACTCTTGCCTGGAAAATCCCATGAGCTGAGGAGCCTGTTAGGCTGCATCCATGGGGTTGCTAAGAGTCAGACACGACTGAGCGACTTCACTTTGACTTTTCACTTTCATGCATTGGAGAAGGAAATGGCAACCCACTCCAGTGTTTTTGCCTGGAGAATCCCAGGGACAGGGGAGCCTGGTGGGCTGCCGTCTATGGGATCACACAGAGTTGGACACGACTGAAGCGACTTAGCAGAGTCAGGAGGGGCCTGGAGTCAGAGACCCAACTTTAGGCAGCCCAGGCCTGTTAGAAGGAGGAGTCAGCTCTAACTCTGGGATGGAACTGTTTCTTTGACTTGCTTTTGTTGGTTCAGTTTTTATAATTATACATGAAGTCCTGCCTCAGAGAACCCTGCTCCTCAGCCTGACTATTAATCTAAAGTACCTCTGTTCAGCTCACAGAAAAACAATCTAACCCCCATGCCAGTGAATGGCTGCCAAAAAAGAAGAGATTAACAAATCCTTTCCATAGGCTAGGCATTTCCTCCGAGATGTTCTGCCCAGCCTCTCCCTCTCTGTTTTGCCTTTTTACTTTATTCCTCACCTCTCTTTCTCTGCCCTAAAAGAAAAGAAAAACCTGGAAATACAGACCTCTATAAGATAGTTAGTTGAGACATTCGTCTGCCATTTTCCTGGTCAGCTGCCTTTCCACATAAAGTCGTATTCCTTGTCGCAGCACTTCCTTTCTCAATTTTTTGAGCTGTTGGGTGGCTAGCAGAGCGATCTTGGATTTGGTAGCAGGCCAAAAACAAGAAGGAGCGCTGACAGTTCTGGGTGGCAGGCCCTGGTGTCTGCTCAGGAGCTGCCCTGTCTCCTGTCCACTGTGTCCTGCAAATCTACAAAGTCCATGGCTAACTATAGCCCCCCACCCAGGCAGTGACCCGATACCTCCCTTCCCTGACAGCAGACACCCTGTGGGAGCAGGGCCCAGAGCTATAACTCCCCTTGCCTTGGACTGTGAGGCCTTTCTCCAGGACCTTCTTTGTCTCCTAGCAAGACCAAGGCTACAGCAAGAGAACTGTGCAAAGTGTTTTTCCCTCAGGCAATCTGTGACTGCCATGGCCCAGCCTCCACACCAGAAGTCTGAGGGGACCAAGAGAGTTATACCTGCTGAGAGTTCACGTCTGTCTTATGTGCTCCTTGATTTGCATACAATTTGCATACGGCCAACTCTTTGGGTCACATGTACTCCAGCATTTGAGGGGCCCCACCATTCTCCTTTCTCTTTAAGCCCCTTCCCTTCAGTAAGCCTTACCGAGATGCAGAGCTCTCTCTCACATCCTCAGGGGCCAGCCTCGGCCCTCCACAGACCCTGAGTCCCCTGACTCTCAGACTCAGGCGCCCTATGTTTATAAACACTAGCCTTTCCCCTCACCTCCCTGGGCTTGCCTATAAATACCCTAGCTCTGGGTTTTGGATGCCACCTGGGAGGTAAATGCAAAGGGACCAGTGAGGAATCAGTCAGCAGCTCGGGGAAGAGCTTTCTGGCAATATGAGCTTCTGGGGTGGCAGGGTTCCTCTTTCAGAATGGCCAAGGACCTGGGGGTCCAGAATCCAGGATTTAAGAGATGTGCCTGCCGCCTGCTGTGTCTGAGAAGGGCGAAGAAAGTTAAACTCACCCCGGGGACTTGTCCTGCTCTGGCTCATTAATTTAGTCCTATTTTTCCCCCACCCCTTAGGTTGCCAGACAAGTAAAAAATTTCACCTAGAATCCCATTTCCTCCAGAAATTCTTCTGTAGATCAAAAAGGAAGACAAACTGTGTCCAGGCTTAGGGGAGGGTGGGGAGGGAGGTGAAAAGAGGCATATCCCAGGGAGTTCCCTGGTGCCACAGTGGTCAGGATTTCAGGCTTTCACTGCTGTGGCCCAGGTTCAGTCCCTGGTCAGGGAACTGAAATCCCACAAACCATGAAGCATGACCAAACGAAGAAGAAGAGACGTGGTCCCGAAACCGGACTGCTCCTCAGGCAAACACAACAAATCCAGACAAGTTCTTCATCCCCTTCTAATTTAGACTGGCTTCCCCAAAGCACTCCAAGATCAGAAAATCAGGAGTCACTCTGCTGTTTTCCATTACTGTGAAAAAACAGCAACTCATCTACATAACCCTCTCCCCCTAGAGGGTCCTGAGAATTGACAATGGCTGTAACAGAAGAGACTATACTGTCTGGATAGCTAGGCCTGCAGGGACACAACACGAGACCAGATCTACTGGTATCAGCGTTTTCTCCTCTCTCCATTCTCTGGCTTTGGGGAATTGCTTCACTTATCCTGAGACCTGGCACCCCAAGAAAGACCCCAAGAGATGGACTCAAATCTAGTTCAATGACTAGAGTGAAGTGGAAAGTCCTCCAAGATCACATGACCAGGAGCACTGCAGCTGGGACTCACTCTCTACTCAGAAATCTCTCCTTACTCCTCAAGTGAGTCTCCATCACCTGAAAGGATCAATGAGGAGATACTCCCTGAGGCCAGGGATGCTGAATGCAGGAGCAAACCCAATTAGGAGACAGTTGTTTCAGCCTGGATCTTTGATTTCTCTCTGGGTTCAGGGATTCGCTTTTTTCACGGGAAGAGCTCTTGCCCAGAACACCCTGGGCAGAGGCTAGTATTCCTGAGCCTAGAAGAGATGTCCAGAAATAAATGGGAGAGTGTCACATTTCTGAGCAGCTGTGTGGGAAAGGTACAAGGGGTGGTATAAAAGAGAAACCTGCCCTCCCCCTCCCCTGGAGGCTGTCACTGGAGACCAACACCAGCTTCCAAGCCCCAGAGAAGGTCTAGGTAAGAGGCATACGACCCTCCTCCTGGGCACTGGGCACAGAAAGCTGTTTCTGAAAGGCAAAATTTGGGGTGTTATTGGCAGAGTTATAGCAATCATTAAGAAAAGGTTCAAGAAACTTTTTATCTTTGTCTGCTATAACAAAAATACTACAGACTGGGTATCTTATCAACAACAAATACATATATATAAAAGTTCTGGAGGCTGAAAGTCTGAGATCAGGGTGCTAGCCTGGTCAGATGACAGCTCTATTCCTGGTCATAGCCAGCACTTCCCCACTGGGCCCTCACAAGTTGAAAAAGCTAGCGAGCTCTGTGGGGTGTCTTTTATAGGAACAGCAATCGCAAGTCATGAGGGATCATGAATTATGAACTAATGGTCTCCCAACGGCCCCACCTTCTAATACCATCACATCAGGCATTAGGGTTCCAGCCTATGAATTTTGGGGAGACACAAACATGCAGACTATTGCATATTTGACAAAGAGGTCTGAGATACTAGGGAGGCTGAGGCCATTGGGAAACTTGGGGACTTCTGGGGAGGGATTTGGAGTCCCAGTCCCAGTAGGGCTTCCCAGGTGGTGCTGGTGGTAAAATCCCTCTGCCAATGCGGGAGACCCAGGGTTGTGGGTTAAATCCCTGCATTGGGAGCATCCCCTGGGGTAGGAAATGGCCACCTGCTCCAGTATTCTTGCCTGGAAAATTCCTTGGGAAGAGAAGCCTGACAGGCTATAGTCTATGAGGCTGCAAAGAGTTGGACAGGACTGAGCAACTGAGCACAGGTTTAGGTCACAGCCTTAATGCTTTTGGCCCCAAAACCATTTTGAAACTTCTAGGGAGTTCACACAAAACAAGCTTAAAGTAAACTAGAAAATATCCCCAGTAAGGGATGTTCATCATGGGCCTGGATGAGGGGAAACCAACAAGAGAGGTGCCCTGAGCATGATGACAGGAAGGACAGAAGGGCAGCAGCTGGGAGAGGCAAAGGGGTTGCCAGTGCCTCCACTTCCTGACCTCTCAGGCCCTCCCCACCACTCTGGCTCCCACACCATTGCCCCCAAACTGGTCACTAAGCCATCAATCCACCTGCTCTGCCGGGGTCTCCACTATTAGTGACACCCAGAAAGCCTCTCAGACTTTCAGCAAATATTCCAGGAGGCCTCATGTGTGCCTGGCCTTGGGCTGAGCCCTGGGGACACAGAGTGGGTCATACCTGGTCCTGCCCTCAAGGAACTCACAGCCCAGCAGGGGAGGCAGACTCAGAAGGCAGCACAGTATGACTAGCACAGTGACAGAGGAAAGCGCAGGGGATTCACGAGGCCAGAGGACTGGGAGGGCTTCCTGGGGGAGGTGGCCGCTGAGCTACTCCTGGAAGAGTGGGTAGCAGGAGAAGGGCAGCCCCAGCACGTGGAGGGAAGCAGCAGTGCCTCATCTGGGACTTCGTGCTGTGCCATCCATGTGAAGCAGGTGTGGCAGGGCACGAGGCTGAAGAGGTCATGGAGGATCAAGTCACAGAGAGCTTCAGATGCCAGCGCCAGGAGGTTGGACTCTGTCCTGAGGGTAGGAGGGAAGTTTTGCTTTGTTCTATTGCCTTCTTTTTTTCTCTCTCATAGTGTTCTCATCCCTTCCCTCATAGTTTTCATGTCTGTATTTTGAGATATTTCTCAAAGCAGGTTTGGCACAGAGGGTTCTGAAGCAGGTGAGGAACATGACCAGCTGTGCTCCAGACTCATTGCTCTCCCTGCTCCAGGGGAGCGTGGAGTTGCAGGGGCCACAGCAGAGGCAGGGAGACCAGGGAGGAGCCAGGGGCTGACTGGAGCCCTGGTGGGGGAGATGGCAATGGGGAATGGAAGGACCATTGAGATGGACCCATACTGTGCACACATTAGTTGGCAACTAATTTACTGTTTGATAAATGACTGAATGAATGCAATCCCAAGTAACCATCTAGGAGGACTGGATGAATAACAGGTAGTAGATTACATGAGACTCTTCTGGTGCCGAGTTCAGAGGAACCACCCCAAGCTGGATGAAGTCTAAAGAGAAATTGATCATGAGGATCCCAGGGTATTTCTCGATACCCAAAGGCTAGAAGTGAAGTCTCTAAAAACCCAAGGAAGTGCTTTACTTCACCTGTGCCTTGGTGTCTTTGCTCTTCAGCCCTCCCTGCCTCTTTTCCTGGAACCTCTTCTCTCCCTGAATTCAGTAGACTTGTGACTCTCAAATGTCTCTTGTTATTCTGCTCCCTCTCAGACATCTGCCCCTGGAGGGCCCACATGTGCCAAACTGAATTCACCACATCTGCTCAAAACTGATCCTTTACTCAATACATTTTTTTTTAATTGAACACCTACTATGTGTTGGGATGAGAAAGGTAAGCTTACAGTTCTACTCTGTTTTCTTCTGTATTTCCAACTTAGAGCATGGGAACCTTGTTTTCCTTGAGTGTTTCCAAGAGTGCTTGCCTTCATTTCCCCATCTCATCCCCTAAACTGTACAGATATAAAGTCCAGTCAATTCTACCTAGTAACAGTGGGTGCACTCTCAGTGCCCATACCTTAGTCTGACCACATGATTCAGTGTCCTCAGTCTGACTTCACCATTCCCTGTCCTGAAATCTTTTATTGCTGTCCTTCTGCAAGGCAGAGATGTGGACAGAAACAAGGCAATGGAGAGGCAGTGAGAGATACAGTTGGCTTCTGGTTTTCACTACATGACCATTTTGCTGTGGGCCACAAAATCTCAGGGGGAGGTAAACATTTATTCTCATGCTCCTGGGTCTTCACGGAGAAGGCAATGGCACCCCATTCCAGAACTCTTGCCTGGAGGATCCCATGGACGGAGGAGCCTGGTAGGCTGCAGTCCATGTGGTTGCTTGGAGTCGGACATGACTGAGCGTCTTCACTTGCACTTTTCACTTTCATGCATTGGAGAAGGGAATGGCAACCCACTCCAGTGTTCTTACCTTCAGAATCCCAGGGACTGGGGAGCCTGGTGGGCTGCCGTCTATGGGGTCGCACAGAGTCAGACACAACTGAAGTGACTTAGCAGCAGCAGCAGCAGCCTGGGTCTTCAGGTTGACTGTAGATGGGCTAAAGTGAGCTTGGATGGGCAGCTCTACCTCAGGCTGCCAGTCTTCCTCAGCAGGCCGCCTCCTTGTTGTGGGCTGGACCCAGATGTGCTCCTCTGGGGTCCAGACTGGAGGAACAGTTCTAGGCCATGTTGTGATGGTCTCTCACCCCAAAAGGAGACCTTCTCTTTTGATTTGGGTTCACCCTAAAGCAGACTAGAGGCAAGCACTTGGGTAAACTAAACATATTTGTAAGGTGATCTCAGGAATTACAAGTGAAGGAGTGGAAAAGTGAGATAGAGAAGAGAAACAAGTACCCCTGCCAAAAGTGTGTGACCACTGTGGTCAACTATGCCTCTCTGGAAACCCTCTGTGGACTAGGGAATCTGATGTTCCACCCTCATTTGGTGAGAGTTGTACCTGGGAACATTAAATCTCCTGCACTTTGGGGCTGCCCTGAGCAAGTTCCCAGGATGATGGAGAAAGGCTTGGACACAGGAATATATGGAGCACTAGGGGTGGGAAGCTGCCAGATGCTTGAGAATTATTCATTGCTCCTGTGTTTCAACCTGAAGATGAGCTGAGGCAACACTGTGCACAAATCGACTGTCACTGGCAGTCTCCTTTATACCACATCGCTCTATGAAATCACAGGAAAGATTCTGAGTTTCTTGCTTGAGTTATGTGTCCACCTGTGAGTCAATCACAGTGGCCAGGGCTTTGAGCACCTGTTTGGGGTCATGTGTTCCCCTCAAGAGTTGCAGATTGAAGAAAATCCCACAGAATCCATGGACCGCATTCTCCACAGAGAGACGATCTATCACAGATGCTCAGGCGTCTTTGGTAGATTTCAAGAGGCCACAAGAGTTCAAGTAGTTCTTAGCCTACTACATACTCTGCCCACTAACATTCTATCCTGGAGTTAAGGAGCAGAACCTCATGCTTTACATGCCACTGCGATGCCATTTTTCAATTCTACCTACTTCATATCTCCTCTGGACAGCTCATCACTTAAACCCACTCCTGGTGCAAATGTGTTTCCGTCAGGCTCTTTGGCTTCTTGGAACATGCATCACGTGCTACGTGAAATTCCTCACTCCAGCTCCGTCTCCACCTTAAAAGAGTTTAAAAAGCAGGGATATGGGTTTTGCAGTTATTTCTATTCATAATTTTATCCTCAGCACCTGACACAAGATGCTCAAGAGTTTTCTGTTGAATGAAGAGAAACCAGGTTTTGAAGGAGGGAAGATAAGGAGTTCAGTTTGGGACACGTTGAATTTGCCAGAAGCTGCTGTTAACTCCATTGCCCAGAGATGCTCACACCTCAATTTAAACTGTGAGTTGGCAGTGACAGGATCTTCAATTGGGAGACTCATAAAATTATAGCCACAGAACATCCCAGTGTCCTAGGATCATGGAACTTTCAAAATTAAACCCCCACCAAGAGCCAGAGGAGATTACGGAGCAGGGTGCTGAAACTGAGCGAGACTGGGGCCGGGTGCACAACCACCCTGAAATTTGTGTAAAATCGACGTGAAGGCACAGATCCATTTTTGGAGGAGAAGTTTCAGCTTTCATCAGATTTCAAAGATTAAAAACCACTAATTGCATTATGGTTCTTATAAAAGAAGAAAAACAGAAATACCTGCGAATCTGCTGGTGTGTGTCTCGAATACCTCTGCAAGGATGACAGGAAATGGGAACACTGGGACCTCTGGGGAGAGGAGGTGGGTTTGAGAAATCAGTGAGAGAAGGGCATTTCACTGCACGCCTTGTGGACTGTACATTTTGAACAAGGTAAATGTATTACCTTTCTGAAAATTAAGTCAAGACTTTATAATATTAAAATTAAAGTTATGACATGAGTGGTAGTAGAGAGGTCAGGACTCTGGCCTTTCATGGCCAAGGACCTGGGTTTGATCCAGTTCGGGGAACTAAGATCCCACAATGCGTGGTGCTGCCAAAAAAATAATAATAAAGTTACGATTGATCCTGTTAGTGAGCAGAGATGTAAGTTAACAACTAGGTAGTTATTGTGCCCACCAGTTAAATGGAAATTAAAAGAGATTAATATTACAAGTGTTGCCAAAGACATGGAGAAACGGGCACTTTTATCCACTCTTGGTGGGAGGGTGAAGAGGGGCGTTTTAGATGGCACCTTGGCGGTGGCTGCCTAATGGAACAGTATTCAGGGCTTCCCTGCTGGCTCAGTGGTAAAGAATCTGCCTGCTAAATCAGGAGACACAGGTGCAACCTCTGATCCAGGAAGATCCCACGGAGCAGCTAAGCCTGATTGCCAGAACTATTGATCCTGTGTTCTAGAACTCAGGAACTGCAAGCACTGAAGCTGCGCACCCTAGAGCTGGTGCTCTGCAAGAGAAGCCGCCACAGTGGGAAGCCCGAGCACTGGAACAGAGCAGCCCCTTCTCTCAGCAACTAGAGAAAAGCCCACACAGCAATGAAGACGGCATAGTCAAAAGTAAAGCATAGTCAAAAAAAAAAAAAAAATATATATATATATATATATATGAACTGTATTCAGTTCCTTGAAATATCATATTTTTATATCTTTCCTATAAAATTATGCAGACAAGTAGAAAAGGATTTATACACATGGATAAATCACTGTGATCAAATGTGGAACATCAAAAACTAGGGAAAAAATTCTGTGTCCATCAACAAGGAAAGGGTTAAATAAATTATGGATTAACTGTACTACGAAATTCCTTGTTACCATTATAATGAGCAAGGTAGATATGAACGTAGGACATGGAAGACTATAGTCAACATTTTCCTGGGAAAAGGCTGTAGAACATGTACGTGTAAGTACATTTCCTTTCTTTTTGAAAAGAGTGGCAGAGAAACACCCAAACACACACAATATTGTAAAGCAATTATTCTTCAATTGAAAAGAAATAAATTACAGTGCTTAAAAAAAAAGCCGATTAAAAAAACCACCCCCCAGACTCTTCAATAAATGGTGCTGGGGAAACCGAACAACTACATGTAAAAGAATGAAATTAGACACTTCCTAACACCACACACAAATACAAACTCAAAATGGATTAAAGACCTAAATGTAAGACCAGAAACTATAAAGCTCTTAGAGGAAAACACAGGCAAAACACTCGATGACATAAAGCAAGATCCTCAGTGACCCACCTCCTAGAGTAACAGAAATAAAAACAAAAGTAAACAAGTGGGACCTGATTAAACTTAAAAGCTTTTGCACAGCAAAGGAAAGTAAGCAAGGTGAAAAGACAACTCTCAGAGTGGGAGAAAATAAGAGCAAATGAAACAACTGGCAAAGGATTAATTTCCAAAATATACAAACAGCTCATACAACTCAATACCAGAAAAACAAACAACCCAATCAACAGTGGGCAAAAGACCTAAACAGACATTTCTCCAAAAAAGATATACAGATGGCTAACAAACACATGAAAAGATGCTCAACATCGCTCATTATTAGAGAAATGCAAATCAAAAGCACAATGAGAATCACTGCACACTGGTCAGAATGGCAAACATCCAAAAGTCTACAAACAATAAATGCTGGAGAGGGTGCAGAGAAAAGGGGACGCTCTTGCACTGTTATTGGGAATGTGAATTGATACAGCCGCTACGGAGGACGGTGTGGAGATTCCTTAAAATACTAGGGAAAAAACCACCATGTGACCCAAAAATCCCACTCCTAGGCATATACCCCGAGGAAACCAAAATTGAAAAAGACGCATGTACCCCAATGTTCATTGCAGCACTATTTATAATAGCTAGAACGTGGAAGCAACCTAGATGTCCACTGACAGATGAATGGATAAAGAAGTTCAGGTTCATATACACAGTGGAATATTTCTCATCCATAAAAAGGAACACATTTGAGACAGTTCTGAAGAGGTGGATGAACCTAGAACCTATTATACAGAGCAAAGTAAGTCAGAAAGAGAAAGACAAATATCGTATTCTAATGCATATATACGGAATCCAGAAAAATGGTACTGAAGAATTTATTTACAGGGCAGCAGTGGAGAAACAGACATAGAGAATAGACTTATAGACCTGGGGAGAGGGGAGGAGAGGGTGAGATGTATAGAAAGAGTAACATGGAAACTTATATTATCGTATGTAAAATCAGATCAGATCAGTCGCTCAGTCGTGTCCGACTCTTTGTGACCCCGTGAATCGCAGCACGCCAGGCCTCCCTGTCCATCACCAACTCCCGGAGTTCACTCAGACTCACGTCCATCGAGTCAGTGATGCCATCCAGCCATCTCATCCTCTGTCGTCCCCTTCTCCTCCTGCCCCTAATCCCTCCCAGCATCAGAGTCTTTTCCAATGAGTCAGCTCTTCACATGAGGTGGCCAAAGGACTGGAGTTTCAGCTTTAGCATCATTCCTTCCAAAGAAATCCCAGGGCTGATCTCCTTCAGAATGGACTGGTTGGATCTCCTCGCAGTCCAAGGGACTCTCAAGAGTCTTCTCCAACACCACAGTTCAAAAGCATCAATTCTTCAGCGCTCAGCCTTCTTCACAGTCCAACTCTCATATCCATACATGACCACAGGAAAAACCATAGCCTTGACTAGACGAAACTTTGTTGGCAAAGTAATGTCTCTGCTTTTGAACATGCTATCTAGGTTGGTCATAACTTTCCTTCCAAGGAGTGAGCGTCTTTTAATTTCATGGCTGCAGTCACCATCTGCAGTGATTTTGGAGCCCAGAAAAATAAAGTCTGACACCGTTTCCACTGTTTCCCCATCTATTTCCCATGAAGTGGTGGGACCAGATGCCATGATCTTCATTTTCTGAATGTTGAGCCTTAAGCCAACTTTTTCACTCTCCACTTTCACTTTCATCAAGAGGCTTTTGAGTTCCTCTTCACTTTCTGCCATAAGGGTGGTGTCATCTGCACATCTGAGGTTATTGATACTTCTCCCAGCAATCTTGATACCAGTTTGTGTTTCTCTTAGTCCAGCGTTTCTCATGATGTACTCTGCATATAAGTTAAATAAGCAGGGTGACAATATACAGCCTTGACGAACTCCTTTTCCTATTTGGAACCAGTCTGTTGTTCCATGCCCAGTTCTAACTGTTGCTTCCGGGAATTTGCTGTATGACTCAGGAAACTCAAACAGGGGCTTGGTATCAACCTAAAGGGATAGGATGGGGAAGGGAATGGGAGGGAGGTTCAAAAGGGGAGGCATATATATGTACACCTATGACTGATTCATGTTGAGGCTAGACAGAAAACAACAAAATTCTGTAAAGCAATTATCCTTCAATAAAGAATAAATTAATTTAAGAAAAAACACCCCTCAAAAAAGATCCTGCCTGTCACAACTAAGACCCGGTGTAGCCAAATAAATGAATGAATGAATAAAATTTAATAATAAATTTTAATAAAGTTAATAAAATCAATAAGTTAATAAAGTTAATAAAATAAAAATGAGTTAATACAAATTTCTTTAAGAAAGTAAAAGAGGATAAAACAGAAAACAAAAATAGGCTGTACAGACAACTGTGTACATCTATATTTAATATTATATACTGGTAGTGCATCAAAAAAGGTCTTAAATGGTACCATTAGCACAAGAGCAGCAGGCAGGGGTAAAAGTGAGAAGAGGGACGTGGAGGAAGAGGAAGCAAAGGGGGACTTGGGCTCTGTGATTCATTCATACACAATAAGCACACATTTCTTGGAAATGAAATGAAAGCACCAAAGTGGAAACTGTCTGTTCCAATCTTGACCCAAACCAGGGACGCCTTCTTGGAGCCACTTCAGGTCCTCAGCATGCCCACCACCAGGGTGTAGGGAGCTTCCATGGGGAAGCACCACCCTCTGGACTCACCCCTATCCAGCCCCTCTACCCTCACAACCTGGAGGTCCCTAAGTGAAATCATCTTAGGGTCCCAGTCCCTAGTGGCTCAGATGGTAAAGAGTCTGCCAGCAGTGTGGGAGACCTGGGTTCGATCCCTGGGTAGAGAAGATCCCCTGGAGAAGGAAATGGCAACCCACTGCAGTATTCTTGCTTGAAAAATCTAATAACACAATAATAGTGGGAGACTTTAATACCCCACTCACACTTATGGATAGATCAACTAAACAGAAAATTAACAAGGAAAAAAAAAACAAAAACATGTATCTATAAAGTTCACTAAAGCAAAGCACAGTAAAATGAGGTATGGCAATAAAAGGCGTTAAATTTATCAAAAAAAAAAATACAATGTTCAAAAAAAAAAAAAGAAGAAGAAAAATAAAGAGAGAAAACAAACAAACAAATACAAACAATGTCACAAAAATTATAAAGAAAATACAGGTATAAAATTGATATCAAATACCAAAAAGCATAAAAAAAAAAAAAAAATCTAATGGATGGAGGAGCATGGCAGGCTACAGTCCGTGGCATCACAAAGAGTTGGAAATGACTGAGCGACTTCAATTTCAGTTACTTGCAGGCATGAGGGAGAGTGGAGGACCCTCTGGATCCAGTAGAAATTTCCACCTCTATGACTCATGACCCCCTGTCTGGTCCATAAGACATTCCTTCTTGGTATCTCTGAACCACACCACCCTGCTGATTCATCCACCCTGATGCAGCCTGCTCACCTGGCCCACAACCCAGTGCCAGTCCCTCACTTCCTCCAGTTCTCCTGCCTCAGGGTCCCCCGGCATACCACCCCCTGGGGTTGTGTTGAGGGTGGAAATGGACCAGAGCAGACTCACCTTCAGAGAGAACACCCCCTCACTACTCCCACCCCAAGACCTGGGAAACAGACTGACAGCGCTGACCAAGGCGGTGTCTCGACTGCAAAGTGAGGTAGCAGGTATGCAGCAGGCTCTGGGGGAGGCAGGGCCACACTGGCTGCCAAATGAGCCAGCATCCTCAGTCGCTCCATCACCCAAGTGCACAATAGCTTCGAGAACCTGGGACCCCCATTCCTGAGACCCCGGAGCAATGCCAGGGTTGGTGGAGTCCCAGGGGTCCTCAGAAACTGGGTTTCTGGACACTAGAGGGGAGGGGCTCAGGCTCCAGCTTCTGGGGAATCTGGACCCTCCTCCCCAGCTCACATGTTACTGTACTGGGAGCAAGAATCAGTGGGGTCTGGCGACCTGCCCCAGGAGGCAGACCTCAATGCCTAGTAGGGTCTTCCATGGGACTGATGCAGGGGGAGGGTCCCTTTTTCTGTTGCTGACTAGAGTAGCCTAGAGAGCTGAGGGCAGGGGTCACTTCATAGGCGCCACTGCCGCTCTTTTTGCCTCAATAAAGTCTCTGCTCTGGAAGGCAAATGTCTCCAGTTCTGTTCAGTTCAGTCCAGTTCAGTCGCTCAGTCGTGTCTAACTCTTTGCAGCGCCATGAATTGCAGCACACCAGACCTCCCTGTCCATCATCAACTCCCAGAGTCTACCCAAACCCATGTCCATTGAGTTGGTGATGCCATCCAGCCATCTCATCCTCTGTCGTCCCCTTCTCCTCCTGCCCCCAATCCCTCCCAGCATTAGGGTATTTTCCAATGAGTCAACTCTTCACATGAGGTGGCCAAAGTACTGGACTTTCAACTTCAACATCAGTCCTTCCTATGAACACCAAGGACTGATCTTGTTTAGGATGGACTGGTTGGATCTTATGCAGTCCAAGGGACTCTCAAGAGTCTTCTCCAACACCACAGTTCAAAAGCATCAATTCTTCGGTGCTCAGCTTTCTTCACAGTCCAACTCTCACATCCATACATGACTACTGGAGAAACCATAGCCTTGACTAGATGGACCTTTGTGGAAAAGTAATGTCTCTGCTTTTAAGTATGCTGGAAAAGTAATGTCTCTGCTTTTAAGTATGCTATCTAGGTTGGTTGTATCTTTCCTTCCAAGGAGTAAGCGTCTTTTAATTTCATGGCTGCAATCACCATCTGCAGTGATTTTGGAGCCCCCCCCCCCAAAAAAAGTCTGACACTGTTTCCACTGTTTCCCCATCTATATCCCATGAAGTAATGGGACCAGATGCCATGATCTTAGTTTTCTGAATGTTGAGCTTGAAGCCAGCTTTTTCACTCTCCTCCTTCACTTTCATCCAGAGTGTGTTAATCTCTGTCTCATGATACTTTGAGATTGGCAACGCTGAAATGAACCCTGGTGGGAGTGGGAGAGGACAAACAGAAATGGTTTGCTCTGGGGACCCGATATCCTGGGCTTAGGATCGAACTTTGAGCTCCTTCAGATGTTTGATGGAATTGAGATGGGGGTGGGGGCAGGGGTTCTGGTTTGAAAACAACCTCTCTGACTTCCTTCCTTGGCTCTGCATTTATTGTCAGACAAACGGCTGAGGAAGCCATCTGTCCCCCTTCCTGCCTTCTGGGCTGTTGTGAGGAACCTCTGTTTATTAAACCATCTGGGGTTGCAGGCTATGGTGTGTGACAAGGGTCTGCACCTGGACCATGTCTAAAAGTGATCAAGAAGTCATTCATTTGAGTCCCTGAGTCCCATAACCAAAGCAGGGCAGAGAGTCCAGTCTCATGAAACAAACCAGTCATGAAATTTGATGTCACCATACTGCAGCACTGTTTAATGGAGCAGCCATCACAGCACTACCCTTGCTTGTTCCCAGGAGTCCCCACCACAGAGCGGGGCTCCCTCCACCCTACCATGGGCTCAAATCCCCCAATATCCTGGTTGGAGACATGCCTGCTAAGTCTGGGTCTGAAACCAGCTTCTTGCTTCTCCAGGCTCATCGAAGCCTCCTTTCTTCCTTTGGAGGTCACATGTTCCCAGGACTCCTAAGTAGCAGGCACTGAATGTTCAGAGCCCAGCTCCTAAGAGCTGGAACCCCCAAGAGGCCAAGAGCAGGGTCTTCCAGGACAGCAGAGAGAAGGCCCCCTTGGAGAGTGAATCTGCCTGCCCTCCTACTGCAGAGAGAGGAAAAGGCAGTGAATGGTCAGCAGGGCCATGGGGGAGTCAAAGAGCCGAGGGAGGGACCCGAGGGTGACTCACTTGGCACAGACTCACAGCTCTTCCTCTTCTTCTCTGCAAAAGACACCACAGTGAGGCCTCCAGGTAGACAGACCCTCACACTCCAGACTTCCCTTCCCACCAGGCCCTGGTACAACTATTCCCAAATCAATCCATCTTCCCCTTCTCCCAAATATACTTCTGACTTCCCTTCCTCCTCCTTCTTCCAGTAAATCTTGCCTTTTTGCCTTTCCATCCCTGCCCCACCCTGGCCCAGTCACTCTGTCCTGCCTCAGCACTGGGGAATAGCACACGTGCGTCCCATCAACCCACTACGCCCACGGCCTCCTGGGATCTGAAGCAGCCCTCCTGCCACTTTCCTCTGCTTATTGCCCTCCTTAACCAGGTTCTTTTGGTCTATTAGACTGTGTAGCAGAAGGAAAATTTGAGAACATTTGGAGAATCTTCTAAGAACATTCACACATGCAGAAAACACTGGCAGAACCTGAGTCACAAAGAAAAAGTATCTCCAGCTAGCTTCTGGCCCTCAACTTCGTCATTAATGACTTGGGTCTCTTGAAGGCCCTGGGGACTGAAATCAACTGGGGACCTCCTGGCAGTCCTGCTTCCCTCATGCATGGCTCACCACCCAGATAGGCGCAGTTAAAGTGGCTGCAGATGTGATTGGTGCTGGAGAGAGTCACCAGGTTGTGGGTTTTGTTCTGGAAGAAATCAGTAACCACGAAGACTTCATGTGGGGGGATCAGCACCTCACGCTCTTTAGGAAAGACAGACAGGTTCTGGATGGGGACCCCAAAGCAAGTCCTTATAGAGAAGAAGGTGGCATTACCAAATCCGTGGGCCACTGTCTCATCCAGGGAACTGGAGGTAAACTGGCCCAAGCGGATAGAGTCCCCCACACTCTTAGGTTCAAAGCGAATGGTGCCCACACCACGGAACACCACCTGCCCAGGTTCCCTGCTGCAGCCCCCACCACCCCGAAGCAGCTGCAGGGCCCGGGTCAGGTAGAAATGCAGAGCCTTGAAAGGGAAGTGCTTCATGTAGGACTCCCAGGAGCCACCGCCAGTCCGCACAGCCTGGTTCAGCTCCCAGTACAAAGCGTTGGATGAGCTGGTGTAGACTATGATGGCAATTCCGTGCTGGCTTCTGAAGCCAGGAGGCAGAGTGAGCCCTGGACGTTTTTTCTCCCAGGCCTTCTGGGCTGTCTCCCAGGACTCTCGCAGCAGGGCATGGTCGGCCATCTCCTTCTCTAACAGAAGCACCGCTTTCTCCTCCATCTCCTCCGAGCAGCCCACATAGTCATCATCGAATGTATCTGGAGCCAGGCTCAAGTACTGGATGGTAACACCCTGGGCATATGGAGGTAAGGAAGAAAGGGGCCACACAGAAAAGTGTATAAGTTCAGGGTACTGGACTAAGGTCCTAGACACAGATTATTTCAGAAACCCAGAATCTCTTTTCTATGCTCAAATATCTGGAGTCTGATACTTGGCCAGACCTCAAGGGTTTAAATAACAAGCAATGAAGTCAGAGAGACATTGGTTCAAATCCTGAATTCATTACCTACTGCCTGTAAGATCTTGGCCAAGTCTCTTAACTTTTCTGGGCTTCAGGTCCTCCACTTATAAAGTCAGTATACTTCCAGCCTCACAGGGTTATTGTCAGGACTGCATATAGATTCTAACTAACTAAAAGGGGTCATCTATCATTAGAGAGGTTCCTGCCCGAGGTGGGACATGGGGCTGGATGACCTCCAAGCACCTTTCTGGCTCTGAGACTCGCTGTGCGGATGACATACAAATACGTCCTCAGTCTCCAATGACCTGACCCCATGCCCAGCCTCTGACTCTTCCCCTCTCCCACACAGGTGTGTAGATACCACACCATGTCCCTGTCAGCTCTGAGACTCAGTCCTCTCCTGCTCTAGAAGCCTGCATTCTCCAGCCTGGGTGGGAGTGGGGAGGAGGTCAAGCCCTGGTCTGGGAGGGGCTGCAGGAGGGCCATACACAGGTAACCTTAAGGAGAGTGTGCAGGCTGGGCCCCGGGGTGGGAGATGGGAAGTGAGAGGAGGAAGCTGGAGGCTGTCCCGAGGGAGGAGGGTATGAAGGCAGGAGGGTGTCAGGAGGACCAGTGGGTGGAGGTGGGGTTCTGGGAGATGGAATGGGAACTTGGGGCTCCCTGCAGGGGTGGAGGTTCCTGAGAAGAGGATTCAGAGGATGGCATCCTAGAGAAGCATCCCTGGGAGGGATATTTGAGGTATCAGGCCCTGGGTTTCCCCCACTCCTCAAGTGTTCCCTTTGCTGCAGCAGAAGGCTCTCCCCAGGTACCTGCCCATGGCTTCCCAGGGTGTGGAGGCTGAGGCAGCTGAGGGTGATCAGCAGAGCCGCCAGCATTATCCTCAGAGACACCTGGAGAGTGAGATCCAGTTGAGGGTGGGACCAGCGACGGTGAATTCTGTTTTCCTGGGATGGTGACAGAGACTTGGAGCCTTTCTTCTCTGGTGTGAGGGGTCCCTGGCCCAGGACTTGGCTGGGCAGGGCACGGGCAGGTCCAAGGGTTTGTCTAATTGAGTGGGTGTGGTTTGGATTATAACATCCCCCACCTCCACCCCAGCACAAACTTAGACTCTGCTCCCTGCCACCTGGTTCCTGGAGTGCTTAGAGCCACCTGCACAGGAATGATAACGGCAGGGGTGGGGATTGAGGAGGGGACGTGATTTGGCTCTACTTAGAGTCAGGAGAAGGCAATGGCACCCCACTCCAGTACTCTTGCCTGGAAAATCCCATGAGCTGAGGAGCCTGTTAGGCTGCATCCATGGGGTTGCTAAGAGTCAGACACGACTGAGCGACTTCACTTTGACTTTTCACTTTCATGCATTGGAGAAGGAAATGGCAACCCACTCCAGTGTTTTTGCCTGGAGAATCCCAGGGACAGGGGAGCCTGGTGGGCTGCCGTCTATGGGATCACACAGAGTTGGACACGACTGAAGCGACTTAGCAGAGTCAGGAGGGGCCTGGAGTCAGAGACCCAACTTTAGGCAGCCCAGGCCTGTTAGAAGGAGGAGTCAGCTCTAACTCTGGGATGGAACTGTTTCTTTGACTTGCTTTTGTTGGTTCAGTTTTTATAATTATACATGAAGTCCTGCCTCAGAGAACCCTGCTCCTCAGCCTGACTATTAATCTAAAGTACCTCTGTTCAGCTCACAGAAAAACAATCTAACCCCCATGCCAGTGAATGGCTGCCAAAAAAGAAGAGATTAACAAATCCTTTCCATAGGCTAGGCATTTCCTCCGAGATGTTCTGCCCAGCCTCTCCCTCTCTGTTTTGCCTTTTTACTTTATTCCTCACCTCTCTTTCTCTGCCCTAAAAGAAAAGAAAACCTGGAAATACAGACCTCTATAAGATAGTTAGTTGAGACATTCGTCTGCCATTTTCCTGGTCAGCTGCCTTTCCACATAAAGTCGTATTCCTTGTCGCAGCACTTCCTTTCTCAATTTTTTGAGCTGTTGGGTGGCTAGCAGAGCGATCTTGGATTTGGTAGCAGGCCAAAAACAAGAAGGAGCGCTGACAGTTCTGGGTGGCAGGCCCTGGTGTCTGCTCAGGAGCTGCCCTGTCTCCTGTCCACTGTGTCCTGCAAATCTACAAAGTCCATGGCTAACTATAGCCCCCCACCCAGGCAGTGACCCGATACCTCCCTTCCCTGACAGCAGACACCCTGTGGGAGCAGGGCCCAGAGCTATAACTCCCCTTGCCTTGGACTGTGAGGCCTTTCTCCAGGACCTTCTTTGTCTCCTAGCAAGACCAAGGCTACAGCAAGAGAACTGTGCAAAGTGTTTTTCCCTCAGGCAATCTGTGACTGCCATGGCCCAGCCTCCACACCAGAAGTCTGAGGGGACCAAGAGAGTTATACCTGCTGAGAGTTCACGTCTGTCTTATGTGCTCCTTGATTTGCATACAATTTGCATACGGCCAACTCTTTGGGTCACATGTACTCCAGCATTTGAGGGGCCCCACCATTCTCCTTTCTCTTTAAGCCCCTTCCCTTCAGTAAGCCTTACCGAGATGCAGAGCTCTCTCTCACATCCTCAGGGGCCAGCCTCTGCCCTCCACAGACCCTGAGTCCCCTGACTCTCAGACTCAGGCGCCCTATGTTTATAAACACTAGCCTTTCCCCTCACCTCCCTGGGCTTGCCTATAAATACCCTAGCTCTGGGGTTTTGGATGCCACCTGGGAGGTAAATGCAAAGGGACCAGTGAGGAATCAGTCAGCAGCTCGGGGAAGAGCTTTCTGGCAATATGAGCTTCTGGGGTGGCAGGGTTCCTCTTTCAGAATGGCCAAGGACCTGGGGGTCCAGAATCCAGGATTTAAGAGATGTGCCTGCCGCCTGCTGTGTCTGAGAAGGGCGAAGAAAGTTAAACTCACCCCGGGGACTTGTCCTGCTCTGGCTCATTAATTTAGTCCTATTTTTCCCCCACCCCTTAGGTTGCCAGACAAGTAAAAATTTCACCTAGAATCCCATTTCCTCCAGAAATTCTTCTGTAGATCAAAAAGGAAGACAAACTGTGTCCAGGCTTAGGGGAGGGTGGGGAGGGAGGTGAAAAGAGGCATATCCCAGGGAGTTCCCTGGTGCCACAGTGGTCAGGATTTCAGGCTTTCACTGCTGTGGCCCAGGTTCAGTCCCTGGTCAGGGAACTGAAATCCCACAAACCATGAAGCATGACCAAACGAAGAAGAAGAGACGTGGTCCCGAAACCGGACTGCTCCTCAGGCAAACACAACAAATCCAGACAAGTTCTTCATCCCCTTCTAATTTAGACTGGCTTCCCCAAAGCACTCCAAGATCAGAAAATCAGGAGTCACTCTGCTGTTTTCCATTACTGTGAAAAAACAGCAACTCATCTACATAACCTCTCCCCCTAGAGGGTCCTGAGAATTGACAATGGCTGTAACAGAAGAGACTATACTGTCTGGATAGCTAGGCCTGCAGGGACACAACACGAGACCAGATCTACTGGTATCAGCGTTTTCTCCTCTCTCCATTCTCTGGCTTTGGGAATTGCTTCACTTATCCTGAGACTGGCACCCCAAGAAAGACCCCAAGAGATGGACTCAAATCTAGTTCAATGACTAGAGTGAAGTGGAAAGTCCTCCAAGATCACATGACCAGGAGCACTGCAGCTGGACTCACTCTCTACTCAGAAATCTCTCCTTACTCCTCAAGTGAGTCTCCATCACCTGAAAGGATCAATGAGGAGATACTCCCTGAGGCCAGGGATGCTGAATGCAGGAGCAAACCCAATTAGGAGACAGTTGTTTCAGCCTGGATCTTTGATTTCTCTCTGGGTTCAGGGATTCGCTTTTTTCACGGGAAGAGCTCTTGCCCAGAACACCCTGGGCAGAGGCTAGTATTCCTGAGCCTAGAAGAGATGTCCAGAAATAAATGGGAGAGTGTCACATTTCTGAGCAGCTGTGTGGGAAAGGTACAAGGGGTGGTATAAAAGAGAAACCTGCCCTCCCCCTCCCCTGGAGGCTGTCACTGGAGACCAACACCAGCTTCCAAGCCCCAGAGAAGGTCTAGGTAAGAGGCATACGACCTCCTCCTGGGCACTGGGCACAGAAAGCTGTTTCTGAAAGGCAAAATTTGGGGTGTTATTGGCAGAGTTATAGCAATCATTAAGAAAAGGTTCAAGAAACTTTTTATCTTTGTCTGCTATAACAAAAATACTACAGACTGGGTATCTTATCAACAACAAATACATATATATAAAAGTTCTGGAGGCTGAAAGTCTGAGATCAGGGTGCTAGCCTGGTCAGATGACAGCTCTATTCCTGGTCATAGCCAGCACTTCCCCACTGGGCCCTCACAAGTTGAAAAAAGCTAGCGAGCTCTGTGGGGTGTCTTTTATAGGAACAGCAATCGCAAGTCATGAGGGATCATGAATTATGAACTAATGGTCTCCCAACGGCCCCACCTTCTAATTACCATCACATCAGGCATTAGGGTTCCAGCCTATGAATTTTGGGGAGACACAAACATGCAGACTATTGCATATTTGACAAAGAGGTCTGAGATACTAGGGAGGCTGAGGCCATTGGGAAACTTGGGGACTTCTGGGGAGGGATTTGGAGTCCCAGTCCCAGTAGGGCTTCCCAGGTGGTGCTGGTGGTAAAATCCCTCTGCCAATGCGGGAGACCCAGGGTTGTGGGTTAAATCCCTGCATTGGGAGCATCCCCTGGGGTAGGAAATGGCCACCTGCTCCAGTATTCTTGCCTGGAAAATTCCTTGGGAAGAGAAGCCTGACAGGCTATAGTCTATGAGGCTGCAAAGAGTTGGACAGGACTGAGCAAACTGAGCACAGGTTTAGGTCACAGCCTTAATGCTTTGGCCCAAAACCATTTTTGAAACTTCTAGGGAGTTCACACAAAACAAGCTTAAAGTAAACTAGAAAATATCCCCAGTAAGGGATGTTCATCATGGGCCTGGATGAGGGGAAACCAACAAGAGAGGTGCCCTGAGCATGATGACAGGAAGGACAGAAAGGGCAAGCAGCTGGGAGAGGCAAAGGGGTTGCCAGTGCCTCCACTTCCTGACCTCTCAGGCCCTCCCCCACCACTCTGGCTCCCACACCATTGCCCCCAAACTGGTCACTAGCCATCAATCCACCTGCTCTGCCGGGGTCTCCACTATTAGTGACACCCAGAAAGCCTCTCAGACTTTCAGCAAATATTCCAGGAGGCCTCATGTGTGCCTGGCCTTGGGGCTGAGCCCTGGGGACACAGAGTGGGTCATTACCTGGTCCTGCCCTCAAGGAACTCACAGCCCAGCAGGGGAGGCAGACTCAGAGGCAGCACAGTATGACTAGCACAGTGACAGAGGAAAGCGCAGGGGATTCACGAGGCCAGAGGACTGGGAGGGCTTCCTGGGGGAGGTGGCCGCTGAGCTACTCCTGGAAGAGTGGGTAGCAGGAGAAGGGCAGCCCCAGCACGTGGAGGGAAGCAGCAGTGCCTCATCTGGGACTTCGTGCTGTGCCATCCATGTGAAGCAGGTGTGGCAGGGCACGAGGCTGAAGAGGTCATGGAGGATCAAGTCACAGAGAGCTTCAGATGCCAGCGCCAGGAGGTTGGACTCTGTCCTGAGGGTAGGAGGGAAGTTTTGCTTTGTTCTATTGCCTTCTTTTTTCTCTCTCATAGTGTTCTCATCCCTTCCCTCATAGTTTTCATGTCTGTATTTTGAGATATTTCTCAAAGCAGGTTTGGCACAGAGGGTTCTGAAGCAGGTGAGGAACATGACCAGCTGTGCTCCAGACTCATTGCTCTCCCTGCTCCAGGGGAGCGTGAGTTGCAGGGGCCACAGCAGAGGCAGGGAGACCAGGGAGGAGCCAGGGGCTGACTGAGCCCTGGTGGGGGAGGATGGCAATGGGATGGAAGGACCATTGAGATGGACCCATACTGTCACACATTAGTTGCAACTAATTACTGTTTGATAAATGACTGAAATGAATGCAATCCCAAGTAACCATCTAGGAGGACTGGATGAATAACAGGTAGTAGATTACATGAGACTCTTCTGGTGCGAGTTCAGAGGAACCCCCCAAGCTGGATGAAGTCTAAAGAGAAATTGATCATGAGGATCCCAGGGTATTTCTCGATACCCAAAGGCTAGAAGTGAAGTCTCTAAAAACCAAGGGAAGTGCTTTACTTCACCTGTGCCTTGGTGTCTTTGCTCTTCAGCCCTCCCTGCCTCTTTTCCTGGAACCTCTTCTCTCCCTGAATCAGTAGACTTGTGACTCTCAAATGTCTCTTGTATTCTGCTCCTCTCAGACATCTGCCCTGGAGGGCCCACATGTGCCAAACTGAATTCACCACATCTGCTCAAAACTGATCCTTTACTCAATACATTTTTTTTTAATTGAACACCATACTATGTGTTGGGAGAGAAAGGTAAGCTTACAGTTCTACTCTGTTTTCTTCTGTATTCCAATTAGAGCATGGGAACCTTGTTTTCCTTGAGTGTTCCAAGAGTGCTTGCCTTCATTTCCCCATCTCATCCCCTAAACTGTACAGATATAAATCCAGTCATTCTACCTAGTAACAGTGGGTGCACTCTCAGTGCCCATACCTTAGTCTGACCACATGATCAGTGTCCTCAGTCTGACTTCACCATTCCCTGTCCTGAAATCTTTTATGCTGTCCTTCTGGCAAGGCAGAGATTGGACAGAAACAAGGCAATGGAGAGGCAGTGAGAGATACAGTTGGCTTCTGGTTTTCACTACATGACCATTTGCTGTGGGCACAAATCTCAGGGGGAGGTAAACATTTATTCTCAGCTCCTGGGTCTCACGAGAAGGCAATGCACCCATTCCCAGAACTCTTGCCTGGAGATCCCATGGACGGAGGAGCCTGGTAGGCTGCAGTCCATGTGGTGCTTGGAGTCGGACATGACTGAGCGTCTTCACTTGCACTTTTTCACTTTCATGCATTGGAGAGGGAATGGCAACCCACTCCAGTGTTCTTACCTTCAGAATCCCAGGACTGGGAGCCTGGTGGGCTGCCGTCTATGGGGTCGCACAGAGTCAGACACAACTGAAGTGACTTAGCAGCAGCAGCAGCAGCCGGGGTCTTCAGGTTGACTGTAGATGGGCTAAAGTGAGCTTGGATGGGCAGCTCTACCTCAGGCTCCAGTCTTCCTCAGCAGGCCGCCTCCTTGTTGTGGGCTGGACCCAGATCTGCTCCTCTGGGGTCCAGACTGGAGGAACAGTTCTAGGCCATGTTGTGATGGTCTCTCACCCCAAAAGAGACCTTCTCTTTTGATTTGGGTTCACCCTAAAGCAGACTAGAGGCAAGCACTTGGGTAAACTAAACATATTTGTAAGGTGATCTCAGGAATTACAAGTGAAGGAGTGGAAAAGTGAGATAGAGAAGAGAAACAAGTACCCCTGCCAAAAGTGTGTGACCACTGTGGTCAACTATGCCTCTCTGGAAACCCTCTTGGACTAGGGAATCTGATGTTCCACCTCATTTGGTGAGAGTTGTACCTGGGAACATTAAATCTCCTGCACTTTGGGGCTGCCCTGAGCAAGTTCCCAGGATGATGGGAAAGGCTGGACACAGGAATATATGGAGCACTAGGGGTGGGAAGCTGCCAGATGCTTGAGAATTATTCATTGCTCCTGTGTTTCAACCTGAAGATGAGCTGAGGCAACACTGTGCACAAATCGACTGTCCACTGGCAGTCTCCTTTATACCACATCGCTCTATGAAATCACAGGAAAGATTCTGAGTTTCTTGCTTGAGTTATGTGTCCACCTGTGAGTCCAATCACAGTGGCCAGGGCTTTGAGCACCTGTTTGGGGTCATGTGTTCCCCTCAAGAGTTGCAGATTGAAGAAAATCCCACAGAATCCATGGACCGCATTCTCCACAGAGAGACGATCTATCACAGATGCCTCAGGCGTCTTTGGTAGATTTCAAGAGGCCACAAGAGTTCAAGTAGTTCTTAGCCTACTACATACTCTGCCCACTAACATTCTATCCTGGAGTTAAGGAGCAGAACCTCATGCTTACATGCCACTGCGATGCCATTTTTTCAATCTTACCTACTTCATATCTCCTCTGGACAGCTCATCACTTAAACCCCACTCCTGGTGCAAATGTGTTTCCGTCAGGCTCTTTGGCTTCTTGGAAATGCATCACGTGCTACGTGAAATTCCTCACTCCAGCTCCGTCTCCACTTAAAAGAGTTTAAAAAGCAGGGATATGGGTTTTGCAGTTATTTCTATTCATAATTTTATCCTCAGCACCTGACACAAGATGCTCAAGAGTTTTCTGTTGAATGAAGAGAAACCAGGTTTTTGAGGAGGGAAATAAGGAGTCAGTTGGGACACGTTGAATTTGCCAAGCTGCTGTTAACTCCATTGCCCAGAGATGCTCACACCTCAATTTAAACTGTGAGTTGGCAGTGACAGGATCTTCAATTGGGAGACTCATAAAATTATACCACAGAACATCCCAAGTGTCCTAGATCATGGAACTTTCAAAATTAAACCCCCACCAAGAGCCAGAGGAGATTACGGAGCAGGGTGCTGAAACTGAGCGAGACTGGGGCCGGGTTGCACAACCACCCTGAAATTTGTGTAAAATCGACGTGAAGGCACAGATCCATTTTTGGAGGAGAAGTTTCAGCTTTCATCAGATTTCAAAGATTAAAAACCACTAATTGCATTATGGTTCTTATAAAAGAAGAAAAACAGAAATACCTGCGAATCTGCTGGTGTGTGTCTCGAATACCTCTGCAAGGATGACAGGAAATGGGAACACTGGGACCTCTGGGGGAGAGGAGGTGGGTTTGAGAAATCAGTGAGAGAAGGGCATTTCACTGCACGCCTTGTGGACTGTACATTTTGAACAAGGTAAATGTATTACCTTTCTGAAAATTAAGTCAAGACTTTATAATATTAAAATTAAAGTTATGACATGAGTGGTAGTAGAGAGGTCAGGGACTCTGGCCTTTCATGGCCAAGGACCTGGGTTTGATCCAGTTCGGGGAACTAAGATCCCACAATGCGTGGTGCTGCCAAAAAAATAATAATAAAGTTACGATTGATCCTGTTAGTGAGCAGAGATGTAAGTTAACAACTAGGTAGTTATTGTGCCCACCAGTTAAATGGAAATTAAAAGAGATTAATATTACAAGTGTTGCCAAAGACATGGAGAAACGGCACTTTATCCACTCTTGGTGGGAGGGTGAAGAGGGGCGTTTTAGATGGCACCTTGGCGGTGGCTGCCCTAATGGAACAGTATTCAGGGCTTCCCTGCTGGCTCAGTGGTAAAGAATCTGCCTGCTAAATCAGGAGACACAGGTGCAACCTCTGATCCAGGAAGATCCCACGGAGCAGCTAAGCCTGATTGCCAGAACTATTGATCCTGTTTCTAGAACTCAGGAACTGCAAGCACTGAAGCTGCGCACCCTAGAGCTGGTGCTCTGCAAGAGAACCGCCACAGTGGGAAGCCCGAGCACTGGAACAGAGCAGCCCCTTCTCTCAGCAACTAGAGAAAAGCCCACACAGCAATGAGACGGCATAGTCAAAAGTAAAGCATAGTCCAAAAAAAAAAAAAAAAATATATATATATATATATATATGAACTGTATTCAGTTCCTTGAAATATCATATTTTTATATCTTTCCTATAAAATTATGCAGACAAGTAGAAAAGGATTTATACACATGATAAATCACTGTGATCAATGTGGAACATCAAAAACTAGGGAAAAAATTCTGTGTCCATCAACAAGGAAAGGGTTAAATAAATTATGGATTAACTGTACTACGAATTCCTTGTTACCATTATAATGAGCAAGGTAGATATGAACGTAGGACATGGAAGACTATAGTCAACATTTTCCTGGGAAAAGGCTGTAGAACATGTACGTGTAAGTACATTTCCTTTCTTTTGAAAAAGAGTGGCAGAGAAACACCCAAACACACACAATATTGTAAAGCAATTATTCTTCAATTGAAAAGAAATAAATTACAGTGCTTAAAAAAAAAAGCCGATTAAAAAAACCACCCCCCAGACTCTTCAATAAATGGTGCTGGGGAAACCGAACAACTACATGTAAAAGAATGAAATTAGACACTTCCTAACACCACACACAAATACAAACTCAAAATGGATTAAAGACCTAAATGTAAGACCAGAAACTATAAAGCTCTTAGAGGAAAACACAGGCAAAACACTCGATGACATAAAGCAAGATCCTCAGTGACCCACCTCCTAGAGTACAGAAATAAAAACAAAAGTAAACAAGTGGACCTGATTAAACTTAAAAGCTTTTGCACAGCAAAGGAAAGTAAGCAAGGTGAAAAGACAACTCTCAGAGTGGGAGAAAATAAGAGCAAATGAAACAACTGGCAAAGGATTAATTTCCCAAAAAATACAAACAGCTCATACAACTCAATACCAGAAAAACAAACAACCCAATCAACAGTGGGCAAAGACCTAAACAGAACATTTCTCCAAAAAAGATAACAATGGCTAACAAACACATGAAAAGATGCTCAACACTCGCTCATATTAGAGAAATGCAAATCAAAAGACAATGAGAATCACTGCACACTGGTCAGAATGGCAAACTATCCAAAAGTCTACAAACAATAAATGCTGGAGAGGGTGCAGAAAAAAGGGGACGTCTTGCACTGTTATTGGGAATGTGAATTGATACAGCCGCTACGGAGGACGGTGTGGAGAATTCCTTAAAATACTAGGAAAAACCACCATGTGACCCAAAAATCCCACTCCTAGGCATATACCCCGAGGAAACCAAAATTGAAAAAGACGCATGTACCCCAATGTTCATTGCAGCACTATTTATAATAGCTAGAACGTGGAAGCAACCTAGATGTCCACTGACAGATGAATGGATAAAGAAGTTCAGGTTCATATACACAGTGGAATATTTCTCATCCATAAAAAGGAACACATTTGAGACAGTTCTGAAGAGGTGGATGAACCCTAGAACCTATATACAGAGCAAAGTAAGTCAGAAAGAGAAAGACAAATAATCGTATTCTAATGCATATATACGGAATCCAGAAAAATGGTACTGAAGAATTTATTACAGGGCAGCAGTGGAGAAACAGACATAGAGAATAGACTTATAGACCTGGGGAGAGGGAGGAGAGGGTGAGATGTATAGAAAGAGTAACATGGAATTATATTATCGTATGTAAAAGAATCAGATCAGCCTCATCCCAAGTCGTGTCCGACTCTTTGTGACCCCGTGAATCGCAGCACGCCAGGCCTCCCTGTCCATCACCAACTCCCGGAGTTCACTCAGACTCACGTCCATCGAGTCATGCCCATCCAGCTCCTCTGTCGTCCCCTTCTCCTCCTGCCCCTAATCCCTCCCAGCATCAGAGTCTTTTCCAATGAGTCAGCTCTTCACATGAGGTGGCCAAAGGACTGGAGTTTCAGCTTTAGCATCATTCCTTCCAAAGAAATCCCAGGGCTGATCTCCTTCAGAATGGACTGGTTGGATCTCCTCGCAGTCCAAGGGACTCTCAAGAGTCTTCTCCAACACCACAGTTCAAAAGCATCAATTCTTCAGCGCTCAGCCTTCTTCACAGTCCAACTCTCATATCCATACATGACCACAGGAAAAACCATAGCCTTGACTAGACGAAACTTTGTTGGCAAAGTAATGTCTCTGCTTTTGAACATGCTATCTAGGTTGGTCATAACTTTCCTTCCAAGGAGTGAGCGTCTTTTAATTTCATGGCTGCAGTCACCATCTGCAGTGATTTTGGAGCCCAGAAAAATAAAGTCTGACACCGTTTCCACTGTTTCCCCATCTATTTCCCATGAAGTGGTGGGACCAGATGCCATGATCTTCATTTTCTGAATGTTGAGCCTTAAGCCAACTTTTTCACTCTCCACTTTCACTTTCATCAAGAGGCTTTTGAGTTCCTCTTCACTTTCTGCCATAAGGGTGGTGTCATCTGCACATCTGAGGTTATTGATACTTCTCCCAGCAATCTTGATACCAGTTTGTGTTTCTCTTAGTCCAGCGTTTCTCATGATGTACTCTGCATATAAGTTAAATAAGCAGGGTGACAATATACAGCCTTGACGAACTCCTTTTCCTATTTGGAACCAGTCTGTTGTTCCATGCCCAGTTCTAACTGTTGCTTCCGGGAATTTGCTGTATGACTCAGGAAACTCAAACAGGGGCTTGGTATCAACCTAAAGGGATAGGATGGGGAAGGGAATGGGAGGGAGGTTCAAAAGGGGAGGCATATATATGTACACCTATGACTGATTCATGTTGAGGCTAGACAGAAAACAACAAAATTCTGTAAAGCAATTATCCTTCAATAAAGAATAAATTAATTTAAGAAAAAACACCCCTCAAAAAAGATCCTGCCTGTCACAACTAAGACCCGGTGTAGCCAAATAAATGAATGAATGAATAAAATTTAATAATAAATTTTAATAAAGTTAATAAAATCAATAAGTTAATAAAGTTAATAAATAAAATGAGTTAATACAAATTTCTTTAAGAAAGTAAAAGAGGATAAAACAGAAAACAAAAATAGGCTGTACAGACAACTGTGTACATCTTATTTAATATTATATACTGGTAGTGCATCAAAAAAGGTCTTAAATGGTACCATTAGCACAAGAGCAGCAGGCAGGGGTAAAAGTGAGAAGAGGACGTGGAGAAGAGGAAGCAAAGGGGACTTGGGCTCTGTGATTCATTCATACACAATAATCACACATTCTTGGAAATGAATGAAAGCACCAAAGTGGAAACTGTCTGTTCCAATCTTACCCAAACCAGGGACGCCTTCTTGGAGCCACTTCAGGTCCTCAGCATGCCCACCACCAGGGTGTAGGGAGCTTCCATGGGGAAGCACCACCCTCTGGACTCACCCCTATCCAGCCCCTCTACCCTCACAACCTGGAGGTCCCTAAGTGAAATCATCTTAGGGTCCCAGTTCCCTAGTGGCTCAGATGGTAAAGAGTCTGCCAGCAGTGTGGGAGACCTGGGTTCGATCCCTGGTAAGAAGATCCCCTGGAGAAGGAAATGGCAACCCACTGCAGTATTCTTGCTTGAAAAATCTAATAACACAATAATAGTGGGAGACTTTAATACCCCACTCACACTTATGGATTAGATCAACTAAACAGAAAATTAACAAGGAAAAAAAAACAAAAACATGTATCTATAAAGTTCACTAAAGCAAAGCACAGTAAAATGAGGTATGGCAATAAAAGGCGTTAAATTTATCAAAAAAAAAAATACAATGTTCAAAAAAAAAAAAAGAAGAAGAAAAATAAAGAGAGAAAACAAACAAACAAAATACAAACAATCACAAAATTATAAAGAAAATACAGGTATAAAATTGATATCAAATACCAAAAAGCATAAAAAAAAAAAAAAAATCTAATGGATGGAGGAGCATGGCAGGCTACAGTCCGTGGCATCACAAAGATGGAATGACTGAGCGACTTCAATTTCAGTTACTTGCAGGCATGAGGGAGAGTGGAGGACCCCTCTGGATCCAGTAGAAATTCCACCTCTATGACTCATGACCCCCTGTCTGGTCCATAAGACATTCCTTCTTGGTATCTCTGAAACCACACCACCCTGCTGATTCATCCACCCTGATGCAGCCTGCTCACCTGGCCCACAACCCAGTGCCAGTCCCTCACTTCCTCCAGTTCTCATCCTGCTCAGGGTCCCCCGGCAACTTACCACCCCCTGGGGTTGTGTTGAGGGTGGAAATGGACCAGAGCAGACTCACCTTCAGAGAGAACCCCCTCACTACTCCCACCCCAAGACCTGGGAAACAGACTGACAGCGCTGACCAAGGCGGTGTCTCGACTGCAAAGTGAGGTAGCAGGTATGCAGCAGGCTCTGGGGGAGGCAGGGCCACACTGGCTGCCAAATGAGCCAGCATCCCAGTCGCTCCATCACCCAAGTGCACAATAGCTTCGAGAACCTGGGACCCCCATTCCTGAGACCCCGGAGCAATGCCAGGGTTGGTGGAGTCCCAGGGGTCCTCAGAAACTGGGTTTTTGGACACTAGAGGGGAGGGGCTCAGGCGTCCAGCTTCTGGGGAATCTGGACCCTCCTCCCCAGCTCACATGTTACTGTACTGGGAGCAAGAATCAGTGGGGTTGGCGACCTGCCCCAGGAGGCAACCTCAATGCCTAGTAGGGTCTTCCATGGGACTGATGCAGGGGGAGGGTCCCTTTTTCTGTTGCTGACTAGAGTAGCCTAGAGAGCTGAGGGCAGGGTCACTTCATAGGCGCCACTGCCGCTCTTTTTGCCTCAATAAAGTCTCTGCTCTGGAAGGCAAATGTCTCCAGTTCTTGTTCAGTTCAGTCCAGTTCAGTCGCTCCAATCGTGTTAACTCTTTGCAGGCCATGAATGCAGCACACCAGACCTCCCTGTCCATCATCAACTCCCAGAGTCTACCCAAACCCATGTCCATTGAGTTGGTGATGCATCCAGCCATCTCATCCTCTGTCGTCCCCTTCTCCTCCTGCCCCCAATCCCTCCCAGCATTAGGGTATTTTCCAATGAGTCAACTCTTCACATGAGGTGGCCAAAATACTGGACTTTCAACTTCAACATCAGTCCCTTCCTATGAACACCAAGGACTGATCTTGTTTAGGATGGACTGGTTGGATCTTATGCAGTCCAAGGGATCTCAAGAGTCTTCTCCAACACCACAGTTCAAAAGCATCAATTCTTCGGTGCTCAGCTTTCTTCACAGTCCAACTCTCACATCCATACATGTACTACTGGAGAAACCATAGCCTTGACTAGATGGACCTTTGTAAAAAGTAATGTCTCTGCTTTTAAGTATGCTGGAAAAGTAATGTCTCTGCTTTTAAGTAAGCTATCTAGGTGGTTGTATCTTTTCCTTCCAAGGAGTAAGCGTCTTTAATTTCATGGCTGCAATCACCATCTGCAGTGATTTTGGAGCCCCCCCCCCCCAAAAAAGTCTGACACTGTTTCCACTGTTTCCCCATCTATATCCCATGAAGTAATGGGACCAGATGCCATGATCTTAGTTTTCTGAATGTTGAGCTTGAAGCCAGCTTTTTCACTCCTCCCTCCTCACTTTCATCCAGAGTGTGTTAATCTCTGTCTATGATACTTTGAGATTGGCAACGCTGAAATGAACCCTGGTGGGAGTGGGAGAGGACAAACAGAAATGGTTTGCTCTGGGGACCCGATATCCTGGCTTAGGATCGAACTTTGAGCTCTTCAGATGTTTGATGGATTGAGATGGGGGTGGGGGCAGGGGTTCTGGTTTGAAAAACAACCTCTCTGACTTCCTTCCTTGGCTCTGCATTTATTGTCAGACAAACGGCTGAGGAAGCCATCTGTCCCCCTTCGCCTTCTGGGCTGTTGTGAGGAACCTCTGTTTATTAAACCATCTGGGGTTGCAGGCTATGGTGTGTGACAAGGGTCTGCACCTGGACCATGTCTAAAAGTGATCAAGAAGTCATTCATTTGAGTCCCTGAGTCCCATAACCAAAGCAGGGCAGAGAGTCCAGTCTCATGAAACAAACCAGTCATGAAATTTGATGTCACCATACTGCAGCACTGTTTAATGGAGCAGCCATCACAGCACTACCCTTGCTTGTTCCCAGGAGTCCCCACCACAGAGCGGGGCTCCCTCCACCCTACCATGGGCTCAAATCCCCCAATATCCTGGTTGGAGACATGCCTGCTAAGTCTGGGTCTGAAACCAGCTTCTTGCTTCTCCAGGCTCATCGAAGCCTCCTTTCTTCCTTTGGAGGTCACATGTTCCCAGGACTCCTAAGTAGCAGGCACTGAATGTTCAGAGCCCAGCTCCTAAGAGCTGGAACCCCCAAGAGGCCAAGAGCAGGGTCTTCCAGGACAGCAGAGAGAAGGCCCCCTTGGAGAGTGAATCTGCCTGCCCTCCTACTGCAGAGAGAGGAAAAGGCAGTGAATGGTCAGCAGGGCCATGGGGGAGTCAAAGAGCCGAGGGAGGGACCCGAGGGTGACTCACTTGGCACAGACTCACAGCTCTTCCTCTTCTTCTCTGCAAAAGACACCACAGTGAGGCCTCCAGGTAGACAGACCCTCACACTCCAGACTTCCCTTCCCACCAGCCCTGGTACAACTATTCCCAAATCAATCCATCTTCCCCTTCTCCCAAATATACTTCTGACTTCCCTTCCTCCTCCTTCTTCCAGTAAATCTTGCCTTTTTGCCTTTCCATCCCTGCCCCACCCTGGCCCAGTCACTCTGTCCTGCCTCAGCACTGGGGAATAGCACACGTGCGTCCCATCAACCCACTACGCCCACGGCCTCCTGGGATCTGAAGCAGCCCTCCTGCCACTTTCCTCTGCTTATTGCCCTCCTTAACCAGGTTCTTTTGGTCTATTAGACTGTGTAGCAGAAGAAAATTTGAGAACATTTGGAGAATCTTCTAAGAACATTCACACATGCAGAAAACACTGGCAGAACCTGAGTCACAAAGAAAAAGTATCTCCAGCTAGCTTCTGGCCCTCAACTTCGTCATTAATGACTTGGGTCTCTTGAAGGCCCTGGGGACTGAAATCAACTGGGGACTCCTGGCAGTCCTGCTTCCCTCATGCATGGCTCACCACCCAGATAGGCGCAGTTAAAGTGGCTGCAGATGTGATTGGTGCTGGAGAGAGTCACCAGGTTGTGGGTTTTGTTCTGGAAGAAATCAGTAACCACGAAGACTTCATGTGGGGGGATCAGCACCTCACGCTCTTTAGGAAAGACAGACAGGTTCTGGATGGGGACCCCAAAGCAAGTCCTTATAGAGAAGAAGGTGGCATTACCAAATCCGTGGGCCACTGTCTCATCCAGGGAACTGGAGGTAAATGGCCCAAGCGGATAGAGTCCCCCACACTCTTAGGTTCAAAGCGAATGGTGCCCACACCACGGAACACCACTGCCCAGGTTCCCTGCTGCAGCCCCACCACCCCGAAGCAGCTGCAGGGCCCGGGTCAGGTAGAAATGCAGAGCCTTGAAAGGGAAGTGCTTCATGTAGGACTCCCAGGAGCCACCGCCAGTCCGCACAGCCTGGTTCAGCTCCCAGTACAAAGCGTTGGATGAGCTGGTGTAGACTATGATGGCAATTCCGTGCTGGCTTCTGAAGCCAGGAGGCAGAGTGAGCCCTGGACGTTTTTTCTCCCAGGCCTTCTGGGCTGTCTCCCAGGACTCTCGCAGCAGGGCATGGTCGGCCATCTCCTTCTCTAACAGAAGCACCGCTTCTCCTCCATCTCCTCCGAGCAGCCCACATAGTCATCATCGAATGTATCTGGAGCCAGGCTCAAGTACTGGATGGTAACACCCTGGCATATGGAGGTAAGGAAGAAAGGGGCCACACAGAAAAGTGTATAAGTTCAGGGTACTGGACTAAGGTCCTAGACACAGATTATTTCAGAAACCCAGAATCTCTTTTCTATGCTCAAATATCTGGAGTCTGATACTTGGCCAGACCTCAAGGGTTTAAATAACAAGCAATGAAGTCAGAGAGACATTGGTTCAAATCCTGAATTCATTACCTACTGCCTGTAAGATCTTGGCCAAGTCTCTTAACTTTTCTGGGCTTCAGGTCCTCCACTTATAAAGTCAGTATACTTCCAGCCTCACAGGGTTATTGTCAGGACTGCATATAGATTCTAACTAACTAAAAGGGGTCATCTATCATTAGAGAGGTTCCTGCCCGAGGTGGGACATGGGGCTGGATGACCTCCAAGCACCTTTCTGGCTCTGAGACTCGCTGTGCGGATGACATACAAATACGTCCTCAGTCTCCAATGACCTGACCCCATGCCCAGCCTCTGACTCTTCCCCTCTCCCACACAGGTGTGTAGATACCACACCATGTCCCTGTCAGCTCTGAGACTCAGTCCTCTCCTGCTCTAGAAGCCTGCATTCTCCAGCCTGGGTGGGAGTGGGGAGGAGGTCAAGCCCTGGTCTGGGAGGGGCTGCAGGAGGGCCATACACAGTAACCTTAAGGAGAGTGTGCAGGCTGGGCCCCGGGGTGGGAGATGGGAAGTGAGAGGAGGAAGCTGGAGGCTGTCCCGAGGGAGGAGGGTATGAAGGCAGGAGGGTGTCAGGAGGACCAGTGGGTGGAGGTGGGGTTCTGGGAGATGGAATGGGAACTTGGGGCTCCCTGCAGGGGTGGAGGTTCCTGAGAAGAGGATTCAGAGGATGGCATCCTAGAGAAGCATCCCTGGGAGGGATATTTGAGGTATCAGGCCCTGGGTTTCCCCCACTCCTCAAGTGTTCCCTTTGCTGCAGCAGAAGGCTCTCCCCAGGTACCTGCCCATGGCTTCCCAGGGTGTGGAGGCTGAGGCAGCTGAGGGTGATCAGCAGAGCCGCCAGCATTATCCTCAGAGACACCTGGAGAGTGAGATCCAGTTGAGGGTGGGACCAGCGACGGTGAATTCTGTTTTCCTGGGATGGTGACAGAGACTTGGAGCCTTTCTTCTCTGGTGTGAGGGGTCCCTGGCCCAGGACTTGGCTGGGCAGGGCACGGGCAGGTCCAAGGGTTTGTCTAATTGAGTGGGTGTGGTTTGGATTATAACATCCCCCACCTCCACCCCAGCACAAACTTAGACTCTGCTCCCTGCCACCTGGTTCCTGGAGTGCTTAGAGCCACCTGCACAGGAATGATAACGGCAGGGGTGGGGATTGAGGAGGGGACGTGATTTGGCTCTACTTAGAGTCAGGAGAAGGCAATGGCACCCCACTCCAGTACTCTTGCCTGGAAAATCCCATGAGCTGAGGAGCCTGTTAGGCTGCATCCATGGGGTTGCTAAGAGTCAGACACGACTGAGCGACTTCACTTTGACTTTTCACTTTCATGCATTGGAGAAGGAAATGGCAACCCACTCCAGTGTTTTTGCCTGGAGAATCCCAGGGACAGGGAGCCTGGTGGGCTGCCGTCTATGGGATCACACAGAGTTGGACACGACTGAAGCGACTTAGCAGAGTCAGGAGGGGCCTGGAGTCAGAGACCCAACTTTAGGCAGCCCAGGCCTGTTAGAAGGAGGAGTCAGCTCTAACTCTGGGATGGAACTGTTTCTTTGACTTGCTTTTTGTTGGTTCAGTTTTTATAATTATACATGAAGTCCTGCCTCAGAAACCCTGCTCCTCAGCCTGACTATTAATCTAAAGTACCTCTGTTCAGCTCACAGAAAAACAATCTAACCCCCATGCCAGTGAATGGCTGCCAAAAAGAAGAGATTAACAAATCCTTTCCATAGGCTAGGCATTTCCTCCGAGATGTTCTGCCCAGCCTCTCCCTCTCTGTTTTGCCTTTTTTACTTTATTCCTCACCTCTCTTCTCTGCCCTAAAGAAAAGAAAAACCTGAAATACAGACCTCTATAAGATAGTTAGTTGAGACATTCGTCTGCCATTTTCCTGGTCAGCTGCCTTTCCACATAAAGTCGTATTCCTTGTCGCAGCACTTCCTTTCTCAATTTTTTGAGCTGTTGGGTGGCTAGCAGAGCGATCTTGGATTTGGTAGCAGGCCAAAAACAAGAAGGAGCGCTGACAGTTCTGGGTGGCAGGCCCTGGTGTCTGCTCAGGAGCTGCCCTGTCTCCTGTCCACTGTGTCTGCAAATCTACAAAGTCCATGGCTAACTATAGCCCCCCACACCAGGCAGTGACCCGATACCTCCCTTCCCTGACAGCAGACACCCTGTGGGAGCAGGGCCCCAGAGCTATAACTCCCCTTGCCTTGGACTGTGAGGCCTTTCTCCAGGACCTTCTTTGTCTCCTAGCAAGACCAAGGCTACAGCAAGAGAACTGTGCAAAGTGTTTTTCCCTCAGGCAATCTGTGACTGCCATGGCCCAGCCTCCACACCAGAAGTCTGAGGGGACCAAGAGAGTTATACCTGCTGAGAGTTCACGTCTGTCTTATGTGCTCCTTGATTTGCATACAATTTGCATACGGCCAACTCTTTGGGTCACATGTACTCCAGCATTTGAGGGGCCCCCACCATTCTCCTTTCTCTTTAAGCCCCTTCCCTTCAGTAAGCCTTACCGAGATGCAGAGCTCTCTCTCACATCCTCAGGGGCCAGCCTCGGCCCTCCACAGACCCTGAGTCCCCTGACTCTCAGACTCAGGCGCCCTATGTTTATAAACACTAGCCTTTCCCCTCACCTCCCTGGGCTTGCCTATAAATACCCTAGCTCTGGGTTTTGGAATGCCACCTGGGAGGTAAATGCAAAGGGACCAGTGAGGAATCAGTCAGCAGCTCGGGGAAGAGCTTTCTGGCAATATGAGCTTCTGGGGTGGCAGGGTTCCTCTTTCAGAATGGCCAAGGACCTGGGGGTCCAGAATCCAGGATTTAAGAGATGTGCCTGCCGCCTGCTGTGTCTGAGAAGGGCGAAGAAAGTTAAACTCACCCCGGGGACTTGTCCTGCTCTGGCTCATTAATTAGTCCTATTTTTCCCCCACCCCTTAGGTTGCCAGACAAGTAAAAAATTTCACCTAGAATCCCATTTCCTCCAGAAATTCTTCTGTAGATCAAAAAGGAAGACAAACTGTGTCAGGCTTAGGGGAGGGTGGGGAGGGAGGTGAAAAGAGGCATATCCCAGGGAGTTCCCTGGTGCCACAGTGGTCAGGATTTCAGGCTTTCACTGCTGTGGCCCAGGTTCAGTCCCTGGTCAGGGAACTGAAATCCCACAAACCATGAAGCATGACCAAACGAAGAAGAAGAGACGTGGTCCGAAACCGGACTGCTCCTCAGGCAAAACACAACAAATCCAGACAAGTTCTTCATCCCCTTCTAATTTAGACTGGCTTCCCCAAAGCACTCCAAGATCAGAAAATCAGGAGTCACTCTGCTGTTTTCCATTACTGTGAAAAAACAGCAACTCATCTACATAACCCTCTCCCCCTAGAGGGTCCTGAGAATTGACAATGGCTGTACAGAAGAGACTATACTGTCTGGATAGCTAGGCCTGCAGGGACACAACACGAGACCAGATCTACTGGTATCAGCGTTTTCTCCTCTCTCCATTCTCTGGCTTTGGGGAATTGCTTCACTTATCCTGAGGACCTGGCACCCCAAGAAAGACCCCAAGAGATGGACTCAAATCTAGTTCAATGACTAGAGTGAAGTGGAAAGTCCTCCAAGATCACATGACCAGGAGCACTGCAGCTGGGACTCACTCTCTACTCAGAAATCTCTCCTTACTCCTCAAGTGAGTCTCCATCACCTGAAAGGATCAATGAGGAGATACTCCCTGAGGCCAGGGATGCTGAATGCAGGAGCAAACCCAATTAGGAGACAGTTGTTTCAGCCTGGATCTTTGATTTCTCTCTGGGTTCAGGGATTCGCTTTTTTCACGGGAAGAGCTCTTGCCCAGAACACCCTGGGCAGAGGCTAGTATTCCTGAGCCTAGAAGAGATGTCCAGAAATAAATGGGAGAGTGTCACATTTCTGAGCAGCTGTGTGGGAAAGGTACAAGGGGTGGTATAAAAGAGAAACCTGCCCTCCCCCTCCCCTGGAGGCTGTCACTGGAGACCAACACCAGCTTCCAAGCCCCAGAGAAGGTCTAGGTAAGAGGCATACGACCCTCCTCCTGGGCACTGGGCACAGAAAGCTGTTTCTGAAAGGCAAAATTTGGGGTGTTATTGGCAGAGTTATAGCAATCATTAAGAAAAGGTTCAAGAAACTTTTTATCTTTGTCTGCTATAACAAAAATACTACAGACTGGGTATCTTATCAACAACAAATACATATATATAAAAGTTCTGGAGGCTGAAAGTCTGAGATCAGGGTGCTAGCCTGGTCAGATGACAGCTCTATTCCTGGTCATAGCCAGCACTTCCCCACTGGGCCCTCACAAGTTGAAAAAGCTAGCGAGCTCTGTGGGGTGTCTTTTATAGGAACAGCAATCGCAAGTCATGAGGGATCATGAATTATGAACTAATGGTCTCCCAACGGCCCCACCTTCTAATACCATCACATCAGGCATTAGGGTTCCAGCCTATGAATTTTGGGGAGACACAAACATGCAGACTATTGCATATTTGACAAAGAGGTCTGAGATACTAGGGAGGCTGAGGCCATTGGGAAACTTGGGGACTTCTGGGGAGGGATTTGGAGTCCCAGTCCCAGTAGGGCTTCCCAGGTGGTGCTGGTGGTAAAATCCCTCTGCCAATGCGGGAGACCCAGGGTTGTGGGTTAAATCCCTGCATTGGGAGCATCCCCTGGGGTAGGAAATGGCCACCTGCTCCAGTATTCTTGCCTGGAAAATTCCTTGGGAAGAGAAGCCTGACAGGCTATAGTCTATGAGGCTGCAAAGAGTTGGACAGGACTGAGCAACTGAGCACAGGTTTAGGTCACAGCCTTAATGCTTTTGGCCCCAAAACCATTTTGAAACTTCTAGGGAGTTCACACAAAACAAGCTTAAAGTAAACTAGAAAATATCCCCAGTAAGGGATGTTCATCATGGGCCTGGATGAGGGGAAACCAACAAGAGAGGTGCCCTGAGCATGATGACAGGAAGGACAGAAGGGCAGCAGCTGGAGAGGCAAAGGGGTTGCCAGTGCCTCCACTTCCTGACCTCTCAGGCCCTCCCCACCACTCTGGCTCCCACACCATTGCCCCCAAACTGGTCACTAAGCCATCAATCCACCTGCTCTGCCGGGGTCTCCACTATTAGTGACACCCAGAAAGCCTCTCAGACTTTCAGCAAATATTCCAGGAGGCCTCATGTGTGCCTGGCCTTGGGCTGAGCCCTGGGGACACAGAGTGGGTCATACCTGGTCCTGCCCTCAAGGAACTCACAGCCCAGCAGGGGAGGCAGACTCAGAAGGCAGCACAGTATGACTAGCACAGTGACAGAGGAAAGCGCAGGGGATTCACGAGGCCAGAGGACTGGGAGGGCTTCCTGGGGGAGGTGGCCGCTGAGCTACTCCTGGAAGAGTGGGTAGCAGGAGAAGGGCAGCCCCAGCACGTGGAGGGAAGCAGCAGTGCCTCATCTGGGACTTCGTGCTGTGCCATCCATGTGAAGCAGGTGTGGCAGGGCACGAGGCTGAAGAGGTCATGGAGGATCAAGTCACAGAGAGCTTCAGATGCCAGCGCCAGGAGGTTGGACTCTGTCCTGAGGGTAGGAGGGAAGTTTTGCTTTGTTCTATTGCCTTCTTTTTTTCTCTCTCATAGTGTTCTCATCCCTTCCCTCATAGTTTTCATGTCTGTATTTTGAGATATTTCTCAAAGCAGGTTTGGCACAGAGGGTTCTGAAGCAGGTGAGGAACATGACCAGCTGTGCTCCAGACTCATTGCTCTCCCTGCTCCAGGGGAGCGTGGAGTTGCAGGGGCCACAGCAGAGGCAGGGAGACCAGGGAGGAGCCAGGGGCTGACTGGAGCCCTGGTGGGGGAGATGGCAATGGGGAATGGAAGGACCATTGAGATGGACCCATACTGTGCACACATTAGTTGGCAACTAATTTACTGTTTGATAAATGACTGAATGAATGCAATCCCAAGTAACCATCTAGGAGGACTGGATGAATAACAGGTAGTAGATTACATGAGACTCTTCTGGTGCCGAGTTCAGAGGAACCACCCCAAGCTGGATGAAGTCTAAAGAGAAATTGATCATGAGGATCCCAGGGTATTTCTCGATACCCAAAGGCTAGAAGTGAAGTCTCTAAAAACCCAAGGAAGTGCTTTACTTCACCTGTGCCTTGGTGTCTTTGCTCTTCAGCCCTCCCTGCCTCTTTTCCTGGAACCTCTTCTCTCCCTGAATTCAGTAGACTTGTGACTCTCAAATGTCTCTTGTTATTCTGCTCCCTCTCAGACATCTGCCCCTGGAGGGCCCACATGTGCCAAACTGAATTCACCACATCTGCTCAAAACTGATCCTTTACTCAATACATTTTTTTTTAATTGAACACCTACTATGTGTTGGGATGAGAAAGGTAAGCTTACAGTTCTACTCTGTTTTCTTCTGTATTTCCAACTTAGAGCATGGGAACCTTGTTTTCCTTGAGTGTTTCCAAGAGTGCTTGCCTTCATTTCCCCATCTCATCCCCTAAACTGTACAGATATAAAGTCCAGTCAATTCTACCTAGTAACAGTGGGTGCACTCTCAGTGCCCATACCTTAGTCTGACCACATGATTCAGTGTCCTCAGTCTGACTTCACCATTCCCTGTCCTGAAATCTTTTATTGCTGTCCTTCTGCAAGGCAGAGATGTGGACAGAAACAAGGCAATGGAGAGGCAGTGAGAGATACAGTTGGCTTCTGGTTTTCACTACATGACCATTTTGCTGTGGGCCACAAAATCTCAGGGGGAGGTAAACATTTATTCTCATGCTCCTGGGTCTTCACGGAGAAGGCAATGGCACCCCATTCCAGAACTCTTGCCTGGAGGATCCCATGGACGGAGGAGCCTGGTAGGCTGCAGTCCATGTGGTTGCTTGGAGTCGGACATGACTGAGCGTCTTCACTTGCACTTTTCACTTTCATGCATTGGAGAAGGGAATGGCAACCCACTCCAGTGTTCTTACCTTCAGAATCCCAGGGACTGGGGAGCCTGGTGGGCTGCCGTCTATGGGGTCGCACAGAGTCAGACACAACTGAAGTGACTTAGCAGCAGCAGCAGCAGCCTGGGTCTTCAGGTTGACTGTAGATGGGCTAAAGTGAGCTTGGATGGGCAGCTCTACCTCAGGCTGCCAGTCTTCCTCAGCAGGCCGCCTCCTTGTTGTGGGCTGGACCCAGATCTGCTCCTCTGGGGTCCAGACTGGAGGAACAGTTCTAGGCCATGTTGTGATGGTCTCTCACCCCAAAAGGAGACCTTCTCTTTTGATTTGGGTTCACCCTAAAGCAGACTAGAGGCAAGCACTTGGGTAAACTAAACATATTTGTAAGGTGATCTCAGGAATTACAAGTGAAGGAGTGGAAAAGTGAGATAGAGAAGAGAAACAAGTACCCCTGCCAAAAGTGTGTGACCACTGTGGTCAACTATGCCTCTCTGGAAACCCTCTGTGGACTAGGGAATCTGATGTTCCACCCTCATTTGGTGAGAGTTGTACCTGGGAACATTAAATCTCCTGCACTTTGGGGCTGCCCTGAGCAAGTTCCCAGGATGATGGAGAAAGGCTTGGACACAGGAATATATGGAGCACTAGGGGTGGGAAGCTGCCAGATGCTTGAGAATTATTCATTGCTCCTGTGTTTCAACCTGAAGATGAGCTGAGGCAACACTGTGCACAAATCGACTGTCACTGGCAGTCTCCTTTATACCACATCGCTCTATGAAATCACAGGAAAGATTCTGAGTTTCTTGCTTGAGTTATGTGTCCACCTGTGAGTCAATCACAGTGGCCAGGGCTTTGAGCACCTGTTTGGGGTCATGTGTTCCCCTCAAGAGTTGCAGATTGAAGAAAATCCCACAGAATCCATGGACCGCATTCTCCACAGAGAGACGATCTATCACAGATGCTCAGGCGTCTTTGGTAGATTTCAAGAGGCCACAAGAGTTCAAGTAGTTCTTAGCCTACTACATACTCTGCCCACTAACATTCTATCCTGGAGTTAAGGAGCAGAACCTCATGCTTTACATGCCACTGCGATGCCATTTTTCAATTCTACCTACTTCATATCTCCTCTGGACAGCTCATCACTTAAACCCACTCCTGGTGCAAATGTGTTTCCGTCAGGCTCTTTGGCTTCTTGGAACATGCATCACGTGCTACGTGAAATTCCTCACTCCAGCTCCGTCTCCACCTTAAAAGAGTTTAAAAAGCAGGGATATGGGTTTTGCAGTTATTTCTATTCATAATTTTATCCTCAGCACCTGACACAAGATGCTCAAGAGTTTTCTGTTGAATGAAGAGAAACCAGGTTTTGAAGGAGGGAAGATAAGGAGTTCAGTTTGGGACACGTTGAATTTGCCAGAAGCTGCTGTTAACTCCATTGCCCAGAGATGCTCACACCTCAATTTAAACTGTGAGTTGGCAGTGACAGGATCTTCAATTGGGAGACTCATAAAATTATAGCCACAGAACATCCCAGTGTCCTAGGATCATGGAACTTTCAAAATTAAACCCCCACCAAGAGCCAGAGGAGATTACGGAGCAGGGTGCTGAAACTGAGCGAGACTGGGGCCGGGTGCACAACCACCCTGAAATTTGTGTAAAATCGACGTGAAGGCACAGATCCATTTTTGGAGGAGAAGTTTCAGCTTTCATCAGATTTCAAAGATTAAAAACCACTAATTGCATTATGGTTCTTATAAAAGAAGAAAAACAGAAATACCTGCGAATCTGCTGGTGTGTGTCTCGAATACCTCTGCAAGGATGACAGGAAATGGGAACACTGGGACCTCTGGGGAGAGGAGGTGGGTTTGAGAAATCAGTGAGAGAAGGGCATTTCACTGCACGCCTTGTGGACTGTACATTTTGAACAAGGTAAATGTATTACCTTTCTGAAAATTAAGTCAAGACTTTATAATATTAAAATTAAAGTTATGACATGAGTGGTAGTAGAGAGGTCAGGACTCTGGCCTTTCATGGCCAAGGACCTGGGTTTGATCCAGTTCGGGGAACTAAGATCCCACAATGCGTGGTGCTGCCAAAAAAATAATAATAAAGTTACGATTGATCCTGTTAGTGAGCAGAGATGTAAGTTAACAACTAGGTAGTTATTGTGCCCACCAGTTAAATGGAAATTAAAAGAGATTAATATTACAAGTGTTGCCAAAGACATGGAGAAACGGGCACTTTTATCCACTCTTGGTGGGAGGGTGAAGAGGGGCGTTTTAGATGGCACCTTGGCGGTGGCTGCCTAATGGAACAGTATTCAGGGCTTCCCTGCTGGCTCAGTGGTAAAGAATCTGCCTGCTAAATCAGGAGACACAGGTGCAACCTCTGATCCAGGAAGATCCCACGGAGCAGCTAAGCCTGATTGCCAGAACTATTGATCCTGTGTTCTAGAACTCAGGAACTGCAAGCACTGAAGCTGCGCACCCTAGAGCTGGTGCTCTGCAAGAGAAGCCGCCACAGTGGGAAGCCCGAGCACTGGAACAGAGCAGCCCCTTCTCTCAGCAACTAGAGAAAAGCCCACACAGCAATGAAGACGGCATAGTCAAAAGTAAAGCATAGTCAAAAAAAAAAAAATAATATATATATATATATGAACTGTATTCAGTTCCTTGAAATATCATATTTTTATATCTTTCCTATAAAATTATGCAGACAAGTAGAAAAGGATTTATACACATGGATAAATCACTGTGATCAAATGTGGAACATCAAAAACTAGGGAAAAAATTCTGTGTCCATCAACAAGGAAAGGGTTAAATAAATTATGGATTAACTGTACTACGAAATTCCTTGTTACCATTATAATGAGCAAGGTAGATATGAACGTAGGACATGGAAGACTATAGTCAACATTTTCCTGGGAAAAGGCTGTAGAACATGTACGTGTAAGTACATTTCCTTTCTTTTTGAAAAGAGTGGCAGAGAAACACCCAAACACACACAATATTGTAAAGCAATTATTCTTCAATTGAAAAGAAATAAATTACAGTGCTTAAAAAAAAAGCCGATTAAAAAAACCACCCCCCAGACTCTTCAATAAATGGTGCTGGGGAAACCGAACAACTACATGTAAAAGAATGAAATTAGACACTTCCTAACACCACACACAAATACAAACTCAAAATGGATTAAAGACCTAAATGTAAGACCAGAAACTATAAAGCTCTTAGAGGAAAACACAGGCAAAACACTCGATGACATAAAGCAAGATCCTCAGTGACCCACCTCCTAGAGTAACAGAAATAAAAACAAAAGTAAACAAGTGGGACCTGATTAAACTTAAAAGCTTTTGCACAGCAAAGGAAAGTAAGCAAGGTGAAAAGACAACTCTCAGAGTGGGAGAAAATAAGAGCAAATGAAACAACTGGCAAAGGATTAATTTCCAAAATATACAAACAGCTCATACAACTCAATACCAGAAAAACAAACAACCCAATCAACAGTGGGCAAAAGACCTAAACAGACATTTCTCCAAAAAAGATATACAGATGGCTAACAAACACATGAAAAGATGCTCAACATCGCTCATTATTAGAGAAATGCAAATCAAAAGCACAATGAGAATCACTGCACACTGGTCAGAATGGCAAACATCCAAAAGTCTACAAACAATAAATGCTGGACAGGGTGCGGGGAAAAGGGGACGCTCTTGCACTGTTATTGGTAATGTGAATTGATACAGCCGCTACGGAGGACGGTGTGGAGATTCCTTAAAATACTAGGGAAAAAACCACCATGTGACCCAGCAATCCCACTCCTAGGCATATACCCCGAGGAAACCAAAATTGAAAAAGACGCATGTACCCCAGTGTTCATTGCAGCACTATTTATGATAGCTAGAACGTGGAAGCAACCTAGATGTCCACTGACATATGAATGGATAAAGAAGTTCAGGTTCATATGCACAATGGAGTATTTCTCAGCCATATAAAGGGACACATTTGAGTAAGTTCTGAAGAGGTAGATGAACCTAGAACCTATTATACAGAGCAAAGTAAGTCAGAAAGAGAAAGACAAATATCGTATTCTAATGCATATATACAGAATCCAGAAAAATGGTACTGAAGAATTTATTTACAGGGCTGCTGCTGCTGCTGCTGTCGCTTCAGTCGTGTCCGACTCTGTACGACCCCATAGACGGCAGCGCACCAGGCTCCCCCGTCCCTGGCATTCTCCAGGCAAGAACACTGGAGTGGGTTGCCATTTCCTTCTCCAATGCATGAAAGTGAAAAGTGAAAGTGAAGTCGCTCAGTCGTGTCCGACTCTTAGCGACCCCATGGACTGCGGCCACCAGCAGCAGTGGAGAAACAGACATAGAGAATAGATTTATAGACCTGGGGAGAGGGGAGGAGAAGGTGAGATGTATGGAAAGAGTAACATGGAAACTTATATTACCGTATGTAAAATAGCCAACGGGAATTTGCTGTATGACTCAGGAAACTCAAACAGGGGCTCGGTATCAACCTAGAGGGGTGGGATGGGGAAAGGGATGGGAGGGAGGTTCAAAACGGGCGGGGATATATGTACACCTATGACTGATTCATGTTGAGGGTAGACAAAACAACAAAATTGTGTAAAGCAATTATCCTTCAATAAAGAATACATTAATTTAAGAAAAAACATCCCTCAAAAAAGATCCTGCCGGTCACAACTAAGACCTGGTGTAGCCAAATAAATGAATTAATTAATAAAATTTATTAATAAATTTTAATAAAGTTAATAAAATCAATAAGTTAGTAAAGTTAATAAAATAAAAATGAGTTAATAAAAATTTCTTTAAGAAAGTAAAAGAAGATAAAACCAAAAAAATAGGTTGTACAGACAACTGTGTACATCTATATTTAATATTATATACTGGCAGTGCATCAAAAAAGGTCTTAAATGGTACCATTAGCACAAGAGCAGCAGGCAGGGGTAAAAGTGAGAAGAGGGACGTGGAGGAAGAGGAAGCAAAGGGGGACTTGGGCTCTGTGATTCATTCATACACAATAAGCACACATTTCTTAGAAATAAAATGAAATGAAAGCACCAAAGTGGAAACTGTCTGTTCCAATCTTGACCCAAACCAGGGACGCCTACTTGGAGCCACTTCAGGCCCTCAGCATGCCCACCACCAGGGTGTAGGGAGCTTCCATGGGGAAGCACCACCCTCTGGACTCACCCCTATCCAGCCCCTCTACCCTCACAACCTGGAGGTCCCTAAGTGAAATCATCTTAGGGTCCCAGTCCCTAGTGGCTGAGATGGTAAAGAGTCTGCCTGCAGTCTGGGAGACCTCGGTTCGATCCCTGGGTGGAAAAGATCCCATGGAGGAGGAAATGGCAACCCACTGCAGTGTTCTTGCTTGGAAAACCTAATGGATGGAGGAGCATGGCAGGCTACAATCTGTGGCATCGCAAAGAGTTGGAAATGACTGAGCGACTTCAATTTCAGTTACCTGCAGGCATGAGGGAGAGTGGAGGACCCTCTGGATCCAGTAGAAATTTCCACCTCTATGACTCATGACCCCCTGTCTGGTCCATAAGACATTCCTTCTTGGTATCTCTGAACCACACCACCCTGCTGATTCATCCACCCTGATGCAGCCTGCTCACCTGGCCCACAACCCAGTGCCAGTCCCTCACTTCCTCCAGTTCTCCTGCCTCAGGGTCCCCCGGCATACCACCCCCTGGGGTTGTGTTGAGGGTGGAAATGGACCAGAGCAGACTCACCTTCACAGAGAACACCCCCTCACTACTCCCACCCCAAGACCTGGGAAACAGACTGACAGCGCTGACCAAGGCGGTGTCTCGACTGCAAAGTGAGGTAGCAGGTATGCAGCAGGCTCTGGGGGAGGCAGGGCCACACTGGCCGCCAAATGAGCCAGCATCCTCAGTCGCTCCATCACCCAAGTGCACAATAGCTTCGAGAACCTGGGACCCCCATTCCTGAGACCCCGGAGCAATGCCAGGGTTGGTGGAGTCCCAGGGCTCCTCAGAAACTGGGTTTCTGGACACTAGAGGGGAGGGGCTCAGGCTCCAGCTTCTGGGGAATCTGGACCCTCCTCCCCAGCTCACATGTTACTGTACTGGGAGCAAGAATCAGTGGGGGCTGGGGACCTGCCCCAGGAGGCAGATCTCGATGCCCAACAGGGTCTTCCATGGGACTGATGCAGGGGGAGGGTCCCTTTTTCTGTTGCTGACTAGAGCAGCCTAGAGAGCTGAGGGCAGGGGTCACTTCATAGGCGCCACTGCTGTTTTTCTTGCCTCAATAAAGTCTCTGCTCTGGAGCACAAATGTCTCCAGTTCAGTTCAGTTCAGTTGCTTAATTATGTCCTACTCTTTGTGACCCCATGAATTGCAGCACGCCAGGCCTCCCTGCCCATCATCAACTCCTAGAGTCTACACAAAACCATGTTCATCGAGTTGGTGATGCCATCCAGCCATCTCATCCTCTGCTGTCCCGTTCTCCTCCTGCCCCCAATCCCTCCCAGCATTAGGGCCTTTTCCAATGAGTCAACTCTTCACATGAGGTGGCCAAAGTATTGGAGTTTCAGCTCAACATCAGTCCTTCCAAAGAACACCCAGGACTGATCTCCTTTAGCATGGACCGGTTGGATCTTCTTGCTGTCCAAGGGACTCTCAAGAGTCTTCTCCAACACCACAATTCAAAAGCATCAATTCTTCGGTGCTCAGCTTTCTTCACAGTCCAACTCTCACATCCATACATGACCCCTGGAAAAACCATAGCCTTGACTAGACGGACCTTTGTTGGCAAAGCAATGCCTCTGTTTTTTAATATGCTATCTAGGTTGGTCATAACTTTCCTTCCAAGGAGTAAATGTCTCTTAATTTTATGGCTGCAATCACCATCTGCAGTGATTTTGGAGCCCCTCAAAAAAAGTCTGACACTGTTTCCCCATCTATTTCCCATGAAGTGATGGGACCGGATACCATGCTCTTAGTTTTCTGAATGTTGAGCTTGAAGCCAACTTTTTAACTCTCCTCCTTCACTTTCATTCAGAGTGTGTTAATCTCTGTCTCATGGTGTTTTGAGATTGCCAATCCCGAAAATGAACCCTGGTGGGAGAGGACACACAGAAATGGCTTGCTCTGGGGACCCGATGTCCTGGGCTTAGGCTCCTACTTTGAGCTCCTTCAGAAGTTTGATTGAACTGAGACAGGGGTGTGGGGTGTGGGGGGTGGAGGCAGGGGTCCTAGTTTGAAAACAACCTCTCTGACTTCTTTCCTTGGATCTGCATTTCTTGCCAGACAAATGGCTGAGGAAGCCATCTGTCCCCCTTCCTGCCTTCTGGGCTGTTGTGAGGAACCTCTAGGTCTATTAAACCGTCTGGGGTTGCAGGCTATGGTGTGTGACAAGGATGTGCACCTGGACCATGTCTAAAAGTGATCAAGAAGTCATTCATTTGAGTCCCTGAGTCCCATAAAACCAAAGCAGGGCAGAGAGTCCAGTCTCATGAAACGAACCAGTCATGAAATTTGATGTCACCATACTGCAGCACTGTTTAATGGAGTAGCCATCACAGCACTATCCTTGCTTGTTCCCAGGAGTCCCCACCACAGAGCGGGCTCCCTCCACCCTACCATGGGCTCAAATCCCCCAATATCCTGGTTGAAGACATGCCTGCTAAGTCTGGGTCTGAAACCACCTTCTTGCTTCTCCAAGCTCTTTGAAGCTTCCCTTCTTTCTTTGGAGGTCACATGTTCCCAGGACTCCTAAGTAGCAGGCACTGAATGTTCAGAGCCCAGCTCCTAAGAGCTGGAACCCCCAAGAGGCCAAGAGCAGGGTCTTCCAGGACAGCAGAGAGAAGGCCCCCTTGGAGAGTGAGTCTCCCTGCCCTCCTACTGCAGAGAGAAGAAAAGGCAGTGAATGGTCAGCAGGGCCATGGGGGAGTCAAAGAGCCGAGGGAGGGACCTGATGGTGACTCACTTGGCACAAACTCACAGCTTGGCCTCTTCTTCTCTGCAAAAGATACCACAGTGAGGCCTCCAGGTAGACAGACCCTCACACTCCAGACTTCCCTTCCCTCCAGGCCCTGGTACAACTATTCCCAATTCAATCCATCTTCCCCTTCTCCCAAATATACTTCTGACTTCCCTTCCTCCTCCTTCTTCTAGTAAGTCTTCCCTTTTTGCCTTTCCATCCCTGCCCCACCCTGGCCCAGTCACTCTGTCCTGCTTCAGCACTGGGGAATAGCACATGTGCGTCCCATCAACCCACTACGCCCACGGCCTCCTGGGATCTGAAGCAGCCCTCCTGCCACTTTCCTCTGCTTATTGCCCTCCTTAACCAGGTTCTTTTGGTCTATTAGACTGTGTAGCAGAAGGAAAATTTTGAGAACATTTGGAGAATCTTCTAAGAATATTCACACATGCAGAAAGCACTTATCTGACTGCCACTGAGCTGGCAGAACCTGAGTCACAAAGAAAAATATCTCCAACTAGCTTCTGGCCCTCAACTTCCTCATTAATGACGTGGGTCTCTTGAAGGCCCTGGGGACTGAAATCAACTGGGGACCTCCTGGCAGTCCTGCTTCCCTCATGCATGGCTCACCACCCAGATAGGCGCAGTTAAAGTGGCTGCACATCTGATCACTGCTCGAGAGAGTCATCAGGCTTTTGTTTCCATCCTTGGAGAAGTTGCTCACCACGAAGACTTCATATGGGGGGATCAGCACCTCACGCTCCTCAGGAAAGACAGACAGGGCCTGGATGGGGGCTCCAGAGCAAGTCCTTAGAGAGAAGAAGGTGGCACTACCAAATCCGCAGGCCACTGCCTCATCCAGTGAGCTGGAGGCAAACTGGCCCAAGCGGATAGAGTCCCCCACACTCTTGGGTACAAAGTGAATCCTGCGCACGCCACGGAACACCTCTTGCCTGGGTTCCCTGCTGCAGCCCCCACCACCCCGCAGCAGCTGCAGGGCCCGGGTCAGGTAGAAATGCAGAGCCTTGAAAGGGAAGTGCTTCATGTAGGACTCCCAGGAGCCACCGCCAGTCCGCACAGCCTGGTTTAGCTCCCGGTACAAAGTGTTGGATGAGTTGGTGTAGACCATGATGGCAATTCCATGCTGGCTTCTGAAGCCAGGAGGCAGAGTGAGCCCTGCACGTTTTTGTTCCCAGGCCTTCTGGGCTGTCTCCCAGGACTCCCGCAACCGAGTATGGTTGGCCATCTCCTTCTCTAACAGAAGCACTGCTTTCTCCTCCATCTCCTCCGAGCAGCCCACATAGGCATCATCGAATGTATCTGGAGCCAGGCTCAAGTACTGGATGGTAACACCCTGGGCATATGGAGGTAAGGAAGAAAGGGGCCACACAGAAAAGTGTATAAGTTCAGGGTACTGGACTAAGGTCCTAGACACAGATTATTTCAGAAACCCGGAATCTCTTTTCTATGCTCAAATATCTGAAGTCTGATATTTGGCAAGACCTCAAGGGTTTAAATAACAGGCAATGAAGTCAGAGAGACATTGGTTCAAATCTTGAATTCACCACCTACTGCCTGTAAGATCTTGGCCAAGTCTCTGGGCTTCAGGTCCTGCACTTATAAAGTCAGTATACTTCCAACCTCACAGGGTTATTGTCAGGACTGCATATAGATCTTAACTAACTAAAAGGGGTCATCTATCATTAGAGAGGTTCCTGCACTTGGTGGAATGTGGCGCTGGGTGACTTCCAAGCACCATTCTGGCTTTAAGACTGTGTGCCCATGACATACAAATATGCCCTCAATCTCCAATGACCTGGCCCCATGCCCAGCCTGACTCTTTCCCTCTCCCACACAGGTATGTAGACACCACACTAGGGCCCTGTCAGCTCTGAGACTCAGTCCTCCTGCTCTAGAAGCCTGCATCCTCCTGGGCTGGGAGTGGGGAGGAAGTCAAGCCCTGGTCTGGAAGGGGCTGCAGGAGGGTAGTACACTTAAGTAACCCTAAGGAGAGTGTGCAGGCTGGGCCCCGGGTGGGAGATGGGAAGTGAGAGGAGGAAGCTGAGGCTGTCCCGAGGGAGGAAGGTATGAAGGCAAGAGGGTCACAAGAGGAACTGTGGAGTGGAGGTGGGGTTCTGGGACATGGAGTGGGAACTTGGGGCTCCCTGAGGGTGTGGAGGTTCCTGAGAGGAAGCGGATTCAGAGGATGACATCCTAGAGAAGCGTCCCTGGGAGGGATCTTTGAGGAGTCAGGTCCCGGGTCCCACCCCCCCAAGTATTCCCTTTGCTGCAGCAGAAGGCTCTCCCCAGTTACCTGCCCAGGGTCATAACGGCGGACACCACTGCTGAGGGTGTAGAAGCTGAGGCAGCTGAGGCTTATCAGCAGAGTGGCTTGTATCATTCTTGCTGGATTTTTGGAGGGTGAGATCCAGATGAAGGTGGGACCAGCGATGGTCTTTCTTGGCTTCAGTGGGCTGGGGGACAGAGACTTGGAGCGTTTTTTCTCTGGTGTGAGGGATCCCTGGTCCAGGACTTGGCCCGGCAGTGCACGGGCTGGTCCAAGGGCACGTCTAAGTGAGTGGACTCAGCTTGGATCATATCATCCCCCACTTCCACCCCAGCACAACCATAGCCTGTGTTCCCCGCCTCCTGATTCTTGGGGTTCTCAGAGCCATCTGCCCAGGAATGATAAAGTAGAAGGGTAATGATGGGTCTGCTGGAGTGGGGAGGGGACAGGGGTCAGGGACCCACCTGGAGGCAGCAGAGGCTTATTAGAAGGAAGAGTCAATTCTGATTCCACGATGGAACTGTTTCTTTGACTTGCTTTTTGTTGCTTCAGTTTTTATAATCATACATACAGTCCTGCCTCAGAGAACCCTGCCCCTCTGCCTGACTGTTAAACTAAAATACCTCTGTTCAACTCACAGGAAGAGAAGCTGACCTTTCCACCAGTGAATGGCTGCAAAAAAAGGAGAGATTAACACACTTTTTCTACAGGCTGGGCGTTTCCTGCAAGATGTTTTGTAAGACTAACAGCCCTTTTTACTTAACTTCCTCACCACCTCCCCCTCTCTATTCTGCCATTTTACCTTGTTCTTCACCTCCCCCACCCCGCTCTTTTATAAAAGAACCTGACATACGGACCCCATAAGTAGTTAATTTGAGACATTAGTCTGCCATCTTCTCAGTCAACTGACTTTCCAATAAAGTCATATTCCTTGCCTCAACACTTCATTTCTCAGAGTTATTGACCTGTCAGGCGGCAAGCAGAGCGAGCTTGGACTTGATAACAGGTCGAGAGAGGGAAGGAGAACTGAAGCTTCTGCATGGCAGGGGCTGAAGTCTGCACAGACGCTGCGCTGTGCTGTGAACCGGGAGTCCCGAGGGTCAGCCAAGTCCGAGGCTAACTATAGCATCAAAACAGTAACCTGATACCCATACCTCTCTTCCCCCAAAACAGAATCGGGCTGAATCCCTTCCCAGGGACTGCGAGGTCTATCTCCAGGATGCTTTTCTCCCTGCAAACCAGAGCTAGAGGAGGAGAATTGTGAGATGTGGTCTGTCCCTTGGGTGGGCCCTTTCGGCCATGGTTGGAACTCCAAGGCACTAGGCCAAGGGAACCCAGAGGGCTCTGCCTGCTGAGAGGTCACCACTTGTGCACTGTTGTTGTTGTCCTTGAGTCACTAAGTCTTTGTGACCCCGTGCACTGCAGCATGCCAGGCCTCCCAGTCCCTCACTATCTCCCAGAGTTTGCCTAAGTTCATGTTCATTGAATCGGTGATACCATCCAACCATCTCATCCTCTGTTGCCCTCTTTTCCTTCTGCCTTCAATCTTCCCCAGGATCAGGGTCTTTTCCAATGAGTTGGCTGTTCACATCAGGTGGCCAAAGTACTGGAGCGTCAGCTTCAGCATCAGTCTTTCCAATGAGTATTCAGGGTTGATTTCCTTTTGGATTGACTAGTTTGATCTCCTTGCTGTCCAAGGGACTCTGAAGAGTCTTCTCCAACACCACAGTTCAAAAACATCAATTCTTTGGCCATCTGCCTTCTTTATGGTCCAACTCTCACATCCATACATAACTACTGGAAAGACCATAGCTTTAATTATACGGACTTTTGTTGGCAAAGTGATGTCTTTGCTTCTTAATATACTGTCTAGGTTTCTCATGGGCTTCCCTGGTGGCTCAGAAAGTAAAGAATCTGCCCCCAATGTGGAAGAATTTGGGTAGGGTAGATCCCCTGGAGAAAGGAATGGCAACCTACCTCAGTATTCTTACCTGGAAAATTCCACGCACAGAGGAGCCTGGTGAGCTACAGTCTGTGGAGTCGCAAACAGCTGGACATGACCGAGAGACTCACACACACACACACACACGCTAGGTTTGTCATAGCTTTCCATCCAAGAATCAATTGTCTTCTAATTTCATGCCTGCAGTCATCATCTGCAGTGATTTTAGACCCAAGAAGAGAAAATCTGTTGCTGCGTCCACCTTTTCCCCTTCTATTTGCCATGAAGTGGTGGGACTGGATGCCATGATATTAGTTTTTTTTAATATTGAGTTTTTAAGGTGACCTTTTCACTCTCCTCTTTCACCCTCATCAAGGGGCTCTATAGTTCCTCTTCACTTTCTGCCATTAACGTGGTATCATCTGCATATCTGAGGTTGTTGGTATTTCTCCTGGTAATCTTGATTCCAGCTTGTAAATCATCCGACCCAGCATTTCACATGATGTACTCTGCACAGAGGTTAAATAAACAGGGTGACAATATACAGCCTTGTTGTACTCCTTTCTCAGTTTTGAACCAGTCAGTTGTTTCATATAGTTTATTCCACTTATTTATTTGTATACAATTTGCATACGGCCAACAGTTGGGTGACATGTTGTCCAACATCTGAATGGCCCCCACCCACCTCCTTTCTGTTTATACCCCTTCCCTCCAGTAAGCTTCCCTTTCCTCCAGATGCAGAGCTCTCTCTCACATCCTCAGGGGCCAGCCTTGTCCCTCTCCAGACCCTCTGTCCCCTGACCTCTCAGACTCAGGCGACCCCATGTTTATAAACATTAGCCTTTCCCCTCACCTCCTTGGGCTTGCCTATAAATACACTAGCTCTGAGTTTTGGATACCTCGCAGGAGGTAATGAGAGAAGGGGCCAGCTGAGGAATCGGTCAGCAGCTCTGGGAGGAGCTTTCTGGTAGCGTGAGCCTCTGGGGGTGGCAGGATTCCTCCTTCAGAGTGGCCAAGGACTTGTGGATGCAGAAGCTAGTATTTAATAGATGTACTTGCTACTTGCTGTGTCTGAGGTGTGCGTAGAAGGTTAGATTCACCCCAGGGCCTTGTCCTGGTGTGGTTCTTTAATTCAGACCCATCTTCTTTCCCCTATCCCCTCAGGTTTGCCAGACAAAGAATTTCCTTCATCTAGAATCCTGCTTCCTGTAGACCAAAAAGGAAGAGAAGCTGTGTCCAGGGTTGAGAGAGGGAAATGAAAAGAGGGGCATCCCAAGGAGTTCCCTGGTGGCCTAGGGGTTATGATTTAGGCATTCACTGCAGTGGCCCAAGTTTAATCCCTGGTCAGGGAGCTGAGATCCCACAAACCAAAGAGCATAAACAAAAAGGAAGATAGGCAGTCCAAAAGACCAGACTGCTTGTCAAAGACCACAGAAGATCAAGACAAGTTCTTTTGTTCCCTCCCAATGAGACTGGCCCCCCTAAGCTCTCTAAGATTAGAAATCAGGAGTCACTCTCCCGTTCTCCGTTACTGTGAAAACAGCATCTCACCTACGTATCCTGATGCCTCTCCCCCTAGGGGGTCCTGAGCACTGACAGTTGCTGGAACAGAAGGCACTATACTCTACTGTCTGGACAAATAGGCCTGCAGGGACACAACACGGGGCCAGACCTGTTGGCATCAGGGTTTTCTCCTCTCTCCATCCTCTGGCTTTGGGGAATTGCTTCACTTATCCCGAGACCTGGCACCCCAAGAAAGACCCCAAGAGATGGAGTCAAATCTAGTCATCGAACAATGGTCTGGAGTGAAGTGGAAAGTCCTCCAAGATCACATGGCCAGTCAATGCTGGAGTTGGGACCCAGACTATCTAGTTTGGGATTTCTCCTTGCTCCTCAGGTGAGTCTCCATGCTCATCTGAAAGCATCGATGAGATACTCCCTGAGGCCAGGGATGCTGAATGTAGGACCAAACCCAGTGGGAAGGCACTTGTTCCAGCTTGAATCCTTGATTTGTCTCTGGATTCAGGGATTCCCTTTTTCATGGGAAGAGCTCTGGCCCAAAGAACCCTGAGCAGAGGCTAGTATTCCTGAGCCTAGGGGATATATCCAGAAATAGATGGGACAGCGTCACATTTCTGAGCAGCTGTGTGGGAGAGGCACAACGGTTGTGGGATTTGACAGTATAAAAGAGAAATCTGCCCTCCTCCTCCCCCGGTGACTGTCACTGGAGACCAACACCAGCTTCCCCACCACAGAGCAAGTCTAGGTAAGGGGCACACGACCCTCCTCCTGGGTACTTGGCAAGAAAAGCTGTTTCTGAAACAGGAAATATGGGCTGTTAGTGATGGAGTCATAGCAATCATTAGGAAAAGTTTCAGGAAACCTTTTCTCTTTGTCTGTTCAGGCTGCTATAACAAAAATACAACAAAGCAGGTAACTTATCAACAACAAACATTTATTTTTAACAGTTCTGGAGGCTGGAGGCTGAAAGTTTAAGATCTGGGTGCCACCCTGGTAAGATGAAGGCTTTTCCAGGTTCATAGCCAGCACCTCCCCCTGGGTCCTCACAGGTTGGAAGCTGCTAGGGAGCTCTGTGGGGTCTTTTATTACAAGAACAAAATTCCAGTCATTAGGGCTCATGAACTAATGAACCAATGATTTCCCCATGACTCACCTTCTAATACCATCACATCAGGCATTAGGGTTCCAGCATTTGAATTTTGGGGAGACCCATTCAGACCTTTGCACATTGGATGGAGAACTTTGGGATACTTAGGGAGGTTTGAGGCCATTGGGTAATTTGGGGGTTTTTAGGAAGGGACATTACATTGCCTACAAAGGTCCATCTAGTCAAGGCTACGGTTTTTCCAGTGCTCATGTATGGATGTGAGAGTTGGACTGTGAAGAAAGCTGAGCACCGAAGAATTGATGCTTTTGAACTATGGTGTTGGAGAAGACTGTTGAGAGTCCCTTGGACTGCAAGGAGATCCAAGCAGTCCTTCTAAAGGAGATCAGTCCTGGGTGTTCTTTGGAAGGAATGATGTTGAAGCTGAAACTCTAGTACTTTGGCCACCTCATGTGAAGAGTTGACTCATTGGAAAAGACTCTGATGCTGGGAGGGATTGGGGGCAGGAGGAGAAGGGGACAACAGAGGATGAGATGGCTGGATGCCATCACCGACTCGATGGACGTGAGTTTGAGTGAACTCCGGGAGATGGTGATGGACAGGGAGGCCTGGCATGCTACAATTCATGGGGTCACAAAGAGTCGGACATGACTGAGCAACTGAACTGAACTGAACTGAACTGAGGAAGGGATTTGGAGCTATATCCCCAGTACGGAATGTTCATCACAGGCCTGGATGAGGGGAAACCGACAAGAGAAGTGCCCTGAGCAGGATGACAGGAACGACAGAAGGGTAGAATCTGGGGAGGAAAAGGGGTTGCCAGTGCCTCCACTTCCTGGCCTTCCAGGCCCTTCCCAACACTCTGATCCCCACACCAAACATGAAATTTGATGTCATCACAGTGCAGCATCCCCCGACATCCTGGTTGGAGACATAGCTGCTAGGTCTGGGTCTGAAACCACCTTCTTGCTTCTCCAGGCTCTTCAAAGCCTCCCTTCTTCATATGGAGGTCACATGGTCCCAGGACTCCTAAGTGGCAGGTCCTGAACTTTCAGATCCTTGTTTCTAAGAGCCAGAATCCCCAAGAGGCCAAGAGCAGGGTCTGCCAGGAAAGCAGAGAGAAGGCCCCCTTGGAGAGTGAGTCTGCCTGCCCTCCTGCTAGAGAAAGAAGAAAAGGCAGTGAATGGTCAGCAGGGCCAGGGGAGTCAAAGCAAGGGAAAGAGGGGCAGGAGGGTGACTCACTTGGCACAGACTCACATCTCGGCCTCTTCCTCCCTGAAACAGACAGCACAGTGAGGCCTCCACGTAGACAAACCCTCACATCCCAAACTTCCCTTCCCACCAAGCCCTGGCAAAGCCACGTCCCATCTCAATCCAGCTTTCCCTTCTCCCAAATATACTTCTGACTCCCATTCCTCCTCCTTCTCCCAAGAAATCTTCCCCGTTTGCCGTTCCATCCCTGCCCCACCCTGGCCCCAATCCCTGGGTCCCTTCCTCAGCACTGGGGAATAGCATCCGTGGGTCCTGTCAGCCCCACTACACCCAGAGCCTCCTGAAGCCGCACTCCTGCCACTTTCCTCTGCTTAGCATCCTCCTTAACTAGGTATTTTGGTCTATTAGACTGTATAGCAGAAGAACATTTTGAGGACATTTAGAGAATCATCTGAGAATATTCACACATGCAGTAAACCCCATGGGGCCTTGTCTGAGTGGCTGAACCTGAGACAAAGAAAATAACTTCAGCTAATTTCTGGCCTTCAACTTCCCCATTAGTCACATGGGTCTCCTGAAAGGCCCTAGACATTTAAGTCAACCAGGGGTCTCCTGCCAGTCTTGCTTCCCTCATGCATGGCTCACCACCCAGATAGGCGCAGTTAAAGTGGCTGCAGATGTGATTGGTGCTGGAGAGAGTCACCAGGCTGTGGGTTTCGTTCTGGAAGAAATCAGTAACCACGAAGACTTCATGTGGGGGGATCAGCACCTCATGCTGCTCTGGAAAGACAGATAGGTCCTGGATCGGGGCCCCAAAGCAAGTTCTTAGGGAGAAGAAGGTGGTATTACCAAAACTGCGGGCCACTGCCTCATTCAGGGAGCTGGAGGCAAACTGGCCAAAGTGGATAGAGTCCCACAGCCTCTTAGGTTCAAAGCGAATTGTGCGCACGCCTCGGAATACCATCTGCCCGGGTTCCCTGCTGCAGCCCCCACCGCCCCGCAGCAGCTGCAGGGCCCGGGTCAGGTAGAAATGCAGGGCCTTGAAGTGGAACTGGTTCATGTAGGACTCCCAGGAGCCACCGCCTGTCTGCACAGCCTCGTTCAGCTTCTGGTGCAAAGTGTTGGATGAGTTGGTATAGAGCACAATGGCGATTCCATGCTCGGTTTTGAAGCCCGTAGGCAGGCTGAGCCCTGGACTTTTTTGCTCCCAGTACTTCCCAGCTGTCTCCTAGGCATCCCACAGCCAGGTGTGGTGGACCATCTCCCTCTGTAGCAGATGGACTGCCACCTCCTCCATCTCTTCCGAGTAGCCCACATAGGAATCATCAAAGGTGTCTGGAGCCAGATCCAGGTCCTTGGAGGTAATATCCTGGGCATATGGAGAAAAGAAAGAGAGGAGCCACACAGGAAAACATGTAAATTCAGGGTACTGAACAGAGGTGCTGTGGGCAGATCAGTTCAGAAACACAGAATCTCATTTCTATGCTCAAATATCTAGAGTGTGAACTTTGTCAAGAGCTCAAAAACTTAAATAATAGGCACTGAAGTCAGACAGATGTGGGTTCAGTTCTGAATTCTCCAGCTACTGACTGTGAGATCTTGGGCAAGTCTCTTAACTTTTCTGGGCTCAGGTTCTCCCCCTATACACTGAGGATACTTCCTGACTTCACAGGGTTATTGTCAGGACCGTATATAGATCCTCACTGTGTACTAAGAGGAGTCATTTATCATAAGAGAAGTTCCTGCGCGTGGTGAGACGTGGGGCTAGATGACCTCCAAGCACATTTCTGGCTCTGAGACTCACCGTGCGGATGACATACAAATATGCAATCAATCTCCAATGACCTGACCCCATACCCAGCCTGACTCTTTCCCTCTCCCACACAGGTGTGTAGATACCACACCACGTCCCTGTCAGCTCTGAGACTGCTCTAGAAGCCTGCATCCTCCTGGGTGGGAGTGGGGAGGAGGTCAAGCCCTGGTCTGGGAGGGGCTGCAGAAGGGTCGTACACAGGTAACCCTAAGGAGAGTGTGCAGGCTGGGCCCCGGGTGGGAGATGGGAAGTGAGAGGAGGAAGCTGGAGGCTGTCCCGAGGGAGGAGGGTATGAAGGCAGGAGGATCAGAGGAGGACCAGTGGGTGGAGGTGGGGTTCTGGGAGATGGAATGGGAACTTGTGGCTCCCTGCAGGGGTGGAGGTTCCTGAGAAGAGGATTCAGAGGATGGCATCCTAGAGAAGCATCCCTGGGAGGGATCTTTGAGGAGTCAGGCCCTGGGTTCCCTGCCTCCACAAGTGTTCCTTTTGCTGCAGCAGAAGGCTCTCCCCAGGTACCTGCCCATGGCTGCCCAGGGTGTGGAGGCTGAGGCAGCTGAGGGTGATCAGCAGAGCCGCCAGCATTATCCTCAGAGACACTTGGAGAGTGAGATCCAGTTGAGGGTGGGACCATCGACTGTGGATTCTCAGTTTTGCTGGGATGGTGACAGAGACTTGGAGCCTTTCTTTCTGGTGTAAGGGGTCCCTGGCCCAGGACTTGGCCGGGCAGGGCATTGGCAGGTCCAAGAGCGTGCGCGTCTGAGTGAGTGGGTGTGGTTTGGATTATAACACCCCCCACCTCCACCCCAGCACAAACTTAGACTCTGCTCCCTGCCACCTGGTTCCTGGAGTGCTTAGAGCCATCTGCACAGGAATGATAAAGGCAGGGGTGGGGATTGAGGACGGGAGATGATTTGGCTCTACTTAGAGTCAGGAGTGGAGAAGGCAATGGCACCCCACTCCAGTACTCTTGCCTGGAAAATCCCATGGATGGAGGAGCCTGGTAGGCTGCAGTCCATGGGGTCGCTGAGAGTCGGACATGCCTGAGCGACTTCACTTTCACTTTTCACTTTCATGCACTGGAGAAGGAAATGGCAACCTACTCCAGTGTTCTTGCCTGGAGAATCCCAGGGACGGGGGAGCCTGGTGGGCTGCCAGATGTCTATGGGGTCGCACATAGTCGGACACGACTGAAGCGACTTAGCAGCAGTAGTAGAAGCAGCAGAGTCAGGAGGGGCCTGGAGTCAGAGACCCAACTGGAGGCGGCCCAGGCCTGTTAGAAGGAGGAGTCAGCTCTAACTCTAGGATGGAACTGTTTCTTTGACTTGCTTTTTGTTGCTTCAGTTGTTATAATTATACATGAAATCCTGCCTCAGAGAACCCTGCTCCTCAGCCTGACTGTTAAACTAAAGTACCTCTGTTCAGCTCACAGGAAAACAATCTAACCCCCATACCAGTGAATGGCTGCAAAAAAAAAAGAGATTAACATATCTTTTTCATAGGCTAGGCATTTCCTCTGAGATGTGTTTTTTAAAACTCAGGACCCTTTTTACTTTACTTCTGCCCAGCTTCTCCCTCTCCGTTTTGTCTTTTTATTTTATTCCTCACCTCTCTTTCTCTGACCTAAAAAAAAACCCAAACAAACCTGGCAATACAAACCCGTATAAGATAGTTAGTTGAGACGTTAGTCTGCCATTCTCTCAGTCAGCGGCCTTCCCACATAAACTCATATTCCTTGTCTCAGCACTTCCTTTCTCAATTTATTGAGCTGTTGGGTGGCTAGCAGAGCGATCTTGGATTTGGTAGCAGGCCAAGAACAGGAAGGAGCGCTGACAGTTCTGGGTGGCAGGTCCTGGTGTCTGCTCAGGAGCTGCCCTGTCTCCTGTCCACTGTGTCCTGCAAATCTACAAAGTCCATGGCTAACTATAGCCCCCCACCCAGGCAGTGACCCTACACCTCCCTTCCCTGACAGCAGACACCCTGTGGGAGTGTTAGGTAGGTAGAATAGGGAAAAGGAGTCCAAAATGGCGGTGGCTAAAAGACAAGGAAGGTCCGAGGACCAGAGTGAAGACTTCAGGCAGAACAAACAGAACAAACAGCACTCCTGGCTAAGCCAAATTTGCATAGGGCAGGCCCAGGTGGAGGAAAAAAACATATAAAAGAGGAGCCAAAGCGGTTTCTCACGGACTCTCTCTCCCACGTGCATGCGCTCTTTTCTCTCTCTCCCTCTCTCTCTCCTGCTATCTTCTAAATAAAATAGAGCTGTAACACTGATTTGCCTAAGAGCTGTAGCACGGTTTGTCCAAGACCTGAGAGCTGTGATGCACCGAGGGCTTTGATGTCCGTTGCTCCAAATCTTTGTTGTGACGAGACAAAGAACCGAGGAACATACACTCGCGTGACATCTATGGTGCCGTGACTCGGATATAACCTGGCTGAAACAACCTCTTCGTGGAAGAGGCCAAGCACAACAGGAGCCCAGCTCAGTGAAGCTCCCGCGCTAGAAGTGGAAGGCGAAGAAACCCAGCGCAGGGGAAGGCCCATCGTGCTGGAAACCGGGACAGTGAAAAACGAACTCAGCAGAAAGCTCACGCGGCCCAGTCTCAGATTCCAGAAGACCTCCGGTTAAGGTAAGAGATCCTTGCTCCTATGGCTGGAGGGACCTTTACAATCTCTCGTTTCTTGTTTCCTCGAACCTCCCACTAACAGGCGGGCGGCAGGGGCACAATTGAGGGATTCTGGAGAGGCTACTCCTCAGCATGTCCCAAAGGCGCTATCTGCTGAGCCCCAGTAGCTGTTACCCAAGCCGGTGGGGGTTCTTCTGTCCTTTCTCTTTTCTGTGCCAAAAATCAGACCAATGAAACTGTGAGCATCTGTCAGATATTTAGCAAATCTTCCAGTGGGCTATGAAGGGGATTCCTTGGCATGTTTTTCCCACTGCTTTTTCCTCCTGTCCTTCAGCCCTCTCCCGGGACTCAAGCCCAGCCAAAACTAATGAAACTCAGGCTCTGATGTCTCATTGAAAAAATTCATTGAGAGACAAAGTGATAAGAGGTAGATTTGTTAGGATCCAGAGAGAAGCCACCCTTCGGGGTGTGAACCATTGCCGAGGGCAAGGGCTGCGGCCATGGAATTAGGCCTGGCTAGGTTTTGTGAGGGGATGGAATTCATATGATCATCCCAGCCATTGGGGAACCACCCACTTCTCCCTCTTCTGACCTTGTGCCTTGGAGCTGTCTTGCCACCTCTGGGTGTATCTGTTGGCTTATAGATTGGGGATTAAGGTTTACTTGAATTTGACTTGTCATCTTGGACCCAATTGATTTTAATTGGTTTACATTATACCCTTGTGCTATGTCATTCTTTCAAAGGTTGTGCTCTGCCCCCTTCCCTCCTGTTTCATGCTCTTTTCCTGAGCCCCATCCAGACCCACAAGACTACCTCTACAATCTTCTGGAGAGACAACCAGAAAATAGCTGGCCTTGGGAGGGAAATACTCTATAAACCAACCTCTTAATTCTACCCAGCATTGGTAACACTGGAGATCTTGGGGACGCCCAAACTCCAGTCCGGGGGGTCCCAGGAGGTCATCATGCCTTGACCTGCCTAGGGATCGGTCTTCGAGAGGTTGTCACGCCTCAACCTGTTCGGGGATCCTCTAGTCCCAGGGGTCCCAGGAGGTCGTCACGCCTCGACCTGCCCGGGGATTTGATCTCTAGGAGGCTGTCACGCCTCAGTCTGCCTGGGGATCTGCACCCTGACCCGGGGACGCCTGGCTCTCAGGTTGCAACAGTTCTGGGTAGGACAAGCTTAAATCGAAAGAGGTCTTTTTCTTTTCTCCCTGTCATGACTGTCTTTCAGATGGGAAATAACAAATCCACTTTCCGGCAGACGCCCTTGAAATGTATCCTTGATAACTGGAAGCTGTTCGACCCTCTAGCTCTAAGGAGAAGTCGTTTGAAATTCTTTTGTGCCATTGCGTGGCCACAGTATCCACTGGGGGACGAGGAACACTGGCCTGAGGATGGAAGTTTAAATTACAATACCATCTTGCAATTAGAATTATTCTGCAAAAGACAAGGGAAATGGACAGAGATCCCCATGTCCAAATTTTCTTCCGACTAAGAGATATGAAAGAACTCTGTCTTAAGTATGGGATTGTAGTACTTAAAAGTGAGCCCACTAGGCAAATGGTGCTAGGCACAGGCAACCAAGAAAAGGAACCCCCTCGTGAAGGCTCACCTACCACAGCTCCCGAGTTGCCTGGTGCTCCTTCCTCATACCCAAACGTGCCCCCATATCCAGGAGCACCTCCTCCACAAAAGCCAGCTTGAGTATGTCCCTTAGTTGAAACTAGAGGAGAATTCGGACCAACCCAGGTCCATAAGCCCTTCTCCCTCTTAAAACTAAGGCAGATCAAACAAGACCTGGGAAGTTATACAGATGACCCAGGCAAATATATAGATACATTCCAACATATTACCTTGGCCTTTGACTTGACATGGAAAGACATCATGGTCATATTTAGTCAAACTTTATCTGATCCTGAAGCCCGGAGGTATGCAACAGGGCTCCACACGTCCAGTGATAGATACCCAGTAGGGGAAACTGCAGTCCCCTTCTCCGATCCTAACTGGAATTATAATGACCCTGAGCACGTCTGGGAAAGAGATCATTTTCTAATCTATGTGAAGGCAGGACTGAAAGCAGCCCAACAAAAAGTAATTAGCTATGCCCAGGTCTCAGCAATAACTCAGGAGCCCAATGAGAACCCCATTGCCTTTCTGGAGAGGCTAAGAGAGGCACTCCAAAAGTTTACCAACCTGGACTTAGACTCTTACAAGGGACGGGTGATTTTAAAGGACAAATTCCTGTCCCAGTGTGCATCAGATATCAGAATTAAGTTAGAGCAACTACAACAGCAGGACCCTGCTGCCTCTTTAGATGAGACGGTCCAGACAGCCACCAATAACTTTTACAACAGGGAATAGGAGAAGGAGGCCAAGGCCCAGGAGAAGGAGAGAAAGAAAGAGACAAGGCATGCCTAGATGCTGGCCGCCCTCCAGAGAAGCCCTATGGCAAACCCCGAGTCCTTGAAGGACAAGGCACAAGACAGATGCCTGATCTGTAGACAGGCGGGGCATTAGGCCAAAGAGTGTCCAAACCGTGACAAGTCTCCTAGAACGGCTTGCCACAAATGCCATCAACTGGGACATTGGGCGGCACTCTGCCCTCGGGACCCAAGAGCCTCAAGGTCAAGCGCCAAGCCTACCCTCATGATGGTTCAAGAGGACTGAAGCGGCCCGCTCCAGCCAGCCCGCCTGTCACAGATAACCATCACGGGGCTGAAGCCAAGGGTGCAACTGGATGTGGCAGGTAGGTCCGAGAATTTCTTGGTTGACACAGGGGCTACCTACTCTGTCTTGATCATCTACTCCGGAGCCTTCTCCTCCCAAACCTGTACCATTTTGGGTGCTACAGGAAAAGCAACTACTAAAAGATTCACCCGAGCACTTCTTTGTTGCTGGGATGGACAAATATTTTCCCACCAGTTTCTGGTGGTCCCTGAGTGTCCTACCCCCTTATTGGGAAGAGATATACTCACTAAACTGGGGACCACCCTTGTGATGGGAAGTTTTTCAGCCCCTAGAGCTCTACAGCTCCTGGCTACTACTGAAGAACCCATTACACCTTCAATAGAGAGGGACCAAAAACTATGGAAAGACAAAATTAACCCCCAAGGTGTGGGATCAGGGGATTCCTGGGCGAGCCCACCAAGCTGAACCGGTCATCATTGTCCTCCGAGATCCCACTCAGTTTCCTAACCGGAAACAATATCCTCTCAAAAGAGAGGCTTGGGAGGGACTACAGCCTTTAATAAATAAATTCCTTACTTATTGGTCCCTACCAGTTCGTCATGTAACACCCCAATCCTCTCAGTAAAGAAAAAAGACAGAACCTGGCGAATGGTTCAAGATCTCCAGATTATAAATGAAGCTGTAGTCCCCCTCCATCCCACAGTACCCAATCCCTATGTAATCGTGGGAGAAATCCCACCCAATGCCAAAGGGTTTACAGTCTTGGATCTCAAAGATGCATTTTTTTTGCATACCACTGGCTAAAGAATCCCAATACTTTTTTGCCTTTGAGTGGGAGGCCCCAGGAGAAAAACACCAACAGATGACTTGGACAGTATTACCTCAGGGGTTCAGAGATAGCCCCGACCTGTTTGGACAGGCCCTTAGCCGGGATCTCCTAGATCTGGACCTGGGACCTAATGGGAAAATATTACAATGCATAGATGACCTACTAATCTGCTCTCCAGATGAGAAAAGTGCCCAACAACATGGAATTCAGGTTCTAAACTTCTTGGCAGAAAGGGGATATAAAGTCTCCCGTGCTAAGGCACAGATGGTCGAGACAAATGTCACTTACCTGGGAGTTCAGATTACACACGGGTCCAGGAGGCTGTCCTCTGATCGGGTACAAGGAATTCTCCAGTTGCCCTCCCCCACGACTCGAAAACAATTGCGAGCTTTCCTGGGGCTAACTGGTTATTGTAGAATCTGGATACCCAATTACGGTCTAATTGCCCAGCCCTTATATGAAAGCTTAAAGGGATGAGATGATTCAATCCCACTGATGTGGGGAACTCCTCAAAAGGAGGCAGAGGCTACACTAAAACAGGCCTTAACTCAGGCACCTGCCTTGAGGTTGCCAGACCCAGAAAAAGCATTCCAACTTTATGTCCATGAAAGAGAGGGAATAGCCTTGGGAGTGTTAACTCAAAGGTTGGGATCTGAGCCCCAGCCTGTAGCTTACTTATCCAAGAGGCTCGATCCAACTTCCCGAGGCTGGCCCCCCTGCCTTCGAAATCTTGCAGCTATTGCAATCATGATAGAAGATGCTCTAAAACTCTCCTTTGGTGGCAAACTATTTTTACCAGTCACCAAGTAAAACAACTCCTAAATGGGAGAGGCCACTTATGGATGTCTGATCAAAGAATCCTCAGATATCAAGTAATGCTGATGGAAAATCCAGGCCTCACTATATCCCCTTGTGAGGTTCTTAACCCAGCCACCCTCCTACCTACCCCCGAGGGCTCTCTCCCATTTCACTCTTGTCTAGAAACCTTGGACCACTGGACAAAACCCCGAGAGGGGTTGTCAGAAGATCCTCTGGCCAATCCTGAGGAAATCTGGTACACTGATGGAAACAGCTTTGTCTTGGATGGAAAAAGAAGAGCTGGGTATGCAGTAGTCTCCAATTTTGAGACCATAGAGGCTAAGCCTCTGCCACCAGGTACTTCAGCCCAATTAGCTGAGCTCATAACCCTGACTCGAGCTTTAGAGCTGGGAAAAGGAAAAAGAATAGCCATTTACACTGACTCCAAGTATGCCTTTCTGGTGCTACATGCACATGCAGCTGTTTGGAAAGAAAGGGGCCACTTGACCACCCGAGGGTCCCCAATCAAATATAGTGATCAGATTCTTCGACTCTTGGAGGCAGTCCATCTGCCCACTGAGGTTTCAGTCTCCCACTGTAAAGGACACCAAAAAGGGAACATGGAAGTGGCACGAGGGAACCAAGCAGCTGATCAGGCAGCTAGGAGAGCAGCATTACAGAACCATGACCTAATAGGGATTGCCACCTTAGTTCCACAGACTAATTTGCCAGAATCATATACTGAAGGTGAGACTCTTAAAGCTAAGAGCGAGGGCTTTCAAGAAGATCATATGGGGTGGTTCCAAAAGGAGGGACTCGTTTTTCTGCCTGGAAACCTCCAATGGAAGTTGGTTAACTCCTTACATGCCACTACTCATTTAGGAGAAAAGGCCCTCCAAAGATTACTAGAAAGGTCCTTCAGAGGAACAGGCCTCCAAACAACTATAAGACAGGTGGTCTCCTCTTGTCCCATTTGCCAATTAAATAACCCTCAAGGAGCTCAAAGACCCCAGCTGGCCCAGCCCATCCAACGACATGGGGCCTACCCAGGAGAGGACTGGCAGATGGACTTCACCCAGATGCCAGTTTCTCAAGGGTATAAATACTATTAGTCATGATAGATACATTCACAGGATGGATTGAAGGCTTTCCCACCCGGACTGAGAAGGCTGAGGAGGTGGTAAAAAAGCTGCTCCATGAAATCATTCCAAGATTTGGTCTGCCCAGTTCATTACAAAGTGACAATGGGACATCATTTACTTCTAAGGTCATCCAAGGAGTCTCGAAAGCATTGGGCATTACTAATTATCTCCATTGTGCCTGGAGGCCTCAATCTTCAGGAAAAGTAGGAAGAGCCAATCAATTCTTAAAATCATCGATAAAAAAGATAACCCAGGAGACCTCCCTGGGATGGAAGGAGGCTTTACCAATAGCTCTCCTCTGCACCCACATTGCCCCTAAGGAACAGGTTGGTCTTAGTCCTTATGAGATGCTATATGGGAGACCTTTTGTTTATGTCAATGACCTCTTCCTAGATCCAGAGGTTCAGACCCTCCAGTCATACCATGGCCATTGGGCAATTCCAACAGGAAAAACGCTTGTGGGGTATGAACCAGGACCCAAAAGACTCTAAAGAGTCACCACTATATGCTCCAGGAACTCAAGTCCTTATTAAAGTCTGGAAAGATGGGTCCCCAAAAGCTCAACTCCAGCCCACATGGAAGGGACCCTACCCTGTAATACTTTCTACCCCCACAGCAGTCAAGGTACCAGGACATGACTCCTGGATTCACTACTCACGAGTCAAGCCATGGAAGAAAACAGAAGAGGACACTCAATACACCTGTGAGCCCCTGGGAGATCTCAGATACCTATTCAGAACTACCAATGAGTGTCATTCTAATGAACATCCATAAAACCTGGTTTCTGGGGATAAGATTTCTCAGGATAACTCTAAGGAGCCAACACAGTTTGACAGAGACTGTACTCCAAGACAGACAGGAGATAGATCTTCTGATTCCTGAACAAGGAGGGACTTGAGCTATCCTGGCAATGTGAATTTAAAATTGACCAATGTCCCTACTAGTCCTTGTTATGCCATATTGATGATGCTTATGATTATTCCATGTACTGTCAATTGTCTAACCTGTTTTGTCTCTGCCCAGGTCAACCAGCTACAACATGCAGTGCCAGTTCAACAAAGATATAAAACTATAGCTGACCACGGAAAATATCACACACCCTTGGACACCACTATAAGGACTCTGAGGCTTGAGACTAGCAAGAGGGGGAGGCCCAATACCCCTCGCCGCCCCAGTTCAGCAGGAAGTAGCCAGAAAGACCTCGACACCCCTATTGCCAAAGAATTGGGCCTCCCATCTCTTGAGGGGGGAATGTTAGGTAGGTAGAATAGGGGAAAGGAGTCCAAAATGGCGGTGGCTAAAAGACAAGGAAGGTCCGAGGACCAGAGTGAAGACTTCAGGCAGAACAAACAGAACAAACAGCACTCCTGGCTAAGCCAAATTTGCATAGGGCAGGCCCAGGTGGAGGAAAAAAACATATAAAAGAGGAGCCAAAGCTGTTTCTCACGGACTCTCTCTCCCACGTGCATGCGCTCTTTTCTCTCTCTCTCTCTCTTTCTCTCCTGCTATCTTCTAAATAAAATAGAGCTGTAACACTGATTTGCCTAAGAGCTGTAGCACGGTTTGTCCAAGACCTGAGAGCTGTGACGCACCGAGGGCTTTGATGTCCGTTGCTCCAAATCTTTGTTGTGACGAGACAAAGAACCGAGGAACATACACCCACGTGACAGGAGCAGGGCCCAGAGCTATAACTCCCCTTGCCTTGGACTGCGAGGCCTCTCTCCAGGACCTTCTTTGTCTCCTAGCAAGACCAAGGCTACAGCAAGAGAACTGTGCAAAGTGTTTTTCCCTCGGGCAATCTGTGACTGCCACGGCCCAGCCTCACACCAGAAGTCTGAGGGGACCAAGAGAGTTAGAGCTGCTGAGAGTTCACCTCTTGTGTGCTCCTTGTTTTGCATACAATTTGCATATGGCCAACTACTTGGGTCACGTGTACTCCAGCATTTGAGGGGTCCCCACCCTTCTCCTTTCTCTTTAAGCCCCTTCCCTTCAGTAAGCCTTGCCCAGATGCAGAGCTCTCTCTCACATCCTCAGGGGCCAGCCTCGGCCCTCCACAGACCCTGAGTCCCCTGACTCTCAGACTCAGGCGCCCTATGTTTATAAACACTAGCCTTTCCCCTCACCTCCCTGGGCTTGCCTATAAATACCCTAGCTCTGGGTTTTGGATGCCACCTGGGAGGTAAAGGCAAAGGGACCAGTGAGGAATCAGTCAGCAGCTCGGGGAAGAGCTTTCTGGCAATATGAGCTTCTGGGGTGGCAGGGTTCCTCTTTCAGAATGGCCAAGGACCTGGGGGTCCAGAATCCAGGATTTAAGAGATGTGCCTGCCGCCTGCTGTGTCTGAGAAGGGCAAAGAAAGTTAAACTCACCCCGGGGACTTGTCCTGCTCTGGCTCATTAATTTAGCCCTATCTTTGTTCCCCCACCCACGTAGGTTGCCAGACAAGTAAAAAATTTCACCTAGAATCCCATTTCCTCCAGAAATTCTTCCTGTAGATCAAAAAGGAAGACAAACTGTGTCCAGGCTTATGGAAGGGTGGGGAGGGAGGTGAAAAGAGGCATATCCCAGGGATTTCCCTGGTGCCACAGTGGTCAGGATTTCAGGCTTTCACTGCTGTGGCCCAGGTTCAGTCCCTGGTCAGAGAACTGAAATCCCACAAACCATGAAGCATGACCAAACGAAGAAGAAGAGACGTGGTCCCGAAACCGGACTGCTCCTCAGGCAAACACAACAAATCCAGACAAGTTCTTCATCCCCTTCTAATTTAGACTGGCTTCCCCAAAGCACTCCAAGATCAGAAAATCAGGAGTCACTCTGCTGTTCTCCATTGCTGTGAAGAAAACAGCAACTCATCTACATATCCCTCCTGCCTCTCCCTCTAGAGGGTCCTGAGAATTGGCAATTGCTGGAACAGAAGATACTATACGGTCTGGATAGCTAGGCCTGCAGGGACACAACACGGGACCAGATCTGCTGGTATCAGCGTTTTCTCCTCTCTCCATTCTCTGGTTTTGGGGAATTGCTTCACTTATCCTGAGACCTGGCACCCCAAGAAAGACCCCAAGAGATGGCTTCAAATCTAGTCATTGAACAGTGGTCTAGAGTGAAGTGGAAAGTCCTCCAAGACCACATGACCAAGAGCACTGCAGCTGGGACTCACTCTCTACTCAGAAATCTCTCCTTACTCCTCAAATGAGTCTCCATCACTTGAAAGGATCAATGAGGAGATACTCCCTGAGGCCAGGGATGCTGAATGCAGGAGCAAACCCAATTAGGAGTCAGTTGTTCCAGCCTGGATCTTTGATTTCTCTCTGGGTTCAGGGATTCGCTTTTTTCATGGGAAAAGCTCTGGCCCAGAGCACCCTGGGCAGAGTCTAGTATTCCTGAGCCTAGAGAAGATATCCAGAAATAGATGGGAGAGTGTCACATTTCTGAGCAGCTTTGTGAGAAAGGTACAAGGGGTGGTATAAAAGAGAAACCTGCCCTCCCCCTCCCGTGGAGGCTGTCACTGGAGACCAACACCAGCTTCCAAGCCCCAGAGAAGGTCTAGGTAAGGGGCATACGACCCTCCTCCTGAGCACTGGGCACAGAAAGCTGTTTTTGAAATGCAAAATTGGGGGTGTTATTGGCAGAGTTATAGCAATCATTAAGAAAAGGTTCAAGAAACCTTTTATCTTTGTCGGTTCAGACTGCTATAATAAAAATACCACAGACTGGTATCTTATCAACAAATACATATATAAAAAAGTTCTGGAGGCTGAAAGTCTGAGATCAAGGTGCTAGCCTGGTTAGATGACAGCTCTATTCCTGGTCATAGCCAGCACTTCCCCACTGAGCCCTCACAGGTTGAAAAAGCTAGCGAGCTCTGTGGGGTATCTTTTATAGGAACAGCAATCCCAAGTCATGAGGGATCATGAATTATGAACTAATGATCTCCCAAAGGCCTCACCTTCTAATACCATCACATCAGGCATTAAGGTTCCAGCCTATGAATTTTGGGGAGACACAAACATGCAAACCATTGCATATTTGACAAAGAGGTCTGAGATACTAGGGAGGCTGAGGCCATTGGGAAACTTGGGGACTTCTAGGGAGGGATTTCGGAGAAGGCAATGGCACCCCACTCCAGTACTCTTGCCTGGAAAATCCCATGGATGAGGAGCCTGGAAGGCTGCAGTCCATGGGGTTGCACAGAGTCGGACACGACTGAGCGACTTCACTTTCACATTTCACTTTCACGCATTGGAGAAGGAAATGGCAACCCACTCCAGTGTTCTTGCCTGGAGAATCCCAAGGTCGAGGGAGCCTGTGGGGCTGCCGTCTATGGGGTCACACAGAGTCAGACATGACTGAAGTGACTTCACTTAGGGAGGGATTTGGAGTCACAGTCCCAGTAGGGCTTCCCAGTTGGTGCTGGTGGTAAAAATCCCTCTGCCAATGCAGGAGACCCAGGGTCGTGGGTTAAATCCCTGCATTGGGAACATCCCCTGGAGTAGGAAATGGCAACCTGTTCCAGTATTCTCGCCTGGAAAATACCATGGACAGAGAAGCCTGACAGGCTATAGTCTATGAGGTTGCAAAGAGTCGGACAGGACTGAGCAACTGAGCACAGGCTTAGGTCACAGCCTTAATGCTTTTGGCCCAAAAACCATTTTGAAACTTCTAGGGAGTTCACACAAAACAAGCTTAAAGTAAACTAGAAAATATCCCCATTAGGGGATGTTCATCATGGGCCTGGATGAGGGGAAACCAACAAGAGAGGTGCCCTGAGCAGGAAGACAGGAAGGACAGAAGGGCAGCAGCTGGGAGAGGCAAAGGGGTTGCCAGTGCCTCCACTTCCTGACCTTCCAGGCCCTCCCCACCACTCTGGCCCCCTCACCATTGCCCCCAAACTTGTCACTAAGCCATCAATCCACCTGCTCTGCAGGGGTCTCCATTATTAGCGACACCCAGAAAGCTCTCAGACTTTCAGCAAATATGCCAGAAGGCCTCATGTGTGCCTGGCCTTGGGCTGAGCCCTGGGGACACAGAGTGGGTCATATCCAATCGTGCCCTCAAGGAACTCACAGGCCAGGAGGGGAGGCAGACTCGGAAGGCAGCACAGTATGACTAGCACAGTGACAGAGGAAAGCGCAGGGGATTCAGGAGGTCAGAGGAGTCGGAGGGCTTCCTGGAGGAGGTGGCCCCTGAGCTACTCCTGGAAGAGTGGGTAGCAGGAGAAGGGCAGCCCCAGCACGTGGAAGGAAGCAGCAGTGTTTCATCTGGGATTTCATGATGTGCCATCCATGTGAAGCAGGTGTGGCGGGGCACGAGGCTGAAGAGGTCCGAGGCTGAAGAGGTCTGGGAGGGCCAGGTCACAGAGGGCTTCAAATCCCAACGCCAGGAGGTTGGACTCTGTCCTGAGGGTAGGAGGGAAGTTTTGCTTTGTTCTCTTGCCTTCTTTTTATCTTTCTCATAGTATTCTCAACCCTTCCCTCATAGTTTTCATGTCTGTATTTTGAGATATTTCTCAAAGCAGGTTTGGCACAGAGGGTTCTGAAGCAGGTGAGGAACATGACCAGCTGTGCTCCAGATTCATTGTTCTCCCTGCTCCAGGGGACTGTGGAGTTGCAGGGGCCACAGTGGAGGCAGGGAGACCAGGGAGGAGCCAGGGGCTGACTGGAGCCCTGGTGGGGGAGGTGGCAATGGGGAAATGGAAGGACAATTGAGATGGACCCATACTGTGCACACATTAGTTGGCAACTAATTTACTGTTTGATAAATGACTGAATGAATGCAATCCCAAGTAACCATCTAGGGTGACTGGATGAATAATAGGTAGTAGATTACATGAGACTCTTCTGGTGCCAAGTTCAGAGGAACCACCCTGAGCTGGATGAAGTCTAAAGAGAAATTCATCACGAGGATCCCAGGGTATTTCTTGGACTGCAAGGAGATCCAACCAGTCCATTCTAAAGGAGATCAGCCCTGGGATTTCTTTGGAAGGAATGATGATAAAGCTGAAACTCCAGTACTTTGGCCACCTCATGAGAAGAGTTGACTCATTGGAAAAGACTCTGATGCTGGGAGGGATTGGGGGCAAGAGGAGAAGGGGACGACAGAGGATGAGACGGCTGGATGGCATCACTGACTCAATGGACGTGAGTCTGAGTGAACTCCGGGAGTTGGTGATGGACAGGGAGGCCTGGCGTGCTGTAATTCATGGGGTTGCAAAGAGTCGGACACGACTGAGCGACTGATCTGATCTGATCTGATCTGAAAGGCTAGAAGTGAAGTCTCTAAAAACCCAAGGAAGTGCTTTACTTCACCTATGCCTTGGTGTCTTTGCTCTTCAGCCCTCCCTGCCTCTTTCCCTGGAACCTCTTCTCTCCCTGAATTCAGTAGACTTGTGACTCTCAAATGTCTCTTCTTGTTTATTCTGCTCCCTCTCAGACATCTGCCCCTGGAGAGTCCACATGTGCCAAACTGAACTCATCACATCCCCTCAAAACTGATCCTTTACTCAATACACTTTTTTTTATTGAACACCTACTATGTGTTGGGATGAGAAAGATAAGCTTATAATTCTACTCTGTTTTCTTCTGTATTTCCAACTTAGAGCATGTGAACTTTGTTTTCCTTGAGTGTTTCCAAGAGTGCTTGCCTTCATTTCCCCTATCTCATCCCCTAAACTGTACAGACATAACATCCAGTCAATTCTACCTGGTAACAATGGGTGCACTTTCAGTGCCCATACCTTAGTCTGACCACATGATTCAGTGTCCTCAGTCTGACTTCACCATTCCCTGTCCTGAAATCTTTTATTGCTGTGTTTCTGCAGGGCAGAGATGGGGACAGAAACAAGGCAATGGAGAGGCAGTGAGAGATACAATTGGCTTCTGGTTTTCACTACATGACCATTTTGCTGTGGGCCACAAAATCTTAGGGGGATACAAGCATTTATTCTCACGCTCCTGGGTCTTCACGGAGAAGGCAATGGCAATCCACTCCAGTACTCTTACCTGGAGGATCCCATGGACGGAGGAACCTGGTAGGCTGCAGTCCATGGGGCCGCATAGAGTCAGACAGGACTGAAGTGACTTAGCAGCAACAGCAGCAGCCTGGGTCTTCAGGTTGACTGTAGATGGGCTAAAGTGAGCTTGGATGGGCAGCTCTGCCTCAGGCTGCCAGTCTTCCTCAGCAGGCCGCCTCCTTGTTGTGGGCTGGACCCAGATGTGCTCCTCTGGGGTCCAGACTGGAGGAACAGTTCTAGGCCATGTTGTGATGGTCTCTGACCCCAAAAGGAGACCTTTTCTACCGGGGTCCAGCCCCGGTAGGAGCCAGGGATTCCCTCCGGAGGACGGTGTCGGCGAAAGGATAGAAAAAAGAGAAAGAGATAAGGAAAGAATTTTGCAGTTAAGAAAATAGAGGAGAGAAAAGAGGCTGATATTCCTTGGTTTACACAGAAAGCCAATAAAGCCCCAGCACGGGACTTGCTCTGTTCATGTAGGCCTCGTACGCCCTCTCGAATCGCGGAAGGTGCCCCAACTGAGGCACCTTCTCGAGTGGGTCTTAGAAGCCCACGCAGGAAAGTGAACACAGAGGGCCCCTGCGCTCCTTGGAATCAGCCTGAATAGGAAAAGAAAAGAGAAAGAACGACATGGGGAGACCAAGCTTCGGTGAGCAAGGCCTGCAACTTTATTTTCCAAAGTAGTTTTTATACCTTAAGTTGTGCATAGAGGATAATGGGGGAAGAGGTAGAGTCATGCAAGGTCAGCAGTCCTTGATCCTTATCGAAGCCAGGCTTTCTTTCTGCAAACTTATCATATGCAAAAGCTTTAGGTGATTTACATCATCTTTTGGCCAGGAGGCCTGTTAACATTTTATGACCCTTTCTTCAGAAAACTTATTTTTCTCTAAAGATGATTATTCTAAAGTCAGGTGCCAGCCTCTGAAAGCATTAGATAAAGTTGCTTTCCTATAGGGCAACAGCGTGGTGGGCTATAACAAGAAAAGAATTAACTCAAGGGTCCAAGGTTACAAACATTAAAGCTACTACTTACATTTCTATACACCAACTATATTAATCGATACACTCCCAGGGACTCAGTAGGTAAGGGATATGGAAACTTGGCGGCAAGCATTAGCTCAACAAAGAAATCCTCTACTAGTTCTATTTTAACAATTTTAACTCTCTGAGAAGCTCTGCATTATTAGAATATCTTAAGCTTACCCTGCCTCTTGTGGTTGGGAGGCTGTGAATCTGAACAAACCTGTCAGGCAAGCCAGAAAGTCATCAGAGGGGTTTGAATTGAAACACTCCTATTATGTCCAGGAGACTTTAATTAACTAGAGTTTTAAGTTGATTTTCTTACAGAGAAAGGTGGTCGGGGATAGCCCCCTGTTAATGTCAGAAGAGTTGGTGAAAGTCGTGAAATAGCAAAACAGATTTTGGTTTTGGGGTAGATGCTCGGGCAGGTCCAGGGGGGCCCCTTGAGCCCTGACTCACCTTTGCATATCAGGCCTCTCTGCATGACGTTTGTCATGGGTGGGAACTCCCATGCTGGCTCCCAGCACTTCTCTTTTGATTTGGGTTCACCCTAAAGCAGACCTAGAGGCAAGCACTTGGGTGAACTAAACTTATTTGTAAGGTGAGCTCAGGAATTAAAAGTGAAGAAGTGGAAAAGTGAGATAGGGAAGAGAGACAAGTACCCCTGCCAAAAGTGTGTGACCACTGTGGTCAACTATGTCTCTCTGGAAACCCTCTGTGTTCTAGGGAATCTGATGTTCCACCCTCATTTGGTGAGAGTTGTACCTGGGAACATTAAATCTCCTGCACTTTGGGGCTGCCCTGAGCAAGTTCCCAGGATGATGGAGAAAGGCTTGGACACAGGAATATATGGAACATAATCCTGAAAGATGATGCTGTGAAAGTGCTGCACTCAATATGCCAGCAAATTTGGAAAACTCAGCAGTGGCCACAGGACTGGAAAAGGTCAGTTTTCATTCCAATCCCAAAGAAAGGCAATACCAAAGAATGCTCAAACTATCACACAATTGCACTCATCTCACACACTAGTAAAGTAATGCTCAAAATTATGCAAGCCAGGCTTCAGCAATACGTGAACAGTGAACTTCCTGATGTTCAAGCTGGTTTTACAAAAGGCAGAGGAACCAGAGATCAAATTGCCAACATCCGCTGGGTCATGGAAAAAGCAAGAGAGTTCCAGAAAAACATCTATTTCTGCTTTATTGACTATGCCAAAGCCTTTGACTGTGTGGATCACAATAAACTGTGGAAAATTCTGAAAGAGATGGGAATACCAGACCACCTGACCTGCCTCTTGAGAAATCTGTATGCAAGTCAGGAAGCAACAGTTAGAACTGGACATGGAACAACAGACTGGTTCCAAATAGGAAAAGGAGTACATCAAGGCTGTATATTGTCACCCTGCTTATTTAACTTATATGCAGAGTACATCATGAAAAATGCTGGGCTGGAGGAAACACAAGCTGGAATCAAGATTGCCGGGAGAAATATCAATAACCTCAGATGTGCAGATGACATGACCCTTATGGCAGAAAGTGAAGAGGAACTGAAAAGCTTCTTGATGAAAGTGAAAGTGGAGAGTGAAAAAGTTGGCTTAAAGCTCAACATTCAGAAAACGAAGATCATGGCATCTGGTCCCATCACTTCATGGGAAATAGAAGGAGAAACAGTGGAAACAATGTCAGACTTTATTTTTTGGGGCTCCAAAATCACTGCAGATGGTGACTGCAGCCATGAAATTAAAAGACGCTTACTCCTTGGAAGGAAAGTTATGACCAACCTAGGTAGCATATTAAAAAGCAGAGACATTACTTTGCCAACAAAGGTCCGTCTAGTCAAGGCTATGGTTTTTCCTGTGGTCATGTATGGATGTGAGAGTTGGACTGTGAAGAAGGCTGAGCTCTGAAGAATTGATGCTTTTGAACTGTGGTGTTGGAGAGGACTCTTCAGAGTCCCTTGGACTGCAAGAAGATCCAACCAGTCCATTCTGAAGGAGATCAGCCCTGGGATTTCTTTGGAAGGAATGATGCTAAAGCTGAAACTCCAGTCCTTTGGCCACCTCATGTGAAAAGTTGACTCATTGGAAAAGACTCTGATGCTGGGAGGGATTGGGGGCAGGAGAAGAAGGGGACGAGAGAGGATGAGATGGGTGGATGGCATCACCGACTCGATGGACGTGAGTCTGAGTGAACTCTGGGAGTTGGTGATGGACAGGGAGGCCTGGTGTGCTGTGATTCATGGGGTCGCAGAGTTGGACACGACTTAGCGACTAAACTGAACTGAACTGAGGGGTGGGAAGCTGCAAGATGCTTGAGAATTATTCATTGCTCCTGTGTTTCAACCTGAAGATGAGCTGAGGCAACACTGTGAATCGACTGTCACTGGCAGTCTCCTTTATACCACATCCCTCTATGAAATAACAGGAAAGATTCAGAGTTTCTTGCTTGAATTATGTGTCCATCTGTGAGTCAATCACAGTGGCCAGGGCATTGAGCACCTGTTTGGGGTCATGTGTTCCCCTCAAGAGTTGCAGATTGAAGAAAATCCCACAGAATCCATGGACCGCATTCTCCACAAAGAGACGATCTATCATAGATGATCAGGTGTCTTTGGTAGATTTCAAGAGACCATAAGAGTTCAAGTAGTTCTTAGCCTACTACATACTCTGCCCACTAACATTCTATCCTGGAGTTAAGGAGAAGAACCTCATGCTTTACATGCCACTGTGATGCCATTTTTCAATTCTACCTACTTCATATCTCCTCTGGACAGCTCATCACTTAAACCCACTCCTGGTGCAAATGTGTTTCCATCAGGCTCTTTGGCTTCTTGGAACATGCATCACGTGCTACGTGAAATTCCTCACTCCAGCTCCGTCTCCACCTTAAAAGAGTTTAAAAAGCAGGGATATGGGTTTTGTAGTTATTTCTGTTCATAATTTTATCCTCAGCACCTGACACAAGATGCTCAAGAGTTTTCTGTTGAATGAAGAGTAACCAGGTTTTGAGGGAGGGAAGATAAGGAGTTCAGTTTGGGACACGTTGAATTTGCCAGAAGCTGCTGTTAACTCCATTGCCCAGAGACGCTCACACCTCAATTTAAACTGTGAGTTGGCAGTGACAGGATCTTCAATTGGGAGACTCATAAAATTATAGCCACAGAACATCCCAGTGTCCTAGGATCATGGAACTTTCAAAATTAAACCCCCACCAAGAGCCAGAGGAGATTACGGAGCAGGGTGCTGAAACTGAGCGAGACTGGGGCCGGGTGCACAAGCACCCTCAAATTTGTGTAAAATCGATGTGAAGGCACACAGATCCATTTCTGGAGAAGTTTCAGCTTTCATCAGATTTCAAAGATTAAAAACCACTAATTGCATTACGGTTCTTATAAAAGAAGAAAAACAGAAATACCTGCGAATCTGCTGGTGTGTGTCTCGAATACCTCTGCAAGGATGACAGGAAATGGGAACACTGGGACCTCTGGGGAGAGGAGGTGGGGTTGAGAAATCAGTGAGAGAAGGGCATTTCACTGCACGCCTTGTGGACTGTACATTTTGAACAATGTAAACGTATTACCTTTCTGAAAATTAAGTTAAGACTTTATCATATTAAAATTAAAGTTATGACATGAGTGGTAGTAGAGAGGTCAGGACTCTGGCCTTTCATGGCCAAGGACCTGGGTTTGATCCAGTTCGGGGAACTAAGATCCCACAATGCGTGGTGCCGCCAAAAAAATAATAATAAAGTTACGATTGATCCTGTTAGCGAGCAGAGACGTAAATTAACAACTAGGTAGTTATTGTGCCCACCAGTTAAATGGAAATTAAAAGAGATTAATATTGCAAGTGTTGGCAAGGACACGGAGAAACGGGCACTTTTATCCACTCTTGGTGGGAGGGTGAAGAGGGGCGTTTTGGATGGCACCTTGGCGGTGGCTGCCTAAAGGAACACTATTCAGGGCTTCCCTGCTGGCTCAGTGGTAAAGAATCTGCCTGCTAAATCAGGAGACACAGGTTCAACCCTGATCCAGGAAGATCCCACGGAGCAGCTAAGCCTGATTGCCAGAACTATTGATCCTGTGTTCTAGAACTCAGGAACTGCAAGCACTGAAGCTGCGCACCCTAGAGCTGGTGCTCTGCAAGAGAAGCCACCACAGTGGGAAGCCCGAGCACTGGAACAGAGCAGCCCCTTCTCTCAGCAACTGGAGAAAAGCCCACACAGCAATGCAGACGGCATAGTCAAAAGTAAAGCATAGTCAAAAAAAAAAAAAATATATATATATATATATGAACTGTATTCAGTTCCTTGAAATATCATATTTTTATATCTTTCCTATAAAATTATGCAGACAAGTAGAAAAGGACTTATACACATGGATAAATCACTGTGATCAAATGTGGAACATCAAAAACTAGGGAAAAAATTCTGTGTCCATCAACAAGGAAAGGGTTAAATAAATTATGGTAACTCTACTATGAAATTCCTTGTTACCATTATAATGAGCAAGGTAGATATGAATGTAGGACATGGAAGACTATAGTCAACATTTTCCAGGGAAAAGGCTGTAGAACATGTACGTGTAAGCACGTTTCCTTTCTTTTTGAAAAGAGTGGCAGAGAAACACCCAAACACACACAATATTGTAAAGCAATTATTCTTCAATTGAAAAGAAATAAATTACAGTGCTTAAAAAAAAAGCCGATTAAAAAAACCACCCCCCAGACTCTTCAATAAATGGTGCTGGGGAAACCGAACAACTACATGTAAAAGAATGAAATTAGACACTTCCTAACACCACACACAAATACAAACTCAAAATGGATTAAAGACCTAAATGTAAGACCAGAAACTATAAAGCTCTTAGAGGAAAACACAGGCAAAACACTCGATGACATAAAGCAAGATCCTCAGTGACCCACCGCCTAGAGTAACAGAAATAAAAACAAAAGTAAACAAGTGGGACCTGATTAAACTTAAAAGCTTTTGCACAGCAAAGGAAAGTAAGCAAGGTGAAAAGACAACTCTCAGAGTGGGAGAAAATAAGAGCAAATGAAACAACTGGCAAAGGATTAATTTCCAAAATATACAAACAGCTCATACAACTCAATACCAGAAAAACAAACAACCCAATCAACAGTGGGCAAAAGACCTAAACAGACATTTCTCCAAAAAAGATATACAGATGGCTAACAAACACATGAAAAGATGCTCAACATCGCTCATTATTAGAGAAATGCAAATCAAAAGCACAATGAGAATCACTGCACACTGGTCAGAATGGCAAACATCCAAAAGTCTACAAACAATAAATGCTGGAGAGGGTGCAGAGAAAAGGCGACGCTCTTGCACTGTTATTGGGAATGTGAATTGATACAGCCGCTACGGAGGACGGTGTGGAGATTCCTTAAAATACTAGGGAAAAAACCACCATGTGACCCAAAATCCCACTCCTAGGCATATACCCTGAGGAAACCAAAATTGAAAAAGACGCATGTACCCCAATGTTCATTGCAGCACTATTTTAATAGCTAGAACATGGAAGCAACCTAGATGTCCACTGACAGGTGAATGGATAAAGAAGTTGTGGTTCATATACACAATGGAATATTTCTCAGCCATAAAAAGGAACACATTTGAGTCAGCTCTGAAGAGGTGGATGAACCTAGAACCTATTATACAGAGCAAATAACTCAGAAAGAGAAAGACAAATATCGTATTCTAATGCACATATATGGAATCTAGAAAAATGGTACTGAAGAATTTATTTACAGGGCAGCAGTGGAGACGGAGAAGGCAATGGCAACCCACTCCAGTACTCTTGCCTGGAAAATCCCACGGACGGAGGAGCCTGGAAGGCTGCAGTCCATGGGGTCCCAAAGAGTTGGGCACGACTGAGCGACTCCCTTTCACTTTTCACTTTCATGCATTGGAGAAGGAAATGGCAACCCACTCCGGTATTCTTGCCTGGAGAATCCCAGGGACAGAGGAGCCAGGTGGGCTGCCGTCTATGGGGTTGCACAGAGTCGGACACGACTGATGTGACTTGGCAGCAGCAGCAGCAGCAGTGGAGAAACAGACATAGAGAATAGATTTATAGATCTGGGGAAAGAGGAGGAGAGGGTGAGATGTATAGAAAGAGTAACATGGAAACTTATATTACAGTATGTAAAATAGCCAACGGGAATTTGCTGTATGACTCAGGAAACTCAAACAGGGGATCGGTATCAACCTAGAGGGGTGGGATAGGGAAGGGGATGGGAGGGAGGTTCAAAAGGGAGGGGGGATATGTGTACACCTATGACTGATTCATGTTGAGGGTAGACAGAAAACAACAAAATTCTGTAAAGCAATTATCCTTCAATAAAGAATAGGTTAATTTAAGGGAGGAGGGAGGAGGGTTCAGGATGGGGAACACATGTATACCTGTGGCAGATTCATTTTGATGTATGGCAAAACCAATACAATATTGTAAAGTTAAAAAATAAAATTAAATTAAAAAAAAAGAATAGATTAATTTAAGAAAAAACACCCCTCAAAAAAGATCCTGCCGGTCACAACTAAGACCTGGTGTAGCCAAATAAATGAATTAATTAATAAAATTTATTAACAAATTTTAATAAAGTTAATAAAATCAATAAGTTATAAAGTTAATAAAATAAAAATGAGTTAATAAAAATTTCTTTAAGAAAGTAAAAGAAGATGAAACAAAAAACAAAAATAGGCTGTACAGACAACTGTGTACATCTATATTTAATATTATATTACTGGCAGTGCATCAAAAAAGGTCTTAAATGGTACCATTAGCACAAGAGCAGCAGGCAGGGGTAAAAGTGAGAAGAGGGACGTGGAGGAAGAGGAAGCAAAGGGAGACTTGGGCTCTGTGATTCATTCATACACAATATGCACATGTTTCTTGGAAATAAAATGAAATGAAAGCACCAAAGTGGAAACACTCTGTTCCAATCTTGACCCAAACCAGGGACGCCTTCTTGGAGCCACTTCAGGCCTTCAGCATGCCCACCACCAGGGTGTAGGGAGCTTCCATAGGGACGCACTACCCTCTGGACTCAGCCCTATCCAGCCCCACTACCCTCACAACCTGGAGGTCCCTAAGTGAAATCATCTTAGGGTCCCGGTCCCTAGTGGCTAAGATGGTAAAGAGTCTGCCTGCAGTGTGGGAGACCTGGGTTCGATCCCTGGGTGGAGAAGATCCCCTGGAGGAGGGAATGGCAACCCACTGCAGTATTCTTGCTTGGAAAATCCAATGGATGGAGGAGCCTGGCAGGCTACAGTCTGTGGCCTTGAAAAGAGTTGGAAATGACTGAGCGACTTCACTTTCAGTTGGCAGTAGGCATGAGGGAGGCATGCACCCTCTGGATCCAGTAGAAATTTCCACCTCTATGGCTCACGACCCCCTGTCTGGTGCATAAGACATTCCTTCTTGGTATCTCTGAACCACACCACCCTGCTGATTCATCCACCCTGACGCAGTCTGCTCACCTGGCCCACAACCCAGTGCCAGTTCCTCACTTCCTCCAGTTCTCCTGCCTCAGGGTCCCCTGGCATACCCTCCCCTGGGGTTGTGTTGATGGTGGAAATGAACCAGAGCAGACTCACCTTCACAGAGAACACCCCCTCACTACTCCCACCCCCAATACCTGGGCAACAGATTGACAGAGCTGACCAAGGCGGTGTCTCGACTGCAAAGTGAGGTAGCAGGTATGCAGCAGGCTCTGAGGGACGCAGGGCCACACTGGCCGCCAAATGAGCCAACATCCTCAGTCGCTCCATCACCCAAGTGCACAACAGCTTCCAGAACTTGGGGCCCCCCATTCTTGAGACTCCAGAGCTGTGCCAGGGTTGGTGGGGTCCCAGGGGTCCTCAGAAACTGGGTTTCTGGACACTAGAGGGGAGGGGCTCAGGCTCCAGCTTCTGGGGAATCTGGACCCTCCTCCCAGCTCACATGTTACTGTACCGGGAGCAAGAATCAGAGGGCTGGGGACCTGCCCCAGGAGGCAGACCTCAATGCCTCGATGCCTCAATGCCCAGGTCTTCCAGGGGACTGATGCAGGGGGAGGGTCCCTTTTTCTGAGAGCAGCCTAGAGAGCTGAGGGCAGGGGTCACTTCATAGGCACCACTGCTGCTTTTCTTGCCTCAATAAAGTCTCTGCTCTGGATCACACATGTCTCCAGTTCAGTTCAGTTGCTTAATCTTTGCGACCCCATGAATTGCAGCATGCCAGGCCTCCCTGTCCATCATCAACTCCCAGAGTCTAGCCAAACCCATGTCCATCGAGTTGGTGATGCCATCCAGCCATCTCATCCTCTGTTGTCCCCTTCTCCTCCTGCCCCCAATCCCTCCCAGCATTAAGGTCTTCTCCAATGAGTCAACTCTTCACATGAGGTGGCCAAAGTATTGGAGTTTCAGCTCAACATCAGTCCTTCCAAAGAACACCCAGGACTGATCTCCTTTAGGATGGACTGGTTGATCTTCTTGCAGTCCAAGGGACTCTCAAGAGTCCTCTCCAACACCACAATTCAAAAGCATCAATTCTTCGGTGCTCAGCTTTCTTCACAGTCCAACTCTCACATCCATACATGACCACAGGAAAAACCATAGCCTTGACTAGACGGACCTTTGTTGGCAAAGTAATGTCTCTGCTTTTTAATATGCTATCTAGGTTGGTCATAACTTTCCTTCCAAGGAGTAAGCGTCTTTTAATTTCATGGCTGCAATCACCATCTGCTGTAATTTTGGAGCCCCACAAAAAAAAGTCTGACACTGTTTCCACTGTTTCTCCATCTATTTCCCATGAAGTGATGGGACCTGATGCCATGATCTTCGTTTTCTGAATGTTGAGCTTTAAGCCAACCTTTTCACTCTCCTCCTTCACTTTCATCCAGAGTGTGTTAATCTCTGTCTCATGGTGTTTTGAGATTGCCAATCCCGAAATGAACCGTGGTGGGAGAGGACACACAGAAATGGCTTGCTCTGGGGACCCGATATCCTGGGCTTAGGATCCTACTTTGAGCTCCTTCAGAAGTTTGATGGAACTGAGATGGGGGCTGGGGGTGGGGCAGGGGTTCTGGTTTGAAAACAACCTGACTTCTTTCCTTGGCTCTGCATTTCTTGTCAGACAAACGGCTGAGGAAGCCACATGTCCCCCTTCCTGTCTTCTGGGTTGTTGTGTGGAACCTCTGTTTATTAAAGCATCTGGGGTTGCAGGCTATGGTGTGTGACAAGGGTCTGCACCTGGACCATGTCTAAAAGTGATCAAGAAGTCATTCATTTGAGTCCCTGAGTCCCATAAAACCAAAGCAGGGCAGAGAGTCCAGTCTCATGAAATGAACCAGTCATGAAATTTGATGTCACCATACTGCAGCACTGTTTAATGGAGCAGCCATCACAACACTACCCTTGCTTGTTCTCAGGAGTTCCCACCACAGAGCGGGGCTCCCTCCACCCTACCATGGGCTCAAATCGCCCAACATCCTGGTTGGAGACATGCCTGCTAAGTCTGGGTCTGAAACCACCTTCTTGCTTCTCCAAGCTCTTTGAAGCTTCCCTTCTTCCTTTGGAGGTCACATGTTCCCAGGACTCCTAAGTAGCAGGCACTGAATGTTCAGAGCCCAGCTCCTAAGAGCTGGAACCCCCAAGAGGCCAAGAGCAGGGTCTTCCAGGACAGCAGAGAGAAGGCCCCCTTGGAGAGTGAGTCTGCCTGCCCTCCTACTGGAGAGAGAAGAAAAGGCAGTGAATGGTCAGCAGGGCCATGGGGGAGTCAAAGAGCCGAGGGAGGGACCCGAGGGTGACTCACTTGGCACAGACTCACAGCTCAGCCTCTTCTTCTCTGCAAAAGACACCACAGTGAGGCCTCCAGGTAGACAGACCCACACACTCCAGACTTCCCTTCCCTCCAGGCCCTGGTACAACTATTCCCAATTCAATCCATCTTCCCCTTCTCCCAAATATACTTCTGACTTCCCTTCCTCCTCCTCCTTCCAGTAAATCTTCCCTTTTTGCCTTTCCATCGCTGCCCCACCCTGGCCCAGTCACTCTGTCCTGCCTCAGCACTGGGGAATAGCACATGTGCGTCCCATCAACCCACTATGCCCACGGCCTCCTGGGATCTGAAGCAGCCCTCCTGCCACTTTCCTCTGCTTATTGCCCTCCTTAACCAGGTTCTTTTGGTCTATTAGACTGTGTAGCAGAAGGAAAATTTTGAGAACATTTGGAGAATCTTCTAAGAATATTCACACATGCAGAAAACACTTATCTGACTGCCACTGAGCTGGCAGAACCTGAGTCACAAAGAAAAAATATCTCCAACTAGCTTCTGGCCCTCAACTTCCTCTTTAATGACGTGGTTCTCTCGAAGGCCCTGGGGACTGAAATCAACTGGGGACCTCCTGGCAGTCCTGCTTCCCTCATGCATGGCTCACCACCCAGATAGGCGCAGTTAAAGTGGCTGCACATCTGATCACTGCTGGAGAGAGTCACCAGGCTTTTGTTTCCATCCTTGGAGAAACCTGTCACCATGAAGACTTCCTATGGGGGGATCAGCACCTCACGCTCCTCAGGAAAGACAGACAGGGCCTGGATGGGGGCTCCAGAGCAAGTCCTTAGAGAGAAGAAGGTGGCACTACCAAATCCACGGGCCACTGCCTCATCCAGCGAGCTGGAGGCAAACTGGCCCAAGCGGATAGAGTCCCCCACACTCTTGGGTACAAAGTGGATCCTGCGCACTCCATGGAACACCTCCTGTCCAAGTTCCCTGCTGCAGCCCCCACCACCCCGCAGCAGCTGCAGGGCCCGAGTCAGGTAGAAATGCAGGGCCTTGAAAGGGAAGTGGTGCATGTAGGACTCCCAGGAGCCACTGCCAGTCTGCACAGCCTGGTTTAGCTCCCTGTACAAAGTGCTGGATGAGTTGGTGTAGACCATGATGGCGATTTCGTGCTAGCTTCTGAAGCCAGGAGGCAGACTGAGCCCTGGACGTTTTTGTTCCCAGGCCTCTGGGCTGTCTCCCAGGACTCTCACAGCAGGGCATGTCCCAGGGTCCTGCCCTGGTTGGATCCAGGGATTCCCTCAGGAGGACGGCTTAGGTGAAAGAATAGCAAAAGGGGAGAGAAAGAGGCTTGATCTGATTGGTTTACATGGGAAACCAATAAAACCTGTGACATCAGGTTTGCTCTGACCACGGAGGCTGCAGGCACCCTCTCGATTTGCAGAAGGTGCCCCACTTTAGGCACCTTCTCGATTGGGTCTTAGAAGCTGAGGAAAGTAAGTGGTCTCAGAGAGCCCCCATGCTCCAAGTCAGTCATCCTGAAGGAAGAACAGAGGAGAAAAGGAGAGAAAAATAAGCAAGAAAGAACGATACGGGGAGACCAGCCTGATGAGCAAGGCCCATAGTTTTATTTTCAAAGGGAGCTTATATACCTTAAGTTGTGCACAGAGGATAATAGGGGGTGTGAAATCATGCAAAGTCAGCAGTCTTAGGTCCTTATTGAGACCGGGTTTTCTTTTCTGCAAACTTATCGTATACAAATGGTTTAGGTGATTTACATCATCTTCTGGCCAGAAGGCCTGTTAACATTTTATGACTCTGATAAAGATTTGTCAACCATAAGACTTATTTTCTCTAAGAGTAATTATTTTAAAGTTTGGCGCCATCCTCTGAAGGTGTTAGATAAAGTTTTATTCCTATAGGACAAAGTGCAGTGGGTTTACAACAAGGAAAGAATTTATTACCTTAAGGGTCTAAAGTTGTTAGCACCAAAGGTCACTACTTATTTTTTCTATGTACCAACTATATTAATTAATATACTCCCAAGAACATAATACAGGGGATGTGGAAACTTGGCAGCAAGCACTGGCTCAACAATGAAATCTTCTACTAGTTCTATTCTAACAATTTTTAAGTCTCTGAGATGCTCTATACTATTTGAATATCTTAAGCTTCCCGTGCCTCTTGCGGTTGCTGCTGCTACTGCTAAGTTGCTTTAGTCATGTCCGACTCTGTGCAACCCCATAGACGGCAGCCTACCAGGCTCCCCCGTCCCTGGGATTCTCCAGGCAAGAGCACTGGAGAGGGTTGCCATTTCCTTCTCTAGTGCATGGAAGTGAAAAGTGAAAGTGAAGTTGCTCAGTCATGTCCAACTCTCAGCGACCCCATGGACTGCAGCCTACCATGCTCCTCCATCCATGGGATTTTCCAGGCAAGAGTACTGGAGTGGGGTGCCATTGCCTTCTCTGGCCTCTTGTGGTTGGGAGACTGTAAACAATCATATGTGTAGCTGTAGGAGTCTGGATAAACCTGTCAGGCAAGTTAGAGAGCCATTTGAGGGGTTTGGATTGAAACACTCCTATTATGCCCAGGAGGCTAACTAACTAGAGCTCTAAGTTGATTTCCTTCAGAGAAAGGTGGTCAGGGATAGCCCCCTGTTAATGTCAGAGGAGTTGGTGAAAGTCATAAAATAGTAAAACAGACAGATTCTGGTTTTGGGGTAGATGCTCACGCAGGTCCGGGTGGGGCCCCTGGAGTCCTGACTCGCCTTTGCATATCAGGCCTCTCTACATGACCTTTGTCATGGGTGGGAACTCCTGTGCTGGCTCCTCGTATATATGGTCGGCCATCTCCTTCTCTAACAGAAGCACTGCTTTCTCCTCCATCTCCTCCGAGCAGCCCACATAGGCATCATCGAATGTATCTGGACCCAGGCTCAAGTACTGGATGGTAACACCCTGGGCATACAGAGGTAAGGAAGAAAGGGGCCACACAGAAAAGTGTATAAGTTCAGGGTACTGGATAAGGTCCTGGACACAGATTATTTCAGAAAGCCAGAATCTCATTTCTGTGCTCAAATATCTGGAGTCTGTTTTCTCCTCTCTCCATTCTCTGGCTTTGGGGAATTGCTTCACTTATCCTGAGACCTGGCACCCCAAGAAAGACCCCAAGAAATGGACTCAAATCTAGTCATTGAACAGCAGTCTAGAGTGAAGTGGAAAATCCTCCAAGATCACATGACCAAGAGCACTGCAGCTGGGACTCAGACTCTCTACCCAGAAATCTCTCCTTACTCCTCAAGTGATTCTCCATCACCTTAAAGGATCAATGAGGAGATACTCCCTGAGGCCAGGGATGATGAATGCAGGAGCAAACCCATTAGGAGACAGTTGTTCCAGCCTGAATTTTTGATTTCTCTCTGGGTTCAGGGATTTGCTTTTTTCATGGGAAGAACTCTGGCCCAGAACACCCTGGGTAGAGGCTAGTATTCCTGAGCCTAGAGACGATATCCAGAAATAGATGGGAGAGTGTCATATTTCTGGGCAGATGTGTGGGAAAGGTACTGCTAACTGCTAAGTCGCTTCAGTCGTGTCCGACTCTGTGCGACCCCATAGACAGCAGCCCTCTAGGCTCCTCTGTCCCTGGGATTCTCCAGGCAAGAACACTGGATTGGGTTGCCATTTTCTTCTCCAATGCATTAAAGTGAAAAGTGAAAGGGAAGTCGCTCAGTCGTGCCTGACTCTTAGCGCCCCATGGACTGCAGCCTACCAGGCTCTTCTGTCCATAGGATTTTCCAGGCAAGAGTACTGGAGTGGGGTGCCATTGCCTTCTCCGGGGAAAGGTACAAGGTGCGGTATAAAAGAGAAACCTGCCCGCCCCCTCCCCTGGAGTCTTAGCCACTGGACCACCAGGAAGTTCCAATTTGTCCTTATTGAACTGTGCAGATTCTCTTTTTCCAGGTGAGGAAACTGAGGCCCAGAGAGTGACTTGACCAGGGTCATCTCCAGCATGCAGAGCCCTGCCGTGATGTCTCTGTTGCTTGTGTCCATGGGCCTCATGGAAGCACTTCAGGTACGGTCATCCTCTGCTGTCCCCATCCCCCAGGTGCTGGCTTCTGAACTCTGCCGGGTGCTTCCTTTGGGGATGGCTCAGTCTGAGAGGATAGCCCTGGAGCCCAGTCTCAGGGCATCCATTGCTGGTAGTTCCCAATCCCCTTCCCCTCCAGGGCTTCCCTTGTGGCTCAGCTGGTAAACAATCTGCCTACAATGTGGGAGACCTGGGTTCAAAAGATCTCCTGGAGAAGGGAAAGGCTACCCCCTCCAGTATTGTGGCCTGGAGAAGTCCATGGACTGTATACTCCATGGGGTCACAAAGATCTGGACACGACTGAGAGACTTTCACTTCACTTCCCCTCCAAGTGTGTTTGGGGCCCTTCATCTCACTCAGCTTAGTGGAGGGGGGAGCTGGATAACAGGGCTCCTGTTCTCCTGGGGCCTAACCTTCTCAATCCTTGCTGCTCCCCCTCTCGCAGGCCCAGAGCCACCCCGTCATACGACGAGACCTCCTCTCTCGAGAAATGCCCCTAGACATGGCCCTGGCCTCCTTTGATGACCAGTATGCTGGCTGTGCTGCAGCCATGGCGGCTGCTCTCCCGGAACTCAACCGGACAGAGTTCCAGGCCAACAAAGTGTACGCTGATGGCTGGGCGCAGGCAAGCAGCCAGTGGCGGGAGCGCCAGGCCTGGGGGCCCGAGTGGGGCGTCAGCCCTACCCGTCTGCTCGCCCCCTGGGCTTCCGAGAAGAGCACGGGGTGGCCCTCCTGGCTTACACACTCCACAGCAGCTTGTACGAAGAATTCAATGCGGCCGTGCGTGAGGCGGGTAGCTCCCGGGCTCAATACCTCCAGCACTTCTCCTTCAAGACACTCCACTTCCTGCTGACCGAAGCCCTGCAGCTGCTGAGCAGCGGCCAGCATCCACCCCAGTGCCACCAGGTGTTCCGAGGGGTGAAGGGCCTGCACTTCCAGCGGGCCAGGACTGGGTCCACTGTCAGGCTGGGGGGCTTTGCCTCCACGTCCCTGAAGAGTAGTGTGGCCCAGAAATTTGGGAAAGACACCTTCTTTGACATCTGGACCTGCCTTGGGGTCCCAATCCAGAGCTACTCCTTCTTCCCTGGGGAGGAGGAAGTGCTGATCCCTCCCTTTGAGACCTTCCAGGTGATCCGCACCAACACGACAGCCAAGGGCCGCTCCCGCATCTACCTCCGGGCCGTGGGCAAGCACAGCAGATACAACTGCGAGTACATCAAAGGTGAGCAGGGCACATGTCAGCCAGCAGCTGTGCTCAAGCTGGGCTTTCCCGTCCCATTTTCAGGGGACACGTACACAGTCTAAGCCAGAGCTGGGCACTTATTTGCCTGCTGGGAGACAGAGGAGGGTTTTCTGACCAAAACAGGTGTTTTTAGCCACGTTGAGGGCCAAACAGCCTTGATCAGGCTTCTCTCCCAGATGGAAGCTGTTGCCAGAAATGAGTGTGGGCCCCTACCATGTTTTCCGAGAGGAGTGTGTTTTTTGACTGAGCAGAAACCCTGGGCTGTGCGTGTACTGGGTCAAGGTAACAGTGAGGTGGTGAGACAGCATTTGGGTGCCATCCCACTAAGTTCCAGTTTGGGTTCTGGCAGTTTGGGTTCTGGCAGTTTGGGTTCTTGGGTGCTTTCCTCTCCACCATCCCAGGACCAGGCAGAGGAGTAATCGTGAGGATGGGCACAGGTCCTTAGTCACTGAAGGGCTGTGGGCTGCTGGTCCTGGTTGAGGGATGCCAGGCAGGCTGTTGGCTGGATCCACCGAGCACATCTCAAGTGGGAGTAGGTCCACTGTGGCTTCAGATCCCACCATGGACAGCATCATGAGCGTGCATGTTTGATGGAAGGTGACCAAGACTGGCAAAGAACATAAACTAGCCCCTCCTTGGCTGGGACAAGACAGGGGAGAAGGAGCGGTGGGTGCGGCATAGAGGTAAAGTTACAGGCCAAGGGAGAAGGAGAGCCCAGATCACCCTGGCTTTGAGGGCTGGGGCCTTCCTGGCCCTGCTGCTCATGGGTCTAGTCAAACCCAGGCAAGGGTGGTCCCACTGTAAGGAAGCAGAATTAGGGGAAAAGGCATCAGTTTCTCTGAGAGCTAGTCAGGGAAGTACTCTGGGGTCCCTTTCTGTCCTGAGATCTATTGAGCCTTTGATTCTTTGCTGTTTCTTTCCTGCAGACAAGCAATGCAAGTCTGAGCCCTGCCATCTGGGTAACTCAGGTAAGGGCTGCAGGCATCGGCAGGACTCTGTTCGGAGATGAGCTGACTGCTCTGGGTCTGGGCCCCACTCCTGGGTGAACATGCCCCTTAAATGAAAAACAACCCTCTTTTGATTAAAAAAAAATTAGACTTTCTTAAGCAGACACCTGTGGGGGTTGCTAACCTTTCCCACAGGGTGTATATGTGGGATACGTGGGGTGTATACGTGGCGAGCTGACACACCTGCTCCCCTCCACTCGGGCCTGGGGCCGGCCCCTCCTTCACAGGAGGTCACTGATCAGACCCCAGGGAGCTCCAGGCTGCACTGAGGTGACAGTGGGAAGGGCCACTCCACAAAGCCCTCCCCAGGCCTTCTCCTCCTTCCGCGGGGGAGCCCTCTGTCTATAACTGTGCTCAGAACTCCCTCAGACCACCTCCCAAGGTCAAGGTCAGGTCATGGGTGCTGGAGACCTGGGCTTTAACCCAGGCTCTGCCCCAACTCTGTGACCAATTTTTCCTCTCTGAACCTCAGTTTCCCTATCTGTAGCATAAGCATATTGGACTAGATGGTCCCCAGATTCTCTGTGGCCATGAGTCTTCTCGTCTCTTGAACACTTGCTGGCCCAGGGTTTGCCTGAGGCATCACCTCTCCAGCTGGGAACAGGCCATTCTCAGGGAAGAAATCACAGCTGCTCCTCACCCTGGGGTCCTGCCTCCTCCCTCAAGGCTTTTAGAACAGTGGGCAGGAAGGAGCCTCAGCCTCCACTTTGCTCCCACCCTTCTCCATGGCACAATACCACTCAGGGTTCCGGGCACATGAGTCCTCACCGTGACCCGATGGTGCAGATACTGTCATCACCCCTGTTCCACGGATGAGACAGACACAGAGAGGTGAAGCAACCGGCCCCACACACAGACCTAGCAAGGGATGGGGCCCAGACAGCCTGGCCCTGGAGCCCAACTCTGAACCACCACACCAGGGGGGCCCCCACCTCACGTTATTCTTACTGCGCAATAATCAACTGGAAGGAGGTGGGACAGGAAATACTGCCCTCATTACATAACAAAGTGAGGCCCAGAGACAGAAGTGACTTGCTCCACATGACAGAGTCATCTGTGGCAGAGTCAAGACCAGCCAAGTCTCCTGCTTCCAACCCGGCTTGAGTTCTGATAACGTCATTTCAGGCACTGGGGAAGTTTAGGATTCCCCCTCCCCAGCCCCGACTCTCCTCCACCAGTGCCTCTCCCACCAGAGTCTGGGCAGAGGAGCACAGATCAGCTTCACCAGAGTTCACTCAGATCTCTACCCCACTTCATCCCACCCTGCAGTGTCAACAGGAGGCTGGGGCATAAACTTAATGACCTCTGGAAAGGGAAGTGGGACTCTCCTTGTCTCTTCATCTCTGTCTACCTTTCTCCCTAAATTCTTCCTCACTTTGTCCCTGAATCTCTCTGCCTCTGTTTTCCCTGCAGCCGTGGGTCAGAGCCCCCTTTCTGCAGTCTGGTCCCTTCTACTGCTGCTCTGGTTCCTTGTTGGCGAAGTCTTTCCAGAGAGTCCAGGCCTCCTCTAATCCATCAGCCGCTGAACAGCTCTGCCTGTAGCCTCTGCCCAACATGAGGATGTCAGCCACATGTGTGCTCTGAGTGTGGCCACGATCTGGGGTAACTCCATCTGCAGGAAACTCTGGGACCTTCTCTGGCGGTTGCTGGGCCTGATGGCAGGAAGGAGAAAATGTGGGGACTAAGCCTCTCCCAGGGGTCTAGGAGTCAGATGCTGAAGAGAGGTGGGGGGACTGCAGGACAAGTAATCACTCACCTGGAGATAGATTATAGTAGTTCGGAGGCCTGGTGATTGGGGAGAAAAGTACTTGGCCGTTGTATTCACTGCTGCTGCTGCTGCTAAGTCACCTCAGTCGTGTCCGACTCTGTTGGACCCCAGAGACGGCAGCCCACGGGGCCCACCCCCCATCCCTGGGATTCTCCAGGCAAGACCACTGGAGTGGGTTGCCATTTCCTTCTCCAATGCATGAAAGTGAAAAGTGAAAGTGAAGTCACTCAGTCGTGTCCTACTCTTCGAGACCCCATGGACTGCAGGCTCCTCCGTCCATGGGATTTTCAAACAAGAGTATTGGAGTGGGTGCCATCGCCTTCTCACTGCTGTTACTCAAATGCCTCCCATGTGCACCAGGACAGCTCCTCTTCGCTCTTCCAGGAAGCCTTCTCTGACCTCTCCTCCTTGCTAGGTTAGGGGCCCTGCCTCTGGTCTCCCATCTGAGGGCAGGGACTGCGTCCAAGGTATGCAGGTGGTACCAGAACACACGTGGAAGTCAGAAAGGAACAAACACCTTGTGAGTGGCCGGTCCCTGTCCTGCCCCTACCTTGGGCACCGTCAAGCTCTCTGGATGTCACTGTGTGATGATCACACAGTGAGTACGCAGATGGATTGGACCTAAATCCAGAGAGGAGAGAGCAGGGAAACAGCAGAGAGACCTTTAGGGATCTCAGTCAAATGCCAATCATTTTCTTATCAGCAAAGATGTAATTTCCACTCCGATTCATGGGTCCTCAGGTCCCTAAGAGGCTGGATTCCCAACTGGCACCACCAAGAGCCTAAGAGTAAGACAGGACACAGAGGAGATGCGAGGCACACATTACTTTATTATGAGTTGGAGCTTTGGGGCCAAGTCCTTATGTGGCCTCCTGCTGTGGAAAGTGGACCAGGAACCCTGAATCCCCAGTCACCTTATCTGAGCCCCTAGACAGGGTCAGGCTAGACCAAGTCTCTGTAACAGCAGCCACAGGGGAAGGAAGAAGAGACAGGAAATGGGGCAAGGCTGTCACGCCTGCATGCTCCCCACTGAAAGTGCCTAAACTCAGCACGGAAGTTCAGTTCTGTCCCTCCCAAACTGCACTTCGATCTTGATCCTTCTCAGAGTTCCTCCTCTGCAGGAATCAGGGGAGCAGCAAGCTCTGATTTCCCTTAGAGTCTGGAGGAGACAATGAATATTCCTGGTCCATGAAGTGAGTAGTGCTGAAGAGAGGATGTCCCAGGCTCCTAGGCCCAGTGGAGAGATGCTGGGTGGCCTGAGGGTCGACCACCACCTGGCCTGGCTGATCCATACCGATCTGGAGGTGCTGTGGCTGCAGCAGACCCCCGGGACTCACAGGGCCCGCACCAGCACCAGAAGGCTCATGACCAGAGCCATGGAGAAGAAGATGCCCAGGAAGAAACGGTCCATGACCCGGGCCAGGCGCTTCCAGTCCTCATGGCGGCGCTGGGCAGCCCGGTGGCTGTGGAAGGCGTTGGCGATGGTGGCCACGTGACGCAGTAGGGCTTCCTGACGGCACAGACACCGGGGCTCACGGCAGGGACCTGCTGGGGGGCCAGTGCCTCTGTCAGGAGGCTGGGGACTGGGGGATGACTCAGGTGGTCTAGACTGCCCACAGGGCTCCCCTTGTTCCCGCACACACAGGCCCCGTGCCAGGCGTCCTAGCAGGAGGGCCCGAGCCCAGGCTGGCACGGGGCGGGCACTGGGACCACAGTAATGCAGGTTCATGATAAGGATGGTAAGCGCCGTGGAGAAGGTGACCATGGTCATGGTGGCCATGTAGTACTTTCCTGCAAAAGAGAGAAATGGAACTGAGGCCCAAAACAAGAGCTCAGGGGGCCAGAGCTCCCCAGCTGCCTGAACACAAGGAGGAATGAGCGCATCCCCCATCAGGCTCTCAGGACCCTCGAAGCAAAATGGAAGAAAGTGGGAAGGAGGTAAGGGCCAACATCTCCCCTCCCACATCCCCACATCTGGTTCTCAGAAGCTTCCTGCTCCCTGGTTGATACCCTCACTGCTAAAGCCTGGACTCACCCACAGTCCCCTGAAAGTCACACTCTTAAATAGAACCACCATGCCCTGGGCAAGTTACAATAGAACCTTCCTGGTGGATTCCCAGGTGGTGCTAGTGGTAAAGAACCCCCTGCCAATGCTGGAGACATAAGAGACTCCAGTTCGATCCTAGGTTGGGAAGATTTCCAGGAGGATGGCATGGCAACCCACTCCAGTATTCTTGCCTGGAGAATCCCATGGAGAGAGGAGTCCGGCAGGCTACAGTCACACAGAGTCGGACACGACTGAAGCGACTTAGCACGCATGCACACAGGTCTGTGGTGCTGCTCCCCTGAGTTAATGTCAAGTGTTCAAGAGAATGCCTGGCATGCAGTGAGTACTTAAGATGTTTCGCCTATAATTCTAATACTGGTGAATGTCGATCATCCTCCAACAAGTCCTTGAGTAAAGACCAACTCCTGGACTTCCCAGGTGGCACAAGTGGGTAAGAATCCACCCGCCAGTGCAGAGGACAGGAGGGTTCCATCCCTGGTCCAGGAAGATTCCACAGGCTGCCGAGCAACTAAGCCCGTGCACCACAACTACTGAAATCTGCGTGCTCACAGAGAGCGGCCCCCACTCTCCACAACTAGAGAAAGCCCTCATGCTCCAGTGAAGACCCAGCACAGACATAAATAAATAAAATTAAAAAACCAAAAGAGACCAACTCCTTCCTCCACCCCTACAAGTGTGGGGAGGGCTGTTTTCCCAGGAAGGGGCCTATCTCTTCCCCCTCCATTTCACAACAAGGCCGGGCCCCAAAATGCTCAGCGGGGCCCCTCGGTTGACCCAGGCCAGTCCGGCTATGGCCCCTGCACCTGTGGAGGGCCGCATGTGCCAGCCCCCGGGGTGGCAGGGTCATCCTCCCCGCCAGCCCCTCCCTGGCCACCCTGGGGCCCTCGGAGCCCCCTGATGAGTGGCACGCTCTCTGCCGGTGGCATGCTCTCGGCCAGGATCAGCTGGAAGACGGTGAGCGCCAGCAGCACGGTGACGCTCAGCGACACCTTCTCGCCCGAGTCCACGGGCAGGTGGAAGGCGAGCGGCGCCAGCAGTGAAGTGAGCACGCAGGGCAGCAGCAGGTTGCACACGTAGGCGGCGGCGCGGCGGCGCAGCAGCAGAGTGAAGGTCACGTCCGGGTAGAGCTCGGAGCAGCAGCCGTAGGTGAGCACGCGCCTCCGGGCTGGCATGCCCAGCACGCGCCACTCCACGTTCTCCACGAAGTCCGCCAGGCTGGCGGCGCCGCCGAGCGGCCCAACGTCCAGCTGGTGCCCGCCGTGTGTCCACGAGCCAAAGGTCAGGCCGCAGCCCTGCGCGTCGAACGGGAAGGCCGACACGTCCACGCGGCAGGAGCTGCGCGTGATGGCCGGCGCGTCCCAGCGCACGGCGCCGTCGTGCCGCAGGACCACGTTGGTGCTGGCCGAGGCCGGGGCCTGCGCGTCCGCCCTGCGGGCAGGGGTTGGGGGTGGGGGCTCCCTGAGGCGCCGCGGCGTTGGATGTCCGGGGCTGACCCTTGGAGGGGGTGCGACTCCAACCCTCTGGGGGACTCAGAGGGCCCTCTGTGTCTTTGGAGGCCTAATGGGGCCAGGGCCTACAGGGCCCAGAACGAGACAGGTCTAGTCCTAAAGGGGACGCGGGATGCACGGTAACTTTTCTTGGGTGCCATCTGCAAAGTGCCTGGAGCGGCCCTGGGGGAAATGTACGGACTCAAGCCCAGAAGGGTGAAATGTGACATAAAGAGGTACCTGTGCCCCAGAACCCTGACTGCGAGGGATATAGAACTAGTCCTGAACCACACAGAGGGTTCCTGGGAGACATTCAGCCTGGGTTGGCTTGGGGGTGCTATCAAGGGACTGTGAGGTCTCCCCAGTAGGTCGTTGCCATGAGCTGTGGTGTCAGGAAGCCCTCCTGCACCACACAGCCACCACTGCCGACACGTTCCGGGCCATTTAGAAGGCTCCCAGGGCAAAGCTTACTGGGCACCCTAGAGTCAGGTTTGGTGTGGGGGATGGGGAGATAAGTGCATCCCCAGAGCCAAGGGCATCTCTTGGGTGGAGGGGAGGGACCCAGGCAGGCAGTACTTGTTATAGAGTACGATGTCCGGCCTCCACACGAGACTGCTGGGGATGCGGATGGCATCCAGACCACCATAGGTGTCAGGGTCCCATCGTAGGTAGGCGTCTGTCCACTCCTGTCGGATCCACAGGTACAGGGTCAGCACCTGATTCCGCTCATCCTAATTGGGGGCAGAGAGCAGGCATAGATGTGGACACACGTCTGTGCATGCCCTGCCCTGTGTGTGCACACTCAACTGCAGAGCTCTGGTCAGCACCCCCAGACCTGACTTGCCCACACAGTCCAGTCCCCACACAGTCTTGCTGTGTGACCTTGACAGGCCCTTCTCCCTTGGGCCTGAGTTTCCTCTGCAGTGACATGGGTGGTAATCTCTGCTAGTCAGGAACTCGAGTGTGCAAGTATTGGGCACATTGTGGATACCCAATGGTTAATAGCCAACACGTGGTAGCTGTTATATTAATGTTTCCAGGAAAGAATTGTTTGGAGAGTAATCCTAGTCTCCCATTCCCCATTCCTTTTTTTTTTTTTTTCAACCTCACCACGCAGCATGCGGGATGTTAGTTTTCTGACCAGAGACAGAATCCATGTTCTGCTGCAGTGGAAGCTTGGAGTTTTAACCACGGAACCGCTAGGGAAGTTCCTCGTCCCCCATTCCTTTCCCATTCCTTCCTCCTCCAACCATTCCAGCACACTCTGTGGTTGTACAGCAACGCACCATATCGATGATCTGGGACAGTGTCACCTCCAGGGTTACATTCAGGGCCTGGTCTGTGTCTGCCACAGGTCTCAGGGCACTTGTGTAGTTGGCAAAGAGATCTCGGAACAGCTTGTGTGCCAGCCTGCCCTCGGCTCCCAAGCACTCTAGAGGACCAGTAAGAAGGGGTGTCCATGGAGGCCCCAGAGCACGGGCCTCGGCTCTTCATATACACAATGGAATAGTTCTCAGCCATAAAAAGGAACACATTTGAGTCAGTTCTGAAGAGGTGACCAACCTAGATAGCATATTCAAAAGCAGAGACATTACTTTGCCCACAAAGGTCTGTCTAGTCAAGGCTATGGTTTTTCCTGTGGTCATGTATGGATGTGAGAGTTGGACTGTGAAGAAGGCTGAGCGCCGAAGAATTGATGCTTTTGAACTGTGGTGTTGGAGGAGACTCTTGAGAGTCCCTTGGACTGCAAGAAGATCCAACCAGTCCATTCTGAAGGAGATCAGCCCTGGGATTTCTTTGGAAGGAATAATGCTGAAGCTGAAACTCCAGTACTTTGGCCACCTCATGCGAAGAGTTGACTCATTGGAAAAGACTCTGATGCTGGGAGGGATTGGGGGCAGGAGGAGAAGGGGACGCCAGAGGATGAGATGGCTGGATGGCATCACTGACTCGATGGACATGAGTCTGGGTGAATTCTGAGAGTTGGTGATGGACAGGGAGGCCTGGAGTGCTGCGATTCATGGGGTCGCAAAGAGTCAGACACGACTGAGCAACTGAACTGAACTGAATTGAACTGAAGAGGTGGATGAACCTAGAACCTATTATACAGAGCAAAGTAAGTCAGAAAGAGAAAGACAAATATTGTATTCTAATGCATATATACAGAATCCAGAAAAATGATACTGAAGAATTTATTTACAGGGCAGCAGTGGAGAAACAGACATAGAGAATAGACTTATACACCTGGGGACAGGGGAGGAAGAGGGTGAGATGTATAGAAAGAGTAACATGGAAACTTATATTACTGTATGTAAAATAGCCAATGGGAATTTGCTGTATGACTCAGGAAACTCAAACAGGGGCTCGGTATCAACCTAAAGGGGTGGGATGGGGAAGGGGATGGGAGGGAGGTTCAAAAGGGGGAGGATATATGTACACCTATGACTGATTCATGTTGAGGGTATACAGAAAACAATAAAATTCTGTAAAGCAATTATCCTTCAATAAAGAATAAATTAATTTAAGAAAAAACACCCCCTCAAAAAAGATCCTGCCGGTCACAACTAAGACCTGGTGTAGCCAAATAAATGAATGAATTAATAAAATTTATTAATAAATTTTAATAAAGTTAATAAAATCAATAAGTTAGTAAAGTTAATAAAATAAAAATGAGTTAATAAAAATTTCTTTAAGAAAGTAAAAGAAGATGAAACAAAAAACAAAAATAGGTTGTACAGACAACTGTGTACATCTATATTTAATATTATATACTGGTAGTGCATCAAAAAAGGTCTTAAATGGTACCATTAGCACAAGAGCAGCAGGCAGGGGTAAAAGTGAGAAGAGGGACGTGGAGGAAGAGGAAGCAAAGGGGGACTTGGGCTCTGTGATTCATTCATACACAATAAGCACACGTTTCTTGGAAATAAAATGAAATGAAAGCACCAAAGTGGAAACACTCTGTTCCAATCTTGACCCAAACCAGGGACGCCTTCTTGGAGCCACTTCAGGCCTTCAGCATGCCCACCACCAGGGTATAGGGAGCTTCCATAGGGACGCACTACCCTCTGGACTCAGCCCTATCCAGCCCCACTACCCTCACAACCTGGAGGTCCCTAAGTGAAATCATCTTAGGGTCCCAGTCCCTAGTGGCTGAGATGGTAAAGAGTCTGCCTGCAGTGTGGGAGACCTGGGTTCGATCCCTGGGTGGAGAAGATCCCCTGGAGGAGGGAATGGCAACCCACTGCAGTATTCTTGCTTGGAAAATCCAATGGATGGAGGAGCCTGGCAGGCTACAGTCTGTGGCATTGAAAAGAGTTGGACATGACTGAGCGACTTCACTTTCAGTTGGCAGTAGGCATGAGGGAGGCATGGACCTTCTGGATCCAGTAGAAATTTCCACCTCTATGACTCACGACCCCCTGTCTGGTGCATAAGACATTCCTTCTTGGTATCTCTGAACCACACCACCCTGCTGATTCATCCACCCTGACGCAGTCTGCTCACCTGGCCCACAACCCAGTGCCAGTTCCTCGCTTCCTCCAGTTCTCCTGCCTCAGGGTCCCCCGGCATACCCTTCCCTGGGGTTGTGTAGAGGGTGGACATGGACCGGAGAAGACTCACCTTCAGAGAGACCTCCCCCTCACTACTCCTACCCTCCAGACCTGGGCAACAGACTAAAAAGAGTTGAACAAGATAGTGTCTTGGCTGCAAAGTGAGGTAGCAGGTATGCAGCAGGCTCTGGGGGAGGCAGGGCCACGCTGGCCGCCAAATGAGCCAGCATCCTCAGTCGCTCCATCACCCAAGTGCACAACAGCTTCCAGAACTTGGGGCCCCCCATTCCTGAGACCCCAGAACTGTGCCAGGGTTGGTGGGGTCCCAGGGGTCCTCAGAAACTGGGTTTCTGGACACTAGAGGGGAGGGGCTCAGGCTCCAGCTTCTGGGGAATCTGGACCCTCCTCCCCAGCTCACATGTTAGTATACCGGGAGCAAGAATCAGTGGGGGCTGGCGACCTGCCTCAGGAGGCAGACCTCAATGCCCAGCATGGTCTTCCAGGGGACCTGATGCAGGGGGAGGGTCCCTTTTTCTGTTGCTGACTAGAGCAGCCTAGAGAGCTGAGGGCAGGGTCACTTCATAGGCACCACTGCTGCTTTTCTTGCCTCAATAAAGTCTCTGCTCTGGAGCGCAAATGTCTCCATTCCGTTCAGTTCAGTTCAGTTCAGTTGCTCAGTCATGTCCAACTCTTTGCGACTCCATGAATTGCAGCACTCCAGGCCTCCCTGTCCATCACCAACTCCTGGAGTCCACCCAAACCCATGTCCATCCAGTCGGTGATGCCATCCAGCCATCTCATCCTCTGTCATCCCCTTCTCCTCCTGCCCACAATCCTTCCCAGCATTAGGGTCTTTTCCAATGAGTCAACTCTTCGCATGAGGTGGCCAAAGTACTGGAGTTTCAGCATCAACATCAGTCCTTCCAGTGAACACACAGGACTGATCTCCTTTAGGATGGACTGCTTGGATCTCCTTGCAGTCCAAGGGACTCTCAAGAGTCTTCTCCAATACCACAGTTCAAAAGCATCAATTCTTCGGTGCTCAGGTTTCTTCACAGTCCAACTCTCACATCCATACATGACCACAGGAAAAACCACAGCCTTGACTAGATGGACCTTTGTTGGCAAAGTAATGTCTCTGCTTTTTAATATGCTGTCTAGGTTGGTCATAACTTTCCTTCCAAGGAGTAAATGTCTTTTAATTTCATGGCTGCAGTCACCATCTGCAGTGATTTTGAAGCCCCCCCAAAAAAGTCTAACATTGTTTCCACTGTTTCCCCATCTATTTCCCATGAAGTGATGGGACCAGATGCCATGATCTTAGTTTTCTGAATTTGAGCTTGAAGCCAACCTTTTCACTCTCCTCCTTCACTTTCATCCAGAGTGTGTTAAACTGTGTCTCATGATGTTTTGAGATTGCCAATCCTGAAATGAACCCTGGTGGGAGAAGACACACAGAAATGGCTTGCTCTGGGGACCCGACGTCCTGGGCTTAGGATCCTACTTTGAGCTCCTTCAGAAATGTGATGGAACTGAGATGGGGGTTGGGTGGGGGGTGGGGGGCAGGGGTTCTGGTTTGGAAACAACCTCTCTGACTTCCTTCCCTGGCTCTGCATTTCTTGTCAGACAAATGGCTGAGGAAGCCATCTGTCCCCCTTCCTGCCTTCCGGACTGTTGTGAGGAACCTCTGTTTATTAAAGCATCTGGGGTTGCAGGCTATGGTGTGTGACAAGGGTCTGCACCTGGACCATGTCTAAAAGTGATCAAGAAGTCATTCATTTGAGTCCCTGAGTCCCATAAAACCAAAGCAGGGCAGAGTCCAGTCTCATGAAATGAACCAGTCATGAAATTTGATGTCACCATACTGCAGCACTGTTTAATGGAGTAGCCATCACAGCACTACCCTTGCTTTTTCTTGGGGTCCCCACCACAGAGCAGGGCTCCCTCCACCCTACCATGGGCTCAAATCCCCCAACATCCTGGTTGGAGACATGCCTGCTAAGTCTGGGTCTGAAACCACCTTCTTGCTTCTCCAAGCTCTTTGAAGCCTCCCTTCTTCCTTTGGAGGTCACATGTTCCCAGGACTCCTAAGTAGCAGGCACTGAATGTTCAGAGCCCAGCTCCTAGGAGCTGGAACCCCCAAGAGGCCAAGAGCAGGGTCTTCCAGGACAGCAGAGAGAAGGCCCCCTTGGAGAGTGAGTCTCCCTGCCCTCCTTCTGGAGAGAGAAGAAAAGGCAGTGAATGGTCAGCAGGACCATGGGGGAGTCAAACAGCCAAGGGAGGGACCCGAGCGTGACTCACTTGGCACAGACTCACAGCTCAGCCTCTTCTTCTCTGCAAAAGACACCACAGTGAGGCCTCCAGGTAGACAGTCCCACACACTTCAAACTTCCCTTCCCACCAGGCCATGGTACAACTATTCCCAATTCAATCCATCTTCCCCTTCTCCCAAATATACTTCTGACTTCCCTTCCTCCTCCTTCTTCCAGTAAATCTTCCCTTTTTGCCTTTCCATCCCTGCCCCACTCTGGCCCAGTCACTCTGTCCTGCCTCAGCACTGGGGAATAGCAGATGTGCGTCCCATCAACCCACTACGCCCACGGCCTCCTGGGATCTGAAGCAGTGCTCCTGCCACTTTCCTCTGCTTATTGCCCTCCTTAACCAGGTTCTTTTGGTCTATTAGACTGTGCAGCAGAAGGAAAATTTTGAGAACATTTGGAGAATCTTCTAAGAATATTCACACATGCAGAAAACACTTATCTGACTGCCACTGAGCTGGCAGAACCTGAGCCACAAAGAAAAATATCTCCAACTAGCTTCTGGCCCTCAACTTCCTCATTAATGACGTGGGTCTCTTGAAGGCCCTGGGGACTGAAATCAACTGGGGACCTCCTGGCAGTCCTGCTTCCCTCATGCATGGCTTACCACCCAGAGGCGCAGTTAAAGTGACTGCACATCTGACCACTGCTGGAGAGGGTCACCAGGCTTTTGTTTCCATCCTTGGAGAAACTCGTCACCACAGACATCATATGGGGGGATCAGCACCTCACGCTCCTCAGGAAACACAGACAGGGCCTGGATGGGGGCTCCAGAGCAAGTCCTTAGAGAGAAGAAGGTGGCACTACCAAATCCACGGGCCACTGCCTCATCCAGCGAGCTGGAGGCAAACTGGCCCAAGCGGATAGAGTCCCCCACACTCTTGAGTCCATCCTGTGGACGCCATGGAACACCTAATGCCCAGGTTCCCTGCTGCAGCCCCCACCACCCCCCAGCAGCTGCAGGGCCTGGGTCAGGTAGAAATGCAGGGCCTTGAAAGGGAAGTACTTCATGTAGGACTCCCAGGAGCCACTGCCAGTCCGCACAGCCTGGTTCAGCTCCCGGTACAAAGTGTTGGATGAGTTGGTGTAGACCATGATGGCAATTCCATGCTGGCTTCTGAAGCCAGGAGGCAGAGTGAGCCCTGGATGTTTTTGCTCCCAGGCCTTCTGGGCTGTCTCCCAGGACTCCTGCAACCGAGTATGGTTGGCCATCTCCTTCTCTAACAGAAGCACTGCTTTCTCCTCCATCTCCTCCGAGCAGCCCACATAGGCATCATCGAATGTATCTGGACCCAGGCTCAAGTACTGGATGGTAACACCCTGGGCATACAGAGGTAAGGAAGAAAGGGGCCACACAGAAAAGGGTATAAGTTCAGGGTACTGGATAAGGTCCTGGATACAGATTATTTCAGAAACCCAGAATCTCATTTCTATGCTCAAATATCTGAAGTCTGATATTTGGCAAGACCTCAAGGATTTAAATAACAGGCAATGAAGTCAGAGAGACATTGGTTCAAATCCTGAATTCACCACCTACTGCCTGTAAGATCTTGGCCAAGTCTCTTAACTTTTCTGGGCTTCAGGTCCTCCACTTATAAAGTCAGTATACTTCCAACCTCACAGGGTTATTGTCAGGACTGCATATAGATCTTAACTAACTAAAAGGGGTCATCTATCATTAGAGAGGTTCCTGCCCTTGGTGGAATGTGGTGCTGGGTGACTTCCAAGCACCATTCTGGCTTTAAGACTGTGTGGGCATGACATACAAATATGTATGCCCTCAATCTCCAATGACCTGACCCCATGTCCAGCCTCTGACTCTTTCCCTCTCCCACACAGGCATGTAGATATCACACCAGGGCCCTGTCAGCTCTGAGACTCAGTCCTCCTGCTCTAGAAGCCTGCATCCTCCTGGGCTGGGAGTGGGGAGGAGGTCAAGCCCTGGTCTGGGAGGGGCTGCAGGAGGGTCATACACAGGTAAGCCTAAGGAGAGTGTGCAGGCTGGGCCATGGGTGGGAGATGGGAAGTGAGAGGAGGAAGCTGGAGGCTGTCCCGAGGGAGGAGGGTATGAAGGCAGGAGGGTCACAAGAGGAACTGTGGGTGGAGGTGGGGTTCTGGGAGATGAAGTGGGAACTTGGGGCTCCCTGAGGGTGTGGAGGTTCCTGAGAGGAAGCGGATTCAGAGGATGACATCCTAGAGAAGCGTCCCTGGGAGGGATCTTTGAGGAGTCAGGCTCTGGGTCCCACCCCACCAAGTATTCCCTTTGCTGCAGCAGAAGGCTCTCCCCAGTTACCTGCCCAGGGTCATAGTGGCGGACACCACTGCCGAGGGTGTAGAGGCTGAGGCAGCTGAGGCTTATCAGCAGAGTTGCCTGTATCATTCTTGCTGGATTCTTGGAGGGTGATATCCAGATGAAGGTGGGACCAGCGATGGTCTTTCTTGGCTTCAGTGGGCTGGGGGACAGAGACTTGGAGCCTTTTTTCTCTGGTGTGAGGGATCCCTGGTCCAGGACTTGGCCCGGCAGTGCACGGGCTGGTCCAAGGGCACGTCTAAGTGAGTGGACTCAGCTTGGATCATATCATCCCCCACTTCCACCCCAGCACAACCATAGCCTGTGCTCCCGCTTCCTGATTCCTGGAGTTCTCAGAGCCATCTGCCCAGGAATGATAAAGTAGAAGGGTAATGATGGCTCTGCTGGAGTGGGGAGGGGACAGGGGTCAGGGACCCACCTGGAGGCAGCAGAGGCTTATTAGAAGGAAGAGTCAATTCTGATTCCACGATGGAACTGTTTCTTTGACTTGCTTTTTGTTGCTTCAGTTTTTATAATCATACATACAGTCCTGCCTCAGAGAACCCTGCCCCTCTGCCTGACTATTAAACTAAAATACCTCTGTTCAACTCACAGGAAGAGAAGCTGACCTTTCCACCAGTGAATGGCTGCAAAAAAAGGAGAGATTAACACACTTTTTCTACAGGTTGGGTGTTTCCTGAAAGGTTAACTTCCTCACCGCCTCCCCCTCTCTATTCTGCCATTTTACCTTGTTCTTCACCTCCCCCACCCCGCTCTTTTATAAAAGAACCTGGCATACGGACCCCATAAGTAGTTAATTTGAGACATTAGTCTGCCATCTTCTCAGTCAACCGACTTTCCAATAAAGTCATATTCCTTGCCTCAACACTTCATTTCTCAGAGTTATTGACCTGTCAGGCGGCAAGCAGAGCGAGCTTGGACTTGGTAACAGGTCGAGAGAGGGAAGGAGAATTGAAGCTTCTGCATGGCAGGGGCTGAAGTCTGCACAGGTGCTGCGCTGTGCTGTGAACCGGGAGTCCCTAGGGTCAGCCAAGTCCGAGGCTAACTATAGCATCAAAACAGTAACCTGATACCCATACCTCTCTTCCCCAACAACAGTCAGCGGGGTGGGGGGAACCGAGCTGAGAGCTGTAACTTCCCTTCCCAGGGACTGCGAGGTCTATCTCCAGGATACTTTTCTCCCTGCAAACCAGAGCTAGAGGAGGAGAATTGTGAGATGTGGTCTGTCCCTTGGGTGGGCCCTTTCGGCCATGGTTGGAACTCCAAGGCACTAGGCCAAGGGAACCCAGAGGGCTCTGCCTGCTGAGAGGTCACCACTTGTGCACTGTTGTTGTCCTTGAGTCACTAAGTCTTTGTGACCCCGTGCACTGCAGCATGCCAGGCCTCCCAGTCCCTCACTATCTCCCAGAGTTTGCCTAAGTTCATGTTCATTGAATCGGTGATACCATCCAACCATCTCATCCTCTGTTGCCCTCTTTTCCTTCTACCTTCAATCTTCCCCAGGATCAGGGTCTTTTCCAATGAGTTGGCTGTTCACATCAGGTGGCCAAAGTACTGGAGCGTCAGCTTCAGCATCAGTCTTTCCAATGAGTATTCAGGGTTGATTTCCTTTTGGATTGACTAGTTTGATCTCCTTGCTGTCCAAGGGACTCTGAAGAGTCTTCTCCAACACCACAGTTCAAAAACATCAATTCTTTGGCCATCTGCTTTCTTTATGGTCCAACTCTCACATCCATACATAACTACTGGAAAGACCATAGCTTTAATTATACGGACTTTTGTCGGCAAAGTGATGTCTTTGCTTCTTAATATACTGTCTAGGTTTCTCGTGGGCTTCCCTGGTGGCTCAGAAAGTAAAGAATCTGCCCCCAGTGTGGAAGAATTTGGGTAGGGTAGATCCCCTGAAGAAAGGAATGGCAACCTACCTCAGTATTCTTACCTGGAAAATTCCATGCACAGAGGAGCCTGGTGAGCTACAGTCTGTGGAGTCGCAAACAGCTGGACATAACCGAGAGACTCACACACACACACACACACGCTAGGTTTGTCATAGCTTTCCATCCAAGAATCAATTGTCTTCTAATTTCATGCCTGCAGTCATCATCTGCAGTGATTTTAGACCCAAGAAGAGAAAATCTGTTGCTGCGTCCACCTTTTCCCCTTCTATTTGCCATGAAGAGATGGGACTGGATGCCATGATATTAGTTTTTTTAATATTGAGTTTTTAAGGTGACCTTTTCACTCTCCTCTTTCACCCTCATCAAGGGGCTCTATAGTTCCTCTTCACTTTCTGCCATTAACGTGGTATCATCTGCATATCTGAGGTTGTTGGTATTTCTCCTGGTAATCTTGATTCCAGCTTGTAAATCATCCGACCCAGCATTTCACATGATGTACTCTGCACAGAGGTTAAATAAACAGGGTGACAATATACAGCCTTGTTGTACTCCTTTCTCAGTTTTGAACCAGTCAGTTGTTTCATATAGTTTATTCCACTTATTTATTTGTATACAATTTGCATACGGCCAACAGTTGGGTGACATGTTGTCCAACATCTGAATGGCCCCCACCCACCTCCTTTCTGTTTATACCCCTTCCCTCCAGTGAGCTTCCCTTTCCTCCAGATGCAGAGCTCTCTCTCACATCCTCAGGGGCCAGCCTTGTCCCTCTCCAGACCCTCTGTCCCCTGACCTCTCAGACTCAGGCGACCCCATGTTTATAAACATTAGCCTTTCCCCTCACCTCCTTGGGCTTGCCTATAAATACACTAGCTCTGAGTTTTGGATACCTCGCAGGAGGTAATGAGAGAAGGGGCCAGCTGAGGAATCGGTCAGCAGCTCTGGGAGGAGCTTTCTGGTAGCGTGAGCCTCTGGGGGTGGCAGGATTCCTCCTTCCGAGTGGACAAGGACTTCAGAGTGGACAAGGACAGAAGCTAGTATTTAATAGATGTACTTGCTACTTGCTGTGTCTGAAGTGTGCGTAGAAGGTTCGATTCACCCCAGGGCCTTGTCCTGGTCTGGCTCTTTAATTCAGACCCATCTTCTTTCCCCTATCCCCTCAGGTTTGCCAGACAAAAAATTTCCTTCACCTAGCATCCTGCTTCCTGTAGACCAAAAAGGAAGACAAGCTGTGTCCAGGGTTGAGAGAGGGAAATGAAAAGAGGGGCATCCCAAGGAGTTCCCTGGTGGCCTAGGGGTTATGATTTAGGCATTCACTGCAGTGGCCCAGGTTTAATCCCTGATCAGGGAGCTGAGATCCCACAAACCAAAGAGCATAAACAAAAAGGGAGAGAGGCAGTCCAAAAGACCAGACTGCTTGTCAAAGACCACAGAAGATCAAGACAAGTTCTTTTGTTCCCTTCCTATGAGACTGGCCCCCGTAAACTCTCCAAGATTAGAAATCAGGAGTCACTCTCCCATTCTCCGTTACTGTGAAAACAGCATCTCACCTACGTATCCTGATGCCTCTCCCCCTAGGGTGTCCTGAGCACTGACAGTTGCTGGAACAGAAGGTACTATACCATACTGTCTGGACAAATAGGCCTGCAGGGACACAACACGGGGCCAGACCTGTTGGCATCAGGGTTTTCTCCTCTCTCCATCCTCTGGCTTTGGGGAATTGCTTCACTTATCCCGAGACCTGGCACCCCAAGAAAGACCCCAAGAGATGGAGTCAAATCTAGTCATCGAACAATGGTCTGGAGTGAAGTGGAAAGTCCTCCAAGATCACATGGCCAGTCAACGCTGGAGTTGGGACCCAGACTATCTAGTCTGGGATTTCTCCTTGCTCCTCAGGTGAGTCTCCATGCTCATCTCAAAGGATCAATGAGATACTCCTTGAGGCCAGGCATACTGAATGCAAGACCAAACCCAGTGGGAAGGCACTTGTTCCAGCTTGAATCCTTGATTTGTCTCTGGATTCAGAGATTCCCTTTTTCATGGGAAGAGCTCTGGCCCAAAGAACCCTGAGCAGAGGCTAGTATTCCTGAGCCTAGGGGATATATCCAGAAATAGATGGGAGAGCGTCACATTTCTGAGCAGCTGTGTGGGAGAGGCACAAATGTTGTGGGGTTTGACAGCATAAAAGGGAAACCTGCCCTCCTCCTCCCCCAGTGACTGTCACTGGAGACCAACACCAGCTTCCCCACCACAGAGCAAGTCTAGGTAAGGGGCACACGACCCTCCTCCTGGGTACTTGGCAAGAAAAGCTGTTTCTGAAACAGGAAATATGGGCTGTTAGTGATGGAGTCATAGCAATCATTAGGAAAAGTTTCAGGAAACCTTTTCTCTTTGTCTGTTCAGGCTGCTATAACAAAAATACAACAAAGCAGGTAATTTATCAACAACAAACATTTATTTTTAACAGTTCTGGAGGCTGGAGGCTGAAAGTTTGAGATCTGGGTGCCACCCTGGTAAGATGAAGGCTTTTCCAGGTTCATAGCCAGCACCTCCCCCTGGGTCCTCACAGGTTGGAAGCTGCTAGGGAGCTCTGTGGGGTCTTTTATTACAAGAACAAAATTCCAGTCATTAGGGCTCATGAACTAATGAACCAATGATTTCCCCATGACTCACCTTCTAATACCATCACATCAGGCATTAGGGATCCAGCATTTGAATTTTGGGGAGACCCATTCAGACCTTTGCACATTGGATGGAGAACTTTGGGATACTTAGGGAGGTTTGAGGCCATTGGGTAATCTGGGGGTTTTTAGGAAGGGACATTACATTGCCTACAAAGGTCCGTCTAGTCAAGGCTATGGTTTTTCCAGTGCTCATGTATGGATGTGAGAGTTGGACTGTGAAGAAGGCTGAGCACCGAAGAACTGATGCTTTTGAACTATGGTGTTGGAGAAGACTCTTGAGAGTCCCTTGGACTGCAAGGAGATCCAAGCAGTCCATTCTAAAGGAGATCAGTCCTGGGTGTTCTTTGGAAGGAATGATGCTAAAGCTGAAACTCCAGTACTTTGGCCACCTCATGTGAAGAGTTGACTCATTGGAAAAGACTCTGATGCTGGGAGGGATTGGGGGCAGGAGGAGAAGGCGATGATGGAGGATGAGATGGCTGGATGGCATCACCGACTCGATGGATGTGAGTTTGTGTGAACTCCGGGAGATGGTGATGGACAGGGAGGCCTGGCATGCTACAATTCATGGGGTCGCAAAGAGTCAGACACAACTGAGCGACTGAACTGAACTGAACTGAGGAAGGGATTTGGAGCTACATCCCCAGTACGGAATGTTCATCACAGGCCTGGATGAGGGGAAACCAACAAGAGAAGTGCCCTGAGCAGGATGACAGGAACGACAGAAGGGTAGCATCTGGGAGAGGAAAAGGGGTTGCCAGTGCCTCCACTTCCTGGCCTTCCAGGCCCTTCCCAACACTCTGATCCCCACACCAAACATGAAATTTGATGTCATCACAGTGCAGCATCCCCCGACATCCTGGTTGGAGACATAGCTGCTAAGTCTGGGTCTGAAACCACCTTCTTGCTTCTCCAGGCTCTTCAAAGCCTCCCTTCTTCATATGGAGGTCACATGGTCCCAGGACTCCTAAGTGGCAGGTCCTGAACTTTCAGATCCTTGTTTCTAAGAGCCAGAATCCCCAAGAGGCCAAGAGCAGGGTCTGCCAGGAAAGCAGAGAGAAGGCCCCCTTGGAGAGTGAGTCTGCCTGCCCTCCTGCTAGAGAAAGAAGAAAAGGCAGTGAATGGTCAGCAGGGCCAGGGGAGTCAAAGCAAGGGAAAGAGGGGCAGGAGGGTGACTCACTTGGCACAGACTCACATCTCGGCCTCTTCCTCCCTGAAACAGACAGCACAGTGAGGCCTCCACGTAGACAAACCCTCACATCCCAAACTTCCCTTCCCACCAAGCCCTGGCAAAGCCATGTCCCATCTCAATCCAGCTTTCCCTTCTCCCAAATATACTTCTGACTCCCATTCCTCCTCCTTCTCCCAAGAAATCTTCCCCGTTTGCCATTCCATCCCTGCCCCACCCTGGCCCCAATCCCTGGGTCCCTTCCTCAGCACTGGGGAATAGCATCCGTGTGTCCTGTCAGCCCCACTACACCCAGAGCCTCCTGAAGCCGCACTCCTGCCACTTTCCTCTGCTTAGCATCCTCCTTAACTAGGTATTTTGGTCTATTAGACTGTATAGCAGAAGAACATTTTGAGGACATTTAGAGAATCATCTGAGAATATTCACACATGCAGTAAACCCCATGGGGCCTTGTCTGAGTGGCTGAACCTGAGACAAAGAAAATAACTTCAGCTAATTTCTGGCCTTCAACTTCCCCATTAGTCACATGGGTCTCCTGAAAGGCCCTAGACATTTAAGTCAACCAGGGGTCTCCTGCCAGTCTTGCTTCCCTCATGCATGGCTCACCACCCAGATAGGCGCAGTTAAAGTGGCTGCAGATGTGATTGGTGCTGGAGAGAGTCACCAGGCTGTGGGTTTCGTTCTGGAAGAAATCAGTAACCACGAAGACTTCATGTGGGGGGATCAGCACCTCACGCTGCTCCGGAAAGACAGATAGGTCCTGGATCGGGGCCCCAAAGCAAGTTCTTAGGGAGAAGAAGGTGGTATTACCAAAACTGCGGGCCACTGCCTCATTCAGGGAGCTGGAGGCAAACTGGCCAAAGCGGATAGAGTCCCACAGCCTCTTAGGTTCAAAGCGAATTGTGCGCACGCCTCGGAATACCATCTGCCCGGGTTCCCTGCTGCAGACCCCACTGCCCTGCAGCAGCTGCAGGGCCCGGGTAAGGTAGAAATGCAGGGCCTTGAAGTGGAACTGGTTCATGTAGGACTCCCAGGAGCCACCGCCTGTCTGCACAGCCTCGTTCAGCTTCTGGTGCAAAGTGTTGGATGAGTTGGTATAGAGCACAATGGCGATTCCATGCTCGGTTTTGAAGCCCGGAGGCGGGCTGAGCCCTGGACTTTTTTGCTCCCAATACTTCCTAGCTGTCTCCCAGGCATCCCACAGCCAGGTGTGGTGGACCATCTCCCTCTGTAGCAGATGGACTGCCACCTCCTCCATCTCTTCCAAGCAGCCCACATAGGAATCATCAAAGGTGTCTGGAGCCAGATCCAGGTCCTTGGAGGTAATATCCTGGGCATATGGAGAAAAGAAAGAGAGGAGCCACACAGGAAAACATGTAAATTCAGGGTACTGAACAGAGGTCCTGTGGGCAGTTCAGTTCAGAAACACAGAATCTCATTTTTATGCTCAAATATCTAGAGTGTGAACTTTGTCAAGAGCTCAAAAACTTAAATAATAGGCACTGAAATCAGACAGATGTGGGTTCAGTTCTGAATTCTCCAGCTACTGACTGTGAGATCTTGGGCAAATCTCAACTTTTCTGGGCTTCAGGTTCTCCCCCTATACACTGAGGATACTTCCTGACTTCACAGGGTTATTGTCAGGACCACGTATAGATCCTCTCTATGTACTAACTAAGAGGGTCGTTTATTATTAGAGAGGTTCCTGCACTTCGGATGTGGGGCTGGATGACTTCCAAGCACATTTCTGGCTCTGAGACTTACTGTGCGGATGACATACAAATATACACTCAATCTCCAATGACCTGACCCCATGCCCAGACTGACTCTTTCCCTCTCCCACACAGGTGTGTAGATACCACACCATGTCCCTGTCAGCTCTGAGACTCAGTCCTCTCCTGCTCTAGAAGCCTGCATTCTCCAGCCTGGGTAGGAGTGGGGAGGAGGTCAAGCCCTGGTCTGGGAGGGGCTGCAGGAGGGCCATACACAGGTAACCTTAAGGAGAGTGTGCAGGCTGGGCCATGGGTGGGAGATGGGAAGTGAGAGGAGGAAGCTGGAGGCTGTCCCGAGGGAGGAGGGTATGAAGGCAGGAGGGGTCAGAGGAGGACCAGTGGGTGGAGGTGGGGTTCTGGGAGATGGAATGGGAACTTGGGGCTCCCTGCAGGGGTGGAGGTTCCTGAGAAGAGGATTCAGAGGATGGCATCCTAGAGAAGCATCCCTGGGAGGGATCTTTGAGGAGTCAGGCCCTGGGTTTCCCCCACTCCACAAGTGTTCCCTTTGCTGCAGCAGAAGGCTCTCCCCAGTTGCCTGCCCATGGCTGCCCAGGGTGTGGAGGCTGAGGCAGCTGAGGGAGATCAGCAGAGCCGCCAGCATTATCCTCAGAGACACTTGGAGCGTGAGATCCAGTTGAGGGTGGGACCAGCAATGGTGGAGTCTCAGTTTTGCTGGGATGGTGACAGAGACTTGGAGCCTTTCTTCTCTGTGTGAAGGGTCCCTGGCCCAGGACTTGGCCGGGCAGGGCGTGGGCAGGTCCAAGAGCGCCGCCTGAGTGAGTGGGTGTGGTTGGATTATAACATCCCCCACCTCCACCCAGCACAACATTGGTCTCTGTTCACTGCCGCCCGGTTCCCGGACTGCTTAGAGCCATCTGCACAGGAATGATAAAGGCAGGGGTGGGGGTTGAGGAGGGGAGGTGATTTGGCTCTACTTAGAGTCAGGCGGGGCCTGGAGTCAGAGGCCCAACTGGAGGCGGCCCAGGCCTGTTAGAAGGAAGCTGCTGCTGCTGCTGCTAAGTTGCTTCAGTCGTGTCCGACTCTTCGGCCCCATAGACGGCAGCCCACCAGGCTTCCCCATCCCTGGGGTTCTCCAGGCAAGAACACTGGAGTGGGTTGCCATTTCCTTCTCCAATGCATGAAAGTGAAAAGTGAAAGTGAAGTTGCTCAGGCATGTCCAACTCTTCACAGCCCCATGGACTGCAGCCTACCAGGCTCCTCCGTCCATGGGATTTTCTAGGCAAAAGTACTGGAGTGGGGTGCCATTGCCTTCTCCTAGTCAGCTCTAACTCTAGGATGGAACTGTTTCTTTGACTTGCTTTTTGTTGCTTCAGATTTTATAATTATACACGAAATCCTGCCTCAGAGAACCCTGCTTCTCAGCCTGACTATTAAACTAAAGTACCTCTGTTCAGCTCACAGGAAAATAATCTAACTCCCATGCCAGTGAATGGCTGCAAAAAAGAAGAGATTAACATATCTTCTCCATAGGCTAGGCATTTCCTCCGAGATGTTTTGCAAAACTCAGGGCGCTTTTTACTTTACTTCTGCCCAGCCTCTCCCTCTCTGTTTTGCCTTTTTACTTTATTCCTCACCTCGCTTTCTCTGCCGTTAAAAAAAAAAATAACCTGGCAATACAAATCCCTATAAGATAGTTAGTTGAGACATTCGTCTGCCATTTTCCTGGTCAGCTGCCTTTCCACATAAAGTCGTATTCCTTGTCTCAGCACTTCCTTTCTCAATTTATTGAGCTGTTGTGTGGCTAGCAGAGCGACCTTGGATTTGGTAGCAGGCCAAAAACAAGAAGGAGCGCTGACAGTTCTGGGTGGCAGGCCCTGGGGTCTGCTCAGGAGCTGCACTATCTCCTGTCCCCTGTGTCCCGCTGATCTACAGTGTCCATGGCTAACTACAGCCCCCCACCCAGGCAGTGACCCGACACCTCCCTTCCCTGACAACAGACACCCAGCGGGAGCAGGGCCCAGAGCTATAACTCCCCTTGCCTTGGACTGCGAGGCCTTTCTCCAGGACCTTCTTTGTCTCCTAGCAAGACCAAGGCTACACACAGCAAGAGAACTGTGAGAAGTGTTTTTCCCTCAGGCAATCTGTGACTGCCAAGGCCCAGCCTCCACACCAGAAGTCTGAGAGGACCAAGAAAGTTATACCTGCTGAGAGTTCACCTCTTGTGTGCTCCTTTATTTGCATACAATTTGCATACGGCCAACTCCTTGGGTCACGTGTACTCCTGCATTTGAGGGGCCCCCACCCTTCTCCTTTCTCTTTAAGCCCCTTCCCTTCAGTAAGCCTTGCCCAGATGCAGAGCTCTCTCTCACATCCTCAGGGGCCAACCTCGGCCCTCCACAGACCCTCAGTCCCCTGACTCTCAGACTCAGGTGACCTATGTTTATAAACACTAGCCTTTCCCCTCACCTCCCTGGGCTTGCCTATAAATACCCTAGCTCTGTGTTTTGGATGCTCCCATCAGTCAGCAGCTCAGGGAAGAGCTTTCTGGCAGCATGAGCTTTTGGAGTGGCAGGATTCCTCTTTCAGAGTGTCCAAGGACCTGGGGGTCCAGAATCCAGGATTTAAGAGATGTGCCTGCCGCCTGCTGTGTCTGAGAAGGGCGAAGAAAGTTAAACTCACCCCGGGGACTTGTCCTGCTCTGGCTCATTAATTTAGCCCTATCTTTGTTCCCCCACCCACTTAGGTTGCCAGACAAGTAAAAAATTTCACCTAGAATCCCATTTCCTCCAGAAATTCTTCCTGTAGATCAAAAAGGAAGATAAACTGTGTCCAGGCTTATGGGAGGGTGGGGAGGGAGGTGAAAAGAGGCATATCCCAGGGATTTCCCTGGTGCCACAGTGGTCAGGATTTCAGGCTTTCACTGCTGTGGCCCAGGTTCAGTCCCTGGTCAGGGAACTGAAATCCCACAAACCATGAAGCATGACCAAACGAAGAAGAAGAGACGTGGTCCCGAAACCGGACTGCTCCTCAGGCAAACACAACAAATCCAGACAAGTTCTTCATCCCCTTCTAATTTAGACTGGCTTCCCCAAAGCACTCCAAAATCAGAAAATCAGGAGTCACTCTGCTGTTCTCCATTACTGTGAAAAAACAGCAACTCATCTACATATCCTGCCTGCCTCTCCCCCTAGAGGGTCCTGAGAATTGGCAATTGCTGGAACAGAAGATACTATACTGTCTGGATAGCTAGGCCTGCAGGGACACAACACGGGACCAGATCTGGTATCAGAGTTTCCTCCTCTCTCCATTCTCTGGTTTTGGGGAATTGCTTCACTTATCCTGAGACCTGGCACCCCAAGAAAGACCCCAAGAGATGGACTCAAATCTAGTCATTGAACAGTGGTCTAGAGTGAAGTGGAAAGTCCTCCAAGATCACATGACCAAGAGCACTGCAGCTGGGACTCACTCTCTACTCAGAAATCTCTCCTTACTCCTCAAATGAGTCTCCATCACCTGAAAGGATCAATGAGGAGATACTCCCTGAGGCCAGGGATGCTGAATGCAGGAGCAAACCCAATTAGGAGACAGTTGTTCCAGCCTGGATCTTTGATTTCTCTCTGGGTTCAGGGATTCGCTTTTTTCATGGGAAGAGCTCTTGCCCAGAACACCCTGGGCAGAGGCTAGTATTCCTGAGCCTAGAAGAGATGTCCAGAAATAGATGGGAGAGTGTCACATTTCTGAGCAGCTGTGTGGGAAAGGTACAAGGGGTGGTATAAAAGAGAAACCTGCCCTCCTCCTCCCTGGAGGCTGTCACTGGAGACCAACACCAGCTTCCAAGCCCCGGAGAAGGTCTAGGTAAGGGGCATACGACCCTCCTCCTGGGCACTGGGCACAGAAAGCTGTTTCTGAAATGCAAAATTTGGGGTGTTATTGGCAGAGTTATAGCAATCATTAAGAAAAGGTTCAAGAAACCTTTTATCTTTGTCTGTTCAGACTGCTATAACAAAAATACTACAGACTGGGTATCTTATCAACAACAAATATATATATATATAAAAGTTCTGGAGGCTGAAAGTCTGAGATCAGGGTGCTAGCCTGGTCAGATGACAGCTCTATTCCTGGTCATAGCCAGCACTTCCCCACTGGGCCCTCACAAGTTGAAAAAGCTAGTGAGCTCTGTGGGGTGTCTTTTATAGGAACAGCAATCCCAAATCATGAGGGCTCATGAATTATGAACTAATGATCTCCCAAAGGCCCCACCTTCTAATACCATCACATCAGGCATTAGGATTCCAGCCTATGAATTTTGGGGAGACACAAACATGCAGACCATTGCATATTTGACAAAGAGGTCTGAGATACTAGGGAGGCTGAGGCCATTGGGAAACTTGGGGACTTCCAGGGAGGGATTTGGAGTCCCAGTCCCAGTAGGGCTTCCCAGGTGGTACTGGTGGTAAAAATCCCTCTGCCAATGCAGGAAACCCAGGATCGTGGGTTAAATCCCTGCATTGGGAACATCCCCTGGGGTAGAAAATGGCCACCTGCTCCAGTATTCTTGCCTGGAAAATTTCATGGACAGAGAAGCCTGACAGGCTATAGTCTATGAGGTTGCAAAGAGTTGGACAGGACTGAGCAACTGAGCACAGGCTTAGGTCACAGCTTTAATGCTTTTGGCCCAAAAACCATTTTGAAACTTCTAGAGAGTTCACACAAAACAAGCTTAAAGTAAACTAGAAAATATCCCCATTAGGGGATGTTCATCATGGGCCTGGATGAGGGGAAACCAACAAGAGAGATGCCCTGAGCAGGAAGACAGGAAGGACAGAAGGGCAGCAGCTGGGAGAGGCAAAGGGGTTGCCAGTGCCTCCACTTCCTGACCTCCCAGGCCCTCCCCACCACTCTGGCTCCCACACCATTGCCCCCAAACCGGTCACTAAGCCATCAATCCACCTGCTCTGCAGGGGTCTCCATTATTAGTGACACCCAGAAAGCCTCTCAGACTTTCAACAAACATTCCAGGAGGCCTCATGTGTGCCTGGCCTTGGGCTGAGCCCTGGGGACACAGAGTGGGTCATATCTAGTCCTACCCTCAAGGAACTCACAGGCCAGGAGGGGAGGCAGACTCGGAAGGCAGCACAGTATGACTAGCACAGTGACAGAGGAAAGCGCAGGGGATTCAGGAGGTCAGAGGAGTCAGAGGGCTTCCTGGAGGAGGTGGCCCCTGAGCTACTCCTGGAAGAGTGGGTAGCAGGAGAAGGGCAGCCCCAGCACGTGGAGGGAAGCAGCAGTGCCTCATTTGGGACTTCGTGCTGTGCCATCCATGTGAAGCAAGGGTGGAAGGGCACGAGGCTGAAGAGGCTGGGGAGGGTCAGGTCATAGAAGGCTTCAAATGCCAGCACTCTGTCCTGAGGGTAAGAGGGAAGTTTTGTTTTATATTGCCTTCTTTTTTCTTTCATGTCTGTATTTTGAGATATTTCTCGCAGCAGGTTTGGCACAAAGGGTTCTGAAGCAGGTGAGGAACATCATCAGCTGTGCTTCAGACTCACTGTTCTCCCTGCTCCAGGGGAGTGTGGAGTTGCAGGGGCGACAGTGGAGGCAGGAGACCAGGGAGGAGGCAGGAGCTGACCGGAGCCTTGGTGGGGGAGGTGGTGATGGGGAAAGGGAAGGACCATCAAAGATTAACTCATACTCTGCACAGCACTCCTTGGTAACCAATCTAGTGTTCGATGAGTGAATGGAAAGCCAAGTAATCGTCTTGGGTGACTGAATGAATAACAAGGATGGCAGATTACATGACACTTTTCTGATGGAAAATTCAGAGGAACTACCTTGAGCTGGATGAAACCCAAAGAGAAATTCATCACAAGGGTCCCGGGGTATTTCTCGGTACCCAAAGGCCAGAAGTGAAGAGTCTCTGGAAACCCAAGGAAGTGCCTCACTCTGCCTGCACTTTGGCTTCAAGTCACTCTCTTTGCTCCTCAGCCCGCCCTTCTTCTTTCCCCAGGGACCTCATCTCTCCCTGACTTCAGTACACCTGTGATTCTCAAATGTCTCTTGTTGTCCATTCTGCTCCCTCTCAGACATTGGCCCCTGCAGACAAACTGAACTGTCCTATGTTCACACAGGACAAACTGAACTATGTGATCATTTATTCAGTACATTTTTTAATTGATCATCTACTGTGTGTTGAGATGAGCAAGATAAGATTTCAAAGTGTAGTCTGCTTTCCTCTGTATTTCCAACTTACAGCATGGGAACCTGAGTGTGAGCCTTGATTTCCCCATCTCATCTCCTAAATCTCATCAGATACCATGTCCAATAAATTCTACATAGAGAGGTAGGGTCCACTCTCACTACCAATACCTTAGGCCACATGATTCAGTGTCCTCAGTCTGACTTCATAATTCTCCTTCCCTATTCTAAGCCTCTGAAATCTTTTATTTCTGTGTTTCTGCAGGATAGAGACAGGGCAATGGAGAGGCAGTGAGATATACAGTTGGCTTCATGTTTTTGCTGCATGACCATTTTTCTGTGGGCCACAAAATCTCAGTGGCATGCAAACATTTATTCTCATGCTCCTGGGTCTTCAGGTTGAATGTAGATGGGCTAAAGTGAGCTTGGATGGGCAGCTCTGCCTCAGGCTGCCAGCCTGCCTCAGCTGGGCGCCTCTTTGTTGTGGGCTGAGCCCACATCTGCTCCTCTGGGGTCCCAGGCTGGAGGAACAGTTCTGGGCTATGTTCTGATGGTCTCTGACCCAAAAAGAAGGCCTTCTCTCTGGTTTGGGTTCCCTCCAAAGCAGACCTAGAGGCAAGGACTTGGGTGTAGTGATCTTATTTGTAAGGTGGTCTCAGGAAGTACAAATAAAGGAGTGGCAAAGTGAGACAGAGAAGAGAGACAAATGCCCCTGCAAAAAGTGTGTGACCACTGCGGTCAACTATGTCTCTCTGGGGACCCTCTGTGGACCAGGGAATCTGACGTTCCACCCTCACTGGGTGAGAGTTGTTCTGGGAACATTAAATCTCCTGCACTTTGGGGCTTCCCTGAGCAAGTTCCCCAGGTGATGCAGAAAGGCTTGGACACAGGAATATATGGAGCACTAGGTCCATGGGGTGGCTAAGAGTCGGACACAACGGAGCGACTTCACCTTCACTTCTCACTCTCATGCATTGGAGAAGGAAATGGCAACCCACTCCAGTGTTCTTGCCTGGAGAATCCCAGGGACGGGGGAGCCTGGTGGGCTGCCGTCTATGGGGTGGCACAGAGTTGGACACGACTGAAGTGACTTAGTAGTAGTAGTAGTAGTAGGGGTGAGAAGCTGTCAGATGCTTGAGAATTATTCATTGCTCCTGTGTTTCAACCTGAAGGTGAGCTGAGGCAATACTATGAATCAGCAGTGGCAGGTATACTCTTTTATACTGCATCCATCTATTATTAAGAATATCAAATCCCAGGAAGGACTCTGAGTTTCTCACTTAGGTTATGTGTCCAAACGTTAACCAATCGCAATGACCAGGGCATTAGAGTACCGGTTTGGGGGTCTAATGTTCCCCTCATGAGGGTACAGAGTTAGGAAAGTCCCCAGTAAACCCATGGACTGGATTTTCCATAAGAAGAGGCTCTATTATAGAAGTTCAGGTTTCTTTGGGGGATTCCAAAAGACCACAAGAGTTCAAGTAGCTTTTTGCTGCTATATACTCTGCCCATTCACATTCTATCCTGGAACTAGGGAGCAGTATTTCATGCTTTAGTCCCCATTGTGATGCCATTTTCAATTCTATCTACTCCGTTTCTCCTCTAGACAGCTCATCATTTAAACCCACTTCTGGTGCAAAAGTGTCTTCATCAGGCTCTTTGGCTTCTTGTAACATACATCACATGCTACTTGAAATTCCCCATTCCAGTTCTGTCTCCATCTTAAAAGAGTTTAAAGAAGCAGGGATGTGGGTTTTGTTTTTGTTTCGTGATCACAGTTTTATCCTCAGCTCCTGGCACATTACAGGATGCTCAAGAATTTTCTGTTGAGAGGCTTCCTTGGTGACTCAGTGGTAAAGGATCCACCTGCCAATGCAGAAGACATGGGTTTGATCCCTGATCTGGGAAGATCCCGGATCCCTGATCATATGGTGCACAAGGCAACTAAGCCCGTGCACCACAACTACTGAACCTGTGCTCTGGAGGCTGGGTACGGCAACTACTGCAGCCCTAGTGCCCTAGAGCCAGTGCTCCACAACAAGAAAAGACGCTGCCGTGAGAAGCCTGAAAACCGTAACTAGAGAGTAACCCCTGCTCGCCGCGAGGAGAGAAAAGCCCGTGTAGCAACGAAGACCCAGCACAGCCAAATACAAACTAATTAATTAAATTATTATTTTGTTGAATGAATGAATAAGCAGGTTTTGAGGGAGGGAAGATAAGGAGTTCAGTTTGGAACATGTTAAATTTGATAAAAACCTGCTGTTAACTCCCTTGCCCAGAGAGGCTCACACCTCAATTTAAACTGTGAATTGGCAGTGATAAGATCTTAGATTGGGAAACATAAAATTATACTCACAGAACATTTCCATGTCCTAGGGTCATTGATCTATCAAAACTTAGGTCTCACCAAGAGGGGATTAGGGAACAGGGATGCTTAACCTAAGCAAGACTAGGGAGGGTGTACATCCACCCTGAGAGTTGTGTAAGGTCTGTGTGAAGGCACACAGATCCATCTTCTGAGAACTTTCAGTTTTCATCAGATCTCCACAGATAAAAAACCACTAACTATATTATGGTTTGGATAAAAGAGGGAAAACAGAAATACCTAAGAATCTGCTGATATGCACCTAGAGTATCTCTGCCAGGATGACAGGAAATGGGAACACTGGTACCTCTGGGGAGAGGGGATGGGGTTGAGGAATCAGAGAGAAGGACATTTCACTGCATGCCTTGTGGACTATAAATTATGAAAAATGAAAATGTACTACTTTTTGAAACTTAAAACGTAATAATATTAAAAAATAAAGCTATGGGGGTTCCCTGGCAGTGCTTAGGACTCTGCAGTTTCACTGGCTGAGGGCCCGGGATTCCATCCCAAGTTGGGGAATTTACCTCTCGGCTCACTAGCAGGATGAATCATAATGTTATTTACTTTTTTTTGCCACATTTCACAGCCTGTGTGTTTGTGCGACCCCAAGGACTGCAGCATGCCAGGCTACACCTCAGGTGTACCCCTCCCCCCCAAAATAACATTATGATTCACTCTGCTAGTGAGCCAAGAGGTAAACTAGAAATTAGACACCACTTGTGCCCACCAGTTAAATGGAAATTAAGGGATTCATAATGGCCAGTGTTGGCAAAGACTTGGAGAAAAGGGCACTTTTGTCCACTGTTGGTGGGAGGTGAAGAGGGACATTTTGGGATGGCAACTTGGCAGTGGCTATCTAAAGGAACACTATTCAGATCCTTTAAATATCACCTTGATATTTTTCCTTTAAAAACATGCAGACAAGTAGATAAGGATTTATATACACAACTGATCACTGCGGTATCACTTGCAATATCAAAGACTGAGGAAAAAACACTAAGTGCCCGTCAATAAGGAAATGGTTAAATAAATTGTGGACTAACTCTACTATGAAATTCCATGCTGCCATTATAACGAACAAGGTAGATACGCATGTATGACATGGAAGGAAGTGTATGGTACATTATTTCCTGGGAAAATGTTGCAGAACGTGTATGTGTAAGCATGTTTCCTTTTTCTTTTTGAAAAAAGTGACAGTAAGAAAACCAAAAATAGGCTGCACACAGAAAACTATGTGTGTATATATACTTAAATATTATATTATTTGTATGTACATCAAAAAAGGTCGTGAAGGGTCCCATTACCAGGAAAACAGCAGGCCTGGGTAATAGTGCAAAGGGGACATGGAGGGAGAAGAATAAATGGGGGCCTTGGGCATTGTGATTCATTCATATACAATGAGCATGCATTACTTGGTAATAAACAGAAATAAAGAAGCACCACCAACCTGGAAACTGTTCCAATCTTGACCCAAAGCTGGAACCCCTTCCTGGAGCCCTGCTCTGAGCCTGTCCCTGGGGTCCTGCTGTGGCCTCACCAGCTGACCACTCCTGGATCTGCCCTGTTTCAGCCTCAGGTCCCCACGAGGGGAAGCCCGGACCTCTCACTTTGGAAGTCAAGCTCCTTCAGGACTGACCCCAAGCTTTCCAACATTCCCACCCTGCACCTGCTGCACTAGAAAAAGTGTCTTTCACTCTTTACATCGTGAGAGTTCCTACCTATAGTACCTTTCCTGTTCCCATTCCTGCTGCCCCTAACATTTTTCTCTCTCCAGACTCCAGTCTTTTCTCTCCCACCTCCATTGACTGAAGCCTTATTCTCCTCTTTATCCCGTAAGACCCTAGTCACATGTTCCTCCTCCAGGAAGTTTCCCATGTTCCTTCCAGCAAGAAGGGCTCTCTCTCTCTTCTGAGCCTCCATTTCTATGCTGTGACCCTGTGCCAAGCAGTGTAAGTGACCCAGACCAGGTATCAATTCATGTTTTTTGTTTGTTTGTTTATGTATTTAGGCCGCGCTGGTCTTACTTGTGGCACACAGGGTCCTCCACCTTCACTGTGGCACGTGGAATCTTTTTAGTTGCAGCACGTGAACTCTCAGTTGCAGAGGTGGGATCTAGTTCCCTGACCAGGGATCAAACCAGGGCCCCCTACATTGGGAGAGTGGAGTCTTAGCCACTGGACCACCAGGAAGTTCCAATTTGTCCTTATTGAACTGTGCAGATTCTCTTTTTCCAGGTGAGGAAACTGAGGCCCAGAGACTGATTTGAGCAGGGTCATCTCCAACATGCAGAGCCCTGCCGTGATGTCTCTGTTGCTTGTGTCCATGGGCCTCATGGAAGCACTTCAGGTACGGTCATCCTCTGCTGTCCCCATCCCCCAGGTGCTGGCTTCTGAACTCTGCCGGGTGCTTCCTTTGGGGATGGCTCAGTCTGAGAGGATAGCCCTGGAGCCCAGTCTCAGGGCATCCATTGCTGGTAGTTCCCAATCCCCTTCCCCTCCAGGGCTTCCCTTGTGGCTCAGCTGGTAAACAATCTGCCTACAATGTGGGAGACCTGGGTTCGAAAGATCTCCTGGAGAAGGGAAAGGCTACCCCCTCCAGTATTGTGGCCTGGAGAAGTCCATGGACTGTATACTCCATGGGGTCGCAAAGAGCTGGACATGACTGAGAGACTTTCACTTCACTTCCCCTCCAAGTGTGTTTGGGGCCCTTCCTCTCATTCAGCCACTCAGCTTAGTGAAGGGGGGAGCTGGATAACAGGGCTCCTGTTCTCCTGGGGCCTAACCTCTCAATCCTTGCTGCTCCCCCTCTCGCAGGCCCAGAGCCACCCCGTCATACGACGAGACCTCCTCTCTCGAGAAATGCCCCTAGATATGGCCCTGGCCTCCTTTGATGACCAGTATGCTGGCTGTGCCACAGCCATGGCAGCGGCTCTCCCGGAACTCAACCGCACAGAGTTCCAGGCCAACAAAGTGTACCCTGATGGCTGGGTGCAGGCAAGCAGCCAGTGGCGGGAGCGCCAGGCCTGGGGGCCCGAGTGGGGCGTCAGCCCTACCCGTCTGCTCGCCCCCCTGGGCTTCCGAGAAGAGCACGGGGTGGCCCTCTTGGCTTACACGGCCAACAGCCCCTTGCACAAAGAATTCAATGCGGCCGTGCGTGAGGCGGGTCGCTCCCGGGCTCACTACCTCCAGCACTTCTCCTTCAAGACACTCCACTTCCTGCTGACCGAAGCCCTGCAGCTGCTGAGCAGCGGCCAGCGTCCACCCCAGTGCCACCAGGTGTTCCGAGGGGTGCAGGGCCTGCGCTTCCGGCCGGCCGGGCCTGGGGCCACTGTCAGGCTGGGGGGCTTTGCCTCCGCGTCCCTGCAGGATGCTGCGGCCCAGCACTTTGGGGAAGACACCTTCTTTGGCATCTGGACTTGCCTTGGGGCCCCAATCAAGGGCTACTCCTTCTTCCCTGGGGAGGAGGAAGTGCTGATCCCTCCCTTTGAGACCTTCCAGGTGATCAACGCCAGCAGGCCAGCCCAGGGCCCCTCCCGCATCTACCTCCGGGCCGTGGGCAAGCGCAGCACATACAACTGCGAGTACATCAAAGGTGAGCAGGGCACATGTCAGCCAGCAGCTGTGCACAAGCTGGGCTTCCCCGTCCCGTTTTCAGGGGACACGTACACAGTCTAAGCCAGAGCTGGGCACTTGCCTGCTGAGAGGGTTTTCTGACCAGTACAGGTGTTTTTGGCCATCTGAGGGCCAAACAGCCTTGATCAGGCTTCTCTCCCAGATGGAAGCTGTTGCCAGAAATGAGTGTGGGCCCCTACCATGTTTTCTGAGAGGAGTGTGTTTTTTGACTGAGCAGAAACCCTGGGCTGTGCGTGTACTGGGTCAAGGTGACAGTGAGGTGGTGAGACAGCATTTGGGTGCCATCCCGCTAAGTTCCAGTTTGGGTTCTGGCAGTCTGGGTTCTGGCAGTTTGGGTTCTCGGGTGCTTTCCTCTCCACCATCACAGGACCAGGCAGAGGAGTAATTGTGAGGATGGGCACAGGTCCTTAGTCACTGAAGGGCTGTGGGCTGCTGGTCCTGGTTGAGGGATGCCAGGCAGGCTGTTGGCTGGATCCACCGAGCACATCTCAAGTGGGAGTAGGTCCACTGTGGCTTCAGATCCCACCGTGGACAGCATCATGAGCATGCATGTTTGATGGAAGGTGACCAAGACTGGCAAAGAACATAAACTAGCCCCTCCTTGGCTGGGACAAGACAGGGGAGAAGGAGCGGTGGGTGCGGCATAGAGGTAAAGTTACAGGCCAAGGGAGGAGAAGGAGAGCCCAGATCACCCTGGCTTTGAGGGCTGGGGCCTTCCTGGCCCTGCTGCTCGTGGGTCTAGTCAAACCCAGGCAAGGGTGGTCCCACTGTAAGGAAGCAGAATTAGGGGAAAAGGCATCAGTTTCTCTGAGAGCTAGTCAGGGAGGTACTCTGGGGTCCCTTTCTGTCCTGAGATCTATTGAGCCTTTGATTCTTTGCTGTTTCTTTCCTGCAGACAAGCAATGCAAGTCTGAGCGCTGCCGTCTGGGTAACTCAGGTAAGGGCTGCAGGCATCGGCAGGACTCTGTTCGGAGATGAGCTGACTGCTCTGGGTCTGGGCCCCTTTCCTGGGTGAACATCCCCCTTAAATGAAAAACAACCGTCTTTTATTAAAATGAAAATTAGACTTTCTTAAGCAGACACCTGTGGGGGTTGCTAACCTTTCCCACAGGGTGTATATTTGGGATACGTGGGGTGTATACGTGGCGAGCTGACACACCTGCTCCCCTCCACCCGGGCCTGGGGCAGGCCCCTCCTTCACAGGAGGTCACTGATCAGACCCCAGGGAGCTCCAGGCTGCACTGAGGTGACAGTGGGAAGGGCCACTCCACAAAGCTCTCCCCAGGCCTTCTCCTCCTTCCGCGGGGGAGCCCTCTGTCTATAACTGTGCTCAGAACTCCCTCAGACCACCTCCCAAGGTCAAGGTCAGGTCATGGGTGCTGGAGACCTGGGCTTTAACCCAGGCTCTGCCCCAACTCTGTGACCAATTTTTCCTCTCTGAACCTCAGTTTCCCTATCTGTAGCATAAGCATATTGGACTAGATGGTCCCCAGATTCTCTGTGGCCATGAGTCTTCTCTTCTCTTGAACACTTGCTGGCCCAGGGTTTGCCTAAGGCATCACCTCTCCAGCTGGGAACAGGCCATTCTCAGGGAAGAAATCACAGCTGCTCCTCACCCTGGGGTCCTGCCTCCTCCCTCAAGGCTTTTAGAACAGTGGGCAGGAAGGAGCCTCAGCCTCCACTTTGCTCCCACCCTTCTCCATGGCACAATACCACTCAGGGTTCCGGGCACATGAGTCCTCACCGTGACCCGATGGTGCAGATACTGTCATCACCCCTGTTCCACGGATGAGACAGACACAGAGAGGTGAAGCAACCGGCCCCACACACAGACCTAGCAAGGGATGGGGCCCAGACAGCCTGGCCCTGGAGCCCAACTCTGAACCACCACACCAGGGGGGCCCCCACCTCACGTTATTCTTACTGCGCAATAATCAACTGGAAGGAGGTGGGACAGGAAATACTGCCCTCATTACATAACAAAGTGAGGCCCAGAGACAGAAGTGACTTGCTCCAGATGACAGAGTCATCTGTGGCAGAGTCAAGACCAGCCAAGTCTCAGCTTCCAACCTGGCTTGAGTTCTGATAATGCCATTTCAGGCACTGGGAAAGTTTAGGATTCCCCCTCCCCAGCCCCGACTCTCCTCCACCAGTGCCTCTCCCACCAGAGTCTGGGCAGAGGAGCAAAGATCAGCTTCACCAGAGTTCACTCAGATCTCTACCCCACTTCATCTCACCCTGCAGTGCTTCAGTGGTGTCAACAGGAGGCTGGGGCATAAACTTAATGACCTCTGGAAAGGGAAGTGGGACTCTCCTTGTCTCTTCATCTCTGTCTACCTTTCTCCCTAAATTCTTCCTCACTTTGTCCCTGAATCTCTCTGCCTCTGTTTTCCCTGCAGCCGTGGGTCAGAGCCCCCTTTCTGCAGTCTGGTCCCTTCTACTGCTGCTCTGGTTCCTTGTTGGCGAAGTCTTTCCAGAGAGTCCAGGCTTCCTCTAATCCGTCAGCTGCTGAATGGCTCTGCCTGTAGCCTCTGCCCAACATGAGGATGTCAGCCACATGTGTGCTCTGAGTGTGGCCACCATCTGGGGTAACTCCATCTGCAGGAAACTCTGGGACCTTCTCTGGCAGCTGCCAGGCCTGAGAGCAGGAAGGAGAAAATGTGGGGACTAAGCCTCTCCCAGGGGTCTAGGAGTCAGACACTGAAGAGAGGTGGGGGGACTGCAGGACAGGTAATCACTCACCTGGAGATAGATTATAGTAGTTCGGAGGCCTGGTGATTGGGGAGAAAGTACTTGGCTGTGGTATTCACTGCTGTTACTCAAATGCCTCCCATGTGCACCTGGACAGCTCCTCTTCGCTCTTCCAGGAAGCCTTCTCTGACCTCTCCTCCTTGCTAGGTTAGGGGCCCTGCCTCTGGTCTCCCATCTGAGGGCAGGGACTGCGTCCAAGGTACGCAGGTGGTACCAGAACACACGTGGCAGTCAGAAAGGAACAAACACCTTGTGAGTGGCTGGTCCCTGTCCTGCCCCTACCTTGGGCACCGTCAAGCTCTCTGGACGTCACTGTGTGATGCTCACACAGTGAGAACGCAGAAGGATTGGACCTAAATCCAGAGAGGAGAGAGCAGGGAAACAGCAGAGAGACCTTTAGGGATCTCAGTCAAATGCTAATCATTTTCTTATCAGCAAAGATGTAATTTCCACTCTGATTCATGGGTCCTCAGGTCCCTAAGAGGCTGGATTCCCAACTTGCAGCACCAAGAGCCTAAGGGTAAGACAGGACACGGAGGAGATGCAAGGCACACATTACTTTATTATGAGCTGGAGCTTTGGGGCCAAGTCCTTATGTGGCCTCCTGCTGTGGAAAGTGGAACAGGAACCCTGAATCCCCAGTCACCTTCTCTGAGCCCCTAGACAGGGTCAGGCTAGACAGAGTCTCTCTAACAGCAGCCACAGGGGAAGGAAGAGAAGACAGGAAATGGGGCAGGGCTGTCATGCCTGCACGCTCCCCACTGAAAGTGCCTAAACTCAGCACGGAAGTTCAGTTCTGTCCCTCCCAAACTGCACTTCGATCTTGACCCTTCTCAGAGTTCCTCCTCTGCAGGAATCAGGGGTGCAGCAAGCTCTGATTTCCCTTAGAGTTTAGAGTCTGGAGGAGACGATGAATATTCTTGGTCCATGAAGTGAGTAGTGCTGAAGAGAGGATGTCCCAGGCTCCTAGGCCCAGTGGAGAGACGCCGGGTGGCCTGAGGGTCGACCACCACCTGGCCTGGCTGATCCATACCCATATGGAGGTGCTGTGGCTGCAGCAGACCCCCGGGACTCACAGGGCCCGCACCAGCACCAGAAGGCTCATGACCAGAGCCATGGAGAAGAAGATGCCCAGGAAGAAACGGTCCATGACCCGGGCCAGGCGCTTCCAGTCCTCATGGCGGCGCTGGGCAGCCCGGTGGCTGTGGAAGGCGTTGGCGATGGTGGCCACGTGACGCAGTAGGGCTTCCTGATGGCACAGACACCGGGGCTCATGGCAGGGACCTGCTGGGGGGCCAGTGCCTCTGTCAGGAGGCTGGGGACTGGGGGATGACTCAGGTGGTCTAGACTGCCCACAGGGCTCCCCTCGTTCCCGCACACACAGGCCCCGTGCCAGGCGTCCTAGCAGGAGGGCCCGAGCCCAGGCTGGCACGGGGCGGGCACTGGGACCACAGTAATGCAGGTTCATGATAAGGATGGTAAGCGCCGTGGAGAAGGTGACCATGGTCATGGTGGCCATGTAGTACTTTCCTGCAAAAGAGAGAAATGGAACTGAGGCCCAAAACAAGAGCTCAGGGGGCCAGAGCTCCCCAGCTGCCTGAACACAAGGAGGAATGAGCGCATCCCCCATCAGGCTCTCAGGACCCTCGAAGCAAAATGGAAGAAAGTGGGAAGGAGGTAAGGGCCAACATCTCCCCTCCCACATCCCCACATCTGGTTCTCAGAAGCTTCCTGCTCCCTGGTTGATACCCTCCCTGGACTCACCCACAGTCCCCTGAAAGTCACACTCTTAAATAGAACCACCATGCCCTGGGCAAGTTACAATAGAACCTTCCTGGTGGATTCCCAGGTGGCGCTAGTGGTAAAGAACCCCCTGCCAATGCTGGAGACATAAGAGACTCCAGTTCGATCCTAGGTTGGGAAGATTTCCAGGAGGATGGCATGGCAACCCACTCCAGTATTCTTGCCTGGAGAATCCCATGGAGAGAGGAGTCCGGCAGGCTACAGTCACACAGAGTCGGACACGACTGAAGCGACTTAGCACGCATGCACACAGGTCTGTGGTGCTGCTCCCCTGAGTTAATAAATGGGTGTTCTTTGGGAGGAATGATGTAAAGCTGAAACTCCAGTACTTTGGCCACCTCATGCAGAGTTGACTCATTGGAAAAGACTGATGCTGGGAGGGATTAGGGGCAGGAGGAAAAGGGGACGACAGAGGATAAGATGGCTGGATGGCATCACCGACTCAATGGACGTGTTTGAGTGAACTCCGGGAGATGGTGATGGACAGGGAGGCCTGGCATGCTGCAATTCATGGGGTCACAAAGAGTCGGACACGACTGAGCAACTAAACTGAACTCAACTGAAGTGTTCCAGAGAATGTCTGGCATGCAGTGAGTACTTAAAAGGTTTCACCTATTATTCTAATACTGGTAAATGTCGATCATCCTCCAACAAGTCCTTGAATAAAGACCAACTCCTGGACTTCCCAGGTGGCACAAGTGGGTAAGAATCCACCCGCCAGTGCAGAGGACAGGGGGTTTCCATCCCTGGTCCAGGAAGATTCCACAGGCTGCCGAGCAACTAAGCCCGTGCACCACAACTACTGAAATCTGCGTGCTCACAGAGAGCGGCCCCCACTCTCCACAACTAGAGAAAGCCCTCATGCGCCAGTGAAGACCCAGCACAGACATAAATAAATACAATTAAAAAACCAAAAGAGACCAACTCCTTCCTCCACCCCTACAAGTGAGGGGAGGGCTATTTTCCCAGGAAGGGGCCTATCTCTTCCCCCTCCATTTCACAACAAGGCCGGGCCCCAAGATGCTCAGCGGGGTGCCTCAGTTGACCCAGGCCAGTCCGGCTATGGCCCCTGCACCTGCGGAGGGCCACATGCGCCAGCCCCCGGGGTGGGGGGCAACCTCCCCGCTAGTCCCTCTCTGGCCACCCTGGGGCCCTCGGAGCCCACCGATGAGCGGCACGCTCTCTGCCGGTGGCATGCTCTCGGCCAGGATCAGCTGGAAGACGGTGAGCGCCAGCAGCACAGTGACGCCCAGCGACACCTTCTCGCCCGAGTCCGCGGGCAGGTGGAAGGCGAGCGGCGCCAGCAGCGAGATGAGCACGCAGGGCAGCAGCAGGTTGCACACGTAGGCGGCGGCGCGGCGGCGCAGCAGCAGAGTGAAGGTCACGTCCGGGTAGGGCTCGGAGCAGCAGCCGTAGGTGAGCACGCGCCTCCGGGCTGGCATGCCCAGCACGCGCCACTCCACGTTCTCCACGAAGTCGGCCAGGCTGGCGGCGGCGCCGCGCGGCCGAACGTCCAGCTGGTGCCCACCGTGTGTCCACGAGCCGAAGGTCAGGCCGCAGCGCTGCGCGTCGAACGGGAAGGCCGACACGTCCACGCGGCAGGAGCTGCGCGTGATGGCCGGCGCGTCCCAGCGCACGGCGCCGTCGTGCCGCAGGACCACGTTGGTGCTGGCCGAGGCCGGGGCCTGCGCGTCCGCCCTGCGGGCAGGGGTTGGGGGTGGGGGCTCCCTGAGGCGCCGCAGCGTTGGATGTCGGGGCTGACCCTTGGAGGGGGTGCGACTCCAACCCTCTGGGGAACTCACAGAGGGCCCTCTGTGTCTTTGGAGGCCTAATGGGGCCAGGGCCTGCACGGCCCAGAATGAGACAGGTCTAGTCCTAAAGGGGACGCGGGATGCACGGTAACTTTTCTTGGGTGCCATCTGCAAAGTGCCTGGAGCGGCCCTGGGGAAAATGTACGGACTCAAGCCCAGAAGGGTGAAATGTGACATAAAGACGTATGTGTGCCCCAGAACCCTGGCTGCGAGGGATATAGAACTAGTCCTGAACCACACAGAGGGTTCCTGGGAGACATTCAGCCTGGGTTGGCTTGGGGGTGCTATCAAGGGACTGTGAGGTCCCCCCAGTAGGTCGTTGCCATGAGCTGTGGTGTCAGGAAGCCCTCCTGCACCACACAGCCACCACTGCCGACACGTTCCTGGCCATTTAGAAGGCTCCCAGGGCAAAGCTTACTGGGCACCCTAGAGTCAGGTTTGGTGTGGGGGATGGGGAGATAAGTGCATCCCCAGAGCCAAGGGCATCTCTTGGGTGGAGGGGAGGGACCCAGGCAGGCAGTACTTGTTATAGAGTACGATGTCCGGCCTCCACACGAGACTGCTGGGGATGCGGATGGCATCCAGACCACCATAGGTGTCAGGGTCCCATCGTAGGTAGGCGTCTGTCCACTCCTGTCGGATCCACAGGTACAGGGTCAGCACCTGATTCCGCTCATCCTAATTGGGGGCAGAGAGCAGGCATAGATGTGGACACACGTCTGTGCATGCCCTGCCCTGTGTGTGCACACTCAACTGCAGAGCTCTGGTCAGCACCCCCAGACCTGACTTGCCCACACAGTCCAGTCCCCACACAGTCTTGCTGTGTGACCTTGACAGGCCCTTCTCCCTTGGGCCTGAGTTTCCTCTGCAGTGACATGGGTGGTAATCTCTGCTAGTCAGAAACTCGAGTGTGCAAGTATTGGGCACATTGTGGATACCCAATGGTTAATAGCCAACACGTGGTAGCTGTTATATTAATGTTTCTAGGAAAGAATTGTTTGGAGAGTAATCCTAGTCTCCCATTCCCCATTCCTTTTTTTTTTTTTAACCTCACCACACAGCATGCGGGATGTTAGTTTTCTGATCAGAGACAGAATCCATGCTCTGCTGCAGTGGAAGCTTGGAGTTTTAACCACTGAACCAGTAGGGAAGTTCCTCGTCCCCCATTCCTTTCCCATTCCTTCGTCCTCCAACCATTCCAGCACACTCTGTGGTTGTACAGCAACGCACCATATCGATGATCTGGGACAGTGTCACCTCCAGGGTTACATTCAGGGCCTGGTCTGTGTCTGCCACAGGTCTCAGGGCACTTGTGTAGTTGGCAAAGAGGTCTCGGAACAGCTTGTGTGCCAGCCTGCCCTCGGCTCCCAAGCACTCTAGAGGACCAGTAAGAAGGGGTGTCCACGGAGGCCCCGGAGCAGGGGCCTCGGCTCACACCCTCTACTCTCCACAAGACTGAGGCCCTGTCAGTGCCTTCGCTGTCTCACAGCTGTCTAACTCCCTGTTCTGTCTCTAGTTCTTCCCTGCCTGCCTCCGGGACAGATGCAATGAGGCTGTAGTGTGAATAGTTACTGTCTTCTGAAGCAAGGCGGATGGGTTTCTGCTCCACCTGCCCCTTCCTAAGTACCTGGATTCTGCCTGCCCCACCACAGATGCTGGATTAGACCACAAGAGTCCCAGGTGCCACATAGCATGGGGGATGTTAGTTCCCGACCAGGGATCCAACCCATGGCCCCTGCATTGGAAGCGCTATCTTAACCACTGGACCACCAGGGAAGCTCCTGAGATATCACGCTTTTAAAGAGACACATTCAGCTAGATCAGTAGCTGCTTGAAAGAAAGTGGAAGTGTTAGTTGCTCAGCTGTGTCCAACTCTTTGTGACCCTGTGAACTTTTTAGCCTGCCAGGCTCCTCTGTCCATGGGATTCTCCAGGCAAGAATACTGGAGTGGGTTGCCATTCCCTTCTCCAGGGCATCTATCTTCCCAACCCAGGGATGGTACCTGGGTCTCCTGCATTTTGGGCAGATTGTTTACTGTCTGAGCCATGGCTCCCCAGGCCTGTTAGATAAAGCTCCAACTCACCCTTCATGATCTGGTCCACCTGGCTTTTCCCGCCCTATCCCTGGGAGCGCCCCCAACTGCTCCCACCCCAGCTAGGCAAGCCCCATCTTGCCCTCTTCAGCTCCCACTCTTCCAAATTCGCCAAATGGAGCTTTTTCCCAGCACAGGAATGAAGAGAGAGCATGTGGAGAGAGATTTGGGGAGGAGGGGAAGAACAGCAATGCCCAGAGAAGCCAGGACTGGTCTATTGAGCTTCATACCTGGAAGGAGTGGGAGCAGGAGCAGAAGGCCCAGGCTGGAGACAGAGAGGCCGAGGCTGAGGTGGTGGCTCCCGGGCCCCATGGCCTTGCCACAGCCAGAGGAGGGGCAGATCTCTGGGAGTGAGCCTCCTGGCTTGACCTGTGGCAGTGCCAGGCCCTGCTGGCAAGCGTGGTGTGGACAGTCCCTGGAAGTCAGAAGGAAGACTGGGATCTCTGTTGGGCACAGTTAACCTCCAGGTAGCCCTGCAGCCCTTCCAGCTACCTCACCCTCTATTTGTACCGGCCCTGGAATTTAAGTACTTAGGCCTTGGCATCTACTGTTTCTCCTTCTCTGCTGGTCTTTGCCTCTCCTGGCCTCTGGCCTGTTCTCTGTCCCCTAAACCGTCTACGTCTTGCTCTCCGTCCCTCTGCCTCCCTGATCCTGGTCTTCCTCTTTCCACTTTCTCTCCTTTTCTCCTACCTCTGTTTCAGCTCCCTGGACTTCCTTAAGGCCTTCCCCTCACGACTCTAGGTGAGCCTGGTGCATTCTCAGCAGTACGGGGGGCCGGGACTCTGTCCCTCCAAGGCACAGGACAGCAGGCCCGGCCCCCTTTTCCTTTTATTAGCTTAATTACAGAGTTGGGACACCTGTGTCCATGGGAACAGAGCAACTGAAACTGACACCTCAGGTCACTGGGACCTGAATTATTCAAATTCTGTAAGGTAGCACTCAGGCATAGTTCAGGCCCAACTTGGGGGATTGGAGATTCCAGGGTCAGAATCTGCAGGAGACTGGGGCTTAGAGGTGTGAAGGGACAGGGCCTGTGGATGGCAACTGTCCCTACAGCTCTGTCATCTTTGCTGAGTTCTTTTTTTTTAAAAAAATATTTACTTATTTATCTGACTGCACCCAAGTCTTAGTTGAGGCATGCAAGATCTTTCTTAGTTGGGGCATGTCAAATCTAATTTTCTGGCCAGGGATCAAATCTCATGGACAGAGGAGACTGGTGGGCTACAGTCCATGAGGTCACAAAGTCAGGCACCACTGAGTGACTTTAAAAATAACACAGAAGTATGTGTAATATGATTTAAGAAATGAGGATTGAAAAATGAAAGAGCAAGTGGATTATCAAGAATGAGCAGGTAGATTTCTCTCCCCATTCTTTCTAGTTTCTCTTTCTGAGACTCCAAATCAATATATATTTAATTAATTTAATTTTTATTAATTTATTAAAATTAATATATTAGACACAGATGAAGAGGCAATTAATGAATTCAGAGACAGATGAAGAAATTACCAAAATACAACACGGGGAGACAAAAAGAAAATGAGTTTAGGAAACAGGAAAGAATCTGAAAGAATGTGTTAAATATATATTTAATTGGAGTCTCAGAAACTAGAAAGCATGGGGAGACCCAGCACTAAAGAAATGAGAGATGAGAAAGAGAGGAATCAAAATCAGGAAACAAACAGAAAACAAATAAAGTGTTAAAGTCGGCTTCTCTGATAGCTCAATTGGTTAAGAATCTACCTGCACTGCAGGAGACCCCAGTTTGATTCCTGGAAAAGATCCTGGGAGAAGGGATAGGCTACCCACTCTAGTATTTCTGGGCTTCCCTTGTGGCTCTGCTGGTAAAGAATCTTCCTGCAATGCAGGAGACCTGGGTTCGATCCCTGGGTTGGGAAGATCCCCTGGAGAAGGGAAAGGCTGGCTACCCACTCCAGTATTCTGGCCTAGAGAATTCTGTGGGGTCCATGGGGTCACAAAGAGTTGGACACGACTGAGCGACTTTCACTTCACAAACTTAAAGTCAACTTACCAGTATTTACATTAAAGTAAATGGTCTAAATACACTAATTAAAAGGCAGGGGTTGTAACACTATTAAGAGAATGAAAAGACAAGCTAGAGATTGGAAGAAAATATTTACAAATCACATAGTCAACAAAGGACTTGTATCCAGAACCTATAAAAATTTCTCAAAACTGAACAATAAGAGGGTTCAGGATGGGGAACACATGAGAAATAAAGGAATAAAAAATTAAAAAAAAAAAAAACACCTGAACAATAATAAACCATATCAAATTTTAAAATGAGCAAAAAATTTAAAAACAACACAAGAACACACACAAAAGAAAAAAAACTGGGCAAAGGAATTTGGGCATTTAAATGAAGAAAAGATAAGAACTGCCAATAAACACATGAAAAGTGGTGAACATAATTATATATTAGAGACATTCAAATTAAAATATCAGTGAGATACTCCATATTTATTAGAATGGCTAAAATAATATTAACCATGCCAATTGCTGGAGAGGTTGTGAAGCTACTGCAACCTTCATATATGGGTTGTGAGAATGCAAAAATGGCGCAGCCACACTGGAAAATGGTCTGGCAGTTTTTTGGAATGTTATGCATATGCTTAGCCATATGACCCAGGAATCCAATGCCTAGAGAAGTAGCAACTTTTATGGTCACACAAAGTTCATGCATGAATGTTTATAGCAGCTCTATTCATAACTGCCAAACCTATAAACAAAATGTTCTTCAGTGAGTGAGTGGATAAAAAACTGGTAAAGCCAAACAATGGAATATTTAGTATTCATTGCTAAGAAGAAATGAGCTATTAAGCTATGAAAAGACATGGAGGAACCTTAAATGCATGTTAATAAGTCAAAGACGCCAGTTTGAAAGAGCTACATCCTATATGATTCCAAGTATATGACGTTCTGAAAAAGGCAAAACTATGAAGATAGTAGGAAGTTCAGTAGTTGGCAGGAGTTTCAGGAGACTATGGGAGAAGACTCAACAGAAAGCAGAATTTTTAGGGCAGTGAAAAGACTATACTCTCTGTATGGTAAACACTCTCTATACCATAATGATGGATACATGTCTTTATACATTTGTCTAAACCCATAGAACTGACAACACTAAGCATCATCACATGTAAAGTAAACTATGCACTTTGACTAATGAAGATGTATCAGTGTAGGTTCATCAAACGCAACAAAATGCTACTGGGGGAAACTATGCATGTGCTGGGGCAAGGGGTTTGTGGGAAATCTCTGTGCTTTCCACTCAGTTTTGCTGTGAATCCAAAACTGCTCTAAAAAAACTAAAATCTTAATAAAGTTTTTTTTAAAAAAGGGATGAAGTACTGATATATGCTATCAGATGGGGATTCCCTGGTGGCTCAGTGGTAAAGAATCCACCTGCCAGTGAAGGAGACTCAGGTTTGATCCCTGGGTTGGGAAGATCCCCTGGAGAAGGAAATGGCAACCCACTCCAGTTTTCTTTCTCGTCTGGGAAATACCATGGACAGAGGAGCCTGGTGGGCTACAGTCCATAGGGTCACAAAAGAGTTGGACATGACATAGAGACTAAACAACAACAACATAGTACAGATAAACTCTGAAAACACTATACTAAGTGAAAGAAATTGGTAACAAAAAATCAGATATTGTATGACTCCATTTACATTACATTGTATAAAAACAAAACTACAGTAAAGAACAGGTTGCCAGGAATAAGGGATAGGAAGAGGGTCACTGTAAAGAGATAGGAAAAGGGAGATTTTGGGGGTAATGAAACATTTTGTATCCTGATTGTGGGGTGGTTAGTTATACAAATCTGTATGTGTTAAAATTAACAACTGCACACCAAGTGAATTTTCTTATATAATTTAGAAAATAGTTTGTACATAATTAATAAAATCCAGGGTTATTGTACTTGCCAAAGGGGAAAGACAATGAGAGTTCCCTGGGGGTCCAGTGTTTAGGACTCCTTCCTTCCCATGGAAGGGGCACAGGTGATGGCACCCCACTCCAGTGCTCTTGCCTGGAAAACCCCACGGACAGAGGAGCCTGGTAGGCTGAGGTCCTTGGGGTCACTAAGGGTCACACATGACTGAGCAACTTCACTTTCACTTTTCACTTTTATGCATTGGAGAAGGAAATGGCAACCCACTCCAGTGTTCTTGCCTGAAGAATCCCAGGGACGGGGGAGCCTGGTGGGCTGCCGTCTATGGGGTCGCACAGAGTCGGACACGACTGAAGCGACTTAGCAGCAGCAGCAGCAGGACCAAAACAAACAAAACAAAAACAAAGGTGGACAACGTGACACAAGAGTGAGTGGTAGATGGTGTAGGGTTGGATGTGGGGTGAAAGATGCATTTTTCTTTCTGTACCATTTTCAGCGGCAGTTATGCAACCATTTGGGGGCACAAGGTTGTCTTACACTCAAATTACACTTAAAAATAACATTTTGCAGCACAATACCTTTAGAGCAAAATAAAGGCTAAATTCAAGAGTGCTTCAAAACACTTGGAAATAGCACCTGCATAAATTGACTGAATCAGTTATAGAAAAATTGGTATGTTTACCTGAAAAAAAAAGTTGAAATATTTCTTATATATAGTGTTTTGGGGTGAAAATGTTAGTTTGAAAAAATAATTATAAAAATTGGTAATTTTTAAAAAGGCATTATGAAGAAAAGAAAACACACCTGAACAATAAGTGATTTAAGCCTATATTTTGAAAATACTGGGCTTTCCTGATAGCTCAGTTGGTAAAGAATCCACCTGCAATGCAGGAACACCTGGTTCGATTCCTGGGTCGGGAAGATCCCCTGGAGAAGGGATAGGCTACCCTATCCAGTATTCTTGGGCTTACCTTGTGGCTCAGCTGTAAAGAATGCGCCTGCAATGTGGGAGACCTGGGTTTGATCCCTGGGTTGGCAAGACACCCTGGAGAAGGAAAAGGCAACCCACTCCAGTATTCTGGCCTGGAGAATTCCATTACTGTATAGTCCATGGGTTCACAAAGAGTCAGACACGACTAAGCCACTTTCACTTTTGAAAATACTGAATCGTATATAAAAAGATAAGGACTGTACCATAATGAATTTTGGCATGATTATTAGGTGGAAGCTTGATGGAAACTTTATAAAGGATAAATGAGGCTGACAACAACTGAATCAACAATCTTAACATCACTAAAAGTGGGACAGCGAGACAAGTGTCTTCCCAAGTGATGAAAAACAGCACCACTAATGAGAAGGACCATGAGTCTAATCAAGTCTCTAGATCTAACCAGTGGTACGTAGCAAGTAAGGCAGGTAGAGGCACAGTCAGTCTAATCTAGAAGCCCCTGCCCTCTATACTAAAGGACGAACATCTCAGGTACTGCATCAAATAAAGGGCATTTTAAAAAGAGAGAGAATTTATCAACCAAATGTGGGCCCTGTTTAGATCCTGATTCAATCAAATCAACTGTAATAAAATTTTACTTCTGAGACAACTGGGGAAATTTGGAAATGAGGATATTAGTTAATATTCAGGAATTATTCTTGTGTTAGGTATGACAATGGTATTATATTTATAAAAATTTATGGTAGGAATGCTTTTGTATTGATGAAATGATGACCTCCCTTAGAAATCCCATTGGGGTGGGTAGGAATAAGAATTGGGGTAAAGATTAAGATTAAATTAAGACATCATTTTACTTTTGTATGGATGAAAATTTTTACAGTAAGATTTTTAAAAAACCCTTAGGAAAGCAGGAGAAATGAATTTTTAAAGCACAAGTTAATATATTACAATGTAGAACTCTGGCAGAACTCCAGTAAAACCATTAGGTCTGAGAACTGGTTCTTTAAGAGACAACAAATTAAAACTCTGAAATTTTCTAGAAATACAAAGTAACAAAATAAGTCAGAGTAAAGCTCCTAAAAAAGATGTTGGCTCTGATGATGCCTGCATTTAATCTCCAGGCTTCTGTTAACATTATTTTGGCATTATTCCAGCGTTGTGCGGAGGAAATACTTATTCTGCACAGTGTATGAGTTTGTGGATTCCACAGCTCTGTTGGGTGTTGAGACAACTAATTCTTTTTATACTTTTGAGAAATTTAAAATTTTAAACATATATTTCAATGTAGTTTGAAATATAGGAGACTGTTCCATCTTTAAAAAAATTTTTTTATCTGTGCTGGGTCTCTGATGCTGCAGCAAGCTGGGCTACTCTCTAGCTGTGGTGCATGGGCTTTTCACTGTGGTAGCTTGTCTTGTGGAGCACGGGCTCTAGGGCACTCAGGTTTTGGTAGTCACAGCTCTGGGGCTCCAGCACACAGGCTCAATAGTTGGGGCACATACACTTAGTTGCTCTGTGGCATGTGGGATCTTCCCAGATCAGGGAATGAACCTGTGTCTCCTGCACTGGCAGGCAGATTCTTTACCACTGAGTCACCAGGGAAGCACTGTTCATCTTTTATCATGTGCTTTGAACTGCGAGTCTATTCTCTGTGATGCAGTATAGCTGCAGTGATAAATATTTGATTTAGAGATTTTTTTTTTTTTAAAGGGAAAAACCTGTCCTGCGGATGGTGACTGCAGCCATGAAATTAAAAGACGCTTGCTCCTTGGAAGGAAAGTTATGACCAACCTAGACAACATTATTAAAAAGCAGACACATTACTTTGCCAACAAAGGTCCATCTAGTCAAGGCTATGGTTTTTCCAGTGGTCATGTATGGATGTGAGAGTTGGACGGTGAAGAAAGCTGAGCGCTGAAGAATTGATGCTTTTGAACTGTGGTGTTGGAGAAGACCCTTGAAGAGTCCCTTGGACTGCAAGGAGATCCAACCGGTCCATCCTAAAGGAGATCAGTCCTGGGTGTTCTTTGGAAGGACTGATGCTAAAGCTGAAACTCCAATACTTTGGCCACCTGATGCAGAGAGCTGATGAGAGAGAAGGGGATGACAGAGGATGAGATGGTTGGATGGCATCACTGACTCAATGGACATGGATTTGGGTGGACTCCAGGAGTTGGTGATGGACAGGGAGGCCTGGCGTGCTGCAGTTCATGGGGTTGCAAAGAGCTGGACATGACTGAGTGACTGAACTGAACTGAAGAGGAAATACTGCCCATATTCACAGTTCTTAACACTTCTAAAGACTAACCACTTTTACAGCATTGACTTTTCACAGAACACCTCTGGTGAGGAAACAGAACAAATTCTTAGAAGGGCAGCAGTGCTCCATGACTCACTTGCACAGGTTCACAGTCAGTGACAGAGGGAGATTCCCAGCTGAGTAACCCTTGTCCTCAGGGGCCCAAATGAAAGGGAAGCCCTGGCTACCAGGAAGATCTACTCAGCTTTCTCATCTCCTCAGCATCCCAGAAATCTTTGGCCTAATCCTAACTGGAAATTGCTCAATAACAGAACCAACCCACCAACCTACTTACTACTCATCAGCCTCATTTGGTCCCTCTCAAGAACAGCCCTGTTAAACAGCATATCAGTGATCATCATCTCCTTTACACAATGGAAACTGAAAGGTGAAGTGCCAAGGTTTAAAAAACCCCAGAGAAGAAGAGCAAAGAGACTTTGAATACTAAATATATTCCACTGGGCAATTTGAAACCCTGCCCCATCCCCCATTGGGAGTCCAAACACATATAAATAAATAAATGTACAGCAGTCAGGATTCATCAATCTCAACCCCCTCACCCCCAAATTGACTCTTATAAACCTAGCCTTTGATCTAGTCTGCAACTATTCTCTCATTAACCCATGGCCAGTCTCTCCCTTTAGACTGCAAATTAAACAAGGCCGTCATAAAGCTCCTTGGGACAACAAGGCTCAAAAACACAAAAGAAAGCCAATACCAAGTATGCTATAAACATTTCATTTTATTTTTTTTAAGAAAGTAGCTTCAGAAAAAGAGGAAAATAATCTAGATCGTTTATATATATATATATATATATATACTTTTTAATAAAAACCTTTACATAATTTTCATGCATAAAGACCCAGGCGTGGCCATGCTGTCCATGATAGCCCGCACACCAGCAGTCTCCGGTGGTTACCTGGGGCTCCCCAGAGCTGGCTACAGTGTAGAGAAGACCCTCTGCCTGTCCCTGCCTCAGTGAGGGCTTTACCTTCTGCAACTGTAGATGGAGGGTGGGAAATGCTTTGGGCTAGAATGGGAGGGAAAGGGAGGGCTACCCGATCTACCACGTTTCATTGAAACTCATCAGGGAAATTCAGGCAGGAGGCCTTGCCAGATGACTGAAAACCAGGCACCAAAATGAGTTCTGGGAGTTTCCCAGAGACCTGGAGTCTGAGACCAAGGGCTCCTGCACAGGGAAGTTGTGGTGTTCACGGGAACATTCAAGGCAGGAAGAACAATCAAGCCTTGAAGCCCCATGGCTCCATAGCAGGCACTCACTCTACCTTAAATGAGTCAGAAAGACCCTGTTCTGCTTCCTCAGTTCAATCCTCTCCTGATTCCAAAAGTCATGCAAATCATCAATCTACTCCAGAGACAGAGTCTCTTCCTTCTGTGGATAGTTCACTTGTTAAGGAAGGTCCTAGGTCAACACATTTGTCCCAACCCCTGCCCCACTCCTTCTAAAGAGTCTGGGGATGAAAGGGCAGGAGTAGGAGCAGGGTAGCGGTTGGCATTGACAGTCACAAGATTCAGAATGGCTGAAGGAGGAAAAGCATTCCCTGGTTCTTTGGGGAATTCTGCCAAAGGTGCTTTATTGACCATTTCTAAAAAGGAAAAAAAAAAGAATGGCTCTTGAGGATGGTAAAGAGAGACTTGGCTCCTTTTTTGGGGGGTTCCAAAAGCCCTTATGCTACGTTTAGTATTAAGAAAGCCCTGAACAACTGGAGGTTGCTGCTTGGGCAGCAGGAAGGGAGGGGAGATTCCATGGCCAAGCCAGAGAACGGCAAACAGGGCAATCAACTTGATGCAGGAGCCCTCTGTGTGGTGAGTGTGAACAAGCATGTGAGTGTGGTGGGAGGAGCCCAGGGCTCACTGGCTCCCGACAGTCAGTTCCCGCAGGTAGGACTGTGTGAGGCTGCGCAGTTCCTCCAAGGCATAGTCCTCAGGCATGGGGAGCCGGCCAATGTGGGGAGCCAACAGGCGCAAAGGGACTCGCTGAGGGTCTGGCGTTGAGTCGGAGGTTGTATCAGAGGCATGCTGAAGGCTCAGTACCACCCGCAGCAGGTTGGCTACACGTTTGGCCATGTCTGGAGAAAAGAGCAGAGTGAGCACCAAACGAAGGGGTGAGGCAGGGGTATAATAATCACAAAGACAGGCAGTGAGCAGGCAGGCAGGGAGAGAAGGCGAGAGGCTGACCTGACTGAGCCAGGCGGTCCTTGGCATTGTAACACTGGATTTGCTCTATCCTGTTGCACAGTGAGGTCACTTTGGTGTGCAACTGCTCGAGTTCATAACCTGAGCAATCCACCTACAAAGAAGCAGGGAAACCAATTAGGCCAAAGGAACTCCCATCACTCCAATCCTATCCACAGACTGGCTATGCAACCCTCTGAAATGAGAGTGAGGTGAGGGAGGGGAAAACCCAAGAAGCTGGCCAGCAATGTCATGTTCCCACCGTCTAGCCTAGTTGCTGAAGACAAGACAGGATCTTAGCAATACACAACAGGAAAGCAATACAGTGTATAGGGCCTAGGACTGGGCAAGTTGTGAAATCACCATTCATGAACCATGTAATTAGCAAGCTTCAACATAGCACCAAAAATCTATATAAATCTGGGTCAGAGACATGGTATTGACTTAAAAGCACAACAATGAGACGTGGAGCCCAAACTAGCACTTAACTTAGGTCTTCTTCTGACTCCAACTAAGAATTAGCACTTGATAATTAATGTAGATATCAACAGCAACTGTGATTTTGTTATCAACAGAAATCACTTCCTTTCCTATCACATTACAGTTGTTTAGTTGCTAAGTCGTGCCTGACTTCTCTGACCCCATGGACTGTAGCCCACCAGGCTCCTCTATCCACGGGATTTCCCAGGCAAGAATACTGGAGTGGGTTGCCATTTCCTCCTCTAGGGGATCTTCCCAAACCAGGGATCAAACTCACGTCTCCTGCACTGGTGGGCATACCATGGGCTTCCCTGGTATTACAGCTGTTGGTAATCTTTAAATATTTCAAAATTACAGTGCTAGAGCTTCTTATTTAGGATGTTAATAAAGCACTTATTACATAGCACAAGTTTTTAATACTTTGATAATTCTATCTTAATATAATTGCTTTCTTTTGTAATCCTATATATTTATATCTTAGGCATTTAAAAACATTAGAGATCCATCCATAGGTGTCACCAGAATGCCCCCATAACACTTTCAATTTAAAACATGCCAAATATTATGTGAAAGAATTATCTACACTAAATCTCTGATCTTTACTGGATCTCTCAACCCAAAGCTTCTCACTTAAAACTAGTGGAAAAGGGTCGACAAGGGGAGGGGACTGACTAAGGACAAGTCTTAGGCATGTCCACTACACACTACTTAACAATAAGCCATAAAAAAATGTTTCAAGTTTTGATAGAGCTGTCATAATAGCTACATCAAATTTGTTTCATCAAAACATCTCTCCTGCACTGACAGTGCTATCTCTGTCAGTGAGTTTTTCAAGTTCTTGCTCAAGCCTTTGGCTGTCTCTGTGGCTTTATGGGCCAGGGAAAAAGAAAACCAGGCCATGGTTTAAGGAGCTCAGGTACCTGCTGTATATGACGGAGCATTTCAATGACCCTAATGTAGTCCAGGTAAACAAGCCCAGATGTTTCCCAGTCCTGGATTAGGCCACTGCGCTCCAGAGGTGCCAGGTCTTCCAAGAACCCCTTCAGGTAGTCATAGTTCTCATTAATAATGGCATCTGAAGAAACAAAATATTGACCAAAAGTGTACAGAGGAAGGAGATGGCAGAAATCCACGACAGGATGAAAAGGAAAATTATGTTGGGTCAGACTTGAGAATTACAGTAGATATTTCAAAATTCTCTTAAAGAAACTGTAAAGAATTCCTGGTTTCAGTTTCCCAAATAGCGATCTCTGGTGTTGCTGAATGAAACTCCCTAAACAATGAGCTTAACGCAATTAGTACCCATCAAGAATATTCCTGGCAGATGGGAATATAATAGATATTGCTGTTGACCTCTGCCCCTCACCCTCACTAAGCATCTTCTGCACAGGGAGCTTTTACAAAGTGTGATCTGATTCAAGTCTGCCATGCTCTGTACTGATCACTGTCCCTGGCCTGACTCATCATGGGCTCAGAGGTTTGAAGAATTGGGGGTGATCCCAGGAGACACAGACACTGGTCTGAAGCACTCACCAGAAGCTAAGTGCCGGATGACGAGCTTGTGGCACCTGTTCCAGTGTCCTGCTTTAAATAAGTAGAGGGCCTCCAAGTGCTTGTCGGATTCCATGTGTGCTCGCACTGCTTTGGCCTCATGAATCCATTCAGCGGGCACACAAAGCTTCTCGGTCAGGAAAGTCTCCTTAGCCCAAGATTCAGGGGTCTCCAACAGCTGGCAGTGCCGGGTAAGCAGCTCTCGAACAGCCTTCTCCCGCGTGCTATAGGAGGAAACGTCAGCTGGGATAAATCTCATCCTTACTGACGGAGAAGGCTGCCTCAGATGGCTCAAAGTGGCCCCTGAGGCAGTCTCCTAAACTGCAGGTCCTGACCCATAGAGGATCACCTCAAGCTTCACTTAAGGTGACATACCAGCATTAATTTTTAAAATGAAATAGAACAGAAGCACATTGTATTTTCATGGTCAAAACAGTCTGAGGATGAATACTCTTGGGAAGGTTGTCCACTGCCCCCAAAAGGCTTTGTCCTCACTGGCTCATTTCTCTTTTCTAACTATACTGGAATATCGTTGATGTTGCACAATGTTTGCTATACAATGGTGTACAGCAACATATGTTCATTCTTTAATTTTTCTCATATAGGTCATCACAGAATATTGAGCAGAGCTCACTGTACTATAGAGCAGGTCCTTGTTGCTTATCCATCTTATATACAGTACAGAGTGTGTGTGGGTTCATCCCAGCAGGCTCATTTCTTTGTTTCCTTTCTAGAACAGGAGATGAAGGATGAGATAGGGGAATTCTGGACCCACCGAGCAGTCCTCTGCAGTCCATTCTCAACCTCCTCTCTGCCCTTTCTCTCACATGGTCAGTGTAAGTAAACAAAGTTGACAGTTTTACAACATAAGGTCCTTTCTAGGTCCTGTTTTTTCCCTTATAGCCATCAGGCTTCCTAATTCATTTTCTCTTTACTCCTAGACTTAGGCTAAACTCACTCTTTCTGCTCTTAAGTCCACTTAAAGAGATTTCTTCTTCTGGCCAAAGGATCTCTCATTTGAATTTCAGATCAAAGCTATTCTCATCTTAGATTCTTTTGTCAACGCCTAGGCTTTTTAAGAATTCCCAGTCTCAGGACATCTGCCTCCTTTTCCTCTCCTCTTTAGGAAGCAGGATCTGCTTTCCCACAGCCAGTCATCAATCATCCCATCAGCCAGCCTTCTACCATGCGAAATTCTCCAAGAGTGTATTTAAATAAACGCAGAGGGAAATTCTGGGGTCATTTTGCCTCCTGGTAAGGAGGAAGAGGAAAGAGAAATTCCTTAAAGGGAAGGTTGTGCTGGATGCTTTATATTTTTACTCTTTTAATTTCATAGTCACCTTTGAACAGAGATTAGCAATATTATGATTTTACAGATTAAAAAACTGAGGCCTAGAGACTATCTTGACTCTAAGTCAAAAATGAGTACGTTTTACCCTAGGTCAAAGTGAGTACATGCTGAAGCCAGAATTTAGAAAGACCAGACTACAAAACAACTTTCCATGCCCTACGGAATGACAGATAGTACAGTACAATGATTAAGAGCACAGATTCTGGGTATCTTGAATTGAAAGCCTCACTCTGCCATTTACTAGCTATGTGATCTTGAACAAAAGTTATCTAATCTCTGTATGCCTTGAGCTGCTCATCTATAAACAGACAATAAGAATGTCTATCTCATAGGTTCATTATCACCATTAAACAAGTTAATATATTTAAAGTACTTACAACAGAATAGAAAGATATATAAAAACATTATATAAATTATATAACAAAGCATTGTGTTAAGTGTTTTTGTTCTTAGTAATATGCCATGCCGCTATCAATAACAAAAAACCTCCGGCTTTATACAGTTCACAGCAGGGAGTAAAGGTGTTTCTCTGGTTTTCATTCAGGACAGAGAACCAAAACATTATGCATCTGGGCAAGATTGTATTGGTAAATAGGTAAACACAACACTATCAAACTTGAGGAATGGATGGCAAGGGAAGAGAGAAAGCCAGTGGACAGAGACAAAGAAGGGGTACTCCTTGCCAACCTTTACGGATCCACTGAAGCAACACAGCCAGCATTACTTCTGCATAATTCTAAACATACCACATTCAAGGAATTTGTGCCTAAGTTAATGGGATTTTTCCACCCAGGTATATCCTTCCTTTCCACTTATTTCCCATACCGATTTAATAGGTGTTTAGACTGATTCCTTTGTTGCCCTGTAGGGCTAGAGGCACCCAGTGCATCTGATGGCTTCTCACTCACCTTGAGTTGTCAATGTGCAGGAGGACAAAGATGGCCCACTCCCAAAGGCCCTCACTCTCCAGTTGGCCAGCATAACTGGCCTGCAGCACACCCTCACACTGCTCTGAGAGATGGGTATAGTTAAGAGCCCGCAGCACCTCCCACAAGTGCCAGCTTAGGCGATAGTCCAAAGGATCCGCAGTTACGCTTCGAGGCTCCAGCAGCTGGTTGAGGTCATAATGTCTGCAAAGGAGAATGTGCTGAGTTACCAAACCCAGTCAGCAGACCACCTGCACTGGATAGGTTAACTCTTTCAGCCACAGCTTAGAAAACAATAAAGGCAAGTACCCTAGAGCAGAAGCATCATAAGCCTTACAGTCTTCCTCCTCTAGGTTTAGCCAGATTACAGATCCTACCAAAAACCAAGGAACTTCCCTTCTCAGGCTCTTCTAATAAGTCTGATGGTATTTCTTTGGTCTATTTTTACCATTCTGGTACAGGAAGTCTTCACAACTTTCACCCTTTCATTATTATAGTGTCTTTTCCTTAACCATTAAAAAAAATTTAAGTTTCCTCAGTATCTTTCACATTGTTCTACTATCTGAAGTTGCTGAAGTGCTACTTCACCTGTTTATCTGAACACCTGACTAGTCTTAATGATGGTTATGTCCTTCCTTTTGCTTTACAGTTGGTATTATTCTTTATACAGAAATCCAAGTACCCAAGGTTTGAAAGTCTCCCTAAGGCTTTTGCTTTTTCTTCTGCAAGGGGGCCCAAGGATCTCAATGATTCTGGACCAGTTTGTGTGTGATGTTCTTAACTTCCAAATCCCAGACCGTAAGAACAGTAAGAATGAAGATCCCATACCCACAAGCTTTAAAGATCTAGGCGTTGGTTTACCAACCAGAGTGTTTCCATTTCACCTAAGATCCCAGACATCTCACAAGTACCTACACCTTGCCAAGTAATGAGTAGTTTTTCTTGCCCAGTACTGTCAAACTGAACTTTGTGTGATAATGGAAATGTTCTATAATCTGCTTTGACCAATAAGATAGCCACTAGCCATGTGTGGCTATTAAACACTTGAAATATGGCTAGTGCGAATGAGTAATTAAACTAAGATTAGGATTTTCTATCTCAGTCTGGCTTTGGTTTCTGGCATATTGAGATATATGCTTTTTTTCTTCCTCTTTTTTCTTGTTTGACAGTAAAAGAGGTGACATACAATAACTATACATATTTAGAATATACAGTTTTCGCAAGTTCAAACACATATATACACCTGTGAAACTACCACCAAGATCAAGATAACAAGCTAACCTATCACCTCCAAAAGGTTCCAGAAGCCCCTCTGTGATTCCTCTCTCCTACCTATCCCTACACCTATTCTTCCCACTCAACAACTGATTCCTCTATCATTATAGATTAGTTTGCATTTTACAGTATTATATAAATTGAAATCAAACAGTAGGTATAGTTTGGGGAAGTATTTTTTTTTTTTGTCTCTTCAAAACTAAGTAAAAGTACTTTATAATTCGCCATTGCTGCTGTGTGTTATCAACAGTTACTGGTGAGGTAGTCTTCCATTGTAGAGACGTACCACAATTGGCTTATCCAATCACCTATTGATGGAAATTTGGGCTGTTTCCTGTTTTGAACCTTTACAAATAAAACTGCTATCAACACATACACAGACATATATTTTCATTGCCCTCAGGTAAATACTTAGAGGAGTATAATGACTGAATCACATATGGTATGTAGGTGTATGTTAAACTTTTTTTTAGCTACCAAACTCTTTCCCCAAGTGCCAGTATTATTTATATTTTCCCCCAGCAGTGTTGAGAATTTCAATTGCTCCACATCCATGATGACATTTGGTAAAGGTCTTTTAAAAATTCTAACCATTCTAACTGATGGGTAGTGGCATCCCACGACAGCTTTAATTTGCATGTCCCTGATGTCTACCAATGTTAAACAACTTTTCATGGGCTTGACATGTAGATCTTCTTTGGTGAAGCATCTTTGAAATATTTTCCCATTTTTAAACTGGACTGTTCTCTTATTATTGAGTTCAAAGAGTTCTTTACATGTTCTGGATAAAAGTTCTTTATCAGATATATGAATTGAAAATATATTTTCCCAATCTGTAGCTTGTCTTTTCAATCTCTTACAGACATTAAAAAAGAATAAGGACAAGTTACAAATAACTTTATGCAAATAAATCTGGTGACTTTGGTGAAACAGAAAAATTCCTTAGGAAAAACAAATGAACAAAACTGACTCAAGAAAAAAACTATTACAACATAAAAAAGAACTATTAGATACCCCCATTAAAGTGGCAGGGTGTGGGGGGCGGCAGCAAAAGATTTCAACAGACATTTCAGGAAGATATGTAGATGGTAAATAAACACATGAAAAAACACTTGCCATCATTAGGTATTAGGGGGAATGCAAATTAAAACACAGTTTTAGTTATGTGTATTTTACAACAAGAGACTATTATTCTAAAATTAGTATAGTTAATTTAAAAGAAAGTATTTAAAGATCTGAAGTGAGATGTGAGCTACTACTGACTAGAGAAAACTGCTCAGTGTTTCTGATGTAAGGTAAAAAGACAGCTCTGAGATAGTTTAAATTATTTGATTAGATATAACAACATGTTAATATATTAGTTTCTTATTAAGCACACAAAAAAAGAGACACCAGTATATGCCCACTAAAATGATGAAGTTTTAAAAGCCAATAATAACAAATTTTGAGGAGGATTTGGAGCAATTATAGATCTTGATGGGACTTTAAGCACAAGTGGTCATAGCAGCTTTATTCTTAGTATATCCTAAGACAAAAAAAATTGTTCACTAACAAATGAATAAAAATTAAATTTCTGATATACATATTAATATGGATAAATCGCAGAATCACCATGTTGGGTAAAAAAAAAAAAAGCAGGCACAAAAGATAACATACAGAATTATAAAAAATTCTGTAATAGCCAAGTAATCTACAATAATGAAAAGTCAGTAGTTGTCTGGGGTGTGGACTGACTGCAAAGGGACATGAGGGAACTTTTGGAGGGTAATGTAAATGCTATCAGATAGTGATGGTAGTTATATTACATTAAAAAATATGAAACCACACACTTTATTATCAATATATATAAATTGTATCTCATTGAAGTTGATTAAAATAATTTTGTTTTTAAAATTTTTATTAAAATATAATTGATTTAAAATGTAAATTTTTAGATTTCTAATTCTAGTTCCCATGCTCTTTGAACTCCATTAGTTTTATTTTGTGATTAATATAATCTTATGGCAATTTGACCACATATAAAAGGGAAAGAACTCCCTAAGGTTCATGGAACCCTCAAAAGTGATTATAACACATGACTGATTTACCTGTCACTGTAGAGTTTTAGAAGGTGAAAGCAGACATCTTGAAGAGGTCTCTGTGAGTCTTGCTCCTCCTCTACCACATATCCAGAGCCCTCCAGGTATGAGGGAAGTGGACAGCAGGCGTATCTGTCACTATCAGAGGTATTCTGAAGTTAAGAATTTGATAAAACAATACGTCAGCTCCAAGTATGTTTCACTAGATGATGATATGTCTCAGTTACTCAGATGTGTATTAAGAATGGTGTGACATCCGCTAAAGGACTGTTTCAAGGATTTTAAACTTCATTACACTCGGGTTTTTTTAGTGTTCTTTTTTCCCTGACAAATAATTCTGGCAAATGATATCAATGACAATACAAATTAACAGTAAGAAAAGAACCAAATAATGGCATTAAAAACATTAAGAATACTTTAACCTCCAAATACACAAGGAATATGAAATATTAATATAATGATATTTAGAGGCAAATTTCAGACGTGCTAATTTGGGGCTATACTAAACACAAGGTCAGGCTGTAGCTCAGGGAATTCCTGAAGGAATAAAACAGCATTAGGAATGAAGAAAAACCCTCTGATGATGGTGCAGGAAAACAGCAGTAAGAAAATAAATTATGGGATTCCCTGACGGTCCAGTGGTTAAGAATCTGTCTTGCAAGGCAGAAGACACTGGTTCGATCCCTGGTCTAGGAAGATCCCACATGGCAAGAGGCAGCTGAGCCCGTGTGTCACCGACTATTGAAGCTCACATGCCCTAGAGCCTGTGTTCCTCAAGAGAAGCCACCGCCATGAGAAGCCCACACACTGCAACTAAAGAGTAGCCTTCACTCGCCCAACTAGAGAAAGCCTGAGGGAAGCAACAAAGACCCAGCGTAGCAGAAAATAATACAATCACTTAAAAAAAAAAGAGTAAACTATGGAAACTCATTGTATTAAGCAAAACATAAGCAGATATTTGAAGAAATTTCCCATCATTTCCTGTGTCCATTTCAATTTTACAGTAATTTCAAAAAAGTAGTTAGAAAAAAGTATTGTGAAATATGATTTGATGGTTTTTTTTTTCCTCTGGAGTACTTTTCTAGTAAAATCAGAACTCCTACCAGAACTTGTGCTTGGTTCTACTGGATACATGTACCTGAAATGCTTCTTCATACATGCTGAGCGCCTTGGAAATGGAAGCTGTTGGTGGAAGCAAATACCAAAGATGGACAGCCAGGGAGCGTTTCCAATCCAACTGGGAGCACACATTGATTTGCTTCTGCTCTGAGAGCTGCCACACCTGCAGGAGGCAAAATCACCACCACAGCTCTACATTATATATTACCTTGTTATTGCCCAGGCTTGCATGCTGCTCACTTATTTAAGTTGCATTTAAAATGATTTAAATAGCAGTGTTAATGGCCCAGATATAAACTACACAGTTCCCTGGTGGCAGGTGACTGGGTGGGCTAAATAGGAGGCACTTAGACAATAAGTGCACTGAGAAGTGATGAGAACCACTCACTGCCCACAGTGGTCAACTTTTTAAGACGTGAATAAATTCTGATCAGTGACTATGTTTTTGGAAATTGATGGCAAGTAAAACAGGTAGGCAGGAAGAAAACTGGCTTAAAGTCATTATGATACATCATACATAAAATGAAAGAGAAGTGGCTATTAAAAAAAGAGAGGCCAAACAACATGAAAAAGTGTCCATATTCAGTAAGTTCCCAAGAAAAGTTGCAGAACTATGTATAATTCTATTTGAATATATACAGGTATAAATGTGCATGCTTTATATGTCAGAATATACTTAAAATATGTCTAGAAAGACAGATAATGAATTATGTTATCACTATTATAGGGGTTATGGCAAATTTTAACATTTTAATTTCTATACAACCAGTATTTTCTTCCCCCACAATGTACATACTGTACCTTTCTAATTTGAAAATATTTCTGCTCAAAGTTAAATACAAGTTGCTTAGTTACAGGTAACAATGCACAACTTAAAAGATAGCTCTTTGCTTTAACTTCAAGTAATCCTGAATCTATGAAAAAATTTATGTGAGTTCACAAGAAAAGAAGAAAATACCGGTTTTCCAGCCAAGAGGGCAAAGATGCGCAGTCTCTCCTCCTGGATGAAGCAGTCAGCCTGGAGTTGATGCCAATCCACCAGCTGCATAGTAAGCAGCTCACGAACTGATTGGCTGCCAACCAACTGGGATAAAAGAAGAGCAAGACGATGATCACCTACAAGAGAAACAGAAGTTCTTTGGTGATACTGAGAATTTACAGACTTGGAAAAATACGTAGGGGCATTATCTTATTTCTTCTGGCCCCCAGAAACACTTCTGACTGCTTTTGGCAGTAGTGCTGAAAGACTGAGTAGAAAATTTTTGACTAGGGTAGAAAATCTTCAAAGTAGCTTAACCTAATTACATACAGACTGTACAGTACACAGAGAATTAGACCATAAATTAAGAGAATAATTCTTTGTTTCATCCCTAACTGACCTCCTTAAAGTCAATGCTCCTTTTCCTTATCCTTTTGTTTTTGGATATGGGTCAGTGCTTACATGACTAAAGTACGATGTCCTGCCCGGAAACTAAGGCTCTCATCACAAAGCGTTTCCTTAACACACTAAAGACACTTGGAGGAAAGAAATCATGCATCAGGAACACATCTGGAAATATGTTAATAGGTCAAGCCGTCTCCCTGCTTACCTGTATACAAGTAACCAAAACATGACTGGGCTATGATTCATGCAGTAAATGTTGCAGCCCATTTGACCATGAGCTGCTAGTATTCTAAATGAATCACAATAAAGGAATAAAGGTTATTTCTGTGTATCTACTGGACAAGTTCTGATAAGAAACTGGTATATCATATCTTGACTCAATCATTAAGGTCATTTTTCTTGGCTCTGATAACCAATTTAGCTTCCACCAATCCTTGACTTTTCACATAAGACTTTCCTGAATGACAAGAACATGTGCTTGAACAAATGGAAGGAGTCTAGAAAGCTTCAAGTTGATTTTAGTGTATGGTGTGATGTGACGATCTAAATTCATCTTTTACAAGTGAACATTCAACTATTCCAGCATTATCTGTTGAAAAGATTGTCCTTTTCACATTTAAACTATCTTGGCACTTTTTTGTCAAAAATCAACTGACTGTAAGCACAACAGTTTTATATTTGGATTCTCATTTCTGTTCCATTGATGTGAATGTTCATCCTTATGCTGATTCCACATTGCTGTGACTGCTGTCCCCAATCTTAGGGTGAAATCATCCTATCTTTTCAACATTAAGTATGATGTTAGATGCAGTTTTTTTGGTATATTTGCTTTGATACCAGGACAATAATGTTGCCATAGGTGAGGTGAAAAGTGCTCCCTCCTATTTTCTGGAACAGTTGTAGAAAATTGGTATTCTTTCTTTCTTCTTGCAGCAATGAACGGCTTGCAGGGTCTTAGTTCCCTGACCAAGGACTGAACCCGGGCCCTCGGCAGTGGAGTCCTAACCACTGGACTGCCAGGGAATCCCTTCGTATTATTTCTTCTTTTAAAAGCTTAAGTGTATTCACCAGGTAAGACATCTGGGCCTGAGCTTTTCTAAGTGAAAATTGCAAATTACTAATTCAACTTCTTACAGATTTATTTAGATTTTCTACTTTTTCTTGAATTTTGATAATTATACCTTCCTAGGAATTTTCAATTTCATCCAAATTGTTGCATTTGTTGACATAGAATTGCTTATAGTATTTCCTTTTCTGCAGTAGCGATGGTCACTCTTTCATTCCTATTTTTGGCAATGTTATCTTTCCTCTTTTTTTCACTGTCAGTGTAGTTAAAGATTTATAAACTTTCCTGATCTTTTCAAAAAACTAACTTTGGTTTTATCAATTCCTCTACTGTTTCTATTATCATTCCTCTAATGTTTTCATTATCACTGAATTCTGTTCTAATCTTTAATATTTCCTCCTTCTACCTTTGGGTTTAGTTTTCTCTTCTTTTGCTAATTCCTCAACATAGAAGCTTAGATTATAATTTGAGGAGTCTCTTCTTGTTGAGTAGGTACCAAGTAATGCTTCTTACTGACAGTGTTTTAAGTATACTATATTCTTGACTTTGTTTAGTTAGTTCTCTATCAATTATTGAAAGTGGAGGTAGGAAGAGAAGCAAAAGTTTTTAATAAGCTAAAACATAGTGCCTTGCCAAAAGCTTAATCTTAGGGTAAGAAAAAAAGGGGAGGAAAAGTAGAGTTTGTGAATGAATAAATCTAAGGACCTGACTTTCCGGCAATCCTGTTCCACTCACATCTATGTGTATCTCTTAAATGGTTCATAACCTTTATAACTTTATAGAAGGTCAATCCTGAAGACAAGTTTTCATTGTATAAATGTATGAAGATTACCTAAGGCACAAATTGAAAATAAACCCAGTTGATGGCTCCAATTAGTTGGCTTCAGTAAACAAGGTTTCAGTAAAGTTTGATCAAGGATCTAATTATATACATATTAAACTGAACTATGTCATCCTTTTGGAGAAGGCAATGGCACCCCACTCCAGTACTCTTGCCTGGAAAATCCTATGGACGGAGGAGCCTGGTAGGCTGCAGTCCGTGGGGTCGCTAAGAGTCAGACACGACTGAGCGATTTCACTTTGACTTTTCACTTTCACGCACTGGAGAAGGAAATGGCAATCCACTCCAGTGTTCTTGCCTGGAGAATCCCAGGGATAGGGGAGCCTGGTTGGCTGCTGTCTATGGGGTCGCACAGAGTCGAACACAACTGAAGCGACTTAGCAGCAGGAGCAGCAGCATGTCATCCTTTAATCCTATCAAGATTTTTATCTAGACACTTAGTAACTACTTGCTGAATGCCTCTCACTAATGAATGTGGAACTAAAAATACATACACATATATATATGAGAAGTCCAAAAATTAAACTTCAATATGTTTATTTGAATGAAATAAGTGAATCAGTGCAAAACATATATGTTTATGAAGTTCAGTAGGGGGACCTAAATGTCAAAAGAAATCTGCTAACATGGCACATTTTATGTATGAAAGAAATTAAGAAGTATTTGACTATAATATCTATATAACATTTGTGATGTATTACATGAAAAAAAATGAAAAAAATGTATATATATAAAAAACAGGATACTATCTTTTAAAATAATACATGCACTGTTGCTCTGTATGCACATATTTGTATATACTTTATATATATTACAAAGTAAACATTTTAAATACAAACTGCACATTGAAATGTTTGCAGTGAATAGTAGTAAAGGATTCAGGTGATTTTGGTTTACTGCCCTGTGCTTATCTGCATTTTCTACTTTTACTGCAAATGCATGTGTGGCATATAAAATTAAAATAACTTTAATTAAAATTTAAGATTTAAGGTTATAAAAGGAAAACCAGAAGGCACAGTCCCTACCTATTTTGGAGAAACCAGAAATCTTGCTGCGAAGTTTATGCTTAATATTCAGGTTAGAAGATAAGGGCAAACCCACAATTAAGAAAAGGGCAAACCCACAATTAAGGGTAGGGACAGTGAATAGGAAGTAGGCAGAAGTGCAAAGGACTGTATGTCCTACCTGACTGCTGGGCCAGGGAGCAGGCCTCACTGATCCTCTTGCCCGTGAGGTAGCTGAAGACAGCCTCCATAGGGTTGTCTTTTCGGGTCAAGGAGACTTCTTCCTCAATTTGAGGTGAGGCAGTACTGGACAGCCAGCGAGAAAAAGCTCTCCTTCGCTCCAGAATCTGAATGTATTCACTGGGCTCATCCAGCTGGCTATCAAGCTCCTTTAGGTGGCCCCACAGAGCTTCGCATAATGTCCACGTTAGGCTCCAGTGCTTCACAACTAAGAAACGGACAGGAAAACAATGCGATGACACAAAGTCATACAGTAACTACAGAGAGGGGATCACTTTAATTGTGGCATTAAAAATTACATCAGTTAATGAATACCCCCAACAATGACTCGAGTTGCTTTCTCTGTCTGCATCTCACTCAGCTGTGTCTTACAAGCTCCAGAGGTGTGTGGTGTAACTGCCTGCTTACTCCACGTTTCCATGGCACTTACAAATGTAACTCTACGCTCCTTTAAACAGACTCCTCTAGCCTAATTATGGCTAATATAGTCTCAAATGATAAAGAAAAATCCTCTGATTTGATCAAATTTTGTTCACAAATGCTTTATTAAGAAAATAGTGCTCTAAGAACTTGTGAAGGATTATTCTCTGCTACAGCCTAACAATTTAGTGAGTTTAAATGATACTGTTCAATGTCCTTAAGAGCAAACCAACTCTATCTACACAATATAACTACAATAGCTACCATTCATTTTACAGATGAGGAAACTGAGGTATGGAACTTTAAGTGACTTGCTCAAAATTACAGGCCAAGATGTAACAGAGCCAGGATTCAAATTCAAGTAATCGGAGTCCAGTTCTTAGTCACTATGCTATATTGCCCATGGTGAGGGAGAACAAAAAGGGAGCACTGTTTACCACTTTATGCTATTCACCAAATACGCACTGGGATGACAACTCACATATTTGAAGAGATGAGACGACTGAAGCAAACACAAAGAAATTAACATAAGCAAGTTCCAAAATGTGTGGTATAGAACATTCTAAAATAGTGCCCATTTTGCAATAAAAGTGATATGAACTGATGTGTGAAACATGTAATTTTTCTACATGTTAAACTTTTCTAATTTTCCTTGAAATTAAGTGCCCAAATTAGAAAAGCCCTTAATCAAAGTATGGGTTCAGAAAAACACGGTCACAATCGTTATAGAAAGGTAATAGTGAGAGAGGACAGGAAGAGAAGTCATAATCAACAAAGTTGGTGGGAAGAACAAGTGGGACTTGAATTAGACATGGAAGAATGAGTAGGACTTAGGTAGGAACTCTATGTTCTCTGGGTGGGGTAAGAGATCTAATTTCATAAATTCACGAGAGGAACTGGCTACAGTTCCTCTGAACAGTGGTGTAAAAGTGATGATAAAAAATGATAGGATTTCTCCCTGTTTGAGATTCTGTTCATCACAACTCAACTACAGATTAAGTCCAAGCTCAGGCATCCATCCACTACACTGGCATGAGGAAATACATCCTGCTATGAACGTATGCTGCTACTCCTGTTCCTGGGACATCAAAGGTTAGAAGCACAGTCCATACTCACTTTGTGGTTCCAATAAATCTCTCGATGCTTCCTTAATCCAATCTGCATAGTCATGAATGACAGCAACTCCCGGATTGGGGACAATAAGAGGACACAGCTCATCCACGTGAACAGTGCTATGTTTTAATTTAAGCTCCAGAGATGTCTGGTATAATTGCAGGTCTTTGTCCAGCTTCTTTTGCCTCAAACTAAGTTTTTCCAAATGAACTTTGAATGGAGACTCAGTTAGGCTACAAGGGCAAATTAACAAATAAGACAGAAAATAAAGACAGGTGGTAGAATGTTCCTACAATAAAATCTTTCTTTTTATCTAATTACAAAATTGGATACAAACATTCTGTGATTTTTAAAAAATTCTGTTTCCTAATATCAAACTATAAAGGATTATCCATCGTTTATACATTTACCTTATTAGGTCAAAGATACACAGAAGGTGCTTTATTGAGAATATACCTTATATATGAAGAAATTACAAATATCTTAAGTGAGAAAATGGAAAAATGACTAATGCAATAAAAAGGATGAAAACTCAAGGAATGCTATAGCAATTAGCTTTGGGTCTATTATCTTTTCTAACTGAAGTTTAACCATTAGGTAAGAATTAATATACTCTTCATACCTTGATGATACAAATGGAGTTATTAATGGCAAGTTATTAAATAGTTATCATTAGGTAAGTATTACATAATTTTTAATTATGCCAATAAAACTGTGCTAAGGATATATCTAGAAAATCACAAAGTGGAGCCCTGACCTTGTGTCTCCTGGTGATGAAAAGCTTTTGTTCACCTACCACATTGCCTTTCTCAGAAAACAAGGAAATGTGACTCACGATTTAACAGCTACTGGATTAGGCAGGAATCCATATTCCATACAGTCAGCAATCTGATGATTTTCCAGTTCCAGAGAACCACTCAGCTGTTCTCCACTATTAGCAAGCGTCCAGTTGGGGCCCCAACCAACCCGAAATGATCGTCCCATAAATAGGGCCATGTCCATCAGGAGCTTCCCCTTTCCATAGGTGACAGACTTTTTAAGAGGGACTAGGCCTGGTTGTCTGCGGGTACCCACTGTTTTCAACTGAAACTCAGGGGCTGGGCTGGGCACCGTAAACACAGAAGTCAAGGGTGGAGGAACAGACCAAGGGGATGTGGGCGGTATATTCATCAACGATGATGTTCTGGGAGTACGACATTCTTGTAAAGAGGCACTTGGTGAAAGGAAAGTCCCACTTGTAAATTTTGATTGTAGTAACCCACTTACTAAAATAAGGAGGAAAAAAAGACTATTAGAAAATACAGCCTATTGATTCTTAAACAATCACAACCAGCAAGGCTGAAATTATAGTTTTATTAAACTATCAATAATTAAATCAGATATAGATGACTAAGAGCAGGTTATATCAGACTGCAGAAATAACTTTCACATGGGAAATCAAGGCAGGAATTCTATTGATGATGTCAACAACAATAACAACACTATTGCTATTATTTAAAAAATCTATCTAGCACTTATCTGAAGTAGACTCTATATAATCCATTTGTATACACTGTTTCATTTCATCCTTCAATAACTTTAAATAACATTGCAGTCCTCATTTTATAGATGAGAAAACTAGGCTCAGTTAAATGACTTGTCCAAATCTACAAAGCTACCAAGTGGCAGTACTGACAGATAAACCCAGGTAAATCTGACACCAATGTTCATGCCCTTATCAAAATGCAAATGTTTCCTCTTTAGTCAATATAAAAAGTTGATAAGATCAAAACTCAAAATTCCTACCACTTCCAGTGCTCAATGCCAGAATTAAGAAACCAAACCCACTGAGATATCTTGTAATTGCATATATGCCTTTCAGAAGGATAGTTTTTGTTACTTTTGCCTGTTTTTCAGTTTTATCTACTTCCTGTTTAAAGCAAGGAATCGTTGATTGAAGTATAAGATTTTCGTGTAGTGTTCATTATGGAAAAGCTTATAAATGTTTAACTGATGCTTCATTAAAGCATTTTTTAAAGGAAAGTTAATAAGAGTACTCAAAAGAATTGAAAAATAAACAGTTTTTAGGGTAACATAAACAAATCCCTTACTGGTAGGTCCTCTGGCTTTCAAAATGTTTTGAAATTATACCTACTTAACTCTTTTATTGATATCAATACTCTAGCTCCAATCCCACATAATTATAAGTCCACTAGAAGAGATAAGAAAAGCTTTAAAATAAAACAGGAAATTGCTTTCCTGGAAATTTGGCAAATTTCAGGGGAGAGCAGAAATCTGAAAAGTTTCATACATGATAGGAAGCAACATTTGTCCCTAGAAAACAATAAGGATAGTGTTAGAATTGCACAAAAAGTACAGTACAGAACAACTTGTTGATTCTTCTAAGGTCTGATAAAAATTAGGAGAACTGACCTTACTATCTAAGCCACATTCATAAGCAAATAAAAACAAACCTCTAAACAAAACACAAATGTTTTTTTTTCCCATACAACTTTTGCATCTGCACCAGTGATCATAGTTTGGAGTTGTTTGCTACAGAAGTTGACTCAGCTTTGAAGAAATGTGAAAAGCCAGACTTTACAGCTTTCTTGTAAAAGAGCATCTTTTACAGTACCTAATGAACGAGGTTTTGATGAGTGAGTTGCTGAGATGGGGAGCCTGGGAGAACATATTTCTTGAGAAGTATCTGCTTTAGAAGGAAGGTGACTGATGCGCTGATCCAGGACCGTATCTACATCTTCTTCATCAGCAAGCAATGATGCTTTCATGATCTAAAAAAGCAATATCTACAGAATGAATGTGCTCCCCCAAATCCAAAGGCCATAAAAGAAAAACGCAGCTTACAACAACCAATTAAAAAGCTCTGCCTCAGGTCATGTCCAGAGCTAGTACAACATTTGTGTGACTAACTCTGTTATACTGTATGTGCCTGAAGGACAGAAGTTATATAAAACTTCTCTGCTTTGTATATAGTTTCACCAGAGGCTGGCACACAGCAGCAGCTTACATATTTGCTGAATGAATTAATTTTAAGTTAAATATAAGCCAAAGGCTAAATTCATATAATGACAAGAGGCATAGGCAAGGAGAAATTGAGACAGCTTAAAGAAACTTGTAACTATAATTAAAAAAAAAACCACAAAACACTTCTGTGGAGCACTTTCCAGAGCCTCAAAACCTCTCTGTAAATGAAGTTATTATAGAGAAAAATCAGTGCTCACAGATGTTAAACGCCTTGCCTAAAGTCACACAGTAATAGTTACAAAACTGGGCCTAGAATCTAGGTCTTCTGAATCTCAATATAGCCTTCCTTCCAATGGCAAAATGATGCCTGAACATGGGCCATTTTCCTGTTTTTTTTTCTCATTCCAGTGACTGTTCAATGCCGTTAAGGGACTAATGAAAGAAAAGGCCTGGTATTAAGAAAGGAAGATGAATACTAGTTTAGATTCTTATAATAAGGGTGGGTTAGGACTTCACCTGTAACACATGTGGATTAATTCCCAGTGAAGATGCAATGTGTGTTGAGGCGGACACAGGTTCCTGATCCTCAGGCACGCTCTCTTCTAACATGGAATCCAGAACTGGCTCCTGGGTGATATCTACCATGTCACTGTCCAGTTCCACAACCCTCCCTAACTGCTCCACCTCTGGGCTCTGGCTCTGTAGACAGCAGAAAGATCAGGGAAGGATCATTAAATGACACCAGACAGACATAGAGCTTCTAGACCATATTTACTTTATTCAAAATATGATATAACAACATTAGATTCTGCCCATTCTATTATAATGTGAGGTAATATATTTGCTAGAGTATTGAAGAACAATTTCCCCAAAACTCCTCTATTATTACTTGGGATCCAAATGCAGATTCATGGAATTACCCTTTCATAATATTATGGTCTGGACCCTGGACCTAAGCCAGCACCCATACTGAAAAAATAGTCAACCTCAGACTATGATTATGCCTTACTTGATTTAGTTAGCAACTATAATTTTCTGATTTATACAGAGTTACCATGACCTCACAGTGCCTTGCAGCCAGAAGCCATGGGGAAGACAGAATAAAAGACACAAATACCAAAGTCTCTAGTACCTTTTCATTTTCTTAAAAGCATTTAGAAATAAATTTCTAGTTATCACAAACATAATTTTGGGCCTGGAATTTATTTTTTGGGAGACTAAATCCTAAGGTTAGCTCCACCTGTGCAGTATCACATGGAATAGTGTATCAGATGAAGAATGTGTTTCCCAAAAGAAAAAAACAAAGTACTACTAGGGACAATTTTAATCTGGGAATAGTTCTTTCAGGTTTAAATATGTTTAAATGTGTCAAGAGTTAGATTTACAATTATTAGGGAGTTTTAAAGATATAGTCATGATTAACAGTCTATGGTTTGAAAAGGTAAACATTCAGAAAGCTGAAACATACTCTAAAATTGGCTCAGTGCAAATTCACATTAAATATGTCCTAAACTCACACATGATCTGGTAAAATGTTAACAAATGGCTATGCTAATTTATGAAACATTCTCAAAGCTAAAAGTTGTTCTACCTATTTTTCTTTCATAATATATCATCTGTAGATTACTAACCTTCCACAATTTCTGGTTTGTCTTTCATGAGTGGCCTGTTTCACAGTAGACTTCCAATGGATCCAATTATACAATAAGTGGTTAAAAAAAAGTTTCATGATTTCTTTGAACCAAGAAATGACCATTAGTGTAACTTTTTAAACTTTATTTTCAATGGTATATTATCTATTACTCCCGTGAATTCCTTTAACAAATATCCTTACTAGAAGAATGACTACTGCCATCTATAACTGTAGAAATGTTGAGGTGTTGGATATGTAGTGAATTGTTACTTATGTTGTGAACAATCCCTAAAGACTGCTCTAACAAAACTGGAGGCTAAATGGTTAAAAAACAAAAGTGATATATATATATATATATATTTAAACCTATTGGGGAGGCTACAGGCAAGCTACTTTGATGCTTTAAAATTCTAAAAAAAAAAAAAAAATTAAAAGCCCTGGTGGTGATCCTACCATTATAATTACAGGAATTGGAAGAACATTCCAATGCCGCCCCTGGTATGTTCATTTTTAACAAATTCACTTTTAAGAAAAGTTGTAACCCTCCCCATCCTTTGTCAAAATGTCAGGATACTCTTTTCTATTGGGCTCCCATAATACCTTGTCTATACCTATTTTATACAATGTATGTTATAATTTCATGTATATACTATTTTGTCCCACCAGATTGTAAACACCTGAAAGCAGATATAGCCTACTATTTTCTATATCTAACACTAACGACATTGCTAAATTCACAACATTTAGTTATTTAATGCAGTGCCTGCCACACAGGAGAAAAGGCTAGTAACTATGAAAGGATAAGGAGCAAGTATAGATGAGAGGAAAAGGAGGAGGAGGAGAATTTCAATTTACTATACTATTCAACAAAGGACTAATGGTAACAAAAAGAGGTGCTCATTTAGAACACTTTTAGAAGCAAACTGGTAGGATTTTATCAAAGTCTGGAGACTGAGGGACTCAAGACTATCTTTAAGAATGCTATTGCAATCAAGGTTTTATTTGCTTCATCCTCATGCACTGACTTCAAAACTAATATCATCTAGTAAGTGGATGGGGGAAGTGAATCACTATTAAACTATGAGGACCTGGTAAACTCCTAGAACCCTCATGTGTGAATTTTATGTATATCTAAGTAATTGCAATAAACTACCCCAAAAGACGTTATTTTCTGAGAAATCTTTGGAGATCAGGTGCTTCTTCAGAGCCAGCCCTAGAAAGAAAAGCAGACTAATAAAAAACTGGTGATACAGAAGAAACTGAGTAAGGTAAGAAGAGTGTGGGGGGTGAGGAGTTGAGAAGCCCATTACAAATACTAAGTAAACAGACAGTATCTGTAAAGTGACTTTCTTTAGATATATGGAAGGTGAGGTTTCAGGACTGAAACCTTTAAAGTTTTTAGAAACTTCCACTCTTCAACAGGCTAAATTTAGATAGCTGCCACTTAATTTCTTTTTTTTAAAGTAAATACAAGATAAAACAGAATTTTCTTCTAAATTCTAATCCTTTTTTTCCCCTTTAAACAGTTTCACCTGCTTTTTTAGGAACAAAGCAGGATTTAAGAATGAACTGCAAAGAGGGGACTGAGGAAATTATATAATAGATGGTAGGATACATGTAATCATTAAACAAAACTATGTATCTTCCTAATGCCTTAGGGAACCGCCCAACCCTTGCCCCAAGTCAGAGAAAAACAGCTAGAACAGACCTAAGCAACACAGTATTACAGAAATCAATCTCTTCAGGGAGCCGGGTGATAGTGTGAAGACAGTCATCTTGTTGCTGGGATGAGAAGACTGCTGTTTCCAGTTTATTCAGATGGCTCAGGTTATTTTCCTCATGCCAAGTAAAATGTAGCTTCTGTTGCTAATAACTTAAAAACTGCACAGCCACTGGCGTTTCTCCTAACATCATGCAGGTCACTAGGCATTAGGACAAAAAAGCTCTCCAGAGCTCCCTGTTTCTCCTCTAACACATTAGCCCAAATATCTAAAAAAGTCTACCCACTTCTCCCTTCTCCATCCAAAAGGAGGACCATCCACTTCCTCAAATGAGACTATCTGAAAAAAACACCTATTCACGATATTCTCTTTGCCCATTTTGATCCTTGCTGCTGCTGCTGCTAAGTCGCTTCAGTCGTATCCGACTCTGTGCGACCCCATAGACGGCAGCCAACCGGGCTCCCCCGTCCTTGGGATTTTCCAGGCAAGAGTACTGGAGTGGGGTGCCATTGCCTTCTCCGATTTTGATCCTTACCACCTCCCTTAGTCCTAGAACCTTGTTCTCCTGAAATTTTCTGGTGCTCAGTTTTTAAGACTCTTACCTACTGCAGTGCCATCACAAGATTTTATAGTTATTTACTATTTGTATTCTGGAAATTAAAGAGCCTAAAAATCACTGATGGCCAACACTGTATAAATTTGATCTGTCCACAAGATGAAGCTTTTCTTTTTCAACTGTATCTTTAGGACCCTACATATTACTTTTATTGCTAGAAAAGAAGGTTATCTGATTCTTATCCTAAGAAATACATACACTGTAAGATTAAAAACCATGTTGGAAAGGGAGATTATACAAAGCATATGATTCAGACCAAATGAATGTAGGTAACTGGAAAATTGAGTTCATTTACAGCTTTTTAGTTCGGAAGAGATGTATTCTAAATAGAGGGATATTCTAAATGCTATAATTATAAACATAAAAGTCAACATATTTCCCATTTCCCACTGATATCATATTCTCCCCCTCCCCAATACACGCAAACATGAACACATATACACAAAAATCTCAAGAAAGTTGCCTCCCAAGAAATTATTTAATCAATCATAAAAATCGCACATTTCAGCAGCCGTTAAGAATTGTAGCATGGAAAATTTCAAAGATCCTGCTTTTAGCAGCTGAGAGGTAGAGGATGCATTACAAAGAAATTTTGTATCAAATTCTCTTCTTTGAAGGAATATGGCAGCAGAGAAAAAAAAATGTTATAACTTGATTGAATAATAAACAACATCCAAATGAAAGTAAAACTCTTTTATGAGTCAGCAAAGACACTACCTGATATTTAAATTACAAACCTTTCCTTACAAGGACAAAAGGTTTATACTGGCTTAACAATACCAAAAGAGTATGATACAATTGCAATAAATAAAGCAGCCCCTACTCTCCCCAAGCCAAGTAATTCACTTATATTGTAAAGCTTATGTATTTTCATAAAGATTATGTATTGTTAAAATACAAATATTAAGAGATTACCTGAAGTATAAGCAAACAACTTGAGAAAAATGGAGTTAAAAATCCTTGCAGAAAGCTAATTGAACTTTTAAAAAACCATGGAGGTAACAAGATTAAACTGCACTGCACATTAGGTAGTCAACAAAAGTAGAATTTACTTTGCATTAACCCACACAAGCAAAATACTATCTTAAGTTGATCACTGAGCACAGAATTCAGCAAGTCCAAATGAAAAGAGAGGGAGGTGTTTAAGAATGACAATCGGTAGAAGGAATGATCCAAACAGCAAGAGAATTCTTTAAATCTCTGAAGTAAACATCAGATGCCAGTACCACCTCATGCCCTCCCCCTTGTACTTCTCTTAACGTGACTGCCAATACATTTGTACTCTTCAAAGTTCGAGCGGTCATAGAACAGCTTTGTACTAGCTGAATGACTTGCTTTCAACTTCTGTATCATGGACTCCATTCAAATTCATTGTCCCGTCTCTACCTGGGGTGGAGGTGCTGGTTTGCCATTAAGAGCCATCTGGAATGGGGTGGCCTGGCCTGCAGGAGGTAAAGGGGCAGTCTTCAACTTCTTTGTACTAGTTTTGGATGGCCGTTCCTCCTCCTCTTCATCAGAATCCTGAAGACCATACTTAGAAAAATGAGAGACCTAAGGAGGAGAAGAATCCAACAAAATCAATTTCAAAACTGTTATATTCAGAAAGGCGGTAATCTTGCAGAATTAGCTTTAAAAAAATAATAACGGAGAGGGAGATCAAAGTATTTAAAGCACAGTGAAATGTCACCTAACCACATTTTATTGTTTCTCTAAGATTTAGATGGTGTTTGGTAGGTGTTAATTGCTCATATAATCAACTTTACATTAATGCAGAAAAAAATATCCAAAAGAGCCATTACTATTTTTACATATATATACCACTGCCCAGTTGTTCTCAACCTACACAAAGGCCTTCAACAAGCTAAATAATCCAACTGGTCTAGAAGAGAAAGAATCCACTGGACTAAAAGCAAGGAATGGACCAAGTCAACCTCTACACCCCAGAAATCTTTAAAAGAACAATTATTTGGGAAGAACTGATTTATCAAGAGACAAAAATTTTGCCTGATATCCCCGAATTAGAAAAACCACACCAAAGAAGTGTATCTAAGTGGTCATAAGATAGGATGTAGAATTTGAATCATGTGCTCATGAAGTTTATAATAGCTCCGTATTGCTCTGGGGTTTAATGTGATGTCTAATTTGAAGTAAATTACAGTGTATCTTTACATCAATCTTTAAATCTTTTTCCTACTCTGTAAAAGCAATTTAAGAAAAGACTTCTTCTAACCCTAACTTTTTTGTCAGTTTATCAGAACTATGTAACTTATATACTATACAGCGTTTATAATTTCTAACTACAGTTTATGAGAACAAGGTTGAGCAACTATACCTTAAACACCCAAGAACCTGTTTCAGGACGGTACTCTTTGAACTGAGCTCCCTGTTTCCTTGAAACTGCTTCCAATCTTCCCTCGTAGTTGATATCAGCAAGTCGATCCGGGCTCTTTATTAAACAACGAGATGTTTTATCTGTTGGCCAAACTCCATCCAATGTAACCTCAGCCTTTCTGTAATGTACAATCAAGTAAAATGTAAATGTTTCATATTTATGACCAGAAAGCCAAGTAACATCTATATATACAGCAAAAAAGGTACCTGTGTTACTTTGGAATTATTCTGCAGATGTTTCATAAACCTGAGTCTTGGCTCCAAAGGTAGTTAGCGTTAAGAGTAAGGAATTACCCCCATATCAACTAGCTAAATATCTGGTTCAAGAGCATCAAACTCCAGTTATTTCAAACTACCATGGCACATCAATTATTTACAATTTAATTTTAATAACTCTTAAGCCATGCATCCTTGACCAAGTCTAGTGCAAAGACCTAAATCTCAGTGAAGGTCTTATACTACTACTGTACTTTGTAAAAACAACAGTAATAATAGCAACTAACTACCATTAATGACAAAAGCTTGCAGAATGAGGTATCAGGAGCATCACAATATTAACATTAACCATTAAATGAGTGTGAATTGATAATAATAATGGTAATATATTCCTTCTAATAGCAACATCTAAGATAAAGGACTGTGCCCTTATTCATTCAGTATGCCTTGGATCTAGTACAGTGATTACCATATAAAAACAGATGAGTTTTAACATTATTTTCTATTGAGGTAAGAAGGTATAATAAAAGTTAACCCTATTCTACTGCTCCTATGAATCTGACACTCTAGATGCCTCAAATCATGTGACTCTCAGTATTTTTCTTTCTGCAGCTGGCTTAAATCACTGAGCATAATGTCCTAAAGGTTCATCCATTCTACAGCATGTCAAAGTTTCCTTCCTTTTTAAGACTAAGTAATATTCCATGGTGTGCATATACATTTTGTTTATTCATGGACACTTGGGTTTCTTCTATCTCTTGACTATTATGAATAGTGCTGCTGTGAATATGGGTATGTACATTTTTCAAGACTCTGTTTTCAATTGCTTTGGATATATACCCAGAAGTGGAAATGCTGGGTCACTCCTAATTTTTGAGGAACCATATACTCTTTCACAACAGCTGCACCACATTTTATATTCTCACCAAAATACACAAAGGTTCCAGTTTCTCCATACTCCTGCAAAAGCGTTATTTTTCTTTTAAATTAACCTCCTAATGGGTTATTATCAATGTTGAGCATCTTTTCATATGCTTGTTGGCCATTTGTCTATCATATTGTGAACCCAAATCCTCTGACCATTTTTAATTGCTTTTTTTTTAAATGGTTTTTTAAATAGTTCTTCATATTCTGGATATTAACCCTTACACTAGACATGGTTTGCTGACTTTTCATTCTGTTGATTGGGTTCTTTGATGTATAGAAGTTTTAAATTTTGATGTGAAAGTGAAGTCACTCAGTCGTGTCCGACTCTTTGTGACCCCATGGACTATAGCCTACCACGCTCCTCCATCCATGGGATTATCCAGGCAAGAGTACTGGAGTGGATTGCCATTTCCTTCTCCAGAGGATTTTCCCGACCCAGGCATCGAACCCGGGTCTCCCGCATTGTAGGCAGACGCTTTACCATCTGAACTACCAGGGAAGCCCTAAAAATTCTGATGTAGTCTAGTTTATTTTCACTATTTGTTGCCTATGCATTTAGTATCATACCCAGGAAATTCTTGTCAAATATAGTGTGAAACATATTATACCTTTTTTTTTAATAGTTTTAAGCCTTATGCTTTAGGTTTTTGATCAATTTTGAATTAATTTTTATTTATAGCATAACGTAAGGGTCCAACTTCATTCTTCTGTTACGTAGATCCAGTTTTCCCAAAACCATTTGTTGAAGAAACTGTTCTTTCCCCATTGCATGGTCTTGACAACTCTGTCAACATTTAACCATCTATGTGAGGTCTCCAGTGTGGGCTCCCTAATATGTGGGGGCTCTCTGTTCTGTTCCATATATATACGTCTGTCTTTATGCCAGTAACACACTGTTTCAGTTACTGTACCTTTGTTTTCAAGTCACAAAGTCTGATTCCCCCAGCTTTGTTGTTTTTTAAGGTTAATTTGACTGTTCATGGTACCCTTGAGATTCTTTATGTTTTAGGATCATTTTTCCTATTTCTGCAAAAGATGCAGCTGGGATTTTGATAGGAATTACATTAAGTCAGTAGGCTGCTTTGGGTAGCATGGATAACTTAACAATTTTAGGTTCTCCAATCCATGAACATGGGATATCTTTTCATTTATTTGCCTTCTTTAATTTCTCTTAACAATGTTTTGTAGTTTTCAGTGTACAAGTTTTTCGCCTCTTTGGTTAAGTTTATTCCTAAAGTATTTTATTCTTTGTGATGCCATTATAAACAAAAATGTTTTCATAACTACCTTTTCAGATTGTCAATGTACAGAAACTAAACTGATTTTTATTGTGTTGATTTTGCATCTTGCTACCTTGTTAAATTTGTTCATTAGCTATAAGTTTTTTGGTGTGGAATTTTTAGGCTTTCTACATATAAGATCACATCATCTGTAAAGAGAGAAAACATAACATCTTTCTTTCCAATTTGAATATCTTTAATCTTTATCTTGTTTAACTGCTTTGGTTAAGACTTACAGTATTATGTTGAATGCTGGTGGCAAAAGCAAACATTACTGTCTTATTCCTCATCTTACAGGAAAAGCTCTCAGTCTTTAACTACAGAAGATCCCCTGGAGAAGGAAATGGCAATCCACTTTGAGAGAATTCCATGGACAGAGAAGCCTGGTGGGCTACAACCCATGGGCTGGAACACAACTGAGTGACTAACACTTTCTCTTCTTTTTATGATGTTCACTGAGGAAAGAAGAGAAACAAAAGGCAAAGAAGGGAAAGATATACCCAAGTGAATGCAGAGTTCCAGAGAACAGTGATGAGATGAGGACTTCTTCAGTGAACGATGCAAAGAAATAGAGGAAAAGAACAGAATGGGAAAGACTAGAGATCTCTTCAAGAAAATTAGAGATACCAAGGGAACATTTCATGCAAGGATGAGCACAATAAAAGAAACAGCAAGGACCTAAAAGAACAGAAGAGATTAAGAAGAGGTGGCAAGAACACAAAGAAGAACTCTACAAAAGATCTTAGTGATTCAGATAACTAAGATGGTGGAGTCATTAACCTAGAGCCAGACATCCTGGAGTGTGAAGTCAAGTGGGTCGCAGGAAGCATTACTACGAACAAAGCTAGTGGAGGTGATGGAATTCTAGCTGAGCTTTTAAAATTCTAAAAGATGATGCTGTTAAAAGTGCTACACTCAATATGTCAGCAAATTTGGAAAACTCAGCAGTGGCCCAGGATTGGAAGAAGATAAGTTTTTATTCCAATCACAAAGATAAGCAATGCCAAAGAATGTTCATACTACCATACAATTGTGCTCATTTTACATGCTAGCAAGGTTATGCTCAAAATTCTTCAAGCTAGGCTTCAGCAGCACGTGATCTGAGAACTTTCAGATGTACGAGCTGGATTTAGAAAAGGCAGAGGATCCAGCGATCAAATTGCCAACATCCACTGAAAAAGCAACAGAGTTCCAGAAAAACATCTACTTCTGCATCACTGACCACGCTAAAGCCTTTGACTGTGTGGATCACTACAAACTGGAAAATTCTTAAGAGATGGGAATACCAGACCACCTTATCTGCCACCTGAGAAACCTATATGCAGATCAAGAAGCAACAGTTAGAACTGGACAGGGACTAACAGATTGGTTCAAACTTGGAAAAAGAGTATGTTAAGGTTGTATACTGTCCCCCTGCTTATTTAACTTATATGTAGAGTAAGTACATCATGAGAAATGCTCTGCTAGATGAATTTCAAGCTGGACTCAAGACTGCTGGGAGAAACATCAACAACCTCCAATATACAGATGATACCACTCTAATGGCAGAAAACAAAGAGGAACTAAAGAGCCTCTTGATGAAGGTGAAAGAGAAGAGTGAAAATGCGGGCTTAAAACTCAACATTCAAAAAACTAAGATCATGGCATCCAGTCCTAGCACTTTATGGCAAACAGATGGGGAAAAAGTGGAAATAGTGGCAGATTTTATTTTGTTTGGCTCCAAAGACACTGTGGACGGTGACTGCAGCCACAAAATTAAAAGACACTTGCTCCTTGGAAGAAAAGCTATGACAAACCTAGGCAGCGTATTAAAAAGCAGAGCCATCACTTTGCTGACAAAGGTCCATATAGTCAAAGCTATGGCTTTTCCAGGAGTCATCATGTATGGATGTGAGAGTTGGACCTAAAGAAGGCTGAGAGCTGAAGAACTGATGCTTTTGAATTGTGGTGTTGGAGAAGTCTCTTGAGATGCTTGGACAGCAAGGAGATCAAACTAATCAATACTAAAGGAAATCAATCCCGAATATTCATTGGAAGGACTGAAGCTCCAATACTTTGGCCACCTGATGTGAAGAGTGGATTCACTGGATTCACTGGAAAAATAACCTGATGCTGGAAAGACTGAAGGCAGGAGGAGAAGGAAGCGACAGAGGATGATAAAGTTGGATGGCATCACCCAACTCAATATAAAGGACAGGGAAGCCTGACGTGCTACAATGAGGTCGCAAAGAGTAGGACATGACTTAGCGACTGAACAATAATAAATGATGTTCACTGTGGGTTTCTCTAACATGGCTTTTATTATGCTTAGTAGTTTCCTTCTAACTCTGTTTTCTATCATGAAAAGTGTTAAATCTTGTCTAGTGCTTCTTCTGCATCATCAACAGTGATGATCATGTGCTTTTCTTCTTTTGTCCTGTCAATGTGATGCATTACATTCATCAATTTTTATATGTTAAGCCATCTGTGCATTTCAGAAACAAATCCTATTTGGTCATGGTGTGTAATTCAGTTGATGCACCACTGAATTCTGTTTGATAGTTATTTTGTTGAGGGTATTTACATTAATATATATTAAACATACTGGTCTGTAGTCTTCTTTTCTTACAGCACCTTTATTTAGCTTTGGACTCAGGGAAATGTTTCCCTCACAGAATTAGTTAGAAATGCTCCCTCCTCTATTCTGGGGAAGAGTTTGAGGAAAACTGGTATAAATTCTTCTTTAAATGTTTGGTAAACTTCACCAGTGAAGCCATCTGGTCCAGGGCTTTGGTAGAGCTGGAGAAGCAGGGGATATTGATTACTAATTCAATTTCCTTATTAGTTCCAGGGTTCTTCAGATCTTCTGTTTCTTCCTGGTTCAATCTCAGTGGGTTGTGAACATAAAGGATTTTAACTATGGCTCTCTGACCTGGCCTGCATTAGAAGCTAGTATCTCACACTAAAAATACAGAAAAAGAGTTAAGCACAATCACAGCAGAAACAAGGGGGAAAAAAAATACTATTACGGGACTTTTCTGGTGGCACACTGGAAAAGAATCCACCGGCCAATGCAGGGGACATGAGTTCGATTCCTGGTTCAAGAAGATTCTACATGCCATAGAACAACTAGAGCCCTCACGCCACAACTACTGAGCCCACATGCCACAATTACTGAAGCCTGTGTGCTCCAGGGCTCACAAGCCACAACTACTGAAGTTCACGTGCCTAGAGCCTGTGTTCTGCAACACAGAAGCCACCACAATGAGAAGTCGATGCACTGCAGTGAACAGCAGCCCTCAATCACTGCAAGAAAAGAAAGCCTGCGCACAGCAATGAAGACCCAGTGCAACCAAAAATAAAATAATTAAAAAAAGAAGAAAATTACTACTAAAAATATTTTCCAAAAGGTTTTGGAAACAATTGGATCCGATAATATTAGGGAAAGGAGTCAAAAAAGTAAAAGTGTAGCATGTCTTTATCACTTATACTTTTTATTGTTTTGGCTTCGCTGGGTCTCTGCTGCTGCACACAAGTTTTCTCTAGCTGCGGCGAGCGGGAGCTACTCTCTAGTTGCTGTGTGCAGGCCTCTCACTGTGGTCCCTTCTCTTGTTGTGGAGTATGAGCTCTGGATGCACGGGCTTCAGTAATTGTGGCTTGTGGGCTCTAGAGCGCAGGCTCAGTAGTTGTGGCACATGGGCTTAGTTGCCCAGCACCATGAGGGATCTTAGTTTCCGGACCAGGGATCAAACCTGTGTCCCCTGCATTAGCATGCAGATTCTTAACCTCTGGACCACCAGGGAAGTCCCATATCACTTATGTTTTTAAGTGAAAGCACAGAAATAATAATCACATACAATAATCACATAGTAAGTCTAAGAGACAAGTTGCAGGAAAATGTACATAATATGATATACCTGTGTTAACAGAAAAAAATTGTGATTTAGCTGATTAGTTGTTAAATATGTAAATAAATTCATACCTATTTAGTCCTTCACCCACAGGTGGTTTTTGGTTATCATCTAAGTAGACAATCACTTCTTTCCTTCGGATATGTACAATGTCATCTAAATTTAGATTTGTCAAATTCACATCTCCTTCAAAATAGATCGAACCATAACCTATAAATCAGAGCAAAGAGTTAGAAACTCGTCCTACCCACTTTATACTTCCAGTGAAGGAGCAAGCAGCTTTAAACATTAATCAATATTTTAAATCACCCAGCAATTCCTTGAATGAGTTATTTCATCTGTAATATTAGAAGGTGACATCAAATACACTGTTACCTGGCTTAATATGCATTTTTACAGTACTTATGTTATCCTCAAAGAAGCCTTTTAAAATCTCTTCCCAAGTATCTGTATGCGTGCGTGCATGCGTGTTAAGTTGCTCTAGTGTGTCTGACTCTGTGCGACCCTATGGACTGTAGCCTGCCAGGCTCCTCTGTCCATGGGATTCTCCAGGTAAGAATACTGGAGTGGGTTGCTATGTCCTCCCTCCAGGGAATCTTCCCAACGCAGGGATCAAACCTGCCTCTCTGAGAACTCCTGCACTGCGGGACAGGTTCTTTACCACTAGTACCACCTGGGAAGCCCTAAGTATCTGTATGGCTCCTATATAAGCAACCCTTGGCACCTAGCCTATAGTATGAATTAAAATACTTGAGCTCTTCTTTTAATACAATACAGCAAGATGAGATCTTTCTTCCCCAAGAAAATTTTATCTGTAGTAACTTAATAATATGAAACAACCTAATTATTACCCATCTCATTAATTTTGTCACTTAGTATTTGCTGTTTATAGTATTTTAATTGTAGAAAATTGCAATGAGCCAAATACTTGCCAAAGAGTATTAAAAAGTTTTAGTCTTTTTGTTACTTGTTAATCAAAGTGTTCATTCAGGCCAAGGTGGTCCAAATGTAGGTAAAAAACAAATTTAGCTATCAAGCACTTCCTTCACTTAAATACAAAGACAAGGTGCAGATTTCTGGCTTATACACTGCGGCTGCTAAGTTGCTTCAGTCGTGTGCGACTCTGCGACCCCATGGACTGCAGCCTACCAGGCTTCTCCATCCATGGGATTTTCCAGGCAAGAGTACTGGAGTGGGTGGCCATTGTCTTCTCCGGTTTATGCACTACTAACTCCTAAATTCAGACTCACCTTTACGACCAATAGTGAAGTCAGAGACAATGCACTCTCCTTTTTCATTGGTAATTTTAGCAAGGTCATCCATGGATGGAATAGTATAGTAGCCAACCTTAGTGAGAATGATGCCTATGACAAAAGAAACCAAAAATACAGTACTGGTTGTGACTGACATCGGTTAGAGGAATTTTCAGCAATATTCATTTCACTTTTTCATTGTAAAAAAAATTTTAGAGTGGATAATTTAAAAAATTACCTGATACAATCAGTAAATAAATTACTATATAAAAAGAAAATATACAGGAATAAAGCATTTTTCCAAACTGGTTTTCTTTTCTGCTCACCCCTGACCCCAGCTGATTTTTTAAGAAACACCATTCCTAAGAGAAACCAAGTATTTAAAAGAAACCAAGGATTTAAAAAACCTTACTTACATGGTTAGGTAAGTTTGGAGAACATACATATGACAGTATATTACACATTCTTAAAACTCACGGAAATCAAGATGAAAAATCCTGCGTGAGAAAGTCACGCAGACAAATGGAAACTTTAAGTACTAACTAGGTAGATAGCAGAAGAAATCAAAGAAAATACAACATGAGTGTGCTTGCTCTAATCACTCCTGTTCCATTAACAGGCAGAGATCAGGCTAACCTGCTTCTGAGAAAGGCCCATACAAGAGTTTAAGGCCCATATAAGATTAAATTAGTCTCCAGCAATGCCCACTCAATATGCTTAAGGTTTAGAGGGTTGTTAGAGTGTTCTTGAGACTGGAATTCTAAATTGGGAGGCAACAAAGAAGGTCAGTGAAAAACTAGAAACAATTTTAAAAAATCTTGACTGAGTATTTAAGATGTAGTATCATAATGAACTCATGTAGGTGTCTAAATACAAACACAGATAACACAGGACTCTTAATGTTAAAGAATAAAGTTGTTTCTTTAGTGTTCCATGTGACCAGAAGATAAATACAAAGACAATAAGATAATTAGACATAGAAGAAGTTTACAGACACATTAATATACACTGCAAAATAACCCCAAAAGTTCACTAAGAGAATGGAGAAACTAAATTTGTCGTAATTATATAATGCAATGCTACATGGTAATAAAAAGAACCAAATGCTGATAAATATACATCATGGATAAAATCTCATAAGAAAATGCATCTGCCAATGCAGGGGACACAGGTTTGATCCCTGGTCTGGGAAGATCCCACATGCTTCAGGGCAACTAAGCCTGTGCACCACAGCTACTGTGTGCCACAACTACTGAAGCCAGCATGCCGCAGAGCCTGTGCTCTCCAACAAGAGAAGCACCACGATGAGAAGCCTGTGCAGCCACCGCAACCAGAGAGTACCCCCAGCTTGCTGCAACTAGAGAAAGCCCATGTGCAACAAGAAGACCCAGTGCAGCCAAAAATAAGTAAATAATTAAATGTTTTAAAAAACACATTAAAAAAAAACACAACAGGAAAGGGAATTCCCTGGCAGTCCAGTGGTTAGGACTCTGTGCTGTCACTGCTGAGGGTAGGGTTAGATCCCTGCTTGGGGAACTAAGATCCTACAAGTCATGTGTCATGGCCAAAACATAAATTAAAAAAAAAAAAAAAAACTAGGAAGAACTAATCTATGTGACAGAAACCAGACTATGGTTGATTTCTGGAGATGGAAACACAAAGGAACTTTCCAGGGTTAAAGAAATATTCTCTCTTGAGTGTATGTGTTTGTATATATGAGTATACATACACACATATATATGTCTAAATTTATTGAAATGAACACTTAAGACCTATATACTTCACTACATGTAAACTGTATCTCAGTGAAAAGGGGAAGGGGAAATGTAAAAATATTGTCAAAACCCAAATGAGGTAAGTCAGGAGAGAAAAAAGGAACTTTAAGCATCCCATCAAGATACTTCAATCCAATTTATGCTATGTCACAGACTAGTTGGCATAAACTAGTCAGTTCATTGTTGGGGACAAAAAAGAAAAACACAGAACTGAAGTGATAATAACCAAACAACCATTAACGTTTGAATGCCTACTCTAGTCTGGCATTATGGTCTGTATACTTTAACTCAAATCTCAAAAATCGTGCAAGTAACTACTGCTGTAATTTTAATTAAAAAATGAATAGGCAATATATGTGAATTTATGAAGTTAGAAAAGTTATAAGGATAGTCCCTCTTGCTACCAAACTTGGAAGTATTTAAACCATAACAGGATAATTAACGAAATGAATTTTGACTACTCCAAAAGTACAAAACGATGTGAATTCCAAATCAACCACAGCATTAGTGACAAATGTTCATATGTTAACTTTCATAAAAATGCAATAAAAAATATTTACAAGTTCAGATAGCTAACTTCTATTACGATGAAAATATGTGATCAATAAGAGGTCTCAAATGACTGGTAAGAGATCTGAATCTGACCTGCTGGATGTATATGGTAAGTATTATTTTCAATTTCTTCTCGGTCATCCTGCAGTGACTCCTCATGAAAAGAGGTCTCTTCACTGCTTCCTTCCAGTCCATTTCGCAAGGCAGCACGCATGTTTAATGCAACGATAGTATCATCTACACTGTTGCTGCTGTTATGTTTATTTCCAGCACTTTCTGGGGTTTGAGGAATGGGTTTGGCAATAGGGTTAGTATAAAAACGTGACACAAGAGAATCATCTTCTCCATCCTGCTGATGATTCTCATCCACTGGTTTGCTCAGAAAACTGAATCTGAAAAGGGAGAAAGTAAACAAATACTGTTTTAGCCCCTTGTAGTAAAACAGCATCAATCAATCATTACTAGGCCTTCATTAAGTATCTGACACTGTTCTATGTAATTCCATGTATTAAAAATTCACTTAATACTTACGGTAATCCTATAAAATAGGCTGCTATCATTCTCTGTATTTTCTGAGTCAGAAAACTCAAGACACAGAAAAATAACTTGTCAAGGTCACAAAGCTATAAGTGCTAGAGTTAGCACTGTAACCCATGAAGACTGAATGTAGATTCCCTGCCTTTAACTGATCTATTTTAATGAAATGAATGAATCTGAGTGCCAAAATTTTTAAAGAGGGGAGGGAGTCTACTATGTGGGGGTCAAATAATCAGTAGTGAATTTCATAATATAAAACTGAAAAAATTAAATTTAATACTATAATCAATAGAGTATTAGAAAATGCTTCATTATTGAAAAATCAAACTAAATTTCATCCAAAGAGGAAAAAATAGGAGTGCAAAGACATATATATAAGGATTTTTCACTGAAGCGTTATTTTGAATACAGGAACACCAAAATAATCTAAATATCCTCTAAAAGAGAACTGACTGAATTATCTTACATTCATGATAATGGTTATAGAGTCACTTAAAAAGAGGCAGGTTAGCCATATCATGTTGATAGTAAATGGTTACAGAATACCATTTCATGCATAATCACTATAATATTTAAGAATATACTCAATAAATAAATTTCTAAACCATTAGAAAATATGCTGACTTATTAAGGATTAGTGTATACACTTGTACTTTCTCCTTTATATATTTCTATACTGCTTTGAGGTGGGTGTTGGTTACAGCTGTACATCACTTTAATAACTATCACAAACAAAATCTTATTTAAGAGGGATAAGGGGAGTCACATGCATATTATTAACCTTCTCCAAAACAACATACATGGATACCAAAAAAGTTTTGCAAAACTGAATCAGAAAAAAAATAATTGTAGTGTCTATGGTGCTCAAGAGGTAAATACATGACATAACTTCTAGCGCTCACATGCCATTGTACTTCCAACTTCGTAAAATTTGTTGAATGAATAACTACTAAGCTCAGAACCTCTTCTAAATGAGAAGAAGGCTCTCGACCAGAAATAACCCAAAAGAGCATTCAGCTTACCTCTCTCCATTTTCTGGATAATCAGATGGTGAAGCTAGATCTTCTGAATCACGATTAACAGGAGAGAATAGACTGCTATTGTTAAGGTTTTTCAAAACCAACTTCTTAATGCTCTTCCTATAAACAGAGATAAAAAAAAAGAACTCAGGCATACAAAATTACACTAAAGACTATCTTAAAACCTCAAGTGGGAAAGGGAACAAGATTATTCAACTCATGTGCACCTAAAACTGACCTAACATGTTCAGTTCACCAACTCAGCTCATAAATAAATAACTAGAACATAAGGTCTCAGATATATTACACTCTGGTATTTAGAAGAATAAGCTAATAAAGCACATCAAAATCAAGTAAGAAATATGCTTCAAAATACTCCTTTGCTGAACTCCGTAAGAATCTGTCTAGACACTAGTTTACTCCCCACACTGTCATGCATTTCAATTATTTTTCTACATGCCTTTTTTCTCTTTAAAAAAATTAAAAAAATTTTTTTAGCAGTCAGGATTTATGACTGCTCCTGTATAGAACTTGGCATGTTGTGTTGAAAGACTGTTGTTTGACTCTTTTGCGATCCCATGGACTGTAGCCCACCAGGCTCCTCTGTCCATGGGATTTCCCAGGCAAGAATACAGGAGTGGGTTGCCATTTCCTTCTCCAGGGGATCTTCCTGACCCAGGGAGCAAACGCATGTCTCCTGTTGGCAGGTGGATTCTTTACCACTGAACTGCCAGGGAAGCCACTGAAGGAAGATATGTTTAAATGAGAACGTTTTCTTTAAAAAAAAGACAAGAAAGAGGGGTAAAAACCTCTGCTGTCCAATGATGTAAATGACCATGAATATCTAAAACATTCAAGTTTGTGTACAACAAGTTTTACTTAAAGCAAGAACCTCTATAGTATACCAGCTTTAAGTAGAAAAAACATATAAAATGATCTTAATCAACCTCCACTTAAAAAGTCACTGAATTAACTAATACACTTCATTCCCTCTTTTTAAAGAAAAAAACCAACCATTGGGAATTCCCTGGGGGTCCAGTGATTACACTGTGCTTCCAGTGCATGGATTCAATCTCTGGTTGAGGAACTAGCTCCAGCAATGCTATGTGCTATGGCCAAAAAAAACCCAACAAAAACCCACACACTGTGGTGTCTGTTCCTTACTTATGTATGCTAGGTATACTCCTCATTGTAATGGTGCTATTAAATAAATATTAAGTACGCCAATGAAAGAGGCAATTGACAACAAAAAATTATTACTTTCATGAAAAATAAAACTTGCCCTTCTACTGATGGTAGACTAAGATAATGAGGACTAATTCTCCTAGGGAGGATCAACAGAAAACTCAGAACTCGTTCCAGGTATGAAGAGCCAACAAGATGGTAAAAAATGACAGTACTAGTAATTTAAGGGGACAGTGGCACAGGGAGGTGTCCTGTACTTGGGGTTGCTGTTCTCCTGGAGACTTTTCTGATTCCAAGGGCAAGGCTAAGAGGCTGATAGTGAACTTGACAGTCTTGTGGGACTAGAAAGGCAGAGACTAGAATCTAGAGCCACACAAGGTGTGAAGCTCAGCTTTGACTCATCTCAGTAAGCACCTGTCATTAAAAAAAACTCTTAAGATCAATATCAGCATCCTTGAACTCATTACTGTCAGTTTTCTTCAAAAAAGATAAATAGCCAATAAGCACATAAGTTATGCAACATCATAAAGGGGATGCAAATTACAAGGATGAGGTACCACTTCACCCCCACCAGGATGACTGTTGTAAGCTGATAGACAAACCAGAAAACAAGCGCTGACAAGGGTACGGAGAAAATGAAAACAATGTGCATTGCTGGAGGTAATGTAAAATGCTGCAGCTGCTGTGGGAAACAGTTTGGCAGGGTTAAGTACAGAGACTTCCCTGGTGGTCCAGTGGTTAAGAATCTGCTTTGCAATGCAAGGGACATGGGTTCAATCACCAGTCGGGGAAGATGCCACATGCCACAGAGCAATTAAGCCTGTGCACCACAACTACTAAAGCCCGAAAACACTAGAGCCTATGGTCCGCAACAAGAAAAGCCACCGCATTAAGAAGCCTGAGTACCACAACTAGAGGGTGGCCCCCATCTCCCCAACTAGAGAAACCCTGCTCACAGCAATGAAGACTCAGTACAGCCAATAAATAAATAAATTATATTAAAAGGGGGGGGTTAAGTACAGAATTAATGTAAGACCGAACAATTTCAGTCCTAGGTATATAGCCAAAAGAACTGAAACCAGGGACTCTTTACTCATACATCAACATTCACAGGAGCACTATTCACACAGCTAAAAGGTGGAAACAACCCAAATGTCCATCAATAGATGGAATGGATAAACACAATGTGGGATAATCATATGATGGAATATTGTTCAGCCTTAAAAAAAGAATGAAGTTCTGATACATGCTACAACTTAAGAAAAAAGTAAAGAATCTTTAAAACATTATGCCAAGTAAAATAATCCAAACACAAAAGAATAAATTCTGCATGATTCCCTGCACATGTAGTATCTAAAATAGGCAAATTCTTACAGATAGCAAGTAATATAGAGGTTAAAAGGGACTGGAGGAAGAATAAAATAGAGAATTATTGCATGGCAGAAAGTTCTGGAAATACCAGTGGTGGTAGTTATACAATATTATTAATATACTTAACATCACTGAATTGTACTTGACAGAACACATATTTTACCATTTAAACCATTTTCATGTATATCTTACCACAGTAAAAATTAATAAGTAAAACAATAAAAAAGATCAGAAAAATCTCCATGTTAAGAATTTATACTCTTGAATAACCCAAGACTCAAAAAACTCTATGAAAATCAGAAAGCATTTATCATATAATCATTATCTGAATGTTAAGAGTACTTCATATCAAAACTTATAGAGTATAAATACAGCTGAACTATTAATAAAAGGGAAACTTACATCTCTAAAGCATGTATTTGGAAAGGAGCAAAATTAAAAATAAAAAGTGAGCATTGATTTAAACAAAGGACAGAAAACATATACCAATAAAAGGGGGGGATTAAAAATAAAATTAAACATTAGTGAAAATATGATAATTAAAATTAATGAAAAAGGAACACAGACTAGAGAGCATCAGTAATGCCAGAAGGTTAGTTCTTTGAAACAATGGGAAACTGGCAGATCCCTAACCACACTGCTACAATGAGAAGGCACAAACCACCACCATGTCACGGAATGAACAGAGACATTCCTACAGATTCCACTAAAATAAAAAAGACGGTAAGGGTATTTTTAAACAACTTTATGCCAATAAGTTTGCAATTTTAATGAGCTGAAATGAATATTATAAGAACATAACTCATCAAAAGTGACACAAAAAATGAAAAAGCTTAAGTTCTATAACTTTAAAGTCAACAATTAAAATGAAACAGCTTACTGCAAACAGTATCTTCACCAGTATCCAACATTTAATGGGGGAGAGGAGAAGCCTATCTTACACCAAGCCTCCCAGAAAAGAGGAAATGATCCAATTTGTTTGTGAGGTCAGCATAACTTTTATACCAAAACTGGGTAAGAAAACTTTAAGAAAGGAGCACACCCAAGCCAATCTAAATCAGAAACACCGAAGGCAAAAAACAAAACAAAAAAATCCTGGACAAAATTTTACACAGTGAATCCTACAAGCAAGTTACTGAACACTGTCAGGAACTTTGGAAAGGAATTAGGAGCCAACATGAAAGGGTTCCTGTTGGCCAAAGAAAAAACAACCTCATCAGCACAGAAAATAACAGCTGCAACGGATAGAAACGCAACAAACAGGGGTGAGGGAGGTGGGGAGAGTGAAGAAGATGGTTTAATTAAATGCTTCACATGAAGAACACATGACTAGAAGGCAAGGAGCTTAAATATGGAACATAAAAACAGTGCCAGGCAAATGTGAGAGGATGATGGGGGCTAGCTTAGTAACTAATAAACAGAATACCATTCGGTCAGGTCATGTTTCAAACACTGACAAGAAAGCTGGAAAATAAAATTCTGTTTGAAAATAATATGTGTATTTAAAACCATAAACATATCAAAACACTCCCCCTGCCTGACAGTTCTCCCAATCCGTCTTCAGTTTAAACAACACATCCTCAGACAAGCTTTCCTTCAGTATTCTCTACTGGTCTCTCTCACAGTGGCAAGCTCTACTTCCTTCTGTAACCTGTCTCACTTGGGATTATTCTTTGTCAGCATCTCTTCCCCCACAGACTGTGACAGAGGAATGTGTCTGGTTCACAGCTGGATCCCCAGAGCCCATCACACTTGCATGTAGTAGTTTGTGATAAATGTCTGGTGAATAAAGGAATGAACAGAGGTATTAAAGAATATTTCTAATTCTGTCATTCAGAATAAAAAATATTAATGGCTTGTTCTATAGAAACTTTTCTCTGACTATGACGTAAAGGCAAGACACGACACCAGTAAGGTTCTCACACTTGTCAAGCTATCAAATTCATCTTGCAGAGCAAACCAAGTTCAGTTCTAGTGCTGGCCATCAGAATTCTCTGCCATCTACATTTTTCACAGAACTAGAACAAAAAATTTCACAATTCATACGGAAACACAAAAGACCCCAAATAGCCAAAGCAGTCTTAAGAAAGAAGAATGGAGCTGGAGGAATCAACCTTCCTGACTACAGATTATACTACAAAGCTACAGTCATCAAGACAATATGGTGCTGGCACAAAAACAGAAACATAGACCAATGGAACAAGATAGAAAGCCCAGAAATAAACCCATGCATCTATGGGTACCTTATTTTTGACAAAGGAGGCAAGAATAAACAATTGGGCAAAGAGAGCCTCTTTAATAAGTAGTACTGGGAAAACTGGACAGCTACATGTAAAATAATGAAATTAGAACACTTCTTAACACCATACACAAAGATAAACTCAAAATGGATTAAAGACCTGAAGTAAGATCAGAAACTATAAAACTCTTAGAGGAAAACATAGGCGGAACACTCAATGACTTAAATCAAAGCAAGATCCTCTATGACCCACCTCCTAGAGTAAATAAAAAATAAAATAAATAAAATAAAGCAAATAGATGGGGAAACAGTGGAAAGAGTGGCAGACTTTATTTTTTTGGGCTCCAAAATCACTGCAGATGGTGACTGTAGCCATGAAATTAAAAGACACTTACTCCTTGGAAGGAAAATTATGACCAAACTAGACAGCATATTAAAAAGCAGAGACATTACTTTGCCAACAAAGGTCCGTCTAGTCAAGGCTACGGTTTTTCCAGCAGTCATGTATGGATGTGAGAGTTGGACTGTGAAGAAAGCTGAGAACCAAAGAATTGATACTTTTGAACTGTGGTGTTGGAGAAGACTCTTGAGAGTCCCTTGGACTGCAAGGAGATCCAACCAGTCCATTCTGAAGGAGATCAGCCCTGGGATTTCTTTGGAAGGAATGATGCTGAAGCTGAAAATCCAATACTTTGGCCACCTGATGCAAAGAACCGATGACTCATTGGAAAAGACCTTGATTCTGGGAAAGACTGAAGGCGGGAGGAGAAGGGGATGACAGAGGATGAGATGGTTGGATGGTATCACTGACGTGATGGACATGAGTTTGAGAAGGCTCCGGAAGTTGGTGATGGACAGAGTGAGACATGACTGAGCAAATGAACCAAACTGAACTGAAACAGTGGAGACAGTAGTAGATGTGCTTACAGAAGTAATGGAAGGTCAGTTCTTAGAGGCCCTTATATGCCACTATAAGCAACTTGGCTTTTATATGTTGAAGTATGAACCACTACTGAGTTTTGGACAGAAGACTGACGTGGTCTGACTTACACTTTAAAAGAATCACTATTAACTGTATTTCAGAACAGAATGCAAAGAAACAAGGATAAAAGCAGAAAGATTAGTTAGGAGAATATTGTAATATTCAATCAAGAGATGATGGTGCCCTGGATTAAGGTAATTAGTGGCAGTGAATATGGTATGAATTGGTCAGATACTTGATAATTTTTAAGGGTAGAACAAAGATGTGCTAAAGGCTTAGATATTAGGTGTATGATAAAAGTCAATGATGATTCCAAAAACTTTGGCCTGAGCAACTAGAGTGACAAAAATGCAATTAGATGCAACAGGAAAGGCTTTGGGTGGAACAGCTTTGAAGGAGATGATCAGGAGTTTGTTCAATTTTGGACACATTAATTTGGATATAAATATAAGTGGAGATGTTGAGTATGGCTGCATATTGGATATAAGACTCCCCAAAGCTTGGGAGATGTCCAGGCTGGAGATAAATGTTTGAGAATTAGACTACAGATATTAAATCACTTTGGAAGTGAATAAAGATAATGAGATCAAGAGTTGAGCCTAGGAATCAGGAAGAAGAGGGAAGAACCAGCAAGGGAGACAGGAGGAGCAACTAGTTAAGTAGGAGTAAAACTAGAAACATGACTGCAGCCGTGAAATTAAAAGACTCTTGCTCCTTGGAAGAAATCTATGACAAACCTAGACAGCATATTAAAAAGCAGAGACATTACTTTCCAGACAAAAGTCCGTATAGTCAAAGTTATGGTTTTTCCAATAGTTATGTACAGATGTGAAAGCTGTACCATAAAGAAGGCTGAGCACAGAAAAATTGATGCTTTCGAACCGTGGTGTTGGAGAAGACTTCAGAGAGTCCCCTGGACTGCAAGGAGATCAGTCCTGAATATTCACTGCAGGACTGATACTGAAGCTGAAGCTCCAATACTTTGACCACCTGAAGCAAAAAGCCAACTCATTGGAAAAGACCCTGATGCTGGGAAAGACAAAAGGCAGGAGGAGAAGGATATGACTGAGGAGGAGATGGTTGGATGGCATCACCGACTCAATGGACAGGAGTTTGAGCAAGTTCTGGGAGATGGTAAAGAACAGGGAAGCCTAGTGTGCTGCAGTCCATGGGGTCACAAAGGGTAGGACACGACTGAGCAACTGAACAACAACAACAAAACTAGAGAAGTAAATCAAGGAGACGTGATGGGTGAACCGTGTACGTCTGAAATGTCTGCCTTTCCACTCCAATTCCTTCTATTTGTTTATCATACTTGTAGATTACAAGACCTGGTGATACTGCCCTGAAAGTTGCTGATCTGATGACTGGACTAAATAAGGTGAACCTAAGCCCTTTTTATCTACTCTATACCAAACAATGTGTTAAATGCTGGGGACATAAACAGGAAATAATCCAATGATATTCTAAGAAATGTATAAAATTGAGCTTTCTGTTTCTTCTTAAGCAGCAGTCCACTATACTCTTATGAGGACAAAAAGGAGTGATAATTTTTCATACTCTATTAACACTCATAGACAAAGAACTACAAGAGATGAACTCTCATTTTACCCCCAAAGCCTTAAAAAAAAAAAAAAAGCTTTATGATTAGAAAAGTACTTGGTGTTTGAAAAAAGCCTGTGTGTGTGTGTGTGCATATATGTGTGTACATTACTTCTAGAAAAATAAACTTTGAAATGAAATGCTCTAAAATTACATCTCCAAATGGTAACTATTGTTAATACTTTGGTATGCATTTTTCTTGTTTTTACCCCTGTGTGTATATACCAAAACTCTAATAAGGCATGTGTGTATACTTTATAATTTTCAATATTTACCAACTCTTTTATATACTTTCCTGTGTTCTGTTTAATTATTATTATTTAATATCTGTATTATGAGAATTCAAACAAATGTGTGTGTGCGTACGTGTATATATTATACATATATATAAAATACAGAAAGAGAGAGGTTTTTTCTTAACTAGTTTGGCCAATTTGAGTTGTGAAAAAATAGTATATTCTTGAATGGAGAGAGTAGCATGGAAACATATACACTATCATATGTAAAACAGATAAACTCACTTGGGCATGAATGCTCCATTGGCTAAGGATGGTTCATCGTCATCCAGTCCATCAAAAAGATGTGACTTGGCTGTGCCTGTTGTTTGTAAAGCCTTTGGTCGGACTCTGGTGGCAGGGCGGGGTGTCAGTTTATAATGAGTAGGCGTAGTGAGAGCCTTCTGGGCTGCTGGATTTGTTGGTTTCAATCTCTGAAAAACAAAAAAAAATCAAGGGTAGCTCTAGTTTAACTCAAGTATGGTACTGGCCCTAAAAACCAGAAGACTAGCTTTCACATCTCATCTCTGCCATTCACCAGCTAGATACCTTTTGGAGTCTCAGCTCCCAGAACACAAGGATTTCTCACCCAACTTTGTATGAATGTGGGCCTGCTAATTAAACTGCCTTTATTTCTCTACAACTGATGTTCATTCATCTCACCAGCCCCATTTCAAATGGGTTTGTCTGACTTGTTTCAAAACATAATCAAGACATTCCATTTGAAGTGCTTCACAAATCAAAATGTCTTAACAGAACATATTAATATACCTTGTGCATTTCTCTTCATCTTACAAAAGAGAAAAGCCTGCAATTGTTTTGCTTTCTAAAACAAAGATGACAATATTTATGTTCATTTTAAGAAAATATAACATCAAAATTCTAAGCTTATTTTATTAAGTTTTTTATTATTTATTTAATTAAATAAAAAATCCAGAAAAACTGAGACACAGCCATAAACAACTTTTATGCAATATAAATCACTGAAAAATATATAGACATTAACTTAAAGAAACCCTGTGCCTCCTAATGCCTCTCTTTATCTCTTGGCAAGCATAAATCTACTGTCTCTATGGATCTGTGTATTCTAGACATTTTTTATAAATGGAATCATTGTCTTTATGTTTCGCTTAACTTAGCATTGTTTTCAAGATTCATTCACACTGTAGCATATATTGTTAGTTCATTCCATTTTATGGCTGAAATGATATTCCATCATACAGATATACAACACTGTGTTTATCCATTCATCAGCTGATGTACTCTATTACTGCATATACTAAACTAAAGCTGGGTAAATTTAATAATGTACAAGTCTGATCGTCCTCACTAGATAGCAAGCTCTTAGAGAAAATATTCTTGTTTATTTTCATTAGGTACCCTCAGTGCTCAACACAATGACTAGTCAGACATAAATGACTAAATAATAACTGTATACTGAGCAACTTATTTTAATTCTCAACACTGAATAGAATTACTATTGCCATTTTACAGATAAAATTCAGAGAGGCAAAAAGAGATCCCCAACATCTCACAGACTGTAAGTGGTAAAATAAGGATTAAATGGACCAAAGACTACTTTTAACGCTACACCACAGTGAGCAGATCATTTCTAAAGCCTACGAGACTAAGACAATGCTATGTAGAAATCAGGAGAAAAAAATTTTGATTTGCCATTTAAGACATTAAAAAAAAAGAAAGACATTATGATGCTAGAGAAATCAGCCTCCAAGAACCTTAGTTTGCTCAACTGTAAGCGTATAATATCTGATTTATTTCAGGGCTCAGCCTTAAAAAGTTTCAGCCTTCACCTCAGTCTAACACTCATTTTCACCGTCATGCTGCCTTCCAGATACAAAAATAATTTAGCTTTTTTGTACCCCTGGCCTACTGAAAAGCATAAATAACATGTCTTAAAAACTTAATTACAAAACCAACACAAGATTGTAAAGCAATTGTCCTCCAATCAAAATTAAGTTAAAAAAAAAAATTACACCTAAGTTTTCCTACTCTGAGAACTAATTTTATTGAAACTTCCTTAAATTTACCTCTTCTTTCTTCTTAGGGTCTGACATGGGATTCCGGAAGAGAGGAGAGTCTCCGAAAGGTGAGTATGTCAGACTATTGATGTGCTGTTGGAGAACAGCCTGCTGGGCAGCGGAAGCGTTTGGATCTGTCAAAGCTTTGTAAAAAAGGAAAGAAAAGGCAAGACACGTCAGTCCAAGGATCCAGTGCCTTAAATCAAGAGAACTCAAGGCTCCCTTCAAAATGTTCAGACTCACTCAGTAGCATTACTGGTAGAGAGCAGAGGAGCAAACTGTGAAAAAAATTAAACAATCTAAAAGATCAAAGATATGGGGAGCATTTCACAAGAGACAACACACATAAAATTTTACTGAAGTATTCATTATTGCTAATAATCAAAGAAATGTAAACCACAACAACCTTGAAGACATTTTATATCCACTTCATTATCAATGGCTCAGCTGTGGATACAGTATGACTTTCAGAAACACTGCAAACTGGTTTAATTGGTCTAAAAGAAACAATGACAGTACACAGAGCAAGTACTGTTTTTATATTTTTTAACCTAATAATTTCAATCATGGAAATTTAACCCAAAGACTGAATTAAACTAGAAAGAAAATAAAGAAATGTTTGCAAGTGTTCACTGAACATTATCTGCAATAGTCAAGACTTGGAAACAATCTATGTCCGACATTAAGTTAACACTTGCAAAAATCATGATTCATCAACATGATGGATTAACTAGATATTAAAAATGGCAATGTGGAAATAAGGTATCTTTGATTCAATAAGTAAAAAATTCCAGAATAAAAAATATTAAGTACACTGAGAACAAAGAGGAAGAAAGGTAGCAAACAAAAGTGAAAATGGCTGTATTTCATCCTTATGAGAGACAGGAACAATGATCTACAATCATACACAGTAAAAAGAAACCAGCAACAAGTAGTCCCACAACTATGTGCACTGCACCTTGACTGATCAAGGAACTTCTTTGCAAGATAAATATTTCAAAACCAAATACTGATAAAAAATAAAATCACAGTGATTTCACTTTTAGAAATAAAATACTTTTTTCTTTATAAACATTTAAAATAAGGCTAAACCCCAAATATGATAAAGTAATTAATATAAAGGGGGTACCATAAACAAAAAGATTTTGAAAAATTTAAAACGGGGGAGAAAGACAAGAGTAGCACCAACAACAAACCTAGAACAGAAAATTAAAGTAAAATTAATGAAAACGAGGTAGATCCACCTTAGTCAAATTGAGCTTTCTTAAAACTGCATGTATTCACTCAATACTAAAACACTGTATGTTGATGTATAAAGATAGAGTACAAATTTGCTCAGGAGTGCAAAACCCAGGAGAGATGTCAATTTGAAGATCATAAATTGTCTGTGCTCAGAAAGTTCCTAAATCTAATTTCAGACTACTGCTGAGAAAAATATATAGGAAGTAGCTTTTGATACACAGGGCTGCACAATAACATGATGTTTTTCTGTGGACTATACGAGACTGAAGAAAGCCTGAATACTTTTATTTATTAAAGAACTCTAATATTCACTAATCAGTTTGTCACCTGACAATCAATTATGTATTAAAATAAAAAAAAAGCCACTGATCAGGACCAGCATTTAATAAGTATAGGTCACCTTTCCTGGGCATGCTCAAATAAAAACTTCCTCAACTAATCCAAACATAATTAGGAATGTGTGCAAGGATATCTTTATTTCTGTATGTTTAAATATAAAATCCACTCTATGTTAACTAGATTATTTCAAATACAGAAAAGAGCTGATTGCTGCTGCTAAGTCGCTTCAGTCATGTCCGACTCTGTGCGACCCCAGAGATAGCAGCCCACCAGGCTCCCCAGTCCCTGGGATTCTCCAGGCAAGAACACTGGAGTAGGTTGCCATTTCCTTCTCCAGTGCATGAAAGTGAAAAGTGAAAGTGAAGTCGCTCAGTCGTGTCTGACTCTTTAGCAACCCCGTGGATTGCAGCCCACCAGGCTCCTCCATCCATGGGATTTTCCAGGCAAGAGTACTGGAGTGGGGTAAAGAGCTGATTAGTTAGCAAGAATAAGAGAACAAGCAAACATAAGCATTAGTGAAGCCACATTGATTGGTGTTAATAGTCAGTTCTGGTCATAAAAGTTGAAAACATGCTGAAAAACCACATCATGATCAAATGATTAAAGAGATAGAAGGATTAAAAATCAAGTTTTCTGAGAACAGAAGAAATTGATACTTTAATTGAAAGAAAGGCAATAGGGTTACCACAAAGAAACTGTAGGAGACTGATCTTGCTTGGGTTTAGGAGGTGAAAGTAGAACCCCTCTAGGCTCCTCTGTCCATGGGATTTCCATTTCCCACTCTAAAAGTAGAACCACTGAGTTGAAACTCTAAAAAGGCAGGTTTTGGTTTCTAAACAACCTGAACAATGTACTGGCCTGACATGTAAAGAAGCCACCACAGCTGAGGCTTTTAAGTAAGAGACTCCAACAAGCTCTAAAGCACCTTTCATATCCTGTGATGCAAAAGATATGCATTCTAAATCAATATACCTACATTTAAATGGGCCGTAACACTACTATATGGAACTACAATATCAAATTCATGTCAGGAACTTTTAACTGGCTTTGGGAAATGATGGATTATTAAAAAACCAATCAAAAGCTATCAAAGTAAAAATAGCAGGTTATGATATTTGTGCTACCACTTACTGAAATAAAAACTAAGGAAAAGAAATAAAACTTAAATATCTTTTAATGATAAAACTGACTTTAATTTTTCACACAGAAATTAAGAGTTCTAATTAACCTCTAGTACCTTCACAGACCTAATTAAAATCTATGGTTAAAACAAAGTAAGTTATCTACATAACACATAATGACAAAGAACAGGAAGGTGTAAATGAACAGATGAGAAAACATAACAAATGTCTAAGGAAAGAAGTGGAGACAGTGATAAAGAAAAAGAAAGTAAACTGTATCTTGGATAATAGTCAAAATGGGGACTTTCTGCCTTAATCCCAGAAAGCCTAGTGATTTAAGACTACTACATTTGAGAAAGTGAGACTGTGAAAAAATAATCAATACAAAGTATATATACAAAACAACTACTCTATCCTGTCATCTTCCTAATCAGAGTTTTAATGAAAAATTGCATCTAAGAACAGGATGCTTAAAAGAAGGAACTTTCAGAGAATGAGGAAAACAATAAAAATCCAAAAAGATGATTCAGAAGACAATAAAAAACCTTGTAGAAAGTAGAAACAAGAGTTAAAAAAAAAATCAAACATTAGGACAGAAAAGGTCTGTGAATTCTCTGGCAGTCCAGTGGTTAGGACTCGGCACCCTCACTACTGGGGCCCATGTGTGAAACCTGGTTGGGGAACTAAGATGCCACAAGACTCACAGTGTGGCCAAAAAAAAAAAAAGGAAAAGGTATAAGCAAATCACAGAAATTTCAGAAGAGACAATCCTAAACGTTTGTGGGGGTGGGGGAACAAGTTTCAGAAAGGCATGAAACTTACCAATAACGGTTAATGCAAGAAATACAGTCAAAATTCTGAGGGTGAATTACTTTCACACCAGTTTCATAATAAGTGTATGGAACAAATGAAGATGTTTTCAGAACTGTAAGCAGTCAAAGTTTATCTTTCATATAACTTTAACTTGAAGATACATTCCAGAAAATTTAGGAAATAAAGAGAAAAAACCTATATCCAAGACATATCAGTTTCCAGTGAGCAGACGTGAAGGGAATATCCCAGAGCAATGCTGAAGGCCTACGTAGTAAACAGAGTTCATATTGCTACAGAACAGAGAGATTAAAGAATGAGGTAAAAGAATTCTGGTACCACCCTTAAGAATTTGGACTAATGTAAGGTGATATGGGTGAGTAACGCAAGGAAAAAAAAAAATTAGAAGTTCCAGGAGAAAGAAATAGCTGTATGAGAACAACTTATGTGGCTAAGAAGCAATGTTTTCATAGTTATAATAAAATGCTGTGTTCCTTTACAACTTTTATTCTTTCCCCAAAGAAAAGAAGACAGGAAGTATTAGGAGAAAGTACTTTATTAATACAAAAATATAAAAAGGGCAAAGAAATGAGAGAAAAAGAAGGGTAAGGAAGGGTACTATTAGCCTTACTTGATCATGGAGACTCAAGAAATACTATCTCCTAGTTGACAGAGTAAGAAAAGTATGTAAGGACATAGCTTAAATTTGCAAAGGCTTCTCAAAATGTGAAACATGAGGATTATACCTCTCCTTCATCCATCTCAGTTACTCCCTATCTGCCAGGTGATATCAGTTTCTTATTTTTGGTAAAATATAATTTTCTTTAAAATAAGGTATTTAAGGGACTTCCCTAATGGTCTAGTGGTTAAGACTCTGAGGTTCCAATGCAAGGGATGCATAAGATCCCACATGCTACATCCCTTAGTCAGGGAACTAAGATCCCACATGCTACACTGTGTGGCCAAGAAAATAAAAAAATAAAGAAACAAAAGGAAATGAACAATTAAAAAAAAAAAAAAAACAAGATCTGTAACTCACAAAGTAAGTTAATTTTAAGTTAGAAATAATAATAAAGTGGCAAGCAGACATCACAAAAACTGGGAAGGGATATTCAAATGAATGAAATATGAAAAACTTTAATAGATAAAACTTCAGGAACTCAGTACACATAGATATACTGGGAGAAGTGAATAAAGAACAGAGGTCGATCAGTGAGTTACATTCTCATCTATCATTAACAAGTTAAATATATGTAGACTTAAGCAAAATACAGCAATATAAACATATCACTTACAGATATGAACTTATTTATACACCAGATCAATTAAAAGCTGCAACAAAAGTGGTTTCTTTGGGGGCGTAAGACTAGAAGTGAGGAAGCGGGCAAAACCAGGATCTATTGTTAAGTCCTTCCACATTACATGATTGTTTAATGACTTGTATGTACGTACAGCTTAAGGAAGGACGGAATAGGGTAGCATGGAAATTCAAGTCAGCAAGTTAAGTATTAGCAAAAACCTTCTAAAGTGACTGACACTTACCTACTGGGGCCTGGGGGGCTCCAAAGCCCAAAGTGGCTGTCGTTGTATTAAATCCAGGGGCCCCAAAGGCTCCTGTACCAAGGGGCCCTCCGAGCTTAGGTTGGTTGTTCCCAAACAAAGATGCCTGTCCAGCACCAAGAGCTATGGAGACAAGAGGAAAGAAAAAGCGCCACAGAGGATCCTTTGAATGTTATGTCAGAGGTCAGTTACTTAAAAATATAATACATTTGGAAACTTCATAATAACCACTCATTTCAACAAAAAAAGCTAATACAGTAAATGCTACCTATATGCCAGGCACTGTTCTGAGATAGATATGTCAGAGGCAAAATACTTAACCCCTCTGTGCTTCAGCTTCCTCAACTATAACATGAGATAATATATAACTTAGGTATTTATCCTAAGATTAAAATAATACACATATATTAAGCATTTAGGAATCTGGTAGAGACTAACATCCATTAAATATTAGCTACTATCATATCATTTAACCTTTACAAATCTGAAATAGGAACTATTATCCCCATTTTCCAGAAGAGAAAATGGAAGGTTTAATAAATTAGTTCAAAGTCACAAATGTAGTAAGTGGTAAAACCAGAGTTCAAACCTCAATGCATCTGACAATCAGCCAGGGCTCTTAACTGCTACTGTATAGTAAAAACAGATTTGTAAAGAATTTTTAAAATTGTCATTTCTCCTTAAATTTCAGCATCTGCAAATCAAAACATTCAACTGAACCAATTAAAGCCTAATGAATCGTGTTTATGAACTGTGTTGTTGGTAATGATTTTAAAGTGTAAAATGGGGAGAATTCAGTTTTTTAATAAGCTATTGGCATAAATTAAAGGTACTTTTCCACTAGCCTGCCACTCTCAAAAAAGTTATAGTTATTGGCAATTTGGAAGATCTGAAGTTCCTTTCAACATATCAATGCTTCCTGAGAGATATGGTTTACCAGGAAAATCACTTCAAACATATTTACTTGGGATATCAAAAATATCAAATGGAAACAGCTGTGAGATGCAACCAGAAAAAAGGACAGGCAGTTTTACACAGAGAAGCATACAATGTAAATTAATGAGGGTGACTCCAACATGAACAAAACATTCCCTAACTGTTCAACCTCATTAATAATGTTAAGAAGATAACAATACAGCAATGGGATTATTTCATCTTTAAAAACCCAGTTTTGAAACAGGTAATAAGACTTAACCCATTAGAAATTGGTGAAAATCCGAAGAAAAACTAAAAATATATTATTCCTTCAAAGGACACAGCTTACAGCAAACATTTCAGGATTCTTTTTTTCCCCCCAGGTAACAAACACCTCCTTACCCCTAAATACAAGCTTAGATAAAACCTGAGTATATAAAATGGGTAAAAATTTCTGTTCTGGATGGGTGTGTATTTGCATTAGCCCTGAAGGAAGAATCAGGAAACAGTCTAAAAATCACTGTATTTCAGTAAAGCCTACAAAATAATAAAAATGCATAATTAAAGGACTTACACAAGTTGAGGGATACTCTGATGGGATAATGTCAATTTATGAAATGTGTCATATTCATGATTTGTTGTAGGAATTATAAGGAAGATATACTGGGGGCACCATGGTAACAGTGTTCTTAAAAACTCCAAGTATGCTCAAGGAATAAGTAAAAATATATTCCTTTGAGACCTTCTAATGAATATCAGAATGTAATTATATATATCAGAATGTCAGAACATATTAGCTTTGGGTAGATTATTTTGTATATCTTAGTCTAACAAACTTTACTAAATCCCACATAGCAGGAGAGTGGGTTTGATTCCTGGGTCGGGAAGATCCCCTGGAGAAGGTAATGGCAACCCACTCCACTATTCTTGCCTGGAGAATTCTATGGATAGAGGAGCCTGGTAGGCTACACTCCATGGGTCGCAAAGAGTCGGACACAACTGAACGACTAAAACACACACACCCCCTTAAACTTATCACTACTTCATGGAAAATATTAAACACTAAAACCCCTTAGTAATATTACTAAGCAATTACCAAGAAAATGGCATACTACTGATACCCCTGTGAAACAGTTACTATCCCTGTGAAACAAGAAACTGACCCACCATAATTTAATGAGTGTTCCTTAATCTGAGCACACTGGGAGAAAAAAAAAATTCATGTCAAAGAATACTATAACATTTTATACTGATTGGTCACTTAAATCTAAGTGTACAAAAAATTTATGTATTTGGACATTTAAGGTTTCTACAGCCTACTGGTCATGAAGTACCCAAAGGCCTAAGTTACATGAAAATGTACTTCTGTTGAGGCATGAGTTTGAATCTCTATCACTCAAAGCAAGAAGCTATATAAGAATACCCATTTAGCTAGCTGAGTTCAGTTGCTCAGTCATGTCCAACTCTTTGCAACCCCATGAACTGCAGCACGCCAGGCTTCCCTGTCCATCACCAACTCCTGGTGTTTGCTCAAACTTATGCCCATAAAGTCTGTGATGCCATCCAACCATCTCATGCTCTGTCACCCCCTTCTCCTCCTGCCTTCAATCTTTCTCAGCATCAGGGTCTTTTCCAAGCAGTCAGTTCTTCGCATCAGGTGGCCAAAGTATTGGATTTTCAACTTCGGCATCAGTCCTTCCAATGAATATTCAGGACTGATTTCCTTTAGGATGGGCTGATTGGATCTCCTTGCGGTCCAAGGGACTCTCAAGAGTCTTCTTCAATACCACAGTTCAAAAGCATCAATTCTTTGGTGCTCACCTTCCTTAACAGTCCAACTCTCACATCCATACATGACCACTGGAAAAACCACAGCTTTGACTAGACAGACCTTTTTCAGCAAAGTAATATCTCTGTTTTTTAATACGCTGTCTAGGTTGGTCATAGCTTTTCTTCCAAGGAGCAAGCGTCTTTTAATTTCATGGCTGCAGTCACCATCTGCAGTGATCTTGGAGCCATCAAAAATAAAGTCTCTCGCTGTTTCCATTGTTTCCCCATCTATTAGCCATGAAGTGATGGGACAGGATGCCACAATCTTAGTTTTTTAAATGTTGAGTTTTAAAGCAACTGTTTCACTCTCCTCTTTCATCAAGAGGCTCTTTAGTTCTTCTTCACTTTCTGCCATAAGGGTGGTGTCATCTGCATATCTGATTGATATTTCTCCTGGTAAGCTTTGATTCCAGCTTGCACTTCATCCAGCCCAGCATTTCGCATGATGTACTCAGCATATAAGTTAAATAAGCAGGGTGACAATATACAACCTTGACGTACTCCTTTCCCAATTTGGAACCAGTCTGTTGTTCCATGTCCAGTTTTAACTGTTGTTTCCTGACCTGTATACAGGCTTCTCGGGAGGCAGGTAAGGTGGTCTGGTATTCCCATCTCTCTAAGAATTTTCCACAATTTATTGTGATCCACACAGTCAAAGGCTTAATGTTTCCTTCAAACATGGGAAATGTTGGTAAAGAACATTTCCAACTGCTGATATGATAGCTGATAGCTCAGTTGTTAAAGAATCTGCCTGTAATGCAGGAGACCCCAGTTTGATTCCTGTGTCGGGAAGATCCGCTGGAGAAGGGACAGGCTACCCACTCCAGTATTCTGGCCTGGAGAATTACATGGACTATATAAAGTCCATGGGGTTGCAAAGAGTCAGACACAACTGAGTAACTTTCACTTTCCCTAAAACATAGTCCAAAGCTACAATGTTATTCTAATTGTGATATCATGCAATGCAGAATTCACTAATGAGGCTACGCATACCTAATAGTGTCTAGACACATTCCTCTCAAAGACAAAAGCCTGCTTTAGCAGATGTAACCATCAAAGAATTTCAATAGTGTGTACTCAGTGATCACAACTCTCGTTTCCCTACATCATCTATTGGTGCTGTGATTAGGGGTGTAAAGTTCTTTATTGATTGTATTTGGTTTTTAGTTTCTATGGGCAAGGCATCAATTAGGACTATATAACAGCAATGAAAATAAGATTCACTGTCTGTGAGGCTCAACTGTTCAAGGAAAACCAAATATATTCAAACAAAGAAAAAGACTGAGACATTACATTACTGTGGAACAGAAGACAACAGCATCAAGAAAAGACTTATAGACCACTTTATAATCTTGTACTACAGAATACAGTACTGCAAATCATAGTCTGCAAGACCCAGAAACCAAAGTGGAGAGAATGACAACTTTTGACCACATAAAAATAAAACTGGTACATTAAGATACCATAAACAAAATTAAACAATAAAGACAGAGTGGAAATATCTGGTAACAGACATTGGAGTAGCACCTTACCCAAGCTTAGGTTTACAGTTCATAAATTAAGAGTCAAAACTACCTTGAAAAAGCCCAAACCAAAGCTAACCTTTCCTCTGGGATTAGACAAGAACACTGATGTCAGAAGTTATATTCTGCTTAAGTTTAAGGAACACATTGTACAAAAACCCACAGATTTTCAGTTTTCATTTCTTGCAAAATATATGTTGTGGAATTTGAAGCTCAAAAGCTCAAAAAGTTTTCCATACAACCAAAAAGATTTAATATCCACAATATATAAAACATTATCAACAATAAACAAAGATCAAATATAAATAGAGAACTGAAAGATGCAAACAGCCAGTAAACATACACAAAGGTATCCCTCACTGGTAATCAGCACAGTGCAAATTAGAACCACCTTTCACTATTATTCACACAAAGATGAAGAAAACAAACAACATGGAAAGTGTATGAAAAAGGGAGCATTTTTATAAAATATGAGCAAAAATGCAAACTGGCATTCTTTGTGGAAGGCAAATTAAGATTAGCAAGACTGACCAAAATTCAAAAATGTGTGTATCTTCTGACAATTCCCAATTCAATCCTAGAGTAACACTTCCATACACAAAATTATATAACACAGATCTTCACTACCTCACTGCTAATAAAATCAAATAATTCAAATGACCATCAATAGGAGAAAAGTCAAACAAATTATGGCACATGTAACTACTCATGTGTTGTGTGTGTGTGTGTGTGTGTGTGTGTGTGTGTGTGTATGTATACAATGGAACACTTAATACTTATTTTTAAAGAAATGAGTTAGATCTACGTATACCAACCCAAAGAAAAAATATATGCCCAAAATGTCGTGGGAAATGAAAAAAAAAAAAAAAAAAGAAACAAACAAAGAATACAGAATAAGGAAGCTGCTTGCAGTTTGAAACATTTTGACCACAGCACATAATATGAAACACACTGAGACCCAACACACACACATATATAAAACTAAAAGTTAAATCAGTATTTAACCTTGCAATATACAATGATTTTTAAATTCTAGTTCATTTTAAAGAATGCTGGTTGCAATCAACTACATTAATATTATATCACCTGATATATCTCAGCCTTTGGTTTAAAAAACACTGGTATAGGACATGGCTTCCTTTCAAGAGTATCACAAAAATTCTCTATATCAAACACATACAGCATACAAACATACATGTGTGTATACACATATATGAAAAGTGTATATAAAGAAGTCTGACAATATACATGCCAAACTTTCAATAGCTGTTACTTCACTACTGAAAAGTGTAGGCTTTTCATGTTACTTCTGTTACTGACTTTTTAAGACCTTATATCTTTTATTTTAAAAAGAAAACAAAGGGAAACAGTTCAGAGAGTACAAAATGAGGTTCTATTAAAAAGGAGATGACAGATAACTGGACAATAGAAGCAGAGACCACAGAAATACATGATTTGCAACTAAGTGACTCACCTATGGTCAGATGAATTGGGGAAGTAGACAAAACTATATGCTTAAATGACCCTGTAAGCACTTACTCATTTTATGACCATCACCCTCTCCAACTGTTTAAAACAGCTGGGCAGGTAGAAGGAACAACGTCTTCAAAAGCATTGAAAAACAATTATCAATGGCAGGAATGGAGACAAAGGCTTGACATTTTAGCTCTATAACACAGTGAGAAGAATGGAAAAGCATGCACAGACCTTGCAAAACCTCAATCTGTATGTTAATTATTTCAGCATGTGCTCTTACTGCTGCATAATTATTAGGGTAATAAAGCTTACTTAACTAACAGTTCAGGGTCTCAGGGACTTGTCATCATACTGACAGGTCTCACATTAAGTACTGAAAATCCCAGGGAGACCAGGACTATCAGAGAACATTTTGTAGAAAAGGAATGAATATTCAGCTTCTAAGATAAATGAGCCAGTGTTTTAAAGCCCGGTAAATAAAGCATATGGGAATGTTTTATAAATCCGTTTGTGAAAATGAAAATCTACAGGCCTCTTATTTTCATACATATGATGAAACGAAGGCTTAAGTTCCAGCAGGTGGAAAGCCAAGTTGTGTCACTTGCTGAGTCTCCTGGTACAATCCCTTACCTGTTCCAAATCCTGCGCCAAGCCCAGTCCCCAGAGTGCCAGGTCCTGGTTTACTTCCAAAAATACTATTCCCACTGGTATTTGTGCCGAATCCTAGGAGGACACAAGAGTGAGCAGACTGTACTTTAACACAATTCTCAATTTCCTGTACAAGGGAATTTAAAACAAAGCAGTCTGACCGTAAGTTTTACATCCTTTCATTTTTTGGCATTTAGAAATCTTAAATGGCAGGCTAATTTAACTTAAAAATTTTTTTTGATAACCATAAACAGACCCCAGTCTTCCTATTTACTTAATTACATTTTAGACTTAATTCAGTATAGGATAATACCCAATATTAAAGCAAAGTGATTGTGCTTGAGCTTGGGGAACATTCCCTTTGTAAGACTCAAAGCCTCCATTGTTCTTTTTAAATTTAGTTAATTTATTTGGCTGCCTCAGGTCTCAGTTGTAGCTTGGCATGTGGGATTCTTAGTTCCCTGACCACAGATCAAACCCACATCCCTGGACCACGAGAAAAGTCCTCTCAAAGCCTCCATTCTATGCTTCATGCTTAATTAATAGAAGAAGAAAAATAATTCCCTCAAATTTTCACTGAAAAATAAGACAGTCAACCAAGACACTTCACTGAACCTAAAGATTCTCGCTAAGTGAAGATTACCTATAAAAATCTCTACAGCAGGCTCTGTTTTGAACAGATGGACCTTGTATGGATAGTAATGTGTGGCTGTAATCACACATTGAGAAGCTTTAATGGTGTCAAATTCAATCAGCTTATAGGAGCACGCAAGGACTCAGCTAGCTAACAGTTAAAAAGAGATAATGAATAGTATCTATGAATAACTTTGAGTTGAATTATTTCATTATCAGAGGTGATGGAGAGCTGAACCAAACCATCCTTTCACTGAGACCCCACTGTTTAAAGAAAATCCTGTGATTCCCTTCTAAAATCCAGAGGTCTCCCCACAAAGACATGTACATATCACACCTCTGCTGCTATTATTTCTCTTTTGTTCACATATGTCTACAACTTCTGTGCTCCTTTTGGAGCTAAACATCAACAAAACAGCTAATGAACATACCATTAATTTCTTTTGATAAGAGGGAAAAACTAACCACTGGCCATCAAGATCTGCTTATGAAACATTTGAAGTCTTTTATAAAGGTATCATGGAGGTGAACAAGTTTAAAACACATTAGAATAAAGTGTTTTGGAATATATATCAGTGTCACCAACTAAGAATATTTTACTGTGTCATGCCAGTTTTGAATTTACATCTAAATTAAAAATGCAAAGAAAAAAAGTTTAAACTTTTTTTAAAGTTTAATTTAATTTAAAACTTTAAAAGTTTTTAAAACAACTTTTACTTTAAAAGTTTTTTAAAAACGTATTTCTAATGTCATTTAAAAATCCAAGCAAGTAATCTGACATACTTCCAATATATTTAATTCATGCGTTCATTAAATCTTTTCAATTGTCTTAATAGCCATGCCACAAAAATGGAGTACTGCCTGCTCAAGCACAATCAATTTTCTTTAAAGAAAAACAAAACAAAAAAACCAGAATGTGTACTGGAGATGTTCTTTGTTTTCCTGAGTTAAAATTTTACCAAAAAAGATCTTCCAGTCCTATAAACAGCAGAAAACAAGATACTTGTGAACTACCTCAAACCCACAGGAGGGAAATAAGTCCCAACTTACACTGTTTATACCACACATTTCCACAGATTCTCACTGACAAAGGTTTATCAACTCAGTTATTTCAAAACAACTTTAAGTTAAAATTAAGAACAATTAATCAACAATCAGTTAATTTACAACAGAAGAGCCAAGAATACACAATGGAGAAAGGACAGTTTCTTCAACCAATGGCACTGGGAAAACTGGACAACCACACATAAGAGAATAAAACTGGACCATTATCTTACACCATAAACAAAATGGATTAAAGACCTGAACACAAGATCTAAAATCATAAAACTCCTAAAAGGAAGCATAGGGGGTAAATTCCTCTATATCTGCCTTGGTCATGATTTTTGGATCTGACACTAAAAGCAAAGGCAACAAAAGAAAAATAAATAAGCGGGACTATAACTAAAAAGCTTCTGCACAGCAAAGGAAACTACAACAAAATGAAAAGGCAATCTACTGAATGGGAGAAAATATTTGCACATCATATATATGATAAGTGGCTAAAATTCAAAACTACATAAAGAATTCACACAACTTAATGGCAAAAAATCCAATTAAAAAAATGCAGTGAGGACAGGAACAGACGTCTTTCTAAATACTACATACAGATGACCAACAGGTACATGAAAAGATGCTTAACATAGCTAATCACCAGTGAAATGCAAATCAAAGCCAATGACATCACCTCACCATTGTCAAAACGACTACTACCTAAAAAGACAACAAATAATAAGTGCTGGTGAGGAGAAGGAAATGGCAACCCACTCCAGTGTTCTTGACGGGGGAGCCTGGTGGGCTGCTGTCTATGGGGTCGCACAGAGTCAGACATGACTGAAGTGACTTAGCAGCAGCAGCAGTATTTAACTCTCAACCTCGTCACACTTTAATATACTGACTGAAAGTGGAAGTTCTCTGTGTTGGGATTACTCAAGGACCTTGTTCGTTCTTTGGTATTTTTTTATAGTTTTAAATATTTTTAATAACAACTTTATTGAGATGTAATTCACACACCAAAAAATTAATCCATTTAAAATGTACAGTTTAGTATATTTTTAGTTTTTAGTATATCCACAAAGATGTGCAAAATCACCATGATCGATTTTAGAACATTTTTGTTCTAAATTGGGGGTGGGGGGTGCTATCTGACCCAGTACAGTACTCATTAGCAGCTGCTCTTCATATCCCTTTAACACCCCCACTAACCCCAGGGCAAGCAGCAATCTATGTTGTGTCTCTATGGATTTGCCTATTCTGAACATTTTATATAAATGAAATCATACAATAAAAAAAAATAAGTGCTGGTGAGACTGTGGAGAAAAGGGGGACCCTTCCTACAATGTTGGTGGGAATGTATGGTGCAGCCATGATGGAAAACAGTATAGTATGGAAGGTTCTCAAAAAATTAAAAAATAGAACTACCATACAATTCACCAATTCCACTCCTGGGTATATACCCAAAGAAAACGAAAACACTAATTTGAAAACAAATATGTACCTCAATATTCACAGCAGCATTATTTACTATAGCCAAGATATGGAAGCAACCTAAGTGCATATCAGTGGATGAGTGGGTAAAGAAAACATGGTATATATGTGTAACAAAATATTGTTTAGCCACAAAATACAAAGAAAACTTTGCATCTGTGTAAAATGGGGAGACCTTATGGGCATAATGCTATGTGAATTAAGCAAGGCAAAGAAAATCAAATATAAATAAGTGACACAAGACAAAGACAAGTGTTCTCACTTATTTGTGGAATCTTAAAAAACAAAATCACCACCAACAAAAATAAGCTCACCAATACAGAGAACAGATCAGTGGTTGCCAGAGGCAGAGGGTGGGTGACAGGGAAAATTGGTGACGGAGAGTCAAAAGGGGCAAACTTAGAGCTATAAAATAACTCCTGGGATTTTAAGGCATAGCATGCTGACTATAGTTAAAAATACTGCACTGCATATCTGAAAATTGCTAACAGAGTAGGTATATATGGTTTTTCCAGTAGTCATGTATGGATGTGAGAGTTGGACTATAAACAAAGCTGAGCGCTGAAGAATTGATGCTTTTGAACTGTGGTGTTGGAGAAGACTCTTGAGAGTCCCTTGGACTACAGGGAGATTAAACCATCCTAAAGGAGCCCTGGATTTCCTAAAGGAAATCAGTCCTAAATATTCATTGAAAGGACTGATGCTGAAGCTGAAACTCCAATACTTTGGCCACCTGATGTGAAGAACTGACTCACTGGAAAAGACCCTGATGCTGGGAAAGATTGAGGGCAGGAGGAGAAGCGAATGACAGAGGATGAGATGGCTGGATGGCATCACCGACTCGATGCACATGAGTCTGAGTAAACTCTGGGAGTTGGTGATGGACAGGGAGGCCTGGCGCACTGCAGTTCATGGGGGTGCAAAGAGTCGGACACGACTGAGCGACTGAACTGAAGAGAGTAGGAGATCTTAGAATTTTCATCATGAGAAAAAATTTCTATTGATGACAGACGTTACTTAGACTTACTGTGGTAAACATTTCACAATATATACAAATATTTGACTATTACATTAAACATCTGAAATGTAATGTCTATGTATCAATTTTTTTAAAAGCTTAAAAAAAATCAGATGTTTATGTACAAATAACTCAAACCTTACCCATGTAGCATGAATAACCAATAATTTATTCAAAGCTCCAGGAGTTGATGGACAGGGAGGCCTGACATGCTGCGGTTCATGGGGTCGCAAAGAGTTGGACACAACTGAGCGACTGAACTGAATTGAACACTCAAAAGATCAATACTCAAAAGATCTTCAACCTAACTTGCTCACCAGTGCTAACATCCTGCCTGTAATTTCTCTCCTTAAACTATTCCTTTCATTCAGAAACTGACACTGTCATACACTCAGTCTTAAACTAGTCCTTGTTAGGAATAATTACTAAGAAAAGGAACAGATGACTCTAAAGAATGACTTAAGGGTGTGGCAACATCAATTGTAGCAAGTATTCCAACCTTTTAAACTCTGGATTTATCATTACCATAATGAAACACAATCCCATACTGGGTAACATGCAACGAACAATGATATAACAATGCAACAAATCTTTGTGCAACCTTATTCCAATTCCAGATTTGTTATATGACTTATTTCCAAATCAGAAGAATATCTCTGCCCACAACATCAAATTGACAGCTTCCCAAGACAAGAGGAATACAAAGAAAGTCTCACTTAGATCTGGATCCCTCTACGGTGGTAATGGAATGATTAAGTTCACCCAAGAGTAAAACAAAACCTGTCACCCTGCAATCTGTATTTCTTGGGAGTCTTTCCTCTCAGGGCTTATTCATTAATAAACTCTTAGTGGGCACCTACTCTATGCCAGGCACTAGGTCAGCATTAAGGATTTAAAAAAAAAAAAGGACAATTCAGCACATAAGTTAGTGAGGCACATCAAATAAAGATGAGAGTTTTCATTTCCAAATTAAGTAGTCTACACAAATACCTTGTCAGATAGAAAATATATTTAATTCAGAACATCAAGTGTGCTACCAAAAAAACATTCATTTTCAAAGGGATCAAAATTACCTCTTAAGGGGGAGAAAAAAATCATAGATAAAATAGTTTATGCAGTTGGGGTGGGAAGGAGGTTCAAGAGGGAGGGCTACAACTGATTCAAGTTGTCGTATGGCAGAAACCAACATAATATTGTAAAGCAATTATCATCAATTAAAAATGGTTTATGGTCTTCCAAAGAGCCACAGTACATAAACAAATAACACAGAATATACGAGGTATTAAAATTTCATGAGGTGAGCATGAAAAAGGTCTACAAAGGATCCCTGGGGAAAAGGGAGTGACAGTGATTTAAAAAGGCTGAAAAACACTGATTTAACCCTTAAGTTATCTTTCTCATCTTATTTCATAGATAAGAAACAAATACACAAAACTGATATCCATGCTAACCAAGTCCACTGTCTCAAGACCATTCTTTCATAGAGTACAGACAAAAAGGTAGAATGTCTATACGTAGAATGATAAGCATTACTAGGAGTGAATGAACAACTTCACTCTTCACACTTCACTTTATAACAATGAAAGGGGTTATAAAAATCAAATCAAATATTAATACATTAAGAACTGGTACCTGACAAAGATTTATCTATCCCCTTCACATAGCTCCTTTCTATGAAAACATATACCATTCCAATAGATAGTTAATGCAGCCTCTTTTTCCAATACAAGATCATTTAAAAAACTCACTGAAAAAATTTAACTGCTGACTTAAGGCAAATAACGATATGCTTGTACTCATCTCCCACTAGATATCCAGAGCCTAATGTTATGTCTGGTACATGAAATACTTTAAAGAAGTATTTCAATCACTATTTCCTTTGGTAATGAAATGAACTTTCCGTGACTGATTTAACTCAAAATATGGTGAAACTGTTTGAAAACTTACTTAGATAGTTACAGTTAAAATAATAAAGTTTCTATTAAACAAATTAAAAAATTTCCAGCATATCTCTGAAGAGCAGTTTAAAGTTTGTTTTTCTGTCATTCAATCTTACCTGCTATTGCCCAATTTTTTTCCCCATGAATATGTATTCAAAATAAAACATTTTTGCCAACTATAGGAAAATTACTGAACAATCCCTCAAATCAGAAAGGCTTCAACTTTCAATAAGAATCCTCAAATCTCAAAAAAACAACAAAACACAAAACAATAAAAAGTTTAAAAAGGATCATCAAATCTCATCTGTTCACTACCTTCCTGTGTGAAAGAACTTGGTCTAAAACAATGTGTTATCTCAACCAAATGTGTTTCACTTTTTGTTTCTCAATTATTGATGAGGTAATCCAACGAAAATGTTTTCTTATTTTGAAAATAATCTACCTCCATCAGAGAACCAACATTCTGCAAGATACCTCTACTGCATCCATTAAATATTCCATTTTATCCAAAGCAGGGAGTCAAAGAATATAAGTTAAGGCAATTTATATCTCTTCCAGGCATCTTAACCCAAGTCCTTGAGTTTAAGCTTTTCCCTCTGGTAATCTCCTATCAAGTCAGAGCTTACCTGCAAATTTTAAAATATTCCCAATAATATGAATCAGGAGAATGATGTGTGGTATAGTCAGTGTAACTTTAAGAGAGTCAAACCTGCTTTTTGTATGTACCAAAATTGGAAGTGTTTGTATTGGTTCCTAAAGTCAGGGTTGGTTTGTTACCAAAGAGCCCGCCACTGGTTGTACCAAATGAAGGAGCACTGGTTGTGCTGGTTCCAAACGTAGTAAGCTTGTTATTTCCAAACAGGGTCTAAAAAGAACACAACACAGGAAAATTTTAAGTAGTATGTAATACGTACTCTAAACAGTAAATAGATAATCAGGTATACTGGACTGGGTCTGTGGTAAGGGAGAGAAGATGTCATAATTTTTATGAAAAAGGTATGAAGAAGGATGAATAATGGCTCTCAGAAAAATATCTAATCTGAGCAAGATTAACAAACAGAACGCTCCTAGCCTGAGAAGTTAATGATAACACCTCACCAAACGTAGTATTTCAGTAAGACAAATAAAAAAGTAACAAGACAATCAAATTATTTTTTACCTGGTAACAAAAATGTTATCATGTACTGAATATGCCAGCAGCAAGTTACAGTAAAAAATTTAAACAAGCTAAAACATGGATGAACCTTGAAAACATTATGCTAAGTAAAAGAAATCAGTCACCAAAGATGTGATTCCATTTACAGGAAATACACAGAATAGGTAAATACACACACAGCTGATCTGAACTGACTGGGACGAGAAGTGACTATTAATGGGGATGACATTTCTTTTTAGGGTGACAAATATGTTCTAAAATTGATTATGGTGATAGTTGCACAATCTGTGAATAAGCTAGAAGCCAAAGAATTTTAAACTTCAAAAGGGTGAACTGTACGGCAAGTGGATTACACCCCAATAAAGTTGTTAAAAAAAATAAGAACTTTCTGAAGCATTTTTTAAAGATAATTTTCTCAATTTCTCACCTTAAATAAGATATAACAGATTTCAATCTCCATGAAAACCACCACATGATTTGGTGTTTTTTTTTTTTTTTTTTAAACTAGAGTCCAAAGCTTGTTGTAATGGACACATAATATAGACACCTAGTTTCTTTAAAAGGTATTTACTATTGTTTTTTAAGTCAAGTGTACTCCTAAATAGTAATGTCTTCCTTAAATGATGTAAAAAGAAAAAAAAATTGTTAAGCCTCCAGCAGCATGAAAACTTTAAGAATAAAATTTTAGTAACTTGATCAACACCAAAAATATATAATTAACAAATATGATACCAACTTATCACCCAAAACAGAAGGTAGAAACAGGATTTTTTTCTTTTTTTTTTTAGAAACAGGAATTTAAAATTATCTGATTTTAAGGGCAAAAGCCTCTCAACTTAGACTCCACAATTTAACCAATGGGAGTGGTTAGTTCAGAAGAAACAAAGAAGTTTCAATAAGAACCTAGTTTCTGAAAATAAACCAATTATAAAGTTACCTATTTTTGGGTACTAAATAGCTTTCGGTTATTATCAGTATCAAGTCATACAATATTACTCCCCCAAAATACTCGAAAGACAGATTTTGCTTTTCTTAAATTCAGCATTCTTTTTTTTTTTTGGTGGGGTTTTTTTTTTGTTTTTTGGCTGTGCCATGTGGCTTATGGGATTTTAGTTCTACAACAAGGGACTGCCTCCCCAGGCAGTGAAACCAAGTCTTAACCACTGGAGCACCAGGAAATTCCCAAAAGACAAATTTTTCTTAGAAATTCCTTTAGCAGCTTTATATACATCTTCAGATTACAGCGAACTGTAAAAACCTACCGAACCAACAGCACCAAATCCAGTACTGGTCTGCCCAAAGAGACTAGCTCCTGTTCCAAATGCTGTCCCAGTGCTGGTGTTTGTAGCTGTCCCAAAAAGACCTCCTGGCTGTGAGGCTTGAGTTACTCCAAATAGACCCTGAAAAAGGTGATCTAGATTACAAGATATCCTAAAATAGTCAGTTGTCTTTAGAATATTAATAATAGTTGCCATTTTTCCAAGTTTATATGACAGATATATAGAAGCCTCATTACTTAGCTCTACAAACAAGACCTGTTTCCTTACCATGGTGTTGGTGCTTGGCTGTCCTAGTGTGCTGGTATTACCAAAGGAAAAACCAGTGGTCTGGGTGGTTGTGGGCTGGGCAAATGGTTTGCTGAAGAGACTGGTAGTTTGATTCTGTTGGCCAAAGAGACCACCAGGATTTGTTCCAAATCCAGTTGTACCTTTCAAGAAAAAATAAATGGGAAGGTTGGGGGGCTGGGCAGAATGCCAAGCCTCACAGTATCTAGTTTCTGCAATAGTTTGCTATTGATTACATACCTAAATTACCCTAAATTCATTTACTACTCAAACTGGATAACCACTTCATTTTTCATCCTCCTTCACCTAATTCCAGATTTGGTTCAGACTAATTCCTACAATAATACTCTGATCTTAAGAACCCAGTCTGGGCTAAGTAATCTTCCTTTGTGAGCTGACAGCTTTTTGTCTCTTTTACAAAGATAACACACTTATCTTTGGGTACTTTAACCTTGTTGGAGTAAGTTTTTCTTCAAAACAGGGGCTGTCTCTTTATAGCAATGTATCCAACATAGGATACAACACAATAGTAGCATTTAATGAATATGTGGCTAATTTAAATCAAAGAACACCAAAACTGAAAAGAATACAAATGCCACTTAAATATGTATTCATTTGTATATGTATCTCTATAGAAGAATATCTGCTTGTTTTTAAACAGAAGCAAACTGGTGACTAGAGGTAAAAAAAGGATGTTTGGTGATGTATTTTTTGAATTTTATATCATATATATGTATTACTTTCACAAAAGTAATACTTTTATAAAGTAATTTAGTAACGATCCTAGACTTCCCTCTTTCATATCCCACATCAAATCAATCCATAAATAAATCTCCTCAGCTCTACATTCAAACTTGTTTCAGAATCTGGCATTTTTACCAATCACCACAGCACCCTTCTCTTCAAGTCACCATCACCTTTCATGTGGATAGGGCAACAGCTTTTCTAACTGACTTGTTTCCACCCTTGCCCCCATTCAACATGCTTAATACAGCAGTTTCAGAATGATCCTTTATTCATAATCTTGTGCTTTACCTGAACCCTCTAATGGCTTCCAGACTCAATAATTCAAATCTTGACAATGGCCTACAAAGCCCTATGAAGTTCCTTACATCCTCCAGTACCTCCCCTTGTTCTCTCCTATTTGGCAAAATGATTTTTAGACTTCTAGTTTCCTCTGGCTGGAATTCCCCCAGAACTCTGTATAGCTTTATCTTTCATCTTCTTCAGACAGGTCACTGATCAAACTTCACCTATCAGTGAAGCCCGTCTTAACCATATACACTTAATACTATTATTTCTCCCCACCCATACAGACATATCAGATATTTCCTATTCTTCAGGACCCCTGAATCATTTTTCTCCATAGCACTTAGACACAAAAATGACAATTATGTATTACTTTTAGTGGTTCATCTCTCCTCAAAAGGGCCCAATATGATGTCAAGTGCTTACTAGTTCCAAAGGCTGTTTTGTTCTGACCATATGCAAAGCCTGAATTCGTTGTGGAAGAGCTGAAGAGTCCTGTTGCACTGGAGGTGGCTGGAGAAGACCCAAACAAGCCAGTCGTGGTACCTGCTCCCACCTGATTCTGTGGGCCTTTCCGGTTGGCCTGATAATCCTCTAAACGAAGCTCCTAGAGTAAGGGAAAACATTTTCCAAATCTATTCACAGTCAAAAAAATTATTTAGGAGACTAAAGATTCGAATTTAGTATTCAGTTTCTATGTTCAAATAGGAACCATGATTTAAAAAACAGAAAACTATGGAATAGTTAACTTATTATAATTATAGAAAAATATTTTCAGTAGCATATAATGGACATTAAAATCCACACCATAATTACCATGAAAACTACAGGCCAAACAACTACATCTTAATTTAAACTTTCTTTTATAGACAATAATACTTTCATTTAGACAATAATCCTATCTACTTACAGCCCAAATGTGAAGATTAGCTGATTAAAAGATGGAGGATACTGAGAAATTCAGAAAACTTAGGAAAAGTAGCAACAAAGTTTAAGAGTTCTGTCTCACAAGTAAGTGTGTTTCTGTATACTCCAAAGAAGCAAGCACAATTTGGGATGCAGAAGACAATCAGAGATGACAGTTAAAATGTACAACAAACAATTACACAGCCATAATGAACAGCCTCATGCAAAATGGATAAACTTCACAATCTTGACAGACACACTTAAGAGCACACAAGATTTATATAAAGTTCAAAAATGGGCAAAACATGGGCAGTCAGGATAGTGGTAACCTCTGGGAGGGGAGGACTGTGACTTCTGGCAGGGCCAAAGGGGACATTAGGGATGCTGGTAATGATTTGTGTCTTGATTTGGAGCCTGATTACATGGACGTATTCACTCAGTAAAACGTACTATGCTAAAGAATGCTATCAATCAGAGTAGACTATTAGTAAACTATACTGGTACATACAAGCTGAATATCATCCTTGTCTAAAATAACCGATAAATAATATATTAATTAAAAAAAAACTGGTTGATGTTAGTTTTTTACATAAATCCTAAAACATAATCAGAAACATTTAAAAAAGCTGCTCCCTAATAGAATCAAAAGGTTAGGGTGATACTCTGTAATGCATTTTACTGACCTCTAGTGACTTGCTTTCATATTCTTTCATAGCAGTAATACACTGGTGCTTGGTACTGATGTTAGTGCTAACTCCAGCTTTAACCATAGTATCAGTACCAGTTGGAGGCTGCAAAGGAAGATAAAAGTAAATCTGTAAGTCTAAAGCAAATGTTTAAGTTCAAGCTTTATAACCCTACTCTCCCAGACACAATTCTTCAACTATTGAACTCTATAACCAGTCCCCTACGTCTTTTACTGAACAAGACAGTTTTAACAGCACTTGATTAAATACTCTGCATTTCTAATCTCACCTTTTATTAAGGTTATTGCATAAGTCAATCTCAGTAACTGCTATCCAAAATTCAGAGAAAAAAAACAACAAAAAAACCCCCAGAGATTAATCCCATAACCAAGCCATCCACTTATCTACTAAAATATACTTAATAATATATGCGTATGGAAAGCTTTATCCAATTTACCCAATATATACGTTTAACCTCTATTTCTGAGTTCTAATTCCTATTCTGCTCTGAAGTGTCTGCTTTATGACTATCGTTGGATTTAAGAAATATGGAAGCCTGGTTTTTCCTCCTATAAGCTTATGAGGCAAAGGTACTAGTAACTAAAGATTCCTACTTATAATGACATTTTCTCAATTACTGTACTTTCCAAGAGACAACAGACAATATTTTTCACTATCATTTACATTTAACTTTAAATTCAAGACTCTAACTTCGGCAATATGAATTCACTACTTTGCCTAAGAAATTCTTTATTTTCTGGAGTAAATTTTAACAAATTTTTCCAATCCCTATTTTTGCCAGAGATTTCCATTAGGCTAACTGCAGTGCCAGCCTATCCTAAGTATCTCCCAAGCAATCACATCAAGTGGTATCTTACATCAAGTGGTAGTCCATAGATTTTCATAAACAAAATCTTTCATTCTCTCTATCCAAATTCTCTCAAAAAAGCTGAAGAAAACACTAAACTCTATTGCCTCAATCTGCCATTTCAGCAACAAAAATTTTATTTCTAATTGGCACATAGAATACTGAGATATACCATATAGCTCCTTAAAGAGTCCTTACTTTCAGTGATTTTTACAGTTTGCCCCATCATTCTTTATTTCTATAAAGAATTTTTGACCATTCAAAGGTCAATTATGAACTCTGTAAATACAAGCTGAACCTTGTACTAGTTTTTTCCCTTTTTGGCCATGGCATGATTTGCAGAATCTCAGTTCCCTGACCAGGGACTGAACCCAGGCCATGATAGTGAAAACCTGGAATCCTAACCACTAAGCCATCAGGGAACTCCTGATACTAGCTACTTTAATCAACCTTATAAATACAAATTTAACTAGTTTGATTATAATTCAAATATAAACTATAATCTAGATTTATGTTTCATGACTTTCCCTGTCTTGTTATTTAGTTGTTAAGTCATACCGGACTCTTTTGGGACCCCACAGACGGTAGCCCGCCAGGCTCCTCTGTCCATGGGATTTACAACTATTACCAGATACTGTTCTTAACACATTTCAGGAAGAGTGAGACTAACCTATGCTTAACTGGAAAGAGAGGAAATTTTATAATTCATCCTGCAAAAAAATATACAGGAGACAAAAATACTCCACAAAGACTGGAAAATACTTACGTTAAACTTAATAGTAGTCCCAGTAGGAGCAGCTGTAAAACTACTTGGCCCAAAGAGAGAGCCAGATGTGCTACCAAAAGGATTAGAGGTGGTGTTTGTAGTTCCAAAAAGTCCCCCACTGCTGGTACTTGTTCCAAAATCTATAAATTAGAAAGAAAAATGGGACGGTAACAGTAAAGAATTTAAGAATCTGTAAGCTATCTTGGAATTGGGCTGTGGCATTAGAGCAGCATTACTTTCAAATCTCTCAAGCAAGTACTTTCAAATGGATATTGTGCGCGCACGTACACACACACACAGAGTTAAGTTCTAGGCTCAAAACTCGGAAGTAAAACAAAATCTGAATCTTTTAGTCAGCTAAGTGTCCATAAAGTCCTTCTTGGGCATACTCACACAACAAACTGAAAGAAACAGTATTCTGTTTTATCAAATATTTTATCTCATTTCTCTTGGTAAGACCATATGCTGAATGAACTTGTCTTCCTGACAATGTCTTATCACAACATTGAAACATACAAATGGTCCAATTAGGGTAATCAAACATATGTTAATACAAAATTTCACCCAGAAAAATAATTTAGAAAAATCAGTAGGCATGTTGATCATTTACAGAAGTAAATCTACTTTTCCCTAAAGCTGAGTTTTAAATAATTATGTAACAGAGAATGTAACTGCTATCTAAGGAATATATTTTTCTAAATATAAAATATGACTTCTTTGTACCAGAAATAGCAGTAAGCAATACAAAGTTATCTGCCAATACAATAAATCCTAACACCAAGTTAAGAGGAATGTTGATTTCTCACAAGCAGTCAACTATTTCTTTTCTAAAAACATGTCCTAAAACACAGTTTAAAGTAAACAGCCACATCTCTTTTGAATGAGTATTTTAGAACACATTTTATACCATCATGGTTAAATATTTCAACATTCCCTCAAACAACTTTCCCTTTATAAAATAATGATAGCTGATTAACTTACTCATTCTGCCATACTAGTGGCAGAATGGCATCAACTCACAGGGCACACCTGTGCAACTAGCAACGTTTTTGCCTCAAAGAATTGTGTGAAGTATCCCTGGGACACATTTAGACTTAAAGAGAAAGAAGCCACCAATTAAACAAATTGGCCATGGCTAAGGAATGGAGACATAACTATGTCACACCCAGTACTTATCATTTCTGCATTAGTCTCTTCAAACCAGAAGTGAAACAAAGGAAGAAGGTGTCCCTGATATGTATTATGGTTGACTACACACATTTTCCTTGAAATTCTTCCTTCTTGATACCTATGAAGTACTCAGACCTGGCCTTTCATCTTATTCTCTGGCCATTCTGTATCAGGTGCCTCTTCCTCTGCATATTCCTTAAACACTAGTCCTCCTCAGACTTCCATTCAGAGAGAGATGTACATAACCCCTTCCCTTCCAGCCTATTAAACTTTTCAATACATTTTGAAGTTTTCCTCTCCATGTTCTTGCTGTCTGGTGAGAAAAGGGGGGTGGATGAACACAGGGAAAAGGGGAAGACAGAACACATTCAATAAGAAAATCAAACTGTTAGAGGCAGAAGTCCAAAGATTTACTACTTACTCCCAAAGCCCGTTGGCTTATTTTGTGCAAAGGCATTGTTTTGGGATGAGAAGAGGCTGGTTCCTGTGCTTGCAGTTCCAAACAAGCTATTTGATGTTCCTGTTGATGTGCCAAACCCAAAGCCAGTGCTTGTGGAGGTAGCTGGCTGGCTAAATGAATTGGTACCAAATAAGCCTCCTGGAGAGAGGGGGGGGGTGGGGGGGGGGAAGAGTTACACAGATTGGAGTCACTAAATGAAATCCTATACCAGCTATGAATAAACCAATTGTATTCCAAATAAAATCCTTACCTGGTTTGGTCTGTGAATTTCCAAACAGGCCTCCAGTATTGTTGCTAGAACCAAATGCAGATGTTCCAAATGCCCCTCCACTAGTAGTGCCAAATCCAGTATCTGATGAAGCAAATTCCAGAATCAAAATAAAATCTAAACCAGGTCAATGTTTAAAAAAGTATTTCCTGGTCTGAAAATTAGTAACAAAGTATAACTTTCTGATAAAATAGCCAATTAATAACAGTAAGTACATTCTACTAAGGATCAGAAAACCAAGAAAACTCAGAATGTATTTCTATGTTTTAGAAAATTTTAACAAGATTTTATCCTGGTTATTTTTCAAGTTATTATAAAGATCAAAGTATAAATTAATTCCTACCTAAAACTATTGGAGTGGATTTGTTCTTAAAACAGCTTAAGATTTCTCTCCCTCATTTGTTATTTTTTAAAACTTACTCTGCCCAAATGTTGAAGTTGTGCCAAAGCCACCAGTGCCACCCCCAAAGGGCGTTCCAAATGACTTATTAAACATCTTCAAAATCTTCAGAAAGCTGGAAAGAAGAAAAAATTATCACTTTTTAAAGACCATAAAATGCAGTGGAATTTTTTTCAGAAAATGTATTATTCTACAAATTTAAATCGGCCCATTCAAACTGTAACACAATGTTCACCCTTGTTCAATATCCTAAAATTCTATATGATAAAACAGACTTTGTAAAACTGAGCTAAATTCAATCAGTACCATAATGTGAAAGTAAACCTTGTATCACACCCACAACCATCCCTTTAAAACAATGTTTTTTGACCTTTTTAAAAATTAAGCCCAGGTGGGGGTGGGGCGTGGGGGAGGAAAAAATAAAAAAAAAAAAAAAAAAAATTAAGCCCCCCTTTAATAAAGACATCAGGTCTACTGTGCCCTATTTTGGTATGCCCCATGTAGGAAGTTAGGCTGATACTCCTTAAAAATTACAATGACATTCTGTTATCCCAAACAGAGAAGCTAAATTTTTTGTCAGGCTTTATTTTCAATAGTTTGCACTGTAAAAAGTTTTTCCCTGTATTTTTTGGTATATAAATGCTGTAGTATTGTTCTTCAAACTATGTACACCCCCTCCTCCCATCTCTAAACCTGAGATTCTGGTATCCTGACATTCTTTTTGAGATTACTTCTTAACACTATTCTCTATGGTCCCCTGCTTACCTATCTTCTCCTACTTTTGGGAATATTATAGAAAACTTTTGGTCAAAACCTCCATTTCACATGAATGAGCCCCCTAAAATATCCAAACTATGTACATAGTCACTTAATGCATTGGCCAAAGTCAAAGTTTTTTTCCCCCTAGATTTGAATGAAAACAAGGTAAAGGTATAGTTTTACAAAAAAGTAAACACTTCCTGCCCCGTCCTGGTCAACAAATTTTCCTTAAATTTAAAATATCTGCTACCACTTACCTGCCAGCAGACAAGAAAATAAGGAGTAAAAGTCAAAGTGAAAGTCACTCAGCCATGTTCCACTCTGTGAGACCCCATGGACAGTTCATGGAATTCTCCAGGCCAGAATACCAGAGTGGGAAGCCTTTCCCTTCACCAGGGGAACTTCCCAACCCAGGGATCAAACCCAGGTCTCCCACATTGCAGGCTGATTCTTTACCAGCTAAGCCACAAGGGAAGCCTTAAGTAAACTACTTTTAATATTAAAACTCAGAAAATAGACAATCATGCTTGTTTAGATTGTGATAGGTACTATGGCCTTTCTATTATTTACACATAACGAAGCACTTTTTTTCTCCTAGTAAAATCATATGCTTCATTCATATAATAGAATTAAATGTAACATGCTGGGGTGTGCCCACAATGTTCCAGAGTCCCATTAGCACTAACACCCGCAACACTGCGTGCAACACTGGAAAAGACGAAATAAATACAGAAAGCAATGTTCTGCCCCCCTCCATATTTCCCTAGAAAAAAATTTCCAACACTTAGCTCTTTATTCGAACATCCAGGAATTTAATAACTTCTTCAGTTAAACAGAGCTCACTGAAACCAGTAGTTCAAGAGGGCCACATCAGAATTAGATGCAAGTTTTTCTAACTACACCCCCCTATACCCCATTCCAGAAGTCAGAAACCAAAATGTCCAGGATTAGGATGGAGGCATTTGTATTTTGAAAGCCTCCTCAAATGATTCTAATGCATTTCCTTGGAACTGGGGGCTGTATTTCAGGCATTCCATCATTTCTGAGTCAGCAGTAAGATGTAGTTGAATTTTCCTGCCTTTTCAATCTACCAGGTGTCACAAAGTGATGAACTGGATCTTTACCGTTATCAACTGGTGACTCCCCTTTCAGGGGAAATAATTCTTGGAAGTACTAAACAGTTCATTCAGAACTGACAGTTGTGCTGGGGTCAGATGTCTGGACCAACTTATTTTGATTGTTCTCTCTCTTATACTGCAGTCTTGGGTCACAGGCCCTACAGATAGAGGAAATTCACTTTCCTTTATCTGCTGACTAAAATTTTTCATCCATCACCAACAAGGCAAAAACTGAGTTGTAATACCATTATCATGCTAAATCTTCCATTCATTTTCTTATTCAACCCTATAAACAGCAATCTATTCGTGTAAGTCTGACATCCTCCACAGAGTAGACATGTCAGGACTCAAATCCTCATATAGAAGATTTCTGTCAGTTTGGCACTAGTGCCTCTGTGGCACTAGGTTCTCCAGACCAAATCCACAACTTCTAATGATCAAAATTTGATTTCTAATAGTCTTATCCTAACATACAAACCTAGCATCACACATATACTCCACAAAGGAATTTTAAGGAGTAATAAAATATCCTGAGAAATATCTCACAGTTTATAATCTCTTATAGGTTATCTCAACAACCCTAAAAGGGGGGGTTATGCCTCACCACCTGTATTTTACAAATGAGGGAACAGGATCAGGTATTCAACAAGTTTCCCCAAGGTCAAAAAAGGGATAAGCAGTAGCACTCCAGTTTAACCTCCGACTTCCCATGGACACCCTCAATCCTAGGATGGAAGATACTAAGCAACAAGCAAGAACATGTGCAGTATATTAAGAAAATTCATCTGTTCCAGACTCAAGAAAAAGGCCAACACAGTTTAGACTCTTGGAAAAAAAAGCTTCTCACTCAAGCTCAGCCTGTCTTTATGGTTCTGGCAAGGATGAGCTTGGCTTACTCTCAAGTCTGATCATACTGGGATTCTAAGTGTTTTTTAAAAAATTATCCCCATGGAAGCAAACCAAGATTTTACAAACAGCTTCATTATTTTTATCATGATTGCTAGAAATTAAAGAAAAGCTAATATATTAAACCCTTTGCACTTCAAATAAACCAATTTCCTGACTCTGCTATGAAATGTCAGTGACTCAATAAAAAATGCCCCCTCACCCCCCGAACCCTTGCTCCTACCAAATAACCTCCTAATTCATTCTTCAAAACCTAGCTGAGGGACTTTCCTGGTGGCCCAGTGGCTAAGACACTGTGCTCCCAATGCAGGGAGTCTAGGTCTGATCCCTGGTCAGGGAACTAGATCCCACATGCTGCCCTCGCACCACAACTAGAGAAGCCTGCACGCCACAATGAAGACCCATTGCAGCCTAGATAAATAAATAAAATAAAAATGTTAAAAACAACAACAACAACAACAACACCTAGCTCAAATGTCATCTCTTCTATAAGCTCTTCCTAACTCCTGTTAGTCACTCCTTTGGGATTCCTTAGTACAGAGTATGATTTATTTACACATATCTATCTTGACTCTCTCTACCATTAACCCTATGATAGCACCAACTACACAGATCTCCCTTGAGGACTGAAGGATTCGTTGTCCCAGCTGCTGAGACGTACTACCAAAAGACAGCTTTCAGCTGTCAGTCCTCTTCAGAACTGCCTCTAATGCAAAAAGTTGCCTCACCAAGGGTCAGATCCTCTTCAGAGGACCTTTGTCAGCAAAGTGATATCTCTGCTCTTTAACACGCTCTCAAGGTCTGTCATAGCTCTTCAGGGGACAGACCATATCTAAAAGCCAGACATCTTTGTTCCAGCTTAGGATAAGTCTGAAGGGTGATTTCAGCTTCATAGCCTGCATGGATTGGCTGAGGCCTTCATTAAGATACTATCACAACTCAGTTTCTCCCTCAGCCCATTCTACTTCCTTCTCTTCTTTCCCATAAGCGGTGATCCCAAGTGCGCTCTCCAATAAAACTCATGCAGGATTATCTCCAATTCAGAGTCTGCTTCCCAAAGACGCCAACCTCTCAACCTCCCCCAACACAACCTGCAACACACAATGAACTCCAGGATAGGAACAGTACCGTTTGTTTACTACCCCAGAACCCAACAAGCAGTCTGAAACAGTTGTACTCATTTTCTAAATTAATGGCAATCACCACAAATGTGCTTTTAAAACTCAGTCTGGACTCTTTCTGCCCCCTTCTGATGCCTATGTCAGAAGCTTTCTCTATCTCCTTTATACTTTAATAAAACTTTATTACACACACACACAAAAAAAAAAACTCAGTCTGAATGATCAAGTTACTTTAGAAGTAATTTCTAACTTAAAAATAAAATTATGCTAGATTAATTCTCACAACAAAACAAAGCTGTGAAAGGAAAGATTTTTGGCAGAATTTTTCATCTAATGAGGTTGCTAAAAGGAAGAGATCACAAAATGGCTGGACACAACCAGCAGACACTTCTTTGGCCTGTGTGTGTGTATATATATATATATATATATATATATAAGTATGTGTGTGTGTGTATAGTATAGTATACACACACATATGTATTTTAAAATGTTTATGTATATGTATATATTATCTTGAACTAGCTGATAATGTTTAAAGTAGGGATATATTATCACCATCATGTGGCAGTGGATGAGAGGGGAGTTTGGGAGAGAATGGATACCTGTGTATGTATGGCTGTTCACCCTTTGTCCTTCACCTGAAACTATTACAACACTGTTAACCGGCTATACCCAATACACAATGTTTTTGGTGTTAAAAAAAATTAAAATTAAAATATTGCAAAAACAAGAATGGGTTATCTGTGTACCTCTCATATCAGTTTCCCTCATATGATAAACACATAATAAATGTACTTGTCAGTTTATTATGTAATGATGTCATCAACCTTAAATTACTCAACTAAAGTAGTGAATCAGGGCACTCAGCTAAAAATAAGGCATCATCAAAACATTCGAACAAAGTTACCCTAAAAGAATTATTTCAAGTAAAAGATGTTCAACAAAAGAAAGGAAGTTGCAAAAAGATACAACTGGCAGATTCTTTATGTAAAATAGAAAAGATAACACAGTTATTTATGGATACATATATACATAGTAAAAGTAAAAGAAAAAGACTAGTAAAACACATGAAGGTGGTTACCTCTGGAGAGAGGAAGGGGAATAAGACATGGGGCAGAGAATTCAGAGGATCCAAACTTCTCGGTAATGTCTACTTCTCTATTATCAATAACAAATGATCTAGAGGATGCAGATATTTACATTAACTCTATTTCCATTTAAAAAATCTATTCAAAAAAGAAAAAGAAGTAATCCAAGTGAGTGAAAGGTGTGGAACTTCTAAATTCATTCACATTTAAAGGCAAAGCACACATTCAAATCTTTATCCTTTCAAATATATTAACCTGAGCCAAACTGAAATCCTTCTAGAATAAATACTAGCTAAAGTTTGACTTCTTACTGTGTCCCAAGCACTGTTCTGTTTTTTTTTTTAATGAATTATCTCTTATAAACATCCCCCAAAGTCCAATGAAATAGGTGTTTTTATCCCTATTTTACAAATGGTGAAACTGAGACAGAAATAACTTGCATTACCCCAAATCACAAAGCTATTATTAACTCCAGAAGCTATGCTCTGAGAGTCTATACAGTCTAGACTGCCTTAAGAAAGAACACTGACAACTAAGGGGAATTGACTTTGCGTTCATTACAAATAGGGAACCTATGAGACCAAAACTTGGCAGTATTGATCCAGCACCATTAGAAGAAAGAGACACTTCTCTGGCAAATATGGGAGATCTAGTCACCAGGAAGGTAATCTCTCTTGTGGATCAACAATTTATAAGATATTGCCATGATCTCAATGAACTTTCCTACAAAGATGAACCACTTCCTTTAAGGATGAACTGACTTATTTTCATTGCAATTTTTCTCTCTTTGGTATATAAGACATATTTACAAAGAATAAATAAAAATGCAATAGTACTATATGGAAAGAAGCAATGTCCTTAAATTTACTCTGTTCTCTATGTTCAATCTTCTAAGTAATAATTCAGACTGTCAGATACAAGAGGTAGCCTTAATAACAGATAACAGTAGTCCAGTATTCCCCACTGTCCCAACTAAAGCTCAATTAACTGATGTCCAATTTTTGTGAGCTTTGTGAACTCTGGGTTCGACAACAAAACTCAGTTATCTTCCAGAAAAATGATGGACAGACCCTGAAACATGGTAACACCCAGTCAACTGCCAACTTTAAGTGCTATCTGAATGACTAAGCAAGTTTGCTGCTCTCTGACAACAGAAAATTACACAAATGGGAAGTAATTTTTTCTTTCCGCTTCACTGAGTTCCTTTGTATCCAACTCAGTAAAGAGCAAAAACACTATTTGTTAGATGAATGGACTAGTACAGTACTTTAGTTTACAAAGTACTTTTTCATACAGTCTCTCATCTTCACAGAAGTACTAAAAAAGACAGAAATTATCATCCACAGAAAACTGAATTGAATGACTGCTAATTTTTGCCTTGGGTGGGAGAGGAGGGATGGGAGTTGGTAAGAGCTTCAGGTAAAACAGATTGGCTTATTCTTAATCACCTAATAACATATCCCAGCAAAACCACTCACTATTCTCTTGTTTTAGTCTCCTTGTAACTGATCCCCAGATCAAGCCATACCCTTTGCTGCTGTTGTTTTTAGTCACTCAGTCGTGTTGGACTCTTCTGTGACCCCATGGACTGTAGCCCATCAGGCTCCTCTGTCCAGGGGATTTCCCAGGCAAGAATACTGGCGTGGCTTGCCATTTCCTTCTCCATACCTTTTGTTATAACATTTTCTAACAACTATGTCCCCTTCTCTTTCTAAAAATTGCTACTCAAGCCTCACCTGCCTCAACATGACAGTCCCAGATTACACCCTTCAGACTCCTATCAGTATAAAAATACTTCCCCTTCCCCTTCCCAACCCTGATTACATAAACTAATGCCTCCCAGCTGTTTTTAGTTATGCAATATATTTGCTGTCATACCTGCTGCTTGAGTGTGTAAGCTGTTTGCTGCCCTAGTCAAAAGTATTGTGATTTCCCTCAATTTCTCCCATTAGTGTGCAAAACTAATTTAAAATAATCCAGAGTACCTAATAAAGCTCCTTCTTCATAGTGCTGAGTAGCATTTTTCATCCCCTTAACAACTCATTTTACAAACTGAAGTAGTGAAGAGTACATTAGTCTTAGAGACAAATCTGTATTTAAAACTCTCTGCCATTTAGTATGCTTGCAATTAATTCTCTGTGAATCTAAAATTAAGTCAAAATAAAAAGGTAAAGAAGGAATAAAAAACTGCTGCTACTTGCTACTCTGTAATTGTAGTTATGATATTCAACCTCAGATCTCAATTTCTATACCTGAATGGTAGGGCTTATACAGCCTACGCCAAAGGATTATTAGAACAAAGATGCCTCAAACTAGAGCTCCTCAAGAGCAGATTTCAGTCTAGTTTTACAATATTTTAAATTATAAAATCAATCACTCAAACTTTGATTGATCAGTGCCAAGCCAGAACTCCATACATAATATGACTTATTTCCCAATACTGTTGGTGTCACCTACTGACCATTTAAAACAACTGTGAAGCACCACAGCAAAAATTAAAACAATTACCTCCCCAAACAATATACTGAGGGCACTCCGATTATTCATTCACTTCTGCTCATCTCACATTTGCAGCCTCATTTCTAACTACTCACGTTAATATATAAATTTTATGTATTTATTTACATTTGGCCATGCTGGGTCTTTGTTGCTGCCCAAGAGTTCTCTCTAGCTGCAGTGTACAGGGGCTACTCTTCTCATTGCAGTGGTTTCTCTTGTTGCAGAGCTGCAGAGCATGGGCTCTACAGTATATGGGCTCAGCGGCTGTGGCTAAGGGCTTAGCTGCTACAAAGCATGTGGAATCTTCCTGAACCAAGGATCGAATCTAGTGTCCCCTGCACTGGCAGGTGGATTCTTAACCACTGGATCACCAGGGAAATCCTCACGTCTTTTTAATTTACAAAATCATCTGCCTATTTCTTAAGCTTATTCCATCTAGCAAGAAGGTTATGTGTGCAGATACTAGTAATCTTTGTGTAAAAGAAGTACATGGAAGTAGTCTAAACAAAGGTGTGAAGTGATGAGTGATTCTGATACACACTCATGAAGGATGAATTGTTTTCTTCCTGAACAGGCTAATTCAGGCAATTATATTCCCCTTGATCAGAAGTGCCTTTCATAAAACAGAGAGCACAAAAGCTGTTCTGGTGAAGTAAAGAGGGATGGGGACACAACAGAACCTCATCAGTGAACACTTTCAAAGAAACTTATGGCTGTATGAACCAAGTGTGAAAAATCACTGTCTTAGATTAGTGGTTCTCAAGGCTCCTAGAAGTCCCCAAAACCTTCTTCAGGGGGCCCATGAAGTAAAAGCTATTTTTATAATAATCCTAAGACATTATTTGTCTTTTTGAAAAAACTGTGCTGGGATGTCCGTAGTGGTCCAGTGGTTAAGACTCTGTGCTGATAATGCAGGGGGTGCACATTTGATCCCTGGACAGGGAACTAAAATCCCACATGCCCCACAGCCAAAAGATTAAAAAATATATATATTAAAAACCAAAAACTGTACTGACCTCTGCATCTAATGGTATATAAAACTGCTAGAACTGAACATAAAACACTGGCCCCAAACTGTAGAGTCACTGGATTCTTCACTGCCACTCACTTACAGCACATAAAACATAAAAACCTATGCGCTTGAATGTCCTTGCTGCTAAGTCGCTGCAGTCGTGTCCGACTCTGTGTGACCCCATAGACGGCAGCCCACCAGGCTCCCCCTTCCCTGGGATTCTCGAGGCAAGAACATTGGAGTGGGTTGCCATTTCCTTCTCCTGAATGTCCTTGATAGAGCAGTAAATTATTGACTGTATTAACTCAACATTTCAGGCCACATCTTTTCAATAATGTGTGCAATTATTCTGGGGGATGAAGTGGGAAATACTCAAAAGCACTTCTACATGTTGAACTATAAGGGCTGCCCCAATGAAAAACAGTTGGGTGATTACTTGTGAATACAAAGTGGAACCAACAGATTTTTCTTCATGGAACAACATTTTCATTTCAAAGAATAAATGACAAACTATGTTTACTTAAGATTTGAAGCAAAAACTGGAATCTTGAAAACCTGTGTACACCACTACGAGCTTGTTAGCTTCCCAATTTTTAAAAGACTTATCTGATGAAATGTGTGGCAATATGAACAACCGTAAATCTGTCAACATTTGGAATAGCTCCATGACTCAGTGAATCGATGATTCCCTTGTTGTCGTTTAGTCCCTCAGTCATGTCTGACTCTTTTGCAATTCCATGGACTGTAGCCTGCTAGTCTCCTGTCCCTGAGATTTTCCAGGTAAGGATACTGGAGTGGGTTGCCATTTCCTTCTCCAGGGGACATTGCTGACCCAGGGATTGAAACCGCATCTCCTGCATTGGCAGGCAGAATCTTTACCACTGAGCCACCTGGGAAGCCCAGTGATTCCTAATTCCATCATTCCAATATATGATGTCATAATATCATGCTCGGGTAAACACCCATTCGAAGTGCAAGACAGACCAATGAATTTTAATGTAAACATTGTACACATGTTCAGGTTTGAGTGTAGTGTCAAAGGAGAAATCTACAATTATGTGAAAAGGTTATTAAAGCACTTTTTCCAGGACTTCCCTGACGGTCCAATGGTTAAGACTCCACACTCCCACTGTAGGGGGCACAGGTTTGATCCCTGGTCAGGGAGCTAAGATCCCACATGCCACCCAGTGCAGCCAATAAATAAATAAAATAATAAATCATTCCTCCCTTTTCCAATTACTATGGACCTGTATAAGGCTGGATTTTCGTCACATACTTCAACTAAAATAACATACCAACCATCTGAATGCATAAAATCTGCAAATTCAGTGGTCTTCTGTTAAGCCAGACATTAAAAAGATTTGCAAAAATGCAAAACAATGCCACTTTTATCACAAAATTTTTTAGTAACTTTTCATAAAGTTATTTATATTAGCAAAATAATTTATTATTTAAATCAATAAATCTTTTCAAAATTGGTCTGTTTCCAGTACAGTAAATACTAAGCCACATAAACAAAAGCTGTTTGGAGTCTGCAATGATTCTTAAAAATATAAAGAAGTCCCAAGACCTCAAACTTGAACTGTTAGGGCCCCCTTCGAATCGTCTGACTCCAGTTTCACATCTTCCAACTCACCCTACTACCTCCCAGCTTCACTCTTAGGACCAGATATAGCATCCCATTTAATTGTATCAATTCAAGTACAAGCTCTTTTGGCTTCTTCCACAAAAAATGAAATAAATATTGCTCTATTTACCCAATGACCTATCCCCTTTCAAACAGGACTCTAATTTCTCCTATTCCAGAGAAAGGGAGGCTACCACAGACATGAAATGAGAAACTAAAGGAAGCAACTCTAGTATTCTTTTTAGCTTCCCATCCCAGATTTTGACAATTTAAGGGTTTTCAAGGATATCTCAACCAAATACAACTTATTAGCTGACTCCACAAACATAGACAAAGTATGATAAAGGTAAGATTTTTTACTGAAATATTGGGAACGTTCTCTGTAGAGCAGCAGTCTCACTGAGGGGCAGTTTTGCCTCCTAAGTAACATTTGACAACGTTTGAAGACATTCTTGATTGTTAAATCTTGGGGAGGGGGTGTTATGAGTATCTAATGGGTAAAATACAATACATAAATGAAAAATACTTAGGTTCAATTCTAAACACACAGAATGTGCCAAATTCTCAAGAAACGTTGTTTATATACTTTGTCTCTAATACCTATTGTTAAATCTCTCAATTTCTTATTCCCTTAAGCTTTGAACAGATTGCATAATTACAGATGTGATATTTACTGGAAATTAAACATCAGTATTACTACCCCTTCCTAAGGTTGCTGCTGCTGCTGCTAAGTCGCTTCAGTCGTGTCCAACTCTGTGCAACCCCACAGACTGCAGCCCACCAGGCTCCCCCATCCCTGGGATTCTCCAGGCAAGAACACTGGAGTGGGTTGCCATTTCCTTCTCCAATGCGTGAAAGTGAAAAGTGAAAGTGAAGTTGCTTAGTCGTGTCCTACTCTTCGTGACCCCATGGACAGCAGCCTACCAGGCTCCTCCATCCATAGGATTTTCCAGGCAAGAGTACTGGAGTGGGGTGCCATTGCCTTCTCCATTCCTAAGGTTACTTGCTACTGTAAAAATATCACAAGGAAGTAACATTTCCAAGCTATGACTTCAGTTCCCTAAAAGTTGTGCTTGTTATTAGCTGTCTAGGAGCAAGTGGACATGAATAGTCAGATATCAAAGTACAACGTAACACACAAACGGTATGGGTCCTCTTATCTGGGCCTGGTATTTCAGGAGTACACAAATACCTAGCCTCTTTATACACTATTTTTAGGCTTAACTCCTCCAATTTGTTTATCCATTCAGACAAGCACACTTACTGAGGGCCTACTATGTGAAAAGCAAACTGAATACAAGACAAAAAATTTTTTACCAGTCTAATAAAAAGACACAGCTGAAATACAAAATGACTGGTGTCATAAACAGAATTATCAAATAAGTGTTATAGAAGGCTGCAGGGGAAAGAATGCCGGGAGAGGCTTCCCAAAAGAGAAAATGGCACAGAAAACACACCCTGTGTTCACCCCTTAGTATTAAGACTACAGTTTTCTCCCGCTCTTAGATACTACATTTCTCAATTTTTGCTCCGTCATCAAAACAAGAGGAAAGTGACGAGTCAAAAAATAAATTTACCAAAAGTATTTCCTAGAACCTCCTTCCTGTCCAACTTCTGGTTTGTTTTCTATATATCTAAACTTCTTCAACAAGTTCCAAACACACCATCTGTCTAACAAGTGTTTCTTTCTGAATTTATAAGACTATCACAGGGAATGATCATTGCTCTCTTCTTTCTTCCCTAGCTTCTTCTCCCAAAATAGTTTAATTTTCTCACCTTATTCTGTTTTCAAATTCCGTAAGAGAGGAGTTATGAGTCCCAAGATACAAGAAGTACCAAATGACTGCTGTGTATCTTTCTAAGTTTTGTCTATATTTCCTGTTTTCTATTTCAACTCTACTGTAGCTCACTAACTGGACCCTTTCTTCTGAATCCTCAGCAGCTGACACAAATAAAAATTTCAGACCTAGATCAGGGAACTAGCCACTAATATGTAGCCTTATCAATTCATTCCCAATACATGATACCCCTGATGTTCTTCAACTTTTAAGTTTAGTTCTCATGGTCTAGTCTAGGGTTCCACTAACGAAGCGTTTGCCTTAAGGTGAACTGGGCGGGTAGCAACCAAATCGGAAACGATACTGAAAACTAGGTTTCTGCTTCCAACTACTCAATGTCACAATCTTAACCCCTCCACTTTTCTAAAGGGAATTCTCAGTAATGGGGGGCTAGAACGCCCAGGGAGGGCAGTATAGTAGAAAAATTTCTGGCACTTTCTAGTACTGTTTCTTCTCTGGGCCTCAGCTTCTCCACCTGTGAAACTTGCACGTGATATAGGGTAGGAGAATTGACTTAATTTCCAAGGTCCTTATGGCTAAAATAAGTAATCCAGAAACCTCACCCTGTTTCTCGTCTAACTTTATGTGGGACACGTGGGAAAACAAAAAGTACGGTTTCACTCTATTAAATGACCTTAATTCTCAGATACAGTTTTAATAAGCTCACAAACTCCCGACCCACTCACCCTCCCCTGGGGTTGCAAATTTCCCCTTGGAGAAGCCAAAGCAAATAAAGCCCAATCCCGCACGATGATCAGTGAAGTGCTGAGGAAACCGTCCCTCAGGGTCTCAAGGCGCTGCCCCCGCCAAGGGCCTGCCCACCTAATCACTGACGGGCAAATGAATGAGTACAACCTGCTAGAGAAACGCTCACTAAAGGGAGGCTTCAACGCGAGACCCCCAGGCCCAGAACCCACAGAGAACGATCCCTCCTCAGAGCTAGAAGGGCCAGGCCTCTGGGCCCGCAGGTTGCGGGCCCCGCCCCCTCCCTCAGGGCAGAAGGTGCGCGCTAGGGCGCGAGGCTCGGGCGCGGAGAGGGCCTGGGACGCCCCGCGCACCCGCCCTCCCAGAGTGGAGGAGGAGCCTGCCGGACTCCGGCCTTCACCACCCCGGCTCCCGACTTACCCCGGTGCGGTGGGGGAGGGGAAGTGTCAGGAGTGAGGGCCTAGGCCGGACCACCACCCGCCGCTCAGAGAGCAGCGCGCGGCCGCCACGAAACCGTCGCCGCCGCCGCCGCCACCACCGACCGCCGCTCCGGGCGCAGCGCGTAGAGGGCCCGACTGCGTCACACGCCGCCCTCCGTCAGAGGCTCGCTGCTAGCGCTCCGCCCTCGCAGTCTGCGCATTGGCAGACGCCGCCGCCACTCTACATCCGCCCTGTTATTCATTGGACCACGGGTCTTTTGAAACCGAACGTGAGGGCTGTCTTTGGGAGACTAGGAGAGGGGAAGAGGCGGGACCGAAGGAATTAGGGGGAGAAAAGGGGAAGGGCGGTAAGGAGGGACATGGAGTGCTGCCCCTCGTCGCTGCGGTTGGCTGGGAGGGGGTAGTGACGTCACATAGGGCCCCTAGAAGTGGGCTGGTGAGTGGCTACATCGGGCGGGGGGTGGGATAAGGGTGATGACGCTATGCCGAGGCTCCGCCCTTCTCTGGAGCGGAGACACCGAGACTGCTGAGACTCGGGCCAATCAGAGTGAAGCTCCAGGATGGCATGGTAATTCTTCTACCCTTCCTTTGCCTCAGTCCGCGGGTGGTCATGGGAAAGTTCTCCTGTCGTCCGGCCCTCATTTCCTGCCCAGACCACGTGCGGAGCTGGAGAGCCCGCCTAGGTCTATCTGCGTAGCTCGCCTGCAGCTGCTCCAAGGCCCCCAAACCTGGCCTTCTTGTCTCCTGATACATGCCAGCCCAACTTAACCTCTCCCTCTCTGAATCCATAGCATAGACATTGGGAGTGTTAGTGATGCCCTAAGGGAGTGGCTCAGCTTAGGGTTTGGTACAAATTACAATTCTTGGGACTTTTTTCCCACCTGCACTTTAGGGGTTCCTAAAGTTCTAATTGAAATGATCCCGCCTCCCCTGGGATACCTTTGTGGATCAGCCTTTCCAGCGAGTTGGGGTGATGCTTGGGCAGGCCTCTGTTACAGCTTTGTTTCTTTGTATTCTGTTACTTACTGTCTTATCTTCAGGGCGGGGCTCTTGGAGGTTAGAGCTTCTTTTTCAAATTGGTGTTCCTTTGCCTTGTATTCCCTGGTGGCTCAGAGGATAAAGCATCGGCCTGCCATGCGGGAGACTAGGGTTTGATCCAGGGGTTTGATCCCTGGGTTGGGAAGATCCTCTGGAGAAGGAAATGGCAACCCACTCCAGTATTCTTGCCTGGAGAATCCCATGGATAGAGGAGCCTGGAGGGCTACAGTCCACGGGTTCGCAAAGAGTCGGACACGACTGAGCGGGTTCACTTTTCCTTTTCCCCCAGGGTGTAGCCTGGGGGAGCAGGAGACAGATTATCTCAAAGGGGTGAGTTGAACATGTTCTAGAAACTAGATCTAGTGACTAAGTGGAAAGTGAAAGTGAAAGTTGCTCAGTCTGACTCTTTGCGACCCCATGGACTATACAATCCATAGAATTCTCCAGGCCAGAATGTTGGAGTGGGTAGCCTTTCCCCTCTCCAAGGGATTTTCCCAACCCAGGGATCGAACCCAGGTCTCCCGCATTGCAGGCGGACTCTACCAGCTGAGCCACAAGGGAAGCCCGAAGTGACTAAGGGTTCCACACAAAATAGCAGGTACTGTGCTCAGAAAGCAGAACCTATTAGGATAACCACTCCACCGCCCCCTCCTCCTGGGACATTAATACAAGATTGAAATGAGCCAAAACATGGATAAAGCTAAATTGTGGGTTTTCAGTGGTGGCAAGGGATTAGAGATACTTAAAAAGTGGAGTAGTTGTGAAGATAAGATAATGGGTGGGAGAAACCTAGTACATTGTAGTTGTTCAGTAGATGCTTGAAGGAAGAAAAAAGTAAATATATGGATGATCAAATAGTAAAGCTAAATTTCTGACTCCAGACACCTTCCCCTAACTCCTCCATCAAAGTATTACTCCTTTCCCTCCACCCTCCCTTTCCTGTGCTCAGCATCAGAAAGTCATTAAGTCTCCCTGGAGGGTTACAGCAACTTCCTCACTGCCCTCCCGAATCTTTGATTTCTCACTTTCCAATCCTCAAACCCAACTCTGTTTAAGCCTTTTCTTTACTTACTTATTTTGATCACCCTGAGGCCAGGTGCACATTAAATGTTTGATGCAGAAATGAGTGAATTACTTTCTTAAGTAAAAGTATGGGATTTTTGAGTCAGAGAACCCTGCCTTTAAATCTGAGCCCAACCATGTATTAGCTGTATGAACTTGGGGAAATTTCTTAACTCTTCTGAACCTCAGTTTTCTTGTCTGTAAAATGGGGATAATATCAGTACTTGCCTTACAGAGTTGTGAGAATTAAATGAAATAAGGCATATGGTACCAGGTACACTGGTACCCTCAATAAATAGTAGGTATTATTTGTATTCTTTAAAAAGGTTAAGAAACTCCCATTCTAAGACATGGACTCAGACACAGACAAGAAGCTCAGAAATGTGCCTTATATGAGTGAGTATTTCAGTCCAGAGTATTAGCAGGTGTGTAGGAGCTGAGCCTCTTAAGTAGTGTATACTTACTGGAAGACTGGAGGAGGAGACATTGGACAAGAAGTGCTCCAGAAGGAATTTCCTATCACCATGGTGATTTCTAAGTAGAAGAACCTCTTGTTACATACTCTGGTAGGCATGTGGCCCACAGGCTCATCATTCCCAGGGACTTCTGCCCCAGGAAGGACTTCTTTGTGGGCCAAGGCTTCCTGGGTCCACATACTCTTACTCTGCCTAATTCTGATAACACCCCTTTTGATTGTTATCACCTTCCTTCTTCCCCTGTAAAGCCAAGGAGTTTGGTGCATGTTCACCAAAGTTTGCTGAGCCAGGTTTTGTCCTGAGTATCAGGAGCTCAGAGATGTCCCTTGCTCAACACTGCACTAACCAAGAGAGACAAAGCTAAGTAAAATCCATTCTATCCTAGGAGCTCCCAGTCTCTCTTACACACGTCCTGAGAACTCACTCTATGCAGCAATCCAGGGAGAAGACAGACCACTAAGGACTAAAGAATCATAAAAGAGCAAGAGACTTTCTTCCAGTGAGATGATTCTCCATTTCTTATACGGTACATTGGAAAGAGCAGTGGAGTTAGATTCAAACAGATGTAAGTTCAGATCCTAGATCTGCCACTTTTTAGATCTTACACAAATTATTTAATTATCCTATACCCCGGTTTCCTTGTCTATAAAGTGGGCACAATATCAATATGATCATAGAATTTGCAAAAGATTTGGCCCCTGTGTGGCACATAGTAAGCATACAGTAAATACTGATTTCCTTTTTCTTTTCCTATAACTTGATAAGGAAGGGTGATGTTTATAAATGGCATATAACTAGATTTATCAATATATAAATCTTTTGTGAATATCTTTGACTTTTAACTAGAGCATTTAATCAATTGCGTTTAATAAATTTACTGGTATATTTATGATTTTATCTAACATTTTAGACTTTCTCTTTCCTCCAGATGTTCTGTTTCTGTTTCTCTTCTTTTTAAAATATACTTTAAAAAATTCTGTTTCTTTGGTAAGAATAACTGCCATTTACTGAGGCCCAGCTCTTTGCCAGATTTTTAAAATTGAGATATAATTTTCATAATATAGCATTCACCCATTTGAAGTGTACAATTCAGAGGTTTTTATTATATTTGCAAGGTTGTGAAACCACCACCACTATATAATTCCAAAACATCTTAATAATCCCAAAAAGAAACCCCAGACCCATTAGCAATAATGTCCCAGCTCCCTTTCCTCCCAGCTTCTGGCAATTTACTAATCTACTTTCTGTCTCAATGGATTTACCTATTCTGGACATTTCATGTAAATGGAATCATAAAATACATGGCCTTTGTGTCTGACTTCTTTTCACTTAGCATAATGTTTTCAAGGTTCATCCAAGTTGTAGCATGCACCAGTACTTCATTCCTTTTTATAAGTAGGATAATATTCCATTTTATGAATAAACCATATTTTGTTTATGCATTCATGAGTTGTTTCCACCATAAATAATGATTATTCCACTATAAATAATACTGCTATGGACATTCTTGGACAAGTTTCTTGTGGACATGTGTTTTTAATTCTCTTATGTTTATACCTAGGAGTAAATTTGCTATAGGGTCATATAGTAACTCTATGTTTAACTTAAGGAGCTGCTGAACTATTTTCCAAGTGGCTGTACCATTTTACATTCCTGCCAGTGATGTATGAGGGTTTTAATCTCTCCACATCTTTGCCAATACTTGTAATTTTCTTTTTTCTTCCTTTTTTTTTTTTTAATTATAGCAATGCTAGAGGGTGTGAAATGGCATCTCACTGTGGGGTTTTCTTAATACATTTCCCTAATGACTAATGATATTGACCATCATTTCATGTGCTTATTGGCTATTTAAATCTCCTTTCTTGCAGTCTTGGATTATTTCATTTTTCTTCCTGCATTGGTTTGGAAATTAAATTATTTTTCTATTATTTTAGTAATAGCCTTAGAAGTTACCACATGCATTTCTAACTTACTAAGGTATGATGCTAATCAATACCTTTTTAGGAAGGGTAGACTTTGCTGAGACAAGGAAAAGGTGAATTCCAGGCCAGATGAACAGGGAGGACAGAGATGTAGGACCGGAAAAGAGCCCAGTGTATCCACGGGTGCAAACTGGGACTTCATCTTAGAAGTGATAGGAGCCAAAAAATGTTCTGCAGAACAATGAAGATGTAATTGCTCTCTGAGGCAGAGTGGAGCTAGAGCAAAGATGGGTCAGCATAGGGTGAGTAGTTTAAAGCCATCCAAGAAAGATGTCTCTGCCCTGAAAAAATTTCTAAGAACAAAGAACACTCTTCTTCAACCCAGGAAGACTTTCCTGAGGCTGCCTAGGAGGCAGGGCAGAGTTTGGCCTGATGTGGCCAGATGCTTTCACACTGCCTCTGTCTCTGCCACTTCACTTATCTCCAAGCCATGCTCCCTCTGCCTCCACCCTCTATCACCAGCAGTCATTCTTCAGCTGCCTTTCTTGCAGTTCCTAAATCTCTTCTTGATATATCTAAATTCTACCCATCCTTCAAAATCCAATTCAATTACATCAATCCAGCAAACATTTTCTGGGCTCCTACTGTATGCCTGTCCCAAACTGAGCTGAGGGATTCAGAAATAAATGAAATAGGTGGAGGTTCTGTCCTTAAATGAGTTCTGAACTATTGCTCATTTGATGATGGAGGAAGGAATATGGAGGGAATAGGCAGGAAGATGGAGGGAATAGGCAGCAAGTTATTTTGCTTAATTGTGGTCAGAGCCCTAAAAAAGGTGCAATGGAAAGCCATGAGAGACTGCCTGTGGAGTGGGCAGATCATGGGGATAGGGAGAGATAAGGAGAAAGTTAAGCAGAGTTCCATGTAAGAGGTGAGTATAGTTAAAATATGTGGTTGCTGGAACAGAGGATGACCAGATTGTGAAAGATGTTCAATACTGCACTAAGGAGTTTGCCCTAGATCCTAAAGGGCATGTGTATGTGCTTGCTAAGTCACTTCAGTGTGTCCAACTCTTTGTGACCCTATAGACTATAGCCCACCAGGCTTCTCTGTCCATGGGATTCTCCGGGAAAGAATACTGGAGTGGGTTGCCATGCCCTCCTCCAGGGGATCTTCCAGACCCAGGGATTGAACTTGCATCTCTTATGTCTCCTGCTTTGGTAGGCAGGTTCTATACTACCAGCACCACCTGGGAAGCCCCCAAAGGAATGAGGATTTACTAATTTGCTGCAGGGGCCAGATGTGATCAGTTCTGTGTCATTAAAAGAGCCAATGTGACTGTAAAGGGGAAGATGATGGAGAGGTAGGAGGGTAGAGAAGGAGATCTCCTACAGGGAGAGCATTCCTTGACAACTACATCCCACATTCACTTCCCCTGTTCTGCTCCACCGCCCACTCCACCTCTGCACCACCCCATGCTTCTGGAACAACCCTGAAAACAAATTCTCAGACAGCTTGGACTATCTGGTATGCATATGTGCAAAGGGGATTGGAGCGGTGATCATGGCTAAGGTCTTAAAGATGGTGGTGGTGTTTCAGGCACAGGTCTCCTTGGGGTATGTCTAGGTACCAGGCAAACCAACTGGGAGGTCAGGAGACACTGGAAAGCTTCAACAAAAGCAGCAGCTATTTGGACAATGGATAAACGCCAGTTCAGCAAACATCGAGTGCCTCCTGAATAAGGGTGAGACTAGAAGCTTAGATGCTTGTTCAACTTCTTTCTCTGTAAAATGGCTTTCATCAAACTTAGCTCACCAGATTATTAAGAATATCGACTAAGAGAATGCATATGAAATCCCTGGCACATAGTAAGAACTTATCTTTTTCTTCCACTTTTCCCCATATAAATCAAGTAGGAATCAGTCTTTGAAACTGACAGTGGAGGAAACAGATTCAGAGAGGATCAGTGACTGCTGAGGTCAGACAATTCAGAAAAGGCTCAATCAGGACAAGTTCCTGCTGTAGCTGACACATCTAGCTGTAGTTAACGTGGTATATTAAGTACCTTCCACATACCTGGCATGTATGTTATCTAATTCTTACAACCCTATAATGTGGATATTCCTAAAACCATTTTAGAGATGAGGAAACTGAGACTCCAGACTGTATGATGGGGAATCGTCCAAATCACCAGATAATTAAATGCCAGTTAGAGTGCCTCAAGTTTCAGGCATTAGAGGTAGTCTAGAGGCAGGGAGAAAGGACCCAGCCCCAGGGAACAGAACTTAGAGTCAAAGGAACAGATAAGGGGTTAAGATAGGAAGCAAGGGCCAGGAGCAGGGCCAGGAGCAGGCACGTGTGGGTTGGAGCTAGACAAAGAGGATGACAGGAAGCCCTAAGGAAGAAAACCTAAATTGTTTTCAAAACTAAATAGGAGTGGTTCTTTCACTAAAGTTTTACTAATTGCTCACTTGCCCTGGGACCTTAAAGGACAGTGTTGGGGAGAATTCAAGTCAAGAAAAGTAGTTTTTAATAAGACACCTTCCTTGTAGATTTGAAGCCCCCAGTAGTAAGCAGGATACCTCTGGGTCCCCCACCATTGCTCAGCTCAGGGCCTGCCACAGAGAGGGCCTAGGCTGAGTAAATGAACAAGAGTGAATGCACGCAAAAGGGCTCTGGCAAGTTAATCAAACCTGGGCCTCTGTTTCCCCTTCTACAAAGTGATGATGATAGCTACCTTGTGGAATTAACAGTGTATAGTGATTAAGGGAATGCCCTTAGGTGCTAGACCCAATCCTGGTTCTGACACTTGCTAGCTGTGTGATTAGGTAACTTGGCTTCTGTTTTCCATTGGTGAAATGGAGATATTAATAGTATCTACCACATAGGGCTTTTATGAGGATTAAATGGGATAACACATAAAATGTAGAAGAGTGCCTGGGACACACGAGGTGCTCAAAATGTGTGGATGTAAATGGGAACGATGTGATGGAAACAGTGTCTACCTCAGGCATCCTGCACCTGCTGCATGTGCTCAGACAACCCCACATTTTAACTAGAGGAGGGATTACTGGCCTCTTCATCCTTTTTCCCTATTGAGGTAGAACGGTCTTTATAAAGGTAGCCACAAGTCCCCTTCAGGGATCCGTCAGGATGGGGAAGGAAGCCCGCGTGGAGGCTGGTTTCTGGGGATCAGCCCTGACGGTGAAGAGAGACCCGGGACTGGGCGAAGGAAGGAGATCAGCTCTCTTGTCTTATGACAGATGTGACCAGGCGCCCTCTCCTGATCAAGGGCAGGAATAGCTCTGGCCCAGAGTTTCGGGGGTGGGCCCCACGGGATCTCACTCCTTATTATGTGCTCTTCCCTTTGCTGAAATGCCCCGACTGGGTTCTGGGGAGTAAAGTTTAGGGGAGGGGCACCGAGGCTGGGGCCAAACTGGTTTAGTGTTTTAAAAGGACGAAGCTGGATAGCTGGATAATTCGTCTAGATTGGGGTGGGGGTGGATAGACACCGGGGTCAGGAAATGAGAGAATTCGGGGCCTTCCTGAATTAACTGTATGTTCTTTCAACAGGTGATGGAACGCTGCTGAGAGGTAAGGTGACAAGGTGGCTTATCCAGCGTGGCAAACCCAGTTGTCCGGGGCTCTTCCGGCTGCCCCCACGCAGCCGGAATTAGTGGGGCAGACCAGGGCTGGATCGGCATGGCATGAGGGGACGCCAGATTAAGGGGGACAGCTCTGGGTCCTGGGCCGCAGAAGCAGGGAGGGGCCAGCAGAGCAATTGGGCTCAGTTTCCTTGCCAAGTTCCGCCTCGAGCGCGCCGGCCCCGCCCCCGCCGTTCCCGCTCCGCCCCGCCCCCTGCCGCTCGCCCCCCGGGCCGGGCCTGGGTTTCCCCCCGGTGCTCCCGGCTCCCGGCCTGCGCCGGCGCGGCCTCTTCGCCGCCGCAGCCTGGGTGAGTATGGGGATGGGTATTCGGGGCTGCCTGCAGCCCCACTTGGAGGAGCTCCGTCACGCGGTCTGGCCTCCGCAGGGCCGGGCCCCAGGCTGTGGGGGTCCCGCGACCTGCCCAGGAACCGCTGCTCTCCTCTCCTCGCTGGCTGAGCTGACCCCTTTTCCCTCTGCTCCCCGACACGTGCCCGATGTGCCGGAGTGAGCTCTCCCCGCTTCACTCCGCAGCGACTCCTGGTCCAGATTATACCAGGAGGGAGGTGCGGGGGTGCTTTGCAACCCCAGAGATGAGTTTCAAATCCCAGCTCTGCCAGTCATTAGCCTATGACCTTGAGCGAGTGTTAACCTCCTTGAGCCTCACTTTCCTCTTCTGTAAAATGGAAATATACAGGCTATAGTGCCTACCTCATAGAGTTGTATTGTGAGGATTGAAAGAAACAATGTATATCTAGTTCTGAACAGGGTGCCTAGTACTCATCCAACAAGTGTGGATTTTGGACTGGAGCCTGAAAAGATGTTTGAGGATCTCTGGAAATAAACTAGGGATACTCCTGAGAAAGCAGTTTTCAATGGAGTGGTACCTGTGTAGAAAGAAGTTAGAGTTGACTGGGGCTGAACAGCTGCCCTTCAGATAGGGAGCTCTCTGTCCTGAGGCCTGGGAGAGTAGAATGACCCAGTTGGTATGGACTTATTAGTAATCCAGATCACACAATCCCATGTTGTATAACTGTGAAAACAGGCCCAGAGTGGTTAGGTGACTTGCCCAAGGTCACACAGCTAAAAGGGAAGTTAGGTATACCTCCAAGAAATGGAACAGACTATTCCTGAAACCTTATCATCCCCTGTCTTAGGCACTGCCTATTCATTCCCTGAGGATCTGCTCTTCAGTTTGGGGGTCCCAGTGATTCCTGAGTGATCCAGAGCAGCTGGCTTCAGGAAGGGATGTTGGAAAGGGGCACTAGTACCATTACAACCACAGAATTTGGATTTGAGCTGGGTGGGGAAGGTCTTTGGGGATGATCCGAACAATGTCAGAATGTGCTTAATTTGGGAGGGCCACCAGAGCCACTTCCACCACTCTCTGGGAAGCGTCTAGCCCCCCGGAAGTACTGGAGCTTGAGCAGTTGCGGCAGGCTGCCTGACAGAGCCTGGCAGAGGGGTGGGTGGAGGAAGATGGATGAGAGGCATATCCACCTGGCATTTTCCAGATTCCAGGAGGAGGCTGGCCTCCAGGAGGTCAGAGTTCTTCCTGAGGGCGGGGCCAGGCAGAGCTGGGGCTTGGTCTCCAGGCCAGGCCCTGGAGTCCAGAAGGGCGGGCTCTTTGCGGGCTCTTTGTGTATCTGAGTCAGCCATAGTTTGGCAACAGGATGCCTAAGTTCTGAGGACGGCTTTCCCTCAGGTTCAGCATGTCCTTTTGAGAAAGGACCTTCCTCTCTCTGTGTCTTGGTTTCTCCGTCTTTAAAATGGGAACAGGGCTAACTCATCTATATAGGATTTGTTTTTTTAGCTTTTTTCCTCCTAGGGACAGTTTCCCCTTCTCTTTCCCCTCCTAACCTGACCCTTCTGCCCAGAGCTCTGGCCCAGGGAGGAGGGGGTCAAGGAAGGCCAGAGTGCAGTGTGTGATGTTGAGTGCCATGTCTCCTCACTGCTGGCTCTTCCTTCTATTTGCTGTGTGACCCCAAGCCAGTCCAGTCCCTGAGTCCTGCCAGTCTCTTGGCCTCAGTGTCCTCTTCAGTGCCCTGGGGTTGGGGCTGGACTAGGATTGCTGGTGTATACTTGGCTGGTAGTATAAGGCCTGACCCTAGATATCCTCATCTCATTGGAGGGGGGCAAATCTCAGACCTTACCTAGCTCCTGGAGGAGAGTGGACAGGCCCCTGGGGACTGGGAAGCCTCCAGAAGCTGACCAGGCAGCTCTCTTCAGCAAACAGCAAGCCTAGGCTAGCACCAGGCCTGATGCTGCAAAGCCTTTCAGTCTCAAAACACGTGAGGCAGCGGGTGGGGACAGGCAGGGGGTTGGCATTCTGCTGGCTTCCATGGAGTCCTTGCCACTGTGGACTGCGGTGCAAGCACACAGAGCACACAGAGCCTGGGAAGGGACTGAAGGTGCAGAAGGGTCCTGAGCCGATGGATGAAGCTGAGAGAGCCGATGGGAGGCCCTGAAACATGGAGGCTCCAAGGTCTGGGGGAGGAGATGGGCCATTCTGACCACTGGGAGGTTTTAGGATTGTTCCTGAAACAAGAGAGACTAGTTCAACCAGCTCCTGTCAAGCCAGGCATAGGGATGAGAAGTTTTCCTGACTTACTCAAGCTTCATCTTAGCATAGAGTGGGTTCATTCTTTCCTCTGAAATGGAGGGTGAATGTTCTCATGGGAGTCTGAGTCCATCTTCCTTGTCCTGGGCAGTAGCTGTCCAAGCTTAGGGGCTCGGTGGCTTCCTTCTCAGATTCCCCCCACCCCACAGCTAAACTGAGGACTGAGCACAAGGGCTGGCTTCCCCACTGAGTACCAGCCTCACTACCTTGGGCCCTGACAGCACACCACTCCATCCCCAGGTCTGACAAGATGTACCAGGTTCCACTGCCGCTGGACCGGGATGGGACCCTGGTCCGGCTCCGCTTCACCCTGGTGGCCCTGGTCACGGTCTGCTGTCCACTTGTCGCCTTCCTCTTCTGCGTCCTCTGGTCCCTGCTCTTCCACTTCAAGGAGACTACGGCCACACACTGTGGGGTAGGGTTTGTTGGGGGGGAGGCATTGATACCTTGTATTCAGGCCTAATCAGATCTGTTTTGAATCCTGAATCTCTTGTAAAAGAATTAGCCATCACACATTACTGGGCTGCTGGGGGTGCCTGCAAATGGAAGTCCCAAGGACTAGTCTCCCTCCACCTTTCATGGAGGTCACTGGGGGACAGGGTCCCTAAAGTTGGGTAGCTCCAGAACCCAGAACCCAATCCTTACTTCACAGAGGGGCAGATTCAGCAGCCCCAGGGTTTTCTGGAGGGTAGAGAATAAGACTGGGCTAGAGGGCACTTGGGGCTTCTTAGTGTGGCTCTGTTGTGGGCTGTGCTTGTCTCCATGGGAATGTGATTATGTAAGTGTGTGTGTTAACTGTGAGGGACATGACTATAATGGCTTTGATTGGGGTCTGTGTGTGAGAGAGACTATCTGTGCCTGTCTGACTGGGGACCTGATTATATGTATGTACATGTGTTTTCTGGGGTAGGTCCCATGACCTCTGAGGTTCCCTAGGTGTCCATACACCCTCTTGGATAGGGATATGGGATGTTGGGCTAGAAAGAAAGTTGTGAGTTCTTTCTCTGTAGATTATTGGAATAAATGGGGTAAGACCTCTGCGAACCTTTATTATCTTCCTAGTTCATCCGCTGACTCTGTGTTACTTGAGACTCAGGGACAGCCTCACTTTCCCCATGTCTAAAACAGGGTTGAGAATTCCTGTTCTCCTCCTTCTCAGGGTTAGTGTAGAACTCCAGGTAGAGGAGATGGGCAGATGGTTTGGGAAATATGAAGCGTGAGGAGCAGAAGGAGGAAAAGGAAAAGGAGACTGTCAAGTTGGAAGACAGGGCAGGAGAGAAAGTTAGCCAAGAGTCTCTAAGTGGGAAAGACTACATGAACCCTTGGACCAGCCTCACAGAGAGCTCAGAAGGCCCCCAAATAGCTGAGCTTCCCACCTTCGTATAAAGAGCATCTGCTCGAGAATATGGGGTACAACCACGACTGGGATCTGACTGGCAGGTGTGGGGGCCCACTTTATTTATTTATTATATACAAATAAAGGAAATCAAGAATATCCTTCTTCTTGATTTGTCAGTGGGTGGATATGGGCCTTGAGTTGCAGCCAGTATGGTGAGACTTAGAACTAGGAGCCATCAGAAAGAACAGGACTGGAAGAAAAAGGGATGACCAGTTGATCTGAAGCGGATGATCAGAAAGGATTCATCCAACAGCCTCTCCTGACCTGGTTCTCACTTTAGATAATGCATCCAGTATTCTTTTACCCTGGCCAACTCCTCTTCATCTTGCAAAACCCTTCTCAGGTGTCTTTTCTTTCCGATAGGCTTCTCTAGCCTCCATGGGGCAAGCTTAATCACTCCTTCCTCTGAGTGCTCGTAGAACTGGTGTTCTCTCATACAGTTCTGTCACACTGCATGTGTGTCTCTCTTTCCTACTAGGCTGGGAGCTCCTTGAAGGTGGGCATTGTGTCTGAATCAAAAAGTATTTGTTGAATAAATGGATAGGACACCCGCCTTCCACCCCAACACACAGCAGCCCATTGTCCTGGGAAAAGGAAGGCATGATATAATGTAGTCATAGTCCATACAGAAAATTATAATATTTGTATGGCATATGGAGTTAGACGGAATAGGGTGTTTGCTCTGGCCCTTGTGGCAGGCTCCAAGGGATAATGGGATCAATAACCTCAGCATACTTATAACCCATTCTCAGCATACTCCTTGGGGAGCTAAGGCATAGGTAGCTGCTGGAAGGGTACTTGGCCTCTCTTGGGCAGGACTAGGCCTAGGGACCCCAGGGGTATTTTGTCCCTACTCCTTGGGAGTACTGTGATGGATCCACGTGGAGATTTTCATATATGATCTGGATTTCTCACCCAGATACTAAAGAAGTATCTTTAGTCTGTAATTAGATGATTTTGCCTCTGCTTGCATGTCCCCAGTGATGGGGGGTGGGGGGCTTCTCTCCTTTCCAGGCAGTCGATTCCAGGGAGACTTGGTAACTAACAATTAGCAAGCTCTTTCTTACAGTGAGCACACCCTCTCTTTCTGGTGGGTATCTGTCCTAGCTCTGGCTCTGCTTTAAGACCCTTGGAGCTGCTTTTTCCACCTGGCTTCCAGACAGCCCTGCAGAGATGGGAAGGCAGTAATGCAGGGGCCCTTGAGTTTTCTCTTCTTAGGTAGCATGGTTCCAAGTCCGTCAGGCAATCCTTATAAGACATATGCCCCTGGGCTTGGCCCAGTTAATCACTACTGTCTTCAAGGCCCTGATCTGAGCATAGCACTTCCTATGGCCTGGGCAGTTCAGCCCAAAACAGGACTGTTCTATTCCTGTTACTGGCTGTTAGACCTCTGTGAACGCAGCCTGTGCTGCCACGAGGTGTTTCTGCACAGGTGCAGGCTGGACACTGATACCGCATGTTCAGCCCCCTCCAGATCTCTTTTGGACCCTGAATCTATTGTTTAAGATTAGCTAGCTCTCTGATGGGCCCAGCAGACATATTCAGTTCTGCTCAAACACAAAGGGGCTAAATCCTATTCTGCTTTCTCCCTTTCCCTTCCCAGAAACCTGCTTACATCCCTGGACCCAACCCTCAGAAAAGTCCCCACCCCCATCTCTGGCAAAGGGATCTGCTGTGGGCTGACCTTGGCCGCTATCACTTCTTACCTTTGCAGAGTGTTCTGGGATTTATGACACGGCCTTGTTGGTCCTGGGAAGGCTGTGTGCCTCAGCAGGCGTGGAGATCTGGGCACTGTGGGCGGGAGGCAGGCCCTAGGGAACTGGGGGTGGGACCCTGAAGTCTTAGAGCAGTCTCAGTCTGGCTAGAGCCCTCAACCCAAGCCCCGGATCCTTCAGCACCCAGTGTGAGTGTTGCTTTGTGCACCTACCCCCACCCCAATTCCCCGAAACTGAGCTGGACTAGTGTGGACTGGGGTTCCCTTAATGGAGGGAGGTCTGATTCCCATGGGGAGATTTGGTTCTAGGCCTTTTAATCCAAAGCCATCTCCATCTGCCCCCCAGAAGGAAGCCCAGCTTGAAGGGTCATGTGGTCAAGGGGAGTTGGGGAGGGCATTCTCTGTCCAGGGGAAGAAGGGAGCAGAAAAAACCCACCCCCTCCGTCTAGGTCTCTGTTTCCTGGGTCTGGCCCAGCATGGCAGGCTCAAGCTGAGCAGAGAAGAATCCCATGACCCCCAGATTCCTGAAAACCTGGAATTGGGTGACATGGTCTTCTCAGAGAGGAAGAAGATAGAACTCTGGGCCACCGGAGAGACCCTTGTATCTTGGGGGTCAGGGTACTGCTGGCCTGAGGCTTAGATCATTCTGAGCCTGGGGGTGGGATGGCTGATAGCCTGTGGTCCCATTGAATAGGTTCTGGGCCCTCCCATTGTTCCTAGTTGAACTTGGGTGAAGAGCAGGAATGTGGTCAGACAGGGTCAGTAGGAGAGCTTGGGCCACTCTGAGCCAAGGGTCCTTTGTCTGGGTTACTTGGCCTGAAGAAGGCCTTGGCTTGGAGACTTAAGCTGTCAGGTGGCAAGAGGCCTTAGTCCTAATGTTTAATCCTTGCATAGTTCTGGGCCTTGGTCTTCCCTTCTGTGATATGGGACTAATAACCCTTCCATCCTCTGACCCTTTTCCTGAGTGGTTATGAGGGTCATGGGAATGAGGCAGGCCATTAGAACTCCCATGTCCAGGCCACTGGGAACCTCGATTCTCCAGACTCTTCCAGAGGTGAACCTACAAGAGCAATGTGCCAAGGGGACTCCTATGAGCTGACTGTGCCTCTCTCTGCTGTCCTGGCCCTTCCACCTTGTACCTCCTCTTCCGCATTTTCTTTTTCCTTTATGCCCTTCCTACTCTTTCTACTCTGCCTCTTCCCTGTCCTCTGAGGAGCTAGCTCTAGAAAATGCCCCACTTTCCCAGGCCCAGGTATCCCCACCAGGCCCCAGGTTGTGTCCCTTGCCCTGCCTGAGCACCACTCCCTACAGGATGTTCTCTGCGGCCTCCCAGCCCTTGGACCCCGATGGGACCGTGTTCCAGCTCCGCTTCAAAGCCATGGTCTCATGGGTCATCACTTTCCCTGTGTTCGGCTTCTTCTTCTGCATCATCTGGTCTCTGGTGTTCCACTTTGAGTACACAGTGGCCACTGACTGTGGGGTGAGTGCCAGGCTCCCCAGCGCCTGGGTCAGGGCCAGTTCAAGAGATGGCAATAACGGTAGAATGTCAGAGTCAGAGAGAAGGCAGAGGGTGAGAGGGGAGGGGGATAAAAGGATGGTTGTGGCGGGGGAAGTCAGGGGGTGTGTTTTGAGGAGACAGAGCCAGGGAAAGTAGAGTCACAGTCCTCCAAGACTAGAAGAGGATTGTAGAGGGTGCAAGGTGGCAGAAGGGGAGGAGGGGGAAAGGAAGAGAGAAGGAATAGGCAGGAGAGATCTCGAGAGGGAGAAGAGGGCTGAAGAAAGACCAGACTGGAAAGGAAGCCAGGACTATGGGCTAAGATGAGGCCAGGAGTGAGGAGAAGTAACGAGTGGCTTTAGCCCTAACAAGAGGTCTGACCTGAGAAGACCCCAGCCCTACCTTGTGTTCTTCTAGCTTGGTTTCTCTTCTGGCAGTCTCAGGCCCCACAACCTGTATCCTCAGAGCTCTGCCAGCTGGAAACCTAAAAGGAGCCCCTGCTTCTAAGAGCAGTCCACCAAGGCTTTCCTGAGGGCCCAGGGGGACGCAGGTTCTGTATCAGAGGCATGGAGTTGAACATGGACTTGCCCTTAGCATCTTATTCCTGCAAGAGACAGACTTAGGCACAGATGTTCCCAGCACTGTGAAATGAGATTCCTTTTGTGATAAAAGGAGCACAGAGATGGTGGGTTCAGAAGAAGCTCTTCACCCAGCTCCGAAATCAGAGACTTCCTTCCTGGAGTGAGGGTTGGGGTGGGGGAAGGGGAGTGAGGGTCCGGGTGGGGGGAGGGGAGTGAGGGTCCAGTGGGGGTGATGTGGGTGGGAATTGTTGCTGTGGGGGTGAAGAAGGATTTTCATGAGTGCCAGGTTGACAACTTTTGATTTTATCCAGGGGACAATGGGGAGCTTTGGAAAGATTTTAAGCAAGAAAGGGACATGATCAGATTTGAGGTTTAGAAGACCATTCTGGCTCCTGTGTGCAGAACAGATTTAAGGGCAGCAGGGCAAGAGCAGGGTACAGGGGTTTAGTTCATGGTACAGGAGGTTCCGGAGCTGAGATGGGGACTATGAGGTTAGAGTAGAGGGGATGGAGTTCAGAGAGGAGTAGCAGGTAGTTCTGATAGGAATGGGAGCTGTGAACATATAGTGGTTAGTACTCTGCATTGTCATAGGAATAGGAATTTTTATCCAGTTGGCAAGGGATGGGGAAGAGGATGGGTGGTAGGAAATAAAGAAAAGTCATCCATAAAAGTCAGGGGACTTCTATCCAAGGGCAAAAGAATGAATCTCTAATGGTGAAACATGACATGCTATGATAAGGAAGTTTTTGGACCCTCTCCCTTTACACCATGTGAATTTCTGATCTGTTGCCCTGCCATAGATCCACTGAGTCATGTCCTCCAGGCCAAAGGGTTCCTACTCTTGGGGAAAGGAATGCTCCTGTCTCTCAGTACCCTTAGCTCTGGGCTTTTTGGGGAGGGGGATTTGGGTACTGTGTACCTGGGCTCTGATAGCTTCTCTGTTGCTTGTTGCTGGCATAGTTGGTGAGTGGGGAACGTTAATACTTGGGATGGCAGGGGTGAATATGAGTACCTATACCTGATTGTGTGTGTGTGTGTGTGTGTGTGTGTGTGTGTGTGTGTGTGTGTGTGTGTATGAGAGAGAGAGAGAGAGAGAGAGAGTTTGAGTGAGTTGATGAGGGAGGCAGTTCTTACTCTTTGAATGCTGTGCCCACCCCTAACCTGAGAGGAGCTTGCGAGGATGGGACGAGTAGCCACAGGGCCCTAATTCTCTAATCCTCCTGAGGCATTCCCCCAAACTCTGTATCATCTCTACCCTTTACCTATTTCCCAGCATCAGTCAGGACTCTGGGTCCTTGAGTGCTCTGGGCTCTCCCAGCCAAGCCTTAGATGTTGGTACAGTTCTCCTTAAAGTAGCTGAGGTTGGGGCAGGTGTTTTCAGAATGAATATTCTAGGAAGTGAAGACAACACTCCCACTAACCCTACACAGGGGACCTACCCAGAGAAGCAGGAAAGTCAAGTGAAGAGGCTTGGAGGTCTCAGCAGTGTCCAGTCCAGATATGACTCCCACCTGTCACTCAGAAGCCAGCCTTCCCATGGTCAGTAGCCACATGCTGCTGCTGCTAAGTCGCTTCAGTCGTGTCCGACTCTATGTAACCCTGTAGTTGGCAGCCAACCAGGCTCCCCCGTCCCTGGGATTCTCCAGGCATGAACACTGGAGTGGGTTGCCATTTCCTTCTCCAATGCATGAAAGTGAAAAGTGAAAGTCAAGTCGCTCAGTTGTGTCCTACTCTTCGTGACCCCATGGACTGCAGCCTACCAGGCTCCTCTGCCCATGGGATTTTCCAGGCAAGAGTACTGGAGTGGGGTGCCATTGCCTTCTCTGCAGTAGCCACATAGATCACACCTTTTTTTGGCAGGCTTTTCAGGAAAGTTTGTCTTCTGAAAGCCATTGCTTATACTCACTGCAGATGCCTTGCCTACATTATATTTAGTATTCACCATCACCCTGCAAGGCAGGTGATATCCCTATTTTGCCAGTGAGGAAAAGCTCAGAGAGGTAAAGTGACTTGCTCAAGGTCACCCAGCTTAGAAAGGCAGAGCTGGGATGCACACCCATTGCCTCCAAGCTGCCTCATCACTGAATATCTGAGACTGATCTTGAGTTTTGGTATCTCAAGTTGTACCTTGAGAGCATCACCCTCTCTGAAAGCTCTGCATTCAGCTGCCTCTGACAGTGCTGGGGGGAATCCATCTCCTTTTCTGTGAAGGCTTGAGAAGGCTCTGGCTGGTCCCACCCCAGGCCCTCCCCGGCCCCGTGAGCTGCTTCCATCATTGCCTGCCTTCCCAGCCACTCTGAGATCCATTCAGCATCCCCACTGGCAGACAGGAAGGGATCTTCCAGAACTCCATCTCTGAAGACTGGTCCTGCTATCATCACAGCAGGGTCATTCCCTCTCTGGGTTTCTGGGCTCTGGTACTGCTCTGGCTCTTGTTGAAGGTCTAAAAGAGTCCACAGAAAGTGTGGGCAACAGACTGGTAACTTCCATAGTTATGGAGCCCTTTAGAAATGCAGATTTTCAGATTCCAGAGCTTCTGCATTCTCACACAATCTCAGATGAGTTGTATGCATATTAAAGTTTGAGGCATTAGAGTCAAAGAGACTCTTTAGGCATTGGAGTCTAAAAGTCTAAGAGATCTAGAGTCTAGAGTCTAAGAGATCCTCCTCCCATTCAAGGTCTTCCTGTTCCCATCAAAACTACTGTTTACCTACCCTGCATTCTCTCACTCTCATATAAACAACACACCAGTCCTTGCAGTTGTGTGATATTATCTCCTCCTTCCTCAGCTTCAAAGAATGACATTCCATTTCCTTAAGAAATGAGGAATTCCAGGCTTTGAGAAAAATGGATGAGAGATATACATAAGAACAGGGTCATTTTCTTAGACTACACCAGGTTAGAAACACCCACTTTCTTCAACATGATCAGAATGGGGGTATTCTTCTGGCCCAGCTCCCTTGGGATCTCCCTGCACCTTCTATTGCCTTGCTACCCCTGACCAGAAGAACAAGTGAACTGAAAGCAGTCAGGAAAGGCTCGGTTGGGAAGTGAATCCAGCTCTGTCCCAAGGAGGCTTAGATGTTTCCATCCTTGGGACTGAATCTGGGATGCTGGGGTCATGGACCCTCCCACAGTTCCTTATCCAAGTCACAGTCCTGTGCTGTAGGCTCAAAGAACATCTGAACCTGGCTGTAGCTTTCGCAGCCATCTGTAGGGAGATGGAGACTGTCCCACTCTGCACCCGCATGAACCCCAGGTTGGCTGGGGAGTCAGAACCAGGCACAGGAGGGTCTGGGACTTGGAAGGGGAGGTCTCCCTGGAGAGCTGTGAGGCTTTGAAGGAGGACTTCCTGGAGGGAAGGGACTGGAGCAGAACCTTCTGAGTGTCAAGGTGTTTATTGGAAGAGAAAGATCTCAAGGTGGGCGGGGCATCAGGGGGTCAGCGCCCAGATGGGTCACAACTCTCTAGGTGCCCAATTACCTGCCGTCGGTGAGCTCGGCCATCGGCGGAGAGGTGCCCCAGCGCTACGTGTGGCGCTTCTGCATCGGTCTGCACTCGGCGCCCCGCTTCTTGGTGGCCTTCGCCTACTGGAACCACTACCTCAGCTGCACCTCCCCTTGTGCCGGCTACCGCCCGCTTTGCCGCCTCAACTTCGGCCTCAATGTCGTGGAGAACGTCGCGCTGCTAGTGCTCACCTACGTCTCCTCTTCTGAGGACTTCAGTGGGTGTCCAGACAAGGGAAGAAGGAGCGGGGAAGGGTTCGGGGAAGGGATGTCCTTGCCTCCTCCCTGCCCGGGACCTCCCGACGTGGGGCTTTGGGTGCTCCCTGCAGGGCGTGCTCCCATCCCTCCTCTCTCCCTCCAGCCATCCATGAAAATGCTTTCATTGTGTTCATCGCCTCATCCCTCAGTCACATGCTCCTCACCTGCATCCTCTGGCGGCTGACCAAGAAGCACACAGTAAGTCAAGAGGTACGGTCTACCCCTAGTGGGGCTCCAGGCGGCCCAGAGGACAGTCAAGGACTCTCGTCCTCAGGATGTGGGTAACGGTGAGGTGGAAACTGGAATTCTGTGGCAAACTGGGGCTAGGGCTGGACTTGGGGACGGGGAGGGTGATGGGTCAGAAACTGGCGTGGTTTGGGTAATATGAGGACCTGGAGAACATTTCTAGAAGAGATGGAGGCTCCATATGGGAGTAGAGGGAGGGGCAGCACCTAGGCTGCAGCAGGTTAAGAGCACTGAGTCCTGGTTTGTGGTCTGTAATCATTCCAGTCTTACCCCCACCACCCCTCCCCCCTCCACTTCTCTTCTCCCCACAGTATCTGGAGGTGTTGGGTTGGTAGATAACTCCAGGTAACTTACTCTGTCCCCCTGAAATGGGAGGGACCCACTGCCTCATTGGCCTCATTACACCCCCAAATGCAGGGCTATGAAATGCCCATCATTTCTGCTGCCCATGGCTGTGTCCCCTTCCATGACTAAGGATGGTTAAGACTCAGCCCAGGAGTTGGGGCCAAGAGGGGAGACTGTCCATACACATCTAACAAGCTGCAGAATGATCACAGACCTCACCCCCTAGGACCGCAAGTCCTACAACTGGAAACAGCGGCTCTTCATCATCAACTTCGTCTCCTTCTTCACGGCTCTGGCTGTCTACTTTCGGCACAACATGTATTGTGAGGCTGGAGGTGAGACCAGGCGAGGATTCCTAGGTGCTCACAGTGGCCCTGGGATGGCTGTGATGCTTCCTGTGTCATGTGTGATAGGGCAATGGTCTTGGGGGCTGCCTGCCATTGTGTTCCAGACTCTGTGTAGTGATGCTGCGGTGGTGGTAGTCTAGCAAGAGGCCGCTGGAGGGTAGAGAAGGAAGCTGATCAGGCCCTGTTCCTTGTGTCCTTGTCACAGTATACACCATCTTTGCCATCCTGGAGTACACGGTCGTCCTGACAAACATGGCGTTCCACATGACAGCGTGGTGGGACTTCGGGAACAAGGAGCTGCTCATTACCTCCCAGCCTGAGGAAAAACGGTTCTAAACCCTTCTCTCCTCCTGCTGGGGAGGAGGCCCACTGCCCAGAAACTAGGAACAAGATACCACTCTGGCCTCCCCTCACCCTGTGTCCTCTCTGAGCCCTACTGAAGCTAGGGGAGAGGGGAAGGAGGGAGGAAGGGCCCAGGACAAGGTTTCACCCAGCCCTGCTGGGTTCTTCTTTCCCCCATTCCACGTGTAGGCACAGAGGCCTTTAAGCAGCACCACTTGTACCTGAGAAGCCCCAAGAAGCTGAGCTGGCAGGAGAGCTCCACCATCTGGTGCTAAAAAAAGTCCTGAGGTTCATAACCACCATCCGGTTCTTGGCCTTTACATAGCCACCTCTCGCTGAGGTCAGGGACCACTGAGCAGCGGCTGCTACCAGAAAACCACAGCCATTTCTCCCCATGGGGTCATTCACTTGACTCATGTGCTAATCATCTGCTCTGCACATTCAGGCCTGTGACCACAGGCTCTTGCTAAGGTTGCCCAGGTGTCCTAGTCCTGACTTCACCTCTGATTTGGTGTGTGCCCTTCCCTAGCTGTGCCTCCATATGTCCCTGTGGATGAAGCGGGGGGTGCAGCGGGGGAGGGGGGCTGTATGATTTGCGAGGGCTGTGCCATTCTGCTTCTCCCTGTGGAGGTGGTCTGTACCTAAAGGATGACCTCCAGAAAAAGCCCTGACACAACATGTATTTCCCTTCCCTTCTGAAATTGCTGACTTAAGACTCTTCCTCTTTGGCAAAGGTGCCAGGTAGCAGGCTCAGAGGCACAGATTCCTGCCCCGAAACGGGCTCTCTGGTGTTCCCCCCCATCCTCCCTCCTGCCTTAGGCCCTGTGCTCTTTGGGTTGTACATTTTATTTCAAAGGGAAATAAATTTTTTTTGTCAACAATCTGGGCTAGGCTTACCTGTTTGGAGCCTCATCTCTTTGTTTCATGGAACTGAGGTGGGGAATAGGCTCCAGGACAGAGGGAATAGTCTATGACCAGTATGCCCCACCCCGACCAAACACACACTTAGGCCTTGGACTCTCCCACAGTCTAAGCCGATTTTGATGAGCAGGAGTGACTTTTTCTGCAGTGACTCCAGGCTTGGAAGCTCTGATACCTGGGAGAGCCTTCAGTTCAGTTCAGTTCAGTTGCTCAGTCGTGTCCGTTGAGGCAAAGGCCTGAGTGCTAGCCCCAACTCTGTCAGTAAAGATTTGTCCCCCTGGGGGTATAAGAAGACAGTTCTCAGGGCATGACTGTGAGAGCACCTACCTGCAGGCTGATGACTCAGCCTCTCCCTTTCTGAGCCTTAGATAAGGAAGTTTTTCCTCTTGCTTTGCATCCCAGACTACTGCAGAATCTGTGGCTGGGCCCCAGGACAAGACTGGGGCCCCTCCAAGGGAGCCCAGAGCTTTGTTAGGGAAATTGGGGGGTGGGGGGACCACAATGAAGTCTATTGTCCCCTGTCCCCTCTTGTAGGAAACAAAAGGCTCCCAGTCTCTGGGGAGTCCTAGCCCATGCTTGGTCCCTGCCCAACCCCCAATGCCCAGCACACAGGGAGGAGCCAGGGCCATTGGAGACAGGAGGTTTTATTGATGCTGATGGGGGTAGGAGGGGCCCCCAGGAGCCCGGAGGGTGTGGGGGTGGGGCTGAGTCAGTCAGCGGATGCTAAGGCTTAGGCACATGAGGGTAGGTTAGGGCACATTCATCTTCTTAGGATTCTGTGGCTCCTTCTCTGGGGCAGGGAGAGCGCATCATGAGGGCGGAGCAATCGAAGAGCAGCGAGGGAGAGGTTAGGGATGGCAGAGCGCTCCTAACCTGAGAGAAGGCACCACAATAGGCAGCAACATCTGGTCAGTAGGGGGAAATGGGGAGGGGGCACCTGGTTGGCTTCTTGGGGAGGGGCCCGTCTCAAGAATACCTGGTGTTCCCAAGCAGAGTAGGGCAGGGCCCAAAGCCCCTCTCCCTGTGGGCCTCCTTCAGAAGAAAAAGGCACTCGGGGAGCCCCCTTGGCAAGGGGTGCCAGAGTTAGTCCTTAAGGCACAGCTGGGGGCAGACAAGGCGCCAAGGCACAAAGGCACAACTGGTTGGGGGGGGGCAGGGGCAGCCTCCAAGCTGAGTGCCAGGGTCACAAGAGGACACAGGACCGCCCACGCTTGACAGGCGTGGGGTTGAGCACAGCCCGGACAGCCTCGGCAAACACTTCCTTGACGCCGTCCTGCTGCAGGGCCGAGCACTCGAGGTAGCGCACAGCGTGGATCTGCTTGGCCAGCGCCTGGCCCTGCTGCGGCGTGATGGGCGCCTGGCCCTGCTCCTTCAGGCGCCGCAGGGTGTCAGGCTGGGCTCTCAGGTCCTTCTTGGTTCCCACCAGGAGGATGGGCACATCAGGGCAGTGGTGGCACACTTCTGGATGCCACTTGTGCCGCACATTCTCATAGGAGGGCGGGCTGGCAATGGAGAAACAGATGACAAACACGTTGGTCTGAGGGTAGGAGAGTGTGCGGAGGCGGTCGTACTCCTCCTGGCCCGCTGTGTCCCACAGGTTCAGGTTCACCGTGCGCCCGTCCACTGCACTCTGGGCGCTGTAATTGTCGAACACTGTGGGGATGTACTCCTTGGGGAAGGCGTTGGTCGTGTAGCAGATGAGCAGGCATGTCTTGCCCACGGCTCCATCGCCCACTACCACACACTTGATGCTCTGCATCGTGGGTGCAGCTGGAGGCTGTGCCTCCTTCCCGTTCTGGGTCCCTCTGGATGCAGTGACCTATGGACAGACGAGAAGGATACTCTCGGTTAGGGAGTCCTAAGAAGAAAGGATGGGGGCATACAGAGGGGAACCAGCTCCAGTTCTATTAACCTGACACCATCCTGCAATCCCATCAAGATAGACCACAGACAGACAGACATAAAATGGGAGACAGGTCCTGAGACCAAGCAAGGATGCTCAAGAATAAGGAGGCTGGCACTAATGTGTAATATATTATGTGAAGCATGTAAGTTCTGATGGCAGACTAAGGTCAAAATCTAGTTCTGTTATCTCCTAGCTTTATGACCCTGGACAAATTACTTAACCTCTCTATGTCTCATTTTCCTAATCTGTAAAATGGGGATGAAATAATACCTACTTCATTGGGTTGTTGTGAGGATTATATACATTAACACGTGTAAAGCATTTAGTACAGGGTCTGGTCATAATACAGAGAAGGCGATGGTACCCCACTCTAGTACTCTTGCCTGGAAAATCCCATGGATAGAGGAGCCTGGTGGGCTGCAGTCCATGGGGTCACTAGAGTCAGATATGACTGAGCAACTTCACTTTCACTTTTCACTTTCACGCATTGGAGAAGGAAATGGCAACCCACTCCAATGTTCTTGCCTGGAGAATCCCAGGGACGGGGTAGCCTGGTGGGCTGCCATCTATGGGGTCACACAGAGTCGGACTCGACTAAAGTGACTTAGCAGCAGCAGCAGCTGGTCATAATAAGCATTCAATAAGTATTAGCTACTTTTGGCCATAGGACTGGAAAAGGTCAGTTTTCATTCCAATCCCAAAGAAAGGCAATGCCAAAGAATGCTCAAACTACTGCACAATTGCACTCATCTCACATGCTAGTTAAGTAATGCTCAAAATTCTCTAAGCCAGGCTTTAGCAATACGTGAACCGTGAACTTTCTGATGTTCAAGCTGGTTTTAGAAAAGGCAGAGGAACCAGAGATCAAATTGCCAACATCTGCTGGATCATGGAAAAAGCAAGAGAGTTCCAGAAAAACATCTATTTCTGCTCTATTGACTGTGCCAAAGCCTTTGTGTAGATCACAATAAACTGTGGAAAATTCTGAAAAAGATGGGAATACCAGACCACCTGATCTGCCTCTTGAGAAATGTGTATGCAGGTCAGGAAGCAACAGTTAGAACTGGACATGGAACAACAGACTGGTTCCAAAGAGGAAAAGGAGTACGTCAAGGCTGTATATTGTCACCCTGCTTATTTATCTATGCAGAGTACATCATGAGAAACACTGGACTGGAAGAAACACAAACTGGAATCAAGATTGCCGGGAGAAATATCAATAACCTCAGATATGCAGATGACACCACCCTTATGGCAGAAGGTGAAGAGGAACTCAAAAGCCTCTTGATGAAAGTGAAAGTGGAGAGTGAAAAAGTTGGCTTAAAGCTCAACATTCAGAAAACGAAGATCATGGCATCCAGTCCCACCACTTCATGGGAAATAGATGGGGAAACAGTGGAAACAGTGTCAGACTTCATTTTTTTGGGCTCCAAAATCACTGCAGATGGTGATTGTAGCCATGAAATTAAAAGACGCTTACTCCTTGGAAGGAAAGTTATGACCAACCTAGATAGCATATTCAAAAGCAGAGACATTACTTTGCCAACAAAGGTCCGTCTAGTCAAGGCTCTGGTTTTTCCAGTGGTCATGTACGGATGTGAGAGTTGGACTGTGAAGAAGGCTGAGCACCAAAGAATTGATGCTCTTGAACTGTGGTATTGGAGAAGACTCTTGAGAGTCCCTTGGACTGCAAGGAGATCCAACTAGTCCATTCTGAAGGAGATCAGCCCTGGGATTTCTTTGGAGGGAATGATGCTGAAGCTGAAACTCCAGTACTTTGCCACCTCACGCGAAGAGCTGACTCATTGGAAAAGACTCTGATGCTGGGAGGGATTGGGGGCAGGAGGAGAAGGGGACGCCAGAGGATGAGATGGCTGGATGGCATCACTGACTCGATGGACTTGAGTTTGAGTGAACTCCGTGACTTTGTGATGGACAGGGAGGCCTGGCGTGCTGCGATTCATGGGGTCGCAAAGAGTCGGACACGACTGAGCAACTGAACTGAACTGAACTGATTTTTCCTCTAGGAAGTACTGACACCAAAGGACGGTGCAGATGTGTAGGGATCTACTAGACCCTCTATCAGATATGCACCCCTCCCACTGGTATACTGGAGACCGCTTCTGGCACAGGTTACTCTGAGATGCAGCCATGGGTGGAGCCTCCCATCTCAGGACCCACCAGCCCCAGAGCACTGACACTTCAATTCCAAACATGACATCTTGGCTACTGACTGCAAACCGAAATGTGTTATGAGAAGCCTGTTGAGTAAGGGGCACAATTCTCTAGGCAGCTGCCAATCTCAAACTAGGGTGCCCTGGGAATGGTGAAAAGGAGGGAGAGCTTACACCATCATTCGTGGAAGCAGGGGAACCCTATCTGGACACACAGAGCCAGGCTGGTGACTCAGTGCAGGGGAACACTGGAGATAGAGCCAAGGCTGGGATTTGGTCTGGAATCTGGGTGTGTAATGATGAGCGAGGCAGAGGCCGGGGGTCCCAGACGTCTGCATCTTCTCTCAAGGAGGGTTAAAGCCCAGCCAAGAGGGATGAACAGAAGAATAAGACAAAAATTTGATTTTCCCCTTAATCTTCTATCCCTTTCCTGAGATCATGGCCTGTGCCTCTGAAGAATCTGAGCGGCTTCTGGACTTTTGGGCAGAGAACAGTGTCATTAAGTACTATCACTGAGAAGATATGCTGGTATCAGACTGGTCAAGGATTCTAATCACAGCTCCACTAACTAGTCAAATATGATTCTCAGGCAACATATTTAAGTTTCCTAAGCCTCAAATTTTCTCATCTGTAAGATGGGGATAGAGCTGGTGAGACTATAAAATAAGCTAACATGTAGAGAGTGTTTGGCATGAGGCATGGCACACAGGAAGCGGCAAATAAGTCAGCTGCTGTAATTATCTGTGGGGTAAGTTTGAGAGGAGTCCCCCTTCCAACCATCACCTGGTCACCTCTGAAGCTCACAGGCCCTTGAGGTGAGGAACTGCTCTTCCGAATTCTGGAACAGAACAGAGCTTCCGGAAACCCTGTGATTATTTATACTGCTGTGGCAAGGGTAGTCCTCTAATTGACTACTTCCTCTCAGCCACGGGGGACTTTTTCTGGCTAGTATGTGACTTCCTTTCCCTGCAGCTCTCTCACAACCAGGTCCCTGCTCCCTGGGAGGGGACAGCTCTGTGTATGACAGTATGACACACCCAGTTCTCTTAGCTATCTCCTGCTCCACCCAAGCGCTATCATCCCTGGCCCATCTTCTCCATTTCACTTTATACACAGCAAAACTGTACCCTGGTCTGCCAACACTTATCCTCCAACCTGTCCTCTCAACTATTGGTCCCAAAGCCTCAAAAATCAAATTTGGAGGGACCAGGGGGAATCTACCACTGGAAAGTAGAAAAGGAATCCTGGTGGTGTGGAACCTGCATAGAATCCAGGGCTTGGTCCCTCCCAGCTCCCCCTCCCAGGCCCCAGCTTCCCCTGGGACCAGCTGGGAGGGAAGTGAGTTCATTCTATGAGGCTGCCTCTCTGGTTTACAGTAAAAATATTTCCATCTTATTTGCATGAATAAATGTGTGTTCAACCTCAGAAGAGCAGATAGAGGGCCTCAAGGGTATGGGTCCAGAAAGAAGACAAGGACCCTCTAGGGCACTTGAGGATTTGGGACTGGAAGTCAAGAGAACTCAGCCAAGTCCTAGCCCCAGGGCTGCTTTGCTGCCAACTCACTGCAACCAAGCAAGAGGCACTTACCCTCTCTGGGCCTCAGTTTCCCAATCTGTGAAATGGAGAGAAAAAAGCCTGTGCAAGGATACTAAGTGGATGAGATGAGACACTAAGAAGCCTGGGGGCAGAGGACAAGATGATGGAGATAGGAAAGGCCCCTGGGAGCACAGGGTCGGGGTGGGAAGGTTGAATCAGTCAGCAAACGCCTAAGACCTTGGCACCTGAGCTCAAATCAGGGCATGTTCATGTTCTCAGGATTCTGTGGCTTCTTCCTTGGGGGAAGAGACAGCATCTTGGGGAGGCGGTGTTGGTGCCATTTCTCGTGTCCACTGGAAAGTTGAGGAGAACCCAGCATCTTGAAGAGCAGATGCTCTCTAGGCCTGTAAATCTTTAGCTGCACACAAAGCAGGGGAGTGGCCATGGCTGTGTGACCAGGAACTCCTCCCCCCAAGCCCAGCACTGGGCTGGCCTAGGCAGGAAGGCAAGGAGGGGACTCTGGCTGACAGTCACAAGGCCAGAGAGACCAGAAGTACAGCTGGCTCCAGGCAGCTTTCTAGGGAGGGGTTATCAACCAGCAATCAGTAAATCAGCCCTCAAAGGAGCGAGGAGGGAGCAGGAAGCTTCCGGGCTGGTGAGGGAACAGGGACTGACACCGGAAAAGGATCACGAGGGAGGCAGTGTCCAGAAACAGGCAGGGCAGAGGCAATACAACATAGGGCCAAGGGCACCAGATCCCTGACTCTGACCTTCTGGGATCACCTGCTGACTCTACCCCTTGATTAAAAGCCCTCCACGGTACAACCCTTTACAGACCACATGGTATTACATTTTTTCATCCTTCTAACAACTCATTGGTACTATTCATACTTGCAGATGAGGAAACAAACCCAGAGCAGTTAAAATAACTCAACATCACACAGCTAGTCAGCACAGGACCCTCCCCCCCTTTTTTTAAACACAGACTCCAATTTTGCAATCCAAAGCCCTATGCTTTCCTCAGTGTGTCACACAGCCTCCAAGTTACCCTTACCAGCTGACTTTGTGACCTTAAGCCTGTAACTCACTTCCCTTCCTGGAACCTTAGTTTCTTCATTTGTATGACAGGCGTGATAAAACTCACCCTCCCTGTCTCAAAGGGCAGCAGGGAAGATCCTGGGCACAGGGATGAACATGCTTTATAAACCTGGACGTGGGCTGCACATAGAAGGTGGCAAAGGCAAAGCCTTTCCTACCGAGAGGCTGGAATCATTGAGTATACAGGTGCTTGAGAGGTGGCAGCAGCCCAATTCTCCCCATTCAGGGACAGTTCAGACCCTTATCCTCTCTCCCAGGACAACTCTTTTCTCTGAACACCTATGGCCTGAACTAGGTCGAATAAGTTCCCATAGCTCATTTAAGGAGGGCGCATGCTCAAAAGGTAGGATCTAGCCTGTACCATGCAGGATAAAGAACAGTCAATGCTGTAGGAGGCCAGACAAGGACAATGGCCTGCCTGGGGTTGGGGGATCGACTGTAACTTATTCACTAGGTCACTTAAAAAAAAAAGAACTTTTGTTTAGTATGTAAATAAACATTTGCAGATTAGTATAGTCTTAGCCATATTATAATGACTTGTTCTGGCTTTCTATTCTCAGCTTAATTCAGATCATGCCTGGTCCCTCATCTTGGCTTTCAGAGTTATTCATAATCTGGCAAAGGTTTTGGAGTCAGATAAAGAATCCGCTTGCAACGCAGGAGACACAGGAGACTCGGGTTCGATCCCTGGGTCAAGATCCCCTAGAGAAGTTAATGGCAACTGCTCCAGTATTCTTGCCTGGAGAATCACATGGACAGAGGGGCCTGGCAGGCTGCAGTCCAAGGGGTCACAAAGAGTTGGACACAACTGAGTGACTGAGCACTCTACACATTCCACAGAGCTGGGTTTAAATCCTAGTTCTGCCATGATGAGCTAACCCTAATAGTATCAACCCTATAAGGCTGTTATATAGATGAAGTGCGTTGATACACAATGTGTATGTACTAAGCAGGTACTTTGAAATGGGAGTTCCCTGGTCCAGAGGGGTCTTCACTGTCCTATGTAAACAGGCCAGGATCATTCTGGCCTCTGAACTTTTCCTCCTGTTCTTCTCTCTGCTGCCACTCCTTCTCCCCTCTCAAATCTTACTGACTCAAGACCTAGCTTAAGTCTCATGGTCCCAAGAGACTACTGGATTCTCCTTTCTTTGAACTTCCACAGTATGGCCACCCTTGTAACCCTCCTTTGGCTCTGAGTCACGATCCTTCTGCAGTAGTCACATACAAGTTCCTTAGCTTGTGGATGCCCCCCTGACCAATACTGAAGCTTGACCTCCTCGACTCCCCCACCAAAAAGCTGAGTACAGGCTTCTGATCTGCATGCTTCTGTTTCAGTTACTGAGATCTGCATAAAAAGGTCAGAAGCCCAGAACTGGACTGACACCTCCATAGTCCAAATTGCAGTGCTGAATCTTACTGGACAGGAGTGGCAGCCAAAAGCTTTGACTGGGATAGGCAAGAATCTTTCCTCCCAGTGTCAGTTTGACCTGGCTCCCGCAGGGAGCACAGTCCAAGGGGCTCATCCTATCTGAGCATAGTCCCCAGAGCCTAGCCTGTACCCAGTGGGGCCTGGTCTTGGGGTGTGGCCCAGGCAGGCCCAGAATGGGGAAGGGAAAGGAAGCAGCATATTGCCTGATTGCCAGATCTCTGTGGCAGTTGTAGCAGGGGAAGTGTCCCAACTGGGAGTGGGGGAGGGGAGGAATAGGCCCTAAGAGCTGGGGGAGTATGAAGGCAGTGGGAACTTACTGGAGCCTTTTAATCTGCCTCCCTGACACGGGAGATCCCCTCCTGCAGTCCTCCCTGAAACTCATCCTAACTATACATCACTCGGGGTATTCTGATCCTAGGCTCTGGCACATCACCCAGATCCTCTCCACAAGCAGCCTCCACATTCTCTTCTGTAGAACACATCAAGTAGCCATATTCACTGTCCTGGTGAGAATCCAGCATTTCTCCATTTCCACCCTTCAGTCTACCACTCAGCAGCTCAGAAGACTCCAACTGCCTCAAAGGATCCCCTAATTTGTCCTCCAGAGCCAAGCACCACTGCCACCTCCTCCAGGAAAGTTTTTTTGTAAACCACCCAAGTCACCAATGACTTATTCCATCCAAGGTCTGGGTCCTGATTTTCTCACAGGTGCAGTCTATCTCAGTCATGTGGAAGCTTATCTGAATCTCTTGTCACTAGACTGGGAAGGCCTAGAGGGTAAGGTCCTGGCCATGTCTTTCTGGGCTAAGCATGGCATGCAGTGGCTGTCAGTAAATAGCTGAAAGAACTCAATCTGTCCTTCATGTCTTTGCACATGGGAGTTCCTCTTTCTGGAATTCTGCTCCCCTTCCACTGTCACCCCACTCCACAGCCTCCCAGTCCTTCAGGGCCCAGCTCCATTCCCCAGCTTCTCAAGGACAGCATCCCTTCTGCCCCACCTCCCCCAGTACTGTTATTTAGGTTCATTGTGCTGAACTAACATGAGCTTCATGAGGAGGGAAATCTGTCCTGCCTACTTCCACAAGCCCAGCAGAGGGCTGAGCAAAAGCTGCAGACTGACTGACACCTCCTCTCTCATCAATTCAGACTTTGATTCTGGGAAGAAGGAAGGGCCTCCAGGCCCAGGAGACACCAGACAAGGGTAACTAATTTCCTCCCCTTGAGTATGATTTAGGGTAACTGAGGGAGTGCCCTGTCCCTCAGCTGGAAGAGTGAGAGGGGTTGGAGCAGGCATAGCTCTAGTCCAGTGGTAGGAAAAGTGGTACTGATGAGGCTAAGGACTGGAATATCTGAAGACCAGGGCTGGTCAAAGATGAGGTCAGGGTCATGGTCATGGTCAGTGTTAGAAACAGCTTCAGAAGTTCTGCCAGTCTGTCTGTCTGTTTGAAGAGGGGAGTAGGAGAGGCATGGTACGAAGAGGCTCAAAGGGGCTGCAGCTGGGCTAGCAGGAGGAAGCTGGGGGAGACATGAGGTCAGCATGGGGCTGGGACCAAGCCAAGGGCTGAGTCTTGCTTTTTCTTCCCCTTCTCCCATCAGCAGGGACAGAACCCAAGACAGCCTAGTTCCCAGCCTTAAAAAAAAAAAAATTCACGCTGGAGAATTCTCCACCTCTTTCCATTCTCCACCCTTTAGCCCCCGTGGAGGATCCTGCAGACAGAGTAGGAGATGGAGGGAGTTGAGTCTACCCACTAGGGATCGGGGAGGAGGAGGGTACAAGACAGATATAGTTGGGAGGGGTGTGGGAGGCTGGGGCCCTTTCACTCAGTCCCAGCTCCTCTCCTTCTCCTGGTGTCCAAGCACCTGGGGTGCTCCACATACAGCCAGCCCCAGGGCCAGCGCAGCAGGCTGGGGGAGCTAAGGAGGCTGCCCTCCTCCCCCACCAGGCAGCACAGAGGAAGGCTGAACACTTGCTTCCTCCTCCTTCCTCCTCCCCACTAACAGCAGCTCAGCAGTCCTGGGGCCCCACGGAAGGCCCGTGAAGTGGCACTTCCTTTGCCTCTGCTCATTTCACACGAGGCTGTACAGAAGTGCCATCCTCCCAATCCTGCCTCCCCACCTGAAAATACCCAGAGACCCAGGGCTGCCCAGACACTTCAACACCGCCCCAGACCTGAGGGGGTTTCCACAAGGGAAAAACACATCAGGGAGGAAACTCCGGCATCTATTTTCCACTGTCAGTGGGGCAGAGCTGGAGCCGGGCATCGGGTACTCCCCCATGTTGCTGTCCCCTGGCAAAGTCCCTGACTCTCTGGCCTCTTCTCTTGTGCTTTGGGGAAAGGGGCCACACACCCAGACAGCTACTTAGACCTGTTCAAGGTGGGGTCCAGAGTTGGGGGCCCCGCTCTGAGGAGCCTCTTGAGGGAAGGAGAGTCAGAGCTATCAGTATTCCGTATGCTCTTTGGAGCTATTGATAGGCAACTCCTTACTTCTGAAGCTGAGCCACAAGACAGAAAGCTGACAAGAGTTAGTTACAGGATTGTGAGCAAATCCAGGACAAGGACCTGGGTTTCCTGACCTCTAGCCTGGGAATGGGCCCACTGCTCTGACCTCATTCAGGATGACCCTACCATAGTTTATCCCTTCAGGAAATGGGCCAAAGGGGCCAGGTTGACATCTGAGCCTATTTTGCTTCCAGGCCCTCATGCCTAGCCAGTGCTGGGGCATCTGTGATTCAGAACTGACATTACTGGACAGACAGCCACTCTCCCAGCTGAGGAGAGCCTCCTCTAGGCTGGAGCTCCGGGGGAGATGCCCTACCCCCATGACATGAGGACAAAAGAGGAAGCTGGACCCTGGACAGGAAAACCAATCTGTTCTGGGGAGGCGGCCCAGGCTTTGTCTTTGGTTTCCCTCTTCACAGAACCCTATGAGCCTCACCACTCACAGGTATACACTGTGTATGCAGGAGGGGTCTTTAGTCTGGGCCCCCATCTTCTTTTCAGTTGCTCAGCTACCTGCATTCTAATATCTTCCCAACTGTCTCACTACAGCCACAACCTCTCAAATCTTCCTGCTCATGACCCCCTAAAAATTTACACCAGCCACTTCATCTGCCGTAACATCTTGCCAGAAACAACTCTCCATATCTTAGATTCTCAACCAGGATCTTGACCTGAGTCACTTCTCTTCACGTAAAGACCCTGACCATAGTTTTTTTAGCCAAGACCTCAATGGTAGCCTCCTATAGCAGGTACATATTCCTCACCCCCACCCTCTGCAAAATATTTTCCCACTTAGATTCCTCCCACCTTGGTTATATTTTTCCGGTGGTGGCTTTCATGCAATTAGCTCAAACTTTCAGTGGGGCCAGGTCTTGTCTGGGAGAACCCCTGTTTCATCCATCCTATCTTTACTCTTAGAATTCTGTTGGTTGCTCATTTATCTAAAGTACTGGTTTGGTAGGTGGGAAGTCAGGACTCCTGGGTGGTTTTTTAACTGAGCCCTGATGCTGGGAAATTCCTTGCATATATGTCCTCCCCTGAGCTGGGATTTTTATGCAGGTCCTTGGGACTTCCTGCTGGGGTCAAACCTCTATACCTCCCAGAATGTCAGTAGGACAGACAGGAGTGCGGAGGAAGAAACAATCATGGGAACAGACAACTGTGAGAAGGGAAGGAGACATAATGGGGTACAGGAATGGTCCTTAAACCTAGCTGTGCTTGGGAATCCCACAAAAGTAGCACTTGCTGTCCTCCACTTCTCTTCTAGTGGAGAGAAATGAATAGAGTAGACCTGAGAAGGCAGAGGGAAGCATGATCTCTCAGCATGCATCCCAAAGGCTCTAGAATGGGGACAGCAAGGCTTACAAAGAGCCAGGCCGGATTTCAGTTAGACTCGGAAGAAATTCCCGACAGAGAGGGAACAGGCTCTTAGGTGAGAGGGAGAATATTAAGGATGCCTGAGGAAGAGGGGTAAGCAGAACTCTAGAGAGCTTCCTGGTCACCAAGGCGTTGATGCAGCCCAGGGCACGTGGGAATCTGGCCTGGGCAGCCCTGAAAGCAGCAGGAAAGAGCAGGCAGACACCTTTGCCTCATACCCCTCTTTTTTTCCTGAACTGGAACTAAGACATTTAAGATTGAAGTTAAACCAGCCATAGTCTTCCCTCTTGAACCCTGTACTTTCCTTCCGTCACACCTAGCTGACCTGGTTCCCTTCTCCCCACCAGGCGGTGCTGGAACCAGTGAGCAATGCAGTCAGGGACCTTTAGGCTGTCCCCCAGGCTCCAGGCCTGGCCTCTTGACTAAGCACCTAAGGGTCTGGGAGATTTTGATTTCCCACGGCCTCTCTCACCAGTCCTATTCAATATTGTGTCACTCTACCCTGATACTCCGAATGCTACAGACTGCTTCCTCCTACCTAACCACAACCTCACCCACTGCAGGTTCCCTTCATTCTGCTGGCTTCCCCTGCTCTGGGCCCTCTCAAGGCTGAGAGCAGTTATTTTGTCTCCAAAAGATAAAGATATGTACGTGTAGACACTTGCACGCACATACACATCTACAGAGGTTTTCCAAACCCTTCATCACTTTTATCAAGGGGAGGCTGCAGCCCGCCTCTCTGAATTAGGGTGGTCTGAAAGGTTCCCCAAAGCTGGAGATTCTTTACTGAAACGGAAGGAGAAGACAGGGATCCATCAAAGTGAGGGCAGACGGAAGAATCAAGAGGGTGGATATGTGTGCAGAGCCAGAAGCTGGGCAAAGAAGGCAGCAGGGAGGCCACAGGGATAGGACAAGGATGGACAGAGAAGCAGGGCAGGGGAGAGGTCAGGGGCCAGGCATGACTGTGTGTTTGGGGGAAAAGCAACTGGAGAGGATGCGAGAAGAGGGTGACAAAGGCTTTGAGAGTAGAGTCTGAAGAAGGAATGGAGGAAGACAGAATGAGAACTTGTAGAGTTCAGGGACTAACAATGGGGGAGAGGGAAGACTAGGAGATGGCTCATCATTTTCCAAGGCGAGAGTCTTTGTGGCCTCCCAGAAGCCCTATTCTCCCCATCTCCTACAAACAGTCCTGCTCTCAGTGAGGCCCTCTCGCTAAGGATGATCAGCACCTCCGAGTAAGAGCCCTTCCACTTCTGTAATAGGGGAAGACCTGGTTCCTTTCCTTCCTCCGTCTACCCCGCCAATGAGCAGTGCCAGGCAACGGCCAGCTAGGCATAGCCGATGTTTGCTCACTACAATACTTGTTTCTCCGTTCCAGGGATGGAGAGGTTATGCTTCAGACAGAGACACACAGAAGCACTGGGGTCGGCCGGGGGTCCCCCACCCTCCTGAGCACAGGGGACCCTTGGGCTGCAGTCTGGACCGGCGTCGATCTTCCAAGGAAGGAGCTCCTTCTCCGCAGCCCAGGGCTTCAGAGGCAATAGACAGCCTCTCCCTCTACCTCACAAGTGTCACAACTGCCAAAGCAGTTCTCTAGCCCAGGGGCCCCTTCCCCTCAACACACTTCAGAACAGCCCTCCCGCAACTCCTGGGGGCACCCCATCTCTGAGTCCCATCTCCCAGCTCTGAGCTCTTCCCCTCAGAGACTTTTCTCTCGGAGCGGGAGCCCCTCCGACCTCAGGAGTCCCTCGCGGCTCCCGGGGGCCGGTACCGCCGCCATCGGTACAGGAACCCCCACCCTCCCGGAGCCGTCGCCGGCTCGCAGTGGCCCGTGCCCGTCCCCGCCCCGCCCGGCCGGCCGCGCCCGCCCAACTTGGAGCGAGCCGAGCACCTCCCGCCGCGGCCTCCCGAAGCCAAACTTCCCGGGCCTGGGCTCGCGTCCAGTCCCGGGCCGGCCGGGCTCCCTTTCCCCGGACCCTCAGCCCGCCGGCCGGTGCCGGGCCTCACCTGGTGCCCTCCCCGCTGCGGGGGAGCCGGGGGCGGCGGCAGCTGCTCGGGGCTTGAGAAGGAAGTGAGAGCGGGAGGCCGGAGGAAGTGGGGGGGGCGGGCCCGCCGGCGGGGCGGGGCGCGGGAGCGGGCCGGGCCGGGGCGGGGCCCTACCAGGAAGTCAGCGGGCCGGTCCCCCCCACCCCCGGTCGCCCCCAGCCGGTTGGCCCCCGGTGCTGGGCTCCCTCACCCCAGCCCTTTACCTCTGAGGCCTTTTAGGTCAGGGCGTCTAAGGTCAGTCCTCCCAGCCTCCTTCTTGCCACCCTCACCCCAGCAGAGGCCCTAGCCTAGGCGCTTGGGTTTTGTCCCCCTTCATCGTATCTCGCCCCCACCCACCCCTGCGAGAAGATGCTGAGAACGGGCGCCCCTAGGCCTGGTGCCTTCAGTCAAGCCCCGGGATCGAGCGATGGCCCAGGCTGGGATTTGGCTAGAATGGGTCCGGCTGGGACAGTCCCCACCCCTGCCCCGAGCCCCGGGGGAGCGCGGGGTGGCGGTGATTCAGCAGTGGGAAGGCCCCAGACCCCTGGGAAGGGTGCGGAGACTGGGGGAAGGGGAGCTGGCGTCAGCACCCGGGGAAAGACAAGATCAGCAGAGGCGCAGGCGGAGCCGCGGGCCCCAAAAACAGGATGTCGTGTCGTTGTTCCGCACCCGGCGGCTCCGCGCGCCTGGGCTCCGGGGAAGAGGCGGGGCGGGGCCAGGACGTGGGGCTCCCCTCGCCCCCTCTTCTCGCTGGGGCGCGCAACTGCTTGGGACAGAAGGACCGCACCCAGCCCTGAATCCTGCCGGGGCCCTGGGGACGGGCGGGTGGGCGGACTCGTGGGCGCCCTCTGGTGCTTCTGCTCTTAGGTCTTGCGCGTGGAGCTCTGACTTGAGAAAATATTCTTCGTCCAACACAAACTTTCTGAGTGCCTACCACGTGGAGGGCTGCGTGCTAGGTGCTATAGAGGAAAACAGAGACGTTAACGAAAGGCTCCTTGTCTCCAAGAGGCTTTCCAGAGAAAGAGGAAGAACAACTCCTAGAATAAACTGTTCAACTTTTCTGAGCCTCCATTTTATCTTTGGCGATATAGAATGACATCCCCGTCATCCTGTAGTTGTGAAGATGAGAATGGATGTAAAAGGCCTGCTGCCAGTGGCTGGCTCACAGTAAACACTCAACAAATACTTCTTTTTCTCTTTTTAAAAATCATATTAATGTAAGAATGAGTTCCCAAAACACAACGTGCCTCCCCACATCTTGGGGTCTTTGTGCATTCTATTACTTCCGCCTAACTTCTGTATTGACTGCCAGGCGAAATAGGCTCAGCCTTTCACAATCTGTCCTTAATGGACCACTGCCTCCAACAAGACACACACACACACACACACACCACCTCTGCCTTGCACTTGGTAGTCTCTCCCAGTGCTGTCTAATCGAAATGTGAGCCACATATGTAACTTAAAATTTTCTAGTGCTGACATTTTTTTAAAAAGTAAAAAGAAGGAATTCCCTGGAAGTTCAGTAGTTAGGACTCCACCCTTCCATTGCAGGGGGCACCTGTTCAGTCCCTGGTCAGGGAATTAAGACCCCATCAGCTGTAAGTCCTTCCCCCAATTTAATTAAAAAGAAACAGGTAAATTTTAATTTTACTAATATATTTTTCTTAGCCCAACATATGCAAAATATTGTCATTCAACTTCAACATGTAATCAGTATAAAATTATTGATTATGAAAATGAATAGGCTATTTTATATTCTTTTTTTGTGCTAAGTCTTTGAAATCTAGTGTATGTTTTACACTCAGAGTACATCTGAATTTTAGCTAGACACATTTCAAATGCTTGATGGTACATGTAGCTAGTGGGTATGGGAACAGAGATGTTAAAACCTCCATCAGATTCAGGCTGGTAAATGACTGAGTGGATGAATTCATTCTCCATGATTTTTCTGCTCAAGCATCCTCAGAACCTCCAGGCAGAATTTGGGTCTCTCTCCTCCCTCCTCTGGAGAAGGCAATGGCAACCCACTCCAGTACTCTTGCCTGGAAAATCCCATGGATGGAGGAGCCTGGTGGGCTGCAGTCCATGGGGTCGCTAAGAGTCGGACACAACTGGGCAACTTCACTTTCACTTTTCACTTTCATGCATTGGAGAAGGAAATGGCAACCCACTCCAGTGTTCTTGCCTGGAGAATCCCAGGGACTGTGGGGCCTGGTGGGCTGCCGTCTATGGGGTCGCAAAGAGCTGGACACGACTGAAGCAACTTAGCAGCAGCAGCAGCAGCCTCCCTCCCCACAACACTTGAGACATACTCCTCTCTGTGGAGGAGAAGAAACCAGGAAAGACAAGGGGAAAATCTGATTTCCTTCCATATTCTAATGGGAGCCCATGGTTGGTGCTTGGCATCTGATGATGAAGGAAGCATTGTGAGTTCCCATTAAAGACAGGGTTTAGTGGAGGACCACATACTAAAATGGCTTTCATGAAGCCATTAAAAATTGTGTCCTATGGAGAAGGAAATGGCAATCCACTCCAGTATTCTTGCCTGGAAAGTCCCATGGACAGGGGAACCTGGCAGGCTACAGTCCATGGGGTTGCAAGAGTGGGACATGACTTAGTGACTGAACCACCACCACTAATAGGTATATATTTCAAAAGTGAGTGAAATTACTTCTCAATCAGGTAGATAAGTAGAAATTTCATGAGGATTATCTACCCCATGGTTTAGAAATAATAACTGAAATATGAAGAGAATGACAATGACTATAAATAGACAGCAGAACAAGGGTGAAAAAAAAAAAAACAGGAAAATGTTTCTATTCAATGATTGGAAAGGATTGAAATTTGGAGCAAAAGTGTTACACAGGCAGCTCTGAGGGTATATAGAAAATAGTTCAAGGCCATATTGTCCTTAAAACTACTGTAAGGCATTACAACCTAAATAAGCAGTTGGAAGGTTTTGAGTTGGATCCCAACGTTCACCATTAATTAATTTTTCTAGAATTAAAAATATGCAGAAAAGTTTAGAAAGTGTAGCTTATAGTGATGAGGAATGTCTACTGACAATTTCATAGGAAGAGACAAATGTCACAAATTGGGAGAATGAAAAGCTGTAATTCCAAAAGACCAGTGTCTATGACTGGCCTTCAGTATTAGTAGATGTCTATGAAAATATTGAATAAAGTAATTAATCTGAAAAAAAAAAATTGTGTCCTAGAACAAAGGTGTTTGAACTGTGTTTCTAAAGTTCTCTTCCCAGAACTTGAGTGTGGGAAAATAGTGGGGCTCTGGCCTTCCTTCCCTTCAACTAGAATTGGTTTGCTTTTGTCTAACTTACATACTAGTGTTCTGAATAAAAGTCTCATTAAAAAAAAAAAAGTTTTCTGCAAAAATATTCGAAAGTCAATTTTAGAAGCATAGCAGTAAAGATAGGTGCAGGAGGCCAAAAGCCTGGATTGGCAGCTTGGGATGACTGCATTTCCTAAGGCATTGGTCTTGTTCATGCCTGGTCCTGGTTCAGCTTGCTTAGGTGGGAGAAGCTGACTTGGCCTTGAGAATGTCATGATCTAATGGGATCCAGGACTGCTATATATCAAGCTAATCGCAAACAAGGAAAGGGCCCTGGGCTAGGCTTCAGAAGAACTGAAGCCTAGTCTTGCCTCAGTCAGACTGGCTTGTGAGACTTCAGACATGGTCTTGCCTTACTCTGGGTCCCAGAATCCTCCACTGGGAAGCAAGGAGTTGAACCAAGATGATACCTTTGAGCTGTGACCTTCTATGATACATTCTTCAAAATAATCATTAAGTAATTAAGGTTTATGCATGTAACATATTGCTCATACTTCTTTAATACCATTTAGGTCATCTTGCTTTGTGCTCCAGTTAATTGTATCTGTGTCTAATGTCTGCCTTCTCCACTAAATATACATCCTTTGAGTTTGTGTCTGATTCATCTCAGTGTCCACCCACTGGGCCTGGCACAGACAGGCCTGAGCACACATTTGCCTTCAGTATATTGTGGAACAAAATTGCCTTAATAACCCATAACTAATATGTGTGGACGCGTCAGAGGCCAGGTGAGTTGAGGCTACTTTTATGGCATGGGTTTAGGAAGGGCCAATAAGGCCAAAGGAGAGGGAGACAGGTAGACAGGTGGAGTGTCTGCAAAGGCTTCTTGGAGGAAGAAGATAATGAGACAAAGAGGGTAGGAAGAGGGCACAACCCCAGATGGGCTGTTTCTTTCATTTGCTTTCCCTGAATGGGTGAATCCTTGGTAGACAGTGTACATTTGTGTTCACAAGCAGCTGAGAGAAAAGGTCACTGAACTAGGACATTTAGAAGTGAGACAATATATGAAAGGACTTGGTGAGGTTGGATAGAGGTCAGAGACAGGTTCTGGAGGGAAACGGTCCTGGATTCAAATCCTTGTTGTACCACTTACCTTGTGGCTTTTGACAAGTCACATGACCTCTCTTATTCATTCCTTAAACACATATTTATCGAAAACCTCTGGGCCAGGTATAGTGTCACATGCCAGTGATGCAGTGGTGAAAACAAAAAGACAAGCCCCTATCCTGATGTAACTAGCGAGGAAGATAAATCTTAAACAGGTAATGATTCAAAAGTACAGAGTGCTGTAAGAGTATATGATAGAGCCGTTTAGTTTCATTTTAAAATCGGAATGACAATACTGTGTACTTTGTGGGATTATGAGGATTCAGTGAAATGAGCAAGCCAAGAGTCTAGCAGATTGCCCAGGGTACAATGAATAAACATTACTTAATTTCTCCATTCACTCATGTTGTTTTCAAGTTATTCCCCCTGATAATTTTTCCTTCTTTCTCAAGGTCAAATGCTAAAGCTGATTCAGTTCCCCTAAAAGCGCAAGATGGAGACAGAGAGGAGGAGAAAGGCCCCTCACTGGTCTCACCCCTGCCCTGATGTTTTCCAAATGGGTCTTTCCAGCCTGGTCCTCACTGAGTTCCAGCTTCTATAACCCACCAGTGGCACATAGGATCTTCTGCTCAGTCCTAGTCCCAGCCTCTTCAAGCTAACCCTAAATCTGAAAGTCTTAGTTGCTCAGTTGTGTCCAACCCTTTGTGACACCGTGGACTGTAGCCCACCAGGCTCCTCTGTTCATGGGATTCTTCAGCAAGAATACTCGAGTGGGTAGTCATTTCCTTCTCTAAGGGATCTTCCTGACTCAGGGATCGAACTTAGGTCTCCTGCTTTGTAGGCTCATACTTTACAGTCTGAGACAACATATCTGAGCTCTTTTTCTCTGATGTGGCTCCAGGGACTCAATTGTCTTGATTCCCTGGTCTTCCCTTTCTCAACCTGCCTGAGTAGAAATGGGAGTCTCCCCCTCCTCACTCTTCTTATTGCTACCCCCAAAGACAAACACGTCTCATTTCATGAAATGAGAACATGATGGACAGAACAGGAGATAGCAGAAAGAACAAACGGGAAGTGGCAAATGAAACAAATGTCTGGAGTTGCATCCTCTGATCCATTGTATCCTCCGATCCATTGTTCTTGATTCCCTCTAAGGAAATAACTGGATGGGGGGAGGGGGAACTAAGCACATGCCCAATCCCTTCAGGAGTGTCCTTCCTCTCAGACAGGCAGTACAATAGTTGTCCTGTTTGCCTCCAGGACATCTTTGCATCTTTGAGATTCTCCAAACCAGGTGGTACCCAGGTCTTCTGGCGTACTCCCCTCTGGGAAATTCTTTCTTCTTCAGCCCTGGTATTTTCCAGGAGCGGCTCAGCTTGCCCAGAGTCATGCAGCAGAGCCAGGATGTGAATCTAGTCAGTGTGACTCCAGACACCCTCCTCTTCGCCTCAGTGCTTGTACACAGCTTGTCTGACTGCTGTAGGCAGTTACTTGTGTAATTCTGTGTTCCTTCACCTGCCCCATATCGATTTCTCTCAAGACATTATCAACAAGTTCTAATTACTCTTCATCTATATATTTCCCCTAAAAACTGAGCTCTTTGGGGGTATGAACTGGGTTGTTACAAACAGGGGCTCAGTAGATGTTAAATGAATGAATGAACATTGGCATTAAGAGTCTAGCAGGGCTTCTGCAAAGGGAGATGATTCTCTTTGTGAAGCTGGCCTGGAAAAAATTGTTAGAAGCCGAGATTTCTGTCCTCATTCCCTACTCAGCCAGACTTTGGGCAGCTTCTTAGTGATAGCTGTACTTGCCATTTTTGGACACCAGGGAGCAGCACTGATAGATAATACAGTCTAAACTCACAGATTCCTAAATTTTTCTGAGCAGATTTCGGACTCTTTAGCACACTTCTTCTGAAGATTCTCACTTTCCAGATGAAAGCTATTGGTAATCAGAAACCCTCTGGTGTGGAGAAAGGACAGCTAAGCTACTATAAAGAACACACATCATTCATTCATTCACTTTTATCAAGTACCAGTTCTGTACTGAGTATGGTCCTAGCCTGAGAGTATACAATGGTAAATGAAATGAAGTCCTTGATGAGCTCAGAAGCTAATGGGGAAGACAGATACTTACTAGATAATCATAATTTAGCTATTTAAGTACCCTAAGGTATAGCAGAAGACAGGAGAGACAAGGTAAGTCAAAGAGGGAGTCAAAGGAAGGAAGGTGACTTTTAAGCTGACTTTATTATTTTTTTGAGCTTTTGGTTCATGCTATACTGTCATCAGTGGTCAAGGCATGGCTGATTTATATTACTTGAACTGAGAATTGAAGGATGGGGAGGAAATCCCAAAGGAGAAAGAGAACATGACACAATTCATCTTAGGTTCAGTTTCTTCATCTGTAGAATAAGTGTAGTCTCTGACTTACCTAGCAGAGGTCTTGTGAGGGAGAGATAAGATAACAGATGTGAAAGCTCTTGCAAATAGTGGAATAGAGGCATAAAAATTGTTAATTAGTTTGATTTAGCCAACATCTGCCGAATGTAGAGTGATGCAAGGGAGATAATCTTGGTATATGGTAAAGGCTTGGTATATAGGTTTTAAGAAAACACTGAGGGGACTTCCCTGATGGTCCAGTGGTTAAGAATCTGCCTTCCAATACAGGGGACTTGTATTTGATCCCCTGCTGGGAAACTAAGCCTGTGTGCTGCAACTACAGAAGCCTTCATACACCTTAACTAGAGAAAATCCACATGTGGCAGCGAAGACCCAGTACAGCCAAAAAACCCAACATTAAAAAAAAAAAAAAAAAAGACACCAAGATGAAAAAACAAAGCAAAACCAATCTCTTGGTTTCCTCCTGAGACTCACAATGTGGTGAGGGGCTCTTACGGAGGCTACACTTAGATGAGAACACAATGTAAGGTCAATTGAGGTGAGAGTCACAGCTTCTGATCCAGAAAGATCCATGAGGTCTCAGGTTTTTCCTACCTTGCTGTGCTGTGCTTAGTTGCTCAGTCGTGTCCAACTCTTTGCAATCCCATGGACTATAGCCCGCCAGGCTTCTCTGTCTATGGGGATTCTCCAAGCAAGAATACTGGAGTGGGTTGCCATTCCCTCCTCTAGGAGGTCTTCCCAACCCAGGGATTGAACCCAGGTCTCCTGCATTGCTGGTGGATTCTTTACCAGTTGAGCTACCAGGGAAGTCCTTTCCTACCTTGTAGAATATTAAAGCTGAACTGGATCAATAACTGGGTACCTACCCATCCTATAGTTGGGGAGACTGAGATCCAGAGGGAAACTAGCTTTTCTGATGTCACATCATGATCTGGGAGTCAGAGATGAGACAAGAATGTTTCTCCTGTTGTCCAGGCCATGGTTTTTGCTTTCAGACACCATTTATTTTTAATTGTGGTAAAATACACATAACATGAAATTTACATTTTAAGTGTGTTAAGTACATTCATATTGTTTGGCAACCAATTTCCAGAGCTCTTTTCATCTTGCAAAATGGAAACTATATCTTAAACAACAATTCCCTATCGTCCCTTCCCCTCAGCCCTAGTGACCACTATCCTACTTTCTGTGTCTATGAATTTCACTACTCTGCTGCTGCTGCTAAGTCGCTTCAGTCGTGTCCGACTCTGTGTGACCCCAGAGACGGCAGCCCACAAGGCCCCCCTAGTCCCTGGGATTCTCCAGGCAAGAACACTGGAGTGGGTTGCCATTTCCTTCTCCAATGCATGAAAGTGAAAAGTGAAAGTGAAGTCGCTCAGTCGTGTCCGACTCTTCGAGACCCCATGGACTGCAGCCTACCAGGCTCCTCCGCCATGGGATTTTCCAGGCAAGAGTACTGGAGTGGGGTGCCATCGCCTTCTTCATTCACTACTCTAGGAAACTTATATCGCTGGTGGTAAAGAACCTGCCTGCCAATGCAGGAGATGTAAGAGATGCAGGTTAAAGCCCTGGGTCAGGAGAAAAGATCTCCTTGAGGAGGCATGGCAACCCACTCCAGTATTCTTGTCTGGAAAATCCCATGAACAGAGGAACCTGGTGGGCTACAGACCATAAAGTCTCAAAGAGTCAGACACGCCTGAAGCAACTCAGCATGAGGCACGAGGAACATATATATTTAAATATATATATATTTATATATATTAAAATATATAAAAATATATATTATATAAGTGGAATCATATAGTATTTGTCGTTCTGTGACTAGCTTATTTCACTTAGCATAATGTCCTTAAGGTTCATTCATGTTGTAGCATATAGAAGTTTCTTCCTTTTTAAAGCTGAATAATAGTCCATTGCATATATACACATATATATAGTCATCCATTTATGGACATTTACTTGTGTTGCTCCCACCTTTCAGCTATTGTGAATATTGCTGCTATGAAAACGAGTGTACAAATATCTCTTTGGGACCCTGCTTTCAATTTCTTTTGGCATATGCCCAGAAGTGGAATTGCTGCAGCATATGGTAATTCTATTTTTAGTTCCCAGACACCATTTTAGCCTCACAGGAAATGCAACAGGCTCCGAGAGTCTCAAGGTCTTGGTGTGAATTGGTAATAGACTCTTGCTTCCTGCCTCCAAGACCCCAGCTCTTTGTACCAAATGGGTTTTGCACCCATACCCCCAAAGAAATCACATGGTAGCTAAGAGAAATGATGCACTTGAATTTAAAAGAGCTGTATTAAGCTTGATTTACTTTCCTCTTTTGTGTTCTTTTACACAAATGAGTGCGCAGGCAGGTGGACTGGGTCAGGGAGAAATTATAAACTTATAGTCTGAGATCAATTTAGGCTACAGATGCGCTTTATGTGGCCTATAAAGGGTTTCATACCTTTAAAGGGCTGAATCATTTTTTTGTCTTTAAAAATTTTTTTAATTTAATTTTTATATTGGTGTATAACTGACTTACAATGTTGTGTTCATTTCAGGTGTACAGCAAATATACACTTTGTTCAGTTGTACATATACATATATCCGTTCTTTTAGAGATTCTTTTCCCATAAAGGTTATTACAGAATATTTTTTTATAAATTTTAAAAATAATTTAAAAAATTTATTTTTGACTGTGCTGGGTCTTCGTTACTGCGCAGGCTTTTTTCTAGTTGTAGAGAGTGGGGGCTACTCTCTAGTTGCAGTACGCAGGCTTCTCATTGCAGTGGCTTCTCTTGTTGCTGAGCCTGGGCTCTAGGGCGGGCTCAGTAATTGCAATTTTGGGCTCTAGAGCATGTGTATTTGTGACTCAGTTGTGTCCGACTCTTTGTGATCCCATGGACTGTAGCCTGCCAGGCTCCTCTGTCCATGGGCTTCTCCAGGCAGGAATACTGGAGTGAGTTGCCATTTCCTACTCCAGAGAATGTTCCCCACCCAGGGATCCAACTTGAATCTCCTGCATTGACGGGCAGATTCTTTACCATTGAGCCGGTTGTTATAGAATGTTGAATAGAGTTCCCTGTGCTATACAGTAGGTCCTTGTTGATAAAGGGGCTATATCATTTAAAAGTCCAGACTTCCATCTTCTCTTAAAGATGATCCAGCAATACTGAGTCCACCTTCCTGCCTGCCCCCAGGGTGCCCCAGTCCCTACCACTCCCTATTGCTCTCATCTACTTCTGTCAATAAGATTAGCTATTTTCCCACTTTGCTGTTTGAGTTTAAGGCTATGAGTTTATCAGGGGCTTATCTTCTGTTAGGGCCAGTTTTCCAACATACAGTTGTTAATAAATATTTGTACAATCAAATGAATTAACTTATGTCAACTAGCTTTTGTGAGCACTTACTACATATAGGGCCTGTGACTGGATGGCCATTTCCCAGAGATGAATAAAGCACAGGCCCTAACGTCTGAAAAGTCATAATCCAGTGGGGTGGTGGAAGACAGATATGTATATGGTCCAATTCTGGACTTGAGGTGGTTGAGTAGAAGTTTCTGAGGAGAAGATCTTAAACTGTATCTTTCAAAAAATATATATTTATTCATTTATTTGCCTGTGCTGGGTCTTGGATGCAGCACGTGGGATATCCCATCTTTGTCGAAGCATGCAGGATCTTTAAATTGCAGAATGTGGAATCTAGTTCCCTCACCAGGGATTACTCCCCTGCCTTGGGAGTGCAGAGACTCAGCTGCTGGACCACCAGGGAAGTCCCTTGAATTGTATCTGGAAGAATGAGAAGTCAGCCTTGTGAGGGAGTTGATGGGGGGGCCCTGGAGGGGAAGAGAGTGTTTTAGGTAGAAGCCACAGTAGCTACGAGGGCTGGGAGGTGGCTGAGATTCCATGTGCTTGAGGAACTTAAGACCAGTGTTACCGAAGTTTAATAAGAGAGTGGGGAGAGTGGTAGTAGATGACGTCGGAGGTGTATTTTTATATTAACAGCCTAACTCTTAAGCCCGGCAGCTGTTGGGCAAATCCGTGTTCCCGATCTTCAGAGGGCTTGCTCAGAACAGGTAGCTGGCTTAGCACGGTCAGGGTAGGGCCGGGGCCTAATCCCTTCTCCTGCCGCCGGTGCCAAGGACAGGGCAGGGCACAGAGCAGGTTTCAGTAAAGATCTGCTGACAGCACACTTGAGAAGAGAACAGGAAGTGCAGGCTCTGTTGAGGGAGGCCCAGACGCTTCTCCCTCTTTATAGGGGCACTCGTTCTCAAGTCGCTACCACCCTCAAGCCACACACAGAGCTGGGAGAATGAGATGCAGGGAGGAACCTACACAGGCCCTACCCGCAGAAACCTCAGAGGGGAGGGGGTAGGGGGACGGGTAGGAAAACGGGCTGAGAGAGTTAAGGGAGGGCATCCTACTTAGCTTGGATGGCGGGAGGAGTGGGGGGAAGCAGGTCAGGAAGGCAGATATGGGGCCCTTTGGCCATTTAGGAATGTGTGGGGCCATTTTACCTATACAGGTTTGGACGCTTCGATTTGTTTTCTGGCATCATTCCTTCTGAAAACACTAGCAGGCCCCAATGAGTTTCCCCCCGGGGCGGGTCCTCGCTCTAATTCCTCAGCCCTCTGCAAAGGGGCAGGGCCTCCCAGCGAGCTCCGATCCGGGCCGCATAACCTAGCTTTGCCCACCAGGGGCCGCTGCACAGGGGTGACTAAGCGCGCGGGTTCCTAAGCTGCAGAGAGGCGGAAGCCGATTGGCTGCGGGGCGCGGCGAGAGGGGCGGAGCCTGGGATGCCGGCCGGGAGTAGGGGGCTGGGAACGCGCCCCCGGCTGAACCGGGCCGGGTCGTTGTGGCCTCGGGCAGTACCCGGCGGCAGTCGTAGTGTCCAGGCCCTCTGCCCTGCCCGGCTCTAGAGCTGAGGCGAGTGGATCGGCACCGAGGCCCGGAGATCCGGGCTACTGTCATCATCGTCGCCGCCGCCGCAGGCCTGGGTTACCTGAGCGACTTGCGTGTCAGGGCCAGCCAGCCCGTCCGTTTGCGGGCGGTTAGCACGGGAGAGACTCTAGTGGGCCAAAGGGAGGCTTGGGACCCGACCCTTGGCTGGGGAGAGGGATCCTAGAGGAGACTAGCGCTGGCCGGGAGAGCCCTCCGGGGTCTGTGGGTGCCGGACGGCTGCCTACAACAGGTTATTCCGGGATAAGCCCGGCGCTGGGGCGGGCCCGGGCTTCGCTGGGGGCCGGGCGGCGCTGGGCGGGCCTGCGGGAGAGCACGCCCCCGCCCGCCCCGGGCCCGCCCCGCGCCTCCCGCCGCACGCCCGCGAGCCTCTATCCCGGGCCTGGCCCGTGCGCGTCCGCCTGCTGAACCTGGGCACCGCCGGCCGGGGCACGGGACTGGGCGGGATCGCTGACCTCGGCCTTGGAGGCCTGGGATCCCCGAGCCACCCGCTCCCGCGGGGGCCTCGAAGTCGCACGCCCTCCCCGAACCTGCGCTGCTCGCGGATTCCCGGCGGGGCGAAGCCAGGTGCCCCCTTCTTCTCCTCCTTTTTCTCCCTCCCCCACTCCGGTGCCCGCGGGAGGTCCCGCCCGCTCACCCACTCCCCAAGGGGTGTAGCCGGCTGCGGAGCGGACAGCGGCTCCGCGGCCACCTTGTCCAAACTCTCCGGAAGCGGCTCGAGCTGACAGGGCACTCAGGCCGTCGCAGCTCCAGCGGACCCACAGTTGGGCCGGAGACGCCGGCCTTCCTCCCGCTCCCAAACTTGGAGCACTTGACCTTTGGCTGTCGGAGGAGGCAGACGCGCGGGTGGCTGGACAGCTGCGGCACCTCGAGGGCATCTTGCCTGGGGTTCCAGGACCGGGCTCCCGACTTTGCCTCTGAGATCCTGAGGTGTCTCCATCAGGCGCATGTTGACTGAGACCTGGAGTCATGGATGTGTGCGCTCGTCTTGCCCTGTGGCTCCTTTGGGGGCTCCTCCTGCATCACGGCCAGAGCCTCAGCCAAAGCCACAGCGAGAAGGCGACCGGCTCCGGCGCCAATTCTGAGGAGTCCACTGCAGCAGGTAAGGCCTTGCCACGGGCAAGAACTGAGTTGCCCAAGTGGGGAAGTTTGAACAGTCGGTTCTACACTTGTGATTGATGGAGGACCCACTCATGACACTGCCAGTTTTTAGGAGTCCAGGGAGTTCTTTCCGTTCAGGAGCTATTGCTGATGTCTTTTGAACAACTTTCTTCATCCCTTCTCAGGATGTCTTTTGTTGGCAGAGAAAGACGGTTTGCTTCTGGCGCACCTTGGCCTTTCAGATCAGCGAGTCAAGACCCTGTCTCAGGACTACTTGTCTGGAATAATGGCCCGGGCAGATGATAAGTCTATTGCTCTTGGCCAGTTTCAGCACTTGGCAGCACAGGGGAGGTTGAGGCTACTTGGACTGGGCAGGGAAAGTCAGGACTGAGCCAGCTTTATTACTCTGTAAGTTAGTGTTGAGGTGTGCCTTGCTATTCCAGTGAGTGTGGGAACCCTATTTCCTCCCTGCCCTTAGGTAATCTGCTGTCTCCTAGCTGTGCCCATTTGAAATATCAAAGCAGTTCCTTAGATGGAATGCTGTTTATCACTAGGGAGTTAAATGGACTTTTCTTGACATAGGCATGATATAATTCCTGGGACCACTTGTTGACTTACTCTGTTTCTTCTGACTGATGATGGTAGGAGTTCCACAATATTTTTGATCTGTCCTGCTTTTTCCTGTGTACTCATCGAGCCTTGTCAAAAAAGTAGGAGCCCTGGTGCTCTGTTGCAGGAAAAAAAAAAAAGCACCTTTAAAATTCAGTTGTTTTATACAAGGCTTAGAAGGAATCCAGTTTTTTACCCTCATGTCTCTCACACTGTCACTGGGATCTGCCCAAAGCAGTGGGCTGCAGAGTAAGGAGAATTTATAGCTGGATTCTTTCTACGGATGGGCAAGCTCAGGTGAGGGGTAGCCTCGGTGAATACCCATTGATACAAGGAGGAAAAGGAAGTGTCATGGTGGCCAGGAAGTTTCATGGATGGATTCTGGGGCTGGCTTTGGTGGTAGACCCTTTCTTAGGTAATCCCCCTTTAAGTTCCTTGACTGGGCTGGGTGTGATTATAGGTACCTCAAGGGTTAACTTACAAATGAGGCCAGAAGTTGCCTTATGTATAAGCATGGCACCTAGGATGTAGCTTTGAAGATAGGACCTCCTTGCATATTGATCCTGTTTCGCCACACATTGTCTCCTTGGCCCCTGAAACTAACTGAAAGCTTGGTTCTCACTGGGCTGTGAAGGGGAAGACTAGTAGGCCGATGTAGGTCAAACTGTGAAGAAGACTTGAGGAGCATTTCTGCTGTCCCAGTGACATCCCTGTTTGTAACTAATAATATGTTCCTTTTTCACCCTAAAATAGGAGTGCCTGATGTAAAATGAATATATATATATATATTTTTTTTTTTTGGTCAGTGAGGAACAGTTCTATATTTTAGACACGTGCTAAAAGGGATGAAGTTTTGAATTTAGGCACTAGCTAGCTGTCAGGAAGATTTGTGTGTTTGTGTATGCCATAGGTAAGAGGCATTCCTCATCTCTCATAACCACCCCCTGAATGAAGCTTACGGAGACAGCCCTCCACACAATGTATTTTAGAGGCCTGGTTATGTTGATTATACTAAAGCTTCTCTTTTGGTTTTTTTCTTCCTCTCAGTTCAGAAATTACTTTCTGTTGTCACAATAATATTGAACCCCAGGCAGGAAATCTTAGAGACCCAGGTGCTGGGAATGGCTATGGTTTGTGGTAAACTGGAGGCCCCAGCACTGTTGTCCTGGTAGGTTGTCCCTTTGCGCCTGTCTGGGGCTTTGTCTCCGACTCAGATAGGAACTTGTTTCTGCAGAGAGGTAGTCTGGGCTCGTGGATTCGGTTTGGTGAGGAGGTTTTTACACAGCCTTTCGATTCCCTCTGTATCCTCAGAACTCAGGAGTTTTACTTAGCCTTAAAACAGCCACTTTTCTAAGTCAGAGTCAACATATCTAGTCAATTTGTAGGTTTTCTAAAGTTTGTATGTTACAACCACACAGCTATTTTTCCCCATGAAAGTCTTGCAAATGCTCAATTAGAATGTGGGGCAGGTGGTATTATCCCTGTTTTTATTGTTGAAGAAACTGGGTCCTATGCTCAGTTTTCTAATCTTAGGACCTAGCCTTCTTCCAACTTTGCAGGCCCTGCCCTGTTAAAGGAGCACTAAGCAAGGGCAAGAGAATGTTAGTTTCCTCCTGGTGAGTTAGTGGGCCCTAGTGAAAGATCCAATAAAAGGGCTTTATTTTTCTCCTCTGGAGGGTCTTCTGCAGGGGCCCGAAAATTGCATTTTTTGTCTTGTTGGATGTATATATGTCTATCATAAAGGTCTAGCTCTCTAGGGAAGGCAGTGCTCTGCTAGGAGAACTTACTGAGCTGTAGAGAAGCCATTCCTGTCACCTCTGGCTCTTTGGTGCCTGTATACCCAGCTGTGCTAAATTACTTTTTCAGTAAAGATCTGTGCTTGATGGTGGTGCTGCTCTGGGGCTGGCACTTGTGAAACTGGCCTGAAATTGATGCCTGGAACCTCTCTTAGTCTCTGGACCCTGTTGTCTCTAGAAACTCAAAATGTTCCTGCAGAATGTGTGTGAGGGGTCCCACATGAGTCTGGGGTTGTGACTGCCAGTGTTGGTTGAGGGCCTCTACTCAGAAACTGTGGTTTGACTCAGCAGAGCTAGAACAGGGCCTTGGAGGAAAGGCATCTAGGCAGTCTACAGAGTGCAGGTTGGCTTCTCAATCAACTGCTAATGGAGTGGGAGGCCAGAGTCCTGCCTGCCCACCCAGCTAGCTGCTGCTGCCTCCAAGGCTATAAATGGCCTGGCCATCTTGGTGGCTATGCTAATTTTAGCTGAGGGTAGCTCCCGGAACTGGATTGGGGCCAACAGCAGGTGGGTGGGGCTTGGCTGAGACTAATACTGGGAGATGGGCAGAGGGTCACTCTAATCCTAGGGCAGCTAGGACATCATCTGCACCTATACCTCAGCTTTGACAGTCATCCTTAACTAGGTTAATTTATTTAGCAAACATTGGACAGTGCCAGTTCATGTGCTCTTTATTCAGCAAATATTTGAGTGTCTTCTCTGGGCCAGGCTCTGTGTTTGGTGTTGGGAGTTTATTTATTTAAATATTTGTTTGTTTGCTTATTTATTTATCTGACTGCGCTGGGTCTTAGTTGCGGCACACAGCGGGATCTTTGATCTTTGTTGGGGCATGTACCATCTTTAGTTGCTGTATTCGAGCTCTTAGTTGCAGTATGCAAACTCTTAGTTGTGCCATGTAGGATCTAGATCCCTGACCAGGAGTGGAACCCTGGTCTCCTGCATTGGGAGTCTTAGCCACCGGACCACCAGGGAAGTTCCGGTGTTGGGATGAACAAAACGGACATGTTCTCTGGCCTCATGGAGTTTAGAGTCTAGTGGGAAGATAGAAAATAAATAAATAAATGTAGTATCTTGTGGTAGGTACTCTGGAAGAAAACATGGAGTGCTGTGGCACAGAACGAGAGGAGGAAAGAGAGCTAGCTAAAATAGGAACCTAGTGCCTGGTAAGACATCAATAACATCACTAACATCAACAGTAATAGCAATGGACATTTTTTAGTGCTTACTGTGTGGCAGGCACTATTCCAAATATTTCTTTTAATTCTTAAAACCATTGTGTGTGCTTGGTATTATCTCTGTTTTATAAGTAAGGAAATGAAATCATAAAGAGGTCAAGTAACTTGTCCAAGGTTGTGCAGATAGTAGGGAATAGAGCCAGAGTTTGAACTCTGGCAGTCTGACTCTTCTCCCCACCTCCACCTCAGCCACTGGGTTATACACTCTTTCAAAACTTTGTGATAAAGGCTATAGTAGAGGTATAATATATACATACAGAAGGCTGTGGGAAGCCCAGAGGAGCAAGTGACTAACCCTGCCTGGGAGAACTGGGGGAGGCTTCTCAGTTTCCTCCATAATTTTTCTCAGATCTTGGGGAGATAAAAAGTGGTTGCTTAACTCAAAAGTTTAGAGGTGGAAACATCAGTTAGTTCAACTTATTTTTTACATGTGAGGAAACTGATGTCCAGAGGGGCATCACACAGAAATTCCACAGTGGGTTATTAGTAGAACTAGACAAAGACCTTTGAGTCAGGGACCCAGGCTTAATCAGTTATTCAAACCACAAGTCCAATTGGAAGGAACCTAGGGCTACAAAGAAGTCTAGTTTGGGAGTGGGGGTGGGGATATGTATTTAGAGAATATTAAATACAACATAATACACAAGTTTAATGAAGCAAGCAGGGAAGACAGTGTAGGCTAAGGATTAAAAGAGCTCTGTGTGGGCTGAGCTAGGCTAAGGTGGCTGGGGAGGGCTTCCTGGAAGGAGGGGTTGGGCGGAGGCAAAAGAGAACTTGGTGGGGAGTAGCCTGACTTGGGGATTGCTGGAGGAAAGGGGGTATTGTAGACGTCTGGAGCACCAGTGTGAGTGCACGGGGTCTCTTTGGCGGCTGAACAATAACTGGGCAGAGTTGCTTCATAGTTGGCCAACTACCTCACATGAAAGCCAGTAGACAGGAAGATTGCAGTCACGTGTGATCTGTGGCAGTTCTGATAACTACTATAATTTTGAAGTAATGATGATTGTGTATAATATTTGGAGATGTCTTCACCAATGGTAATGTGGCATGGGAATGTCTGTAATTTCTGTTGGTGACAAAATCATAGGTGGTGCTAATAATATTGTGGTTGGTTTTAATATATAATTGAAGGAAATGCTAACTTTCGGTAAGAGAATGCTGAAAATAAGATATAATTTCTTTCCCATTCAAATTCACAAGCCCTCCTGAATTCTTCTCATGGGCGCCTTAGGAATGTGGAGCCTTCATGCTAAGAACTCCTGTTCTCTGACAAGGAGGAGATGAGGTCTTACGGGGAGGGTTTCCTAGGTCTCCAAAGGACTTGTCTTTGAGCCCCAGGGGCCCTTCATTTCCTGTATTTCAAAGCCTTCATTTCCATACTGTATCTCAGGACTGAGATACAGTCCTGAGTGATTTCATGGGCATACTGTGGTATACTACCCTTTGTGAGAAATGATTCTCCAGGAGACCCTGTAGCTCTGGCTGTCACACTTTTTGGGAGAGAGAAAGATACCAAACTGGGTCTCCAACAGAGCTTTCTTTTTTTGTTACTGCTAATTAAAAAAAAAAAATACAATCTATGAAGATATACAACTAAATATAAAGAATAATGCATTGAATACCCATGTGCTACACCACAGTTTAAGAAGTCAACTAATAATAATACAGAGCTTTCTTTATTACCCCTGGATACTACATATAAAGTTCTAATGTAACACATGGCACATTGTACAGATGTTTGCTCTCTTGCAAGTATAAGCTCTTTGTGGAAGAAGGGAGGAGGGGTTGTACTTTGTCTATATCTGTTTTTATTGGGCCCAACCTAAAACCTCTATTAAAATTTGTTAGAAAAGCTGGAATCAGGGCCTGTTTGAATGGATTGCATTTTCTCTCTTCCTTTCAAAGCTTTTCGTATATCTTGGTACCCATTCTGGGCTTTTCCTCAACACTTGGAGGTGTTGCTCACCCAGAGCACTCTGTATTTTCACTGAAGCTCAGATCTGTTTTCCCTTTTCAATGTACTGTTTTATGTTATCCTTAACTTTGGAAGTAGGTAGAGCTGTTTTTATTATTATGCTTGTTTTTTTTTTTTGGCTGCACCACACAGCAGGCAGGATCTTAGTTCCCTGACCAGGAAGTGTACCCATGCTCCCTGCAGTGAAAGCATGGAGTCCTACCACTGGACCATCAGGGAATTCCCATTAAGCCTATTTTAAAGGTGAAGGATTTATAGCTGAGAAAATTGTGTTGTTGGTCACATAGCGAAAAAGTGGCAGGCTCAGAACCCTAACTCTGGGGATCAGTGTATCCAGCCCTTGTTTTTATCAAAACGCTTTATCTGTCAATATATCCTTAACCAGTCTGGCTTGCAGAGCTTAACCTCAATGATCTGGCCATACTGTGCTTAGTCGCTCAGTTGTGTTTGACTCTTTGTGACCTCATGGACTATTGCCTGTCAGGCTCCTCTGTCTGTGGGGATTCTCCAGGCAAGAATACTAGAGTGGGTTGCCATGCCCTCCTCCAGGGGATTGAGCCCAGGTTTCCTGCATTGCAGGCAGATTCTTTATCATCTGAGCCACCAGGGAAGCACCAGTCTGGCCATAGCTGTGTTAACAAAGGTGTTTGAATAGTCTAGTCACCTATCACAAAGTGCTGCTCTGGAGGATGGTGGAGTCTATAATCTTATCAATCATGCTGCCCTGTTGGAGTTTTCTGTGTATGTGCCCCGCCTGCTTGATATAAACTCCTCAAGGGTTAGGACAAAAAACTTCTAACAAAAGGCTGCTGCTGCTGCTGCTAAGTCGCTCAGTCATGTCCAATTCTTAGCGACCCCATGGACTGAAGCCCACCAGGCTCCTCCGTCCATGGGATTTTCCAGGTAAGAGTACTGGAGTGGAGTGCCATTGCCTTCTCCGTTAGCGAAAGGCTAGGCGTGTGGTATACTTTACATATTGTAGAGGTTGTAAAACTGAATTGGAGGGGATTTATTGTCTGGTTCTGTTTCTACTGTAGGTTACTAGGCACTTGCTTAGAAATTGAAAAAATTTTCCTTTGAAAGGGTTAGATAAAGTTGAAGAAATAAACTTTACTTCTTTAGAAAGTTCATTGCTTTAGAATTTCTCACTTTTTGGGAATTCCTTGATGGTTCAGTGGTTAGGACTCAGCACTTTCACTGGTGGGGTCTGGGTTCAGTCCCTAGTTCTGATCTCTGGTCAGGGAGCTAAGATCCCTCAAGCTGTGTGGTGAGGCAAAACAAACAAACAAAAAGAATTTCTCATTTTTTGCTTTTGTTAAAAAAGTCATTCAGATCAGTTTGAGTGTAACAGCCTCACTTCACTTGGAAGAAGTTTGTCAAGGATTTTAAAGAAACCAGACTTTTATTGTTGCAGCCCTTACCAAGAGAATGCAGTTAAAAGTAGCTGGAAACTGTCTAATTGCAGAAAGGACTTATGTGTAATGGGGAGAAGAAAGTTGGGAATTGAGTGGGTGGGCCTGGGTAGAAGCCTAGATGAGATGATTAACTTTGGTTGTCAGAAGGATCTAAATTGGCCATGGTCAACAGACATAAATACCTGGATCTAGGGAAGCTTCAGAATTCCAGCCCTGTGGGCCTTGTAGACGGAGAAGGCAATGGCACCCCACTCCAGTAACTCTTGCCTGGAAAATCCCATGGATGGAGGAGCCTGGTGGGCTGCAGTCCATGGGGTCGCTAAGAGTCAGACATGACTGAACGACTTCACTTTCACTTTTCCTTTCATGCATTGGAGAAGGAAATGGCAAACCACTCCAGTGTTCTTGCCTGGAGAATCCCAAGGACAGGAGAGCCTGGTGGGCTGCCATCTCTGGGGTCGCACAGAGTCGTACATGACTGAAGCGACTTAGCAGCAGCAGCAGCAGCACCTCAGGTTTATGAGCCTGAAAAGTCTTAGTCAGAACCTGAGTGTTTTATGGTTGTTGTTGTTCAATTGCTTAAGTCGTGTCCGACTCTTTGCGACCCTGTGGACTGCAGCACATCAGGCTTCCTTTTCCTTCAGTATCTCCCAGAGTTTTCTCAGATTCGTGCGCATTGATGCTATCTAACCATCTCATCCTCTGCTGCCCCCTTCTTCTTTTGCTTTTAGTCTTTTCCAGCATCAGGGTCTTTTCCGATGAGTTGGCTCTTTGCATTAGGTGGCCAGAGTGTTGGAGCTTCAGCTCCTTTTGGTGGCACCTTTCTAATGAAAGTTACTTCTCTGAACCTGCTGCAGTTCATATTTTACTTCAGGTGTACCCTCTAGACTTATATGGACTCTGGGTGTGGACAAATTAGACCCTTAACTCAAGGCTTACTCTAGGCCACAGGAACGCTGTTGATAATGTCTGGGTGCTAGTATTTCATTTCCGGCCTATACCCCCTTCCTTTTACCGGTTGTAACCACTTCCCTAGCCCCACCTGCAGACTTGAAATGGCTGACCAGATTGGTCTAGTCCCTACCTGTGTTGATGCATAACAAATTATCCTCAAATGTAGAGGCTTAAAATAGTCAACATTTATTATATTCAGTTTCTGTGGGTTGGGAATCTGGGTGCTGCTTAGCTGGGTGCCTCTGGCTCAAGGTCTCTCATGAGGCAGTAGTCAAGTTGTTGGGCTAGGGCTAAAGGCTCACTGGGGGGGCGAGTATTTGCTTTCAAGCTCATTTATGTTGTTGGTAGGCCTTGGGCCCTTGCCACATGGGCCTTGGCACTGGGCTGCCTCATGACGTGATAGTTAGCTTTCCCTAGGACAAGTAATGTAAGAGGGAGTGCCCTCTGTGGAAGCTGTAGTCTTTTCATCACCTAATCTTGCAATTAATGGGCCACAACTTCTGCCATATTCTATATGTTAGAAGCAAGTCAGTAAGTCTAGCATGAACTCCAGGTGAAAGTGAAAGTGAAAGTTTAGCCACTCAGTCGTTTGGGACTCCTTGTGACCCCATAGACTGCAGCCTACCAGGCTCCTCTGTACGTAGGATTTTCCAGGCAAGAGTACTGGAGTGGGTTGCCATTTCCTTCTCCAGAGGATCTTCCCAACCCAGGGATTGAACCCAGGTCTCCCACATTGTAGGCAGACACTTTACCTGAGCCACCAGGGAAATCCCTTGCTAAAAGAAGCCCTCACTTAAGCTTAAATGCGCCCTTCTACTCCCAAGGGATTATACAGTAGCATGAAGAGGGTAGGGATCCCTGGGGGCCATCATAGAGGATGCCTGTGACATCATTCTAGGGCTGTGATCTTGGGAACAGTGGCTTCTGGGTGCTGAGTCCTCTGAACTTTTCTCTGACTTCCTTTGCCTACTCCTTAGAGTCTTGTGGAGTCTTTCTACTCTCTTTGGTGGTATGTCTGTTTGGTTCATGTATGACTTCATTGCTTTGACATGTAGAGTTGACATGGCCCTTCTGTCTGTATTCCTCCCTTGTTTTCAACCCAGTTCTAAACTAGATTTTTATTCTAGGTTCTAGTCATGTGTCCCAACTCATTGTCTGGTATGTTCATTTCTGGAGCTCATTGTATAGCCACTGACCTTGGAGCTTTCACTGCCCCAGTTTGGCTTTGGAGAGCTCGACATATTAGTGCCATTGAACTGGGACTTACACCTTGACAGCTGGAAAACTTACTCTGACCTTTTGCGTTGTTGGTGTTGGGTGCCAGGACTTCACATCCTAGTATGTCAGAGTTGGCAGGGGTTTTAAGTCCCATTGCTCCTAAACTCTTTAATTGACATATGACAGGAACAGATTTGCCCAAGGTCTCAGTTGGGTCTATAATCTGATTTTGTCTAATTATCATTCACATGCTGTTCCCACTCTGTGGTGGAGACTCTTTATCCTAATGCAGCCGGTTTGGGTTGTTAGGAGGTCTGAGACCCATACAGAGGAGGAGCAGAAAGCAGTTCACAGTACTGTATAGTGTTCATAGAAATTGCACTGGGCAGATTGGGGCTATGTCAAGTCAGTGCTGCTTCTGAGGAGCTTTCCCTGCCTGGCTAGGGAGCTTTTATGTGAGGCACAGAAAAAGAAGCTCAGTAATATCTGTGGCATATGGTGACTAATACCTGCATTCTACACTCCATTGGCAATCTCAGTTCAAAGCAAGGAGAGAGCTGTTTGTTGGGATGTACAGAGCAGACTTCCTGAAGGAGGTGGGTCAGAGTGCTGTACTAAGATTGTCATCGTTGTTTGGCTCAGCTTGTCACATTATATATAGATTTGGGGCCTCCACAGGCAGGGTAAATGTATCTAAAGCCCTGTGAAGTGCCAAGGGGGTGCTTTCTGAGCACTGAGAATTTGACAGAAGCCATGCCTCTTTTGGCACAACTTGCTAAGGCAGGTGAGACTTGGATAGGGATAGCTGTGGTCCTGTCGTGTTGATCAGAGCGCAGCAGATTTATGTCAATGAGAGGCCTGCAAGGAAAAACCTGAAATGAGTCAACAGCACTGTACTTTCGCTTTCTGCTGGGGAGTTTGGACTGGAGATGGTGCAGGCTTTAAAATCCCTCTGCTACTGCTACTGCTGCTAAGTTGCGTCAGTCGTGTCTGACTCTGTGCGACCCCATAGATGGCAGCCCAACAGGCTCCTCTGTCCCTGGGATTCTCCAGGCAAGAATACTGGAGTGGGTTGCCATTTCCTTCTCTAATACATGAAAGTGAAAAGTGAAAGTGAAGTTCAGTCGTGCCCAACTCTTAGCGACCCCATGGACTGTAGCCTACCAGGCTCCTTCGTCCATGGGATTCTCCAGGCAAGAGTACTGGAGTGGGGTGCCATTGCCTTCTCCCTAAAATCCCTCTAGGGGTGGTATTTTCCTTCTGGGCCCAGACTGCTTTGCCCACTTCATCTTCCTCTGTTCCCCTCTTTACATTTTGGCCTAGTGAGGCTTTTTCCTTTGTCCTGGTCTGCAGAACACACTTTATCCTGCTTCTCTTTTGCCTTTATTTACAGATACCATTTTACTGCCTCCCAGAATGTCCTCCCCTCTCCTGCCTAACCTCTCAGTCCTCTGTGAAGTGTTCCCTGCCATTAATGCTAGCCACAAGTTCCCTCTCATCTCTGGACTCCAGTAGCACTTGCTATCTACAACACTCTGTGCACTTCTCACCCTGCTTATGCCACTTAAAACAAGAGATAGCCTGATGTGGAATCAAGAGCACTGGGCGTGACTTGAGTTCTTACTGACATCACAACCCAAACTTCAGTCTCCTCCCTTGAAAACAGGATTAAAATGTGTATGAAGTGGTTGTATAGCTTTTAAAGCCTTTTTTGTTTGTTTGTTTTTTGCATATTTTCCTCTCTCAGGGTAAGAGCCATGTCTGTTTTTTTTTAACCATAGCACCCATCCTTAGTATCTATCACAGCATGGATCAGAGGGTATGTGCCCAGTAGATATCTGTTGAATAAATGGATGAATAATAATGAGTTGATCTTGGGACCGAATAGTCATCTAGGGAGAGTGCCAGGTAAATTGTTATCAGTTCCTAGGAAAAACTTTGACAAGAGTGCTTTGAGGTAAGGGGTAGAGTTCACGTGGGGGCTTTCTGAGAAGCTCTGTAGTCATTCAGTGTTTTTCTACTGCCTGCTGCTGCTGCTAAGTCGCTTCAGTCGTGTCCAGCTCTGTGGGACCCCAGAGACGGCAGCCCACCAGGCTCCGCCGTCCCTGGGTTTCTCCAGGCAAGAACACTGGAGTGGGTTGCCATTGCCTTCTCCAGTGCATGAAAGTGAAAAGTGAAAGTGAAGTCGCTCAGTCGTGTCCGACTCTTAGCGACCCCATGGTACTTCATCCCTATTTACTGAGTATCTACTGAAGCTGCACTTGGAGATAGTTATCAGTCACGCTGACAACTCAGCAGGTGGGTCCACCCTTGACTCTGGCTGGCAGTTTCTATTTGCCGCAGCACTGGCTGCCCTGAGACAGTGGCTGTCGTAGGAGTGGAGCAGGGCTGAGCTCCTGGAGGCCTGATATGAGACCTGAGGCAGGGCTTCCTTGGGCCCTGCTGCTCTCTGTCCTCGGTTCCATGGACGCCGTGGTTTACCACAGAGCAAGCATGAGATAGCTGAATGAACAGAACTACTCTTCTTAGCCTGTCCTGTGGGATGGAGAAGGGAGCCTTCTTTCATACTGGGCTTGTTGTGCAGTAGGGAGGTAGGATAGTCCAGTGAAGATCACTGGTGTTGTAAATGTTGTCTCTGATTCTGAGAACTCCCTGGGCCTCAGAGAACTCCAGCCTGAGCAGACATCACACCAGCTTTCCTTCAAGACACTGGGGAGGGGCCTCTAGGGAGAATTGGTAAAGGAACAAAGGCCTAAGAGAGCCAGCTGTGCTGTCAGCATGGCCCAACCCAGATGAACCTGTCCCTTTCTCCATGAGCCAGGTTTACAGAGCTCCTGGCTGCCTTGTATTGAGTTCTGGCCGAGGTAATGACCAGAAATCTCACTGGCTGGCAGGCCTGAGGCAGGCAGGCAGGCTTCCAAATCTCATATGCCTCTGATTTTCTCCAGTGAGATTCAGTAGCTCTGCTCCTGATTGGCCTCTCTGGGTTATCTCAGGGCTCTCACGAAGCTCTCAGAACTCTCATCACCACTGTGTATGTTAAAACAAGTGTGCTAGTGTTTTCCAAGTTCCCAGAGCCAGCGTCTAGAATGCAGGGAACAGGGGAGCTGGGCGCACTTCAGGTATACACATACACAAGTTAGAAAGCAGCTTGTGTCCGTGTGTGTACCTGGGCACCCAGACATCAGGTCTTATTTCAAGAAACCTTTGCTGACGAGGGCAAAGTTCACTGGAGCTCATATTGCATATCACTAAAGAGATAAGTGTGTAAGTAAGACAACTCAGATAACTTCAATGATAAGAATGGCGTGATAGCTACCATTTATTGAGCACCTGTTGTAGGCACTGCGGTAGGTACTTTACATCTGTGCAACAGCCGTTAAAGGTGGGCATTTTTCTTATTGTGCAGATGGGGAAACTAACTCTGAGAATTTAAGTAATTTTCCCAAGATGACTAAGCCAGGATTTGAATTTTAGGTTTATCTGACCCAAAGGCCAGTGCTGTTTCTGTTTTTAATAACCGTAGAAGGGAAGGAGACACTTATATGAATTTTAGTAGAGATGTGCATTTGGATTAAAAAGTATACAGCTTATCAGACCATTAGTGACATTAGTTTGTTCTGTCACCTAAGTGGTCTGGAATAAACTGGGATTAGAATTTGTAGGAGATGGGAGAGGGAGTGAGAAAGTGTATTGACTTATACATTCTGCATGGGAGCCTCACATTGATGAAAAGTGTAGCTACAGAGTGCTATGTATTCAGTCTCTAGCCTCCAGAAGTAGCATTATGGTTGAGCTCTTGTGGATATAAGCTTTGGGATAGGGTCTGTATACATATATATAGCATTCTTCACCTCTTCAGTTAACGTTTAACACGTGTGTTATACCCTGCCTGGGAAAAGGATTGAGTATAATAGGGAAGTTAGATGTGTACCATTGTTTTTCTTTATCCTAATAAGAGCTCCTCTTTATTGAGCACATACTCTATACCAGGACTGGGTTAAATACTTTCACATACATTATCTTGTTTAATCCTCACAATGCGTCTCCCATTTTATAGCTTATCATGTAAGGCAATCTAGGTTCAGTGTCCTATGGTCCTGTTCGAAAATGGGATCACTTCCACCTGGAGAGGTCAGGGTTGCGTATGGAGGAGGAAGTGGAGGGTCTTCAGGTACTCCAGGTAGAAATAGAAGGTTTCCTCTGGCTGGGAAGCATTCCACCCAGAGGAAGTGTCATGAATAAAGGCATGGAGTGGGACAAAGTGAAGAGCCCTGGGGACATTAGCTAGTCCAGGTTGGCTGGAGAGAAGCACTTATGATGGAGAGTACTATAAAATAAGGCAAAGAAAAGAAAAAAAAAAAAGACTGAGGAATGATAATGGAGAACCTCAATGTCAGGCTAAAGAGTTCAGACTTGACTTTGTAGGCTTTGCAGGTGTTGAGTAGGGGAGAGACATGACATGAATTTTGCTTTAGGAAGATTAATCTCATGGACTACACACAAGGCATTGATGGGATGAGGTTGGAGGCAGGAAGTCTGCACAGGAGGCTTTGCAGTTGTTCAAGAGCAGGGATCAGGGTCTGCATTGTGGAGGTAGACTCAGTAGGACTCAGAGTTTAAGTGTAGGGAGGGAAGAAAAGAGTCAAAACCATGTTTTGAGTGTGGGGAGAAGGCAATGTCACCCCACTCCAGTACTCTTGCCTGGAAAATCCCATGGACAGAGGAGCCTGGTGGGCTGCAGTCCATGGGGTCGCTAAGAGTTGGACACGACTGAGTGACTTCACTTTCACTTTTCACTTTCATGCATTGGAGAAGGAAATGGCAACCCACTCCAGTGTTCTTGCCTGGAGAATCCCAGGGACGGGGGAGCCTGGTGGGCTGCCGTCTATGGGGTCACACAGAGTTGGACACGACTGAAGCGACGCAGCAGCAGCAGCAGCAATGAGGTCCCTGGTGGTGCCAGTAATAGAAAATGGCAGTCTGAAGGAGGGCCAGTGCTAGGGTGTGATGACTAGGGGGCTGGTTGACTTCATTTGAAGTGATAGGCGAGGGCTACACTTCACTGTACTCTAGGAACCAAAGAATTCTCTTCTCTTTGTGCTTGTTTCACTTCACTCCATTTTTGAATGAGTTTTCTGATGCCCAAAGAAGTCAAGGGATTTGTCTAAGGTCACACAGGAACTACTTGGTGGATTCCAAGTCTGAGAATCCAGATCTCTTGCTTTTACCTGTTAAGCTTCCTAACAAAGCTGGGCCTTTACTGCAGGAAAATCAGAGACTCTTGCAGATAGGAAAACCTGGGTTTAGTTCCAGGCTTTGCCATTTTCCATTTGTGAGACCTTGAACAGGTTGCTTTTTCTCTGAGCCTTAGTTTCCAAATTTGCAGTAAAGAGAGTATTAATCTCTACCTCATACAGACAATGGAAGATAAGGCACTTTGTAAAACCCTCAAGGGCTGTGTGAGGGTGTTATTCTAGGATTTTGACTTGGTTTGGAGCCATATGTATAGTGAGTATTTTGGCCCAGTGAGAGCAGACTTTAAATTCGCAGTTTTTTGTGGAAGGTCTTTCATTTTAGGCTTCCTAGGCAACTAACTTACCTTCATTCGGGGGCTTTCAGATCTGGGAACATGCTAAGTTTTCCACAGTCACACATCTCTAATTTTCTAGTGTGAAATGAAGTTGCAGAAGGAACATTAAGTGATTTATACCCTTCCAGGTGTTCTTGGCTTGAGAGAAGGCGATTATTATCACTTTCCCCCAGGCTCTTCTACCAGCCTTCAGTTTCTACCAACCTTCAAGGTCTGTGGGGGCAGAGTGCTAGCTGAATTTAGGCTATGTTTTGAGGGGAAGCTCCTGTTAGACTAGAGTAAGCCCTGGCTTGGGACAGAGGTGCCCGGGTGCAGCTGTTGGTCAAAGCTAGTGCCTGGAGTCCTCTTGTGGTCATCTTTTTGGTTAGCATACATGTTCCTGAGTCCTCTTGAGATGGGGAGGAGGCTGCTTGGGTATCATCAGGTCTGGTCTGTGGTTGTGTCCACTCATTGTCATAAGAGCAGGCCTGAAACTGGCCATCTTGTCTGATGTTTTGTCACACACCCTCTCAAGGTTTTCTGATTAATAAAATACCTATTTACTGTTTTGTAGCTTCTGTCTTAAAGCATTTTTTCCCCACTGTTTTTCTTGAACCTTTTTTTCATTTTCTTCCCTCTTTCTAGATTAGTCCTCTTGAATCTTCATGGCTTTCTTTATGAAAAACCTAGTTTACTAAAAAAAGAACACTAGACTAGGAATTTGCTTGGGCTGTGATACTGTTGATCTTTCTGGGCCTCAGTTTCCCCATGCCTGGTATTTGGGGGAGTAACAGAACCGATCTCACAAGGTCAATGCATGCAGAGTTTATGAGATAATGTGACAAGTGTCTTATACAAATGTGTGTAATTTATTATTATTAGTTTTCCTCTTCTGAATTATCTGATCATGTATCCAGTTCTCTGGTTTTTCCCCTCTTTTTACTACCTTATGTTTCCTAGGTTCTCGCTTTTCCTTATAACCTTGCTTTTTGACTCTTAATGACGATCAGACAAGTATGGCCACACTTGCACAGTTGTAAGGCAGAGGGCTGAGCCTTAGGGAAAGTGACGTCTGTTGGTTTTTGAGTATAACATCTTGTCATTAACTTGAACAAGACTCTTTATCCCTCTGTGCCTTAGTTTTCACATTTGCCCCCTGTGTACCATGCAGCTTGATTCTTGTGAGCTTTAAGTCATTTTCATTTTGGAGAATCCCCCTTTAAAATACAAGCGTTACTGGATTGAGGGTACCCTTGACGTGAGAATCTGGGGTGGAGGATAGAGCCTTCCAGAGGGCAGTTCTTAGTTTACTAATTCGAGAAAGGTGTCAAGGCCTCAGGCATATTTGATGCTGCCTGTCTTATAGCCCACACCCGGCTTCTCTGCCTGAGCTGAGCTTGTGCCTGTACTTTCAGCCAGAAGTCAGAGCTAGGTGAGGCTTGATTCCCCCAGGAATTCAGTGATAAAAATTAGGGCACTTGAGCAGATCTAATTGGCTGAACTGAGTGAAGGTCAGAGGCTTTCCCTGGGGGCTCCTTTTAATCTCCTGTAGTTATAGACTTTTCAGGTTGGGCTAATTAAAATGTTGGCAGCTGGACTCAATACTTTCCTTGCATTAGGTCCTGCTCCAGCCTCCTGGAGTACCAAAAGTTGGCATGGGGTTGTCTTTCCTGGGGAACTGAGGAGTGGGTTTCCATGTCTTCATCTAATGAAAGGCATGATAATGTAATAATATTTGTGTAGAATGGGCTCCCACACATTTCATGGTGGAGAGAGATGTAGGCTGAGACCTGGATCCAGGTATGCCTGGATTTGCTGCTCTCCAGACTTCCAAAGTGCTCTTTCAGGTCAACTGTCTGTTCTGTTAGCCCCCAGTGGGCTTTGGTCTGTTAGCTGGCAAGTAATTCCCATTGCACTGGGGTTGTCTTCCCTTTCGTGCATTCCTGTTCTAACCAGAAAAAGGATATGGATAAGTCCTGCCATGTGCCAGGTCAGGGCTGGTGTTTCACACAGCTGTCTCTTGAGATATGGCCATATCTTTTCATAATGCCCATTTTATAGATGAGAAAATACTCATAAAAGGGAAATAATTTGTTTGGTTGTCATTACAGCCTGTAAGCAGCTGAACCAGAATTCAAACCCATGTCTCTCTCAAAGCCTCTAGTTACCTTCCTACTGCTGCTGCTAAGTCGCTTCAGTTGTGTCCAACTCTGTGCGACCCCATAGACGGCAGCCCACCAGGCTCCCCCATCCCTGGGATTCTGCAGGCAGAAGTCAGAGCTAGGCGAGGCCTGATTCCCCCAGGAATTCAGTGATAAAAATTAGGGCACTTGAGCAGATCTAATTGGCTGAACTGAGTGAAGGTCAGAGGCTTCACTGAAGAAGCCTTTTGAAGCCTTTTGAAGAAGCCAACACTGGAGTTGGTTGCCATTTCCTTCTCCAAGGCATGAAAGTGAGAAGTGAAAGTGAAGTCGCTCAGTCATGTCCGACTCTTAGCGACCCCATGGACTGCAGCCCACCAGGCTCCTCCATCCATGGGATTTTCCAGGCAAGAGTACTGGAGTGGGGTGCCATTGCCTTCTCCGTACCTTCCTAAGGCAGCACAATTTCATATCCTTTCTTTTAAAAATTAATTAATTAATTAATTAGGCTGCGATGGAGCGTCATTGTGTCATGTGGGATCTTTCCTTGTGGCGCAGGGGCTTAGTTGTGGTGGGCAGGCTTAGTTGCTCCGTGGCTGTGGGATCTCAGTTTCCCAACCAGGGATCAAACCCATGTCCCCAGCATTGCAAGGCAGACTCTTAACCACTAGACTACCAGGGGGGTCCCTCCTATCTTTCTAAATAGCACATTTCTTGCCTCTGGAAAGTCTTATCCAGTTCCTACAGCCAGAATTATTTTCTTTCCAGAGCACTCTGCCCTTCACTCTATTCTGGCTGATACCCAGTGAGGCATGGATATACTTCTCTCACTTGACTGCTCCCACTCCTGCAAGGTATGGTACTCAGGATGTGTTCACCAAAAGCCCAAAGGAAGTTGTATTGTTGAAGTTTCAGTCATTCTGACAGACTGGTAAAGGGGAGGCTTGGGGCATAGTCTTGGCTCATTCCCACATAAAGTCAGGTCTCTCTCTTCTTGATTTGCCCCAGTGTGCTGTGTTATTCTGGAGACAGTAGGGCCTTCTAGGCAAGATGCTTTTTGGGTTCCCAAGGAGCAGGCCTCTCTAACTTCAGGTCCCTTTCTTTGGTATCTGGCTTTACAGTTTCCTTCTTATAGTCTCCCTGTGATTAATAAGAGTTAGAGCAGTGTTCCCTGGAGTACAGTGGTGTGATCGCCCTTGGCCTGGCTGTGGTTGCTGGAATATTCCTGCTGACTGCGGATACTTGGGTTTGTTTTGCAAAGAGCAGGCTAAGTTATTAACCCTGTATTTGGGTCTTATGGTTTCTGCAGCCTTTGCCTACTGCTCTGCCTCATTTCATAGGATAAAGACTTTCTTAAAGAAGGCAAGCCTGTGAAGGCATTTTTATAAGTTGAATTATCTTTCTCTTGACTTGAAACACATTATAAAAGTACTTTTGTGCCTTTTTCTGTGCATGTAGTGTATATGTTTAGTGTTTAACACCAAACGTTTGTTCTTTCAGGAATAAATGGCAAATTAGAACATAACAAAGTATAAACACCTTTAACAGGAAAAAGTAATAAAAATATTAATGATAATCAAAATAAATTCCAAAATAAATAGGCTGAAACACAGCATTCTTTATTCTGTTTAGATACAATGGGAAATTTGAAATAGCATAATCAAACAGAATGATGTAGATAGTGACATGACACCATTTTATTGCTCCAGTATTAAGAACAGATATGAGATGTCCTTAGGCCAAGGGGAGAAGAATGCGTTCTGGGACTAGAGAGAACTGTTCCAGGATTAGGGTTAGTTCCACTACTTATTTGTGTCTAAGGACACAAGTAACTAGTCAATACTTTCTGCGTGTCTGTTTCCATGTTAAATGAAAGCAATACCTACCTTGTTTAATTTTATGAGGATTAAATAAGACCATGTAGGTAAAGTGTTTTGTAAACCCTCAAGTACTGTTGTAGTCATACTCAGTGGGTGCCTGGGTGCGTGCTTAGTCATTTCAGTCGTGTCTGATTCTTTGCAACCCTATGGACTGTAGCCCACCAGGCTCCTCTGTCCATGGGATTCTCTGGGCGAGAATACTGAAGTGGGTTGCCATTCCCTCCTCCGGGGGAATCTTCCTGACCCAGGCATGGAACTTGCTTCTCTTATGTCTCCTGCACTGGGGGCAGATTCTTTACCATTAGCGCCACCTGGGAAGACGTGTACTCAGTGGGTGACTGGAGCCAATTTGCTAGCACTGCCAGAAAGCTTTTGGTTTAAGATACGGCTTCCCGGGTGGCTCAGACGATAAGGAATCTGCCTGCAATGCGAGAGAACTGGGTTCGATCCCTGAGTTGGGAAGATACCCCGGAGGAGGGCATGGCAACCCACTCCAGTATTCTTGCGTGGAGAATCCCCATGGACAGAGGAACCTGGTGGGCTACAGTCCCTGGGGTCCCAAAGAGTCAGACATGACTGAGTGACTAAGCACAGCACATGGCTTAAACCTGTGACATAGGTGGGAAGAAGGGTGCTGAGTTGATGAATAAGTCATTGAATTCTGTTTGGGCAGCACCTAAGAGGAATTCCTGTGAGGTGAGGGAAACGGCCACGTTCATCCCTTCATCCTGTATCTGTTGAGTCCTGCCTGGTGGAGGAGAAAGAAATACAGACGTGTCCCTATTAAATGTCTGGTATGCTAAATACAGAGGATTCTTGGCCTAGGAATGAAAGCACCATAAAAACAGGAGTTTTTGTCTGTTTTATACCCTGCTGTGTTTTTACTCAAGAGTAGTGCTTGGCACATAGTAGGCTCTCAATAAATATTTGTGGAAAGAAAGGCTGAGTTTTGGAATCAGACAGACTGGGTTCATATGTGGGCTGTGCCCTTCACCAGCCCCTTCCCTGAGCAAATTGCTTAATCTCTCTGATGCTGAGTTTCCTCATTTATAATATGGGACTAGGATTAGCTCTCATAGAGGATTTTTGGGGGGATTTTCTTTTTTTTTAATTTTAATTTTATTTTATTTTATAACTTTACAATAAAAAGTTTTAAAACTTTTGTACAAGTCCTTTTAAGTGCTCAGTGGAAGGCAGTTCCTTTTGATTTCCCTTCCTGGTTTGCAAAGTATAATGGAAGCAGCAAGGATACAGCAGATCTGCTCGGAGAGCCTGGCTAATGACTTCACAGGTTTGACCTGACCGTGTCTTTCTAATGTGTGAGATTAGAGTTTTTGGTATTATTTCCCCACAAATGGAAGTCATTGGGATTGAGCAGCAGTGTTGAAATGAATATGCTTTGCTTCTGTGTTTCCCATGTCTTGGTGGGAGGGCTGGCTCTTGTCTTTCAAGGCAAGGTAATGTTTGCACTTCTGGTTTGTGCAGAGGCTGTTTCCAGAAAGAGTAGTTTACCCTGGAGAGTCTGGACTCACCTGATTTGGATTAGGCTCACCCCCCCCCCGCCCCCCCGCTGCACACACACACACACACACACACACACACACGCACACACACACACACACACCCCCGCCCCCGCCCCCCCCCCCCCCCTTCAGTTATTGTTAGTTATAGCCTTTGAAAGGTGCCCTCGGCTTGACTTCTGTTCCGGATCAGTTATAAATTCTCACAGAACTTGGAGCAGAGTGTGTTTGCATGAGTTAATCAGGTATTTACGAGTTGACCTTTGCTAGTAAAAACCTAATTTTCCCTTATGCCTGAGTGACTCCAGTAGGCTGATGGCCTCGTTCTGAGACATTCCTGAAACTGCTGGACGCTGCCGCAGGTTTCCCTGCCCTTATCATACCAGTGGGGTCTATTTGCCCTTCAGCAAGAGTGGTCAGCACCTCTCCCTTTTAGCCTGTGACACTGGACATATCACTGTCCTTTTCTTTTATAAACATTTAGACTTCAGAGCTTTCTCTTCTGGTTTAATTTCTTGGAGGATGAGTAAGCAGGGAGGAATTGTCTGGCCATCAGACAACTGACTTGAAGCCACTTGGCAAGAAGTGGGTGAAGAACATGTTTCCGGACAGGGGTATTCAGGCATTGGGTAAGTTAGGGCTAGTTTGGGGGTTAAGTGGACCTGCCTTCTAGCATAGAGTTTGTAGGTGCTTTGGCTGTGTCCTCAGTGCCCTCCTTGGGGACCTGAGCATTGCCACAAGGGAGATCTCACATGTGGACTTAAGGAAAGAAGATGGAGGGAAGAAAAGGAACTTTGCTGAGATGTTGCTTTATGCTAGGTGCTTTAGAACAGTTATTTCCTTTAATTTTTATAACAACCTGGTGAAGTTTACAGGTGAAGTCCCTAGAATTTCAGCAGTTTTCCCAAGGTCACAGAGCTGGTGAATGATAATGGTAATAGTTACCATTTGTTGTATGTTAAGATGCCACATACCAAGTTTCTTTTTTTAAGTACTTTATATTTAGCACTCACCACCATCCTATAAAAGGTTATTATTACTTCTGCATTACAAATGAGGAAACTGGGAATTAGAGAACTTTGGTTACTTGATGAGGATCACTCATCTAGCAATAGCGGTACAGGGACTTGAATCCAAAATTCTGTGATTATGGAGAATTCCTGGTGGTCCATTGGTTAGGAGTCTGTGCTCTAGTTGTCAAGGGCCCTGGTTCAGTCCTTGATCAGGGAACTAAGATCCCATAAGCGGTGTGACTGAAAAACAACCCCGTCCCCACCACCAAGAATTCTGTGATTATAAAGCTTGTTCTTTGATATCCATGTCACTGCAGCTAGAAGAGTAGGATTCAAATACAGAGTCACGAGAGCAAGGTTCATGTCTTATTCCATCTCTGCATCCTTATAATCTATGATGCGCCTATCATATTATTAACTGATCATATTATCAGCACTCAGTAAATGTTTGCCATGAAATCCAGCTCTGCTCTCCCCCATTGCCCCCAGTTGCTGACTACATTCTGCCCCAGCATCTTGGCCTGACTGTCTTCTCTCCAGTCTGGCCTTATCTTCCCTGCCCGTTGTGGCCGCCCTGACCTCTCAGCACACAGCGTCTGAACCACCTCTGTTGCTCTCTCGCTTCTTCACCCCTCTTTCCCTGGCTCTTGATTTTTGCTGCCACCATTTGTTCTCCACAAATGGAGAACAAATGATTCTCCAGCCCCCTTCAATCCTGTCTGTCCTTTTCTCTGACTAATCCCAGAGACTGGTCCTATCCAAACTATAATCTTCTAAGTCTGTGCCATATCATTTGGTGCCTAATTAACTATACTGTTTCACCTTCTAATTGTTTCATGGACATTAATCTTCTCTCCAGCTAGCTTGTGATAATCATATTATAATGACCTGTCAGATTAATTGGTGCTTCACACTTTTCAAAGCACTTTCTTATTTAAGACTTGTTTGTTTTTTTTTTTTTGATTGTCATGTCAATACCAAACCTGTGAAATTTGATGAAAGGAATTTGTTATTTCCAGATTATAGCAGGAAAAATAAATGCAAAGAAGGCAGATGACTTCCCAAGGTCACATAACTAATTAGGGGCAGAACTGAGACTAGGTCTTTGGTCTGCTGATTTCCAGCTTGGTGTGCTGTGCCTTCCACGTTTCTCCCTGGCATTTCTCCTTCTACCTTCAAGGGCCATCCAAGGAAGAATATCTATGTTTAGGTTTTTAGAAGGCTTGGTTGGCGACCTCGGGAATGGTGGAGTGGGCTAGATAGCGATCTCAGGTACTTCTTGCTAGTGTCAATACCCTGGGTTGCTACTGCCTAAGAGAGATCCTGTCCCAGAGCTACTAGGATTAATGTTAAACTGGAAAGCATTTATTTATTTTGAGTGGCCAGAGCATTTTCTCATGGACAACCAGGAAATAGTTGGGGTGGGATATGTGATGCTGGCCAGTTTTGTGTCCTGCAATGGCATGAACTTTGGAAGCATGCAGACCAGAGTTTAAAATCTGGCTTTGCCATTGTTTATTAGCCTTGTGACCCCAGGCAAAACATTAATCTGTATGAGCCTTGAAAGTGAAGTCACTCAGTCATGTCTGACTCTTTGCGACCCCATGGACTGTAGCCTACGAGGCTCCTCCATCCATGGGATTTCCCAGGCATGACTACTGGAGTGGGTTGCCATTTCCTTCTCTAGGGGATCAAGCAGATGCTTTTACCATCTGAGCCACGAGGGAAGCTTTGTATGAGCCTTAGGGCTGTTGTGAGAATGTAATTAAAGGCCACATAGTGGTCCTTAAGAAAAGAAGTATTTGTTGGTGGCTTTTATTGTCAATATAACTATAAATATAAAGCCTGAGGAGCCTGGGGAAGATGTACCCGTGACCCTTGCAGGTTACTCCTCATGGCTTGAGTTCCAGGCTTCAGAGATGATATGCCTGTTATGCTGTAGCCTTTTGGCTGACAGGGCTGAGCTTGAATGCTGAGCCCAAAGTCTCCAGTGCCTCCTGAGGGCAATAAAAACAGCTTGTGGTTAGCTAGGGGATGGCTTAAGGGTCAGACTTTGGGAGTTAAATCTTTATTGCTTTTCTGAAAGACTTGGGCGTTAGAATGGTTGCTTTGGAAAAGTTGAGAACCTACTTGTTATTGAGAGATTTTTGTTATTTCTGAAACCAGATTTTGTTCCAAAATTGTTTGTTAAATACTTCTCTATTCTTCTTGAACTCCTGTCCCTACCCCAAAGGAAAGAAACCAAATTCATATTGTTGAGTGATGCCTGTGTCTTTGGTCTCCCTGGCCACCTGGCTTCTAGCTCCTTTCTCAGAGATAGCACAGCTCCAAACTGCTGCTTCAAGAGAGGCCATTCAGCCCCTTGCCCCCTGCTCCACCCATGCCTGATTTGTACTGTAGGAGAAACAGAACAGGTACCCACGGACCTTATTCATAAGCAAGTTTGCTTTCTCTTGGCTACGCTAATAGCTCAGTTGGTAAAGAATCCGCCTGCAATGCAGGAGACCCTGGTTTGATTCCTGGATCAGGAAGATCTGCTTTCTCCTTGGGGACTTCTGACGGCTTGACACAGGGAATGACTAGAAAATGAGAACAAGGGAACATAACTCATTGCTAAAATGGCAGGTTTGGATGACTGTAGGATGGGAGGCAAGCTTCCTGGAAGGGCAGGGAGGAGCAGTGGGGTATAGAAACAGTGGCTTCTGAGTTTTTCCTTTTAGAACATGATGCCATGAGCCATTTATTTTTTTCTTAAAATTGATGTGAAATTCACATAACATAAAATTAACCATTTGCATACACAATTCAGTGGTATTTAGTGCATTCACAGTGTTTTATAACCGCCGTGTCTATCTGGTTCCAAACCATGTTCATAACCCTGCAGGAAACTCACACCCATGAAGTAGTTGCTCCCATTCCTCCCTCTCCCCTCCCCTTGCAGCCACCAATCTGTGTTCTGTCTCCATGGATTTACCCCTCTTCTGGATATTTTGTATAAATGAAGTCATATTTCTGACTTTTTGTGTTTGGCTTCTTTTACTGTAGTGTAATATTTTGGAAGTTCATCCATGTTGTAGCATGCAGAATGAAGCAGTGCTTCATCCCTTTCTATGGGTAGCTAATATTCCATTGTATGTATATACCACAATTTATTTATTCATCTGTTACTAGGCATTTGGGCTATTTCCACCTTTTGACTGTTGTAAGTAGTGCTGCTAAGAACATGTGTGTACATGTACCTGTTTGAGTACCTATTTTCAATTCTTTTGGGTATATACTAGGAGTAGAATTGGTGGGTCATGTGGTAATTCTATGTTTAAGTTTTTGAGGAACTGCCAAACTATTTTCCACTGTGGCTGAACCACTTTATACCCCCACCAGCAATATACAGGGGTCCAATTTCTCTTCATTCTCACCAACGTTTGTTGTTTTCTGTTTTTTTTTTTGATTTTTTATTATCGTCCTAGTGGGTATGAAATGGTATCTCATTATGGTTTTGATTTGTGTTTCCCCAATAACTAATGATTTTGAACATCTTTTCCTATACTTGTATATTTGGTATATCACTTAGGGAGAAATTTTTGTCCATTTTAAAGATGGGTTTTGTCTTTTTGTTATTGAATTATGTAATGGTTAACTTTATGTGTGAACTTGATTAGGCTAAGGGATGCCTAGATAACTGATAAAACATTATTTCTGGGTGTATCTGTGAGGGTATCTTTGGAATCTATGAGCATTTGAATCAGTAGACTGATTAAAGAAGATCACCCTTGGGACGTCCCTGATCATTCAGTGGCTAAGACTCTATGCTCCCAAATGTAGGGGGCATGGGTTTGATCCCTGGTCAGAGAACTAGATCCCACATGCCAAAACTAAGACCCGGCACAGACAAATAAATATATGTTAAAAAAAAAAAGAAAAAGATCACCCTTAGCAGTGCTGATGGGCATAATCTAGTCCATGGAGGGTCTGAATAGAACAAAGAGAGGAGGGAGCTGAGTTATTCTTGCTATTTGAGCTGATATGTCCGTTTTCTCCTGTACACATATGATGGAGCTCCTGGCTTTTGGACTCAGACTGGGGCTTATGCCGTCACTGCTCGCACTCCCTCAACCCCCTCCCATTCTCAGGCCTTTTGACTTGGTCTGAATTATACCACCAGCTTCCTCATTCTCAAGATTACCGATGGCGGAGCGTGGGAATTTTTGACTTCCATGATTGTGTGAGCCAATTCCCATAATAAATCTCTTATATATGCATCTACATATATGCTTATCCTATTGGTTCTGTTTCTCTGGAGAACTCTAACATAAAATTTGCAGTGTTCTTTATATATTTTGGATACTAGATCTTTTATAAAAACTTTATTTTGGAGCCAACCTTCCTTGACCTAAAAATCACTCACTAATAATAGACACAGAAAACAAACATACAGTTACCAAAGGGGAAAGATGGGGAGAAAGGTAAATTGGGAATTTGGGGTTAACAGATACATACTACTATACATAAAATAGATAAATAACAAGGACTTACTGTATAGCATAGGGAACTATGTTTGACATCTTTTAATAACCTATTATGGAGAAGAATATGAAAAAGATATATATATATATATATCAATTTGCTATATACCTGAAACATTGTAAATCACCACAACTTAAGAAAAAAAATTACTCACTGATCTTTCAACATTCGTTGATCTTTCATGTCTTTTCAGCCTATGCTTATGTTTTTCCTTTTGTCTGGAATATTCCTCCCTCCTTCTCTGGTGACTGAAATGATAATTGTTCTTCTAGCTTCAGGTCAAATGTCACCTCCCCTGTGAAGCTCTCCCAGGCCCTTTTTTCTTCTTCCAGTAGTTAGATGCCTTCTTCTGTGAAAATTGCTAATAATGTGCACTTTTTCATTGTCTGCTTCAAACCACTAGATTGTATTTTGAGAGTCAGGGATTGTATTCTGATTCCTTTCTGTCCTTATCACCTAGCATATGCCTGGCATATAGTGAAGGTTAATAAATACTGAATGAAATGAGCATTGACTGGAATTTGAGTGTATACTAGGCTTACTTAGCAGAAATGGTGTAGAGGGGATCAATTGGGGCTGCATGAGAATTATTCATTCATATAATACATATTAAGGCATTACTGTGTGCCAGGAACTCTGCTAGGCACTTATAGTCAAATAGGAAGATAGGCAATAAATGAGTAGACATGTAATATAATTTCAGGTAGTAATAACTTCTAGAAAACAAAATAAAGCAGTGCAAAGGCTTACAGTGATGAGGGTACTATTTTAGGTAGAATGGTCATAGAAAGCCTCTAATAACATGGCTCTTGAAGTCAATTCACTGGGGCCTGGACCAAAAATCAGAGGATCTGGGTTCTTCTTTTGTCTCTGTACCTTTGTGACCTAGCACAATTACTTACATTTCAAGGTTGGAGTTTCCTCGTGTATAAAATGTGGGCAGGAATCCCTGTCTTGGGACTAGGGGGAGTATTGTAAAGATTCAGTGATCTAATGGACGTTGAAAGTTATGGACACTTTAAGTGGTGATAGCCTGATGCTTGGCTCTTCCTTTCTTGAGTCAGGAGAATGAGTGAGTGATGTGGGAGCCAGCCAGGTGTTTTCAGCACCTTGAAGACCAGGGGACTGGCTTACAGTAGAAACTGCTTTGTCACCTTATTCAGAACACTGGGTGATGAAGCCCTCATTCAGGGGCTGAGTTGTTGTTGTTCAGTTGCTCAGTCGTGCCTGACTCTTTGCAGCCCCATGAACTGCAGCACGCCAGGCTTCCCTGTCCTTCAGCATCTTCCAGAGCTTGCTCAAACTCATGTCCACTGAGTTGGTGATGCCATCCAACCATCTTGTTCTCTGTCATCTCCTTCTCCTCCTGCCTTCAATCTTGCACAGTATCGGGGTCTTTCCCAATGAGTCAGTTCTTCGAATCAGCTGGCCAAAGTATTGGAGCTTCAGCCTCAGCATCAGTTTTTCCAATGAATATTCAGGACTTGTTTCCTTTAAGTTGGACTGGTTTGATCTCCTCAAAGTCCAAGGGACTTCTCCAACACCACAATTCTCACCACACTGAGAGTGAAACCCATACTCCAAGTGGGGCTCTATGTAAGTTGGCAAAATGCTGGAGAGGGTGTGGAGAGAATGGAACTCTTCTACATTGTTGGTGAGAATGTACCTTGGTACAGCCTCTGTGGAGAACAGTATGAGGGTTCCTTAAAAAACTAAAAATAGAGCTATCATATGACCTTGCAGTCCCACTCCTGGACAAAAACATGGTCTGAAAGGATACATGCCCCCCCACTATGTTCACTGCAGCACTGTTTACAATGGCCAAGACATGGAAACAACCTAAATGTCCATCAGCAGATGAATGGATAAAGAAGATGTGGTGCATACATACAATGGAGTATCACTCAGCCATTAAAAAGAATGAAATAATGCCATTTGCAACAACATGGATGGACATAGAGATTGTCATACTGAGTGAAGTAAGTCAGACAGAGAGGGAAAAATATTGTATGACATCCCATACCTGTGGAATCAAGAAGAAATGATATAAGTGAACTTATTTACAAAACACAAACAGACTCACAGACTTAGAGAATGAAATTATGGTTGCAGTGGGGTATAGGGGGAAGAGATAGGAAGTTTGGGATCAACAGTACACATTGCTATATTTAAAATGGATAGTATACAAGGACCTACTGTATAGCACATGGAACTCTGCTCAGTGTTATGTGCCAACCTGGATGGGAGGGGAGTTGGGGAAAAGTGGATATGTGTGTATGTATGGCTGAGTTCCTTTGCTGTATACCTGAACTATCACAACATTGTTAATGGGCTATACGCCTATACAAAATAAAAACTCGTTAAAAAAATAAAAAAGAGAATAGCCTAGAAAATTTGAAGACTGGTTAGCTCAGCCCCCAGGAAGAAAAATGTCATTACTCTCCAGTGCCGTGCTTGTGTTCTGTCTTTTTCTTTTACTCTCGCTCTTGCTCTGTGTCATTTTGACCTTATTTCCTGCTATGTCTGAATCCAACAGAAGGGAGTTATAGTGATCAGTGGGTTTCCCAGGTGGCACTAGTGGTAAAGAAGACACCTGTCAATGCAGGAGATGTAAGAGAGACAGGTTTGATCCCTGGGTCGGGAAGATCCCCTGGAGGAAAGCACGGCAACCCACTCCAGTATTCTTACCTGGAGAATTCCATGGACAGAGGAGACTGGCGGGCTATAGTCCATAGGGTTGCAAAAAGTCAGACGCAACGGCAAAGACTTAGCATGCATGCACACACAGTGATCAGCAGTCCTCCAGAAACATTTAGATTGAACTGCTTGCTTTGAGTTCAGCTTTTTGCTGTACTGTGGGCCACAGAAGAGACTGAAACATGGTCTCTATTATTGTTTTGGGGGAGTGGACAAATCAGAAAATTTCTTAACTAGTTGGAGAGCAACTGAATATAAAACATAAAAGGAGAGAATAGTGTGGACTGGAGTAATTTAAGAAGACCTTCTGAAGGAGATGGTGCTTGAATAGGCCTTCAGTATAGAATGAATAGATTTAGATTAATGGTTCTTTTTCATGCTTCTTTAATGAAGTGTTCTCCCACCCCCATATCCTGATGTGACTTTTCTTTTGATGTCCCTTAGCTGTTTTTTGGAATTCGTTTGTGCCATTAACACATCTTATTATAAGCATTGGGGTGTATTGCAGCCATTAAAAAGACAGACTTTGGAGTCAGACTTTGTGGATTTAAATCATGGCTCTATTTACTAGCTGTGTGACTTTAGGCAAGTTATTTAACTCTTAAAAGCCTTGATTTTCCCATCTGTAAAGTGGGAATGATACATGAGGTCGTTTTGATGATTAAAAGAGATAATCTCTGCATAGGTCTTGGTGCAGTGTCTGATCCCTTGTAAACATCTATTAAATGTTAGCTGTAATTGTTCTAATTATTTTATTCTAGATCAGCACTGTTCAGTAGAACTTTCTGTAATGATTGGAATGTTCTATATCTTTATTGTCCAATATAGTAAGCACCAGCTAAGATGGTAGCCACTGGGCTTCTGCAGGTATGCTGACCATGGAAAGTCCTGACAGTGAGGAAGGCAGAGGAGTGAGTTAAAGTGTTTTAAAAGGTAATTTCGCCCATCTCTAGTTGAGCACAGAATTACCATATGAACTGGCAATTCCACTTATAGGTATATACTCTTGAGAACTGAAAACGTGTATATAAAAACTTTTACACAAATGTTCATAGTAGCATTATTCATAACAGCTAAAAAGTGGAGACAACCCAGGTGTTCATCAACTGATGAATAAACAAAATGTGATATATCCATATAATTGAATATTATTCAACTATAAAGTAGAATGACTTACTGATACATGCTACAATGTGGATGAATCCTGAAAACATTATGCTTGGTGAAAAGGTCACATATTATATGATCCATCTAAATGAAATGCCCAAGATAGGTATATATATCTATATCTGTATGCATTTAGAGAGAGAGAAAGAAACCAGATTAGAGTGGTTGCCATGGGCTAAAGGGTAGGCAAAATGGGGAGTGACTGCTAGTGGATATGGGGTTTCTTTTGAGGGTGATAAAGATGTTCTGAAATTAGATTGTGATAATGGCTGCATGACTTTTGTGAGTATGCCGAAAACCACTGAATTATGTACTTTAAGTGGATGAATTGTATCTAAATAAAAACAAAGATAATTTGGGTGTACTAAAAACTGTTGGTTTTAACACAGTTGTAAAAAGTTATAATTTATTTTCTTTTCTGATTGAAAGTTTCCCCCCAGGACCTCAGCCCACCAAGGTGAGGACTTAGGGGTCTGTTCCCAGTTTGAGATGTGAGCCTGAACAGGATCTTAGGCATGGGCTCACCAGTGGGTGGGTGGAGGGTACAGCATAGTCCTGCTTTGGTTCAAGGGGACTTTGCCTGCCTTTGGCTGGGATGGGCATGGATGAGTCACCCCCTATAGCGTGAGGGATGTGGGATGTGAAGAATGAGCTGTCATCTCCTTTCTGATGACATCCTGAGTGTCACACAGTGGTAGGCCAAATATAGGTGCCGAACCGTTTGGCCTGAATTCTTTATGGAGAATTCCCTGGGAACCAGCTGAGGACATGGAGAAAGAGAGAATCTCAGCCTGTGGGAAAGGTGAAACCAGGTGAGAAATGCCAGTGATAGATACACTTTTCACCTGTTCACAGATGAGCCGCTGAAAGCTCAAGGGAAGTTGATTTTCTTTTTCTTCACATGGTAAACAGCTATTGGTGGATTACCCTGTGGCTGGTCCATGGGTCTTGTGCTCAAGGAGTTCCCAGACACACCCAGGAGATGAAACAAACAGCTCGGATGTCAAGAAGCATCCAGGGGTTCAGACAGGATTGTGCACAGCCAAAAGAGGGAGAGATGGCTGTGAGGTTGGTGATAAGAGAGGAAGTCTGAATCTAGGGCCCCAGGAGGGTAGCATGTTCTGGGTGGGGACTGCAGGGAGAGTAAAGCAGATACATTCTTGTCCTTACACTTCCTGTCCTGTTTGTTACACTTCCTGCTCATTTTCACGTTACAACAAATAGGCCTTTGTGCTCCTAATCTGTGCTGGGCAAAACTGGAGACACTGGCGTTATGAGAGCTGAGCCCTGTCTCTCAAACTGCTTAATGTGTTGGAGGAGACAGACCTGGAGACAGTTAACTCTAACGGCATGGATCAGGGTGTGTAATAGACAGGGGTGGACTTGGTGTGTAAGGCTGCAGGCTGATTGACTCTGACTTGGGGTTAGGTAAAGAAAGAAAGTGAAAGAAAGTGAAGTCGCTCAGTCGTGTCCGACTCTTTGCGACCCCATAGACTGTAGCCTACCAGGCTTCTCTGTCCATGGGATTTTCCAGGCAATAGTACTGGAGTGGATTGCCATTTCCGTAAGGCTACCCTTAAATATGCCCTGAGACAGGCCTTGGTGGAGAAGCCTCTTACGATCATTGCCAAAAGATGAAGCAGAGATATAGAATGCTTCTCTTTTTTGGGGTGTAGGTTGCTTTGGAGGTCTTTCATTTGCTCTCAGATTTGACAAAAGAATAGAGGATCTGTGTTCGGGAATAGCTCTCTCTCTCCCTGCCACCCCTTCAGGCAGTGCTGAGCTGACTGCAGAAGGCCCTTGTCTGTCCTGCACTTGTTTCATTGCTGTTTTGGAAAGATGAAGCTTGAGATGTGCCAGAGCTATGCCAGTTGCTATGGGGCCGGAAACAGGTGAGGCTTCTAGCCCTGTTGAGTTAAGGAGTAAGGGGTTTGTCGTCTTCAGCCAACTTAAGGCCTGCCTTTGCAATGAAACTGGATAAGTAGTCCACACAGCTTGTTTTTCATTTGGGGCTATTTTCAGCCCTGGAGCCCAGCAAGGTGGAATGATTGAGATGCTTTTGTGGGGTTCAGGCTTTTGCTAGATCCTATTTGCCAGGGTATGGGCCCAGCCATTTCCCAGGAGATCAGCTTTTCTAAACAAGCAGTGCTAAAAGGAAGGAGGCTTTCCTTCCTTCTCAATGGGGAGCATAGGAAATGTGACGGTGGGTGTTCAGTTTAATATTCCAACCCAGGTTCTACATGGAGATGTAGTGTAGTTTGGAACGTTGCCATATGGTGTCTCAAGCTGTTTTGAGGAACTCTTCTGGACCCTTCTTGTATTTTTCTGGTCACTTCGATGGCCTGGCTCTGCTATGGGAGGGGCTCTGTACACGTGTAGGCCTGCTGCTGGCCAGGGACTTGATCTCTTCTGTGTCTGCATGTCTCTAAGGCTAGCTGAGCAGATGGCTTGGCCTTGCTGTATTGGCAAGCGACCCATCAGTGGTCTGTGTCCAGTAATCTTCTCGGGAGTTCCCTGTTTAGTGAGTGCTTACTGGGTCCAGGCAGCTATCGTGGGTACCATGCTAGATGCTGATGTTCCATCAAAGAAGCCTCAGATAAGATCACCGTCTTACTCTTGAGGCTTAACACAGTACTCAACACTTAAATAAATACTTGTGGTTTAATAGATGTTGGGTTTCCTTCTTTTTTTTTTTTTTAAATAGGAACTCAGAAGGGGTATGAGAAGGGAGCTAACAGTTGAGTGCCTACTGTATTCAGGTACTGTGTTAAAGTGCATTCAGACGTTTACTTTTTTCCTTAACTTTTTATTTTGTAATGGAGTTTAGCTGATTAACAATGTTGTAATAGTGTCAGGTGAACAGAGAAGGGACTCAGCCATATGTATACATTTCGATTTCCCCCCCAAACTCCCCTCCCATCCAGGCTGCCATATAACACTGAGCAGAGTTCCATGTGCTATACATTAGGTCCTTGTTGGTTATCCATTTTAAATATTGCAGGTGGGTACATGTCCCTCCCAACTCCCTAACTACCCTTTCCCTCATCCTTCCCTCTCCCTACTCCCCAGCAACAATGTTTGTTCTCTAAGCACAATTTATTTATTTATTTTTTAACTGAAGTATAATTGCTTTACAGAATTTTGTTGTTTTCTGTCAAATGTCAAGACATTTACTTTTTTAAAAACAATCTTCCGAGATGATTATTGTTGTCAGTATCTTACAGATGAACAAGTGAGAGGTTAAATTACTAGGCTAAGCTAACTTTCTTTAGCCTCATCTAGCCTCTTTCTTGAGGATCTGGCCTCTTATCCTGGCAGATGCCTAATAGCATACGGGTGACTTGTTTTTAGTATTGTGTCTGTGAGTAGGGCTAGTCTGAGCCTTTTCTAGGTGAACATCCGTATCCTGGGCTGGATGTTGCTGATATAGATAAAGATAATAGAAAGTGTATAATCTTGAGGAATGACCATCTAATGGGAGAGATAGGTAGATAGATATTATAGGGTGGTAGGTGTTAAAGGAGTCATAAAAGTACAGAGGGACCCTTTTACTTTGTGAGGGATGCTGTGAGCAGGGACTTTTACTCTGAGGCCTTCTGTACCTGTTTTTTGTTTGTTTTTACCTATAGCTCCTCATAGAAATCTCCCTTACCACCTGTTCAGTTCAGTTCAGTTCGGTCGCTCAGTTGTGTCCAACTCCTTGTGACCCCATGGACTGCAGCACGCCAGGCCTCCCTGTCCATCACCACCTCCCGGAGTTTACACAAACTCATGTCCATTGAGTTGGTAATGCCATCCAACTGTCTCATCCTCTGTTGTCCCCTTCTCCTCCTGCCCCTAATCCCTCCCAGCCTTAGGGTCTTTTCAAATGAGTCAGTTCTTTGCATCAGGTAGCCAAAGTATTGGAGTTTCAGCTTCAACATCAATCCTTCCAGTGAACACTCAGGACTGATCTCCTTTGGGATGGACTGGTTGGATCTCTTTGCAGTCTAAGGGATTCTCAAAAGTCTTCTCCAACACCACAGTTCAAAAGCATCAATTCTTCGGTGCTCAGCTTTCTTTATAGTCCGACTCTCACATCCATACATGACTACTGGAAAAACCATATCTTTGACTAGATGGACCTTTGTTGGCAAAATAATATCTCTGCTTTTTAATATGCTATCTAGGTTGGTCATAACTTTCCTTCCAAGGAGTAAGCGTCTTTTAATTTCATGGCTGCAATCACCATCTGCAGTGATTTTGGAGCCGAAAAAATAAAGTCTGCCACTGTTTCCACTGTTTCTCCATCTATTTGCCAAGAAGTGATGGGACTGGATGCCATGATCTTTGTTTTCTGAATGTTGAGCTTTAAGCCAATTTTTTCACTCTCCTCTTCCACTTTAATTAACAGGCTTAACTTTAGTTTTTCACTTTCTGCCATAAGGGTGGTGTCATCTGCATATCTGAGGTTATTGATATTTCTCCTGGCAATCTTGATTCCAGCTTGTGCTTCATCCAGCCCAGCATTTCTCATTATGTGCTCTGCCTATAAGTTAAATAAGCAGGGTGACAATATACAGCCTTGACGTACTCCTTTTCCTATTTGGAACCAGTCTGTTGTTCCATGTCCTGCATACATGTTGCTTCCTCACATACATACAGATTTCTCAAGACCGCATGTTTTACCAATTTCGCGAGTTTTACCTTGTCGTCAAGACTTCATCCTTGAAACTAGGTGCAGGACTTCATCCTTGAGACTAGGTGCAGGTGCTTTTTTTTTTTTTTTTTTTTTAACCTTGTTGCTTCTCAATATCTGACCTGGGCTGTGTCAGTTAATTGTCTCCAGACCTCAGTTGCATATCTGTAAAGTGAGACTAATGATAGCTGGGTATATTACAGTCTGAAAGCAGGGGCCAGTCCAGGTGGTGATGTTTGGAGGTCTGCCTACTTCCCAATTCTGTGATCTTATCCTTCTAGTCCTAATATAGGACTGGGCATCCAGCAGGCTTTAAATTCAGTTTGTCACAGAGACTGCTGAGAGTGTTTTGCTGCTGCTGCTGCTGCTGCTAAGTCACTTCAGTCCTGTCTGACTCTGTGCGACCCCATAGACGGCAGCCCACCAGGCTTCCCCGTCCCTGGGATTCTCCAGGCAAGAACACTGGAGTGGGTTGCCATTTCCTCCTCCAATGCATGAAAGTGAAAAGTGAAAGTGAAGTCTCAATTGTGTCTGACTCTAGCGACCCCATGGACTGCAGCCTACCAGGCTCCTCCGTCCATGGGATTTTCTAGGCAAAAGTACTGGAGTGGGGTGCCATTGCCTTCTCCGAGAGTGTTTTATAGCACCTCAAAAGCCTAAGACTTTTCTCCATCACCCCTGTTAGACCCAGCAGTACTGACAGAAGCTCTTGGTTTCTCTTTAGACTGAGTCAGACTTTCTAGCCTGACAGTTAAGATTTGACTTAGATTTTAAGCTCAAGGGGATATTGTATTTAAATATGTTTTCTCATGTAGTTTCCTTCATTATCATCTTGATCAACATAGGTGATGGTTTCTTTATTATGCTTTCGAAAGTCATGGCTTAGGCACTGGGGATTGGGACCCCACCCTTAGGACTTTCATCTCTCCAGGCTTTGGGTTGGAAGTCTAAAGCTCCATGAAATACTCTGTGCACAATACCCACTTGAGCTCTAAACTTGTATTAATATAATAAAATACTCGACTTTGTTAAGATGTGGGGAGGGGGTCTCAAGGGACCTAGGGGGAGGTTACAGGAACTCTGAGTGATAGTTAAGTCCACCACTAATCAAACAAAAGTTAATGATAATATTGATAATAAAAACAGTACTGTTAATATTATGATAAAAAACAAATGTATGTGTTAGATATAATTCTGCATTTACCTTATTCTCACAATAGTCAGTGAGGTAGATATTGTTATTCTCATTTTATAAATGATGAATCTAAGATCATATATCTAGTAATTGGTGTAATTGGGTTGTTGTTTAGTTGCTAAGTCCTGTCTGACTCTTTTGTGATCCCATGGACTGTAGCCTGCCAGGCTACTCTGTCCATGAGATTTCTCAGGCAAGAATACTGGGATGGGTTGCCATTTCCTTCTCCAGGGGATCTTCTCAACTCAGGGATTGAACCTGGGTCTCTTGCATTGGCAGGAGGATTCTTTACCACTGAGCCACTAGGGAAGCCTGGTGGAAATGGGACTCAACCTAATTAGAAAGTTCATGTTCTAATTCCAAAGTCTATGTTGCTGTTTCCCCAGTGATCTGGAAAAATGCTTATATGCTGTGGGCCAGGCTGCCTCTTTGGGAGGAAAGAGATGTGGTTACAGGCTATCTCTTCCTTAACACCTGGGTTATTTATTTTCAATGCCCACTGAGTGGCAGGCACTGTTTAGATACCAGGGGCACTAATTTTATTAGTTCATAGTTTTATTCAATAAAAAGGTGGTATAGCATAAAGTTAAGAGCATTGAACTAGATCCAGAATCCTGGCTCCACTTCTTAATAGCTTTGTGACCTTGGACAAGTTATTCAACCTCTTTTAAATGGATTAATATGCTTAAAGCTCTTCAAACAGTGCCTAGCACAGAGTAAGTGGTCAATATATGTTAGCTGTTATTATTATTTCTAAATTGAGGGCTAATAAACGTATCAAGCTGTGGGAATACAGTGGTAAACACGATAATCTCAGTCCTGTCCTTAAAGAATTTGTAGTCTAGTGAGGAAGATAGATTTTTAAACAAATGCTTAGAAATATGCTGAGTGCTCTGAAGAAGTGTAAGGTGTGGTGGGTTCCTGTACAGAGGGGCCTAATACCAACTGGGGACTCAGGATTCTGAGTCATGAGTAGGGGAACAGCACAAGCTGTGGGGCCTGACTGCCTGCATTCAAATCCTGGCTCTGCCATTCTTTAACTGTGCTACTTTGGGCAAGTTACTTAATTAGCTTGTGCCTTTTATCTGAATAATGAGGAAAACAATAGTATCTATTTCACAAGGTGTTATGAGGATTGGTAAGTGATATTTGCAAAGTGCTTATGGCAGGGCCTGGCATATAAGTACTCTGTGTATACGTTAAATAGATACATTTATGGGCTTTCCCAGAGAAGGCAATGGCACCCCACTCCAGTACTCTTGCCTGGGAAATCCCATGGATGGAGGAGCCTGGTGGGCTGCAGTCCATGGGGTCGCTAAGAGTTGGACATGACTGAGTGACTTCACTTTCACTTTTCACTTTCATGCATTGGAGAAGGAAATGGCAACCCACTCCAGTGTTCCTGCCTGGAGAATCCCAGGGACGGGGGAGCCTGGTGGGCTGCCGTCTATGGGGTCGCACAGAGTCGGACACGACTGAAGCAACTTAGCAGCAGCAGCAGCAGCATGGGCTTTCCTGCTGGCTCAGACAGTAAAGAATCCACCTGCAATGAGGGAGACTTGGGTTCTATCCCTGGGTTGGGAGGATCCCCTGGAGAAGGGAACATCTACCCATTCCAGTATTCTGGCCTGGATAATTCCAAGGGGTCACAAAGAGTTGAACATGACTGAGACTTTCATACAGGTGGTGCTAGTGGTAAAAATCTGCCTGCCAATATAGGAGATGTAAGATGAGGGTTCCATTCCTGGGTTGGGAAGATCCCCTGGAGGAGGGCATGGCAACCCACTCCAGTATTCTTGCCTGGAGAATCCCAAGGACAGAGAAGCCTGGCAGGCTACAGTTCATGGGGTCACAGAGAGTTGGATATGACTGACACAACTTAGCACATACATGCACACATACATTTATGCTTTTTATAGCATAAATCTTGGCATTTCTTTCTAAAAACCCCTTTATTAACTTGTCCTACCTTGTAGGTCAAAGTCCAAGTTCTTTACTATGGTATATAATAGGATGGTGATATTTTCCTGGAATAGTCCTTGTTTACAGCTCTTTTTCTGGTTCTCTTTTCTTTCAGAAGTGAACCTGTTTAGATCATAAATTATGTGGCCACCCCATATGAGGCTTTCCATGATCTGACCCCTTCGTATTGCTCTAGTCTCATCTTTTGACATTGCTTTGCTAACACCTTATCAAAGTGTTTCTGTGAGTTACTTGTTATTCCTGAAAGGCGTTCTTTTTTTTTTTTCCCCCTTTTCTTCAGTTCTGAGCCTTTGCATATGCTATTCCCTCCGTCTGGAATGATCTGTTTCTTTCACCTCCAATTTTCTTGCACTCCACTGCCCTCCTGGTATACCTACTCATTCTTCAAGGTATACTTCAATTATCTTCCCTGTGAAGACTTGGCCTTGCATTCCTATCTTGGTTGTTGTTTTCTCTTCTGTACCAATACTGTAATTAGTATAGCTCTCCATTATGATTCTAATCACCATTGGGCTGCAGATGTTTACTTTTATTTACTTCTACCAGATTTTGAGTTGCTAGAGGGCAGGGACCAATTTCTTTATTTATTTAATTTGAAAGAACATTTCAATATTCTTTGTTTCATTTAAAAAATGAAGTTATTGCATACATACAATAAAATGAATGAAATGCTTGATGAATTTGTACATATGTGTATACCCATGTAACTACTGGCCAGATCAAGATACAGATACACTTCTGCAGCTTCAGAGTTTAACATAGAGGCTGGCAAACATTGTCTGTAAAGTAGCAGATAATAAATATTTCAGGCTTGATGGGCCATACGGTTTTTGTTGAAGTGGCAGGTTGTTGGAGGAAAGCAGTCACAGACAACATGCAAATAATCATGCATGGCTGTGTTCCAGTAAAATTTTATCTTCAAAAACAGGTGTTCGGCCAGGTTTGGCCTGAGGGCCACAGTTTGCTTATTTCTTATCTAGCACAAGTACCCATGGATAAAATAGAAACTCAGTAAATGTCTGTTGAATTATAGATAAAGACCTTGATCTCCAAAACCCTTTTCTTGATTTTCTAGTAGCGGACCAGTTTGTATCTCCAGAGTAGGGCTGTGCTTTGAGAGGTATTTCTTGAGGCCGGTAGCCTTTTCACAAGTTGTTCATATTCATCAGGGATTAAAAATGTCATCCCTTCCAGCACAATTTTGGTGGCCTGTGGTCTATGGAAATTGGAGATCCATGAAACAGTAAAGAGTTTATTTGTGTGAATCCCTCATAGTTCCTTGAAGCTGTGAACTATGTCTTATTTGTTTTGCCTTTAGGGCCCAGCTAGCATAAGGTCTTAGACAGGGATGCTTATTAAATATTTGTTTTTAAACTAATGAATGAATTTAAGTTGCTTTCAGTATGTCAGTAGCCTAATGGAAATGGTATGCTTGCATACAATTTAAGCGTCTGCTTTTTGTTTCAGTGGTGCCAGTGCTGCGTGGCAACAGTAGTTTCCTTGTGCGTATTGGTACTTTGAGTGGCAGTTGATGGCATCATAGGACATAAACCTGCCCAGTGAGTGAATGACCTTGGACACAAGTACAGAGCCAAAATAAGCAGCTGGCAGCAGGGCTCCGTGCTGGAAGGCCTGCGTGTTTACTTTCACTTTCTTGCTCGTTTAGCATCAAGGCCAGGATGGAGAGATGTGTGGTTTCACAATATTGTTATGAAGTTCTGATAATTGTAGATGGTTGGTTAAAGTCTGAACCAGCATTTTGAAGAGAAAATAGTGATAATAAATACAGCTGAGAATGTTGAATTATTTCTCAATAAATGTGCTTTGTTTATATAGACAGAGTCATTCAAAACATGAGCTATGAAAGGAAAATGAAGTGTTGATAAAAAGAATGGGTCCTATTACTTCTGAGTCAAGAATAGGCATCTAAACCCTGTCACTAACACTAAACTTTTTCCCTTAATGGTTGGCCTCCATCACAGTATGTTTAACCCATTGTTTTCATTTGGGACTTGTAGTTTAAAGACCTAGATCCAAAGTTCAAGGTAAATTTTCAGTAATCTCTAGGACACTTTCCCATTACCTGCCCTCCCCCCAGCCCCCAAACACACACACACACTAAAGCTGGTCAGGCACACAGAGGTTGCCCACCGAGTGGTCCTTACTTCCCACTGCCTCTCATGTCTTAACAGAATTTATGTGTATTTTGTGAGGATTGGAAGGGATTGGCGTGAAGATTAGGGTGGGGTGGGGGTTGAGGAACTTCACTGTCAAGAAAAAAAGGCAAATTCTCTCCCTAGTGGTCCTAGAAAGAATGATCACATGTATGATAAGAGTATAAAGGATTCCAGTCTCTTATTTTCTTTTATCCTCATTGCTATCATTGCTAGTCCTGTTTGCACAAGGGTAAGATGAGGCTCAGAGGGTTCCTTCTCTAAGGTGTCGCACTGCTGTTAAGGCAGCAGAGCCAAGATGTGAAACCAGGCTGTCTTACCCAGGTATCCGTGTTCCTTATAATGCAGGAGTGGTTTTGAAACGGTTTCAAGGGGTCATAGGGTTTCTCAGAGGTGCCTCAGGAATCACCTGAGGGAGAGGTGAGTCATGGAAAGAGCTCTGGACTTTTCTTACATATCACAACTGTAACTCCCCTGCACTCAGCTTATTTTTTAACTTAAAAAAACACATTTTTTATTATGGAAAATTTTGAACGTATCTAAAACTAGAGAGGCAGTATAATGAACCCCAATGTGTCTGTTACTCTCCATATACAATTACATACTCATGGCTTATCTTACCACTCTTGTTTCATTTTATCCTCCCACCCCCTTGGATTATTTTGAAGTAAATTCAAGACATATCATTTCATTCACAAACATTTTAGTGAAAAAATAAGCAAAATATTGGGTTAGCCCAATATCATTGTTATGCTTAAAACTATAATAATAATCATTAATATCATCAACTGGTGTTTAAATTTTTCATGACTCAAAATTTAAAAAAAAAAATTAGTTTATTCATATTAGTATCCAAAGAAGTTCTACACATTGATTGATCTAAATCTTGAGTCTCATCTAATCCATAGCCTTCCCCCTCTTTCTTTTCTTTTCCTTACAACTTTATATTAAAGAAACTGAATCATTTGTCCTGAAGAGTTTCCCAATTTCTGGATTTTGCTGATTATCTCTCTTGTTGTTATTCAGTCAGTAAGTTGTGTCCGAATCTTTGCAACCTCATGAACTGCAGCACTCCAGGCGTTCCTGTCCTTCACTGTCTTCCAGAGCTTGCTCAAACTTGTGTCCATTGAGTCAGTGATGCCATCCAACCATCATCCTCTGTTGCCCCCTTCTCCTCTTGCCCTTAGTCTTTCCCAGCATCAGGGTGTTTTCCAGTGAGTTGACTGTTTGCATCAGGTGGCCAAAGTATTGGAGCTTCAGCTTCAGCATTAGTCCCTCCAGTGAATATTCAGGGTTGATTTCCTTCAGGATTGACTGGTTTGATCTCCTTGCTGTTCAAGGGACTCCTGAGAGTCTTTTCCAGCATCACAATTTGAAAGCATTAATTCTTTGGTGCTCAGCCTTCTTTATGGCATTTAGCATGTCCCTAAGTCCTCTATACTGCCTATAAATTTAGTATTTAAATCTTAAGGCTTGATCAGATTCAGAATCAATAATTTCCTTCCTTCTTTCTTTCCTTTTTTGAAAATATGTTTATTTTCAAATATCTGATTTTCTATTTGTAATGCTAAGATTGAGGAAGAGTTCACTTGATCTATTCATTAAAATATTTCCCATCAGCTTTTTGTCAGTGATTTTAGGAGCCATTGATGTTTACCTTACCAGCAGAGACATTACTTTACCAACAAAGGTCCGTCTAGTCAAGGCTATAGTTTTCCAGTGGTCATGTATGGGTGTGAGAGTTGGACTGTGAAGAAAGCTGAGCGCTGAAGAATTGATGCTTTTGAACTGTGGTATTGGAGAAGACTCTTGAGAGTCCCTTGGACTGCAAGGAGATCCAATCAGTCCATCCTAAAGGAGATCAGTCCTGGGTGTTCATTGGAAGGACTGATATTGAAGCTGAAACTCCAATACTTTGGCCACCTCATGCAGAGTTGACTCATTGGAAGACCGTGATGCTGGGAGGGACTTGGGGCAGGAGGAGAAGGGGACGACAGAGGATGAGATGGTTGGATGGCATCACCGACTCGATGGACATAAGTTTGGGTAAACTTCGGGAGTTGGTGATGGACAGGGAGGCCTGGTGTGCTGCGATTCATGGGGTCACAAAGAGTCGGACATGACTGACCCACTGAACTGAACTGATGTTTACTGCCTAGATCCATTACTTCATTAGAGGCCTAATTAGATGTAGCTATTGAAACTTCTAATTGGGTTTAATTTGAACTGCATTTGAAAAATGCATTGTTTGAAACAATGTTTAAACTTTGTTTGAAAATAGTTTGAAGACTATCTGTTTGTAGTTGTTCTCTAAAAGCACCAGTTAGGACATGAACCAGGAGCTATGAAATGAGGACAGTGACTGTAACTAATTTGTAAGACTTTTTAAACTTCTTCACTTCCTCATGTGTGTTGTTTGTGTCCTATAGTCTTTCCCAACCCAACAGTTAAACCTTTAACAACAAAAAGGGTCCATACATTTTAACTGTTGAAGATTGAGATAAATGGAGTGACAGTTTAAACCCAGACCCTGGCTTGGGGTAGGAAGCCTTAAGGGGCAGAGTGAGAGTTCTACCTTAATGAGCAAAAAGTGAAAGTGAAAGTTGCTCATTCGTGTCCAACTCTTTGCAACCCCATGGACTGTAGACCCCCAGGCTCCTCTGTCTATGGGATTCTCCAGGCAAGAGTACTGGAGTGGGTTGCTATTCCCTTCTCCAGGGGATCTTCCAGACCCAGGGATTGAACGTGGGTCTCCTGCATTGCAGGCAGATTCTTTACCATCTGAGTCACCAGGAGAAAGAAGCAGTTAAGTTTCTGGGGCCTGTGAAGCCTGAGGAACTTGCAAAATGGCCTTGGGTGCATCTAAGATGAATTACTCCTAGCTGAGAATGGGAAGACTGAACCCTTTATCCTTAGCTCTTTATTCCACAGCACGAGGGGACTCCCTCATCTGTCCAGAGGGCCTGGCTGGCCAGGCCTCAGTTGTGTCACATCTGACATATTTCAGAGCCAGAGTCCTGGTAGCTGTGTTTAGGACTGACTCTTAGGAATTCTAAACTGATAACCTCAGGACAGCCTGAGGGCTCCCTATTTTGGCTCTGTTCTAAGGAAGCCCAAGGGCAAAGAACCTCTTAGCAAAAACTATGGCTGATCCTTAGCTGGCAATACCTTGTCACTCTGGCTAAGAGAAGAGCTTCTGTGAAGCACTTGGTGTTCTCTAGCCTTTGCAGAGGTCACCAGCAGACAAGGCAGGGGAGTAAGGCCTTAATTAGCTAGGGACTGCTGGAGCAAAGCCATTTGGCAGTGTCTTACCTCAGCTCCTCAGTGGGACTGGCTCCTTCCCCTAGTGACAGTGCAAATGTACTCTCCTTTTTTAGTTTTTGATCTCTGAGAGATCACTCTTCTTCTGTGAGCTTCAAGACATTTGTGTGCAGTGTGGTTCAAAGCTGATTAAAAGTCGGATAGGTGGTATGACAAAAATTCCTTCCATCTGTGCAGGGCTTTTAAACCAGTGAAGTACATTTTATTTCATTTGTTCCAGACCAATAGTTCTGTGCTTTGCAGATGAGAAAATTGAAGCCCAGAAAGGAGAAGTAACAAAGATTATAGCTAATTAGATTTTGGATTCCCAGACTAGTGTTCTTTCTACTGATATATGTAGGACAAGGAGAAAGGAGGAGGATGGTAAATGAAATTGAGTGACTTTTATTGATGTGTGTGAGGCACTCTATAAGGTGCTTGGTTTAGTTTTCTCAGAAAGTTTTATGGTGAAAAATGTTACCACTCTGAATCCTAGAGTGGTTAAGTCACAGTTAAGATCATACAGCTAAAAAGGATTGTGCCTGGATTCAGATCTGTTTGACCTTGAAGTTTGTGTCTATCATTAAACTATATTCCTTGACAGTTGTTTATTCTAAAGGCATTACTGAGCTGCAAATGTAGTGCTGGGTATGAGAGATACAAGGAAGCTTCCGTTTTGCCAATCTCTGCCTTCATGGAACTCAATTTGGTGATGCTCACTGCTCTGATAGAGGGGATGGGGACAAAGGGGTAGATAGAAGGGTGGGGGCAGTGGGAACCGGAGGCCCCCTCATTTTTGGTGGGAGAGGAAGTTGTCGGGGAAGGCTTCCCGGAGAAGTTGGTACCTTAGTTGCGTGATGAAGGACATGAACCCTGGGGTTGGTCTGCCTGGGTCCCATCACTTGCTAGTAATACTTTCGGTAAGTTACTTAACCTCTCTGAGCTTACTTCCTGATCTCTAAGTTGGAGATAATCATATTATCCACCTCAGTGGGCTGTTGTGATGATTAAGATGTGATAATCCATGTCAAACATTTAACAGATTGCCTGCCTGCAATGCAGGAGACCTAGGTTCGATCCCTGGGTTGGGAAGATCCCCTGGAGAAGGGAACAGCTACCCTCTCCAGTATTCTGGCCTGGAGAATATAGTCACAAAGAGTTGGACAGGACTGAGCGACTTTCACTTGCACTTTCTGACACACAATAAACTGTCATTAATTGTCAGCCGTTATAATTATCATTGTCTAATGTGTGTTTTTTCCATCATCAACTTGTGGGGACAAATGAAACCAGGCTATCTTAGGACCTCTTATTGTCAATGAAGTGGGCTTTATTTAGGTGATTTCAAAGATTTCTTTCAGGTCTAAAATTCTGTCAAAGTAAAAACTGCCTGGTTTGTTTCCTGGAGGGCAACTGGCAAGTAACTTTGTATCTGGCAACAACCTGACCTAGTTTGTACTCCCTAAAGCCATCTCTGGTTGGCCCCTGTAAGTGCTGTATGCCTGAAAAGACCCCTCTTTTCTCTGCTCTCTCTTCATTGGATAGTCTGGAAGCTGGCCTCCTGTAGAAACTGGTCTTTCCCCCTAGAGCTGATGTCCTTCATCTCTAGACCAGCCAAGGTACCAACTTCTCTGGGAAGCCTTACCTAACAGCTTCCCCTGCACAATGATTAGGGTCCCCCTGAGCTCCCATTACCCCCATCCTTCTCTCTATCCCTGTTTTCCTATTCCCTCCGTCATAGTAGAGAACATCACCAAGTTATAAGTTCCATGAAAGCAGAGATTGCTAAAGCTTATGCTTCCTTGTATCCCTTGTACCTAACATTTCACCTGAAGCTCAATAAAGATTTTTTAGAATAAACAACTGTCAAGAAATATAGTGTAATGATGGAAAGACACAGACTTTAAAGTCAAACAGACTTAGATCTGAATCTAGGCTAACCTTCTCACAAATTTTCTGTGATGGAAGAAGTAATGCAGTTTTAGTAGTCCAAGTGGTCTAGGGATTCTCTCCTACTGTAGGATCTTGTCTACTTTGGGTAACAGTGGAATAACAGGACCTTTATATATTTTACAGTGTACTCTTTTAAAATAAGTGTTCTTTAGAGCGTCATTGTCATATGAAAAGACAGTAAGTATTAGTCTCTAAAAGACCTTTGAGGTCAAGTTTGGAAAAGCTGGGAGTCTGTAATATGGTAAGAAAAGATATGCAGAGTTTTGTACATTAAAAAAAAAATTGAAGTGTAAATAATTCTACATTAAAAAAAAGAAACTCAATTTCATTTCCTTTATTTATTTAATTTTTAGTTGTGCTGGATCTTTGTTGCTGCGTGCAGGCTTTCTCTAGTTGTGGAGAGCGGGGGCTACTCTCTAGTTGCAGCGCACAGGCTTCTCACTGTGGGGGCTTCTCTTGTGGAGCACAGGCTCTAGGCGCACAGGCTTCGGTAGTTTAGTTGCTCTTCTGCATGTGAAATCTTCCTGGACCAGGGATTGAACCCATGTCCCCTGCACTGGCAGATGGATTCTTATCCACTGTACCACCAGGGAAGTCCTAATTCTACATGTTTTGATCATGGAATCGCTGCTCTCCCCACCCCCAAATAAAACCAACAACCCATCTTTGATAGTTCATAAAATGCCAGTGTTCCATGAGACACAAGAGGTAAAATGAGCACAAAGTGGCCCCCTAATCTTCTGTTAGTTGGGCTTGAAGAAGTAGAATGGTAAACTGTCTTTTGACTGGCAGAGTACCTCCAGGACTCCCCTTCTTTTCATAGACTGAGGGATTGTTACAGAAAGCTAGAGATCTTGGTTAATCCACAAGTCCCTGGTTAAGTCCCCGACTCAACGGTAGGAGATTTAGCTAGTAAAGCCTCTGTAGTTGGCCTTGCTTACTGCTTCTAGAGGAGGAGATCAGTGCTCTGCTCTGAGGGAATAATATTGAGTTCAGTCAGAGAACTATCTGTTTGCTCTCTTGTTAATTACAGCTGGTTGAGAAGTGGTTTGGGTAAGCAGGGGTTGCATTCAATATTTCAGTCTTATGGAGTTCTGGGTTCCAGTCTCACTTTGCTTTAAGTGCGGTACTTCTCCCTTCTCAACCTTGGTTTCCTTATTTAAAGATGCAGAAGTTGTGTTAGATTGATTACATTCAATAAGTATTTATTAAACATTTACTGCGATCCAGTCATTGTTCTAGGGTGATGGGAATGTAGTGATTGGAAAGCAGACCCTGCCTCAGGAACTTAATCTAGTAGAGATGATTACATTATGTGAGTATGGAAGTGTGTGTTATAGATTAAGATTTTAATAGTTGAGGGAAGGCAGACATTTGTATGAGTCACTGTAGTCTAGCAGGCTTCCTGGAGATGGTGTGACTTAGTCTCCAAAACTGTAAAGTTTTTGTATTACAGAAGTTCAGGGAGGCATTTGGATGTGCACGTGACCTGAGTGCAGGTAGGAGTGAATAAATAGCCAGTGCTCAGGAGAAGGTGATATTCTGTACTACTCTTAGCCGTGGCATCTACCATGGGCACTCTGCTGAGGGGGCTTGTTTCTGGGGCAGTTGAAGATAGCACTGCCAGAGAGAACTTGCAGCTAAGGATTGAGGGACGGGCTGAGCAGAAGCAGATTGTTATTGTGGGTAGGAGGAAAGGATCATAACTGATGAAGTCAGAGGTTAAAAGCATAGGGAACCAGGGAGTTGAAGAGCGTGAAATGGGTTAGGGTAACAATTCATATCTCAGGCTATGAATGACAGAAGACTTGAAACCTAAAAATGTTTATATATAATTTCTTTCCATGTGCCAAGCACTGTTAGCATTTTTAATGCTAAGCTTATTTAATATTTAATTCTTTTTTCATTATTTAATTCTTAGTAGTATGTCTAAATCTTATATTCAATACCAGCTCTAAGAGGGTAGGTACTATAATTTTCCTATTTTAAAGGTGAGAAAACTGAGACCTGGAGAATTTAAATAATTTGCTCAAACTCATATGGTTAATAAATGATGAAGTTAAGATTCATGCTTGGGTGATATTTTTTCCAGTCTGCTCTTTTAAAAATTATTTAAAATTTTTATTGATTATTTATTTGGCTGCGTCGGTCTTAGTTGTGGCCCATGGGATCTCCAATCTTTGTTGTGGTCTGTGGGATCTTTAGTTGCAGCATGTGAACTCTCAGCTGCGGCATGTGAACGCTTAGTTGAGGCATGTGGGATGTAGTTTCCTGACCAGGGATCAGACCTGGGCCCCCTGCATTGGGAGCAAGGAGTCATAGTCACTGGACCACCAAGGAAGTCCCCAGAGTCCTTGCTCTTAATTCACCATGTTACACAGTTTTAGGCCATCATATATCATACAGTGAGAAGCCACCATATATTTCTGGCTAGTGAGGCAGCTTTTTGTAGGTAATGTCAGTTCAGTTCAGTCACTCAGTCGTGTCCGACTCTTTGTGACCCCATGAATCACAGCACGCCAGGCCTCCCTGCCCATCACCAACTCCCGGAGTTCACTCAAACTCATGTCCATCGAGTTGGTGATGCCATTCAGCCATCTCATCCTCTGTCATCCCCTTCTCCTCCTGCCCCTCAATCTGTCCTTGCATCCGAGTCTTTTCCAATGAGTCAACCCTTTGCATGAGGTGGCCAAAGTACTGGAGTTTCAGCTTTAGCATCAGTCCTTCCAATGAACAACCAGGACTGATCTCCTTTAGGATGGACTGGTTGGATCTCCTTGCAGTCCAAGGGACTCTCAAGAGTCTTCTCCAACACCACAGTTCAAAAGCATCAGTTCTTCGGTGCTCAGCTTTCTTCACAGTCCAACTCTCACATCCATACACGACCACTGGAGAAACCATAGCCTTGACTAGATGGACCTTTGTTGGCCAAGTAATGTCTCAGCTTTTGAATATACTATCTAGGTTGGTCATAACTTTCCTTCCAAGGAGTAAGTGTCTTTTAATTTCATGGCTGCAATCACCATCTGCAGTGATTTTGGAGCCCAGAAAAATAAAGTCTGCCACTGTTTCCACTGTTTCCCCATCTATTTCCCAAGAAATGATGGGACCAGATGCCATGATCTTCGTTTTCTGAATGTTGAGCTTTAAGCCAACTTTTTCACTCTCCTCTTTAACTTTCATCAAGAGGCTTTTTAGTTCCTTTTCACTTTTTGCCATAAGGGTGGTATCATTTGCATATCTGAGGTTTTTTATATTTCTTCTGGCAATCTTGATTCCAGCTTGTGGTTCTTCCAGCCCAGCGTTTCTCATTATGTACTCTGCCGCTGCCGCCAAGTCGCTTCAGTCGTGTCTGACTCTGTGCGACCCCACGGACTGCAGCCTACCAGGCTTCTCTGTCCATGGGATTCTCCAGGCAAGAACACTGGAGTGGGTTGCCATTTCCTTCTCCAATGCATGAAAGTGGAAAGTGAAAGTGAAGTCACTCAGTCGTGTCTGACTCTTAGGGACCCCATGGACTGCAGGCTACCAGACTCCTCCATCCATGGGATTTTCCAGGCAAGAGTACTGGAGTGGGGTGCCATTGCCTTCTCCCTATGTACTCTGCATATAAGTTAAATAAGCAGGGTGATAATATACAGCCTTGACGTACTCCTTTTCCTGTTTGGAACCAGTCTGTTGTTCCATGTCCAGTTCTAACTGTTGCTTCCTGACCTGCATATCGGTTTCTCAAGAGGCAGGTCAGGTGGTCTGGTATTCCCATCTCTTTCAGAATTTTCCACAGTTTATTGTGATCCACACAGTCAAAGGCTTTGGCATAGTCAATAAAGCAGAAATAGATGTTTTTCTGGAACTCTTTTGCTTTTAGTGCAGGGCAATTTCCTAAGGAAGAATGGAATTGAAGGCAAGAAAACTTGTCGCATTTGTTGTAATAATCATCTCAGTTGCTTTTGAAGGTGTAGAAAGATGGTATTTCACAAATTACTTTCTGAGATGGATCTGGTAGTTCCCAGTGCTACCTCTAATTTCAACCCATTTTAGAAATCATTTTCCAAATAATTTTAATCTGTAGGAATCTCTCCTCTCCCCTGCCTATTCCAGGAAGAGGGGCCCCAGGAATCAGATCAGGAATGCCTCTTCTGGAGTCAAGAGTTCAAGTAGCATCTGGAAGCATTTGCAAGAGGGGAAGTTGAACCTATTAAGACTTCCTGTTGACATCAGAGTTTGCTCTCCTGATAAGGGGTGGGGTGGGGTAGAGAATCCTCTGTTATAATTGATAGTGAACCTGATTGCTCATCTTTTTTTTTTTTTTTAAGATTTTAATTTATTTATTTGGCTCTTCTGGGTCTTCATTGCTGTGCAGGCTTTCTCTAGTTGCAGCGAGTGAGGGCTATCTCTAGTTACGATGCGTGGGCTTCTCATTGCCGTGGCTTCTCTTGTGCACCTTCTCTAGGCACACAGGCTTTGGTAGTTGTAGCTCTCGGACTCTAGAGCACAGTCTCTGTACTTGTGGCGCACGGGTTTAGTTGCTCCAGGACATGTGGGATCTTGCCTGACCAGGGATCAAACCAATGTTGAGCCACCAGGGAAGCCCCCTGATTGCTCATCTTGAGAGACTGGGCAGGTATGCTGAGGTACAGAGATGTGACGTGATCCTTGTCTTTGAGCCATCCACAAATTACTGAGAAGAAAATAGCACATAAGAAAGTACAATTAATATAGTGTTACAAGTGCTGTAATAGAGGGACATAGAAAAACTTACTAAGAGAGAAAGGAAGGAGGGTCTAAATGCTTGGCAAAGAAGGAGTTAGCATAGGCTTCAGAGAGATTCAATCTGGGTCTTTAAGAATGACCAGAATTATGCCAGACAGAGAGGGTCCTGGAATGCATTCTGTGCATTGTAAATATGTAAGTGCATTCATATTCAAGGAATGGGGAGTTGTTCATCATGCTGGACTGCTTGGGAGGAAATCTGAATAGAAGACCTTAAATCCTATTGGAGTTGAGCTTTCCTGTAGATATTTAAGATGGAGAATGTCATGGTCAGAGTGGTGTTTTAAAACATCTCTGACGCCTATGCTTAGGAGGATTAGAATAGATTGATTAAACCAGAGGCAGGGAAACCAGCCAGAAGACTGTTGCAGTAGCAAATGATGAGGTTGGAACCAAGGCAGTGGTCATGGGTGTTGATTTGAATTGTGTGACTAAAGGAAGAAATGTTAGATGTCTGGGTATTGTGTGATCAGTCGCTTCAGTCATGTCTGGCTCTTTGTGACCCTATGGACTGTACCCCATCAGGCTCCTCTGTCCATGGAATTCTCCAGACAAAAATAGTGGGGTGGGTTGCCATGCCCTCCTCCAGGGGATATTCCTGAAACAGGGATTGAACCTGTTTCTCTTATATCTCCTGCATTGGCAGGTGGGTTCTTTACCACTAGTGCCACCTGGGAAGCACTGTGATGCTATTAACACATGAAATACAGGCTGGAGAGCTGGTTTAGGGGAGTTAATGAAAAAGCTGGCTTAAAACTCAACATTCAAAAAACTAAGATCATGGCATCCAGTGTCATCACCTCATGGCAAATAGGTGGGGAAACAATGGAAATAGTGACAGACTTTCTTTTCTTGGGCTCCAGAATCACTGCCTATGGTGACTGCAGCCATGAAATTAAAAGACACTTTCCTTGGAAGAAAAGCTATGACAAACATAGACAGCATATTAAAAAGTGGAGACATTACTTGCGGACAAAGGTCCATCTAGTCAAAGCTGTGGTTTTCCAGTAGTCATGATGAATGTGAGAGTTGGACCATAAAGAAAGCTGAGTGCCAAAGAATTGATGCTTTTGAACTGTGATGTTGGAGAAGACTCTTGAGAGTCCCTTGGACTGTGAGGAGATCAAACCAGTCAATCCTAAAGGAAATCAACCCTGAATATTCATTGGAAGGACTGATGCTGAAGCTGAAACTCCCAATACTTTGGCCACCTGATATGAAGAACTGACTCCTTGGAAAAGGCCTTGATGCTGGGAAAGACTGAAGGCAGGAGAAGAAGGGGACAACAGAGGATGAGATGGTTGGATGGCATCACTGACTTGATGGACATGAGTTTGAGCAAGGCTCGGGAGTTGGTGAAGGACAGGGAAGCCTGGTGTGCTGCAGTCCATGGGGTTGCAAAGAGTTGGACACAATTGAGTGACTAAACTGAACCGAACTGAATGTTCATTTTGAGAAGCTCATGGGTGACATTCAGGAGAATTCCCTGGTGGCTCAGATGATAAAGAATCTGCCTGCAGTGCAGGAGACCCATGTTCGATCCCTCAGTCGGGAAGATCTCTGGGTCGGGAAGATCCTCTGGAGAAGGAAATGGCAACCCACTCCAGTATTTTTACCTGGAGAATTCCATGGACAGAGGATCCTGGCAGGCTATAGTCCATGGGGTCACAAAGAGTCAGACAGGACTGAGTGACTATCACTCACTCACTTGGGAAAGATAGGAGTTTTGGAGTTCCTGAGAAGGGTAGGATTGATCGTAGATATAGAAAGGGTAACTTCTAAGTGAGAATGGAAACCAGAGGAACAGATGAAATTGCTTGAGTAAAACCCAAAAAAATGGGAATGAAAGGAGGCTGCGAGTAGGCCTCAGAGGAACTCTAATATGTGTAGCCAGAAAAGTTGGGACAGGCATCTGAGGAGGAGCAGAGGGGTAGGACAAAGTATCATCTGGGAAGCCAGGAATGAGAAGAATTTGTAGAAGGAGGTGAGTGTTTATGGAGCTGAGAACAAGTAGGGTGAGCCCTGAAACGGGGTTGCTGGGTCATTGGTAACTGGGTGAGGGCAGTTTCAGTGAAGGAGCAGAGCCAGAAGCTAGATGGCTGTGGCTCAGGGAGTGAATGTGAGGTGAGGATCTAGAGGCAGCAAGCACAGACTTCTCTTTTGAGAAATGTAATGGTAAGAGAAAGGAAGAAAGAGGGTAATATTTTGAAGAGGATCCAGGGGAGACAGGCTCAAAGGTTTTGTTTTTTTTCAGAGTTGGGGAGTGGAATGGGGACCTGAGCTGATATAGGTTGCGGGACAAGACATAGAGGAAGGTGGTCAAGTAAAGGTGCTATGGCTCTCTGAATGCTCCATATTATTGTGGGATCCCTAAACTGTGGCGCTTCGCTGAGGCCTGCAGTCACTAGAAGGGTAGACAAGAGAGACCTTGACATTCATAACAATTAATGACAGCACCATGTATTGAGTAACCTTTGTATGCAAGGCGTTTTTCTAGATGCATCTAAACAGTAGATGCAGTTCTAACACTCACCACAACTCCCAGAAATTAAGGATTGTTGCCAGTTTTCAGAGGCAGAAACAGAGAAGTTGAGCATACAATTAGTGGTGGAGTCAAACTTTCAGCCCAGGTTTGTGAAACTGCAGGATGTGTTTTTTTTACTCCACAGTGCTGTCTTCCATTAATAACTCAATGCTGAGACTCTAAGGACGGCTGGAAGGGAGAGTAGGGATGGATGGGCCGGAGGGACAAAGGTAGGGTTCAGAAAGAAAGTGAAAGTAAAAGTCGCTCAGTCATGTCCAACTCTTTGTGACTCCATGGACTATACAGTCCATGGAATTCTCTAGGCCAGAATACCGGAGTGGGTAGCCTTTCCCTTCTCCAAGGGATCTTATGGAGTTCCAACCCAGGAATCGAACTGGGGTCTCCTGCATTGCAGGTGGATTCTTTACCAACTGAGCTATCAGGGAAGCCAGGGTTCAGAAGTTGATTCTAACTTGGAGGGAACACGACTTAATCTCTGAATGAAGAAGAAGGATCTTGGTCTGGCCTTGCCCTGCCTTCTTTCTGCTTAGCCAGTGGCTTCAGTGACTGCAGGCTTTCACTCTCTTTTTCTCCATCTTTCTGTAACTTCCTACCAGAGCCTCTGAGGTTCCAGGTGCTGCCTGTTATTGATGGTTTATAGAGAAAAAAAAATATACCACTTCTAAGCCCAAGGGGCTTATCCTTTCCAACAAACTACCTGAGAGGAATTAATGAGCTGTAGGACGGCACTCTCTTTGGCACAGGGCAGTCTTCTTCCTGAAGTACTTCTATTTGAAATGAATAATTTTGGATTGGTGGGAAGATCAAAACAGTGATAATTAGAAGACTTGGTTTCCAGCCTAAGTGATTGCCCAGGTTACCTTGGGCAAGTTGCCTCCTCTACATTTGTTTACTTGACATAAGGTAGGGACTGTTTTACTCAGCCCTGTATCCCGCATACCTGGCATATGGCCTGACTGAAGAGGTGTCCTGAGTGAGTTTATTGTGAAGTAAGTTAATTTGCTCCTTTGTTGAATGAGGGAATTGGACCTTTTAATTTCTAAAAGTCATTCAATTTTAAGTGTATAGTTCTATGAAGATTGATATGCTTTAATTATAAATTAATAAGTACAGTCATTTATTTAGCATTTGCTTTTTGCCCAGGCACCGTGTGAGGTGCTTTACATATTTATTTGATTTAGATGATTTTTTAAATTTAAAACTTCTGTTTGGTCCTTTAGAAATATTATGGATCCTTGGGCAGTAAGCTCATGAGGACGGTATCTGTGCTTGTTTACTACTCTAACTCTAGTGCTAAGCGCAGTGCTGAGCATGTGATGAGTACTCAGCGAGTATTTGTTGAACAAATGAATGAATGGATGTCATATTATTACAACAGTTCTGTAACATAGCTAATATTAGCCCTGTCTTACAGATAAGAAAATTGAGGTTCACAAGTCACAGAACTAGTAGGTGGCTAAGATGGAGGATGGAGGATTCAAACCCAATTCTGTCTAACTCTAAAGTTGGTGCCTTTACCACTTAACACCACAATGCCTCCACTTATCTTCTATTTTATTTGAAAATTCAAAAGGAAGGAAGGGAATTGAGGGCTTGGGGGTGGGGTTAGAGGTTGGGCACTGAAGTTTAAGTATTCATGGTAAGAGTTGACAAGTATTTCAAGCACCTTAAGAAAACAAAGGGGCTATAATAGCAGTTACTATTCACTGGGTAATTCATTTATTGAGTAATGAGTAAATGGCAATTAAAAACCACTTAAACAATTTTAATTATCATCTGTTAACTGATGATTATCAAATTTGTGTGTCTAGCTCAGATGTTTTCTCTGAACTTTAGCCTTGCATATCCAATCCCTTAATTGACATTCTGGATGTCTAACTGGCATTTTAATTTAACAGGTTCACACTTAACATTCACTCTTGTCAGCAGATCCTATTGGTTCTACTTTTAAAGTACATCAACAGATACTTTTCAGGGCCTCTGCTCCTACCACCCTGACCCAAGCTACCATTGTCTCTTGCCTGGAGAAATAATAGCCTCTTGATTAGTTTCCTGCTTCTGCCCTTGCCTGCCTACAGTTCAGAGCAGCCAGAGCAATCCTTTCGAACGTAAATCCAGTCATATAGATCAGCATCTTTTAGAGGTTTCCCGTATCTCGTGGAGAACAAGCCAGAGTCCTTAGAGTGACCAGGCTCCAGTTACCTGGCTTATCCCCCTCTCCACCTGCTCGCCCTGCCCCATTGGCTTCTGCAGTCTGTTTTGAGCAAGGCAGGTATGCTTGTGCCTCCTTGGCATTTGTTCTCCCCTCTTTCCCCTCTGCGTTGCCTATTATCTCATTTCCTTCAGATTCTTTGGTCAAATGTCGTATTCTCAACGAGGCTTTCTTCAGTCATTCTATTAAAAAATAGCAAACCCTCCCCTATAGCACACCTTAATCTCTATTCTCATTAATTTTTCTCTATAGCATTTATCATTTTCTAAACATGTTTGTTCGCCAGGCCCTTTACTTTGCTCCCTGCTCCCTGTCAGTTCCATAAGAACAGTCATTTTTGTTCATTGGTGAATCCTCAGTGACTGGCACATGACATATGCTTAGTAAATACTTGTTAAATGAAATATTCTGGGCCAGGTACACAGGCAGATGCTTTATATATATTTGTTTAATTTTCTTCACAACCCTGCAAAATATTCCCATTTTACAAATGAGGAAAGTTATGTGCCTAGGATTTCATGGCTAGAAAGTTGAAAGCCTAGATCTGTTCCACTTAAAACATTGCCAAATTCAAATAAAATATTTTAGGAGGATGGAGTCTAAATATTATTTCTTTGCTTCTGAATGGAGTGTTTAAACCATAGGCCTAGAAACCAGAAGAAAGGCAAGGACCGAATGCCCAAATTGGGCATTGTTCATTCACTCACGTGGAAGCACACGGATACTTGTGATGCTGCTGCAGTTAGAAGCCTAAAACACCTGGAGAAGAGCCTTTGTGTGAGGTCTTCCTGTGCACCGCTTTGACACACTTTTGGCTTTGTGTATGCAGAAAATCAGAAGAGTTTTATGATAATTTGGAAAATTTTCTCCCCCACTCCCTGGGAAAGACCTTCTTTCCCTATTTTGGAATAGCATTAAGGTTATTTTGGGCTTATTGCTTCATATCACTTTTCTTTCCTGAGGTTTAATGTCATCCAGAGTCAGAGTGCAAACCATCTTCAGGGTATCCTGTAGTGTGACTTTCTTTGTGGTGTTGTGACTGAGAAGGCCTAGATCAGAGCTGTCCCCAAAGTAAGCTGAGACTGTAGTCAGAGCTGTCTCCAGGGTCAAATGTCTCTGGGTTCACATGCCATCCTAAAAGAGGTACATCATTCTTTCAGAAAGGAGGGTGAAGGAGAATGGGACCAGGAGCCAACCCCCCAGCTGACTGGGATATAGTGTATCTCTCTCCTAAGTCTCAGGTACCAGTAACTTTCCTCCCAAATTTTAAAAAATTATGGTAAAATACACATAAGATTTACCATCTTAATCATGAAATGCATAGTTCAGAGGTATTAAATACATTCATAATGTTGTGCGATTACCACCATCACCATCCCTATAAGCTCTTTTCTTCTTGTAAAACAAAAACTTTGTACCCATTTAGACAGTAACTCCCCATTCCTGTTTCTCTCTAGGCCTGCAGCCACCATTCTGCTTCCCGTCTCTGATTTTGACAATGTACTCAGACCTACATATCAGTAACTTTGGAGTGAAACCTAGTGAAGCTCTGGGCTTATAGGAGGCCCAGACAGAGGGAGCAGAAGTGGATTCTTCAGGGTAAAGTTCTTCTTAGTAATATGACAGAAGTAGAAGAAGAGGAGGTAGAGAAACGTCATCCTGTGGTATGATATGAGCAGTGATGTATCCAGAGAACAGTGAAGAGCAAAGTGTGGCTCAGAGTGGCCCCCAGGGTAAAATGAACTGGGAGCAGAGCTGTTCCCAGGAAGTAATGAAAATAGGATGAGAACTCTCCCCAGGGTAGGGTAAGCAAAGAGGGGAAGGGTATGGGGGTGGCAATACCATTACCAGGGTGAGAGAAAGAGAAGAGCATGAAGCAGCAGCTCCAGTAGCAAGGGGAGCAGAGTGAGAGGAAAGGACTTTATGCAGTGTGTTTAGATTAGGGGAGGGAGCAAGCAGCTGCCAGGTTGCAGAGAGCTTTGTGTGTCATATTCAGGATTTGAAACTGTTCCTGGGGCAAAGCAGAGCCACTGAAAAGTTTTAAGTAAGAGATAGAGTAAAATTTGCTTCTGGTCAATATGCCCTGTGTTCACGTCAGGTCAGGAAAGGCTAGATAGAAGAGAGGATGGCAGCCATGGGACTCCAGGCAAGTGTGGGTAGAGCCTGACCTCAGTGAAACCACAGAGGCTTTTCTGGACCTCATCCAAAACTAAGAACTTCAGTGGCTGCACAGCATTGGGAATATACTGGAATATACTATATGCCACTGAACTGTTCACTTAAAAATGGTTACTGTTACAAAACTAAGAACCTCATCCTGCCTCAGTCTTTGTAGGTCTGGGCCTGACATTCTATGACTGATTTTTTTTTTTTTTTCTGTAAGGGTTTGTCGTGTTGGTGGTGGTCCTGGGGAGTCCAGGTTGGAACTAGGCATAGCAGGAGGGGTGTGTGTCCAATCCATGATCTCTTTCCCTTTTGATTTATTTTTGGCTGGGCTGTCTTCACTGCTGCTGTGTGGGCTTTTCTCTGGTTGTGGCGACTGGGGGCTGCTCTTCCTCGTGGTGTGAGGTCTTCTTGCAGCTGCTTCTCTTGTTGTGGAGCACAGGCCCTAGGCTCACAGGCTTCAGTAGTTTCAGTGTGTGGGCTCAATAGTCCTGGTTTCTGGGCTCTTAACACTTGTGGCACCAGGCTTAGTTGCTCCTCAGCATGTGGGATCTTCCTGGATCAGGGATTGAACCCACGTCTCCTGTAGTGGCAGGCAGATTCTTTACTGCTGAGCTGCCGAGGAAGCCCCATGTTCTCTTTTTGTCCATCCTTCCTACTGGCTGCCACAGTCATCTTTTTTTTTTTTTAACTTTAAAAACAAATTTACTTACCTATTTGACTGCGCTGGGTATTTGTTGTGTCATGCAAAGTCTTCGTTGCAGCCTGTGGGCTCTAGTTCCCTCACCAGAGATCGAACCCAGGCCCCCTGCATTGGGAGCACAGAGTCTTAGCCACCAAACCACTAGAAAAATTCCCATAGTAACAAGTTAATCTAACCCCTGCCTTTCTCTGCTAAGAAATCTCTGTTGCTTTCCCATTCTCTGCATATTATAAAATCCAACCTTTGATGGAATCTGGTTTCATGACATTCCATGATATGACTCCTGCGTATTTTCTTGTAAATATCTTGCTTGTTTTTATTCATGCTTTACTCATTCATCTTGCTTGAATATCTTCCTGCCATTTCTATCTGGTAAACTCATCCTTCTATACTATTTTCCAGCATTACCACTTTTTTGAACCCTTCTCTGTTCTCCCATCATAGACAGACAGTCCCCTCCAATGTTATTCTTCCGTTAAGTTGTCTATTTCTGTTAATTATCTCACTGCTTTGTCATTGCTTTATATGTGATTGCCACATAGATTGGGAGTTTTTCAAAGACAGGTGCCATACAGGTTTTTTTTCTGTGCTCCTGTGACAGTACTGCCCAGAGACAGCTCTCACTGTTTCTTTCTTTTTTTTTAAAAGAAGTGTTTATTTGTAGACCATAGAACTTGTTGGCCTTGCCTTGCTACTTAGCCCTAATTTCTCCTTCCCAGGTGATCGCCTGAGTTCTCTTGTGTACTTTCAATGCGTTTATTGAGATGAAAGTCACATAACATAAAATTAATCATTTTAAATTGAGCGATTCAGTGCCATTTGGTGCTTTTACAGTGTTGTATACAACCGCCACCTCTGTCTAGTTCCGAAACAGTTCTATTACTCCACAGTAAAACATCTCACCAGTCAGCAGTTCCTCCTCATTTCTCCCTCCCCCTGCAGCCATCAGTCTGCATTTTTGTCTTGATGGGTTTACCTATTTTGGATGTTTATATAGAGTCGTACAATATGTGGCCTTTTACTTTTGGCTTCTTTGCGTGCATGTGTGCTCAATCAGTCACTCAGTCGTGTCTGACTCTTTGTGACCTCATGGACTGTAGCCCACCAGGCTCCTCTGTCCATGAGATTTCCCAGGCAAGAATACTGGAGTGGGTTGCCATTTCCTTTTCCAGGGGATCTTCCTGATCCAGGGACCTAACCACGTCTCTTGCATCTCCTGCACTGGCAGGTGGATTCTTTACCACTGCGCCACCTAGGAAGCCCCCTGGCTTCTTTAACTTAGCATAAAATTTTGTAGCGTGGGTCAGCATGTCATTCTTTTTTTCTCTTTTTCAAGTTTTTTGTTATTGTTGTGGTAAAATATATAGCATTCAATTAGCAATTTTAACCATTTTTAAGTGTATAACTCTGTGGCAATAATTACATTCACGCTGTTGTGCAACCATCACTATCTATTTGCAAAACTTTTTCATCATCCCAGACAGAAACTCTTTACCCGTTAAGCAATAACTCCCCATTTTCCCCTCCTCCTAGATATTGTTAGATCCTAATCTACTTTCTGTCTCCATGAATTTGTCTATTCCAGATATTTCATATAAATGGAATCATACAATTATATCCTTTTGTGTCTGGCTTTATTTCCTTAAGAATAATGTCTATAAGGTTCTTCCATGTTGTAGTATGTACCAGAACGATTTGTTCCTTTATATGGCTGGAAAATGCCCCAACTTGTCTATCCATCCATCTGGTGCTGGACGCTTTGGTTGTTTCCACTTTTTGGCTATTGTGAATGAATAGTGCTGCTGTGGACATGTCTGTACATGTACTTGTATGAGTATCAGTTTTCAACTCTTCTGGCTATATACCTTGGAGTAGAATTTTGGGGTTATATGGTAATATATGTTTAGCTTATTGAGAGACTGCCAAAACTGTTTTCCATAGCAACTGCACCATTTCACATTCCTATCAGCAAATATAAGGATTCCATTTCTTTATATCTTTGCCAACACTTGCTATTTTTCGGTTTGTTTGTTTTAATTACAGCTATCTTAGTGAGTGTGAAGTGACATTTTATTGTAGTTTTCATTTGCATTTCTCTAATGCTAATGATGTTGAACATCTTGTCATGTACTTGTTGGCTGTGTATATGTCTTCTTTGGAGCAGTGTCTGTCCAGGTCCTTTATTTGTTTAAAATTAGGTTGTCTGTCTTTTTGTGATTGAATTGTTAGAATTTTTTGTATATTCTGGATACTAGACCCTTATCAAATATATGGTTTGTAAATATTCCTTCCCCTTCTGTAGATTGATTTTTCACTTTCTTAATAATGTTCTTTGATGCACAGTCGTTTTTAATTTTTATGGAGTCATATTTATCTATTTTTTCTTTTGTTGCTCATGCTTTTTATATTATATCTAAGAATCCAATGCCACATCTAAGGCAGTGAAGATTATTCCTGTTTTCTTCTAAGAGTTTTATGGATTTAGCTCTTGGGTTGTTGATCCACTTTGAATTAATTTTTGCATATAGTGTAAGCCTAATGTACTTTTAAACTCTGAATGTATGCTGTTGGGGTTTTTCTAGTCAGTAATGATTTTTGGATCTTCAGATTCCAATAGTTACAGAAGTTGTATTAGTTGCTGTTAGCTGAATTGTAGCTTCTCTTATCATAGGTATAACTTAGGAGTCATTTCTTCCTCCTTAGATAAGGTCTGTCTACTGATGTGCATTTGATAGTTGTAGGGCTACTTTGAGAGTTAAGGCTACTGACTTTGTGTTGCCAGTCAGTTGAGTGACACACCCTTATGTGCGGACAGTGGGATGCTGTGCTTTGAGCTTGTCTGTATCTCAGGCTATGTGGAAAGCAGCAGGGTGAGGCCTTACTGAAACAGAGCAAAGTTGGCAGGGGTCAGGGGAACAATGCTGTCAGGTGGCAAGTCTGTACTGAGCCTGGTCAGGTTCCCAGCCTTGTGTATGACTTGCTGAGAACTATGCAAAGCAGTAATGGGGAGTAAAAAGGTATAATTTGGAGACAGAAGCCTTGATTTCAAATTTGATGACTGCAGGTCATCTTCTCTCTGGGCCTAAGTGTCTTCAAGGTGAATGCTGACCTCACAGAGTGGTTTTGTTTTTGGAGATGGCTCAGATGGTAAAGTGTCTGTCTATAAGGTGGGAGACACAGTTTGATCCCTGGGTTGGGAAGATCCCCTGGAGAAGGAAATGGCAATCCACTCCAGTACTATTGCCTGGAAAATCCCATGGACAGAGGAGCTTGGTAGGTTACAGTCCATGGGGTCGCAAAGAGTCGGACACGACTGAGCGACTTCACTTTCAAAGTTATCAATGGAAACTGTAAAATCCCATGTAATTTTGGGAATGTAATGTGGAATTAAGGAGGAGACTAAGCCTACTGGTAACATTTTTTTTGTTTTTCTTTTTTTAAAAATTCTTTCCCCAACTATTGATTTATAGTAAAGGTTTGAGGTTTATTGACCAAATTGAGGTTTTTCAATATTTTTTTGCAAATAATTTTAAATTTGTTGTGACTCTTTTGCAAGTGACAGAAATACAATTCATGCTGACTTATAAGAGGGACTTAAGACTGAAGTGACTAAAAAGCCATTTACTTTTAGACACAGCAAGATCCAGGGACTTGAATGATGTCATTTGGACCTAATCTCTCTCCTCTTGGCTTTGCTTTTCTTTGTTTTGGTCTTAGGCAGGCTCCACCCATGTAGTGGCAAAGATAGTTGGGTATGTAATCTACCAGCTAAGCAACCACTTTTGGAAAGATAATACCTGTTTCCTGATGGTGCTGGCAGTCCTAGGTGTGATTTTGGCTTGAGTCATTTGCCCACCCTGAAGTATTACTGTGGTTGGAAGAATGCTGGACTTTCATTAGCCAACAGGTATATTATACTCATGGAACCCAGGGATCAGGGTCAGCTCCTCTGGAGTCATGTGGACTGAGAGCAGGGGAGGAATGGTTCCCTCAGGGAAGATCAAGGTACATGTACTTACAGAGGGTTTGGAGGTGGGGAGATAATTAAATCAGCAAAATTCACAGATATCTGCTTCATAATTGAGCCATTAAAGTTTTTTAAAGCATGCTTTTAATGTTTAAAACTCAACAAAGCAGAGCTACTCTGCTTGAAGAAGTCGATCATATCAAGATACCTTAGTGGGAGGAGGGATCTGCAGAGCATAATTTGAAAACTGCTAGACAATTTGTCCAACAAATACTTGTTTGAGATGTGATATTTTCTGAATCCTTTCTTCCTATCTTTCCGGCTTTTTGTAGAAGAGATTGTATTTTCCTTCAAATCTGGTAGAGTATAGACTTCCCTGGTGGTTCAATGGTAAAGAATATGCCTGCCAATGCAGGAGATATGAATTCCATCCCTGATCCAGGAAGATCCCACGTTCTGTTTGGCAACTAAGCCTATGGGCCAGAACTCTTGAGCCCACACTCTCTAGAGCCTGAGTGCTACAACAAGAGAAGCCCGTGCACTGAAACTAGAGTGTAGCTCGCGCTCGCCACTGCTAGAGAAAGCCCACATACAGCAGTGAAGACCCGGAGCAACCAAAAAAAAAATTAAAATTAAAAAGAAAATCTGAGAGAGTGAGGTTAGTAGCAGAGCCAGTCACTGCTGGGGGTTGAAGATGCCAAGAACCTTGCTTAACCTGGACACCAAACTGTACTTTTTTGTTTTTTTAAGCCATGAGCCTTTCAAATGTGAATAGGGACTCCTAGAAAACAGGAGGAAGTGGCTTCACAATGTATTGGTTAATGTGAGTGATGAAATATATTTCTATCCTCAGCATTTTGCAAGGGCTCAGGGTGCTAGAATGTACGGTGCCATGAGCTGGCTTCTGTGTTGTATACTGAGTGAGGGGGAAAGCAGCCCTCATCCACCAGCCAGGTCATCAGGCAGCCAACAACTGACTTTTTTTAATGTGCTAAAATTCATATAACATAAAATTTGCCACTCTAAAGTGTACAATTCAGTGGTTTTAAACAATTTTGTGCAGCATCTGACTATGTAATTCCAGAACACTTTCATCATCCCTATTAAACAGTCACTCCTTATTCTGTAGTCCCTGGCAACCACTAATCTACTTCCCTTCTCTGTGGATTTGCCTGTTCTAGACATTTCATGTAAATGGAATCACGTCTAGCTTCACTTAATGTAATGTTAGCATATATTTACCTAATTATTTTCTTTTTAGAAGTAGAATTATCCCACAGACCTATCATCAAACGTATAATTGGGATGGACATACTCAACTGTTGGAGTAGCACCCACATCAGATCCTTGACCTGTCAAATAAGAGCTAAGTGGAGAAGGCCAAGTGGAAGCTTTTGAAACTGTTGCTTTCTCCTCTGGCCAAGATGGTGAATCAAAAGCAATATTACATTCTGTGACGGTTGATGGAGATTAGTGCTGCCATTAAGGATCTTAAGAATACAGGGGTGTTGGTCTCTCTTATGTCTACATTTAATTACTTAGTCTGCCCTCTTTGCAAAACTGGATGGATTCTGGAGACCCTCCACTTTAGTAATTTTCATTTAGTATCCTCAATTATGACTGCTGGATAGATACGGTATCTTTGCTAGAGCAGATTAATTTGGTATGTGGGTATTGATTTGGTGAATGTGTTCTTTTCTATCTCAGTTGGAAAAAAGACCAAAAACCATTTGTATTCATGTGGTACAGATATCATTACACCTTCATAGTTTTGCTGGAGGCTATGTAAACCTTTCCAGACTTTTAATTTTCTCACAATATAGTCAAAAGAGACTTGGACCATTTGGCCATCTCATAGAACATCACTTTCATCTGTTACTTTGACAACATCATGCTAATCACACAGCATGCATAAGAGGAGATTAGCACACAGAGGCCTTGGTAAGATACAGGTCCTCCACTGTGGGTAAGTGGGTACTGCCACATTCTTTGCCAAAGTCAGTGTATTTGTTTTTTTTTTTAATTTTATTTTATTTTTAAACTTTACAATATTGTATTAGTTTTGCCAAATATCGAAATGAATCCGCCACAGGTATACATGTGTTCCCCATCCTGAACCCTCCTCCCTCCTCCCTCCTCCCTCCCCATACCCTCCCTCTGGGTCGTCCCAGTGCACCAGCCCCAAGCATCCAGTATCGTGCATCGAACCTGGACTGGCGACTCGTTTCGTCCATGATATTATACATGTTTCAATGCCATTCTCCCAAATCTCCCCACCCTCTCCCTCTCCCACAGAGTCCATAAGACTGATCTATACATCAGTGTCTCTTTTGCTGTCTTGTACACAGGGTTAGTGTTACCATCTTTCTAAATTCCATATATATGCATTAGTATACTGTATTGGTGTTTTTCTTTCTGGCTTACTTCACTCTGTATAATAGGTTCCAGTTTCATCCACCTCATTAGAACTGATTCAAATGAATTCTTTTTAATGGCTGAGTAATACTCCATTGTGTATATGTACCACTGCTTTCTTATCCATTTGTCTGCTGATGGACATCTAGGTTGCTTCCATGTCCTGGCTATTATAAACAGTGCTGCGATGAACATTGGGGTACACGTGTCTCTTTCCCTTCTGGTTTCCTCAGTGTGTATGCCCAGCAGTGGGATTGCTGGATCATAAGGCAGTTCTATTTCCAGTTTTTTAAGGAATCTCCACACTGTTCTCCATAGTGGCTGTACTAGTTTGCATTCCCACCAACAGTATAAGAGGGTTCCCTTTTCTCCACACCCTCTCCAGCATTTATTGCTTGTAGACTTTTGGATGGCAGCCATTCTGACTGGCGTGAAATGGTACCTCATAGTGGTTTTGATTTGCATTTCTCTGATAATGAGTGATGTTGAGCATCTTTTCATGTGTTTGTTAGCCATCTATATGTCTTCTTTGGAGAAATGTCTAGTTCTTTGGCCCATTTTTTGATTGGGTCATTTATTTTTCTGGCGTTGAGCTGTAGGAGTTGCTTGTATATTTTTGAGATTAGTTGTTTTTAAATATGTCCACAGATTGTTTAATACTCCTCCCATCAAGAGGTGGAACCTAATTTTTCTCCTTTAACTCAGCTAGACGTAAGTAACTCAATTCTAACAAATAGAATAAAGTGAAAGTGATGGTGTATGAACAACAAAAGAACAACAGAAAGAGTCCAAAATGCAGTACTTGGGTGCAATCTCAAAAACAACAGAATGATCTCTGTTCTTTCCCAAGGCAAGCCATTAAATATCACAGTAATCCAAGTCTGTGCCCCAACCAGTAATGCTGAAGAAGCTGAACGGTTCTATGAAGACCTACAAGACCTTTTAGAACTAGCACCCAAAAAAGATGTCCTTTTCATCACAGGGGACTGGAATGCAAAAGCAGGAAGTCAAGAGATACCTGGAGTAACAGGCAAATTTGGCCTTGGAGAACAAAATGAAGCAGGGCAAAGGCTAACAGAGTTTTGCCAAGAGAACTCACTGGTCATAGCAAAAACCCTCTTCCAACAACACAAGAGAAGACTCTACACATGAATTTCACCAGATGATCAATACTGAAATCAGATTGATTATATTCTTTGTAATCGAAGATGGAGAAGTTCTGTACAGTCAGCAAAAATAAGACCTGGAGCTAACTGTGGCTCAGATCATGAATTGCTGCTGCTGCTAAGTCTGTTCAGTCATGTCTGACTCCGTGCGACCCGATAGATGGCAGCCCACCAGGCTCCCCAGTCCCTGGGATTCTCCAGGCAAGAATACTGGAGTAGGTTGCCATTTCCTTCTCCAATGCATGAAAGTGAAAACTGAAAGTGAAGTTGCTCAGTTATGTCTGACTCTTAGCGACCCCATGGACTGCAGCCTGCTAGGTTCCTCTGTCCATGGGATTTTCCAGGCAAGAGTACTGGAGTCGGATGCCATTGCCTTCTCCTTAGTTTAAAGCAGAGATGCTCAAAGTATGGTCCCCTGATCATGAACTCCTTATTGCCAAATTCAGACTTAAGTTGAAGAAAGTAGGGAAAACCAGTAGCCCATTCAGGTATAACCTAAATCAAATCCCTTACGATTATACAATGGATGTGACAAATAGATTCAAGGGATTAGATCTGATAGAGTGCCTGAAGAACTGTGGATGGAGGTTCTTGACGTTGTACAGGAGGCAGTGATCAAGACCATCCCCAAGAAAAAGAAATACAAAAAGGCAAAATGGTTGTCTGACGAGGCCTTACAAGTAGCTGAGAAAAGAAGAGATGCTAAAGGCAAAGGAGAAAAGGAAAGATATACCCATTTGAATGCAGAGTTCCAAAGAATAGCAAGGAGAGATAAGAAAGCCTTCCTCAGTGATCAATGCAAAGAAATAGAGGAAAACAATAGAATGGGCAGACTAGAGATCTCTTCAAGAAAATTAGAGATACTAAGGGAACATTTCATGCAAAGATGGGCTCGATAAAGGACAGAAATGATATGGGCCTAACAGGAACAGAAGATATTAAGAGGAGGTGGCAAGGATACACAGAAGAACTATACAAAAAAGATTTTAATGATCCAGATAACCATGATGGTGTGATCACTCACCTAGAGCCAGACATCCTGGAATGCGAAGTCAAGTGGCCTTAGGAAGCATCACTATGAACAAAGCTAGTGGAGGTGATGGAATTCCAGTTGAGCTATTTCACATCCTAAAAGATGATGCTGTAAAAGTGCTGCACTCAATATGCCAGCAAATTTGGAAACTCAGCAGTGGCCACAGGACTGGAAAAGGTCAGTTTTCATTCCAATCCCTAAGAAAGGCAATGCCAAAGAATGTTCAAATTACCGCACAGTTGCACTCATCTCACATGCTAGCAAAGTAATGCTCAAAATTCTCCAAGCCAGGCTTCAGTAGTACGTGAACCGATACATTCAGACGTTCAAGCTGGATTTAGAAAAGGCAGAGGAACCAGAGATCAAATTGCCAACATCCACTGGATCATTGAAAAAGCAAGAGAATACCAGAAAAACATCTTCTTCTGCTTTATTGATTACACCAAAGCCTTTGACTGTGTAGATCATCACAAACTGTGGAAAATTCTGAAATAGATGGGAATACCAGACCACCTGACCTGCTTCCTGAGAAATCTGTATGCAGGTCAAGAAGCAACAGTTAGAACTGGACATGGAACAACAGACTAGTTCCAAATTGGGAAAGAAGTACGTTAAGGCTGTATATTGTCACCCTGCTTATTTAACTTATATGCAGAGTACATCATGCAAAATGCCAGGCTGGATGAAGCACAAGCTGGAATCAAGATTGCCAGAAGAAATATCAATAACCTCAGATATGCAGATGACACCACCCTTATGGCAGAAAGTGAAGAAGAACTGAAGAGCCTCTTGATGAAAGTTGAAGAGGAGAGTGAAAAAGCTGCCTTAAAACTTAACATTCAAAAAATGAAGATCATGGCATCTGGTCCCATCACTTCATGGCAAATAGATGGGGAAACAGTGGAAACAGTGAGAGACTTTATTTTTTGGCACTCCAAAATCACTGCAGATGATGACTGTAGCAAAAGACGCTTGCTCCTTGTAAGAAAAGTTATGACCAACCTAGACAGCATATTAAAAAGCAGAGATATTACTTTGCTGACAAAGGTCCATCTAGTCACAGCTATGGTTTGTTCCAGTGGTTATGTATGGATGTGAGAGTTGGACCATAAAGGAAGCTGAGCGCTGAAGAATTGATGCTTTTGAACTATGGTGTTGGAGAAGACTCTTGTCAGAGTCTCTTGGACTGCAAGGAGATCCAACCATTCCATCCTAAAGGATTTCCTAAAGGAAATCAGTCCTGAGTATTAATTGGAAGGACTGATGCTGAAGCTGAAAATCCAATATTTTGGCCAGTTGATGTGAAGAACTGACTCATTGGAATAGACCCTGATGCTGGGAAAGATTGAAGGCAGGAGAAGAAGGGGATGACAGAGGATGAGATGGTTGGGTGGCAGAGGATGAGATGTTTGGATGGCATCGCTAACTCGATGGACGTGAGTTTGAGCAAGCTCCGGGAGTTGGTGATGGACAGGAAAGCCTGGTGTGCTGAGTCCATGGGGTTATAAAGAGTTGGACGTGACTGAACAACTGAACTGCATGGAACTGATGTTGTATGACTTCAATGACTAGGTCATAAAAGGTACTACCGTTTGTTTGTCTCAGTGTCTCTTGGATCACTCACTCTGGTAGAAGCCCACTCATATATTGTGAGCACACTGAAGCAGGCTATGGAACTGCCCACTTGGAGAAGAACTGAGGCTTCCTGACCACACCCAGCACTGACTTGCTAAGAGTGTGTGTGAGCCATCTTTTTTTTTCTTTTAATTTTTTTTGGAGTATAGTTGATTTGCAATGTTGTGTTAATTTCTGCTGTTCAGCAAAGTGAATCAGTTATACGTATACCCCCCTTCTTTTAAGATTCTTTCCCTATATAGGTCATTATAGAGTATTGAGTAGAGTTCCCTGTGGTATACAGTAGTTCCGTAAATGTTATCTAGTAGTGTGTATATGTCAGTCCTAATCTCCTAATATTTCGCTCACTCCCACTTATCCCCTGGTAAGCATAAGTTTGTTTTCTACATCTGTGATTCTATTTCTGTTTTGTAAATAAGTTCATTTGTACCATTTTTTTTAGATGCCATATATAAACAATATCATATATTGTCTTTCACTTCACTTAGTATGATAATCCCTAGGTCCTTCCACATTGCTGCAAATGGCATTATTTCATTCTTTTTTTATGGCTAATATTCCACCATATATATGTATTGTATATCTTCTTTATCCATTCCTCTGTTGATGAACATTTAGGTTGCTTCCATGTCTTGGCTATTGTAAACAGTGCTGCAGTAAGTTTTGGGGTACATATATCCTTTAGGATTATGGTTTTCTCTGGATATTTGCCCAGGAGTGAGATTGCTGGATTATATGTAGTTCTATTTTTTTTTTAAAGGAACCTCCATACTTTACTTCATAGCAGTTGTACCAATTTACATTCCCACTAACAGTGTAGGAGGATTCCTTTTGCTCCACACCCTCTCCAGCATTTGTTTGTAGACTTTTGATGATGACCATTCTGACCAGTGTGAGGTAATACCTCACTGTAGTTTTGAGTTGCATTTTTCTTATATTTAGTGGTGTTGAGCATCTTTTCATGTGCTTTTTGGCCATCTATATGTCTTCTTTGGAAAAATATTAATTTTGGTTAGCCCATTTTTTGATTGGGTTGTTTTTTTGACAGAGCTGTATGGGCTGTTTGTATATTTTGGAGATTAATCCCTTGTGGGTTGCATCATTTGCAAATATTTTCTCCCATTCTGTGGGTTGTCTTTTCATTTTGTTTATAGTTTCCTTTGCTGTGCAGTAGCTTTTAACTAGGTTCCATTTGTTTATTTTGTTTTTCATAAACAAAATATTTATGTTTATTTTTGTTTTGTATTTCCATTACTGTGGAAGGTGGATCCAAAATGATATTGCTGCTATTTATGTCAAAGAGTGTTGTTCCTATGTTTTCTTCTGAGAGTTTTATAGTGTTCAGCCTTACATTTAGGTCTTTGATTCATTTTGAATTTGTTTTTGTGTATGTTGTTAGAGAGTGTTCTAATTTCTTTCTTTCTTTTTTTAACGTGTAGCTGTCCAGTTTTCCTAGCACCACTTATTGAAGAGACTTTTTCTCCATTGTATATTCTTGCTTCATTTGTAATGGATTAGTTGACCATAGGTGTGTAGGTTTATCTCTGGGCTTTCTATCTTGTTCCATTGATCTGTATTTCTCTTTTTGTGCCAGTACCATTACTGTTTTGATTACTGTAGCTTTGTAGTATAGTCTGAAGTCAGGGTGTCTGATTCCTCCAACTGTGTTTTTCTTTCTCAGGATTGCTTTGGCTATTTGGGGGTCTTTTGTGCTCCCATATTAATTTTAGAATTTTTTTGTTCTAGTTCTATGAAAAATGCCATTGGTAATTTGATAGGGATTGCATTGAATCTGTAGATTGCTTTGAGTAGTATAGTCATTTTAATAGTATTGATTCTTCCAACTCAAGAATATAGTATATCCTTCCATCTGTTTGTGTCATCTCCAGTTTCTTTCATTAGCTTCTTAGAATTTTGAGAATAGAGGTATTTTGTCTCCTTAGGTAGGTTTATTCTTAGATATTTTATTCTTTTTGCTGGGATGATAAATGGGATTGTTTCCTTGATTTCTCTTTCTGATCTTTCATTCTTAGTGTATCGGAATGCAAGAGATTTCTGTGTGTTAATTCTGTATCCTGCAACTTTTCTGAATTCATTGATTTGGATTTCTTTTATTTCCTCTTCTTTGATTGCTGTGGTTAGGACGTCCAAAACTATGTTAAAAAAAGAGATGACAGTGGACATCCTTGCCTTGTTCCTGATCTCAGAGGTATTGCTTTCAGTTTTTCACTGCTGAGAATAATGTTAGCTGTGAGTTAAACATATTTGGCATTTTATTATGTTGAGGTAAGTTCCCTCTAGTCCCACTTTCTGGAAAGCTTTGATTATAAATGGGTGTTGAATTTTGTCAAAAGCTTTTTCTGCATCTATTGAGATGATCATATGGTTTTTATTCTTCAGTTTGTTAATGTGGTGGTGTATCATATAGATTGATTTGCGAATATTGAAGAATTGTTACATTCCTGGCTGAATCCTACTTGATCACAGTGGATGATCCTTTTAATGTACAGTTGGATTTGGTTTGTTAGTATATTGTTGAATATTTTTACATCTGTGTTCATCAGTAATATTGACCTGTAATTTTCCTTTGTTTGTGGAGTGAGCCATCTTGGAAGCAGATCCTCCAGCTGCAGTCAAGTCTTTTTTTTTAAATTAAATTAATTAGTTATTATTATTTGGGGGGCTGTGCTGGGACTTTGCTGCTGCATGGGCTTTTCCCTAGTTGCGGCAAGCAGGGACCACTCTTTAGTTGTGGTGCATGGGCTTCTCACTGTGGTAGTTTCTCTTGTGCAGCACGGGCCCTAAAGGGCATGACCACTTTAGTAGCTGCGACATATGGGCTCAGTAGTTGTGGCTCCCGAGCTCTAAAGCAAAGGCTCAGTAGTTGCTCAATGGCATGTAGGATCTTCCTGGATCAGGGAATGAACCTCTGTCTCTTGCATTGGCAGGCAGATTCTTTACCAATAAGCCACCAGGAAAGTCCCCCAATCAGGCCTTCAGTGGCTATAGTCCTTTATGAATCTTTGTGTGAGACCTGAGCCAGAACCACCCAGTTAAGTCACTCTCTCTGTCCCTGACTCTCAGAAATAGTGTGAGTAATAAATGTTTACTGTTTTAAGCAACTTAATTTTAGGGTATTTGTTATATAACAGGAGACAGTAATACACAGTCCCACAAGCTATGCGTGAGAGTTCTAGTTGACATCCTTTTCAACACCTAGGATTTCCCTATTTTTGTCATTTTAGCCATTCTGGTTAGTGTGTAGTATTCTCATATTGTGGTTTTAATTTGTGTTTCCCCAATGATTAATGAAGTAGAGCATCTTTTCTTTTATGTATATCTGTCTACATCTGTGGTGCTTCCCAGGTGGCATAGTGGTAAAGAATCCACCTGCCAGTGCAGGAGACGTGTGTTTGATCTCTGGGTCAGGATGATCCCCTGGAGTAGACAGTGGCAACCCACTCCAGTATTCTTGCCTGGAAAATTCCATGGGCGGAGGAGCCTGGCGGGCTACAGTCCACGGGGTCAGAGAGAGTCAGACATTACTGAGTGCCTGAGCACGCACGTATGCATATACATATGTGTATGTATTTGATGTGTTTTTGATGCTATAGTAAATGGAACTACTAAATTTTAAAGGTCTTTTTCTGAAAATGAAATAAATAATTTTAAGGAAATCTCCTAGCATTCAGCACTTTCCTCTTTGTTGTATCTTTGCTACAATAGCTTCCTTATAGATGATTCTGTGTGTGGAGTGTTGTTTCTTTAATCTCACCTAGAATCCCTTTAAATTAACAGTTATATCAGATGCCTTATCAATGGTTATACTTATTTTAAAAAAAACTTTATTTATAATTTTTAAAATAAAACTTTGTTTTATAAAAGAATTCTTATACTATAGAGGTTATTTTTTCTTGTGTATTTTTCCTTTAGTGGCTCTTCAAAGGCAGTTCCTTTTGAATTTCACCGTTTAACAGAAGGTAGCAGATATGTTTAATTGGAACATGAAGGAAAACTTATATTTACTGGATAGCAATCTCCCATGCTCCATAGTTTGTAATTTTGTTTTTAATCTTAAGAAATGTTTGTTCAAATTACATTTGCTTACAAATGAAATTTAAAAAAGATTGCTTTTCACGTTCTATTTAATCCCATTTTTCACTGCAGCAAGAAGGAAATAGTGTTTCACCAGTGATCTGTGCCTTGCATTTTTCACAAGTAAGTGGAAAGCCTATATAGAAACTTCTTAACTGAATTCAGTATCTCTAGATTTTAAACATCACAGAATATTTATAGAGGTTTATCTTTAAATTTAATTTTTAAATGTATTTTTAATCATGATAGCTTTATTTCATCTTTATTTAATACAAGGATTGGCAAACTGCACTTGCTTCTATAAATAAAGCCATATTCACTTGTATATTATCTATGACTACTTTTGTACTATAATGGCAGAGTTATTTAGTCACAATAGAATAGAGGAGATATGGCCTGTGAGCCTAATATTTTTACTGTCTGGCCCTTTATAGAAAATGTTTGCTGACCCCTTGATTTAGTGTAGTATATTAAGGCACAGTATACACTAAGGATGTAGTTCATTGTTAATAATAAATGTAAATCCATCTTTTCAGAGATTAAAAAATAATAATTTTGAATCTTTTTGGCAAACTTATTATTTGAACCAATTAGAAGGTGATGGCACCCCACTCCAATACTCTTGCCTGGAGAATCCCATGGAGCCTGGTAGGCTGCAGTCCACGGGGTCGCGAAGAGTCGGGCACGACTGAGCGAATTCACTTTCACTTTTCACTTTCCTACATTGGAGAAGGAAATGGCAACCCACTCGAATGTTCTTGCCTAGAGAATCCCAGGGACGGAGGAGCCTGGTGGGCTTCCATCTATGGGGTCGCACAGAGTTGGACACGACTGAAGTGACTTAGCAACAGCAGCAGCAGCAGATTGTTTTTACCCTGTAGCTGATAGAGAGCTTAAATTATGACTAGAAAGGTCAGCTCTGTCACTTTCTTGTTATTTATTTTTGTGTGTAATTTTAATATTGTCTTCAACTCATGGGGATTATTTTTTATTTTTGTTTATTTATTTGCAAGAATCCTTTAAAATCATTTATCTGTGTGATGGAGGTTGGTTTAGTGGGGAAAAAATAGAAACCATAATTCATAAGTTTATTTAGTCAGACATGTATTAACTTCCCTATGTCATGGTATCCTGAGAGCACACGAGTGAGTGCAGACAGACACTCTTCTCCCTCAAACACTGTGGAACTCCCACTCTATTCTCAGGACATCTTATATGTAATAAATGCTATAGAAACATTTGACAGACTCAGAGAGGGCATCATTGTTCGTCTGTATACTTAATATTAGTAAAGCATAATTCTTATATTTTAAGGATAAAAACAGGTTAAAATAAGAGTTTTAACGTTTCTTTCTGTACTTTTGTTGGAAAGTCTTGAGCATCCCACTTTGGAGATAACTCTCTTAATATGTATTGTCTGTGTAAATTCTTTCTGAATGTAGGCATAATTCCTGAATATAAATAAAAGGTTGTATGTAGCAACCTTTATAAGATTTTCCATTGAGAAGATAAGATTTTCCATTGAGAAGAATTGAGCTTGAAGTCCAGCAAAGACTATCTTGTGTGAATAATACTATCAGCAGCTATGGTTAGAGAATCCGCAGGCCAAACAAAGCCTCGCTTAGATGCTTCATCTGTTCTTGTCCTGTGTGGATAACCATCTCTCTTCCAGTAAGAGTTTGTATCTAAGTAAATCAAGAACGGGACCGTAGAGTGGAGGTTATAGGTCTGTGTCTTCCTGCCATTCTGTAACCCACCAGAAGCACTGCAGTGAGCAAGAAGCCACCTAACAGGCTTCATTAAGTGGGGATTTACTTTGGGAAGTTGACAAAAAGATGGAGTCACACTACCTTGTTCAAATTCTGGACTCCTTGTTTTATTAGTTGTGTATTCTTAAGCATGCTTATTTTAAACTCTCTGTGTCACAGTTTTCTCTTATGTTATATAGGAGAATGGTATCCAATGTATATGGTTGTTATGAAAAATTAGTTAATCCATATAAAGTGCTTAGGGTAGTATCTGCACATATGAAGTGCTCAATGAATGTTTGTTAGTATTTCACTTTTTGAAGGTTCAGATTTTGTCGGTATACTGAGAATATTTACCTCTTCAAGCAGACTCTTTTGACTAAGTTCATGAGGCTAATATATAAAAACCTCAAGAATGCCTGTGGTATGGTCTGTTGGTATGACCAGTGCGTTTTTACTGTTGGGTGGCAACATGGAACACCAAATCCTCACCATAAAGCTTATGCTGAACATGGACTCTAGATTAGGGGCTTTAGTTAGATGAATCCAGTGTTTTGTGTATAATGCCAAGATAGCTAAAATGAATGTTTATTACCTTTTCCTGTATTTAAGAATTTCTCCACTTAAAACGTTAGACATTTACTTTCAGCCTCTTTTGTAGCTCGCCATGGGGACTTCCCTGGTGGCTTAGACGGTAAAGTGTCTGCCTACAATGTGGGAGACCCAGGTTCGATCCCTGGGTCTGGAAGATCCTTTGGAGAAGGAAATGGCAACCCACTCCAGTGCTCTTGCCTGGAAAATCTAGAGTAGATGGAGGAGCCTGGTAGTCTACAATCCATGGGGTCGCAAAGAGTCGGTCACGACTGAGCGATTAAACTTTCAACTTTCATAGGTTCTTTTGGTCTGATCCGCTCACCATGGACTTTGACTCTGAAGAGCTGGTATGAAGGGAAGCAGGGACTGTGGTGGTGTGGTATGTGTAGCAGGATTGAGATTCTGGAGCAGCAGTGGAGTGGTGTTTCAGGCTGGATCATAGTGGCCAGGGACAGTGGACGTTGGCAGTGGAGGCAGAGGTGTCCTGACCAGACTAGTTCTGCTTCCTGATTTTAGGCATTATTCTTGGCATCCATTCCTGGGTTTTCCACTTCTCCAGCTGAGTGAGCTGTTCTTAAAATGTTTTTATTTTTATTTTTTTTTCCTGCTTAGACTATGCAGAATTAGTTTCAGTTGTTGAATTTACCAGCTAAGTTGTTCCTGCAACTAAGGACTCTGGCTGATACTGATCCAAGTTGATGCATTCATCTCATACCTGATGCATTCATATCATAGTAGGGATGGAAAGCAACTGGAATGTTTGAACTTCATTGGCTCCCTCTCTTTTTTTTTGTTTTTCCTCTCTTTTTCACAGTGTTAGGGTCACTATTCCCAGGGTCTGTGGTTGTGCCTGGTATATAAGAGGTGCTCAGTAAAACTGTGGAATGAATGAGTGTTGGGTTCATTCTGCCAGTGAACCTATTTGTATGTTGGCTGGTATGTGTATTTGTGACTCTGCTTTTTCTCAGCTTCCACAGCTGTCCAAAGCTCCCTGATGAAGTACAGATTTTTTCTTTAGGTGTATTAATACATATGTAACCCTACATAATGGAGAAGGCGATGGCACCCCACTCCAGTACTCTTGCCTAGAAAATCCCATGGACGGAGGGGCCTGGTGGGCTGCAGTCCATGGGGTCGCTAGGAGTCGGACATGACTGAGCAACTTCACTTTATTTTTTCACTTTCATGCATTGGAGAAAGAACTGGCAACCCACTCCAGCGTTCTTGCCTGGAGAATCCCAGGGACGGGGGAGCCCGGTGGGCTGCCGTCTGTGGGGTCACACAGAGTCCGACACGACTGAAGCGACTTAGCAGCAGCAGCAACCCTATATAACAGTTTCATTTTACTGGCTTGGGAGCTGTTTTGTCTTTTAAACTCATTTGGCTTATCTGTGCTCTGTGCACTTTTTAGTTTAGCCTTGGGATGCATGATTATCTGTGATTGTGTGTTGCATGTATGTATGTGTGTATAGCATACACAAAGTGCTGACAAGGACTTAAATTCTTTCCTGGCATTCTGGAAGCCATCATTTCTTGACTCTTTCTCATGAGATTTTTTGTGGAATAAAGAAAAGACCATATGCCCACAGACAGTTCTGTACATGTGTGTATTTAAATCTAATAACTTGATGACTTTAAGTAGGTAAGTTTCCTACAGATGTCCTGCTTTTCCCCTGATGGTGGTGTGAGATTGGGAAAGGCAAAAAATACAGGTCCCTTAACTCCCCTATCTGTCCTCTCTTTTTTTTCCTCTGTTCCAGGTCTTCTCTTGAAGAAACTGTAAGGGAACTGACAGTCTGCACCCACATTCTGGTTGTTTGTTTATATTCACTGAGCCCCTCCCTGGGGGCCATAGGATGAGGCCCTTCTGACGCTGGACTTGAGAGGTTGAGGTGGCCTGTTCTCGGTTCCTAAGGGTCCTTGCCTGTCTTCCTGGTGGAGTGGCTGAGGCTGGTTGCAGAGGGCAGTATACTGGAGATCGTTCTCTCTCCATCTCTAGAACACAGTGTTGTAGACTTTGTGTTCTCACAAATCAGGGCTGGGACTTTGTGGTGAAGATTTGTGAGCAAGCTCATCAAGAGGCAGGATCATCTGGCCCTCCCTTCTTGAGTTTCAGATGTATTCAAAAGAAACAAGCCTAGAGGGTAGTGACTTGTCCAAGGTGATGCAGTCAGGGCTCAAGTGAGCATCTAAATATATTCTCAAGGGCAAACCAAAGTCCTGTGAACACTGAGCCCCATCTTAGGTTTCCTGTAACATAAAGCTAGCAGGGTTAGGGAGGGTGAAGGATTTATTCTGCAGTTTCCTTCCCTGAATCGTATGAATTCAACACCTTAGTTGAAGGTGTTGACCTAAGTCAACACCTTAGTTCTTATTGCTCTAGTTTGCTCCACACTTCACTGCAGAGTGGACCCCATTTTGCAGTCTTTGGTCTGGAACACACCCCAGTCCTAAGTTGCCTGTCTTGGTCCATAGGTTACCAAGTTTATAGACAACAATCCTGTGCCTCTGTAGACATGTGACCAGGCGATTAATAGAGCTCAAGTTCTGGGAGAGTCTCAGCTCTTCCCCTACCTCCCCACTCCCAACAGCCTGCCTGCTTGTAATTTCCTCAGTGCTCAGACGGCTTGAGAGAGAATGGAAACAGGGCAATACGCCCATCCCCTTTTAGGAGGTAAGGCAGGCCCAATTCTTTATGAGTAACCTCTGGCCTTATGGGTCTCTGTGCTATATTAGGTTAAGTGAAAGTGCTTAGTACTTAGGAGGAAATAATAGTCTTCTGCCCTAGGTGGGACTGTTTTTTTTTAAGTAAACCTATGTTGGACCCTCACTATATGAAGTACACTGAACTAGGTCCTTTGAATGTGTTATTTCAACCTTCTCTACAACCTTGTGAGATAGGCATTATTTTTTTTTCCAAATATTGATCTGTTTATTTGGCTGCATTGGGTCTTAGTTGTGACACGTGGGATCTCTTGTTGCAATGCATGGACTCTCTAGTTGTGGCCTGAGTGCTTAGTAGCTGTGGCGCTAGCTTAGTTGCTCCATGGCATGTGGGATCTTGGTTCCCCAATCAGGGATCAAACCTGCATCCCCTGCATTGCAAGGCAGATTCTTAACCACTAGACCACTAGAGAAGTCCCTATTATTGTTATTTTATAGAAGAGATTACTAAAACTCCTCTATAAAATTGACTAACCTACTGTCACACAGCTAAACAACTTGAATCTAGGCGTTCTGATCTTGTTTTTCTTAAATGACAGTAAAGTTTACAACTTTCTTTAGTAAATTATCCTTGGGGGCACCTGTGTTATTGAATGAGTCCATTTGGCTCAGAGAAATGGGGTGAACCTGAAGGGAGGGGGAGAAGCCCTGTCAGTCTGTGGGCATCAGAGGGAACTCAGTGGTTGGCTATAGCAGGATGGTACCTAGCATAGGCCTGTGTGCCCTTAGTGAACTCAAGTCAGATAGTGCTGTCCTGTAGGCTAATAAACCATATTCCTTAGTATGGCATTTAAGGCACTCCAAGGCGGGGTTTCTGATTTATAACTCCTACTTTAAAAACATTGTTTATGTTTTAACAATGTTTGCCTGCACGGGCTTTTCTCTACTAGTGGCGACTGAGAGCTACTCTCTAGTTGTGGTGTTCTTGCCTCTCATCGTGGTGGCTTCTCTTGGAGCACGGGCTCTGGGGCGCACAGGCTTCAGCTGTTGTGGCATGTGGCCTCAGTAGTTGTGGCTCCGGGGTTCTAGAGCACAGGCTTGGTAGTTGTGGCACGTGGGCTTAGTTGCTGCTTGGCATGTGGGATCCTCCTGTATCAGGGATCAAATGTGAGCCTCCTGCATTGGCAAGGGGATTCTTTATTTACCACTGAGCTACCAGGGAAGTCCCATAACTCCTACTTTATCTCTTCTTACTGCTTCTTTGAAACAAACTGTACTTTGTCCTGCTGCTGCTGCTGTTGTTGCTGCTGCTGCTAAGCCGCTTCAGTTGTGCCCGACTCTTCATGACCCCATGGACTGCAGCCTACCAGGCTACTCCGTCCATGGGATTACTTTATCCTATTGTTTATCAAATCTGCTGTCATTTTCCATGTATTTTTGGCTGTATTAAGATACGAGTCAAAAAGTAACCTTTGACAGCTTAGGGCTGTGTAGCCAGTTTTGAATCCCCAGTCCCTCCAGAGTCATTTTGTACTGGAGCGCTCGCATTCCTTCATTCGTGTGTTCAGTCATTCTAACACTGGGCTTTCCCTCTGTGCCAGGTACTGCACTAGGCTCTGGGAATCAGCATAATGAACAAGACAGATGTGGTTCCTGCTCTGCTAGAGCTTACACTGTAGCAGAGAAGGCAAAAATGAAGCCGATAATCACAGTGAAGTCTGATGACTTATGCAGTGGAAAATAAGGGATGTGATGAGAGGGTACACATTGCAGGAGAACTTAATATTGTTTAGGGTGTTGGAAAAGACCTCAACACTACCCTACTAGTTGACATTTAAATACAGACCTGAAAATTGAGAAAAAATACCTAAGTAATGGGGCTCAGAAAGGCAAATTCTAGGCCACAGGTAGAATATATGCAGAGACTCAGAGGCCAGTGATAGGGATAAGGCCACATCCACGTTGGTTCATTCATTAAGCAACCATTTACAGCTGGTGGCTTATGTCATGCACTGTGCTAGTGTGTGGGGACATATAAAACAATCAGACATGGTCTCTACCTATCCTGGAGACACTCAGGAGTGGTGGCATTACTCCTTGGTAACTAGGGTGCTAAGGTCATCCTAGGTCTTGGACTCAGTCTCCTGGGTCTCATGGGACAAGACTTAACACTTTTAGTGGCACTGCCTGCCCTTGAGTATTTGTCCCACCTGTCAAGCAAAGAGGATGTAGACCTCAGCTGCAAACTTGTAGCATTTGCTTTCATCCCTGGCTTCACACTTGCCAGATCCTTGGTTAATCTGTGTTCATCTACAGATTCGAGGTTGATGGAGGTCGAGAAATTGGCTTTTACCCCTGCAGGAGCATAGAAGAGGCTTTCTGGCTAAGATGGAGTTACAATGGTTGTCAGGGTTCTGTGCCCCTGGTGCCTTGTATTTATTAGTTGACTTGATTGTGTGGTTTCAGGCCCATCCATTGTCTTGAATGCATCTTTGGTAGTGTTTTAGCACTGATATTCTGAGCTGTGGCTCCGCTTATAGGCAGAAGTCTCAGTGGCTAGTTGCCTTGGATTGTGCGTTGCCTAACTTCAGGGTGTACTGTTTATATAGACTGTGTTGTGAATGGGTCACGCCTCCCTAATTGTGTAGCAGTGCTTTGTTGTGTCTAGATAAGGGGAAGAGAAGTTATTTAAACTCTGACTGTGTGCCTCAAGCTAGTGGTTTATATTCTTTACTTCATTTGATAATCTCAGTAATTCTCTGAGGTAAATGCATTGTTCTTCTTGTTTACAGATGAGAAGACTGAAGGTTCGGTGAAGCTAGTGAGTGGTGCCTTGGAATTAGAGCTTGGGTCTGACTGAAGTCCGTGCTTCTCTCCCACTCCCAGCTGTTTCCCAGCATGGTCATAGACTTCAGGTCTTGCGTGTCATCTTGTTTCCATGGCTTTCTTGGCCTTGTCTGATTTGACTTATCTGCCTGGCCGCCCTGTGTCAGTAACCTCAGGATCCTCAGCCTGGCTGAGGCTCAGGAATGTGTCCTGCTTCAGAGATGCTCTAGAGTCATTTTTTTCCCATCTAAAATTTATTTTTGTGTTTAGCAGGAGGCAACGATATAACTGTAGCTAGTCATTTTAAAGGATAAGTCAGCTCTGGATTTGTTGGGCTGCTTTTCTCACTCCAGCTCCCATAATGTTCTCAGTAGGACAGAGGCTGGGGATGGCTCACTGAAGATGAGCTGGGGTGAAAAAGACATTAGATCTGAGCTTGGGTGATGAGATGCAATTCCTTCATCCTTTCTGAGTTGCATGGCTGCTAGGGTTGTTTGGCTCTTTGTAAATTAGAATTTAATGTCCCTTTGCCAGGGACCCATGGTTCTTGTTTTCTCTTTTAGGAGAGGACATGCCTCTTCACTTGGGGTGTCTGGAGCTGCTGACCTTAGAGTGGGAAGGGCTTTTCCTTCCTGGAGTTGTCAGGGGTGTGTGTGGTGTGGGAGAAGGCTGTGTCAGGCAGAGTCTGGGGGAAGGCAGGAGGGGAGTGGGGGGTGTGTATTCACTGCCTCACTTGCTTTTCAGTACTCTTTCCTTCCTTCCTTTCTCTTGGCAGCTCTGCAGTCCTGTTTGAGAAGTAGGGTCTAAGTAACAGAAGGCCTCTGGACCCACCTAGCTTGTGCTTCAACTCCCCCAGACTGCTTGCAGGTCCTGAATTCTGTTCCCTCTGTCCTTTCCATCCCTAGAAAAGAGGGACGATGTCCGTTGTGTCTTCTCTGCTCCATGTTTACCTCTTCATCGTTTCAAGGCTCAGTGTATCGATATATAAAATATATATTTAATTTTGAATACACTGGGTCTTTGTTGTGGCATGTGGGCTTCTCCAGCTGTTGCACGGCTGTCTGGTTGTGGTGTTGCAGGCTTAGTTGCTCCGCAGCGTGTGGAATCTTAGTGCCCTGACCAGGGATCAAACCAGCATCCCCTACATTGAAAGGCAGATTCTTGATCACTGGACCACCAGGGGAGTCCCTTAAGACTCAGTTTAGATGTTACCTCTTCAGTGACTTGCCTGTAAGTGCTTCTCTCTGTGGAGGTAGGCACCCCTACTTTTGTGCCCCCACGGCACTCTGTACAGGCCTCTGTTGTACCATGTTCCTCACTGCTTCCCTGTCCACATCTTGAGCCTCTTTAGAGCAAGCGTCTGAGTTGGTTTCATCTCTCTTTAGCAGGCACAGGGCCAGAGGGAGACTAGAATATCAAGAAATTTGAACTGAACTACATTGATGCCTGAATTAGATGGTTGTACAACTATCTTGTGTACCTCCATAAACTAAAAAAGGATTCTCTTGCATAATTCACTGTATTGTGTTATCTTCTAGGCCCCATAGTCTTTCAAACATGCACCGCAGTAGCTGATTTCCAGACAGAACAGTGTCGTGCTCTATAGATGTTATCTTTGTCTACTTTGCCCTTCACCTTACAGTGTTCTTCTGGGCCCCTGGGCCTGATCCAGGGAATGAATAGGGAGGAAATGCCAGAAATGAGCCACTCTTGGCATCCTGAATCCTTAATTTGCAGGTTTGGTCTTGTGGGGCAGTGCAAGGTGAGAAAATGGAAATGAACCTGTTCCCTGTAATAGTGGCTGAACTGCCCACCATCACTGTTGCTGCAGCAGCCACAGCCCTGAGGCACTCACTCCCCTTACTGTCTTCTGGGTCTGAGACAATCAGTTCTTCTACATTAGCTCACTTGGCTCACCCTGAGATTTCTCACAGAACTGAGAGCCTGAAACAAGTCCTATTACACTTGTTTTTCTACCATCGTCAGGCCACAGACTGAGAGTGTTTATTCCTATCCCTTCATTTTATAGGGGATGAAATTGAAGTTCACAGTGACATGGGAACTAGCTCATGGTCATGTGACTAGTAAGTGTCAGTTGAGGCTAGACACCGGTCATCCAGCTCCCTGCAGAGCGTTCTCTTCCCTGTGCCTCGTTGCCTCTAATATCAGTTTCCTCTTTCTATTTGTAATTCCTGTAGATTGTGAACTTGGTGGGGGTGAGGGAGCCAGGAAACTTGATATCTTTTCCTTCTGTCACTCCCTCCTCCTGCACAGGCTGGGCAGAGAAGACATTCAGGGAAGATGTGGTGAAGTACTGAACAGAAACCTAAATTGGCCCAGGAAGACCTCATGGGCTAAGCCAGAGGAGACTAAAGAAAGAAGATCCCTCCCAGTTTCACTGGAATATCTTTGGTTTTGGTGATGATTCCTGTGGTTTGGCTTTCCTAGTGTTAAACGCACCCTTGGCTGGAGCATGGAAGAGGTGTGGTTTGTAACCCTGGTGTTTTATCTGGTGAAAGCCAGATCTGTAATGAAACTTTTGGGAAAATACCACGTCTCAGCCCACTGAGGATGCCTTCAGGTTTTCAGGACCCTCCCTTGCTCTCCAGTAGCAATCACAGGACATAGAGATGAGGTGCAGCCTTGCTGGCTCCATTACAAGTAGATAACATTGCTTGAGTGCTTACTGTGATTTAGGAAACTGTTTTAGGTATTTCAAAATTCTTTTAATCCTCACAATCCTCTATGAGAAGTTACTACAATTTTTTCAAGCCTTTCAAATTGACTTTATTGAGATATAGTTTACATAGAGTAAAATGCTCTCATTTTAAGTGTTCAGTTTGAGTTTTGATAAATATATACAGCTTTGTAAAAATATATATACCTCCCCTGCAATCGAGGTACAGAATGCTTCCATCAGTGGGTACTATTATTGTCTTCATTCTACAAGGAGGAATCTGAGATACAGAGACTTAAAGGATTTGTTCAAGGTCTCATGGCTTGTGATAGAACCAGGATTTGAACCTAGGCTGTCTGACTCCAGAGCCCATGTTCTTAACTGCTGTGCTATTCTGCCTTCCATCTCTTCTTTCGTGGTCCAGCCATTGCCTGCCTTGCCCTGGTGCATTAAGTAATTAAGTGCATTAAGGAGTAAGATGACATAGGCTTAAAGTCTAAGCCCTAAAGGGGTCTGGAGGAGCACAAAGCCCAGAGGTAGGCAGTGGGGAGGGATGAGACAGCTATAAGTACCCTTAGAATCTCAAGACCAGAGTAGGCAGAACTACTATGCCCAGCCTTTGCCTCTCCAGGCCTATGAAGAGTGGGGTGGACTACAAGCCTGCTAACAAGGGTATAATATAGTGTCTGAAAAAGGGCCTGGCTCCAAGGCTCACAGAACAAGATATAGAAATATAGATGATAAGACACAGTAGTCTCACGTGCTCTGAGACTGCTGTCTGTGGTAGGCTACAGTGAGAGGCACTGGGCACTGTAAGGGCACCATGGACAGGCCAGAGCATATGTAAAGGAGGTGAGGTGGAGAGGGGCCTTGAAATCTAGTGCTTTGAAGAGGAGTTGAAGGAGCCAGGTTTGGAATTCCTGGAGAAAAAGTAATCATTGTCTTCCTGTCCTTGAAAGGCTGTTCTTTGGAAGAGGAAAAAAAAAATCTTATTTTTCTGTGTGGCTTCAGAAGGCATAACCAGAGCCTTTTGGGTGGACCAGTGTAGCATATTTTGGAAAAATTAAAGTGCAGTGAATATGAAATACCTCATCAGCTTGTCATTTGCTTGAAATACAAATAAGGTCAAATGTCTTTCCAATATTAAGATTAATCTCTTGAATGACTGAACTTATCAGGAAATTTAGTATGTTTCTCTTGGGGCTTTTTGTCCCTACTCTTTCTCTTTGTCAAACTATTCAAGAAATCTAAGGGTTCAGGCTTAGTTCCAGATAGAGGACTAGAGAATTGTATTGTTCTGGTTGTGGGCCCCATATTTTAGCTTCTGCTGATGATAACACAGTGTGGCTTTTAAAAACGGACTTTGCACGGAATGTTGTTTCCTTATTTAGTATAGCTGCGGGGACTTGGTTCTGCCTAAGTGACAGTGGTTCTTTGAGGAAGGATGATAGTTCTCCTTAAGTGTCATTTGGCCTAGGCTCTGCGGTGCTTGACCCCTCCAAGTCATGTCCATATGTACTCATCCACTGGAGAAGGGAGCCCGTTCAGTCTCTGGTTGGCTGGGTCTTGAAGTGTTTCATAGCCAGCCTTCTTCCATGATCATTTGGGTTATGGTATTGAGTTTGGAACACCCATTTGGACGTTCTCTTTCCTCAGGAGTGAGTACTTACTGTAGGCCATTACTGCCTCTTTCTTCCTTTAACTTGACTTAAAATCTCAGTCAGTCTGAGAAATTCTAATAGTATTGAACCTCAAAGGAAAGGTGGTCAAGGTTTCAGTCTTTGTTCCTGGGGGACTTTGAACCCTGTGTATATTCATATTCATTTTCCCCAGTTTTGCCTACCAAAGGGCATTGGGGATGGTCTTTGCCAAGTCACAGATCCTGTTGCATCCTTTTCCTTAAAGGTGAAATGTGCCTACTTGCCTTATATTTATTTAGTTAATGGGGGCTAAAAAAGCCCCTCAGGAACAGTGATGTGCCCCAAGATGACTTGATGTTTCTAAGACAGAGAAGGGCTGATAACTTTTAAAATGGCCATTTTTCTCTAACTAAAGTAGTTTGAATTGTTGTTTAATCTGGTCCTTAATACACAAGGAAGATTTTTTTGAAGTACTGTAACTCCTGATCGTTGGAGTGGGCCACACAGAGATAGCGCTTTGACATTACAGCTGTTAAAAAGAGACTAGCTACCTAGGGCCACTGTGAGGAAATGCTGAATTCCTTAATATGATAAGACCACCATCCAGAATAAGTAAGGTTAGCATTAGAAGATGTAAGAAGGGGCAGCTGGACCATGTCATCTGAGCCTCAATCTTGAAACCGTTTCTTCCATGGAGCGACTCTTACTAAACATCTGTGCTGTTAATACCACCGTACTCGCTTCAGGAAGGTACCTCTTTCCTTTTATGTTTAGGTCCAAGTTGAGTATAGGAACTTTTTTTTTTACACTATCATGTAACTGGGCCTCCCTGGTGGCTCAGACAGTAAAGCGTCTGCCTGCAATGCAGGAGACCTGGGTTCAATTCCTGGGTTGGGAAGATCCCCTGGAGAAGGAAATGGCAATCCACTCCAGCACTCTTGCCTGGAAAATCCCATGGATGGAGGAACCTGATAGGCTAATGTAACTGAGTCCTACACAAAATTTAGACAACAATTTTTTATAGACTCAGACATGGCAATAGGACTCTAAACATAATTATTGAAACTAGAGAGGCTGGCTTATAAAATGCTGTTTGATATCTGAGGCTCTCAGAAGATCAGTAGTGCCATGACAGTTATCTGGTCATGGGATGGAAGAAAGATGACAAATGGATGTGGGTTAGGATGCATTTCATCTGAAAAGCACTTCTAGCTCTGAGATTCTATGAGTCTTCTAGGCTTTTCCATCCTGCAAATTCTAGAACTGACTTTGGGCAGTGATTTCTGGAAATCTTACGGGCCCAACAGGGGGTCAGTAAAGTGGGTGATATGATACAGTTGAGGCTACCACTGACCTCACTTCCCCGTTTTTCCCCTCAGCTGCTCTCTCCTTAAGCCAGAGAAATGCAGATATGAAATAGAGCCTCTTGTGTTTTGTATGGGGCTTCCCTGGTGGCTCAGTGGTAAAGAATCTGCCTGCAATGCAGGAGCCACAGGAGACACAGGTTTGATCCCTGGATTGGGAAGACCCCCTGAAGTAGGAAATGGCAATCTACTCCAATATTCTTGCTTGTAAAGTTCCATGGGCAGAGGAGCCTGGTGGGCTACAGTGAATGGGGCTGCAAAGAGTCAGACACAACTGAGCGACTGAGCCGCTGTGTTATGTATGTTTTACACAGTTAAGAAAACCCACAGCCTTGTATTTTGTCCATGATGTTGCTCTGTCTTCTCATTTGACAACTTAAACAGCTTGTGAAATGGGCAAGAAAGTGCTCATTAAACTCTTTTTCAGTTCGGTTCAGTTGCTCAGTCGTGTCCAACTCTTTGCTATCCCATGGACTGCAGCATGCCAGGCCTCCCTGTCCATCACCAACTCCCGGAGTCTACCCAAGCTCATGTCCATTGAGTCGGTGATGCCATCCAACCATCCCATCCTCTGTCGTCCCCTTCTCCTCCTGCCCTCAATCTTTCCCAGCATCAGGGTCTTTTCAAATGAGTCAGTTCTTTGCATGAGGTGGCCAAAGTATTGGAGTTTCAGCTTCAACATCAGTCCTTCCAATGAACACTCATGACTAATCGCCTTTAGGATGGACTGGTTGGATCTCCTTGCAGTCCACGGGACTCTCAAGAGTCTTCTCCAACGCCACAGTTCAAAAGCGTCAATTCTTTGGTGCTCAGCTTTCTTTATAGTCCAACTCTCACATCCATACATGACTACTGGAAAAACCATAGCCTTGACTAGACAGACCTTTGTTGGCAAAGTAATGTCTCTGCTTTTTAATATGCTGTCTAGGTTGGTCATAACTTTTCTTCCAAAGAGAAAGCATCTTTTAATTTCATGGCTGCAATCACCATCTGCAGTGATTTTGGAGCCCCCCAAAATAAATCTACTCTTTCCACTGTTTCCACATTTATTTGCCATGAAGTGATGGGACCGGATGCCATGATCTTCGTTTTCTGAATGCTGAGTTTTAAGCCAACTTTTTCACTCTCCTCTTTCACTTTTATCAAGAGGTTTTTTGGTTCTTCTTCACTTTCTGCCATAAGGGTGGTGTCATCTGCATATCTGAGGTTATTGATATTTCTCCGGGCAATCTTGATTCCAGCTTGTGCTTTCTCCAGCCCAGCGTTTCTCATGATGTACTCCACATATAAGTTAAATAAGCAGGGTGACAATATACAGCCTTGACAGACTCCTTTCCTGATTTGGAACCAGTGTGTTGTTCCATGTCCACTTCTAACTGTTGCTTCCTGACCTGCATATAGGTTTCTCAAGAAGCAGGTTGGGTGGTCTGGGATTCCCATCTCTTTCAGAATTTTCCACAGTTTCTTGTGATCCACACAGTCAAAGGCTTTGGCATAGTCAATAAAGCAGAAATAGATGTTTTTCTGGAACTCTCTTGCTTTTTCCATGATCCAGCGGATGTTGGCAATTTGATCTCTGGTTCCTCTGCCTTTTCTAAAACCAGCTTGAACATCTGGAAGTTCATGGTTCACGTATTGCTGAAGCCTGGCTTGGAGAATTTTGAGATTACTTTACTAGCATGTGAGATGAGTACAATTGTGGGGTAGTTTGAGCATTCATGGCATTGCCTTTCTTTGGGATTGGAATGAAAACTGACCTTTTCCAATCCCTTGGCCACCACTGAGTTTTCCACATTTGCTGGCATATTGAGTGCAGCACTTTCACAGCATCATCTTTTAGGATTTGAAATGGCTCAACTGGAATTCCATCACCTCCACTACCTTTGTTCATAGTGATGCTTCCTAAAGTCCACTTGACTTCACATTCTAGGATGTCTGGCTCTAGGTCAGTGATCACACCGTCATGATTATCTGGGTTGTGAAGATCTTTTTTGTAAACTCTCTTTTTAAAACTCTTTTTTAACCTCTTTTAGAGGTGAAGAAATTGAGGTCCAGAGAAGTTAAGCAACTTGCTTGTCTGAATTACATGCTGCTGCTGCTGCTAAGTCGCTTCAGTCGTGTCCGACTCTCTGCAACCCCATAGACGGCAGGCCATCAGGCTCCCCCGTCCCTGGGATTCTCCAGGCAATAACACTGGAGTGGGTTGCCATTTCCTTCTCCAATGCATGAAAGTGAAAAGTGAAAGTGAAGTCGCTCAGTCGTGTCCGACCCTTAGCGACCCCATGGACTGCAGCCTACCAGGCTCCTCCGTCCATGGGACTTTCCAGGCAAGAGTACTGGAGTGGGGTGCCATTGCCTTCTCTGGAATTACATGCTAGACAACTGTTATCCTTAGTACTTTTAATACATATTGTTGAATAAGTGAATGAAGCAGAACTGGAGTCTACATTCTGTTTCCTTGGCCAGTATTTTGCTACTGTGTTATTCTGAGCCCTCTGGGTCCTTTCTGTGAGCAACTTTAGGACTGGCTGGGTTCTGCTGGCCTTTCCTTTGGGATTCCCTCATTCCATAGCTGAATCTGTGTGCACTCGTTGTAGAGCATCATCCCAATTGTGTTCCCTACAAAGTGAGAAGGGAAAAACACTCCACCCACTGTGATTCTTTTTTTGTTACTTGTTTTCTTGGATCTTCATGTTATTGCTGACAAGAGTGACTCATAGACTTCACTATGTTATTTTCTTGGTTAAGGGAACTTTTTCCTTAGCTCTAGAAGAAATTAATTAATAATTATGTGTGATTAAGGCACAGGTGTTCAGCAGCTTTACCCAGAACACAAGAATCCTCTCTTCTAGCTAAGGCCAGACACATTGCTTTGGTTTGGTAAAATTTTGTAGCCACTGTGTGCTTAGCTATGTGTCAGGTATTATATAGGGGAAGTCCTTGGGGTAAGAGGCTCAGAGTTCAGCTGGAGAGATAAAGCACATCTATAAACAAGAAAATACTGTGAGGCAGTTTTTAATAAAATACAAAAATCAAATTGTATACCTACAAATATTTAAACATGGAAAATAAGTCCTAGGGGCTTAGAAGGTATAGTGTGTAGAAAGAGTGTGTGCTTTAGTATTATGGGCCATTGACAAGTTAACCCTCTGAACTATTAATACTTTTCTCTTTTCTTTGATATGGGCATAGTAATAGCAGTCTTATAAGGTTGTGAAGATCAAATGATGTTTAATGAGTCTAAAGTACCTGCATAATGTCTGATATATGGTAGTCATAAAACCAGTGGTAATTCCCTCCTCCCCTTTTCCAGGAGGCTTCCTAGAGGAGCTAAGCCTGAAAGGTTGATTTGGATTTGGGGGCAGGAAAGAGTGGAAGAAGGGTGATGGGAAAAGGAGTCATGGGAATGGTCAGGTCCCGTGAATCTATCAGTCTGGTGGGGGTGGAGGGCACGTGAAAGAAGCAATGAGGAGTAAAGCTAAAGAAACTGAAGTTTAGGCTTTATTTAAAGGACATGTTGTCATGGGAAGGGAAGGTTTTTTTGTTTTTTGGAGCTCTGTATACTGGTGTGTATATATGTATGGAAAAGCCCTTTTTATATTCTGCAGTGTAGTATAGTAGCTAGGAGTTTGGGTCTGGAGCCAGATTACCTGTCTCTAAATGCTACCACTTAGTTTACTTCTCTGTGCCTTAGTTTCCTGATCTGAAAACTGGAGGTGATAATAATGATACCTTGTAAGGTTGTTGTGATGAATGAGATAAAAAGTAAAGAGTGCTAGAATAGTAATTGTCACTTAGTACTACATACATGTTAGCTGCTGTAATTATTGTTGTTTGTTGTTGTTCTGGTTGCTAAGTTGTATCCGACTCTTTGCAACCCCATGAACTGTAGTAGCCGGCCAGTCTCCTCTGTCCATGGGATTTCTCGGGCAAGAATACTGGAGTTGGTTACCATTTCCTTCTCCAGTAATTATTGTAACTATTGTTTAAATGAAAGAAGACTTTTTGAAAATAGTGTACGCCCTTTGATACACTGATCAACTTTGATAATTAAAAAAAAAAGGCTGATCTATTAACTGAGGGATTGGCATCTGTACTTTGAAGACCTCTGTTCTAGTTAATGAAGAGTCATCAGTGTGGTGAACCTGCAAAAGTGGTGATAAGCAAGATCTGATTGGGAGGTGCAGTCTGAAGGAGAGAGAGGAGAATTGGCAGTGGGCTTGGAATGTGGAGCTTGGGCTTGGGTTTTAGGGTGTGTCCACATGAAATCATCTAGGATAATAGATTTGTTGCATTTGGAGGCAATTCTTGGTGGAGTTAGGCAGTAGAAGTGTAGGCCTTGGGCAGCCTTGTCAAAGAACTTGAGTTCTGGTGAGGGAAAGGCACAGTACCCACAGTAAACAGTGTTGCCTTAGAAAAAACATGACTGCACATTTTTATGAGTAAGTAAATGTCCGAATAAAATAGGATGATGGAGTACTGTAGGAAACTGGAAGGTGTCCCCAGAGGACATAGTAGGTGGATTGGGCTTGAAGGTTGGTTAGGATATGATTACTGCAGACTTCAGGGAGGTGAGAATGGATATAGAATATCATCAAGTTAGGAGCCAAACTTGGACCCAGTTTCTCTATTCCAGAGCATCGCTCCTTAACTAGCCACTTGTTTCCAGACTGTGTGTGGCGGTCTCATCATGTGAACTGCAAAAGTAGCTCCCATTTTCCGAGAAGTGTGGTCTGTGGTGCTCAGGTGGCACCTTGCTAGCTTCTTTGCAGATTTTCAAGTCCCACAAGGGCCAGGCTGAACTGGCATTCTGTGGGGCTGGAGTGGGATATGGAAAAGGTGTAGTTACTCTCTTCCATTTGGATAGGGCTTCAGGAAAGGATCTGAGGACCTGTTCCTCCCTGCCCCGCCCCATGCTTTTTTCCACACTGCCTGTGCTGTGTGCCTAGGCGGGGCCTTGCTGGAACATGGGTTTGGTGATGGGGCAGTAGGGTGGCAGGGACTACCAAATTTGGAGCTTCCCTTGAATGAACTGTGGTTTGGTATGAGTTGTTTGCTTTGCTCTGTGTTTATGAAGCATTAAAAGGACTTTTGTTTTCATCTTTGGCTTGCTCAAGGTTAAATCACTAAAGGTTGCATTTGAATGGAACAATTTCTCATATTGGCTGGCTTTAAGTTTTAAGTCTTAAGACCATTAATGGTCTTATGCTGGTATCCACCAGCAGAGCTCTTTGTGAGATAAGGTGGCTCTGGTTTCTGTGGGAGGCTGTGTGCAAGGCAGGAAGAAGTGTGTGAGGGCAAGATAGAGAAGCCTCATGCAGAGTCTCAAGCTTATGCTCAGAGCTTTGGGTCTGTTTGCGTGCAGGGTAGAGCTTGGGCCATTACAGAGTTTGATGAGCTTTACCTGAAGGAGATGCCCCAGAGGGGTAATATAGTTTTTGAAGCATCCAGGGCTATAGCGTATTCCTTTTATCCCAAGGCAACACCTCTACTAGGAATCTAGGCCACGCTGCACGGCTTAGCAGAGTCCTAACCACTGGAAATCCAGGGAATTCCCAACCTAGGACTCTCTAGTTTGCCCTTAGAGACCTCTCCAGTCCTGTCTGTGCAGGACTCAAGCATCCAGCATTCCAGTATCCAGATGTTCCATATTCTCTAAGGCCAAGTCAATGGCCAATCATTCTTCTCTGGGAAGCCTTTCCCTGCCCCTTAAAGGAGAATTTCTCATCTTGCTTCCACAGAACTTGGTATTTCCCTTGATTGTAGCCCTTGTTTATATCCTGATTGCCTGCTGTCTCCACTAGAAGGTAAGGTTTTGTTCTTGTTTTTCTGGTAAATCTATTGATTTTTTTTTTTTAATAAAAAAAGATTATTTACTGCTGAACATAGCTCTTTCCAAAAGGAACCTCAGGCCAACTCAAGTTTCTAAAAAAATTTTCTGAAATAGATGAAAAAATTTATCAAGAACAAACATACCTTTCCTTCATGCTTCCTTTCTGTGTAACTCACATAGTTATATTACTAAGACTTGAAGAACACAAATTATCACTTGTATGTATAAAACTCACATAGGCGTTAGAAGCAAATGAGTTAGTGAAAAGATGGCTTTGTCTACAACAATGGAGCATAAACTAAAACTTAGGCTTTTTGAAGGCAGAAGTTGTTGTTTTGTGTGTTTGTGTGTGTGTCTAGCACCTGAGTTGTATACAAGGTAAACATCAATAATGAAGAATAAATCAATGAATGATTTAAGATTTTTTGGTGGATTTTTAGTTCTTTTCCTTATTAAAAGCTCAAGACCTTAACTGCATTGATTTTGTGATTGGGCCTCAGGCTGGGGTTAAATTTGATGTCTCCTGTGCAGACTTAAGAATCATTTGAAATGTTCTCCCCTAATAGGGTGTTTCTCCCTGGCCTTTCCTTTTTCAGCATTTCTCTCTTTTCTTTAATTGCCATTAAACATCTGCATTCTGAGAATGAACTGATGGAGGAGAATGTTTCCCCGAGGACATGGTGTCTAATAGCAGTCAAGGCTTTGTGGTTGAATAACTCACTGATTGAATCACTGACTTTGAGGCATCAAGGGAGGGAGCATGGGTATATGTAAGGAGAGTTCAAGAACTCTATGTGCACGTAGAGTGAGTGGTGGAGGGAATGGAGTGGTAGGAGTGATGGTAAGATGAAAAGAGTGTTCAGAGAAATCTAGAGTTTTAAACTCTTCCTCAGTACCATGTTTTGGGTTTTCCTGATCAGAGTCAGAGTAGGTTAGTAGAAAGAGCAGAAGTCAAGAGACTTGACTTTCTTCTGCCACTAGCTCATATCTAGGACAAATTGCTGCTGCTCTATTGTTCTCATTTTTATTTGTCAAGTGTAATTGGGAATCTCTGCCCTGCCTAATTCCCTTGACTGTAATGAGGATTGGTGAGATGTTGGATGAGAAAGCTCTGCAGAACAGAGGTGCCATTATCAAAGCAGGAGATAAGTATAATGTCTGTGGTCACCGTTCAAATCTTTTCTGACCAGAGTCTTGTCTCTGGAAGAACCAACTGTTGTAGCCCAGTTCTTGATGTTCAGGTTTCTCTGACCTTTCTGTGCTCTCCAGCCTCTTGATAGTCATTCTTCATTACAGTTGTCCCAGCAAGGCCCTCCATTGCCTCTGGCCTCCCTCTGTCAGAGCCCTAACCGAGGTGCCTTGGCATTGCCTATTTGGAAGTGGCTGTTAAGAGTATAGGCTCTAAATAGGAAACCCTCCTACACTGTTGGTGGGAATGTACATTGGTGCAGCCACTATGAAAACAGTATGGAGGTTCCTAAAAAAAACTAAAAATAGAGTTGCCATATGATCCAGCAATCTCACTCCTGGGAATATATCCAGACAAAACTATACTTCAAAAAGATACATGCACCCCTATGTTCATAGCAGCACTATACACAATAGTCAAGACATGAAAACAACCTAATTGTCCATCAAAAGATCAATGGATGAAGAAGATGTGGTGCATATATACAATGGAATATTACCCAGCCATAAAAGGAGTGAAATAATGCCATTTACAGCAACATGGATGGGCCTAGAGATTATTATACTAAGTGAAGTCAGTCAGAAAAAGATAAATATCATATGATATCACTTATATGTGGAATATAAAGTAGGATATAAATGAACTTATTTACAAAACAGACTAACTGATGTAGAGAACCATATGTGGTTGCCAAGGGAGGGTTGGGAGAGAGATGGCTTGAAAGTTTGGGGTTAGCAGATACAAACTATTATGTACAGAATGGATGAACAATGAGGTTCTTCTGTATAGCACAGGGAACTAGTATATTCAATATCCTGTGATAAATCATCATTGAAAAGAATATGTAAAAGAATATATGTATAACTGAATCACATTGCTGTAAAGTAGAAATGAACACAACACTGTAAATCAACTATACTCGATAAATTTAAAAAAAGAAGACTATGAGGTGTAGAGTCAAGCTGCCTGGGTTTGAATCCTTACTTTTACAACTTACTTGCTGTGTGCTCTTAAGCAAGTTACTCTCTGTGCCTTGTTTTCCTATCTGTACATGAGGAAAATAATAGTAATGATGTCGGAATTCCATGGCAGTCCAGTGGTTGAGACTCAGTGCTTTCACCACTGTGGCCAGGTTTAATCCTTCATAGGGGAATGACGATCCTGCAAGCCATGCAGCATGACCAAAAACAGAAAAACAAAACCAAAACCGTAACCACTTCACTAAGTTCCTGTGTAAATTAAATGCAGCAGTATACGTGGAGAGCTTAGAATAGCACTTGCCATATTAGTAAGCATTCAAAATTGTTATGTGTTGTTATAATAATTACTTAACTCTCCAATCTCTGATGGGAATGCCAGTAGGCCAGGAGCATATCCATTTCCTCATTGTATCCCGTAGGATTGGAGCAGCAGACATTTGCTAAGAATTTCTGGAAGGAGAGTTTAAGTGTGAATACTGGATTCCCTGGTGGCTAGGTGGTAAACAATCCACCTGCAATGCAGGAGATGTGGGTTGGGTCAGGAAGATCCCCTCGAGTGGGAAATGGCAACACGTTTCAGAATTCCTGCCTGGGAAATCCCATGGACAGGGAAGCCTGGTGGGCTACAGTCCATGGGGTTGCAAAGAGTTGGACACAACTGAGCAACTAAACAACAACAACAATTTGATTTGCCATATATAATACTAACTTTGTGACTGTGACCAAGAGACTTGTCTTCTCTGAGCCCTAGTTTCCTCATCTGTTAAATGGCAATCATGGTCCTTGTCATGCAGGGCTGATGTGAAGATTGAATATATATGAACTGCTAGGAATTGTGTAAATATAATTCCCTCCATACCCATGAGCTGTGTAGAATGGGGGCCCAGGAATCTGCCAATTACTGTTGTACCCCTTAGTGGCCTAGTGAGCCGAGGATTGCTCCTGCAGTGATGTTTTCTGGATATTTTGACTTAGGACAGAAGAAAGAACCATTACCTTGGGATTTCCCTTAGTGTTTCCGGCCTTTTCTGTCTGTTTTCCCTGATTGTTCTCCTTTGGATTCTAAGTTCCTAGAATAGCCATAATATTTTTCTACCTCTTAGTTTCCCAAAGTCTTAAGCAACCAGACCACTTTTGTTTTGGCTCCTCTAAGCTTACTCTGTTTGGCCCTTGTCATTCTTCATTAGCTATTAGTATATCCTGCTTATTTTCAGTTTCCTGACACGTTGTATTTTTTTTCAAGGCCAAAATAGCACCCAAATCATCTGAGCAGAGCCCTTTATCTTGCTCACTCTAACTAGTGAGCATAGTGGCCTGTGAGGTAGAAGACCCGAGTTCCAGTGCTGGCTGTGACACAAGTCTAGCTGTGTGACCTTGGGCAAGGCTCTTTCCCTCTCTGGGGCTCAGATACTTCATCGTTAAAGTGAAGGATTTGAACCAAGTAAGTGGTTTCTAAGGATCTTTGAATTCTATGGTGTGAGTTTGGTCAAGTCATTTTTCTTTTGGGGGGTAGTCTTAGCTTCCTCATCTGTAAAACTAAGTGGGTTAGCCTGAATAATTTATAGTCAGTTCTAGGCCTTAGTCTTTCCTTTTTTTTTTTTCTGCCTGTATTACTTTCTGGAACATTTCTGTGACAGTTAGCAGCTGTGGACAGGAAACGCTTGAACACTTCTAACTTGGCAAAGATTGCTACTCCCTCTGAACCTCATCCCAGCCCATTTCCTGTGTTTACAGCGTTTGGGTTTTTTGCTTAGTGACAGGCCTGACAGGTCATACTCCAGTTCTGTCTCCATAGCCTGGTGCAGGGTAGACCCAAGTGAGTACTAATTTGGAAGTTGAGAGACAGGATTTCAGTCTCCACTCAGCTGTGTGACCTTAGGCAAATAACCTTGCCTCTTAGGGTTCAATATCTTCATCTGTAAAACCAAAGAATTTAACTAGTGAGTCTTTCTGGCTCTGATATTATAGGGTATGGATATTTGCCTCCTTTTTTTAATTCCCCCTGAAGCACCCTTTGTTTAGCCTGTTTTTTCCACATACTCCACCCTGGAAGGGACCCTGGGGAGCTCCCTTCACATTTTCCATGTGAGATAAAATAAGAGTAAGAAAGAAAGTCAAACCAGCATCTCAGGCCCAAACTGGCAGCAAAAAGGAGTTGAGGTAGAAGGCTGGTGTGACTGAATTGCCTAACAAACCAGCTGTATGGTGGGTAACCAAGTGGGCACCAATATGTATTTATTCTTATTAAGATTCTGTAGATAGATAATATCCCAGTTCCACCCCTACTTTCACCATTTATGTGACTTGAGTAGATCATGTAGTGTATCTGGGCTTCAGCTTCCTCATCTTATATTGGGAATGATAAAGGTACCAATTCACAGAATAATAAAAGAGACACCATGTGTAGAAGTCACAGCATAGTTCCTGTCTTGTTCATCCTCCCTTTCTCCCTTAGGTAGTTATAATGTCCTTAATTCTGTTCTTGCGGAAATAGTGGTAGGACTCTCAAGTCCCACTCCAGAGGAGCTAACAGGCCACCTGGGATATAATTCAATTATGAGCAGAAGAAACCTTATGAGGTGGTGCCTGGCCCAGACTGGGCTCAGTGCTCTGACCTGGAGTGGTTCAAGAAGCTTTCCTGGTGGAGATGGACTTTCCCTGGGCCTTGAAGGGCTAGCAAGCCTTAAACATGAATAGCTGGGGGGTGAGTAGGGTTAGCTACCCACCTATATCCTCTGTCAAGCTGGCATGTTGGATAGGTCAGTTTCACATACATCTCTTCCTTCTCCCTTCAGCTAGGTAGTTATTATTCAAGAGATTTAAGTTTTTAAGAGAAAAAAAATTTTAAGGCAGTAAGAAGACATAACATTTATCTAGACCAAACTAGTTTTACTTCAATCAGTGGGCAAGGTAAAGTTTGCTTGCATAATTTTAAACACTTAGAACATTATGGTTTTTATGCCACATTTTACAGATGAAGAAACAGTGCCTCCAAAAGGTTGAACAACTTTTTCAGGTCAATGTTAACAAGTTACAATGACAAGTCAAAGGAGTTCTTCATGATAATTGAGTATAGTCAAAGCTGGGTTAGGAGATATGTATAATTTAGCAGTTCTCAGTTCTGTTTATTCACCCAAGTTTTCAGTAATCTGTAATAGTGCTTATTTTTCTGAGATGGCTATCTTATTCCTGGCTTGCACCCTATATTCATCTCTTGCTTTTAGTAGAAATTTCCAATTCTCTAAATCTCCAGTTCTACTGTTGACTTAAATTCTACCGCCTTACCTAAACTTAGAACCCTTAATTCTTTTCCCAAATATTGATCAAGCACGTACTATATGCTATATATACCTAGAGATGGATGCAAATACTGGTTTATGTTTGGATCTTTTAGTGTAGTAATTAGACAATTAGACAAAAACCACTTGGTAGTAATCAAACGCTTACTATGTGCCATGCTTTATTGGAAGTATTATACGTTAGATGTAGTAACTCACTTAATTTGCACAACTTTATGAGGTAGGTACATATTATTTTCTACTTGTTTTAAGATAATGAAATGAGATGACTTCCCTGGTGGTCCAGTGGTTAGGACTCTGTGCTTCCACTGCAGGGTCCTGGGTTTGATCCCTTGTTGGGGAACTCTGTAGGATTTCCACAAGCTGTGCAGTGCAACAACAACAAAAAAAACAACAATGAAAGTGAAATGAGGCATCAAGAGGTTGTCATTGGTCTAAGTGTGATAGAGGGCAGCACAGGGGTTACGAGAACACAAGAGGGGCTCTAGTATAACCCGAGGAGATTCAGTGCAGAGACCTGTTAGAGGAACTGGAAAAAGCCTGAAAAGAATCTTGAAACTTGAGTAGGAGTTAGTCAGGTGAAGAATGGGGCAAGGATATTGCAGGCAGAGGGTACATCATGTACAGAGCTGCAAAGTGAGTCTGCTTTTTTATTTTATTTATGTAATTGAAAATGGTTTAGTGTGGTGGGAGCGTGGGGTGTGTGTGAGTGAGTGGTGAGGGATAAGGCTAGAGAACTTGGTTAGGGACTGCCTCTTGAGGAGCCTTGTGTGATTTGTTTTTTTATATTCATTATATGAGCCATAGGTTTTCACTGGTTTCCAGTCTTGGAGATTTGAAGCCCTGTAAAGGTCCTTGAGGAGTGTCTTGTGAATCCATGTTATTTCCACAGTCATTTTTCAGTTGGGGGTTACTAAAAGTACAACTATTATTTATGCAGCTTTTTTGAATTACTCATTAAAAAAAAGCTAGGAATCACAGTTGTAGGAACTTGGGAGCATTACAAAGAATTTTTTTAATTAAAATTTTTGTTGAGGTAATTATAGATTTATTTGTGATTTTAAGAAATAATATAGGAAGATCACTGGGAAACTTTGTGCAACTTCCCCCACAGTAGCATTTTGATAAACTGTAGTATATCACAACCAGAATATTGACATTAGCACAACCCACTGATCTTGTTCAGATTTCCTCAGTTTTACATGTACTTGTGTGTGTGTATTTGTGTGTACCAAGTTCTAGTCTGACACCATAAGGGTCATTCATATTGTTGTTCTAGTTTTTTTTTTTTTTTAACTGCCCACATGGCTTGTGAGATCTTAGTTTCCCAAGTGGGGATGGAACCTGGGCCCTTGGCAGTTAATGCACTGAGTCCTAACCACCGGACCACCAGAGAGTTCCTTCATTTTGTCCTTCTATAATCACACCCTTCCCTCCCATTCCCTTCCATGTCCCTAATCCCTCTACTCTTCATTTCTAAAATTCTGTCCTTTAAAAAATGTTATATAAATAGAATCATGAGTTTGTAACCTTTTGGAATTGGCTCTTTTTGCTCAGCATAATTCCCTGGGACTTCACCCAAGTAGTTATGTGAATCATCCCTTCATTCCTGTTTATTGCTGAGTAGTATGTAAGTACTAGAGTGTAAACGAATGAAGGACATACAGACCTATTCCAGTTTTTGGCTATTACAGGTAAAGCTTCTGTGAATATTTGTGTACAGGTTTTTATGGTAACCTGTGAGTGATTTGATTCAAGACTGTGGTCTGGTCAGATCTGAATTTTAGAAAAATTATACTGACTGCTTTGGTAGAGGATGAGTTTAAGGGAAACTATAGCAGAGATGGAGAAATCAGTGAGGAAGCTACTGTAGTAACCCTGGCAAGACTCATCGAGACCTGAGCTCTGTTCTCTATGAGATGGAATGTGCTTTGCCAGAGAGGCCCTTCCTCAGAAATCGCATCAGGCTTGTGCACATGAGGGTGATATCAGGGTCGGGGAGCCTGGACTGTGAGGAGCCTCAGGCACACTCATTCCTCGTAGTCCCTGTTCACAGGAACAGCTCCGCTACCATAGCTGAGAACTGCGTCGGGTGAGGAAGGGCTGTGAACCTGGTTCTTGGCATGATCCTCAGACTGCCAGGGTTTTCAGTAGGTGTTCTTGATTATCTTCTCTCAAGAAAATAGGAAGGGGGGTCAGTTAGCTTCTTGTATTGTCCAAGTGGTGGCTTACGTGGGGCAGAAAGATGGTGAGAAGCTCTTTCCTAGTCCCAATCTCTTTTGGAGCCTAGGAATGTGTTCTCTGGTAAGCCAGCCAGCAGTGGGTCTGGGAGACTTGAGGATGACCTCTTATTGCTATGGAAACTGGAATCCACATTGTTTTTACCCCACGCCATGGTGTGCCTGGCTCCTCAGTGTTTATATCTTCAAGGCATTTATCACTGTGCTCTTGGGGCTGCTGTGATAAGCACTGATTGTTAGGAGCCAGCCCAGCTTCTGAACCCGAGGGTATAATCCTAGAGGATCCACTAATAGGCTGCACATCTGCCCTGGGCACTGTGCAGAGTCCCTATCTGGGCAGGTCCTTGGAACTTACTCCAGCATTGTTAGAAAACTCTTCCTAGCAGAACACTCTTTTGAGTTGTTTGTAATTATTTTTTTGGCTATCTCAGACCCTGACAAGTACTGGCCAGGACACAGGAATGTTTGGGTCAGGCTCCAGGTCAGAGAATTTGGGGTGGCTTTTGAACAAATGTGTGTTGAATTTCTCTGGGACTGTCATGCTTCTTGGCTCAGATACCTTTAGAATGCAAAGAGTGTAAAGACCTATGGTGTTTAGGACCCCAGAGCTGAGAAAGCAGATCTTCCAAGTCAGTCCACAGCTTTCAGTTGTCACTAGGCCAGGTACTGTGTTGCCCAGCCCTAATCCAGAAACAAGGGACGCCAGAAAAATCAGACTCCTCTTGCTGTAGTTGGGAACATCAGACTCACAGGTAAAAAGCAAAGACCAGAGAAGTGACAAATGAATGACTGGTATTTTAATAGGGGTTTACTGTTTGTAAAGAACTTTACTGATTTTTCAGACAAGAAAATTAATCCTTAGAAGTAGTCAGAGTATAAGAAAGTTGAATTCAAAGACCTACGTCTACCACCTCTGTTATTCAGTATATATTTTAATAATTCGGGGTAAGAATGGAGGGCACCCAGGAGTATACACTGGGAGTCAGAACAACAAGAAGGCTCCTGCACCAGAAGCCTCAGTTATTGAGGTCATGGGCTGCTTTGTGGGGACTAACTTTGAGGATTAGCCATCTTACTCTGGAAAGAGGCTTCTTGTTAGATCAGAATTTGAAGAAAAGAATACTTGGAGGAGGAAGATGGTAGAAATGGGACACAAAGGGGTGACTAAGTGCCCTCCTAGTGTCTTTTAAACTTTGTTTCTAAGTCCTAGTAGAGAAGGGGTCTTTGGCTAGTGCTGGGCACTGAAGAAGTTAAGGCAAACCCAGGAAGTTCTGTTTTACTCTTCTTGGGGAGTGGCACAAGCTCAGTTAAGGCTTCTGTGATTGCCCTTAATAGACAAAAAGAACCTGATGGAACCCTCCTGCCCACCCTCTACCCCCTGCTTTGTTGGCCATGGAGAGTAAGAGTTAGTAGTTTTAAGAAGCCCTCTTGCAAAGGCTCATCTTGTCTATCAGCCATAATCTTGCCACATACATGGCATAGATGTTGGTGAGGGCTCTCCCGCAAGTCAGAATGGCTCTCATTAAAAAGATGACAACAAATGCTGGAGAGGGTGTGGAGAAAAGGAAACCCTGCTACACTGTGAGTGGGAATGTAAGTTGGTGCAGTCGCTATGGAGAACAGTATGGTGGTTCTTGAAAAAACTAAAATAGAGTTGTCATGTGACCCAGCAATCCCACTCCTGGGTGTATATCTAGAAAAAAACTAAAATTCAAAAAGATACATGCACCTCTATGTCGATAGCAGCACTTTTAGCAATAGCCAAGGTGTGGGAGCAACCTAAATGTCCATTGACAGATGAATGGATAGAGAAGATGTGGTATACATATGCAATGGAATACTGCTCCTGCTAAGTCACTTCAGTCGTGTCCGACTCTGTGCGACCCCATAGACGGCAGCCCACCAGGCGCCCCCGTCCCTGGGATTCTCCAGGCAAGAACACTGGAGTGGCTTGCCATTTCCTTCTCCAATGCATGAAAGTGAAAAGTGAAAGTGAAGTCGCTCAGTCATATCCGACTGTTCACGACCCCATGGACTGCAGCCTACCAGACTCCTCCATCCATGGGATTTTCCAGGCAAGAGTACTGGAGTGGGGTGCCATCGTCTTTTCTGAATGGAATACTACTCAGCCATAAAAAAGAATGAAGTAATGCCATTTGTAGCAACCTGGATGGACTAGAAGTTATCACACTAAGTGAAGTAAGTCAAAAAGAGAAAGACAAATACCATATGATATCACTTATACATATAAGGTATGACACAAATGAACTTATCTATGAAACGGAAACAGATTCACAGACATAGAGAACAGGCTTGTGTGTGTCAAGGGGAAGGAGGGTGGGGGATGGATAGATTGGGAATTTGGGGTTAGCAGAATCAAACGGTTATATATAGGATGTAGGATAGCTAAACAATGAGGTCCTGTTGTAAAGCACAGGGAACTATGTTCAATATCCTGTGTTAAACCATAAAATTATGTGTGTGTATATATATATATATAAACCATAAAATTATATGTGTATATATATATATATATAAACCATAAAATTATATGTGTATATATATATATATATATATAACTGAACTATTTAGCTATACAGCAGAAATCAATACAACATTGTAAATCAACTATACTTCAATGAAATAAATTAAAAAAAGAATTTAGTGAATCTTCTAATCTGGTTCTGACACTGCTTTGCCAGCCCACCTAGGGCAAAACAAACCCATTTCATGGCCTCAGTTTCCTACTCTCGTTGTAAAGTGAGCAGTGGCCCTTAATGCCAACCAAAGCTCTTCTAACTCTGCCATGTAGAGTTAGAGTTTGATGAGGGATCCCAATATCCGTTACACCTGTTCTTTGCCAGGACCTTTTGCACAACTGGCAAAAAAAACCCCCTTTGACTTGGAGTCTTTTAATAAATCAAATTGTGTGAGACGCTGTGCTCCTCGCTCTTGGGTTGCTTTGCTTGGATAGCCTTTGCTTCTACCCCCGCCGTCTTCTGCCTGTTGTTCAGGCTGCGCCATCTCCTGTCACTCTGGTCTCTTGACCCTGTACCATATTCTACTTCATGTCTTTGTAACACATGAATTATGCTCATTCTAGTACTTTCTGTGAGCAAGGACTGTATTTGTTCATCTCTGATTTTGCTCCTTCGTGTAGCAAATTCTTTTGGGTATTTGGGTATTTATTCTTCTGGGTATTTATTTGCTTATTCAACAGATGTTTATTGAAGCCCAACTTTTGTACTAGGTGCTAGAAGCTAGGATTCAGCCATGAAGATAGCCATGATTCTTGCTGCAGTGGCGCTTACAGTGTAGTGAAGAAGACAAATATTTAGCAAAGTATCACATAATCATGATTGTGAAAAATGTTAGAAATGAAAAATACAGAGTACTTTGGGGGATATATAATGTGGGCCTAAACTAGTTTGGGAAAGAAGATGAATCAAAGAAGATTCTTGGAAGACGAAAATGTTTAAGCTGAGACTAGCAGTATGAGTCACAATGTGCACCTTAAGAAAGAGAAGAGTCTTTCATATAAAAGGAATTCTAGGTGGATTTTAACCTGGGCTAGACATTAGCATCACCAAATAAAGAGTATATGAAGCAACTGGACTGGTGCCTCATCCTTGTGCTTACTGATGGGAGTATAAAGTGATATGACTGCTTTGGAAAACAGTTTGTCAGTTACTTAGAAAGGTAAGCATGGCCTTGTTGTATAACCCAGCAGTTCCATCCCTAGTGGAACTTAAGGAAAAGAAAACACCTCATTTTCACTCAAGAAAAATGAAAACAAGTGTCCACACAAAGATTTATACACTAATATTAATAACACTTTATTTGTAACAGCTAGAAATTGGTTAATGGATAAACAAGTTGTATATCCATTCAATGGAATCTTCCTGCTGCTGTTGCTAAGTCGCTTCAGTTGTATCCGACTCTGTGTGACCCCATAGACGGCAGCCCACCAGGCTCCACCATCCTTGGGATTCTCCAGGCAAGAATACTGGAGTGGGTTGCCATTTCCTTCTCCAATGCATAAAAGTGAAAGTGAAGTCGCTCAGTTGTGTCCGACTTAGTGACCCCGTGGACTGCAGCCTACCAGGCTCCTCCGTCCATGGGATTTTCCAGGCAGGAATACTGGAGTGGGTTGCCATTGCCTGCTCCGTCAGTGGAATCCTAAGCTAAGCTAAGTCGCTTCAGTCGTGTCCGACTCTGTGCAACCCCATAGACGGCAGCCCACCAGGCTCTGCCGTCCCTGGGATTCTCCAGGCAAGAATACTGGAGTGGGTTGCCATTTCCTTCTCCAATGCATAAAAGTGAAAGTGAAGTTGCTCAGTTGTGTCCGACTTAGTGACCCCATGGACTGCAGCCTACCAGGCTCCTCCATTCATGGATTTTCTAGGCAAGAGTACTGGAGTGGGGTGCCATTGCCTTCTCTGCAATGGAATCCTACTCAGCAATAAATTGGAGCAAACTACTGATTCATGTGATAGCAGGGTTGAATCTTAAATCACACTGAACAAAAGAAGCCAAACACAAAAGACTACAGAGTTATTATTATATTTATTTGAAGTTCTAGAACAGGCAAATGAAAGTCTCAGTCGTGTCCAACTCTTTGCAGCCCCATAGACTGTAGCCAGCCAGGCTCTTCGGTCCATGGAATTTTGCAGGCCAGAGTAACCGTTCCCTTCTCCAGAGGATCTTCCCAGCCCAGGGATTGAACCCAGGTCTCCCGCATTGCAGGCAGATTCTTTACTGTTTGAGCCACCAGGGAGGCCCAGAAGAGGCTAAACTAATTTCTAATGATAGAAATCAGATCAGTGATTGTGTGGGGAAGAGGATGAAGGTTGGCACTGAGGAACTGAGTGGGAGCATTTTGTGACAGTGGAAGTGTTCTAGATCTTAAACAGGTTAGTGTTACGTGAGTGCTTATGTTTGTCAAACACATTGAACTGTTTACACTTAAAATTTGGGACATTTTATTGTGTGCAACTGTACCCTGAAAATACCCATGCTCCATTTTAATAAACGTCAAAAAAAAAGGTAAAACTTAACCTATGATGTTGAAAGTCAGAATAGTGATTACCACTATGGGGTCATGGTAGCACTGATTGGAGAGAGGAAAAGGGAGAGAGTCTTCCCATAGTGTTAGGAATGCTCTATATCTTGATTTTGGTGGAAGTTTAAAGGATATATATATTATATATAATTATATAAATATAAGTATATAATTATAAACTTATACATAATATATATATAAGTTAATTGATCCTTGTATTTTTAAAATTTAGTGATGGATGGGTTTATGGCTGTGTTGGGTCTTTGTTGCTGTTCATGGGATTCCTCTAGCTGAAGCAAGCCGGGGCTGCTCTCTGGTTGCAGTGCCCAGGCTTCTCACTGTGGTGGCTTCTCTTGTTGTGGAACATGGGTTCTACAGCGCTGGCTCAGCAGTTGTGGTGCATAGACTCAGTTGCCCTGTGGCACGTGGGATCTTCCTGGAACAGGGACTGAACTTGTGTCCCTTGCATTGGCGGGTGGATTCTTAACCACTGGACCATAAGGGAAGTCTGGTTCTTAGGTTTATTTATGCACTTTATTTTATGTGTGTTATTTCTATTTATTTTTAAGTATTTATTTATTTGGCTGTGTCAAGTCTTAGTTGTGGTATGTGGGATCTTTCATTGCAGTGCACAGATTTTCTAATTGTGGCACACAGACTTAGCTGCTCTGTGGCATGTAGAATCCTCTCAGACCAGGGATCGAACCTGAGTCCTCCACATTGCAAGGTGGATTCTTAACCAACAGACCACCAAGGAAGTCCCCTATGTGTGTTATTTCTCAATTAAAGAAGAAAAAGAAAAAAACCCTGCCCCCAAACCCATACCTCGGTCTCAACCATAGAGATACTGGGGCCTTCGTGTCAGCAGTTTAAGAGCTCCTTAAGTGATTCTAATACGCCGCCAGAGCTGAGAATCCCTGTGCTGTGTAGAAAGGAGAGAAGAAACTTGACCCATCAAAGAAGGGTTACAGGAAGCAGGAGAAGTTGCTGAACATGAGACCAGAAAGGTAATAGGTGACAGATTGTTCTGGGCCTGGCAGGTAGGGAAGTTGAACTTTATCTTAAGAATAATGAAAAGCGTTGAAGGGTTGTAGGAAGTGAGAGGACTTGTGCAGGTGTGCAGCTGGTATGTACTAGCACTGCCTATAGCCAGCATTCCTGTTGACTGCTCATTAAGTGTTTAGAATATCTCTGCTGAGAGTGACATGATGTGTGGAGAATGAGGTTTGAAATAGTTGAGGAATCTTGAACTGGGTTTGGTGACTGAATGAATGTGCAGACTGAGGGAGTGAGATGTTAAGGTTTCTGACACAAACAACTGGTGAAGTAGGAAGTTTGGGGGAAAGGTAACGAGTTGAGGTTTAGACATTATGAGTTGAAGTGCCTCTTGGACATCCATGTGGAGATGTTTAGTAGGTAGTTGGAGTCTGGGTTTCTGTGGGCCAAAAGTGAAACTTGAACCAGAAACATCATTTTGTTTTTTGGGAGTTGGTAATACCTAGTAATTTCTTCAAATGGTGGTTGAAGCTATGAGGAGAGATGATTATTTAGAAGAGAGTGCAGTATGAAAAGAGAGACTAGAACTGAACTCAAATTCTTTGAAACTCCAACGTTTAATAGTCAGGTAGAAAGGAGAATTCTGTACATTAAGAAAGGCAAAGATCCATTTATCTGTACATTCATTCATGCAGCAAATCTATATTGAATACCTAATATGTGCCAGGCACTGTGAGAGTCCCTGAGGATACTGCAGCGTACAAAAAAAGTCCCTGCTTGTGAACCTTACATATATTGGAGGGAGACAGACAATAAGCAAATCAGTGAACAAATGTATCATGTGAGGTGGTAGTAGGTGCTACATTCAGTTCAGTTCAGTCGAGTTTGACTCTTTGCGACCCCATGGACTGCAGCACGCCAGGCCTCCCTGTCCATCACCAACTTGTGGAGCTTGCTCAAGCTCATGTCCATAGAGTCAGTGATGCCATCCAACCATCTCATCCTCTGTCGTTCTCTTCTCCTCCTGCCTTCAATCTTTCCCAGCATTAGGGTCTTTTCCAAGAAATCAGTTCTCATCAGGTGGCCAAAGTATTAGAGTTTCAGCTTCAGAATCAGTCCTTCCAATGAATATTCAGGACTGGTTTCCTTGAGGATTGACTGATTTGATCTTGCAGTCCAAGGGACTCTCAAGAGTCTTCTCCAATACCACAGTTCAAAAGCATCAATTCTGCAGTGCTCAGCTTTCTTTGTAGTCCAACTCTCACATCTATACACGACTACTAGGAAAACCATAGCTTTGAATAGACGGACCTTTGTCGGCAAAGTAATGTCTCTGCTTTTTAACATGCTGTCTAGGTTGGTCATAATTTTCTTCCAAGGAGCATGACTTAATTTCATGGCTGTACTCACCATCTGCAGTGATTTTTGAGCCCCCCTCCAAAAAAAAAAGTCTCTCACATTGACACATCATAATACCCAAAGCTCGTGGTTTACCCTAGGGTTCACTCTTGGTGCTATATAGGTTATTTTTGATGTGTTCTCTCTTGGAGGAGAAATGAGCATGGTTAGAAGCCTTTTGGGTTAACGTTGCTTAGTTAGCTGAAACCAGTGCCAGCTTTGTCCAGAAGGAAAGCTCTTCTCAATTCCTGTCCCCTGCTGAGACGAGCTGGGCCTCTTCTTGGATACGAGGATGTGATGTTCTAACTGGGGCTTTCCAGGTGACTCATGGGTAAAGAATCCGCTTGCCAATGCAGGAGACACAGGAGATGTGGGTTCAAGTCCCTGGGTTGGGAAGATCCCCTGGAGGAGGAAATGGCAACCCACTCCAGTATTCTTGCCTAGAAAATTCCAGGGACAGAGGAGCCTGGTGGGCTACAGTCCACAGGGTTGCAAAGAGTCAGAGACAACTGAGCAACTGAGCATGATGTTCTACCAGGGATAGGAACATCCCTCAGGTAGGCTGGGTTTTACACAGCCCAGGAATCTGACTCCTCTTTTCTCTGTGGTTAGGCCTGCTATGTGCTGTATTCCAGGGGAGACCTTTCTTGCTAGTTCCAGGTCCCAAGCCAGTTCATCTTCTCAGCCTTTACATTTTCATCTAGAGGGTCCCCTGCTCTCCCTTCAGTCCTATCCTCATTCTAGGTTCCAGGCTGTTTTATCTCTGCAACCTCATGGTCTTGATCAAATCTGAACGTCTTCTCAGGGTTCATGGTCTCAGTCATATACTCTTTTGAGCCTTTTCTAAGGGTAAGTGTGGATTCTGATCCCATCAGAGTCACTACAGAGCCTGAGTGAAGGGGGAGAAATTATTTTCAGAGATGAAGCCCCTGTTTGTTTTACATTTACAATTTAGTCATTTCCAGATTCTCCTCGGGTTCCAGCCAAGCACTGAGGAACAGTCTGATCAGTGTCCTTCTCCTCTCTCTCTCTATGCTTTCTTCCTTGACTGCTGTTTCTCACTTCTTTCCCTCTGAGCTTGTGTCTCACATCAGACAATCCATTGTCCAGCTCAACTACAGTGGCTCTGCTTTGCATGCCTTCAGATATGTGTTCTCTGGGGATGAGTTAGTGTTTATGACGAGAAATGAAAGTGGCTGGGAGAGGGAGAGGCATTAGGTGGATACTGGATATTGGTGGTGGGAATTGGGAGGCTACACTCAAGAATTCTCTTGTCTTTTGGCGGGATATGGTTTGTTATAAATCCATTCATTCATGCATTCATTCATTCAGCCAGCATTTACTGATTTCATACTTGACAAGGTGGTTATTAGGATCGTGCCATACTGGGCCCTGGGGGATAGAGTGAGTCAAATTTAGTCCTTGCCCTTTTCTGGCTGTGGCATGCAAACAACTCAGAGCATGAGAATTAATATAACAGAGTTAGGTACAAAGTGCTTGGAACATAGAGCAGTAAATGATTAGGTCTGTCTAGAGAAAGGAGAGGAGCTTTGGATGTGAGGGAAAGGTCTTTGTCATTTTATCTGCCCATGGGTCACAGAGTGTGGTCTGCAGACCATTGGGGGTCACCAAGGTCTTTGGGGGGGTCCAGAAGGTCAAAGCCATCTTAATAATAATGCTAAGATAGTATTTGCTTTTCCCATCCTGTGTACATTTGCACTGTTGGTGCAGAAGAACTTAGTAGGTAAAACTGCTGGCATCTTAACAGGAATCATGACTGTCACAAAATTGTGCCAGTAACCATTGCATCCTCCGCTCCATGCACTGTCAGGTTTTTTAAAGTTTTTAATAGAGAATTAAAAATTTTTTATAATTTATTGAATTGTTTCTGTAGTATTCTGTGTGATAAAACAGGAAGTACACTTTAAGCACTTAATGCTGCATATCGAAGCCTGATGTTTATCTCAAGGAAATGCATTTGTGCAATTGAGCGAAACTACCTCCCTTTTTCAGGGAACACTATTTTCACTTGAAAGAATAACTGACAAATCACAATTACTGAGAGTTGTGTTTTTGGCAGACATTTTCTTGAAAATGAATGAAGCAAGTGTACTGCTTTAAGAACAACTGGTAGTATTTGTTGCCAATGATAAACTTCTAGCTTTTAATTGAAAATAAAAGTTTCAGAAAACTTGTACCTGCCACAATAACTTGACAGCTTCCCTAAATTTACAGCCTTTTTTTTTATAGTTGTGATTATTTTGATATTGAATAATGAACTGTGTCAAATTTGGAAACTCTGCTTAACTCATTGAATCACTAGTTTCCAAATGATTAGGATATGTTGTTTCAGAATCATCCATGGATAAAAGATCCATTCAAAATGCAAGATAGACTACAAGATAGAAGATGGATTTTACTGTGACAGAGTACAAAAAGTTCACCTGTATAGTTTCAGATTTCACATTGTAACCTTTAACAAACCTACTACTTGTTGAAGTTTTGGTGAAGTATCAAAGAAGACTGACCACAATTATCTGAAAAATTATTAAAATACTCCTGCTTTCCAACTGCATATCTATGTTTTGATTGAAGGCAAAACAACACACTGAATGCATAAATAGATATAATAAGGCTGTAACAGCTGTTTCTATCAAGCCAGACATTTATAAAAATGTGTAACAGTCCCACTCTCCTCATGAATTTTTTTGCAGAAAACAATTATTTTTTCATAAAACATGCTTCTATAATATATATGGGGTTTATATTTTAATTTCTAATATAGTAAATATCAATCAGTTTGGGGAGTTTCAGTTTTTAAGTGTAAAAATTGGTCCTAAGATAAAAAAAAAGTTAAACTTGGTCTTGTGCTCTTCTCTCTACCTAAAATTCTCTTTTCTGCCTCCAAAAATCCTTAAATGATTGTAGAACTAGTATTTAGTTATTCATTCAAAAAACATTTGTTGAATATCTATCAAGAACCTGGCTTTTTCTTGCTGCTGGATACATGGTCTCAAGCCATTATGGGGAAGATGGGTTAAACAACTATAACACTGTATGTGAAAGAGACTAAAAAAGCAGGCTTAAAACTCATTTAAAAAACTAAGATCATGGCATCCGGTCCTATCACTTCATGGCAAATACATGGAGAAACAATGGAAACAGTGACAGACTTTATTTTCTTGGGCTCTAAAATCACTGTGGATGGTGACTGTAGCCATGGAATTAAAAGACGCTTGCTCCTTGGGAGAAAAGCTCTGACCAACCTAGACAGCATATTAAAAAGCAGAGACATTACTTTGCTGACAAAGGTCCATACAGTCAAAGCTCTCGTTTTTCCAGTAGTCATGTATGGATGTGAGAGATGGACCGTAAAGAAAGCTGAGTGCCGAAGAATTGATGCTTTTGAGGTTCAGGATGGGGAACACATGTATACCTGTGGCGGATTCATTTTGATATTTGGCAAAACTAATACAATTTGTAAAGTTTAAAAATAAAATAAAATTAAAAAAAAAAAAGAATTGATTCTTTTGAACTGTGGTGTTGGAGAAGACTCTTGAGAGTCCCTTGGACTGCAAGGCAATCAAACCAGTCAATCCTGAAGGAAATCAGTCCTGAATATTCATCGGCAGGACTGATGCTGAAACAGAAGCTCCAATACTTTGGCTACCTGATGCAAAGAGCCGACTCCTTAGAAAAGACCCTGATGCTGGGAAAGATTGATGGCAGGAGGAGAAGGGAATGACAAAGGATGAGATGGTTGGATGGCATCACCAACTCAATGGACATGAATTTGAGCAAACTCTGGGAGATGGTGTAGGACAGGGAAGCCTGGCATGCTGCAGTCCATGGGGTCGCAAAGAGTTGACACGACTGAGCGCTGAACAACAACAATACTGTGTGATAAATGTTACCAGTGATAGACATGTAAATACTGGGGGAAGACAGGCTATTGTCAGACACTCACTTGCCAGCTCACCTAGAAACATTCTTTTGAGCAATTTGATTGGACTGTACTTCCTTTATTTGACTCTTTATGGTCCATAGAGGGAAAGTGGCTGAAGTTAGTGAAAGATGGGAACTGTTTACTTGCTGCTCTGGCAGGAAAGAAAGAGATAACAAATATATTTAGTGTCAATTTCATGCAAGCCCTATGCTAAGTGCTTTAACAATTGTCAGTCAGTCAGTTCAGTCGCTCAGTCGTGTCTGACTCTTTGTGACCCCATGAATTGCAGCACGCCAGGCCTCCCTGTCCATCACCAACTCCCGGAGTTCACTCAAACTCACATTCATCGAATTGATGATGCCATCCAGCCATCTCATCCTCTGTCGTCCCCTTTTCCTCCTGCCCCCAATCCCTCCCAGCATCAGAGTCTTTTCCAATGAGTCAACTCTTCGCATGAGGTGGCCAAAGTACTGGAGTTTCAGCTTTAGCATCATTCCTTCCAAAGAACACCCAGGGCTGATCTCCTTTAGAATGGACTGGTTGGATCTCCTTGCAGTCCATGAAAAATCTCAAGAGTCTTCTCGCAACACCTAATTCTAACAAAACCATATGCAGCAGAATTAATTATCCTTATTTTGTAAGTGAGATGTTGGAGGCTGGGAAAAGTTAAACAACTTGTCCAATATCATATGGTTGTAACTGATGAAGCCAGAATTTTGACATATGTATTCTGACTCCAAGGGCAGGGCTCTTGTACTGTAGTAATAATGTGTTGCTAAAAGTGTGGATTTTTTAAGGTAATTTCCAGATGGATCTGTGAAACCTTGCCAGGTTGGAATGTATTAAGAAAGATAGTAAAGATCTCAGGAAGGAGAGACCTCATAGGCAATGCTCCATTGAAGGGATTTTTTGTGAATTTTGTCTGATGATTTTTCTGGACAGGATTCCATGGCAATATAGGGCATCAAGACTTTGTATTCCCTTATCCTCAATTCCTTTAATCTTTCTCTGTGCCAAATGACGCCAGAAGCAAAAGTCACCTGTCTGTCTGATCAGGTTACAAACTAGAGGCTGATGTTTGAAGCCTAAACATGTTGGACCTGTTGTAGGCCAATCAGGCCCAGCCTGGAGACCCCAGTCCCTAGAGCTTGGTAAACTATTTCCATTATTTTTAAAAGCCTAATAGAAGTGCTTTACTTCAGATAATCCTGTGTGTGGATACAGGCTAGTGAAAAGATTAGATTTCTTTGTTTTGGGTCAAAAATCTGTTGATCCAGTGTGCTTCAGTTGTACTACCTAGGGAGCTCTAGAAATGGTGTCAGCAAAGTATGGTCCAAGGGCCAAATCCAGCCCACTGTCTGTTTTTGTAAATAAAGTTTTATTGAAGCACAGTTGAGTTCTCTTACTCATGTTTTGTCTTTGGCTGCTTTTGTGACAGAGTTAGATAGCTGCAACAGAGACTGTATAGCCCATAAATCCTGAATTGTTTACTGTCTGGCCTTTTACCGAAGAAGCTGTTGACTCTTAGCATAACCTCAGTTCTTTCTATTATGGCACTTAGCACTTGGTATTTTAATTGCCTATTTCCCCCACTTTTTTTTCAAATCTAATATATTACTTTTTGAAGCATTTCATACCCACAGTATAGTGGAAAAGACAGGCATGAGCATGTATAATTTAAATATGAGTCAATAAATGTTATAATAAAAGCATGTACAGCAACACTGTGAGGCTCACTCAAGCTGGTCCTGGCAGAGTCCCTTGCTTTTATAACTGAGCTCCTTGAGAGCAAAGATGAGGTCTGCTTCATCTTTTCATCCCCTGGGCTGATTATAGACCCTGACATATAAACAGAACTCAATAAATGTTGTTTGAATGGGCATATCATATGCTGATCAAAAAAGCTATTATAGGCAATTATATATGCCTTTGAGTAGTATAAATACAGGAATAAGGGAAGAAAAATGTTATGTTGGTTATCCTAATCTCAGTGCTGTTTGCTTCATCTCCAAACTAGTCATTACTTACTGCAGTTTGTTTGGGATAAGTAGTGGATAGGAGTCCATGAATAAAGCAATCGTGTTAAGAGCTCTTGTTGGTGAGGAAACTAGAAACAGTGCCTTAATTTTGGGCTATTTTCTACTCTTTTCCCTCAGTATCCACCACACCTTTACCTCACCTTCCATATTCTGCTCCAGCTTGCCAGGACAGATAGAGGAACATAGAGTCTATGGAGGTACTTATTTCTTTTGTATGCATACTATTTATCTTATTTTTTCTTTTCTAAAGCCATTTTTTCAGTGTGGTTCTTACCAGCATTACCATCCGTGGCTTCCAGAAGATACAACTAACTTAAAGCTATCTGGTTACCTTGGTGTAAAGGCAGGCAGGTGAAGTGCTGGCCTAGGAGTCAGCAGACCTGGGCTCTTGTTGTGCCTCTATAGTGGCTTTTGACTTGGGATACATCTATTAACATCTGTGAGCTTCAATATTCAACACATTTTTATTGAGTTGCATCTGAGACTTAAAAAATTTGATATTTATACCCCTCCTCATTTTGAAAAGGATTTGAGTGACTAGCAAGTGATAAAGAGGTGACCTGTCTGATCTTGTCTCTGTTTCTGACCAGCAGATAAGTAAATGATTAGATGGATGAGAGCATTTCAGGTCTCTGATCAGGGCTTTCTAGAAGGCTTCGCAGCCACAGCTTCTTCACCTTGTCTTTGCTTCCTCTTCTGTGACTACTTCTATTTGGGAAATCAGGATCTTTCTTCTATCTTCATTGGGGATGATTTGAAGAGTATTTTGCCTAGAAAGTAGTTTTCAAGATCAAGGTCAAAAAAAAAGAGGAGTTTACACTCTAGGAATTGGAAGAAATGCCAAAAACTTTAGTTAAAATGTCTTTTTCAAGTAGTGAACTTGAAGCCTGAAGAAGGGAAGTGATCTTAGAGTCACATAGTAGAGCTACAACTAGATTCCAGGCTCTTTCTGCTAGGCATTTTCCAGGTTCATGAGAGGATTAGGTGTCATGAAGTGGACTGGGTGGTTTTTTTGCTGTATAACTGTATGGTGGTGGGCAGAGGAGGCTTCACTCCACACCTCCCATGCAGTTGTGTCAGGCATGCTTAGGACCTTAGATGTCTAATAGACAGCTGAAGGCTGGCTCGGAGAAGGCGTCCGATGTGAAGGGTTTCCCTGAGTAGCCTGTGACTGGCATTATGTATAGAGGCAGTGACAAAGCGAACAAAGAGGAAAGCTATGTAGTACTCTGGCATTGGAACAAATGGGCTGTTTTCCTATTTCTAGAGAGATTGTATTAATTTACATTTGTTTGTTGTTTCTTTTGAATATGTATTTCTTTGATTACTAGGGAGACCTTGTCCTGTGTTCATTGACTATTTGTATTTTCTCTCATTTGTATTTTTTTTTCTTGTTGAGTTATTTATTCATGCTCTTTGTGTAGATCCCAGTGTATTCCTAGTCCTATGCTTGACTTCCCTGCCAAGAAACTATTAGGATAATAAAGCATTGTTCCTAAATGGGGAAGACAGTTAATAAGAAACACTCTTCTCGCTGTTAAGTGGAGTCAGATGTTAGAAGCTAGGGACAATGAGACAGGTGGGTAATAGAGCTGGGCGGCAGCCCCCTGTAACATTGTCTCTTGCTTTTCCTGTACAGAGTTTTGCCGGATCGACAAACCCCTGTGCCACAGTGAGGATGAGAAGCTCAGCTTTGATGCAGTCCGCAGCATCCACAAGCTGATGGATGATGATGCCAATGGTGATGTGGATGTGGAAGAAAGTGATGAGGTGAGCTCCCTCACCCTGCGTGGCTCTCTTCTCTTCCTGTGCGAACAGTCCCTGAAGCTGTCTAGACAGGCTCTTCCCTGGGGAGAGGTGTTCTTGCTACTGGCTTGTTCTCTAGCGTCGCATCCCTACCAGGGAAGGTGATTCTCAGCAGAGCAGCCTCGAGGAGCAGGCCTTACCTCTCTGTCTGTGTCTGGACCGGCCCCCGTCTGCCTGCCAGCTGGAAGCACAACGCTGACCGAGCTGTGCTGTTTGAGAGGGAGAGGGAGCCCTGAGGCTGGTCTGTACAGTTTGCCTGCGTCCTTATTGTACTCCTGCTGGAGGTGGAGGGCACCCATCTGTCCTGACTCTGTGTTCAACCCTGTGCTGGCCTGTGGAGGAGAAGGCAAGGCAGTCAGATCTTGCCCTTTGGAAACTTATACTGTTTGTGAAGAAGAGACAGAGGTTCCTAGAAAGGTCGTTCTGAATTCCAGGTTGCAACTGCTAGAAGTCAGTTGAGTGGTCCAGACAGCAAGAGTGAGAGGAATCTCTGGATGGAAGAGCCCTGTTGGGCATTACTACAGCTCCAGTTCCACAGAGTACAAAGTACAGAGTACAAAGAGCCCAGAGTACAGAGCCCAGAGTACAAAGTCATCATGTGTGAGAAGATTGAAAAATTTCAGTTGTTTTCAGGCTCAACTTGAGCCAGCACTTTGGTGAAGCTGCCAAATTATGCCCAATCCTAGTAGTGATATGGTGTATATCTTGAGGGAGGAGGTAATTCTGGTCTCTCCTTCCTGCTGGTTAGTCCGCTTTTAAATTTTGAATTCAGTTCTGGATTTCACATTGTCAGAAACATCTTGAAGCAGTGAAAGCCTGTACGGAGGGGTGACATGACTGATGAGGGGTGTGAAAACCATGAAATGGAGAGCATTCAGTACAATTCAGTGTCTATAAGTATCTATTATATATGTGCCAGGCACTGTTATAGACGTGGCGAATGTGACAGTAAATACCTATAATTACATAGCGATACAGCTGTCCTTATATAATTTACAATCTAATGAAGAAACTTTAATCTGGAAAAGAAGAGATTCAGATAATACAATTCCTATCTTCAAATAAAATAGAAGTAGAGGAATCAGGCTTAAAAGATGATAATGGTTAGCAATGAAATTCTTACTCTATGCCAGGCACAGTGTTAAGCTCTTTGCATAGTTACTCTTTTAACTTTGTTAACAGCCTTATGAAGTTGGTATTATTGTCAAGGACTGGAATTTTGGAAAGGTTAAGCATTTCGTTCAAGGACACGCTGAGTATGAGCACAGATCTGATTTTAAAGCCTATGCTGTTAAGTACTGCTGTATTGTCTCTCTTATTCTAAGGGCGGAACCAGGAACACTGTGGGGAAAGTAAAATGTAGGCATATTCTTCTGGAGTAAAGAATCACCTAACAGTTCTATCTCGTCACAGTAGAGGCTTCCTTGGTAGGTAGATCGTGAACTCCCTGTCACTGAAGATCGGCAAGTGGAACACAAACCTCCACTGATTGGTCTACTGAGGGGATCCTTGATCAGGTTGAACTAGATAATGTCTAATGAGAGGAGAAAAATAGACTTCCTAGAGGAAACGTAGAATTGGGATAGAGTGGAAAGGGATGGGGCAGCCTGAGCAGTAGGAAGGAGCGTGAGCAAAGATGTGGAGGCAGGAAGAAGCATTTTTGGTAGGTTTGGTGGGACAGAGTGACTGTGGTGGAAAACCACAGGACAAAAACCTGAAGAGGAAAGGGGGCCCAGGCAACCAGGCTGAGATACGTATACGATCTGGCAGCTGTAGGTTTTTAAGGGCAACAGCCATGATGACTGTATCTGAGCTTTTGGTCACATCTAGAAGTGTCACTGGCTTTCAAAGGACCCAAATTTTATTTGTCTGTGCTGGGAATAGTGCCATGTTCCTGGTGGTGAGAGAGGCTGAGAGGTTTCCTGACGTCTCTCCAAGGACCTGGCCACCCAACTGGGAGGTGCATGGCATCACAGTCAAGAAGGTGATGTGTTCCAAGATTCACAAATTCCTGGATATCTTTGTCATCTGCTCCTCTTTCTTTTTTCACTTTCTGCTGAATTACTTTGTCAATGAGAGGAGGAAGAAAATGTTCTTTTTAGAGGAATGTACCACAACAAAAAGCTCATCAGCACAAACTGTTCTAAAATAACACAAAAGCTGTCACCCTGCTCTTCCCTGTGCCAGTGGTGAGCTGTTCTTTTTCAGTGGAGCTTCTGCCTGCCTGGGCTTCTTCATCTGCTCTCCCTGCAGTGTCAGGCCTCTGGTGGGCAGAGGGGCCTGCCAGTCTGGGTTTCTCATGATCAGTTACAGGCTACTTTCTTTTTGAAACATATAGTCGTGGTAGCAAAGTCTATGTGTTTAAGATAGTCTCAACATATATGGAGTTCAGGATCTAACTAGACCCATTGGGTAGACAGGTCAGAGCTTGGTACATTGGATTATGGACTCCGAGACAGCAGAGATGAAACCCTGGTTGTGCTAGTGATCAAGGACCTGAGGTTTTTATGACCCATTTAACAGAACTGCTGATTACCCAAGGAGCCTAGTAGCAGTCTGCGAGGATACTGTATTCAGGCCTCATTTATTCAGCCTCATATCAGTAAGTTTTTCAGATAACTGAACTATAACCCGATTTCTAGATATTTAAAAATTTTAGCCATTCTTGAGGCCAGGTTTCCGTCTTACAGACTATTGTGAACAGTCTTAACTTTCTTTGGATCGTTCAGAGCAGGCCTGCACAGCCTCTTGCACTGTTAGCCTAGTGCCCGCATTCCCGTATGCATTGTTGTGATTTCTTTTTATAGTTTCCTGTCTCTTCTTTGATTCATTCTCATTTCTAATTGTTCTATCTCTGCTATGAGCTATGAAGTTAGACTTATAGTACACTGAGATTCAGCCACCATTTTACAGAAAATATGTAGTCATTTGTGTGGAGGATTTGGCTTCTCAAGTGCTATCCTTGCTTGCTTTTGTCCTAGGCAGCCAAGGATTGAGGGCCCTTCAGATGAGCAAGATGGCATTACTGACACTGGTGTCCTCTTTGTAAAGCTGATAGGGAGTTCTTGCAGGCTGGCAGGGTGGGAATTCATGACCTGTGTTCTACTGAAACCTCTGGTGGAGACACTGCCTTTGGACAAAGGATTTGCAGCCATAGTATGGCATTTCAGCCTGTCCTGACAGTCTGAGGTGTGTAGACAAGAGCCTTCCTAAAAACACTGGCGGCGGTGGGGGTGCGGCGCGGCGGTGAGGCGGCGGCTGGAGTGTGTGGCGGCGCAGGCGCTCAGCATGGCTCGCCTGGTGCTTGGGGAAAAAAAAAAAAAAACACTGGCCCCTTGACTGGACCAGACAGTTTGAGGGCAGTTTTATTTTCTTCTGTGGCACCTACATAGAAAATAAAGGACATTTGTTGAGCCATTAAACAATTCTTATTGTCATATGGATGATAAACAAGCATATGAAAAAATACTCAATATTGTTAGCTACTAAGGGAAGTACAAATTAAAACCACAATGAGATATCATTCCACACCTCTTTGAATGGCTCAAATTAAAAAGCGGTCAACACCAAGTACCCTGTGATGAGGAAGAGTCACTTGAACTCTTACAGAGGTTTTTATAAAGCTGAACAACATGATTTAATACGTGTCTCAGCATTTCTACTTCTAGGTATTTACCCCGGAGATAAATGAAAATTTATATTTGTACTAAAACCTCTACACAAATGTTTTAGCAGTTTTACTCATTATCACCAGAAATTGGACACAAATCAGATGTCCTTCAATATGTAAATGGAGAAAACAAACTTTGGGAAACTACTTAGCAATAGAAGAAGTGAGCTGCTGATGCACACAGCATGGAGGAATCTCAAAGGCATTATGCTGAGGGAAGGAAGCCATCTCAAATAGTTACATACTATTAATATATGATAACATCTAATGACTTGCTGAGAAACTATAGGAATGGAGGCCAGATCAGTGGTTACCTGGGATAAGGGATATGGGGTGGGTTTGATTATGAGGGGACAGCATGAGGGAATTTTTTTGATAATAGAACTGTCCTGTGTCTGGGTTGTGGGGCAGTTATAAGAATTTACATATGTACTAAAACTCATAAGAAGATATTCTGCCCCCCTCCACTACAGTTAATTTAATCATATGTTAATTAAGAAAAGTGTTCCTAGCATAGCAATGACACACAATTCAAGCTCAGTGAATGCTACTTATTGCTGCTGTTCTGTTTTCTTCTATATTTCCAGGAAAGCTACCTACATCTGACACTTGTATTTTAATGTTCGTGTGTGGAATGACTGACTAATATCATTGTAGCAAGCATGCTGTTAGTCTGAGATGGGAGTCTTACACAAGGGTGTGATCACACGTTTTGGGGGATGAAGCTGAATAGGTTAGTATGAGCCTCGGAAGCTGTAATGCCACAGGACTGGAAAAGGTCAGTTTTCATTCCAATCCCAAAGAAAGACAATGCCAAAGAATGTTCAAACCACTGCACAATTATACTCATCTCACACACAGGCAAAGTAATGCTGAAAATTCTCCAACCTAGGCTTCAACAGTATGTGAACCAAGAAATTCCAGATGTTCAAGCTGGATTTAGAAAAGGCAGAGGAACCAGAAAGCAAATTGCCAGCATCTGTTGAATCATAGAAAAAGCAAGAGAATTCCAGAAACACATCTACTTCTACTTCATTGACTACGCTAAAGCCTGACTGTGTGGATCATGACAAACTGGATGGGAATACCAGACCACCTTACCTGCCTTCTGAGAAACCTGTATGCAGTTCAAGAAGCAACAGTTAGAACCAGACATGGAACAACAGACTGGTTCCAAATTGGGAAAGGAGTACATCAAGGCTGTATACTGTCACCTTGCTTATTTAACTTATATGCAGAGTACATCATACGAAATACCAGGCTGGATGAAACACAAGCTGAAATCAAGATTGCCAGGAGAAATATCAATACCCTCAGATATGCTGATGACACTACCCTTATGGCAGAAAGTGAAGAGGAACTAAAGAGTCTCTTGATGAAAGTGAAAGAGGAGAGTGAAAAAGCTGGTTTAAAACTCAGCATTCAAAAAAAAAACAAAAACTCAGCATTCAAAAAAGTAAGATCATGGCATCCGGTCCCATCACTTCATGGCAAATAGATGGGGAAACAATGGAAACAGTGAGAGACTTTATTTTCTTGGGCTCCAAAATCACTGCAGATGGTGACTGTAGCCATGAAATTAAAAGACTATTGCTCCTTAGAAGAAAAACTATGACCAATCTAGACAGCATATTAAAAAGCAGAGACATTGGTTTGTTGACAGAGGTCCATATAGTCAAAGCTATGGTTTGTTCCAGTAGTCATGTATGGATGTGCAAGTTGGACCATAAAGAAAGCTGAGTGCTGAAGAATTGATGCTTTTGAACTGTGGTGTTGAAGAAGACTCAAGAGTCCCTTGGACTGCAGAGAGATCAATCCAGTCAATCCTAAAGGAAATCAGTCCTGAATATTCATTGGGAGGGCTGATGATGAAACTGAAGCTCCAATACTTTGGCCACCTGATTCGAAGAACTGACTCACTGGAAAAGACGCTGATGCAGGGAAAGATTGAAGGTGGGAGAAGGGGATGACAGAGGATGAAATGGTTGGATGGCACTGCCGACTTGATGGACATGAGTTTGAGCAAGCTCTGGGAGTTGGTGAAGGACAGGGAAGCTTGGCGTGCTGCAGTCCATGGGGTCTCAAAGAGTTCGACATGACTGAGTGACTGAACTGAACTGGGAAGTTGCAAAATATACTTAAGCTTCCGTTAGTGCCTGTTGTGTCTGCTATAGAATATAGCATAGGGTTAAGAGCTTGTGCTGCAGAGTCACAGACTTAGGTTTAAATCTGGCACTCCCTTTACCAGCTGTGGAAACTTTGAGAAGTTATTTAATCTTTTTGAGCATCAGTTTCCTCATTAGAAGTGGAGCGATAATATGAGGCACTTATGAAGTTATTGTGAAGATTAAGTGAAATAATGCACATAAGGACTTCCCTGGTGATCCAGTGGCTAGACTGCACGCTCCCAATGCAGGGGGCCCAGGTTTGATTGCTGGTCAGGGAACTAGGTCCCACATGCTGCACCCAAAGAGCCCTCATGCTGCAAGAAAGATCAAAGATCCTGTGTGCCGCAACTAAGACCTGGCACAGCCAAATAAATAAAGATTAAAAAAGAAATAGTGCATATAAAACACTTAGTGCAATGCCTGGCTTATAGAAGAGTCTCCATGAGTTTTTGTTGTTATCTTCAGAAAGAGCATGCATTTTGATATAGATAGGCCTGTGTTCAAAATTTGGTTTTGAACTTCTTACTAGCTTCTTACTGGCTATGTGACAATAGGCAAATCACTTCTCTTTGAGCCTCAGTTATTCAGCTATTAATATTTGAGGAGGGCGACTCTCTGCATGGTGGTTGTAAGAAGTTAATGTATGCAAAGCACCAAGCACAAAGGCTGGCATATGATAGGTTCCAAATTCATGTTTTATCCCTCCCTCAGCATGATGATACAGATAGTGAGGGCTAGCCTCTATCACAAGAATACCAAATCAGTTCCCTCATCATCCCAGGGCACCAGTGCATTCAACTCTGGGAGCCACCCCCAGCAGCTTGGCCTACATGCCAAGAGCCAGGCCGCTGCAGGAGATAGTTATCCAAGTGGCTGATGTTAAGGGAAATGGGGAATGATAGAGCAGGGACACATGTTTCTAGGGGCACAGTTTCTCTATCAGCTCACTCAGCCTCCTGCCTATGCCTTTATTTTTTGAAAAGGTCTAGGTGAGAACTCGGAGAAGGCAATGGCACCCCACTCCAGTACTCTTTCCTGGAAAATCCCATGGACGGAGGAGCCTGGTAGGCTGCTGTCTATGGGGTCTCACAGAGTCGGTAGCGACCCTGGTAGCCTGGGTCGCTAAGAGTCGGACATGACTGAGCGACTTCACTTTCACTTTTCACTTTCATGCATTGGAGAAGGAAATGGCAACCCACTCCAGTATTCTTGCCTGGAGAATCCCAGGGACGGGGGAGCCTGGTGGGCTGCTGTCTATGGGGTCTCACAGAGTCGGATACGACTGAAGCGACTTAGCAGCATCAAAAGCAGCAGGTGAGAACTTATAATTTCCTCCTACCTATCTGGAAGGGTAGAGGATTTTGAACAAGGCTGTGTTGTGGTAGGGTCATCAGATCTCCTTGACTTCAGCAGGATGAAAGTTGACTTGCTTCTTACCTGTTTTAAATTATTCCATCAAGAGGCATGCTAGGTCCTTGGAGGCTGTGAGACTTGGGGAAGAATGGACTCTGGCCCCAGGTGGAACCAGGCCTGGGCAAACTAAACCCTAAGAGGGGCAGCTGGCAGTTCCACTTGCAGATAGCCAGAGGATCAGTAGGAATGAACTGGAGGGGCAGTGGTCCATAGGGCCCTGTGTGCTTCTCACACAGAGCCAGTGCTGTGGCCAGCATGCGCTAATTTGGATGAAGATAAATGGCTGCATTATGCTCATAAGTTATCATCATGACTAATAATAATTGTTATTCCCTCCTCAGGCTTGGGACCTCAGTTCTTTGTATCTGGGTAGCTGTGGACTCTTCTCAGTATTCCCTCGCTTCTAGTTTCTCCTCCACCAGCATATGTCCATGCTGTGAGTGATCTTCCAAAGTTTCATTTGAGTTTCCTTTTATTTTTCCATCCAACTTCCTGTGCCTGGCACTCTATCCCTTCAAATCTGGCCTTAGCCTTTTTTTTTTTTTCCCTTTGGCTGTACTGCCAACTTGCAGGATCTTAGTTCCCTCACCAGTGATTGAAGCCAGGCCATGGCAATGAAAGCACCAAGTCCTAACCACTGGACCGCCAGGGAATTTCCCAGCATTAGACACATCTCCTACCACTCTGATCTGACACTTGTCTTTTCATAGTCATTCCGTGTTTATTCCAGGTGCCTTCCTTTGCTCAGATAGTTCTCCTTTCTGGGAATTAAGTTCTCACATCCCTTCCTGGTTCTGTCTGTATCAGTCTTAGATTGTCCTCTGGAATACCCCTGGCTCACTTTTCGTTAACCTTCCCTGACTTTCTCACCCCTCTGATCTCTGTCATCTCAGTATTAACTCCTGCAGTGCAGTCTCCATCGCTCATTTAGCACTTTATTAGAATGACTTGCTTTGTACCCTGATAATTTTGATTGTATTATTGCCAAAAAGTTTGCCTTTTTGTACTACTACTGGAATTTCTAGAGCACAGCTCTGAACCGTAGTCTACCTTGTGAAGGGATAATGGTGGAAAAGGAGCACTCATAGAATGTACCAAGTCCTCTGCCGGCTGAGTACATATACAGTTTCATTTACTTCTCAACCACTCTAAGAGCTAGGTTTTATTAACTCTGTATAGAGATGATGAAATGATAAGAGAGTGGCCTACCTTCACTTACTAAACTAAGTTCTGACCTGCCTATCAGTGCTCCTGCAGTCTGACTTTAGCTCACCTGACTAGTCCTTGTTACCCTGCTCTCTCTTACTCTATGCTGCAGCCATCTCAAACATGCTCCTAGTATCGCTATGCCTTTGCTCCGGATAAATCCTCATCTGGGCATCACTCTGTCTCCCAATTTTGCCTGTGAGAATTCTACTTGTCCACCAAGGCCTAGATCAGGATTTTTCAGCTGCAAGCATTATTGACATTTTGGGCCAGATTGTAGGATATTTAGCACCATCCCTACACACTGGCCACTACTAGCAGCCACCATGTTCCCAACCCCACCAAACTGTGGTAACTCCAAACTTTTTATCACCAGTTGTCAATTGGCTTCTCAGGTGGTGCAGTGGTAAAGAATCTGCCTGCCAGTGTAGGAGACGAGGGTTCAATCTCTGGGTTGGAAAGATCCCCTGGAGGAGGAAATGGCAACCTGCTCCAGTATTCTTGCCTGGAAATTTTCCATGGGCAAAGAAGCCTGGTGGGCTGCAGTCTATGCAGACGCCACTGAGCAACTGGGCACCTGTCAGTTGTCCTGGGGATAGAATTTCTCCCAGTAGAGAACTACTGGCCCTAGATTTAATGTTTCCTCCAAGAAATCCTATTTGTTCCCCTACATTGGGAAGTAATCCTTCCTCTCCCATGCTCCAGAGTACTGGGCGTGAAGCCCTCATCTGGCATATTGCTCTGCTCCATATTGAAATTAGTTGGATTCATCTGTCTGTCCTTCCAGATTGTGAGTGCCTCCAATAACAGGAACCAGGTCTCATCCATCACTGCTTCTCCCACAGTGCTTGTCGCAGGGTCTTACACACAAAAGTGATGAGTTATGTGTTTTTTAATTTGAAAGCAAAGATCCTATCTTATTGCTGTGTGCTCCTTAAATTGTTTCTCTGGGGCAGAGTGAGAGTATAGAGTTAGCTGGTCAATGATATGGGGGACAGGGTGCTTCTGACTTGTGAGTTCCTGGCCAGGATAGCAGCTAAGTCAATGGTGGGCTGTGTCTAGGAGTTGCTAGGGTCTGGACTCCAGACATGTTTGTGACCCCTTCTTTGCCCTTCAGCTCTGTTCTGTGAATCACATACAGAATCTGAATGGAGGTAAAATCACTATAGTCAAAGCATTAGGAAAGACTTAGAGAAAGACATACAAGAGGCGTATTGTTTAAGAAAGGAAGATACTGAGACTGCTAAAAGGCTGTGTGACTGAGCAAAGAAATGCATAGGCATTGGAGCAAGAAAAATTAGGGTTTTAGGTGTACTTTCACCAATTAATAGTTGGTGACCTTGGAAAGTTCTCTGTAAGCTTACGTTTCCTAGCTGTCAAATGGGGATAGTAATCCTTACCTTGTAAGATTATGGCAAAGATGAAATGAACTTGTGTATAAGAGTCCCCAGCCTGTGGTTTAGTTGCAGCAGTTGTATTACTACTTCTTTTGCTATTCCTACACACCTGTGATGGTGCTGGGTGCTTTGCTCACATCATCTTTACAAGAAACCTCTACTGTGGGCTAGATAGTAATTTTTCCATATAACCAGTAAGGAAACTGAGACTGAAGTAGCTCATAGTAATCCATTTTTTGGGGTTATTGCAACTCAGATCTGCCTCAGGCTGATGAGAGTATTTCAGACTTGTGGTTGTACACCTCTGTGATTTTACTAAAAACCCTTCAGTTGTATACTAAGTTGGTAGTGAATTATAACTCAGTGAAGATGTTAAAAAAGTAAAAGTGTCACTATTTTGGTTGGAGTAGTGGTCACCTCCTACTTGCCTTTCTGTAGCCCAACCCATAAGAATCCCTAGGGCTCTATTAAAAAACACATTGAAAACTCTGTTGACTTCTATCTTTATTTCTCCCTCTCCTTACTTTGACAGATATGCCGAGGTGCTTCCAAGTCCAAATTACCATGGTTTCTGGAAGCAGAGATCCCTGGTTAGCTAGCCGACAGTTAAGTTGTCTCTGTTTCTAGGCAGGTGTAGATGGCTTTGAGGACACCAGACTGAAGAGCCTTTGGGAGAATTCCTTTCCCTCTTCCTCTCGCCCTCTATCCCTTCATTTCTCTTTTTTGGTAGTTCTAGGGAAGCTAAAGGAGAACCCTAGTAATAATTCCCTCTCACCCACAGACCAGGGACCCGAATCAAATTCTAGCCCCTTATCATATGGAACTCCATAAGGGGAGATGTCAAAGGCAGCTGGCTATTATCCCCAGTTTTATTTTTCCTGGGTCTGCCTCGTGCTCAGGGCCTTCCTCTAATTTCTACTGCTGCTACCATGCTGCCTGTCAGAAGCAGAGTTCTCCCCTGGACCCAGTCCTGAACATGGATTTTCCTTGCTTCCTCTTGGAACAATTTTGACAGCCGGAAGGTTTTTTTTTTTTTTTTTAAGTTTACTACATGTAAAGTAGGGCAGAAGAAAATAATTACACACAATTATTCAAATAACCTCAGCATAAGTTTTGATGTATACCTTTCTGTTGCTACAATTCTTCTTCTTTGATCTAAAGGACTGTTACAGTATGGAGGCACCCCATGGGTTTTTTGCCTTCTAGCTCCCTGCCTATCTCCTGGTGCAGTCGCCATCTTATCTCCTGCCTTGTGGAACATGCTGACCCCTGCCCTTAATTTGGACAGAGCACAAACTGAAGTCTGCTTGGGCCCTTTCGACAGAACAGGGATGATGAATAAGTGAATGGTATCGTTCGTCAGGTGAAACCTGCTCTTTCGGCTAGGGAAAGGACCTATCCTCATTTTCCTTGTAAATACCTACTTAATGGACGGCTGTAGCATTCACTTACCAGGGCTGGCTCACAGTCAGCTTCCGGGCTGCAACCCCATTGAGTCCAAAGTCTGTGGCCTTGCTCTAACTTTTATGAGGGCTTCATGGTGTTTTTGTGGGTTTCTTAAAATATTTGGAAATTGACTTTTAAAAAGCCTAAACATGAACTTTGGAGTCTGACCTGAGTTCAAATGCAAGCTTGCCAGTGTACTAGCTGTATGACCAAGTAATTTGGAGGCTCACTTGCCTCATCTGTAGAATAGAATAGAGATGGAAATAAGATACCCTTTGCCATTCTTAAGCCCTCAGGCTAATGAGAGAGGCAGTTATGTAAACTGGCAATGACAACATCACATCTTCAGGGCTGTAATGGTGGCGTGCACAGGAGACTGTGGGAATTTCAAGAGGAATAGGGGTGAGGTAATCTAACATGTGCTGGTGTAGCAGAAGACACATTGTCAGCCAGCACTCAGGGAAGGGTAGCTGTTGCTAGACAAGCTGAGCTACACATCCGAGGGAGTAGGCATCGTTTGCAATCTGTCCCAGCTCCTTAGCCAGATACAGGGTGAAGCAGCAGCTCCCCCAGATGGCTTCGCTCATGTTTCCAGGAAAACCCAGACGGTGGTTTGCTTTGATAGATAAGGAAATTCTTTCTCACCAAGCAGACTGTTGTTTTCCTTCCTTCCGTCTTTGTTGGTGAGTCTGCTTTGTCTGTTCTGGATGGCAGTCCTATTAATGGCAGGGGTTAGTTGTAAGGCTTCTCTGTGTGTGTCTATATATGTGTATATGTCTGTCTGTGCCATTGTGTGTGTGTATACATCATTTTCTGCCTTTCTGTATTTGTATGTGTCTTTTTGTATTTAGGTGTTATCTGTGTGCATATGAAGGCTTCCCTGGTGGTGTGCATAAGAAGTGGAGGAGGGAGGGAACACTGAGCCAAGGAAGGAGCTCAGAGAAGACACATAAACCAGGTCAAAGATGAAGCAAAAGATTAGGAGAGAAAGGTGAGGGTGTAGTACAGTGTGCAGGACCTGGTAAACACAGAGCCAGAAGTATAATCAGGGACCCAAAGATGCTGTTAGTCCAGGCAGGATCTGGGCCCTATAATGTGGTAGTAGAATGCAAGGGTAGTCTATGGCCCAAAATGGTCAAGCCAGAAGAGAGAAAAGTTCTGTTTCAGGTATTAAGTAAGCTTCTGGATCTTCCTGTCTACGGAGGAATTGGCCACTGGCTTCCAAGGTCCTGCTTGTGTTCATACCTGATTGGTGTTTGTGTTGATGCCAGCCTCTCTGTGCATGTCTGTATCGACGTGTGCATCACATTCAGTGTACCTAATTGCATTAGAAACAACTGGTTGCCAGTGCAGTGTCTCATTGACTTGAGGACCCAGGATCGCCACCACCCCCTTTATTTGTTCTTGTGTTCCCCACCCTTTTTTTCTGTCTTCCTTCTCTAGACATATTTACTGTCTGCTCTGTGCTGGATGCTGAGTATGCAAAGACTAATGAGGAAGACGAATTTTCTACCTGCAGAGAGCTCACATATTAGTGAGGCAGAAAGACTGTGTGTTCAATCCTAGTAGGTATTGTGGTGAGAGATGGAGCACTGCATGATCTGTAAACACAGAATAGGGAATTTAACCCATTCTAGGATGCCAGGAAAGATGACTCAGTTTAACCCATTCTAGGATGCCAGGAAAGATGACTCAGAAGAGATGATGCCTGAGATGAATAGGAGTTAACCTGAGGATGAGAAGGGTATATAGCAAGTGAAGGAATGAGTATGATGTCCTTAGGGATCTGTGACTCAGTGGTTCTTTTACTGTGAGCATAGAAAGTAATGGTGGAGCAGGGAGGGAGAGGCTGAAAATGTGGTTGGAGATGCAGGCATGAGCCAGCCAGATTCTAGCCATACTGAGAAAGTTGGATTTCATCCCAAAGATGATGAGCTTGAAGGATTTTAAACAGAGATGGCTCTAATTCTGACTGAAGGTTTGTCAGGAGCAGGCCTTGCTGAGCAGGTAAAACTGGAACTTGGTCTTTTAAAGGAGAGCAGGGTTTACCAATGAAAAAAGGAGGAGGAGCATTCCAGGAAAGAAGAACTTTGTGAGTAAAGGCAGGAGGCAAGAAAAAAAAGGGACACTTCCTTCAAGAAGGAAGGTGTCTATCGAAGAGTCTCTTCATCTACAAGATAGTGATACTAGTAATATCAATACATCCCTTTGATTGCTGGCATAAGGCTCAAATAAGATAATGGATGTAAAGAAGCATCTGTAAACTGTAATGCAGTGTGAACATTTCCGTAGTGGTAGTTATTGCCCAGCTTTGTCCTCTTCTCCCTCAGTGCCCAGCAGCATCAGGCCCTTGCAGGTGTAGGTCAGGTAGGCATGCGCCTCAGCAACATGGCATGACTGGTGAGAACTAGGCCCTTTGTCACCTAGCAGTCCCGCATCTCGAGGAGGAAAGGCTGAGATTAGAAGTTGCTGGAACTCAGAGGCTGAGTGCTGGTTCACCCAGATTACATCATTTCTCACAGTATGAGCCAAGCGACCCAGCTTCAGAATAGTCAAACATTCATGAAGCACCTTCTACATGTAGGAAGTGTGAGGGACTGCGCCTTCCATGATCTCATTGTCTCCCCATTGTAACTGTGAGGTCATCTGCATTTTTCAGGCTTAAAGTGATGTGGTGAGTAAGTGGTTCCGATGGGATTCGAGTCTGTATCTGTGAGATTTTTTTCCCATGTGTCCCTTCACAAGCCTTCTGATACCTCTGGGTGGTGAGCAAGCTCCCTGGTTAGTTCAGTGGAAAACTGTGAGGTCTCAGGCAGTGTGGGGTTAAGAGGATTGGAGAGGTGTTTCTCTGGGATTGAACCATAGCCCTTTCCTCCACATAGGACAGTAGTTCTTGCCTTCAAGGACTGACTTTCCGCCATATATCTGACTCATCCAGGTGCTTTTCAGCAGGATTAATCCCTGTGTCCTCAGATCCCAGCATAGGACATGACACGTGGTCACTGCTCAGTAAATGCTGGTTGGGCAAATGAATAAACAAATGCCTCTTAATAGAGGCTTCCTGTGTTTACTCCTCCCTTCTGCCTTCTCTTGTGGTACCATAATGCTCTAATATGAGATTTTGTTCTTAAGGATTTCTTTTTTTAATATTGCTCATTGACACATAAGCTTACATTCTAAAAAATGTAAGCTTAATTCTAATTCTGGCTCTTAGAATTAAGAGCCAGAGCGTTCTTAAAAAGGGGACATGAGTTTGCCTTACGCTTTTAAATTCTCTGTTCCCAAGCCTTTTCCTCTACCTACTCACTGCCCAATGGTGATTGGCCATTATAAGGAACACATGGTGAGCCCTAAACTCTTAGCAAGTTGGTATAAATTGGTGTTCTATTTTGGAAATGGGGTCCAGGAGGTTTTCCTGCTGTTGAGTGCTTGGCTGGGTTTGTATTTCCCAGGGTCTTGGAAAGCCACGCATAGGGGTGGTAGTGCTGTGGGGAGAAAACTGAAAAGGAAATAAAAATTGACTCTTGTTCATGGGGATTGTTAAGGGAGAGAAATTTCCTTAGTACTTGAAGCCATAATGGAGGGAGAACTAGGTGCATTTAGTCCAGAGGCATCTCTATGACCCCCTTCCTGGTTTTTATAACATTTGCAAACTAAGACTAGCTTTTACATTTTTTTGAATAGTTGGGGAAAAACACCCATGGAAGAATTTTATGACATGTGACTGCTGCTGCTGCTAAGTCGCTTCAGTCATGTCTGACTCTCTGCGACCCCATAGATGGCAGCCCACCAGGCTCCCCTGTCCCTGGGATTCTCCAGGCAAGAACACTGGAGTGGTTGCCATTTCCTTCTCCAATGCATGAAAGTGAAAAGTGAAAGTGAAGTCGCTCAGTTGTGTCCAACTCCTAGTGACCCCATGGACTGCAGCCCACCAGGCTCCTCCGTCCATGGGATTTTCCAGGCAAGAGTACTGGAGTGGGGTGCCATTGCCTTCTCTGATGACATGTGAAATCTACATGAAATTCAGATTTCGGTGTCCATAAGTAAAGATTCATTGGCATAGAACCACTCTTACTCATTTACATCTTGTCCCTGGCTACTTTCACAGAAGAGAAGAGTTGAGTAGTTGTAACTGAGACTGTATGACTCACCAAGTCTAAAATATTTATTGTCTGATCCTTTACAAAAAAGTTTGCCTGGCCCCTGGTTGAACCTACCATTTTAAAAAATCAGCTTTATTGGGATATAATTCACATACTGTACTCATTTAAAATATACAATTTAATGGTTATTTATGGACTTTCCTGGTGGCTCAGATGGTAAAGCATTTGCCTACAATGTGGGAGACCCAGGTTTGATCCCTGGGTTGGGAAGATCCTCTGGAGAAGGAAATGGCAACCCACTCAGTACTCTTGCCTGGAAAATCCCATGGACAGAGGAGTGTTGTAGGCTACAGTCCATGGGATTGCAAAGAGTTGGAATATATTCACAGATATATGCAACTATCACCAGAGTCCATTTTTGAACATTTTTGTCACCTCAAAGAGAAAACTAGTACACGTTGGCTATTGTCCTCCTGCCTCCCAGTCCCCTAATCTTAATGTATTTTCTGTCTCTGAAGATTTGCTTATTCTAGACATTTCATATTTGAGTCATGTAATATGTGGTGCTTTGTGACTGGCTTATTTCACTTAATATAGTGTTTTCCAGGTTCATCCATGTTGTAGCATATATCAGAACTTCATTCCTTTTTATGGCTAAATAATATTCTATTGTATGGACATGCTACATTTTGCTATTCACTCATCAGTTGATGGACACTTGAGTAGTTTCTACCTTTTGGCTATTATGAATAGTTCTGCCATGGTATAGTTTTTTGTGGACAGATTTTTACTTTTATTTTATTTTTTTATTTAAAATTTTAAAAAAGTTTTGTATTATTGTTATTTTGGCCATGCCTTACAACTTCTGGGATCTTAGTTCCCCACACAGGGATAGAACCCAGGCCGTGACAGTGAAAGCACATAGTCCTTACCACTGGACTAGCAGGGGATTCCCAGTGGACAGATGTTTTTATTTCTCTTGAATGTATACTTAGGAGTGGAATTGCTGGGTCTAGGTCATATAGTAATTCTATGTTTACCCTTTGAGGAACTACCAGACTTTTTCCACAGTGTCACTGAATGTTGTTACATTCATGTCAGCAGTGCATGAGGGTTCTAATTTCTCCATATCCTCACTAACACTTGTTTTTATCTGATTTTTAAAATTATAACTATCATACTGGATGTGAAATAATATCTCATTATGGTTTTGATTTGCGTTCCTTTGGTGATTAATTTTTCCAAACATTTTTTCATATGCTTATTGATATTTGTATATCTTCTTTTGAGAAATTAAAAAAAATTTATTTCATATTGGGCATAGTTGATTAAAAATTTTGTGTTAGTTTCAGGTATACAGCAAACTGAGTTAAACATATACATATGTCTATTGTTTTTCAAATTCTTTTCTTATTTAGGTTATTACATAATATTGAGCAGAGTTTCTTATGCTATACTATAGGTCCTTGTTGGTTATCTATTTTAAATACAGCAGTGTCTGCATGCCAGTCCCAAACTCCCAATCTATCCCCCACCAAGCCTTCTCACCTCGTAACTGTAAGTTCATTCTCTAAGTCTGTGAGTCTGTTTCTGTTTTGTTAATAACTTCATTTGTATAATTTTTTTTAGATTGTGCATATAAATGTTATCATATGCTATTTGTCTTTCTCTGTATGACTTACTTCATTCAGTATTGAATATGATAATCTTCAGGTCCATCCATGTTTTATTCATATCCTTTTCCCAGTTTTTAATTGGGCTATTTGTCTTTTTATTATTGAGTTGTAAAAATTCTTTTTACATTCTAGATACAAGTCCCTTATCCCTTATGAGGTACATCATCTGCAAATATTTACCCCGTTCTAAGGTTAACTGTTCACTTTCGTGATAGTGTCTTTTGAGGCACAAAAATTTTAAACTTCAGTGAAGTCCAGTTTAATTTTTTTTTGTAATTGTGTATGCTTTTGATGTCATATCTAAGAATCCATTGCCAAATCCAAGATCATGGTGATTTACCCTGATTTTTTCTTCTAAGAATTTTAAAGGCATCTGAAGCTTGCCATGACCCAAACTAGGTTCTAAATATCACCTCATCCAAAACCTGCTCTTTCCCCAACTTCATCATCTCAGTTGAAGGCAACTCCATTGTTTCCATTGCCTGGGCCAAAAAATATTATGAATCATCCATTAATTCCTCTCATGCACTGTATCCATTGATAAATCCAGTGGGTTCTACCTTCAGAATGTGTCCAAAATTTATTCATTTCTCACCACTACTCCCCTGCAGGCACTGAGATGCAACAGCCTCTTAACAAATCACCATGTCTATAATCTATTCTCAGTGTAGCAGCCAGAGAGCTTTAAAAAAATGTAAACGAGATCATTTCACTCCTCTGCTCAAAACACTGTTATAGCCTTGTTTCTCCTTTAGTGTGAAAGCCAAAGTTAACACAAGAGTCAGCAAGGTCCTATGTGACTTGACTCCCACTTATCATTAGGATCTCCTCCTCTTTATTACATCTCCCTTATTATTATTATTATTATTTTGTTAAGCATGAACTTCCCTGGTGGCTCAGATGGTAAAGCATCTGCCTACAATGTGGGAGACCCAGGTTCGATCCCTGGGTTGGGAAGATCCTCTGGCGAAGGAAATGGCAACCCACTCCAGTACTCTTGCCTGGAAAATCCCACGGACAGAAGAACGTTGTAGGCTACAGTCCATGGGGTCTCAAACAGTCGGACATGACTGAGCGACTTCACTTTCACTTTCTTAGTTTTTTACTCCGGTCACACTCCATGCTGTTTCTCAAACATTCCTCCCCCCTCCCCTTCTCCCAACCCCCCATCTTAGGGCCTTGGTTCTAGCTCTTACCTCTGTCTGGAATAGTCTTCCCCCAGGTATCCTCTTTGATAAGTTCCTCATGTTTCCAAATATTCTGTGTTTTCTCATTCTTCTTATTAGTGAGGTCTTTCTCAGACTATGCTACTTACTAACGAAATCTGCAAGTATACCCCATTTCTGACACCTTGGTCATTGTTATACTTTTTTATATATGTTATACATATATATACACACTTTTTTTATATAACATTATACATTAGACTTTTTTTATTTGTTTGCTTGTTGTAATCCCCTTCTGAATTGTATCATTTAATCCAAAAGGGCAAAGGAACTGTTTTGTTTACTGCTGAGTCCCTGGTACCTAGAACAGTGCCTGGCTCAGTGCTGCTCATTATATATTAATAGTGCCTGCTCAATATATATTAAATGAATGAATGAATCTATTTTAAAAAATCTTTTTTTTAAATGTGGATTCAAATTACTATCTGGCATCCCTTACTTACCTTAAGAATTTCCTTTAAGGCTTTTTATAAGGTATGTCATCTAGCAATGAATTTTTCAGTGTTTGTTTTTCTTTATTATGCCTTTGCTCTTAAAAGATAGTTGTGCTGAATGCAGGGTTCTTGGTTCACAGTTTTTTCTCTCAGCACTTAAAACTTGTAATCCCACTGCCTTCTAGCATTAATTTTTTTTTAATTTTGTATTGGAGTATAACTGATTAGCAATGTTGTGATCATTGCAGGTGGACAGCAAAAGGACTCAGCCACACACATATATATATCTAGTCTCTCCCAAACTCCCCTCTCATCCAGGCTGCCACATAACATTGAGCAGAACTCCTTGTGCTATACAGTAGGTCCTTGTTGGTTATCCATTTTAAATATAGCAGAGTGTACCTGTCCATCCCAAACTCCCTAACTATCCCTTTCCCTTACCCTTCCCCCCTGGGAATCATAAATTTGTTCTCTAAGTCTGTGAATCTGTTTCATAAATAAGTTCATTTGTATTATTTCGTTTTATATTCTGCATATAAGGGATGTAATACAGTATTTCTCCTCTGTCTGATTTACTTCACTCTGTATCACGATCTATAAGTCCATCCATCTTGCTACATATGAGTTATTATTTCATTCTTTTTAATGACTGAGTAATATTCTATTTATATATGTACCACATCTTTTTTATCCATTTCTCTGTCAGTGGACATTTAGGTTGTTAACATGTATTGACTATTGTAAACAGTGCTGCAGTGAACATTGGGGTACATCTATCCTTTTGGACCATGTTTTTTCTATGGATATATGGCATCTATTGTTTTTGATGAGAAGTAGGTTGTTGATTTATTTAACTTCCTTGATGTGCAATGATTTTTTTTTTTTTGCTGCTTTTAAGATTTTCTCTTTGCCTTTGGCTTTTAACATTTTCTATGATGTGTCTGTTTGTGAATCTCTTTGCATTTATCCTGTTCTCTTAGAAGTTTGTTGAACTTTCTGGATGACTAGATTAATGCTTTTCAGTAAACTTGGGAAATTCTCAGGTGTTATTTTTTTTGTATTGGGTTGGCCAAAAAGTTTGTTTGGTTTTCCTGTGCTATGGAAAAACCCTAATTTTTTTCCCTGCTGCTTTCTCTTCATCCTCTCCTTTTTCTTTTGGCCATGTTCTGTGGCTTTCAGGATCTCATTTTCCTGATCAGGGATTGAACTCAGGTCACAGCAGTGAAAGCTCAGAATCCTAACCACTAGGCCACCAGGGAACTCCCCATCCTCACGTTTTGATCCTTCCATTATGCATGTGAGCAAAGTGGTATTCCACATTCCTCTGAAGCTGTTCATTTTTCTCATCCTTTTTTCCCATCTGTCTTTTTGGATTGTGTAATAGTCTCTTTTAGTCCATCATCAGATTTGCTACTTCTGTCTTTGCTGGTTCAGAGCTGCTGTTGAGCTCTTCTTCTGAAATCTTCATTTTAGTTATTGTATTTTTCAACTCCACAGCACCCCTTTGGTTCTTTTTTGTAATTTCTATCTGTTCATATTCCTTATTTAATGTGACATTGTCATCACACATTCCCTTACTTCTTTACTTATGGTTTCCTTTTGTCTTTGAACATATTTATAGTGGTTACTTTGAAGCCTTTTTCTGTTAAGTTTGAAATTTGGTTGCTCTCACAATTTCTGTTGTGTGCTTTTTTCCTGGTGTATGGGTCACACTTATTTTGCATGCCATATATGTATATGGGGTGGGGGAGAAAGAGAGACATATCTATATATGTATGGGTCCTCAGGTAGTGCTAGTGGGAAAGAACCTGCCTGCCAATGTAGGAGACATAAGAAATGTGGGTTCAAACCCTGGGTTGATAAGATCCCTTGGAGGAAGGCACAGCAACACACTCCAGTATTCTTGCCTGGAGAATCCCGTGGACGGAGGAGCCTGGCGGGCTATGGTCCATGGGGTTGCAAAGAGTCGGGCACAACTGAAGCAACTTAGCATGCACACATATACACACATATACATACATGCACAATATATATGTTGTTAGTGGATTTTTTGATACTATACTGTAGCAACTCTGGCTGCAACTCCCAACTCCTCTGAGGCTTATTATTTACTTGTTTATTTGTTTGGTGACTAGAAAGATTATTTCAGTGGTCTATTCCCACCACCTCCTTATAATGTGAAGCCTCTGATGTTGCTTCTCAGAGGGTGCAGCCTTGGATAAGCCTGCAGTCACCTTTGCACGGCAGTGGTTTTGGCAGGGCTGTCTTTGACTGTCTTTTCCTGGCCACACTCAGCTGTTAAGTGCTGTTAGTTGTCATTTGATTGTTACTCTATTGCTTTCAACAGTGCCCTGGGGCAGAAGTTTTCTCCACAGACTGATCCAATCATATTAGAGCTCGTTTGAAAGGATAGTTCCTGAGATCAGTGTAGAGATTTGTTCCTAATCCAGGGGGGCTCCTCCCAGCTGTCTCTTTTCCTTGTTCTCATCAGCAAATTCTTTAGCCTACAGTTTAACCTATATCTCTAATGAATCCACCCATCTCCTCTCAATTGCCTTTCACCACAACTTTCACTGTTTTTCAGAGAGCCCTTAGTAAGTATTGAACTTCTTCACATTCTGTTGCAAATAAAATAATTTCCTTTAGGGGGAGGTTAAAAACTCTCTGTTTAAACCCTGCTTCTCCCACCAGGAAAATCTCTGAGCTCTGGTTCTGGAATTGAAGGTCAGTTGACACCCCCACCTTAGTAGCCGAGCATTTGATGGAAGGGTGGCAGTACCCTTCTTGGCTTACCTCTCCCAGAGTATAATTGCTGTCTTGTAAGCTAGGAAAATGGCAGTCAACTCCCCAATATCCTCTGTGGCTCTGCATCCAAGGTGAAGTCCCTGCCCCATAAGTGGGACCTAGGTGGAAGTAACGGAGGAGCCTCGTAGGCTGCAGTCCATTGGGTCACTAAGAGTCGGACATGACTGAGCAACTTCACTTTCACTTTTCACTTTCATGCATTGGAGAAGGAAATGGCAACCCACTCCAGGGTCCTTGCCTGGAGAATCCCAGGGACGGGGGACCCTGGTGGGCTGCTGTCCATGGGGTCACACAGAGTTGGACACGACTAAAGCGACTTAGCAGCAGCAGCAGCAGCAGCAGCAGCAGGTGGAAGTAGGGAGGCCCACTTCTTGGCTGGATTCACCTAGAACTTAGCTTTAGCAACAGGTAACTGAAGATGGGAGGAGACATGCTGCCATCTGCTTCTCTTAAGCAGATAGCCCTCCAACTGGGAGCCTGGGGAAGAGGGAGCCTTCTGTTCTTGGCTGCATCAGCCTGGAATGGAGTTTCTATCTTACTGATTTGAAAGTGGGGAGGAAGAGAGAAAGCAAGTGTTAATTAAAATACTACAGACTGTCACTCTTCTTCCTGAGTTTTAGTAGATCTTGAGCAAATGTTTCTTCATTTGCTATATGCCCTAGGACCATTTCTAGAGACTTTAAATGATTGCTGTTAGAAAGTAATTTTTGCTACGTTTACTGGAGAGTGGGTCTGTGGAGCTCCTTACACTGTCAAGCCAGAAGTCCCCTCTAACTCATCAGTTTTTAAAAACATTCTTACCCATAGCACATTCTGTACCGTGCTGTGTATTCATCCTATATAAATATAGCAGTGGTGGTTTAGTTGCTAAGTTGTGTCCAACTCTCATGACCTCATGGACTGTAGCCCCTTAGGCTTCTCTGTTCATGGGATTTCCCAGGCAAGAATACTGGAATGAGTTGTGATTTCCTTCTCCAGGGGATCTTCCTAACCCAGGGATCAAATCCAGGTAATCCTGTATTGCAGGCAGTCTCCTGCATTGCAGGCTGATTTACCCAGTGAGCCACCAGGCAACCCCAAATATAGCAGCTGCTACTGCTGCTGCTGCTAAGTCGCTTCAGTCATGTCCAACTCTGTGCAACCCCATAGACGGCAGCCCACCAGACTCCCCTATCCCGGGGATTCTCCAGGCAAGAACACTGGAGTGGGTTGCCATTTCCTTCTCCAATGCATGAAAGTGAAAAGTGAAAGTGAAGTCACCCAGTCATGTCCGACTCTTCACGACCCCATGGACTGCAGCCCATCAGGCTCCTTCGTCCATGGGATTTTCCAGGCAAGAGTACTGGAGTGGGGTGCCATCACCTTCTCCAAAATATAGCAGAATTGATCCCAATTAAGAAGATAATCCTTTTTCTCTGGGGAAATATTTTTAGTGATCCATCTTCATCCCCCTCTCATCAGAATCCCCAGGCAGTAGTCCTTGGCTTGTTTAGGGATACTTTGGTCCTGATAGTTTTCAAGACTGGAGATGTTAAATTTATTAGTCTTTACCATTCTGGCCAGGTACTTAGCAAGTTGCAACTTTAGATGCTTCCTCTAAGGTTTGATCTGCATCATATGACCAATGTCATGGCCTGAGGACATCAAAGAGAATTCCATGACAAGGATTAAACTATATTATTGACCTCAGAGAGATTCTATATACCTGCATGTGCTGGGTACTAGATATATGGAAGTAAAAGGAAAGGTGAAGTTGCTGCCTAGAATGTTCCTCTGGTTGTGGAAATAGCTGTGTAAACAGATAAGGATATAAAAAGGATAAGTGCATATTATGATGGAGTCACAGAAGAGGAAGAGTTAAGTTAGTTTTACCCATGTACAGAGTTGCTAATGTGTCATTTGAATCTGAAAAGGATGATTTGGAATGATTAGGAGAAGGAGAGTGTTTTAGCTAAGGGAATAGTATGTGCAAAGATGTGAAAACTGCCAAGAGCCTGGTACTTTCAGGGAATTTCAAGTATTTCATTATTACTGGGGATGGGAAGAAGTGACAGTTAATATGGCAAATAAGGCAGGGAGGGTCTTGCCAAGGTTGTGAAATTTCTATTTTAAATGGAGTTAAAGCTTTCAAAGTAAGAATCATTGAATAGAATAGAAAGGGCCTTAGAAGGCAGTAGATTACAGTGCCTTGTCTATTGCTGATTGCTTGGCACATGGTCCTGATATATTGAATAACAAGCACTTAGGAACTATCTGTCTTCTACCTCTTCTGTGTCTTCTTTACACATGAGAGATCAGCATCATTGTAATAGTAAGCTCCAGGATTGAATGTTCTTAGTATCCTTATATTCCTCTTATAGTATATTAAATGTATTAATATTTAGTGGAGCTCAGTTCATACATATGAGAGCTTATTTTGTGCCAGGTACTAGTCTAAGTTCTTTATGTGAATTAATCCATTTATAATACCATTTATAATACTGGCTCCAGAACCAAGCTTGAACCCATCATGTTATATTGAACCCAAGCCAGTATAATCCCCTGGCTCCTAGATGAATACCTTTGTTTTAGATTGGCTGGCAATTTGGAGACTCTTTTCTTTCTTCTATATAGTAGACATAATATGCGTTGACTACCTATTGTAAACTAAGCATTCTTCTGGGTCTTGTAGGGCAAGCTCAAATGAGAGACGCTCATTCAGTTATTGAATAACCCCATACCCTGCTCTGTGCCAGGCTCTATGCCTGGAGATTGGCTTACAGAGCTAAATTACTTATTTATTTAGGTGTTCCAGAGAATTTGCAAGGTGCTGGATAAAGAGATAAATGACAAATAAAATACAGTTTCTATATTTGAGTTGCTTAGGGGGAGTAAAAGGGGAGTAATTAAATAGCAATTATGGTCTAATGGGATAAGTACTGTCACAGATGGATGACCCCGAGAATAAGAGAACAAATAGGATAGGGCAATTAACTTGCTTGGGAGAGATCTGGAAAACTTCACAGAAGCAGAGACTTTTTCTTCAGCAGATGGAAGAGGAGATATATATTAAATGGAGCACCTTGTGTAAAAGCTTAGAAGTATAAAGGAGCACGGTTTGTTCAAGGAACCTGAAGTGGCTTGATGTATCTAGAGCAAATGTTGGCAGACTTTTTCTATAAATGGCCAGATAGTCAATATTTTAGGCTTTACTGTCCATATAATCTGTCACAACAACTCAGTTCTGCCTTGGAAGCATGAGAGCAGTACATAAATGAATGACGTGTCTGTATTCCAATAAAACTTTATTTAAAAAAACAAGCAGCAAGATGGATTTGGCCCATGACTGTAGTTTCTCGACCCCTGGCCTGGACTGTAGATGTCTGGTAGGGAGGGGGAATGGCCAGGAAACTGACTGAGAAGTTACTCTATGGGCCAGATTGGAACAGGCCTTGAATGTAAGGCCAAGAAACTAGGGCTTTATCCTGGAGGTTATGGCGAGTCATGGGGTTTTAAGTGGGTATGTTGGAATAATTAGATTTATACTTTACAAATCTCATTTTGGTGAGTAGTATGGTAGCTGGGCTGTCAGGAGTAAGACTAGATGTATAAAGGTGAATGAGAAATAACTGCCTTCTCCCTTACTTTGAGCAATAGCTCCTGGTCTCACTGAGAACAGATACTTCACCCCCAACATGTTCATGTCCCAGCAATCAGTACCAATGTTGTACAGAGCTGTTGTAGCTAAAATGTGGGTCCTTGCTAGATATTCAAGGAGTAAACAAGAGTTGGGAAGCTTCTCAGACCTGAGGTACGTGTGTTGTGGGTTATTAACATTGTATGGAGAAGTGAGAGGGCAGGTGGTGTGGTGTGGTTTGGGAAACATGGAGGGTGAGCAGTGGGGAACAAGGTGAAAAGGGGAAGGAGGAGAATTGCTTCCAGGGAAGAACCCAGGAGGCCTGCCTGATTCCTGCACCCAAAGATGTGCTGCTGCTCTTCCAGCATTACCTCAGTGAATTCTGTTCCCTGATGAAGCTGGATGGACCTATTTTGTTGGGAATTCTGGAGAGATGTCTCCCCTCCTGTCTGCTCTCACCCACACCCCTTCACTACTGCTTCACTTGGGGTGGGGTTGCACACTTTGTGCCACTGCCAGGGAAATCACTTTTCTGAGCTCACAGAACTAAATTTACCTAGTGACAACTGGTCCCTTGGCTCTTCAGAGAGCTGCTGAGCTACAGCTCTAGCCAGTGCTACATTCCCCCTGGCGAGGCAGGACTCTCACGGAGCCTCTTAGACCTTCCTGACAGAAGAGCTGCTTGTTCTGAGTCTGAGATAGTAAATCCTTGTTGTGGGAGCTGAGAGTTGCCTCTTTGGTTTTGTTTCTGCCTTTTTGTTGCTTTTAAACTTTGTCTTAAATTAGACTTTAGCTATTAGCTGAATGTGGGACAGTTCAGAGTGATATGGGATAATGCCTGCTTCAAGTATATTGGACCTCAGAGTTCTGGTTCTACACAACATTTTCCAATGCTGTGTTTATAGCTAGGTAACTGGGACTGTCTATCATAGGCTATACAGTTTGGTAGGGGAGATAGACCCATAACAAGACTGAAAAAGGTATACATAGGGGCCGTGGGAGCACAGAATTATCATCTTTGATCAAGAAGCCCTCATTATCTTCCTCAGTACCACTCCCCCACCTCTAAGCTGCCCCAACTGTGACATCATATTGTTTGATATGGACAGTTAATTTTTTCTTATTTTAAGTAAAATTTAAACAAAAGCATCTTTATAAAATTTTGCATTATAATATTAATTTTAATGAGCAATCTACATAAAAACAATGTGCTTGTTATGCAAGCAGTCTTATGACAAGTCCCTTAGCCACCACCCTCCCTTCCCATCAAACTGCAGCCCTTAAGCCTCTCCTAAATAAAATTCTAGAGTTGTCACTGGAATTCAGTGTTCTTAGAACTTTAGGTTGTTTTTTTAATGAGATTTGGACTTTTTGGGTGAAATTTGATTTTTTAAGTATAGTTTCAATTTATAAAATGCTCTGTGGACTATTAAAAGACATGTGCAAAGGCAGTTTATGACTTCTGCAAACATGACGTATTTAATTCTTACCACACTCAAGTGAGAGGGATAATTAGCCCTCATTTTGAGGGGAAAACAGGCTCAGAGATGCTGAGTTGCTTGCCCCAAAGTCGCACAGGAAATGGTCTGTTTCTATAGGTTCTGACTTTTTATATTTACAGTACACTCCTTTCCTTCCTTAAGGCTTGATGGTTGCAGCCCCACTTCTTTGTTCTCTAAAGAGGTTCCACTCAGCATCTGGCCCTTCCTTTAGGTATAGCTTCCATCAGCCTACGTTCGTCACTTGACCCCCTCTTCTTGCACAGTTCCTCTGTGTCCGCTTGGCATCAGGTGAAGTAACTCAAAAACTGGGGACTAGAATAACCTAAAGTCTCAGTCACTCATTTGTCTGGTTCCTGGGCTGCAAGACTCAGACATCTGGGCCTGCTCAGGCATCGCTAGCTCTCTGTAGTCTCTGCAAATGACCTCTCCAGAATGACAGATTCAGGGTGGCCAGGCTTCTTACATGTTGGCTCAGTGCTCCCAAGGCATGTATCCCAAAAGGGAGTGAGCCAGGTGGAATCTATACTGCCGTTTCTAACCTAGCCTGGGAAGTCATTCGACATCATTGCTGCCACATTCTCTTTTTCAGAAAACGAGTCACTAATGTCAGTCTGTGTTCAAGGGGAGAGTTCAAGTTCAACTTTTGTGGGAGGATTGTCAAAGACTTGGGGACATATTTTAAAATCTTCACAGCAAGTAATTTAATCTCTTTAAACTTAATGTTTTGAGGCAAAATTTGGGGGACAAATTGTGTTCTTATCGGGTATTACTGTTCTCATTTGTAAAATAGGTATGATATAATCCATTGGTTGTGAAGATTAAATGAGAAAATAGAAGCTCTTGGAATGTTGCTTAGTGTATAAATAAGCACTCAAAGTTGTTAATTCCTCTTCCTTTTTCCATGATTAAAAAATATGAGGAAGGAATTTCTTATATTTTTTTCTTGAGTGAAACATGTAACAAAGAAGAAAAGGCAGTCTGGTTGGCAAGTAGGACGTATTCCCATGGAAGGACACATAGATGATGTGATACACTTGTACATCTGGCAGATGGGATGTGCTGTGACCTGTGACGAGATCTTAGTGGGGTGGTGCCCAGGGGTCTCTTATGACTTGTGTGCTTTTCCCTTGCAGTTCCTGAGGGAAGACCTCAATTACCATGACCCAACAGTGAAACACAGCACCTTCCATGGTGAGGATAAGCTCATCAGCGTGGAGGACCTGTGGAAGGCATGGAAGTCTTCAGAAGGTAATTAATAGCTTGGTTGTCAATGCTAGTTCCTGGAAGGTTTAGAGAAGAGAGAAGATGGGTAGCAATTTGGCTTTAAAAGGACATGAGTAAAAATGCTTAGTAAAGAGCAAACTACTGAAATGATTCTATGTCCAGTCACTGAAAAGAGACTGTATCAAGACTGAATAACACTGAGTAGAGTCACTCTGTTGAGAATGGGGAAAGATGCTCCAAAGAGAGCTGGGTTTGTTCTTTAGTAGAATTCTTATTGAAAACCATCCTATTTCCCTACCCTTCTCTTCACCAGCTCCCCACATCCCCCAGAGGAATCCCCCAGCTTTGGCTGCTTCATCTCCAGAGACAGGGAGCCTGCTGGCTTTTTTTTTTTTTTTTTTTTACTTTACAATATTGTATTAGTTTTGCCATACATCAACATGCATCCGCCACAGGTGTACACGTGTTCCCCATCCTGAACCCCCCTCCCACCTCCCTCCCCATACGATCCCTCTGGGTCATCCCAGTGCACCAGTCCCAAGCTTCCTGTATCCTGCATCGAACCTGGACTGGCGATTCGTTTCTTATATGATATTATACATATTCTAATGCCATTCTCCCAAATCATCCCACCCTCCCTCTCCCACAGAGTCCAAAAGACTGTTCTATACATCTGTGTCTCTTTTGCTGTCTCGCATACAGGATTGTCGTTACCATCTTTATAAATTCCATATATATGCATTAGTATACTGTATTGGTGTTTTTCTTTCTGGCTTACTTCACTCTGTGTAATAGGCTCCAGTTTCATCCACCTCATTAGAACGGATTCAAATGTATTCTTTTTAATGGCTGAGTAATATTCCGTTGTGTATATGTACCACAGCTTTCTTATCCATTCGTCTGCTGATGGGCATCCAGGTTGCTTCCATGACCTGGCTATTATAAACAGTGCTGCGATGAACAATGGGATACACCTGTCTCTTTCAATTCTGGTTTCCTCGGTGTGTATGCCCAGCAATGGGATTGCTGGGTCATAAGGCAGTTCTATTTCCAGTTTTTTAAGGAATCTCCACACTGTTCTCCATAGTGGCTGTACTAGTTTGCATTCCCACCAACAGTGTAAGAGGGTTCCCTTTTCTCCACACCCTCTCCAGCATTTATTGCTTGTAGATTTTTGGATCGCAGCCATTCTGACTGGCGTGAAATGGTACCTCATTGTGGTTTTGATTTGCATTTCTTTGATAATGAGTGATGTTGAGCATCTTTTCATGTGTTTGTTAGCCATCTGTATGTCTTCTTTGGAGAAATGTCTATTTAGTTCTTTGGCCCATTTTTTGATTGGGTCATTTTTCTGGAATTGAGCTGTAGGAGTTGCTTGTATATTTTTGAGATTAGTTGTTTGTCAGTTGCTTCATTAGCTATTATTTTCTCCCATTCTGAAGGCTGTCTTTTCACCTTGCTTATAGTTTCCTTTGTTGTGCAGAAGCTTTTAATTTTAATTAGATCCCATTTGTTTATTTTTGCTTTTATTTCCAATATTCTGGGAGGTGGGTCATAGAGGATCCTGCTGTGATGTATGTCGGAGAGTGTTTTGCCTATGTTCTCCTCTAAGAGTTTTATAGTTTCTGGTCTTATGTTTAGATCTTTAATCCATTTTGAGTTTATTTTTGTGTATGGTGTTAGAAAGTGTTCTAGTTTCATTCTTTTACAAGTGGTTGACCAGTTTTCCCAGCACCACTTGTTAAAGAGATTGTCTTTTCTCCATTGTATATCCTTGCCTCCTTTGTCAAAGATAAGGTGTCCATAGGTGTGTGGGTTTATCTCTGGGCTTTCTATTTTGTTCCATTGATCTCTTTCTGTCTTTGTGCCAGTATGATACTGTCTTGATGACTGTGGCTTTGTAGTAGAGCCTGAAGTCAGGCAGGTTGATTCCTCCAGTTCCATTCTTCTTTCTCAAGATTGCTTTGGCTAGTCGAGGTTTTTTGTATTTCCATACAAATTGTGAAATTATTTGTTCTAGCTCTGTGAAAAATACCATTGGTAGCTTGATAGGGATTTCATTGAATCTATAGATTGCTTTGGGTAGTATACTCATTTTCACTATATTGATTCTTCCAATCCATGAACATGGTATATTTCTCCATCTATTTGTGTCCTCTTTGATTTCTTTCATCAGTGTTTTATAGTTTTCTATATATAGGTCTTTAGTTTCTTTAGGTAGATATCTTCCTAAGTATTTTATTCTTTTCGTTGCAATGGTGAATGGAATTGTTTCCTTAATTTGTCTTTCTATTTTCTCATTATTAGTGTATAGGAATGCAAGGGATTTCTGTGTGTTGATTTTATATCCTGAAACTTTACTATATTCATTGATTAGCTCTAGTAATTTTCTGGTTGAAGTCTTTAGGATTTTCTATGTAGAGGATCATGTCATCTGCAAACAGTGAGAGTTTTACTTCTTCTTTTCCAATCTGGATTTCTTTTATTTCTTTTTCTGCTCTGATTGCTGTGGCCAAAACTTCCAAAACTATGTTGAATAGTAGTGGTGAGAGAATTCTACTAAGGAACAAACCCAACTCTTTGGATTTAGTACCATCCTATTTCCCTACCCCCTCTCTTCACTAGCTCCCCACATCCCCCAGAGGAATCCCACAGCTTTGGCTGCTTCATCTCCAGAGACAGGGAGCCTGCTGGCTTTTTGAAGCAGCCTTTGCTTCTGAAGATCCCCACTTGGTCCTGGCTCTGCTGAGTCCTGGATGATTCAAAGATTGGGTCAAAGTACAGTTAAGACTCTCTCTTGAGTCTTCTCTTCCAGGTAAAATAGACCTAGTGAGAAGAAAACATTTTTTTTTTCCCATCCTACTCTTCATCTTGGTCTCCTTCTTGTAAATACTTTCATTAATGTCTTTCTTAGGTCATGGCTCCTAGAGTTGGACGCAGACCTGCAGGTATAGTTTGATCAGCACGGAGATGCCCTGTGTGTCTGTTAATGCAGTCTGATTAGCTGCTGGTATCTTCAGCAGTCATATCACTCTGCAGACTCATGTTGAACTTATTAAAGCTTTAGCTCTTTAGATCCTTTTCTTGTGTAAGACTGCTAAACTATGATTGTGTGCTCAGTCTCTCAGTCGTGTCTGACTTTTTGTGACCCCATGGACTGTAGCTCGCCAGGCTCCTCTGTCCATGGAATTTTCCAAGCAAGAATACTGGAGTAGGTTGCTATGCCCTCCTCCAGGGGATCTTCCTGACGCAGGAATTGAACTCGTGTCTCTTGCATCTCCTTTATTGGCAGGTGGCTTCTTTACTCCTGGGCCACTTGGGAAACCCTACTAAACTAAGAGTACCTTTTCTTGGGGGAGGGGTTGTTTTTCCTAGAGCATTTGCTTCAGAATTCCAAGTGAAAGGGCATGTCTAACTGTGTGAGACTTGACAGGGAAGGGAAAAAAAGTGCATTAGCCTCCTTTCCATTTGTGTCTGTGGCTAATGTCCTTTGATATGAACAAGAATGGAGGCAATCTCTCCCTTGGCTCCCTGAGGGTAGGTCTTGATGCTAAGAAGAATTAAACGTAAGTGACCACCAGAGTCCCTGGTTTTTCAGATGAGGAACCTTAGGCCTAGATTTATAAAGTTATTTGTTCATTGTATTTAGTAAATAGTGGAGCCAGGACTTAGACCTGGGCCTTCTGCTCTCTAGGCCATTGTTTTTCCATACCACCTTGGTTGAAAGCACTGATCTGGCTGTAGAGAAGATTAGTTTTGGTAGGAATGAGGCAGTTTCTATTTTTGTTTAAATTCTTACCTAGGATTATGGAATTTCAGTTCTGGAAGGGATCATCTATAATGTAGATGGAAAACAGTAATTTAAACAGTAAGACCTAGATGCTAATCCTGATTGTAGGATGGACAGGCTGATACTTCCTGTTAACTCTATTTTTAAAAAAATCAGTTTAGAAGAATCATAACTTAGCTATATACATAGCTTACTGGAAATCATTAGAAGTTGAGTTCCTTGGGGTGCTTTTGTTTAATGGCTCCTGAGCAACTCAGGCTGTCTACTGATGAGAGATCAAGCACAGAAATGATCTTTGGAATGATACCAGCACTGCCAGGAAAAATCTTCTAACATTACCATTTAATTTTAGTTTTCTTCTTTTTTTGTAATAACTTGAGGCCATGGCGCCTGGGTTTTAAGAGTGGATGTCATAAGTAAGAACTTAGAATGAAAGATGGCAGGGAGAACATTCCTGGCCTTCTCTGAAAGCCACAGAGAAAAACTGGGAAGGGAAAGTGACCAAGAGAGTGCAGAAACAGAGGGACAAAATCATAATATTAGAAAACAGCTCAAGGCAATTTTCTGGTTAAGGACTTTATTTCTGAACTTAGCAACTAATTGGAACACTTCCAAACATGTTCTAAATGACAGGAAGATGGAAGATGATGGAGTGAGTTTTTAAGAGTTTGTACCCATCACTGATGAGCAGAGAAAAGCATTTCATTGCAGTGATGTTGCTCATAGCTAAGCTAGAAATGATACATACATACAATTTTGGATTTGCTCACCATGTGTCATGCCTGATGGTTTGACAAACTAAAAGTGAAAATCTTATGTACTATTTCTCCAAACAATTTGTTTCATTATTCCAAGTAAAGCTCCTAATTTCTCTAGAGTTACAATTTCCAGGGCTACAAAAAGCATGTGCTATTCTGGCACTGGCTCAAACTTGCTGGCCTGGGTTTTGCTAGATGATGTAGTTATTAGCAGTGGTCATTTCTATTCAGAACATTAGCTGACTAATGTCAGTACCGTCTATGTGATTAGTGTTGTTAACATTTTCTGACTAATGTTGGAGCCAGTCTTTTCTCTGTTATTTAGATTTAAGCCAAAAACCCGATAATTTCTACATTAGCCAGCTCTTAACTTTAATAATAAAAAACAATAACAACTAAAAAACTGATATTTAACATGTGCTAGGACTGAAGTGACTTAGCAGCAGCAGCAGCAGGCAATGTTCTGAGTGCTTTACGTATATTAGCTCATTTATTTCTTACAAAAAGCTTATGGAGTACACTTATTACAATTGTCACCATTTACAGATGAGGAAGATGAAGCAGAGAGAGTCATTAAGTGAAATAATGTAATGCAATTTTGTTACTCACTGTCCAGGGTTAGTGCAGACTTCATAAGAAAAGGGTACAGTACCTAACAAGACTACTCTCATTTCAGACACCAAACTATTAATAGCTGTAAACTTTAGGTATTTCCAGACCACCTGTACTCTGACTAACTGGCTACAAAAGCAGGGGTTCCCACAATCCCCTCAGGTTTAATAATTTACTAAATGACTGTCAGGATTCAGGGAAGTGGTATGCCTATGATTGTAATTTTATTATAAAGGATAAAAATTAGGACCAGCAAAAGAAAGACAGACACCCATATGGCAAGGTCTTATAGGGTCCTGAATGTGGAGCTTCTGTGCCCTCTCCCCATGGAATCAGAACATATCACCCTCCTGGCGCATGAGTCGTAATGCAACCATGAAGCTCAGCTAAGCTTCATTGTCAAGAGTTTTTATTGGGGTCTCCTATAATATAAGCGTGATTGATTGACACACATGACTGAATTCAATCTCCAGGTCCCTGTTCCTCTCCAAAGGTTGGGCTGATGTCACTTGACTCAAAGTCCCAATCCTCTAGTCACATGGTTGATCTTTCTGGTGACCAGCCCCGATCCAGAGTTCTCTTATTAGTATGAACTCAAGTGTGATCCAGGGCCCACCACAAATAACAAAGATACTCCTATCATCAAGGAAAATGACCTTAAGATAAAAAACAACCAAATTCTTTATTATACACAGTTAAGTCATTAAGTAAGGGAGAGCTGAACTAGTAGGGCTGAGGAAGAGTTGAGAACAAGGGCAACTCCAGGGATCCCAGCAGCCAGGACTGGGGAATTGGCCTCTTCTAACTGGTAACTCAAAGCCAAAGATGGAGAAGCTCTATACAGTCAACAAAAACAAGACCAGGAGCTGACTGTGGCTCAGATCATGAACTCCTTATTGCCAAATTCAGACTTAAATGGAAGAAAGTAGAGAAAACCACTAGACCATTCAGGTATGACTTAAATTAATTCCCTTATGATTATACAGTGGAAGTGAGAAATAGATTTAAGGGACTAGATCTGATAGATAGAGTGCCTGATGAACTATGGAATGAGGTTTGTGACATTGTACAGGAGACAGGGATCAAGACCATCCCCATGGCAAAGAAATGCAAAAAAGCAAAATGGCTGTCTGGGGAGGCCTTACAAATAGCTGTGAAAAGAAGAGAAGCAAAAAGCAAAGGAGAAAAGGAAAGATACAAACATCTGAATGCAGAGTTCCAAAGAATAGCAAGAAGAGATAAGAAAGCCTTCCTCAGCGATCATTGCAAAGAAATAGAGGAAAACAACAGAATGGGAAAGACTAGAGATCTCTTCAAGAAAATTAGAGATACCAAGGGAACATTTCATGCAAAGATGGGCTCAATAAAGGACAGAAATGGTATGGACCTAATAGAAGCAGAAGATATTAAGAAGAGCTGGCAAGAATACACAGAATAACTGTACAAAAAAGATCTTCACGACCAAGATAATCACAATGGTGTGATCACTGACCTAGAGCCAGATATCCCGGAATGTGAAGTTAAGTGGGCCTTAGAAAGTATCACTACGAACAAAGCTAGTGGAGGTGATGGAATTCCAGTTGAGCTATTTCAAATCCTGAAAGATGATGCTGTAAAAGTGCTGCACTCAATATGCCAGCATATTTGGAAAACTCAGCAGTGGCCACAGGACTGGAAAAGGTCCGTTTTCATTCCAACCCCAAAGAAAGGCAATGCCAAAGAATGCTCAAACTACTGCACAATTGCACTCATCTCACACGCTAGTAAAGTAATGCTCAAAATTCTCCAAGCCAGACTTCAGCAATACGTGAACCGTGAACTTCCTGATGTTCAAGCTGGTTTTGAAGAGGCAGAGGAACCAGAGACCAAATAGCCAACATCCGCTGTATCATCGAAAACAGATCCAAGGGAGTTCCAGAAAAACATCTATTTCTGCTTTATTGACCATGCCAAAGCCTTTGACTGTGTGGATCACAAGAAACTGTGGAAAATTCTGAAAGAGATGGGAATACCAGACCACCTGACCTGCCTCTTGAGAAATCTGTATGCAGGTCAGGAAGCAACAGTTAGAACTGGACATGGAACAACAGACTGGTTCCAAATAGGAAAAGGAGTACGTCAAGGCTGTATACTGTCACCCTGCTTATTTAACGTATATGCAGAGTACATCATGAGAAACGCTGGACTGGAAGAAGCACAAGCTGGAATCAAGATTGCGGGGAGAAATATCAATAACCTCAGATATGCAGATGACACCACCCTTATGGCAGAAATTGAAAAGGAACTAAAAAGCCTCTTGATGAAGGTGAAAGAGGAGACTGAAAAAGTTGGCTTAAAACTCAGCATTCAGAAAACGAAGATCATGGCATCTGGTCCCATCACTTCATGGGAGATAGATGGGGAAAGAGTGGAAACAGTGTCAGACTTTATTTGGGGGGGCTCCAAAATCACTGCAGACGGTGACTGCAGCCATGAAATTAAAAGACACTTACTCCTTGGAAGAAAAGTTATGACCAACCTAGATAGCATATTCAAAAGCAGAGACATTACTTTGCCAGCAAAGGTCCATCTAGTCAAGGCTATGGTTTTTCCAGTGGTCATGTATGTATGCGAGAGTTGGACTGTGAAGAAAGCTGAGCGCCAAAGAATTGATGCTTTTGAATTGTGGTGCTGGAGAAGACTCTTGAGAGTCCCTTGGACTGCAAGGAGATCCAACCAGTCCATTCTGAAGGAGATCAGTCCTGGGATTTCTTTGGAAGGAATGATGCTAAAGCTGAAACTCCAGTACTCTGGATCACCTTGTGCGAAGAGTTGACTCATTGGAAAAGACTCTGATGCTGGGAGGGATTGGGGGTAGGAGGAGAAGGGGACGACAGAGGATGAGCTGGCTGGATGGCATCACTGACTCGATGGACGTGAGTCTGGGTGAACTCCGGGAATTGGTGATGGACAGGGAAACCTGGCGTGCTGCGATTCATGGGGTCGCAAAGAGTCGGACACGATTGAGCGACTGATCTGAACTGAACTGAACTGAACTGGTAACTCTCATATGACTCAGCTATATTCATTTTTCATCTCTAAGTGTCTTTGTTCAAGAGTCAGATATGGTGGAGGGAGAATCAGATTGGCACAGTTTGGATCACAGCCTTCCGTATGATAGTGATAGTGAGAGAGTATGTGTGTAGGGGGGAGCGGTGCTGGAGGGTGCGGTAAATCCGAATCCCTTTAAGATCCTTGAGGTAAGGGGAGTGGCAGTTCTTTAACGGAAGAGAAACTGAGTGAATTTTGTAGGATCTTTGAGAAATAGAATTGTTTGTTTGTTTGAGCCAGTGAAAACAGTAACTATGCCCTTTGTAGTGAGGGGAGGCATTGACCCAAGAGAATTACTTTCTAAAGCGGGGCTTCCATTCTTTAAACAAATTGTGCTGTTTTACTGTTTCTTCTCCCTTTCCTGAACATGAGGTTTAAAAAGATGTTGTCTGTTGAACAAAGCATATTTGGTAATAATTTCTTACCCATTTTTATGGATCAGAAGCACCTTAACTATCAAGTTTGATTCTAAGGAATATGATTCCAGATAAAAGCAAAAGAACTTGGTATTTTAGTATCACTCAGAACTTTGTCTTGAGAGGATGTTTGTTTTCTACTAGGCTTTTGGAAATAAGAAAATAAGCTGACTGTCCTCCTGTTCTATCTGTGCTGTTCATCGTAGGACAGGATTTTTTACAGGAGCTGTAGAGCAATATTGGAGAACCAGAAGGGTTTCAGGAAGAAAACTCAGCAGAACTGGCCTCTCTGTTGACATAACACAGGGGACCCGGTGGCATTGGAATTTAGCATAAACCATTTCAGAAGTCAGATCAATATAAAAGAGCAGACATCCCCTTTTTTGCTTTTACATAAACCCGACAAGAGATCTATTTATTCTGTTCTTTTAGCTATTTAAAAATTACTTTGCTAAGTGAATCTTCAAATCATTTAGTTAAATTCCTCAACCATTAGTTGTTTGTGGCTACATTTTTTGGGGAAAAAAGATACACTTGGCTTTTTCTTTCTCTTACATTCTTTCAGGTATAAATGTAAAATGACTGTGATAAGTGTTAAAATCATTGCATCAATGCTGGTTGTATTTGTTATCTAAAAAAAATTGAACAAACCACAGTCATTTTCTATTTATATTAATAGTCACTTGAGGGTAAAAATGTCCTACTTGCATCCCCATTTAATAAAGGAAACTGAGCATCTCTCACCTGTTTCTGTTCCCAAGTCCAGAGGATTCTACCTCTTTAATATATTTTATGTGCATTTCCTATGATACTGTTTTCACTCAACTACCTCTTCTAAAGGAGATTTATTCAGTTGTAATTGACAATAAAATATAGTTAAAGTGTACGGTTTTTGAAGTTTTGACACATGTATACAACTGTGAAACCATCACCACAATCAAGATAGTGAATATATTCATCACCCCTACAGTTTTTCTCACAGTCCTTTGTGATCTTTCCCTTCCTACCTCTCAGACAATTACTGATCTTCTTTCAGTCACTATAGGCTTGCATTTTATAGAATTTTCCATACATGGAGTCATATAATAGGTATTTAAATATGTACTTCTTTCACTTAGCGTAGTTGTTTTGAGATTCATTCATGTTGTTGCATATATAAATATTTTAATTATTTTTATTGCTTAATAGTATAACAGTCCATTCTCTAAATATACCACAATTTATTTATCCATTCACCTACTGACAGACATTTGAGTTATATCCAGTTTTCGGTTCTTATAAATAAAGCTTCTATGAACATTCACATACAAGTTTTTCTATGGACATATATTTTCTTTTCTCTTAGGTAAGTATCTAGGAGTGAAATGGCTAGATCATTTGGTAGGTATATATTTTTAAAAAACTGTCAGATTGTCTTCAAAGTAGTTGTATCATTATACATTCTCACCAGTAGTGTATGACTTGCAGTTCTTCCACATCCTTGCTAGCACTTGGTATGATCAGTCTTTCTTTTTTCTTTTTTTTTTTTAATATTTATTTTTTTGGCTGTGCTGGGTCTTAGTTGCTACACATGGGATCTCTAGTTGTAGCGAACTCTTAGTTGTGGCATGTGGTATCTAGTTCCTTGACCAGGGATCGAACCCTGGGCCCCTACCATAAGAGCTCGGAGTCTTAGCCTCTGGACCACCAGGGAAGTTCCTGGTCAGTCTTTTAAATTTTAGCTATTCTAACAGTATAGTGTTGTTTCATAGTGATTTTATTTTGCATTTTCCTGATGATTATTGATATTGGGCATCTTTTTCATGTGCCATTCACATATCTTCTTTGGTGAATTATCTGTCCAAATTGTATGTCTATATTTTAATTGGCTTGTGGGGTTTTTTTTTTTTTTTTTTATTGTTGAAGTTTAAGAGTCCTTTATATATTCTGGATATAAATTCTTTATGGAAAAAAAAAAGCCTTTATAAGATGTATGCTTTGTAAAGATTTTCTCCAGTCTATGGTTTGTCTTATCATCCTCTTAACAGTATCTTTTAAAGAGCAGAAAGTTTTACTTTTTTTCTGAACTTCAGTTTATCAGTTAGTTCTTTTATGGATCATGCTTTTGGTGTCATTTGTAAGAAATTTTTGCTTAACCCACACTTGTGCAAGCATTTTCTACTGTATTTCTTTCTAGAAGTTTTATAGTTTTAGGTTTTACATTTAGACTTATGATCTGTTTTGTATTCATTTTTGTATATGGTGTTAAGTATGGATTTTAGTTATTTTTGTGCTTATGGATGTCCCAGTTGTTCTAGAACCATTTGTTGAAAATTCTGTCTTTTCTCCACTGCGTTGCCTTGCACTTTTTGTAAAAAATCAGTTGTCCATATAACTGTGGGTTTACTTATGGACTCTGTTCTGTCTACTCATCTATTTGTCTTTGTGTCAGTACCATGGTATTTTTGTTACAATAGTCTTATAGTAATTCTTTCAGTCAGATAGTGTTAGCCCTCCAGCTTTGTTTTTCTTTTTCAAAATTGTTTTGGCTGTTTGTCCTCAATTCAGCTTGTCAATTTCTAAAAAAAAAATCCCTATGGGATTTTATCTGTAGATCAGTGTGTAAGAGCTGACATCTTAACAAGATTTAGTTTTCTGACCTATGGACAGAGTATATTGCTACATTTGTTTAGGAGGTACATTTTCTCTCAGCATGTTTTTTAAAATTAATTTATTAATTTATTTGGTTGTGTCGGGTCTTAGTTGTGGCGTATAGGATCTAGTTCCCTGACCAAGAGTTGAATCTGGGCCCCCTATATTGGGAGCTCGGAATCTTAGCCACTAGACCACCAGGGAAGTCCCTCTCAGGATCAGTTTTCAGGATACAAATCTTTCATATCTTTTGTTGGATTTATTTATAAGTATTTCACAGGTTTTGATTGTATTGTGAGTAGTAGTTTTTAAATTGTGGTAAAATATACATCATGTAAATTTTACTATTGTGTGTGTGTATGCTCAGTCACTCAGTCATGTCTGACTCTTTGCGAACCCTTAGACTGTAGCTTCCCAGACTCCTCTGTCCATGAAATTTTCCAGGCAAGAATACTGGAATGGGTTGCCATTTCCTACTCCAGGGGATCTTCCCAACCCAGGGATCAAATCCCTGTCTCTTGTGTCTCCTTCACTGGCAGCAGATTCTCTACCACTGTGCCACTTGACCACCCCAAATTTTACTATTAAGTGATGTTAATTTAATTTTGATTATTGCTTTATAAGAAAAACATAATTGATTTTATATATTGATCTTGTACTCTGCAATCTTGTTAAACTCACTTACTAGTAGGATACCATCAGATTTTCAAATTAGACAGTTATGTCTGCTAGTAAAGAAAGTTTAATTTTTTTCTTTTCCAACCTGGATGCCTTTAAGAAATATTTTTCTTATCTGATTGCCCTGGTTAGTATCTCCAGTACTGTATTGAAGAGAAGCAGTAAGAGCAGGCATCTTCATCTTGTTTCTGATATTAAAGGGAAATCATTTAGTCTTTCACCATTAAATATAACATTAAATATAATGGTGTGTCCAACTCTTGCGACCCCATGGACTGTAGCCTGCCAGGCTCCTCTGTCCATGGGATTCTCCAGGCAAGAATACTGAAGTGGGTTGCCATTTCCTTTTCCAGGGGATCTTCCCCACCCAAGAATTGAACGTGGGTCTCCTGCATTGCAGGCAGATACTTTACCAACTGAGCTACAAGGGAAGCCCTCAAATATAACATTAGCTGTTGCTCTTTGGTTGGTTAGTTGGTTGTTTTTGTTTGTTTTCTATAAAAAACCTTTCGTCAGATCAAGGAAGCTACCTTCTATTCCTAGTTTGCTGAGAACTTTGATCAGGAATGGATGTTGGATTTTCTTTTTAAATTTTCTTTATTTTATTTTTGGCTGTTCTGGGTCTTGGTTGCTGAACAGGCTTTTCTCTAGTTGTGAGTGGGCGCTACTGCCTAGTTATGGTTCGTGGGCGTCTCACTGCAATGGACTCTCTTGTTGAGGAGCACGGCTCTAGGGCTCGAGGGCTTCAGAAGTTGTGGCTCCCAGGCTCTAGAGCACAGGCTCAGTAGCTGTGGCGCATGGGCTTCGTTGCCCCGCAGCATGTGAAATATTCCTGAATCAGGGGTGGAACACTCGTCTCCTACATTGGCAGGCAAATTCTTTACCACTGAGCCACCAAGGAAGTCCTGGATGTTGGATTTTATCCAGTGAGTTTCAGAGTTGATTGCCTGGTTTTTCTGCTTTTGTTTGCTAATATGATAAATTATATTGACTGATTTTTCCATGTTGAACTAGTTGTATTCTTGGGATGAACCCCACTTGGTCATTTTCTAAATATATGGTTGGATTTTACTTGTTAAAATTTTATTATTTTTATTTTTCTATTAAAATGTTTAAATTGAGATATAGTTGATTTACAGTATTTTATTAGTTTCAGGCATACAGCATAGCAATTTTGTATTTTTTTTTTTTTTACAGATTGTCACTATTAAAAGCTAATATTTCATATTTGCTAAAACTTTGTTTCAAACTTGTGGACCTTTGTTAGGGGTTTAGGGATATTGGTTTGTCATTTTCTTTTCTTGTTTTATCAGGATAATGCTGGCCTCATAAAATGAGTTGGTAAGTATTCATCAATTTTCAGAAGACTTCATGCAGAATTGGTGTATTTTTCCTTGAATATTTGGTAGAATTCACCAGTAAAGCAATTTGAGCCTGGTGTTTTCCTTGTGGGAAGGTTTTCTGTTTTCTTTTTTACAGTATCAATTTCTTTAATTTGTTGTTCGGTAGCTCAGTCATGTCTGACTCTTTGCAACCCCATGGACTGCAGCATATCAGGCTTCCCTGTTCATCACTAACTCCTGGAGTTTGCTCAAACTCATGTCCATTGAATCGATGATACCATCCATCCTTCTCATCCTCTGTTGCACCCTTCTCCTCCTGCCCTCAATCTTTCCCAGCATCAGAGTCTTTTCCAGTGAGTCAGCTCTTTGCATCAGGTGGCCAAAGTATTTAATGTGTTGGAGCTTCAACTTTAGCATCAGTCCTTCCAATGAATATTCAGGACTGATTTCCTTTAGAACTGACTGGTTTGATCTCCTTGCAGTTCAAGGGACTCTCAAGAGTCTTCTCCAGCACCACAGTTTGAAAGTATGCTTCTTTATGGTCCAACTTCCATATCTGTACACAACTACTAGAAAAACCATAGCTTTGGCTACACAGACCTTTGTCGGCAAAGTGATGTCTCTGGTTTTTAATACACTGTCTAGGTTTGTCATAGCTTTTCTTCCAAGGAGCAAGAGCAAGGAGCAAGTCTTTTAATTTCATGGCTGCAGTCACTGCCCACAGTGATTTTGGAGCCCAAGAAAATAAAGTCTGTCACTGTTTCAATTTTTTCCTCATTTATTTGCCAAGAAATGATGGGACCAGATGCCGTGATCTTAGTTTTTTGAATGTTGAGTTTTAAACCAGTTTTTTCACTCTCCTCTTTCACCTTTATCAAGAGGCTATTTAGTTCCTGTTCACTTTCTGCCTTTAGAGTGGTGTCATCTGCATATATGTGGTTATTGATATTTCTCCCAGAAAGCTTGACTCCAGCTTGAGCTTCATCCAGCCTGGCATTTCACATAATGTACTCTCCATATAAGTGAAATAAATAGGATAACAATATACAGCCTTGACATACTCCTTTCCCAATTTGGAGCCAATCTGTTGATCCATGTCTAGTTCTAACTGTTGCTTCTTGACCTGCATACAGGTTTCTCAAGAGGAAGGTGAGGTGGTCTGGTATTCCCATCTCTTTAAGAATTTCCCACAGTTTGTTGTGATTGACACAATCAAAGATTTTAGCGTAGTCAATGAAGCACAAAAGTAGATATTTTTCTGGAATTGTCTTGCTTTTTCTATGATCCAATGGATGTTGGCAATTTGATCTCTGGTCCTTCTGCCTTTTCTAAATCCAACTTGTACATCTGGAAGTTCTTGGCTACCTGCCTTTTTATTTCCCCACAAAAATGCTTGAGGGCATTATCTTACATGATTCCATATTTTTTAGAAAAATGTATTTGGCTGCTTTGGGTCTTTGTCATGACACACAGGAGTTCGTTGTGCCATATGAGGTGTTTAGTTGTGGTGCACGGACTCTCTAGTTGTGGCACATGGGCTCAGTAGTTGCGGTGTGCAGGCTTAGTTGTTCTGTGGCATGTGGGATCTTACTTCCCCGACCAGGGATGGAACCTGAATGCCCTGCATTCCAAAGCAGATTGTTAACCATTGGACCACCAGGGAAGTCCCTATATGATTTCATTCCCTAAAGATATGATTCCATATTTTAACTCACAGTGTGGGAGCTGGCCCAGAGCAGGGATGTAGAAGACAGGAGTCTGCCTTTGTGTGATCTTATACAAGTTATTTGACTCATTTAACATTCCAAACTTTAGGTTCTCATAATATTCTGCAGCCATGCTGCTAGTCTTTCTCTAATCTGGTCTCTGCTAGCCAAGTAGCTTCCTATGGGATGGTGTTCACTAGTATGTTCTTTTGAACACTGGCAGAGCTGATTTTTGCCAGGGGCCTAGTGGGTCTATCACATGAGTCCTAGGTGAAAGGGCCAGGTTCTTTTTGCAATAATGGTTTAAAGCTTGGTATTGATTCCATGTTAGAAAACTAACATGATATCTGCCTCATTCTAGGCTCAGATGGCAAACTGCTAGTGAGAGCCAGAAGGAAACCACTTAGAGAAAAATCACAAGTCTAGGCTACAAACTGTCTTTAGGGAGGGCCCCTTTGATGAGATTCTGTAGGTGTCTTGGAATGCTGTCTCCTGAGTAGCCAGATAAGAATCTAGGCTTTGTGATGCCTTTTCTGACTCACTCTGGCAGTCGCTCCTTCCTCTGTGCTCCCACATCATCCCATACATTGCTTTTACCTAGCGCTTGTCACATTGTATTATATTCATTTAATTTCCTGTATGTCTCCTTCTCTAGAAAAGAGTCCTTGATGATGGAGATCATTCAGACTGATCTCTGTATCTTGTAACCAACCAGGGATCTATTAGAGTAGAAGCCAGTGAAAGCTTAGTGAGTGAATGAATGGTGATAATAATAGCTTATTTTTTTTTTAGCACTTACTGTATGCTAGGAACTTCTCATATTTTCACTACATTCTTATGATGTAGGAACTCTGATTCTCACCATTTTGTAGGTGACAGAATGAGGTTGAAAAAAGTAACTTGTTCATGACCTTACATCTAGTCAGTAGCAGATCTCAAATTCAATCCAAATCACTTGGTTCTAGAGTCCAAATCCTTAACCATGGTGCTAGAGGTGACCAAAAGGTTGACAAAAGACTGACCAAAGGCTAACTGAGTAGCTAAGTAAGTGACTAACAGTTGTGTGAAAGAGAGGCAGAGAAGGTACTGGTAACTCTTCTGCCAGACATAGTTCTGGGCTGTGAGTTTGAAACTACAAAGGTGAGTGGGGGCTCTATCTGGAGGCACCACTGGTCCATCAGGGGAAAAAACATTATGATTTAGGAGCCCATTTCTTACTGCTTATTCTTTCTCTGACAAGAAAAAGGATTGGCCAAGGCCAGAGATCTGTTCTGGTATATCCCTGGAGGTATTGCTATAGCTCATGTGCTAGGGAGTAATACTTACTCTTCCATCTGCTTGAAATGCCCTTCTCTCAAGCATCTACATGGCTCAAAGGCCAGTGGTTTCCAACTGCACAAGACAATCAACTGGGGTCAACAGGAGAATATAATAGTGTGTATTTATATTACATTTATTTTTATCTCATTCTTTGCTGCTGCTACTGCTGCTAAGTCGCTTCAGTCATGTCCGACTCTGTGCGACCCCATAGACGGCAGCCCACCAGGCTCCCTGTCCCTGGGATTCTCCAGGCAAGAATACTGGAGTGGGTTGCCATTTCCTTCTCCAATGCATGAAGGTGAAAAGTGAAAGTGAAGTCGCTCAGTCGTGTCCGACTCTTAGCGACTCCATGGACTGCAGCCTACCAGGCTCCTCTGTCCATGGATTTTGCATGCAAGAGTACTGGAGTGGGGTGCCATTGCCTTCTCCGTCTCATTCTTTAAGTTTTATATATTTTTACAATATACCTATTGTCAGTATTGGAGAAGGACATGACAACCCACTCCAGTGTTCTTGCCTGGAGAATCCCAGGGACGGGGGAGCCTAGTGGGCTTCTGTCTATGGGGTCGCACAGAGTCGGACACGACTGAAGCGACTTAGCAGCAGCAGCAATGTCAGTATATATATCTAATTTATAAATATATATTCATATATGGTAATGTGTGCTTGAATTTTTTTACATGCAGATTATGTCATTAAAAATGTTGGAGACTACAAAGTTAGTCACCTTGTGCATCTCTTTTATGAAGGACTATGTGTTGCTGAAAACTCCAGGGGTTGGCCTTCTCCAATTTTGTGTAATATTGTTTGTCATTTTGCCCAGAGATGTAGTCTTTGATGTCTTTAGGAGCCAAATGGACAGAGGCTTAAGGGGATGAGAGAATCATGACTTTAGAAGACTGTCTCTTGCTTGCATGTCCTCCTGGGATTTGGTCATGTGAATCACTTGGCATCTCTCTCGGTACTAAGCTCTCCTGGCCAAATTCTGTCTCCCCTTACTGACAGCCACAGCTCTCTGTACTTGGTGTTGCCTTCTTCCTCACTTTGGGCCAGGGATTCTTCCCATTTTCTCTTTTGGAATGAGAAAACAGAACAAGATTTTTAGCTTTTAGGCACTTTGAACCTTAGGAACAAGGTCCTGGCACCCCGCCTTGACTAAATGGTGGGATATCATGCTGGGACACAGGGCTGCTGTCTGACAAGGACACAGCTCACTCTGGCTTACTTTGTTCAGATTGCAGTGATTCCGAGTGGGCAACACCTTACTGGCAAGCCTTACCTAGGTAGGGCATCTGCCGGATAACAGAATAATATATGGACGCATAGCCCAAAAAACGACTGCCTTGAGGTTTGTCCTAATATGTTGGAGTCTTTGTCCTTTTCCACAAAGCTTAGCTCTGTAGAGACTGACTGTCCTCATTGGAGGTCTCCTTATAGACCTTCTGCCATGTGTTAAGAGCAGTGGTTCTCAGCCGGGGGCAGTTTTGTTCCCCAGAGAACATTTGGCAGTATCTCGAGACAGTTTTGATTGTTATGATTGGCAGCATACTACTGGCATCTGGTCGGTAGATGCCAGGGTTGTTAAGTGTTGTACAGTGCATAGGGCAGCCCCCTACAACAAAGAATTAACCTGTCCAAAAGGTCAGTGCTGCAGAGACTAAGAAACCCTAGCCTAGACTGACTCCTGCTTGTCTCCACTGCAGTGTAGGGCACAAGCAGTGAAGTTCCTGCCTGCCAAGGGTCTATGCTCAGGCCTGTATCAGGGTGTCTTCCCTGTAGACAAAAGACTCTTGTGGCACTTCTGGCTGTGGACCTTTCAAGCAACAAGACATGAAGTGGCCTTTCTACTCCATACGTCATGCTGGGTGAGGCCAAGCTCCTTTGACAATACAGGCAGGAATGTGTTCCCTGCACTTTGCAGGTTGACACTTGTCTGTCCACCTCACATCTTGTGCCACTCTGCTCGGTCTTCATTACCTAACACTCTGGATGATAGCAAGTGATCATGTTTACAATGTATGTGGAGATATATTCATTTTCAGGAATAAAAGGCCAATCCGTTGTACTTTCCTCAGCACATCTTTAATGCCTGTTCTGTCATCCCTCCTTTCCTAAGCCCTATGATTTGAGCATATCTCTTGGAAATTAATCTCTCTCTTCCCTCCAGTGTATTCTAGTCTGGAAATTAGAAATTCAACCAGGCGATGACTAAGCAGTCTCCACCTAAGCCTCCAGGACCTTGTTTTCTAGGATGCAGTTGAATGCGCTAGATCTGCCTCATTTCCTCTCGCAGAACCTTTCCTGTGCCTCTGTGAATGGTCTAAGCTACCTCCAAAGTCTCTTGGCTTTAGAACTTTTCTCCTGAGCCCCAGCGGTTTTGGGGGGACATAGAGAGACTAGAGTACTTTTGTCTTCCACTGTTTTGTTCTTTCTGAGTGTCTGCTTTATACCATGTGCTGGGCTCCACTGTGGGGGAGGAGAAGGATAAAGGGACAGGGCCCAGACTTGTAACTTCTCTAGTTTAAATAGAGTGGCAGAAGCAACCTAAGATCTGAGGTGTGCCTACCAGAGGAATACCAGTAGCATCACTGACTCAGTAGACATGAGTTTGAACAAACTCTGGGAGACAGTGAAGGACAGGGAAGCCTGGAATGCTGCAGTCCATGGGGTCACAAAGAGTCTGACATGACTGAGTGACTGAACAACAACAATCAGAGGAATGCTGATTTTTGGTCACGCGTTTCAGAAGTTAACCTCCACCTGGGCTGTATATTTGTCTGGGAAGATTGTTGTTGCTGTTTGGTGGCACACATTCAGAACATTTCTGGAACGCCTCATTTAGGATAGTTATTTTTTGAGTAAATTCTTATTGATGCCACTGTATAAAAAACACTATTTTAGAGACAAAGAAGGTGAGCAAAACAGAAAAGGACATGGTCCCTGCCTTCAATTTCTCCTGACCATTAAGGGGAAATTAGAAAGCCTTCTCATGCAGGACAGTTTTGGGGAAAGATATAGATCTTAAAAGAGGATGGTAATAAATCTCACCATTTCATTCTGCTTCAAAACTTTTTTGGCTTCTTGCTGCTCACAGCAGTAGTTTTCAAACTTGAGGAATGTACAAATTCCTTTTAAGGCAAATCATTTATCTTGGGCCTGCAAAGCTGGTTTTATTTAATAGCATTCAAATATGTACAAACATAAAATAAAGTTTAAGTTGCTATATAAAATTTGTGTACAAATATAAACAAACAAAAACACACTGATACTTTAAATAAAAGCACATTTCAAATCCAATAAAATGATATATTTTTGCCGAAACCCGACTGCTCCCACCCAAGGTTCTTTAAGTTCAGCATGGGTGTATTACTGGGTGCTATATGGTGACTCAGTCCTCCCACTATTTTTCTGTATTCAAGCTCCTATGAAACTTTGTTTTATATGATGCATCATGATTTCACTTGACCTTTTCTTGGCTTGAACATATTCCTTGCACATTAAGTCCCCTTCTATTCCTTTATTGTTGATTCTTGACAAAACATGGAGATAAATTTGTTATCTCTGTGGCTAAATACCACACAACTATTAAAATATTTTTAAACTATTATTTTTATAGTTCCCATTAAAAAAAAGTCATAGTCTTATAACATTGAGGAAATGATTAGGTACAGTGGTCCACATATGGTAATGATGTGATTTGCAATATTATGAATGATCATTCAGTAATTGTTTCAGGTAGAATTGACTCCTCTTGTGAGAGAAAATCTTTTCAACCTGATATAAGCAAAAGGGGAAATTTATTTTTTGCACAGAACTGAAAAATATATGAATAGGGCTATCTATAGGTATGATCTCATTCAGAACTTAAGTGATGTCATCTGGATCCATCTCTTGGCTCAGATTTGTATGAAGCTTTCCTGCAGTGTCAGGGAGAATGTGTGTGTGTGTGTGTGTGTGTGTGTGTGTGTGTATAAATAATCTCTATGTATATTCTTATATAAATTAAAGAATGTTATATACATATGATGTTTATGACATAATGGCCAGGGAAAGTCATGAAGCCAGACTGCTTGAGTTCAATATTTACCAGTTCCTGGCTGGATAATTTTGGGAAAGTTACATAACCTTTTTGTGCCTCAGTTTCTTCATCTGTAAAATAGGGATAAAGTGGTATATATCCTTTACATGGTTGTCAAAAAGATTAGTGAGCTAATATATGTAAAGTACTTAGCACAGTTCCTGTTATAAAGTAAGTGCTATGTAAATGATGGATTCTATTAGTATCATTTTATTATTATTATAAAAATATATAATATGAAGTGAAGTGAAGTGAAGTTGCCCAGTCATGTCCGACTCTTTGTGACCCCATGGACTGTAGCCTGCCAGGCTCCTCTGTCCGTGGGATTTTCCAGGCAAGAATACTGGAGTGGATTGCCATTTCCTTCTCCAGGGGATCTTCCCAACCCAGGGATCTAACCTGGGTCTCTCGCATCGTAGGCAGATGCTTTTACCATCTGAGCCACCAGGGAAGTCATGATATAGTAATTCAGGATTATTTTATCCCAGATACACCAGGATAGTACAAGAAAAAAATCCATTCTCTATCAATTCAGTTCAGTTCAGTTGCTCAGTCGTGTCTGACTCTCTGCGACCCCATTGACTGCACCATGCCAGGCTTCCCTGTCCATCACCAGCTCCTGGAGCTTGGTCAAACTCATGTCCATTGAGTTGATGATGCCATCCAACCATCTCATCCTCTGTCGTCCCCTTCTCCTCCAGCCTTCAGTGTTTCCCAGCATCAAGGTCTTTTCCAATGAGTCAGTTCTTCATATCAGGTGGCCAAAGTATTGGAGCTTCAGCTTCAGCATCAGTCCTTCCAGTGAATATTCAGGGTGGATTTCCTTTAGGATTGACTGATTTGATCTCCTTGCAGTCCAAGGGACTCTCAAGAGTCTTCTCTAACACCACAGTTCAAAAGCATCAATTCTTCGGCACTCAGCTTTCCTAATGGTCCAACTCTCACATCCATGCATGATTACTGGAAAAACTATACGTTTTACTAGACAGAACTTTGTCGTCAAAGTAATGTCTCTGCTTTTTAATATGCTGTCTAGATTGGTCATTGGTCATAGCTTTTCTTCCAAGCGTCTTTTAATTTCATGGCTGCAGTCACTGTCAGCAGAGATTTTGGAACCCAAGAAAACAAAAAGTACTGTATGTATTCCTTTCATAGTTAGGATTTTATGGGAGAAAACACATAGATGTGGCGAATGTTAAGGTCACTGTGACTATGACAGTAAGTTGCAAGCATTGCTTGCATTCCGGAATCATGGCTTTACTTATCTCTTCCTGCAGTATACAACTGGACCGTGGATGAGGTGGTGCAGTGGCTGATCACATATGTGGAGCTGCCTCAGTATGAGGAGACCTTCCGGAAGCTGCAGCTCAGTGGCCATGCCATGCCAAGGTCAGGAGGAGAGTGGGTTTTCTCACTTGGGGTGTAGGGAATGGGATGGGGTTGGCCTGCCTTCTGGTTGCTCTCATGTGTTAAATGAAGTTTCAGTCCTTTCAGTGCAGAATTTGTAGACTTCTTTTCTCACATTTACTGTATACTTGCTATAAAGCATAATGGGCACTTCACATCTATTCTCTTATTTAATATTTCTATCAATCCTGGGAAGAGTACTAATGGCTGCCATTTATTGAGTTCTTAGTACGTGCCAGGCACTGTACTCAACACTTTATATACAGTATCATTTAATTCTTACATCAGTCCTGTAAGGTAGATATTAATGTGTCTAGGTGGTAAGCCTGGCTAAGTAACTTTTCCAAGGCCACATGGCTAGTTAGAGGCAAAACTGTGATTTGAACCTAGATCTGGGTAGACTTCAAAGCCTGTGCTACTTCTCTTTTCTTCTTCTGGCTCCCCCCAGCAGCTGTCTCTTTTATTGCCCATGGCACTAGGGCCCCGGGGCTCCTTTAACTTCCCCTGAGTTACCCATACACAGTTTATCTACTCTAAAAAAATGGTGCAGAGATGGGGGCCAACTAGCATTGGCCCCAGCCTCCTCTCTGGAGTGACTGTTCCAACACCTGTTGTGTCCTAACTCTGCCCCTCTTACAGATACAGTATGCTAGGACTTGGGGTGGTGTGGGGAGGGGCTAGAGTACTGCTTGGACTTCTTGTTGTGTCAACTAGTGCCGTATATCATCCAGTGATTAATCCATTTACTTATTCATTCAATCAATATTTACTGGGTACCTGTTCTGTGCCAAGCACTTATGCTGGGTGCTGGGAATAAAGATGGCAACAAGTTGCTCTTCCCCTCAAAGGGCTTACTGTCTGGTAAGTGCTCATTATGTATAACCTGTCATCTTATTATGTAGGTGCATCTGGTTATGAGCTTCAGCAAAGGGAAAAGGGGAAGGTGAAGCTGTTGGAATATCCACACATTGCAGCCTCTAGCCATAGAGCTACCGGGCAGTGCTGTCCAGGCTTAGCTGAGCTGGCTGGTCCCTCCTCTGCTGCCCGCAGCCTCTTCTTCACGGCTTCTCCCTACTGTAGAGAGAGTAATAATCTTAATGTTTGTACATCCCTTTATAGAGTTTCTTTCCTACCTGTTATTTCAGTTGAGTCCCACTATTCTGGGAGGAAGGAATTATTATCCCAACTTTTGGGCAAACAAACTGAATTTCAAATATTTTATGATTTATCAAAGCCAGTAAGTTGCAGAGTTGGGATTTGAACTTAGGTCTGCCTGGTTCTAAATGCCCTGCTTTTTTCACTGCATCTTCCTCTTGCCCCATGTAGTTGAACATAGGCATCCTGGAAATACTCAGTGTAGTTCTATTTAACAACACTTTACCAAGCATACCCTGTGTCATGCTCTCTCCTGGGCCCTGAGGACAAAGAAACACATTAGACCCCACATTTGCCTTGAGGAACTCTGTGTTTAGTGGAAGAGACAGACAATCAAACAGATGATTAACCATGAAGCTCCAGGATTTAGGTTCTTTCTCATGGAAATAGCAGTATTACCTACCTTATGGATCCCTGACCCATTCCATCTTGAAGAATGGCAATGGCTTGGATTAAGCTGGAAAACATAGATGAGGAATCAGTTCTCAGGTACTGAGCTCACTTGGCCATTCTGTGACTAGGATTAGATCTGAGACCAGACCCGGCCAGGCTGGGCGCAGGGGTAGAGGCAGCCAAACTGTGGTGCCTCAGTGACAGTAGGAAGCCTGGAGCCTTCAGAGCAGGGAGTGTGAGGTGGAGTGGGGGTGTTTTTCTAGGCCTATCACTAGGCAGCATGGTATAATGGGATGAATCTAGCAGATTTGGGTTGAATCCTGCCTTTGCCACTTACTTGCTGTGTGACTTTGGGCAAATTACTTATCCCTAAGTCTCAGTTTTCTTATCGTAAAGTGGAGCTGCTAATAAAAGAACTGGGTTCCTAAAGTGTGGGGACTAAATGAGGTATTGTATGTAAAGTGTCAGAATAGTATGAGATACACAGCTGCTTAATAAATGTTAGTTCCTTTCTCATTTCTTGTTGCTTAGAAATTCATAGGTTTCTTTGACAAATAGACTGTAGAAAAGGTGATACTTAACTTTGATCAGTTAGATGAAGGCCAGTACACTTGTTAGAAGTGCTCTAAAGAGAGCCCCAAGAACTCCCAAGTTTGTGAGAAGCATTGGATTTACTTAAGTTTACACAGAAGGAAATTGAGGCCCCAGGGAAGAGATTAAGCAGCTTATGTCAGACAAGTGAATCATTGATGGAGCTGGGGCCAGAAGCTGAATCTCCTGACCATCCCCACCCCTACCCCACCCTCACCCACATCAGGGTATCTCACTGCCTGTTTTATAGATGGGCTTGGTTGCTTCCCAGGACTAGAGAAAGAAGTAACTATGCCTGCATGCCCAGGCAGGAGTGTAAATGACACACTGATGTCAGAAGCTTTTCTTTATCTAGGGAAACAAAGCTATGAATCAGAAAAGAGCACAAACCATAGTATAGTAGATCATCCTCACTTGTGGGACCCAGACCAGTGGTTTTTCAGCCTTTCATGTCTTACACTCCTCTCCCCTCTATACCCACTAAATTCAAGCAGAAGAGAAACAAAGTCCAGTTTTTCCTATACCATTTCCTTGGAAATGGTATATAATCATATACCATTATAATCATACTGTTAATAATAACTTAATAAGAGAGGAATATACATATTCCTCTCATTAACAGTATGATTGAAGAATATAAAAAATATAGTAATGTGATTGAGAGTCAATTACTATTACTCAAATACAAGATGACAAGACTAATGCAATGCTCTTTGTCAGCAGATTTATATTTAATGACAGTTAGGATCAGGTAAATTCAGAGGCCCTCAGAATCCCTGGGTCATGTGGTGTAACATTTTGACCTGGGCTGGACAGGAGAATGCGTTTACAGATGGTGGAGTGTGGAGACAGGTGTTTGGTGGATAATCCCTGGGAGGAGAAGCACAACAGAAAATTTACAGTTGAGTATGGGAATGGTCACAGATAGTTAATCCTTAGAAAATATGATATTCAGGAGATGATGGACATGGGGAGAAAGGTGAACAAATTCTTGGTGAATGTTATGTGCTCTCTTTACTGCTTGTTGAGATCCACTGGTGTTGACTCTGTATACTAGAGTGCAGAGGGGAGCAAGCACTAGGAGCTAGAATTCATGGAAGTGTTCCTGGAGGAGGTGTGTAATCCTACCAGGATCCTTTCTGCTTTGTCGGCAGGGAACTGAGCCCCTCCTGTTTGCCCCCACAGGCTCGCTGTAACCAATACCACCATGACAGGGACTGTGTTGAAGATGACAGACCGGAGCCATCGGCAGAAGCTGCAGCTGAAGGCCCTGGACACGGTGCTCTTTGGGCCTCCTCTCTGTGAGTCGGGGGAGAGGGAAGGCTGCTGATGTGCCATGGACCCCACGGCTGGGTTGAGGTCCTGGGTCTGCCCCAAAGGGATAAAATGAATATTCTACAGAGGTACATCAGAAGGTTAAAGAAGGCATTCTATAAAAGAGGTGGCATGTGACCTCTGCCTTTAAAGATGGGTAGGGCTTTATTCCATGGAGGAGCCAGGAGAAGGCAGTCTAGGTGGAGAAAACAACCTGAGTGAGAATACAGACACTAAATATGAATGGTATGCTCAGGGATAACAACCTGAAGCAGGCTGAGTGCCGTCTAGCTGTTCCTGCTGTCACTGGACATGCAGAGGCCATGGACTGATTGCTGAACATTTTGTGTCCTTGAACAACCAAACAGGGCTAAGCAGGCTTTCACTGAAGCAACAGAGATATCTTGGACTAGGGCAGGTTGGTCTCTTCAGCCCAGGGTCAGTTGCGGGGATTAGGTGCTTCAGCTCCTGAACATCTGTCAGGTGGGAATGATCAACCTTGCTATCCTTTTTTATTCTAAGTGAACTCAACACAGAGTAGTAAAATTTCTTAGAAAATTTGCCTTGACCAGAAGGCTCTTACGGCCTACTCTGTGTCCTCTGGGAGCTGTTGGCACCAGCCTGACCCCAGCGGAAGATGCCAGCAGCAGGATACTGTGAAGCCCAACACCAGTCCAGAGAAGCTGCCGGCAGGCAGGGTCAGTGGCAGTGTGACATTTCTCTTGACAAGTACCCAAGCTGATATCTCAATAGAGGTGGATAGGTCCATAATTTTTTGGTTTAAAAAAGCTTTAATAGACTTTATTTTTATTATTTTTTAAGATTTATTTATTTTAGTTTTTGGCCACAGGGCTTGTGGGATCTTAGTTCCCTAACCAGGGATCAAACTCAGGCCCACAGCAGTGAACGCCCAAGTCCTAACCACCAAGACATCCCCTATTTTTATTTTTTAATTTAAAACATTAAATTTTTTTTTTCTCTTTTAGCCATGCTGCATGGCATGTGGGATCATAGTTCCCTTACCGGGGGTTGAACCCATGCCACTGCAGTGGAAGCAGAGTCTTAACCACTCTACCACTGGGGAAGTCCCTAGATTTTATTTTTTTGAGTAGATTTAGGTTCACGTCAAAACTGAGTGGAAGGTACAGAGATTTTCCATAGACTTCTGCCCCCATACATGCATAGCCTTCCCCATTAAAAACATCCTCACCACAGTGGTACATTTGTAACAACTGCTGAACCTACACTGACACAGCATTATCACCCAGAGTCCATAGTTTACATTAAGATTCACTCTTGGTATTGTGCGGTCTGTGGGTTTGGACAAATGTATGATGACTTGTGTCCACCTGTGTGGTGTCAGAAAGAATGGTTTTTCACTGCCCTAAAGATCCTCTGTGCTCCACCTGTTTATCCTTCTTTCTTCCTCAACCCCTGGCAATCACTGATTTTTTTTTTTTAACCTCTCCATAGTTTTGTCTTCTTCAGAAGGTCTATACCTTTTGTAAGTGTGAAACAGAGCAACATGGGAGAAGACCATTTTCATCTGCTTTGTTGCCTTTTTTGAACCTGTTCTATGTGCTTAGTCACTCAGTCATGTCCGACTCTTTGCAACCTGATGGACTGTAGCCCGCCAGGCCTCTCTGTCTATAAGGATTCTCCAGGCAAGAATACTGGAGTGGGTTACCATGCCCTCCTCCAGGGAATCTTCCCAACCCAGGGATTGAACCCAGCTCTCCTGCATCGCAGGTGGATTCTTTATGTGTAAGCCACTAGGGAAGCCTTTTTGGTCATACTACTACTACTACTAAGTTGCTTCAGTCGTGTCTGACTCTGTGCGACCCCATGGACTGCAGCCTACCAGGCTTCTCCGTCCATGGGATTCTCCAGGCAAGAACACTGGAGTGGGTTGCCATTTCCTTGTCCAATGCATGAAAGTGGAAAGTGAAAGTGAAGTCGCTCAGTTGTGTCCGAGTCTTAGCGACCCCATGGACTGCAGCCTAACCAGGCCCCTCCATCCATGTGATTTTCCAGGCAACAGTACTGGAGTAGGGTGCCATTGCCTTCTCCTTTTTGGTCCTAGGACACATTTTTTCTTATCATTCATTTATAAGTTTTGAATAAATGACACAATGAAGGCTCTAATTGTGAGGCCCAACCTCTGTACTACCAACATTTTTTTTAATTTTATTTTATTTTTAAACTTTACAATATTGTATTGGTTCTGCCATATATCGAAATGAATCTGCCACAGGCATACATGTGTTCCCCATCCTGAACCCTCCTCCCTTCTCCCTCCCCATACCATCCCTCTGGGTCGTCCCAGTGCACCAGCCCCAAGCATCCAGTATCGTGCATCGAACCTGGACTGGCGACTCGTTTCATATATGATGTTATACATATTTCAATGCCATTCTCCCAAATCATCCCCACCCTCTCCCTCTCCCACAGAGTCCAAAAGACTGTTCTATACATCTGTGTCTCTTTTGCTGTCTCATATACAGGGTTATCGTTACCATCTTTCTAAATTCCATATATATGCGTTAGTATACTGTATTGGTGTTTTTCTTTCTGGCTTACTTCACTCTGTATAATAGGCTCCAGTTTCATCCACCTCATTAGAACTGATTCAAATGTTTTCTTTTTAATGGCTGAGTAATACTCCATTGTGTATATGTACCACAGCTTTCTTATCCATTCGTCTGCTGATGGACATCTAGGTTGCTTCCATGTCCTGGCTATTATAAACAGTGCTGTGATGAACATTGGGGTACATGTGTCTCTTTCCCTTCTGGTTTCCTCAGTGTGTATGCCCAGCAGTGGGATTGCTGGGTCATAAGGCAGTTCTATTTCCAGTTTTTTAAGGAATCTCCACACTGTTCTCCATAGTGGCTGTACTAGTTTGCATTCCCACCAACAGTGTAAGAGGGTTCCCTTTTCACCACATCCTCTCCAGCATTTATTGCTTGTAGACTTTTGGATGGCAGCCATTCTGACTGGCGTGAAATGGTACCTCATAGTGGTTTTGATTTGCATTTCTCTGATAATGAGTGATGTTGAGCATCTTTTCATGTGTTTGTTAGCCATCTGTATGTCTTCTTTGGAGAAATGTCTATTTAGTTCTTTGGCCCATTTTTTGATTGGGTCATCTACCAACATTTTTAAAGCACCTACAGTGCACCACTAAATGACAGTCTCTTCTCTCAGGAAGTTCCATCTAAATGAACATTGGCGTGTCAACAAATTCAGTAAATGGTCAACAGATACAGTGGTATAACAGTCGTATAAGTCATTCCATAGTTCAGATGGGAGCACAAAGTAGGGAGGAGTTTTCAGTTGGAGACCAAGAAGTTTTATGGAAAGGATCACTCTTGAGCTGACTCTTGAAAAATGGGAAGTGGCCTTATTAAACTTTCTTTATTATCAGCCTATCCCCCTCTCTTTGTATACACCAGCAAAAACGTTTATACCAGAAGAATCAAACCTAGCAGTGAAAGCTAGGTTATTTTTTCAGAGGCTCTCCCATGTCACCCTGCAGTTATAGGGAGGCCTTTGGCAGCCTGAAATCTTCTTTAGTCTTCTGAGATATACTAATAGACTGTTAAGACAGCTAGTGCTAGCGGTAAAGAACCTACCCTGCCAGAGCAGGAGACGTAAGACATAAGAGATGTGGGTTTGATCCCTGGTTCAGGAAGATCCCCTGGAAAAGGAAATGGCAACCCACTCCAGTATTGTTGCCTGGAGAATCCCATGGACAGAGGAGCCTGGCAGGCTACAGTCTATAGGGTTGCAAAGAGTCAGACACGACTGAAGCAATGTAGCATACACAGGGTCTGTATCGAAATAGTATTTACTGTATCTGAAAGGGTGTGTTAAAAACAGGTTAAGCAAGAATTGCAAATGGAAAAATCACCTTTTTCTCAAGCACACACAGAACCTTCTCCAGGATAGATCATATCCTGGGCCATAAATCTAGCCTTGGTAAATTCGAAAAAATTTAAATCATTCCAAGCATCTTTTCTGACCATAATGCAGTAAGATTAGATGTCAATTACAGGAGAAAAACTATTAAAAATTCCAACATATGGAGGCTGAACAACATGCTGCTGAACAACCAACAAATCACAGAAGAAATCAAAAAAGAAATCAAAATATGCATAGAAACGAAAATGAAAACACAACAACCCAAAACCTATGGGACACTATAAAAGCAGTATGAAGGGGAAGGTTCATAGCAATACAGGCTTACCTCAAGAAACAAGAAAAAAGTCAAATAAATAACCTAACTCTACACCTAAAGCAACTAGAAAAGGGAGAAATGAAGAACCCCAGGGTTAGTAGAAGGAAAGAAATCTTAAAAATTAGGGCAGAAATAAATGCAAAAGAAACAAAAGAGACCATAGCAAAAATCAACAAAGCCAAAAGCTGGTTCTTTGAGAAGATAAATAAAATTGACAAACCATTAGCCAGACTCATGAAGAAACAAAGGGAGAAAAATCAAATCAACAAAATTAGAAATGAAATGGAGAGATCACAACAGACAACACAGAAGTACGAAGGATCGTAAGAGACTATTATCAGCAACTATATGCCAATAAAACAGACAACATGGAAGAACTGGACAAATTCTTAGAAAAGTACAACTTTCCAAAACTGAACCAGGAAGAAATAGAAAATCTTAACAGACAGATCAGAAGCAAAGAAATTGAAACTGTAATCAGGAATCTTCCAACAAACAAAAGCCCAGATCCAGACGGCTTCACAGCTGAATTCTACCAAAAAAATTTAGAGAAGAGCTAACACCTATCCTACTCAAACTCTTCCAGAAAATTGCAGAGGAAGGTAAACTTCCAAAATCATTCTATGAGGCCACCATCACCCTAATACCAATACCTGACAAAGATGCCACAAAAAAAGAAAACTACAGGCCAATATCACTGATGAACATAGATGCAAAAATCCTTAACAAAATTCTAGCAAATAGAATCCAACAACATATTAAAAAGATCATACATCATGACCAAATGGGCTTTATCCCAGGGATGCAAGGATTCTTCAATATCTGCAAATCAATCAATGTAATACATCACATTAAAAAATTGAAAAGTAAAAACCATATGGTTATGTCAATAGATGCAGAGAAAGCCTTTGACAAAATTCAACATCCATTTATGATAAAAACCCTCCAGAAAGCAGGAATAGAAGGAACATACCTCAACATAATAAAAGCTATATATGACAAACTCACAGCAAACATTATCCTCAATGGTGAAAAATTGAAAGCATTTCCCCTAAAGTCAGGAACAAGACAAGGGTGCCCACTCTTACCACTACTATTCAACATAGTTTTGGAAGTTTTGACCACAGCAATCAGAGCAGAAAAAGAAATAAAAGGAATCCAGATTGGAAAAGAAGAAGCAAAACCCTCACTATTTGCAGATGACATGATCCTCTACATAGAAAACCCTAAAGACTCCACCAGAAAATTACTAGAACTAATAAATGAATACAGTAAAGTTGCAGGATATAAAATCAAAACACAGAAATTCCTTGCATTCCTATACACTAACAATGAGAAAGCAGAAAGAGAAATTAAGGAAAAAATTCCATTCACCATTGCAATGAAAAGAATAAAATACTTAGGAAGATATCTACCTAAAGAAACAAAAGATGTATATATAGAAAACTATAGAACACTGGTGAAAGAAATCAAAGAGGACACTAATAGATGGAGAAATATACCGTGTTCATGGATTGGAAGAATCAATATAGTGAAAATGAGTATACTGCCCAAAGCAATCTATAGATTCAATGCAATCCTTATCAAGCTACCAACGTTATTTTTCAGAGAACTAGAACAAATAATTTCACAGTTTGTATGGAAATACAAAAAACCTCGACTAGCCAAAGCAATCTTGAGAAAGAAGAATGGAACTGGAGGAATCAACCTGCCTGACTTCAGGCTCTACTACAAAGCCACAGTCATCAAGACAGTATCATACTGGCACAAAGACAGAAAGAGATCAATGGAACAAAATAGAAAGCCCAGAGATAAATCCGCGCACCTATGGACACCTTATCTTTGACAAAGGAGGCAAGAATATACAATGGAGAAAAGACAATCTCTTTAATAAGTGGTGCTGGGAAAACTGGTCAACCACTTGTAAAAGAATGAAACTAGAACACTTTCTAACACCATACACAAAAATAAACTCAAAATGGATTAAAGATCTAAACGTAAAACCAGAAACTATAAAACTCCTAGAGGAGAACATAGGCAAAACACTCTCTGACATACATCATAGCAGGATCCTCTATGACCCACCTCCCCGAATATTGGAAATAAAAGCAAAAATAAACAAATGGGACCTAATTAAACTTAAAAGCTTCTGCACAACAAAGGAAACTATAAGCAAGGTGAAAAGACAGCCTTCAGAATGGGAGAAAATAATAGCTAATGAAGCAACTGACAAACAACTAATCTCAAAAATATACAAGCAACTCCTACAGCTCAATTCCAGAAAAATAGATGACCCAATCAAAAAATGGGCCAAAGAACTAAATAGGCATTTCTCCAAAGAAGACATACAGCTGGTTAACAAACACATGAAAAGATGCTCAACGTCACTCATTATCAGAGAAATGCAAATTAAAACCACTATTAGGTATCACTTCATGCCAGTCAGAATGGCTGCCATCCAAAAGTCTATAAGCAATAAATGCTGGAGAGGGTGTGGAGAAAAGGGAACCCTCTTACACTGTTGGTGGGAATGCAAACTAGTACAGCCACTATGGAGAACAGTGTGGAGATTCCTTAAAAAACTGGAAATAGAACTGCCTTATGACCCAGCAATCCCACTGCTGAGCATACACACTGAAACCAGAATTGAAAGAGACACGTGTACCCCAATGTTCATCACAGCACTGTTTATAATAGCCAGGTCATGGAAGCAACCTGGATGCCCATCAGCAGACGAATGGATAAGAAAGCAGTGGTACATATACACAATGGAGTATTACTCAGCCATTAAAAAGAATACATTTGAATCAGTTCTAATGAGGTGGATGAAACTGGAGCCTATTATACAGAGTGAAGTAAGCCAGAAAGAAAAACACCAATACAGTATACTAATGCATATATATGGAATTTAGAAAGATGGTAATGATAACGCTGTATGCGAGACAGCAAAAGAGACACAGATGTATAGAACAGTCTTTTGGACTCTGTGGGAGAGGGAGAGGGTGGGATGATTTGGGAAAATGGCACTGAAACATGTATATTATCACATGTGAAATGAATCGCCAGTCCAGGTTTGATGCATGATACAGGGCGCTCGGGGCTCATGCACTGAGATGACCCAGAGGGATGGTATGGGGAGGGATGTGGGAGAGGGGTTCAGGATGGGGAACACATGTAAACCCATGGCGGATTCATGTCAATGTATGGCAAAAGCAGTACAATATTGTAAAGTAATTAGCCTCTAATTAAAATAAATAAATTAAAAAAAAGAGAAAAATCAGCTAGGTCTAGAGAGCATGAGAATCAGAATCCTGAGTACATGGTACTGGGTCCTGGAGGTCAGAGCCAGCAAGGGGAGCCCCAGTGAATTTGGTTAGGCTGATACGAGGACAGGAGTATCTTCTCCTAGACTCTTTTCATTTAGCCTCTAGGTTGCCTGTAACCTAATCTAAAGGAGGTCAGAGGTTAGCAGAAAACTGTTTCTGAGGTAGGCAGAGCAGAGGTGCTAGAGTTAAGAAGATATTTCACATCCACTAGGAGAGCTACAATAAAAGTGAAAACAGAGGGAAGAACAGAAAGTAAGTGTTGGCAGGGAGATGGAGAAATTAGAACACTTGTACGTTTCTAGTGATAACGAGAAAGCTTCAGCTACTTTAGAAAATAGTCTCATCATTCCTCAAAAAGTTAAACATAGTTACCATATAACTCAGCGATTTCATACCCAGGAATGTACCCCAAAATTGAAAACAGGTACTGAAACAAGTACATGTACATAGCAGCATTATTCACAATAGCTGAGGTGGAAGCAACCCATATATACATTGATGGATGAATGGATAAATAGTTGTAGTATATAAACACAATGAAATATAACTCAACCATAAAAGGAAGTGAAGTTCTGATTACATGCTGCAAGAACATGTATTGTATGATTCCATTTATATGCAATATTCAGAATAGATAAATCCATGGGGATCAAATTAAGATTGGTGGCTGGCAGGGGCTAGAGTGAGTGGGAAATGGGAAGTGGCTGATAATGGGTGTGGGATTTCTTTTGGGATAATGATTAAGGTTCTAAAGTTAATTGTGCTGATGGTTGCACAACCTTGTGAATACACTAAAATCACTGAATTGTTTAATTTAAAAGAATGAATTTTAGAGTATGTGGATTATGTCTCCCATCGTCATCATCATCATTATTACAACTTGATTTTTTATAACCTTTAGACTTCCATTTAGAGAACTTCTTATAAACCTAGGGAAGCACCTTGGTCTCTTTTCATAATTGCCACTCACTGTGTGACCTTGTGTAGATTGTTTTTCTCAGTATATATTTGCTGGTTTGTATCATGAAACAACTGAACTTAAGGATCCTTATGACTCCTTTCAGCTGTGACATTCCATGGTTTTGGGGAGAAACCCTTTGGTTGATAAGGATTCTGTGTAAAAGGTGGGAGGCCTGTTCTTTCCCCCTACTGCCTGTATCCTGTACTTTTAGGACTTCTGTGTTCAGCCATTTTCTTATCACGTGACCTTTGGCAGTTCACTTCTGCTTAGATTTGGCTTCCCTTATCTGTGAAATGGTCTCGGTCATTTAGGCTCTTACTGGCTCTCTCATTTAAGAACTCAGAATTGGTGTTCTCCTGGGAGCTAAGATGAATCCAGCAGCTGTCCTGATGGCAGAGATTGTTTTTTATACTTTCCTGCTGATGCTTCTTAAAGAAAAATTTAGAAAATTATCAGATGGAACCTAAGGAAGATACTAGGAAGCTCTTTGCCAGGAGACTTCTGCAAGAGTGGGCCACCCCTGATGGGTGCCTGCAGAGAATTCCTTGACCTGAGTCCCCTAGGTTCTGTTTTTCCATTTGCACATGGACTAAAACCCCTAGTCAGTGCTCTTCCCTGTCCAGCACCCATGCAGGATTTAGAGTGATGGCCTGTGCTAGCTTGGACCTGGGTTCTGCATCCAGGGTGAGCTGTTATGGTGTGGTCTCAGGCCTCCCCACTGGCTTGCAGTGAACACCCTCTGAGCACCTGGGCTGGCTTCAGTTGCAGTTGTGGCTACCTTGCCCATATTAATGAAGTCCCACTGCCAGTCTGAGGCTTGAGAAATTGCAAATCACAATTTTGTTTACAGTAGCTGTGGGGTCTGCTGAGTGAGTGGATCCATCTGCCCGCAGGAGCCTCAGAGCTTGGGAAGAGGGAAGGAGGATCAGACTGGCTTAGTCTGGAGTCCTGACCATAGAAGACAGCTTGGCCCTCCCTACGTGGGCCACAGAGCAGCACAGGTGTTTCCTGTCTTTTCTGCCAGCAGAGCTGGCTCTGGGCTGGCCCAGCTGGGGCTCTCCTGACAGTGCCGGTGGCCAGATGTCAGGTGTGCTCTGAGACACAGAGGCCCAAAGACAGTGTTCAGTTTGGGGTCTCAGCTGATCTCTCATTATGGCAGCAAATGATTCGCTGAGAGAGAAACTGAGGCTAAAATGAGGCGAGTTTTAAACAGCAGAGCCATGACTCAAACCTAGATTTTTAGCTTATATTTCAGCTCTCTTTTCTACTATATTATCCCACCCTCCACTTCTGTTAGAGGAGACAAGATGTAAGAGTCCCAGCTCTGAAATCAAACAGACTGGCTCTATCACTCAGTCATTTGGTGACCTTGGGGACATTCCTAAGGTTCTCTGTGTCCCAGTTTCCCCTACGTGGTAGCTGCTATTGTTAGTGTGTATCACTGTCTTGGACTCAGGGCTGGGTGCCCTTTGTGTTGTTAAAGGTGCAGAAAGAGGCCTGCACAGTAATCATGGGGTTGGGGGGACTTGTGAAGAGGAAAAGACAAAGACTGCACCTTGTCTTCCTTCCACAGTGGCTCAGGTAATAGGGGAAGTCATCAGTGAGCAGGAGGGGCTGCCTGTCTGGCACAGCTTGCTCTGTTCTTACCTGCTTTCTCCTTTTTGTTATGTTCCTTCTCTAGGATGCCTTTCCAGCCTCTTCCTGGGCATGCTCAACCCTTCCCTCTTACTTTCCACTTTCCCTTGGGGATCCACAGCCCTTTGTACCTGCTTTTTTGTTTGTTTGTTATTTCAGATTTCCCTCTCTTTTATTGAAAGTATAATTGATTATACGGGGGATAAGCTACAGGCTTGGGGGAAGTAGGGGAAGAGTCTGGCTCAGCTTAGCTGTGCGGAGAACTGCTCCCTGTGTAGTATCTAGTGCAATCAATCAATTGATTATACTAGTACAATATTGTGTTAGTTTCAGGAGCACAGAAAAGTAATTGTATCTGCTTTCTGTATAACAATCTGTTTTCCTGTCTGCTACTCTTTAAACTGGAAACTCCTTGAGGGTAGACACAGCTTTGTTCATCTGTCGTTGCCACTCAGCGTAAAACCCAGCAAGAAAGAGATGGAAGTTATACAGGAGGAGGCTGGGCCTCTCCGAAGCTACAGGCTTGGGGGAAGTAGGGGAAGAGTCTGGCTCAGCTTAGCTGTGTGGAGAACTGCTCCCCGTGTAGTATCTGTGCACCAGTGGGGCAGCTAAGGCATTTTTTGGGGGGCTACAATCAGAAGAAAAGAGGGCCCAGAAATAGTTCTTACAGGTTAAACAGACAGCTCAGCATAGAAGGCTATGTAAATGACAAAAGAAATTCCTAGCACCTACTGTGGCAATGAGGAGTGAGTATCTGTATCTGTCAGGCACAGGGGACTGTGGGCAGTAGAGAAGCAGATAGAATACATGGGGAGAGGGGATTCCAGAACGTGATAATTACTGGAGCCTCACATTCTCACCCTGAAAACTGGCACCCTGAAAATTCTATCACTCCGCACTCTGTTCACATGTCAGCATCTCATTTGTTTACACCCTCCTCCCTTGCCTCAAGCCTGATTGTGTTAACAGTTGACCTCATTTTGCTAAAATCTATTTGTAGCACTCAGCCTGGGAATTTTGCCACCCTCTGGCTCCCCAGGCCCTAACCAGCTTCCCTGGGTTAGTTCTGTTCATCTCACTGGCCATGTCTGCTCTCATTGTCCATGGCTGTGTTCACTGGTGACAGGTGGATTCTGAGAGCTGAGTTCCAGTAGAGGCTGTGAGGACAGCTCGCCAGACTTTTCTTCTTTTCTTTAATTAATTTATTTTAATTGGGGATAATTACTTTACAATATTGTGATTTTTTTTGCCATACATCAACATGAATCAGCTATAGGCATACATGTGTCCCCTCCTCCTGAACCCCCCTCCCACCTCCTTCCCCATCCCATCCCTCCAGATTTTCACAGAGCACTGGCTCTGGGTTCTCTGCATCATACATCAAACTCCCACTTTGCCAGACTCTTCTTGTTCCCAGGAGCTGGTATTTGCCTTCTGTATGCACTTTATATTGTACCTCCCCTTTTCTGCTGCTGCTGCTAAGCCGCTTCAGTCATGTCCGACTCTGTGCGACCCCATAGACGGCAGCCCACCAGGCTTCCCCATCCCTGGGGTTCTCCAGGCAAGAACACTGGAGTGGGTTGCCGTATCCTTCTCCAATGCCTGAAAGTGAAAAGTGAAAGTGAAGTCGCTCAGTCATGTCCGACTCTTAGCGACCCCATGGACTGCAGCCTACCAGGCTCCTCCATCCATGGAATTTTCCAGACAAGAGTACTGGGGTGGAGTGCCATTGCCTTCTCCCCCCTTTCCTGCTAGAATCTCGCTTTCTTCTTCCTTTTTGCCTCCTTTCCACCTTTGCTAAGTGCCTGCTCTGGTCAGGCTCTATGCTAAGTGTGAGGCTACAGAGATAAATAAGTCTTGTGCCCTGGTCCTGAGGAACCCACAGTGACTGATATGAAAGCTGAAAAGCACACAGGGCAATCCTTGAGAAAATACATGTTTTTAGCTGTCCAGTGAGTGGGCTGGTCAGGGAATCCTAGTCCAGAGGAGAAGGAATGGTCAGGTCTCTGTAAACTGTGGTGGGCTGGGAAGGTGGTAGGAATCGAAGAATGGGACTCGGGTTATGATAGGAAGAAAAACATCATGAATAAGGTACATACTAGATTCTTAGTTTCCCTGTTTCTCCTTCTTTTTTCCTGACACAGTAGTTTATAGATTTTTGTATTAGTCAAGGTTCTTCAGATAAACAGAACCAATAGGATATATATATAGATATGTATATGAGGAGATTTATTATGAAAATTGATTCACGCTATCTTGGAGGCCAAGAAGTCCCACAGTCTTCCATATATAAGCTGAAACCCAGGAAAGGTGGGGTTGTAATTCAGTCTGAGTCTGCAGGCTGAGGACCAGGGGAGCTGATGGTGTGAATCCCTGTGAGTCTGAAGATCAAGAGCTGGGAGTGCTGATATAGGTGGGCAGAGGAAAACGGATGTGTAAACTCAAGCTGGAGAGCATATTTGCCCTTCCTCTGCCTTTTGGTTCTGTTCAGACCCTTAGTGCCATGTGAACAATTAGTTGATGCCCAGTCTCATTAATGAAGATGACCTTCTTAACACAGTCTACTGATTCAAATATTAATCTCATATGAAGACAACTCCACAGACACACCCTGGAATAATTCTTTATCATCTATCCAGACAACCCCTTAGCCCAATCAAGGTGACACATAAAGTTAACCATTAGGGATTCCCTTAGAACTCAAAATTCTCCAAGCCAGGCTTCAACAGTATGTGAACCGTGAACTTCCAGATCCTCAAGCTGGATTTAGAAAAGGCACAGGAACCAAAGATCAAATTGCCAACATTCATTGGATCATCAAAAAAGCAAGAGAGTTCCAGAAAAATATCTACTTTGCTTTATTGACTATGCCAAAGCCTTTGACTGTGTGGACTACAACAAAGTCTGGAAAATTCTTAAAGAGATGGGAATACCAGACCACCTGACTGCTTCTTGAGAAATCTGTATGCAGGTCAGGAAGCAACAGAGGTAGAACTTGACATGGAACAACAGGCTGGTTCCACATTGGGAAATTAGTACATCAAGGCTTATTTAACTTCTATGCAGAGTACATCATGAGAAACGCTAGGCTGGAAGAAGCACAAGCTGGAATCAAGATTGCCGGGAGAAGTATCAATCACCTCAGATATGCAGATGACACCACCCTTATGGCAGAAAGTGAAGAAGAACTAAAGAGCCTCTTGATGAAAGTGAAAGAGGAGAGTGAAAAATTTGGCTTAAAACTCAACATTCAGAAAACTAAGATCATGGCATCTGGTCCCATCACTTCTTGGGAAATAGATGGGGAAACAGTGGAAGCAGTGAGAGACTTCATTTTGGGGGCTTCAAAGTCACTGCAGATGGTGACTTCAGCCATGAAATTAAAAGGCGCTTGCTCCTTGGAAGAAAAGTTATGACCAATCTAGACAGCATATTAAAAAACAGAGACATTACTTTGCCAACAAAAATCCATCTAGTCAAAGCTATGGTTTTTCCAGTAGTCATATATAGATGTGAGAGTTGGACTATAAAGAAAGCTGAGCGCCAAAAAATTGATGCTTTTGAACTGTGGTGTTGGAGAAGACTCTTGAGAGTCCCTTGGACTGCAAGGAGATCTAACCAATTCATCCTAAAGGAAATCAGTCCTGAATATTCATTGGAAGGACTGATGCTGAAGCTCCAATACTTTGGCCACCTGATGAAGAACTGACTCATTTGTAAAGACCCTGATGTTGGGAAATATCGAAGGCAGGAGGAGAAGGGGACGACAGAGGATGAGATGGTTGGATGACATCACCGACTCAATGGACATGAATTCAAGTAAACTCTGGGAGTTGGCGATGGACAGGGAGGCCTGGCGTGCTGCAGTCCATGGGGTCACAAAGAGTCGGACACGACTGAGTACTGAACTGAACTGAACTAGGACTGTGGACCCCACTGAAGGGAACTGACAATTCTCACATCTATTTCTCTGAACACCTCAAAGTACTTTCATTTACAACTAGGCATTTAATCTTTTAGCAATTCTGTGATAATGCATTTTACAGCTGAGGAAGCTGAGACCGAGATGGGGGAAGTGAATTTCATAACAAATTGGGGCAGAGGCAAGGATAGAACTCAAACTTCCTAATACTTCATGCAAGATGCTTCCTTTGTTGAAATAAAAATTTCTCTACACGAGGCCTTATTTTTAACTTCAAAGGCCTGGCCATTCAGCTTTTGGATCTTCACTCTCTGATGGCAGTGCCACAGTCAGTTCCCAGAGGGTTGAGGGGGAAACTTAGGCCGTGGAATTCCTATGGTTGCACTCGGGCGAGATCAGGGGATATAGGTGTACCCTGGTGAGACATGTTTGCATGTAATAAACAGAAACAATCCCTGCTGCATGAGGATGAGAAAATTTGAATTCCAGCTCTGTCACTTTTCATGGACTCTGACAAGTCAGTGCCTCTACGGAACCTCACTTTTCTGGTCTACAGCCTGGGAATACTCTACTGTATAGATTAGTTGTGAGAATTTGAAATGTTAATGTAAATACCTGATACATTTTATGTTTTCTCTATTTCCCCCCCCCTTTTTTTTTAATTCCTTCTTATGTGGATTAAAGAGAGGGAACTATCACACTTAAGGCTTTTCAGTGAAGATTCAACCCCACAAATATTTATTGAGTGGCTTCTATGTGCTGGTCAGTGCTGGCCTACAGAGAAGTGATCGGTAGGGGCCACAGAGTAAATCAACCAGATTAGGCTCATTTTCTTCCCACCAAACTTGGTAGCCCACAGGCTGTTGATAGGCAGCATGTCTGAGTTTCAGCTATGTATCTGACAAGGCAGAAGGATATAGGGGATAAATGCTTATGTATTTAAGTGGAGTCAAAACTCACTGAAGAGATCCAGAGGGTACCGATAGGTGGAACAGTATTACCTTAGAAGAGGGGGTGATGGATAGATCCTATCCTTGTCCCTGGTAATTCAATATTTTTATTCATGAGCTGGATGAGAATATGAAGCTGGAAAAAACAGGATCTTGTTTCAAATTGATCTGGACAAGGTAGAATAAGGAACTGAGACATGTGTGTCCACCTCAAGGGCTTTGAAGTGTTGGAGGCAATAGTGGGAGGGAGCTAGTCACATGAAGAATTGTTGGAATGTAGTACCTTAGACTTTGGATAGGAATGTTGGGGATGTTGGAGGTGAGAAAGCCTGGGAATCCAAGATGAAAAGTCCTTAAAAACAGGGGAGACAAAGAGTACCCTAGCCTGTGGTGGAGGCTGGATAGGAGGTAGGTGTGTTCCAGAAAGTAAGACAACTCCCTATACTGCAGAGATATTGCTTCTTGTGATCTAAGGACAGGGGAGTGGGGACGTGAGCATGGCTGCAAGTGTAGACCTTCCAGGAAGCTGGAGCGTGGCTGTTGGAGGGCCCTCAGTTGCTCTGTGAAGGTGTTAGTCACTCAGTCATGTCCAACTCTTTGTGACCTCTTGGACTGTAGCTCACCAGTCTCCTCTGTCTATGGGAATCTTGGAGTGGGTTGTCATTCCCTTCTGCAGCGGAGCTTCTTGACCCAGGGATCAAACCTGGTCTCCTGCATTGCAGGCAGATTCTTTACCATCTGAGCCACCAAGGAAGCCACCAGTTCCTCTGTATGGTCTGGCATAGACATGTCAAGGACATGGCTACACCCTGGGCCTAGTAATTCCCCTCCCGTGGACGGAAATAACATGTGCTAATCTGTCCTTGATTTCACACCATCCCCATGTCCAATGAGGAGCCATGAATATAACCCTTTTTGTCAAAGTGGGCATCAGCTTCATGAGGTAGAATGTCAGCTACATGTGTCTTTTCCTGCTGTCTGTCTAGATCCTGCCCCAACTTGGTGGCTCCACTGGGTCCTTTTGGGTCCCCCTCAGCCCCTTCCTGGGCAGTGAGATCCTGTCAGTCCCACCACCCCTTCCCCAACACCAGGTGAGCCACCGTGCACAGGAGGTCATTACCTCTTTCCCTTTGGGGCTTTTCTTAGCCATTGCGGCTCTATTTCTAGTGGAGTACAGTGCATGTGGGGCATACAATAGCAGCCTCTTTCCCTCCTGGTATCTCTTTCAGTCTTCTGTGCTGTGCCCCAGAGCCTAGGTCTGGCACACTGGGGACCGGTCTCAGGCTCCAGCACTGCCCCTCTTCTGGTCAGCTCAGTTCTTGGGACACGGCGTTTGTTCTTATCTTCTGATGTTATTCCTTGTTTAGCTTTTCGGTGTCGCTCTCTCCAGAGCAAAGCATTGCTTTGAACCCCAGTTGGTGGACAGGGCCCTGGCACTTCACCAATAGCCGCCAGGTGTTCTCTGGAGGTAGACCTGGCCCTCTGTTCCGGGACATCCTGATGCTGCTCCCGTTCTACATGGTTTCTGGTTGAACCACAGCCTAGATAGAAATGCTCTCTGTAGATGAGACTTGCAGACCTCTATATGATCTAGTCTTTGTACCTTGCACCTAGAATAGCCTCATGGTCTGGGAGACCCAGCTCCTGCAGTAACCTCAGTCCCACAGCCAATCCTCAGGCTCCAGCGACTTTGCTTGTACCCTTACCAGCCACCCCTCTTCCGCCTACTATAGTATCCTAGTGTTTCTTACCCTGTAGGGCAGAAGCCACTGCATCTGGGCACATGGGCCCGCTGCAGCCCAGAATGGCTGGGATGTACTGAGAAGGCACTAGTTCTCTTCACTGCACGTTAGGGAAGTGTGATCCAGTGAGCTTCCTATATTGCTCTAAGGCCTCTCATCTTTCCAAACTAGGCCTTGACTTAGCAGAGAAATAAGCAGAGTGTGGTGAGTGTGTGTCTAAGAAGAGAAACCAATTCCTCCTGAGTGGGAAGGCTTTGTGGAGGAGGAGACACGCAGAGTGTGTGAGGCTGAGCAGGCAGTGGGCACCCTGACTCACTGTGCCCTTCCTCTCTGGCAGTGACCCGCCATAACCACCTCAAGGACTTCATGCTGGTGGTGTCTATCGTTATTGGTGTGGGTGGCTGCTGGTTTGCCTATATCCAGAACCGTTACTCCAAGGAGCACATGAAGAAGATGATGAAGGACCTGGAGGGCTTACACCGAGCCGAGCAGAGTCTGCATGACCTTCAGGAAAGGTAAGGCCCTGTCCCTGCCCCCTGACCCTGGTGTTGCCAGCTCTTGGGAGCCTCCAGTTTCCACCTAAGATGCGGGCCGTCTGGCTCCCAAGACCCTGCTGACATGGTGGCCCAGGCTGTGTCATCCTCCCAAACCTGCGTTGGAGCCTAGGTTCCTGCCGTTCCAGTCACACAGGCAAGTATCCCTCCCCGGGGCAGAAGCTTATTTCTATCCTTTCTCCCCCGGAGCTTCAGAGGGAGAAGTGTGGAGCTGCTGGAAGGTCTTGAGCTTCCCTGGTTGGATGGCTTGTGTGGGGTCATTCCATCCTCCATCCCACCTCTTGACTGCTTCCCTTTCCATAGAAGTAGACATGATTACTGTCCTTCTCTGTTTCCCAAAGAAACCTCGCAAACCTGTCTTCCTAATACCTTTCATGCTGTCTTATATGGCATCTAAATCTCATGAGTATTCACTTGTTGTATGTGTGCTGTGCTCAGTCTGACTCTTTGTAGCCCATGGACTGTAATCTGCCAGACTCCTCTGCCCATGGAATCTTCCAGGCAAGAATTCTGGAATGGGGTGCCATTTGCTACTCCAGGGGATCTTCCCAACCCAGGGATTGAACCCATGCCTCTTGCATCTCCTGTGTTGGCAGGCGGATTCTTTACCACTAACACCACCTGGGAAGCGCCCACTGTTGTATGACTGGGTAAATCCCTTTCCTTTCTGGGATATATTTCCTCATTAGTAATGTAAAGGAGTTGAACTAGGAGCATACCAGGACATTTTAGCTCTGATAGTCTGAGGTTCTGTTTGAATAAAGCATGGCTTAGAAACTATTGTAGAAGATCTAGCTGTGAAGGGAAGGTGACAGTCTGCCAGCCGACCTAAGTACTTCCTGACATCTAGGAACCAGGTCTGTGTGGGGAATTGGAAGGAAGTCACTGCTTCTGGGCCACAGAGCACACACTTAAGAAGGAGCAGTGACTCAGTGCCAGCCTGTAGGAAGAGAGCTGGAAGGACTGGAATGGCACAGAGGCAGGAGATGAGTGGATGTGGAGTCTGAGGAGGTGGCCTTGAAAGATGCGTAGGAAAGATTAACCTGGTGGTTGTGGTTGAGTGTATAGAGTGAGACCAGATCCCTGGTACCTTCGGACTCACACATTAGTAGGATGCAAAAGGCAATAGAGAATCAATGTGGGTATTTGACTTTTTTGCTTTGTTTTGGTTTTAAGAAGAGGAGAGGCCTACTTCAGGAGTGTTTTGTCAGAAAATGATTCCGACAGCCTAGGGACTCCTGTTGGGGAGTCTTTGCAGGAATCCATGTAAAAGGAAGTGAAGTTTGTCTCTTTTCTATTATTTTTAAATGATAGATACTATTTTCTTTGGAAGGATGGGGAAATGGTTTCTTAAGAACTGGATATTGTTAAGTACATTTAAGCATTATTGTTTGTAATCACCACAACCCCCTTAGGTAGGTATTGTTATCCCAATTTTAGAGTGAAGAAATGAAGCCTCGGAGAGGGTGAGTGTCCATAAGTAGTAAATTAGGAATTTCTTTAACCACAGGCTGCTGCCTCAGTAAAGGCACCCCTAGCAGATTCGTTTCCATGGGCTTTTAGGAGGCAAGAGGAGTTTTATCTTTGAGCTGATTCCTGGCTACTTTGCTGGGCCCCTTGTTCCTGGGCCCTTTTCCAACGGGGGGCTAAATGCTGCTATGTGGGCAGTCCCCATTCTTCATTTGTCTGAAAAACATGTACTGTTTTCATTCCAAAGGCAAAGAATCTAGGCAGGAGGCATTCCAAGTTTGGGGATAAAACTAAACTCCCAGCCCTCTCTGCTCCCCAAGGCCTCCAGAGCTAACCGGCCACTGTGGCACTTTGAGAAACGAATGCACACGCCTCCCAACCCAAGACAGGCCCACACCTGTGCACACACATATCCTCCTCTGACACAGGGGCCCATGTGCCTCTTTGCGCCTCCTTACTTTGGAGGCCTACACTGCCAGTCACCAAAGAGCTTTTTCCAGAGTTCTGATGCTTTAGGTGAGTAAATGTAATGCTATATGTGCATTCCAGTTAAGATTTCACTGGGTTTCAAGATAATTCTTTGAGGCAAGCAGGAATTTTGAGTCCCACTTAAAAAGGAAGAAACAGGCCTGGTCCAGGGAACAGACTTGTCCACAGTCACACAGCTGCGTAGATCCGAGCTGTGGTCAGACTGCCTGCTTTTCTTCTGATGGTAACTGATTGTCGCCTTCAAGATGCTCAGTCTTCTGTGAAGGAGACGGGGTGGGCCCAGGCTCGACTGTACATTTATTAGCTCATTTCTTCACCCAGTAGTATTTATTGATCTTCATCTCTATTACGACCAAAATGGGTCAGTCTTGATTCTACTTTAAAGGAACTCCCTATTGTATGAAGAAGAGAGGCATATCATAGACTTTTCAGAAGAGGCTGCTTTCAGAGAGGATAATATTTCAGTGAAGAATTGAATCCCTAATTTCAAGCAGTTGAGTCATGGGAGAGTACAATAAAGGAGGATATTCAGGGCAGGGAGATTGTGCTGGAAATGGCGCCCCTGACTTGTTTTTAGCTGTGCACATAGCGCCACCTGCTGAGTGCCTTGACGAGGTTCAATTCCTTTTCACTCCAGGGATAAAGTGCGCAGAAGGCTGCAATTTGTCAGCAGAAAGCTTGCAGCTTAGGCATTTTTCCTCTTCCCTCCTTACTTGTCGCCACATCTTTTGAGGCTTCAGTCATTGACAGATCTGGACTTGGGATTTTTTTTAGAGGTTCAATTCTGTTTCTACCTCTTCTGTTACCTGCTTAATTAACTCAGTGGTCAGTGCTTCCCTACTTGTTCTGCAGCCTATCCTCTCTCTTCTGTACCTCAAGTCTAAGCCATATATCACTTGTTTTCTTCCTCTTCCTTTCCCCTCTTATCCTGTAACATAGTGGTTCCTACTCAGGTAGGAAGACCTGACAGTAGCTAAGTCCTTTCCCTCTTCCAGAGGGACCAGCTAATGCTTATTCTTTCTTCTGGGTCTAACCCAGGCCTCACCTTCCCCTACTCCTTTCAGGCAGAGTTGATCACCCCATCCTTTGGGTCTATCCAACACTTTATTTCTCTATTATAGAACTTATCACACTGTGTGCCCTTGTTTACTTGTCTATATTGGACTAAGCCATGAGCACCTCAGTGGCAGGGACAGTCTTCTCATTCATCTCCATATGTCTAGGAGTCACAACAGGGCTTGGCATTTAGTAGACACTTTAAAGTACTAGGTGAAGGAAAAGGTGAATGAATGAATGAATAAACATAGATATGTAGTGGGAAGAAGGAAGGAAGTTTAGCCGGATGGATGAAGGATTTTGTCAGTAAACAGAGGGAATGTGTGGGTGGGTCCAAGGGCATATTTTCATTATAAGTGATGCCCTCGAGAAGGAATGTGCTTAGGAAGGGAACTTAAGGTCAGGGGCATGAGGGGCTCCCCCAAATCCTGCCCAGCCCCTTTAGCATGAATTTCATGTTTCTGTGCTTTTGGGATTTAGGTACTCAGGAGTCCAAGAGGTACAACTCAATAGTTCCCTTCTCATCTTCCTTAAATCCCGCCATGACCATCACCCCCAGCATATTTCACCATCAGGCTTTCCCTGGGTCTTTGGTCCATGTTTCAGAGTATTCTACATTGATTGTACCTTCCAGATACCTTGGTATAAGGGTAGTAACTGTGCAATTTGAACACATAAAGATTAGAATTCTGGTCTCAATTCTGTCTGCCATCTGTTCCCTTTCCTAAGCCTTTGTGTCCATACCTGTCCCAGGCTGATAATTGTACAATATATCATTATCTGCAGGGAGGATAGTAGTTGTTATGATCTGAGTATGTGAGACATCTTGTTGTTGTTCAATCAGTAAGTCATGTCTGACTGTTTGCGACCCCATGGACTGCAGCGCTCCAGGCTCTCTTGTCCTTCACTGTCTCCCCAACACCTTAGAAGGAAGGATTCAGATACCCTGGAACCTTGGCTTCACAAGCTTTTGTTACTGGCCTTTGTTACTGGCAGCAGAATGATGGTCCAAGTAAGTAGGGTAATGACATGGTTTCTGCTGATCCTGAGCTGCCTCACCAGGGCCAGGCAGGTGGCAGAGTAGGGAGAATATATTCTGAGTGCTGGAGGCTTCATCTTCCTCTTGGATGCCATGCCCTGTGGCTAGTTGGTGGGCACTGCCTTGCCTGGCCTCCTCCAGCTCCCCACATTGTCTCCAGGCTGCACAAAGCCCAGGAGGAGCACCGTACGGTGGAGGTGGAAAAGGTGCACCTGGAGAAGAAGCTGCGCGATGAGATCAACCTTGCCAAGCAGGAAGCCCAGAGGCTGAAGGAGCTGCGGGAGGGAACGGAGAATGAGCGGAGCCGCCAGAAGTATGCCGAGGAGGAGTTGGAGCAGGTAGGAGAGTCTACAGTCCCGAGGGGCTGGGGTCAAAGGGCAGGAGCCAAAGGTCTGGCCAGGAGTCGTGGAAAAGTTGCAAAAATGATCACTGCGGTTGTGAAAGCACAGTGAATAACTAGCTGATGTTATTCTGTCCCTTTTTAGTTGAGGTATTTACATATACAGATCATAAGTATACAGCTGGAACACTTTACATATGCATGTACTGTGTAACTACCATCCACGTCAAGGTACAGAATCTCGTAAGCACTCAGAGGGCTCACTTCTGCTTCCCCTTTCTCCCTGTCAATACTTCACCCAAAAGGTAACTACAGTCGTGACCTCTAAAGCAGATTAGTTTCACCTGATTTTTAACATCATGTAAATAGCATTATACAGTATGTGTTCTTTTGTGTTTGGTTTCTTTCATTGAACATTATATCTGTGAGAGGCAACCATGTTATTGCATGTAGTGATAATTAATTTATTTCTGTTGCTGAGTGTTAATCCCTTATATGGATATACTATAAATTATTTATCCATTCTCCTATTGATAGACATTTGGATTGTTTGCAAGTTTGTTTTCTTTTAAAACTTCTTTGTGGGCATCACTTATTTCTTTTGAATATGTAACAGGGCATTCATATATTTAGTTTTAAGAAATTGGTGATTTTCCTAAATGACTGTACCAATCTGTACTGCCACTAGTGATAGTGTGAGAGTTCTAGTTGAGCTATAGCCTGAGTATTTTTAGGCATTTTCATTTTATACATTATGATGTAGATATAATAGTATCTTGTTGTGATTTTAATTTTCCTATTGACCAATAATATTGAATACCTTTTCATAAATTTATTGATGACTTTATTTGGGAATCTTCTAATTTAAGAAATTGGGATTCAGTTAAAAACATTTCCTAACTTCCATTGTGATTTCTTTTTGACCCATGGTTATTTAATAGTGTGTTGCCTAATTGTCAAACACTTGGGGACTTTTCTGTTTATCTTTCTCATTGATTTCCAGTTTAACTTTGCTGTGTTCAAAGAACATGTGCTTTGACCACAGGTTCCAGTCCTTTCAAATATGTTGAAACTTGGATGATGTAAGCAGACTACAGAAAACAACTAAAAGGCAAAGAGTGTCAGACTGGATAAAAAACAAAACCCAAGTATATGCTGTTTACAACAGACATGCTTTAGAAATAAGGATACAAAATGGTTAAAAGTAAAAAGATGAGAAAAGATACTAATATACAATAAACACTAAGGAAAATAAAGCAAGGGTAGCTATGTAAATGTCAGACAAAATAGACTTAGAGAAAAAAGTATTACTAGAGACAAAAATGGACATTTCATGTAAGATAAATATGTGAATTAAACAGTAATATATAACAACCTTTAATTTGGATGCGCCTAATAATATAGTTTAAAATATATGTGTGTGTATATGTGTGTGTGTGTGTGTGTGTGTATGTGTGTGTATATAAAGCAAAAGTTAAGAAAAACTAAAAGGATTAATAGACAAATTTCATAATCAAAGTTAGAGATTTTTAGCATCCCCCTCCCAATAATAAGCAGCCAAAAGTATCAGTAAGGATATAAAAATTTAAACATGACTGATCAATTTGACCTCATTGCTGCATGTAGAGCGTTTTACCCCACAGCCGCAGAATACACATTCACTGTAGTGTTTACATGTTGCTTCTGCTCCATTCTCTCTCCTTCTGGGTATCCAGTATTTATGTTAGACCTTTTAACTCTATTCCACGTGTCTCTTATGCTTAGTTCTGTTCTTTTTTCCTCCCTCTGTGCTTTGGTTTGGTTATTTTATATTAATCTGTCTTTGAGTTCCCTAATCCTGTATTTTGCCAAGAACATTGTGGTATTTAGCTCATACAGTGGAATCCTACTCTCAGGTAATGTATTTTTCTAGAATGCCCATTTTACTCTTTTATTGATTCTGTTCCCTGTCTAGAATTTTCCCATATTTTTCTTTAACATTTTAGTCATAGCTGTCTTAAAGTCCTTGACGGGTAACTCTTAACATCTGGATCATTTGTGGGACTGCTTGTTTTTCCTCTTGATTATTACTTCTATTTGCCTGTTCTATTCTCATGTCTAGTAATTTAGTACATGGTGGATAGTGTGCATAAAGAATAATAAAGGCCACAGTTGATTTTCATCTTCTGTCAGATATAGGGTTTAGTTAGGTATGCTGGGTAAGGATCTGGTCATCTCAAGCCAATGAGAGACTGAAATGTGTCAGAACTGGGCTGTAGTTTAGTAAGAGTTGGTCCAAGCCTCATTTGTCCCTGTTTCCTCAGGCATTCTGCTTCCTGACTTTTTATTGAGATCTGGTGAATTTATTTCTTCCCAGTCCTGAATGACTATGAGATTATTTCTGCCCCTTGGACATTTTTAAGTTAGCTCTTTGGCCTCCTACTCCTCATAACTTTCAAGTTTTGCAGCTCTCTTGAGGAGGGGACTGGCTGTGTGCTTGAGTCAGATCCCTTCTTTCTTGCAATGCCTTGTCTCCTAAGCATTGTGACATTATGGGATATTTTATTCCACTCTTTGGCCTAGCTACCTATTCTCTTGCACAGCTCCAGAGTGCAGTAAATGCTCATGATCCCCGTGTTCCCTGTTTTGTAACTGTTTCTCTCATTACACAGTTTTTGAGTGTGTTTGACCAGCCCTTTCATGTGCCTCCCCAACTGTCATACTTCCATCTACTTGCTCTCTCTTCTCTCTCCATTCTCTCTTTAGCTGATCCCAATCCTTCAACTGTTTTTAATGTAGAACTTGATCCTACATTTCCAGACTCAGTGTATTAGTCGCTAAGGTGTCTGTTCCTCGTTTTAAATCTATAAAGCCAGGAGTGGGCTATTTTGTAGTTTCCTTTTCAAGGAACAAAAACCCAATGAAGCTTGGTCCTCTCATGGGCTCTCAGAGGAATGAAGGTGTTTTGTCCTTAGCTAAGGCCCTCCTGGTCTATATTAGGCTCAGGGGAGGACCCCAGACCTGCTGTGGGATACTTCCCCATGGGCTAAAGTTGGACATTAGACTGCTCTCAATCCCCTTTCTCTGGGATTCTGAACAGTGAAAAGTCAGTGTTCAGATGGGGGAGCTGGGGATTGTTTATACTGGTAGCCTGGATGAGATAGAAGGAATTCAGCATAGATAATGGGTTCTGTATGTACAGTACTTTCCAGACCTTTCATATTTAAGTGCTTTGTGGCCGTCTGCTTTATTTTATGCTCCTTGCTTAGAAGTCAGTGAGGAGATGTCTGCTTACACATTGGTCCTTTCTGATCTTGGCCTCTGTTGGCAATACCCATGTTAGGTATAACCTTGCTTGTTGTTTTCTTGCCTTGTAGAGAGTGCCCATTACAGCCTACCCACCCTAATCAGTGAGGGAATCACAAAGTCTCTGGGCTAGAGGAGTCTTTGGAGAGGGTTCAGGCCAGTTGCCCCCTGCAGTAGCAATCATTTTGAAGGTCTTTCTGACATGAGCTTTTTCCATACCTCTCAGGATAGGGAGCTCACTGTCTCCTGACATCATCACTTTGCTTACGGTTTGGGTTTGCCTGGGATAAGACCTTACACCGAGCGAGATCTGCTTTAGGAAGCACATGGTCACACAGCCAGTTGAGTGACAGACCAGGGACCAGGTCAGATTTCCAGACTCCCACCCAAGTGCTTTTCTTGCCACATTGTGAAGGCTTGGGTTCAAGAATAGACCCCAGCTCTCAGAAAGAAGAGGATTCACTGAGATAACCTGTACCTCATGAGAGCAGGGAAAATTGCTGAGATTGGCTGTATGACCAGGAGAAGTGACTAATAGGTGAGAAAAGAATCCTCTAGTCTGGCAGCAATAAATAAATAAATAAATCAAAGAAAGGAAAAAAAGTCTCGATTTGCCTTCTGGTTGACACTTCTAAATATGTTGACCTTGAGTAGGTTACTTTCCTTCTCCTAGCTTGGTTTCTTATATATAAAATACAGAAAATAATCCTTGCCCTTTCTCCCTCTTGTGAGAGTGGTGAAGCTTAGATGAGATGGAAGAAAAGAAGGCTGATGTATCATATGGAGGCATTGGAGAGGGCCTTGGTAATAGTAAGGACTCATATCCTCTTGCCTCACAGGTACGGGAGGCCTTGAGGAAAGCAGAGAAGGAGCTGGAATCGCATAGCTCATGGTATGCTCCAGAGGCCCTTCAGAAGTGGCTGCAGCTGACCCATGAGGTGGAGGTGCAGTACTACAATATCAAGAAGCAAAATGCCGAGAAGCAGCTGCTGGTGGCCAAGGAGGGGGTGAGACCTGCCCTCCTGCTGCACTATTCTCTCCTCCTTGCCCCACTCCCTTCACTTGCCCTTTTTCCTCCTCTCTGCCTCTCTATATCCCTCTGTTGGACAAAAAGACATCCTGGTGTTGGGTTTTGTTTCTTTTCCTGATGCACAGTTTCTAATAATGTCCTCAAGCTCCTGGAGAAGGGAACGAGGGTGCAGGGCTACTCCGACCTGCCTTTTGGGAAAGGTGTGGTGGAGGCAGGTAGAGGGAAGTCTCTGCTGGCCCCAGACTGACACAGGGACAGACTCCTGGTGTCAGGATCCCTCGGCTCCTCTCATTGCTTCTGTTTTCTTTCTTTCCCTACTCTTTCCTCTTCCGTTGGCTTCCATTTTTCTTTCCCATATTCTCTTCCTTTTTCTCATGCCTCCTAAACTGTGCTAGGAGGAGGGGGAGCCAGCCACAAAATAATGTTTTTAATTTTTCCAGCCTATACTCCCTGCTCTTTTTAAGCTGAGGGCCTCATCTTTGCAGGCTGAGAAGATAAAAAAGAAGAGAAACACACTCTTTGGCACCTTCCATGTGGCCCACAGCTCTTCCCTGGATGATGTGGATCACAAAATCTTAACAGCTAAGTAAGTCACACCTGCTGCCCAGCTCTGGCGATGTCCATCCCATCCTCAGAGTTGGAGGGTGTCCAGGGCCTCCAGTCCCGATTCTGTTTCTTCACTGGAAGAGGTACAGCTCTGGTCTCCTGCCTCAGCCCTTAACTACCTCCCACACTGCTCTTAAGTCTATGATTTAAGTGTGCTTCTTACATACACGTACTGCCCCCTGCCCCTGCAACTTGTTCCTCTGAGAAGATGACTCCTTTCTCCTGGGGCTTAAGCCCAGCCCATGCCTCCCATTTTCTTTCTTCTCTCTCCAGGCAAGCTCTGAGCGAGGTGACAGCAGCACTGAGGGAGCGCCTGCACCGCTGGCAACAGATTGAGATCCTTTGTGGCTTCCAGATTGTCAATAATCCCGGCATCCATTCCCTGGTGGCTGCCCTCAACATAGACCCCAGCTGGATGGGTAGCACACGCCCCAACCCCACCCACTTCATCATGACTGACGACGTGGATGACATGGATGAGGAGATTGTGTCGCCCTTGTCCATGCAGTGTAGGTGACCTCTTGGGTAGGGATGAGGGAAGGAGGCTTTGATGTGCAGACTGGGAAGTCTGCTGGTCTCTGCCGTGCTTAAGCCAGATATGGGGCAGAAGCCAAGATGGTTTAACTCATTACCTTGGTTCATAAAGCACAGCCTGCATCAGGTATTCCTTTATGGTTGTCCTGTTAGTGGTTTCCCTTGCTGTATGCTCCATCTGCCCTATGGGTCTATTGTGTTAAGCGTGTCTCCCTCACTCTCTATGTTTTTTTAATCCTTTTATTCTCCTTCCCCCCTTCCGTTCCTATCTACCTTTATAAAAATAACCTCCTTTAGAGATTCATAACATAAAAATGGCATTCATTTGACTGTTGCTTTTACCTGTTTTAATTTTATATTCCTTATTTTTAATTGCTAAGTAGATAAATGATGTCTCTTTCTGTTTTTTCACGTGAGGCCCCAGGAAGCAATAGTCCCTTACAGTGATAAAGCCCCAAATCCTCCAAGCCAGAAAGACGTTCTTGTCCAGGAGGGATCTCCTGCACAAGCATTTCCGCCTTTCCATCTGAACTTGGCCATCCCTGCCCGCTCCGACCTCTGTCCTGGGTCTTCCCTCTCCCTGTTCTCCCTGCAAGTGTTGAGAGCTGAGTAGAGCAGAGTCGAGGAAGACAGCACTCTGTGGGAATTCTTCAGTGAAGGAAGGGACACACCCCCTAGTGACCCGCTGAATTTTTCTGTGGATCAGAGTCTATAAACAGAATAGACTTTTATGGAAAAGCTCTTGTCCTGGGCCCATATCCCATGCGTGCAAGGGGGATGATGGAAACCTGGGCTGGGTTAGGGGCTCACTTTGAGATAGCCAGATCTTTAATCAGGCTGGATGTTTTTGTAAGTTTCTTCAGCCATAGTTTGCCTCTGGCCAAGCCTCTTCTTTCTGTGGACTGATGCCCTGCAAGGCTTTCATTAAAGGCCCAAGAAGGTTAAGGTCACGAGCAAGTAGAACTTGATTTTGACATATTGCTCTAAAGACTCCTGTGTTCTCCGGGTTGGGAGGGACTTTCATGAGCTCTGAGCCACTCCCCCCTTGCCCCTGGCCCTTCCCTTACCCATGGGGGCAGGGTGAAGCCCTCGGTGAATCCGATTCTCTTCTCCTTTCGGCCTGGTTGTTGGACCCTAGATGCTGCCTGGCTGATGGGGCGTAGGTTCAGTGACCGCTCTCTCTGCTCAGCATCCGCCGGCTCGGACGATCAGTCCCTCTGGAAATACCCGGGTTTGAGGAGCCCCTTTGGGGCTTTTGTTTTTTCCGACTTTGGGGACTAAACCAGCACTCCCACCCCACGGGCCCCTTCTCCTGCCTGCATCACTCCCCTGCCTGTTCCCTCTGTTCCTTCACTACAGTCCCTACTAACTTCAGGGAAGGGTTCGGGGGGTGAGAAGAATCAGCCTGCTCAGCTGAGGCCTGGAGAGGGAACAGCCGTGGTGATGGGAGGCTTCGGCTTCTCCTTTCAGCCCAGCTCAACTGATGTCCCAGTGGCCCTTCATCTAGCTGGGCTGAGATGGAAAGAAGGAATGAGAGAGCCGCCTCCTCCTTTCTCTTTCTCTGCTTCCCATTCTGTCTGTCTTTGTCCATCCCTATTCCACGTTTCCTCTTCCCCTTAAGCCTCTCTTTGATGTCTTGAAAGCCACCAGCCATTTAGAGGCCCTACCTCGCTAGCTCTCCATTACCATGCAGCTGTGCTCTCTTCCTGGTGGCCCTTCCAAGGCTTCTGCCATCCGTGTAACCTGACCCTTTCTCCCATCTTTAGGGAGAAGGAAGGGAGGCCCATCTATCAGGGCAGAGGAGAAAAAACAAAAGTGTGAATTCCATTTTCATCTGGAGCTGGCAGTGAGCCCAAGAGGGATGCTCTAGCATGTCTCTAAGTTACCTGGTACCCATATACCCCTTCTCTGGGCATGGTGGCCACCATCTTCTAAGAGCCTGATTTGAAGCATTGATCCAAGAGCTGGTTCTTTGTTGTGTAAATGCTTATTAGAGGAAGTTTGGAAAGTAAAAAGAGTAAATATGGGCTTTAAAAGGCACATGTAGTTCCCACCATATTTGAGCAGTTTTTTGTTTGTGAATTTTTAAGTAATTTTTTATGTAGTCAAGATAATGGTAACCACTGTCATTTACAGAGTGCCATGAACTGTGTCAGGTACTTTAAAAATATTATCTTGAAGCCTCATGACAACTCTGTAGGATTTTATAAGTTAGGAATTAAAATGGGGAAGTAAGTTAATCAAGGTCACAGCTAGAAATAGAAAGACCTGGTTTCAAACTCTTGTCCTTTGTATTCTATTACTCAAGGTATTCCTTGTACATGGAAATCTGTATCCTTTTGTTTCCCCTGAGCATTTTAATAGGCCTTTTTCTGTGTTTTAAAAGTCTTCTCAAGCAGCAGTTTTTTTTGGCTGCACTGCAAGTCTTATGGGATCTTAGTTTCTCAGGGGTTGAACCTGAGTCCTGGCAGTGAAAGTGTCAAGTCCTAACCACTGGACCACCAGGGAATTCCCATAAGTAGCATTTTTAATAGCTGTATAACCTTCCAGTAACTGGATGTGTTACCATTTTCTCGTCATTCCACCTTTATTTTTGCTTTCATATGATTATTAATAAAGGTGTGATAAACATGTTTATGTATAAATCCTTTTCTGAATTGTGACTATTGTCCCAACTTTGGCTTTCTAAAAAGGCTGGTTCTTTGTGCCCTCCCGGACCTTGTCCCAAACCCCTGTCCTACCCCGTCCTGCCTGTGTCCTCCTGCTAACTGCCTTACCACCTCCCTTCCTAGTAATGTTGGCCCTAGGTCTCCTTCCATTGGAATTGCCATTGAAATTGACCTGGGCACTTCATTTTCAACTGGCCCCTCCTTTAGGATCCCTGGTGGGAGGTTCTTGGGAGGAGGTGCCCCATTCTCCAGACTGGGGACCAAGGACCCAGAGTGGTCTCCAGCAAGCATCTCTCCACGGGCAAACTTGTTTCCCGGCCAGCCCAGAGCAGGTGGCCCTTCCTCACACTCTCTTCTCTCTCCTTGCAGCTCCCAGCCTGCAGAGCAGCGTCCGGCAGCGCCTGACGGAGCCACAACATGGCCTGGGGTCTCAGAGGTTGGTAGAGGGCGAGGCTGGCCACTTCTTGACAAGCCGGGTCTCTCTGCGGCGAATGCGCAGCCTTTCATCTGGACAGTCTTTCAGTTCTGAAGGCCTCGGGACCAGCGCTCCACCTGCCTCTGCTTCTTCTTCCTGCTCCTCTGCCACCACCACTACCACCACCACCACCACCACCACCACCACCACAACCACCACCACCACCTCCATCACCACCGTCCATGTCCACCCTGTCTATTACCACCACAGCACTTCCTATTTCCTCCAGATGGAGCCCTACCCTGACCCACCCCCTTCTGACAGCACCGCTGTGATGCCTTGGCACTCAGAGAGCTTGGGGTATCAGCTGTCTCTCTTCTCTCCCCTTCTTCCTGTCCGTGCCTCTCTGCTGCCTTTACCTTGGCCTTTGCCTGCTGGCTGCTGCTTGGTGGGCTGTGGGGACTGTGGATTGGGGTACCTTCTCCTTGTCCTGTCTTTTCCCAGCCTGGGACTCCTCCTTGAGGTCAGCCTAATGCCCTATACCTTTCTTCCCTTCTCTCCTTGGGGTTTGCTGACTCTAAAAATGAGTAACAGAACCCCTCCCTCACGGTCCTATAGCACTTTGGCCTAAACTTGTTATCTCAGTGGAGTTCTCACTTCTTTTATCCCCTCAGCAAACATTTATGGATACCTACTCTCTGCCAGACTGCTGGGCTTGGGGATTTGTAGATGATAAGATACAATCTCAGCCATCAAGAATCATGGTCTGATCTGGGAGAGGTACATAAATGATTCTGGAACAGTTGATAAGTGCTATGGGGGTGTTGAAGAGGGAATGACTAACAGTGTGAACCTGGGTGGAACGCTTCACAAAAGAGATGACATTTATGCCAACACCCTGTGTGTAGGAAAAGGAGATTGGGTATTCTAGGCAGAGGGAACACATATATAGGCTTGGAAGTTCATGAGAATCTGATCTATGTGTGGTTAGAACATTGGCTATGTGTTGATGGGACAGGGTAGCAAAGGAGGCTAGAATGATGCAGGGCTCTGAAAGGCTAGGAGCTTGGGCCATCACCCTTTAAGATGGAGAACTGCAAAGGGGCTTTTAGAAGGAAGTGAATTGGTCATATTTGCATTTTAGAAATAACATTTTATAGCCTGTATATAGGAAAGAATGGGGAGACTAGAGAACTTGGAAGTCATTGCAGTAGGCCACCAGGGGAGGTAATGAGGTTTGGGGGTAAAAACAAGAGTATTAATTGGTAACTGACTTTGAGGGGTGGAGGAGAAGGAGGCATTTAGGATGATGCCCAGGTTTCTAGCTTGGGTGACAGGAAAACTGTAGTACCCTTCATAAAATTACTCTTCAGAAGGGAGGAAGAAACAGATTTAAGGATTTTGGACAAGCTAGCTTTATGTCAGGCAGGCATAAAAACACTCCTGTTCAGAGAAGGAGTTAAGATTCTGCAGGTTAAGTAATTTTCCCCAGGTCCCAAAGCTAGTTAGGAGCAGAACACAGACTAGGCCTTGGCTCTCCATTCCAGGATGCTCTGTTGGTTATGTTTGTGCTTCCACAAGGTCTCAGTAAGTGAACTGTGTAAGAACGGATGACAGGCTTTCTCCCACAGCCTGGTCTGGCAGCCGCAGGGACTTGCCCTGCTCACACCTCAAGATAACAGGCTACGGTAAGAGATAGTAGCCTTGACCCTGCCTGGACAAGCTTAGAGGACCCTCAGAAAGACCTTCAGGAAGCACCTGTCATCTCTGAAGTTGTGACCACGGTTTAGCCCTGGCCTCTGAGCTGCAGCTTACCCTGTTGCTTCCTTTTGGTCCTGCGTCACTCTGGATACCAGTCTTTCTAGCTCTGCCCCTTGGACCTCTGGATGGTTATCCTTGAAGTCTGTTCCTTTCTCTTTCACAAAAGGACAGCCTTTCCTAGTGTTATCACTCAGCAGAGTTGCTCATTTTCATCCTCATCCTCATTTTCATCCAGAAGCCTAGACAGGGAGACTGCCCTTCCAAGTACAGATGGACAGGATCAAAGTGGTGTGGGGGTACTAGAGGATGCTGTAAATCTCATGCTCAAAGGCCCAGGCTGAGGGCAGTGGGCGGGGGGAAGGGGAGGAGTACCTGCATCCACCTGGCCTGTTCACTACTGAATTTTCTTTCACACCATGCATCAGAGGATCATCTCTAAAGGCAAACAGGCTCTCTAGTAAGGTTAGTAGCTTGGGATGGGAGCCCAAGGCAGCCCAGCCTTTGGGGAGGGACACCCATGACCTGAATTGTCTCAGAGGTTCAGGGAGGGAAAGTGAGCTTGCTCAGTGGGGCCTTTCCCTCACATGTCCACCCAGGCTTCCTCCTAGGTTCTTTTCTTGCTTTGGAAGTCTCAGCTTTTGTTGATGATGGAGGCATTGAGGGCTGGGAATTATGACCAAATGGGGCAATAGGCCAGGAGGAGTGAGTCTGAGTGTACCCCAACCTCTTGACCTCTCTTCCTTCCTTGGCATTGAAAAGGCAGTCTCCTAGAATCCTCACCTCCTCAGTCTAGAAGGCCCCTTGTCCCAGTGTGACTGCTCCCAGAATTTCCTTGGCACCTTGCTCAGTGGTTCATATCTGTGTGGAAAAGGCAGGGTATGGAGAGGATCATCTTGGGACTTAGAGAAACAAGGACACATTTAGATAGAAGAGGGGCACCATCAGAACTATGAAATCAAATGGGAGACACTTGGTAAAATACTAGAGTAGGTGGCTGGAACAGTGTTTGGATTGGAAGTTGGAACTGAGATTGTTCTCTGCTATTCCATGTCTCCAGGAAGGTACTGGCCCACAGAGTGGCTGCTTGGTTAATTGTTTCCTACTGAGAATTAAACCTATAATAACTATTAGCCAGCCTCCTGCTTTTGCCTGTTTTTGGAGCCCGGTGCCCTCCCTAATTTTTTACCCACAGCCTTCTCCTTTCTAGGTCCTGCTGTGCTGTCCTCTCCCCTCCCACTCATGACCCTTTCCCTTTAGTTTTCTGATGTGGATGTTTAAACATTTCCCTTAGCCCTCTCCTCTGCCCCTGCCATGGGGTCTAGGGCCTCTGGGAAAGTGGAAGGATTAAAGGATTGGCAGGGGACTCCTGTATCTACCTTTTTGTCTGTAAGGTAGGAGGGGTGGCATCCAGAATTAGTTCATGGTCTTCTTAGGAATAGCCAGCCCTTTAAAGGGTCTCAACTATGCTGGACCACCTCTGTGTGCATGTCCAGTGTGCAGTGCCATGTCCGCATAGCTCAGCCTTGCAAAGAAGCCTCTTGTGAGTGGCCCATGGAAGGGTCTTCCTGCTCGACTGGCCTCATCATCTTCATTCCCACAATTCTTTCTACATTTTCAAGTGCTTTGCCAACATACTTGGGCCTCTAAACAGTCTTGCAAAATAATTGAATCAATGTTATCTTCATTTGGCCAAAACTGAGGACCAGCAAGGTTATATGACTTGTCCAAGGTCACACAGCAAGTATCAGGCAGAAGTGGAAATTGAAATAGACCTTGGGACTTCCAGTGGGCAGCTCTTCTGAACCACTGCTCTTCAAAGGCCAATATCCTGTCTTTCTGCACCTCCATACATTCTCCCTGTCAGCAGAGCTCTGAAAAAGACCCCAGTCTTCCTATTGCCAACCAACTTTGAACTCCAAAACACTTCTCTGTGACCTTCTTTGAATCCTGAGAGAGGGTTGGAAGAGGCAGCATCTTGGCCTTTCAGGGGGGTGAGGGATTATTTGCAAGGCTGTTCTAGTCTTTTTCTCCCTAGTCCGGGTCAGGCCCACTGACTGCATGTTTTCCTGTTCCTCAGGGCCTGGCCCAGACTGGATGTGTCCTTGGGTGGGATGGGAGTTATGTATGTTAGCTTAGGGTTGAGTCCTAAGAAGTCTAACCAGCTCTGGAAGCAGAGGTTTTGCTGAGGAGGATGCGTGTAGCACTGAAGCCTATGGCTGTTTTGGTTTAAGGCCTGGCTAGTCATCAGGGGTGGGGGCCAGACCTGCGAAAGCCCTTAGCCAGAGAGTTAATGGTATAATGACATTTGTTTTTGCTTCTTATTTCTCTTTTCTCTCCATCACTTTTCCCTCTTTTTTTTCTTTCCCTTGGTCCTCTGTATTTCTACCTGCTTCTCCTTTTGCTCCCCATGTCCTCCCCCCCCCCATATTACTCTTTTCTCCTTATCTCTTCTCCAATCTATCCTTATTCCCTATTCCTACATCCTCTCTTGTGCCGTGTCAACTTCCCTCTGTTTCCCATTCTTCCCTCTTTCCCACCTGCTGGGCACCCTATTTGCTCTCTCCCGCCCCTCTCTCATCCCCATTTTCCTACCCTGCTCTTGTCTTCTCCGTGGTCCCTCTCCTCTTCAACCCCCTTCCCCACCCCCCCGCCCCCGTGCCCCATTCCTCTGTGTCTCTTTCTTCCTCTCTGACCTTTCTTGCAGGGATTTGACCCATTCCGATTCGGAGTCCTCCCTCCACATGAGTGACCGCCAGCGTCTGGCCCCCAAACCTCCTCAGATGATCCGTGCTGCAGATGAGGCTCTCAGCGCCATGACCTCCAACGGCAGCCACCGGCTGATTGAGGGGGCCCACCCCGGCTCTCTGGTGGAGAAACTGCCTGACAGCCCTGCCCTGGCCAAGAAAGCACTGCTGGCGCTGAACCACGGGCTGGACAAGGCCCACAGCCTGATGGAGCTGAGTTCCCCGGCCCTACCTAGTGGCTCTCCACATTTGGATTCTTCCCGTTCTCACAGCCCAAGTCCCCCAGACCCAGACACACCATCTCCAGCTGGGGACAGCCGAGCCCTCCAGGCTAGCCGAAATACACGTATCCCCCACCTGGCTGGCAAGAAGGCCGCGGCTGAGGAGGATAATGGCTCCATTGGCGAGGAGACAGACTCCAGCCCAGGCCGGAAGAAGTTTCCCCTCAAAATCTTTAAGAAGCCTCTTAAGAAGTAGACAGGATGGGGGTGGCAGTGGTGGGACAACTTGTCCTTCCCTGGTCTTCTGCCTCCCCTCCCCTCCCTTCCAAGATACCTGGCCCCCAGCACAGGGCCTGGGAGGGGCTGGCTCTGGGGCCTGGGCACTGTACATACCTGCCTCCCACATCCTTGGGTCCTTCAACATTATTTATTAACTGACCACCATGGCCTGCCTCCCTCCCAAACATGGGCTGCTGCTGTCACCCCCTCTCCGCTTCAGTGCATGTCTTGGTTGCTGTGCCCTCGGCTCCCAGCACCACCTCTGGGGTCCGGCTGCTGTGTCTCTGCTGTCCCAGTTTTGAGGTTTGGTTTCTTGTTACTCTGTCTCCTGCTTTCAGGCTTCTCCCTCCCACCACTCCCCAACTTCCCCTAGCAGCTAGCGGGGGAGGATGGGGGAGTAACTTCTGACACCTGTGCCTCAGATCTCTATCCCTGCACCCCCACCCCCACCCCGCCACTGACGATGGTTCTCTTTGCCCCAGACTGGGGCCTAGGACTTAATGTTTGAGGTTTGCTCTCTGCAAGTGTGGTAGGCCAGAGGTAACCTCGGCTTGGAGCTTACTAGGACTCCAGGGGTCCATGGGGGAGTAAAACCAATTCCCAGAGAACAAGTCACTAGAGTTTTGAAGAGAGGCTAGGCTCAGGGATAGATTGGAAGCAACTTCTAGTCTGAGGATGAGTAGGAGCCAGAGATGTGGGCTACAAGGCAGTCACTTTTTCTCTCTTCTCTCACCCACACCTGCTTCTCTCTTATCCCCACTGCCCCACACTGCAGGGGTAAGAAATGCTGTAAGAAATGCTTCCCAAATGCTCCCCAAGCATCATTACTCCTAAGGCTCAGGACAGTCGGCTCCCCAACCATAGGAGCCTCAGCTATGATAGAGGGCTCTAATGGGGCCCCGAAGCTGTTGGGCAGAGTGTCGTCACATTTGAACCAAAAGACATTTTAAAATTGAAATCTCCTGAACTTCCCAAGTGCCTGCACCACATACTCCCCGTCAGACCTGTGTTCATGTTACTGCATAGCCTGGGCTAGAGGCTCAAGGACACAGCCAGTTTAGGGATGGGGGTGGCTGAGGAAGCTGGTGTAGGTCAAGGTGGCTGTGTGACCACTTCTCCCTCACCCTTCCCACCCTCTAGACAACTCTCTCCCTTACCTGTTTTTGCTATGGCTGTAAAGGTATTTTCCCTCTGCCCCACTCCCTGCCATCTTTACTCTGGGATCCTATTTTGGGCCTGGGGTGGGGGCACCTGGGGCTGGTCTTAGGAGGTTCTAGGCTGCAGACTGCCTTGTACCCCCTGGACAACCTCACATGGGTTTTTCTGTGTTATTTCATAAGACTCTTTGAAGTCCAATAAAGCATGTAGGAGATTTTAACCTCTGCTGGCTTTGACTCTCATTGTGTTCTCTGTGCTCTTTGTGGCATAGCAGATAGGATGAAGGGACATTTCTCTTCTGCCAAGGGAAAATGAAACTCTAATACACTTACCCAAAACTCTCTGGTGGGGTTACCAGATGAAATACAGGATACTCAGTTACATTTGAATATTAAACAAATAACTTTTAAAAATGTAATTATGTCCTATGAAATGTTAGGGATAAATTTTTATTAGCTTAACCTGGCAACCCTACCTCTAGGCTATTTGATCCTATCTATCCTATAGCTTCACTGATCACCTATGACTTTTAGAATTACAGGCATATCTCATTTTATTGCACTTTGCAAGTATTGCACTTTTTACAAATTGAAGATTAGTGGCAAGGGAGTCTTATGTTTTTCCCAACAGCATTTACTTGCTTCATGTTTCTGTGTCACATTTGGTAATTCTTGCAGTAGTTCAAACCCTCCACCTGGAAAAATATTACCACTGTTGACGGCTCAGATGGTGGTTAATGTTTTTTAGCAGTAATGTATTTTTTATTAAGCTGTGCATTTTTTTTAGACAATGCTATTGCACACATAAAAGACTACAGTATAGTGTAAACATAACTTTTATATGCACCAGGAAACCAAAAATTTCATGACTTGCTTTATCATGATATTTGCTGTATTGCAGTGGTCTGGAACTGACCATTCGGTGTCATTTCAGGGGGCTCTGAAGAACTCCTGGTGCTTTATGTCTCAGTGCAGAAAGAACTCAGCAAGAGGCAAAGTGATATATAAGAGGTGATTTATTAGAATAGGATGCTTGTGAGGCTTATGAGCAGGCTGGTGAGGGAGGGGGGTGCTGTGCCCCAAGAGCTTACTGTGCTACAGTTTTATAATCAAAGGAAAGGCAGGGAGGAGAACTTTTTTTGTCTTTCTTGAGTAGACATCATTAGCTCCTCCTCCAAGTTGAGCAGGGGAGTGTTTTCCTAAACAGTCAAGCTAGGTCCATAATTTTTTTTTTTTAATGTGTACAGAGACCATGTCCTAGGAATCATTAACTTACTTAGCTCATGGGGCAGGATGTGGGGCTCATGCCATCATTGTTTCATTGTTTGGGGACATGTCTCATGCTGTGTTGCATGGTTTTCTTGCTAATCAAGTCTGCTTTCTTGAGTAATCATTAACTTATGGGGTCTCCCATAATTATTCTACTTACAATCCCCTAGTGGGATTAACTAATTACCTATTTTGTCCCTTTACTCTGTCCCTATGAGAACCAAATCACCAATATCTTTGAGGTATTGCTATGCCTCACAGGAACCTTGGGATCACCTTGATGGCAATAAGGAACCAATGAAAGATTTTACAGTGGAGATGCCACATGAGATTTCATAAAAATTAGTTTGCCTAGCCCAAAGCTGAAGGTTCTACACCAGACTTGTGAGTCATGTCTCACCTATGCTTACTCCCCACGTTCGGTCACCAAGTCCTGTCCATTCTACCTCCCCAAGGCCTTACGGCTGACCCTATCTCTGCCACCACCCACTTGATAATTCTAAAAGCAAACGGATCATAGCCTTGCCCCACTCAAACTCTGCCAAAGCTCGCTCCGATTTCTATCAGGATAAAATACAAAGGCCCTTCCTTGGCATAGCAAGGCTCTCTCCCCAACCGGACTCAGGCCCACCTAAGAAGGGCCCTGGGGCTCCCAGCTTCCGTCTACGTATCTCCGGCTAGAGCCCACCTCAGACGACAGTCTTGGGTTATCATAATTTAACAACCGTCAAGACACGAAAAAGTGGATGGATGGAGTTTTGCTATTTCCAATACACTCGAGGGGCGGGGCAAGACCCGGCGGGCTGAGCCCAGAATTCCGCTGTGCCCACATCCAACATGGCGGCGGGATATCTCCGTTCCCGCCAGGGGCTTTCACTGCCAACGCTGCCGTAGGAGAGGCGCCATCTCCTCGGCCCTGCCCACACTTAACATGGTGGCTGTGGGGCCAGGCCGATTCTGCTACGCTAGCCTTGCCCACCGGCCGCAGCGCTGGCTGCGTCACGTGACGTCACTGGAGCTTGGTCGCGCTGCTTTTGCGTCGCGGCTGGCGGGAGCGGGAAGCGGATTCGGATTGCCTTCCTCTGCTCTGTGGAGGAAAGTGCTCTCTGGTCCTAATTCCAGGCCCTGCACCCGAGCAAACCTTCGAGCCTGACCCTCCGTGCTCGGCCACCTTCTCGATCGCACCGGAGCCTCAGAGCTGCAGTCTCGTGTCGCATCCCTCAGCGCCTCAGTTACTAGCTGCGATGCATGTGATCAAGCGAGGTGAGAGGCCGGGGAGGGGCTGGCGGGTGAGGGACGCGGGCCGCCGCCGCCCTGCAGTTAGCCGCTCCCGCCGGCTTCTGCCGCTTCCCGCGCTACCGGCAGCGGTTTCCCGCCCTGTCAGCCGCTCGGCCTCCTGCCCTTTCGTCAGTCTGTCCCAAACCCCGTTCTGAGCTTCAATCTGCGCCCCTCGGCTCTGTCATCCAGCCGCGTATCTAAAGAGTAGTAACACCTTTCCCTTAGCGAGTTGTAACTGTGTGCGCCCAGCACTTTGCAGGCGGTACTTTATTCCTCTCCGCGAGCCCCTGAGGTAGGGATTATTAGCTCCGTTTCGGGCAGAGAGAGGCTTCCGAACTGCATTGTCACCCAGTTAGATGCTGGTGATACCGGACTTCGAACCCGTAGCCAGCAACAGTTTTATTGTTGTTGGTCACAACAATAAAAAAAAGATGGTCGCCTGTCCTAACCTAGGCCCCGGGGAAGCTAGGTAATCAGGGGCTCTGCATTCTACGGGCACCTACCAGCTTCCTGATCTCTTTTTGTGGGGTTAAAAAGTCAGTCTCAGACACAGACATCTCCACAGAGTTGTCGCTCCGTGTTTCCATTGTTGGAAGAATAGCCCCAGAGGAGTTTGGGATCGGGACTAGTTGGCTTTACCTTTGATAGGAAGAGATAGGGAATTAAGAGTAGGGTGGCCAAGACATCTTCTGACAGGGTGGGGACCGAGAAGAGCCAGGAACTTGTGTTCTTCCTCGACACATTTTCCGTTAGACTTGCTGAGGACTTCGTTTGTGTCAGTCCTTTGCTTGATTCTGTGAAATTAATTTTAAGAGGAGACAGACTTGCCTCAGGAAAAGGTTTATAATCAGGTTCGAAAAACAAGGGCAAAGCATACTTTTAACAGAGAACCATGTGGGACAGATAGGAACAAGTTTTGAGTCTACTCAGTATGCCTCTGTTAAAGCATTAAAGTTATTTCAAAATTGTAGGCACTTAGTAAATACTGGTTGACTGACTGTTTTGTCCACTAGGTTGTGAGTGTCTCAAAGATGGGGACTTTATGCCCAAATTTATTACTGAACCTGCCCGTGAATAGAGGCTCCAGAAGTGGGTGAGATAATTAGGTTGGTGCAGAAGTAATTGCGGTTTTACATTTTTGAACTTTGCTGTTTGGTATTGGAATAATTCTTAAATAAATGTGGTTATGTTATATATCATTTTAATGCATATTTCTCACTTTGTGCTTTTTTTGCTGAAGATTATTTGCTATTTATTTTTATATTTATTTTAGACTATAGAAATGATGTTAGACAAAAAGTAAATTTGAGCGATTTTTTTGAGTTCAAAATGGGTTGTAAAGCAGCAAAGACAGCTTGCAACATCAACAGCGCATTTGGCCCAGATCAGATCAGATCAGATCAGTCGCTCAGTCGTGTTCGACTCTTTGTGACCCCATGAACCGCAGCACGCCAGGCCTCCCTGTCCATCACCAACTCCCAGAGTTCACTCAGACTCATGTCCATCGAGTCAGTGATGCCATCCAGCCATGTCATCCTCTGTTGTCCCCTTCTCCTCTTGCCCCCAATCCCTCCCAGCATCAGAGTCTTTTCCAATGAGTCAACTCTTCCATGAGGTGGCCAAAGTACTGGAGTTTCAGCATTAGTATCATTCCTTCCAAAGAAATCCCAGGGCTGATCTCCTTCAGAATGGACTGGTTGGATCTCCTTGCAGTCCAAGGGACTCTCAAGAGTCTTCTCCAACACCACAGTTCAAAAGCATTAACTCTTTGGCGCTCAGCTTTCTTCACAGTCCAACTCTCACATCCATACATGACCATAGGGAAAACCATAGCCTTGACTAGACGGATCTTTGTTGGCAAAGTAATGTCTCTGCTTTTGAATATGCTATCTAGGTTGGTCATAACTTTCCTTCCAAGGAGTAAGCGTCTTTTCATTTCATGGCTGCAATCACCATCTCCAGTGATTTTGGAGCCCAGAAAAATAAAGTCTAACACTGTTTCCACTGTTTCCCCATCTATTTCCCATGAAGTGATGGGACCGGATGCCATGATCTTCGTTTTCTGAATGTTGAGCTTTAAGCCAACTTTTTCACTCTCCACTTTCACATTCATCAAGAGGCTTTTGAGTTCCTCTTCACTTTCTGCCATAAGGGTGGTGTCATCTGCATATCTGAGGTTATTGAGATTTCTCCCGGCAATCTTGATTCCAGCTTGTGCTTCTTCCAGTCCAGCGTTTCTCATGATGTACTCTGCATATAAGTTAAATAAGCAGGGTGACAATATACAGCCTTGACGGACTCCTTTTCCTATTTGGAACCAGTCTGTTGTTCCATGTCCAGTTCTAACTGTTGCTTCCTGACCTGCATACAGATTTCTCAAGAGGCAGATCAGGTAGTCTGGTATTCCCATCTCTTTCAAAATTTTCCACAGTTTATTGTGATCCACACAGTCAAAGGCTTTGGCATAGTCAATAAAGCAAAAATAGATGTTTTTCTGGAACATCTTGCTTTTCTTGCTTTTTCCATGATCCAGCAGATGTTGGCAATTTGATCTCTGGTTCCTCTGCCTTTTCTAAAACCAGCTTGAACATCAGGAAGTTCACGGTTCACACATTGCTGAAGCCTGGCTTGGAGAATTTTAAGCATTACTTTGGCCCAGGAACTGCTAATGAATGTACAGTGCAGTGGTGGTTAAAGAAGTTTTGCAAAGAGAGCCTTGAAGATGAGTGTAGTGGCCAGCCATTGAAAGTTGATGACAATTGAGAGCCATCATCGAAGCTGATCCTCTTAGACAACCACTCAAGAAGTTGCTGAAGAACTCAAAGTCGACCATTCTGTGGTCCTTTGGCATTTGAAGCAAATTGAAAAAGTGTAAAAACTTGATAAATGGATGCCTCATGAGCTGACTGAAAATTAAAAAAAAATAATTTGAAGTGTCATCTTCTCTTATTTTATGCAACAATGACCGTTTCTCGATTGAACTGTGAAATGTGATGAAAAGTGGATTTTATATGGCAACTGGTGATGACCAGCTCAGTGGTTGAACAGAGAAGAAGCTCCAAAGCCAAACTTTCGCCAGAAAATGGTCATGGTCACTATTGGGTGATCTGCTACTGCTCTGGTGCACTATAGCTTTCTGAATCTTGGTGAAACCATTACATCTGAGAAGTATGCTCATCAAATCGATGAGATGCACCGAAAACTGCAACGCCTACAGCTGGCATTGGGCAACAGAGTGGGCCCAATTCTTCTGCACTACAATGCCCGACTGCACGTCACACAACCAACACTTCAGAAGTTGAATGAATTGGGCTACGAAGCTTTGCCTCATCCACCATTACCTGACCTCTCGCCAACTGACTACCACTTCTTAAAACATCTCCACAACTGTTTTCAGGCAAAACGCTTCCACAACCTGAGGAGGCAGAAAATACTTTCCAAGAGTTCGTCGAATCCTGAAGCACAGATTTTTATACTACAGGAATAAAGGAACTTATTTCTAATTAGCAAAAATGTGTTGATTGTAATGGTTCCTATTTTGATTAATAAAGATGTTTGAGCCTAGTTATAATGATTTAAAATTTACAGTCTGAAACTTCAATTACTTTTGTACCAAACTAATACTTTAAAATATAGAATATGATGAGTGTTGTAAGTAGGAATGTAGTTGATTTGATTGTAACTAGGTCATTTACAGCCTAGAGATAGAGTTATGGCCCTTCTTGTCATTAGTATCTTTGAAACATCATTCTCTCCATTTCTGTAGTCTCCCATTTTAGCTGTCGAGACCAAAGACCGAAACACATAATGCACTTTTGTTGGTTGATTCCTGTGAGAGGGGACGATTCAGTTTTTTTAGACCTTTAGAAAAAGATATGGAAGGATGAGAAGCTCTTAAGATACATCTGTAACAGATGAATCAAAAACTTGTGGTCATAAATCTCTGGAGTGGGTAACACCTCTGTGTTACATTTTTAACCTTTTGGGTCCACTTTCAAGTACTGTCGTTTAAAAAGTACTACCTACAACAAAAGGCAGGTCTTATTTTGTTTCTAATTCCCTCAGAGAACATAATTTGATCCAGATGGTTTGCTGCTAGACTGCAAGTAACATTCAGCAAGCCTTGTTCATATACAAAGTTGTACTTAGGTTAATTTTATTTTTCATCTTTAATTTGTTTAGGGTATTTTCTCCTCCCCTTATTTTTGGGATGATAGTATAGAAGCAGACTAACACATGCAATTTTTGCCAATCGTAGTATAATTATTCAGTAGGGCAACTGCAGTAAACTTAAAATACTTACTGAATGTAGTAATGTCTTGCCAAGCACCATGAGGTAAATAGCAGAGGGAGAAGGCATCTCCATCTTCCATGATCTTAGGGGTGTTAGGGATATAGGAATAATCTATATGAAAAGTATTAGATAACAGAAGGGAATAGTAGATGAATTTTTCTTATTTGTTGTCTTGTTATTCTTGGTGGGACAGCATCGTATTGCTCAAGGAGGTTAAGATTAAAAGTTGAGAACCATTGGAATAAATGCAATGTAGCCGAGTTGTAAAATGTGCTTTGAAATTCAGTATAGTGTTTTCAAAACTTTGGGTTTTGTAACCCACAGTAAAAATTATTTTCCATTATGACTGAGTAAACACATGTATATGTAAGTATTTATGTAAAACTGAAACAAAGTTTTCAAAATAATACTTTCTAAAGCATCTATTTGCACTCTGATAATCTCTTCTATTCCAGATCCTCTCTCTCCCCGCACCACCCTTCCTCTCCCTTCTTCCTTCCCATCCTTTCTCATTCCCTTAACAGCCCACTGTATAATTTTACAGATCTGTGTGGCTACTGTGCTCGGCACTGAGGTTATTGTGAGTAGGCAGAAATAGTTTGGCTTTCAAAGATCTTACAATCAATTGAGAAAAATAGACAAAAACATTAACATAAGGTGATCAGTATTCTAATATGTAAAATACAGGCTAAGCAGCCCATTCATTCAATTATTCAGAAAGTATTTACAGTCGTTCCCCTGTATCCATGGGGCATTTGGTTCTAGGACCTGTTGTGGATAGCAAAATCTGTGTATGCTCAAGTCTCATGGTCACCCCTCAGTCTCTGTGGATTCTTCATGTGCAAATTCCAGTTCAGCATCCAGGGCTTCAGCCAACCACAGATCATATACTGTTTATGGATGTGGAACCCGTGGATTCAGAGGACTGACTATATTCAGCATCTCTTTTATGCCGAGAACTGTGTTAGGTACTATGGATTCAGCAGTGAACAAAACAAGCTAAATTCTTTTCTGACTGGAGTTTACATTCTGTTGTGAGTGACTGACAGTAGTTAAATGTATACAAGAAACAAGTAAGAATGAGTTAATTCCAGATAGTGGTTTGTGAGATGGTGGTGGTAAAACAGGGTAATGTGATAAAGATGAATGAAAAGGTAACCTTGGATTGGATCCTCAGGTAGGGAGGTGACATTTCAGCTGAGCTCTGAATAATACTAAGAGCCAGCTGTGTGAAGATATGTGAGCTGAACTTTGTAGGTAGAGGGAATAGAAAGTTCATATCTTGCAGAAGAGGCATATACTTGGTCTTACAGTATTAGCAAAGTCTTCCTGAAGAGAGGAATTTAAAAAGACAGCTTATACCCAAGAGGAAATCAGACAATTAGTGTTCAAGAGGATTTCACAGGAGGAAGAGGGCAATGTGAGTTACAGTGTTTGGGGCAGGTTTCACGGATATGGTGAGAGTTGGAGAGTGAGTAGGAGTTAGATGTATGGAAAGGTGGAAGAAGGACTTTTGGGCAGAGTAAGGTATAATCAGTTATATGGATGTGGGAATGGGAGGCCTTATTAGAATGTAGGATCCTTATTAGGATCCTTTTACAAGGATCAGCAGAAGAGATGTGGGGCCAAATTAAGGTGGGCCTTGTTTGAGAGAAGAGGATAATGTAAGCAGGGATTAGTGAAATGATGAAATCAGTTTATGGGTTGAAAAAAAATGACCAAGTGAAATGATAGGCTAGAGAACAGTGGATCACTGATCCTTTAGCCCTTTAGTATGCCTCCTCTTCCCAGTGTGAATTTAGAGAGTTGGTTTTGTACTTTTTGTCAGTTTCCTGATTAATTTGACAGCTGCAAATTTTCAGCTGCCTTGTGGTCACCTATCTGCCTAACCAGTTAGTATAGCATTAAGGGCTCAGTCCTGGTGTGTGCCAACTAATTTACTTTATTTCAGAGTTAAACAATGCATATGTGAGTCTGGTTAGAAAAGGAGATCACAGTGGTAATCAGAAAGAGAAGAGCTGTCTTAGTTAATGTATTAGTGTTTAAGAAAAACTAACTTCTTTTATTGATGATGGGTTACTAACAGTTTCTTATTGTTCATTATTCTTTATCAAACGTTTGAGAAAGTCCTTGGGCCAGCCGGACTTTTTGTTAGGAAGAAGGAAGAGCTGTAGGATATAAGTCCAAACCATGAAAGGACTAACTATATAAGGTCCATATGTATGTGCTTCCATATCCCCAAAATAAAAAATAACAGGTTGCCTCTGGAAGATTGTTTTGAGTTACAAGTAGAAAGAAGTACTTCTTTACATGGTATGAAGTAAATTCAAATCATTAATTACTCTAGGAGAGTACAAAAGCCATATTTATCATGAAGGTGTTAGGATGGAGACAGGTTTATAAATCATTTAGCATTCAATAGTTATTTGAGTACCTGCTATGTGCTAGGCCTTGAGCTTTGGTCTGGGCACTGGGAAATAAATACATTGATAAATAAATCACAACAAAATCTTTTTCCTTTTGGAAATTATATTCTAGTGAAAGAGTCATACAATAAACAAATACACAGGTAAAATGTAGAGCATGTCAGATGATCAGAAGTGCTCTGGAGAAAAATAAAGCATAGAAGAAGGGTAAGAGGGGCAAGGTTGTGTTTGGGGCATTGGAATTTAAAATAGAGTGATTGGGGAAAACCTTATTGAGAAGTTGACATTGAGCAAAGATCTAATAGAGGTATATATAGTAAGCAGTCAAGGTTGCCAGGGTCAGGTGGGACAGTAGGAGGTGACCTGGAGGAGGGGCTCACAGGACAGGTTGTGTAGGATTCTGTGGACTATTGTAATGATTTTGACTTTGATTCTGAAACAGATGATAAACCACTCTTGGCAGTAGAGTAATGACATGGTTTTGACTTAAGTTTTAAAGAATAATTATGCCTGTCATTTGGGACAAGGGTTGGGGGGGACAGATCATTTGGGAAATTTATTGCAAGAATCCATCTGGTATGTAATGTAAGGGAAGACTCAATATAAAGTCTCTCCTTTTTGAAGATGAAAAAATAATCTCTCAATGAATCTCTTGGGGGTCTGAGTCATTTGTCTACAAAAGAGCATTTCGTTTTGATCAGTTGAAAAAGTTTACATGCTGATTATGTTTGATTCTTTGGTATTGCTAACTTAGTAAGTGCTAATACGAATTGTATGGTTTGATTCTTTAGATGGCCGCCAAGAGCGAGTTATGTTCGACAAAATTACATCCCGAATCCAGAAGCTTTGTTATGGGCTCAATATGGACTTTGTTGATCCTGTAAGTAAATAGGATTTATATCTTGTGTTGCTTGTTTCATGTGATTCCATTTACTTGTCTCTTACCTCTTCCCCTTCACTCTCTTGCTATATATACATATTTTGGTGTGGTATTCTCTTACAGCCTTGGTTGTAAAATGTGAATTTATTGTTTAAAACTTTTTTTTATTATGGGAATTCCCTGGTGATCCAGTAATTAGGACTCTGGGCTTTCACTGCTGTGGCCCGGGTTCAGTCCCTAAGCCATGTGGCATGGCAAAAAAAACAAAACAAAAAGACAACAAGCAACAAAAAACTCACTTTTTCCCCTAAATTTTTGTTTATGCTGTGAATTCTGACTTCTCAGAGAACTATAAAGCTGAGGAAAGAGGAAAACTTGACATTAACATTTCACTTAGGGGCTTCCTTGAGTAAATTATTTTATTCATAAGTGCAAAAATCTGTAGTAAAACTTGTTTGAAATTGTGGTCATTTGGGTAGAAATTGGTTTGAAATTTGCTTTTTTTGTTATCCATATGGAAAGGATACGTTAAAGTAATATAGAGTTCACAGCCAACCTTTAAATTCAGGAGAGCCATAAGCAAGTTGCTCTGCTTTTCTCCTCAGCTTCTGTAACTCCTCTACTCTAGACCTGCAGCATCCCTTATCTAGACTGCTGTCCATAGTGGTCTCCAAACTGTCCTCCAGGTCTTCCTCACCTTGCCATCTTCCAATCCATATTCCACATGACTTTCAAAATGATCTTACTAAATAGAGTCTCTAATAATCTTTGTCTTAAAACTCATATTGCCCCATCCTTGTTTAGATATTTTATCTATATTACTATCCTGAATAGTCATTGGAAGGAGTGATGCTGACGCTGAAGCTCCAATACTTTGACCACTTGATTTGAAGAGCTGACTCATTGGAAAAGACCCTGATTCTGGGAAAGATTGAGGGCAGGAGGAGATGGGGGTAACAAATGATGAGATTGTTGGATGGCGTCACTGACTCAATGAACATGAGTTTGAGCAAACTCTGGGAGATGGTGAAGGGCAGGGAAGTCTGGCATGCTGCAGTTCATGGGGTCGTAAAGAGTCGGATATGACTTAGTGACTGAACAACAACATCTGTATTACTGTAGCACTTGCCCTGGCCTCATAGCATTAACCACCTAGTATAGAATTTAACTATATGTTCCTAGCCTCCCCCAGAATTGTTGAGGAGGCCTGTATCTTGTTCTTGTGATATCCACAATGCTTAACACATACATAAGTAGAAGCTTGATAAATATTGAATTGACCAAATGGTCGAAAGAAAATAATTTTATACAGCTTTAAGATATATTTATTATCATTTCCCTTTTACATTTAAATACTACATTTCCCTTTTACATTTAGAATATTAGAGTTGGAACAAACCTGAGAGATCATCTTATCTCCCTTGTTTTATAGATAAGAAAGGTTCAAAGAGAAGGGGGATGACTAGTACAAGTGAGTGAGAGTATAGGAAGAAGAATATTGGTATCTTGACTCCTAGGTGTTCTGTTGCCAGTTGCATACATTTCAGAGCGCAAGGGTGCTGGAGCCAACATGAGCATTCTAGGGTAGATGAACAAATCTCCATGCTTATATGGAGTGGTTATTAGCACATGGATGTTGTTTTATTCTGAGTTCTGATTACTTGCCTTGTAGCACCAGAAAGTGTTTAGAAGACTTCATTACTCTTTTACTGAACATGACTATCTGCTGAGAAGAAAATGATCAGGAGGAACTTGAGTTTAGGTCTAACATGTAATTGGGATAAATTTTAAACTAGTAATTACACTTTTTTTTTTGACAGAGGCATGCTTTGGTCAACTGGGAAATGACATTCATTTTCTGTTGGATTTAGTTCAGTTCAGTTGCTCAGTTGTGTCCGACTCTTTGCGACCCCATGAATCACAGCATGCCAGGCCTCCCTGTCCATCACCAACTCCCGGAGTTCACACAAACTCATATCCATCGAGTCGGTGATGCCATTCAGCCATCTCATCCTCTGTCGTCCCCTTCTCCTCCTGCCCTCAATCCCTCCCAATATCAGAGTCTTTTCCAATGAGTTAACTCTTCGCATGAGGTGGCCAAAGTACTGGACTTTCAGCTTTAGCATCATTCCTTCCAAAGAACACCCAGGACTGATCTCCTTCAGAATGGACTGGTTGGATCTCCTTGCAGTCCAAGGGACTCTCAAGAGTCTCCTCCAACACCACAGTTCAAAAGCATCAATTCTTCGGCGCTCAGCTTTCTTCACAGTCCAACTGTCACATCCATACATGACCACTAGAAAAACCATAGCCTTGACTAGATGGACCTTTGTTGGCAAAGTAATGTCTCTGCTTTTGAATATGCTATCTAGGTTGGTCATAACTTTCCTTCCAAGGAGTAAGTGTCTTTTAATTTCATGGCTGCAGTCACCATCTGCAGTGATTTTGGAGCCCAGAAAAATAAAGTCTGACACTGTTTCCACTGTTTCCCCATCTATTTCCCATGAAGTGATGGGACCGTATGCCATGATCTTCGTTTTCTGAATGTTGAGCTGTAAGCCAACTTTTTCACTCTCCTCTTTCACTTTCATCAAGAGGCTTTTGAGTTCCTCTTCACTTTCTGCCATAAGGGTGGTGTCATCTGCATATCTGAGGTTATTGATATTTCTCCCGGCAGTCTTGATTCCAGCTTGTGCTTCTTCCAGCCCAGTGTTTCTAATGATGTACTCTGCATAGAAGTTAAATAAGCAGGGTGACAATATACAGCTTTGATGTACTCCTTTTCCTATTTGGATTGATCTTTTTTTTTCCTTTGCGGCCACACAGCTTGGGCAACCTTAGTTTCCATCAGGGATTGAACTCCTGCAGTGGAAGCTCGGAGTCCCAACCACTGGACATTCAGGGATTCCCTAATCTGTTTTTTTCTTTTTTTTGAGATTCAGTAAATACATACACATATACAGCTTAGATTGGTGTGCTACAGTCCATGGGGTTGCAAAGAGTTGGACATAACTGGGCAACTGAACAGCAGCAACATACAACTTAGAATTTGTCTTTCTTGACTTGGGCATTGTGTATTTTAAAAAGGGGTGCCTCTTACAGTATGGTCTTGAAAACAGTGAAATGTAGTGAGGTTGAATGGGATATGGAGCCAGAAGACTTAGACATTAAAAACCTTGGGCAAGTCCCCGTAACCTGGTTCCTCATGTAAAGTGGGGATAATTATAATACCCATCTCACAGGTAATTGTGAAATGTCAGAGAAGATTATGAAAGTTGAGATATTTTGTGAAGTGTTAAAGAAGTGAAGTGAAGTGAAAGGCATGCAGTTGTGTCCAACTCTTTGCGACACCACGGATTGTAGCCCGCCAGGCTCCTCTGTCCATGGAATTCTCCAGTCAAGAATACTGGAATCGGTTGCCATGCCTTTCTCCAGGGGATCTTCCTGACCCAGGGATGGAACCAGCATTGTAGGCAGATTCTTTACCGTCTGAGCTACCAGGGAAGCCATTCACACCAGGGAGGTGTTAAAGGGTAGCCATTAAATTATCTAACTGCTCAGCCCCAATTCTAGCTTACACTTTGATCTCCTTTCACTAGACTGATTAAAGTTTGATTTGTTTGCTTTCCTGTACTTGTCCTTAGGAATAATTGGGGGAAAATAGGTAAGTATATGGCCTGAACCATGATTATATACAGAAAATTTGAATGAAAGATGGGAAAATACTTATAGAAAAATTGGTCTGTTTTCAGCTGTTTCCCTATGTGTCTGTTAATCTTTGTAAAGCTCTACTTAGACTTTAAAACTAATTTTCTTCTTTTCTTCACTCCTTCCTCCCTTGCCCACTCCCTGCCTCTCTCCCCTCTCTCTCTCCCTCACCCCTCTCCCTCTTTCCTTCCTTCTTTCTTTGGACGCTTCATTATATATGTAGTATGCATTTTCTAGCAGCTCTATTCACTTATGAAGTCTCATTACTAAATTTTCCACAGCGTACAATTCTGAAAGATGATTTTTCATAAAAGGAAATTATCTTTTATTTTGATATAAATTTGATTGTTTTCTTCATTGCTCTTTTAAGGAAGATGTTGATTTTTGGAAAAGCACAAGTAATTCTTAGCTTTGCTTTTATAGGCTCAGATCACTATGAAGGTAATCCAAGGCTTATACAGTGGGGTCACTACTGTGGAACTGGATACTTTGGCTGCTGAGACAGCCGCAACCTTGACTACTAAGCACCCTGACTATGCCATCCTGGCAGCAAGGATTGCCGTCTCTAACTTGCACAAAGAAACCAAGAAAGTATTCAGTGGTGAGTCTAGAAGAAAAAGAAAGACTTTAGTATTCTCAGAAAATGTATAGGCATACTAGAATGAAACCTTGAGTATCAAAAGAAAAGTTATATCTTGTTTAAAAAAGCGAAGTGTGCAAGTTGATGGCAGAGGGAGACTAGAACTTCCTGTTTCTCCATGCTGCTCATCTGCTGCATGGAAGGGTCAGTGAAAACTTTTCTTTATCTTTTTGTTCTCTCTCTATTTTTTTTTTTTTTTTTTGAAGCTCCTCTTTACATACTTGGTGGTGGTATGGTTGGAAAAAAAAATTATTGATAATTCCTAGGTTAAACAAAATGTTACAGTTAGTCTTTTGTCACCATTAGTCATCACTCCCATTTTACAGCTCAGAATGTGGGCAAAAGACAGTTAAATAATTTGTTAAGTATATAAAAAGTGATATGTAAGAAGTCAGCTGGTAGACTGAGAGTAGAAATCTTTTGGCTCTCAATTCCAGATCTTTTATGTGGGACTTTAAACATTATATCTCCCTCTTCAGTAGATTTATAAGAGTAAAGATATCAGATCTTCCAAAATTGATCTATGGATTCAAGTCAGTGTCAGAATGCCAGCTTTGTATGTGTCTGTATTATATGTAAACTCAGGGGACCAAATATCTGCTATGATGTCTGAAAGAGAGAGAGCTTTTTACTCAATGTGCATTTATAGAAGTAAAATCCTTGAGATGATAGATTTTGAATTTTAAGTTGAGTTTCTGTTTTGTTAGGATAAAAGAAAACTTGAGATTATAATTTATTCTTTTATTTATTTTCACCTAATAAATCCTTAATGGGGTAAGATGTTAGAATCATCTGGCAGTCTTTTTCAAAGAGCATATGCTATACTATAAGAGCATATGCTCACTCCAACTCTGGAAAGTTATTTCTTTAAGGGTTTCCTTATTTTACTTATGTAAATTTCCGTGTATATTTATATAACATGTATTTGTCCATTGAGCACTGTCTTTGCTAGGTACTAAGGTGAGTTGGGATGAAAAACAGTTGAGAACCACTTTTAAATTGTTAACCTGAGTATTGAACTTGCTGTTAAGTGATTTTGGTATTTTAATTTTCTGTTGTTTTGTTTTTAGATGTAATGGAAGACCTCTTCAACTATATAAACCCACACAATGGCAAACACTCTCCCATGGTGGCCAAGTCAACATTGGATATTGTTTTGGCAAATAAAGATGTATGTAGAATGCTTTTCTGGTGAAAAAGCTTTTATAGGTTTTTTTTTTTTAAGGCAATGAACACATTTTAAAAAATTTAAACACTATGATAAGTGATAGAGGTAAAAAGTAATTCTCCTTCTCTGAATCCTAGTTTTCTTGTCTAGAAAGAATAGCACTTTGTCATTTTAAAATGTATTTTTCCAGAATTGTTCTATAACACATGGTGTATGTACATTTATTTTGCCTTTTAGTGGTAATGTACTGTGCATACTATTCTTTCTAATATTTTTTCACTTACAGGTGTATCTTAGAGATAGTTCTTTATTAGCATTTATGAATTTACCTTGTTCTTTTTAACACCTGCATAGCATTCTATCCTATAGCCATATCATCACTATATATATATATGTAAGAATTGATCTAGTGATGAATATTTGTTTCCATTTATCACTGCAGTCGCTATTCTCATATGGTAGTGAGTTGCTTATAGATGAGTATATTGGTGAGGTAAATCCCTTCAGTGGAATTGCTGAGCCAAAAAGTATGTGCGTTCAAAATTTTGGTAGACATTGCCAAACTGACTTCCAAAAAGGTTGCTCAGATAAAATTTTGGAAGATCTTCTTGCACAGCAACTTAAAAATTATCCATTTGTGTTTCAATTCCTTTCTTAACTACATTTCAGAGGACAGAGGGAAAGATGGGTAGATCCAGCCAGGCCCTTTGCACACGGAATTTATTTACCATGCATATCTGCACAGATTAGAAATCAGTTTTAACTGAAGGTAATAGAGTGATTCGTTGGCTATCTGTAAATATGTATCACATGTTAAAGAGACTGAGAGAAAACTGAGTGAGTTGTTTGTGTTCATGTGTATTATCTTGAAGATAGGTGAGAAACAAAAATTAATGACATCAAAAACTTGTATCTAAAATATAAATTTTGATAATCAAGTATCTCAGTTCTCCATAAATCATGCAAAGCCCCTACCTGCCTTTGGCAACAAAGATGCCCTTAAAAGTTTAAGAGAAAGTGAGGAGTTTTGTATAGATTTTTCTAGTCCTCGGACATGGATCCTTATATGGCAACACTGATAGTATTTTGAAAAATTGGCTCTATTTTCCTCTATCCAAAATGATTATTAGTACCTAATTGCTTTCTTTCCTTTAAATGGCTTTATAGCCTACAAAAGCTCTGTAACAATGGCCAGTTCTGCTTTAAAACATCACTGTCACAGCAATATTTTGTTCAAAACCTGTTAAAGGACTATGGATTTGATTAGCCTTAGAATTAATGTAATTGTTTATCATATATTGTTATGTACAGTTTAAAATGGAAAATAAAGATATGTATTAGTATTTATATGGCTCCAATACTTTTGGATTAATAGCCAATCTAAAAACATGTTTTAGGATGATAATATAGTCCCTTTTATGCTCATATTCTTTCCCTTTTTAGAGATACTGTAAGCACAATAGGGAAAGTCACATTTATGTTTTTACTTATGTACAACTTATATGTTTTCTTCTAGTCTTTTAATGTACGTGTTTTTAAGCCTAGTTAGGATACTCAATTTATATAATTTTTTCCCTTAATATTAGGTATGGATTTCTATTCTACAACAATAATACTTAGTGTTATCTCTTGTATCCTGTATCAATTTTAGTTCTGAAATCAGGGCTGAAAGGTAACAAATTTTGTGAAAATAAGTCTAATTATCTTAATTATGGGTTTTTGTTTTTTTAAACCTTCACCAGCGCCTGAATTCTGCAATTATCTATGACCGAGATTTCTCTTATAATTACTTTGGCTTTAAGGTAAATAATGGGTTTCAAATAAGTGGGAATTCCTTCTTCAGTTAGGAAATGCAGTTTTTTGTTTATGTTTTAGTGATATAATTATAAAGGTAGTAATTTGTTGGGAGTTGGGATGGTCCTGAGGGATTAGTGTGGTTAGGGTAGTGGTGATTGTTTGAATTAAAGAAAGATAGCTTATTCATTTGCAGTTTTCAAATTTTCCAAATACTATTTCTGGATACCTGTGGAGTTATGCAAGTAATTTGTCAGAATGATTCAATATTATTCTGTATATGCAACAACTATTTATTGAATTCCTACTATGTGCTAAGTGATTTTCTAGGTACTTTTTTGTTGATAAACTGTTATATAGTGATTGAGAATGTGGATGCTGATGTCAGACCACCTAGGTTCAAATCACTGCTTCATTTCTTATTAGCAAGGTACTTAATCCCTTTGTCCTTCAGTTTTCTCATCTTTAGAATGGGGATAATAATAAAATTTCAATATCAAATGCTCTTGAAGTTTAAGTGAGTGTGTGTTTGTTGCTTTGATCAGTACCTAGGCTGTTATAAGGATTTTATAAATGTTAATGATATGAACCATTATAATATAGTGAATACCACAACTTCTGCTATTAACATTATACATATTAATGTAGAGTTAGCTTTTTCCAGAAATTTTCAGGCATTCTTTTCCAAAAAAATAGTCAATTGATAATGTTCTAAGCTAAAGCTAGTAAATATAAATATGATATTCTTGTCATTTAAGATTATTTTAAAAACTGAGTAGATTTAAACAGTTGCATATTGTGAATGATATGTCTACTATGTCTTTAAAAACTATGCTCTGGAAGTTTTTCGGTTGTTTTGCTTTTTCTAGACACTGGAGCGATCCTATTTGTTGAAGATCAATGGGAAGGGTGAGACATGAATGTGTTTGTGTGTTATATTTTCTGTTCATTGTATTGAAAATAGAACTTTAAGCTATTTGCCTTAACATTTCTATTTAAACTCTAAGTAACACTTTAAACTTTAGGTTTAGTTTATGAATAATCTTGCTGCTTATTGGTATAAAATTTTTTAAATTTCTTTTGTTGTTCCTTTTTTTAGACTCAAGTACATATCTCAGCCTAGTTTTCATGTGAAAAATTTATCTTGTTTTTAGTGGCTGAAAGACCACAACACATGTTGATGAGGGTATCTGTGGGGATTCACAAAGAAGATATTGATGCTGCTATTGAAACCTACAACCTTCTTTCTGAGAAGTGGTTTACCCATGCCTCTCCCACTCTCTTCAATGCTGGTACCAACCGCCCACAACTTTCTAGGTATATGTCACCTATAGTCACTTTTAACATCCTAAAATGCTTTTGACTAGGGAAATAAACCTTGACCTGAAGAAACTAGACAGTTCATCACATAAAAATTAATTTGATAAACATTTAATCATTAAATGAGATTTACTTTCTGAAAAACTCTCTTATTGCATTGTGGTAAACAAATTGATGAGAGACAAACGCCAGTAGTGAAATTTTAAGCTTGTTTCTGGTGATGGTTGTACAACTCTGTAAATATACTAAAACCCATCAGTTGTACACTTTAAATGGAGAATTGTATGGTATGTGAATTATATCTCAATAAAGTATTTTCTGATAATAATTAGAGGATTCTAGTAGTAGTCTGTATGAGAGTAGATATTTTGGGTTAGGGAAGTGAAAGTAGAGATTGAGAGAAGTAGACTGATTTAAGAGATTTAGGAGGTAAAATTGACAGAATTGATGATTTGAATGAGTCATTCAAAGAGTGGTTCCTGAGTTTATGGGTAAATAACAAGATTTATTATGGTGTCATTTTCTGAGAAAGGAAACACTGGAACAGAGTCCAGTAATGTATTAAAAAAAAAAAAAAACAGCTAATACACCCTAAGCAAGTTGGGTTATCCCAGGAATTGAAGAATATGCTAACATCAAAAAGTGTATTAATGTAATTCATTGCCCTAACATTTTATATCATTTAATACTTTCATAAAAAAATAGCAAAATAGATGTAGAAAATAACTTCCTTTCTTTGGTAAAAGATATCCACTAAAAACTTAGATCTGTTGGACCTCTGTTTTTAGCATTGTAGTGGAGGCCTGAGCCAGCATTGTAATTGTAAGATAAGAAAAAAAATGGTTGGAAATGAGGGAATGAAACTAATGATTCCTCAAGAGCATCTATAGACAAGTTATTAGAAGTAAAAGGATTTCAGCAGAATGTGTGTGTGTGTACGTTAATTGCTCAGTTGTGTCCGACTCTTTGCAATCCCATGGACTATAGCCTGCCAGGCTCGTCTGTCCATGGAATTCTCCAGGCAAGAATACTGGATTGGGTAGCCATTCCCTTCTCCAGGGAATCTTCCTGACCCAGGGATCAAACCTGGGTCTCCTGCATTGCAGGCAGATTCTTTACCATCTGAGACACCAGGGAAGCCCTTCAGTAGAATATCTGGATATAAATTCAACATAAGTTAATTAATTGAATTTTTGTACTTTAGCTGTTAGAAGATTTAAGGAGCTTCCCATGACTCAGTGATAAAGAATTCGCCTGCCAATGCAGAGGACATGGGTTCAATCCCTGTGTTGGGAAGATCTCTTAAAGAAGGATGTGGCAACCCATTCTAGTATTCTTGCCTGTGATATCCCATGGACAGAGGAGCCTGGTGGGCTACAGCCCATGGGGTTGCAAAAGAGTTGGACACAGCAAATAAAAAACGAAACCAAAAAAAGAAGATTTAAATTTTAAAATGTGTAATAGTGGAAGGTACTCAGGAATAAATCTAATGAAAGGTGTGCAAGGCTTTTAAGGAAAAAATTCTAAAACGTAATTGAAGGACGTTATATAACAAATCGAGAGTGATCATATTTTCATAAATGGATTTAATGTTGTAACAATGTCAGTTTTTCCCAAGTTAATCTACAGATTCAGTGTAATTCCAGTCAGAATTTCAACATGCTGATTCTAAAATAAATATGGAGGAGCAAATGGCTAAGAATAATCTAGTGCTGGTCAAATACACCAAATCCTAATCCCTGAAATTTATAAATGTTACCTTATAAGGAAAAACAGTTTTTCAGGTATGACTAAGATCTTTTTTTTTTTTTAATCACAAATAATACTTTTAATTATTTAGCTTCTTAGAGTATCCACAAAACAGAAACTGACAAATCCATATTATTATTTAGTCAGATAGTTGTTTCTGACTCTTTTGCAAATCCATGGACTGTGGCCCGCCAAGCTTCTCTGTCCATGGTATTTTCCAGGCAAGAATATTGGAGTGGGTTGTCATTTTCCCCCTCCAAGAAAGATCTTGACATAGGGAGATTATCCCAAATTATTCAGGTGGGCCCTGAATCTAATAAAAAATATCCTTATAAGACAGAGGCTAAGGGAAATATAAGACATACAGAGAAAAGAAGGCAGTATGTAGATAGAGACAGAAATTGGAGTGAGGTAGCTATAAGCAGAGGAGCCCAGAAGCTGGCTCGTCTAGGAATGTTCTCCACTAGAGCCTCTGGAGGAATGTTCTTGATTTTGGCCCAGTGAAACTGATGCTGAGCTTCTTACCTCCTAAACTGTGAGAGAATTAATTTCTATTTTAAGCCACCAAGTTAGTGGCATTTGTTAGGGTAGCCACAAGAAATTAATATAAATAGCAAGATAGTTTTGAAGAAAAAGTCCTGCTATATTCAGGACTACTATAAATCTATGTTTATCTATCCTAGAGTAAACACCCTACTTTGTGGATTGTGTGAGAACTTGATGAATAACAGATGTCATTGCATTTCATTGTGAAAACAGTGCTAGGAAAATCGGTTATCCTATAGGGAAATGTATAATTAGATTTCCTTTCTTCATGTCATATACAGAAATAAATTCAAGAAAAAAATATAAATATGAAAGTAAAATCTTTTAAAAGAACATGTAGAAAAAATAAATATTTTCCTCCCCAGCTTTTTAATATGAATTTCAAACATTTAGAAAAATTTGAAGAAAAGGAGTGAACTCCACTCATACACCCACTTATGCCTAGATTTTAAAAAGTACTGATATTTTGCATATACATGTATTTTTTATTTTTGTCTTTAAAATTAAAAATATTTTTGGCTAAGTCATTTGACAGTGAGTTGCAGACGTCATAACTATCAACTTACATCTTGATAGAATATATATGACCTCCGAGGAGTGAAAGGTTTCTTAAAATAGATATAATAAGCAAACAACATAAAGGACAAATTGACTACATTAAAATTTTAAACTTCAGCAAACCAAATACAGTGAAAAAGATTTCAGACGGTGAGAGGAAACTTGCAATGTACGTTAACTGTTGAAAGATTATAAGAAAAAGACACAAAACCAAATAGAAACATGGGCTAATTTGTAGAAGAAACTGATTGGCTGTTAAACACGTGAGATGATGTTAAACTTTGCTTTTAATTAAGAAAGTGAAAATTAACATCATAATGAGATATTTCATACCCAACAGATTGATACAAGTTAAAAGGCTGATGAACTAAGTATTGGTAAGCATGTGGGCAGGCTCATGCATTGATTGATATAGTATACTTACTCATTCACTTTGGAGACTCTTTAGTAAAGTGGAACACATGCATATCTTTTGACTCAGAAATTCCTTTCCTAGGTTTACACCCTATAGACAATCCTTAGATGTAAACACAAGGAGATATGTTTAAAAACTTCCACAGGAGCATTGTTTAGAATAGCAAACAAGTTGGAAATAATCTAAATGTCCACCAGCAGGCAAATGGACAAATATATTGGTATATTCATACAATGGAATACCTTACAGCAATGAAAATAAACTAGTCCTATATCAGTAGGAATGACTCTCTAAAACAATACTGAGTTAAATAAAAGTGGGTTGCAGAACAATAGTATGAAACCAGAAATTTTTTAAAAAATGTGGAACATATGTAAATGCTAAAGGAACGTAGAAAGCATGGAAACAGCATATATTATATATATATATTATATTAGGTTATATTTGTAGTATCAAATTTCTTGAGGCAGATGGTAAGTACAAAGTATATGTTATAAATTCTCTGTTATTTGTGAATGTCTGAATATTCAGTAGAAAAAGTCAAAAGATAAAGTCTATTTGTTTGGATGAATATTAAAGTTGGTAAAAGGAATCATTGGTAGAATAAGGGTCCTGGAGTAGGAGGATGAGATCCAAATCACAGGTAGAAGGATTGTCTTTAAAAAGACTGTAAGGGAGCTAAATTTTGATGGACATATCAAATTTGGTTCATTATTGGATTGGTGGGGTTTTTTTTCATAAATGTTTAAATTTCTTGGCTTGAAAAGATGTTAAGTATGCTTAGGAATTTATATCAGAAAATGTTATAATGACACATTTGTAATCCGGTGAATAGGTAAGCTAATATTTACCTATCCCTAAGACTTTCATGTAGGCTCATCATCTAGAGTAGATGGCAAGATGATTTTAAAACAATGTATGCTGATATGTTTCATTGTGTCATATCCAGGTTTTGGTTCTTTTTCCTTCTAAAAACATCTAAAAAAATTTTTTTTTCCTTCTAAAAAAAAATTTGTAAGTTTTAGATCATTTATTTGCCTTATTCTCTTTGAATTACATAGTTGTTTTTTGACTCTCCTTCATTTCCTTGCTGAATTGTGACTTTTTCCCCCTATAGCTGTTTCCTTCTGAGTATGAAAGATGATAGCATTGAAGGCATTTATGACACTCTAAAGCAGTGTGCATTGATTTCCAAGTCCGCTGGTGGAATTGGTGTTGCTGTGAGTTGTATTCGAGCTACTGGCAGCTACATTGCTGGGGTAAGCTTCTGTTGTGTGACTAAAAATATGTGGCTGGAGGGACTCAAGTCCATAAACAACCAGGGTTGTGGTTGAGAAGGCATTTGCGGGAGTGTGGGAGACCTGGATCTCTGTTAATTACTAGCTGGCTGTGCAACTTACAATGAGTGAGTTCACTACTTCTATCTTATTAGAGGTTGGTTAGTTGGGCTCTAGGGTCCTTTTTCCCACTCCAGTATTCTTGCCTGGAAAATCCCATGGACGGAGGAGCCTGGTAGGCTGTAGTCCATGGGGTCGCTAAGAGTCGGGCACGACTGAGCGACTTCACTTTCACTTTTCACTTTCATGCATTGGAGAAGGAAATGACAACCCACTCCATTATTCTTGCCTGGAGAATCCCAGGGACAGAGGAGCCTAGCGGGCTGCCGTCTGTGGGGTTGCACAGAGTCGAACACGACTGAAGCGACTTAGCAGCAGCAGCAGGGTCCTTTTTAGCTCAGATTTTGGAATTCTGATTTACTTTAGCAATAATAATATTAATAGCTTTTATTATTCATTGCTTCAGTTCAGTTCAGTCGCTGAGTTGTGTCCGACTCTTTGTGACCCCATGAATTGCAGCACGCCAGGCCTCACTGTCCATCACCAACTCCCAGAGTTCACTCAAACTCACGTCCATTGAGTCGGTGATGCCATTCAGCCATCTCATCCTCTGTCGTCCCCTTCTCCTCCTGCCCCCAATCCCTCCCAGCATCAGAGTCTTTTCTAATGAGTCAACTCTTCGCATGAGGTGGCCAAAGTACGGAGTTTCAGCTTTAACATCATTCCTTCCACAGAACACCAGGGACTGATCTTTAGAATGGACTGGTTGGATCTCCTTGCAGTCCAAGGGAACTCTCAAGAGTCTTCTCCAACACCACAGTTCAAAAGCATCGATTCTTCGGATTCATTGCTTACTATATGCTAAATGTTATAAAAATTTTATGTGAATTACTACAACCTTATGAGATAGATAGATATTACAAACACAGTAAACTTTACTCCTTACAGTGACTTTGTGAGTATAGCCACTGTTGTTTTCATTTTACAAGTGAGGAAGCTGAAGCTTACAAAGTTAAATTACTTCCAGAGATTAGTCATTTAATATGTGATAGAGCCAGGGTTCAAGCTTAATCATTAATACTTTATGAGGGAAATTTCAGCTCTTTTAGTTCACTATTCACTGGGAGTCAAGATCATGGTTTTGGGTGGAATCTTAAAAATAATGCAAATGGATGCGTATGCATGACAGAAACAGACTCACAGATAAAGAAGACAAACTTGTGGTTACCAAATGGTCAGGGAAGCAGGGAGTGACAAATTAGGGATATGGCATTAACTGATATATAAACTACTATATATAAAATATTTAAGCAAGGATATACTGTATAGAATAGAGAATTATAGCCCATTATATTATAATAACGTATAATGGAGTATAATATGCTGAAATCACATTCAGTATAAAATACTGAATCACTATGCTGTATACCTGAAACTAATAACAATATTGTAAATCAACCATACTTCAATTTAAAAAACAAAAGAAAAAAGGTAATGATTTTGAGTAAGACCTGGATTTAAATCCTGTCTCTACTAATTACTAGTAGTGTGGCCTAGTAGAAGTTATTTTACTTCTCTGAGTTGCTTCCTCCTCTATAAGGTGAAGAAAATGTCTTGCCCTATAGAAAGAGAGTCCAGAAGAAAACCATTCTGTTATGTGGTGTTCATTACCTTTCTGCTTAAAGGCTTGCCTTGGGTTAGAATGATTATTTTAAAAAATTGATAGGTATCTCATCTTCATTCTAGAATGTATTTATTGGAGAATCTCCATTTGCCTTATTGTCTTGATTTATCCACTGCATATAATTCTTACTATAAATCGCCTTGAATTCTTTTGGGAAAAATATACTGTAGTAGGGTTTTTACTCTACCCAAAGTATTTCATTATATGATGACCTTTTGAAAGTATGGGGGTTTAAATTCAACTATGCTGATTTTGGATTCGTTTGACTTATAGTTATTTCTCATCGTAAGCTAGAGATGCCATGAAATAATGTTGTACATATTTGTAATTTATTCCACAGTTTTATGTTGGGCATTATGTTTTCAAAGCAGAGGTAGAGATGGGGAGCAGATGACACTAGACTGGGAGAGAGTAATTTGCCTGCTGTTGAGCCATCTTCTTCTTTTCCTTGCTGACCCCCTCTTGTTCCTCCGGATGACTTTATCCTGTTTCTTTTTCAGACTAATGGCAATTCCAATGGTCTTGTACCGATGCTGAGAGTATATAACAACACAGCTCGATATGTGGATCAAGGTGGAAACAAGGTATGCTTTGTGAGTGAAAGCCCTAGAAATCAGAACTGAAAATCTCATATAAGCTATAATAAGATAGCTCACTATGTATGTTTCTAACAACTCTGTTTTTTTCCACTTTTATGATCAATTTAATGTGTGTATACTTTTTACTTAAAGTATAGACACTTGAAGTATACATATACAATATATATTATACATATATACCAGTCAAGCCATAGAACACAGACACCAATGTGTCTCCTTGTGTACCTTTGTATTAATCATCCATCACTCCTACACATACATACGTTATCCTTGGCTCCAGGCAGCCAGTGATCTAGTCAGCTTTCTTACAAGACAGTTTATTTGCAAAGAATTTCTAAAGTGGTGACTCATATTGATAACCTTGGAGGGAGGGCATGGCGACCCACTCCAGAATTCTTGGCTGGAGAATCCCCATAGACATAGGAGCCTGGCAGGCTATAGTCCATGGGCTCGCAAACAGTTGGACACGTCTGAGCAATTAAGCACATATTGATACCTAATCTTGAAAAGGGGTTGTAATATTTTTTCTAGGTTTTTATTAAAAAAAAAAAAAGACAAAAAGCAAAACTTGGCCTGTTTTATAGAGGGAAAAATAGAGAGTACTGGGCCATTTTTCCAATGTTATCAGCAGAATACTTTGCAGCCATCTAGCCTATCTAATGGAATCTGTGAGGACCTTGATAAGACATACCACCTTTTTGTGATCTTTAATAAAAAGCACAACTTATTGTCAAAGTTAAAGCAATTTTTGGGGCTTTACATACACGTCACAGAGTGTAAAGTGAGCTGCATGACAGCTGAAGAGGAAGCTTCATCTCTAGTTCACTGTGTCACTTTGGATAAATTATTTAGTCTTTCTTGTTCTACATTTTCTTTGTGTTAATTGTTCTTTTTTACACCTAGGATTGTATTGTATACTATAAAATATAAAGTAGTAGTATTTTTCTACTACTTTATATTTTATAGTACTTTTATTTGTATTATCTCATGTAATTCATTAATTGTAGTGAAGATCCAAGAAGATATTATTGAAGTGCTTTGGAAAATATGAAGTTCCTTTATTTCATTCTGATTCTGAAAAGAATGATGATTTATTTACCTTTAGCGACCTGGGGCATTTGCTATTTACCTGGAACCTTGGCATTTAGACATCTTTGAGTTCCTTGATTTAAAGAAGAACACAGGAAAGGAAGAGCAGCGTGCCAGGGACCTTTTCTTTGCCCTTTGGATTCCAGATCTCTTCATGAAGCGAGTGGAGACTAATCAGGTGAGAGATAGTTACTTGTTAGTAATAACAACTTGGTTCATATGAGTTTTCTCCTCAATCATCTTAAATCATGCTTAGGAAGAATCTACCTATATGTTATGCAACAGCAAGGCATGCTGAGCAAGAGATGGCCTTTCTTGCCTTCTTGGATTTTTATTTTCTAAAGCAGATGCTCTAAATGCTTTAGGAGTCACGAACAAATAGGCAGAACTAGATGTTTGGACTTGAGCCTAAATATTATTTCTGAAGCAGAATTTTAAGACAGTCTATGGAGGCCACCCTCTCCCTTGTAGTATTCCTAATGGACCATGTGTGATTGGTTATTTGAAGTTTCTTATGGTTGGTATTCTTCTTCCCTTGGCAGGACTGGTCTTTGATGTGTCCAAATGAATGTCCTGGTCTGGATGAGGTCTGGGGAGAAGAATTTGAGAAGCTATATGAAAGGTATGGAAAAAATACAAAAGTAATAATGTTTTAACCTTGTTTCTTTTATTTATAGGATGTAAATTTCAAAACTATGTCAATTATTAGCCTAGTTTCTAGGATTCTTCAGAAGCATCTAGAAGAGAATGTGACTAGTAATTTTGTTTTAGTGTGTTTTCTTCCTGAATCTTCACCAAAATTTTGGTTTGTCTTTCTTAAAACTTTGGAGGGACTTCCCTGGCTGTCCAGTGGTTAAGACTCCACTCTACCACTGCAGAGGCCACAGATTTGATCCCCGATTGGGGAACTAAGATCCAGCATGCTGCGTGGCATGGCCAAAAAAATTACTCATGACAAACTTCCCCCCAGCCCCATGGCCAGGATGCCCAGGTAGGGGAACACCCCCAATGGCAGTGGCTGGACAGAAAGTATGGAAGGAAGCGAGGAGGGCAGTGAGGGGGTGGGGGGCGATGAGGGCCCTGACAGATACAGAGGGTGTCTGGAGTACAGACATTGAGCAGAGCTTCCAGGAGGCCACGGCCTCTTACCTATCCTGTGGCCAGTGGAAAATCCTATTCAATGGAGTCAGGTTGTATGGTTGTGATAAACTGATTGCCTGCAACATCAAACTGAGAACATGGAAGACCTAAACTCGCAAACAGTCTCTAGTCATGTCCAGGCTTTGGTCCAGGGGAGGTCTGGGGAAATCCAGCTGATGCTCAAGGCACTGAATGTGGACCAGGTTTCCAAGGACAAGGCTTTCCAGACAATGACTTCTGTGTCCTTTGCCCAGCTCATCTCAGCACCTTCCCTGCAGGCCAGACTGGATCCCACCAGTCCTCAGGCCCCAGAACCTTTCCATTTTAGGTCGGGGCTTCTGGGCCCTCCTGGAATGTTCCAGATGTGAAGCCATTCTCAAAACACTGTTCTTGTCACTGAATCCTCCATCTACTGCTCTGCCAGGGTATGAGCTTCCCAAGCCCTCTCATCCTTTGCTTTGCTCCCACCTGCCACATCACCCCCAGCCTGGTAGGCTTGGGCTCTGGGCACTGCTCGGTCACAGCACCTGTTTGTACACATCAGCCTGCACTGCCCCAACCCTGGAGTGCCCTGCCTCGAGAATGTGGACATCTGACAGATCTATGACAAATTCCCTGAAAAAAGAGGGGCTATAGGAGCTGTGTGACAGTGGGGCCAGCCATACTTTCTTCCTGGTCAGGTTCTGGGTGGACCTGACCTAGGGCCCAAGTGGTGAGGAGGTGGGGCCGCCAGCGGCAGCAGTGGCTTCTGTGGAGAGAGCAGCCAGTATGAGAGCCTGGACCACGTGACCCTTGCCTGTTCCTTTAAGGTCTACTCCTTTCACAAGCAGGTGGTGGAAAAGGTGTAGACAGAACATGCCCTGATGGAGGATGGGAGGTTTGTGTACCACATGTTGCACTCACCCATGTGCAAGCACCTGGTGAATTTTCTCACAAGCTGCGGCAGCTGCTGGAGCGCCATGCGATGAACAGCATCCTGGAGAACTTTACCATCCTCCGGGTGGTGACACAGAGACACCTAGGAACTGCTGCTCTGCACTGCCTACATCTTCGAGGTCTTTACCAGTGAACAGGGTGCCCAGCATCACATTTACTGCCTGGTTAGGGACTGAAGGGGGACCCCAGGAGTGGCTCATCCCCAGAATACCCTCCTCTCAGGAAGAACCTACAGCTTTCCTCTTACTTGGGGAGGGGCTGCTCCTTAAACACTGTGTTGTGAGTTGAACGTGCTGGGACTGTGAGGAAAGGATGGATCCTGACATTGGAACCTCACAGAGGTCTCTGAAAGCACAGATCACTCCAGAGCATTAGACACAGGGAACAGAAGTATGACAACCCTTGGGACACCACTGGTTCTGTCTCTAACAGGCACCCTCCCCCTTTTCTGTTTTGGATGTTTTGGAGGGCCCCCAGCAGCAGCAGTTACACATTGGCTTGTCCCTCTCTGTTGTTAAGCGCCCTCCCTCTTGCCAGTCTGCCTTTCCTTACCACCCGCATCCCAGTACCCTGATAATCGAATGTTGAAAGTTAACCCTTTCTGTGCAGGAGCAGACCAGGTGGGCCCTGGAAATATTTCTTTGTTAATATAACAAAAGATAATTATTAAGAAACAGAACAAAAATCTTTGGGACATGTAAATAGGTGTTCAAGTTAAATCATATTTTAATAGATCCTCTAAACAATTAATGCAGAGTTATTAATTTGCTTTGTTATAAAGTACATTTGATAAAGCAAGTTATGCTTTTGTATTATACACAGGAATTGAGAGCAACTGGGGTGCACGTGTCAGAAGTTCATTAAGTAATAGCACCAGAGTACTGCTGTAGCACAATGGCACTATTTAACTAATTCAGTCTTTGTTCCTTTTTATTAAGGAAGGTATTATTGATTTAGTGAGTCTGGCTTTAGCCATAGTAAAATGTGTATCATATTCCTAATTTTTTTCCCTTAGCAAAACTTAGTAAAAATTTAAGAGTTTTCAATATTTTATATTTTGGTGCTTCTCTTCATGTTGTCTGCAATAAAGATTTTCTTAGGGAATATTAAAATAATACTAGCTTTGCCTTCCAGGTATGAGAAAGAAGGTCGTGTCCGCAAAGTTATAAAAGCTCAGCAGCTTTGGTATGCCATCATTGAGTCTCAGACAGAGACAGGTACCCCGTATATGCTCTACAAAGATTCCTGTAATCGGAAGAGCAACCAGCAGAACTTGGGAACCATCAAATGCAGCAACCTGTGCACAGAAATAGTAGAGTATACCAGCAAAGATGAGGTAGGTAGAAAAACTTCTGCCTCAGGTACTGAGAGAAGAATCTTAGGAGTTTGTGAATTGTTTGTGAATCTCTCACTTGATTTCCCTTGAGTTGAGTGAAGGGAGTATTCATAGCTTGCTGTAAGCAGAAGGGCACTGAAATAGATTATAAAGGAAGGAAGAGGTATGATGTGTGCCCTTAAAAATCTTCTAGTCTGAGCCATATAGAAAAGACTGTAGACTTTTTCTTACACACACATTGTTGTAATAATCTTTTCATGAGAAAAATAGCAATACATAATTATTTAGGTTAGAGTTAGGACAAACACAGTAACGTGTTAGAGTGTGTATTCAGTTTAAAATATGTAAGCATGAGAGTCCTTTCAGTGAATGTGAGACAAAATTCTCATCTCAAATCTTTAAGGCCATTCATAGAAGAGGCAAGGCTGGAAATGGGATATAGATTTGGTTATTTTAAAAAGAAGTTTATGAAAAAGCTTTCTATTTGGGAAGAACCACCAGTATGACAGATTAGAGACAGGGATAGGTTTTGCGCAGGGAGTGGAAAGTAAGTTTATTGTGATGGAGCAGATATATTAAAGGAGGGATGGCTGTGGTTGAGGGAAGAGAGAAAGTACGTGAAAGCTGGCATATTTCAGACATAGGAAAGCCCTTGTAGATTTTTGAAAGGAAAATAGCATTGCTAGGATGGGAAGGATAGCTCTTGATTCTGGTTATAGAATGGCTTGGTGTGAGAAGCAGTTGGAAGTTACTTTATAGAGATTGTTGCGTTAGTCAGATGACAGACTGTGTGGATATTGGATGTAAGCTATGAAAATGAGGAGGAAGGAACAGATCCTGAATTCTAGGACCTAAAAACATGACAGATGAAAAGTCAAAGAAAATGGTAAGTGAGCTGAACATACTGCTGAGCTTGCAGTTTGATTTAACAAAGTTTACTGACCACCAGGCATATGTAAGACACCGGACTAGGTGCTCTGAGATACAAATGAATGTGGCTCAATCCCTGCCCTCTAGAAACTTACAATTCAGTTGGAGGAAATTGGCATATATTTATATTGTTATATAGTTAGACTGTATTACAGAGAATAAAATGACCTTTTTTAAAAACAAAAAATCAGATCATACCATTCTCTGCGCAATATTTATCTTTGACTTTCCAACCCATCCAGAGTTTGTTCATTTTTTAAAAATGGAGATATAAGTCACATACCATAAATTTCACCCTTCTAAAGGATACAGTTCTGTGATTTTTTATTAGTATATTCATAAAGTTGTACAACTATCACTGATAACTAATTCTAGAACATTGTCACCACCCCAGAAAGAAACCTTGTACCTGTTAGCATTCACTGTCTGTTCCCCTCTTCACCCATCCCCTGGCAACACTGATCTATTTTATGTCTCTGGATTTGTCTATTGTGGGCATTCCGTATGAATGGAATCATGTAATATTGGGCCTTTTGTGTCAGTTGTCCATGCTGTAGTATGTATCATTACCTCATTTCTGTCCTTATAATGCCCTGTGAGATGGTACACAATTGAGTATCCCACCTCATCTGTTCTTATTTTTCCCCTTGCTCACTGTGCTCCAACCCTTCTAATTTCATTGCCATTTCTCATACTCCTGCTGCAGGAGTTTTGAGTGGTAAAATGCTCTTTTCCCCAGAGAGCCATGTGACTTGCTTTCTAACTTCTTCAGTTCTTTCTTCATATGTCACATTCTCAGTGGTGTCTCCCTTGATGACTATTTAAAAATGGCACTCCTTCCATGCTTAGCCCCAATTTCCTGCCTTATTTTTCTCCCTTGCATTTATCAGGCTTATGTGATTCGAGCTATGTTTTAAAAATGGGTACTTTGTCACCATGTGTAGAATTGATTAGGTATGAAGGGCATGAGGGAGTCTAGGTGAAAGGAGTTGAGAGTTTGGATTGGGAGAGTCATAATCAAAATGGTGAAGGAAGTATATTCATTCAGTATTATTTAGCATTTGCTATATGCCAGGTGTGGTGGTGCTAGTCCTGAAAATGTAAGGATAAAAAAGATATGATCCCTAACCTGAAAATGCTCACCACTTAGTATAGTAAGAATCACCTAAAGAGCTTTTTTAAAATTCAAACTTGGATCCTTTGTTATGGGCTGTTGGAGTCTCAGTGAGGATGAGGTAGACATGGGTAATTTGGAACAGCTTTTTACAGTGATAGAAATGTTCTGTATTGGGTGGCTACTGAGCATTTGAAATATAACTAGTGCAATTGAGAAACAATTTTAAATTTCATGTAGTTTTTATTTAGTGGCTGTTGTATTAGACAGTGCACATCTACTGACATACATAAAAAATTATAGCACAGTGACATACGTCTGGTAAAGAGCCTTGTACTATGGAGTGTACGGTTCTTCCCCCATCTTAAGCTGTCTCACTGGTGCATGTAACCATTCACACATGGGAATAGGTCCTGGGGTTTAGAAATGAACAGGTGAATGGTGAAGAGGAAGCAGTCAAAGATAGAAACTAAAACTTTAATGTCAACAAGTGTCAGAGGTGTACAGGGTAGTGTCATTGAAATAAAAATCATGTGATTCTTGACCCTTTTTCTTCAAATTCTAGGTTGCAGTCTGTAACTTGGCTTCCCTGGCCCTGAATATGTATGTCACATCAGAACACACATATGACTTTACAAAGTTGGCCGAAGTCACCAAAGTCATTGTCCGAAACTTGAATAAAATTATTGATATTAACTACTACCCTGTCCCAGAGGTATGAATAGATTTCTCTGCTTATTGGTGATAATTGAAATCCAAGGTGGAAGGAGTTGATCATAGTCTTCTAGTCATCATGTTATCATTGGAATGATTGGAATGGTGTGAGAAAACTGAGATAGAGAGTGTGTCATTTGGTACAGAATGTTGGTTTTACTGATCGTTAATGTCATCTCTTTCTTTTCTAAATCTATTGGCACAAAGGCTAGCTTGTCGAATAAACTCCATCGCCCCATTGGAATTGGGGTACAAGGTCTGGCAGATGCTTTTATTCTGATGAGGTACCCTTTTGAGAGTCCAGAGGCCCAATTATTGAATAAGCAGATCTTTGAAACCATTTATTATGGAGCCTTGGAAGCCAGCTGTGACCTGGCCAAGGAGTATGGCCCATATGAAACCTATGAGGGCTCTCCAGTCAGCAAAGGAGTAAGTATATGGATGAAATTTGTCTTTGCCTATGGGTTCCTGTAGTAGGCTTAATGGTAGCCCTCAAAAAGATGTTCACATCCTAATGTCTGGAACCTCTGACTATTAAATTATTTGGTGTAAAAAGGATCTTTGCAGATGTAATTGAGGAGATTATCCTGGATTATCCAGGTGGGCCCTAAATACAGTCACAGTTGTCCTTACAAGAGACACAGAGAAGAAGGAGCAACACAACCATAGAGGCAGAGGTTGGAGAGCTGTAGCCACAGCCCAGGAGAATTGAAGCCACTAGAAGCTGGGAGAGGCAAAGAACCGAATCTCCCCTAGACTCTGGGGATGGAGGGGGCCTTCCCAACATATTGAATTTGGGCTTCCGGCCTCCAAGACTGCAAGAGAATAAATTTTGTTATTTTAAGCCACTAAAGTTGTAATCTGTTACACCAGACATCTGAAGCTCATATAGTCCTTTTGTTCTCTGGAGTAAAAAGTATATTCTATTTAAATCTCTTTTATTTAAAACTAATTATTGCTAAAAGACATAGGAAGACTGCTGAGTTAGTTTTTTTTTTCTTTTTGGATGGGTGGGGAAAGGGAGTGGTACCTTGCATGGCTTGCAGGATCTTAGTTCCCTGAGCAGGGATCCTGAGCCCACAGTAGTGAAAACACTGAATCTTAACTACTAGATCACCAGGGAACTCCCAGGTATTAGTTTTCTATACCTAAACTTAGCAGATTAAAACAATGTACATTCAGTATCAATTTCCATGGGTAAGGAGTGCAGACTTGGGTTAGCTTAATCTCTGGGTCTCTCAAAGTCAAGATGTCAGTAGAAGCTGTGATCTCATCTCAGGCACAGTTCTCCAACCCCTCCTGGTTGTTCATTTCCTTGCAGTTCTAGAGCTCATGGCATCTTGATGCTTCAAAGCCAGTAGGAGGGAGAGTCCCTCATTTCAAGAGCCCAGTCCAGTCACCAATTTGGGCATTTTCATTTGTCAGGTCAGGGCCACCCAGGATAATCTCCCTTTTTGCTAAAAAATTAAACTGATTCTCAACCTTAATTGCATCTGCAGAAACCCTTCACATTTGTCACAATTGTGTGAGTGACATCCATCGTGTTTCCAGGTCCTGTGTATACTGAAGAGGAGGAGAGTTTGAGGGCCTATACCCCAGGAGGTGGGAATCTGAGTGCTGTCCTAGCATTCTGCCATCACACTGCCTTTATCCCCAGTAGGATGATTCTCTTCCCTGTAAAATAAGATGTTAGATTTAGTTCTCACAGTTCCTACTGATATTTAGGAACTCTACATTGTTTGAAAATAGGTGTTAATTAGCTAAGTAGATAATATTTAGAGATAGGATAGATCAAGGCTGTAAAGAAAGATGAAGGTAGAGGGTAGAGTAATTCTTTTATTGTACAAAAAGAGAATACATTTCAGCAACATGCTTTCATTTGTTAAAATTTCCTGGTTTGTAGAGATGATATGGGTCTTCTGAGAGGACTCAGCAGGGATAAGGGGAAGAGGTAAGCCTTAGTCAGCCTGCTTTGAATCAATATGACTACATAGCAGTTTGTCTAGGAAAATCTCTGGGCCTTATACTCCTTACATGACAGCATTTGTTGGGATATGGGGACATGGCAATTAGTCATTTGCTTGGTTTTTGTCATAGTTTCAGATGGTCATTGAATGATTTATCATCAATTTGGGTTGTTTGTTCCTTAGATCCTTCAGTATGATATGTGGAATGTTACTCCTACAGACCTGTGGGACTGGAACCTTCTCAAGGAGAAGATTGCAAAGTAAGTAGAGATGTAAAGTAGCTTTGGGTTCAGGTTTTCATCCTGGCTCTTTCAAACTTAGGTATGTTATTTTATCTTCTGAAATTCATCTTTTTCTCTTTTAAATGGGACTAAAAGGACCTATCTATAGAACTGTTATTGTGAAAATACTTCCTAGGACAATATATGTACAGTAGTCTGCAATGAAAACATTTTAGTACCTGGTAGGTATTATTAGTTGATGTTGTTTTAGGGCTTAACTAGCAAGAATGGGTAATTCTTTTTCTCATTAAGCATTCATATTTCCAAGTGTGTTTGCTTTTTAAATGTTTTCCACTTTTATTTATTGCTTAATTACATTGGGCCCATAAATGGCTTTCACTGAATTGATTATCATAGGACTACATTAGGGAATTTAAAGAGCTTTTGGAGGGTTTAATATATTAAACTGTTGGAGAGAAAAATGTAAAAATTGAGTCTGTAGGCCTTTTCAATTAATAAACATAAGAAATTTGAGTGCAGGCAGAATGTTTTTCTGAGTCAATAATGAAACAGGTTGCTTTTGCTTTCTATCATGACTGTCTGACACGTCCAGGTTGATGAATATACATAGTGTTTAATGTTTGCAGAAGGAAGCAGTAGCTTTAAATGCTCTTTAAATATACCCGTTTACCTTCAGATTGTTTCATTGCTCAAATAATATATGTTAGACAATTTAGAAAAACATACAAGTGAAAAGGGAGTAAAATGAAAATTACCCCAATACCACCTGTTTGTATTTTTTTGTCTGTCATCCTCAGACTTTCTTCTGGTTTTGTATATATATGTGTATTTACATGCAAATTCAATTTTTTAAAAAATGCCCCTGAACTCTATTTTTACTTTGTTTTTTTCTCAAAATACTGTAGTTTAAATGTCTTTTATGTATAACTTTTTAAAGTTTCAAAATTAAAATAAAAATTTCAACATAAATACACATTCATTGTTAATAAAGTTCAAGTACAGAAACAAAATAGAAAGTAAAAGCCCTTTTTTATACCTCTTCTACCAACCACTTGTCCTACAAAACAAACAAAAAAACAACTTATTTCTTTTCTCAGAGATCACCAACATGAATGGTGTATGTTTTTCTAGACCTTTTTCAGTTCATTTGCAGATGTGATCAAACTTGACACATTCTGAGACTTTTTATTTAGTGATTTATTTTGGAGATCTTTCTCTTTTAGTACATGCAAATCTATTTAATGTTTTTAGTGATTACAGATGATTCCATAGTTTGGATGTATGTGACTTTTCAAAACATTTTCTTATCTGTGGACAAGAAACCACTGTCCACTTTACTGAGGGAGTAGACATGGAGCTAGTTGGTGGTTTACTTGATGCCTCACAACTAGAAAGTGACATGAAAGTGAAAGTGAATTAGCTCAGTCGTGTCCGACTCTTTGCGACCCCTGTGGACTGTAGCCTACCAGGCTCCTCCGTCCATGGAATTTTCCAGGCGAGAGTACTGGAGTGTGTTGCCATTTCCTTCTCCAGGGATATTCCTGACCCAGGGATCGAACCCTGGTCTCCCACATTGCAGGCAGACGCTTTACCATCTGAGCCACCAGGGAAGCCCTGGTGAAAGTGACATAGAGAAGTTGAAATTTCAGTTGTATACACTCCATTAGGATATGAGGCTCGGTGCTAAGTACTGTATGAATCTAGAGGTATGGAATGCAGCAAAGGCAAGCTCTTTGTGCTCGAGAAACTAAGTAAGGTGAGACATGTACACAAATAAAATATACGTAAAGGTACAGGTCATAAAAAATATTTGCAATGCACATACTTGTATTTGACATTTTTACTTACTGTTGTCTGCCTGATCAGGAAAGATGTTTTAGCATAGGTATCTCTTCAGCTAAGGTTTTTATTATTACTATTTTATTACTACTATTATTGTTTATTTTGGCTGTGCTGGTTCTTCATTGAGGCACGTGGGCTGAGTTGCCCTGAGGCATGTAGGATCTTAGTTTCTCAACCAGAGATCAAACCCCCATCTCCTGCATTGGAAGACAGATTCTTAACCACTGGACCACCAGGGAATTCCCTAGGCTGAGCTTTGAAAGATGTGCTTAGCACAGTTTGAAGATTTTCAGAGCTCAGATACTACATTTTTAAGCATTCTCTTTGGCACTGAACGGAGTCAAGAGGTTAGCATTCTTCTAGGAACTTTAATTAACGAGGTGATAGAGGAAGTCAGGAATATTATACTTTGAGCGTCATTTTCTGTATTCATTATCTTATTCAGTATAATGAAGAGTTGTGGTGATAGACGTTTGGGTCTTACCACTTTCACATCATTAAGTTTCCTTAAAGAGCCTAGCACAGTGATCACATAGTCTCTTAGAAAAGAGTGAGGGTTAAATGAGTGTACCTGTAACAGGTGGGGACTCTCCAACAGCCATTTGAGTGTTTCCTTAGGCAAGATGGTGTATCAAGTGCTGTGATTCTTAAGTGGCATAAGTCATGGCATGATAAAGGTTGTCAGCAGTAAAAGTTGTGCTAATTCTGTTTAGGAATCAATCATTCATTTAGGAAAAGGGCATACTGTAGAGTTGCATCCCTGTAGGGGTTAAATGCAAATGTCAGCATGTGAGTGTGGTGCATGTATGGTATTTACAGCAACTGCTTTACTACGTTGATTAAAGTAGCTGTCTTCCTGACAGATAGTAGCATAAGGACCAGCACCTAATAATCTCCTTTTCTTCAGGTATGGTGTAAGAAACAGTTTACTTATTGCCCCGATGCCTACTGCTTCAACTGCTCAGATATTGGGAAATAATGAGTCAATTGAACCTTATACCAGTAACATCTACACTCGCAGAGTCTTGTCAGGAGAATTTCAGGTGAGAAGATTACAACCAGACGTACTGGAAAGTCTTTTAGAAGCCTGATGTTAGGAGTAAATGCTGCTCATATTTAAGATGCCCCTCTATCTTAGAATGGGGGCAAAGTTTTGATAAAGTGAGCTGTCATCTCTAATGTTATTTATGTTATTTCAGCATATAATAGACATTTTATAAATATCTATCAGAAGAATGAAGGATTGAGGGTTGAGTATGAAAGCAGTTTGTTGATATTAGAGTTCATGTAATGTGTAACCATTCTTTAATCATGTAGTATATGTCATATACTACGCTTTACTACGTGTGCTAAACTATAACACATATACTATAGCCTCAAATGCTTAAGTTGATGATACTCCAGATGTATAGAAGTATCTTTTAAGATAGTGGTTCTCAGCCTTGGTTACAAACTAGGAATTTGTGATTGGAAGGACCACTTTATTTTTTTTTTTTTTTGAGGTTCCCAAGTAATTCTTGTGTGCAGGTTGAGAACCACTAATTTAACAGATATTTATTTGTGAATTTACAGATATTCTGAAGTAAATTTCTGTAAGGTTTGGGTTGGGTACATTTACAATTTTCTCAAGTATTTATTGTGTCCATACTTAAAACAAGAAAAGAATCATTCTACATACCCAGCTTAGGCAGTTAGCTCCTTTCACTTTTGCAGTACTGTATGTTATGTTTTGAATAACAGGTATCAGGATTTTAGAGGAATATTTCATGTGATGGGATATGTCACTCAGTTTCATAAAAAATAGAATTTACCAAGCAATCTAATGTTAAACTCCAAGTGTGTAATCCTCTTCAGGCCCTGTTGTTGTTTATTCTTTCACATTTTTCCTCCTTTTCCTTTCAGATTGTAAATCCTCACTTACTGAAAGATCTTACTGAGCGGGGCTTGTGGAATGAAGAGATGAAAAATCAGATTATTGCATGCAATGGGTCCATCCAGGTACAGAATGACCAAAAAAAACAAAGTGTGCTCTTCAGGAGCTAAGTTGAACATTGGTACCTTCTCGATTATCCCAGGCAATACAGAGAAAGAATGGCTGTTCACTCTGGTCATATATCCAGGCCTTACCCTCTTGTTTGTGCAGCACTATAAAACAATGGTTCCCAACTTCTCTGCATGTTAGAATACATTAAAGAGCTATTAAAGCTGAAGCTTAGATTGTTTCCATACCAATTAAATGTCTGGGAATGAGAGTTCAGGCATCAGCATTTTTTAAAGACTCTCTAGATAATTCCAAAGTGCATCAGAGTTTGGAGACCAGTGATGTAAAGCCTGAAATTAGAGTCAAACTTAATTAAAAAGTTTGATGGAGATTGAAGACTGATAGTTCAAAAGTCAGAGCCACAAATAGTGTTTAACAATAAAATATGTGCAATTGAGAATCAAGAAGCATTTATTTGTAGATAGAGGCCACTTATTAGATATTGGTCTGCTCAGCAACACAGATAAAGATTCCTGTAACATTTCTGTATTTGCTGATAGAAACTGTAGCATTAGCCAGTCTATGTTTTGATGCACGCTAACCCTAGACCTAAGAAATAAGAAAGCCTTATTTCTATTGACTTCGAGTGGAGTTTGTGGAGTCCTACCATATTTAAAAGGTTTTTGTGTCATTGCTTCCTTGGGTCATGTTTCTGTGAGTTACAGCCCTGAATTTTTATATTTTCTGCAAAACTCAAGGGTCTTTTATTGCTTAGCTTTGATCTGGCCTTCCTTTATTGCTGCTGCTAAGTCACGTCAGTCGTGTCCGACTCTGTGCGACCCCATAGACGGCAGCCTACCAGGCTCCGCTGTCCCTGGGATTCTCCAGGCAAGAACACTGGAGTGGGTTGCCATTTCCTTCTCCAGTGCATGAAAGTGAAAAGTGAAAGTGAAGTCTCTCAGTCATGTCCGACTTAGCGACCCCATGGACTGAAGCCTAGCAGGCTCCTCCATCCATGGGATTTTCCAGGCAAGAGTACTGGAGTGGGCTGCCATTGCCTTCTCCGCCTTTCTTTATTAAGTGCCTCTAAAACAGTGAATGTTTTGGCCATTAACCAATTAAAAATGAATCTTACATAACTACCACCAGATTGATATTTTGTTGGTTAGATGGGGTTTTATTAGACTTTATAAGCTGGAAGTGAGTAGTCTTAGGAAACTTGATAAGGATCATACTGTATTAAATGGAATGGCTAGGATCAGATCTGACTGGAAGTAGAATCACAGCCAGACCCTGGGGCATCGTTCTATTAATTATACTGCTTTCTTCAACCAGAGTACAATAGCATCTGCTTTACCTTCTTCAGAGCATACCAGAAATTCCTGATGACCTGAAGCAGCTTTATAAGACTGTGTGGGAAATCTCTCAGAAAACCGTGCTCAAGATGGCCGCTGAGAGAGGCGCTTTCATTGATCAAAGCCAGTCTTTGAACATACATATTGCTGAGCCTAACTATGGCAAACTCACTAGTATGCACTTCTACGGCTGGAAACAGGTTGGTGGAGGAAGTCAACCAACTTAGAATACTTTAGAATTGGAACAGAGTTTTATTTTCTAGCTACCTATTAAATATTGCCACCTGGAAGTTCTTTCACTTTAAGTCCAATATGTTAAAACATGTGGATTTATACTAGATTAAGCTCTCACTTTGAATTTTCTTATTTTGGGTGGGATTATTTTATTCAAAGCTTGTAGGCTCATAGGCGTTACCTATGATCCTTCCTTTACTTCCCATGTAGTCATTCACCGTGTGCTGTTGGTTGTTCGTTTGTACTGTTTCTTGAATGCCTTTCTTTCTATTCCATCACCGCCACCACCTTTATTCTTAAGTTCTTACCTGATCTCTTTGCTTCTGGTATCTTTACTCTAGGCCAGCTTGTGTCCTGCTACCATTCCTAAAATAAAACTATACATCAACCACCTATTCAAAAATACCCATTGTTTCCCAGCTTTAAAACAGAATAAAAGCCAATCATTTAGCTAGTCACTGCCAACTGTAAAGACCTGTGAGTCTATGATGTGTTCTTTTTTTAAAAAAAAGAGTATTTATTTTTATTTATTTGACTTGCATCGGGCCTTAGTTGTGACACAGGTTCTTTTTTGTTGGGGCACGCAGACCGCAGACCCTCTAGTTGTGGTGCTTGGACTCTGGAGTGTGCGGGCTCAGTAGTTGTGGTGCAGGCTTAGTTGCTCTGCAGCATGTAGGATCTTAGTTCCTGAACCAGGGGTCAAACCCATGTCTCCTGCATTGTGAGGCAGAGTCTTAACCCCTGAACCATCAGGGAAGTCCCTATAATGTATTCTTATTCCCTAACAATGTTCTAGGTATTTATATAGAATTATAATTTTATCCTTTTATTTAACAAACTTTTATTGAACTTGTACTGTGTTCCAGGACTAGGGGTACTGAATAGAAGGTGATGGTTCTTAACCATGAAATAGTTGTCATCTGTACTTATACAGAGAAATGGTCTAGACCTCTAAATAGTTATAATCTAAAGCAGACATGTTTTCTTAGGAACTCCTGGAAGTCGTGCACGTAAACAAACAAAAAAAGACTAGAGAACAAAAATATTTGACATTTTGAAAATGATAAGCTTGTTTTAGTGGTGAAAAGGGTAGCGGGTACTGTCTGTCTCCTTCTCTCTCTCTCAGCGTTTTTGAGAGGGCTTCCTGTGCTGTGTGTGTGCTCTGCCTGGTCACTCAGTTGTGTCCGACTCTTTGTGACCTCATGGACTGCAGCCCAGCAGGCTCCTTTGTCCATGGAATTCTCCAGGCAAGAATACTGGAGTGGGTAGCCTTTCCCTTCTCCGGGGGATCTCCCCAACCTGGGGATCGAACCAGGTCTCCCGCATTGCAAGCGGATTCTTACCAGCTGAGCCACCAGGGAAGCCCAAATAAAAAAACAGCTGGGGCTTCCTAGAGGAGATATAATTCCAGATTTAGAAAGCAGTTTGACCTGGTCTATGAAAATGTATTTTAAACATTGGTCTTGAATGTTTAATGTTCTCACAGCTTCTCCTAATTAGTTGTACTTACTTCCCTTTCAGGGTTTGAAGACTGGGATGTATTATTTAAGGACAAGACCAGCCGCTAATCCAATCCAGTTCACTCTAAATAAAGAAAAGCTGAAAGATAAGGAAAAGGTATCGAAAGAAGAAGAGAAGGAGAGGAACACAGCAGCCATGGTGTGCTCTTTGGAGAACAGAGATGAATGTCTGATGTGTGGGTCCTGAGGAAGGGCTTAGAAGAGACCAGCACTTCCTCAGTAGCCAAACTACTTCTTGAGCTTAGATAGGTGCAGTAGGTTTGCTTGAAGTGGTAAGGCTTTGCTGGACCTTTTTGCAGCAAAAAGATCAACTGGTTTAAAGTACTGTTTCTGTATAAGTGTGAAAGTAATGATTTTTTTTAATTGATATATTGGGAATCAAACTAGATGTTTTAGAAATGCAAAAGAAGTCATTTTGCAAATAGGGAGTGATTAAGTAGGGTTTTTATCACCCATCTGGCACCCCTTTTCTGGTGACTTCCATTTTGGTAAGGAAAGTTTGGTGTGTGCATAGAAACAAAATGAGTCATAACCTGTGAGAAGTGCTGATGGGGCCTTTATTGGGTGTGGTCTAAATAGGTCATTCTGAAATAAAGATAATAAACATTTCTAAATGACTGTGTGAGACTAATTTTGTCACTTATTTTCTTTCAAAGGTCAAATTTGTAAAAGCATTTTTTGTTCTTTGAGAGTTCAGGGAAGAAATTTTAAGACAAATTACTTAGACACCATATAGAATTCTGATTTTAATATGTGCCTTTTTCCTCTTTTTAAAAAACTGTGGTAAAATAAGCATAACTAAATGTTACCATTTTACCCATTTTAAAGTATACAATTTAGTGACATTAAGTACATATACAAAGTACAGCCATCACCACTATTTCCAGAACTTTTTCATCGTCCCAAACAGAAAGTTTATATATAAAACAATGAATTCCTGATCCCCTTCTCCTGTCATTGCCTGGTAACTTCTATTCTACTTTCTATCTCTAAATTTGCTTATTCTAGGTATCTCAAGTAGAAGGGATCTTAATATGTGTCCTTTTCTATCTGGCTTATTTCACTTAGCATAATGTTTTCAAGGTTCATTTATGTATCACATGTCAGAATTTCATATCTTTTTAAGGATGAGTAATACCTCATTGTGTATATATATATGTATATACACACACATATATATATACCCCATTTTGTTTATCCATTCATCCCTTAATGGACATTTGGGTTGTTTCCACCTTTTGTCTATTGTGAATAATGCTGCTGTTAACACTGATGCACAAGTAGTCTGTTTGAATTCCTGCTTTCAGTTCTTTTGGGTATGTACTAGAAGTTCAGTGCTTGGAATATCTGGTAATCTTCTGTCTAACTGTACTAATGACTTTTGACAGTTTGATTATAATGTGTCTTGGTGTGGGTCCCTGAATTTATCCTAACTAGGGTTTATTGAGCTGCTTGGTATAGTAGATTCACATCTTTTGTTAAATTGGGGAAGTTTTCAGCCATTATTACTTCAGATAATGATTTTGCTGCTTTCCCTCTTTTCCTTCTGGGATGTCTATGTTGCATTTGTCAGTCCACATTATTAGTGTCTCAACGGGTCCTTTAGGCTTTGTTCACTTTTCTTCATCCTATTTTTTCCTCTAATCTCAGTTGTCTTATGTTCCAGTTCATTTATTCTTTCTTCTTCCTCAACTTTGCTGTTGAGCCCCTCTAGTGAAATTTTCATTTCACTTATTGCTCTTTCCAGCTCTAGAATGTCTGGTTCCTTTTATTTCTATGTCTTTGTTGATAGTCTGATTTTGTTACTACAAAATCTTTGTTACTACATTGTTTGCCTTTAGCTCTTTGGTTATGATTAAGACAGTTGTTTTAATGTCTGTCTAGAAAGTCTGATGGCTGAGTTTCTCTGAAGCGGTTTTTGTCAGTTTATCTTGTTCCTTTGAATGTTTTCTTGTTTCTTTATAATGCTTGTGATATTTGTTGTTGAAACATTCTGAGACATTTCCAAAATGTTTTTGCAGTGAAGTCTGCTCTTCAGAGTATGTTCAGTTAATGTTCTGATAGCTTTCCTAGGTCTTTGCAGATTGGCTCTGTGCTAGGACACTCTCATACTTCTCCAGGCTTGCTCTGAGCCTAAGCAATGTGATGGTTGATTTTATGTGTCAACTGGCTAGGCCATAGTATCTAGATATTTGATCAAACACTAAATAGATCTATGAAGGTATTTCTTTAGATGAAATTAGCATTTAAATTTATTGACTTTGAGTAAATCAGATCATCCTCCAAAATGTGGGTAGCCTCATCCAATCAGTTAAAGTCCTTAAGAGGAAGAAGACTGTGGTCCTCTGAGAAAGAAGGACTTCTGCCTCCAGACTGCCATTGGACTGATCTACAATATCTGCTCTTCTCTGGGTCCCCATCCTGGTGGCTTACTCTGCCAATTTTGGATTTCCCAGTTCCATAGTTTTATATATGTGTATATATAGAGAAGGGGGAGAGATAATGGTTGACCATTGAACAGCATGAGTTTTAAGTGCATGAGCCCACTTATATTTGGATTTCTTCAGTAAATATGACAGTTCTGTACAATCTGTGTTTGGTTGAATCTGGATGTGGAACCATGGATGTATCATGGGACTTGAACATCCATGGATTTTCATATCCTTGGTATGTCCTAGAACGAATCCTTGCATTGTTCAAGGGTTAAGGGAATATATAGATAAGATAGTATATGTGTGTGTATATATATATACACACACACCTTATTTTCTCTGGAGAATGAGAGCCCTGACTAATAAAGTTTTTGGTACTGAAAATGGTTCTATTGGAATGAAGATGAATTTCCTGAATTGGTTATCTAATTTGATGGGATTTAAGCATGACTTCTCAGTAGTGAAGAGAGCTCTGATAGCCCATGGGGTGATGTGGCAATAGAGATGCAGAATACCATCACTGGATATTCCTAATCAAATACAAGGGGCAAGGGTCTGGGTTACCGTGTATGTGTTCTGCCTCAGGGATATATCAGCTCTCCAGCCCAGTATCGTAATTAATAGTTCATCTTGATCACTTTTCCTTTCCACGGTACATCACACTGCTCCATTACATTGAGGTCAGGTTGGACCTAGTGAGCGAAAAGAAGCAGCTACTATAGACTTACCAGTACGACGTTTGTGTATCAGAGTAATAAGTCTGACAAAAATTAAGGCACCTCTATCAGTGAAATTTCTAGGGGTCACTGATATGAGGCATGTTGAGGTATTCTTTCCATGGTAAGGGATAAATTGTTCTGACTCCTCTTACAATCAAAAGAGGCATAAAGCCTAGTGGTCCTCTATGGACTTTGGAGACAAAATGGTAACATACTCCTCATTTGGGTGTGTTATTTTGACCCATTTACTGTATGACCCTAAAAGCTGCTAGTTTTGAGTGGGGCCCAGAACAAAGAAGGCTCTGCAACATGTCCAACCTGTCATGCAACCTACTCAAATATCAGTAACCATCCTCTTTCGATCCCTTGAGAGAGACAGCTTTTGGCTGCTACTTGCTGTGCCTCAAGACTGCTTAACTAAAGACCAAGTTCCTATGCAGCCTGAACTGCTATCATGAACTGGGTATTATCTGCCCACAAAACCTAAAGTTGGCATGTGTAGTAGCATTACATAGCATCATCAAATGGAAGTTGTATATACAAGCCTGGCCTCAAGCAGGCCCTGGATGCACAAGTAATCTACTGAAGAAGTGGCCCAAATGCCCATCACTCCTGCTTCTCTCCCAGCCTGCACCATGGCCTCATGGGACATTCCATATAATCAGTTGACAGAGGAAGAGAAAACTTGGGTGGTTTACAGCTGGTTCTGCACAGTACAGGACACCTCTTTTGGGGACATCCCTAAAGGACACTCCATTCCATAGATGACAGTTATGGAGATCTTTCAAGTAGGGGTGACTTAGATAAATCACACTGGGTACTATGGGAAGAGTGTCCTGACCAATGGGTTTGGGTCAAGGTCAAGTACAGATAAGGCCTAGTCTGGCCTTTGGATGAAATTGGGTCCCAAGAGAAGACCTGGTTTGGTGGTCTCCGACTGCTGGGCCCCTTGGCTGGACTTGAACTCTTTAGGCTAGACTGGACACCTGGGATAGGTCTGACCCGTGTGCCCGTGTCAGATGGGGATATCAGGCAGAGCCTCACCTGTGTTTGGAACTGCCTGAACTCTGGAATCCAGCCTGTGTGCTTGCATTAGACTGGACCTAGGCATCAAGACTGACCTGGATATTTGGTCAGACTGGGCTTCATGTCAAGTCTTATGCCATATTTGGGACTGATTGGGCACCAGGGAAGGGTCTGTCCAGTATTGTTTCAAACTGTGTGTTCAGGGCAAATGATTATCTGCATGACTTTATAGAACTTCCAGTGGAGCTCCATATATCCAAGTATTTACTGGGGACTTTCTCAGGAGTCAGGGAGAAGAGGACAGAGAAATGAAACTAACAGCGATAAATAGGGAAAAACAATTTTATTATTAGATTGAAAACAGCATTCTAAGGATTCAAAAAGGAATAGTTTACCAACAGTGAACCCGCTGTTGAGCCTGTAATCTCAGGAAATTCCAGCCCGTCCCTCAGTACTGCCTGTTTATCTCTTGTTCCCAGAGGTCACAGCCCCAGTCTCCCATATTGAGGAAGTTCACCCTGGAAGTTTCCCTTTCACTCTAGTATTTTGCAGCCTCTCTGGCTTCTCCCTAACTTCCCGGGCTATTTCCTTTCCACAGAGCATCTTTTCTATATGTTGCCGGATCTCTCTGGTCCTCACCCCGTAAATGACTGGATTCAAGGTTCCTGGGAGCAGCAAATAGATGGCACTGAGGAGGTTCTGGACATCCTGAGACACAGTCTTGGCTACTCGGAACACGATGGAAGTGGAGAGACCAGAGAGGTAGATGGTGAGGATGACCAGTAAGTGGGAGCCACACGTGTGCAAGGCCTTGGCTCGGGCTCCCCCGGAAGATATTCGGAAGGCAGCATAGATGATGCGCGTGTAGGAGGTCCCCAGCAGGGCTAGGTCAAAGCTCACAGTGGCCAACCGCATGGCCAGCCCCAAATGGTTGTTGAAGGTCAAGTCTCCACAAGCTATACTCAGCAGTGCAATGTACTCGCAGGTGAAATGTCGGATCACTGCTGTCCGGCAAAATCGAGCTCGTGAGGTTAGCACCACCAAGGGCACTGCCACTCCCAAGCTCCGTGTCAGGGTGAAAAAGGCCAGCACACCCAGCAAATGGGAGGTCATCAGATCACTGTAGCGGAGTGGGTGGCAGATGGCCACATAGCGGTCTAGGGCCATGGCCAGCAGGAGGTTGTAGTCCAGAAGGAGAGTGAAGTAGATGAAGAACATCTGGGCCAGGCAGCCATGCAGTGATATGGGATTAGCATAATGCACAAAGCCTTCCAGCATTTTGGGCATGACCGCTGTAGCAGCACAGATGTTAACAGCCAGGAGCAGGGCAATGAGCACGTACATGGGCTGGTGCAGGCTCCGCTGGGCTGCCACTGTGTGGATGACCAGGGCGTTGGCAGAGATGATGGTCACATAGAGGAAAGTAAGAGGCAGGACCAGGAAGGGCCTCCACTCTGACAGTCCAGGAAAGCCCACCAGGAAGAAGTTGGTGTAGGAAATGTTGAAGGTGCTGGTATTTCCATCCTCACTCATTGGCTTTGGCCCTGGGCTGGCCCCAGAAGTGGGGATCAGAGACTGTTATAACAAAATGGTCAGTGAAGAAAGCCGATTTCTATTGCTATTTTGAGGCCTGAGGGGTTTGTGATGAAGATCCACCTCTTCATGTATCTATGGCCATATCTATGGCCACTCTTTGGGGCAACAGACAGGTATTGTGTCAGACGTAATGGGAGCTACAAAGATGAAAAAGACATTCTTTGTCTTCAGGGAGCTCTTAGATTATGTACATGAGGTATAAACTTACAAGATACTGTTTATCAGGACTTCCCTGGTGGTCCAGTGGCTAAGACTCTGAGCTTCCAATGCAGGGGGCCCAGGTTTGACTCCTGGTCTGGGAACTAGATACTCTTTCTGTGATATTCCTGATATTCGATTGCTGAGTAAAAAGGCTCAGAGGAAAGTAGGTATGGTGTAGGAGAGAAGAAAAAAGAGTGATGGCCCAGAGGCACTAAAAAGGATGAAGAAGATCCTTGATTAGGAGGAAGAAAAGTATATGAAGAATCTTTGGTCTAGGAAACCTGGGAAGGACCAAGTAAGGGTTTTGGGGAGTGAGGAAAATACCAGGCTCATCTATCCATGGGATTCTCTAGGCAAGAGTACTGGAGCGGGTGGCCATGCCCTTCTCCAGGGGACCTTCCCAACCCAGGGAAGGTCCCCTGGATTGGCAAGCAGGTTCTTTACCACTAGCACCGCCTGGGGAGCCCCCACATTGGGTCTAAGAAACCTGGGAAGGACCATGTAGGGGTTTATTGGAGTGAAGCACCGGTGAGGAATGACGGTCTCCCTTTTGTGCCTGGGGTACACTCTATGTCAAGGATAGAGGAAGCTGCTGAGCAGAACTTCTGTCTTCTTGGACACAAAGCATGGGCCACAGAGACTTGTCTCTTCTTAAGACCCTCTCGACTGGCTGAGGGGCCTCTTGCCTGGGCTTGCCCCCAGTGGATAATGCTTGCTTTCCTTTCAGAATGTGCGTTCTGGGGGAGCAGGGGTAACAGCACCCTTCTGTTGTGTTCTCTGGTGCTCCAAGCACAGAGCCACCACAGGCACAGGGGAGGTGCTGGAACATTGCTTGTTGAGTAGGTGAATGAGGAAAAGGGAGAAGGTGGTAAGAAGCTAGTCAGCTGGGCTCTGAAGAGCAGCAGTTTCAATGCTTTGGCCTGGTTTTTGTATAATTAGGATATTAAAAGATGTGTAATTCTGTACTGGGCCCACATCTTACCCAGATTCTTAGGGAATCTTAGGGAGCACCATTTGGTGGTGGTAGGTGTGATGATAAGAGGAATTAACACTGAGGTAACTGTTTACCTTATTTCAGGTAGCGTTCTAAATGCTTTCATTTATTAATTTTCCAATCTTCTTAATTTTACTGAAAAAGAAAGTGAGGCACAGAGAGGATTAACTCTAGTTCTACAGCTGTTAAATGGCAGACCTGGCTTTGAAGTCAGACTCCGGAGTGCATGCTCTTAACAACATCAGGATGATCAGCTTGTCCTGCTGTGCCTGAGGTGTTCCTGGCATTAGAGCTGAACATGTGGGGTCCCAGGAAAGTTTTCAGGCAAACCAGGCAGTTGATCATTTTACTATTATCACTGGTAACCTTGAAGATTAGAGAAGCCTCATAAATTGTAGGGCTTCCCTGGTGGCTCAGTGGTAAAGAATCCACCTACCAATGCAGGAAACACAAGAGACTTGGGTTTGATCCCTGTGTCAGGAAGATCCCCTGGAGTAGGAAATGACAACCCACTCCAGTATTCTTCCCTGGGAAATCCCATGGACAGAGGAGCCTGGCGGGTACAGTCCATGGCGTCACGAGTCAGACATGACTTAGTGACTAAGCAACAATAACAACATAACTTGTAGAGCAGCCAGAAAGAAACATTCTTCCTTCTTAGAGGTTTGAATGTAGTGTCTCTGAAAATCAGTATTTATACTGGTGTTACTATAGCCACCCTCTGTATACTCAGAAGAGTACAGAGAAACATCCCGAAGTTCACAGGGAGCCCTCTATGTAGGAATTGGATTTGGAATTCCAGGGCCCACCCTGGAATGTGTTTCTGGAACACTTAGAGCATTGTTTTAGACAGAATAACTCAGATTTGGGGAAGTGGACTTCTGTTGTGGTTGGGCCAGACTACCCTGTGAGGAGGTGGTAAAAATCCTTAGGGGAGTTCTGTTGAAGATGGTCCAGTGGGGTGGAATTGAGAATCTGTGAGCGAAGGAGGTGAGAGGTGACCTGTGATAGAATAAAGGGGTGAGGAGGAAAATGCAACCTGGAGGAGCAGAGGCCAAGAAGACGTTCAGGGACCCGTGCTCCTTCTTCCCAAATGCCCCAGGGTGGTCCCTTGAGGGGGAGAAAAAGCTGGCATGGGCTGCCCACAACCCTTTCACAAGGGTGGTCTATCTCCATCATGTGAACTGTACTTTGCTCTTCTGTTTTTATCTTAAGATTGCTTAAGTAAACTAGTAAAAGAGCTTCTTTGACACTGGGCCCTAAAGCATCCAGGAGAGGAAAGATAGAATAACAATCTCCTCAAGGAGGGGCAGAAGGGATGGAAAAGACTGAAAGATGAGGAGATCAGTTTACTGTCTAATGAAGGTCTTAAAGGAGATAAAGAGATGTTTCTAGAGACAGATCAATCAGACTTAAGAACCAACTGGAAGTGGAGAGAGACAGAGGAATCAAAAATTATAAGGTTTCTTTTTGTTTTTTTCAGCTATGATGACTACATTGAAGCTGCTAAAACCTGAGGAAAGAGCAACAGGGTTGGGGTGTTGGGAGGTACAGTCAATAAACACATTTGGATGTTGTGAAAACTCACAAATGAAGAGATGTCCAGTCATCAACAACTGGAAATGAGAGTGGAGTGCTCAGATGAAGGATTGAAACTAGAGATGGGGATGATAATTTTATTAAGGGCATGAGATAGAATCCTGAGGGACAGACAGAATAACTGGTGTCAGTGAAGGAGACATAAAGAGTAGAGAGATGGAGTGAGAGCCAGGAGCAAACGGGATTCTGGAAACCAGAGGACGAAAGGTTCTGCTGCTTTGGAGGCTTCACGGTAAAGAATAGCTCAGTCAATAAAGAATCTGCCTGCAATGCAAGAGACCACATTGACTCCTGGGTTGGGAAGATCTGCTGGAGAAGGGATAAGCTACCCACTCCGGCATTCTTGGGCTTCCCTTGTGGTTCAGCTGGTAAAGAACCTGCCTGCAGTGCGGGAGACCTGACTTCGTTCCCTGGGTTGGGAAGATACCCTGGAGAAGGGAAAAGCTACCCACTCCAGTATTCAGGCCTGGAGAATTCCATGGACTGTATAGTCCATGGGGTTGCAAACAGTCGGACACGACTGTGGGCTTCCCTCATAGCTTAGTTGGTAAAAATCTGTTTGCAATGTAGGAATTTTCTTGGGGTACATGAGACTGGGGTTCGATTCCTGGGTCTGGAAGATCCCCTGGAGAAGGAAATGGCAACCCACTCCAGTATTCCTGCCTGGAAAATCCCATGGCCAGAGGAGCCTGTCAGGCTATAGTCCATGGGGCTGCAAGAGTCAGACATGACTTAGGGACTAAACCACCACACAGAGGCAAAAGATCAACACAGCTAAGTCACCCTGCAAAGCTTATTGTTCTGAGTAGTAGGGGAGGGAACAGGTAAGAGGGCTGAGATGAAGAGGCCAGACATCGTGTGCTTTCTGCAGAAAGAAGCACGGCTCCTCCACTGTGAGAATCAACACTGCAGACAAGAGCTCCTTGAACTCCCCCCTCCTCACACTTGGGCTACTGCGCTCGTCTTTCTCTCTTCCTCTGTTCCCAGTAAGATTCCCAGTAAAAGAGAAGTCTCTCTTTTCTCTCCCCACTCCCTCTTTTTTTCCTGCACCATGCAGCATGTGGGATCTTAGTTCCCCTATCAAGGATTGAACCCAAGCCCTCTGCAGTGTAAGCATGGAATCTTAACCACTGACCCTCCAGGGAAGTCCCTCTCCTCTCTTTCGTCCTCAGGATATCTTCCACTTCTCCTCTTTGTATCCCTTGAATATGGAATTCAAGTCTGTCTGGTGAAAATAAACTCTTCCATAACTTCATTCAGTCCTCAAGCTTTCAATCTTTCTCCTCACCCCTGAAGCCAAGGCCCTGGACATGCCTTTATCATGCAATAATCGCTGAATTGCTGATCAGGCTCCCCACTAGACTGAAGATGTTGCTGGTGGGGCAACCGTGTCTTACTCCTCTCTCCTCTCTGTCCCAGTGCCCGGCATAGAGCCCACTGCAGAGTACCTGCTCAGTAAGTGTTGTGTTGCAAGAATACATAATGCACCAAGGAATTTTAATAAACATTCTCATGTACTACTAACTTAGAGTAGCTCTTTGAGGTTGAATGAATAAATGAGTGAATGAATGAAAAACAAACCCTATCAAGGCTCAGAGATACCAAGTGATTTGCTTCGTCTCACCTAGCAAGAAGAGCCAGGCCTCAAATCTAGGTCTTCTTGGACTCTTCTGTCTGTACCACACTTCTTCCTTCACATCCACACATGAGATAGCACTGGACAGGCTCCAAGCAGTCCTAGCCTCAGCAACAATACTATGAGTTAAAATTTATTGAGTACTTACTGCATACCGGGCATGGTTCCAAAGGCTTTTCCATTTGGTATCTGTAATATTCAAAGCAACACTAAGAGATGAATACTATTTATTAACCCAGTTTACAGACATTAATACTGAGGCTCAAAGACAATAACTAATTTTATTAAAGTATCATAGATGTTAAATGATAGCTGGGATGTGATGTAGGTTTGCCAGTGGTGAAGTTCAATGCCAATCTCAGGCTTACCTGCCTCAAACTCCCCATAAGTCCCTTGTCTTCTCATGCCCAGCCTCACTGTGGCAGCCTGTAGAACGCTTCCTGTTGGGTGGTGGCCTGCTATGGCTTTGGTATCACCTCTGAAAAGGTAAGGCCTGAGGTCTGTGCCCAACTCCAAGAGACTGCGCTATGAGGCTGAGGGGAGGGATGGATAAGTAGACCTGTGTCTCCAGGGGATTCCCAGTGGAGGATGAGATTCCTAGTGGGTAAGTGTTTCCAGGGACTCAAAGGAGAAATCAATGAGAAACCCAGGAGAATTGAAGGAGGAGAGAGGGAGAGAGGCTGTGTGGAGATGATGGTGTACTAACATTTTTATTTCTATGGCTCCAGCTTTTTCTCACAGAGTGGTCACATCTGCAGAGGGGTTCCCCCACTTTACAGATGAGCCATTAGAGACTCAGAGAGAGCAAGTCAGGGTTCAGGGAGGCTTCCATCCCAGGGGACTAACAGACTGGGGATGACTGACTGGGATGACCTGGGGCTCCACTGAGGGGAAGGAGCTCCTGCAATTTGGGGGTCAGCCAAAGGCAGGAAGGGGCATTTGGGTGACAGTGAAAAGTGTGGTGTGTGTGCATGTACACATATGCTTGTGCATGAGTGCTGAGCATGTATGTACACACTGAGATTGATGAGGCATTAACTTTCCCAGAATGGGTGACTGAGGGGCTTGAGTGGGAGATGACTTTGGTGTGGGTTGTACTGTGAGCAGCCAGGACTCACAGAGGCAGGGGTGGCTCCTCCAGGGAGGCATCACCAGTTTGTCCTCTGGAATTTGAAAGCGGTAGCAATGGAAAACTTTTTCTACATTCTTTGGAGTAACTGTCTTTCATGATTTCATTTTATCTTTGTTGTTGGCTTACAAGCTGTGCCTCTTCGTTTGCCTTAGGTTTTACACTATGGTAATAGCCTACTTTTAAATAGTATTGTGCCACTTCAATGAAGAGTATGAGATCTTGCAGCAAGATTCTTTCACTGCCCCTCTTCCACTGTTTGTGTTATTGTTGTCATTTGCTTTATTTATACATAAGTTATAAACCTCACAATACATTTATATATATTTTGGGCTTTACACAGTTCATTGAGTTCTAAAAAGATTTAGAAAAATAAGAAAAAATTAATATTTGTTTGAAAAATTCATTAATGTTGTATGTGACTATAGTTTATTGCTAGCATCCAGTATATAAATGTACCATAACCTATTTACATACTCCATCGCTGAGGGACATTTATACTGTTTCTGGTTTTTCCTAATTAGGGATAAATTGAAAGTGAAAGTGAAGTCGCTCAGTCGTGTCCGACTCTTTGTGACCCCATGGACTGTAGCCTACAAGGCTCCTCCGACCATGGGATTTTCCAGGCAATAGTACTGGAGTGTATTGTCATTTCCCTCTCCAGGGGATCTTCCCAACCCAGGGATCGAACCCGGGTCTCCCGGATTATAGGCAGAAGCTTTACCGTCTGAGCCACCGGGGAAGTCAAGGCCAATATTAAAAGCTTTGTATAAGTATTCTGATGCTCATGTCCCTGAGGAGGTTTCCTGGATCAAAGAGTATGCATAAATATCTTTTATTTTACTCAGTTCAGTTCAGTCGCTCAGTCGTGACTGACTCTTTGCAACCCCATGAACCGCGCAGCATGCCAGGCCTGCCTGTCCATCACCAACTCCCGGAGTCCACACAAACCCATGTCCATCGAGTCAGTGATGCCATCCAACCATCTCATCCTCTGTCGTCCCCTTCTCTTCCTGCCCTCAATCTTTCCCAGCATCAGGGTCTTTTCAAATGAGTCAGCTCTTCGCATCAAGTGGCCAAAGTACTGGAGTTTCAGCTTCAACATCAGTCCTTCCAATGAACACCCAGGACTGATCTCCTTTAGGATGGACTCGTTGGGTCTCCTTGCAGTCCAAAGGACTCTCAAGAGTCTTCTCCAACACCACAGCTCAAAAGCATCAATTCTTTGGTGCTCAGCTTTCTTAATGGTCCAACTCTCACATCCATACATGACCACTGGAGAAACCATAGCCTTGACTAGACGGACCTTTGTTGGCAAAATAATGTCTCTGCTTTTGAATATGCTATCTAGGTTGGTCATAACTTTCCTTCCAAGGAGTAAGCGTCTTTTAATTTCATGGCTGCAATCACCATCTCCAGTGATTTTGGAGCCCAAAAAAATAAAGTCAGTCACTGTTTCCCCATCTATTTGCCATGAGGTGATGGGACCAGATGCCATGATCTTCGTTTTCTGAATGTTGAGCTTTAAGCCAACTTTTTCACTCTCCTCTTTTACTTTCATCAAGAGGCTCTTTAGTTCTTCTTCACTTTCTGCCATAAGGGTGGTGTCATCTGCATATCTGAGGTTATTGATACTTGTCCCAGCAATCTTGATTCCAGCTTGTGCTTCTTCCAGCTCAACGTTTCTCATGATGTACTCTGCATATACGTTAAATAAGCAGGGTGACAATATACAGCCTTGATGTACTCTTTTTCCTATTTGGAACCAGTCTGTTGTTCCGTGTCCACTTCTAACTGTTGCTTCCTGACCTGCATATAGATTTCTCAAGAGGCAGGTCAGGTGGTCTGGTATTCCCATCTCTTCCAGAATTTTCCACAGTTTATTGTGATCCACACAGTCAAAGGCTTTGGCATAGTCAATAAAGCAGAAATAGATGTTTTTCTGGAACTCTCTTGCTTTTTCCATGATCCAGCGGATGTTGGCAATTTGATCTCTGGTTCCTCTGCCTTTTCTAAAACCAGCTTGAACATTAGGAAGTTCACGGTTCACGTATTGCTGAAGCCTGGCTTGGAGAATTTTGAGTATTACTTTACTAGCATGTGGAATGAGTGCAATTGTGTGGTAGTTTGAGCATTCTTTGGCATTGCCTTTCTTTGGGATTGGAATGAAAACGGACCTTTTCCAGTCCTGTGGCCACTGCTGAGTTTTCCAAATTTGCTGGCATATTGAGTGCAGCACTTTCACAGCGTCATTTTTCAGGATTTGAAATAGCTCAACTGGAATTCCATCACCTCCACTAGCTTTGTTGGTAGTGATGCTTCCTAAGGCCCACTTGACTTCACATTCAAGGATGTCTGGCTCTAGGTGAGTGATCACACCATCATGATTATCTGGGTCGTGAAGATCTTTTTTGTACAGTTCTTCTGTGTATTCTTGCCACCTCTTCTTAATATCTTCTGCTTCTATTAGGTCTCTACCATTTCTGTCCTTTATTGAGCCCATCTTTGCATGAAATGTTCCCTTGGTATCTCTAATTTTCTTGAAGAGATCTCTAGTCTTTCCTGTTCTATTGTTTTCCTCTATTTCTTTGCATTGATTGCTGAGGAAGGCTTTCTTATCTCTCCTTGCTATTCTTTGGAACTCTGCAATCAAATGGGTATATCTTTCCTTTTCTCCTTTGCTTTTCGTTTCTTTTCTTTTCACAGCTATTTGTAAGGCCTCCCCAGACAGCCATTTTGCTTTTTTGCATTTCTTTTTCTTGGGGATGGTCTTGATTCCTGTCTCCTGTACAGTGTCACGAACCTCCATCCATAGTTCATCAGGCACTCTATCAGATCTAGTCCCTTAAATCTATTTCTCACTTCCACTGTATAATCATAAGGGATTTAATTTAAGTCATACCTGAATGGTCTAGTGGTTTTCTCCACTTTCTTCAATTTCAATCTGGATTTGGCAATAAGGAGTTCATGATCCAAGCCACAGTCAGTTCCCAGTCTTGTTTTTGCTGATTGTATAGAGCTTCTCCATCTTTGGCTGCAAAGAATATAATCTGTCTGATTTTGGTGTTGACTGTCTGGTGATGTCCATGTGTAGAGTCGTCTCTTGTGCTGTTGGAAGAGGGTGTTTGCTATGACCAGTGCATTCTCTTGGCAGAACTCTATTAGCCTTTGCCCTGCTTCATTCTGTACTCCAAGGCCAAATTTGCCTGTTACTCCAGGTGTTTCTTGACTTCCTACTTTTGCATTCCAGTCCTCTATAATGAAAAGGACATCTTTTTTGGGTGTTAGCTCTAGAAGGTCTTGTAGGTCTTCATAGAACTGTTCAACTTTAGCTTCTTTAATGTTACTGGTTGAGGCATAGACTTGGATTACCGTGATATTGAATAGTTTCCCTTGGAAACAAACAGAGATCATTCTGTCATTTTTGAGATTGCATCCAAGTACTGCATTTCAGGCAAATTGTCTTCCAAAGTAGTTGTACCAATCTATTAATATAACCTCAGTTGTAGTGCATGAGTTTCCACTGCCATCTGTGGAGAAATTGTCTTAATACATACATAAATCTATTGTGTCTATACAATAGATATTACGAGGTTGTACAGTGCATAGCCTGAACATCTGAATATGAGAGGCCGGAGATAAATACCTTTTGTCTTTTCCCTGGGAGCCAGTATAGACATAAAACCAATACCCCAAATCCTACATCCATAAGGACATTCTAAGGTCGACCAAGAGATCTGAGCTCTGAAGTATCACCGCTTTTTAAAAAATCTTATTCATGAGATGATGGTCTTGACAGCTATTTTGTACCATTTTGTGCAATTTAATCATGCCACTAGCCCCAGTCACAGTTGATAAACCATAAATCAAATATTGACCAAGCTAGTGCAATCAGAAAACTTTCTCCCAGAATGAAGAAAAGAGATTCAATTTTTGTATTATGTAGGTGGTTATGTATAGGGTACCTAAAAATCCAGTCTTCAGAGAGAGAGAGAGAGAGATTGTAGAAAAAAATAAATCATAATCTTAGGGGATAGATGAGCAAAGGAAAAGAGAGAATCTTAGTCATTTTCCTAGTTATTGGTTCCTTCCAGAGACTTCTTCAGGTCAAGTTGCACTCCAATCGTTTGGTTCCTTATACAGCGCTTTCTCTTTAGAATTCCCCAATTTGTGTCAGTACTGGTTTGCCTTGGTATGTACGCGTTTGCAACAACTTAAGTGTGAAATCCATAAGGACAGTAAGTTTTGTTGGTTTTGTCCACTACTATGCTTTTTAGCCTTTAAAATAATTTTGCACCTAGAACTCTCTCAATAAGTAGCTGTTGAATTGAAGAGCAACAAAAATAAACATCTCCACAAGTTTCATAGAATTGTCCCTTATTACAGGGGGAGGATGTTCTTGTTAGATTACAACAGGAATAAGAAAAAAAAAAAAGGATTCAATGAACTCTAAGATAAAACAATTAACTTCTTTAAAGTCTAAGCTGAGCAGTAAGGGCTTCCCTGATGTGGCATTTGGGCTAAATGTTGAAAGATGTCATAAAAATAAACAGTAGTGGGACTTCCCTGGTGGTCCAGTGGTTAGGAATCTACCTGCCAGTGGAAGGGACATGGGTTCGATCTCTGCTCTGGGAAGATTCCACAAACCATGGGGCAACTAAGCCCATGATCGATAACTACTGAGTCCACACTCTAGAGCACGTGATCTGCAACAAGAAAGATCACTGCTATGAGAAGACTGCACACAGCAACTAGAGAGTAGCCCCCTGCTAGCTGCAACTAGGGAAAGCCCACATGCAGCAACAAAGACCCAGTGAAGACAAAAATAAAATTAAGATAAAATAAAAGAAAAAAATAAAGAGTAGTGATTCAGGTTGGGGAAAATCTGCAATTTAGGAAAGATTTAGATGAGGGAAGATTTTTCTAATCTGAAAATTATAAAGAGGAAACAGAACATGAGGATTCCCAGAGACGCAAAGAAAGATAATGAATGTATGCTGGCTGCTTAAAGAATTACCTTAAATTGACAGTTTATGTGGGAGTCTCACTATGGGTGAGACTAGAGAGAATTGGGTAGTAGATCACATCACTAAGTCTTATAATCATACTTAGGAAGTTATCAATATTCACACAAAAGCAACTGGGACCCATGAAAATCATGTCACTCTTCATAGTAACTCTTGACCTCTCCAAATTGTGCTGTTTGTATCCTGAACACTTGACCTCTTGCCTGCTTTTGAATGACAGATAAGTAAGTAGTTTATATTTAAATTTTCAATCCATTATTTTTCTCACGGTATATTGCTTTGTTGATTTCTTTCTCTATACTACTTTTTAAAAAAATTAAAAAACACATAAAAACCCAGTACTCACTCTGACTTCAGAGGCCTGTATTCATACCAGCTCTGCTATGCTGCACCTAACTGGCTAGTCCTACCTTGTACTGTTCTTTCCCATTAGGAGAAGGGACTAAATGCACTGGAAATAGTTGGAATATATAATAGTAAATGATTAGTTTTTTAGATGGAGGCTGTAGAGGTACTTCATTTTCTAAGACATAGGACACATGGCTTACTTTTATCCTTCTTCTGTGGAAGATTCCAAGTCTAGCTGTGGATGTGAAATAGTTCTCAATCTACAACAATGATCTTGCTCCCAATCTAACACAGCCGGGTGTGACTTCAGTGCCTTTGAAAATGATGAAGCACACGGTATACAACTACCATGCCACGTTCAGCCAAATTATCACTGTCCTTTTGCAATATCTCTGTGGAAACTCTAATTTAGCTTAAGAAATCAAGTCTCTTTAACTGAAATATTGTTGCTTTTTGCATTTAAAAAACCCTGTAAACACATCTGTGGGTGTTTAGTCGCCAAGTCATGTCCGACTCTTGCCACCCCATGGACTGCAGCCCGCCAGTCTCCTCTGTCCATGGGATTTTCCAGGGAAGAATACTGGAGTGGGTTGCCATTTCCTTCTCCAGGGGATCTTCCAGACTCAGGACCTGAACCCCAGACTCCTGCATGGCAAGTGAATTCCAGCATTGCAAACAAATTTGTTACGGACTGAGCTACGAGGCGAAGCCCAATATACATTTAGTTTCTGTTTTAAATTCATGCGCTAGAGTGAGGCATTTCATTCTGCCTTAAATCATAAATGACTAACATTTGAATTCTGAAATAGTGTGGACAAATACCTTTTCATATGCTTATTTTCTGAAGTGACTGTCTTTTATCTATCTATGTTACCTTCTGATAAACTAAATTATCTGTCTTTTTCTTACTGATTTGTAGTTATTCTTTACATTTTCTGGATACTAGTTCTTTGTTGGATAAAGTATTATAAGTATCTTCCCCAAATCTGTGGCTTGCTTTTTCACTTGCTTATGGCATCCATCTTTTGATTGAGACTGTGTCTAGTACATTGGATACCTTTGTACAATTTATAAAAATGCTCCCTTTCTGATGGCTTGGTAAGTGTAATGTGGGCTGAATTTCAACTTTCACTTGCTTCTGTCAGATGTCTTTGTGCAGATCACCTATATAATGCATTACATAACAGTGGCAGCTCTGCTTTTGATTATCCAAAATTCTAAATTTTAATGTAGTCAAATTTACCACTTCTTTCCTTTATGTAGTCAAGTTTGTATTACTTTTTTCTTTCTTTTATAAAAAGTTGGTACTTGTGTCCTACTTAGAAAGACTTCCATTACTCCAATGTTGTGATGATATATTTCTTTATCTTATAAAACTTTATGGTTTGGATTTTTAACATTTAGATGTACCTTTTGTTTAATGTTTCCAATAAATAATTAAGTGTAATGTAGGAAATGGCAACCTGCTCTAGTATTCTTGCCTGGGAAATCCCATGGAGAGTCGCTAAGTTGTGTCCGACTCTTTGCAACCTGATAGATCGAAGCACACCAAGCTTCCCTGTTCTTCACTATCTCCTGAAATTTGCTCAAACTCATGTCCATTGAGTCAGTGATGCCATCCAACCATCTCATCCTCTATCACCCTCTTCTCCTCCTGCCCTCAATCTTTCCCAGCACCAGGGTCTTTTCCAATGAGTTGGCTCTTCATGTCAGGTGGCCAAAGTATTGGAACTTCAGCTTCAGCATAAGTCCTTCCAATGCATTCTTGCCTGGAGAATTCCATGGACAGAGGAGCCTGGCGGGCTACAGTCCATGAGGTCACAAGGAGTCGGACATGACTGAGTGACTAACACACAGGTAGATGTTAGGCAATTTGATACCGTAAAGATGGAACCGAGAGAGAGATAAAATGCCGAGGGACTGCTTTGGTGAAAGAAAGTGAAAGTGAAGTCGCTCAGTCATGTCCAACTCTTTGTGACTCCGTGGACTGTAGCCTACCAGGCTCCTCAGTCCATGGGATTTTCCAGGCAAGAATACTGGAGTGGGTTGCCATTTCTTTCTCCAGGGGATCTTCCCAACCCAGGGATCAAACCCAGGTCTCCTGCATTGTAGGCAGACGCTTTACCGTCTGAGCCACCAGGGACTGCTTTGGTATGTGTCTTCTAATTCTGTGAAAACTTCCTCTTGCCTTTAGAAGAGTAAAATCTCAAGGAGAGCTCAGAGAGGGCTTTCTGTGCTAATATTTTCTTTTGTATGTCTGCTTTTGTTCTTTGTTCATCACGCTGACCAAGCAGCTCAACCTTCAGGCATAGCTAGGTTTCAAACCGACGTCTCATGGACTCTAACACCCTTGCTCTTTGCCATGTTGAACAATGTCTTGAGGTGCTAGCAGTGAACATGAAGGCAAGGCCTTGAGGGACTCGATGGAGAGGATTAGGACATGTTCTGTCATATTTTGAGGTCATACTGGACGGTTTGGACAGTCATGGGACAGAGCAGTATCTGACCCAGAAAGGAGTAGCCTCCTTGGACCAGAGAGAATTGTGACCCTCTGCCTCCCTTATATTTTCCCTAGGGCTGTGATAGCTCACTGAATTTAATCAAGAAACATTTATTGGGCTTCTTTGCAAGCTTGAATGTTTCTGGCAGAGAAGGAGAGTGGTGGAGCAGGACAGTGCTAGTAGCTGGTATTTCCTTAGACCAAGAGTGTCCTGAGGGTGAGGCTATTTCCTCCTGCAGGATAAAGAGCTCAGTTCCTTCGTCTATGTCGAAAGACCACAGCTCCCCCACCAACCCGGGTGCTGCCCTCGTTATGCTTCTTTCTTTGCACACTTAAGCTTGAGAAGGATGACTTCTGTGCTGCTGTACTCTCCTGTTTCCAAGGACACTGTGAACACACCAACACGCTTGCCTATTCTTACCATGTGTTCGCCACTCCAAGTTCTTCCTAAGAAAAATCAAGACATATGCCACTCCCCACCCCCTTATGGCTGCTATACTCATGACACGTTGTTACTCTGAAACAGAACTGGTGGAAAACTTGGGATATAGGTTGGACTGGTGAAGATGAGAGCAGGTTAGGCCTCCTTTCACTCTTGCTACGTAGGGGCTTCCATCTTCTTTCCAGCCTGCCTGTCTTTCACTGGCCTTTTCTGGAGGGCATTGGGCTCTGTTAGGGGCCTCTTGCTATGTGCTGGGAAACCACCTGTCTCCCAGTCTTTCCAAGGCTCATGATATGGGTAGCCATATCTTGACATAATTAAAAAAGTAGTTCCCTAATGTTGCTTAAAATGATTGTTTTCCTAATTTTGCATCCCCTTCCTTCTTCATCATTGTTATCCATAACTTTAAGATCCTTTCCCCATTTTCATAAAGGACATTGGCTCAGGCTAACTTTCCTCCTCAACCCTGGCCATTCTCCTGGACTATGGTATGGATCATTCATGAAAATGATCTATCCAGCATCTTTAAGGGTTGTTTGCCTTCTTCAACATCAGTGACATGTTCTCTCTCCAGTCCAGGCTGTGAATACGTGAGCATACCCTAGATCATCAACCATAAATGCACCACCTCTGAAGTCTTTTATTTTAGTAGCTCTCTTTCAAACTGCCTTATTCCTTCCCCTTAACATAACAGTCCCTACTTTTATATCTCATGATGACCTCTAGGCCTATCATCTTTCTTCCATTGTTCAGAATCCTCCTGTCTCCCCTGCCCTTCACAAGTTGGATGGCAGGCAGCTCAATGGCTCTCTCTCCAGTACTCCTGTCCTGATGTACCCTGCTGAGAGCTGGGTGAAAGCTGTTCCCAGACTGCTAAGTGTTTCTAGAGAAACAGCACAGCTGTGCACTTCTGTACACATCTTTACTCCTTCTCTCTGTATCCAAAGAAGAGGGTTCCTTTTCTCAAGACCCAACTGTCCCTCCTTTAAAGGATCATCCTTTAATTTTCTCTCAACTAGTTCTCCTCTCCCTATGAGGCAGATAATATTATTATCTCCATTTTGCAGACAAGGAAACAAATTCAGAGAGAATTCCAAGATTGTCGCATGGTCCTCCCAAACTGTAAGTGGCTAAGCCAAGAATCAAACCCAGGTCTTTTCCTCTCTCAGTGTCACACTTTTTTTTCTGCTTTGCAAAGTTTACCCACATCCTCTTGACCACCTTCCCTTCTACCTACTGCTGTCTATTCCCCTCCATAAACTTCTGTCTTGATGCACTCAGAATCATGGGAGTTCATTTCTGTCCCCACCATTCTGAGGCATTAACATCAATTGACTAAGGCCTATGCCTCCTCTAAAAGGTAAAGTCCATGAGAGCAAGAACAACATTATGCTCATCATAGTATCTCCAGGAACCAAGGAAGGGAACTGCCCTTGTTAAAGTACTCATCAACTTCCACAATATTACTTAGTCAAATCCTCATTCTCCTTGACCCATTAGAGGACTGAAACCTGCCAACCACTCCAACCTTCTTAAAACAGTCTCCTCCCTTGGCTTTGGTGAGGCCATTCTGTCCTTGTTTTCCTCCTGCCTCTGATTCCTACACACAAATTCAACCTTTAGAAATCCCTTCCATCTCTCTACCTCTCTTCATCCCTGTGTCTGTACTCAGGTCCAGGCTACCATTGTCTCTAGTGTTAAGCCTCCAGGCTTGTCTCCCTCTAATCCACACTCTTCTGTGACTGCAGAGTGACAATTGTGAATCACAAGTGTGGTTTTGCCACTTCCCTGCTTCAGAGTCTTCAGTGGCTGCCTGGAGTAAAAACTCAAACTCCTTATTATGACAGATAAGGCCTTTTATCATCTGGCCTCTATTTATCTGCCTGCCAACCCACCCTCACTTCCCACCAGACCCCCGTGCTCACTCTGTGGGGGCTGCTGTGGAGTTTCTGATCTCTATGCTCTGATTTCTATGCTCATGGTGAGCCTCTGTGGCTCACTATGCTGTTCCTCTGGTCTAGAGTGCCTTTTTTCTTTCCATCTCCTTCCTCTCCAGTGAACACCTTACCTTATCCTTCAAACACAAGCCAGATTCATCTTCTCTGTGAAGTGTTCCATGTCAGTGATTGCCCTTCCTATATATTTCCACAGAATTTTGTTCATAAAGCTATTATTGACCATTACATGCCTTTACAGCATGCTAGATTGGGACCTCTTTCAGGGGAGAAAACAATTTTTTTCTTTCAAGTGTGTGGCTAACATGATGTATGTGTACTAGATGTCTGGTGAATGAATGAATGAATGAATGAAAACTACATGCAGAAAGAAGGGGAGAAAATTGAGAAACCAGTGACAGAAGCTTATTTTGAAGTTGGTTACTGTGGAACTCTGGATGAATAGCCAGTTTTCAGAATATGTCTAGAAGATTCTCAAAGATGACTGTAGACAGCCAAAACCTACATACAGCAGGGATGGGTCACTTGCACATTTACCTACGTGATAGTGAGAGTGATTAGGGCCTACAAGTCATGGCGAGTCAGGCAGGAAGCTCCCTATGTGAGGGCAGGGGCTGGAGCTTCTCACTGGAGACCTGGTGTTGTGCCCGTTGGAAGGCAGTTGCCAGATGCTGCCTGATTTCCTTGGTCCTGGCCCCATAGATGATGGGATTGAGCAGACATGGAAGCAGCAGGTAGAAGGCACTGAGCAGGTTGTGCACATCCTGGGACGCAGTGCGGGCCACGCGGTAGACGATGGATGAGGACATGGTGGACGCGTAGACGGTGAAGATGACCAGCAGGTGGGAGCCGCAGGTGTTCAGGGCTTTTGAACGTGCTCTGCCTGATGAAATTCGAAAGGCTGCATGGATGATGCGGGAGTAGGAGGCTCCTAGCAGCAGCATGTCCAGGACTCTGTTGAAGATGCAGACAGTGAGCCCCACAGTCTTGTTTAGGGAGATATCCCCACAGGAAAGCTTCATCAGGGCCATGTGCTCACAGGCAAAGTGGTGGATCACATCTGAGCGGCAGAAACGAACCCTGGAGGCCAGCGCCACCACTGGAGCCACAATGCAAGTGCTCCTGGCAGCTGCCGCCCCCACCAGGCCAGCCAGCAACTGACCTGTCACTATCTCTGGGTAGCGGAGAGGGTAGCAGATGGCGACATAGCGGTCCAGGGCCATAACCAGGAGGATGTTGCAGTCAAAGACAATGAGGAAGTAGATGCAGAACATTTGGACCAGGCAGCGAGCTAGGGAGATGCGGCTGAATCGGGAGGAGAAGCTGAGCAGCATGGCAGGCACTACAGTGGTGGCGGCACAGATGTTGACAGCCAGGAGCAGAGCTATGAGCAGGTACATGGGCTGGTGCAGGCTCCTCTGGGCCACCACCGTGTGGATGACCAGGGCATTGGCAGAGACGATCACCAGGTAGATGCTGAGGAAGGGCAGCACCAGGAGAGCTCGGGACTCCTTCAGCCCCGGGAAACCCAGCAGGACGAAGCTGGTATAGGACAGGTTGGAGCTGCCGTTGGTCCATGATGACATCTTCCCTGGGGAGTGGGATGGCTCTGGGGAGAAAAGAGGGGCAGGAGGCCTGGTTTCTGCACCCACTAGGGCTTGCCCCAGCTTTCCTAGGTTTTGATCTTCATGAATCTCCAATATCCCTAGAGAAAAAATGACAGACTAAAGCTCATTATTTAATGAGATATGCATCTGTGGATAAATCTTTGCATTTCAAATAAATTCTTCAAGGTAGATTTTAGATGTAGAATTATTGGTATCATATAATATGAACATTTATGAAGGTGCAAGTAGATTTCCAAGAACGTTGTCAGTCTTGTCAATGGTGCTAGTACTAAACTGCCTTGAGTAAAAAAATTAATCCTTTGATGGTGAAAATACTATCTCATGTTAACTTGCATGCTGCCTTTTAGTTGTGGCATGTGGGATTCCGTTCCCACATGTGAATTTTCTACTCCTATCTTTTGCCCATGCACTACTAGGGATTGTTTCTCTTAACAGTTTAAAACCATTGTTTCCCCTTTTATCCATTGAAACAGATTTTCCAAATCTTGTTAGTATTGTTTTAAAAATATTTGTTTGTTTATTTATTTAGATTGTGCTGGGTCTCAGTTGCTGCACATGGTGTCTTTAGTTGTGGCCTGTGGGATTGAGTTCCCTGACCAGGGGTTGAACCTGGGCCATCTGCATTGGGAGTGTAGAGTCTTAGCCACTGGACCACCAGGGAAGTCCCTTGTTAGTATTTTTATCTTATTTATGATATTAAGACTAAGAGTTTTAAATTTATAAAATTAAATCTCTAGACACCTCTTCGTGAGTTCTTTTCTTGGTTTATTAGAATGATTCTCATTCAAAGATCAAAAGATAGTATACTGTATTTTGTTCTTCTTTAAAGCACGGCTTAATTTTTTTAATTAAGTTTTGATACACATGAAATTCACTTTGCTATGTGACATTAAGTCATGATCTAACTTGATATTTTTCTCCCAGGGAGCTAAATAATTGTTCTTGTGTCATTTCCTACACTGCTTTTTGTCACAATCTTTATCCTGGATTAAGTTCTGACATGTGAAGTGGTTGTTTTATAGGTAGTGATAGTCTGTTTGTTCTTGTGCCAATGCCATGCTATTTTTTATTTTTAAAATTTATTTATTAATTTAAAAATTGTACCATGCTATTTAAAAAATAAAGCTCTATCGAGATATAATTCACATATGCACATTGACATGTACACGTCAATGGTTTTTAGTAAATTCACAGAGTTGTGCAACTATTACCACAATCAACATTGTCATCAGCCCAAATAGAAACCTGGTACCCCTATTTTTCCCCAACCCCCTCAGCCCTATGTAACCCAATCACTAATCTACTTTCTGAGTCAGTGAATGTGCCTACTTTGAACAATTGATATTAATGGAATCATACAACATGTGCTCTTTTATGGCTGTTTTTTCTCACTTAGTATAATGTTTTTAAGGTTCATCCATGCTATAGCATGTATCAGTATGCCATTCTTTTTAAATGGCTGAATAATATTCCATAGTATGGCTATATCACATTTTATTGATCCACTCATCAGCTGATAGACATTTGGGCTATCTCCACATTTAGGGTATTATGAATTCTCTGAACACTCATGTACAAGCTTTGGTGTAAACATATGTTTTCATTTCTCTTGGAAATACCTAGGAGTGGAATTGTGGAACCACCGCAATTGCGGAACTACCAGATTGTTTTCCAAGGTAGCTGCACCATTTTAAATTCACACCAACAATGGATGAGCATTCCATTTTCTCCATATCCTCGCTAATACTTATTACCTCTCTTTATTATTCTGGCTATCCTAGTGGTTTTGACTTGTGTTTTTCTTTTCCTTTTTGTTTTGGCTTTGTGGTGCAGCATGTGAGACCTTAGTTGCCTGACCAGCCCCTCTTGCTTTTAAAGCACAGAGTCTTAATCACTGGACGAAGGAAAATCCCTGGTTTGTGTTTTTCTGAGGGTTGACGGTGTTAAGAATCTTTTCATGTGCATATTGGCCATTTGTATTTTTTTAAGAAGTGTCTATTCAAATTCTTTGTCCATTTTTAACTTAGTTATCTTTTATTACTAAGTTGTAAGAGTACTGTATTTTATTGATTACCATAAATTCATCATTTATTTTAATTTCTAATAAAACTTATCTTTACAAGTACTTTTGTTAAACTTTTTTTGTTATTTTCGTTTCATTCTCCCAACCTTTATAATCATTTTGCCAATTTCTAAAATAATCTCATTGTGCATTTTAAAAATTGGAATTTCATTAAATCTATGAATTAATCTGCAGAGGACTAATCTTGACAATATTCAGTCTTTCCATCTAGTATCAAGTATGGTGTTCTAAGTCTTCAAGTCTTGATTTATGTCTCTCAGCAGTTTTCTGTTATTTGTGTAAGTCTGTGACGGCAGGAATTCTGTTCACTTCACTCACATTTATATTCCAGGAACCTAATACCAAACCTGACATATAGGAGACAGTAAGTGTTGGTTGAATAATGAATGGGTCTCCCATAGTTTATTGTTAAAATCCTAGGTATTTTGCAATTTGTTATCATTGAGAAAATAATAATTTTCTATTATATTTTTTGAATTGGCAACAAGCTTATATAGAAGTTTACAATTTTGTCCATTTATCTTATATACTGCTACTTAAAAACTTCTCTTATTAGTTAAAAACATTTCAGTTGATTTTATTGGGTATTTAAGGGAGAACTGGGCTTCCCAGGTGGTGCTAGTGGTAAGGAATTGGCCTGCAATTCAGGAGACACAAGAGACGCGGATTCCATCTCTGGGTCAGGAAGATCCTCTGGAGAAGAAATGACAGCCCACTCCAGTATTATTGCCTGGGACAGAGGAGCCTCGTGGGCAAGAGTCCATGGGGTCACAAAGAGTCAGGCACGACTGAACTGGACACACACACAAGGGAGAATTATTTTTTTCTTTTAAAAAAATAATAATTGGACTTTCATTTCTGGTTTTACATCTCATTTCAGAAACCAGAACTTCTAGAATAACATTAAAAAGTAATCATAAGAAAAGGTGTATTTATTTTCCCTCAATTTTATTAAAGATTCTGTTTCTATGTTAAATATGATGTTGCTTATTGGTTTGAGATAGGTATTATTTTCATATTAATGAAGTATCTTCTTGCTGCTAGTTTTAATAATGAAAAAATTTGAGTCTGTATTTAATGTTTTCAAATGCTTTTTTGGCATCGATAATAATGGGCCAATGCTTTTAAAATTTGACCCATTGACAAGTAGATAAAATACATAGTGATTATATTTTTAAATACTACTGAAATTAATTTGCTAGCATTTTATTTAGAATAGATCTATAGGGTTTTTTTTTTTTTGAACTATCTTTATCTCTATATGAAGTTTTGTTATCATAGTTATGCCAGCTTCATGATGAATTGATTCAGTTTCTTTTTAAAATTCTATTTCTAGAATATTTCACTTTCATGCATTGGAGAAGGAAGTGGCAACCCACTCCAGTGTTCTTGCCTGGAGAATCCCAGGGACGGGGGAGCCTGGTGGGCTGCCGTCTATGGGGTCACACAGAGTCGGACACGACTGAAGTGACTTAGCATAGCATAGCATAGCATTTCTAGAATAGCTTTTATAACACAGCAATTATTCATTCCTTAAGTTTGGGGGGGGGAATCTCACGAATAAAGCAATTTGGGCACAGACTTTTTTGGATGATAGTTATTTAGTAACACGTTCTGATTTCTTTCATGGCAATCAATCTACTCAGGTTTTTAATCTCTTCTTAAGTAAAGTTCGGAGAAGGCAATGGCACCCCACTCCAGTATTCTTGCTTGGAAAATCCCATGGACGGAGGAGCCTGTTATGCTGCAATCCATGGGGTCGCTAAGAGTCGGACACGACTGAATGACTTCACTTTCACTTTTCACTTTCACGCATTGGAGAAGGAAATGGCAGCCCACTCCAGTGTTCTTGCCTGGAGAATCCCAGGGACAGGGGAGCCTGGTGGGCTGCCGTCTATGGGGTCGCACAGAGTAGGACACGACTAAAGTGACTTAGCATAGCATAGCATAAGTAAACTTGGAAAATTACATTCTTCTGGTGACTTGCCCATCTCACAAAGAATTTATAATTCATTAGCATAGACTCCTACAGGGTGATTTGCATTTCAGTAGGGTGATTAAATACCCTAACCCAAAGAATGAACATGTAAACCGGTGATATTTTGAGTCACACTCATGTAGCTCATGCTGTCATTCAGTCACTCAGTCATGTCCGACTCTTTGCAAACCCATGGACTGCAGCATGCCAGGCTCCCCTGGCCTTCACCATCTCCAAAGCTCTTGTAGCTCATCTCAAATCACACTGTGGAGTAAGAACTGTCATCCTCTAGGGCGTGTGTGAAAACAAATACAGAGACTCACTGAAATACTCAGTGACACACACTTGGGATGCCTGAACATACCCTCTTCTGGAGATACGGTTCCACACAGACTGAACCTCATAACAGAGGCTCCTATTCTCACTGCTGATTGCACTCACTGCTGGGCAACTGCCTCATTAACATCAAAACGCAGAAGGTGAGATTAGAGCCTCAGAAATGAAGGCCATCAGAGAGGGAAGATTTTCTATTTGCATCCAAGGGACTTAAAAGGAAGATGGGAACTGCTAACCTCCCAGTGCCTGGGGGCAGCAAGCTCTAACTATCCAGTCCTGGGCAGATGGCCCCTCCTCCCATCCCCTTTCCAGGCCTCTGTGACCTAAACGAACATTGAGAATCATGAATTCACAGCCACACACCGTGGAAGCCTGTAGGGCTCATCTTGTGTATCGTTCACCTCCTTCCCTGATGCGAGTGCCCTCAGCCTGCACAGCTGCTCATCCAGATGCTTCCTACTGTATCTCAGGCCGTGGGTCCGTGAGTGGGTGTTTCACCCAGTTGTCAGGCTTGAAAGCTCTCTTTGTGTAGTGTCAGCCCCTTGGTCCCAGCTGTGTCCTAACTCTGAGGGACAGTTTTCTTCTTGAGGTTGCTTTGATAGGAAGGAGCAGAAGAAAAACTAACACATTTTTCAGGCCCTACCATGGTCTGTTTCCTCTTTTGTGCTCACATACAGTTTCCATCTCATTTAGTAGCCACAGTGTCTAGTAGGCAGTTTATACAACTGACAGATGTATGAAGCCATCCTTTTTTTTTTTATTCAACATATTTTGGGATGTTCACCATGTGCCGGGCACTCTGTTAGGCACGGGGGCTTCATGGGTGTATCAGATGTGGTTTCAGTGCCCAAGAAGCTTGGAGTCCAACAGGGGGAGAAGCAGAGAGCTGTGGAGCCCAGGGAGATGTCTAACTCAGCCTCTGGGGCAGGGAAAGCTCCCCAGAAGAGAGGCCATCTAACCTGAGAGTTGGAATTTGGTGGGGGCGGGCAGTGGGGTGCAAATAGCCTAATGACATCAAGCCCAGAATTGGTGGGGGTGGGATTAGAATGCCAAAGCCCAGGTGCCTCTCACAGTCACCACACCTCAAGGGAGACACCTGGGCTTGGTGAGAGTCCTGTGGAAGAAAATGATAAGAAAAAAGAAGATGGCAGAGTGGAAATGAGAGGATGAATTAAACTCTGGCTGATTTTCCACTATTGAGACTCAGTTTCAAAAAGGAAGTCTCCAGATTAGGTTTAGAAAAAGGTTCCCTTTGGGGACTTCCCTGACGGCCCAGTGGTTAAGAATCTGCCTTCCAATGCAGAAGACGCCAGGTTTGATCTCTGGGGGGGATATGCTGCGGGGCAAATAAGCCCACGCGCACTGCAACTGCTGATCCCCCAGGCCCGACTACAGAGCCCATGAGCTCTGGAGCCCACATGCCATATCTAGAGGGAAACCTGCATGCCACAATGAAGATCCCGCATGCTGTAACTAAGACCCCACGCAGCCCAAAATAGATTAATAAATTAAAAAGAAAGCAACTGATTTTCTAGGGGGATAAGAAAAAGAAAAGGATTTCTTTCTGAGAAGACCTGGAGCTGCGGAGGGGGGACGTTGGTGTGGACGGGGGCTAGTCGTGTGATTGTCCAGAGACAGGCGATGACAGCCAGGGATGTGAGGCCCAGCTGTCCTCCTTCCTTGTGCCAGCCCTGCTTGTCTCCACTCCTGCCACCCTCTCCCTGGTCAGAGCCTCCAGTGAAGACCCCACAGCCTCCCTGGGCTGCCCCCAGAGGTGATACTCACCCAGCACAGTCAGGCAGAAGCGGAGAGAAGCAGTGGGGCTCCCACAGTGCAACTCTATGTACCCCTACTCGTCTCCCCTGGAGCCTAGGCTCCAGCTCAGCCAATGGGCAGTACCCTCTGACTACTCCCTGGTGTCCGAGGGCCTCCATGGGGCCGGCCAGCTTGGAGCCTGGTCTCCTGACATCCAGGCCAGGCCCTTCCTATTGATCTGGGCTACCCATGGCCCCTGCTTTGGAGCTAAGAGGTGTAACTCACCACAAACAGGGGGAATTCTGTCCTCACACCCCAAACTCAGGCTGCAGCCTGCCCCAGGGTGGCTCTGCCAAAGCAGGTCAGGGAGTGGATACAGGATGCTGGTCAGTCTGGCAAGCAGGCTCTACACGTCAGCGATCGGGAGTCAAGAGTCCAAAGTGCAACTTGTATTGATACCTATTATGTGCTCATAGTAGGCTTTGATTTTTTTGCTGGCAAATAATTTAATTTTTTTTAACTGTTGGATGTTTTTATTTTATTTTTTTTAAAATTTAAATTTATTTATTTTAATTGGAGGCTAATTACTTTACAGTATTGTATTCGTTTTGCCATACATCAACAAGAATCCGCCACGGGTGTACACGTGTAAGGATAGGTGGTACTTAGATGATGTTTCTGGGATAAAGGTAGGAACTGGTAGCAGGGGAAGAGGTTGTAAGAGGGCCTGCTAAAGTAAGGAGATTACACGGCATTTAGAAGGGGACCATGTAGAGTTAGAGACTTGAGGGCACCTATCCAAGTTCACTCAGCAGACCTGTGGCAATCCTGGGCTGGGTCATCTGACCCAGATATGGCTCTTTCCACCTCGCCTCATCTCTGGTCACTGCTCTGGCCCAGTCAGGGAAGGCTTCATGGAGGAGGGGACATTTGAACCAGATCTGGAAGGTCTGGAAGTAGCCACAGAGGCAGAGAGGAAGAGGCAATGGTGATGACGGTGGGCATGGTTGATCCCAAAGCCTCAGACATGGTGGCGAGGGCCGGAACCGATCAAGGAGGTGTGGTCTGGAGCCCAGGAGCATCTCCCCCGACCTGGGCTTGTTTCACCACTGTAGGGTGGAGCTGGCAGCAGGGCACTCAGAGGTGGCCAGAGGGTGGGGGGCAGTCAGGGCTGGGGGGCTCTCAGAGCAGTGGGGGCCCTCTAAATCCTGCTCATCCCCAGGCCCAAGGGGGAGGTTTGCCAAGAGGAGGGGTTCCTCACACTACTGAGTGGACCTCCTGTGCCTCTCCAACTTGGGATCTCTTGTCCCCTGACCGGGCTCCCCCATTTGTCCATGAGTCTCCTGAGGGGCAGGGCCCAGGCCTGAGGCAGGAGCCCAGGCAAGTCTGTCTCCCTCAGGACTGGCAGCTCCTGCAGGGCGCAGAGCTGGGCCAGCACACACTGTGGCCAGCGCGGCCTTGTCTGAGCTGTTTGCTCGCTGTTTTTGAGCCTTCGTGTTAGTGTCCGAGGGCTGCCATACAAACTGCTGCTAACTGGAAACTGCCTTAAAACAGCGGAAGCCTGTCCCCTCTGGTTCTGGAGGGCAGAGGTCTTAAGCTTAGGAGTGGGCAGGGCCGTGCTTCTGGTGTTTCCTTGGCTTGTTTTCCCAGCTCTGCCTTCGTCTTCACAGGGTCTTGTCTGTTTTCATAAGGACGTTCGATCAGGACCCACCTGGATAATCTGGGATGATCTCATATGAAGATCCCTAATCCAATCACATCTGCAAAGACCCTTTTCCCAAGTAATGTCACATTCATAGGTTCCAAGGGTTAGGGCTTAGGCCTTTTAGGGGGCCACCATTCAACCTATGACAGCCTCCGTATGTGGGGTTCAAAAGAACGAGAGAGGAACATTGAGGGTGGCCTTGGCCTGGGCAGGCTCTGGGTGCAGAGGGGTGCAGCAAGGGAGGGGTGTGTGTGACACCCAGGATCGGGGAGTCAGGGTGCCCTCAGGGAGCCTTTCTGGTCTGGAGCAGCTACTCAGAAAGGTGAGAACTCAGCCCTGTGTGTGGAGCAGGGCTAAGCCACAAAGGCTTCCTGGACGAGATGATCTTCCAGCCTTGGCTTAGAAAAGAGACAAGCTGGGGTGGGGTGGGGGAGGAGGGTGAGCAGTTCAGGCTGAGGAGGTACCCTCTCTTAGGTCTGAACTTTCTGGGGCAGGCTTGGGGTCCCCCTCAGGCTGGGACACCCTCCTGTGGGGACATTGAGTGACAGGGTGCGATGTTGCGTCTGCAGAGCAAGGGGTGGGGGGGGGTGTCCAAGGAACGGGGGCACCTCTGGGGCCCTGTGCATCGTCACCAGGATGCCACACCAGGGGCAGCACAACGTGACCTCCCCTGACCCCACTGCTCCCCCTGCTCCTGTGCCCTGCCGGTTCCTCCTCCCCATCTGCTTTCTCAGGAAGTCCACCTCACAGCCCGGGTCAGTTACAGGACATTGCCCTGCTTGTCCCGCTCCCTCACTCCCCTTCATCTGTTCCGTCCCAAGTCTGGCCAATTCCACCCGCAGTCTCCTCGCTGCTCTGACTCCTGAAGCCTATTCACAGGTCTCCTCTAAGCTTCATGCTTGACCTAGCTCCTCCATCCCCTCCAGTCCCACGCCAGCACTGCTGCCAGAAGGATCAGTCGAGAAAGCAGACCTGGCCTTGTCACCCTGGCCAAGGTTCTCTGCGGAGACTCGGGACTGCCAGCCTGGTAAAGTCCAGGCTTCCTCGTTGGCTTTCGAAGCACTCACCCTCACTCCTCCTGGAGGGGCCAGTGCCCTCCAGCAAGGACAATCTGCTTGCACCTTGTCGCCCACCCCTCTGCTGGGCCTGCCCTTCCTTTCCTAAGCGTCATTAGGGCTGCCATCTAGTCTGGGCTTGCTCTAGGCCCTCAGGTGCCACCTGCTGCAGGAAGCCCTCCCTGACTGCTCTTGCCCTAGTTGCTTTGAGTTTCTGCAGTGTGAGGAGTCACAAGCCTGGGACTTACACTGAGTCCCATTGTGAAGGCCAGTCTGACCTGGGACCCCCAGTAGCCTCCCACCTCCCACCCAGGACTCTGTAGCACGTGTGCACTGTCTCTCCTCCCTCCCACCTTCTTGGGGGCCCCCATGGCACCCCAGCCCTAAACTCTCCTCTCCAGATTTCTCTTTTAGTGGAGGGGGTTAGGGCTCCCCATACCTCTCCCATGAGACTTGGAGCCCCATCACTCTGGCCTGTGAAAGCCTGCTGGTGGCTCCAGTGGGCTCCTTTTGAATGGTGGGAGCATCCTGCACATAGCATACTTGGGGAGGCGTCTGTCTAGGCTGCATCACCCACTCTGGGCAGGGCTTCTCGAAATTTCTAACCTGTGTCTTTCTCCCCTACCCCAACCGTGACACCAGCACATGGGCGCCCGGGGCCTTGGCATGCGGGCACCGACGGGAGAAGGAGGTAGCGTGGAGAAGCAAGTCCAGAAGCTTGAGATTCGACACAGGTGCCAGCAGTGCCCTTGAGCTTGGTTCCCAGTCCATGGAAGGTGGGCGCTAGACTGGGTGACCTCTCATGGCCTTTTCCCTCCTAGATCGAACTTCTGATGTTCCTAATAAGCTTCAAGTGATTATCGTCTAGAAAGCTTTAAAAAAAAATTATTTTATTGAAGTATAGTTGATTTACAGTGTTGTGCTAATTTCTGATTACAATAAAGTGATTCAGAGATATGCATACACACATCTATATATTCATTTATTTTCTAATTGAAAAATTTTATTTTATTTTATTGAAATCTGTTTTATACTGGAGCATAGTTGATTAACAATGTTGTATTATTTCAGGTGTGCACCAAAGTGATTCAGTTATACATATACATGTGTCTCCTCTTGTTCACTGACTCAAAGGACATGAGTTTGAGCAAACTCCAGGAGATAGTGAAGGACAGGGACACCTGGCATGCTGCAGTCCATGGGGCTGCAGAGTTGGACATGACTTAGCAGCTGAACAATAACAACTTTTTTGAATTCTTTTCCCATTTCAGTTATTACAGAATATTGAGCAGCTTTCCCCTGTGCTATAAGCACGTCCTTATTGGCTATCCATTTTATTAAAACATTTTTTTATTTGTTTGTTTATTTTTGGCTGTACTGGGTCTTCATGGCTGTGCAGACTTTTCTCTAGTTGTGGTAAGGGAGGGCTACGCTCTAGTGTGGTGCACAGGCTTCTCACTGTGGTGGTTTCTCTTGTTGCAGGGCATGGGCTCTAGGGCAGCCGGGCTCTGCTGTTGAGGCATGTGGGCTAAGTTGTGGCTTGGGGCTTAGCTGCTCTGCGGCATTCAGGATCTTCCTGGATCAGGGATCAAACATGTGTCTGACTTACTTCACTTAGTATGATAATGTGATAATCTCCAGGTTGATCCATGTTGCTGCAAATTGCATTATTTAATTCTTTTAAATTAATGGCTAAATATTCCATTGTATATACATACCACATCTTTATCCATTCCTCTGTCAATGGGCATTTAGGCTGCTTCCATGTCTTGGCTACTGTAAACAGTGCTGCCCTGAACATTGGCTACATGTATCCTTTTGAGCAATGTTTTTCTCCAGAGATATGCCCAGGAGTGGGATTGCTGGATCATGGTAGCTCTCTCTATTTTTAGTTTTTTGAAGAACCTCCATAGCTTTTTCTGTAATGGCTGCACCAGTTTACATTCTCAATGACAATGTAGGAGGGTTCTCCTTTCTCCACACCCTCTCCAGCATTTGTTGTTTGTGGACTTTTAAGTGATGGCCATTCTGACCCGTATGAGCTGGTACTTCATTGTAGTTTTGATTTGCATTTCTTTAATAATTAGCGATATCGAGCATCTTTTTGTGTACCTGTTGGAAAAATGTCTGTGTGCCTTTGGAGAGATGTTTATTTAGGTTTTCTGCTCATTTTTCGATTGGGCTGTATTTTTGTTATCAAGTTGTATGAGCTGTTTGTATATTTTGGAATTAAGCCCTTGTTGGTGGCATCATTCATAAATATTTTCTCCCAGTTCAAGATCGTCTTTTTGTCTGGTTTATGGTTTCTCTTTCTGTACAGAAGTTTGTAAGTTTGATTAGGTCCCATTTGTTTATTTTTGTTTTTATTTCTCTTGCCTGGGAGACTGACCAAAGAAAACATTGGTATAATCTATGTCATAGAATGTTTTGCCTATGTTCTCTTCTAGAGTTTTATGGTATTGTGTCTTATCTTTAAAGCTTTAAGCCATTTTGAATTTATTTTTGCATGTGGTGAGAGGATGTGTTCTAACTTCATTGATTTAAATGTGGCTGTCCAGCCTTCCCAACAACACTTGCTGAAGAGATTGTCTTTTCTCCATTTTATTGATACACTCTCATGTCCTTTGTAGATTAATTGACCATAGGTATGTGGCTTTATTTCCATGCTCTCTATTCTCTTCATTGATCTATACATCTGATATGCCAATACTACTGTGCTGCTTTGATGAGTGTAGCTTTGTAATATTTCCTGAAATCTGGGAGGATTATGCCTCCTGCTTTGTTCTTATTTCTCAGAATTGGGAAAGCTTTTTAAAAAACACTTTATTGAGGTATGATTGACATACTAAAAGCTGTACATGTTTAATGTGTTCAACCAGATGAATCTGAAGATAAGTACAATTGACCCATGGATCACACAGGTTTGAACTGCACAGGTCTGCTTATATGTGGATTTTCTTCAATAGTAAATACAACAGTGTTTCACAGTTGGTTGAATTCATGGGTAAAGAGGGCCGACTCTTAAGTTTTACGTGGATTTTCAACTGTGTAGACGGTGTGTGTCTCTAAGCCCTGTGTTGCTCAAGAGTTGATTGTATAATATATACCCATGACACCATCATCTTAATCTATGTCATAAACATCATTGGCTCCAAAAGTTTCCTCCTGTCTATTATCTATTATTATTACTTTTGTGATGTAAGGTGACACCTAACATAAGACCTATCCTCTTTCATGTTCCTCAATTGATTTGATTTCCCCATCACACCTGGGAGGCAGGGGGCACCACTTTACAGCCAGAGGAGCTAAGGCTTGGAGCCAGCAGTCATGCAGCTGCTTGGTAACAGAACAGGGCCTGGAGCCGGTCCCTTGGCTCCTCCTGGCTCCTGAGCCCTCTCTGGTTGCTGGGGAGCTGGAGGGTCCCTTTGTACTGGGATGTTGGGGTAGGTTCTTCTCTTCACATATGGTGGATGAGGACCAGGACTAGACCAGTTTCCCTCCTCTTGTTCTTTTGGCCTGATGGCCCCCCAGTCTTGCTGTGTCCAGTCTTGAAGATGGCTCTCTGTCCCTTCAGGAAGACCCCTGGCCTGTCCACCTTTAGCTCTTCCTCTTGGGAAGGGGCTGGGGAAACCTTCCACAGTGGGCCTTGGCCCAGGACAGAGGCCTTCCTTTCCCAGTGGGGCAGCTTTCAAGTCTTCTCCCCTGCAGGAAGCAGGCTGGTCTCTGCACTCTGGGGTCCACCCTGTCTTGGCTAAAGAGAGGGGCTTGAATAGCAGTCTTGAAGCACAGGGTGGGGGGCAGAGAAAGGGGTAGGGGCAGTCCTAGCCAGGGTGGTTACCTGTACCAGGCACACTCTTGTCAGCAGACCTGCCTGTGGGTCCATCTTTGAGCCCAAAGGAAGAATGCCTGGGCTTGAGGGGGACAGGGCACCAGCTGTCTGATTCTGAAGGGTGAGATGATTTGTCTAAGCATGGGCTCTGACTTTGGCTTCTGTTATCAGTTGTGGCTGGAGGGCTTCAGCCTCCTCTAGGTTCTCTCTGGCTGGTGGGGCTGAAGGAAAGGAGCTCATTCAACTCATATCTGCCCTGGCCAGGCCCCAAATCTGGGGTATTACATGTCATATCTCATTTAAAATAATTCTTCGTCAGGAGGTAATCATTAAACCTGTTTTACAGATGAAGAATCTGAGTCTCAGGGAGGTTATTGTTGATGAAGGCCCAGCATTAGTAAGTGGCAGAGTTGAGGCTTGAAGTCAAGTCTTGTTCTGGTCCCCAGCCCCATGAGAAACCTTTTCTGGGTCCAGGCTGCTGGTAGCCCACACCTCTTGCAGGAAAGGGAAATGGGAAGGGGGTACTCAACAGGCTGTCAGTCCATAAGGGCTGGTCTCGGATTGAATAAACGCATGCCCAAATCTCTGGGCCTTCCCTGATGGCTCAGTGGTAAAGAATCCACCTGCTAATGCAGGAGACGTGGGTTTGATTCCTGGGTTGGGAAGAACCCCTGGAGAAGGAAATGGCAACCCACTCCAGTATTCTTGCCTGGGAAATCCCATGGACCGAGGAACCTGGTGGGCTACAGTTCATGGGGTTGCAAAGAGTTGCACACAACTTAGGGACTGACTCAGCAGCAGCAACAACATGCCTGAATCTCAGTACTTGCTCTGCTGTTTGATTTGTAGGAGAAGGGGGTCCTTACTGAGAATCCACTAGCCTGACAGCCTGGAGGCCTGTGTGCTGGGTCCACCTGGCCAGGACCTACACACTATGGGCCTCATATACCTAAGGAAAGAGTAGGAACTCTCCACTCTGAGGGTCCTTTGCGCCAAACACCCCAGTCCTAAGACACCAGGCTGCAGACCCTAAGACCTCGGGCTATGGCAGTGGGAAATCTGGCAAGTGGCCTGATATGGCGCCTGTGTGTGTGGTGTGTGTGAGGGCAGGTGAGGGGCCGCCTGGAGTTGGTGGTCCAGAAGATCAGAGGCCACAGGGCCCTGTTGGACACATGGGCACCCCCTGCCCTTATTTCTGTGAAAAAGTTGAAGTGTTGGCTGCTTGGTCACGTCTGACTCTTTTGCAACCCTATGGCCTATAGTAGTCCAGGCTCCTCTGTCCATGGGATTCTCCAGGCAAGAATACTGGCGTGGGTAGCCATTTCCTTCTCCAGGCGATTTTCCCGACCCAGGGATCGGACGCGGGTCTCCTACATTGCCGGCAGATTCATTACCATCTGAGCCAACTGGCCTGCCCATAAACAAGTTATTTTGCGCTGAGGGTCCTTTGGTCTCCGACAGAAGCTTTTTGAACAGCCAGGCCTTCCCTCCTTCCATGTCTGGGCCGGGTGCCTCACCCAGGATCTGTGGATTGACAGCTCTCTGTCCGCAGGGCTGACATACCTCCGCACCATGAGGCCTCCTGCACTGCCCAGTGCAGCCACAAGGTGGCATCCAAGTGCCACATCAGGCAGAGGCTGCCTGCCTTCAGGCCTGTGCTGCAGGGTCTGCATCTGGGGAAGGAACATTCTGTGCCTGGTCAGGCTAGAGATGCCTCATCCTTGGATATTCTTGGTGCACACACCCGCCCCACCCCAGAGTGAGCCTGAACAGTCAGAACACACTGGGGTCAAGACCCCGGGACAGGAGACCTGGCTCTGCGTGGTCCTGACAAGTTGCTTGCTCTCTCTTTGAGCCTCAGTATGCTCTACTGAAAAATGGGCATAATAATGTCACCAAGCCTATCTCCATCCACTCATTTATTCAACATATATTTATTGAGCACCCCGCAGGCTAGGTGCAGTATGCAGCTGTATACAAGCAAAGTCTCACAAGGATGTTGTGAGGATCAAATGAGGTATTGTCTGTAACTTATTTAGCATACTTACTAACAGAGCACGGACTGTATAAATATTGGCTAAGACTTTCTCTCTAATCCTCAAAACCCCTATGTGGTTAGCCCTCACAGTTTATAGAGAAGGAAACAGGTAAAGGTCATGAAGCCAGTAAGCGGCAGAGCTGGGACCTGAACTTGGGCTGGCACCTAGCTCTCACGATAACCCTTCAGAGAAGGTGTATCATTTAACAAATGATAAAGCTGGGCTTGGAGAGGCCAAGTGACATCTCAGACCGACTTCTGACCTCCTCCCCTCCCAGTACACTTGTTTCCTGGTCTCATCCAGCTTGGGGAGGGCAGGGAGAGCCTCTAACACTGCAACTCCAATGGGACAGAGCCTGGCATGGATCAAGGGGGTAAAAACTTTTTTGCATTGCTGGCTCCAAATCCTGTGTTTACCCACCCTTTCTTTCTTTCTTCTTTCTTTTTTACTTGCAGCATGCAGGATCTAGTTCCCTGTCCAGGGACTGAATCAGGGCCCCCTGCATTTGGAGTATTGAGTCTCAGCCACTGGGCCACCAAGGAAGTCCCAAAGCCTGTGCTTTTTTCATTCCACCAAGTAATCAGTCATTTAACGAATGTTTACCCTGGACCAAGACTGTGATGGGCAGTTTATAGACGTTCTGTTTAACCTCACAATATCATGAAATAGATATGACATTCTCGACTTACAGATGAAGAAACAAAGTCTTAGAGAAGTTAAATAATGCGTATGTTCGCACAGCTAGGTAAGTTGCAGAGACTGGAGCCCAAGTTAGTCTCACTTCAAAGCTGAAATGCTCATACAGGGAGAACTTACATGAAGTGTGCGAGCTTACTATCTCTGAGTCTCAGTTTACTTATCTATGAAATAGGGATGATATTAATAATTCCCACCTCAAGGGCTTATCTGAAGGGTGCATAGATTGATGCCTAAAAGACATTTAGCTCAGAAATAGTAAATGTTTGTTTGTTGCTGTCATCATCTTTACATCACCCTTCCTGCCTCCCTCCTGAGGCCGTGTGAGAAATGATGGGCAAACGGAGGTAGGGCCTCTGGACTGCCTCAGGGGATGGGGGGCCCATGGTCCTGTTTATCACCAGACGTGTTCCCCCATCATGGATGTGGTGCTCAGCTCTGGGGGTGCCCAGATCCCATCCTCAGGTATGGACAGGGCTGCTGCCCCACCAAGTGTCCTGGGATGGCGAGGGGAGTGGAGGACGAACTAGGGCAACCCTCCCCAGGTTGAGGCACCAGGAAGCCAGTAGGCACCTCTGGCAACCAGACTAGAAGGGAGGGTTACACCAGCCCCGGTGTGATGGCCATGGATCAGTGGCGCACCTGAGCCTGGGCATCCTGGAGAAACCCAGGCACCAACAAGGACCTCGGGCCCCCAGGGCTGGGAAAGTTTGGGCCACCGTGGAGAAAGTTTTGGCCGCGTGGGAGAAAGTTGCAGCGCCTCAAACTTTTCTTGCTCTGAGCTAATGGCTCTGCGTCCCTAAGGCTGACTCAGTGATTTGCCACAATTAGACCATAATGAGCTGGACCTCAGTGCCCTGTGAGGCTGCCCTGGAGACCAGGGCTCAGCAGGACACCTGGGGCCCAATTACAGTGGCCTGAGCCTGACGCTGGGTCTGGCAGTGGCCTGAGCCCCAAGGGGCTCCCCTGGCCTCCGGGTGCACACTCTGCTTGTCTGGCCAAACTTTTAATGAGTGGAAGTGGCTACCTGTCTCACTGAACTCTTCTCCCAGGGCCTGCCACCTGGGCCCTGCTCAGTTCCTCCTTAAAGAGCCAGAGTGATTTCTGGAACATGGCTTACTGCAGTTCACAGTGATCAATCACCAGCTGGGCCGGGTGGGGTCTGGGTGCTCACCCATGGGGTGACCCTGGGCAAGACCCAGTCCTCTCTAGCCCTTAGTTCTCAGGGGTCGTAATCACAGGGTTGGTGTGAGACACAGCTGAGATAATGCAAACTGTAAACTGCTGGTTACTTGTGAATGGTCACTATTGCCCTTAATTTGACTGAGACCCTGACTCTGACCCCTAGTCCTAGCTGAATTAAGCCAGCTCTGACCTGAGTGTTCACAGAGGCAGCACTGGGGCTCCTCCCTGTTCTGCTGACCCCCAGCCTGCCCTCTGCTCCTGGCTGGGCACACCAAACTCCTGTGCTGTTTCTAGGTTTCTCTTGGCCCGACCACCCTTTCTTGCTCTCCTCCCTGCCTTCTGAGAAGCACCATCATGCGTGTAAGAGCCTTGGTATTATTAAGTATGACCCTTACTCCACAGATGGTGAAACCAAGGCCTGGGGGGAGCAGGCCCCGAACCAGGGGTTCCTTCCTTTTTTGGGGCTTCGTAACAATAAACCTCTGTGCACATGTAGGGCTTTTAGTATTTTTGTCCTTCTCGGCAACCATGAGGATATGTAGGCAGGCATTCATCTGTTCGCTTGTTTATTGTGGCTTAGCTTACAGGCTCCAAAGCCAGACATACTGGGTTCAAACCTGTGTGCACGTCCACCAGACACATCTCTGGATCCATTTCCTCAAATAGCAAACCAACAGTGCTTGCTTCAAATGGCTGTTGTATTAAATGAGCTAGAATCTGTGCAAAAATATTTGGAATGGGGCCTAGTGCTCAGTGGTTCTCAATTAATATTGGCTATATTTCTTGTTATAATTCAATAATTAATTCAGCAAACACTAACTGGGCTTCTACTGTGTGCTGAGCTTGGTGGGCTAGGCCCTGGGGATATGGCTGTGAAGGAGACTGAACTTTGGGGCTCAATTCTGTGAAATAAAACCATAATTTCAAGACGAGGAGGTGTGGCAGGCTGAGGTGGGTGGATAAGCCAGGAACACAGCAGAGGGGTCCTGTCTGGAGGTGGAGGCAGGCACAACAGTCAGGGGAGGCTTCCACCCATGTGGCTGCAAATGGCATTATTTCTCCTTCATCCATTCTTCCACTGATGGGCATTTAGGTTCTTAGCAATTGTGAAAAGTGCTGCTGTGAACACTGGGGCCAAGTGTCTTTTTGAATTACAGTTTTGTCTGGCTATATGCCCAGGAGTGAGATTGCTGGATCACATGGTACCTCTATTTTTAGCTTTTTTGAGGAACCTCCATACTGTTCTCCATAGCGGCTGTACCAAGTTACATTCCCCCCAATAGCGCAGGAGGGCTCCTTTTTCTCCACACCCGCTCCAGCTTTTGTTATTTGTAGGTTTCTATTTTTTTATTTTTTAAACTTTTATTTTATTTTAAATTTTGGCTAGGTCTTCGTTGTGGTGTGTGGACTCTGCTGCGACGCGGGGGTGTCTCCTGTCGCAGAGCGGCAGGCTCCAGAGGGCTCAGTCGTTGTGGCTTGCCAGCTCTCGAGCACGTAGGCGTAGTCACCCCATGGCACGTGGGATCTTCATTCCCTGACCAGGGTTTGAACTTGCATCCCCTGCACTGGAAGGCAGGTTCTTAACCACTGGACCACCAGGGAAACCCTATGTAGACTTTTAAATCATGGCCATTCTAACTGGTGTGAGGTGGTACCTCATTGTAATTTTGATTGCATTTCTCTAATAATTAGCCATGATGGATGGTGCTCTCTTTTTACTGAAGAGAAAATTGATAGTTTAAGTCACTTGTGTAAGATCCCAGTCAGTAAATGGTCATGCAGGGGTCCAATCCAGTGTTGTCTAACTCCAAGTCTTGTTCCCTTTTCTCTCCCATGAGGGAGCTTGTGGTGGTGGCTGTGACAGGCAGGATAGGGGAGGTGGCCCTAGATAGAGAAGAGGTGCTGTCGTAGGCGATTCTGGCTTTGCTGATGAGGGCCCAGATCCAGGGCTTCCCGTCTACCTCTGGTCGAGAGGCAGACTGTATAGTGGTTACCAGCATAGACCCTGCCCCCAGCCTGCCTGGGTTCTAACCCACTCACTATCAGTGTGACCTAGAGAAGGTCACTTAATCTTTCTGTGCCTCAGTTTCCTCCTCTGTAAAATAGGAATAAACATAATAGCAAATGCTTGCAGTAATTCTGTTTTTTTCTAAGTATTTTACATCTATGATTTATTTAATCATCATGATCTTATGCCTTTTTTCCCCGTGGTGGGGACAACATTTGGGTAGTTGTAAGGTAAAAGTTAATGCATACAAAGCACTTAGAGCACTGCTTGGTACATAGGAAGTGCTCAGTAAATGTTAGCTATTATTAGTATCCAGCATTACAGTGTGGCCAGAAGGCTCCAGTCAGGATCTCTAAAAGCAATGAAGCACATGAGGATAACAATAATAACAGTTAGGATACACCGTGCCCTCACAGCTCCATAGCACTTCTCAGTGTCAGTTTAGGAACCCCACATCTGCTTATCAGAGTCTCTATTGGAAATGAAGGAGGCAAGGTGTGTTCACAGTGTATTTCACAGAACACATTTCCACAGGATGCTAATAAGAGTGTCTTAAAAAACAAAAAGGCTTCCCTTTCAACTTAGTTTGGAAAACACTGAATTAAACCAAGGCAAACAGTTTTTCTTCTCTGAGAGATCCTAACTCACTAAAATGTATTGAAAGCCTCCCACTAAAGCAGAGGGAGATATCCAGTGTTTCTTCAGATTATTGAGTCATGGGAGTCCCTGTTCTGAGGAGTGTCTATGTGGATTCTGAGGCCTGGAAGACACGTGAAAACACTGGAGTAAAGAGCCTGGGTTTGAGTTGTTCCCTGGCTTTATGCCTTAGGGTCAAGTCATGTAATCCGGGCCTCAGTGTTCCTATCTGTGAAATGGAAATAATGGTACACATCTGACAGGTCCCAGCAGCGTTGCTAAGAAGACTAAATGAGGTAAGTGGTGTAACAATGCACACAGCCTAACTTCTGGCTAGTGGTAAGTGGGCAATATGCGCCTTATCCATATGGCAATCCTATGACCCCCATCCAAATAAGCAGAGTTCAGAGATTAGCAGGTAGCCCCCTGAGACCCTTCAATTTCGTGAGTCTGCTAGAGCGCCTACACAGCCCGGCTGAGGGCGCCATAGACTTGCCCTTTTAGGGTCATGGTTTTGGTGGGGCTGGGGAGGGTGTCCTGGGGTTCCCAGCCCGGTCCTCGGTGGCAGCAGCACCGCGGGGCGGCGTGGGAGGGCTCCCAGTGTACAGCTGTGGCCCGCGGTGGACGCGCGTGGGAAAAGGCAGGGGAAGCGCTGCCGCAGGCGTCTGCGTTGCTAGGAGACGGCCTCGGCGCCCAGCAACTCGGCGCCCAGCAACTCGGCGCAGCTAGGTTGCCACCGCCGAGCCTTTCTGCCGCCGCGCTCCTGCGGGGCTCGTTAGCTCTGCCAGTCCGGCCGCCGCCACCCCTGCCCCGGGGAGCCCGGTCACCTCGCAAACAGTGGGCTCGCCGCGCGCTGATGAGGCCCCGGGGAAGCTGGCGGGGTCTTGAGCAGCCGGGCCGGCGGCGTGCCAGTGAGCTTTAGGCCTCGGGGACCCGCCGCGGGGACCCGGGGCGCTCGAGGCAGGTGCGCCGCCCGCCTGCGGCCGCGCAGGGGCGCCTGAGTCCACGGAATGACTCGGGAGGGGCGGCCGTCAGGAGCGGAGCCCCGCGCTACCGCCCAGACCCAGCCGGGCCCTGGCAGGAGCACCAAGGGGGCTTGGGGCTAACCTTCCAACTTTGAGGGGAGGGCAGAAGCCAGTAGGGTAGGACCTAGGGCACAGGGTTGCCTGCCAGATGAAGCACCAATCCTGATGCTTGCTCTCTCGGCTATTTGAGTTGCAATTTAAAAATCTTTAAATTATTATTATTTCTTTTAAATATTTTAAACGGTAAGACCTGGGTTTGATCCCCAGGTCGGGAAGGTCCCCTGGAGAAGGAAATGGCAACCCACTCCAGTACTCTTGCCTAGAAAATTCCATGGATGGAGGAGCCTGGTGGGCTACAGTCCTGCTGCTGCTGCTAAGTTGCTTCAGTCGTGTCCGACTCTGTGCGACCCCATGGATTGCAGCCTACCAGGCTTCTCCGTCCATGGGATTCTCCAGGCAAGAACACTGGAGTGGGTTGCCATTTCCTTCTCCAGGGCTACAGTCCATGGGGTCGCAAAGAGTCGGACATGACTGAGCGACTTCACTCACTCAATATTTTAAAAAGAAATTTTAAATAATAGTATTGTAATATTTCTTTACCATGTTGTGTTAGTTTCTGCTGTACAACGAAGTGAATTAACTATATGTATACATATATCCCTCCTTCTTGGACACCCTCCTCCCTCACAATCCCACCCATCCAGGTCATCAGAAAGTGTCCAGCTGAGCCTCCTCTGCTTTATAGCAGGGTCCCACTAGCTAAGAGCAACTCTGAGGGCTTGAGGCCACTGTCTGAGGCTGGTGGCACTAAAGAAGGTCTTGGCTTTAAGATTTGTGGATGCCTCACTTGAATTTTTCCACCTTATTACCTGGCAGTAGTTTATTTTTCTCAACGACTATTTTTTTCTATGGAAAAGACTCTGATGCTGGGAAGGATTGGGGGCAGGAGGAGAAGGGGACGACAGAGGATGAGATGGCTGGATGGCATCACTGACTCAATGGACGTGAGTCTCAGTGAACTCCGGGAGTTGGTGATGGACAGGGAGGCCTGGCGTGCTGCGATTCATGGAGTCGCAAGGAGTCAGACACGACTGAGGGACTGATCTGATCTGAACCTTAAACCCAGTTAATCTCCACCTCTTACCAAAGGGAAAATAACAAAATCAATCTAGGATGTCTAAGCCTCATCTTAAAGTCTGTACTTTTACTTGTTAGCCTTTATCAGTGAAAATATCCTGGGTCTCAGGATGTGCACAGCTCCCCAAGTAGCCTGACTGTCTTGGGGAGCACAGTCTGTGGCCACAGGGCCTGCGTGGACTCTCAGGAACATGTGCCCATCACTTACTAGACCAGGGCTCTGCTTGTGATCCTCTGTTTGGCCTCAGGCATTCAGAGTGGGGGCCTAGTGCTGCCTGTCTCCCTTTTTGCTGCATGCATCCTTGTCCCGTTGGTCCAGAAAGCTATAACACTATCCCTCTGCAAATAGCTCATCTTTCCTAATACCCACTTCATGCTGTGCTGCCTCTGGACTGTGCTGCCTGCTGTCTGTATTGGCACCTCCTGGTGTATATTTGCAGATGGCTTCCTAACAATAGTAGCCTGCATACCATGCACTACTCCACTCTTCCTTCCCACCCCAGCCCCACCCCCAGACTGCTGCTCTTGGTCAGGGTCATGTTTGACTGGGGTGGGATAGGGAAGCTTTGGCTGCTATGTAGAAGAGGTCAAGAAGTCCAGTCCTGGCTAACAATGAAATTTGGTCAAGAAGTTACCTCTTTGGGGACTTCCCTGGTGGTCCAGTGGCAAAGACTCTGTGCTCCCAGTGCAGGGGACCCTGGTTTGATCCCTAGTCAGGGAACTAGATCCCATATACTGCAACTAAGAGTTTTCGCGCACAACTGGAAAAAGATCCCACATGCCGCAACTAAGACCTGGTGCAGCCAAATAAATAAGTAAATAAATGCTAAAAAAAAAAAGGAGTTACCGCTCTAACTCTTTAACATCTCGTATTTTATAAAATGATTTTTATTTTCCTTTCAAATGTGCAGGCCAACATTAAGGTGTGAGTTCATGGATCGCAAAGGAAATTTACCTCCTTTTTAAGGACCCACATCATCATCTAAGATTGAAGTTGGCTGCTTGAGGACCTCTTCTGAGATTATGATGAGGGTGGTAACTCTGAAGGAGGGAGTTCTCAGGAAAGGCCTGGCTTTGGGGTCCGGCTAGCCGTTTGGGAATTAGGGAGTGGATGTGGTGTATTAGAATGGATGGCGGTGCTGTTGTGGCTCCCAGGCAGAATTTGCATGGGGCAGGGGAGGCAGCTCTCTAGGCCCTCTGTTGCCCTCTGCACGTGGCCTAGCCTCTAAGGTTACAACCGACATCGTACCTTTTGACTCAGTTGTGATGAAAGTCACTTGACCGCTTTGGGTGGCAATTATGGCCACTCTGTTCCTGAAGGTACAAAGCTGGCACTGGAGGCAGGTTCTGTCTGGAGTCTGGGGAGACCCACCCCAGTGGTACTGTTCTGACAACTCCTCCCCACCCGCACAAACAAAACCCCTGCATGGAGCCTGGTGTACTTTTAGCTCTGCCCAGAATGATCCTGTCTTTATTTTTTTTTAATATCAGTTTTATGGGTAATGATTAAACTCTCTCTTTTTTCAAATTTTTGTTTAGTTAGTTAATATCATTTATTTTTGGCTGTGCTGGGTCTTCGTTGCTGTGTGGGATTTTCTCCAGTTTGGGTGAGCAGGGGCTACCCTTCGTTGCGGTGCACATACTTCTCATTGCGGTGGCTTCTCTTGTTGGAGCATGGGCTCTAGGGAATGCGGGCTTCAGTAGCTGCGGCTTCCAGGCTCTAGAGTGCAGGCTCAGTAGCTGTGGTGGGTGAGCTTGGTTGCTCTGCAGTGTGTGGGATCTTCCCAGACCAGGGATCAAACCTGTGTCTCCTGCATTGACACTTGGATCCTTTACCACTGAGCCACCAGGGAAGACCTTGATCCTCTCTTTAGCCTGTATTGGTTCCCAAGGGCTTCGGCAGGCCTAATGCTTGGTCAGGACCCACATCTTGGCAGGAACTGAGGAGAGACACTTCTTTTCTGCTCAGAGGGAAGAGGGCCCTCTCCTGGGTCTGCAGGGCTGTACCTCCACCTGTGCTAGGAGGAAAAATGCACCAGCCAGGAGTCAGATATGCTTGGTCTCCCACTCACCAGGGCCTTGGACAAGTCAGTTCTTCATCCTTACCCACATCTTGGGCAGAATAGTCCTTCAGGGATCTTTCATCTCATGAGTCTCCTTCCACATTCAGGTGTAGATTGTATAGTGTACTTCACAGCAGAACCTGCATGAGGAGGGCTCGGAGAAGAAGGGTTGAGTAAGACCCGGGTATGGGATTGAAGAGTTAGTGATTCTTGGCTGACAGAGAACCTTCAGGTTCTTTCAAGATTTATATAAATGACAGCTGGGGGGGGGGTTGGCAAGCTCTGTGTACCCCCCCCCCCACCATTCTTATCTGGCACCAAACTCTTTATCACAAGACTCACATCTAATTGTGACCATGAAGGTATAAAGCTGGGTAGAAATACAAAGACAGAGACCTGCTTTGTCATGGGCAAGGCTGGGGTGTCATTAGTATTTAGGATCTGGGGAAAGAGATTGCAGCGTGGGTGGAGGGTTCACGCTCCAGTCCTCTGCCTGGGGGGGCTCCCCATGTGGGGGGACCAGCAGTAGGGTGTCAGGAAGAGCTCAAGCTGGGGAAGGGCAGGCTGGATATTCAGCCTCTGTACCATGTACGGCAGTACCAGTTACTACTATTAGATACTGTTTGGAAATGGCTGGAGCCCCTAGGTCCCAGAGAACCCCCAGCCACCTCGGGCCCCATCATTGGTCAACCTGGGGCCCGCTGGCTCACACACGGTCAGCACTGCTGTCCCTTGGCTGACCCTGTCTCTGTGTGTCCACTGACTGGGGTGTGCACCTGGACCTTGATGGGAAGACCGCTTCCCCAGGGATGGTGCTGGAGTTCCCAGATGCACTCGTGGGCCCCCGAGGCTGTGGCTGCGGGGTGGTGCCAGAGTCACTCTCATTTGGCAGTTTGTGGGAACTCCTGCCTCCGCTGTGAACTGTATCTGTTGTTAAGCTTGTTTGTTTTTGCTTTTGTAAAAGGTGCTATATCTTCTGTCCTTGGAGAATTCCTATTCTTGGAGTATAGTTGGTTTACAATGTTGTATTGTATAACAAAATGAATCTGTCATATATATATATATATATATATATATATATATATATACATACACACACACACACACACACACACATATATATATATATATATTTCACTCTTTTTTGGATTATTTTCCTATATAGTTCAGCAAGGTGGGAGACCTGGGTTTGATCCCTGGGTTGGGAAGATCCCCTGGAGGAGAGAATGGCTACCCATTCCAGTATTCTGGCCTGGAAAATTCCATGGACTGTATGGTCCATAGGGTCGCAAAGAGTTGGATGTGACTAAGTGGCTTTCGTAGGTCATTAAAGAGTATTGAGTAGAGTTCCCTGTGCTATGCAGTAGGTCCTTATTAGCTACCTATTTTGTATGCAGGGGTGTGTATGTGTCAGTCCTAGTCTCCCAAGTTATCACTCCCCCGATTACCCTCTGGTCGGAGAAGGCAATGGCACCCCACTCCAGTACTCTTGCCTGGAAAATCCCATGGATAGAGGAGCCTGGAAGGCTGCAGTCCATAGGGTCGATGAGGGTCGGACACGACTGAGCGACTTCACTTTCACTTTTCACTTTCATGCACTGGAGAAGGAAATGGCAACCCATTCCAGTGTTCTTGCCTAGAGAATCCCAGGGACGGAGGAGCCTGGTGGGCTGCCGTCTGTAGGGTCGCACAGAGTTGGACACAACTGAAGCGACTTAGCAGCAGTAGCAGCAGCAACCATGTTTGTTTCCTACATGTGACTCTATTTCTGTTTTGTAGATTCCACATATGAGTGATATCGTATGAGGTTTTATCTTTCTCTGTTTGACTTACTTCACTCAGTATGATAATCTTCAGGTCGATCCATGTTGCTGCAAATGTCATTATTTCATTTTTTTCCCTAATTTTTGGCCACACTGCAAAGCATGCAGGATCTTTCCCAACCAGAAATGGAACCCATACTCCTTACATTGGAAGTGTAGTTTTCCAACCACTGGAACACCAGGGAAGTCCCAATTTCATTCTTTTTTATTTGGAAGAGATGATGCTAAAGCTGAAACTCCAATACTTTGGCCACCTCATTCGAAGAGTTGACTCATTGGAAAAGACTCTGATGCTGGGAGGGATTGGGGGCAGGAGGAGAAGGGGACGACAGGGGATGAGATGGCTGAATGGCATCACTGACTTGATGGACGTGAGTCTGAGTGACCTCCGGGAGTTGGTGATGGACAGGGAGGCCTGGCGTGCTGCAATTCATGGGGTTGCAAAGAGTCAGACACGACTGAGCGACCGAACTGAACTGAATTGAATATCCCATTGTATATATGTACAATCACATCTTTATCCATTCCTTTGTTGAGGGACATTTAGGTTGCTTCCACATGTTGGCCATTGTAAAGTGCTGCATCCAATACATGCATTGGAATGCATGCATCTTTTTGATTTATGGTTTTCTCTGGATATATGCCCAGAAGTGGGATTGCAGGACCAGGTGTATGTATGTGCTAAGTCGATTCAGGTGTGTCTGACTCTTTTTAACCACATGGACTGTGGCTACCCAGGCTCCTCTCCATGAAGTTCTCCAGGCAAGAATACTGGAGTGGGTTGCCATGCCCTCCTCCAGGGGATCTTCCTGACCCAGAGTCTTCCATGATTCCTTCATTGCAGGCAGATTCTTTACTGTCTGAGCCACCAGGGAAGCCCTGCAGGATCATATGGTATTTCTATTTTTAGTTTTTTAAGGAAACTCCACACTGTTCTTCATAGTGGCTGTACAATTTTACATTCCCACCAACAATGTAGGAGGGTTTCCCTTTCTCCACACTCTCTCCAGCATTTATTGTTTGTAGACTTTTTGGTGATGGCCATTCTGACTGGTGTGATACCTCATTGTGGTTTGATTTGCATCTGTATGATCAGTCTCCCATCTTTCCATGCACCGTTAAGTCTTTTAACAATCACTGATAGATAAGGGTGGGGACAGCAGGGTGAGGAACTCTGTTCTGAGTGTCTGGTCTCTCCACTGTGGGGACAGAGTGGCAAAACCTGGCAGGTCCTCAGCTGTAGTAAAGGGGTTGTGAGTGCCAAGTCCAGCCCACTGGGGTTCCCATAGGCTCTGGCATCTCCTCTCCTGGGCAGGGCCATCTGTTTGGCAAAGCACACCCCAGTTGCCTGGGTTCCCTGCTTGCTGTCCCTGGCACAAGCCCCAGGCTGCAGTCCTGGGAGCCTAGTCCTGCTGGGAGCTGTTGCCTCCTGGAGGCGGTGGGCCATTTCTTCCTCTGCCCTCTGCGGGTGGAGCAGTTGGCAGGCTGAGTCCCTGCTTCTCTTGGCCAGTTCCTGCCACAGCTAATATACTCCCCATGGCCCGCTCCTGGCAATGAGCCCTCTGGGGCAGAGCTGCACATGGGGTATCTTTATGAGGGAAGCCTGCTTCCATCACTGGCAGGGACCCATTTTTCTGGAATCTTTCCTGGGTGGTCCCATTCCCTGTAGTATTTCCCTGGGGGCCTCCAGAGCACCTCTCTTGCTAGTCCAGCACCTGGTCACTTTCCTGGATTTTTCCCCTTAAACTCTCCTGGTGTTGGCAGGGTGCTTTAACTGTTCACAAAGCACTTTATTTTTTTTTTTTTTTTAAACATTTATTTATCTATATCTTTGGCATAAGGGATCTTCCTCACTTCAGGTGGAATCTTTTGTTGTGGGGCGTGGGCTCTCTGGTTGTTTTGTGTAGGCTCCAGAGAACATAAGCTTTGGTAGTTGCCACGCTTGGGTTTAGTTGCCCCACACCATGTGGGATCTTAGATCCTAGACCAGAGATCGAACCTGAGTCCCCTGCCGTGCAAGGTGAATTCTTAACCACAGGGCCACCAGGGAAGTGCCTCACAAAGCACTTTTGTAGTTTATCTCATCAGATGCTCAGTTCAGTTCAGTTCAGTTCATTTCAGTCACTCAGTCATGTAGGACTCTTTGTGACCCCATGGACTGCAGCATGCCGGCCTTCCCTGTCCATCACCAACTCTCGGAGTTTAATCAAACTCATGTCCATTGAGTCAGTGATGCCATCCAACCATCTCAATCCTCTGTCATCCCCTTCTCCTGCTCTCAATCTTTCCCATTATCAGGGTCTTTTCAAATAAATCAGTTATTTGCATCAGCTGGCCAAAGGATTGGAGTTTCAGCTTCAGCATCAGTCCTTCCAATGCATATTCAGGACTGATTTCCTTTAGGATGGACTCGTGGGATCTCCTTGCTGTCCAAGGGATCCTCAAGAGTCTTCTCCAATACCACAGTTCAAAAGCATCAATTCTTCAGCACTCAGCTTTATGGTCCAACTCTCACATCCATACATGACTATTGGAAAAACCATAGCTTTGATGTGACAGATCTTTGTTGGCAAAGTAATGTCTCTGCTTTTTATATGCTGTCTAGGTTGGTCATAACTTTTCTTTCAAGGAGCAAGCGTCTTTTAATTTCATGGCTGCAGTCACCATCTGCAGTGATTTTGGAGCTCCCCAAATAAAGTCTGTTACTGTTTCCACTCTTTCCCCATCTATTTACCCTGGAGTGATGGGCCTGGATGCCATGATCTTCGTTTTCTGAATATTGAGTTTTAAGCCAACTTTTTCACTCTCCTTTTTCACTTGCATCAAGAGGTGCTTTAGTTCTTTGCTTTTTGCCATAAGGGTGGTGTCATCTGCACATCTGAGGTGATTGATATTTCTCCCAGCAATATTCATTACAGCTTGTGCTTCATACAGCCCGGCATTTCACACGATGTATTCTGCATATAAGTTAAATAAGCACTCTGACAGTACCCAGCCTGGACGTACTCCTTTCCTGATTTGGAACCAGTCTGTTGTTCCATATCCAGTTCTAACTATATACAGATTTCTTGACCTGCATGAAGATTTCTCAGGAGGCAGGTGAGGTGGTCTGATATTCCCATCTCTTGAAGAATTTTCCACAGGTTTTTGTGCTCCACTCAGTCAAAGGCTTTGGCATTGTCAATAAAGCAGAAATAGATGTTTTTCTGGAACTCTTTTGTTCTTCGATGATCCAACGAATGTTGGCCATTTGATCTCTGGTTCCTCTGCCTTTTCTAAATCCAGCTTGAACATCTGAAAGTTCATGGTTCACATACTGTTGAAGCCTGGCTTGGAAAATTTTGAACATTATTTTACTAGCATGTGAGATGATTGCAATTGTGCAGTAGTTTGAGCATTCTTTGGCATTGCCTTTCTTTGGGATTGGAATGAAAACGGACCTTTTCCAGTCCTGTGGCCACTGCTGAGTTTTCCAAGTTTGCTGGCATATTGAGTGCAGCACATTCACAGCATCATCTTTCAGGATTTGAAATAGCTCAACTGGAATTCCATCACCTCCACTAGCTTTGTTCATGGTGAGGCTTCCTAAGGCCCACTTGACTTCACATTCCAGGATGTCTGGCTCTAGTTGAGTGTTCACACCATCGTGATTATCTGGGTCATGAAGATCTTTTTTGTACAGTTCTTTTGTGTATTCTTGCCACCTCTTCTTAATATCTTCTGCTTCTGTTAGGTCCATACCATTTCCATCCTTTATCAAGCCCATCTTTGCATGAAATGTTCCCTTAATATCTCTACTTTTCTTGAAGAGATCTGTAGTCTTTCCCATTCTATTTTTCCCTCTATTTCTTTGCACTGATATGTGAGGAAAGCTTTCTTATCTCTCCTTGCTATTCTTTGGAACTCTGCATTCAAATGGGTATGTCTTTCCTTTTCTTCTTTGCCTTTTCACTTCTCAGATGATCAGAAGCCCCTCAAAGAGGAAGTGATGCTGTAAGATCGAAGGCCCAGGTTTCCTGACTGATTTGTTCTGACTCTGCCTTTAGGCCCTTGGCCAGGGCTTCGTGGGAGCCCGTGTCCTGAGGGTCTTGATGGGGCACATGTGTGGCTGTCTATTAAGGGTGTCCATGGGGCCTCTTCTTTCGGAGAAGGTATCAGAGGGGTGAGAAGAAGCTGCAGCTGCTGTGGGGCCCACTGGGTGGATATGAAACTGACAGGGAAATTCTCTTACAAGAGCAGCAGCTTGGCAGTTGATCTATAGGTGAGAAAGTGCAGTCAGGCTGGCCTCCTGGATCTTAGGCCTCATGGGACATTCGGGGCTGGGAGTGGCTGGGAAGCTGCCAGATGAGGGGCACTCATAGACACAGGTGAAGGTGGTGCCGGGGTGGGCTAGCTGACTCAACAGTTGGTTCTGCACCACATTCTTAGTGCCAAAATTTGGGGAAATGCTGTTTCCCCAAACTAAAGGAGGCAAACTGAAGTTTGCAGGACTTGGTTAACTAGCTAATCCTTCTTGGGTGGTTTGTTAGCAGGCTGCTGCCAAGACCGTTTCAACCAGATTCTGTGATGATTCAGCGATGACCTTGGCTCCCTAACCTGACCCTCCCATCCTTCAGTGGGTCTGCCTGGCCCCAGGGCTGACGGGGGCTTTGTGGTGTGGGGGTTCTTCCTCTGGTGTGCCCTGAGGATTTGGGCCATCCTCTACCAGGCCTCCCACAGCGGGACTGCATTCCATCAGGGCTGCCCTAGTGGCTCAGAAGGTAAAGAATCTGCCTGCAATGCAGGAGACCTGGGTTCAATTCTTGGGCTGGGAAGATGCCCTGGAGAAGGGAATGGCTAGCCATTCCAGTATTCTTGCCTGGAGGATCCCATGGACAGAGGAGCCTGGTAGGCTAAAGTCCATGGGGTCAAAAAGAGTTGGACATGACTGAGTGACTAACACTAACACTTCTACCAGGCCTCCCACGGTGGGACTGGTTCCAGCAGATCAATTTGTGGACTCCGGGGCTTACTTCCTCCCATCCACCCTGCTCCGCCACTGCATCAGGACCTGAGAAGAACTTCTCCTCCACCAGAAGAGGAGAGTGGTGTATTTGTCACCTGAGGTTAGCTGCTGAGAGGCCAATGGGTGTGGCTGAGGCAGGTGCTGCCATCCAGGCTGAGAGGAAGATGCCAAGGTCCAGAGGACCCTTATGAAGGTGGTGGGGGGCAGTGTGGAATTGACAACTCAAGGAGGGAGCTGGGACCCTAAGGATGCAACTGTTCACTGGGAGAAGCTTCCTTTCCTTGGGGGTGGTGGGTCCAAGGGGGACCCTTGGTGCTCTCCTTGGGCAGAACTCAGGCCCCAGTCCTCACTGAGGTCACCCTGAAAAGCCACAGTCCAGGTGCAGTCCTGCAGCCGCTGCAGGCAGCTCTCAGCTCCTACTTGTCCTGTTCCCCTCGTCTCTACTCCCCTCTCCCCCTACCGGTGTAGGTGTGTGTGTGTGTGTGTGCTTGCTCAGGTTTGGGGTGGGTCCCTATCCCATTGCTATGGGAGACACGAGGCACTTTGGTTCATGGTGGTTTACACTGAAACCCCAAACCTCTAGCAAATGGTTAGATCTTTAAGTAAGACTTGTTTGGTGGGTGAATGAGATGACAGGGAGGTTTGGGACCCACCTGGGGATGAGGCCACCCTGCAGTGGTCCTGGCGCAGTGGAATCTTGGCTCATGCTGGCTCTAAGTTCTCACTTACACAAAGGTGAAACCTGGGAAAGCTGATGATTCCTCTGACACCAGCTATGTGCCTATTGATGCTGCGAGTGTGTGTGTGTGTGTGTGTTAGTCACTCAGTTGTGTCTGACTCTTTGTGACCTCATGGACTGTAGACCGCTAAGCTCCTCTGTCCATGGGATCATTCAGGTCAGAATAGTGGAGTGGATAGCCATGCCCTTCTCCAGTGGATCTTCCCGACCCAGGGATCGAACCCAGGTCTCCCACATTGCCGGCAGACTCTTCAGAATCTAAGCCACCAGGGAAGCCCATTGGAGCTACAAAGAGGAAGATAATTAAAACTCTCTGCCTTCCATAGTCCTGAAGTCTGTGCATTGCCCTGGCCTGTGTTCCTAAACAGAGGAGCAAAAAGTCCTGTCCCAGGTCCATGATTCAGGGGCTCCTAGAGGTGTGCGAGTTTGTGGGGTAGGAGATTTGCTGCTTATACAAACATCTGGACGAGCTGTGGTCCCACCTTGTCACCCTTCCCCCACATCTAGGCAGGCACTGCAGAGTTGAGTGGGTTGGTGGTGCTGGCCAGCGGTCAGCGTCTGTGCTGTGAGCATGAGGCAGGTGTTAAAGAAGGAGATGGATGTGATCAGCTGCCCCAGAGTTGGGGGTCCTTCGGGTTTACCAGAGCTGTCTGGTGGTCAAAAACCCTCCCTGCTGTGTGTTTTGTTTCCTGAGATCATACTCTTCTTTTTCCTTATGCATTGTATTTATTATTATTATTTGGCCATGCTGGGTCTTAGCTGCAGCACTCAGGATCTTTGTGGCCATGGGCAGGATCTTTAGTTGCGGCATACGAGATCCAGTTCCCCAAGCAGGAATTGAACCCAGGCGCCCTGCATTGGGAGTGTGGAGTCTTAACCACTGGACCACCAAGGAAGTCCATATCCTCTGATTTTTCCTTCCAGTGTTGATACCCACAGTCTGAATCCAGGGCTGCTCCCACCACTGCCAGCCTGGAGACAGAGAAGGCAGGGGCTCCCCTCCCAGTAGCTCCACAGGCATTCCTTTGTCTTCCAAGAGTGGGAAAGTGAGATGGAGGAGGACTGTTGTTTTTGAAATGTCACAGTTAATCACATATGGTCTGTGCCCCTTCTAAGGGGTTTCTGGAAGCCACCTTCCCCCCATCTGCCCAGGTCTTACCCCTGAGTTTGAGCTCCTCTAGGCGGGCTTCTGTGTCCTTGTGTCATGGCTCCATCCTTCTCTAAGCACTTCCCTACTTTAAGGCATAGCAAGCTATTCCAGGGTCATCTTGTACTTTCTCTGCCCAAGCTCTTTAAAAAGGAATTTTTCTAAATAATGCTGTTGCTTGTTAGTAGAAAATTAATGTTTACATATGTGTATGTGATCTATTAATATATTTAAACTCTATATATTCTGGAGAAGGAAATGGCAACCCACTCCAGTATTCTTGCTTGGAAAATTCCATGGATGGAGGAGCCTGGTAGGCTATAGTCCATGGGGTTGCAAAGAGTCACACACAACTGAGCGACTTCACTCTCTCTCTCTATCTATATACACAAATATATAGTTAAATATACACACACAAGCACAGTTACCCACATTGATCAATCATCTTATCTATTTTTCTGTGTATCTTCTCTCTATCCATCTTAACAAGAGGAGTCCATACCTCCAGGTCCAATCAAACAACTAAGATTCATTTTAACCTCCTCTCTTCCCACTTATGTCTTTTCTTTCTCTAACAGTGAAAAATCAGACTCCAGTTATCTACAATATATTTCCATGTTTGCTTAATCCTAGAATATACAGGCGGAGAAGGCAATGGCACCCCACTCCAATACTCTTGCCTGGAAAATCCCATGGATGGAGGAGCCTGGTGGGCTACAGTACATGGGGTCGCTGAGGGTCAGACACGACTGAGCGACTTCACTTTCACTCTTCGCTTTCATGCATTGGAGAAGGAAATGGCAACCCACTCCGGTGTTCTTGCCTTGAGAATCCCGGGGACAGGGAAGCCTTGTTGGGCTGCTGTCTATGGGGTTGCACAGAGTCGGACACGACTGAAGCAACTTAACAGCAGCAGCAGCAGCAGAATATACAGGATGTAGTTTCAGACTTGCTTACTCATTGTGCTGTTGAAACAAAATCTACTACCTAGAACCCAGTATTTGTTAGAACCTGGAGGTTTCAAGGCAAAATGTTGGTTCAAAACTTACTTTTTCGTCCCTTTTATTGTAAATAAAGTTAGGTTCACTTGTCCCCATTTGTATTCTACATTAAGGTTTCTCCGTTTTCTCTTTGATTTTTATTCATTGAAAATTAGAGTATGTGAAATATTTGCATAAACTCTAAGAACATAAAACCATACATTCTACTAACTGTCACCCTTCCACCTTTCTCACCCTGTGTTACCATCTTATTCTTTTCACCCATTTCTACCCACTCCCTGGATAAGATCAATCTCAGTAGTTTCTGGGTTACCTCCCCCCGCTTTTTTTTTACACTTGTGCAGATTGCAAATACATTTTCTTTTTTTCTCCCTTCTATCTTTCATAAAAAGTGAGCACACCATAATATTTTTCTACTTCTGTATGTTTTTCAAAACCAAGCATACTTTCACATATTAGTTTTTAAAAATTTATTCGTGTATTTATTCATTTTTTGGCTGTGCTGGGTCTTTATTGCTGTGTGTGGGCTTTCTTTAGTTGCAGTGCATCTGGGTTTCTCATTGAGGTGGCTTCTTTTGCTGTGGTGCACAGGCTTAGCTACCCTGAGGCATGCAGAATCTTCCCAGACCAGGGATTGAACCCGTGTCCCCTGGCAGGTGGATTCTTAATCACTGGGCCACCAAGGAAGCCCCACATATCACTTTGATAGTGGCCAATGAATATATAACATGAAATAAAAAAGAGCTAGGAGGCCTGCTAAGCATTTATTCAAGAAATTAAATTTTATGAATGTGTAAATCAATATGAGTACTGAGCCAGGAATCTTTCATGCACCATTTCAGGTCCTCCTGGCTCATCCACTTCTTTTTCCACCTTCTTTGACAGTGGCTGCTGAGGCTGGCACCTCTGTCCAGCTTCACACAGCCTGGTAGTGCCTCTCCAGCCTGTGCTGTGAGCCTTTGAGTTCCACCTGGGGGCCTCTTTATTGAGGCTGTTGCTGGACTGCCCTTACAGTTCAGTTCAGTTCAGTTACTCAGTCGTGTTCGACTCTTTGAGACTCCATGGACTGCAGCACGCCATGCCTCCCTGTCCATCACCAACTTCTGGAGTTTACTAAAATCCATGTCCATTGAGTTGGTGATGCCATCCAGCCATCTCATCCTCTGTCCATCCACTTCTTCTCCTGCCTTCAATCTTTCCCAGAATCAGGGTCTTTTCCAATGAGTCAGTTCTTCACATCAGGTGGCCAAAGTATTGGACTTTCGGTTTCAGCATCAGTCCTTCCAATGAATGTTCAGGACTGACTTCCTTTAGGATGGACTGGTTGGATCTCCTTGCACTCTCAAGAGTCTTCTTCAACACCACAGATCAAAAACATCAATTCTTCAGCTCTCAGCTTTCTTTATAGGCTAACTCTCACATCCATACATGACTATTGAAAAAACCATAGCTTTGAGTTGATGGACCTTTGTTGGCAAAGTAATGTCTCTGCTTTTTGGTATGCTGTCTAAGTTGGTCATAACTTTTCTTCCAAGGAGTAAGCATCTTTTAATTTCATGGCTGTAGTCATCAACTGCAGTGATTTTGGAGCCCAAAGAAATAAAGTCTGTCACTGTTTCCACTGTTTCCCATCTATTTGCCACCAAGTGATGGGACCAGATACCATGATCCTAGTTTTCCTGAATGTTGAGTTTTAAGCCAACTGTTTCACTCTCTTCTTTCACTGTCTTCAAAAGGCTCTTTAGTTCTTCTTCACTTTCTGCCATAAGGATGGTGTCATCTGCATATCTGAGGTTATACAAGGACTGCCTTTGGTGCTTGTATATAAACAACCTGCGATGCAAAACTTTCATGCCCCATGCAGTAAACCTCTGAGCAGTGAGGGATGAAGCCTGTGGGTGCACTCTTCACTGTTTCACCCGTGGATGGTCTGGAGATGCAATTTAGAAAGATTATGTAACCCTCACCCTTGCTTACTCTAACAGCTACAACTGCCTCCCTGCTCTCTCTCTCTCTCTTTAGAAGTCTTTATTGATTTTGTTACAACATTGCTTATGTTTTATGTTTTGTTTTTTGGCCAGGAGATAAATGGGATCTTAGCTTCTTGACCAGGGATCAAACCTGTGTTCCTGGTATTAGAGGGGGAGGTCTTAACCACTGGACCACCAGGGAAGTCCCCTCCTTGCTGGTTTTTGAATAATTCAGAGATGATTTCTCCCCAAGACAGTTGGTATGACTGGTCTTTCTTCCTGAAACTATGTTCCCCAGGACCGACTTGGCTCTCTCTCTTCCCTCTAGTCTTACCTTAAATCTCATATTCTCAGGATATTGACTCTGACCCTTATTTATTTATTTATTTTTTAAATTTTATTTTATTTTTTAACTTTACAATATTGTATTGGTTTTGCCATATATCAAAATGAATCCGCCACAGGTATACATGTGTTCCCCATTCTGAACCCTCTTCCCTCCTCCCTCCCCATACCATCCCTCTGGGTCGTCCCAGTGCACCAGCCCCAAGCATCCAGTACTGTGCATTGAACCTGGACTGGTGACTCGTTTCATATAAGATATTATACATGTTTAAATGCCATTCTCCCAAATCATACCACCCTCTCCCTCTTCCACAGAGTCCAAAAGACTGTTCTATACATCAGTGTCTCTTTTGCTGTCTCGTATACAGGGTTATTGTTACCATCTTTCTAAATTCCATATATACGCGTTAGTATACTGTATTGGTATTTTTCTTTCTGGCTTACTTCACTCTGTATAATAGGCTCCAGTTTCATCCACCTCGTTAGAACTGATTCAAATGTATTCTTTTTAATGGCTGAGTAATACTCTATTGTGTATATATACCACTGCTTTCTTATCCATTCATCTGCTGATGGACATGTAGGTTGCTTCCATGTCCTGGCTATTATAAACAGTGCTGCAATGAACATTGGGGTACACGTGTCTCTTTCCCTTCTGGTTTCCTCAGTGTGTATGCCCAGCAGTGGGATTGCTGGATCATAATGCAGTTCTATTTCTAGTTTTTTAAGGAATCTCCACACTGTTCTCCATAGTGGCTGTACTAGTTTGCATTCCCACCAACAGTGTAAGAGGGTTCCCTTTTCTCCACACCCTCTCCAGCATTTATTGCTTGTAGACTTTTGGATTGCAGCCATTCTGACTGGTGTGAAATGGTACCTCATAATGGTTTTGATTTGCATTTCTCTGATAATGAGTGATGTTGAGCATCTTTTCATGTGTTTGTTAGCCATCTGTATGTCTTCTTTGGAGAAATGTCTATTTAGTTCTTTGGCCCATTTTTAAAAAATAAGTTAGCTTTTAAAAATTATATGTTTACATGTCTATTTAAAAGAAAAAAATGGAATAGAAGGGTATAAAATGTAAAGCAAAAATCCTTTTCTCTTCAAATACCACTTCTTGGGCATTTTGCTAAAAACAATTTAAGAAAATTTTCAGAAATTTTCTACATTATTTCTATTGTTTGTTATAAACAAACATTTATCAGAGGTGCTCTATGCTTTAAATTTTTTCTTTCCTTTCTCCCTCCCACGTTCCCTCTCTTACTTCTTCCTTCCTACCTTCCTCACTTTCACAAGAAGACTCTTATTTTATGACTTCAAAAATTTTTGGACACAGAATTAGGTAGATTTGAAGCAACTGACAAACAACTAATCTCAAAATGGGCCATTGGCCCATTTTTTGATCGGGTCACTTATTTTTCTGGAATTGAGCTGTAGGAGTTGCTTGTATATTTTTGAGATTAGTTGTTTGTCAGTTGCTTCATTTGCTATTATTTTCTCCCATTCTGAAGGCTGTCTTTTCACCTTGCTTATAGTTTTCCTTTGTTGTGCAGAAGGTTTTAAGTTTAATTAGGTCCCATTTGTTTATTTTTGCTTTTATTTCCAATATTCTGGGAGGTGGGTCATAGAGGATCCTGCTGTGATGTATGTCAGAGAGTGTTTTGCCTATGTTCTCCTCTAGGAGTTTTATAGTTTCTGGTCTTATGTTTAGATCTTTAATCCATTTTGAGTTTATTTTTGTGTATGGTGTTAGAAAGTGTTCTAGTTTCATTCTTTTAAAGTGGTTGACCAGTTTTCCCACTACCACTTGTTAAAGAGATTGCCTTTAATCCATTGTATATTCTTGCCTCCTTTGTCAAAGATAAGGTGTCCATAGGTGCATGGATTTATCTCTGGGCTTTCTATTTTGTTCCATTGATCTATATTTCTGTCTTTGTGCCAGTACCATACTGTCTTGATGACTGTGGCTTTGTAGTAGAGCCTGAAGTCAGGCAGGTTGATTCCTCCAGTTCCATTCTTCTTTCTCAAGATTGCTTTGGCTATTCGAGGTTTTTTGTATTTCCATACAAATTGTGAAATTATTTGTTCTAGCTCTGTGAAGAATACCACTGGTAGCTTGACAGGGATTGCACTGAATCTATAAATTGCTTTGGGTAGTATACTCATTTTCACTATATTGATTCTTCCAATCCATGAACATGGTATATTTCTCCATCTATTAGTGTCCTCTTTGATTTCTTTCACCAGTGTTTTATAGTTTTCTATTTATAGGTCTTAAGTTTCTTTAGGTAGATATATTCCTAAGTATTTTATTCGTTTGCAATGGTGAATGGAATTGTTTCCTTAATTTCTCTTTCTATTTTATCATTATTAGTGTATAGGAATGCAAGGGATTTCTGTGTATTGATTTTATATCCTGCAACTTTACTATAATCATTGATTAGTTCTAGTAATTTTCTGGTGGTCTTTAGGGTTTTCTATGTAGAGGATCATGTCATCTGCAAACAGTGAGAGTTTTACTTCTTCTTTTCCAGTTTGGATTCCTTTTATTTCTTTTTCTGCTCTGATTGCTGTGGCCAAAACTTCCAAAACTATGTTGAATAGTAATGGTGAAAGTGGGCACCCTTGTCTTGTTCCTGACTTTAGGAGAAATGCTTTCAATTTTTCACCATTGAGGATAATGTTTGCTGTGGGTTTGTCATATATAGCTTTTATTATGTTGAGGTATGTTCCTTCTATTCCTGCTTTCTGGAGAGTTTTTATCATAAATGGATGTTGAATTTTGTCAAAGGATTTCTCTGCATCTATTGAGATAATCATATGGTTTTTATTTTTGAATTTGTTAATGTGATGACCCTTATTTAATACCCCCAATCCTCTTACCCTCTATTCTATTTCCATAGCTCTTATTATCTTTGAACACTTGACACAAGTTGCTTATTTTTGTTTTATTGTTTATTCCTCTCTCAACATGATAAGCATCACAAAGGCAGGATTTTTTTTCCCCAAAATGCCCCGTTTCCACTGATAACCTCCAAAATGCTTAGAATAGTGTTTTGATCACAGCATGGGCTAAATTAATTTTTGTCAAGTGAATCACATTTGTAAAGTGATTAGAATAGTTGCTGGTGGAAATCAAATAGTTTCTTAAACAAATTCAATGTATACTGTAAGAAAACTGTGTGCTTCAAAGCTCAGTCTCTTGAGCTCTCTGCAGGCATGCCTATGTAAGTCACTGTCATAGAAGCTCAATAAATATCACTTAGGAACTGTATCCATCTCATGTGGTGAAACAACCTCCTGTTCTTTGAAAGATCATCTCGGTGGCACAAATTTCGGTTCAGTGAAGGGCTCCTTTCATTTCCCCCTCAGGGCCTCTCACTGATAACTTCTGCAGCCCCATGATGCCAGCTGCACCCCGCCCACCCCCTCCGCCCACCCCCGCCCACCAATAGAATTGACCAATTGCCAAGAAGTCCTCTAGTCTCAGAATGGAGGTGGTGGTGGGGTGTGATCTTCAAAGAATTGTTCATGAGAGCACCCTGAAGAGGGGGAAAATTGGAAAGAACAGACCGTGCTTGGAGAACACATTTTCTGGACTCGCTGGTCCCAGGGCCTTGGCTGTGATGGTCATGCCTCACCAAAGCACAGGTCCCATTGCATGTGGAGCCTTTGCCAGTATCTGCAGTGCTCACATTCACTTCAGGGGCCCCAGAGGGAGACCAACACACAGCCCCCATATTTATTCCTTTTAAGCTTCTCCCTTTCAAGTCACCAACTGGATGCTGAAAACTGATGAGCCCCAAACACTTTAATACATCCTTGGTTAAAAATTCAATTCAAGATGGAGAAGACAAAATAAAATAATATTTTATGAAAAGCATGAAAAGGAGAGGTAGTAACATAAGCAGATTTGAAATTCAGTCCTCTGGGAAAACTTATCCTTTTTTGTGACAGAGAGTTACAGATTATTTAAAAAGTCATAAAAGCAGCTATGGGCTTCCCTGGTGGCTCACTGATAACGAATCTGCTTGTAATGCAGGTGCCATAGGAGGCTCATATTCAACCCCTGGATTGGGATGATCCCATGAAGGAGGGCATGACAACCCACTCCAGTATTCTTGCCTGGAGAATCCCATGGACAGAGGAGCCTGGCAGACTCCTGGTAGTCCAGTGGATTGAGAAGAGTCGGACACAATTGTGCTACTGAGCCTGCAGGCACAAAAACAACTATAACATTATTGAGGTGGGAGTGGGACAAAGTTCCATTTATATTAGATACATGCATATTCTCTCCTTTGTCATCATAAAATTGATTCCCAGATTAATCCTTTTGCAAGAAGTTTTCTTGTAATAAATTTTTATTAAATTAAAAAATGCATTCATTGTGAAATGTAACCCTTCATACTAGGATTCAAAGATTATATGGATGCTTATAGTAGGAAACTGCATTTATGAAAATTACATATTAGAGAAAATAAACTATAGAGAAAGGATCTTGCTCACTTATACTGAGCTTCACTGGTGGCTCAGTGGTAAAGAATCTGCCTGCCGATGCAAGAGATACAGGTTCGATCCCTGGGTCGGCAAGATCCCCTGGAGAAGGAAATGGCAACCCACTCCAGTGTTCTTGCCTGGAAAATCCCATGGACAGAGGAGCCTGTTGGGCTACAGTCCAATGGGCCTGCAAAGGAGTCAGGCATGACTTAGCAACTAAACAACAACATATACATCCTTATTTATTTTATTTAACATTCTCTTTCTTTATAGGTGATTACAAGATATTGAGTATATTTTCCTGTGCTATATAGTAGGTCCTTATTGATTATCTGTTTTATATATAGCACTGTGTATATTTTAACCCCAAACTTCTCATTTATTCCTTCCCCCGCCTTGTAATCATGTTTGTTTTCTATGTCTGTGAATCTATGTCAGTTTTTTCAAACAAATTTATTTGTATTCCTTTTTTAGATTCCATATATAAGCAGTATTACATGATATTTGTCTTCAACATACTTCACTTAGTATCATAATCTCTAGGTCCATTCATGTTGTTACAAATGGCATTATTTCACCTTTTGATGTCTGAGTAATATTCCATGGTATATATGTCCCATCTTCTTTATCCAGTCCTCTGTTGATGGACATTTAGGTTGCTTCCACGTCTTGACTATTGTAAACAGTACTGCAATAAACATTGGGGTGCATGTATCCTTTCAGATTACGGTTTTCTCTGGATATATGCACAGGAGTGGGCTGGCTGGGTCATGTGGTAGCTCTATTCTTAGTTTCTTTAGGAATCTCCATACTGTTCTCCATAGTGGCTGTACCTATTTACATTCCTGCCAACACTGTAGGAGGGTTCCCTTTCCTCCACACTTTTTCCAGCATTTACTGTTTGTAGACTTTTTGAGGATGGTCATTCTGACTGATGTAAGGTGATACCTCATTGTAGTTTTGATTTGCATTTCTCTAATAATCAGCAATATTGAGCATCTTTTCATGTGCTTTGGGGTCATCTGTATGTCTTCTTTGGAGAAATGTTTATTTAGACCTTTTGCCCATTGTTTGATTTTTTTTTTCTTTCATATTGAGCTATATGAGCTGTTTTTATGTTTTAGAGGTTAATCCCTTGTGGGTAACTTCATTTGCAAATATTTTCTCCCATTGTGTGGGTTGTCTTTTTGTTTTATTCATGGTTTTCTTTGCTGTGAAGAAGGTTTTGAGCTTAGTTAGGTCCCATTTATTTATTTTTGCTTTCATTTTCATTACTCTAGGCGATGGATTCAAAAAAATATTGCTGCGATTTATATCACAGAGTCTTCTGCCTATGTTTATCCCTGGAATAAGTTCTACTTGATCATAGTGTATGATCCTTTTATTTATTTATTTATTTCAGTGGAAACAGGGACAGACTTTATTTTTTTGGGCTCCCAAATCACTGCAGACGGTGACTGCAGCCATGAAATTAAAAAATGCTTACTCCTTGGAAGAAAAGTTATGACCAACCTAGACAGAATTTTAAAAAGTAGAGACATTACTTTGCCAACAAAGTCCGTCTAGCCAAGGCTTTGGTTTTCCCAGTAGTTATGTATGGATGTGAGAGTTGGACTATAAAGAAAGCTGAGCGCCAAAGAATTGATGCTTTTTTTTTTTTTTTGGAGCATAATTACTTTTATTTCATTTTTTAAAATATAAATTTATTTATTTTAATTGGAGGCTAATTACTTTACAATAATGTATTGGTTTTCCATACATCAACATGAATCCGTCATGGGTGTACACGTGTTCCCTATCCTGAACCCCCGTCTCACCTCCCTCCCCGTACCATCCCTCTGGGTCATCCCAGTGCACCAGCCCCGAGCATCCTGTATCCTGCATTGAACCTGGACTGGCGATTCATTTCATATATGATATCATACATGTTTCAATGCCATTCTCCCAAATCATCCCACCCTCTCCCTCTCCCACAGAGTCCAAAAGCTGTTCTATACATCTGTGTCTCCTTTGCTGTCTTGCATACAGGGTTATCATTACCATCTTTCTAAATTCCATATATATGCATTAGTATGCTGTATTTGGTGTTTTTCTTTCTGGCTTCTTTCATTCTGTGTAATAGGCTCCAGTTTCATCCACCTCATTAGAACTGATTCAAATGTATTTTTTTAATGGCTGAGTAATACTCCATTGTGTATATGTACCACAGCTTTCTTATCCATTCATCTGCTGATGGACACCTAGGTTGCTTCCATGTCCTGGCTATTATAAACGTGCTGTGATGAATATTGGGGTACACGTGTCTCTTTCAATTCTGGTTTCATCAGTGTGTATGCCCAGCAGAGGGATTGCTGGGTCATATGGTAGTTCTATTTCCAGTTTTTTAAAGGCATCTCCACACTGTTCTCCATAGTGGCTGTACTAGTTTGCATTCCCACCAACAGTGTAAGAGGGTTCCCTTTTTGTATGATCTTTTTAATGTTTTGCTTGCTTGATTGATTTTGATAGTATTTTGTTGAGGATTTTTGCATTTATGTTCATCAGTGATACTGGCCTGTAATTTTATTTGTTTTTATGATATCTTTGTCTGGATTTGGTATCGGGATGATGGTGTCCTCGTAGACTGAGTTTGGAAGTGTTTCTTCCTCTGCAATTTTTTGGAATAGTTTAAGAAGAATAGGTGCTAACTCTTATTTAAATGTTTGATAGAATTTGCCTGTGAATCCTTCTGGTCCTGGACTTCTGTTTGTTGGGAATTTTTAAATTGCAGACTCAATTGTAGTACTTATAATCAGTCTCTTCACATATTCTATTTCTTCCTGGTTCAGTCTTGGGAGATTGTACCTTTTTAAGAATGTGTCCATTTCTTCTAGGTTGTCCATTTTATTGGCATATAGTGGTTTGTAGTAGTCTCTTTTGGTTCTTTGTATTTCTGTGATGTCGATTGTAACTTCCTCATTTTTTTCCCCACTCTTATTGATTTGAGCCCTCTCCCCCTTTTTTCCTTGATGGATCTGGCTAAAGATGTATCAGTTTTATTTATTTTCTCAAAGAACCATCTTTAAGTTTATTGATTTTTTCTATTGTTTGTTTTAAATTTCTATTTCATGTATTTTGCTTCTGATTTTTATGATTTCTTTCCTTCTGATAACTGTAGGCTTTATTTGTTATTATTCTCTACTTGAATTCGATGTATGATTAGGTTATTTGTTTGAGATTTTTCCATAGTCCATTTTAAATAGAAATAGAAAAATAATCCTAAAATTCATATGGAACCTGAAAAGACCCTGAATAGCCAAACAATACTGCATGAGAAGAACACAACTGGAGACATAACACTTCCTGATTTCAAAATATATAGAAAGCTACAGTATGGCACTGGCAGGTACTCATCTTTAACAAGGGTGCTAAGAACACACAATGGGGAAAGGATAATCTCTCTTCAATAGTTTTGGGAAGACTGGATATCAACATCCAAAAACATAAAATTGGACCCTTATCTTGAGTCAACTATTAACTGGGAAAAGTCAAACAACTGCACTACAAAACTTTCTGTAAGAAATTCAAAGAATTCACATGAACACGTGTAGCTTTAAAAAATTTCAGTTCACTGATGTCCCAAAGTACATGAGGCATAAACTGTGGTCTGTGTTCTTGAAGTAATTTGGACATAAACTATTCAGCCACAGAAATACTAATACAAGAGAGTGTCTACTGACTTCACATAAAAAAGTGTCTGGAGAATATGGGTTTTTTTGTAGGAGTAATTACAGAAAGATATAAGGATTTTGAGGGCAATGTACTTTTTACAGAATAGACTTTGAAAAATTGAAAAAAAAAGTAATAATAAAGACACTTATAACATTCAAAACTTACTGGCTATAGGGGGAAAAAAAAGCTTTAAAAATTCGAAGTCTGGTTGATGTACAATATTGTGTAAGTTTTCAGGTGTACAGCAAAGTGATGCAGTTGTATACATACATATACATGTTTCCAGATTATTTTCTGTTTTGGGTTATTTCAAGTTATTGAATATAGTTCCCTGTGGCATACACTTGGAGAAGGCAATGGCACCCCACTCCAGTACTCTTGCCCAGAAAATCCCATGGACGGAGGAACCTGGTAGGCTGCAGTCCATGGGGTCGAGAAGAGTCAGACACGACTGAGTGACTTCACTTTCACTTTTCACTTTCATGCACTGGAGAAGGAAATGGCAACCCATTCCAGTGTTCTTGGCTGGGGAATCCCAAAGATGGCGGAGCCTGGTGGGCTGCCATCTCTGGGGTCGCACAGAGTCGGACACGACTGAAGCGACTTAGCAGCAGCAGCAGCAGGGGCATATATTAAGTTTTTGTTGCTTATCTATTTTCTGTATAGTAGTTTGTATCTGTTAATCCCATACTCCTTAATTTATACTCCCCCCTCTTTTCCCTTTGGGAAACATAGATTCAGGTAGAGGAAACCCAAGCTTTCTCATGCCCAAAGACGTTGTTTTTTCAGGTGGCTGCTTATCATTCAGATCTGAGGGACCATGAACAGTAGTAACATACAATGGCTACTGTTCCTCATTCTTTTACTTCAAGACTGTCTTCCAGCCAGATCTGGGCTTATTTCTGAGGTTAAAATCTGAACTATGGCCTAGAACCCATTTTAGTGTCTCAAGGATCTTTTCAGGGATAAGAGTGTTTGGAACTCAGGAAGCTGAGGAGAAAGCTGACAGAAAAAAATAATTCTGAATACTTGTGGTCAATTTAGATTAATTCCTTGTACAAAATGACAGTGTTTAATGTGGAAGGAAAAATTAGAAAAAAAATTAAATGTTGGTATGCTGGTGCATCCACTGGTATATCTATGTTGTTTCAGAAATTCTGCATTTGGGGCCTCAAACAAGTAGGGAAATGTTTTTATTGCAAGAAAACAATGATTTTCTTGTATTTCTACTCACTGCAATATTCCAGCTCTATACTGGATAACATCCTAACATGTGAGCTTTTCTTTCAACTCTCTGACTGTCCTTCAACTTAGGAGGTTGAACAAGAAATTATGGTTAAAGTTGAAAACCTGGGCTTTCCAAGGTTTGAAGTAGATTTTTCGGAGCTCCAAAGGAAGATATATATGATGAATTCCTGTGTAGTTTCTCAAAGTTCAGTTCAGTTCAGTCACTCAGTCATGTCCAACTCTTTGAGACCCCATGAACGGCAGCACGCGAGGCCTCCCTGTCCATCACCAACTCCCGGAGTCCACCCAAACCTATGTTCATTGAATTGGTGATGCCATCCAACCATCTCATCCTCTGTCCACTTTTCCTCCTGCCCTCAATCTTTCCCAGCATCAGGTTCTTTTCAAATGAGTCAGCTCTTCGCATGAGGTGGCCAAAGTACTGGAGTTTCAGCTTCAGCATCAGTCCTTCCAATGAATATTCAGGACTGATTTCCTTTAGGATGGACTGGTTGGATCTCCTTGCAGTCCAAGGGATTCTCAAGAGTTTTCTCCAACACCACAGTTCAAAAGCATCAATTCTTCAGCATTCAGCTTTCTTTATAGTTCAATTCTCACATCCATACATGACTATTGAAAAAACCATAGCTTTGAGTAGATGGACCTTTGTTGGCAAAGTAATGTCTCTGCTTTTTGATATGCTGTATAGGTTAGTCATAGCTTTTCTTCCAAGGAGTAGGTGTCTTTTAATTTCATGGCTGCAGTCACCATCTGCAGTGATTTTGGAGCCCAAGAAAATAAAGGCTCTCACTATTTCCATTGTTTCCCCATCTATTTGCCATGGAGTGATGGAACTGGATGCCATGATCATAGTTTTCTGAATATTGAGTTTTAAGCCAGCTTTTCCCCTCTCCTCTTTTACCTTCCTCAAGAGGCTCTTTAATTCCTCTTTGCTTTCTGCCATAAGGGTGGTGTCATCAGCATATCTGGGGGTATTGATATTTCTCCAGGCAACCTTGATTCCATCTTGTGTTTCATCCAGTTTGGCATTTTGCATGATGTACTCTTCACAGAAGCTAAATAAGCAGGGTGACACTATATACAGTCTTGACATACTCCTTTCCCAAATTGGAACCAGTCTGTTGTTCCATGTCTGGCTCTAACTGTTGCTTCTTGACCTGCATAGAGGTTTCTCAGGAGGCAGTAACTGTCTGGTATTCCCATCTCTTTAGGAATTTTCCACAGTTTGTTGTGATCCACACAGTCAAAGGCTTTATTTGTAGTTAATGAAGCAGAAGTAGATGTTTTAATACTTAATGATTCAACTATTATTATTTAGTTTTGTTAGATGGTTTGTTCTCCTTTATTTCTGCATTCTCTTGCTTCATTGATTAAGCTTATCTTTTAGCTAATTTTTTTTCACAGACAAAGGCAGGCCGAGGACATAGTGGGGAAAGACCATAGGGTCCTGTTCTGTTTCACTTTGAGCCCAAGATCTTGCTATACAAGGTTTGTTAGACCCCTTCAGGTTTGTGTCACTACTCTAATACAATTTCATGCTGTATGTAGCTTCTGACTACCTTTTCATTTATGCCTCGTGTTTCTTTGACAAGATTTTTCTCTTTTGAATGTCCTGCTTCCCTTGTATTCTTGATGCCCTGTTTTGAACAAATTCTCACAGCTTCCAAGTCCAATCGAGGCTCAGAAACCCCTGCTTTGGATCAGTTGTTCTCACACCTTGGTGTACATTGTGATCATCTGACGGGCTTTGTACATCCCAGATCTCTGGGCTTCACTCCCAGATTTTCCGATTTGGTGGCCTGGGGTCCAAAGTTACCTTACCCATCATTCTGGGTCAATGTTAATGTCCTGGCTTTGGGATTCATACTTGGAGAAGATCAAGTGTGTTCACTGAGGTAGGACTCCTTCAATGTGACAATTACTACAATTGACAGAGGCACAGAGACAAAAATCTGTGAGTTTCTAAATGGGTGTTACTCCTGAACCATTTTGAAGGAATAAGACTGTCTCTCCTTATTGTTTGGTGTATGGTTCATAATTTTTAAGTCTATATCCTGGCTAGGTAAACTCTGTAAATTGACAAAAGAAATGGAAATGAAAATTACTATATTTCATTATAGAGTGTTTGGACAGAGCTGTACTTGAAAACTGGAGAAGGCAATGGCACCCCACTCCAGTACTTTTGCCTGGAAAATCCCATGGACGGAGGAGCCTGGTTGGCTGCAGTCCATGGGGTCACTAGAGTCGGACACGATTGAGCGACTTCCGTTTCACTTTTCACTTTCATGCATTGGAGAATGAAATGGCAACCCACTCCAGTGTTCTTGCCTGGAGAATCCCAGGGATGGGGGAGCCTGGTGGGCTGCCGTCCATGGGGTCGCACAGAGTTGGACATGACTGAAGCGACTTAGCAGCAGCAGCAGCAGTACTTGAAAACATGGGAAAGCCATGGAGGTGACTTGAGTCCCTGGAGAAGCATCATGAATTGAAGAAAATCAAATGCAGGATGTGTGTGTTCTTGAAACTCCTGCCACACTAACAGGAGGGATGTTTTCCAAACAGTTGCTTTGAACACTGGTGAATCTTGTTATTTTGTGGCCAAAATTATGTGTTTCTGCTGTAATTTAACAAAATTACAATTCTAGATTATCAACTGAGGGAAATAAATGTGAAAAAACTATTGCAATTCTATGTATAATGAATTAACTGTAAGTTTGAAAACTTCAAACATACTTTCCACATGCATGTTCTCAGGTCACTAGAGAGATGGATGACAAACCTGAAAGTAGTCTGGACAAGTCTAAAATGCTTAGTAGCCTCTTGCAAATGTGACCCAGAGGACAAAGCGGAGACTATAAAACACTCCCACATGGGAGGAGGCCAGGGTGGAGAGCAGATATTCAGGTGATTGAATTGCCAATCTTAGCCTCATACACACAGGCACGTACAGGGTTAACTGTACCTGGCAAAGGACTCTGGGGTGGCAAGGGAGCCAGATGGACACCTACTGGCAGTTGAATTGGGTGATTGGATCACTGGGTTGTCCTGGTCACCCCATTGGGTTCACTGTCTAAATCCAATCACTCAAGAGTTAAGCCAATCACCAGTCAAGGGGTCTCCGCCCACCTTGGGCCCATGCCCCCATATAAAGGCCTTCTCTCTTCTCTGATTCAAATGCTCATTTCAAAACTGGACCCAGCCGGTCATCTCTCTGGCCTTCAGAGTCCCCCTCAGACCCTGAAGTCCTTCTGTCCAGCTAGAGTCCCAAAAGGCTGCAGCCATGCCCTCCTCCCCACTCAGGGTGGCCGTGGTCTGCATGAGCAATGTCAACAGGAGCATGGAAGCCCACCACGTCCTCAGCAAGAATGGGTTCCATGTCAGGTCTTTTTGGAGCCAGATCCCACGTGAGGCTCCCAGGAGGGGCACGCAAGCCACCCGTGCTCTACGACTTCTCCACGTCCTACAAGAAGATGCACAGCGACCTCTCCTCTAAAGACCAAAAGCACTACAAAAGGAATGGAGTCTTACACATCCTGAAAAGAAATGAGAGAATCAAGCCTGGCCCAGAAAGGTTTCAAGAGTGCCCAGATCCCTTTGACGTCATCTTCACCTGTGGGCAGAGGGCCTATAACCGGGTGGTAGCCGACCTGTGTGCCAGGGATCAGGAGACCTGGCAGCCTGTGCTGGTCGTCAACGTGGACATAGACGACACCCTGGAGGCAGCCAGCCTTGGAGCCTCGATCATCTGTGAGCTCTGCCAGGGTCTCCAGCAGGCAGATGACACGCAAAGTCGTCTGGCCGAGCTGCTCCAGGCAGCGAAGGAGAAAACAGGAAGGAGCTTTCTGCACACGGTCTGCTTCTACTGAGGAAGCATCTTGGCTGGTTTCAGCTCCTTTGTTGGTAAGAACCCGTGCCTGGACTCTTGAGCTGCTGGGTATTTTCTGGGAGAGGCTTCTTCAAAGCCGTTTCTGCTAAAGGCCATCTCTGTATGATCTGTTGTCAGGTACACCCCACCCAGTGAAGGAGGTGGAGGAGGAGAGCATCACACGGCACGGGGAACATGGAACACTGGTAGACATGCGAACCCTTCCAATGTGGGGAACGACAGTGTGGAACTGGACCTGGAAGGAAGAACTCAGTGCTCACAGGGTTCTGCAAGGAGGTTAATCTCGAGGACTCTCTTTTCTGGATGGACTATCAAGGCTGATCACAGAGCCCAGGACAAGCAATGCATTGAAGGATATTCTGAGAAAAAGGAACAATGTCTATTTTATTGATCTATATGGATACTAATTTCCTTCTGTCCTTTTGGCGTGGTGTAAGTGGGATAGGAATACATTGAGTGGAAATTATATTGAATTGGAAATATTTTTGTTTTTAGAATGTATGTCTTTGATGAATGCCTGCTTTATTAGAAACTCAGGGTAGATCATGTGTAGCTTTTTTGGGGAAAATCCAAGCATGATTTGTTTAATCCAATAGCGTATTTATGAAACAAAATTATAAATTGGTGTATTCCATGGTCGCATTTATTACTAAAATCCAAGCCCTATTTGTTGAACTATGTAGCTTATTTAAACAAAACAAAATGAAATAAATCAAAATAATACTCTTTAATTTAAGAAAAGGTATCCTCTATGACACACTTCCCAGAATATTGGAAATAAAAGCAAAAATAAACAAATGGGACCTAATTAAACTTAAAAGCTTCTGCACAAGAAAGGAAACTCTAAACAAGGTGAAAAGACAGCCTTCAGAATGGGAGAAAATAATAGCAAATGAAGCAACTAATAAACAACTAATCTCAAAAATATACAAGCAACTCCTGCAGCTCAATTCCAGAAAAATAAACAACCCAATCAAAAAATGGGCCAAGGAACTAAATAGACATTTCTCCAAAGAAGACATACAGATGGCTAACAAACACATGAAAAGATGCTCAACATCACTCCTTATCAGAGAAATGCAAATCAAAACCACAATGAGGTACCATTTCACGCCAGTCAGAATGGCTGCGATCCAAAAGTCTACAAACAATAAATGCTGGAGAGGGTGTGGAGAAAAGGGAACCCTCTTACACTGTTGGTGGGAATGCAAACTAGTACAGCCACTATGGAGAACAGTGTGGAGATTCCTTAAAAAACTAGAAATAGAACTGCCTTATGATCCAGCAATCCCACTGCTGAGCATACACACTGAAACCAGAATTGAAAGAGACACGTGTACCCCAATGTTCATCGCAGCACTGTTTCTAATAGCCAGGACATGGAAGCAACCTAGATGTCCATCAGCAGATGAATGGATAAGAAAGCTGTGGCACATATACACAATGGAGTATTACTCAGCCATTAAAAAGAATACATTTGAATCAGTTCTAATGAGGTGGATGAAAATGGAGCCTATTATACAGAGTGAAGTAAGCCAGAAAGAAAAACACCAATACAGTATACTATGCATATATATGGAATTTAGAAAGATGGTAACGATAACCCTGTATTCGAGAGTGCAAAAGAGACACAGATGTATAGAACAGTCTTTTGGACTCTGTGGGAGAGGGATACGGTGGGATGATTTGGGAGAATGGCATTGAAACATGTATAATATTATATATGAAATGAATCACCAGTCCAGGTTCGATGCATGATACTGGATGCTTGGGCCTGGTGCACTGGGATGATGCAGAGGGATGGTATGGGGAGGGAGGTGGAAGGGGGGGTTCTGGATGGGGAACATGTGTATACTGTTGTGGATTCATGTTGATGTATGGCAAAACCAATGCAAAATTGTAAAGTAATTAACTTGCAATTAAAATAAATAAATTTATATAAAAAGAAAAAAATAGAAAATGTGTCTTCTCATTTATGGTAGGGGATGGATCTTACCAACTGGGTGTCTTGATTTCCTTTTTTTCAAAGCCTATAAATCCCATGTAGAAAAGCATTCTTTTCTCTTGAGAATTTACTTCTTGCTTCAAACATTTGTTGTTTTGTGTTTTGTGTTCCTCTGAAAATGGATCCTCATTGCTCGGCAGTGAAACATTCTTGGTTCTGACCAGCTGTGCCACCAAGTCCTATATGACTCACAGGAGAAAATAAAGGAGAGGTAGTTGGGATGGTGAAGTAGTTTACTCACTATCAGAAAGTAAGTGCGGACTTTGTTATCCGTGTAGGTGGCATGGAGTGCCATGGTTCTGGAGGGATCAGGGAGTACAGGACATCCTGAGGACAGGAGTGCACTGAGCAGTAGGGAGGTGGCTCTGCATAGGGGGAGAAGCTGTGGGAGCAGAGGCAGGTGCTGGAGTTGAAAAGACTTGATGAAGAGAAGAGAGAGGGATGGATATAGAAGCACTCTCAATTTCTGTCTTTCCCCACATGTGAGCATGTGCATCTATATCTGAAGGGGGCAGTGGTAAGGAGATGACGGTTTTCCTTTCCTGGTAGAGTCAGTGTTATTCAAGATCAATTTCTCATCTGAGGATGGACAGTCACAGTCAGGAATGGAGAGGGAGTAGGAGTCGGCTGAGATCATCTTTTCCAATGATGGGACCACAAAATTGAAGTAGGGAGATTTAGGAGCCCTTTGAAAGAAAGAGAAATGATTTGTCCAGGTGAACTTATTTTGCCAGAAAATCCACATGCAGAAAAGCTGTTGGTTGAATTCCTCGCCTGGAAAGACTTCAAGAGTGCCGAGATCACTTTGAGGTCATCTTCACCTGTGTGGAGAGTGTCTACGACAGGGTGGTGGAGGAGCTGTGGGTCCGAGAGCAGGAGACCTTCCAGCCTGTGCACGTGATCAACGTGGACATGGCCGACAACGCGGAGGATGCCACGCTTGGGTCTTTGATCATCTGTGAGCTCTGCGAACGCCTCCAGCAGGCAGGCAACCTGGAGGACTCTCTGGTTCAGGTGCTCCTGGCAGCCGAGCGGAAAACTGGCAAGAGCTTTCTGCACACGGTCTGCTTCTACTGAGTATCTTGTCTGCTTGCAGCTCCTCTTGGTAAGCACTTGTGTCTGGACTTTGGGCTAGGTGGTTATTTTCTGTCAGAAGCGGCTTCCAAGGCCTTTCTGCTAAAAGCCATCTACACGACTTTTTCCAGGTACACTCCAGCCTGGGAAGGAAGTGGAGAAGGAAATCTTTTTCTGCAAAAGTAACATGAATGCCCTGGAGGCATCCAAGCCCTTCTACGGTGGGGGACGATGGTATGGATTCTTGACCTGGAAGGAACACTTCAGGGCTCACAGGGCTCTTCGAGGAAGTTAACCCAGAGGACTCCATTATCCACATCAAGAGACCAAGGTTTACAATGGACCAGTGATGCGTTGAAGGACATTCAGGGAAGAAGAACAAACAAACCCCACACCACTTCCATTCCATCATTTGTTTTTACTTCATCATTTTAATACAATTTCCTTTGTCATTTTTGTATTGTGCATCAGTATAAATGAATTTTTCTTTTTAGTGAGATAGGATTATATTTAATGTTTGAACTTTAGAAATCTATTTTTAGATTGTATGTATTTTGGTAACTGCAAGTTTCATAGAAACTCAGGTTTGATAATAGTAGGCATTGATTGCTAAAATTTCAGCATAATCTGTTCAATTCAATATTCATGGAATGAAATAAAAGCTTCTAGTTTATAGAAAATGGATCTCCTAATTTTTGGTAGGGGTTGGATCTTACAAAAGGAACACTTTTGTTTCTTACTGTTCAAGCTGAATGAATTCTACAGGGTAAAGCGCTCTTTCCTCAAGTGGATTTTCTTCATGCATAAAAGGTTCATTGAGTATTGGACTCCTCTAAACATGGATTCTATCTGTAGGGAAGTGAATCATCTTGGGTCTGACCAGCAATGACACCTAGGCTTGTGTAACTTACAGGAGAAAATACGGGAAAGGGGAGTTGTCCTGGTTGAATGAGGTATCTTGCTATGTCAGAAGGTTGATGTGGACTTTATTTACAGAGCAAAGGCAGGATGGAGCAAGGGTGGACCTGGTGGCATGGGATGAGCTAGTAGAGGATTTCCCGAGGAGAAGGGTGGATTGAGCAGTAAGGTAGAAGCTCTGGACAGGGGGAGAAGCTGTGGGATCATAGGAAGATGGTGGAGTTGAAAGGACAGAACATGCTGAAGAGGAGAGAGAGGGAAGAATTTAGAAACAATGTCAATTTTCTGTCTTTCCACACTGGTGACGGGGTGTACTTATCCACATGGGGCAGTGCTGGCGGTAGGGAGGTGAGGGTTTCTTTCTGGGTAGATTTAATGAGCTTCAAGGTCAGTCTTTCATCTGATGTTGAGTTAGTCAGGGAGGAATGGGAAGGGGATCAGATGGTATGTTGAGATGATCATCTCCAATGATGGGAACACAAAATGGAAATAGGGAATGTTGGAAATTTCTCTCCCTTTATAAGAGAGAGAAATGATCTGTCCAGGAGATCTTACTTTTGTCAGAACATTCACTGGAAGGAATTGAGAAAATATTTTTGGTTGATTTCCTGTCTGTAGGGGTATGGAGGAGGCAAATATGATAAAGCATGTAAAAGTGCAGCTGGTGTTCCAAAGGAGTGACTCCAGTGAGGAAACTCAACATAGAAAGTGTCCATGGAAAAGTTAAAGGGAATGGGACTGGATGAAATGGATGGTGGGACATGGTTTGTCTAAGAGTCCTTAGAGCTGCAAAAATAACAAAAGATTGGAGGGTTGACAGTTGAAGGTTGATGAGTGTCCTGCTTCAGATTTAGATGTAGTGCAGAGATCTGGATGGATCTTGGGAAGTTGCTGTCTTGGGGGAGGGTGTAGATAAAAGCAGTTGGGCAAATGTAACAACACTGAATATCTTTGGTATTGAATGGGTGATCTTAGTGCTGGTTGGGTTTGCTATGAATGGGACCTGTGTCTAGTCACTTCACATAAAGAATTGTCAGGAGAATAGGAATCCTCTCATTGACATATGGACGAAGACCCCCAGGATGCCACCGTTGGGTCTTTTACCATCTGTGAGCTCTGCGAATGCCTCCAGCAGGTGGACTATGTGGAAGACCCTCTGGTTGAGGTGCTCCTGGCAGCCCAGTGGGAAACAGGCAAGAGCTTTCTGCACATGGTCTCCTTCTACTGAAGATCTTGTCTGGCTTCAGCTTCTTAGTCAGTAAGAACCTGTGCCTGGACATTGGGCTAGGCGGTATTTGCTGTGCAAGGATCTCAAAGCCGTTTTTGCTAAAAGCCATCCTTATGATTTTTTTCAGCTGCACCCCACCCAAGCAAGGAAATGCAGGGGAAATGCGTTATATGGATAATGGAACTTGAATCACTGGAAGCCATCAAAAACCTTCGAACATGAGGGATGATGGTGTGGGGACTTGACTTGGAGGGAACAGTTCAGTGCTCACGTGGCTCTGCAAGGAAATGAACCTGAAGGACTGTGCTTTTCAGATCAACTAATGAAGGCTTATAATGGAATGGTGGGTGTGTTTTGTTCAGTATAATCAGGAAAGAAACTTGTCTATTTCATCATTTTAAAACAATATCCTTTTTTCTCTTTTGTAGTTTTATATAAATATGTAAATTTTTATTGAGATGTCATTCTAGTGAATTGTTTTTACTTACAAATATATTTATATTTAGATTGTATGTCTTTTACTAATGCCAATCTTAAGAGAAACAGCATAGATTATGGGTGGCATTTACTAAGATCCCATCATGATTTTTTCAATTAAATAGCTCCTGACATTAAGTAAAATGAAATAAAACCCTCTGAATTATAGAAAAAGTGTTGTCTTGTTTGTGGTAGTGCAGGGATCTTACAAAGTGAACCCTCTGGTTTCTTATTGTTGAATCTACGTGAATTCCATGGAGAAAACACCTTCTTTCCTAAAAAGTTCTTTCTTCATGCTAGTTGAGTTCCTATGTGTTTGGGCAAGGGATGGCAAAAATGACAGACAATTAAAATGCTGCAGGTACTGCAATGGAGAGATAACAGTGATTAATTACAAAATATAAAGTGTATATAAAATAGAAAACCAATAAGGACCTTTTCTGGGCTTCCCAGGTGGTACTAGTGGTAAAGAACCCAGTTGCCAATGCAGGAGACATAAGAGATTCAGGTTTGATCCCTGGATCTGGAAGTCCCTGGAAGCGGGCATGGCAACCCACTCCAGTATTTTTGCCTGGAGAATCCCATGGACAGAGGAGCCTAGTGGGCTACAGTCCCTGGGGTTGCAAAGAATCCAATATAACTGAGTGATGGAGCTTGCACGTGCTCAAGGACCTTGTCTATAGCACAAGGAACTCTTCTCCACTCTGTAGTGACCTATATAGATATATATGGATAAAGAAGGTTGAAAAGAGGGGATATGTATGAGTGTGTGTATAACTAATTCACTTTCTTGTACAGTAGAAACTAAAATAACATTCTAAATCACCTATAGACCAAAATATATATTTTTAAAATTTACTTAAAAACATACAATGTGTCTGTGAATAAATTAAAACAAACGGGATGGGGGATAAAGTAGATTGTGGAACATGGTTTGTCTAAGTCGCCTTAAACGTCATAAAAATATAAAAATGTTTGGGGAGTTAGAACTTTAAGGTTGGTGAATTTAGTGTTTCACATTTTGATCTAGTGGTAGATTTCTTGTGGAACTATAGAAGCTGGTGTCTCTTGTAGAGTTAGAAAAATGCAGATGAGGAAGTTGTCAAAACCCTGAACATTGTGGGCATTGAGTGGGTGAACTTTTGGTTGCTGGAGTTTCTGTGAATTATAACAGAAGGTGAGTAAAAGTTTGCTGGGAGGCTGACTGGGTTCATGTTTCCTCCTGAAACCCGCAGCACCTGGGGCTTCCTTGTGTGGAGAGTTGGAGACAGATTAGAGAGGGTGATGGGAACACAGAGATCATTTACGTGGAGTGGTATGTGACCTACAGAATTTGGCCAGGACTATGAACTGCTGGTTGGATAAGGGCATAGCAGCCCACTCCACTGTTCTTGCCTGGAGAATCCCATGGACAGAGGAGCCTGGCAGGCTACAGTCCATAGCGTTGCACAGAGGCAGACATGACTGAAGTGACGTAGCATGCACGCACTCATGAACTGCCGGCAGCATTCCAAAGGTATTTTCCAGACTTCCTCAAGGTGATTGCAGTCCCAGGATGCTGAGTCCTGATCTTTGCCGTTGGATGGTCCTTTTACCAGCCTCTTAGGATGCTCCTCACAGTGGCAAGGTCTTTTCAGCTTCAGATCCACCAAAATCAGCCACAGTTTGGACCAGAGTGCTGGTACATTCTCTGCAGGACTTCTGGCACTCCATTAAAAAAAAAAACAACCCAGACTTGGGGGGCTGGGACTAGAACAGGTGTTGTTAAATATGGTGAGAGAATAGTTTCCAGTGGTATTAACACCACTGGTGTTGGTGGTTTTGCTAAAGGGAGGGGAAATTTGTCATTTTTAATGCTGCTGCTACTGCTGCTAAGTCGCTTCAGTCGTGTCCGACTCTGTGCGACCTCAGAGACGGCAGCCCACCAGGCTCCCCTGTCCCTGGGATTCTCCAGGCAAGAATACTGGAGTGGGTTGCCATTTCCTTCTCCAATGCATGAAGGTGAAAAGTGAAAGTGAAGTAGCTCAGTCCTGTCCGACTCTGAGCGACCCCATGGACTGCAGCCTACTGGGCTCCTCCATCCACGGGATTTTCCAGGCAAGAGTACTGGAGTGGGGTGCCATCGCCTTCTCTGCTAACTAACAATAATATGTTTGTAAGTGTGAGGAATGGAAAAATAAAGATTTAGATGTGCTACACAGTGATTTCTTGACTAGACAAATGTAATTCCAGTTAAGACACAGAAGCAAATGAAATATTCAGATGGTTGTTGTAGGTGAAGTGGCAGCATTTGAATGCAAATTGTTGAAAGACATGAATGTACATGTAATAAGATATGTTAAGTATGCCAGTGATAGCTTTGGGACTCTTTGACAGGGCACGTGGACATGGCTGTGGGTATGTCAGAGCAAGTTGTATTTCATGCTTTGGGTGATATTGGACTTTGTATCCAAGAGCCAACAGCCTAACAATATGTGTGTCAGTAGCTTCATTCATGGTTAATTTATTTAAAATCCCTCATTTCAGTTGTTTCTTGATGTATATATCCCCCTTCTGATTGTTTTTCCTGCTTCACTTCACTCTGAATCCACAGGGCAGAGGATATAATACTTCCACATTATTCCACTGGCCAAAAAAAGTCATGAGGCGATCACAGGTGCAAGGGAGTGGGGAACAGACTGCACCTCATGAAGGAGGAATTGGCTTGTGTGGACAGTGTAGGGGTTGGGTAGGGAAGGATTATTGGTATTCATCTGTGCAGATAGTCAGCCTTATTGGAAACACTATCCGACTGAAAATGTCTGAAAGCTTGACAATATAGTCTGAAGGCATCGTGTGAGGACTAAGTTACTCTCAAATATTGCTGGGAGGAATGAAAAATAGTATAGGCTGTACAAAGGGAATCTTTCCACATAAGACAAAACTACAAATGCATTACCCCTGGACCAAGGTGCCCCCACTTGCAAAAATAGACCCTAGATCTTTCAACAGAGTTATCCAACTGGAGAAGAGAGAGAAAATACAGAAAAATAGAGAGACCTTTTTTAAAATATATATTTTTAATTGGAGGATAATTGCTTTACAATGTTTTGTTGGTTTCTGCCATACAATGTGAATCAGACATAAGTATACATATATCCCTTCCCTCTTAAGCCTCCCTCCCGCCTCCTCCCTGTTCCACTGCTCTAGGTTATCACAGAGCACCACGCTGACCTCCCTGTGTTATACAGCAGCATCCCACTAGCTATCTATTTTACAAATGGTGGTGCATATATGTCAATGCTACTCTTTCAATTTGTCCTACCCTCTCCTTCTCCTGGGCTTTTCTGGTTACTCAATGATAAAGAATCTGCCTGCAATACAGGAGACACAGGACACCACTACGCATCTTGTTGTGGTTCTTTCATTACATCTTTAGTTGTGGAGATGCTTTTCTGCTGGTCTTAGGGTCATTTTCCTTGATAGCTGTTCTGTAAATGGTTGCAATTTGGGATTGCCCATGGAAGCAGGTGAGCTTAGGGTCTTCCGACTCTGCCACATTGGCTACACCTCTACATATATCAGTGTGTTTTTCATGTATGCTTGCTCAGTGTACTCTTACATGTTTGTACTGTATTTCTCTCGTGTTGAATATTTTCTTCCAAACAGTTGATAATATAAATAAAATGAAAGAATTAGTAAACATTTGCTATGTTTAATGTTTTGAAAGGATAAAGATTTACTGATACATATGTTCATTATTTATGGTAACATTGCATTAATGGTGAATACATATGAATTTTAAGATATATATGAATTTTATAATTGTCTACAAAGCAAAAATATGAAGAAAGCTACAACATGGGGGCAAATGGCAGGAAAATGTCTGAATGAGAGGAATAAAACAAATGTAGCCATTCAAAGCATAGAATACCCTAGTAAATAAAAGTTTAACAATTACCCAGGAAAGGTCACTGTTTCCAGGTCATTACATTCTAACCTCCAGCCTAGGAGTAGGGAGGTGAACTAATCTAGTTATGAATTCTATGTATAAGAAAGTGAACTAAGACCCCAAAGGCACTGATATCTAATGAGTTATTAAAGACATTGCAAGAAACATTTACAAACCCATCCCTGATAAAATTGCTCTATGACAACAAGATACAGATTATTTGATTAGTATTTCCACTGTACCCTTCCACATCTTGATACAAAAGCTAACCTAAAGCATGATGAGCATTACTGAGGAAAGCACAAGGGTAGTTTCCACTATTATAGTCATATCTACTTTGGAAAGAGCAAATGAACTACCAGGTCCCAAATCTGCTTGGTCTTAATCCCATGAACCGTGGGATTGAATGTAGGTGCAATAAGAATATAGACATTGGCCAGAAGAATGTAAATATGGAGTGGAATGTGGTATCCAAACCACTGATTGAGAACTGAGAAGATCCCAGGTCCATAAAAGAGGATGATGACACAGATATGGGGGCCACACGTGTTGAGAGCTTTGTGAGGAGCATCTTGGGAAGGGATGTGGAGGACAGCTCGGAGAATAGGCATATATGAAACAAAGATTAGCACAACATCTAAGACCAAGGTCGACATTAGGACAAAAAATCAAACCAGATGTTCTGTGTGAAAGTCACTCAGATGTGTTCGACTCTTCATGACCCCATGGACTATACAGTCCATGCAATTCTCCAGGCCAGAATACTGGAATGGATAGCCATTTCCTTCTTCAGCATTTTGTTGGATATCATTGCAGGAAATTTTTGCCAGGACAATGTTTACAAGCAGTGTTTGGGAGGATGTTACTTTTATAAAAAGTCAGTCTTTTCAGAAGAAATACTACAGTAAAACTGTACAATAACTTCTTAGGAAGATGGATATATGAATTTTCCCTATCAGTGTATGTGTAAGAACAGTGGTGTATCACAGGGGGTAGCGTATGGCAGTGTAGCTGTCAAATGCCATCACCAGCAAGATCCCAGACTTGTAAATGAAAGTGGAAGTGAGGAAGAACACCTGACAAATGCAGCGATCCAGGGAGAGCTCTCCAGCATGGAACCAGGGGATTGCCAAGGCCTGAGGGACTCTGCACACAGAGAGGACAAGGTCTGCTCCAGACAGCATGCAGAGGAAGAGGAACATGGGTTCATGGAGGCTGTGCTTGGTGAGGATAATGAAGAGGAACAGGCTGTTTCCAAGCAAGGCAGTGGCATAGGAAATAACAAAGGGGATGGAAATCCACATGTAGTGGTCTTCAAGGCCAGGGATGCCCAGCAAGCAGAAGACTGTGTGGCTAGCTCCAGTGTGGTTTAAGGTCCTCATACTTGAGAAGTTCTTCCAGAATCTCATGCCTATTCATGGAGACAGAGGAATTCAAAAATACATACAAATGTTTCTTTCGAATTATCATTTGATTTTGGTTCCTACTTCATCCCATTCCATTCTGATGATGTCAGGAATTTTGGATATATACATAAATAAAGATAAGTAAGGTATGAGTTGCTATCTGAATGAAGCCTTAATTTCAGGAGCAAGATAGACTCATAAAGCAGTAGAGAAAATTAAATGAGTATGGTAATGATTAACATCTTGTTGTCCAAAATTAAGCCAATACACAAACAGAATGGAAAGAATAATTTATTCTGTATTTGTGTTGGTTTTAAGAATGAGTTACTTATGAACTTACCTTTGAAAATACTTTTGTGACTATGGGTAGGGAATCAGGGGAGGAGCAGAACAAAGGCTTTCCCTGAGCAGGTAGCTATGTCCTATTGTTTTGACTACAGAATAAGGAGTAGGATAGTATAATATGAGTTTTGAAACCTCATCAATATTTAATGTGTCCCTTGTCAATTTTTTTCTAGGCAACAGTGAAAAAATTCTGGTAAAGACCTAAAAGACTTGTGCACCATGTATCCAGGCCAGCTGAAGGCTGAGGAGTTCATAATATAGTCTCGTTATCTACTGTCGGAGAAGGCAATGGCACCCCACTCCAGTACTCTTGCCTGGAAAATGCCATGGATGGAGGAGCCTGGAAGGCTGCAGTCTATGGGGTTGCTGAGTGTCGGACACGACTGAGCAACTTCCCTTTCACTTTTCACTTTCATGCATTGGAGAAGGAAATGGCAACCCACTCCAGCGTTCTTGCCTGGAGAATCCCAGGGACGGGGGAGCCTGGTGGGCTGCCATCTATGGGGTCGCACAGAGTCGGACACGACTGAAGTGACTTAGCAGTAGCAGTTATCTATTGTACTACATAAGAAAGAGGAGTTGTGATGTCACATGGAAGGAGGAGCAGTGGTCCCAAATTCTAAGAGCTAATGGAGAAGAAGAAAGAAAGTTTCAATTGTTTCAGTTTCTAGAAGAAACACAGGTGGTTTAGTGGACAAAGGTCTCTTTTTCCCCTGAATCAATATCCAAAATTGCTATTTGTAAAAGAAGTGTTTTTATACTATGAAGGCCAAACTCAAGGGCTTACCCTTTCCTTGCCCTCTCTCACTATGACTGAAGTTGACTCCCAGGTCATCTGCATTCTCAAGAGAGGAGCTTGGTGCAAAACTCAGGGAGTTGCAAATTCAGGAATCTGTGAAATAATGAAGTATTTTGATCAACAACTTTCAAGATCTGCATTTTTTACAGGGAATAACTGAAGATCCAGCACAAAGTAAGTCACAATGAGTGTTTTCTGCCCTTCCAGGATTGATACTTCTCACCTCTGAATTTATTTAACAGATTGGGAAATTCCTCTCCTATTTTTATTCCTGTACCTTTTAAGCAGTGATTAAAGTTGTCCTAAAAATATAATCGTGAACAGAAACCCAGTAGAGGTGTGTGAAGATGTTCCTGCTGTGGGCAGCTACCAAAGCCAGGTCAGTCTGTGACCAAATAGCCATTCTGAGAATAGATTGTTCCCTGAGGAAGCCCATCCTCCTGAAGGAGGTGGAAGACACCAAAATAGACATTGAAAATGCCATTGGGGGGCAGGAGAGTAATGTGTGTGCCATATGCTGAGAAGCTTGTAGCAAGAAAAGGTTATAAAAATGAAGCAACATAAATGTTATGTGATTATTAAGAGGAGCCGATGAGGACCAGCTTAGAGATGATGATGGACACTGGATATTTGGGAATAAAGAGGAATTTTTCTTCTAGGAGCCAGAGGAGAGATGCTGAGGAGCTCAGTGTTTGTGGTGTGGTCTGTGGGTACTTTGTGAGTACTTGATAGCTATTTGTTTACTGAATCAAATCTAAAGCAACTTCTCCAAACTGGCCTCATGCTGGTTCCCCCAGACTGGATCCAGAGAGCTTCAGTATCATGGAGAATTTACTTGCTTCTCCCTGCTGTGTTCCCGAGAGAGCTGACCCTATTCAGGATACTGTTCACCATCTGCCCACTATGTCAGCCATGTGCTTGTGAAAGTCTTCTCCCCATATGTCATTTATTTCCTCTGATTTCATAAGGGATCTAATCATCAAAACACATATCTCAAGAATAGGAGAAAATTTGATTACCTGACAATGTTTCTTGTATTGATTTTAAACTTTCTGTGGTCTGGGAATTGTCTTCTTCCTTTGTGCAGTTCTAGACCTCAGCATATCAAGGCCAAGTGTAGCTTCTCAAAGTGTTTAACAAAGCGAACAAATGACAAATATCAGGTAGGTGTGCTGAAGGATCAGTTCGGGGTGGCCGTGAATAACCCTCTTTAACGCCTCAGATACTGACACCAGTGAGGATATGGGGCCAACATAGAACCTCCTCTGGAAGCTCTTAGGGATCCCTGGCACAGTGCGAGCTAATGATGGTTCCCACTTCTTACACTCTCCTTTCTCAGACAGCACTTTTCATCCTACTGGGACAGCTCATATGTATGACAGTGGTTCAGTGGTGTGCTGGTATCCCAGCTCAAATGCACATATATATACCTAATATGTAGTTAATAAGTAAATGAATAAATAGTCCTGATTTGCAGTGCTTGCCAATTTCTGTGTATGTACTCCCCCAAGGTGTATTTCATGGTACAAGGTGATATCACTGAGTGTGGAGTTGCATGGAATGGGCACAGGGGCAGGTACAAGTGGATCCGGCACACAACTGCTCTTGTCTCTCTAATCTGTTTCCTTTACTCTAGACAATGGTCCTAATATTTTCAACCACTTTCTTTAGGCTGCATAACAAAGATCATCATATAGTCCACTTGTTTTTAAACATGCTTGCTTATTAGAAACACATCTTGTGTTTTGTAGAAGAGCAGCAGTAGCTGGACATTGGTATTTTTTAAAATATTGCAAGATAATCTTGATATGCATCTGGACTTTAAAAAGTGATTACAAGTTTTTCTATTAAATGGTAGTTTTAGTGAAATAGAATTGTATTATTTTCTGTTGACTGCCGGGGTCCAGCCCCGGCTGATCCAGGGTATTCGAAGGAGAGACGGCTTCGGTGACTATTTATTTATTTATTTATCAAAGATATAAAGAGTAATAGAATGAGGATAGCTCAGTAGGAAAATTCAGTGGAGAAAAGAGGCTGAGTAGCTTGGTTTACGCGGAAAATCAATATAACCCGTGACACCAGGTTAGCTCTGACCATGGAGGCCGCAGGCACCCTCTCGAATAGCGGAAGGTGCCCCACCTTAGACACCATCTCGAGTGGGTCTTAGAAGCCCAGGCAAATAAATGGTCGCAGAGGATATCCACGCTTCAGATGGAGACTCAGCTGGAATTTGAAGGGAAGAATGACATGGGGAGACCAAGCGTTGGTGAGCAAGGCCCATAGCCTTATTTTCAACAGGGGCTTATACACCCTAAGTTACACATAGAGGATAATAGGGGATGCAAAGTCAGCAGTTTTTGATCATTATCAAAAACCAGGGTTTCTTTCCTGCAAATTTATCGTATACAAATGGTTTAGGTGATTTACATCATCTTCTGGCCAGAAGGCCTATTAACATTTTATGACTCTTGACAAGGACTTATCAACCGTAAGACTTATTTTCTCTAAGAGTAATTATTTTAAGGTTTGGCGCCATCTTCCGAAGATAAAATTGCATTCCTATAGGGCAGATGTGTAATGGGTTTACAACAAAGGAAAGAATTTATTACCTTAAGGGTCTAAAGTTACTAACACCAAGGCCACTACTTATTTTTTCTACATACCAACTATTAATTAGTACATATTCAAGGATACAATTCAGGGGATGTGAAAACTTGGCAACAAACATTGGCTCATCAATGAAATCCTTTACTAGTTTTATTCTGACAGTTTCTAACTCTCTGAGAGGCTCTAAGCTATTTGAATATCTTAAGCTTCCTTTGCCTCTCGAGGCTGGGAGACTGTAAACAATCGTATGCATAGCTGTAGGAGTCCGGGTAAACTTGTCAGGCGAGTTAGAGAGCCATCTGAGGGGTTTGGATTTAAACACTCCTAATTGCCCAGGAACTTTTATTAATTGGAGCTGTAAGTTAACTCTTTGTCAGAGAGAGCGAGATGGTGGTGGGGGACAGCCCCCAGTAAAGTCAGAGGTGAGAGCACAAAGCAATAAAGTAGGCAGACTCTGGTTTTTGGGGGTAGATGCTCGAGAATATCCGGGGGGAGTCCTGAGGCTTGATCCCGCCTTTGCGTATGCCGAGCCTCCTTCCTCATGACCTTTGTCACGAGTGGAATGTCTCTCGCCGGCTCCCGGCAGTTGACCAATCATGATACAATGATATTAAGTGAATAATAGTTGCATAATCACAATAGTAAAGATGTTTATCAGTTTCACAATCAATAGCCAGACCAAAACAAAAAAATAGAAGATAATTACAACTGCAAGCCGTAATGGAAACATGATTAATCTAACAATATAAATAATTATGTACAGTTTGGGGAGTGAAATGGAGTGATGCGGTATGTGGAAGTGCATACATGCACATGTTTTCATCTGCCCAGCCAATCCATCTTTTGGTTGGTGCATTTAATCCATTTACAATTATGATGATTATCAATATGTATAATCCCACTACCATTTTCTTAACTGCTTTGGGTTTATTTTGTGTAGGTCTTTTCCTTCTCTTGTGTTTCTTGCCTAGAGAAGTTCCTTTAGTATTTGTTGTAAAGCTGGTTGGGTGGTGCTGAATTCTCTTAACTTTTGCTTGTCTGGAAAGATTTTAATTTCTCCACCAAACCTAAACATGAGTCTTGCCTGGTAGAGTGTTCTTGGTTGTAGTTCTTTCCTTTCTTCACTTTAAATATATGGTGGCATTTTCTTCTGGCTTGTAGAGTTTCTGTTGGAAATCATCTTTACTTTTGTGCTATAATAAATGAAATGGTTTATAATTTTGCTTTAAACTATTTGCTGCTAGTATTTAAAAATATAGTTTGGTTTTTAAACTTTTATCCTAAAACCTTGCTAAATCTGTTTCAGTGTTGTATGGATTGTTAGCATTTTCTATATACTCAATCATTTCATCTGTTAATAATCTATTAATAAATAGTGGCTTTTTAATAGTGAGTGCCAAAGAAGCGATGCTTTTGAACTGTGGTGTTCGAAAAGACTCTTGATAGTCCCTTGGACTGCAGGGAGATCCAACCAGTCCATCTTAAAAGAAATCAATCCTTAATATTCATTGGAAAGACTGATGCTGAAGCTAAAACTCTAATACTTTGGCCACCTGACACAAAGAACTGACTCATTTGAAAAGAAAGACCCTGATGCTGGGAAAGATTGGAGGCAGGAGGAGAAGGGGATGACAGAGGATGAGATGGTTGGATGGCATCACTGACTCAGTGGACTTGAGTTCGAGTAAACCCTGGGAGTTGGTGATGGACAGGGAGGACTGGCGTGCTACAGTCATTGGGGTTGCAAAGAGTTGGACATGACTGAGTGACTGAACTGAAATAGTGGTTTAATTGTCCCTTTCCAACCCGAATATCTTTTGTTTATTTCATTTTTAATAGTGCATTTTCCATTCACTCAGTGAAGGACACCTTGATTGCTTCCAGGTTTTGGCAGTTATAACTAAAGCTGCTATAAATGACCATGCACCAGTTTTAGTGTGGATATACATTTTTAGTTCATGTGGGTAAATACCAAGATGTGCAACTGCTGGACTGTGTGGTAAGAGGATGTTTAGTTTTGTAAGAACCTGTTTGTCTTCCTAAGTGGCTGTACCATTTTGAATTCCCACCAGCAATGAATGAGAATTCCTGTTACTATACACCCATGCTGGCATTTGCTGCTGTCAACGTTTTGGATTTTCGCCATCTCATTAGGTGTGCAATGGCATCTCATTGTTGTTTTAATTTGCAGTTCTGCATTGATTATGATATCATTTTATCCCAAAAGAAAGTGAAAGTGAAGTTGCTCAGTCGTGTCCGACTCTTTGCGATCCCATGGACTGTTGCCTACAACGCTTCTCCGTCCATGGGATTTTCCAGGCAAGAATGCTGGGGTGGGTTGCCATTTCCTTCTCCGGAGGATCTTCCCAACCCAGGGATCAAACCTGGCTCTCCCGCATTGTAGGCAGATGCTTTACCATCTGAGCCACCCAAATCCAACGTCATCTGGATTTTCTCTTCTGTTGTCCTTTAGGAGTTTTAGAATTTTGTATTTTCTATATAGTTTTTATATAGAAAATCCTAATGGCTCCACTAAAAAACTATTAGAACTTACCAATGAATTTGGATACAAAGTCAACTTATAAAAGACAGTTGCGTTTTTATACATTAAGAATGAACTATTTGAAAAAGAAATAAAACAATCATGCTTGCAATAGAAAAACAGTAAAATACTTAGGAATAGATCTCTCCAAGGATGTGAATATCTCTACACTGAAAACTCCCAAACTGTGGTAAAATAAATTGAAGGAGACAAACAAATGGAAAGCTATCCTTGTTCATGGACCAGAAGAACTGATATAGTTAAAATGTCCATACTACATAATGCCATCCACAGTTTCTTTTCAATGCATTAAAATATTCCAGTCACATTTTCCATGGAAACAGAAAAAAGCCCTAGAATTTGTATAAAACAAATAAAAAACAAAAGACACAACATTTGAAACAGTTATTAACCAATTTAAAAAATAAGTTTAAAGAAAGATAATATCAGGAAAAAAAGGATGCTGACTATCCATAGCAATCCTGAGGGGGAAAAAAGACAAATAATTGTGGCGAGTCAATTCAATGGAGGAAACAATAGCCCCTTTTCATGAACCATGCTAGGAAAACTAGATAGCCACAGACAGAAGAAGAGAAACCCCTACTTTTCACTATATATAAAAGTTTGGTCAAAATGGATCAAAAACATAAATATAAGAGTTAAACCTATAGAAATCTTACAAGAAAGCAGTTATAAATCTGTTATCGAGTCCTAGCTCACTCTGCTTGCTGCACGACAAGCCAATAAATCTAAGAAATTTGTTGAGGCAAGGAATAACAACTTTATTCAGAAAGCCAGAAGACTGAGAAGATAGCAGACTAATATCTCAAAGTAATCATTTTATTTGGGGTCTGGATGCCAGGTTCTTTTATAAAACAGAGCAGGAGCGGAGCAGAGGAAGTAAAGAAAAAAGGCCATTTTCCTTGCAACTGTCTCCTGGAATGGTCAGCCTCCAGGAAGGGATGGTGTTCAGGCAGAGGGGCACGGTTCCTTGAGGCAGGCCATTATGTGTAGACAGTATCCTTTTAGTAAACAAAAGCAATGGGAAGCAAAGTAAAAAAATTAGGTATGATACCAAAGCACAAACAACACAACATAAAATTAGATAAATTCGACTTTATTAAAAGTGAAAACTTTTCTACTTAAAAGCACATTACCAAGAAAGTGAAGAGACAGTCCCTTGAATAGGAGAAAATATTTTCAAATTACCTATCTGCTAAAGGTCTAGTATCTAGAATATATTAATAACCATTATGATTCAACAACTAAAACAAATAGCTCAGTTAAAAACTCTATGATTCCATTTGTGAGGCATTTTGGAAAAGGCAAATGTAAGCATAGAAAACAGATAAAAGGCTCCCAGGGTTAGTGGGAATAGTTGACTAGGAAGGGGAACCTGGATGTGTTTTGGTAGGATGATGGAACTGAATATCTTAACTGCTAAGTCACTTCAGTTGTGTGTGACTCTGTGATCCTGTGGGCCATAGGCCACCAGGCTCCTCTGTCCATGGGATTCTCCAGGCAAGAATACTGTAGTAGGCTGCTGTGCCCTCCTCCAGGAGATCTTCCCGACCCAGGAATCAAACCTGGTCTCTTACATCTCCTGCATTGGCAGGCAGGTTCTTGACCACTAGCGCCACCTGGGAAGCCCCTCACACAGCTGAGGTGCATAGCAAGGGAATGATTTCAGTGAGCTCAGACTTTTGCATCTTCCCTTACATAGAAAAGAACTAAATTCCTTACCTCGAGGTACCTGTTTTGTTTTGTTGTTTAATCAACAGTAATCTTTGAGGTTCCTGACTACCTACCTACCCTTAGTTGCAAAACTTCTATATACCCTGGTTCCTCCACTCGCTTCCTTGGAGGAGTTTCTCAGAACTATCTGGAAACCTGCCTCCTGGGTTGCAGTCCTCATTTTGCCTCAAATAAAGCTTAACTCCAAACGTTGTACAAATATTTTTCAACATTTAAAGCCAATAAAAATGTAATTTAGTTGAAAATGGTATCTTACCTTTGCATATTGCTATTGGATTTTATTCAATTTTTGGAAACGATGGATTGTCTTACAATTTATAAGATGTATATTTAAAATTTTTTTGTGCATAAAAAACATATTCAACCTGACTGCGATCCAGTTGCTCATATATGCAATAAAAATGTTCAGAATCTATTTTTTACAGTGTACATTAAGGACACAAAATATAGCAGATGTTTATTAATGCTTAATTTCATAACATTTTATTTATACTGTCAGTTACACAGATGTAAATATTCAAAAAGAATCCACTAGTTTACTAGAACACAGTATGCCATGTAGCAGAATATTATACAAAGATTCATATAAACCTTAACATTCAACATTCAAAACATTCAAAAATTTTTTGGGATCCAAATGGTGACTGCAGCCATGAAATTAAAAGATGCTTTCTCTTTGGAAGAAAAGTTATGACCAACCTAGACAGCATATTAAAAAGCAGAGACATTATTTTGCCAACAAAGGTCTGTCTCATCCAAGCTATGGTTTTTCCACTAGTCGTGTATGGATGTGAGAATTGGACTATAAAGAAAGCTGAGCACCAAAGAAGTGGTGCTTTTGAACTATGATGTTGGAGAAGACTCTTGAGAGTCCCTTGGACTGCAAGGAGATCCAACCAGTCCATCCTAAAGGAAATCAGTCCTGAATATTCGTTGGAAGGACTGATGCTGAAGCTGAAACTCCAATACTTTGGCCACCTGATGTGAAGATCTGACTCCTTGGAAAAGATCCTAATGCTGGGAAAGATAGAAGGCAGTATGAGATAGGGACAAAGGAGGATGAGATGGTTGGATGGCATCACGGACTCAACAGACATGAGTTTGAGCAAGCTCTGGGAGTTAGTGATGGACAGGGAGGCCTGGTGTGCTGCAGTCCATGGGGTTGCAGAGTCAGATATGACTGAGCGAATGAACTGAACTAACATTTATATAATGTCCTTGATGTCAAAGGAACACACTTGTTATATAACATTGAATAAAAAAGTAAGGCATAGAGTATTCACAAAAATCATATGTGAAAATATGCTTAAATGACAAAATATTTTGTAGTTATTAACTATTTTGTTTAGTGAGTATAATTAGTGATCACAGATGATCTATGATGAACTATGGATGGAGGTTCGTGATATTGTACAGGAGATGGGGGTCAGGACCATCCCCAAGAAAAGAAATGCAAAAAAGCAAAATGGCTGTCTGAGGAGACCTTACAAATAGCTATGAAAAGAAGGGAAGCAAAAAGCAAAGGAGAAAAGAAAAGATATACCCATTTAAATGCAGAGTTCCAAAGAGTAGCAAGGAGAGATAAGACAGCCTTCCTCAGTGATCATTGCAAAGAAATAGAGGGAAAAAATAGAATGGGAAAGACTAGAGATCTCTTCAAGAAAATTAGAGATAACAAGGCAACATTTCCTGCAAAGATGGGCTCAATAAAGGACAGAAATGGTAGGACCTAACAAAAGCAGAAGACATTAAGAAGAGGTGGCAAGAATACACAGAAGAACTGTACAAAAAAGATCTTCATGATCAAGATAATCACAATGGTGTGATCATTCATCTAGAGCCAGACATCCTGGAATGTGAAGTCAAGTGGGCCTTAGGAAGCATCATCATGAACAGAGCTAGTGGAGGTGATGGAATTCCAGTTGAGCGATTTCAAATCCTGAAAGATGATGCTGTGAAAGTGCTTCACTCAATATGCCAGCAAATTTGGAAAACTCAGCAGTGGCCACAGGACTGGAAAAGGTCCGTTTTCATTCCAATCCCAAAGAAAGGCAATGCCAAAGAATGCTCATACTACCGCACAATTGCACTCATCTCATACACTAGTAAAGTAATGCTCAAAATTCTCCAAGCCAGGCTTCAGCAATATGTGAAACGTGAATTTCCAAATGTTCAAGCTGGTTTTAGAAAATGCAGAGGAACCAGAGATCAAGTTGCCAACATCTGCTGGATCATGGAAAAAGCAAAAGAATTCCAGAAAAACATCTATTTCTGCTTTATTGACTATGCCAAAGCCTTTGGCTGTGGGGATCACAATAAAGTGTGTGAAATTCTGAAAGAGATGGGAATACCAGACCACCTGACCTGCCTCTTGAGAAACCTGTATGCAGGTCAGGGAGCAACAGTTAGAACTGGACATGGAACAACAGACTAGTTCCAAATAGGAAAAGGAGTATGTCAAGGCTATATGTGGTCATCCTGCTTATTTAACTTCTATGCAGAGTACATCATGAGAAATGCTGGGCTGGAAGAAGCACAAGCTGGAATGAAGATTGCCGGGAGAAATATCAATAACCTCAGATATGCAGATGACACCACCCTTATGGCAGAAAGTGAAGAAGAACTAAAGAGCCTTTTGATGAAAGTGAAAAAGGAGAGTGAAAAAGTTGGCTTAAAGCTCAACATTCAGAAAACGAAGATCATGGCATCCGATCCCATCACTTCATGGCAAATAGACGGGGAAACAGTGGAAGCAGTGGCTGACTTTATTTTGGGGGGCTCCAAAATCACTGCAGATGGTGATTGCAGCCATGAAATTAAAAGACACTTACTCCTTGGAAGGAAAGTTATGACCAACCTAGACAGCATATTAAAAAGCAGATATATTACTTTGCCAACAAAAGTCCGTCTAGTCAAGGCTATGGTTTTTCTAGTTCTCATTTATGGATGTGAGAGTTGGATTATAAAGGTGAGCGCCTAAAAATTGATGCTTTTGAACTATGGTGTTGGAGAAGATTGTTGAAAGTCCCTTGGACTGAAAGGAGATCCAACCAGTCCATCCTAAAGGAGATCAGTCCTGGGTATTCTTTGGAGGGACTGATGTTGAAGCTGATACTCCAATACTTTGGCCACCTGATGCAAAGAGCTGACTCATTTGAAAAGACTCTGATGCTGGGAAAGATTGAGGGCAGGAGGAGACGGGGATAACAGAAGATGAGATGGTTGGATGACATCACTGACTTGATGGACATGGGTTTGGGTGGACTCCAGGAGTTGGTGATGGAGAGGGAGGCCTGGCGTGCTGCAGTTCACGGGGTCTCAAAGAGTCAGACACAACTGAGCAACTGAACTGAACTGAAAGTGGTTCTTTGTCATTTTGTCTTTTAAAATCAGCAGACATTTTAAAAACACTGACCATAATTGTTCAAATGCTAAATTAAGTAGAAACCAAATATTAAAATAATGTTAGTTTTGTTTGATTTTTAAACACTTCTGAGGCACACTAGGAAAACAACGGGTAAAGAAAAATCAAAGGAAAAGAGTCATAATTCAACCACTTAAGGAAGCATGTGTAAACTAAAAATAATGGATAGGAAAAATGAGGAAATGTTTTAATAAGCATTACTTTCTCAGACAACAGAAAATTTGAAATATACTGCGTGTTAATAATAGTCAAATGGCTAGGTGAATTATGGTTCTTTCATGAACTGGTTTATTATATAACCAGCTAAAATTATGTTAAAACTATGTTGTAAATATTTATAAATATATGTATTTAAAATGTATGTAAAGTATAAATAGATTTCACATAGATCATGTTTGTAGTCTATATGAAATATAGTTTCGGCTATGTAAGTTCAGTTCAGTCATTCAGTCGTGTCTGACGCTTTGTGATCCCATGGACTGCAGCACGCCAGGCTTCCCTGTCCATCATATCTTTTTGCTTTTTCATACTGTTCATGGGGTTCTCAAGGCAATAATACTGAAGTTGTTTGCCATTCCCTTCTCCAGTGTTTCATCAGAACTCTCCACCATGACCTGTCCAACTTGGGTGGCCATACATGGCATGGCTCATAGTTTCATTGAGTTAGACATGTAAAAATAAGTGTAAAAATCAAAGGAAAAAAGGTGAACCACAGTGGCAAATGCAATATGTGTAACTTCTTTATGCATTTCATTATCTATGATCATTTATCTATTTCAGATGATATAATGGACACTTAGGAAGTAATATTTAGAGAATGCTGAGCCTGCTCTTGATTGGGAAATGAACAGTAAATAAAAAGTTACATATGAGAAATGCTTTTTGAAAAGAGTATTGCTTTTTAAAATGCTTTTTGACAAGACTACTGGTTAAATTATAGTACATCTTTGTATAAAAACAATGGAAAGATGATTAAAATGCCTGCAGATGTGTACAGTTGGTTGTTGTTTTTTTTTTTACAGTTGTTTTTAAAGAATTTTTTTGAGAGTTATATTTATTTGGCAGGAATTTTTAGGACTTCAAGCCTGGGGAAGCAGTGTGTCAAATAACCCTGAGAGAACTGCTCTGAGGAGGCAAGGTAGGAGGAAGCCAGGTTATATAGAAGTTTTGCAACCAAGGGCAGGTGGTCTGAATGACAAAAGATTATTGTTAATTTAAAAAACCCAGATATACCAAGTTAAGGAATTTAGTGCTTATCTATGTATGGGAAGATGCAAGAGTCTGGGCCCACTGAAATCATTTCTTTGATATGCAGCTCAGTTATCTGCAGACACTATCCTGTGTTTTCATATCCTAAGTTTTCTCAGGGCTCATTGGCTCACCATCCTTGGTGGTTGCAATTGCTAATGACTAGAGGTGTACAATTTTAGCATGGGCATATGTCTACATTACTTTGCTAAGTGAGAAAGGTGCATTCTGGAATAGTAGGTGGAATATAGTTCAAATTAAAAAAAATTATTTACCTGCACACAAATACACCATAGAAAACATATAGCAATCTTTTGTAAGACATTAGCAGTTAATACCTCCATTTGATAAGAAATAAGTAACTTTATACAGCTTTTATTTCTAATATATTGTCTGATGTCAGATGAGGGAGAATTTTCAAGAATGAGAGCTGTTTGGCTGTGTGAAATATTTCTCACGTGTCATGTAGAATGAATATTGACCACTGAATTCGGCAGGGTAGAGGTCACTGTAACATGCGTGCAACATGAAGGGAAAATGATTGGTATGAGATTAAAAAACAGAAAAGTATCGAAACCGGAATATATAGAGAGCTCTTTCAGGTATTTTTCTGTGATGGAAACAGAGAAAGAAGAAGGAACAGAGGAGGAGGAAAAGGAGACAAGAAAGAGGAGGAGGAGCAAGAGGAGGAAAAGAAGGGATACAGAGGAAAAGCAATGGGCAAATATATGGATGCCAGAGGTTTTTGCGTGCTTGTTTCCCTCCATCCCTCCCTCTGAAACTTTCCTTTCCTTCCTCCCTTCCTTCTCTGTCCTTTGTCCCTCCCTCCTCCGAACCTGGCTTCCTCCCTCCCTTCCTTTTGATGGAGCAAGGAAAAGAATGAATGTCGGTAGAGGTGAGCCTGTGAAAATTAAAACTTTGTGAGAGCAGACAAAGGGAAGAATATATACAGCCATGCCCCAAAATATATAGGAGGAATAAGAACTGCATAACTATGTCACGACATGCAACAAACCAGGAAAGTATAATCTAGCGATTATCCATGAAGTGAAGTGAAGTCGCTCAGTCGTGTCCGACTCTTTGCGACCCCATGGACTGTAGCCTACCAGGCTCCTCCGCCCATGGGATTTTCCAGGCAAAAGTACTGGATATTTCCTTCTCCAGGGGGGTCTTTCCGACCCAGGGATCGAACCCGGGTCTCCCGCATTGTAGGCAGACTCTTTACCATCTGAGCCACTAGGGAAGCCCAAGCGATTATCCATAATTTGTCTTTTTCCAAATACCTATCTAGAGTAAGAATGAATTAAGAAGGTGAGCTGGTTTATTTTTCGGACTCTGAGTGAAAAATGTTGAGAATACAGTAGTTTTGCTTCCATTTCCAAAGTCATATCTTTTTTTGACACAAAACCTGAGATACCTGGTCCCGGATCTGTTTAGTTTTGATCCCATAAATGATGGGATTCAGCATAGTAGGAGCCAGAATGCAAACATTGGCCAGTAAGATATGGACATGGGGTAAGATATGATGTGCAAATCGAGGAGTGAAAGCTGAGAAGATCCCAGGTCCATAAAAGAGTATGATGACACAGGCATGGGAGCCACATGTATTGAGAGTTTTGTGGCGAGCATCTCGAGAAGGGATGAGGAAGACAGCACAGAGAATAAGCATATATGATACAAATATTAGCACAACATCTAAGGTCACTGTTGACAACAGGACAAAAAATCCATACCAGAAGTTTACTCGTATGTCATCACAGGAAAATTTGGCCACGGCGATGTGCTCACAAACAGTGGTTGGAAAAATGTTACTTTTACAAAAACTTAGCCTTTTCAGAAGAAATATTATTGGGAAAATTGTACCATAACTTCTCAAAAAGATAGTCACACCGATTTTCCCTATCAGTGTTTGTGTAAGAATAGTGGTGTATCTCAGTGGGTAGCATATGGCAATGTAGCGGTCAAATGCCATCACCAGCAAGACGCCTGACCTTGAGATGAAGGTGGAATGGGTAAAGAAGAGTTGAGTGATGCAGCGATCCAGGGAGATCTCCCTCGCATTGAACCAGAAGATGGCCAAAGCCTGAGGGACTGTGCATGTGGAGAGGACAAGGTCTGCTCCAGACAGCATGCAGAGGAAGAGGTACATAGGTTCGTGGAGGCTGCGCTTGGTGAGGATAATGAAGATGAGCAGGCTGTTCCCAAGCAGGGCGATGACATAGGAAATGAAGAAGGGGATGGAAATCCACACATGCTGGTCCTCAAGGCCAGGGATGCCCACAAAGTAGAAGACTGTGTGGCTAACACCAGTATGGTTAAAGACAGTCATACCTGGAGCAGATGACTAGGACCTCACCCCCTGTTAACAGACACAATCAAAATTTCAGACTGTGCTCAGAGCTCATGGCATCTATCTGATTCTTTTCCACAGTGAGTGAGCCAGGAACAATATAGGATGGGAAGATGAACAGGATATTATCTGTAAAATGAAGTAATAATCTCACAGAGAAAATGAATGTTTATATAGTTAAAGAAAATTATATGGTAAAGAAAGATAATAGTAGTACCAAGAAAAAATACTATGGGAACCAGATGGAATGAATAATTCGGTCTATTTGGCTATGGGATGTCATTGGATAGAGGTCAGTTAGGTGGGGAATGACATGAAGTCTTTTGGGAGTTTAAGGATAAGCTTCTGTCATAGAAATATTTAATGCATTTAAATATTTTTAAAAGCATTAAATATTTTAAACAGTTTGCAACCCTGTATGGTTGTGTGATCAATCACATCTACATGCAATGGTAAAAAGATAGAAGCAAAAGTATTTTGGCTATGATTACAAGTTAAGGAGCTTGGATGCTATCCTGGGAGGAGTTAATTATTATGAGTTTTAAAATTGGAGAACATTAGATATCACTCTGCTTACTTAACACCAGACAAAGGTCTTAATATTTTCAAATGTCTGCTTTGGTTCCCCTAAACAGTTTAGTCTTGATGCTGTAATTTTCTTCCCTTTCCTAAAGTTTATACAATATCAGTAAATAACTTACTTACGCGCTTCAAACGCAGTCTTCATAGAATACAATGTGATGAATCAAGGAGGACTCTGAGAGCTGGGCATCAGGGAGCAGAGATTTTTGTGCATTTGCCTGAAGACTCCGGGGAAGGCTGTTGCTCCAAGGAACCCAGTTTTAAAGCTGTATTTCTAACAACACCCTTTCCATTGTATCCACATGAGTAAAGGTATTATGGTTCTCTGTATCTGTCAAAACCAATCCATCCTCCACAACTTTTCACCCTTGAAATGGTTGTGTACGTACATTATTTTCAATAAATGAGATATTTATGTCATTATGAAATGGAGCAGGATCATATGGTCCTTGCCCCTTCCCATGTCCTCTGCCTGCCTTTTGCCTGAGGGAAACCTTAATCAAAGAATACATTTAATCAGAGAAATGCTAAAACAAAGGAAAACTGTCTAAGGAGACTAATAATAATGTAGTCATCAAGCATAGTCAAGGACCTTCAGTTCTTTCTCAAGGGCTGTAGATAATCTGAGCCATATCCTGTGAGCTCTCTTAGAGATACTAAAACCCGAGGTGGAGAAATTACCTACATGATGAGCAGACTGTACCTAGGACATGAGCTTCCACAATTCTGAGAATTGACCTCAAATGAATTGAAACTAATGGACCCCAGAACTGAAGATTAACTGTACCTAAAACATTCAAGAAGATGCTGGTCAGACCATTGTGACTATGCTGTTTTTGCATGTAGCGCCACACCCCCACACCCCCATCCCCTGCGCCTGCCTGTCTATGAATTCTCTCACCCTCTGCTTGTCAGTGGGGGGAGCTGGCCTTTGGACAGATATCTGCCACCCCTCTCCCCCAGTTGCAGGCATCTGAAATAAAGCAACTTTCCTTTCCATCAACCTGGCCTGTTTACTGGCTTTTGAGCAGCAAGCAGTCAGACGCCACACACCATACACTCCTTTTGGTAACAATTACTTTAACTATTCCTGTTTCTATTTTAATGAGAATTAGTAAATATTAATCCTATCTTAATCAGCACAAAAAGACTATCAAATATTCAGGTTATTTTAAGATCACTTATTCCTTAGAGTTTTTCTTTGTAATTTTGACAAAATTAATGTGAAATCTGTACCTTACTTTCATATCATTTTCTATTCTAGAAACTGAAATAATGAATTTTAATTGCTAATGTGAGATAATTTAATGGCCTTATTAAAATTTTCATGTCTTTTATGTACTTAAGTGTTAGGCTATAATGAAGAAATAATCTTCACCCTCCTCTTTTTTGGCTGTCTTCAAATCTATAATGAAGACTCAGTTACCACATTTTCCTGTATCTTTTTCTCTGGTAATGTATCTCAACTTCCAACATATTCTCTGTTTTATCTTTATTAAATTATCCCAAGTAAGTAGTTATGTTTATATTTGTAAAGAAGAGACTACTGTGTATGTGCATGTATAGGATTATAAATTCATAGATTTCAATTTAACATGGTGGATTGAGCTTATACAAGAAGACTCCACGCCTACTTAACTTACAGAAATATTTGATAAAATATACGTATTTTATTAAGTGGCTTTTAGATATTATTAAAACACATAAAAGCTACATTAATTAATTATTTTTGTTGTCAGTTGCTCAATCTTGTGTGATTCTGTGATCCCATGGACTGCAGCACACCAGGCTTTCCTGTCCTTCCCTATCTCCCAGAATTTGCTCAAACTCATGTCCATTGAGTTGATGTGCCATCCAACCATCTTGTCCTCTACTGCCCCCTTCTCCTGCCCTCAATCTTTCCCAGCATCAGGGTCTTTTCCAATGTGTTGGATCTTCGCATCAGGTGGCCAAAGTATTGGAGCTTCAGCTTCAGCACCAGTCCTTCCAGTGAATATTCACAGTTGATTTCCTTCAGGATTGACTGCTTTGACTTCCTTGCTGTCCAAGGGACTCTCTAGAGTCTTCTCCAGCACCACAGTTTGAAAGCATCAGTCCTTCAGTGATCAGCCTTATTTATGGTCAAAATTATTAAAACATATAAAAGCTACATTAATAAATTATAAATTCCAGTAAAACTTTCATTTAGATTCAGCCACTATTAGTATTTGGCCACATTTCCCTACCTCCTTGCCTCCTCCCCAAACCCCCGCCCCCTCTGCTCCTGGCCCTGTCTCTCTCTCATTCTTAGTCTGATTTTTTTGTTGTGCCATTTAGCAAAATATGCAGTGTCATGACCCCATATTTAGCTGTAACTTCTTAAGGATAATCTCTTACATATACAGCAGTGCAATGACCAAGTCACAATATTTCACATTGATACAACACTATAATCCAAAATATAGAACATAGTCAAAATTCACCAATTGTCCACAAATTCTTCTTCAGAGTGATGATTATTATTTTTTTTATCAGATTTACATATCACATCAAATTGTCACATACTTACTTTCCTTCCCGAAGAAGGAGAGTCCAGTCAAGTGACATCCCAGGGACTGTCAATGTCCAGTCAAGTTTCAGAAACCTCTGCCATGAGTAAGTCTTTGGTGGACATCACACCATCCAAAGGGCTTTGTATGTCACAAATCTCTGGGCTCCACTCCCAGATTTTCTCATTTTGTGGTGTGGAGTCCAAAGTTGCCTTTTTCATATATTCCAGGTTGATGTTAATGCTCTGGGTCTGGGATTCACACTTTGAAAAGGCTGAGTGTGTTTACTGAGATTGCAGTGTGACAATCACTATGCTGATGGAGACACAAGGATATAAAATCTTTGGCTTTCTAAGTGGATGTTTTTACTGCACCATTTTGAAGGGACGGGACTGTCCCTCCTTACTGTTTCGTGTCCCATTTATAATTTTAAAGTCTATATTCTTTGCTAGGTCAATGGTGCAAAGTAACAAAAGAAATGGAACAAAAAATTGCTATATTTCAGCATAGAGTGGTCAGACAGAGCTCTCCCTGAAGACATGGGAAAGCCAGTGGAGGCTACTCTAGTTCTTGGAGAATCATCATGAATTCAAGAAAATCAAATGGAGGATGTGTAATGTTGTAACTCCTGCACACACTATCAGGAGGGATGTTTTATAGGAATCACTTTTTACACTGGTGAATCATTTTATTACTTACGGGTAAAACTATCTGTATCCTGTCATGATCGACAGTTACAATTCTAAAGTATCAATTATAGGGAAGAAATAAAAACAACGCTTGTAATTTTATGTATAATTGAATTAAGTGTAAGCTTGGACATTTCAAACATGTTTTTCACATGCATGTTCTCAGGTCATTGGAGGGGGCTGGTGACAAGCTTGGGAGTAGTCTAGGTATTCTGCCTAATATCAATAGTAGCCCAACCCACAATTGAACCCAAGGGCTAAGTGGAGATTTCGAAACACACCCATGGTGTAGCCACACTCTTTTGGAAAATAAAATTTTTAGGTGATAATCACCAGATTGTTCTGATGCCTGGATTGAGCCTCTGGTCAGAGCCCACTATTCAAATCCAATTACTCAAGAGTTAACCCAATTATCAATCAAAAGTTCCCCTCCCACCTGGGGTAGGTGACAATCTGTTCTTTGACACTAGATTAGTCTGAAGAACTTGACCTAGGCTGACTTCTCCCTGGGTTCTGCCCTTAAGAGACTCTAAGCCCATCCATCAGCCTGGAGTTCCAAGTGGCCAACATAATGTCATCCTCCACACTCAGGGTGGCTGTGGTCTGTATGAGAAACATGAACAGGAGCATGGAAGCCCACAGCATCCTCAAGAAGAAAGGATTCAACGTTAGGTCTTTTGGAGTGGGATCCCATGTGACACTGCCAGGACTGGCACCCAACCTCCCTGTGGTATATGATTTCTCCACCACATATGAGCAGATGCGCAAGGACCTTCTCTGCAAAAACAGAATGCACCACAAGAGCAATGGGGTGTTACAGATCTTGGGGAGAAATGAGAGAATCAAATCTGGCCCTGAAAGATTTCAAGAGTGCAGAGATCCCTTCGATGCCATCTTCACCTGCACTGAGAGAGTGTATAAAGTGGTGGTGAAAGATCTGTGTGCTAGAGAACAGAAGACCTGGCAGCCTGTGTATGTGATCAACGTGGAAATAGAGGACACCCTGGAGGCAGCCACACTTGGAGCTCTGATCATCTGTGAGCTCTGCCAGGGTCTCCAGCAGGAGGACGATATGCAAAGCAGTCTGCCTAAGCTGTTCCAGGCAGTGAAGAAGAAAACAGGCAAGAGCTTTCTGCACACTATCTGCTTCTACTGAAGATCTTGGCTGGATTCATTTCCTTTGTTGGTAAGAACTTATGCCTGGACTTTTGGGCTAGCTGGTATTTTCTGTGAGAAGAGTCTTCAAAGCCATTTTAACTCAAAACCCTCTGCATGATTTTTTTCAGGTATACCCCACCCAGGGAAGGAAGTGGAAGAGAACATCATTGCATGGCGCGCAACCATGCGTTGTTTTTGCTTTGGCTCTGTCTCTTCATTTTTCAGAGAAGGAAATGGCAACCCACTCGTATTCTTGCCTAGAGAATCCTGTGGACAGAGGAGCCTGTTGGGCTGCTGTCCATAGGGTCACAAAGAGTCGGACGTGACTGAAGAGACTTAGCATGCATGCATGCACTGGAGAAGGAAATGGCAACCCACTCCAGTATTCTTGCCTGGACAATCCCAGGGACGGGCTGCCATCTATGGGGTCACACAGAGTCAGACACGACTGAAGTGACTTACCAGGAGCATTACTTACTTCATTCTTTCTGGAGTTATTTCTCCACTGATCTCCACTAGCATATTGGGTACCTACCGACCTGGGGAGTTCATCTTTCGGTCTATCTTTTTGCCTTTTCATACTGTTCATGGGGTTCTCAAGGCAAGAATACTGAAGTGGTTTGCCATTCCCTTTTCCAGTGGACCACATTTTGTCAGAGTTCTCCACCATGACCTATCCATCTTGGGTGGCCCCATATGGCAGGGCTCATAGTTTCACTGAGTTAGCCAAGGCTGTGGTCCATGTGATCAGTTTGATTAGTTTTCCATGACTGTGGTTTCCATTCTGTCTGCCCTCTGATGGAGAAGGATAAGAGGCTTATGGAAGCTTCCTGTTGGGAGAGACTGACTGTGGGGGAAACTGGGTCTTGTTCTGTTGGGTGAGACCATGCTCAGTAAATTTTTAATCCAATTTTCTGTTGATGGGTGGGGCTATTTTCCCTCCCTGTTGTTTGACCTGAGATCAAACTATGGTGGAGGTAATGGAGATAATGGCAACCTCCTTCAAAAGGTCCCATGCACACACTGCCACACTCAGTGCTCCCGACTCTGCAGAGGGTCACAACTGATCCACACTTCCAGCAGAAACTCTTGGACACTCACAGGCAAGTCAGGGTCAGTCTCTGTGGGGTCATAGCTCCTTCCTCCTGGGTCCTGGTGCACACAAGGCTTTGTTTGTGCCCTCCAAGAGTCTGTTTGCCCAGTCCTGTGTAAGTTCTGGGGGCTCTATGTTGGGGTTAATGGCGACCTCCTCCAAGAGAGCTTATGCCATACCCAGGTCTGCTACACCCAGAGCCCCTGCCCCTGTGGCAGGCCACTGCAGGAGACAAACACTCAAAGGCAGGTCTGGCTCAGCCTCTGTGGGTTCTCCTGGTTGCACAAGGTTTTGTTTGAGCCCTCCAAGGATCTCTGGTGGGTATGGGATTTGAGTCTAAATGGGATTTTGCCCCTCCTACTGTCTTGTTGGGGCTTCTCCCTTGCCCTTGGATGTGGGGTATCTTTTTTGGTGGGATCCAACATTCTCCTGTAAATGGTTATTCAGAAGTGAGCTGTAATTTTCAAGTTCTCACAGGAGAAGATGAGTGCAAGTGGGCCCAAAAGCCCACTTTTAGTCAACAAAAGAGTCTGATATGTAGGACTTGGATGCAGTCCCCAAAATGACAGTGTGATCTCCGTTTGTTTCCAAGGCAAACCGTTCAATATCACAGTGATCTAAGTCTATGCCTCAACCAGGAATGCTGAAGAAGTTGAAGTTGAACGGTTTTATGAAGATCTACAAGACCTTCCAGAACTAACCCCCAAAAGATGTCCTTTTCATTATAGGGGACTGGAATGCAAAAGTAGGTAGTCAAGAGATACCTGGAGTAACAGGCAAATTTGGCCTTGGAGTACAAAATGAAGCAGGGCAAAGGTTAATAGAGTTTTCCCAAGAGAACACACTGATCATAGCAAAGCAAAGATGTTCTCCCCTCCTCACTTGTTCTTTGATTATAAAACTATAGGCCAGTAAGTTTCAGGGTTGTGGATTTTTGAGTTTTACCAAGAGAATGCACTGGTTATAGCAAACATCCTCTTCCAACAACACAAGAGAAGACTCTACACATGGACATCACCAGATGCTCAATACTGAAATCAGATTGATTGTATTCTTCACAGCCGACTCTGGGGAAGCTCTATACAGTCAGCAAAAACAAGACTGGGAGCGGACTGTGGCTCAGATCATGAACTCCTTATTGTCAAATTCAGACTTAAACTGAAGTAGGGAAAACCAAAAGACCATTCTGGTATGACCTGAATCAAATCCCTTATGGTTATACAGTGGAAGTGACAAATAGATTCAAGGGATTAGATATGATAGACGGAGCACCTGAAGAATTATGGACAGAGGTTTGTGACATTGTACAGGAGGCAGTGATCAAGACCATTGCCAGGAAAAAGAAATGCAAAAGGGCAAAATGGTGTTCTGAGGAAGCCTTACAAATAACTGAGAAAAGAAGAGAAGCTAAAGGCAAAGGAGAAAGGAAAGATATGCCCATTTGAATGCAGAGTTCCAAAGAATAGCAAGGAGAGATAAGAAAGCTTTCCTCAGTTATCAATGCAAAGAAATAGAGGAAAACAATAAAATGGGAAAGACTAGAGATTTCTTCAAGAAAACTAAAGATACCAAGGGAACATTTCATGCAAAGATGGGCACAATAAAGGACAGAAATGGTATGAACCTAACAGAAGCAGAAGATTTTAAGAAGAATTGGCAATAATACACAGAAGAACTATCCAAAAAAGATCTTCGCAACCCAGATAATGAAAATTAAATAGAAAATGCAAAATTCTAAAACTCCTAAATGACAGCAGAAGAGAAAATCCAGATGACGTTGGATTTGGTAGTAACTTTTGTGATAAGACAATATCATAATCACTGTAGAACTGAACATTAAAACAACAATGAGATGCCATTGCACACCTAATGAGATGGAGAAAATCCAAAACGTTGACAGCAGCAAATGCCAGCATGGATGTATAGTAACAGGAATTCTCATTCATTGCTGGTGGGAATTCAAAATGGTACAACCACTTAGGAAGATAAGCAGTTTCTTACAAAACTAAGCATACTCTTACCATACAGTCTAGCAGTTGCACATCCTGGTATTTACCACATGAACTAAAATGTATATACACAAAAAAACTGGTTCATGGTTATTTATAGCAGCTTTAGTTATAACTGCCAAAACTTTGAAGCAATCAAGTTGTCCTTCACTGAGTGAATGGAAAATACACTATTAAAAATGAAATAAAAGATATTCAGGTTGGAAAAGGACACTTAAACCACTATTTCAGTTCAGTCGCTCAGTCACGTCTGACTCTTTGCGACCCCAGTGACCGCAGCATGCAGGCCTCCCTGTCCATCACCAACCCCTGGAGTTTACTCAGATCCATGTCCATTGAGTCAGTGATGCCATTCAACCATCTCATCCTCTGTTGTCCCCTTCTCCTCCTGCCTTCAATCTTTCCCAACATGGAGATCTTTTCAAATGAATCAGTTCTTCGCATCAGGTGGCCCAAGTATTGGAGTTTCAGCTTCAGCATCAGTCCTTCCAATGAATATTCAGGATTGAGTTCTTTAGGATGGACTGGTTGGATCTCCTTGCAGTCCAAAGGACTCTCAAGAGTCTTCTCCAACACCACAGTTCAAAATCATCACTTCTTTGGTGCTCACTATTAATAAGCCACTATTTGTTAATAGATTATTAACAGATAGAATGATTGAGTATATAGAAAATGCTAACAATCCATACAACACTGAAACAGATTTAGCAAGGTTTTAGGATAAAAGTTTAGAAAACAAACTATATTTTTAAATACTAGTAGCAAATAGTTTCGGAGAAGGCAATGGCAACCCACTCCAGTACTCTTGCCTGGAAAATCCCAGGGACGGGGGAGCCTAGTAGGCTGCAATCCATGGGGTCGCTAAGAGCCGGACAAGACTGAGCGACTTCACTTTCACGCATTGGAGAAGGAAATAGCAACCCACTCCAGTGTTCTTGCCTGGAGAATCCCAGGGATGGGGGAGCCTGGTGGGCTGCTGTCTATGGGGTCGCACTGAGTCGTACACGACTGAATCGACTTAGCAGCAGCAGCAGCAGCAAATAGTTTAAAGCAAAATTATAAACCATTTCATTTATTATAGCACAAAAGTAAAGATGATTTCCAAAAGAAACTCTACAAGCCAGAAGAAAATGCCACCATATATTTAAAGTGAAGAAAGGGAAGAAGTACAACCAAGAATACTCTACCCGGCAAGACTCGCATTCAGGTTTGGTGGAGAAATTAAAATCTTTCCAGACAAGCAAAAGTTAAGAGAATTCAGCACCACCCAACCAGCTTTACAACAAGTACTAAAGGAACTTCTCTAGGCAAGAAACACAAGAGAAGGAAAAGACCTACACAAAATAAACCCAAAGCAATTAAGAAAATGGTAGTGGGATTATACATATTGAAGTGAGTGAAGTCGCTCAGTCGGTCCGACTCTTTGCGACCCCATGGACTGTAGCCCACCAGGCTTCTCCACCCATGGAATTTTCTAGGCAAGAGTACTGGAGTGGGTTGCCATTTCCTTCTCCAGAGGCTCTTCCCGACCCGGGGTCTCCCGCATTGCAGGTAGACGCTTTACCGTCTGAGCCACCAGGGAATCCCATACATATTGATAATCACCTTAATTGTAAATGGATTGAATGCACCAACCAACAGACAGATTGGCTGGGCAGTTGAAAACATGTGCATGTATGCACTTCCACATACCACATCACTCCATTTCACTCCCCAAACTGTATGTATTTATTTTATACTGTTAGATTAATCATGTTTCCATTATGGCTTGCTACTGTAATTATCTTCTTTTTTTTTGTTTTGGTCTGGCTATTGATTGTGAAAACTGATAAACATCTTTACTATTGTGATTATGCAACTATTATTCACTTAATATCATTGTATCATGATTGGTCAACAGAAAATAATACAATTCTATTTCACTAAAACTACCATTTAATAGAAAAACTTGTAATCATTTTTTAAAGTCCAGATGCATATCAGGATTATCTTGAAATATTTTGAAAAATACCGATGTCCAAGTACTGCTACTCTTCTACAAAACACCAGATGTGTTTCTAATAAGCAAGCATGTTTAAAAACAAGTGGACTATATGATGATCTTTTACTTTTATCTAGTTTGTTTCACTTTTTTAATTTCATATTCAGTGCTCCCATTTCATTTAGTTTGTTTTTCAATTTCTCTGTCTCTTTTTGATGTTATTGTTCTTTCTTAAGCCTTTATCAAGCATAGTAAGGCAGCTTTATATGCTATATATATGGGTATACATACATATATATATACATACATATACCCATACATATACATACATATACCCATATATATAGCATATGTAATATATATATTTTAGAAAATTTATGAATTTTGCCTAGCTAAAAAATTTATGACATTTCGATTCCAACTTGTTCGACTTAGTATAAATAGAATGTTAGATTTCTAATTTATATTCGTTCAAACCCTTATAGTTCCATGTATTTTGGCATCTAGTATTACTGTTAACATTCTAGAAAATTTATTATCTTCAGTTCAGTTCAGTTCAGTCACTCAGTCACGTCTGACTCTTTTCGACCCCATGAATTGCAGCATGCCAGGCCTTTCTGTCCATCACCAACTCCCGGAGTTCACTGAGACTCACATCCATCGAGTCAGTGATGCCATTCAGCCATCGCATCCTCTATCGTCCCCTTCTCCTCCTGCCCCCAATCTCTCCTAGTATCAGAGTCTTTTCCAATGAGTCAACTCTTCGCATGAGGTGGCCAAAGTACTGGAGTTTCAGCTTTAGCATCATTCCTTCCAAAGAACACCCAGGACTGATCTCCTTTAGAATGGACTCGTTGTATCTCCTTGCAGTCCAAGGGACTCGCAAGAGTCTTCTCCAACACCACAGTCCAAAGGCATCAATTCTTCAGCACTCAGCCTTCTTCACAGTCCAACTCTCACATCCATACATGACCACAGGAAAAACCATAGCCTTAACTAGACAGACTTTTGTTGGCAAAGTAATGTCTCTGCTTTTGAATATGCTATCTAGGTTGGTCATAACTTTCCTTCCAAGGAGTAAGCGTCTTTTAATTTCATGGCTGCAATCACCATCTGCAGTGATTTTGGAGCCCCAAAAAATAAAGTCTGACATTGTTTCCACTGTTTCCCCACCTATTTCCCATGAAATGATGGGATCACATGCCATCATCTTCGTTTTCTGAATGTTGAGCTTTAAGCCAACTTTTTCACTCTCCTCTTTCACTTTCATCAAGAGGCTTTTGAGTTCCTCTTCACTTTCTGCCATAAGGGTGGTGTCATCTGCATATCTGAGGTTATTGATATTTCTCCTGGCAATCTTGATTCCAGCTTGTGCTTCTTTCATTCCAGCATTTCTCATGATGTATTCTGCATAGAAGTTAAATAAGCCAGGTGACAATATACAGCCTTGACGTACTCCTTTTCCTATTTGGAACCAGTCTGTTTTTCCATGTCCAGTTCTAACTGTTGCTTCCTGACCTGCACATAGATTTGTCAAGAGGCAGGTCAGGTGGTCTGGTATTCCCATCTCTTAGTGATTAAAAAAAAAAAAAAACTTGAATGAGGCTTCAAAATTAACCCAATATTGAGAATATAAAGAAATACTTTGCTGTTAAAGAAAACAGGAAATTAACAAGTGATACAGTATTATTAACTGAAGTACAGATTTTTTGTTCATCAAATTTTGTACATCTTCCCTCATAGCTCAGTCAGTAAAGATTCTGCCTGCAATGTAGGAGACCTGGGTTCAATTCCTGGGTTGGGAAGATCCTCTGGAAAAGGAAATGGCAACCCACTCCAGTGTTCTTGCCTGGAAAATCCCATTGACAGAGGAGCCTGGCAGGCTACAGTCCATGGGGTCACAAGAGTTGGACATGACTTAGCAACTAAACCACCACCACTACTACAGATTTGATTCAAATTTCACAAAATTTTATGATACTGTCCATTATTTGTTTTCATATTAAATTGCACTGAGCAGCTTCAGCCTCATGAAACAAAGTCTGTCAAATTCTGTTTTCACTTTTATTCTATTACAAATAATTTCTAATTTTCCTTGTTATGGCCCTCTTAGATACACCCATCGTTTAAAAGTGGACATTTAATTTCTAAATACAAGGTATCTTATTTAAGGTATCTTTAATATTGATTTCTCATTTTGATTCTAGTTTCTCATTTAAATGCTTTCTTCGTTGCAATCACCCTTGGTGCCTTTTTCGGTCTAACTTACTGAGGCTTTCGAAGGCTAGGTTCAAAGTCTCTCTTGGTAAATGTCACATTGCACTTGAAAATATGTGGGTTATTTTCAAATATCTTTTAATGTTGATTTCTAACGTAATTTCACAGTGATAAGAGAACAGATTCTGTATGATTTCAATACCTTTAGAACATAAAAGTTTTGCACCTTGCTTTATGTCCCTACATATTTTCCAGGGCCTCCTAGTTTACAGTCTATAGGGACTTGAATAGAATTTGTATGCTACTGCTGTATGAAAATTGTATAAATTTCAAATATGTTGAATTGGTTCACAGTGCCTTTCAGGTCTACTATATCCTTCTCCTTCTCTGTATATTCATTCTATTAATTTTTGAGAGTTTGATATTGAAACTCCAACTAAAATCTTAATTTACCTACTTAAAAAAATAAGCACAATATATAGAGGAACTACATGTATTTCCCAAGTCTCCTGTAAATGTTATCATACTTTCATAATTAAAAAAAAATAAAAAATTTAAAAAATAAATATATCGCAGTAAAGTCATTTTGAAAGGTAGACATGATAAATTACCCCAAAACTTATACAAGTTAATAGCTGTATGTGGTCAAGAAAAGGACATGGTCCAGTTGGAAGGGTGGTCAACTGAGCAGAAAGCAGCTTTGAAAGAGCAAAAAGTCTAATGACCCTGAAGAGCACTGGGAAGTGTTAATAGACGTGGGGTACTTCTGCAGCCTGTCAATGAGTCTCAGGGATTGCTAACAGAATGTTTACAAAACCTACTGAGTTCTATGATTTTTCCGGTAGTCATGTACAGATGGGAGAGTGGGACCATAAAGAAGGCTGAGCTTCGAAGAAGTGATGCTTTTGAACTGTGGTGCCGGAGAAGACTCTCGAGTGTCCCTTGGACAGTGAGGAAATCAGTCAATCCTAAAAGAAATCAACCCTGAATATTCTTGAAAGGACTGATGCTGAAGCTGAAGCTCCAATACTTTGGCCAGTTGATCTGAAGAGCTGACTCACTGGCAGACTCTGATGCTGGGGCGGATGGAGGGCAGGAGGAGAAGGGGGCGACAGAGGATGAGATGGTTGGATGGCATCACCTACACAATGGACACGAGTTTAAGCAAACTCTGGGAAATAGTGAAGGATAGGGAAGCCTGCAATGGTGTGGTCCATGGGCCACAAAGAGTTGGACATGACTTAGCGACTGAACAACAACAATCTTAAATTCAAGTCTATTTTAATAACTCTGCATCCCCCCCCCCACACACACACATTCATTTACTATTTGACATCATATTTTACATCTTTTTGTTTTATTTATTCCCTAACAACTTATTTGGATATACAAAATTTTACTCCTTTAGTCTTTTATTTGCCTTGGTTGCACTGGGTCTTTGTTGCTGCTCATGGACTTTCCCTAGTTGTGGAGAGCAGGGGCTACTCTTCATTTTAGTATGAGGGCTTCTCATTGCTGTGGCTTCTCTTGCTATAGAGCATGCGCTCTCGGGCCTGGTGGCTCCTGCAGTTACTGGCTCACAGGTTTATTTGCCATGCAACATGAGGTATTTTCCCAGACCAAGGATCCACTCTATGTCCCTGCATTGGTGGGCAGATTCACAACCACTGGACCAGCAGGGAAGTCTCTCCTTTTCTCTTTGTAACCTTCCTGTTAACTTTTTTTAAAATATAAATTTATTTTAATTGGAGGCTAATTACTTTACAATATTGTATTGGTTTTGCCATACATCAACATGAATCCACCACAGGTGTACCTGTTAGTTTTATAAATTGTTGATATACTACCTTACCTCATATTTGATGTACCATTGAGATTTTTCCTTTTGTAATTTTCACATTTCTAATTGCAATATTTTCTTTTCTACTTAAAGAAGTCCTTTTAACTTTTATTATAAAGCTGGTTTGCTGGAGCTGAACCTCTTTAGTTTTTGCTTGTTTGAAAAACTCTCTATCTCATCTTCAAATCTGAAAATAGCCTTGCCAGGTACAGTATTTTGGTTTTTTCCATTCATTACTTTGAATATTATTATGCCACACTCTCTTCTGACCTGCAAAGCTTCTGCTGAAGAGTCACCTGATGGTGTCATGGGAGTTCCCTTGTATGTAGCTATCAGTAGTTGTCTTTATCTTGCTGCTTTTAAGACTCTCTCTTTATCTTTAATTTTTTCCATTTTAATTAAAGTGTGCGTGGATGTGGACATCTTTGGGTGCATCTTGTTTGGGACTCTGTGCTTCAGGGACCTGGATGTTTGTTTCCTTCCCCAGGTTAGGAAAATTGTCAGCTATTATACCTTCAGATAAGTTCTTTCCCATCATTATCTCTCTTCTGATTCTGAGACGTCTATAATGCAAAAGTGTACTTGAGATTGTCCTAGAGGTCACTTAAAACTTCATTTTATTTAATGCTTTTTTTTTGTTCATCTTAACTGCTTTCCACTACTGTGTCTTCCAGTTCACTGATTACTTCCTTTTTTCAGTTCAGTTCAGTTGCTCAGTCCTGTCTGACCCTTTGCGACCCCATGAACCTCAGCACACCAGGCCTCCCTGTCCATCACTGCCGGGGACCAGCCCCGGCTGATCCAGGGTATTCGAAGTGGGGACAGCGTCGGTGACCTATTTATTTAAATATTTTATCAAAGATATAAAGAGTAATAGGATGAGGATAGCTCAGTAGGAAAATTCAGTGGAGAAAAGAGGCTGAGTAGCTTGGTTTATGCGGGAGACCAATAAAACTTCAAGACAAGAAGTTTGCACCACTTACGTAGGCCGCAGGTGTCCTTACATTCTCCGGAAGGAGAGGAGACACTGAGGCCTCCCCGGTCGGATCTTAGAAGCCCAGGCATAATTAGTAAGCATGGCGGGTTCCGCACTCCAGATGGAGACTCAGCCAGAATTTGGGAGAGAGAGAGACATGGGGAGACCAAGTTTCGGTGAACAAGGCCCGCACTTTATTTTCCAAAGTAGTTTTTATACTTTAAGTTGTGCATAGAGGATAATGAGGGAAGGGGTGGAGTCATGCAAGGACAGCAGTTCCTGGTCCTAATCGAAGCCAGGCTTTCAAACTTACCATATGCAAAAGTTCAGGTGAATTACATCATCTTCTGGCCAGGAGGCCTGTTAACATTTTAAGAAACTTATCTTTCTCTAAAGGTGATTATTCCAAAGTCAGGCACCAGCCTCCAAAAAAGCACTGGACAAAGCTGTATTCCTATAGGGCAAAGGTGAGGTGGGCTCAATCAAGAAAAGAATTAACTCAAGGGTCCAAGGTTACAAACATTGAGGCTACTACTTACATTTCTATACACCCATTATATCAATCAATACACTGCCAAGGACACAGTAGGTGAGGAGTATGGAGACTTAGCAGCAAACATTGGCCCAATAAGTGAAAAACCCTTCACCAATACAATTTCTAATCAATCTTTTAACTACTCAAAGGAATCTGTGTTTAGACAGTTTAGAACATCTCCTCCCTCTCACAGTTGGGAGACTCTGAACAATCACATGTGGCGGAAAAAACCTATTCAGGCAGGCTAGAGGATTTCCAAAGGAGTTTGTAGGTTAAACACTGTCACACCCAGGAATTATTAACTGGAGCTGTAAGCTAACTCTTTTTTCAGAGAGAGGTAGTGGGGGACAGCCCCCCGTAAAGTCAGAGGTGTAGGTGAAAGCACAAAGCAGAAAGTAGGCAGACTCTGGTTTTGGGGGTAGATGCTCGAGAATTTCCAGGGAGACTCCTGAGGCTTGATCCCGCCTTTGCATATGCCAAGCCTCCTTCCTCATGACCTTTGCCACGGGCGGAGCTCGCTTCCCGAACATCACCAACTCCTGAGTCCACCCAAACCCATGTCCATGAGGTGGAGAGCTAGGGGTCTTCCTATTCCATCATCTTGGCCATGAAACACAATACAAATTTAATTCAAGTCTGTTTAAATTACAAAGAAATGCTTTTTGTGTAATGTGTTTTTAAAATAATTAACATGTAAATCTTTAAATTGTGCTGATTGAAAACAGGATTGATATTTATTAATTTCCATAAAAATAGAAACACAAATATTTGGAGTAGTAATACTAACACTTGATTTATTAGAAATAAGTATGTGAGCACATCTGATCAAGGGATGTATAGAGAAAAATAGTGGAAAACGAAGGCTAAAGAGACCTAAAGACATGATCCACATATGTGGGATAAAGAGTGTTGTTGAAAAGGCAACCTGAAATCTGTTCTCCCTAGGGTTATCGCTGCCCCCGAGGCTTTCAGGCAAATGCATAAAAGCTCAGTTCGTGGCACCCATCACTCTGAGAACCCTGTTGGGACTTAATCCATTCTAACCCATGTGAATTCACTGAAGCAGGTGACATTTATTATTGCTGTGGAGTGATATTTCAGGCAATAAGACCGTTACAAGACTAGATATTATGCAGCCTAAAGAAAGTGGTTGAAAATATTAGGACCGTTGTCTAGAGTAAAGGAATCAGATTTAGAGAGACAAGAGCAGTTGTGTGCTGGATCCACTTGTACAGGCCCCTGTGCCCATTCCATGCAATTCCACACTCAGTGATATCACCTTGTACCATGAAATACACCTTGGGGGAGTACATACACAGAAATTGGCAAGCACTGCAAATCAGGACTATTTATTCATTTACTTATTTATCTACATATTAGGTATATATATATATATATATACATATATACATATATGTGTGTATGTGTATGTATATATATGTATATATGTATGTGTGAATATATATATGTATATATATATGGGCATTTGAGCTGGGTTACCAGCACACCACTGAACCACAATCATACATATGAGCTATCCCAGTAGAACAGAAACTGCTGTCTGGGAAAGGAGACTATAAAGAAGTGGGAACCATCATTAGCTCTCACTGTGCCAGGGATCCTTAAGAGCTTCCAGAGGAGGTTCTATGTTGGCCCCAGATCCTCACTGATGTCAGTATCTGAGGCATTAAAGAGGGTTATTCACGGCCACCCTGAACTGATCCTTCAGCACAGCTACCTGATATTTGTCATTTGTTCGCTTTGTTAAATACTTTGAGAAGCTACACTTTGCCTTGATATGCTGAGGTCTAGAACTGCACAAAGGAAGAAGACAATTCCCAGACCACAGAAAGTTTAAAATCAATACAAGAAACACAGTCAGGTAATCAAATTTTCTCCTATTCTTGAGACACGTGTTTTGATGATTAGATCCCTTGTGAAATCAGAGGAAATAAATGACATATGGGGAGAAGACTTTCACAAGCACATGGCTGACATAGTGGGCAGATGGTGAACAGTATCCTGAATAGGGTCAGCTCTCTCAGGAACACAGAGAAGCAAGTAAATTCTCCATGATACTGAAGCTCTCTGGATCCAGCCTGGGGGAACCAGCATGAGGCAGTTTGGAGAAGTTGCTTTAGGTTTGATTCAGTAAACAAATAGCTATCAAGTACTCACAATGTACCCACAGACCACACCACAAACATTGAGCTCCTCAGCATCTCTCCTCTGGCTCCTAGAAGAAAAATTCCTCTTTATTCCCAAATATCCAGGGTCCATCATCATCTCTAAGCTGGTCCTCATCAGCTCCTCTTAATAATCGCATAACATTTATGTTGCTTCATTTTTATAACCTTTTCTTGCTACAAGCTTCTCAGCATACGGCACATACATTATTCCCTTGCCACCCCCACCCCCTCCAGTGGCATTTTCATGTCTATTTTTGTGTCTTCCATCTCCTTCAGGAGGATGGCCTTCCTCAGGGCACGATCTATTCTCAAAATGGCTGTTTGGTCACAGACTGACCTGGCTTTAGTAGCTGCCCACAGCAGGAACATCTTCACACACCTCTACTGGGTTTCTGTTCCACGATTGTATTTTTAGGACAACTTTAGTCATTACTTAGAAGGTAACAGGAATAAAAATAGGAGAGGAATTTCCCAATCTGTTAAATAAATTCAGAGGTGAGAAGTGTCAATCCTGGAAGGGCAGAGAACACTCAAGTCACAAGAACTTGTGACTTACTGTGTGCTGGATCTTCAGTTATGCCCTGTTAAAAATGCAGATCTTGAAAGTTGTTGATCAGTATACTTCATTATTTCATGGATTCCTGAATTTGCAACTCCCTGAGTTTTGCACCAAGCTTCTATCTTGAGAATGCAGATAGACATGGGAGTCAACTTCAGTCATAGTGAGAGAGGGCATGGAAAGGGTATGCCCTTGAGTTTGGCCTTCATAGTATAAAAAAACTCCTTTTACAAATAGCAATTTTGGATATTGATTCAGGGGGAAAAGAGACCTTTGTCCACTAAACCACCTGTGTTTCTTCTAGAAACTGTAACAATTGAACCTTTCTTTCTTCTTCTCCATTAGCTCTTAGAATTTGGGCCCACTGCTCCTCCCCCTACTCCATTAATCTTGCCTGGAAAATCCCATGGATGGAGAAGTCTGGTGGGCTGCAGTCCATGGGGTCACTAAGAGTCGGACACGACTGAGCAACTTAGCAGCAGCAGCTCCTCCTTCCATGTGACCTCACAACTCCTCTTTCTTATGTAGTACAATAGATAACGGGACTATATTATGAACTCCTCAGCCTTCAGCTGGCCTGGATACATGGTGCACAAGTGTTTTAGGTCTTTACCAGAATTTTATCACTGTTGCCTAGAAAGAAATTGACAAGGGACACAATAAATATTGATGAGGTAACAAAACTCATATTATACTACCCTACTCCTTATTCTGTAGTCAAAACAACAGGACATAGTTACCTGCTCAGGGAAAGCCTTTGTTCTGCTCCTCCCCTGATTTCCTACCCATAGTCACAAAAGTATTTTCAAAGGTAAGTTCATAAATAACTCATTCTTAAAACCAACACAAATACAGAATAAATTATTCTTTCCATTCTGTTTGTGTATTGGCTTAATTTTGGACAACAAGATGTTAATCATTACCATACTCATTTAATTTTCTCTACTGCTTTATGAGTCTATCTTGCTCCTGAAATTAAGGCTTCATTCAGATAGCAACTCATACCTTACTTATCTTTATTTACATATATATCCAAAATTCCTGACATCATCAGAATGGAATGGGATGAAGTAGGAACCAAAATCAAATGATAATTTGAAAGAAATGTTTGCATATATTTTGGGTTTTCCTCTGTCTCCATGAATAGGCATGAGATTCTGGGAGAACTTCCCAAATATGAGGACCTTAAACCACACTGGTGCTAGCCACACAATCTTCTGCTTGCTGGGCATCCCTGGCCTTGAAGACCACTACATGTGGATTTCCATCCCCTTTGTTATTTCCTATGCCACTGCCTTGCTTGGAAACAGCCTGTTCCTCTTCATTATCCTCACCGAGCACAGCCTCCATGAACCCATGTACCTCTTCCTCTGCATGCTGTCCGGAGCAGACCTTGTCCTCTCCATGTGCAGAGTCCCTCAGGCCTTGGCGATCCTCTGGTTCCATGCTGGAGGGCTCTCCCTGGATCGCTGCATTTGTCAGGTATTCTTCCTCTCTTCCACTTTCATTTACAAGTCTGAGATCTTGCTGGTGATGGCATTTGACTGCTACACTGCCATACGCTACCCCCTGTGATACACCACTGTTCTTACACATACACTGATAGGGAAAATTCATATATCCATCTTCCTAAGAAGTTATTGTACAGTTTTACTATAATATTTCTTCTGAAAAGACTGACTTTTTATAAAAGTAACATCCTCCCAAACACTGCTTGTAAACATTGTCCTGGCAAAAATTTCCTGCAACGATATCCAACGAAACGCTGGAGAAGGAAATGGCTATCCACTCCAGTATTCTGGCCTGGAGAATTCCACGCACTGTGTAGTCCATGGGGTCGCGAAGAGTTGAACACATCTGAGCGACTTTCACATAGAACATCTGGTTTGATTTTTTGTCCTGATGTCGACGTTGGTCTTAGATGTTGTGCTAATCTTTGTTTCATATATGCCTATTCTCCATGCTATCTTCCACATCCCTTCCCAAGATGCTCCTCACAAAGCTCTCAACACGTGTGGCTCCCATATCTGTGTCATCATCCTCTTTTATGGACCTGGGATCTTCTCAGTTCTCACTCAGTGGTTTGAATACCACATTCCACTCTGTATTTACATTCTTCTGGCCAGTGTCTATATTCTCATTGCACCTACATTCAATCCCACGGTTCATGGGATTAAGACCAAGCAGATTCGGGACCTGGTAGTTCATTTGCTGTTTCCAAAGCAGATATGACTATAATAATGGAAACTACCCTTGTGCTTTCCTCAGTAATGCTCATCATGCTTTAGGTTAGCTTTTGTATCAAGACGTGGAAGGGTACAGTGGAAATACTAATCAAATAATCTGTATCTTGTTGTCATAGAGCAATTTTATCAGGGATGGGTTTGTAAATGTTTCTTGCAATGTCTTTAGTAACTCATTAGATATCAGTGCCTTTGGGGTCTTAGTTCACTTTCTTATACATAGAATTCATAACTAGATTAGTTCACCTCCCTACTCCTAGGCTGGAGGTTAGTAATGCCCTGGAAACAGTGACCTTTCCTGGGTAATTGTTAAACTCTTATTTAGTAGGGTATTCTATGCTTTGAATGGCTACACTTGTTTTATTCCTCTCATTCAGACATTTTCCTGCCATTTGCTCCCATGTTGTAGCTTTCTTCATATTTTTGCTTTGTAGACAATTATAAAATTCATATATATCTTAAAATTCATATGTATTCACCATTAATGCAATGTTACCATAAATAATGAACATATGTATCAGTAAATCTTTATCCTTTCAAAACATTAAACATAGCAAATGTTTACTAATTCTTTCATTTTATTTGTATTATCAACTGTTTGGAAGAAGGTACTCAACATGAGAGCAAATACAGTACAAACATGTAAGAGTACACTGAGCAAGCGTACGTAAGAAACACACTGATATATGTAGAGGTGTAGCCAACGTGGCAGAGTCGGAAGACCCTAAGCTCACCTGCTTCCATGGGCAATCCCAAATTGCAACCATTTACAGAACAACTATCAATGAAAATGACTCTAAGACCAGCAGAAAAGCATCTCCACAACTAAAGATGTAACGAAAGAACCACAACAAGATGCGTAGTGGTGTCCTGTGTCTCCTGCATTGCAGGCGGATTCTTTATCATTGAGCATCCAGAAAAGCCCAGGAGAAAGAGAGGGTAGGACAAATTCAGAGAGTAGTGTTGACATATATGCACCACCATTTGTAAAATAGATAGCTAGTGGGATGCTGCTGTATAACACAGGGAGGTTATCTGTGATAACCTAGAGAAGTGGAACACGGAGGAGGTGGGAGGGAAACTTAAGAGGGAAGGGATATATGTATACTTATGGCTGATTCACATTGTATGGCAGAAACCAACAAAACATTGTAAAGCAATTATCCTCCAAGTAAAAAAATATATTTTAAAAAAGGTCCCCCCCTCAAAAAAAGGTCTCTCTATTTTTCTGTATTTTTTGTCTCTTCTCTAGTTGGATAACTCTGTTGAAAGATCTGTGGTCTATTTCTGCAAGTGGGGCCACCTTGGTCCAGGGGTAAATGCATTTGTAGTTTTGTCCTATGTGGAAAGATTCCCTTTGTACAGCCTATACTTTTTTTCATGACTCCCAGCAATATTTGAGAGTAACTTAGTCCTCACACGATGCCTGCAGACTATACTGTTAAGCTTTCAGACATTTTCAGTCGGATAGTGTTTCCAATAGGGCTGACTATCTGCACAAACGCATGCCAATAATCCTTCCCTACCCAACCCCTCCACTGTCCACACAAGCCAATTCGTCCTCCATGAGGTGCAGTCTGTTCCCCACTCCCTTGCACCTGTGAACGCCTCATGTCTTTCTTTGGCCAGTGGAATAATGTGGAAGTATTATATCCTCTACCCTGTGGATTTAGAGTGAAGTGAAGCAGGAACAACAGTCAGAAGGGGGATATACATCAAGAAACAACTGAAATGAGGGATTTTAAATAATTACGAATGAAGCTACTGACACACATATTGTTAGGCTGTTGGCTCTTAGACTATAAAGTCCAATATCATCCAGATCAAGAAATACAGCTTGCTCTGACATACCCACAGCCATGTCCATGTGCCCCATCAAAGAGTCCCAAAGCTATCACTGGCATACTTAACATATATAATTACATGTACATTCATGTCTTTCAACAATTTGCATTCAAATGCTGCCATTTCACCTACAACAACCGTCTGAATATTTCATTTGCCTCTGTGTCTTAACTGGAATTATGTTTGTCTAGTCAAGAAAAAACCTCTGTATGTCCAGTAGCACATCTAATTCTTTATTTTTCCATTCCTCACACCTAGAAACATATTATTGTTAGTTAGCATTAAAAATGACAAATTTCGCCTCCCTTTAGGAAAGCCACCAACACCAGTGGTGTTAATAGGACCTGGAAATGATTCTCTCACCATATTTAACAACACCTGTTCTAGTCCCAGCCCCCCAGTTCTGTTTTTTTTTTTTTTTCAAATGGAGTGCCAGAAGTCCCGCAGAGAATTTACCAGCACTCTGTTCCAAACTGTGGCTGATTTTGGTGGATCTGAAGCTGAAAAGACCTTGCCACTGTGAGGAGCATCCTGCTGCTGCTGCTTCTGAGTCGCTTCAGTCATGTCCAACTCTGTGCGACCCCGTAGACGGCAACCCATCAGGCTCCCCCATCCCTGGAATTCTCCAGGCAAGGACACTGGAGTGGGTTGCCATTTCCTTCTCTAGTGTATGAAAGTGAAAAGTGAAAGTGAAGTCTCTCAGTCGTGTCCAACTCTTTGAGACCACATCCTAAGAGACTGGTAAAAGGATCATCCAAGGACGAAGATCAGGACTCAGCATCCTGGGACTGCAATCACCTTGATCAGATCAGATCAGATAAGTTGCTCAGTCATGTCCCACTCTTTGCGACCCAATAAATCGCAGCACGCCAGGCCTCCCTGTCCATCACCAACTCCGGGAGTTCACTCAGACTCACATCCATCGAGTCAGTGATGCCATCCAGCCATCTCATCCTCTGTCGTCCCCTTCTCCTCCTGCCCCCAATCTCTCCCAGCATCAGAGTCTTTTCCAATGAGTCAACTCTTCGAATGAGGTGGCCAAAGTACTGGAGTTTCAGCTTTAGCATCATTCCTTCCAAAGAAATCCCAGGGCTGATCTCCTTCAGAATGGACTGGTTGGATCTCCTTGCAGTCCAAGGGACTCTCAAGAGTCTTCACCAACACCACAGTTCAAAAGTATCAATTCTTCGGCGCTCAGCCTTCTTCACAGTCCAACTCTCACATCCATACATGACCTCAGGAAAAACCATAGCCTTGACTAGACGAACCTTTGTTGGCAAAGTAATGTCTCTGCTTTTGAACATGCTATCTAGGTTGGTCATAACTTTCCTTCCAAGGAGTAAGCGTCTTTTAATTTCATGGCTGCAGTCACCATCTGCAGTGATTTTGGAGCCCAGAAAAATAAAGTCTGACACTGTTTCCACTGTTTCCCCATCTATTTCCCATGAAGTGGTGGGACCGTATGCCATGATCTTCGTTTCTGAATGTTGAGCTTTAAGCCAACTTTTTCACTCTCCACTTTCACTTTCATCAAGAGGCTTTTGAGTTCCTCTTCACTTTCTGCCATAAGGGTGGTGTCATCTGCATATCTGAGGTTATTGATATTTCTCCTGGCAATCTTGATTCCAGCTTGTGTTTCTTCCAGCCCAGCGTTTCTCATGATGTACTCTGCATAGAAGTTAAATAAACAGGGTGACAATACACAGCCTTGACGAACTCCTTTTTCTATTTGGAACCAGTCTGTTGTTCCATGTCCAGTTCTAACTGTTGCTTCCTGACCTGCATACAGATTTCTCAAGAGGCAGATCAGGTGGTCTGGTATTCCCATCTCTTTCAGAATTTTCCACAGTTGATTGTGATCCACATAGTCAAAGGCTTTGGCATAGTCAATAAAGCAGAAATAGATGTTTTTCTGGAACTCTCTTGCTTTTTCTATGATCCAGCAGATGTTGGCAATTTGATCTCTGGTTCCTCTGCCTTTTCTAAAACCAGCTTGAACATCAGGAAGTTCACGGTTCACATATTGCTGAAGCCTGGCTTGGAGAATTTTGAGCATTACTTTACTAGTGTGTGAGATGAGTGCAATTGTGTGGTAGTTTGAGCATTCTTTGGCATTGCCTTTCTTTGGGATTGGAATGAAAACTGACCTTTTCCAGTCCTGTGGCCACTGCTCAGTTTTCCAAATTTGCTGGCATATTGAGTGCAGCACTTTCACAGCATCATCTTTCAGGATTTGGAATAGCTCAACTGGAATTCCATCACCTCCACTAGCTTTGTTCGTAGTGATGCTTTCTAAGGCCCACTTGACTTCACATTCCAGGATGTTTGGCTCTAGGTGAGTGATCACGCCATCGTGATTATCTGGGTGGTGAAGATCTTTTTTGTACAGTTCTTCTGTGTATTCTTGCCACCTCTTCTTAATATCTTCTGCTTCTGTTAGGTCCATACCATTTCTGTCCTTTATCGAGCTCATCTTTGCATGAAATGTTCCTTTGGTATCTCTGATTTTCTTGAAGAGATCCCTAGTCTTTCCCATTCTGTTGTTTTCCTCTATTTCTTTGCATTGATTGCTGAAGAAGGCTTTCTTATCTCTCCTTGCTATTCTTTGGAACTCTGCATTCAGATGTTTATATCTTTCCTTTTCTCCTTTGCTTTTCGCTTCTCTTCTTTTCACAGCTATTTGTAAGGCCTCCCCAGATAGCCATTTTGCTTTTTTGCATTTCTTTTCTATGGGAATGGTCTTGACCCCTGTCTCCTGTACAATGTCATGAACCTCATTCCATAGTTCATCAGGCACTCTATCTATCAGATATAGGCCCTTAAATCTATTTCTCACTTCCACTGTATAATCATAAGGGATTTGATTTAGGTCATCACTTTGAGGAAGCCTGGAAAATACCTTTGGAATGCAGCTGGCAGTTCATGAGTGCGTGCATTATACATCACTTCAGTCAAGTCTGACTCTGTGCGACACTTTGGACTGTAGCCTGCCAGGCTCCTATGTCCATGGAATTCTCCAGGCAAGAACAGTGGAGTGGGTTGCTATGCTCTTATCCAGCCAGCAGTTCATAGTCCTGGCCAAATTCTGTAGGTAACATACACCACTCCATGTAAATGATCTCTGCATTCTCATCACCCTCTCTAATCTGTCTGCAACTCTCCACACAAGGAATCCCAGGTGCTTCGGGTTTCGGGAGGTAACATGAGCCCAGGCAGCCTCCCAGGAAACTTTTACTTACCTTCTGTTCTTATTCACAGAAACTCCAGCAACCAAAAGTTCACCCACTCAATGCCCACAATGTTCAGGGTTTTGACAACTTCCTCATCTGCATTTTTCTAACTCTACAAGAGACACCAGCTTCTATAGTTCCACAAGAAATCTACCACTAGATCAAAATGTGAAACACTAAATTCACCAACCTTAAAGTTCTAACTCCCCAAACATTTTTATATTTTTGTGACCTTTAAGGCGACTTAGACAAACCACGTTTCACAATCTACTTTATCCCCCATCCCATTTGTTTTCATTTATTCACAGACACATTGGGTGTTTTTAAGTAAATTAAAAATATATATTCTTTGGTCTATAGTTGATTTAGAATGTTATTTTAGTTTCTACTGTACAAGAAAGTGAATCAGATACACACACACTCATATATATCCCCTCTTTTCAACCTTTTTTATCCATATATATCTATATAGGTTACTACAGAGTGGAGGAGACTTCCTTGTCCTATAGAAAAGGTCCTTGAGCACGAGCATGCTCCATCGCTCATCATATCGGATTCTTTGCAACCCCATGGACTGTAGCCCACTAGGCTCTTCTGTCCATGGGATTCTTCGGGCAAGAATAATGGAGTGAGTTGCCATGCCCTCCTCTGGGGATCTTCCCGAGCCAAGGATCAAACCTGAATCTCTTATGTCTCCTGCATTGGCAACTGGCTTCTTTACCACTAGTACCACCTGGGAAGCCCAGAAAAGGTCCTTATTGGTTTTCTATTTTATATACACTTTATATTTTGTAATTAATCACTGTTATCTCTCCATTGCAGTACCTGCAGCATTTTACTCATCTGTCATTTTTGCCATCCCTTGCCCAAACAGATAGGAACTCAATTAGCATGAAGAAAGAACTTCTTAGGAAAGAATGCTTTTCCTCCATGGAATTCACATGGATTGAACAATAAGAAACCAGAGGGCTCACTTTGTAAGATCCCTGCACTACCACAAACAAGATGACACTTTTTCTATAATTCAGAGGGTTTTATTTCATTTTACTTAATGTCATGAGCTATTTAATTGAAAAAATCATGATGGGATCTTAGTAAATGCCACCCATAATCTATGTTGTTTCTCTTAAGATTGGCATTAGTAAAAGACATACAATCTAAATACAAATATATTTCTAAGTAAAAACAATTCACTAGAATGACATCTCAATAAAAATTTATATATTTATATAAAACTACAAAAGAGAAAAAAGGTTATTGTTTTAAAATGATGAAATAGACAAGTTTCTTTCCTGATTATACTGAACAAAACACACCCACCATTCCATTATAAGCCTTCATTAGTTGATCTGAAAAGAGAGTTCTTCAGGTTCACTTCCTTGCAGAGCCATGTGAGCACTGAACTGTTCCCTCCAAGTCAAGTCCCCACACCATCATCCCTCACCTTGGAAGGTTTTTGATGGCTCCTGGTGACTCAAGTTCCATTATCCATACAACGCTTTTCTCCTGCATTTTCTTGCTTGGGTGGGGTGCACCTGAAAAAAATCATAAGGATGGCTTTTAGCAAAAAGAGCTATGAGATCCTTGCACAGCAAATACCACCTAACCCAATGTCCAGGCACAGGTTCTTAGGGACTAAGAAGCTGAAGCCAGACAAGATCTTCAGTAGAAGGAGACCGTGTGCAGAAAGCTCTTGCCTGTTTTCCACTGGGCTGCCAGGAGCACCTTAACCAGAGGGTCTTCCAGGTAGTCCACCTGCTGGAGGCATTCGCAGAGCTCACAGATGATAAGACCCAAGGGTGGCATCCTCGGGGTCATCGTCCATATGTCAATGAGAGGGTTCCTATTCTTCTGACAATTCTTTATGTGAAGTGACTAGAACAGGTCCCATTCATAGCAAACCCAACCAGCACTAAGATCACCCATTCAATACCAAAGATATTCAGTGTTGTTACATTTGCCCAACTGCTTTTGTTTACACCCTCCCCCAAGACAGCAACTTCCCAAGTTCCATCCAGATCTCTGCACTACATCTAAATCTGAAGCAGGACACTCATCAACCTTCAACTGTCAACCCTCCAATCTTTTGTTATTTTTGCAGCTCTAAGGACTCTTAGACAAACCATGTCCCACCATCCATTTCATCCAGTCCCATTCCCTTTAACTTTTCCATGGACACTTTCTATGTTGAGTTTCCTCACTGGAGTCACTCCTTTGGAACACCAGCCGCACTTTTACATGCTTTATCATATTTGCCTCCTCCATTCCTCTACAGACAGGAAACCAACCAAAAATATTTTCTCAATTCCTTCCAGTGAATGTTCTGACAAAAGTAAGATCTCCTGGACAGATCATTTCTCTCTCTTATAAAGGGAGAGAAATTTCCAACATTCCCTATTTCCATTTTGTGTTCCCATCATTGGAGATGATCATCTCAACACACCATCTGATCCCTTTCCCATTTCTGCCCTGACTGCCTCAACATCAGATGAAAGACTGACCTTGAAGCTCATTGAATCTACCCGGAAAGAAACCCTCAACTCCCTACCGCCAGCACTGCCCCACGTGGATAGGTACACCCCGTCACCAGTGTGGAAAGACAGAAAATTGACTTTGCTTCTTAATTCTTCCCTCTCTCTCCTCTTCAGCATGTTCTGTCCTTTCAACTCCATCATCTTCCTATGATCCCATGGCTTTTCCTCCTGTCCAGAGCGTCCACCTTACTGCTCAATCCACACTTCTCCTTGGGAAAACCTTTACTAGCTCATCCCATGCCTCCAGGTCCACCCTTGCTCCATCCTGCCTTTGCTCTGTAAATAAAGTCCACATCAACCTTCTGACATAGCAAGATACCTCATTCAACCAGGCCAACTCCCCTTTCCTTTACTTTCTCCTGTAAGTTTCTCCAGTAAGCCTAGGTCTCATTGCTGGTCAGACACAAGATGATTCACTTCCCTATAGACAGAATCCAAGTTTCAGTTCAGTCCAGTTCATTTGCTCAGTTGTGTCCGACTCTTTGCCACCCCATGAATCCTAGCACGCCAGACCTCCCTGTCCATCAACTTCTGGAGTTCACTCAGACTCATGCCCCTCGAGTCAGTGATGCCATCCAGCCATCTCATCCTCTGTTGTCCCCTTCTCCTCTTGCCCCCAATCCCTCCCAACATCAGAGTCTTTTCCAATGAGTCAACTCTTCGCATGAGGTGGCCAAAGTACTGGAGTTTCAGCTTTAGCATCATTCCTTCCAAAGAACACCCAGGGCTGATCTCCTTCAGAATGGACTGGTTGGATCTCCTTGCAGTCCAAGGGACTCTCAAGAGTCTTCTCCAACACCACAGTTCAAAAGCATCAATTATTTGGCACTGAGCTTTCTTTTTTTTTTAATTTTAAAAAAATTGTTATTATTATTTTTTACCTTACAATATTGTATTGGTTTTGCCATACATCAACATGCATCTGCCACGAGTGTACACGTGTTCCCCATCCTGAACCCCCCTCCCACCTCCCTCCCTATACCAGCCCTCTGGGTCATCCCAGTGCACCATCCCCAAGCTTCCTGTATCCTGCATCGAACCTGGACTGGCAATTCATTTCTTATATTATATTATACATGTTTTAATGCCATTCTCCCACATCATTCCCCACCCCCCACCTCCCACAGAGTCCAAAAGACTGTTCTATACATCTGTGTCTCTTTTGCTGTCTTGCATACAGGGTTGTTGTTACCATCTTTCTAAATTCCATATATATGTGTTAGTATACTGTATTGGTGTTTTTCTTTCTGGCTTACTTCACTCCGTATAATAGGCTTCAGTTTCATCCACCTCATTAGAACTGATTCAAATGTATTCTTTTTAATGGCTGGGCACTCTGCTTTCTACAAAGTCCAACTCTCACATCCATACATGACCACTGGAAAAACCATAGCCTTGACTAGACAGACCTTTGTTCGCTAAGTAATGTCTCTGCTTTTCAATATGCTATCTAGGTTGGTCATAACATTTCTTCCAAGGAGTAAGCGTCTTTTAATTTCATTCCTGCAGTCACCATCTGCAGAGATTTGAGCCTCAAATATAAAGTCTGACACTGTTTCCACTGTTTCCCCATCATTTTCTATGAAGTGATGGGACCAGATGCCATGATCTTCGTTTGCTGAATGCTGAGCTTTAAGCCAACTTTTTCACTCTCGTCTTTCACTTTCATCAAGAGGCTTTTCAGTTCCTCTTCATTTTCTGCCATAAGGGTTGTGTCATCTGCATATCTCAGGTTATTGATATTTATCCTGGCAATCTTCATTCCACCTTGTGCTTCTTCCAGCCCAGCATTTCTCATGATGTACTCTGCATAGAAGTTAAATAAACAGGGTGACAATATACAGCCTTGATGTACTCCTTTTCCTATTTGGAACCAGTCTATTGTTCCATGTCCAGTTCTAACTGTTGCTTCCTGACCTGCATATAGGTTTCTCAAGAGGCTGGTCAGGTGGTCTGGTATTTCCATCTCTTTCAGAATTTTCCACAGTTTATTGTGATCCACACAAAGGCTTTGGCATAGTCAATAAAGCAGAAATAGATGTTTTTCTGGAATTCTCTTGGTTTTTGATGATCCAGCGGATGTTGGCAAATTGATCTCTGGTTTCTTTGCCTTTTCTAAAACCAGCTTGAACATCTGGAATTTCACGGTTCACGTATTGCTGAAGCCTGGCTTGGAGAATTTTGAGCATTACTTTACTAGCATGTGAGAATCCACGTTTAGAGGAGTTCAATACTCAATGAACCTTTTATGCATGAAGAAAATCTGCTTGAGGAAAGAGCGTTTTACCCTGTGGAATTCATTCAGCTTGAACAGTAAGAAACCAAGGTGCTCCTTTTGTAAGTTCCAACCCCTACAACAAATTAGGAGATCCATTTTCTATAAACTAGAAGCTTTTATTTCATTTAATGAATATTGAATTGAACAGATTATGCTCAAATTTTAGCAATCAATGCCTACTATTATCGAACCTGAGTTTCTAAACTAAAAATAGATTTCTAAAGTCCAAACGTTAAATATAATCCTATCTCGCTAAAAAGAAAAATTCATTTATACTGATGCACAATACAAAAATGACAAAAGGAAATTGTATTAAAATGATGAAGTAAAAACAAATGATGGAATGGAAGTGGTGTGGGGTTTGTTTGTTCTTCTTCCCTGAATGTCCTTCAACGCATCACTGGTCCATTGTAAACCTTGGTCTCTTGATGTGGATAATGGAGTCCTCTAGGTTAACTTCCTCGAAGAGCCCTGTGAGCCCTGAAGTGTTCCTTCCAGGTCAAGAATCCATACCATCGTCTCCCACCGTGGAAGGGTTTGGATGCCTCCAGGGCATTCATGTTACTTTGCAGAAAAAGATTTCCTTCTCCACTTCCTTCCCAGGCTGGAGTGTACCTGGAAAAATTTATGTAGATGGCTTTTAGCAGAAAGGCCTTGGAAGCCGCTTCTGACAGAAAATACCACCTAGCCCAATGTCCAGACACAAGTGCTTACCAAGAGGAGCTGCAAGCAGACAAGATCCTTAGTAGAAGCAGACCGTGTGCAGAAAGCTCTTGCCAGTTTTCCGCTCGGCTGCCAGGAGCACCTCGACCACAGAGTCCTCCAGGTTGTCTGCCTGCTGGAGGCGTTTGCAGAGCTCACAGATGATCAAAGACCCAAGCGTGGCGTCCTCCGCGTTGTCGGCCATGTCCACGTTGATCACGTGCACAGGCTGGAAGGTCTCCTGCTCTCGGACCCACAGCTCCTCCACCACCTTGTCGTAGACGCTCTCCTCACAGGTGAAGATGACGTCAAAGCGATCTCGGCACTCTTGAAATCTTTCCGGGCGAGGCTTGATTCTCTCGTTTCTTCCCAAGATGTGTAAGATGCCGTTGCTGTTATAGCGTTGTCCGTCTTTGCGCACAAGATCCTTGCGCATCTCCTCATAGGTAGTGGAGAAATCGTAAACCACGGGGAGGTTGCGTGCCCTTCCTGGGAGCCTGACTCGAGATCCAGCTCCGAAGGACCTGACTCGGAATCCTTTCCTCCTGAGGATGCGGTGGGCCTCCATGCTCCTGTTCATGTTGCTCGTGCAGACCACAGCCACACTGAGCGGATATGAGGGCATGGTGGCGGCCACTTGGGACTCTAGTCAGACGCCCGGACTTCAGGGGCTGAGGGAACTCTGAAGGCCAGGGGATGACCGACTGGGTCCAGCTCTTCCAAGGAGTGTTAGAGTCAAAGAAGAAAGAGGGCGTTTATATGGAGGCACTTGTCCTCAGTGGGAGGAGAAATCTTGATTGATGATTGGCTTAACTCTTGAGTGATTGGATTTAGATAATGGACCCAGTGGCGTGACTGGAACGACCCGGTGATTCAATCACCCAATTCAACTGCCAGGAGATGCCCATCCAGCTTCCTTGCCACCCCAGAGTCCTTTGCCAGGTACAGTTAACCCTGTATATGCCTGTGTATATGGGGCTAAGTTTGGTAATTCAATATCCTGAACGTCTGTTCTCCACCCTGGTCTGGATCCCTGGTGGGAGTGTTTTGTAGTCTCCACTTCATCCTCTGGGCCACAATTGGAAGAGGCTACTATGCATATAAGACAATGTGTCCAGGCTACTTCCAAGCTTTTCATCATTCTCTCTACTGACCAGAGAACATGCATGTGAAAAGTGTGTTTGAAGTTTTCAAACTTACAGTAAATTCATTATATGTATAATTGCAAGAGTTGTTTCATATTTATTTCCTACAATTGATAATCTAGAATTGTAATTTTGTTAAATTATAGGGGAAGCACATAATTTTGCCCATAAAGAATAGCATGATTCACCAGTGTACAAAGCAACTGTTTGGAAAACATCCCTCCTGTTAGTGTTGCAGGAGTTTCAAAACATGCACATCCTCCATTTGATTTTCTTGAGTTCATGATGTTCCTTCAGGGACTGGAGCCACCTCCATGGCTTTCCCATGTTGTCAAGTACAGCTCTCTCTGAACACTCTATACTGAAATATAGAAATTTTAAATTCTGTTTCTTTTGTCAGTTTGGAGAGGTGACCTATCAAGGTTATAGACCTAAAAATTATGAACCGTACACCAAACAGTAAGGAGACACAGTCTTGTCTCTTCAAAATCGTTCAGAAGAAGCATCCATTTAGAAACTCACAGATTTTTTTTGTCTCTGTGCCTCTGTTAATTGTAGTGATTGTCACATTGAAGGAATCCTCAGTGAACACACTTTATCTTCTCCAAGTATGAGTCCCAAAGCCAGGACATTAACATTCACCCAGAATGTGGGGTAAAGTAACTCTGGACCCCAGGCCACCAAATTGGAAAATCTTGGAGTGAAGCCCAGATATCTGGGATGTACAAAGCCCTTTAGATGATTGCAATGTACACCAAGGTTTGAGAGCAACTGACTCAAAGCAGGTGTTTCTGAGCCTCGATTGATACTTGGAAGCTCTGAGAATTTGTTCAAAACAGGGCATCAAGAATACAAGGGAAGCAGGACATTCAAAAGATAAAGATCTTGTCAAAGAAACACCAGGCATAAATGAAAAGGTAGTCAGAAGCTACATACAGCATGAAATTTTATTAGAGTAGCGACTCAAACCTGAAGGCGTCTAAAAAACCTTGTATAGCAAGATCTTGGGCTCAAAGTGAAGCAGAACAGGACCCTATGGTCTTTCCCCACTATGTCTTCTGCCTGCTTTTGTCTGTGAAAAATATTAGCTAAAGGATAAGCTTAATCAGTGAAGCGAGAGAATGCAGAAATAAAGGAGAACAGTCCATCTAACTAGACTAATAATAATAGTTGAATCATTAAATATCAAAACATCTACTACTGCTTCATTGACTACAGTACAGTAAAGCCTTTGACTGTGCAGATCACAAGAAACTGTGGAAAATTCTTAAAGAGACGGGAATGCCAGACACTGTTACTGCCTCCTGAGAAACCTGTATGCAGGTCAAGAAGCAACAGTTAGAACCAGACAGATGGGGAAACAATGGAAATAGTGAGAGCCTTTATTTTCTTGGGCTCCAAAATCATTGCAGATGGTGACTGCAGCTATGAAATTAAAAGATGCTTGCTCCTTGGGGAAAAAAAAAACTGAAAAATTTAGCATATCAAAAAGCAGAGACATTGCTTTGCCATCAAAGGTCTGTCTACACAAAGCTATGGTTTTTCCAGGAGTCATGTATGAATGTGAGAGTCGGACCATAAAGATGGCTGAGTGCTGAAGAATTGATTCTTTTGAACTGTGGTGTTGGAGAAGACTCTTGAGAGTCCCTTGGACTGCAAGGAGATGCAACCAGCCAATTCTGAAGGAAATAAGTCCTGGATATTCATTGGAAGGAGTGATGCTAAAGCTGAAACTCCAATTCTTTGGGCTCCTGATGCCAAGAACTGACTCATTTGAAAAGACCCTGATGCTGGGAAAGACTGAAGGTGGGAGGAGATGGGGATGACAGAGGATGAGATGGTTGGATGGCATCACCAACTCAATGGACATGATTTTGAGTAAGCTCTGGGAGTTGGTGATGGACAAGGAAGTCCTGCACAAGGCATGTTGCACACCATGGGGTCCCAAAAAGTTGGATACAACTGTGCCACTGAACTAAACTGAACTGATATAAATTCCAGGGAGAAAAGCATTCTTTCCTCAAGAGAATTTTGTTCATGCTTAACATTCACTGTTCTGAGTATTATGCTCTTCTGAAAGTGCATCCTCACTATTGGGAAATGAATTATTCTTGGTTGTGATCAGCAGTAACACCAAGGCCTGTGTATCTTAAAGGAGAAAATAAAGGAGAGGGAGTTGGCATGATTGAATTAGGTTATTTGCTATGTCACCAAGTAGATGACTTTCTCTACACATTGTAGGCATATTGGAGTGAAGGGTGGACCTGGAGATGTATCAGTTAGTACAGTAATTCCTGAGGAAAAGAGTGGACCCAGGAGTAGGGTTGTGGTTTTGGACAGGTGGAGTAGATGTGGGATCAAGAGAGATGCTGAAGTGAAATAAGAGGATTTGCTGAAGAGGAAACAGGGTAGTAATTTAGAAACACTCAATTTTCTTTCACCACAGGTGATTATGTGTATATATCTGCATGTGGCAGTGCTGGTGGTAGGAACGTGAGGGTTTCTTTCCTAGTAGATTCCTTGGGCTTTATCATTAGTCTTTCTGCTGCTGGTGGGTAGTCAGGGTCAGGATTGGTGACTGGAGGGGATAATCTGTTGAGGCTATCATTTCATGTGATGGGAACACCAAATTGAAGTAGGTTTTAAGGTAGTGTTGAATGTTCTTCTGAAGATAGAAATGTGTTATCCAGCTGATATTATTTTCACCAGAATACCCATTTTGAGGAAAATGTAATATGTTTCTGAGTTCCTTTTTGTTGAGACAGGCAAGGCAAATATGACAGAGGATTAAAATGCTGCAGGTGCTTAGATGGAGAGATTATAGTGATGAATTACAAAATATAAAGTGCATAAAATAGTTAACTACTAAGGACTTACTCTAGCACAAGGAACTCTCTGAAGGTCTCTAATGACCTATATGGGAAAAGAATCCTAAGAAAGTGGAGATATATTTAGTTTGTTGTACAGTAGAAGCTAATACAACATTGTATTCTTTTGCAGTGTAAAAGAAATTAAAAATAGAATTTGTTTACTTAAAAAATATAAAGTGTACTTGAATAAATTAAAAAGAATGGTACTGAATTAAAAAGGTTTTGGAACATGGTTTAAGAATCCTCTCTGTTGTTTAGTCGCTAAGTTGTTTATTACTCTTTTGCAACCCTGTGTAGTGTAGACGGCCAGGTTCCTCTCTCCATGGGACTTCCCAGGCAAGAATAGTGGAGTGGGTTGCCATTCCTTCTCCAGGGGATCGTCCCAATCCAGGTGTCAAACCCACATCTCCTGCAATGGCAGGTGGATCTTTTACTGCTGAGCCACCAGGGAAGCCCTATAGGTTATAAAAATATAAAAAAGATTGGAAAGTTCGAACTTTAATGGTGGTGAATTTATTGTTTATATTTTGATGATGTCTATTGTAGAGTTAAAAAAAAGCAATTGAGGGACTTCCCTGGTTGTCCAGTGGATGAAACTTCACCTTCCATTGTAGGGGGTACAGGTTTCAGCCCTGCTTAAAGAGCTAAGATCCCACATCCCTCAAATCCAAAAAAGAAGAAGAAGAAAAAAAAAAGCAGTATTGAAACAAATTCAGTAGACTTAAAAAAATGTTCCACATCCAAAAAAATCTTAAAAAAATGTAGTTGAGGAAGACATCAAACCCTGAACATTGTGGACACTGAGTGGGAAATGTGTTGGTTGCTGAAGTTGCTAAGAATGAGAATAGTATGTGAGTAAAACCTGATGCGAAGAACTGACTCATTTGAAAAGACCCTGATTCTGGGAAAGATTGAGGGCAGGGGGAGAAGAGGATGACAGAGGATGAGACGGTTGGATGGCATCACCAACTCAATGGACATGAGTTTGAGTAGATTCCGGAAGTTGGTGATGGATAGGGAGGCCAGGCGTGCTGCAGTCCATGGGGTCGCAAAGAGTCGAATATGACTTAACTTAACTTAAAAGGTTGCTTGGACCCACATTTCCTCTCAAACCCTGCAGCACCTGGGGCTTTCTTGCCTGGAAAGTAGGAGACAGATTAGAGGAGGTGATCAGAACTCAGAGATCATTTACATGGAGCTGTGGATGTTACCTATAGAATTTAGCCAGGACTGAGAGCTGCTGGTCGGAGAAGGCAATGGCACCCCACTCCAGTATTCTTGCCTGGAAAATCCCATGGATGGAGGAGCCTGGTAGGCTGCAGTCCATGGGATGGCGAAGAGTCGGACATGACTGAGCGACTTCACTTTCACTTTTCACTTTGATGCACTGGAGAAGGAAATGGCAATCCACTCCAGTATTCTTGCCTGGAGAATCCCAGGGATAGGGGAGCCTGGTGGGCTGCCGTCTATGGGGTTTCACAGAGTCGGACACGACTGAAGCGACTTAGCAGCAGCAGCAGAGAGCTGTTGGTGGCATTTCGAAGGCATTTTCAGGTCTCACTTGGGGTGTGTGGGTTCCCAGGATGCTGAGTTCTGATCTCCATCATTGGACGTTCCTTTTACCAGTATCTTAGGATGCTTCTGGTCCGAGGTCAGGGGCAGCGGCCGGGAGGAGCTACCCCACGTCTGTGGTCTGGGGCGGTGGCAGAGAGTGCCAGGCTGCGACAGCACAGGAGCAGTAGAGAGGAGCTACCCTACACCCGAGGCCAGGGGCAGCGGCCAGAAAGAGCAACCCCATGCCTGAGGTCAGGGGTGGCGGCCAAGAGGACAACCCCACGTCCAAGGAGCGCTGGCTGCACGGGCGCAGGAAGGCCTAGAGGAGCTATTCCATGTTCAAGGTCAGGAGGGGTGGTGGTGAGGAGACACCCCTCGTCCAAGGTAAGGAGCAGTAGCTGCGCTTTGTTGGAGCAGCTGTGAAGAGATACCCCACGTCCAAGGTAAGAGAAACCCAAGTAAGATGGTAGGTGTTGAAAGAGGGCATCAGAGGGCAGACACATTGAAACCATAATCACAGAAAACTAGTGAATCTAATCACACTAGGACTACAGCCTGGTCTAACTCAATGAAACTAAGCCATGCCCCTGGGGCCACCCAAGACAGGAGGGTCATGGTGGAGAGGTCTGACAGAATGTGGTCCACTGGAGAAGGAAACGGCAAGCCACTTCAGTATTCTTGCCTTGAGAACCCCATGAACAGTATGAAAAGGCAAAATGATAGGATACTGAAAGAGGAATTCCCCAGATCAGTAGGTGCCCAATATGCTCCTGGAGATCAGTGGAGAAGTAACTCCAGAAAGAATGAAAGGATGGAGCCAAAGCAAAAACAATACCCAGTTGTGGATGTAACTGGTGATAGAAACAGGGTCCGATGCTGTAAAGAGCAATATTGCATAGGAACCTAGAATGTTAGGTCCATGAATCAAGGCAAATTGGAAGTGGTCAAACAGGAGATGGCAAGAGTGAATGTCGACATTCTAGAAATCAGCGAACTAAAATGGACCGGAATGGGTGAATTTAACTCAGATGACCATTATATCTACTACTGCGGGCAGGAATCCCTTAGAAGAAATAGAGTAGCCATCATGGTCAACAAAAGAGTCTGAAATGCAGTACTTGGATGCAATCTCAAAATGCTGTGATGCTGTGAATGTGATGCACTCAATATGCCAGCAAATTTGGAAAACTCAGCAGTGGCCTCAGGACTGGAAAAGGTCCGTTTTCATTTCAATCCCCAAGAAAGCAATGCCAAAGAATACTCAAACTACCGCACAATTGCACTCATGTCACACGCTAGTAAAGTAATGCTCAAAATTCTCCAAGCCAGGCTTCAGCAATACATGAACCGTGAACTTCCAGATGTTCAAGCTGGTTTTAGAAAAGGCAGAGGAACCAGAGATCAAATTGCCAACATCCGCTGGATCATCGAAAAAGCAAGAGAATTCCAGAAAAACATATACTTCTGCTTTATTGACTATGCCAAAGCCTTTGACTGTGTGGATCACAATCAACTGTGGAAAATTCTGAAAGAGATGGGAATACCAGACCACCTGCCCTGCCTCTTGAGAAACCTGTATGCAGGTCAGGGAGCAACAGTTAGAACTGGACATGGAACAACAGAAGGGTTCCAAATAGGAAAAGGAGTACATCAAGGCTGTATATTGTCACCCTGCTTATTTAACTTCTATGCAGAGTACATCATGAGAAACGCTGGGCTGGAAGAAACACAAGCTGGAATCAAGACTGCTGGGAGAAATATCAATAACCTCAGATATGCAGATGACACCACCCTTATGGCAGAAAGTGAAGAGGAGCTGAAAAGCCTCTTGATGAAAGTGAAAGAGGAGAGTGAACATGTTGGCTTAAAGCTCAACATTCAGCAAATGAAGGTCATGGCATCTGGTCCCATCACTTCTTGGAAAATAGATGGGGAAACAGTGGAAACATTGTCAGACTTTATATTTTTGGGCTCCAAAATCACTGCAGATGGTGACTGCAGCCATGAATTAAAAGATGCTTACTCCTTGGAAGAAAAGTTATGACCAACCTAGATAGCATATTCAAAAGCAGAGACATTGCTTTGCTAACAAAGGTCCGTTTAGTCAAGGCTATGGTTTTTCCTGTGGTTATGTATGGATGCTAGAGTTGGACTGTGAAGAAAGCTGAGCACTGAAGAATTGATGCTTTTGAACTGTGGTGTTGGAGAAGGCTCCTGAGAGTTCCTTGGACTGCAAGGAGATCCACCCAGTCCATTCTAAAGGAAATCAGTCCTGGGTGTTCTTTGGAAGGAATGATGCTAAAGCTGAAACTCCAGTACTTTGGTAACCTCATGCGAAGAGTTGACTTATTGGAAAAGATTCTGATGCTGGGAGGGATTGGGGGCAGGAGGAGAAGGGGACGACAGAGGATGAGATGGCTGGATGGCGTCACTGACTCGATGGATGTGAGTCTGGGTGAACTCCGGGAGTTGGTGATGGACAGGGAGGCCTGGCGTGCTGCGATTCATGGGGTCGCAAAGAGTCGGACACAACTGAGCGACTGAACTGAACTGAACTGAATATCCTATTGTATATATGTACAATCACATCTTTATCCATTCCTTTGTTGAGGGACATTTAGGTTGCTTCCACATGTTGGCCATTGTAAAGTGCTGCATCCAATACATACATTGGAATGCATGCATCTTTTTGATTTATGGTTTTCTCTGGATATATGCCCAGAAGTGGGATTGCAGGACCAGGTGTGTATATGTGCTAAGTTGCTTCAGGCGTGTCTGACTCTTTTCGACCACATGGACTGTAGCTACCCAGGCTCCTCTCCATGAAGTTCTCCAGGCAAGAATACTGGAGTGGGTTGCCATGCCCTCCTCCAGGGGATCTTCCTGACCCAGAGTCTTCCATGATTCCTTCATTGCAGGCAGATTCTTTACTGTCTGAGCCACCAGGGAAGCCCTGCAGGATCATATGGTATTTCTATTTTTAGTTTTTTAAGGAAACTCCACACTGTTCTTCATAGTGGCTGTACAATTTTACATTTCCACCAACAGTGTAGGCGGGCTCCCTTTTCTCCATGCTCTCTCCAGCATTTATTGTTTGTAGACGTTTTGGTGATGGCCATTCTGACTGGTGTGATACCTCATTGTGGTTTGATTTGCATCTGTATGATCAGTAGTGATGTCTCCCATCTTTCTATGCACCGTTAAGTCTTTTAACAATCACTGATAGATAAGGGTGGGGACAGCAGGGTGAGGAACTGTGTTCTGAGTGTCTGGTCTGTCCACTGTGGGGACAGAGTGGCAAAACCTGGCAGGTCCTCAGCTGTAGTAAAGGGGTTGTGAGTGCCAAGTCCAGCCCCCTGGGGTTCCCACAGGCTCTGGCATCTCCTCTCCTGGGCAGGGCCATCTGTTTGGCAAAGCACACCCCAGTTGCCTGGGTTCCCTGCTTGCTGTCCCTGGCACAAGCCCCAGGCTGCAGTCCTGGGAGCCTAGTCCTGCTGGGAGCTGGTGCCTCCTGGAGGCCGTGGGCCATTTCTTCCTCTGCCCTCTGCGGGTGGAGCAGTTGGCAGGCTGAGTCCCTGCTTCTCTTGGCCAGTTCCTGCCACAGCTAATATCTTCCCTGTGGCCCGCTCCTGGCAATGAGTCCTCTGGGGCAGAGCTGCACCTGGGATATCTTTATGAGGGAAGCCTGCTTCCATCACTGGTACTGGACCCATTTTTCTGGAATCTTTCCTGGGTGGTCCCATTCCCTGTAGTATTTCCCTGGGGGCCTCCAGAGCACCTCTCTTGCTAGTCCTGTCACCTGGTCACTTTCCTGGATTTTTCCCCTTAAACTCTCCTGGTGTTGGCAGGGTGCTTTAACTGTTCACAAAGCATTTTCTTTATTTTTTTTTTTTTAACTTTTATTTATCTATATCTTTGACATATAGGATGTTCCTCACTTCATGTGGGATCTTGTGTAGTAGGCCGTGGGCTCTCTGGTTGTTTCGTGTAGGCTCCAGAGAACATAGGCTTCGGTAGTTGCCACGCTTGGGTTTAGTTGCCCCACGCCATGTGGGATCTTAGATCCTAGACCAGAGATTGAACCCAAGTCCCCTGCCGTGCAAGGTGGATTCTTAACCACTGGGCCACCAGGGATCAGATCAGATCAGATCAGTTACTCAGTCGTGTCCGACTCTTTGCGACCCCATGAATTGCAGCAAGCCAGGCCTCCCTGTCCATCACCAACTCCCGGAGTTCACTGAGACTCATGTCCATCGAGTCAGTGACGCCATCCAGCCATCTCATCCTCTGTCTTCCCCTTGTCCTTTTGCCCCCAATCCCTCTCAGCATCAGAGTCTTTTCCAATGAGTCAACTCTTCTCATGAGGTGGCCAAAGTACTGGAGTTTCAGCTTTAGCATCATTCCTTCCAAAGGACACCCAGGACTGATCTCCTTTAGAATGGACTGGTTGGATCTCCTTGCAGTCCAAGGGACTCTCAAGAGTCTTCTCCAACACCATAGTTCAAAAGCATCAATTCTTCGGCGCTCAGCCTTCTTCACAGTCCAACTCTCACATCCATACATGACCACAGGAAAAACCATAGCCTTGACTAGACGAAACTTTGTTGGCAAAGTAATGTCTCTGCTTTTGAATATGCTATCTAGGTTGGTCATAACTTTTCTTTCAAGGAACAAGCGTCTTTTAATTTCATGGCTGCAGTCACCATCTGCAGTGATTTTGGAGTCCCCCCAAATCAAGTCTGTTACTGTTTCGACTGTTTCCCCATGTATTTACCCTGGAGTGATGGGCCTGGATGCCATGATCTTTGTTTTCTGAATATTGAGTTTTAAGCCAACTTTTTCACTCTCCTCTTTCACTTTCATCAAGAGGTGCTTTAGTTCTTCGCTTTCTGCCGTAAGGGTGGTGTCGTCTGCATATCTGAGGTTATTGATATTTCTTCCAGCAATATTCATTACGGCTTGTGCTTCATACAGCCTGGCATTTCACATGATGTATTCTGCATATAAATTAAATAAGCACTCTGACAGTACACAGCCTGGACGTACTCCTTTCCTGATTTGGAACCAGTCTGCTGTTCCATGTCCAGTTCTAACTATATACAGATTTCTTGACCTGCATAAAGATTTCTCAGGAGGCAGGTAAGGTGGCCTGATATTCCCATCTCTTGAGGAATTTTCCACAGTTTTTTGTGCTCCACACAGTCAAAGGCTTTGGCATAGTGAATAAAGCAGAAATAGATGTTTTTCTGGAACTCTCTCGTTTTTTCAATGATCCAATGAATGTTGGCCATTTGATCTCTGGTTCCTCTGCCTTTTCTAAATCCAGCTTGAACATCTGGAAGTTCGTGGTTCACATAGTGTTGAAGGCTGGTTTGGAGAATTTTGGACATTATATTGCTAGCATGTGAGATGAATGCAATTGTGTGGTAGTTTGAGCATTCTTTAGCATTGCCTTTCTTTGGATTGGAATGAATACGGACCTTTTCCAGTCCTGTGGCCACTGCTGAGTTTTCCAAATTTGCTGGCATATTGAGTGCAGCACTTTCACAGCATCATCTTTCAGGATTTGAAACAGCGCAACTGGAATTCCATCACCTCCACTAGCTTTGTTCATAGTGATGCTTCCTAAGGCCCACTTGACTTCACATTCCAGGATGTCTGGCTCTAGGTTGAGTGTTCATACCTTCATGATTATCTGGGTCATGAAGATCTTTTTGTATAGTTTTTCTGTGTATTCTTGCCACCTCTTTTTAATATCTTCTGCTTCTGTTAGGTCCATACCGTTTCTGTCCTTCATTGTGCCCATCTTTGCATGAAAAGTCCCCTTAATATCTCTAATTTTCTTGAAGAGATCTGTAGTCGTTCCCATTCTATTTATTCCCTCTATTTCTTTGCACTGATTTGTGAGGAAGGCTTTCTTATCTTTCCTTGCTATTCTTTGGAACTCTTCATTCAAATGGGTATGTCTTTCCTTTTCTTCTTTGCCTTTTCACTTCTCAGATGATCAGAAGCCCCTCAAAGAGGAAGTGATGCTGTAAGATCGAAGGCCCAGGTTTCCTGACTGATTTGTTCTGACTCTGCCTTTAGGCCCTCGGCCAGGGCTTCATGGGAGCCTGTGTCCTGAGGGTCTTGATGGGGCACATGTGTGGCTGTCTATTAAGGGTGTCCATGGGGCCTCTTCTTCTGGGGAAGGCACCTGAGGGGTGAGAAGAAGCTGCAGCTGCTGTGGGGCCCACTGGGCGGCTCTGAAACTGACAGGGAAGTTCTCTTACAAGAGCAGCAGCTTGGCGGTTGATCTATAGGGGCCGTGAGAAAGCGCAGTCAGGCTGGTCTCCTGGATCTTAGGCCTCATGGGACGTTCGGGGCTGAGAGTGGCTGGGAAGCTGCCGGATGGGGGGGCACTCATAGACACAGAGGTGAAGGTGGTGCCGGGGTGGGCTAGCTGACCCGTCAGTTGGTTCTGCACCACATCCTCAGGGCCAAAATTTGGGGAAATGCTGTTTCCCCAAACTGAAGGAGGCAAACTGAAATTTGCAGGTCTTGGTGAACTAGCTAATCCTTCTTGGGTGGTTTGTATCAGACTCTGTGATGATTCAGTGATGACCTTGGCTCCCTGACCTGACCTGCCCATCCTTCACTGGGTCTGCCTGGCCCCAGGGCTGATGGGGGCTTTGTGGTATGGGGGTTCTTCCTCTGGTGTGCCCTGTGCATTTGGGCCATCCTCTACCAGGCCTCCCATAGTGGGACTGAATTCCATCAGGCTGCCCTGGTGGCTCAGAAGGTAAAGAATCTGCCTGCAATTCAGGAGACCTGGGTTCAATTCTTGGGCTGGGAAGATGCCCTGGAGAAGGGAATGGCTAGCCATTCCAGTATTCTTGCCTGGAGGATCCCATGGACAGAGGAGCCTGGTGGGCTACAGTCCATGGGGTCAAAAAGAGTTGGACATGACTGAGTGACTAACACTAACACTTCTACCAGGCCTCCCACGGTGGGACTGGTTCCAGCAGATCAATTTGTGGACTCCGGGGCTTACTTCCTCCCATCCACCCTGCTCCACTGCTGCATCAGGACCTGAGAAGAACTTCTCCTCCACCAGAAGAGGAGAGTGGTGTCTTTGTGGCCTGAGGTTAGTTGCTGAGAGGCCAATGGGTGTGGCCGAGGCAGGTGCTGCTGTCCAGGCTCAGAGGAAGATGCCAAAGTCCAGAGGACCCTTATGAAGGTGGTGGGGGGCAGTATGGAATTGACAACTCAGGGAGGGAGCTGGGACCCTAAGGATGAAACTGTTTACTGGGAGCGGCTTCCTTTCCTTGGGGGTGGTGGGTCCAAGGGGGACCCTTGGTGCTCTCCTTGGGCAGAACTCAAGCCCCAGTCCTCACTGAGGTCACCCTGAAAAGCCACAATCCAGGTTCAGTCCTGCAGCTGCTGCAAGAAGCTCTCAGCTCCTACTCGTCCTGTTCCCCTCATCTCTACCTCCCCCTCCCCCTACCAGTGTAGGTGTGTGTGTTTGTGCTTGCTCAGGTTTGGGGTGGGTCCCTATCCCATTACTATGGGAGCCACGAGGCAGTTTGGTTCACGCTGGTTTACACTGAAACCCCAAACCTTTAGCAAATGGTTAGATCTTTAAGTAAGACTTGTTTGGCGGGTGAGTGAGATGACAGGGAGGTTTGGGACCCACCCGGGGATGAGGCCACCCTGCAGTGGTCCTGGCGCAGTGGAATCTTGGCTGATTCTGGCTCTAAGTTCTCACTTACACGAAGGTGAAACCTGGGGAAAGCTGATGATTCCTCTGACACCAGCTATGTGCCTATTGACACTGTGATTGTGTGTGTGTTAGTCACTCAGTTGTGTCTGACTCTTTGTGACGTCATGGACTGTAGCCCACTAGGCTCCTCTGTCCATGGGATTCTCCAGGTCAGAATAGTGGAGTGGGTGGCCATGCCCTTCTCCAGTGGATCTTCCCGACTCAGGGATCGAACCCGGGTCTCCTACATTGCCGGCAGACTCTTCAGAATCTGAGCCACCAGGGAAGCCCATTGGAACTACAAAGAGGAATATGATTAAAACTCTCTGCCTTCCATAGTCCTGAAGTCTGTGCATTGCCCTGGCCTGTGTTCCTAAACAGAGGAGCAAAAAGTCCCATCCCAGGTCCATGATTCAGGGGCTCCTAGAAGTGTGTGAGTTTGTGGGGTAGGAGATTTGCTGCTTATACAAACATCTGGACGAGCTGTGGTCCCACCTTGTCACCCTTCCCCCCACATCTAGGCAGGCACTGCAGAGTTGAGTGGGTTGGTGGTGCTGGCCAGCGGTCAGCGTCTGTGCTGTGAGCATGGGGCAGGTGTTAAAGAAGGAGATGGATGTGATCAGCTGCCCCAGAGTTGGGGGTCCTTCGGGTTTACCAGAGCTATCTGGTGATCAAAAACCCTCCCTGCTGTGTGTTTTGTTTCCTGAGATCATACTCTTCTTTTTCCTTATGCATTGTATTTATTATTATTATTTGGCCATGCTGGGTCTTAGCTGCAGCACTCAGGATCTTTGTGGTCATGTGCAGGATTTTTAATTGCGGCATGTGAGATCCAGTTCCCCGAGCAGGAATTGAACCCAGGAGCCCTGCATTGGGAGTGTGGAGTCTTAACCACTGGACCACCAAGGAAGTCCATATCCTCTGATTTTTCCTTCCAGTGTTGATACCCACAGTCTGAATCCAGGGCTGCTCCCACCACTGCCAGCCTGGAGACAGAGAAGGCAGGGGCTCCCCTCCCAGTAGCTCCACGGGCATTCCTTTGTCTCCCAAGAGTGGGAAAGTGAGATGGAGGAGGACTGTTGTTTTTGAAATGTCACAGTTAATCACATATGGTCTGTGCCCCTTCTAAGGGGTTTCTGGAAGCCTTCACCTTCCCCCCATCTGCCCAGTTCTTACCCCTGAGTTTGAGCTCCTCTAGGCGGGCTTCCTGTGTCCCTGTGTCATGGCCCCATCCTTCTCTAAGCACTTCCCTGCTTTAAGGCATAGCAAGCTATTCCAGGGTCATCTTGTACTTTCTCTGCCCAAGCTCTGTAAAAAGGTACTTTTCTAAGAAATGCTGTTGCTTGTTAGTAGAAAATGAATGTTTACATATGTGTGTATGTGATGTATTAATATATATAAACTCTATATATTCTGGAGAAGGAAATGGCAACCCACTCCAGTATTCTTGCTTGGAAAATTCCATGGATGGAGGAGCCTGGTAGGCTATAGTCCATGGGGTTGCAAAGAGTCACACACGACTGAGCGACTTCACTCTCTCTCTCTATCTATATACACAAATATATAGTTAAATATACACATACAAACACAGTTACCCACATTGATCAATCATCTTATCTGTTTTTCTGTGTATCTTCTCTCTATCCATCTTAACAAGGAGGAGTCCATACCTCCAGGTCCACTCAACCAATATTCGTTTTAACGTCCTAGCACTTAATGTCTTTTCTTTCTCTAACAGTGAAGAATCAGACTCCAGTTATCTACAATATATTTCCATGTTTGCTTAATACTAGAATATACAGGATGTAGTTTCAGACTTGCTAACTCATTGTGCTGTTGAAACAAAATCTACTATCTAGAACCCAGTATTTGTTAGAACCTGGAGGTTTCAAGGCAAAATATTGGTTCAAAACTTACTTTTTTGTCCCTTTCATTGTAAATAAAGTTAGGTTCACTTGCCCCCATTTGTAGTCTACATTAGGGTTTCTCCGTTTTCTCCTTGATTTTTGTTCATTAAAAATTAGAGTATGTGAAACATTTGCATGAACTCTAAGAACATAAAACCACAAACTCTACTAAGTGTCACCCCTCCACGTTTCCTACCCTGTTGTTACCGTCTTATTCTTCTCACCCATTTCTACCCACTCCCTGGATAAGATCAATCTCAGTAGTTTCTGGGTTACCTCCCTAAGTTTTTATTGGTATACTTGTGCAGATTGCAAATATATTTTTTTTCTCCCTTCTATCTTTTATAAAAAGTGAACACACCATAAATATTCTTTCTTGCTTTTTTAATTTTGAAGCTTCAATATATTTTTCTACTTCTGTATGTTTTTCAAAACCAAGCATACTTTCATATATTATTCTTTAAAAACTTATTCGTGTATTTATTCATTTTTTGGCTGTGCTGGGTCTTTGTTGCTGTGGGTGGGCTCTCTCTAGTTGCAGTGAGCAGGGGCTGCTTTCTAGTTGCAGTGCATCTGGGTTTCTCATTGAGGTGGCTTCTTCTGCTGTGGTGCACGGGCTTAGCTGCCCCAAGGCATGCAGAATCTTCCCAGACCAGGGATTGAACCTGTGTCCCCTGGCAGGTGGATTCTTAATCACTGGACCACCAGGGAAGCCCCATGTATCAATTTTATAGTGGCCAGTGAATATACAACATGAAATAGAAAAGAGCTAGGAGGCCTGCTACCTAGCACTTATTCAAGAAATTTAATTTTATGAATGTGTAAATCAATATCTATGAGTACTGAACCAGAAATCTTTCATGTACCATTTCAGATCCTCCTGGCTCATCCACTTCTTTTTCCACCTTCTTTTACAGTGGCTGCTGGGGCCAGCAGCTCTGTCCAGCTTCACACAGCCTGGTAGCACCTCTCCAGCCTGTGCTGTGAGCCTCTGGGCTCCACCTGGGGGCCTCCCTGTTAAGGCTGTTGCTGGACTGCCCTTACAGTTCAATTAGGTTCAGTCACTCAGTAGTGTCTGGCTCTTTGTGACCCTATGGACTGTAGCACGCTAGGCCTCCCTGTCCATCACCAACTTCTGAAGTTTACTAAAATTCATGTCCATTGAGTTGGTGATGCCATCCAACCATCTCATCCTCTGTCATCCCTTTCTCCTTCTGCCCTCAATCTTTCCCAGCATCAGGGTTTTTTCCAATGAGTCAGTTCTTCACATCAGGTGGCCAAAGTATTGGACTTTCAGTTTCAGCATCAGTCCTTCCAATGAATATTCAGGACTGATTTCCTTTAGGATGGACTGGTTGGATCTCCTTGCAGTCCAAGGGACTCTCAAGAGTCTTCTCCAACACCACAGTTCAAAAGCATCAATTCTTAAGCACTCAGCTTTCTTTATGGTCCAACTCTCATAACCATACATGACTACTGGAAAAACCATAGCTTTGACTAGATGGACCTTTGTTGGCAAAGCAATGTCTCTGCCTTTTAATATGCTGTCTGTGTTGGTGATAACTTTTCTTACAAGGAATAAGCATCTTTTAATTTCATGGCTTCAGTCACCATCTGCAGTGATTTTGGAGCCTAAAGAAATAAAGTCTGTCACTGTTTCCACTATTTCCCCATCTATTTGCAACGAAGTGATGGGACCAGATGCCATGATCCTAGTTTTCTTAATGTTGAGTTTTAAGCCAACTGTCTCACTCTCCTCTTTCACTTTCCTCAAGAGGCTCTTTAGTTCTTCTTCACTTTCTGCCATAAGGGTGGTGCCACCTGCATATCTGAGGTTATGCAAGGACTGCCCTTGGTGCTTGTATATAAACAACCTGCGATGCAAAACATTCATGCCCCTCTGAGCAGTGAGGGATGAAGCCTGTGGGTGCACTCTTCACTGTTTCACTGTGGATGGTCTGGAGATGCAATTTAGAAGGATTATGTAACACTCAACCCTTGCTTATTCTCACAGCTACAACTGCCTCCCTGCTCTCTCTCTCTTTTTAAAAGTCTTTATTATTTATTTATTTTTTAATTTTAAGTAGCTATGTTTATTATTACTTTTTTCCAGCAATCTTGCAAGAGGCAGAAGTGTGACATTGAGTTGAGTGAGATGAGCGTGTAAATGGGTTGATGAGGAGCCCTCCTCTTGATGCAGGCCTCTGGCTTGTCAAGGAATGGCTGGTTCCACCGCTGAGCCATGTTCACTCTTTTGCTTCAAGGAAAAGGGTTTTTTGAGGGAACAACTTTACCTCCAATAATGACTTATTTGGGTCCAGCTGGGTTACATCTCTCCTAGGAAAGGTACTCAGTAACTTGAATTCATCCCATGGAAATCCTTTGGAAGCTACGAAATCAAAGACGATCTGGAGCTTATTGCTGGCTAGGAAATGCCGCTTGAGGAACTCGCCACTTGGGGTCCAGATCCGCAGTTTGCTCACAGGCTCAGCATTTTCTTCCTTTGGCTCAGGAGGCAAGGCCTGCTCTAAGGAGAGCCTGATGGCCTCACGTTCTTCTTCTTGTTCTTTTCGAATCTGTTCCAAACGAAACTGTTCTGCCATCTCTCTCTCATGAGCTTCCCTCTGCTCTGTCAGCCTCAAGTGAAAGGCGATAGGCCTCATCTTGTTCTCTCTTCACATTTTCTCTGGCTTCTCGTTCATCCTCATCCTTTATATCTTCCTGTTGTTGGGCTGTGAAGATCTCCATTGCAGCCATGAGTCTCATCATTAACTCATCCACTGTTGTGTTACCTTGTATCACACTTAACACTTCATTAGATGATCGCTTTCCCATAATAATCAGAAAAAGTGGAAACTGATCTGTTTTTTGAGTCCGAATGGTTTGGGCAACAACACTGCCAAAGTGTCTACTGCACATTGTCAGAAATCTTGCTCTGTTGGCATCCTTTGTCAGATCCCAAGCCCAGGTTATAAAATTTTGACTCAGATAAGAGACAATAGATTCAGCACAAAGCATTTGTGAGCAGAACATGTTGGTTAATACACTTTCATCACGGTGGAGGTAGATAGCAAGAAGCTTTCTATCTCGGGCTTTCACATAGAAGGCCTCTTGAAAAGCTGCTTCTAATGAGCCAATAAAAAATACAGGATGGCAGTCACCATATCTTGAAGAAAACTCTGCTGTAAATTGTAATAAGGCATCTCCTTCATTTCCTGCGTTTTCTGGCATCATTGGAGATTTTCTCAGGGCAGATGATGCCATGTCGAATACTTCTCCATCATCCACCCCAAATTCGGAAGCATCTTCAAAGTCATCTCCATCACTATCACTAACCATATGAACATCGGTGCTTTGCTCTTCAGATTGCTCCCGGGTCTGTGCAGGTGAAGATCTTCTTCCCACTGTAAGTCGATGGCAGGGATAAGAGAGCCCTGATTCAGCAAGACACATGGAGTCATCTGTGGCAGAAGTTGGCCAGCCCTCCCATAACTGATGGCGAACAGGGATACTCGTGAGGTCATACACATTTCTCTTTACCTCTTGAATGGTACTGCTTCCTGAGAAGTTCAGGTTGTACTCCCGCTGAACTTCTCGGTGGGTGATGATCAGCATGAAGTTTTGATTTAATGACTCCTGCAGGGCACCAGCATGACTAGATGATGAAGGTGGTGGCAAATCTGGGGTAAGGACATAAAGACTGTTGTTTTTTGGCAAGTGTAGTGATTTTAAGACGGTACTGTCTTCCACGTCTCCAGTCTTCAGCCTTTTAAAAGCATTTTAGACATAGGTATCTGAAGTTCACTTTCTAAAATCTGTTTAATTTCTCCAACAGTACAGCTGTCTTCCAGTACCACACCAACATTTCTGTCTCTGTACTCAACCCTGAAGTCCAGCATCCGCGGTTGCCTTTCTACAATTTGCCTAGATGGCATTACAGGTCGAAATGCTGAAGAGGAAGAGGGAGCAGGAGCTGGAGCTGGGTGACTTGCTGGATCAAATGCAGGTCCTGATATAGTCTCACCTCCATAGTCACTTTGCAGAATGCCATTTTCCTGGGGTATTACACCATTAATAGCTGCCACTAAGTCCCGATTATTTTGTTCAAGCAGTGTAATAGCTTCATCAATGTTTTCAATGCCAATACATGCCTGAAAATCCGCCAGGATCATCTCCCGGTCCATGTTGGACGTCATGGCGGCCGCCGAGTTCCGCGGCTCCGGGAGCGAAGCGCGCACCTGGGAGGGAGACTGCGCCTCCTGCGGCCGTCGCCGCTGCCGCCGCCGGGCGCTGAAGGGCTGGCGGGCGAGCTGGCGGGCGGGCCGGCGGGCCCTAGAAGTCTTTATTGATTTTGTTACAACATTGTTTATATTTTATGTTTTGTTTTTTGGCCAGGAGGTAAATGGGATCTTAGCTTCTTGACCAGGGATCAAACCTGTGTTCCCTGTATTGGAAGGGGAGGTCTTAACCACTGGACCACCAGGGAAGTCCCCTCCCTGTTGATATTTGAATAATTCATAGTTGATTTCTCCCCAAGACAGTTGGTATGACTGGTCTTTCTTCCCCAAACTAGGTTCCCCAGGACTGACTTGGCTGTCTCTCTCTCTTCCCTCTAGTCTTACCTTAAATCTCATATTCTCAGGATATTAACTCTGACCCTTATTTAATACCCCCAATCCTCTTACCCTCTACATTTTTCTATTTCCATAGCTCTTATTGTCTTCTAACACTTGACACAGTTGCTTATTTTTGTTTTATTGTTTATTGTATCTTTCCCCTCTCAACACGATAAGCATCACAAAGGCAGGATTTTTTTTTCAAAATGCCCTGTTTCCACTGATACCTCCCAAATGCCTAGAACAGTGTTTTGATCATAGCATGGGCTAAATTAATTTTTGTCAAGTGAATCACATTTGTGAAGTGATTAGAATAGTTTCTTGTGGAAATCAAATAATTTCTTTAACAAATTCAGTGTATACTGTAAGAAAACTGTGTGCCTCAAAGCTCAGTCTCTTGAGCTCTCTGCAGGCATGCCTATGTAAGTCACTGTCATAAAAGGTCAATAAATGTCACTTAGGAACTGTATCCATCTCATGTGGTGAAACAACCTCTTATTCTTTGAAAGATTACCTCAGTGGCACAAATTTCAGTTCAGTGAAGGGCTCCTTTCATCTCCCCCTCAGGGCCTCTCACTGATAACTTCTGCAGCCCCATGATGCCAGCCCCCCACCCCAATAGAACTGACCAATTGCCAAGAAGTCCTCTAGTCCCAGAAGGGAGGTGGTGGTGGGGTGTGATCTTCAAAGAATTGTTCATGAGAGTACCCTGAAGAGGGGGAAAATTGGAAAGAACAGACTGTGCTTGCAGAACGCATTTTCTGGACTCGCTGGTCCCAGGGCCTTGGCTGTGATGGTCATGCCTCACCAAAGCACAGGTCCCGCTGCATGTGGAGCCCTTGCCAGTATCTGCAGTGCTCACATTCACTTCAGGGGCCCCAGAGGGAGACCAACACACAGCCCCCATGTTTATTCCTTTTAAGCTTCTCCCTTTCAAGGCACCAACTGGATGCTGAAAACTGATGAGCCCCAAACACTTTAATACATCCTTGGTTAAAAATTCAATTCAAGGTGGAGAATACAAAGTAAAATAACATTTTATGAAAAGCATGAAAAGGAGAGATAGTAACATAAGCAGATTTGAATTTCAGTCCTCTGGGAAAACTTATCCTTTTTTGTGACAGAGAGTTACGGGTTATTTAAAAAGTCATAAAAACAGCTATGGGCTTCCCTGGTGGCTCAGTGATAAAGAATCTGCTTGTAATGCAGGAGCCATCAGATCAGATCAGACCAGATCAGTCACTCAGTCGTGTCCGACTCTTTGCAACCCCATGAATCGCAGCACGCCAGGCCTCCCTGTCCATCACCAACTCCGGGAGTTCACTGAGACTCACGTCCATCGAGTCAGTGATGCCATCCAGCCATCTCATCCTCTGTCGTCCCCTTCTCCTCCTGGCCCCAATCTCTCCTAGTATCAGAGTCTTTTCCAATGAGTCAACTCTTCGCATGAGGTGGCCAAAGTACTGGAGTTTCAGCTTTAGCATCATTCCTTCCAAAGAAATCCCAGGGCTGATCTCCTTCAGAATGGACTGGTTAGATCTCCTTGCAGTCCAAGGGACTCTCACAAGTCTTCTCCAACACCACAGTTCAAAAGTATCAATTCTTCGGTGCTCAGCCTTCTTCACAGTCCAACTCTCACATCCATACATGACCTCAGGAAAAACCATAGCCTTGACTAGACGAACCTTTGTTGGCAAAGTAATGTCTCTGCTTTTGAACATGCTATCTAGGTTGGTCATAACTTTTCTTCCAAGGAGTAAGCGTCTTTTAATTCATGGCTGCAGTCACCATCTGCAGTGATTTTGGAGCCCAGAAAAATAAAGTCTGACATTGTTTCCACTGTTTCCCCATCTATTTCCCATGAAGTGGAAAACATCAATACAGTATACTAATGCATATATATGGAATTTAGAAAGATGGTAATGATAACCCTGTATGAAAGATAGCAAAAGAGACACAGACGTATAGAACAGTCTTTTGGACTCTGTGAGAGAGGGAGAGGGTGGGATGATTTGGGAAAATGGCATTGAAACATGTATAATATCATATGAAATGAATCACCAGTCCAGGTTCGATGTATGATACTGGATGCTTGGGGCTGGTGCACTGGGACGACCCAGAGGGATGGTATGGGGAGGGAGGTGGGAGGGGGGTTCAGGATGGGGAACATGTATATATCTGTGGCAGATTCATGTTGATGTATGGCAAAACCAATACAAAATTGTAAAGTAATTAACCTGCAATTAAAATAAATAAATTTTTATAAAAAGAAAAAAAAAAAAAAGAAAAGGTGTCTTCTCATTTGTGGTAGTGGATAGATCTTACCAACTGGGTGTCTTGATTTCCTTTTTTCAAAGCCTATAAATCTCATGTAGAAAAGCATTCTTTTCTCTTGAGAATTTACTTCTTGCTTCAAACATTCATTGTTTTGTGTTTTGTGCTCCTCTGAAAATGGATCCTCATTGCTCGGCAGTGAAACATTCTTGGTTCTGAGCAGCTGTGCCACAGGGTCCTGTGTGACTCACAGGAGAAAATAAAGGAGAGGTAGTTGGGATGATGAAGTCGTTTACTCATTATCAGAAATTAAGTGTGGACTTTATTATCCGTGTAGGTGGCATGGAGTGCCATGGATCTGGAGGGATCAGGGAGTACAGGACATCCTGAGGACAGGAGTGCACTGACGAGTAGGAAGGTGGCTCTGCATAGGGGGAGAAGCTGTGGGACCAGAGGGAGGTTTTGGAGTTGAAAAGACAAGACTTGATGAAGAGAAGAGAGAAGGATGGATATAGAAGCACTCTCAATTTCTGTCTTTCCCCACACGTGAGCAGGTGCATCTATATCTAAAGGGGGCAGTGGTAGGGAGGTGACGTTTTCTTTCCTGGTAGAGTCAGTGGTATTCAAGATCAATCTCTCATCTGATGGGGGACAGTCACGGTCAGGAATGGAGAGGGAGTAGGAGTCGGCTGAGATGATCTTTTCCAATGATGGGACCACAAAATTGAAGTAGGGAGACCTAGGAGCCCTTTGAAAGAAAGAGAAATGATTTTTCCAGGTGAACTTATTTTGCCAGAAAATCCACATGCAGAAAAAGCTGTTGGTTGAATTCCTGTCTGTAGGGATATGCAGGAGGCAAATATGAGACAGTGCAACTGGTTCAAAAACTGTAGATGTTACACAGAAGTGACTATAGTAATGCCACTTAACATAGTATAGTAAGTATCCATGGAAAAATAAGGGGAATGGAACTGGATGAAATGGATGCTGAAGCACAGTTTGTCTAAGAGCTATTAGAGTTGAAAAAAATAAAAATTGGAAGGTGGGTGGTTGAAGGTTGGTGAATATTCTGCTTTGGATTTTGATGTAGTGGCACAGATCTGGGTGGATGTATGGAAGCTCCTGTCACAGGGGAGTGTGCAGAAAAGGCAGTTGGGGAAGAAGTGACAATACCAAATTTTGTTGGTGTTGAATGTGTGATGTGTGCACTTGTAGGGTTTGTTAAGTATTTGTCCTGTTTATCGTTTGTTATTTATTGATCTTACGGCCAGAATTGACAGAATATGGGCTTCCTCATAGTGGTAAGTCCAGAAAGACAGAAGATAACTTTGAGAAGAAATTTTGTCTACAGGATTGATTAAAAAAATAAAAGAAAGAAAAGAGGTAGTAATCATAAAAAAGATGTTGACATCATTAAAAAGAGAACTGACTCTAAAGGAAATCAATCTTCATATAAATGAAAACATATTCAAGGTTATCTCAAGGTGAAAAAACAGGGACAGTGTCCAATTAAATAGTGCTCAGAACTGGCAGAAAGTGAAGGGAAACCTGCCCTGTAAGGTCTCCTCTACCAGCACTGCAGACATCAGGAAGTCTTATGGAGTGACACAGGAGCACTGCTCTAGCACTAAGAGCTGGCATGCTGAGAGCTGGCATGCTGAACAAGAACCCCCCTTCCCCACCCTGAGTCTCAGAGAGAAATTCAGGAGCACACGAAGCAGATCAGAAGCAGAGGTTTTCGCCACTGTGTGACCCTAGAGACATCTTATGAAGAGAAAGGACCATGATGAAATAACTTCCTCCTGTAGTATCATGAATGTAGTTCGGGCTCTGAGATCTTTCTTCTCTCTCTCTCTCTCTCTCTCTCTCTCTCTCTCTCTCTGTTTTTCCAGGCAGGATGAGTTAGGTCTCAGGAAGTGACTATTAAAAAACATTTTCACATCATATTTGAGAGATGACTACCTTTTCAGGTATGCCTGGCCTTTTCTTTAATCTGGCTTTTCTCTTCAGAATATTCAACCCCCCAACTAGAGGCAATGCTTCTCAGGGACTTCAGGGGTCCAGTCAAGTTTCTGAAATCTCTGTTACTAATCAACTTGCTCCGAATCTTTAGTGCACGTCCCTGCAATCCAATTCAGTGGTCTGGGAGTCCAATTCCCAGGTTAAACAAGCTCCTCTTCAGTTCATGCTGATGCTCTGGGGGTCACACTTTGAGTAGACTTGGGCTGTTTACTGACATAGGACTCTTTGCACTCGGAGAATCACTATAATGGACAGAACATTCAGTTTGTGGCTCTATGAAGAGATCTTTGCCCTCGCCATTTTGAAGTGACAACGTTAAGTCTCCTTAGTGGTCAATGTCCCAACCTCAAGTTTAATATCTGTACAGTTGCTTCATCAGCTGTGCAAATGGAGAAAAGCAATGAAAAGGCTCCTATTTTGAGTATGGAGCGCTCAGACTGAGCTGCTTTTGGAGACAAGACAAGGGAGGAGGATCAGGTCGGTTTGCTCCAGAATTCTGATGAATTGAAGAAAAGAGAAAGGAGAAAATGCGGTGTTCTTGCAACTTGTGAAACCCTATCAAATGCCAGTCATATTTTCCAGAGATTGCTTTTGACACTGGTGCATGCTTTTCTTGACTGATAGGAAGAACCATGAATGCCTTCCTAGGATTTAGCACAACTGCTCTACTGGAGTTTCAACTCTAACATGAAAATCTGGGGAACAACCACTGTGATTCTTGCATCATTGGATTAGGAGGCTCAGGAATTTCAAAGACCTTTTCCACATACACGTCTTCAGCTCTTTGGAAGGCTGGTGAGAAGCCAGTGAGTAGTCTAGTTGTTTGGCCTGATACCAATTCTAGCCCCATAAACACAGGCACAGATGGAGTTAACTGGAGATGGAAAAATGCTCAGGAAGGGGTGGGGGGTTGGGTGGGCACCCATTGAGGTTGGGTGATTGCGTCACTGGGATTATTCTGAAAACAGCACTAGGTTCTCTGCTCCCAGCCCACTGTTCAAATCCAATCAGTCAAGACGTAAGCCAATCATCAATCAGGATTTCTCCTCCCACTGAGGACAAGTGCCTCCATATAAATGCCTTCTTTCTTCTTTGAGTCTAACACTCCTTGGAAGAGCTGGACCCAGTCGGTCATCCCCTGGCCTTCAGAGTTCCCTCAGCCCCTGAAGTCCAGGCCTCTGGCTGGAGTCCCAAGTGGCCGCCACCATGCCCTCGTATCTGCTCAGTGTGGCTGTGGTCTGCATGAGCAACATGAACAGGAGCATGGAGGCCCACCGCATCCTCAGGAGGAAAGGATTCCGAGTCAGGTCCTTCGGAGCTGGATCTCGAGTCAGGCTCCCAGGAAGGGCACGCAACCTCCCCGTGGTTTACGATTTCTCCACCACCTATGAGGAGATGCGCAAGGACCTTGTGCGCAAAGACCGACAACGCTATAATAGCAACGGCATCTTACACATCTTGGGAAGAAACGAGAGAATCAAGCCTCGCCCGGAAAGATTTCAAGAGTGCCGAGATCGCTTTGACGTCATCTTCACCTGTGAGGAGAGCGTCTACGACAGGGTGGTGGAGGAGCTGTGGGTCCGAGAGCAGGAGACCTTCCAGCCTGTGCACGTGATCAACGTGGACATGGCCGACAACGCGGAGGACGCCACGCTTGGGTCTTTGATCATCTGTGAGCTCTGTGAACGCCTCCAGCAGGCAGACAACCTGGAGGACTCTGTGGTCGAGGTGCTCCTGGCAGCCGAGCGGAAAACTGGCAAGAGCTTTCTGCACACGGTCTGCTTCTACTGAGGATCTTGTCTGCTTGCAGGTCCTCTTGGTAAGCACTTGTGTCTGGACATTGGGCTAGGTGGTATTTTCTGTCAGAAGCGGCTTCCAAGGCCTTTCTGCTAAAAGCCATCTACATGACTTTTTCCAGGTACACTTCAACCTGGGAAGGAAGTGGAGAAGGAAATCTTTTTCTGCCAGAGTAACATGAATGCCCTGGAGGCATCCAAACCCTTCCACTGTGGGGGTTGATGGTATGGATTCTTGATATGGAAGGAACACTTCAGGGCTCACAGGGGTCTTCGAGGAAGGTAACCCAGAGACATCAAGAGACCAAGATTTACAATGGACAAGTGATGTGCTGAAGGACATTCAGGGAAGAACAAACAAACCCCACACCATTTCCATTCCATCATTGGTTTTTACTTCATTTTAATGCAATTTCCTTTTGTCATTTTTGTCTTGTGCATCAGTATAAATGAATATTTCTTTTTAGTGAGATGATTATATTTAATGTTTGAACTTTAAAAATCTAATTTTAGATTGTATATATTTTGGTAAATGCAAGTTTCATAGAAACTCAGGTTTGATAATAGTAGGCATTGATTGCTGAAATGTGAGCACGATCTGTTCAATTCAATATTAATGAAATGAAATAAAAGCTTCTAGTTCATAGAAAATGGATCTCCTAATTTTTGGTAGGGGTTGGATCTTGCAAAAGGAACATCTTGGTTTCTTACTGTTCAAGCTGAATGAATTCCACAGAGTAAAGCACTCTTTCCTCAAGCGGATTTTCTTCATGCATAAAAGTTTCATTGATTATTGAACTCCTCTAAACGTGGATTCTATGTGTAGGGAAGTGAATCATCTTGGGTCTGACCAGCAATGACACCTAGGCATGTGTAACTTACAGCAGAAATTAAAGGAAGGGGGAGTTGGCCTGGTTGAATGAGGTATCTTGCTATGTCAGAAGATTGATGTGGACTTTATTTACAGAGCAAAGGCAGGATGGAGCAAGGGTGTACCTGGAGGCCTGGGATGAGCTAGTAGAGGATTTCCCGAGGAGGAGTGTGGATTGAGCAGTAAGGTGGACGCTCTGGACAGGGGGACAAGCTGTGGGATCATAGGAAGATGGTGGAGCTGAAGGATGGAACATGCTGAGGAGGAGAGAGAGAAGGAAGAATTTAGAAGCAATGTCAGTTTTCTGTCTTTCCACACTGGTGACAGGGTGTACTTATCCACATGGGGCAGTGCTGGCAGTAGGGAGGTGAGGGTTTCTTTCTGGGTAGATTCAATGAGCTTCAAGGTCAGTCTTTCATCTGATGTTGAGGCAGGTAGGGCAAGAATGGGAAAGGGATCCGATAGTGTGTTGAGATGATCATCTCCAATGATGGGAACACAAAATGCAAATAGGGAATGTTGGGGACCCTTTATAAGAGAGAGAAATGATCTGTCCAGGAGATCTTACTTTTGTCAGAACATTCACTGGAAGGAATTAAGAAAATATTTTTGGTTGATTTCCTGTCTGTAGGGGTATGGAGGAGGCAAATATGATAAAGCATGTAAAAGTACGGCTGGTGTTCCGAAGGAGTGACTCCAGTGATGAAACTCAACATAGAAAGTGTCCATGGAAAAGTTAAAGGGAATGGGACTGGATGAAATGGATGGTGGGACATGGTTTGTCTAAGAGTCCTTAGAGCTGCAAAAGTAACAAAGATTGGAGGGTTGACAGTTGAAATTTGATGCCTGTTCTGCTTCAGATTTAGATGTAGTGCAGAGATCTGGATGGGTCTTGGGAAGTTGCTGTCTTGGGGGAGTTTGTAGACAAAAGCAGTTGGGCAAATGTAACAACACTGAATATCTTTGGTATTGAATGAGTGATCTTTGTGCTGGTTGGGTTTGCTATGAATGGGACCTGTGTCTAGTCACTTCACATAAAGAATTGTCAGGAGAATAGGAATCCTCTCATTGACATATGGACGAAGACCCCCAGGATGCCACCCTTGGGTCTTATCATCTGTGAGCTCTGCGAATACCTCCAGCAGGTAGACCACCTGGAAGACCCTCTGGTTGAGGTGCTCCTGGCAGCCCAGTGGAAAACAGGCAAGAGCTTTCTGCACACGATCTGCTTCTACTGAAAATCTTGTCTGGCTTCAGCTTCTTAGTCAGTAAGAACCTGTGCCTGGACATTGGGCTAGGCGGTATTTGCTCTGCAAGGATCTCATAGCCCTTTTTGCTAAAAGCCATCCTTATGATTTTTTTCAGGTGTACCCCACCCAAGCATGGAAATGCAGGAGAAAAGCGTTATATGGATAATGGAACTTGAATCACCAGGAGCCATCAAAAACCTTCCAGAGTGAGGGATGATGGTGTGGGGATTTGACTTGGAGGGAACAGTTCAGTGCTCACATGGCTCTGCAAGGAAGTGAACCTGAAGGACTCTGCTTTTCAGATCAACTACTGAAGGCTTATAATGGAGTGCTGGACGTGCTTGTTCAGTATAATCAGGAGAGAAACTTGTCTATTTCATCATTTTAAAACAATACCCTTTTTGCTCTTTCGTAGTTTTATATAAATATATAAATTTTTATTGAGATGTCATTCTAGTGAATTGTTTTTACTTAGAAATATATTTATATTTAGATTGTATGTCTTTTTTTCCCCAATACAATATTGTTAACTAAAAAAAAAATTGTATGCCTTTTACTAATGCCAATCTTAAGAGAAACAGCATAGATTATGTGTGGCATTTACTAAGATCCCATCATGATTTTTTCAATTAAATAGCTCATGACATTAAGTAAAATGAAATAAAACCCTCTGAATTATAGAAAAAGTGTCGTTTGTGGCAGTGCAGGGATCTTACAAAGTGAGCCCTCTGATTTCTTATTGTTCAATCCATGTGAATTCCATGGAGAAAAAGTTTTCTTTCCTAAGTTCTTTCTTCATGCTAGTTGAGTTCCTATCCGGTGGGTAAGGGATGGCAAAAATGACAGAGGAGTAAAATGCTGCAGGTACTGCAGTGGAGAGATAACAGTGATTAATTACAAAATATAAAGTGTATATGAAATAGATAACTAATAAGGACCTTTTTCTGGGCTTCCCAGGTGGTGCTAGTGGTTAAGAACCCAGTTGCCAATGCAGGAGACATAAGAGATTCAGGATTGATCCTTGGGTCTGAAAGTCCTGGAAGACTTTCAGTCTGAAAGATCCTGAAAGTCCCTGGAAGCGGGCATGGCAACCCACTCCAGTATTCTTGCCTGGAGAATCCCATGGACAGAGGAGCCTAGTGGGCTACAGTCCATGGGGTTGCAAAGAGTCCAATATGACTGAGCGATGGGGCATGCACATGCTCAAGGACCTTGTCTATAGCACAAGGAACTCTCCTCCACTCTGCAGTGACCTATATAGATATATATGGATAAAAAAGGTTGAAAAGAGGGGATATATATGAGTGTGTATAACTGATTCACTTTCTTGTACAGTAGAAACTAAAATAACATTCTAAATCAACTATGGGCCAATATATATATATTTTTAATTTACTTAAAAACATCCAATATGTCTGTGAATAAATTAAAACAAATGGGATGGGAGATAAAGTAGATTGTGGAACGTGGTTTGTCTAAGTCGCCTTAAAGGTCATAAAAATATAAAAATGTTTGGGGAGTTAGAACTTTAAGGTGGGTGAATTTAGTGTTTCACATTTTGATCTAGTGGTAGATTTCTTGTGGAACTATAGAAGCTGGTGTCTCTTGTAGAGTTAGAAAAATGCAGATGAGGAAGTTGTCAAAACCCTGAACATTGTGGGCATTGAGTGGGTGAACTTTTGGTTGCTGGAGTTTCTGTGAATGAAAACAGAAAGTGAGTAAAAGTTTGCTGGGAGGCTGCCTGGGCTCATGTTTCCTCCTGAAACCTGCAGCACCTGGGGCTTCCTTGTGTGGAGAGTTGGTGACAGATTAGAGAGGGTGATGAGAATGCAGAGATAATTTACATGGAGTGGTGGGTGTTACTACAGAATTTGGCCAGGACTATGAACTGCTGGTTGGATAAGGGCATAGCAGCCCACTCCACTGTTCTTGCCTGGAGAATCCCATGGACAGAGGAGCCTGGCAGGCTACAGTCCATAGCGTTGCACAGAGTCAGACATGACTGAAGTGACATAGCATGCACACATGAACTGCTGGCAGCATTCCAAAGGTATTTTCCAAGCTTCCTCAAGGTAATTGCAGTTCCAGGATGCTGAGTCCTGATCTTCATCATTGGATGGTCCTTTTACCAGCCTCTTAGGATGCTCCTCACTATGGCAAGGTATTTTCAGCTTCAGATGCACCAAAGTCGGCCACAGATTGGACCAGAGTGCTGCTAAGTTCTCTGCAGGTCTCCTGGCACTCCATTAAAAAAACAAAACAAAACAAAACAAAACAAAAAACCTGGAACTGGGGGGCTGGGACTAGAACTGCTGCTGCTGTCACTTCAGTCGTGTCTGACTCTATGCGACCCCATAGATGGCAACCAACCTGGCTCCTCTATCCCTGGGATTCTCCAGGCAAGAACACTGGAGTGGGTTGCCATTTCCTTCTCCAATGCATGAAAGTGAAAAGTGAAAGTGAAGTTGCTCAGTCGAGACCCTATGGACTGCAGCCCACTAGGCTCTTCCATCCATGGGATTTTCCAGGCAAGAGTACTGGAGTGGGGTGCCATTGTTGTTAAATACGGTGAAAGAGTAGTTTCCAGGTGGTATTAACATCATTGGTGTTGGTGGTTTTTCTAAAGGGAGGAGAAATTTGTCATTTTTAATGCTAACTAACAATAATATGTTTCCAAGTGTGAGGAATGGAAAAATAAAGACTTAGATGTGCTACTGGACATACAGTGGTTTCTTGACTAGACAAACATAATTCCAGTTAAGACACATAGGCAAATTAAATATTCATATGGTTGTTGTAGGTGAAATGGCAGCATTTGAATGCAAATTGTTGAAAGACATGAATGTACATGTAATTAGATATGTTAAGTATGCCAGTGATAGCTTTGGGACTCTGACGGGGCATGTGGACATGGCTGTGGGTATGTCAGAGCAAGTTGGATTTCATGATCTGGGTGATATTTGCCTTATAAGAATTTGTTAGGCTGTGCATTTGTTTTGTTTTATGTATTTGTGTGTGTATTTACAATAACAATTAAAAAAAATCCTCAAATGACAGAAATACTTTATATTTCAAGAGCCAACAGCCTAACAATATAAGTGTCAGTAGCTTCATTCATAATCAATTTATTTAAAATCCCTCATTTCCCAAATCCCTACCCCTACCCGTTGTTTCTTGATTTTATATCCCCTTTCTGACTGTTGTTCCTGCTTCACTTCACTCTGAATCCACAGGGCAGAGGATATAATACTTCCACATTATTCCACTGGCCAAAGAAAGTCATGAGGCGATCACAGGTGCAAGGGAGTGGGGAACAGACTGCACCTCATGAAGGAGGAATTGGCTTGTGTGGACAGTGGAGGGGTTGGTAGGGAAGGATTATTGGTACGCATTTGTGCAGATAGTCAGCCTTATTAGAAACACTATCCGGCTGAAAATGTCTGAAAGCTTGACAATATAGTCTGAAGGCATCGTGTGAGGACTAAGTTACTCTCAAATATTGCTGGGAGTCATGAATAATAGTATAGCCTGTACAAAGTGAATCTTTCCACATAAGACAAAACTACAAATGCATTAACCCCTGGACCAAGGTACCCCCACTTGCAAAAATAGACCATAGATCTTTCAACAGAGTTATCCAATGGAGAAGAGGAGAAAATACAGAAAAATAGACCTTTTTTAAAAAATATATTTTTAATTGGAGGATAATTGCTTTACAATGTTTTGTTGGTTTCTGCCATAAGACATTGTGAATCAGCCATGCTGCTGCTGCTGCTGCTAAGTCGCTTCAGTTGTGTCTGACTCTGTGCGAATCCATAGATGGCACCCCACTAGGCTCTCCCGTCCCTGGGATTCTCCAGGCAAGAACACTGGAGTGGGTTGCCATTTCCTTCTCCAATGCATGAAAGTGAAAAGTGAAAGTGAAGTCACTGAGTCTTGTCCGACTCAGCGACCCCATGGACTGCGGCCCACCAGGCTCCTCCGTCCATGGGATTTTCCAGGCAAGAGTGCTGGGGTGGGGTGCCATTGCCTTCTCCAGAATCAGCCATAAGTATACATATATCCCTTCCCTCTTAAGCCTCCCTCCCGCCTCCTCCCTGTTCCACTCCTCTAGGTTATCACAGAGCACCACGCTGACCTCCCTGTGTTATACAGCAGCATCCCACTAGCTATCTATTTTACAAATGGTAGTGCATATATGTCAACGCTACTCTATCAATTTGTCCTACCCTCTCCTTCTCCTGGGCTTTTCTGGTTGCTCAATGGTAAAGAATCCGCCTGCAATGCAGGAGACACAGGACACCACTACGCATCTTGTTGTGGTTCTTTCATTACATCTTTAGTTGTGGAGATGCTTTTCTTTGGTCTTAGGGTCATTTTCCTTGATAGCTGTCTGTAAATGGTTGCAATTTGGGATTGCCCATGGAAGCAGGTGAGCTTAGGGTCTTCTGACTCTGCCACGTTGGCTACACCTCTACATATATCAGTGTGTTTTTCATGTATGCTTGCTCAGTGTACTCTTACATGTTTGTACTGTATTTTCTCTTGTGTTGAATATTTTCTTCCAAACAGTTGATAATATAAATAAAATGAAAGATTTAGTAAACATTTGCTATGTTTAATGTTTTATAATGATAAAGGTTTACTGATACATACGCTCATTATTTATGGTCACATTATGTTAATGGTGAATACATGTGAATTTTAAGATATATATGGATTTTATAATTGTCTAAAAAGCAAAAGTATGATGAAAGCTACAACATGGGGCAAATGGCAGGAAAATGTCTGAATGAGAGGAATAAAACAAGTGTAGCCATTCAAAGCATAGAATACCCTAATAAATAAGAGTTTAACAATTACCCAGGAAAGGTCACTGTTTCCAGGTCATTACATTCTAACCTCCAGCCTAGGAGTAGGGAGGTGAACTAATCTAGTTATGAATTCTATGTATAAGAAAATGAACTAAGACCCCAAAGGCAGTGATATCTAATGAGTTATTAAAGACGTTGCAAGAAACATTTACAAACCCATCCCTGATAAAATTGCTCTATGACAACAAGATACAGTTATTTAATTAGTATTTCCACTGTACCCTTCCACATCTTGATACAAAAACTAACCTAAAGCATGATGAGCATTACTGAGGAAAGCACAAGAGTAGTTTCCATTATTATAGTCATATCTGCTTTGGAAACAGCAAATGAACTACCAGGTCCCGAATCTGCTTGGTCTTAATCCCATGAACTGTGGGATTGAATGTAGGTGCAATGAGAATATAGACATTGGCCAGAAGAATGTAAATATGGAGTGGAATGTGGTATCCAAACCACTGAATGAGAACTGAGAAGATCCCAAGTCCGTAAAAGAGGATGATGACACAGATATGGGAGCCACACGTGTTGAGAACTTTGTGAGGAGCATCTTGGGAAGGGATGTGGAAGACAGCACGGAGAATAGGCATATATGAAACAAAAATTAGCACAACATCTAAGACCAAGGTCGGCATTAGGACAAAACATCAAACCAGATGTTCTGTGTGAAAGTGGCTCAGATGTGTTCAACTCTTCGTGACCCCAAGGACTATACAGTCCATGGAATTCTCCAGGCCAGAATACTGGAGTGGGTAGCCATTTCCTTCTCCAGCATTTTGTTGGATATCGTTGCAGGAAAATTTTGCCAGGACAACGTGCTTACAAGCAGTGTTTGGGAGGATGTTATTTTGATAAAAAGTCAGTCTTTTCTGGAGAAATATTACAGGAAAAACTGTACAGTGACTTCTTAGGAAGATGGATATATGAATTTTCCCTATCAGTGTATGTGTAAGAACAGTGGTGTATGACAAGGGGTAGCATATTGCAATGCCATCACCAGCAAGATCCCAGACTTGTAAATGAAAGTGGAAAGAGGAAGCATACCTGACAAATGCAGCGATCCAGGGAGAGCTCTCCAGCATGGAACCAGAGGATCACCAAGGCCTGAGGGACTCTGCACATGGAGAGGACAAGGTCTGTTCCAGACAGCATGCAGAAGAAGAGGTACAAGGGTCATGCAGGCTGCGGTTGGTGAGGATAATGAAGATGAACAGCCTGTTCCCTAGCAAGGCAGCGGCATAGGAAGTAACAAAGGGGATGGAAATCCACATGTAGTGGTCTTCAAGGCCAGGGATGCCCAGCAAGCAGAAGACTGTGTGGCTAGCGCCAGTGTGGTTTAAGGTCCTCATACTTGGGAAGTTCTTCCAGAATCTCATGCTTATTCATGGAGACAGAGGAAAATCAAAAATATATGCAAATGTTTCTTTCGAATTATCATTTGATTTTGGTTCTTACTTCATCCCATTCCATTCTGATGATGTCAGGAATTTTGGATATATATATATATATCCAAATATATATATATATATAAAGATAAGTAAGGTATGACTTGCTTTCTGAATGAAGCCTTAATTTCACAAGCAACATGGACCCATAGAGTAGTAGAGAAAATTAAATGAGTATTGTAATGATTAACATCTTTTTGTCCAAAATTAAGTGAATACACAAACAGAATGGAAAGAATAATTTACTCTGTATTTGTGTTGGTTTTAAGAATGAGTTTTTTTTTTAACTTACCTAGGAAAATAGTTTTGTGACTATGGGTAGGGAATTAAGAGAGGAGCAGAACAAAGGCTTTCCCTGAGCAGGTAGCTATGTCCTATTGTTTTGACTACTGAATAAAGAGTAGGATAGTATAACATGAGTTTTGAAAGGGTTTTTGAAACCTCATCAATATTTAATGTGTCCCTTGTCAATTTCTTTCTAGGCAAGAGTGATAAAATTCTGGTAAAGACCTAAAACACTTGTGCACCATGTATCCAGGCCAGCTGAAGGCTGAGGAGTTCATAATATAGTCCTGTTATCTATTGTACTACATAAGAAAGAGGAGTTGTGAGGTCACATGGAAGGAGGAGCAGTGGCCCAAATTCTAACAGCTCTTGGAGAGGAAGAAAGAAAGGTTCAATTGTTTTAGTTTCTAGAAGAAACACAGGTGGTTTAGTGGACAGAGGTCTCTTTCCCCTGTGAATCAATATCCAAAATTGCTATTTGTAAAAGGAGTGTTTTTATACTATGAAGGCCAAACTCAAGGGCTTACGCTTTCCATGCCCTCTCTCACTATGACTGAAGTTGATGCCCACGTCCATCTGCATTCTCAAGAGAGGAGCTTGGTGCAAAACTCAGGGAGTTGCAAATTCAGGAATCCATGAAATAATGAAGTATACTGATCAACAACTTTCAAGATCTGCATTTTTAACAGGGCATAACTGAAGATCCAGCACAAAGTAAGTCACAATGAGTGTTCTCTGCCCTTCCAAGATTGATACTTCTCACCTGGGAATTTATTTAACAGATTGGGAAATTCCTCTCCTATTTTTATTCCTGTTACCTTTTAAGTAATGACTAAAGTTGTCCTAAAAATATAATCATAGAACAGAAACCCAGTAGAGGTGTGTGAAGATGTTCCTGCTGTGGGCAGCTACCAAAGCCAGGTCAGTCTGTGACCAAACAGCCATTTTGAGAATAGATCGTGCCCTGAGGAAGGCCATCCTCCTGAAGGAGATGGAAGACACAAAAATAGACATGAAAATGCCATTGGGGAGCGGGGGGATAATGTGTGTGCCATATGCTGAGAAGCTTGTACCAAGAAAAGGTTATAAAAATGAAGCAACATAAATGTTATGTGATTATAACATTTATGTTGTTATGTGATTATAAACAGGAGCCTATGAGGACCAGCTTAGAGGTGATGATGGACACTGGATATTTGGGAGTAAAGAGAACTTTTTCTTCTAGGAGCCAGAGGAGAGATGCTGAGGAGCTCAATGTGTGTGGAGTGGTCTATGGGTACACTGTGAGTACTTGATAGCTATTTTTTTTTTTTTTACTGAATCAAACCTAAAGCAACTTCTCCAAACCAGCCTCATGCCGGTTCCCCCAGGCTGGATCCAGAGAGCTTCAGTATCATGGAGAATTTACTTGCTTCTCCCTGCTGTGTTCCCGAGAGAGCTGACCCTATTCAGGATACTGTTCACCATCTGCCCACTATGTCAGCCATGTGCTTGTGAAAGTCTTCTCCCCATATGACATTTATTTCCTCTGATTTCACAAGGGATCTAATAATCAAAACACGTGTCTCAAGAATAGGAGAAAATTTGATTACCTGACAGTGTTTCTTGTATTGATTTTAAACTTTCTGTGGTCTGGGAATTGCCTTTTTCCTTTGTGCAGTTCTAGACCTCAGCATATCAAGGCCAAGTGTAGCTTCTCAAAGTGTTTAACAAAGCGAACAAATGACAAATATCAGGTAGGTGTGCTGAAGGATCAGTTCGGGGTGGCCGTGAATAACCCTCTTTAATGCCTCAGATACTGACACCAGTGAGGATCTGGGGCCAACATAGAACCTCCTCTGGAAGGTCTTAGGGATCCTTGGCACAGTGAGAGCTAATGATGGTCCCCACTTCTTTACACTCTCCTTTCCCAGACAGCAGTTTCTATTCTACTGGGATAGCTCATATATATGAATGTGGTTCAGTGGTGTGCTGGTAACCCAGCTCAAATACACACATATATATACCTAATACGTAGATAAATAAGTAAATGAATAAATAGTCCTGATTTGCAGTGCTTACCAATTTCTGTGTATGTACTCCCCCAGTATGAAAAGGCAAAATGATAGGATACTTAAAGAGGAACTCCCCAGGTCAGTAGGTGCCCAATATGCTCCTGGAGATCAGTGGAGAAATAACTCCAGAAAGAATGAAGGGATGGAGCCAAAGCAAAAACAATACCCAGCTGTGGATGTGACTGGTGATAGAAGCAAGGTCTGATGCTGTAAAGAGCAATACTGCATAGGAACCTGGAATGTCAGGTCCATGAATCAAGGCAAATTGGAAGTGGTCAAACAGGAGATGGCAAGAGTGAACGTCGACATTGTAGAAATCAGCGAACTCAAATGGACTGGAATGGGTGAATTTAACTCAGATGACCATGATATCTCCTACTGCAGGCAGGAATCCCTCAGAAGAAATGGAGTAGCCATCATGGTCAACAAAAGAGTCAGTAATGCAGTACTTGGATTCAATCTCAAAAACGACAGAATGATCTCTGTTCATTTCCAAGGCAAACCATTCAATATCACAGTAATCCAAGTCTATGCCCCAACCAGTAATGCTGAAGAAGCTGAGGTTGAACAGTTCTATGAAGACCTCCAAGACCTTTTAGAACTAACACCCAAAAAAGATGTCCTTTTCATTATAGGGAACTGGAATGCAAAAGTAGGAAGTCAAGAAACACCTGGAGTAACAGGCAAATTTGGCCTTGGAATACGGAATGAAGCAGGGCAAAGACTGATAGAGTTTTGCCAAGAAAATGCACTGGTCATAGCAAACACCCTCTTCCAACAACACAAGGGAAGACTCTATACATGGACATCACCAGATGGTCAACACCGAAATCAGATTGATTATGTTCTTTGCAGCCAAAATGTAGAAGCTCTATACAGTCAACCAAAACAAGACTGGGAGCTGACTGTGGCTCCAAACCATGAACTCCTTATTACCAAATTCAGACTTAAATTGAAGAAAGTAGGGAAAACCACTAGAACATTCAGGTATGACCTAAATCAAATCCCTTATGATTATACAGTGGAAGTGAGAAATAGATTTAAGGGCCTAGATCTGATAGATAGAGTGCGTGATGAACTATGGAATGAGGTTTGTGACATTGTACAGGAGACAGGGATCAAGACCATCCCCATGGAAAAGAAATGCAAACGAGCAAAATGGCTGTCTGGGGAGGCCTTACAAATAGCTGTGAAAAGAAGAGAAGAGAAAAGCAAAAGAGAAAAGGAAAGATACAAGCATCTGAATGCAGAGTTCCAAAGAATAGCAAGAAGAGATAAGAAAGCCTTCCTCAGCGATCAATGCAAAGAAATAGAGGGAAACAACAGAATGGGAAAGACTAGAGATCTCTTCAAGACAGTTAGAGATACCAAGGGAACATTTCATGCAAAGATGGGCTCGATAAAGGACAGAAATGGTATGGACCTAACAGAAGCAGAAGATATTAAGAAGAGGTGGCAAGAATACACAAAAGAACTGTACAAAAAAGATCTTCACGCCCCAGATAATGACGGTGATGTGATCACTGACCTCGAGCCAGATATCCTGGAATGTGAAGTCAAGTGGGCCTTAGAAAGCATCACTACGAACAAAGCTAGTGGAGGTGATGGAATTCCAGTTGAGCTATTTCAAATCCTGAAAGATGATGCTGTGAAAGTGCTGCACTCAATATGCCAGCAAATTTGGAAAACTCAGCAGTGGCCACAGGACTGGAAAAGGTCAGTTTTCATTCCAATCCCAAAGAAAGGCCATGCCAAAGAATGCTCAAACTACCGTACAATTGCACTCATCTCACATGCTATTAAAGTAATGCTCAAAATTCTCCAAGCCAGGCTTCAGCAATATGTGAACCATGAACTTCCTGATGTTCAAGCTGGTTTTAGAAAAGGCAGAGGAACCAGAGATCAAATTGCCAACATCCGCTGGATCATAGAAAAAGCAAGAGAGTTCCAGAAAAACATCTATTTCTGCTTTATTGACTATGCCAAAGCCTTTGACTGTGTGTATCACAATCAACTGTGGAAAATTCTGAAAGTGATGGGAATACCAGACCACCTGACCTGCCTCTTGAGAAATCTATATGCAAGTCAGGAAGCAGCAGTTAGAACTGGACATGAAACAACAGACTGGTTCCAAATAGGAAAAGGAGTACATCAAGCCTGTATATTGTCACCCTGCTTATTTAACTTCTATGCAGAGTACATCATGAGAAACGCTGGACTGGAAGAAGCACAAGCTAGAATCAAGATTGCCAGGAGAAATATCAATAACCTCAGATATGCAGATGACACCACCCTTATGGCAGAAAGTGAAGAGGAACTAAAAAGCCTCTTGATCAAAGTGAAAGTGGAGAATGAAAAAGGTGGCTTAAAGCTCAACATTCAGCAAAGTAAGATCATGGCATCTGGTCCCATCACTTCATGGGAAATAGATGGGGACACAGTGGAAACAGTGTCAGACTTTATATTTTTGGGCTCCAAAATCACTGCAGATGGTGACTGCAGCCATGAAATTAAAAGACGCTTACTCCTTGGAAGGAAAGTTATGACCAACCTAGATAGCATTTTCAAAAGCAGAGACATTACTTTGCCAACAAAGGTCCACCTAGTCAAGGCTATGTTTTTTCCAGTTGTCCTGTACGGATGTGAGAGTTGGACTGTGAAGAAAGCTGAGCACTGAAGAATTGATGCTTTTGAACTGTGGTGTTGGTGAAGACTCTTGAGAGTCCCTTGGACTGCAAGGAGATCCAACCAGTCCATTCTGAAGGAGATCAGTCCTGGGATTTCTTTGGAAGGAATGATGCTAAAGCTGAAACTCCAGTACTTTGGCCATCTCATGGGAAGAGTTGACTCATTGGAAAAAACTCTGATGCTGTGAGGGATTGGGGACAGGAGGAGAAGGGGATGACAGAGGATGAGATGGCTGGATGGCATCACTGACTCAATGGACGTGAGTCTGAGTGAACTCTGGGAGTTGGTGATGGACAGGGAGGCCTGGCACGCTGCGATTCATGGGGTTGCAGAGTCAGACAGGACTCAGCGACCGAACTGAACTGAACTGAAGGTGTATTTCAAGCTGCAAGATGATATCACTGAGTGGAGTTTGCAAGGAATGGGCAAAGGGGCAGGTACAAGTGGATCTGGCACACAACTGCTCTTGTCTCTCTAAATCTGATTCCTTTACTCTAGACAATGGTCCTAATATTTTCAACACTTTCTTTAGGCTGCATAACATCTAGTCTTGTAATGGTCTTATTGCCTGAAATATCACTCCACAGCAATAATAAATGTCACCTGCTTCAGTGGAATTCACATGGGCTAAAATGGGTTAAGTCACAACAGGGTTCTCAGAGTGATGGGTGCCAGGAACTGAGCTTTTATACATTTTCCTGAAAGCCTCAGGGGCAGCTATCACCCTAGGGAGACCAGATTTCGAGTTGCCTTTTCAACAACATCTCTTTATCCCACATATGTGGATCATGTCTTTAGGTCTCTTTAAGCCTTCGTTTTCCACTATTTTTCTCTATACATCCCTTGATCAGATATGCTCACATACTTATTTCTTTTTTTAAATATAAATTTATTTATTTCAATTGGAGGTTAATTACTTTACAATATTGTATTGGTTTTGCCATACATCAACATGAATCCTCCATGGGTGTACATGTTTTCCCCATCCTGAACACCCCTCCCTCCTCCCTCCCCATACCATCCCTCTGGGTCATCCCAGTGCACCAGCCCCAAGCATCCAGTGTCACTTATTTCTAATAAATCAATTGTTAGTATTACTATTCCAAATATTTCTGTTTCTATTTTTATGGAAATTAATAAATATCAATCCTGTTTTCAATCAGCACAATTTAAAGATTTACAAGTTAATTATTTTAAAAACATATTACACAAAAGCATTTCTTTGTAATTTAAACAGGCTTGAATTAAATTTGTACTATGTTTCATGGCCAAGATGATGGAATAGGAAGACCCCTAGCTCACCACCTCATGGACGTGGGTTTGGGTAGACTCGGGAGTTGGTGATGGACAGGGAGGCCTGGTGTGCTGCAGTTCATGGGGTCGTAAAGGGTCGGACAGGACTGAGCAACTGAACTGAAAAAAGGAAGTAATCAGTGAACTGGAAGACACAGTAGTGGAAAGCAGTTAAGATGAACAAAAAAAAAGCATTAAATAAAATGAAGTTTTAAGTGACCTCTAGGACAATCTCAAGTACACTTTTGCATTATAGGAGTCTCAGAATCAGAAGAGAGATAATGATGGCAAAGAACTTATCTGAAGATATAATAGCTGACAATTTTCCTAACCTGGGGAAGGAAACAAACATCCAGGTCCCTGAAGCACAGAGTCCCAAACAAGATGCACCCAAAGATGTCCACATCCACGCACACTTTAATTAAAATGGAAAAAATTAAGGATAAAGAGAGAGTCTTAAAAGCAGCAAGATAAAGACAACTACTGATAGCTACATACAAGGGAACTCCCATGACACCATCAGGTGACTCTTCAGCAGAAGCTTTGCAGGTCAGAAGAGAGTGCAGCATAATAATATTCAAAGTAATGAATGGAAAAAACCAAAATACTGTACCTGGCAAGGCTATTTTCAGATTTGAAGATGAGATAAAGAGTTTTTCAAACAAGCAAAAACTAAAGAGGTTCAGCTCCAGCAAACCAGCTTTATAATAAAAGTTAAAAGGACTTCTTTAAGTAGAAAAGAAAATATTGCAATTAGAAATGTGAAAATTACAAAAGGAAAAATCTCAATGGTACATCAAGTACAGAGGTAAGGTAGTATATCAACAATTTATAAAGCTAACAGGTACTCCCATGGTGGATTCATGTTGATGTATGGCAAAACCAATACAATATTGTAAAGTAATTAGCCTCCAATTAAAATAAATAAATTTATATTTTTTAAAAAAGCTAACAGGAAGGTTACAAAGAGAAAAGGAGAGACATCCCTGCTGGTCCAGTGGTTGTGAATCTGCCCACCAATGCAGGGACATAGAGTGGATCCTTGGTCTGGGAAAATACCTCATTTTCAGGGCAACTAAACCTGTGAGCCAGTAACTGCTGGAGCCACCATGCCCTAGAGCACATGCTGTATAGCAAGAGAAGCCACAGCAATGAGAAAACCTCATACTAAAATGAAGAGTAGCCCCTGCTCTCCACAACGAGGGAAAGTCCATGAGCAGCAACAAAGACCCAGTGCAACCAAGGCAAATAAAAGACTAAAGGAGTAAAATTTTGTATATCCAAATAAGTTGTTAGGGAACAAATAAAACAAAAAGATGTAAAATATGATGTCAAATAGTAAATGAATGTGTGGGGGGGGGTGATGCAGAGTTATTAAAATAGACTTGAATTTAAGATTGTTGTTGTTCAGTTGCTAAGTCATGTCCAACTCTTTGTGGCCCATGGACCACACCATTGCAGGCTTCCCTATCCTTCACTATTTCCCAGAGTTTGCTTAAACTCGTGTCCGTTGTGTCGGTGATGCCATCCAACCATCTCATCCTCTGTCACCCCCTTCTCCTCCTGCCCTCCATCCGCCCCATCATCAGAGTCTGACAATGAGTCAGCTCTTCAGATCAACTGGCCAAAGTATTGGAGCTTCAGCTTCAGCATCAGTCCTTTCAAGAATATTCAGGGTTGATTTCTTTTAGGATTGACTGATTTCCTTGCTGTCCAAGGGACACTCAAGAGTCTTCTCCGACACCACAGTTCAAAAGCATCACTTCTTGGAAGCTCAGCCTTCTTTATGGTCCCACTCTCCCATCTGTACATGACTACCGGAAAAACCATAGAACTCAGTAGGTTTTGTAAACATTCTCTTAGCAATCCCTGAGACTCATTGACAGGCTGCAGAAGTACCCCACGTCTATTAACACTTCCCAGTGCTCTTCAGGGTCATTAGACTTTTTGCTCTTTCAAAGCTGCTTTCTGCTCAGTTGACCACCCTTCCAACTGGACCATGTCCCTTTTCTTGACCACATACAGCTATTAACTTGTATAAGTTTTGGGATAATTTATCATGTCTACCTTTTAAAATGGCTTTACTACAATATATTTATTTTTAAAAATTTTTATTTTTTTTAAATTATGAAAGTATGATAACACATTTACAGGAGACTTGGGAAATACATGTAGTTCCTCTATATATTGTGCTTATTTTTTTAAGTAGGTAAATTAAGATTTTAGTTGGAGTTTCAATATCAAACTCTCAAAAATTAATAGAATGAATATACAGAGAAGGAGAAGGATATAGTAGACCTGAAAGGCACTGTGAACCAATTCAACATATTTGAAATTTATACAATTTTCACACAGCAGTAGCATACAAATTCTATTCAAGTCCCTATAGACTGTAAACTAGGAGGCCCTGGAAAATATGTAGGGACATAAAGCAAGGTGCAAAACTTTTATGTTCTAAAGGTATTGAAATCATACAGAATCTGTTCTCTTATCACTGTGAAATTACGTTAGAAATCAACATTAAAAGATATTTGAAAATAACTCACATATTTTCAAATGCAATGTGACATTTACCAAGAGAGATTTTAAACTTAGCCTTCGAAAGCCTCAGTAAGTTAGACCGAAAAAGGCACCAAGGGTGACTCCATTGAAGAAAGCATTTAAATAAGAAACTAGAATCAAAATGAGAAATTAATATTAAAGATACCTTAAATAAAATCCCTTTTAGAAATTAAATGTCTGCTTTTAAACGATGGGTGTATCTGAGAGGGCCATAACAAGGAAAATTAGAAATTATTTGTAATAGAATAAAAGTGAAAACAGAATTTGACAGACTTTGTTTCATGAGGCTGAAGCTGCTCAGTGCAATTCAATACAATATGGGGTCTTGAATAAGGTATGAAAACAAATAATGGACAGTATCATAAAATTTTGTGAAATTTGAACCAAATCTGTGGTGGTGGTGGTGGTTTAGTTGCTAAGTCATGTGTGACTCTTGCAACCCCGTGGACTGTAGCCCGCCAGGCTCCTCTGTCAATGGGATTTTCCAGGCAAGAACACTGGAGTGGGTTGCCATTTCCTTTTCCAGAGGATCTTCTCAACCCAGGAATTGAACCCAGGTCCCCTACATTTCAGGCAGAATCTTTACCGACTGAGCTATGAGGGAAGATGTATAAAATTTGATGAATAAAATCTGTACTTCAGTTAATAATACTGTATCCCTTGTTAATTTCTTGTTTTTTTTTTTTTTTTTTTTTAACAGCAAAGTATTTCTTTATATTCTCAATATTGGATTAGAATTTTGAAGACTCATTCAATTTTTTTTTTTTAATCACTAAGAGATGGGAATACCAGACCACCTGACCTGCCTCTTGAGAAACGGATATGCAGCTCCGGAAGCAACAGTTAGAACTGGACATGGAACAACACACTGGTTCCAAATAGGAAAAGGAGTACATCAAGGCTGTATATTGTCACCCTGCTTATTTAACTTCTATGCAGAGTACATCATGAGAAACTCTGGGCTGGAACAAGCACAAGCTGGAATCAGGATTGCTGGGAGAAATATCAATAACCACAGATATGCAGACGACACCACCCTTATGGCAGAAAGTGAGGAGGAACTAAAAAGCCTCTTAATGAAAGTGAAAGAGGAGAGTGAAAAAGTTGGCTTAAAGCTCAACATTCAGAAAATGAAGATCATGGCATCTGGTCCCATCACTTCATGGGAAATAGATGGGCAAACAGTGGAAACAGTGTCCGACTTTATATTTTTGGGCTCAAAAATCACTGCGGATGGTGGTTGGAGCCATGAAATTAAAAGACGCTTACTCCTTGGAAGAAAAGTTATGACCAACCTAAATAGCATATTCAAAAGCAGAGACACTACTTTGCCAACAAAGGTCCATCTAGTCAAGGCTATTGTTTTTCCAGTAGTCATGTATGGATGTGAAAGTTAGACTGTGAAGAAAGCTGAGGGCCAAAGAATTGATGGTTTTGAACTGTGGTATTGGAGAAGACTGTTGAGAGTCCCTTGGACTGCAAGGAGATCCAACCAGTCCATTCTTAAGGAGATCAGTCCTGGGATTTCTTTGGAAGGAATGATTCTAAAGCTGAAACTCCAGTACTTTGGCCACCTCATGCAGAGTTGACTCATTGGAAAAGACTGATGCTGGGAGGAATTGGGGGCAGGAGGAGAAGGGGACGACAGAAGATGATATGGCTGGATGGCACCACCGACTCGATGGACGTGAGTTTGAGTGAACTCTGGGAGTTGGTGAAGGACAGGGAGGCCTGGCGGGCTGCAATTCATGGGGTCGCAAAGAGTCGGACATGACTGAGTGACTGAACTGAACTGAATTGAAGATAATAAATTTTCTAGAATGTTAACAGTAATACTAGATGCCAAAATACATGGAAGTATAAAATTTTGAATGAATATAAATTAGAAATCTAACATTCTATTCATACTAAGTTGAACAAGTGGAATCAAAATGTCATAAATTTTTTTAGCTAAGCAAAATTCATAAATTTTCTAAAATATATATTTTGTATATGCTATATATATGGGTATATGTATGTATATAAAAGCTTCCTTACTACACTTGATAAAGGCTTAAGAAAGAACAATAACATCAAAAAGAGACAGAGAAATTGGAAAACAAACTAAATGAAATGGGAGCACTGAATATGAAATAAAAAAAGTGAAGCAAACTAGATAAAAGTAAAAGATCATCATATAGTCCACTTGTTTTTAAACATGCTTGCTTATTAGAAACACATCTGGTGTTTTGTAGAAAAGCAGCAGTACCTGCACATTTGTATTTTCAAAATATTTCAAGATAATCCTGATATGCATCTGGACTTTAAAAAGTGATTACAAGTTTTTCTATTAAATGATATTTTTAGTGAAATAGAATTGTATTATTTTCTGTTGACCAATCATGATATATTGATATTAAGTGAATAATAGTTGCATAATCACAATAGTAAAGATGTTTATCAGTTTTCATAATCAATAGCCAGACCAAAACAAAAGTAGAAGATAATTACAATTGCAAGCCATAATGGAAACATGATTAATCTAACAGTATAAAATAATTACATACAGTTTGGGGGGGGTGAAATAGAGTGATGTGGTATGTGGAAATGCATACATGCACATGTTCTCATCTGCCCAGCCAATCTGTCTGTTGGTTGGTGCATTCAATCCATTTACAATTAAGGTGATTATCAGTATGTAAGGGATTCCCTGGTGGCTCAGACGGTAAAGCGTCTGCCTGCAATGAGGGAGACCCCGGGTCGGGAAGATCCCCTGGAGAAGGAAATGGCAACCCACTCCAGTACTCTTGCCTAGAAAATTCCATGGATGGAGGAGCCTGGTGGGCTACAGTCCATGGGGTCGCAAAGAGTCGAACCAACTGAGTGACTTCACTCACTTCAATATGTATAATCCCACTACCATTTTCTTAATTGCTTTGGGTTTATTTTGTGTAGGTCTTTTCCTTCTCTTGTGTTTCCTGCCTAGAGAAGTTCCTTTAGTACTTGCTGTAAAGCTGGTTGGGTGGTGCTGAATTCTCTTAACTTTTGCTTGTCTGGAAAGATTTTAATTTCTCCACCAAACCTGAACGCGAGTCTTGCCGGGTAGAGTATTCTTGGTTGTAGTTCTTCCCTTTCCTCACTTTAAAGATATCGTGGCATTTTCTTCTGGCTTGTAGAGTTTCTGTTGGAAATCATCTTTACTTTTGTGCTATAATAAATGAAATGGTTTATAATTTTGCTTTAAACTATTTGCTGCTGCTGAGTCGCTTCATTCGTGTCAGACCCTGTGCAACCCCATAGACGGCAGCCCACGAGGCTCCCCCATCCCTGGGATTCTCCAGGCAAGAATACTAGAGTGGGTTGCCATTTCCTTCTCCAGTGCATGAAAGTGAAAAGTGAAAGTGAAGTCTCTCAGTCGTGTCTGACTCTTAGCGACCCCATGGATTGCAGCCTACTAGGCTCCTCTGTCCATGGGATTTTCCAGGCAAGAGTACTGGAGTGGGTTGCCATTGCCTTCTCCAAAACTATTTGCTACTAGTATTTAAAAATATAGTTTGTTTTTTAAACTTTTATCCTAAAACCTTGCTAAATCTTTTTCAGTGTTGTATGGATTGTTAGCATTTTCTATATACTCAATCATTCTATCTGTTAATAATCTATTAACAAATAGTGGCTTATTAATAGTGAGTGCAAAAGAAGTGATGCTTTTGAACTGTGATGTTGGAGAAGACTCTTGAGAGTCCTTTGGACTGCTAGGAGATCCAACCAGTCCATCCTAAAAGAACTCAATCCTGAATATTCATTGGAAGGACTGATGCTGAAGCTGAAACTCCAATACTTGGGCCACCTGATGCGAAGAACTGACTCATTTGAAAAGACCTCAATGTTGGGAAATATTGAAGGCAGGAGGAGAAGGGGACAACAGAGGATGAGATGGTTGAATGGCATTACTGACTCAATGGACATGAGTTCGAGTAAACTCTGGGAGTTGGTGATGGACAGGGAGGACTAGCGTGCTGCAGTCACTGGGGTCTAAAAGAGTCAGACATGACTCAGTGACTGAACTGAAATAGTGGTTTAAATGTCCTTTTCCAACCTGAATATCTTTTATTTCATTTTTAATAGTGTATTTTCCATTCACTCGGTGAAGGACACCTTGATTGCTTCAAAGTTTTGGCAGTTATAACTAAAGCTGCTATAAATGACCATGAACCAGTTTTTTTTTTGTGTATATAGATTTTAGTTCATGTGGTAAATACCAGGATGTGCAACTGCTGGACTGTATGGTAAGAGCATGCTTAGTTTTGTAAGAAACTGCTTGTCTTCCTAAGTGGCTGTACCATTTTGAATTCCTACCAGCAATGAATGTGAATTCCTGTTACTATACACCCATGCTGGCATTTGCTGCTGTCAACGTTTTGGATTTTCTCCATCTCATTAGGTGTGCAATGGCATCTCATTGTTGTTTTAATGTTCAGTTCTACAGTGATTATGATATTGTCTTATCACAAAAGTTACTACCAAATCCAACGTCATCTGGATTTTCTCTTCTGTTGTCATTTAGGAGTTTTAGAATTTTGCATTTTCTATTTAATTTTCATTATCTGGGTTGTGAAGATCTTTTTTGGATAGTTCTTCTGTGTATTATTGCCAATTCTTCTTAATATATTCTGCTTCTGTTAGGTTCATACCATTTCTGTCCTTTATTGTGCCCATCTTTGCATGAAATGTTCCCTTGGTATCTTTAGTTTTCTTGAAGAAATCTCTAGTCTTTCCCATTTTATTGTTTTCCTCTATTTCTTTGCATTGATAACTGAGGAAAGCTTTCTTATCTCTCCTTGCTATTCTTTGGAACTCTGCATTCAAATGGGTATATCTTGCCTTTTCTCCTTTGCCTTTAGCTTCTCTTCTTTTCTCAGTTATTTGTAAGGCTTCCTCAGAACACCATTTTGCCCTTTTGCATTTCTTTTTCCTGGCAATGGTCTTGATCACTGCCTCCTGTACAATGTCACAAACCTCTGTCCATAATTCTTCAGGTGCTCCGTCTATCATATCTAATCCCTTGAATCTATTTGTCACTTCCACTGTATAACCATAAGGGATTTGATTCAGGTCATACCAGAATGGTCTTTTGGTTTTCCCTACTTCAGTTTAAGTCTGAATTTGACAATAAGGAGTTCATGATCTGAGCCACAGTCCGCTCCCAGTCTTGTTTTTGCTGACTGTATAGAGCTTCCCCAGAGTCGGCTGTGAAGAATACAATCAATCTGATTTCAGTATTGAGCATCTGGTGATGTCCATGTGTAGAGTCTTCTCTTGTGTTGTTGGAAGAGGATGTTTGCTATAACCAGTGCATTCTCTTGGTAAAACTCAAAAATCCACAATCCTGAAACTTACTGGCCTATAGTTTTATAATCAAAGAACAAGTGAGGAGGGGAGAACATCTTTGCTTTGCTATGATCAGTGTGTTCTCTTGGGAAAACTCTATTAACCTTTGCCCTGCTTCATTTTGTACTCCAAGGCCAAATTTGCCTGTTACTCCAGGTATCTCTTGACTACCTACTTTTGCATTCCAGTCCCCTATGATGAAAAGGACATCTTTTGGGGGTTAGTTCTAGAAGGTCTTGTAGATCTTCATAGAACCGTTCAACTTCAACTTCTTCAGCATTCCTGGTTGAGGCATAGACTTAGATCACTGTGATACTGAACGGTTTGCCTTGGAAACAAACGGAGATCACACTGTCATTTTGGGGACTGCATCCAAGTCCTACATATCAGACTCTTTTGTTGACTAAAAGTGGGCTTTTGGGCCCACTTGCACTCATCTTCTCCTGTGAGAACTTGAAAATTACAGCTCACTTCTGAATAACCATTTACAGGAGAATGTTGGATCCCACCAAAAAAGATACCCCACATCCAAGGGCAAGGGAGAAGCCCCAACAAGACAGTAGGAGGGGCAAAATCCCATTTAGACTCAAATCCCATACCCACCAGAGATCCTTGGAGGGCTCAAACAAAACCTTGTGCAACCAGGAGAACCCACAGAGGCTGAGCCAGACCTGCCTTTGAGTGTTTGTCTCCTGCAGTGGCCTGCCACAGGGGCAGGGGCTCTGGGTGTAGCAGACCTGGGTATGGAATAAGCTCTCTTGGAGGAGGTCGCCATTAACCCCAACATAGAGCCCCCAGAACTTACACAGGACTGGGCAAACAGACTCTTGGAGGGCACAAAGAAAGCTTTGTGTGCACCAGGACCCAGGAGAAAGGAGCTATGACCCCACAGAGACTGACCCTGACTTGCCTGTGTGTGTCCAAGAGTTTCTGCTGGAAGTGTGGATCAGTTGTGACCCTCTGCAGAGTCGGGAGCACTGAGTGTGGCAGTGTGTGCATGGGACCTTTTGAAGGAGGTTGCCATTATCTTCATTACCTCCACCATAGTTTGATCTCAGGTCAAACAACAGGGAGGGAAAATAGCCCCACCCATCAACAGAAAATTGGATTAAAAATTTACTGAGCATGGCCTCACCCAACAGAACAAGACCCAGTTTCCCCCACAGTCAGTCTCTTCCAACAGGAAGCTTCCATAAGCCTCTTATCCTTCTCCATCAGAGGGCAGACAGAATGGAAACCACAGTCATGGAAAACTAATCAAACTGATCACATGGACCACAGCCTTGGCTAACTCAATGAAACTATGAGCCCTGCCATATGGGGCCACCCAAGATGGATAGGTCATGGTGGAGAACTCTGACAAAATGTGGTCCACTGGAAAAGGGAATGGCAAACCACTTCAGTATTCTTGCCTTGAGAACCCCATGAACAGTATGAAAAGGCAAAAAGATAGACCGAAAGATGAACTCCCCAGGTCGGTAGGTACCCAATATGCTAGTGGAGATCAGTGGAGAAATAACTCCAGAAAGAATGAAGCTGCTGCTGCTGCTAAGTCACTTCAGTCGTGTCTGACTCTGTGTGACCCCATAGATGGCAGCCCATCAGGCTCTGTCCCTGGGACTGTCCAGGCAAGAATACTGGAGTGGGTTGCCATTTCCTTCTCCAGTGCATGCATGCATGCTAAGTCTCTTCAGTCATGTCCGACTCTGTGTGACCCTATGGACAGCAGCCCAACAGGCTCCTCTGTCCACAGGATTCTCTAGGCAAGAATACGAGTGGGTTGCCATTTCCTTCTCTGAAAGATGAAGAGACAGAGCCAAAGCAAAAACAATGCGCGGTTGTGGATGTGACTGGTGATGGAAGTAAAGTCTGATGCTATAAAGAACAATGTTGCATAGGAACCTAGAATGTTAGGTCCACGAATCAAGATAAATTAGAAGTGGTCAAACAAGGGATGGCAAGAATGAACATCGACATTTTAGGAATCAAAGAACTAAAATGGACCTGACTTGGTGAATTTAACTCAGATGACCATTATATCTCGTGGAATATATGTATTACATGTGGTGTAATATATACTGTGGAATTTATATAGCTTGAACAATAAGAAACCAAAGGGCTCAGTTAGTAAGATCCATCCCCTATCACAAATGAGAAGACACATTTTCTTTAAATTAGAGGTTTTATTTCATTTTATTTCACTTAATGAACTATTTAATTGAACAGATCACGCCAGGATTTTAGTAATAAAAGCCACCAGTTATCTATCCTGAGTTTCTAAGGAAATCAGCATTAGTGAAAGAACATACAACCTAAAAACAACATATGTCTAAGTTCAAACATTCCATACAATCCTATCTCACTTAAAAAAAAAAAAAAAAAAAGAACTCACATTTGTATACCACTCCAAAAGAGCAAAAGGAAAATTTTATCACTATAAATAAATGGAGTAGAAAATGTTTTTTGTTTGTTTTGTATTGCTGGAATATCCAACACATCACTTGTCTGGCACTCTGTGATCAGCCTTGGCTTGTCCATCGGGAAAAGGGAGTCCTCATGTTAAATTCCTTGCAGAGCCATGGGAGCTTCCAGATTAAGTACCCACACCATCATCTATTCAATTGAAAGCATTCAGGTGTCTGCTGGTAGTCCATAACTTCTGTGCCATGCAATGATGTTCTCTTCCACTTCCTTCCCTGGGTGGGGTATACCTGAAAAAAATCATGCAGATGGTTTTGAGTTAAAAGGGCTTTGAAGACTCTTCTCATAGAAAATACCAGTTAGCCCAAAAGTCCGGGCACAAGTTCTTACCAACAAAGGAACTGAATCCAGCCAAGATCTTCAGTAGAAGCAGATAGTGTGCAGAAAGCTCTTGCCTGTTTTCTTCTTCACTGCCTGGAACAGCTTAGGCAGACTGCTTTGCATATCGTCCTCCTGCTGGAGACCCTGGCAGAGCTCACAGATGATCAGAGCTCCAAGTGTGGCTGCCTCCAGGGTGTCCTCTATTTCCACGTTGATCACATACACAGGCTGCCAGGTCTTCTGTTCTCTAGCACACAGATCTTTCACCACCACTTTATACACTCTTTCAGTACAGGTGAAGATGGCATCGAAGGGATCTCTGCACTCTTGAAATCTTTCAGGGCCAGATTTGATTCTCTCATTTCTCCCCAAGATCTGTAACACCCCATTGCTCTTGTGGTGCATTCTGTTTTTGCAGAGAAGGTCCTTGCACATCTGCTCATATGTAGTGGAGAAATCATATACCACAGGGAGGTTGGGTGCCAGTCCTGGCAGTGTCACATGGGATCCCACTCCAAAAGACCTAACGTTGAATCCTTTCTTCTTGAGGATGCTGTGGGCTTCCATGCTCCTGTTCATGTTGCTCATACAGACCACAGCCACCCTGAGTGTGGAGGATGACATTATGTTGGCCACTTGGAACTCCAGGCTGATGGATGGGCTTAGAGTCTCTTAAGGGCAGAACCCAGGGAGAAGTCAGCCTAGGTCAAGTTCTTCAGACTAATCTAGTGTCAAAGAACAGATTGTCACCTACCCCAGGTGGGAGGGGACCTTTTGATTGATAATTGGGTTAACTCTTGAGTAATTGGATTTGAATAGTGGGCTCTGACCAGAGGCTCAATCCAGGCATCAGAATAATCTGGTGATTATCACCCCAAAATCTAATTTTCCAAAAGAGTGTGGCTACCCCATGGGTGTGTTTTGAAATCTCCACTTAGCCCTTGGGTTCAATTGTGGGTGGGGCTACTATTGATATTAGGCAAAATACCTAGACTACTCCCAAGCTTGTCACCAGCTCCCTCCAATGACCTGAGAACATGCATGTGAAAAACATGATTGAAATGTCCAAGCTTACACTTAATTTAATTATACATAAAACTACAAGCGTTGTTTTTCTTTCTTTCCTATAATTGGTACTCTAGAATTGTAACTGTTGATCATGAGAGGATACAGATAGTTTTACCCGTAAGTAGTAAAATGATTCACCAGTGTAAAAAGTGATTCTTAGAAAACATCCCTCCTGATAGTGTGTGCAGGAGTTACAACATTACACATCCTTTCTTGAATTCCTGATAATTCTCCAAGAATTGGAATAGCCTCCACTGGCTTTCCCATGTCTTCAGGGAGAGCTCTGTCTGACCACTCTATACTGAAATATAGCAATTTTTTGTTCCATTTCTTTGGTTACTTTGCACCATTGACCTAGCAAAGAATCAAATCAGAGATCAGATCAGATCAGTCGCTCAGTCGTGTCTGACTCTTTGCGACCCCATGAATCACAGCACACCAGGCCTCCCTGTCCATCACCAACTCCCGGAGTTCACTGAGACTCACGTCCATCGAGTCAGTGATGCCATCCAGCCATCTCATCCTCTGTCGTCCCCTTCTCCTCCTGCCCCCAATCCCTCCCAGCATCAGAATATAGACTTTAAAATTATAAATGAAACACGAAACAGTAAGGAGGGACAGTCCCATCCCTTCAAAATGGTGCAGGAAAAACATCCACTTAGAAAGCCAAAGATTTTATATCTCTGTGTCTCCATCAACATAGTGATTGTCACATTGCAGTCTCAGTAACCACATTCAGCCTTGTCAAAGTGTGAATCCCAAACCCAGAGCATTAACATCAACCTGGAATATGTGAAAAAGGCAACTTTGGACTCCACACCACAAAATGAGAAATTCTGCGAGTGGAGCCCAGAGATTTGTGACATACAAAGCCCTTTGGATGGTGTGATGTCCACCAAAGACTTACTCATGGCAGAGGTTTCTGAAACTTGACTGGACATTGACAGTCCTTGGGATGTCACTTGACTGGACTCTCCTTCTTCGGGAAGGAAAGTAAGTATGTGACAATTTGATGTGATATGTAAATCTGATAAAAAAATAATAATCATCACTCTGAAGAAGAATTTGTGGACAATTGGTGAATTTTGACTATGTTCTATATTTTGGATTATAGTGTTGTATCAATGTGAAATATTGTGACTTGGTCATTGCACTGCTGTATATGTAAGAGATTATCCTTAAGAAGTTACAGCTAAATATAGGGTCATGACACTGCATATTTTGCTAAATGGCACAACAAAAAAATCAGACTAAGAATGAGAGAGAGACAGGGCCAGGAGCAGAGGGGGCGGGGGTTTGGGGAGGAGGCAAGGAGGTAGGGAAATGTGGCCAAATACTAATAGTGGCTGAATCTAAATGAAAGTTTTACTGGAATTTATAATTTATTAATGTAGCTTTTATATGTTTTAATAATTTTGACCATAAATAAGGCTGATCACTGAAGGACTGATGCTCAAACTGTGGTGCTGGAGAAGACTCTAGAGAGTCCCTTGGACAGCAAGGAGGTCAAAGCAGTCAATCCTGAAGGAAATCAACTGTGAATATTCACTGGAAGGCCTGGTGCTGAAGCTGAAGCTCCAATACTTTGGCCACCTGATGCGAAGATCCAACACATTGGAAAAGACCCTGATGCTGGGAAAGATTGAGGGCAGGAGAAGGGGGCAGTAGAGGACAAGATGGTTGGATGGCACATCAACTCAATGGACATGAGTTTGAGCAAATTCTGGGAGATAGTGAAGGACAGGAAAGCCTGGCGTGCTGTAGTCCATGGGATCGCAGAATCACACAAGATTGAGCAACTGACAACAAAAATAATTAATTAATGTAGCTTTTATGTGTTTTAATAATATCTAAAAACCACTTAATAAAATATGTATATTTTATCAAATATTTCTGTAAGTTAAGTAGGCGTGGAGTCTTCTTGTATAAGCTCAATCCACCATGTTAAATTGAAATCTATGAATTTATAATCCTATACATGCACATACACAGTAGTCTCTTCTTTACAAATATAAACATAATTACTTACTTGGGATAATTTAATAAAGATAAAACAGAATATGTTGAAGGTTGAGATATATTACCAGAAAAAAAGATACAGGAAAATGTGGTAACTGAGTCTTCATTATAGATTTGAAGGCAGCCAAAAAAGAGGAAGGTGAAGATTATTTCTTCATTATAGCCTAACACTTAAGTACATAAAAGATGTGAAAATTTTAATAAGGCCATTAAATTATCTCACATTAGCAATTAAAATTCATTATTTCAGTTTCTAGAATAGAAAATGATATGAAAGTAAGGTACAGATTTCATATTAATTTTGTCAAAATTACAAAGAAAAACTCTTAGGAATAAGTGATCTTAAAATAACCTGAATATTTGATAGTCTTTTTGTGCTGATTAAGATAGGATTAATATTTACTAATTCTCATTAAAATAGAAATAGGAATAGTTAAAGTAATTGTTACCAAAAGGAGTATATGGTGTGTGGGGTCTGACTGCTTGCTGCTCAAAAGCCAGTAAACAGGCCAGGTTGATGGAAAGGAAAGTTGCTTTATTTCAGATGTCTGCAACTGGGGGAGAGGGGTGGCAGATATCTGTCCAAAGGCCAGCTCCCCCCACTGACAAGCAGGGGGTGAGAGAATTCATAGACAGGCAGGCGCAGGGGATGGGGATATGGGGGTGTGGCGCTACATGCAAAAACAGCATAGTCACAATGGTCTGACCAGCATCTTCTTGAATGTCTTAGGTACAGTTAATCTTCAGTTCCAGGGTCCATTTGTTCCAATTTCTTTGTGGTCAATTCTCAGAATTGTGGAAGCTCACGTCCTGGGTACAATCTGCTCATCATGTAGGTAATTTCTCCACCTCAGGTTTTAGTATCTCTAAGAGAGCTCACAGGATATGGCTCAGATTATCTACAGCCCTTGAGAAAGAACTGAAGGTCCTTGACTATGCTTGATGACTACATTGTTACTAGTCTCCTTAGACAGTTTTCCTTTGTTTTAGCATTTCTCTGATTAAATGTATTCTTTGGTTAAGATTTCCCTCAGGAAAAGGCAGGCAGAGGACATGGGAAGGGGCAAGGACCATATGATCCTGCTCCATTTCATAATGACATAAATATCTCATTTATTGAAAATAATGTATGTACACAACCATTTCAAGGGTGAAAAGTTGTGGAGGATGGATTGGTTTTGACAGATACAGAGAACCATAATACCTTTACTCATGTGGATACAATGGAAAGGGTGTTGTTAGAAATACAGCTTTAAAACTGGGTTCCTTGGGGCAACAGCCTTCCCTGGAGTCTTCAGGCAAATGCATAAAAATCTCTGCTCCCTGATGCCCAGCTCTCAGAGTCCTCCTTGATTCATCACATTGTATTCTATGAAGTCTGCGTTTGAAGCACGTAAGTAGGTTATTTACTGATATTGTATAAACTTTAGGAAAGGGAAGAAAATTACAGTATCAAGACTAAACTGTTTAGGGGAACCAAAGCAGACATTTGAAAATATTAAGACCTTTGTCTGGTGTTAAGTAAGCAGAGTGATATCTAATGTTCTCCAATTTTAAAACTCATAATAATTAACTCCTCCCAGGATAGCATCAAAACTCCTTAACTTGTAATCACAGCCAAAATACTTTTGCTTCTATCTTTTCACCATTGCATGTAGATGTGATTGATCACACAACCATACAGGGTTGCAAACTGTTTAAAATATTTAATGCTTTTAAAATATTTAAATGCATTAAATATTTCTATGACAGAAGCTTATCCTTAAACTCCCAAAAGACTTCATGTCATTCCCCACCTAATTGATCTCCATCCAATGACATCCCATAGCCAAATAGACTGAATTATTAATTCCATCTGGTTCCCATAGTATTTTTTCTTGGTACTACTATTATCTTTCTTTACCATATAGTTTTCTTTAACTATATAAACATTCATTTTCTCTGTGAGATTATTACCTCATTTTACAGATAATATCTTGTTCATCTTCCCATCCTATATTGTTCCTGGCTCACTCGCTGTGGAAAAGAATCAGATAGATGCCATGAGCTCTGAGTACAGTCTGAAATTTTGATTGTGTCTGTTAACAGGGGGTGAGGTCCTAGTCATCTGCTCCAGGTATGACTGTCTTTAACCATACTGGTGTTAGCCACACAGTCTTCTACTTTGTGGGCATCCCTGGCCTTGAGGACCAGCATGTGTGGATCTCCATCCCCTTCTTCATTTCCTATGTCATCGCCCTGCTTGGGAACAGCCTGCTCATCTTCATTATCCTCACCAAGCGCAGCCTCCACGAACCTATGTACCTCTTCCTCTGCATGCTGTCTGGAGCAGACCTTGTCCTCTCCACATGCACAATCCCTCAGGCTTTGGCCATCTTCTGGTTCAATGCGAGGGAGATCTCCCTGGATCGATGCATCACTCAACTCTTCTTCATCCATTCCACCTTCATCTCAGAGTCAGGCATCTTGCTGGTGATGGCATTTGACCGCTACATTGCCATATGCTACCCACTGAGATACACCACTATTCTTACACATACACTGATAGGGAAAATCGGTGTGACCATCTTTTTGAGAAGTTACGGTACAATGTTCCCAATAATATTTCTACTGAAAAGGCTAACTTTTTGTAAAAGTAACATTTTTCCAACCACTGTTTGTGAGCACATCGCCGTGGCCAAATTTTCCTGTGATGACATACGAGTAAACTTCTGGTATGGATTTTTTGTCCTGTTGTCAACAGTGACCTTAGATGTTGTGCTAATATTTGTATCATATATGCTTATTCTCTGTGCTGTCTTCCGCATCCCTTCTCCAGATGCTCGCCACAAAACTCTCAATACATGTGGCTCCCATGTCTGTGTCATCATACTCTTTTATGGACCTGGGATCTTCTCAGCTTTCACTCCTCGATTTGCACGTCATATCTTACCCCATGTCCATGTCTTACTGGCCAATGTTTGCATTCTGGCTCCTACTATGCTGAATCCCATCATTTATGGGATCAAAACTAAACAGATCCAGGACCAGGTATCTCAGGTTTTGTGTCAAAAAAAGATATGACTTTGGAAATGGAAGCAAAATTACTCTTTTCTCAACATTTCTCACTCAGAGTCTGAAAAATAAACCAGCTCGCCTTCTTAATTCATTCTTACTCTAGATAGGTATTTGGAAAAAGACAAATTATGGATAATCACTAGATTATACTTTCCTGTCCTGGTTTGTTGCATGCCTTGACATAATGATGCAGTTCTTATTCCTCTTATCTATTTTGGGGCATGGCTGTGTATATTCTTCCCTTTGTCTGCTCTATCACAAAGTTTTCATTTTCACAGGCTCACCTCTACCCACATTCATTCTGTTACTTGTTCTATCAGAAGAAAGGGAGGGAGGAAGCCAGGTTTGGAGGAGGGAGGGAGAAAGGACAGAGAAGGAAGGGAGGAAGGAAAGGAATGTTTCAGAGGGAGGGATGGAGGGAAACTAGCACGCAAAAACCTCTGGCATCCATATATTTGCCCATTGCTTTTCCTCTGTATCCCTTCTTTTCCTCCTCTTGCTCCTCCTCCTCTTTCTTGTCTCCTTTTCCTCCTCCTCTGTTCCTTCTCCTTCTTCTTTCACTGTTTCCATCACAGAAAAACATCTGAAAGAGCTCTCTATATATTCAGGTTTCGATACTTTTCTATTTTTTTAATCTCATACCAATCATTTTCCCTTCATGTTGCACGCATGTTACAGTGACCTCTACCCTGTCGAATTCAGTGGTCAATATTCATTCTACATGACACATGAGAAATATTTCACACAGCCAAACAGCTCTCATTCTCGAAAATTCTCCCTCATCCCACATCAGACAATATATTAGAAATAAAAGCTGTATAAAGTTACTTATTTCTTATCAAATGGAGATAATAACTGTTAATATCTTACAAAAGATTGGTATATATTTTCTATGGTGTATTTGTGTGCAGGTAAATAATTTTTTTTTTTAATTTGGACTATATTCCACTTACTATTCCAGAATGTACCTTTCTCACTTAGCAAAGTAATGTAGACATATGCCCATGCTAAAACTGTACATCTCTAGTCATTAGCAATTGCAGCCACCAAGGATGGTGAGCCGATGAGCCCTGAGAAAACTCAGGATATGAAAACACAGGATAGTGTCTGCAGATAACTGAGCTGCATATCAAAGGAATGATTTCAGTGAGCCCAGACTCTTGCATCTTCCCATACATAGACAAGCACTAAATTCCTTAACTTGGTATATTTGGGTTTTTTAAATTAACAATAATCTTTTGTCATTCAGACCACCTGCCCTTGGTTGCAAAACTTCTATATAACCTGGCTTCCTCCTACCTTGTCTCCTCAGAGCAGTTCTCTCAGGGTTATTTGACACACTGCCTCCTCAGGCTTGAAGTCCTAAAAATTCCTGCCAAATAAATATAACTCTCAAAAAAATTATTTAAAAACCAACTGTAAAAAAAAAACCCAACCAACTCTACACATCTGTAGGCATTTTTATCATCTTTCCATTGTTTTTATACAAAGATGTACTATAATTTAACCGGTAGTCTTGTCAAAAAGCATTTTAAAAAGCCATACTCTTTTCAAAAAGCATTTCTCATATGTAATTTTTTATTTACTCTTCATTTCCAATCAAGAGTAGGCTCAGCATTCTCTAAATATTACTTCCTAAGTATCCATTATATCATCTGAGATAGATAAATGATCATAGATAATGAAATGCATAAAGAAGTTACACATATTGCATTTGCCACTGTGGTTCCCCTTTTTTCCTTTGATTTTTACACTTATTTTTACATGTCTAACTCAATGAAACTATGAGCCATGCCGTGTATGGCCTCCCAAGTTGGACAAGTCATGGTGGAGAGTTCTGATGAAACAGTGGAGAACGGAATGGCAAACAACTTCAGTATTATTGCCTTGAGAACCTCATGTGCTAAGTCACTTCAGTCGTGTCCGACTCTGTGTGACCCCATAGACGGAAGCCCACCAGGCTCCCCCGTCCCTGGGATTCTCCAGGCAAGAACACTGGAGTGGGTTGCCATTTCCTTCTCCAGTGCGTGAAAGTGAAAAGTGAAAGGGAAGTCGCTCAGTCGCGTCCGACTCTTGGCGACCCCATGGACCGCAGCCTACCAGGCTCCTCAGTCCATGGGATTTTCCAGGCAAGAGTACTGGAGCGGGGTGCCGTTGCCTTCTCTGTAAGAACCTCATGAACAGTATGAAAAAGCAAAAAGATATGATGGACAGGGAAGCCTGGTGTGCTGCAGTTCATGGGCTCACAAAGAGTCAGACATGACTGAATGACTAAACTGAACTTACATATCCAAAACTATATTTCATATAGACTACAAACATAATTTATGTGAAATATATTTGTATTTTACATACATATATTTATAATTATTTATAATATAGTTTTAACATAATTTCGGCTGCTTATAAAATAAACCAGTTCATGGAAGAACCATAATTCACCTAGCCATTTGACTATTATTAACATGCAGGATATTTCAAATTTTTCAGTTGTCTGAGAAAGTAATGCTTGTTAAAACATTTCCTCATTTTTCCTATCCATTATTTTTAGTTTACACATGCTTCCTTAAGTGGTTGAAATATGACTCTTTTCCTTTGATTTTTCTTTTCCCGCTGTTTTCCTAGTGTGCCTCGGAAATGTTTAAAAAACAAACAAAATTAACATTATTTTAATATTTGGTTTCTACTTAATTTAGCATTTGAATAATTATGGTCAGTGTTTTTAAAATGTCTGCTGATTTTAAAAGACAAAATAACAAAGAGCACTTTCAGTTCAGTTCAGTTCAGTTGCTCAGTTGTGTCTGACTCTTTGCAACCCCATGAACAGCAGCATGCCAGGCCTCCCTCTCCATCACCTACTCCTGGAGTCTATTCAAACCCATGTCCATCGAGATGCCATCCAACCATCTCATCCTCTGTCATCCCCTTCTCCTCCTGCCCCCAATCCCTCCCAGCATCAGGGTCTTTTCAGATGAGTCAGCTCTTTGCATTAGGTGGCCAAAGTATTGGAGTTTCAGCTTCAACATCAGTCCTTCCAATGAACACCCAGGACTGATCACCTTTAGGATGTACTGGTTGGATCTCCTTGCAGTCCAAGGGACTCTCAAGAGTATTCTCCAACACCGCAGTTCAAAAGCATCAATTTTTAGGCACTCACCATTCTTACAGTCCAACTCTCACATCCATACATGACTACTGGAAAAACCATAGCCTTGACTAGATGGACCTTTGTTGGCAAAGTAATGTCTCTGCTTTTCAATATGCTGTCTAGGTTGGTCATAACTTTCCTTCCAAGAAGTAAGCATCTTTTAATTTCATGGCTGCAATCACCAACCGCAGTGATTTTGGAGCCCAAAAAGATAAAGTCTGACACTGTTTCCACTGTTTCCCCATCTATTTCCCATGAAGTGATGGAACCAGATGCCATGATCTTCGTTTTCTCAATGTTGAGCTTTAAGCCACCTTTTTCACTCTCCACTTTCACTTCCATCAAGAGGCTTTTTAGTTCCTCTTCACGTTTTGCCATAAGGGTGGTGTCATCTGCAGATCTGAGGTTATTGATATTTCTCCTAGCAATCTTGATTCCAGCTTGTGCTTCTTCCAGCTCAGCATTTCTCATGATGCACTCTGCATAGAAATTAAATAAGCAGGGTGACAATATACAGCCTTGATGTACTCCTTTTCTTATTTCAAACCAGTCTGTTGATCCATGTCCAGTTCTAACTGTTGCTTCCTGACCTGCATACAGGTTTTTTAAGAGGCGGGTCAGTTGGTCTGGTATTCCCATGTTTTTCAAAATTTCCCACAGGTTATTGTGATCCACACAATCAACGGCTTTGGCATAGTCAATAAAGCAGAAATAGATGTTTTTCTGGAACTCTCTTGCTTTTTCCATGATCCAGCAGATGTTGGCAATTTGATCTCTGGTTCCTCTGCCTTGTCTAATACAAGCTTGAACATCTAGAAGTTCACAGTTCACATATTGCTGAAGCCTGGCTTGAAGAATTTTGAGCATTACTTTACTAGCGTGTGAGAAGAGTGCAATTGTGCGGTAGTTTGAGCATTCTTTGGCATGGCCTTTCTTTGGGATTGGAATGAAAACGGACATTTTCCAGTCCTGTGGCCACTGCTGAGTTTTCCAAATTTGCTGGCATATTGAATGCAGCACTTTCACAGCATCATCTTCCAGGATTTGAAATCGCTCCACTGGAATTCCATCACCTCCACTAGCTCTGTTTGTACTGATGCTTCCTAAGGCCCACTTGACTTCACATTTCAGGATGTCTGGCTCTAGGTGAGTGATCACACCATTGTGATTATCTTGGTCGTGAAGATCTTTTTTGTACAGTTCTTCTGTGTATTCTTGCCACCTCTTCTTAATGTCTTCTGCTTTTGTTAGGTCCCTATCATTTTTTCCTTTATTGAGCCCATCTTTGCATGAAATGTTCCCTTGGTATCTCTAATTTTCTTGAAGAGATCTCTAGTCTTTCCCATTCTATTTTTTCCCTCTATTTCTTTGTACTGATCACTGAGGAAGGCTTTCTTATCTCTCCTTGCTACTCTTTGGAACTCTGCATTTAAATGGGTATATCTTTCCTTTTCTCCTTTGCTTTTCACTTCCCTTCTTTTCACAGCTATTTGTAAGGCCTCCTCAGACAGCCATTTTGCTTGTTTGCATCTCTTTTTCTTGGGGATGGTCTTGATACCTGTCTCCTGTACAATGTCATGAACCTCCATCCATAGTTCATCAGGCACTCTGTCTGTGATCACCAATTATACCCACTAAACAAAATAGTTAATAACTACAGAATATTTCATCATTTAAGCATATTTTCACATATGATTTTTGTGAATACTCTATGCCTTACTTTTTTATTCAATGTCATATAGCAAGTGTGTTACTTTGACATCAAGGACATTATATAAATGTTAGTTCAGTTCATTTTCTCAGTCATATCTGGCTCTGTAACCCCATGGACTGCAGCACACCAGGCCTCCCTGTCCATCACTAACTCCAGAGCTTGTTCAAACTCATGTCCATTGATTCAGTGATGCCATCCAACCATCTCATCCTCCTTTGTCCCTGTCTCATCCTGCCTTCTATCTTTCCCAGCATTAGGATCTTTTCCAAGGAGTCAGATCTTCACATCAGGTGGCCAAAGTATTGGAGTTTCAGCTTCAGCATCAGCCCTTCCAGTGAATATTCAGGATTGATTTCCTTTAGGATGGACTGGTTGGATCTCCTTGCAGTCCAAGGGACTCTCAAGAGTCTTCTCGAACATCATAGTTCAAAAGCACCACTTCTTTCGTGCTCAGTTTTCTTTATAGTCCAACTCTCACATCCATACATGACTAGTGGAAAAACCATAGCTTTGACGAGACAGACCTTTGTTGACAAAGTAATGTTTCTACTTTTTAATATGCTGTCTAGGTTGGTCATAACTTTTCTTCCAAAGAGCAAGCATCTTTTAATTTCATGGCTGCAGTCACCATCTGCAGTGATTTTGGAGCCCAAAGAATTTTTGAATGTTTTAAATGTTGAATGTTAAGGTTTATATGAATCTTTGTATAATATACTGCTACATGGCATACTGTGTTCTAGTAAACTAGTGGATTCTTTTTGAATATTTACATCTGTGTAACTGACAGTATAAATAAAATTGTTATGAAATTAAGCATTAATAAACATCTGCTATATTTTGTGTCCTTAATGTACACTGTAAAAACAGATTCTGAAAATTTTTACTGCATATATGAGCAACTGGAACGCAGTCAGGTTGAATATGTTTTTTATGCACAAAAAATTTTAAATATACATCTTATAAATTGTAAGATAATCCATCATTTCCAAAAATTGAATAAAACCCAATAGCAATATACAAAGGTAAGATACCATTTTCAACTAAATTATATATTTATTGGCTTTAAATGTTGAAAAATATTTGTACAATGTTTGGAGTTAAGCTTTATTTGAGGCAAAATGAGAACTGCAACCCAAGAGGCAGGTTTCCAGATAGTTCTGAGAAACTCCTCCAAGGAAGCGAGTGGAGGAACCAGGGTATATAGAAGTTTTGCAACTAAGGGTAGGTAGTCAGGAACCTCAAAGATTACTGTTGATTAAAAAAACAAAACAAAACAAAACGGGTACCTCGAGATAAGGAATTTAGTTCTTTTCTATGTAAGGGAAGACACAAAAGTCTGGGCTTACTGAAATCATTCCCTTGATATGCACCTCAGCTGTGTGAGGGGCTTCCCAGGTGGTGCTAGTGGTCAAGAACCTGCCTGCCAATGCAGAAGACGTAAGAGACCAGGTTTGATTCTTGGGACGGGAAGATCTCCTGGAGGAGGGCACAGCAGCCTACTACAGTATTCTTGCCTGGAGAATCCCATGGACCGAGGAGCCTGGTGGGCTATGGCCCATAGGATCACAAAGAGTTGCACACAACTGAAGTGACTTAGCAGTTAAGATACTCAGTTCCATCATCCTACCAAAACACACCCAGGTTCCCCTTCCTAGTCAACTATTTCCACTAACCCTGGGAGCCTTTTATCTGTTTTCTATGCTTCAGTTCAGTTCAGTCGCTCAGTCGTGTCTGACTCTTTGCGACCCCATGAATCACAGCACACCAGGCCTCCCTGTCCATCACCAACTCCCGGAGTTCACTCAGACTCACATCCATCGAGTCAGTACTGCCATCCAGCCATCTCATCCTCTGTCGTCCCCTTCTCCTCCTGCACCCAATCCCTCCCAGCATCAGAGTCTTTTCCAATGAGTCAACTCTTCGAATGAGGTGGCCAAAGTACTGGAGTTTCAGCTTTAGCATCATTCCTTCCAAAGAAATCCCAGGGCTGATCTCCTTCAGAATGGACTTGTTGGATCTCCTTGCAATCCAAGGGACTCTCAAGAGTCTTCTCCAACACCACAGTTCAAAAGAATCATTTCTTCGGTGCTCAGCTTTCTTCACAGCACAACTCTCACATCCATACATGACTACTGGAAAAACCATAGCCGTGACTAGATGGACCTTTGTTGGCAAAGTGTCTCTGCTTTTCAATATGCTATCTAGGTTGGTCATAACTTTTCTTCCAAGGAGTAAGCGTCTTTTAATTTCATGGCTGCAATCACCATCCGCAGTGATTTTGGAGCCCCAAAAGATAAAGTCTGACAGTGTTTCCACTGTTTCCCCATCTATTTCCCATGAAGTGATGGGACCAGATGCCATGATCTTACTTTGCTGAATGTTGAGCTTTAAGCCACCTTTTTCACTCTCCTCTTTCACTTTCATCAAGAGGCTCTTTAGTTCCTCTTCACTTTCTGCCATAAGGGTGGTGTCATCTGCATATCTGAGGTTATTGATATTTCTCCCAGAAATCTTGATTCCAGCTTGTGTTTCTTCCAGTCCAGCGTTTCTCATGATGTACTTTGCATAGAAATTAAATAAGCAGGGTGACAATATACAGCCTCGACGTACTCCGTTTCCTATTTGGAACCAATCTGTTGTTCCATGTCCAGTTCTAACTATTGCTTCCTGACCTGCATATAGGTTTCTCAAGAGGCAGATCAGGTGGTCTGGTATTCCCATCTCTTTCAGAATTTTCCACAGTTTATTGTGATCCACGTAGTCAATGGCTTTGGGAAAGCAGAAATAGATGTTTTTCTGGAACTCTCTTGCTTTTTCTATGATCCAGCAGTTTGCCTTTTCCAAAATGCCCCACAAATGTAATCATATAGTTTTTAACTGAGCTATTTGTTTTAGTTGTTGAATCATAATGGTTATTAATGTATTCTAGATACTAGACCTTTAGCAGATAGGTAATTTGAAAATATTTTCTCCTACTCAAGGGACTGTCTCTTCACTTTCTTGATAATGTGCTTTTAAGTAGAAAAGTTTTCACTTTTAATAAGGTTGAATTTACCTTATTTTATGTTGTGTTGTTTGTACTCTGGTATCATGCCTAATCTTTTTACTTTTCTTCCCATTGCTTTTGTTTACTAAAAGGATACTGTCTACACATAATGACCTGCCTCAAGGAACCGTGCCCCTCTGCCTGAACACCATCCCTTCCTGGGGGCTGACCATTCCAGGAGACAGTTGCAAGGAAAATGGCCTTTTTTCTTTATTTCCTCAGCTCCTCCCCTGCTCTGTTTTATAAAAGAACCTGGCATCCAGACCCCAAATAAAATGATTATTTTGAGATATTAGTCTGCCATTTTCTCAGTCTTGTGGCTTTCTGAATAAAGTTGTTATTCCTTGCCTCAACAAATTTCTTAGATTTACTGGCTTGTCATGCAGCAAGTAGAGTGCGCTAGGACTCGATAACAGATTTATAACTGCTTTCTTGTAAGATTTTTATAGGTTTAACTCTTATATTTATGTTTTTGATCCATTTTGACCAAACTTTTATATATAGTGAAAAGTAGGGTTTTCTTTTCTTTTGTCTGTGGCTATCTAGTTTTCCCAGCACGGTTCATGAAAAGGGGCTATTGTTTCCTCCATTGAATTGACTTGCCACAATTATTTGTCTTTTTCCCCCCTCAGGATTGCTATGGATAGTCAGCATCCTTTTTTTCCTGATATTATCTTTCTTTAAACTTATTTTTTAAATTGGTTAATAACTGTTTCACGATGTTGTGTCTTTTGTTTTTTATTTGTTTTATACAAATTCTAGGGCCTTTTTCTGTTTCCATGGAAAATGTGACTGGAATATTTTAATGCATTGAAAAGAAACTGTGGATGGCATTATGTAGTATGGACATTTTAACTATATCAGTTCTTCTGGTCCATGAACAAGCTTTCCGTTTGTTTGTCTCCTTCAACTTATTTTACCACAGTTTTGGAGTTTTCAGTGTAGAAATGTTCACATCCTTGGAGAGATCTATTCCTAAGTATTTTACTGTTTTTCTATTGCAAGCATGATTGTTTTATTTCTTTTTCAAATAGTTCATTGTTAGTGTATAAAAATGCAACTGTCTTTTTTAAGTTGGCTTTGTATCCTTCAACTTTACTAAATTCATTGATAAGTTCTAATAGTTTTTTAGTGAAGCCTTTAGGATTTTCTATATAAAAACTATATAGAAAATGCAAAATTCTAAAACTCTTAAAGGACAACAGAAGAGAAAATCCAGATGACGTTGGATTTGGGTGGCTCAGATGGTAAAGCATCTGCCTAAAATGCAGGAGAGCCAGGTTTGATCCCTGGGTTGGGAAGATCCTCTGGAGAAGGAAATGGCAACCCACTCCAGTACTCGTGCCTGGAAAATCCCATGGACGGAGAAGCGTTGTAGGCTACAGTCCATGGGGTCACAAAGAGTCAGACACGACTGAGTGACTTCACTTTCACTTTCTTTTGGGATAAAATGATATCATAATCAATGCAGAACTGCAAATTAAAACAACAATGAGATGCCATTGCACACCTAATGAGATGGAGAAAATCCAAAATGTTGACAGCAGCAAATTCCAGCATGGATGTATAGTAACAGGAATTCTCATTCATTGCTGGTGGGAATTCAAAATGGTACAGCCACTTAGGAAGACAAGCAGCTTCTTACAAAACTAAACATACTCTTACCATATAGTCCAGCAGTTGCACATCTTTATATTTGCCCACATGAACTAAAAACGTATATCCACAAAAAACTGGTGCATGGTCATTTATAGCAGCTTTAGTTATAACTGCCAAAACCTGGAAGCAATCAAGGTGTCGTTCACTGAGTGAATGGAAAATCCACTTTTAAAAATGAAATAAACAAAACATATTCGGGTTGGAAAGGGACAATTAAACAACTTTTTCAGTTCAGTCGCTCAGTCATGTCCAACTCTTTGCTACCCCAATGACTGTAGCATGCCAGGCCTCCCTGTCCATCACCAACTCCCAGAGTTTACTCGAACTCATGTCCATTGAGTCGGTGATGCCATCCAAACATCTCATCCTCTGTCATCCCCTTCTCCTCCTGCCTCCAATCTTTCCCAGCATCGGGGTCTTTTCAAATGAGTCAGTTCTTCGTGTCAGGTGGCCAAAGTATTGGAGTTTTAGCTTCAGCATCAGTCTTTCCAATGAATATTAAGGATTAATGTCTTTTAGGATGGACTGGTTGGATCTCCCTGCAGTCCAAGGGACTCTCAAGAGTCTTTTCCAACACCACAGTTCAAAAACATCACTTCAGTGGTGCTCACTATTAATAAGCCACTATTTGTTAATAGATTATTAACAGATGAAATGATTGAGTATATAGAAAATGCTAACAATTCATACAACACTGAAACAGATTTAGCAAGGTTTTAGGATAAAAGTTTAAAAAACAAACTATATTTTTAAATACTAGTAGCAAATAGTTTAAAGCAAAATTATAAACCATTTCATTTATTATAGGATGAAAAGTAAATATGATTTGCAACAGAAACTCTACAAGCCAGAAGAAAATGGCATGATATATTTAAAGTGAAGAAAGGGAAGAACTACAACCAAGAATACTCTACCCGGCAAGACTTGCATTTAGGTTTGGTGGAGAAATTAAAATCTTTCCAGACAAGCAAATGTTAAGAGAATTCAGCACCACCCAACCAGCTTTACAACAAGTACTAAAGGAACTTCTCTAGGCAGGAAACACAAGAGAAAGAAAAGACCTACACAAAATAAACCCAAAGCAGTTAAGAAAATGTTAGTGGGATTATACAGATTGATAATCACCATAATTGTAAATGGATTAAATGCACCAACCAAAAGGTGTATTGGCTGGTCAGATGAAAACATGTGCAAGTATGCACTTCCTCATACCACATCACTCTATTTCACCCCCCAAACCTTATGTAATTATTTTATACTGTTAGATTAATCATGTTTCCATTATGGCTTGCAATTGTAATTATCTTCTATTTTTTTGTTTTTGTCTGGCTATTTGCCGGGGTCCAGCCCCGGCTGATCCAGGGTATTCGAAGGGGAGACGGCTTCGGCGAGGATCAGGATACAATAGCTTCAATTAGACATTAATTAGAGATGTAAAGAGTAATAGAATGAGGATAGCTCAGTAGGAAAATTCAGTGGACAAAAGAGGCTGAGTAGCTTGGTTTACGCGGGAGACCAATATAACTTCAAGACAAGAAGCTTGCACCACTTATGTAGGCTGCAGGCATCCTTCCATTCTCCCAAAGGAGAGGAGACACTGAGGCCTCTCCGGTTGGATCTTAGAAGCCCAGGCATAATTAGTAAGCATGGCAGTTTCCACGCTCCAGATGGAGACTCAGCCAGAGTGAGAGAGAGAGAGCGACATGGGGAGACCAGTATTTCGAGAAACTGATCCCAATTCTTTATTTTCCAGAGTTTGTTTTTATACACTGAGATGTTATACAAAAGTCACGCGGGGACAGCAGTCCTGACTTTTATTAAAGTCAGGTGCTTCACACAAATGTATACAGAGGTCTTAGGGGTGTTACATCATCTTCTGGCCAGGGGGGCCTGCTGACAATTTACGACCTTCTCCTTGTGACAGTGGTCAGTCAACACTTATTTCTCCAGGGGTGATTATTCTTAAAACAGATGTCACTCAAATAAAGTTACATTCCTATAGGGTGAGGGTGTAGTGGGTTTTAGTTAAGGAAAGAATTTACTTGGCCTAAGGTCTAACGTGATTTATATCAAAGGTTAATACTTATTTCTTCTATATATTCATTAATGTGTATAAGGGCAGGGGATGTGGAGACTTAGCAGTAAACATTGGCTCAACAAACGAAAAACCCTTCACTAATACAATTTCTAATCAGCCCACTATACTTATACTAATATAAGTATATTTTCTAACTTCTCTAAAGAACCTGTTTTTAGAAGGTTTAAAGCATCTCGTGCCTCTCACGGTTGGGAGGCTGTGAGCAATCACATGTGGCCAGACAAGCCTGTCAGGCAGGCTAGAGAACCTTCAGAGGAGTTTGTAGTTGAAACATTCCTATCACACCCAGGAATTATTATTAACTGGAGCTCTAAGTTAACTTCTTCTCCAAAAGAGGTGGTGGGGGACAGCCCCCCCCTGTAAAGTCAGAGGTGTAGGTGAGAGCACAAAGTAGCAAAGTAGGCAGGCTCTGGTTATGGGGGTAGATGCTTGAGAATTTCCAGAGGGACTCCTGAGGCTTGATCCTGCCTTTGCGTGTGTCGAACCTCCTTCCTCATGACCTTTGCCATGGGTGGAGTGCCTCACGCCAGCCCCCAACAGCTATTGATTGTGAAAACTGATAAACATCTTTACTATTGTGATTATGCAACTATTATTCACTTAATATCATTGTATCATAATTGGTCAACAGAAAATAATACAATTCTATTTCACTAAAAATATCATTTAATAGAAAAACTTGTAATCACTTTTTAAAGTCCAGATACATATCAGGATTATCTTGAAATATTTTGAAAAATGCAAATGTCTAGGTACTGCTGCTCTTCTACAAAACACCAGATGTGTTTCTAATAAGCAAGCATGTTTAAAAACAAGTGGACTATATGATGATCTTTTACTTTTATCTAGTTTGTTTCACTTTTTCTATTTCATATTCAGTGCTCCCATTTCATTTAGTTTGTTTTTCAATTTCTCTGTCTCTTTTTGATGTTGTTGTTCTTTCTCAAGCCTTTATCAAGGGTAGTAGGAAAGCTTTTACATACATACATATATCCATATATATAGCATGTATAATATATATAGTTTAGAAAATTTATGAATTTTGCCTAGGTAAAAAAATTTATGACATTTTGATCCCACTTGTTTGACTTAGTATGTATAGAATGTTAGATTTCTAATTTATATTATTTCAAAGCTTTATAGGTCCATGTATTTTGACATCTAGCTTTACTGTTAACATTCGAAAATTTATTATCTTAGTGATTAAAAAAAAACTTGCATAAGGCTTGATAATTCTAATTTTGAGAATATAAAGAAATACTTTGAAGTTAAAAAAACAGGAAATTAACAAATGATACAGTATTATTAACTGAAGTACAGATTTTGTTCAAATTTCACAAAATTTTATGATATTGTCCATTATTTGTTTTCATACCTTATTCTAGGCGCATATTGTATTTAATTGCACTGAGCAGCTTCAGCTGCATGAACAAATTCTGTCAAATTCTCTTTTCCTTTTTATTCTATTACAAATAATTTTTAATTTTCCTTGTTATGGCCTCTTAGATACACCCATCATTTAAAAGCAGACATTTAATTTCTAAATACAAAGGATTTTATTTAAAGTATATTTAATATTAATTTCTCATTTTGATTCTAATTTCTCATTTAAATGTTTTCTTCATTGCAATCACCCTTGGTGCTTTTTTCAGTCTGACTTATTGAGGCTTTCGATGGCTAAGTCGAATATCTCTCTTGGTAAATGTCACATTGCACTTGAAAATATGTGGGTTATTTTCAAATATCTTTTAATATTGATTTCTAGCATAATTTCACAGTGATAAGAGAACAGACTTTGTATGATTTCAATACCTTTAAACCATGAAAATTTTCACCTTGCTTTATGTCCCTAGATATATTCCAGGTTCTTCTAGTTTACAGTCTATAGGGACTTGAATAGAATTTGTATGCTACTGTGAAAAATGTGGGTGAAAATTGTATAAATTTCAACTATATTGAATTGGTTCACAGTGCCTTTCAGGTCTACTATATCCGTTTCCTTCTCTGTATATTCATTCTATTAATTTTTAAGAGTTTGATATTGAAACTCCAACTAAAATCTTAATTTAACCTACTTAAAAAAATAATTACAATATAGGAATATATTCTTTGCAGCCAAAGATGGAGAAGCTCTATACAGTCAGCAAAAGCAAGGCTGGGAGCTGACTATGGCTCAGATCATGAACTCCTTCTTGCCAAATTCAGACTTAAATTGAAGAAAGTAGGGAAAACCACTAGACCATTCAGGTATTACCTAAATAAAATCCCTTATGATTATACAGTGGAAATGAGAAATAGATTTAAGGGACTAGATCTTATAGATAGAGTGCCTGATGAACTATGGAATGAGGTTCGTGACATTGTACAGGAGACAGGGATCAAGACCATTCCCATGGAAAAGAAATGCAAACAAGCAAAATGGCTGTCTGGGGAGGTCTTACAAATAGCTGTGAAAAGAAGAGACGCAAAAAGCAAAGGAGAAAAGGAAAGATATAAGCACCTGAATGCAGAGTTCTGAAGAATAGCAAGGAGAGATAAGAAAGCCTTCTTCGGTGATCAATGCAAAGAAATAGAGGAAAATAACAGAATGGGAAAGACTACAGATCTCTTCAAGAAAATCAAAGATACCAAGGGAACATTTCAGGCAAAGATGGGCTCAATAAAGGACAGAAATGGTATGGACCTAACAGAAGCAGAAGATATAAAGAAGAGGTGGCAAGAATACATAGAACTGTACAAAAAAGATCTTTATGACCCAGATAATCACGATGGTCTGATCATTCACTTAGAGCCAGAAATCCTGGAATGTGAAGTCAAGTGGGCCTTAGGAAGCATCACTATGAACAGAGCTAGTGGAGGTGATGGAATTCCAGTGGACCTATTTCAAATCCTGAAAGATGATGCTGTGAAAGTGCTGCACTCAATATGCCAGCAAATTTGGAAAGCTCAGCAGTGGCCACAGGACTGGAAAAGGTCGGTTTCATTCCAATCCCAAAGAAAGGCACTGCCAAAGAATGCTCAAACTACTGCACAATTGCACTCGTCTCACATGCTAGTACAGTAGTGCTCAAAATTCTCCAAGCCAGGCTTCAGCAATACGTGAACCGTGAACTTTCAGATGTTCAAGCTTGTTTTAGAAAAGGCAGAGGAATCAGAGATCAAATTGTCAACATCCACTGGATCATAGAAAAAGCAAGAGAGTTCCAGAAAAACATCAACTTCTGCTTTATTGACTATGCCAAAGCCCTTGACTGTGTGGATCACAATCAACTGTGGAAAATTCTCAAAGAGATGGGAATACCAGACCACCTGACCTGCCTCTTAAAAAACCTGTATGCAGGTCAGGGAGCAACAGTTAGAACTGGACATGGAACAACAGACTGCTTCCAAATAGGAAAAGGAGTACCTCAGGGCTGTATATTATCACCCTGCTTATTTAACTTCTATGCAGAGTACATCATGAGAAACGCTGGGCTGGAAGAAGCACAAGCTGGAATCAAGATTTCTGGGAGAAATATCAATAACCTCAGACATGCAGATGACACCAGCCTTATGGCAGGCAGAAAGTGAAGAGGAACTAAAGAGCCTCTTGATGAAAGTGAAAGAGGAGAGTGAAAAAGTTGGCTTAAAGCTCAACATTCAGCAAACTAAGATCATGGCATCTGGTCCCATCACTTCATGGCAAATAGATGGGAAAACAGTGGAAACAGTGTCAGACTTTATTTTTTTGGGCTCCAAAATCACTGCAGATGGTGATTGCAGCCATGAAATTAAAAGATGCTTATTCCTTGGAAGGAGAGTTATGACCAACCTAGATAGCATATTCAAAAGTAGAGACACTACTTTGCCAACAAAGGTCCGTCTAGTCAAGGCTATGGTTTTTCCAGTGGTCATGTATGGATGTGAGAGTTGGACTGTGAAGAAAGCTGAGTGCCGAAGTTGATGCTTCTAAACTGTGGTGTTGGAGAAGACTCTTTTTTTTTTTTTAAATATAAATTTATTTAATTGCATGCTAATTTCTTTACAATATTGTATTGATTTTGCCATACATGAACATAAATCCACCACAGGTATATACGTGTTCTCCATCCTGGACCCCTGTACCACCTCCCTCCTCTACCTTCCCTCTGGGTCATCCCAGTGCACTAGCCCCAAGCATCCTGTATCATGCATCTAACCTGGACTGGTGATTCGTTTCATATATTATATTATACATGTTTCAATGCCATTCTTTCAAATCATCCCACCTTCTCCCTCTCCCACAGAGTCCAAAAGACTGTTCTATACATCTGTGTCTCTTTTGCTGTTTTTCATACAGGGTTATCATTACCATCTTTCTAAATTCCATATATATGCGTTAGTATACTGTATTGGTGTTTTTCTTTCTGGCCTACTTTGTATAATAGGCTCCAGTTTCATCCACCTCATTAGAGCTGATTCAAATGTATTCTTTTTAATGGCTGAGTAATAGTCCATTGTGTATATGTACCACTGCTTTCTTATCCATTCATCTGCTGATGGACATCTAGGTTGCTTCCATGTCCTGGCTATTATACACAGTGCTGCGATGAACATTGGGGTACACGTGTCTCTTTCCCTTCTGGTTTCCTCAGTGTGTATGCCCAGCAGTGGGATTGCTGGATCATAAGGCAGTTCTATTTCCAGTTTTTTAAGGAATCTCCACACTGTTCTCCATAGTGGCTGTACTAGTTTGCATTCCCACCAACAGTGTAAAAGGGTTCCCTTTTCTCCACACCCTCTCCAGCATTTATTATTTGTAGACTTTTGGATCGCAGCCATTCTGACTGGTGTGAAATGGTACCTCATAGTGGTTTTGATTTGCATTTCTCTGATAATGAGTGATGTTGAGCATCTTTTCATGTGTTTGTTAGCCATCTGTATGTCTTTTTTGGAGAAATGTCTATTTAGTTCTTTGGCCCATTTTTTGATTGGGTCGTTTATTTTTCTGGAGTTGAGCTGTAGGAGTTGCTTGTATATTTTTGAGATTAGTTGTTTGTCCATTGCTTCATTTGCTATTATTTTCTCCCATTCTGAAGGCTGTCTTTTCACCTTGCTAATAGTTTCCTTTGATGTGCAGAAGCTTTTAAGGTTAATTAGGTCCCATTTGTTTATTTTTGCTTTTATTTCCAATATTCTGGGAGGTGGGTCATAGAGGATCCTGCTGTGATGTATGTCGGAGAGTGTTTTGCCTATGTTCTCCTCTAGGAGTTTTATAGTTTCTGGTCTTACGTTTAGATCTTTAATCCATTTTGAGTTTATTTTTGTGTATGGTGTTAGAAAGTGGTCCAGTTTCATTCTTTTACAAGTGGTTGACCAGATTTCCCAGCACCACTTGTTAAAGAGATTGTCTTTAATCCATTGTATATTCTTGCCTCCTTTGTCGAAGATAAGGTGTCCATATGTGCGTGGATTTATCTCTGGGCTTTCTATTTTATTCCATTGATCAATATTTCTGTCTTTGTGCCAGTACCATACTGTCTTGATAACTGTGGCTTTGTAGTAGAGCCTGAAGTCAGGTAGGTTGATTCCTCCAGTTCCATTCTTCTTTCTCAAGATCGCTTTGGCTATTCGAGGTTTTTTGTATTTCCATACAAATTGTGAAATTATTTGTTCTAGCTCTGTGAAGAATACTGTTGGTAGCTTGATAGGGATTGCGTTGAATCTATAAATTGCTTTGGGTAGTATACTCATTTTCACTATATTGATTCTTCCAATCCATGAACATGGTATATTTCTCCATCTATTAGTGTCCTCTTTGATTTCTTTCACCAGTGTTTTATAGTTTTCTATATATAGGTCTTTAGTTTCTTTAGGTAGATATATTCCTAAGTATTTTATTCTTTCCGTTGCAATGGTGAATGGAATTGTTTCCTTAATTTCTCTTTCTGTTTTCTCATTATTAGTGTATAGGAATGCAAGGGATTTCTGTGTGTTGATTTTATATCCTGCAACTTTACTGTAGTCATTGATTATTTCTAGTAATTTTCTGGTGGATTCTTTAGGGTTTTCTATGTAGAGGATCATGTCATCTGCAAATAGTGAGAGTTTTACTTCTTCTTTTCCAATTTGGATTCCTTTTATTTCTTTTTCTGCTCTGATTGCTGTGGCCAAAACTTCCAAAACTATGTTGAATAGTAATGGTGAAAGTGGGCACCCTTGTCTTGTTCCTGACTTTAGAGGAAATGCTTTCAATTTTTCACCATTGAGGATAATGTTTGCTGTGGGTTTGTCATATATAGCTTTTATTATGTTGAGGTAAGTTCCTTCTATTCCTGCTTTCTGGAGAGTTTTTATCATAAATGGATGTTGAATTTTGTCAAAGGCTTTCTCTGCATCTATTGAGATAATCATATGGTTTTTATTTTTCAATTTGTTAATGTGGTGTATTACATTGATTGATTTGCGGATATTGAAGAATCCTTGCATCCCTGGGATAAAGCCCACTTGATCATGGTGTATGATCTTTTTAATGTGTTGTTGGATTCTGATTGCTAGAATTTTGTTAAGGATTTTTGCATCTATGTTCATCAGTGATATTGGCCTGTAGTTTTCTTTTTTTGTGGGATCTTTGTCATGTTTTGGTATTAGGGTGATGGTGGCCTCATAGAATGAGTTTGGAAGTTTACCTTCCTCTGCAATTTTCTGGAAGAGTTTGAGCAGGATAGGTGTCAGCTCTTCTCTAAATTTTTGGTAGAATTCAGCTGTGAAGCCGTCTGGACCAGGGCTTTTGTTTGCTGGAAGATTTTTGATTACAGTTTCAATTTCCATGCTTGTGATGGGTCTGTTAAGATTTTCTATTTCTTCCTGGTCCAGTTTTGGAAAGTTGTACTTTTCTAAGAATTTGTCCATTTCTTCCACGTTGTCCATTTTATTGGCATATAATTGTTGATAGTAGTCTCTTATGATCCTTTGTATTTCTGTGTTGTCTGTTGTGATCTCTCCATTTTCGTTTCTAATTTTGTTGATTTGATTTTTCTCCCTTTGTTTCTTGATGAGTCTGGCTAATGGTTTGTCAATTTTATTTATCCTTTCAAAGAACCAGCTTTTGGTTTTGTTGATTTTTGCTATGGTCTCTTTTGTTTCTTTTGCATTTATTTCTGCTCTAATTTTTAAGATTTCTTTCCTTCTACTAACCCTGGGGTTCTTCATTTCTTCCTTTTCTAGTTGCTTTAGGTGTAGAGTTAGGTTATTTATTTGACTTTTTTCTTGTTTCTTGAGGTGTGCCTGTATTGCTATGAACTTTCCCCTTAGGACTGCTTTTACCGTGTCCCACAGGTTTTGGGTTGTTGTGTTTTCATTTTCATTCGTTTCTATGCAAATTTTGATTTCTTTTTTGATTTCTTCTGTGATTTGTTGGTTATTCAGCAGCGTGTTGTTCAGCCTCCATATTTTGGAATTTTTAATAGTTCTTCTCCTGTAATTGAGATCTAATCTTACTGCATTGTGGTCAGAAAAAATGCTTGGAATGATTTCTATTTTTTTGAATTTACCAAGGCTAGCTTTATGGCCCAGCATGTGATCTATCCTGGAGAAGGTTCCATGTGCGCTTGAGAAAAAGGTGAAATTCATTGTTTTGGGATGAAATGACCTATAGATATCAATTAGGTCTAACTGGTCTATTGTATTGTTTAAAGTTTGTGTTTCCTTGTTAATTTTCTGTTTAGTTGATCTATCCATAGGTGTGAGTGGGGTATTAAAGTCTCCCACTATTATTGTGTTATTGTTAATTTCTCCTTTCATACTTGTTAGCATTTGTCTTACGTATTGTGGTGCTCCCGTGTTGGGTGCATATATATTTATAATTGTTATATCTTCTTCTTGGATTGATCCTTTGATCATTACGTAGTGACCTTCTTTGTCTCTTTTCACAGCCTTTGTTTTAAAGTCTATTTTATCTGATATGAGTATTGCTACTCCTGCTTTCTTTTGGTCCCTATTTGCATGGAAAATCTTTTTCCAGCCCTTCACTTTCAGTCTGTATGTGTCCCCTGTTTTGAGGTGGGTCTCTTGTAGACAACATATGTAGGGGTCTTGTTTTTGTATCCATTCAGCCAGTCTTTGTCTTTTGGTTGGGGCATTCAACCCATTTACATTTAAGGTAATTACTGATAAGTATGGTCCCGTTGCCATTTACTTTATTGTTTTGGGTTCGAGTTTATACACCGTTTTTGTGTTTCCTGTCTAGAGAATATCCTTTAGTATTTGTTGGAGAGCTGGTTTGGTGGTGCAGAATTCTCTCAGCTTTTGCTTGTCTGAAAAGCTTTTGATTTCTCCTTCATACTTGAATGAGATCCTTGCTGGGTACAATAATCTGGGCTGTAGGTTATTTTCTTTCATCATTTTAAGTATGTCTTGCCATTCCCTCCTGGCTTGAAGAGTTTCTATTGAAAGATCAGCTGTTATCTTTATGGGAATTCCCTTGTGTGTTATTTGTTGTTTTTCCCTTGCTGCTTTTAATATTTGTTCTTTGTGTTTGATCTTTGTTAATTTGATTAATATGTGTCTTGGGGTGTTTCTCCTTGGGTTTATCCTGTTTGGTACTCTCTGGGTTTCTTGGACTTGGGTGATTATTTCCTTCCCCATTTTAGGGAAGTTTTCCACTATTATCTCCTCAAGTATTTTCTCATGGTCTTTCTTTTTGTCTTCTTCTTCTGGAACCCCTATGATTCGAATGTTGTAGCGTTTAATATTGTCCTGGAGGTCTCTGAGATTGTCCTCATTTCTTTTAATTTGTTTTTCTTTTATCCTCTCTGATTCATTTATTTCTACCATTCTATCTTCTAATTCACTAATCCTGTCTTCTGCCTCTGTTATTCTACTATTTGTTGCCTCCAGAGTGTTTTTAATTTCACTTATTGCATTATTCATTATATATTGACTCTTTTTTATTTCTTCTAGGTCCTTGTTAAACCTTTCTTGCATCTTCTCAATCCTTGTCTCCAGGCTATTTATCTGTGATTCCATTTTAGTTTCAAGATTTTGGATCAATTTCACTATCATTATTCGGAATTCTTTATCAGGTAGATTCCCTATCTCTTCCTCTTTTGTTTGGTTTGGTGGGCATTTATCCTGTTCCTTTATCTGCTGAGTATTCCTCTGTCTCTTCATCTTGTTTAAATTGCTGAGTTTGGGGTGTCCTTTCTGTATTCTGGCAGTTTGTGGAGTTCTCTTTATTGTGGCGTTTCCTCACTGTGTGTGGGTTTGTACAGGTGGCTTGTCAAGGTTTCCTGGTTAGGGAAGCTTGTGTCGGTGTTCTGGTGGGTGGAGCTGTATTTCTTCTCTCTGGAGTGCAATGAAATGTCCAGTAATGAGTTATGAGATGTCTATAGTTTTGGGGTGACTTTGGGCAGCCTGTATCTTGAAGCTCAGGGCTGTGTTCCTTTGTTGCTGGAGAATTTGCTTGGTATGTCTTGCCCTGGAACTTATTGGCCCTTGTGTGGTGCTTGGTTTCAGTGTCGGTATGGAGGCATTTGATGAGCTCCTGTCAATGAATGTTCCTTGGAGTCAGGAGTTCCCTGGAGTCAGGGTTTGGACTTAAGTCTCCTGCTTCCGATTATCGGTCTTATTTTTACAGTAGTTTCAAAACTTCTCCTTCTATACAACACCTTTGATAAAACATCTATATTAAAGATGATAAGTTTCTCTACAGTGAGGGTCACTCAGAGAGGTTCACAGGGTTACATGGAGAAGAGAAGAGGGAGGAGGGAGTTAGAGGTGACCCAAATGAGATGAGGTGAATCAATAGTGGAGAGAGTGGGCTAGCCAGTAGTCACTTCCTTATGTGCACTCCACAACTGGACCACTCAGAGATGTTCACGAGGTTATACAGAGAAGAGAAGAAGGAGGAAGGTAACAGAGGTGGCCAGAAGGATAAAAGGGGGGAATGAAAAGGAGGGAGACAGATCCAGCCAGTAATCAGTTCCCTAAGTGTTCTCCACTGTCTGGAACACACAGAAATTCACAGAGTTGGGTAGAGTAGAGAGGGGTTAGGGAGGAGACACAGGCGACCTGGTGGAGAAAAAGGAGGGTCCAAAGGGAGAGAGAGCAGTCAAGCCAGTAATCTCACTCCCTAGTGAAAAATGGGTCCTGAAGATTGGGTCCTTAAAGGTACAAAATTGGTGACAAATACATAAAAGCAAAAATTAAAAATCTAGAGTAGAGTTTGGAATTTCAAAAATATGACGTTAAAGAAAAGAAGAAGGAAAAGAAAGAGAGAAAGAATGAACAAACATAAACAAACAAGGTCGCGAAAATTATAAAGAAAGTACAGGTACACAATTGATAACTAATACCAGAAAGCGAAAATTAAAAATCTAGAGTAGAGTTTGGAATTTCAAAAATACGATGTTAAAGAAGAGAAGAAGGAAAAGAAAGAGAGAAAAAACGAACAAACAAAAACAAACAAGGTCGCGAAAATTATAAAGAAAGTACAGGTACAAAATTGATAACTAATACCAGAAAGCAAAAATTAAAAATCTAGAGTAGAGTTTGGAATTTCAAAAATACAATGTTTAAAAAAAAAAAAAAAGAAGAAGAAGAAAAATAAAGAGAGAAAACAAACAAACAAATACGAACAATGTCACAAAAATTATAAAGAAAATACAGGTACAAAATTGATATCAAATACCAAAAAGCATAAATTAAAAATCTAGAGTAAAGTTTGGAATTTCAGATATACAATGTTATATAAAAGAAGAAGAGAAAGAAACAGAGAAGAAGAAAAAAAAAAGAAAAAAAAAAGAAAAAAAAAAAGTCACAGAAATTATATAAAAAAAACTATAGGTACAAAATTGATAACATATACCAAAAAGCGAAAATTAAAAATCTAGAGTAGAGTTTGGAATTTCAAAAATACAATGTTAAAGAAAAGAAGAAAAAAACAAAAACAAACAAACAAACAAAAAACCAAGGTCAAAAAATTATAAAATATATATATATGAAGTTTGCTGAAGAAGAAAAAAATAGGGTCTTTTTTTTTTTTTTTTTTGCAAAGTAATAGGTTATAAAAGTGAAAATTAAAGGAACAATAGAGGACTTAAAATTTTTTTTTTTTTAAATTAAAAAAAAAAAAGAAAGAATGATCGTAAAAATAATAAAAATATATCTAGGACTTTTTTGTTTTTTTTTTTTTTTTGTGGGTGTTGTGGGTTCAGTTCATTTTTGGCTAGTTCCTTGGTCAGATTTATATTTCTCAAGATCTATAGGCCCCTTCCTATGTAGTCCGTAGTAACCACAGGGTTTTGATCTATTGCCTGTAGCTTCCAAGGCGTTTCCCTCTGTTATATCTTCTTCTGTTTGCTAGTCTCTTCAGTATCTGGTTTCTGCCCTGACTCAAAGGGCACAGTGGAGGACACTTTTTTTTTCTTTTTTTTTTTTTTAGGCTTACTTGTTCAGTCGCGCTGTGTGGAGGGAGGGAGGAATGCTGCAAACAAATAACACTGGCGTGGGCTCGCAGTGCCTCAGCCACCCTGGGTCTGCCCCCGCTCACGGCGCGTGTAGCCTCCCTGTCCACACTGCTCGGACTCTAGGTTGTTCCGCCAGGAACAATCCGAGGCTGGCCCTGGGCTGCATGCACCTCCCAGGTCCAAGCCGCTCAGGTTCAGGCACTCGGGTAGTCCTCAGAGGCGCAGACTCAGTTGGGCCTGCGTTTTGTGCTCTTCCCAGGTCCGAGCGCCAATTTGCTCTTCCCAGGCGAGCGCCAACGCTGCGACTTATCGCCTCCCCGCCACTCGGTTATCTGGATGTAAAACCGGCGCACCTTCTCAGGCAGATGTTGATCATCCAGACCCCCAAGAAGTTTTAGTTAGCAAAGAAGCCCGCTTACAGTTTTATAGATAATGTCTCTCTGGGGCTGCGATTGCCCCCTTCCGGCTCTGGCTGCCTGTCACCGGAGGGGGAAGGTCTGCAGCCGGCTATCTCTGTTCAGTCCTTTGTTTCGTGCGCGGGCCTGGCGGTCTTAGGTTAGGGCTGGCTTTTCGCGTGGTAGGTATCCCACAGTCTGGTTTGCTGGCCCAAATTATTTCGCTCAGATAGCGCTCAGGGTATTCAGGCCAGATTCTTACTCTCAGCGATGCAGCCCACGCCGCGCCTCCCTGCCCAGCCCCGGTTTGCTAATGGCGGATGCAGGCGTCTGCGCTGCTTCTCTGCTGGGGGAGTTACTGTAGGGCTCGCAATCTGCGAGTTTTAAATTGTTTATTTATTTTTTCTCCCTGTTATGTTGCCCTCTGTGCTTCCAAAGCTCGGCACAGATTTGGCAGTGAGAAGGTTTCCTGATGTTTGGAAACTTCTCTCTTTTTAAGATTCCCTTCCCGGGACGGAACTCCGTCCCTCCCTCTTTTGTCTCTTTTTTTTTGTTTTTAATATTTTTTCCTACCTCCTTTCGAAGAGTTGGGTTGCTTTTCTGGGTGCCTGATGTCCTCTGCCGGCATTCAGAAGTTGTTTTGTGGAATTTACTCGACGTTTAAATGCTCTTTTGATGAATTTGTGGGGGAGAAAGTGTTCTCCCCGTCCTACTCCTCTGCCATCTTGGCTCCTCCCCCCTCAGCTACTATATCTTTAGATAAGTTCTTTCCCCTCATTGTCCCTCTTCTGCTCCTGAGACTCCTATAATGCAAATTTTAGTGTACTTGAGATTGTCCCACAGGTCATTTAAAACTTTTCCATTGTATTTAATGCATCTTTTTCTTCATCTGAAGTGCTTTCCACTACTGTCTTCCAGTTCACTGATTATTTCCTATGTATCATCTAATCTACTGTTTATTCTTCTCATATATTTTTAATTTCAGTTATTATATTCTTCAGCTCTCTTTGCTTCTTCTTTATATGTTCTCTTTGTTAAACTTCTCACTGTGTTCATCCATTCTTTTTCCTTTGAGCATCTTTAGATCATTACTTTGAATTCTTGATTGTGTAAATTTCTTATCTCCACTTGGCTTATTCTTCTTCTGGAGATTTTCTTGTTCCTTTGTCAGTAACATTCTTCTCTCTTCTCCTTTTGCCTAATTTGTTTTGTTTATTTCTATATAGTAGGTAGGTCAGCTGTGTTTCTTGATATTGGAGAAGTAGCATTATGAAGATGTCCTAATGGACCTAGCAGCACACTACCCTCCAGTCACCAGAGCTATTAATATGTGTTCTGTGCATGTCCTGCATGTGAACTGCTTGGGCCCTTTTGTTGTGGCAGGGTTAAATATTGTGGGTATGTTCATAGGCAGGTCTGGCTCCCAGCATGATTGGCTTCTAGGCCCTGCCTCATGTGATGGCTGCCAGCCCATTGGAAAGTGGAACAAAGTTCTGTTGTTGCTGGCTGCAGGGCCTGAGGGGTCCTGGGGTTGGAGCTGGCTCACTGGTGGGCAGGGTCATATTTCATGGCCGTTGGCAGCATGGGCTGGCTGTGGGGAGTTGAAAGGGGTGCCATCCTGCTGGTGCATGGGGCTGGGTCCTAGGGTTGCTGGTGTGGGGACCAGGGAGGCCCAAAGCTTGTGCCAGCTTACTAGTGGGCAGGTATGCCCTCGATGATAATAGACTAGAGTGAGGACTCTAAAATGATATTTGCCAGAAGCAGTGTCCTCATAGTAGAATAAGCTCCCCAAAATGACTGCCATCAGCATCGATGTCCCCAGGAAAATTCCCAGTTGCCTTCTGCTTCTCCAGGAGGTTCTCCAAGATCAGCAAATGGGACTGATTAAGGCTGTTTTCACATTACTGCCTCTGTGCTTGAGATTTTACACACAAGCTTTAAGAGCAAAGTTTCTGTTTTTTACAGCCCTCTGGCTTTCCTATATGTGAGCCCTGCTGGCCTTCAGGCCAGACAGTCTAAGGACTTATCTTCCCAATGCAGGACCCCCAGGCTAGGAATCCCAATGCAGGATTCAAACAACTTTCTCCTTGGGGAGAACTTCTGCAATTGTTATTATCCTCTCCTTTTAGGGCACTTACCTGGTGTTGTGATCTTGACTATGCATTTCTGCCACTCCTATTGGTCTTTTTACAATTAGTTGTGGAAAAATATTTTCTAGTAGTCTTCAGGTCTTTCCCATCAATATTTTCTCAGTAAATAGTTGGAATTTTGATGTGGTCATGGAGGAGGTGGTGAGCTCAGGGTCTTCCTATTCCATCATCTTGGCCACCAAACAGCACAAATTTAATTCAAGTCTGTTTAAATTACAAAGAAATGCTTTTGTGTAATGTGTTTAGATAGCATATTCAAAAGCAGACACATTACTTTGCCAACAAAGGTCCATCTAGTCAAGGCTATGGTTTTTCCAGTGGTCATGTATGGATGTGAGAGTTGGACTGTGAAGATAGCTGAGTGCCGAAGAACTGATGCTTTTGAACTGTGGTGTTGGAGAAGACTCTTGAGAGTCCCTTGGATTTCAAGGAGATCCAACCAGTCCATTCTAAAGGAGATCAGTCCTGGGTGTTCTTTGGAAGGACTGATGCTAAAGCTGAAACTCCAATACTTCAGCCACCTCATGTGAAGAGCTGACTCATTGGAAAAGACTATGATGCTGGGAGGGATTGGGGGCAGGAGTAGAAGGGGATGACAGAGGATGAGATGGCTGGATGGCATCACTGACTCAATGGATGTGAGTTTGAGTGAACTCTGGGAGATAGTGATGGACAGGGAGGCCTGGCATGCTGCAATTCATGGGGTCGCAAAGAGTCAGACAGGACAGAGTGACTGAACTGAACTGAATGTGTTTTTAAAATAATTAATATGTAAATCTTTAAATTGTTCTGATTGAAAACAGGATTGATATTTATTAATTGCCATAAAATAGAAACAGGAATATTTGCAGTGGTAATACTAACAATTGATTTATTAGAAATAAGTATGTGAGCACATCTGATCAAGGGATGTATAGAGAAAAATAGTGGAAAACGAAGGCTTAAAGAGACCTAAAGACATGATCCGCATATGTGGGATAAAGAGATGTTGTTGAAAAGGCAACCTGAAATCTGGTCTCCCTAGGGTGATAGCTGCCCCTGAGGCTTTCAGGCAAATGCATAAAAGCTCAGTTCATGGCACCCATCACTCTGAGAACCCTGTTGGGACTTAACCCATTCTAACCCATGTGAATTCCACTGAAGCAGGTGACATTTATTATTGCTGTGGAGTGATATTTCAGGCAATAAGATCATTACAAGACTAGATGTTATGCAGCCTAAAGAAAGTGGTTGAAAATATTAGGACCATTGTCTACAGTAAAGGAAACAGATTTAGAGAGACAAGAGCAGTTGTGTGCCGGATCCAGTTGTACCTGCCCCTTTGCCCATTCCATGCAACTCCACACTCAGTGATATCACCTTGTACCATGAAATACACCTTAGGGGAGTACATACACAGAAATTGGCAAGCACTGCAATCAAGATTATTTATTTATTTACTTACTTATCTACATACTAGGTATATATATATGTGCATTTGAGCTGGGTTACCAGCACACCACTGAACCACTGCCATACATATGAGCTGTCCCAGCAGAATGGAATCTGTTCTCTGGGAAAGGAGAGTGTAGAGAAGTGGGACGCATCATTAGCTCTCACTGTGCCAAGGATCCCTAAGACCTTCCAGAGGAGGTTCTATGTTGGCCCCAGATCCTCACTGGTGTAAATATCTGAGACATTAAAGAGGGTTATTCAGAACCACCCCAAACTGATCCTTCAGCACACCTACCTGATATTTGTTCGCTTTGTTAAACACTTTGAGAAGCTACACTTTGCCTTGATATGCTGAGGTCTAGAACTGCACAAAGGAAAAAGACAATTCCAAGACCACAGAAACTTTAAAATCAATAGGAGAAACATGGTCAGGTAATCAAATTTTCTCCTATTCTTGAGATACAAGTTTTGATGATTAGATCCCTTGTGAAATCAGAGGAAATAAATGACATATGGGGAGAAGACTTTCACAAGCACATGGCTGACATAGTGGGCAGATGGTGAACAGTATCCTGAATGGGGTCAGCTCTCTCGGGAACACAGCAGGGAGAAGCAAGTAAATTCTCCATGATACTGATGCTCTCTGGATCCAGCCTGGGGGAACCGGCATGAGGCCGCTTTGGAGAAGTTGCTTTAGATTTGATTCAGTAAACAAATAGCTATCATGTACTCACAATGTACCCACAGACCATACCACAAACATTGAGCTCCTCAGCATCTCTCCTCTGGCTCCTAGAAGAAAAATTCCTCTTTACTCCCAAATATCCAGTGTCCATCATCATCTCTAAGCTGGTCCTCACTGGCTCCTCTTTATAATGACAACATTTATGTTGCTTCATTTTTATAACCTTTTCTTGCTACAAGCTTCTCAGCATATGGCACATATATTATCCCCCCGCCCCCAATGGCATTTTCATGTCTATTTTGATGTCTTCCATCTCCTTCAGGAGGATGGCCTTCCTCAGGGCATGATCTATTCTCAAAATGGCTGTTTGGTCACAGACTGACCTGGCTTTGGTAGCTGCCCACAGCAGGAACATCTTCACACACCTCTACTGGGTTTCTGTTCCATGATTGTATTTTTAGGACAACTTTAGTCATTACTTAGAAGGTACAGGAATAAAAATAGGAGAAGGTTTTCCCAATCTGTTAAATAAATTCAGAGGTGAGAAGTGTCAATCCTGGAAGGGCAAAGAACACTCTTTGTGACTTACTGTGTGCTGGATCTTCAGTTATGCCCTGTTAAAAATTCAGAATGGGAGAAAATAATAGCAAATGAAGCAACAGACAAACAACTAATCTCAAAAATATACAAGCAACTCCTACAGCTCAATTCCAGAAAAATAAATGACCCAATCAAAAAATGGGCCAAAGAACTAAATAGATATTTCTCTAAAGAAGACATACAGATGGCTAACAAACACATGAAAAGATGCTAAACATCACTCATTATCAGAGAAATGCAAATCAAAACCACTGAGAGGTACCATTTCACGCTAGTCAGAATGGCTGCAACCCAAAAATCTATGAGCAATAAATGCTGGAGAGGGTGTGGAGAAAAGGGAACCACTGTTGGTGGGAATGCAAACTAGTACAGCCACTATGAAGAACAGTGTGGAAATTCCTTAAAAAACTGGAAATAGAACTGCCTTATGGCCCAGCAATCCCACTGCTGGGCATACACACTGAGGAAACCAGAATTGAAAGAGACACGTGTACCCCAATGTTCATCGCAGCACTGTTTATAATAGCCAGGACATGGAAGCAACCTAGATGTCCATCAGCAGATGAATGGATAAGAAAGCAGTGGTACATATACACAATGGAGTATTACTCAGCCATTAAAAAGAATACATTTGAATCAGTTCTAATGAGATGGATGAAACTGGAGCCTATTATACAGAGTGAAGTAAGCCAGAAAGAAAAACACCAATGCAGTATTTTAACGCATATATATGGAATTTAGAAACATGGTACCGATAAGCCTGTATACGAGACAGCAAAAGAGACACGGATGTATAGAACAGTCTTTTGGACTCTGTGGGAGAGGGAGAGGGTGGGATGATTTGGAAGAATGGCATTGAAATATGTATAATATCATATATGAAATGAGCCGCCAGTCCAGGTTCGATGCACGATACTGGATGCTTGGGGCTGGTGCACTGGGACGACCCAGAGGGATGGTACAGGGAGGAAGGAGGGAGGAGGGTTCAGGATGGGGAACACATGTATACCTGTGGCAGATTCATTTTGATATATGGCAAAACCAATACAATATTGTCAAGTTAAATAAAATAAAAAATAAAATAAAATAAAATATTAAAAAACATGCAGATCTTGAAAGTTGTTGATCAATATACTTCATTATTTCATGGATTCCTGAATTTGCAACTCCCTGAGTTTTGCACCAAGCTCCTCTCTTGAGAATGCAGATGGACATGGGAATCAACTTCAGTCATAGTGAGAGAGGGCATGGAAAGCGTAAGCCCTTGAGTTTGGCCTTCATAGTATAAAAACACTCTTTTTACAAATAGCAATTTTGGATATTGATTCATGGGGGAAAGAGACCTCTGTCCACTAAACCACGTGTGTTTCTTCTAGAAACTGTAACAATTGAACCTTTCTTTCTTCTTCTCCAAGAGCTCTTAGAATTTGGGCCCACTGCTCCTCTTTCCATGTGACCTCACAACCCCTCTTTCTTATGTAGTACAATAGATAACGGGACTGTATTATGAACTCCTCAGCCTTCAGCTGGCCTGGATACATGGTGCACAAATGTTTTAGGTCTTTACCAGAATTTTATCACTGTTGCCTAGAAAGAAATTGACAAGGGACACATTAAATATTGATGAGGTTTCAAAAACCCTTTCAAAACTCATGTTATACTATCCTACTCTTTATTCAGTAGTCAAAACAATAGGACATAGCTACCTGCTCAGGGAAAGCCTTTGTTCTGCTCCTCCCCTGATTCCCTACCCATAGTCACAAAAGTGTTTTCAAAGGTACGTTTAAAAATAACTCATTCTTAAAACCAACACAAATACAGAGTAAATTATTCTTTCCATTTTGTTTGTGTATTGGCTTAATTTTGGACAACAAGATGTTAATCATTACCATACTCATTTAATTTTCTCTACTGCTTTATGGGTCTATCTTGTTCCTGAAATTAAGGCTTCATTCAGATAGCAAGTCATACCTTACTTATCTTTATTTATATATATATCCAAAATTCCTGACATCATCAGAATGGAATGGGATGAAGTAGGAACCAAAATCAAGTGACAATACAAAAGAAAAGTTTGCATATATTTTGGGTTTTCCTCTGTCTCCATGAATAGGCATGAGATTCTGGAAGAACTTCCCAAATATGAGGACCTTAAACCACACTGGTGCTAGCCACACAGTCTTCTGCTTGCTGGGCATCCCTAGCTTTGAAGACCACTACATGTGGATTTCCATCCCCTTTGTTATTTCCTATGCCACTGCCTTGCTTGGAAACAGCCTGTTCCTCTTCATTATCCTCACCGAGCGCAGCCTTCATGAACCCATGTACCTCTTCCTCTGCATGCTGTCTGGAGCAGACCTTGTCCTCTCTGCGTGCAGAGTCCTTCAGGCCTTGGTGATCCTCTGGTTCCATGCTGGAGAGCTCTCCCTGGATCGGTGCATTTGTCAGGTGTTCTTCCTCACTTCCACTTTCATTTACAAGTCTGGGATCTTGCTGGTGATGGCATTTGACCCCTACACTGCCATGCACTACCCCCTGTGATACACCACTGTTCTTACACATACACTGATAGGGAAAATTCATATATCCATCTTCCTAAGAAGTTATTGTACAGTTTTACTGTAATACTTCTTCTGAAAAGACTGACTTTTTATAAAAGTAACATCCTCCCAAACACTGCTTGTAAACATTGTCCTGGCAAAAATTTCCTGTAACGATATCCAACAAAACGCTGGAGAAGGAAATGGCTATCCACTCCAGTATTCTGGCCTGGAGAATTCCATGGACTGTATAGTCCATGGGGTCGCGAAGAGTTGAACACATCTGAGTGACTTTAACATAGAACATATGGTTTGATGTTTTGTCCTAATGTCGACCTTGGTCTTAGATGTTATGCTAATCTTTGTTTCATACATGCCTATTCTCCATGCTGTCCTCCACATCCTTTCCCAAGATGCTCCTCACAAAGCTCTCAACACGTGTGGCTCCCATATCTGTGTCATCATCCTCTTTTATGGACCTGGGATCTTCTCAGTTCTCACTCAGTGGTTTGGATACCACATTCCATTCCATATTTACATTCTTCTGGCCAATGTCTATATTCTCATTCCACCTACATTAAATCTCATGGTTTACGGGATTAAGACCAAGCAGATTCGGGAGCTGGTAGTTCATTTACCGTTTCCAAAGCAGATATGACTATAATAATGGAAACTACCTTTGTGCTTTCCTCAATAATGCGCATCATGCTTTAGGTTAGTTTTTGTATCAAGACGTGGAAGGATACAGTGGAAATACTAATCAAATAACTCTGTGTCTTGTTGTCATAGAGCAATTTTATCAGGGATGGGTTTGTAAATGTTTCTTGCAATGTCTTTAATAACTTATTAGATATCAGTGCCTTTGGGGTCTTAGTTCACTTTCTTATACATAGAATTCACAAATAGATTAGTTCACCTCCCTACTCCTAGGCTGGAGGTTAGAATGTAATGCCCTGGAAACAGTGACCTTTCCTGGGTAATTGTTAAACTCTTATTTACTAGGGTATTCTATGCTTTGAATGGCTACACTTGTTTTATTCCTCTCATTCAGACATTTTCCTGGCATTTGCCCCCATGTTGTAGCTTTCATCATACTTTTGCTTTTTAGACAATTATAAAATTCATATATATCTTAAAATTCATATGTATTCACCATTAACATAATGTGACCATAAATAATGAGCGTATGTATCAGTAAATCTTTATCCTTTCAAAACATTAAACATAGCAAATGTTTACTAATTCTTTCATTTTATTTATATTATCAACTGTTTGGAAGAAAGTATTCAACACAAGAGCAAATACAGTACAAACATGTAAGAGTACACTGAGCAAGCATATGTAAAAAACACACTGATATATGTAGAGGTGTAGCCAATGTGGCAAGAGTCGGAAGACCCTAAGCTCACCTGCTTCCATGGGCAATCCCAAATTGCAACCATTTACAGAACAGCTATCAATGAAAATGACCCTAAGAACAGCAGAAAAGCATCTCCACAACTAAAGATGTAATGAAAGAACCACAACAAGATGCATAGTGGTGTCCTGTGTCTCCTGCATTGCAGGTGGATTCTTTACCATTGAGCAACCAGAAAAGCCCAGGAGAAGGAGAGGGTAGGACAAATTGAGAGAGTAGCATTGACATATATGCACCACCATTTGTAAAATAGATAGCTAGTGGGATGCTGCTGTATAACACAGGGAGGTCAGCGTGGTGCTCTGTGATAACCTAGAGCAGTGGAACAGGGAGGAGGCAGGAGGGAGGCCTAAGAGGGAAAGGATATAGGTATAGTTATGGCTGATTCACATTGTATGATAAAAACCAATAAAACATTGTAACCAATTATCTTCCAATTAAAAAAATATATATTTTAAAAAAGGTCTTTCTATTTTTCTGTATTTTCTCTCTCTTCTCCAGTTGGATAACTCTGTTGAAAGATCTAGGGTCTATTTTTGCAAGTGGGGGCACCTTGGTCCAGGGGTAATGCATTTGTAGTTTTGTCTTACGTGGAAAGATTCCCTTTGTACAGGCTATACTATTTTTCATTCCTCCCAGCAATATTTGAGAGTAACTTAGTCCTCACACGATGCCTTCAGACTATATTGTCAACCTTTCAGACATTTTCAATCAGATAGTGTTTCCAAATAAGGCTGACTATCTGCACAAATGCATACCAAGAATCCTTGCCTACCAACCCCTCCACTGTCCACACAAACCAATTTGTCCTCCATGAGGTGCAGTCTGTTCCCCACTCCCTTGTACCTGTGAACGCCTCATGTCTTTCTTTGGCCAGTGGAATAATGTGGAAGTATTATATCCTCTGCCTTGTGGATTTAGAGTGAAGTGAAGCAGGAACAATAGTCAGAGGGGGATATAAATCAAGAAACAACTGAAATGAAGGATTTTAAATAAATTAATTATGAATGAAGCTACTGACACATATATTGTTAGGCTGTTGGCTCTTGGACTATAAAGTCCAATATCATCCAGATCAAGAAATACAACTTGCTCTGACATACCCACAGCCATGTCTATGTGCCCTGTCAAAGAGTCCCAAAGCTATCACTGGCATACTTAACATATCTAATTACATGTACATTCATGTCTTTCAACAATTTGCATTCAAATGCTGCCATTTCACCTACAACAGCCATCTGAATATTTCATTTGCCTCTGTGTCTTAACTGGAATTATATTTGTCTAGTCAAGAAAAAACCACTGTATGCCCAGTAGCACATCTAATTCTTTATTTTTCCATTCCTCACACTTAGAAACATATTATTGTTAGTTATCATTAAAAATGACAAATTTCCCCTTCCTTTAGCAAAACCACCAACACCAGTGGTGTTAATACCACCTGGAAATGATTTTCTCACTGTATTTAACAACACCTATTCTAGTCCCAGCCCCCCAACTCCGGGTTTTTTTTTTTTTTCTTAATGGAGTGCCAGAAGTTCCACAGAGAATGTACCAGCACTCTGGTCCAAACTGTGGCTGGTTTTCATGGATCTGAAGCTTAAAAGACCTTGCCACTGTGAGGAGCATCCTTAGAGGCTGGTAAAAGAACCATCCATTGACAAAGATCAGGACTCAGCATCCTGGGACTGCAATCACCTTGAGGAAGTCTGGAAAATACCTTTGGAATGCTGCCGGCAGTTCATGAGTGCGTGCATGCTACGTCACTTCAGTCACGTTTGACTCTGTGGGACACCATGAACTGTAGCTTGCCAGGCTCCTCTATCCATGGGATTCTCCAGGCAAGAACAGTGGAGTGGGTTGCTATGCCCTTATCCAGCCAGAAGTTCATAGTCCTGGCCAAATTCTGTAGGTAACATCCACCGCTCCACATAAATGATCTCTGAGTTCCCATCACCCTCTCTAATCTGTCGCCAACTCTCCACACAAGGAAGCCCCAGGTGCTGCAGGTTTCAGGAGGAAACATGAGCCCAAGCAGCCTCCCAGCAAACTTTTACTCACCTTCTGTTCTCATTCACAAAAACTCCAGCAACCAAAAGTTCACCCACTCAATGCTCACAGTGTTCAGGGTTTTGACAACTTCCTCATCTGCATTTTTCTAACTCTACAAGAGATACCAGCTTCTATAGTTCCACAAGAAATCTACCACTAGATCAAAATGTGAAACACTAAATTCACCAACCTTAAAGTTCTAACTCCCCGAACATTTTTATATTTTTATGACCTTTATGGTGACTTAGACAAATCACGTTCCACAATCTACTTTATTTCCCATCCCATTTGTTTTAATTTATTCACAGACACATTGTATGTTTTTAAGTAAATTAAAAAAAATATTTTTTGGTCTATAGTTGATTTAGAATGTTATTTTAGTTTCTACTGTGCAAGAAAGTGAATCAGATATACACACACTCATACATATCCCCTCTTTTCAACCTTTTTTATCCATATGTATCTATATAGGTCACGACAGAGTGGAGGAGTTCCTTGTGCTATAGAAAAGGTCCTTGAGCACGTGCATGCTCCATTGCTCAGTAATATTGGACTCTTTGCAACCCCATGGACTGTAGCCCACTAGGCTCCTCTGTCCAAGGGATTTTCCAGGCAAGAATACTGGAGTGGGTTGCCATGCCCGCTTCCAGGGATCTTCCCGAGCCAAGGATCAAACTTGAATCTCTTATGTCTCCTGCATTGGCAACTGGGTTCTTTACCACTAGCACCACCTGGGAAGCCCAGAAAAGGTCCTTATTGGTTTTCTATTTTATATACACTTTATATTTTGTAATTAATCACTGTTATCTCTCCATTGCAGTACCTGCAGCATTTTACTCGTCTGTCATTTTTGACATCCCTTGCCCAAACAGATAGGAACTCAACTAGCATGAAGAAAGAACTTCTTAGGAAACAAAGCTTTTTTCCCATGGAATTCACATGGATTGAACAATAAGAAACCAGAGGGCTCACTTTGTAAGATCCCTGCACTATCACAAACAAGATGACACTTTTTCTATAATTCAGAGGTTTTCAATTTACTTTACCTAATGTCATGAGCTATTTAATTGAAAAAATCATGCCAGGATTTTAGTAAACGCCGCCCATAATCTATGCTGTTTCTCTTAAGATTGGCACTAGTAAAATACATACAATCTAAATATAAATATATTTCTAAGTAAAAACAATTCACCAGAATGACATCTCAATAAAAATTTATATAGTTATATAAAACTACAAAAGAGCAAAAAGGATATTGTTTTAAAATGATGAAATAAACAAGTTTCTTTCCTGATTATACTGAACAAAACACGTCCACCATTCCATTATAAGCCTTCATTAGTTGATCTGAAAAGCAGAGTCATTCAGGTTCACTTCCTTGCAGAGCCATGTGAGCACTGAACTGTTCCCTCCAAGTCAAGTCCCCACACCATCATCCCTCACATTGGAAGGTTTTTGATGGCTCCCAGTGACTCAAGTTCTATTATCCATATAATGCTTTTCCCCTGCATTTCCATGCTTGGGTGGGGTGCACCTGAAAAACAATCATAAGGATGGCTTTTAGTGAAAAGGGCTATGAGATCCTTGCAGAGCAAATACCGCCTAGCCCAATGTCCAGGCACAGGTTCTTACTGACTAAGAAGCTGAAGCCAGATAAGATCTTCAGTAGAAGCAGACCATGTGCAGAAAGCTCTTGCCTGTTTTCCACTGGGCTGCCAGGAGCACCTCAACCAGAGGGTCTTCCAGGTGGTCTACCTGCTGGAGGTATTCGCAGAGCTAACAGATGATAAGACCCAAGGACGGCATCCTCGGGGTCGTTGTCCACATGTCAATGAGAGCGTTCCTATTCTCTTGACAATTCTTTATGTGAAGTCACTAGAACAGGTCCCATTCATAGCAAACCCAACCAGCACAAAGATCACTCATACAATACCAAAGATATTCAGTGTTGTTACATTTGCCCAACTGCTTTTGTCTACACCCTCCCCCAAGACAGCAACTTCCCAAGATCTATCCAGATCTCTGCAGTACATCTAAATCTGAAGCAGGACACTCATCAACCTTCAACTGTCAACCCTCAAATCTTTGTTATTTTTGCAGCTCCAAGGACTCTTAGACAAGCCATGTCCCACCATCCATTTCATCCAGTCCCATTCCCTTTAACTTTTCCATGGACACTTTCTATGTTGAGTTTCCTCACTGGAGTCACTCCTTCAGAACACCAGCTGCACTTTTACATGCTTTATCATATTTGTCTCCTCCATACCTCTACAGACAGGAAACCAACCAAAAATATTTTCTCAATTCCTTCCAGTGAATGTTCTGACAAAAGTAAGATCTCCTGGACAGATCATTTCTCTCTCTCATAAAGGGTCCCCAACATTCCCTATTTCCATTTTGTGTTCCCATCATTGGAGATGATCATCTCAACACACTATTGGATCCCTTTCCCATTCCTGCCCTGACTGCCTCAACATTAGATGAAAGACTGACCTTGAAGCTCATTGAATCTACCCAGAAAGAAACCCTCACCTCCCTACCGCCAACACTGCCCCATGTAGATAACTGCACCCAGTCACCAGTGTGGAAAGACAGAAAATTGACATTGCACAAGTGGTGCTGGGAAAGCTGGTCAACCACTTGTTAAAGAATGAAACTAGAACACTTTCTAACACCATACACAAAAATAAACTCAAAATGGATTATAGATCTCAACGTAAGACCAGAAACTATAAAACTCCTAGAGGAGAACATAGGCAAAACACTCTCCGACATACATCACAGCAGGATCCTCTATGACCCACCTCCCAGAATATTGGAAATAAAAGCAAAAATAAACAAATGGGACCTAATTAAACTTAAAAGCTTCTGCACAACAAAGGAAACTATTAGCAAAGTGAAAAGGCAGTCTTCACAATGGGAGAAAATAATAACAAATGAAGCAACTGACAAACAACTAATCTCAAAAATATATAAGCAACTCTTACAGCTCAACTCCAGAAAAATAAATGACCCAATCAAAAAATGGGCCAAAGAACTAAATAGACATTTCTCCAAAGAAGACATACAGATGGCTAACAAACACATGAAAAGATGCTCAACATCACTCATTATCAGAGAAATGCAGATCAAAACCACTATGAGGTACCATTTCACGCCAGTCAGAATGGCTGCTATCCAAAAGTCTACAAGCAATAGATGCTGGAGAGGGTGTGGAGAAAAGGGAACCCTCTTACACTGTTGGTGGGAATGCAAACTAGTACAGCCACTATGGAGAACAGTGTGGAGATTCCTTAAAAAACTGGAAATAGAACTGCCTTATGATCCAGCATTCCCACTGCTGGGCATACACACTGAGGAAACCAGAAGGGAAAGAGACACGTGTACCCCAATGTTCATCGCAGCACTGTTTATAATAGCCAGGACATGGAAGCAACCTAGATGTCCATCAGCAGATGAATGGATAAGAAAGCAGTGGTACATATACACAATGGAGTATTACTCAGCCATTAAAAAGAATACATTTGAATCAGTTCTAATGAGATGGATGAAACTGGAGCCTATTATACAGAGTGAAGTAAGCCAGAAAGAAAAACACCAATACAGTATACTAACGCATATATATGGAATTTAGAAAGATGGTAACAATAACCCTGTGTACGAGACAGCAAAAGAGACACCGATGTATAGATCAGTCTTATGGACTCTGTGGGAGAGGGAGAGGGTGGGGAGATTTGGGAGAATAGCATTGAAACATGTATAATATCATGTATGAAACGAGTCGCCAGTCCAGGTTCGATGCACGGTACTGGATGCTTGGGGCTGGTGCACTGGGAGGACCCAGAGGGAGGGTAGGGGAGGGAGGAGGGAGGAGGGTTCAAGATGGGGAGCACGGGTATACCTGTGGTGGATTCATTTCGATATTTGGCAAAACTAATACAATATTGTAAAGTTTAAAAATAAAATAAAATTAAAATAAATAAATAAATAGTAACTCCATGTCCGATACATGGTTTGCAAATATTTTCTTCCTTTGTGTAGTTTGCCTCTTCCTGTTGACTGTAGCTTTTGCTGTGCAAAAGTCTGATACAGTCCTACTTGGTTATTTTTTGCTAGTGCTTGAAAGTTATATCCAAAAACCCGTTGCCAAAACCAATGCCAAGATTTATTTTCCCTGTGTTTTCTGTGTGTTTTTAATTCATTTTGAGTTAAATTTAAGAGTGGTATATGTCCAATTTCATTCCTTTGTATGTGACTATCATGCATATTCTGGTGTGTTGGATGGAATGTTTTGTGTATGTTTGTAAGGTCCATTGGTCTACAGTATTATTCAGGTTCACTCTTTCCTTATTAATTTTTTGTCTGAATGAGCTATCCAATATTGAAATGGGATATTGCAGTTGCATACTATTATTTTGTTGCTCTCTATAAAAAAAAAAAAAAAAGGAAAATTGACATTGCTTCTAAATTCTTCCCTCTCTCTCTCCTCTTCAGCATGTTCCATACTTTCAACTCCACCATCTTGCTATGATCCCACAGCTTCTTCCCCTGTCCAGAGCATCCACCTTACTGCTCAATCCACACTCCTCCTCGGGAAATCCTCTACTACCTTATCCCATGCCTCCAGATACACCCTTGCACATCCTGCCTTTGGTCTGTAAATAAAGTCCACATCAATCTTCTGACATAGCAAGATACCTCATTCAACCAGGCCAACTCCCTTTTCCTTTATTTTTTCCTGTAAGTTACACAAGCCTAGGTGTCACTGCTGGTCAGACCTAAGATGATTCAATTCCCTATAGATAGAATCCACATTTTAGTTAAGTTCAGTTCAGTCACTCAGTCGTGTCCGACCCTTTGTGACCCCATGAATCATAGCACGCCAGGCTTCCCTGTCCATCACCAACTCCCGGAGTTCACTCAGACTCATGTCCATCGAGTCAGTGATGCCATCCAGCCATCTCATCCTCTGTCGTCCCCTTCTCCTCCTTCCCCCAATCCCTCCTAGCATCAGAGTCTTTTCCAATGAGTCAACTCTTCGCAAGAGGTGGCCAAAGTACTGGAGTTTCAGCTTTAGTATCATTCCTTCCAAAGAAATCCCAGGGCTGATCTTCAGAATGGACTGGTTGGATCTCCTTGCAGTCCAAGGGACTCTCAAGAGTCTTCTCCAACACCACAGTTCAAAAGCAAGTTTTCGGCTCTCAGCCTTCTTCACAGTCCAATTCTCACATCCATACATGACCACTGGAAAAACCATAGCCTTGACTAGACCGACCTTTGTTGGCAAAGTAATGTCTCTGCTTTTCAATATGCTATCTAGGTTGGTCATAACTTTCCTTCCAAGGAGTAAGTGTCTTTTGATTTCATGGCTGCAATCACCATCTGCAGTGATTTTGGAGCCCCCCAAAATAAAGTCTGACACTGTTTATTCTGTTTCGCCATCTGTTTCCCATAAAGTGATGGGACCAGATGCCATGATCTTCGTTTTCTGAATGTTGAGCTTTAAGCCAACTTTTTCACTTTCCACTTTCACTTTAATCAAGAGGCTTTTTAGTTCCTCTTCACTTTCTGCCATAAGGGTGGTGTCATCTGCATATCTGAGGTTATTGATATTTCTCCCAGCAATCTTGATTCCAGCTTGTGCTTCTTCCAGCCCAGAGTTTCTCATGATGTACTCTGCATAGAAGTTACTAAGCAGGGTGATAATATACAGCCTTGACATACTCCTTTTCCTATTTGGAACCAGTCTGTTGTTTCATGTCCAGTTCTAACTGTTGCTTCCTGACCTGCATATTGGTTTCTCAAGAGGCAGGTCAGGTGGTCTGGTATTCCCAGCTCTTTCAGAATTTTCCACAGTTTATTGTGATGCATACAGTCAAAGGCTTTGGCATAGTCAATTAAGCAGAAATAGATGCTTTTCTGGAACTCTCTTGCTTTTTCCATGATCCAGCAGATGTTTGCAATTTGATCTCTGGTTCCTTTGCCTCTTCTAAAACCAGCTTGAACATTTGGAAGTTCACAGTTTACGTATTGCTGAAGCCTGGCTTGGAGTATTTTGAGCATCACTTTACCAGCATGTGAGAATCCACATTTAGAGGAGTTCAATGATGCTAAAGCTGAAACTCCAGTACTTTGGCCACCTCATGTGAAGAGTTGACTCATTGGAAAAGACTCTGATGCTAGGAGGGATTGGGGGCAGGAGGAGAAGGGGACAACAGAGGATGAGATGGCTGGATGGCATCACTGACTTGATGGACGTGAGTCTGAGTGAACTCCGGGAGTTGGTGTTGGACAGGGAGTCCTGGCGTGCTGCGATTCATGGGGTCGCAAAGAGTCAGACAGGACTGAGTGACTGATCTGATCTAATCTGATCTGAATACTCCTCTACTGAACCTCAATGAACTTTTTTTTAAAAAATTTTATTTTACTTTTAAACTTTACATAATTGTATTAGTTTTGCCAAATATCAAAATGAATCCGCCACAGGTATACATGTGTTCCCCATCCTGAACCCTCCTCCCTCCTCCCTCCCCATACCATCCCTCTGGGTCGTCCCAGTGCACTAGCCCCAAGCATCCAGTATCGTGCATCGAACCTGGACTGGTATCTAGTTTCATACATGATATTTTACATGTTTCAATGCCATTCTCCCAAATCTTCCCACCCTCTCAATGAACTTTTTATGCATGAAGAAAATCCACTTGAGGTAAGAACGATTTACCTTGTGGAATTTATTCAGCTTGAACAGTAATAAACCAAGGTGTTCCTGTTGTAAGATCCAACCCCTACCAAAAATTAGGAGATCCATTTTCTATAAACTAGAAGCTTTTATTTCATTTCATGAATATTGAATTGAACAGATCATGCTCACATTTAGCAATCAATGCCTACTATTATTAAACCTGAGTTTCTATGAAAGTAGCAGTTGCCAAAATACATACAGTCGAAAAATAGATTTCTAAAGTTCAAACATTAAATATAATCATATCTCACTAAAAAGAAAAATTCATTTATACTGATGCACAATACCAAAACGACAAAAGGAAATTGTATTAAAATGATGAAGTAAAAAGGAATGATGGAATGGAAATGGTGTGGGGTTTGTTTGTTCTTCTTCCCTGAATGTCCTTTAGCACATCACTGGTCCATTGTAAACCTTGGTCTCTTGATGTGGATAATGGAGTCCTCTAGGTTAACTTCCTCGCAGAGCCCCATGAGCCCTGAAGTGTTCCTTCCAGGTCAAGAATCCATACCATCAACCTCCACCGTGGAAGGGTTTGGATGCCTCCAGGGCGTTCATGTTATTTTGGCAGAAATAGATTTCCTTCTCCACTTCCTTCCCAGGCTGGAGTGTACCTGGAAAAAGTCATGTAGATGGCTTTTAGCAGAAAGGCCTTGGAAGCCGCTTCTGACAGAAAATAACCACCTAGCCCAATGTCCAGACACAAGTACTTACCAAGAGGAGCTGCAAGCAGACAAGATTCTCAGTAGAAGCAGACCGTGTGCAGAAAGCTCTTGCCAGTTTTGCTCTCGGCTGCCAGGAGCACCTGGACCAGAGAGTCCTCCAGGTTGTCTGCCTGCTGGAGGCGTTCACAGAGCTCACAGATGATGAAAGACCCAAGCGTGGCGTCCTCCAAGTTGTCCGCCATGTCCACGTTGATCACGTGCACAGGCTGGAAGGTCTCCTGCTCTCGGACCCACAGCTCCTCCACCACCTTGTTGTAGACGCTCTCCGCACAGGTGAAGATGACGTCAAAGTGATCTCGGCACTCTTGAAATCTTTCCGGGCGAGGCTTGATTCTCTCGTTTCTTCCCAGGATGTGTAAGATGCCGTTGCTATTATAGCGTTGTCTGTCTTTGCGCACAAGGTCCTTGCGCATCTCCTCATAGGTGGTGGAGAAATTGTAAACCACGGGGAGGTTGCGTGCCCTTCCTGGGAGCCTGACTCGAGACCCAGCTCCGAAGGACCTGACTCGGAATCCTTTCCTCCTGAGGATGCGGTGGGCCTCCATGCTCCTGTTCATGTTGCTCATGCAGACCACAGCCACACTGAGCGGATACGAGGGCATGGTGGCGGCCACTTGGGACTCTAGCCAGACGCCTGGACTTCAGGGGCTGAGGGAACTCTGAAGGCCAGGGGATGACCGACTGGGTCCAGCTCTTCCAAGGAGTGTTAGAGTCAAAGAAGAAAGAGGGCGTTTATATGGAGGCACTTGTCCTCAGTGGGAGGAGAAATCTTGATTGATGATTGGCTTAACTCTTGACTGATTGGATTTGAATGGTGGGCTGAGAGCAGAGAACCCAGTGCTGTTTTCTGAACAATCCCAGTGATGCAATCACCCAACCTCAATGCCACTATGTGCCGACCTAACCCCCACCCCCCTCCTGAGCATTTTGCCATCTCCAGTTAACCCTATCTGTGCCTGTGTGTATGGGGCTAGAATTGGTATCAGGCAAAACAACTAGACACTCACTGGCTTCTCACCAGCCTTCCAAAGAGCTGAAGACATGCATGTGGAAAAGGTCTTTGAGATTCCTGAGCCTTCTAATACAATGATGCAAAGAATGACAAAGAATGACAAGGGTTGTTCCCCGGATTTTCATTTTAGAGTTCATACTCCAGCAGAGCAGTTGTGAACTGTGAACTTCCAGATGTTCAAGCCAGTTTTAGAAAAGGCAGAGGAACCAGAAATCAAATTGCCAACATCTGCTGGATCATAGAAAAAGCAAGAGAGTTCCAGAAAAACATATACTTCTGCTTTATTGACTATGCCAAAGCCTTTGATGGACATAAGTTTGAGTGAACTCTGGGAAATGGTGATGGACAGGGAGGACTGGGGTGCTGTAATTCATGGGGTCGCAAAGAGTCGGACATGACTGAGTGACTGAACTGAACTGAGAGCAGTGTGCTAAATCCTAGGAAGGCATTCATGGGTCTTCTTATCAGTCAAGAAAAGCACGCACCAGTGTCAAAAGCAACCTCTGGAAAATATGACTGCCATTTGATAGGGTTTCACAAGTTGGAAGAACACCACATTTTTTTTTCCTTTCTCTCTTCTTCAATTCTTCAGAATTCTGGAGTGAACTGAACAGATCCTCCTCCCTTATCGTGTCTCCAAAAGCAGCTCAGTCTGAACACTCCATACTCAAAATAGAAGCCTTTTCATTGCTTTTTTCCATTTGCATAGCTGGTGAAACAACCGTACAGATATTAAACTTGAGGTTGGGACATTGACCACTAAGGAGACTTAATGCTGTCTTCCTAGAGCCACAGACTGAGTGTTCAGTCCATTGCAGTGATTCTCCGAGTGCAAAGAGTCCTATGTCAGTAAACAGCCCAAGTCTACTCAAAGTGTGACCCCCAGAGCATCAGCATGAACTGAAGGGGAGCTTGTTTAACCTGGGAATTGGACTCCCAGACCACTGAATTGGATTGTAGGGATGTGCACTAAAGATTGGGAGCAAGTTGATTAGTAACAGAGATTTCAGAAACTTGACTGAACCTCGGAAGTCGCTGAGAAGCACTGCCTCTAGATGGGAGGTTGAATATTCTGAAGAGAAAAGCCAGATTAGAGAAAAGGCCAGGCACACCTGTAAAGGTAGTCAGCTCTCAAATATGATGTGAAAATGTTTTTTAATAGTCACTGCCTGAGACCTGAGAGAGAGAGAGAGAGAGAGAGAGAGAGAGAGAGAGAGAAGAAAGATCTCTGAGCCCAAACTACAATCATGATACTACAGGAGGAAGTTATTTCATCATGGTCCTTTCTCTTCATAGGATGGCTCTAGGGTCACACAGTGGGGAAACCCTCTACTTCTGATCTGCTTTGTGTGCTCCTGAATTTCTCTCTGAGACTCAGGGTGGGGATGGGGGGTTCTTGTTCAGCATGCCAGCACTGTGGCAGCCAACAGTTGAGCTCTTAGTGCTAGAGCAGTGCTCTGTCTGCAGTGCTGGTAGAGGAGACCTTACAGGGCAGGGTTTCCTTCACTTTCTGCCAAATCTGAGCCCTATTTAACTGGACACCATCCCTGTTTTTCACCTTGAGATAAGCTTGAATATGTTTTCATTTATATGAAGATTGATTTCCTTTAGAGTCAGTTCTCTTTTGAATGATGTCAACATCTTTTTTAATGATTACTACCTCTTTTCTTTCTTTTTTTAAAAAAATCAATCCTGTAGACAAAATCTCTTCTCCTCAAAGTTATCTTCTGACTTTCTGGACTTACCACTCTGAGGAAGCCCATATTCTGTCAATTCTGGATGTAAAATCAATAGATACAGGTCAAATACTTAACAAACCCTACAAGTGCACACATCACCCATTCAACACCAACAATATTTGGTATTATCACTTCTTCCCCAACTACCTTTTTCTGCACACTCCCTGCGAGGGCAGCTTCCATACTTCCACCCAGATCTCTGCCACTACATCAAAATCCAAAGCAGGATATTCACCAACCTTCAACCACCCACCTTCCAATCTTTTGTTTCTCTTTTTCAACTCTAATAGCTCTTAGACAAACTATGCTTCAGCATCCATTTCATCCAGTTCTGTTCCCCTTATTTTTCCATGGATACTTACTATGTTAAGAGGCATTACTGTAGTCACTTCTGTGTAACATCTACAGTTTTTGAACCAGTTGCACTCTCTCATATTTGACTCCTGCATATCCCCACAGACAGGAATTCAACCAACAGCTTTTTCTGCATGTGGATTTTCTGGCAAAATAAGTTCACCTGGAAAAATCATTTCTCTTTCTTTCAAAGGGCTCCTAAATCTCCCTACTTCAATTTTGTGGTCCCATCATTGGAAAAGATCATCTCAGCTGACTCCTACTCCTTCTCCATTCCTGACCGTGACTGTCCACCCTCAGATGAGAGACTGATCTTGAATACCACTGACTCTACCAGGAAAGAAAACCGTCATCTCCCTACCACTGCCCTCTTCAGATATAGATGCACCTTCTCACATGTGGGGAAAGACAGAAATTGAGAGTGCTTCTATATCCATCCCTCTCTCTTCTCTTCATCAAGTCTTGTCTTTTCAACTCAAATACCTCCCTCTGCTCCCACAGCTTCTCCCCCTATGCAGAGCCACCTCCCTACTCCTCAGTGCACTCCTGTCCTCAGAATGTCCTGTACTCCCTGATCCCTCCAGACCCATGGAACTCCATGCCACCTACACAGATAAAAAAGTCCACACTTCCTTTCTGATAGTGAGTAAACTACTTCACCATACCAGCTACCTCTCTTTTGTTTTCTCCTGGAAGTCACATAGGACTTGGTGGCACAGCTGGTCAGAACCAAGAATGTTTCACTGCCGAGCAATGCAGATCCATTTTCAGAGGAGCACAAAACAAAAAAACAACGAATGTTTGAAGTGAGAAGTAAATTCTCAAGAGAAAAGAATGCTTTTCTACATGGGATTTATAGGCTTTGAAAAAAAGGAGATCAAGATACCCAGTTGGTAAGATCCATCCCCTACCACAAATGAGAAGGCACCTTTTCTTAAATTAAAGAGTTTTATTTTGATTTATTTCATTTTGTTTATTTAAATGAGCTACATAGTTCAACAGATAGGGCTTCGATTTTAGTAATAAATGCAACCAGGGTTACAGCGATTTCTAATTTTCTTTCATAAATAAGCTATTTGATTAAACAAATCATGCTTGGATTTTCCCCTAAAAAAGCCACACATGATCTACCCTGAGTTTCTAATAAAGTAGGCATTCATCAAAGACAAACACTCTAAAAGCAAAAATATTTCCAATTCAATATAATTTCCATTCAATGTATTCCCATCCCACTTAAGAAAAAACAACCCGTCGTATCGACACCATGCCAAAAGGACAAAAGGAAATCAGTATCCATATAGATCAATAAAATAGAAACTGTTCCTTTTTCTCAGAATATCCTTCAATGCATTGCTTGTCCTGGGCTCTGTGATCAGCTTTGATTGTCCATCCAGAAGAGAGTCCTCGAGATTAACCTCCTTGCAGAACCCTGTGAACACTGAGTCCTTCCTTCCAGGTCCAGTTCCACACCATCGTTCCCCACATTGGAAGGGTTGGCATGTCATGTTGGCATGAGAGGGTTCCTATTCTCTTGACAATTCTTTATGTGAAGTCACTAGAACAGGTCCCATTCATAGCAAACCCAACCAGCACAAAGATCACTCATTCAATATCAAAGATATTCAGTGTTGTTACATTTGTCCAACTGCTTTTGTCTACACCTTCCCCCAAGACAGCAACTTCCCAAGATCCATCCAGATCTCTGCAGTACATCTAAACCTGAAGCAGGACACTCATCAACCTTCAACTGTCAACCCTCAAATCTTTGTTATTTTTTCAGCTCTAAGGACTCTTAGACAAACCATGTCCCACCATCCATTTCATCCAGTCCCATTCCCTTTAACTTTTCCATGGACACTTTCTATGTTGAGTTTCCTCACTGGAGTCACTCCTTCGGAACACCAGCCGCACTTTTACATGCTTTATCATATTTGCCTCCTCCATACCCCTACAGACAGGAAATCAACCAAAAATATTTTCTTAATTCCTTCCAGTGAATGTTCTGACAAAAGTAAGATCTCCTGGACAGATCATTTCTCTCTCTTATAAAGGGTCCCCAACATTCCCTATTTGCATTTTGTGTTCCCATCATTGGAGATGATCATCTCAACACACTATCGGATCCCTTTCCCATTCCTGCCCTACTTACCTCAACATCAGATGAAAGACTGACCTTGAAGCTCATTGAATCTACCCAGAAAGAAACCCTCACCTCCCTACTGCCAGCACTGCCCCATGTGGATAAGTACACCCTGTCACCAGTGTGGAAAGACAGAAAACTGACATTGCTTCTAAATTCTTCCCTCTCTCTCTCTCCTCTTCAGCATGTTCCATCCTTCAACTCCACCATCTTCCTATGATCCCACAGCTTGTCCCCCTGTCCAGAGCATCCACTTTACTGCTCAATCCACACTCCTCGGGAAATCCTCTACTAGCTCATCCCTTGCCTCCAGGTACACTCTTGCTCCATCCTACCTTTGCTCTGTAAATAAAGTCCACATCAATCTTCTGACATAGCAAGATACCTCATTCAACCAGGCCAACTCCCCCTTCCTTTAATTTCTGCTGTAAGTTACACATGCCTAGGTGTCATTGCTGGTCAGACCCAAGATGATTCACTTCCCTACACATAGAATCCACGTTTAGAGGAGTTCAATAATCAATGAAACTTTTATGCATGAAGAAAATCCGCTTGAGGAAAGAGTGCTTTACTCTGTGGAATTCATTCAGCTTGAACAGTAAGAAACCAAGGTGTTCCTTTTGCAAGATCCAACCCCTACCAAAAATTAGGAGATCCATTTTCTATAAACTAGAAAACTATTATTTCATTTCATTAATATTGAATTGAACAGATTGTGCTCACATTTTAGCAATCAATGCCTGAGTTTCTATGAAACTTGCATTTACCAAAATATATACAATCTAAAATTAGATTTTTAAAGTTCAAACATTAAATATAATCATATCTCACTAAAAAGAAAAATTCATTTATACTGATGCATAATACCAAAACGACAAAAGGAAACTGTATTAAAATGATGAAGTAAAAACAAATGATGGAATGGAAATGGTGTTGGATTTGTTTGTTCTTCTTCGCTGAATGTCCTTCAAGACATCACTGGTCCATTGTAAATCTTGGTCTCTTGATGTGGATAATGGAGTCCTCTAGGTTAACTTCCTCGCAGAGCCCTGTGAGACCTGAAGTGTTCCTTCCAGGTCAAGAATCCATACCATCGTCCCCCACCATGGAAAGGTTTGATGCCTCCAGGGTGTTCATGTTATTTTGGCAGAAAAAGATTTCCTTCTCCACTTCCTTCCCAGGCTGGAGTGTACCTGGAAAAAGTCATGTAGATGGCTTTTAGCAGAAAGGCCTTGGAAGCCGCTTCTGACAGAAAATAACCACCTAGTCCAATGTCCAGACACAAGTACTTACCAAGAGGAGCTGAAAGCAGACAAGATCCTCAGTAGAAGCAGACCGTGTGCAGAAAGCTCTTGCCAGTTTTGCTCTCGGCTGCCAGGAGCACCTGGACCAGAGAGTCCTCCAGGTTGTCTGCCTGCTGGAGGCGTTCGCAGAGCTCACAGATGATGAAAGACCCAAGAGTGGCGTCCTCCGCGTTGTCAGCCATGTCCACGTTGATCACGTGCACAGGCTGGAAGGTCTCCTGCTCTCGGACCCACAGCTCCTCCACCACCCTGTCGTAGACACTCTCCGCACAGGTGAAGATGACGTCAAAGCGATCTCGGCACTCTTGAAATCTTTCCGGGCGAGGCTTGATTCTCTCGTTTCTTCCCAGGATGTGTAAGATGCCGTTGCTATTATAGCGTTGTCGGTCTTTGCGCACAAGGTCCTTGCGCATCTCCTCATAGGTGGTGGAGAAATCGTAAACCACGGGGAGGTTGCGTGCCCTTCCTGGGAGCCTGACTCGAGATCCAGCTCCGAAGGACCTGACTCGGAATCCTTTCCTCCTGAGGATGCGGTGGGCCTCCATGCTCCTGTTCATGTTGCTCATGCAGACCACAGCCACACTGAGCGGATACGAGGGCATGGTGGCGGCCACTTGGGACTCCAGCCAGATGCCTGGACTTCAGGGGCTGAGGGAACTCTGAAGGCCAGGGGATGACCGACTGGGTCCAGCTCTTCCAAGGAGTGTTAGAGTCAAAGAAGAAAGAGGGCGTTTATATGGAGGCACTTGTCCTCAGTGGGAGGAGAAATCTTGATTGATGATTGGCTTAACTCTTGACTGATTGGATTTGAACGGTGGGCTGGGAGCAGAGAACCCAGTGCTGTTTTCAGAATAATCCCAGTGATGCAATCACCCAACCTCAGTGGGTGCCCACACAACCCCCACCCCTTCCTGAGCATTTTGCCATCTCCAGTTAACTCCATCTGTGCCTGTGTGTATGGGGCTAGAATTGGTATCAGGCCAAACAACTAGACTACTCACTGGCTTCTCACCAGCCTTCCAAAGAGCTGAAGACATGCATGTGGAAAAGGTCTTTGAAATTCCTGAGCCTCCTAATCCAATGATGCAAAGAATCACAGTGGTTGTTCCCCAGATTTTCATGTTAGAGTTGATACTCCAGTAGAGCAGTTGTGCTAAATCCTAGGAAAACATTCATGGTTCTTTCTATCAGTCAAAAAAGCATGCACCGATGTCAGTAGCAACCTCTGGAAAATATTACTGCCATTTGATAGGGTTTCACAAGTTGCAAGAACACCGCATTTTCTCCTTTCTCTTTTCTTCAATTCATCAGAATTCTGGAGCGAACCGACCTGATCCTCCTCCCTTATCTTGTCTCTAAAAGCAGCTCAGTCTGAACACTCCATACTCAAAATAGGAGCCTTTTCATTGCTTTTCTCCATTTGCATAGCTGATGAAGCAACTGTACAGATATTAAACTTGGGGTCGGGACATTGACCACTAAGGAGACTTAATGCTGTCACTTCAAAATGGCGAGGGCAGAGATCTCTTCATAGAGCCACAGACTGAATGTTCTGTCCATTGCAGTGATTCTCTGAGTGCAAAGAGTCCTATGTCAGTAAACAGCCCAAGTCTATTCAAAGTGTGACCCCCAGAGCATCAGCATGAACTGAAGGGGAGCTTGTTTAACCTGGGAATTGGACTCCCAGACCACTGAATTGGATTGCAGGGATGTGCACTAAAGATTGGGAGCAAGTTGATTAGTAACAGAGATTTCAGAAACTTGACTGAACCTCGGAAGTCCCTGAGAAGCACTGCCTCTAGATGGGAGGTTGAATATTCTGAAGAGAAAAGCCAGATTAGAGAAAAGGCCAGGCATACCTGAAAAGGTAGTCAGCTCTCAAATATGATGTGAAAATGTTTTTTAACAGTCACTGCCTGAGACCTAACTCATCCCGCCAGGAAAAGCAGAGAGAGAGAGAGAGAGAGAGAGAGAGAGAGAGAGAGAGAAGAAAGATCTCAGAGTCCAAACTACATTCATGATACTACAGGAGGAAGTTATTTCATCATGGTTCTTTCTCTTCATAGGATGGCTCTAGGGTCACACAGTGGGGAAAACCTCTACTTCTCATCTGCTTTGTGTGCTCCTGAATTTCTCTCTCAGACTCAGGGTGGGGATGGGGGGTTCTTGTTCAGCATGCCAGCACTGTGGCAGACAACAGTTGAGCTCTTAGTGCTAGAGCAGTGCTCCTGTGTCACTCCATAAGCCTTCCTGATGTCTGCAGTGCTGATAGAGGAGACCTTACAGGGCAGGGTTTCTTTCACTTTCTGCCAATTCTGAGCACTATTTAATTGGACACCGTCCCTGTTTTTTCACCTTGAGATAACCTTGAATATGTTTTCATTTATATGAAGATTGATTTCCTTTAGAGTCAGTTCTCTTTTGAATGATGTCAACATCTTTTTTATGATTACTACCTCTTTTCTTTCTTTCTTTTTTTTTTTTTAAATCAATCCTGTAGACACAATCTCTTCTCAAAGTTATCTTCTGTCTTTCTGGACTTACCACTCTGAGGAAGCCCATATTCTGTTAATTTTGGATGTAAAATCAATAGATACAGGTCAAACACTTAACAAACCCTACAAGTGCGCACATCACCCATTCAACACCAACAAAATCTGGTATTGTCACTTCTTCCCACAGCTGCCTTTTTCTCCACACTCCCCTGTGACAGCAGTTTCCATACTTCCACCCAGATCTCTGCCACTACATCAAAATCCAAAGCAGGATATTCACCAACCTTCAACCACCCACCTTCTAATCTTTTATTTTTTTTCAACTCTAATAGCTCTTAGACAAACTATGCTTCAGCATGGATTTCATCCAGTTCCATTCCCTTTATTTTTCCATGGATACCTACTATGTTAAGTGGCATTACTATAATCGCTCCTGTGTAACATCTACAGCACTTTGAACCAGTTGCACTCTCTCATATTTGCCTCCTGCATATCCCTACAGACAGGAATTCAACCAACAGCTTTTTCTGCATGTGGATTTTCTGGCAAAATAAGTTCACCTGGAAAAATCATTTCTCTTTCTTTCAAAGGGCTCCTAAATCTCCCTACTTCAATTTTGTGGTCCTATCATTGGAAAAGATGATCTCAGCCGACTCCTACTCCCTCTCCATTCCTGACCGTGACTGTCCCCCATCAGATGAGAGACTGATCTTGAATACCACTGACTCTACCAGGAAAGAAAACCGTCATCTCCCTACCACTGCCCTCTTCAGATATAGATGCACCTTCTCACATGTGGGGAAAGACAGAAATTGAGAGTGCTTCTATATCCATCCCTCTCTCTTCTCTTCATCAAGTCTTTTCAACTCCAGCACCTGCCTCTGCTCCCACAGCTTCTCCCCCTATGCAGAGCCATCTCCCTACTTCTCAGTGCACTCCTGTCCTCAGGATGTCCTGTACTTCCTGATCCCTCCAGACCCATGGCACTCCATGTCACCTACATGGATAACAAAGTCCACACTTACTTTCTGATAGTGAGTAAACTACTTCACCATCCCAACTACCTCTCCTTTATTTTCTCCTGTGAGTCACACAAGACTTGGCACCTCTGGTCAGGACCAAGAATGTTTCACTGCCGAGCAATGAGGATCTGTTTTCAGAGGAACACAAAACACAAAACAACAAATGTTTGAAGCAAGAAGTAAATTCTCAAGAGAAAAGAATGCTTTTCTACATGGGATTTCTAGGCTTTGAAAAAAAGAAATCAAGACACCCAGTTGGTAAGATCCATCCCCTAGCACAAATGAGAAGACACCTTTTCTCTTTTTTCTTTTTATATAAATTTATTTATTTTAATTGCAGGTTAATTACTTTACAATTTTGTATTGGTTTTGCCATACATCAACATGAATCCACCATAGGCATACACATGTTCCTCATCCTGAACCCCCCCTTTCACCTCCCTCCCCATACCATCCCTTTGCGTCGTCCCAGTGCACCAGCCCCAAGCATCTGTATCCTGCATTGAAGCTGGACTGGTGATTCATTTCATATATGATATTATACATGTTTCAATGCCATTCTCCCAAATCATCCCACCCTCTCCCTCTCCCACAGAGTCCAAAAGACTGTTCTATACATCTGTGTCTCTTTTGCTATCTCGTACACAGGGTTATCGTTACCATCTTTCTAAATTCCATATATATGTGTTAGTATACTGTATTGGTGTTTTCCTTTCTGGCTTACTTCACTCTGTATAATAGGCTCCAGTTTCATCCACCTCATTAGAACTGATTCAAATGTATTCTTTTTAATGGCTGCATAATACTCCATTGTGTATATGTACCACTGCTTTCTTATCCATTCATCTGCTGATGGACATCTAGGTTGCTTCCATGTCCTGGCTATTATAAACAGTGCTATGATGAACACTGGGGTACACATGTCTCTTTCAATTCTGGTTTCCTCACTGTGTATGCCCAGCAGTGGGATTGCTGGGCCATAAGGCAGTTCTATTTCTAGTTTTTTAAGGAATCTCCACACTGTTCTCCATAGTGGCTGTACTAGTTTGCATTCCCACCAACAGTGTAAGAGGGTTCCCTTTTCTCCACACCCTCTCTAGCATTTATTGCTTGTAGACTTTTGGATAGCAGCCATTCTGACTGGCGTGAAATGGTACCTCATAGTGGTTTTGATTTGCATTTCTCTGATAATGAGTGATGTTTAGCATCTTTTCATGTGTTTGTTAGCCATCTGTATGTCTTCTTTGTAGAAATGTCTATTTAGTTCCTTGGCCCATTTTTTGATTGGGTCATTTATTTTTCTGGAATTGAGCTGCAGGAGTTGCTTGTATATTTTTGAGATTAGTTGTTTATTAGTTGCTTCATTTGTTATTATTTTCTCCCATTCTGAAGGCTGTCTTTTCACCTTGCTTAGAGTTTCCTTTGTTGTGCAAAAGCTTTTAAGTTTAATTAGGTCCCATTTGTTTATTTTCGCTTTTATTTCCAATATTCTGGGAAGTGAGTCATAGAGGATACCTTTTCTTAAAGAGTATTATTTTGATTTATTTCATTTTGTTTTATTTAAATAAGGTACATAGTTCAACAGATAGGGCTTGGATTTTAGTAATAAATGCAACCATGGAATACACCAATTTATAATTTTATTTCATAAATACATTATTGGATTAAACAAATCATGCTTGGATTTCCCCCCCAAAAAACTACACCTGATCTACCCTGAGTTTCTAATAAAGCAGGCATTCATCAAAGACATACAATCTAAAAGCAAAAATATTTCAAATTCAATATAATTTCCACTCAATGTTATTCCCATCCCACTTAAGAAAAAACAACCCATTGTATCGATACACCACAATGAAAGGACAAAAGGAAATTAGTATCCATATAGATCAATAAAATAGACACTGTTCCTTTTTCTCAGAATATCCTTCAATGCATTGCTGGTCCCTGGCTCTGTGATCAGCCTTGATAGTCCATCCAGAAAAGAGGGTCCTCGAGATTAACATCCTTGCAGAACCTTGTGAGCACTGAGTTCTTCCTTCCAGGTCCAGTTCCACACTGTCGTTCCCCACATTGGAAGGGTTCGCATGTCTACCAGTGTTCCATGTTCCCCGTGCCGTGTGATGCTCTCCTCCTCCACCTCCTTCACTGGGTGGGGTGTACCTGACAATAGATCATACATAGATGGCCTTTAGCAGAAACGGCTTTGAAGAAGCCTCTCCCAGAAAATACCCAGCAACTCAAGAGTCCAGGCACGGGTTCTTACCGACAAAGGAGCTGAAACCAGCCAAGATGCTTCCTCAGTAGAAGCAGACCGTGTGCAGAAAGCTCCTTCCTGTTTTCTCCTTTGTTGCCTGGAGCAGCTTGGCCAGATGACTTTGCGTGTCATCTGCCTGCTGGAGACCCTGGCAGAGCTCACAGATGATCGAGGCTCCAAGGCTGGCTGCCTCCAGGGTGTTGTCTATGTCCACATTGACGACCGGCACAGGCTGCCACATCTCCTGATCCCTGGCACACAGGTTGGCCACCACCCGGTTATAGGCCCTCTGCCCACAGGTGAAGATGACGTCAAAGGGATCTGGGCACTCTTGAAACCTTTCTCGGCCAGGCTTGATTCTCTCATTTCTTTTCAGGATGTGTAAGACTCCATTCCTTTTGTAAAGCTTTTGGTCTTTAGAGAAGAGGTAGCTGTGCATCTTCTTATAGGATGTGGAGAAGTTGTAGCGCACTGGTGGGTTGCGTGCCCCTCGTGGGAGCCTCACGTGGGATCCGGCTCCAAAAGACCTGACATGGAACCCATTCTTGCTGAGGACGCGGTGGGCTTCCATGCTCCTGTTGACATTGCTCATGCAGACCACAGCCACCCTGAGTGGGGAGGAGGGCATGGTGGCAGCCTCTTGGGACTCCAGCTGGACAGGAGGACTTCAGGGTCTGAGGGGGACTCTGAAGGCCAGGGAGATGACCAGCTGGGTCCACTTTTGTAATGAGCATTTGAATCAGAGAAGAGAGAAGGCCTTCATATGGAGGCATGGGCCCAAGGTGGGTGGAGACCTCTTGATTTGGTGATTGCCTTAACTCTTGAGTGATTGGATTGAGATAGTGGACCAAGTGGGGTGACAAGAACAACCCAGTGATCCAATCACCCAATTCGACTGCCAGGAGGTGCCCATCCGGCTTCCTTGCCACCCCAGAGTCCTTTGCCAGGTACGGTTAACCCTGTATGTGCCTGTGTATATGAGGCTAAGTTTTGTAATTCAATTACCTGAACGTCTGCTCTCCACTCTGGTCTGGCTCCCTGGTTGGAGTGTTTTGTAATCTCCACTTCATCCTCTGGGCCATATTTGGAAGAGGCTACTGTGCATATAAGACAATGTGTCCAGGCTACTTCCAAGCTTGTCATCATTCTCTCTACTGAACCAAGAACATGCATATGAAAAGTGTGTTTGAAGTTTTCAAACTTGCAGTAAATTCATTATATGTATAATTGCAAGAGTTGTTTCATATTTATTTCCTACAATTGATAAAATAGGATTGTAATTTTGTTAAATTATGGGGGAAGCACATAATTTTGCCCATAAATAATAACAAGATTCACCAGTGTACAAAGCAACTGTTTGGAAAACACCCCTCCTGTTAGTGTTGCAGGAGTTTCAAAACACCCACATCCTCCATTTGATTTTCTTGAGTTCATAATGTTCCTTCAGGGACTGGAGCCACCTCCACGGCTTTCCCATATTTTCTAGTACAGCTCTCTCTGAACACTCTATGCTGAAATATAGTAATTTTAAATTCCGTTTGTCAGTTTGCAGAGGTGACCTACCAAGGTTATAGACCTAAAAATTATGAACTGTACACCAAACAGTAAGGAGACACAGTCTTGTCTCTTCAAAATCGTTCAGAAGAAGCATCCATTTAGAAACTCACAGATTTTTTGTCTCTGTGCCTCTGTGAATTGTAGTGATTGTCACATTGAAGGAATCCTACCTCAGTGAACAGACTTGATCTTCTCCAAGTAGGAGTCCCGAAGCCAGGACATTAACATTGATCCAGAATGTGGGGTAAGGTAACTTTGGACCTCAGGCCACCAAATTGGAAAATCTGGGAGTGGATCCCAGAGATCTGGGATGTTCAAAGCCCTTCAGATGAGAACAGCTGACTCAAAGCAGGGGTTTCTGAGCCTCAATTGATACTTGGGAGCTGTGAGAATTTGTTCAAAACAGGGCATCAAGAATACAAGGGAAGCAGGACATTCAAAAGATAAAGATATTGTCAAAGAAACACCATGCATAAATGAAAAGGTAGTCAGAAGCTACATACAGCATGAAATTTTATTAGAGTAGTGATCCAAACCTGAAGGTGTCTAACAAACCTTGTATAGCAAGATCTTGGGGTCAAAGTGAAACAGAACAGGACCCTATGGTCTTTCCCCACTATGTGCTCTGCCTGCTTTTGTCTCTGAAAAAAATTAGCTAAACGATAAGCTTAATCATGAAGCGAGAGAATGCAGAAATAAAGGAGAACAGTCCATCTAACAAGAGTAAATAATAATAGTTTAATCATTAAGTATCAAAATATCTACTTCTGCTTCATTGACTACAGTACAGTAAAGCCTTTGACTGTGTGGATCACAACAAACTGTGGAAAATTCTTCAAGAGATGGGAATACCAGACACTGTTACTGCTTCCTGAAAAACCTGTATGCAGGTCAAGAAGCAACAGTTAGAACCAGACTGGCTCCAAATTGGGAAAGGAGTATGTCAAGGCTGTATATTTTCACCCTGCTTGTTTACCTTCTATGAAGAGTACATCATGTGAAATGCCAAGCTGGATGAAACACATGCTGGAATCAAGATTGCAGGGAGAACTATCAATAACCTCAGATATGCTGATGACACCATCCTTTTGGCAGAAAGCAAAGGGGAATCGAAGAGCCTCTTGATGAAGGTGAAAGAGGAGAGTGAGAAAGCTGGCTTACTATTCAGCATTCAAAAAACTATGATTATGGCATCTGGTTCCAGCACTCCATGGCAAATAGATGGGGAAACAATGGAAACAGTAAGAGTCTTTATTTTCTTGGGCTCCAAAATCACTGCAGATGGTGACTGCAGCTATGAAATTAAAAGATGCTTGCTCCTTGGGAAAAAAAAAATTGAAAAACTTAGAAAGCATATCAAAAAGCAGAGACATTACTTTGCCAACAGAGGTCCATCTACTCAAAGCTATGGTTTTTCCAGTAGTCATGTATGAATGTGAGAGCCAGACCATAAAGATGGCTAAGTGCTGAACAATTGATTCTTTTGAACTGTGGTGTTGGAGAAGACTCTTGAGAGTCCCTTGGACTGCAAGGAGATACAACCAGACAATTCTGAAGGAAATAAGTCCTGGATATTCATTGGAAGGAGTGATGTTAAAAAAGCTGAAACTCCAATTCTTTGGCATCCTGATGCAAAGAACTGACTCAACTGAAAAAACCCTGATGCTGGGAAAGATTGAAGGTGGGAAGAGATGGGGATGACAGAGAATGAGATGGTTGGATGGCATCACCAACTCAATACATGATTTTAAGTAAGTTCCAGGAGTTGGTGATGGACAAGGAAGTCCTGCACAAGGCGTGTTGCACACCATGGGGTCCCAAAAAGTCGGATATGACTGTGCCACTGAATTAAACTGAACTTTTATAAATTCCAGGGAGAAAAGCATTCTTTCCTCAAAAGAATTTTGTTCATGCTTAATATTCACTGTTTTGAGTACTATGCTCCTCTGAAAGTGCATCCTCACTATTGGGAAATGAATTATTCTTGGTTGTGATCAGCAGTAACACCAAGGCCTGTGTATCTTAAAGGAGAAAATAAAGGAGAGGGAGTTCGCATGATTGAATTAGGTTATTTGCTATGTCACCAAGTAGATGACTTTCTCCACACATTGTAGGCATATTGGAGTGAAAGGTGGACCTGGAGATGTATCAGTTAGTACAGTAATTTCTGAGGTAAAGAGTGGACCCAAGAGTAGGGTTGTGGCTCTGGACAGGTGGAGTAGATGTGGGATCAAGAGAGATGTTGAAGTGAAATAAGAGGACTTGCTGAAGAGGAGAGAGGGTAGTAATTTAGAAACACTCAATTTTCTTTCACCACAGGTGATTATGTGTATATATCTGCATGTGGAAGTGCTGGTGGTATGAGCATGAGGGTTTCTTTCCTGGTAGATTCCTTGGGCTTTATCATTAGTCTTTCTGCTGCTGGTGGGTAGTCAGGGTCAGGATTGGTGACTGGAGGGGATAATCTGTTGAGGCTATCATTTCATGTGATGGGAACACCAAATTGAAGTAGGTTTTTAGGTAGTGTTGGATGTTCTTCTGAAGATAGAAATATGTTATCCAGCTGATATTATTTTCACCAGAATACCCATTTTGAGGAAAATGTAATATGTTTCTGAGTTCCTCTTTGTTGAGACAGGCAAGGCAAATATGACAGAGGATTAAAATGCTGCAGGTGCTTAGATGGAGAGATTATAGTGATGAATTACAAAATATAAAGTGCATAAAATAGTTAACTAATAAGGACTTACTCTGGCACAAGGAACTCTCTTAAAGTCCCTAATGACCTATATGGGAAAAGAATCCTAAGAAAGTGGAGATATATTTAGTTTGTTGTACAGTAGAAGCTAATACAACATTGTATTCTTTTGCAGTGTAAAAGAAATTAAAAATAGAATTTGTTTACTTAAAAAATATAAAGTGTACTTGAATAAATTAAAAAGAATGGTACTGAATTAAAAAGGTTTTGGAACATGGTTTAAGAATCCTCTCTGTTGTTTAGTCGCTAAGTTGTTTATTACTCTTTTGCAACCCTGTGTAGTGTAGACGGCCAGGTTCCTCTCTCCATGGGACTTCCCAGGCAAGAATAGTGGAGTGGGTTGCCATTCCTTCTCCAGGGGATCTTCCCAATCCAGGTGTTGAACCCATATCTCCTGCATTAGCAGGTGGATCTTTTACTGCTGAGCCACCAGGGAAGCCCTATAGGTTATAAAAATATAAAAAAGATTGGAAAGTTCGAACTTTAATGGTGGTGAATTTATTGTTTATATTTTGATCTAGTGGTATATCTCCCAATGGAACTGTAGAAGTTGATGTCTATTGTAGAGTTAGAAAAAAGCAATTGAAGGACTTCCCTGGTTGTCCAGTGGTTGAGACTTCACCTTCCATTGTAGGGGGTACAGGTTTCAGCCCTGCTTAAGGAGCTAAGATCCCACATCCCTCAAAGTCAAAAAAAAAAAAAAAAAAAGAAGCAGTATTGAAATAAATTCAGTAGACTTAAAAAAATGTTCCACATCAAAAAAAATCTTTAAAAAATGTAGTTGAGGAAGACATCAAACCCTGAACATTGTGGACACTGAGTGGGAAATGTGTTGGTTGCTGAAGTTGCTAAGAATGAGAATAGTATGTGAGTAAAACCTGATGTGAAGAACTGACTCATTTGAAAAGACCCTGATTCTGGGAAAGATTGAGGGCAAGGGGAGAAGGGGATGACAGAGGACGAGATGGTTGGATGGCATCACCAACTCAATGGACATGAGTTTGAGTAGATTCCAGAAGTTGGTGATGGATAGGGAGGCCAGGCATGCCGTGGTCCATGGGGTCGCAAAGAGTTGGACAGGACTTAACTTAAAAGGTTGCTTGGGAGGCTGCCAGGGCCCACATTTCCTCTCAAATCCTGCAGCACCTGGGGCTTCCTTGCCTGGAAAGTCAGAGACAGATTAGAGGAGGTGATCAGAACTCAGAGATCATTTACATGGAGCTGTGGATGTTACCTATAGAATTTAGCCAGGACTGAGAGCTGCTGGTCGGAGAAGGCAATGGCACCCCACTCCAGTATTCTTGCCTGGAAAATCCCATGGATGGAGGAGCCTGGTAGGCTGCAGTCCATGGGATCTCGAAGAGTCGGACATGACTGAGCGACTTCACTTTCACTTTTCACTTTGATGCATTGGAGAAGGAAATGGCAATCCACTCCAGTATTCTTGCCTGGAGAATCCCAGGGATAGAGGAGCCTGGTGGGCTGCCGTCTATGGGGTCTCACAGAGTCGGACATGACTGAAGTGACTTAGCAGCAGCAGCAGAGAGCTGCTGGTGGCATTCTCTCTCTCTCTTTTTTTAAAATTTTATTATTTTATTTTTATTTTTTTCTAATTTTATTTTATTTTTAAACTTTACATAATTGTATTAGTTTTGCCAAATATCAAAATGAATCCACCACAGGTATACATGTGTTCCCCATCCTGAACCCTCCTCCCTCCTCCCTCCCCATACCATCCCTCTGGGTCGTCCCAGTGCACTAATCCCAAGCATCCAGTATCGTGCATCAAACCTGGACTGGCAACTCGTTTCTTACATGATATTTTACATGTTTCAATGCCATTCTCCCAAATCTTCCCACCCTCTCCCTCTCCCACAGAGTCCATAAGACTGTTCTATACATCAGTGTCTCTTTTGCTGTCTCGTACACTGGGTTATTGTTACCATAGGTCTCACTTGTGGTGTGTGGGATCCCAGGATGCCGAGTTGTGATCTCCATTATTGGACGTTCCTTTTACCAGTATCTTAGGATGCTTCTGGTCCGAGGTCAGGAGCAGTGGCCAGGAGGAGCTACCCTGAGTCCGAGGTAAGGGGCAGCGGCCGAGAGTGCCAGGCTGTGAGAGCGCAGGAGCAGTTGAGAGGAGCTACCCCACACCCGAGGCCAGGGGCAGTGGCCACAAGGAGCTACTTCACACTGGAGGCCAGGGGCGGCGGCCAGGAGGAGCAACTCCACCTCCGAAGAGCAGTGGCTGCATGGGCACAGGAGGGCCTAGAGGAGCTACTCCGCATTCAAGGTCAGGAGGGGAGGGGGTGAGGTGATAACCCTCGTCATGGTAAGGAGCAGTGGCTGCGCTTTGCTGGAGCAGCTGTGAAGAGATACACCACCTCCAAGGTAAGAGAAACCCAAGTAAGATGGTAGGTGTTGAAAGAGGGCATCAGAGGGCAGACACACTGAAACCATAATTACAGAAAACTAGTCAATCTAATCACACTAGGACCACAGCCTTGTCTAATTCAATGAAACTAAGCCATGCCCGTGGGGCCACCCAAGATGGGCGGGTCATGGTGGAGAGGTCGGACAGAATGTGGTCCACTGGAGAAGGGAATGGCAAACCACTTCAGTATTCTTTCCCTGAGAACCCCATGAACAGTATGAAAAGGCAAAATGATAGGATACTGAAAGAGGAATTCCCCAGGTCAGTAGGTGCCCAATATGCTCCTGGAGATCAGTGGAGAAATAACTCCAGAAAGAATAAAGGGATGGAGCCAAAGCAAAAACAATACACAGCTGTGGATGTGATTGGTGATAGAAGCAAGGTCCGATGCTATAAAGAGCAATATTGCAGAGGAACCTGGAATGTCAGGTCCATGAATCAAGGCAAATTGGAAGTGGTCAAACAGGAGATGGCAAGAGTGAATGTCGACATTCTAGGAATCAGCGAACTAAAATGGACTGGAATGGGTGAATTTAACTCAGATGACCATTATATCTACTACTGCAGGCAGGAATCCCTTAGAAGAAATGGAGTAACCATTATGGTCAACAAAAGAGTCTGAAATACAGTACTCGGATGCAATCTCAAAAATGACAGAATGATCTCTGTTCGTTTCCAAGGCAAACCACTCAATATCACAGTAATCCAAGTCTATGCCCCAACCAGTAACACTGAAGAAGCTGAAGTTGAATGGTTCTATGAAGACCTACAAGACCTTTTAGAACTAACACCCCAAAAAGATGTCCTTTTCATTATAGGGGACTGGAATGCAAAAGTAGGAAGTCAAGAAACACCTGGAGTAACAGGTAAATTTGGCCTTGGAATACGGAATTAAGCAGGGTAAAGACTAATAGAATTTTGCCAAGAGAATGCACTAGTCATAGCAAACACCCTCTTCCAACAGCACAAGAGAAGACTCTACACATGGACATCACCAGATGGTCAACACCGAAATCAGGTTGATTATATTCTTTGCAGGCAAAGATGGAGAAGCTCTATACAGTCAGCAAAAATAAGATCGGGAGCTGACTGTGGCTCAGATCATGAGCTCCTTATTGCCAAATTCAGACTTGAACGTGAACGTAAAGTCGCTCAGTCGTGTCTGACTCTTTGCGACCGCATGGACTGTAGCCTACCAGGCTCCGCTGTCCATGGGATTTTCCAGGCAATAGTACTGGAGTGGATTGCCATTTCCTTCTCCAAGGGATCTTCCCAACCCAGGGATCGAATCCGGGTCTCTCGCATTGTAGACAGACGCTTTACCATCTGAGAAGAAAGTAGGGAAGACCACTAGAGCATTCAGGTATGACCTAAATCAAATCCCTTATGATTATACAGTGGAAGTCAGAAATAGATTTAAGGGACTAGATCTGATAGACAGAGTGCCTGATGAACTATGGACTGAGGTTCGTGACATTGTACAAGAGACAGGGATCAAGACCATCCCCATGGAAAAGAAATGCAAAGAAGCAAAATGGCTGTCTGGGGAGGCCTTACAAATAGCTGTGAAAAGAAGAGAAGTGAAAAGCAAAGGAGAAAAGGAAAGATATAAGCATCTGAATGCAGAGTTCCAAAGAATAGAAAGAAGAGATAAGAAAGCCTACCTCAGCGATCAATGCAAAGAAATAGGGGGAAACAACAGAATGGGAAAGACTAGAGATCTCTTCAAGAAAATTAGAGATACCAACGGAACATTTCATGCAAAGATGGGCTCGATAAAGGACAGAAACGGTATGGACCTAACAGAAGCAGAAGATATTAAGAAGAGATGGCAAGAATACACAGAAGAACTGTACAAAAATGATCTTCACGACCAAGATAATCACGATGGTGTGTAGAGTCAGACATCTTGGAATGAGAAGTCAAGTGGGCCTTTGCCGGGGTCCAGCCCTGGCTGATCCAGGGTATTCAAAGGAGAGATGGCATAGGTGACCTATTTATTTAAATATTTAATCAAAGATATAAAAAGTAATAGAATGAGGATAGCTCAGTGAGGAAATTCAGTGGAGAAAAGAGGCTGAAATAAGGATAGCTCAGTAGGAAATTTCAGTGAAGAAAAGAGGCTGAATAATTCAGCCAGAAGGTAAGAGAAAGAACAACATGGGGAGACCAAGTTTCAGTGAACAAGGCCCGCACTTTATTTTCCAAAGTAGTTTTTATACCTTAAGTTATGCATAGAGGATAATGGGGGAAGGGGTAGAGTCATGCAGCAAGCCAGGCTTTCTTCCTGCAAACTTATCATATGCAAAAGCTTAGGTGATTTGCATCATCTTCTGGCCCGGAGGCCTGTTAACATTTTAAGACCCTTTCTTCAGAAAACTTATTTTTCTCTAAAGGTAATAAGTCAAGCGCCACCCTCCAAAAGCATTAGATAAAGTTGCATTCCTACAGAGCAAAGGTGTGGTGGGCTATAACAAGAAAAAGAATTAACTCAAGGGTCCCAGGTTACAAACATTAAAGCTACTATTTACACCAATTATATTAATCAATACACTGCCAAGGACACAGCAAGTAAGGGATATGGAGACTTAGCAGCAAACATTGGCCCAACAAGTGAAAATCCCTTCACCAATACAATTTCTAATCAATCTTTTAACTGCTCAAAGGAATCTGTGTTTAGACAGTTTAGAACATCTCATGCCTCTCACAGTTGGGAGGCTCTGAGCAATCACATGTGGCCGGAAAAACCTATTCAGGCAGGCTAGAGGACTTCCAAAGGAATTTGTAGGTTGAAACACTGTCACACCCAGGAATTATTAACTGGAGCTGTAAGCTCTTTTTTCAGAGAGAGGTAGTGGGGGACAGCCCCCCGTAAAGTCAGAGGTGTAGGTGAAAGCACAAAGCAGAAAGTAGGCAGACTCTGGTTTTGGGGGTAGGTGCTCGAGAATTTCCAGGGAGACTCCTGAGGCTTGATCCTGCCTTTGCGTATGCAAAGCCTCCTTCCTCATGACCTTTGCCACGGGCAGAGCTCGCTCCCCGCAGGCCTTAGAAAGCATCACTACGAAGAAAGCTAGTGGAGGTGATGGAATTCCAGTGGAGCTATTTCAAATCCTGAAAGATGATGCTGTGAAAGTGCTGCACTAAATATGCCAGCAAATTTGGAAAACTCATCAGTGGCCACAGGACTGGAAAAGGTCCGTTTTCATTCCACTCCCAAAGAAAGGCAATTCCAAAGAATGCTCAAACTACAGCACAATTGCACTCATCTCACCCGCTAGTAAAGTAGTGCTCAAAATTCTCCAAGCCAGGCTTCAGCAATACGTGAACCGTGAACTTCCAGATGTTCAAGCTGGTTTTAGAAAAGGCAGAGGATCCAGAGATCAAATTGCCAACATCCGCTGGATAATCAAAAAAGTAAGAGATTTCCAGAAAAACATCTACTCCTGTTTTATTGACTATGCCAAAGCCTTTGTGTGGATCACAATAAATTGTGGGACATTCTGAAAGAGATGGGAATGCCAGACCACCTGACCTGCCTCTTGAGAAACCTATATGCAGGTCAGGAAGCAACAGTTAGAACTGGACATGGAACAACAGACTGGTTCCAAATAGGGAAAGGAGTACATCAAGGCTGTATATTGTCACCCTGCTTATTTAACTTCTGTGCAGAGTACATCATGAGAAACGCTGGGCTGGAAGAAGCACAAATTGGAATCAAGATTGCCGGGAGACATATCAATAACCTCAGATGTGCAGATGACACCACCCTTATGGCAGAAAGTGAAGAGGAACTGAAAAACCTCTTGATGAAAGTGAAGGAGGAGAGTGAAAAAGTTGGCTTAAAGCTCAACATTCAGAAAATGAAGATCATGGCATCTGGTCCCATCACTTTATGTGAAATAGATGGGGAAACGGTGGAAACAGTGTCAGACTTTGTCTTTTTGGGCTCCAAAATCACTGCAGATGGTGACTGAAGCCATGAAATTAAAAGATGCTTACTCCTTGGAAGAAAAGTTATGACCAACCTAGATAGCATATTGAAAAGCAGAGACATTACTTTGCCAACAAAGGTCCGTTTAGTGAAGGCTATGTTTTTTCCAGTGGTCATGTATGGATGTGAGAGTTGGACTGTGAAGATATCTGAGTTCTGAAGAATTGATGCTTTTGAACTGTCGTGTTGGAGAAGACTCTTGAGAGTCCCATGGACTGCAAAGAGATCCAACCAGTCCATTCTAAAGGAGTTCAGCCTGGGTGTTCTTTGGAAGAATGATGCTAAAGCTGAAACTCCAGTACTTTGGCCACCTCATGTGAAGAGTTGACTCATTGGAAAAGACTATGATGCTGGGAGGGATTGGGGGCAGGAGGAGAAGGGTATGACAGAGGATGAGATGGCTGGATGGCATCACCGACTCAATGGATGTGAGTTTGAGTGAACTCCGGGAGTTGGTGATGGACAGGGAGGCCTGGCGTGCTGCGATTCCTGTGGTCAGAAAGAGTCGAACACGACTGAGCGACTGAACTGAACTGAACTGAGGATGCTTCTCCTTGTGGAAAGGTCTTTCTAGCTTCAGCTCCACCAAAAGCAGCCGGAGTTTGGACCAGAAGACTGCTACATTCTCTGTGGCCCTCCAGGTGTGCTGTTAAAAGATATCAAGGTGTGGGGAGGATTGGGCTAGATCAGGTGTTAGTTAAATACTGTGGGAGGATACTTCCCATGTGGCATGAACACCACTGCTATTGGTCGTTTTGATAAAGGGAGTGGAAGTTATGTTTGTAAGTTGCAATGGTAACTAACAATATCTTTCTGTCTAATTATGAGGAATGGGAAATAAAGATTTAGATGCGTTACTGAAAATACAGTGGTTTCTTGAGTAGACAAACCTAGTACCAGTTAAGACACAGAGGCAAATGGAATATTCAGAGATTGCTGAGATGAAATGGCAGCATTTGGGTGCAAATTGCAGAAAGATATGAATGTACATGTAACTTGGAAGGTTAGGTGTGCCAGTGATGGCTTTGTGACTGGGACTGGGCACATGGACATTGCTGCAGGTGTGTTTGACCAAGTTTTATTTCTTGGCCTGGGTGATGTTTGCCTTATAATTGAGGGAGTAGCATTGACATTTATACACACTGTGCTGTGCTTTCTCATTCAGTCGTGTCCAACTCTTTGTGACCCCATGAACTGTAACCTCTCAGGCTCCTCTGTCCATGGGGATTCTCCAGACAAGAATACTGAAGTGGATTGCCATGCCCTCCTCCAGGGTATCTTCCCAACCCAGGGGTCAAATCCAGGTCTCCTGCATTGCAGGTGGATTCTTTACCATCTGAGCCACCAGGGAAGTCCTATAATATACACTATCATGTGTAAAATAGCTAATGGGAAGCTGCTGTATAGCACAGGGAGCTCATGAGTGCCCTGGGATGACCCAGAGGGTAGGATGAGGGGTGGAAGGGAAGCTCAAGAGGGAGGGGATATATGTATACATACAGCTTATTCATGCTGTTGTAAAGTAGAGACTAACACAACATTGTAAAGTGATTATCATCCAATTACAAAGTTGAAAAAAAAAGAGAAAGGAATTTGTTAAGCCATTCGTTTTGTTTTCTATATTTGTGCATGTTTACAGTAACAGTTTAAAAAATCCAAAAATGACAGAAATACTTTATAGTCCAAGGGCCAACAGCCTAACAATAATAGTGTGTCAGTAGCTTCATTTGTTGGAGAAGGAAATGGCAACCCACTCCAGTGTTCATGCCTGGAGAATCCCAGGGACGGGGGAGCCTGGTGGGCTGCCATCTATGGGGTCGTATAGAGTTGGACATGACTGAAGCGACTTAGCAGCAGCAGCAGCTTCATTTGTAAGTATTTATTTCAAATCCTTCACTTCCCAAGTACAATCTACCCTGATATTGTTTTTTGAGTATATATTCACATTCTGACTGTTGTTCCTGCTTTCAGTTCAGTTCAGTTCAATTCAGTAGCTCAGTCGTGTCCGACTCTTTGCAACCCCATGAATTGCAGCACGCCAGGCCTCCCTGTCCATCACCAACTCCCGGAGTTCACTCAGACTCACGTCCATCGAGTCAGTGATGCCATCCAGCAATCTCATCCTCTGTCGTCCCCTTCTCCTCCTGTCCCCAATCCCTCCCAGCATCAGAGTCTTTTCCAATGAGTCAACTCTTTGCATGAGGTGGCCAAAGTACTGGAGTTTCAGCTTTAGCATCATTCCTTCCAAAGAAATCCCAGGGCTGATCTCCTTCAGAATGGACTGGTTGGATCTCCTTGCAGTCCAAGGGACTCTCAAGAGTCTTCTCCAACACCACAGTTGAAAAGCATCAATTCTTCGGTGCTCGGCCTTCTTCACAGTCCAACTCTCACATCCATACACGACCACAGGAAAAACCATAGCCTTGACTAGATGGACCTTTGTAAATCCTTTAGGCAGAGGATAATACTTCCACCTCATTCCATTGGCTAAAGCGAGTCATGAGGCCATCACAGGTGTAACAGAGTGGGTGGCTCAGACTGTAAAGAATCTGCCTGTAATTCGGGAAACACAGGTTAGATCCCTGGGTTGGGAAGATCCCCTGGATAAGGGAATGGCAACCCACTCCAGTATTCTTGCCTGGAGAATTCCATGAACAGAGGAACCTAGTGGGCTACAGTCCATGGGGTTACAAAGAGTCAGACATGACTGAGCAAATTTCACTCACTTTCACTCACTCACTCCATGATGGAAGAATTGGCTTGTAAAGACAGCAGAGGGAAGAATTATTGGCATCCATTTGTGCAGATCATCAGCCACACTTGACACACTATCAGACTGACAAATGTTCTAAGACTTGAGATGATAGTCTACAGGCAAATTTGTGAGGACAGAGTTACTTTCATATGGCTGTTAGTATTCAAAGGTAGTATAATGTGTTCAACAGGACTCTTTCTATATAGGACAAAACTACAAATGCATTTATCCCTTGACCTAGGTAACCCTACTTGCAGAAATAGACCATAGATCTTTCAGTAGAATTATCCAATTTGAGAAGACAGGAAAAATACAGAAAAATAAAAAGACTTTCAAATGGTGATGCAACAATGTCAAAAGGTCTAACATATGTGTTGTTGGGATTTCCAACTGAAATGAGAAGAGAGAAAAAGGTTTTGTAAGAAATAATTCCCGAATATATCCAAATGAGGTAAAACCAATCAATTTCCATATTCAAAAATCTCAGTGAATTTCAAGGACACTAAAAACTAACAAGCTCTGTGTAAGTATAATATCATATAAGAAACGAATTGCCAGTCCAGGTTCGATGCAGGATACAGAAGGCTTGGGGCTGGTGCACTGGGATGACCTGGAGGGATGGTATGGGGAGGGAGGTGGGAGGGGGGTTCAGGATGGGAACATGTGTACACCCATGACAGATGCATGTTGAAGTATGGCAAAACCAATACAATATTGTAAAGTAAAAAAAAAAAAAAAGAAAATTATGAAAAAGTGAAGAATCTTGACTGCAAAGGAGTTAATTAGGCAAATGAAATAGAAACGTGTCTAAGGCAATCAAGACTCCCATGTATCCTATTAACTGCTAGGTTAGTACATTTATGGACTCTTAGATACAGAGATAAACATCAGTATTTGTGACTCTGGGCTTTGAAATTCATGTGAATTTCATTAATCCTTTCCACGAAGAATGAAATTTTAAAAACCATGAGCCCATTTTAATTATAGGTATTTATATTCCTGTTGTAGGAAGCTTGGTTCACATGGTGAATGATTTTTGTATCAGGTATCTAGAGATAAGCAAGAGAGAAAGGAACCAGAAGAAGCGGGGAAGAACTGAATCAGCACATTTGGAAAGAGGGCGAGGCTGGTGGAGACAGTTCTTTCCCTGGAGCCCTGGTGGGAGTGCTTCCCTCAAGAGTCCAAATTCTACTATGCAGCAAGGTAAATGTCATCTCCAATTGAATGTCTGTTCCTGAAGACTCAGTCTAAGGCCAGTGAGTGAATTAGATAGCAACAGACAGGAGTGGTTTAAGAACCAAGGTAAGGGCTGAGTGAAAAATCTAGCTTAAAACTCAACATTCAGAAAACTAAGATCATGGTATCTGGTTCATGGCAAATAGATGAGGAAACAATGGAAACAGTGACAGACTTTATTTTCTTGGGCTCCAAAATCAGCAGATGGTTACTGCAGCCATGAAATTAAAAGATGCTTGCTCTTGGGAAGAAAAGTTATGACCAACATAGAGAGTGTATTAAAAATCCGAGACATTACTTTGCCGCCAAAGGTCCATATAGTCAAAGGTATGGCATTCCAGTAGTCATGTATGGATGTGAAAGTTGGGCCATAAGGAAGGCTGAGAACTGAAGAATTGATGATTTTGAGCTGTGGTATTGGAGAAGACTCTAGGACTTACAAGGAGATGAAAACAGTCAATCCTAAAGGAAATGGAAATTGACTATTCATTGGAGGAACTGATGCTGAAGCTGAAACTCCGATACTTTGACCACCTGATGCAAAGAGACGACTTATTACAAAAGACCCTGATGCTGGGAAATATTAAAGTCAAGAGGAGAAGGGGATGACAGAGGATGAGATGATTGGATGGCATCACCAACTCAATGGGCATGAGTTTGAGACAGGCTCTTGGCACATGGGCTTCAGTAGTTGCAGCAGGCAGGCTCAGTAGCTGTGGCTCTGGGGTTCTAGAGTTCAGGCTCAGTAGTTGTGGCACAGGACATTAGTTGCTTCCCGGCATGTGGGATCTTCCCAGACCAGGGATTGAAACTGTGTCTCCTGCATTGGCAGGTAGATTCTTAACCACTGGACCACCAAGGAAGTCCAAATCGAGTTATTTATAGCTGCAGGGGAGGGTGAGGTCTGGGAAGGGGGGCAGGAGTACACGGTCTGTCTGATGTTCCTGAAATTTTGTAAATAAAGAAACACCTTCCAAAAAATGACAGGTACCCTAATAATTCTACCAGGTTGGAGATACTGACTTAGCCTGCAGATATGTCATGGCAAAAATGAGGAGTCCCAAGGATTACTAGAGTCTTTGCTCGGGTTCCCAAAGCAGGGGATGGAAAGAAGAGACTTTGAGGTTTTCTTAAGCAGGCTTTCTTAGCTTTCAGAGGAAAGCATGGGAGATGAGGCATTTGAAGGGGATTTCTAGGAGGAACCTAGGAGGAACATGTACTAAACCAAAGTTGTTCTATCAGAAGAGCAACCTGCCAAAAATGGGTTCCATGGCTTTGGTCTTTTCCTGAAGTTAAAAACAGAAACAGACACTTCCATTTTCCTCCCTTTTATCCAAACACATGACTGTCATTAGCACTATCATCTCCTGTGTTTCAAGCCCCTGTCTGTGTAGAAATGTGACTTTTTGGTTTCTTCCTCCTCACTGAGCAGCCTTATGCTCTAGAGAGTTTGCTGTGTCAAGGCCAGTGACGGGGCTCCCTTGACCAGTAAGTTAAGGGTAGAACAATTTCTTTCATTGCTGGGAGGATGGAAATAGGAGCTGAATTTTCTCACTTCAAAATAAAAGCAGAGGTAGCAAGAGAGGTAAGCTGGGATGGAAGATACAGTGTTCCTGAGCCTAAGATAAAACAGTACTGAGATAGATATCCTAAGATAGACTCTCTTCAGAGAGAATCAACTTTTATCTCCAATTTTCTAAAATCACCAACTTAAAATTTGCTTCTCTGTAAACCTGAAGTCTCTAGGATTCTGGACGTTTCTCAAATTTCTCTGCATCCCCAGATTGTAATGTGGTGCTTAAAAGTAATTAATGTTTCAAATATACTTCTGAATGTCTGTGTTGGTCAATGAAGGAAAGTATACTAGCCAATACAGAATAAACTTTCTACTTCTAGAATAACCTTCTAAATATAATGGTTTTTCATGCCAGCAGTAATGCTTTTCTTTTACAATTTCAGTCATTTCTAAACTTTGTTCCCTAAGATGTGAGCAGGAGTGCCTCACTCTGAGCACACAGGCTTCATCGATGACACTAGAAATAAACTCTTACATGTATGGTCATCTACAGTCAATGGGGAAAAATAGACTCTATGATAAATGGTATTAGGAAAACTGGATAATTAGGAGGAAAAAATGAAATTGTACTCTTATCTTACATCACTCAAAAAAAAAAAAATCCCCTCAAAATGGATTAAAGACATTAACATCAAACCCAAACCATAAAACTCCTAAAAAAGAACAGAGAAACAGCTCCTTGAGTTGGTCATGGCAATGAGTTTTAATGTATGGCACTAAAAACACAAATAACAAAAGCAAAAATCAAAAGTGAGACTACATCAACTCAAATGCTCTGCACAGAAGAAACACCTAACAAAATGAGAATAAAAATCCAAGTATGGAATGAGAGAAAATATTTTGTAGAACATATCTTGGAAGAGGTTATTATCCAAAATATGTAGGGAACTCGTCCAACTGAATAGCAAAAAATTACAAACCACCTGATTTAAAAATGGGCTCATGGGCTGAATATACATTTTTCAAAAGAAGACATACAAATGGCCAACAGGTCCATGTAAAGGTTCTCAGTGTTACTAATCATCAATGAATCAAAATAAAAATGACATTTATGTGTCACTTCTCACTTGCTTAAATGGCTATTTAATAAAAAAGAAAGGTCAAACCTTGGTGAGGATGAGGGTAAAAGTGAAACATTGTGCACTGCTGTTGGAAATGTAAGTTGGTTCAGTCACTGTGGAAAATAGTATGGATGATCCTTGAAAAATTAAAAATAAAACTACTAGATGATCTAGCAGACCTATTTCTGGATGTCTAGCCAAAATAATTGAAATCAGGATCTTAAAGAGATATCTGTACTGTCATGTTCATTGCAGCATTATCCACAATAGCCATATATGGAAATAACATAAGTGTCCATGTATCATGAATGGATAAGGGGGATGTGGTACACACACACACACACGAGGGAATATTATTCATTCATGAGAAAGAAGAAAATTTCTCCATTTGTAAAAACACGAAGGGATCTCAAGGACACCATGCTAAGTGGAATAAGCCAGTCAGAGGAGGACTAATACTGCATGATTCCGCTTATATGAGGTGTCTAAATAGTCAAACTCATAGAAACTGAAAGTAGAATTGTGGTTGCCAGGCACTGGGGAGAAGGGAATCGGGAATTGCTGTTCAGTGGGGTATAGTTCCAGTCATACAAGATGAAAAAGTTCTAAGAGATCTCCTGAACAACATTGTACTTAGAGTTAATGACACTGTACTGTGCATTTAAAATTCTGCTAAGAAGTAGATCTCATTTTTTTTTTTTTTAACCACAATGAAGAAAAATCCATCTATATGTTGTCTACAAGAAACCTATCTTAACTGTAAAAGAATCGGATGAGCTAAAAATAATATGATAGAGTAAGATATACCTTGCAAACACTAAAGAAAAGAAAGCTGAGGTAGCTCTGTTTGCTTGAGACAAAGCGCACTTCAGAATAATGAAGATTATCGGGAATAAAGAAGTGCATTATATAATGACAGAATGGTCGATTCTTCAAGAAGACATAACAATTGAAACATATATGTCCTTGACAACAAAAGGTCAAAATACGTGAGCCAAAACCAGATAAAACTGTATGAAGAAAGAGACAAATCCACTATTATAGTTGGAGGCATTATCACCTTTCTTTGACTAATTGATAGACCAGTCTGTCCGAAAATCCACGAACATTTAGTTGTCAGGACAAAACTATGAACTGACTTGATCTAGTAGACATTTGTGGAACGGTCTTTTCAATCATAGCAGAACAAAGATTATTTTCAAGCTCACATAGAATATTTGACAGGCTAGACATCATTCTGGGCCATAAAGCACACCTTAACGTATTTTAAAAATGTCAATCTTTTAAAGTATATTCTTAGACCAGAAATCAATAATAGAAAGTTAGCTTGAAAATCTCTTAATACTTAAGAGATTAAATGAAATATTAATATTTTGAAATAACATGTGGGTTGAAAAATTCCTGAGAGTATTTTTCATAGAGGAGAGATTCTTGAGAATAGAAAGTATATATTCAATTTGTTCCCTACCAGGTCATATATATATGAAGGTTAATAAAATACACATCATAGATATTATAATCATTTATGTGTTTTATTCCACTGAAAACAATTAGATGAAAATTTGTTAAATTAAGACATCAGTATGAATTAAAATTTTGCTCAAGGTTTTATCTAGCAGAGCTATTTCTATAAAGTTTATTTCAGCAAAATTAATGATTTTTATTTCTCCTATGGCTGGAAGTACATGATCACAATGCTCAGAGCAATGTCTGGCTGTCAAAAACAATTAAACTTGGGTAAAAGACTGGGTTGAGAAGTTGGAGATTAGTGACATTGTCCTTACCCAATCAGTAAGAGCCCCAGAAATAAACCTGCAGTTCAACAAAGTCAAGTTTTATTTTACACATTTCAGTAAGGGACACTGAACAGTATAGGGGTGTCTGACCAAACAAATAAAAAAGGTACAGTTATGTGATTTAGAATTGGTTTATTAAAAAGCTGTGTGTAGTTATAACAAAACACAAATTTTTTTGAAGGTGATATTAATTTCATCCTCTGTCTTGAGAAACAATAATGTATAAGAGTATTTGTATAATTTGTTGAATATAAAGTTATTTTTAAGTTAAAAAGTTTATGTATGCATTCATGGTGAGCAGGTAAAACTACTTTAAAAGAATACACAAAAAGCATTAGCATTTTTTCCCCTCAACACTCATAAATGTGAATTTTTGGTGAATAAGCAGTAAATGGAACGATAATCTAGGCTGGCAAATGAAATTAAATACATTACAAAGGTCAAGAGTCACAAGGTTTCTACAAATTGTGCATGGACATTTTCATATTCTCAGGAAAAAATGAAGACTTATGATATATAACTCCATAATATGGATCTTATGACAACTCTAGGGATAAATATAATTCAAATCATCCTTATATGAAGGACAAAAATTTGAAAATCATCTTTACATAATAATTGTAGGCATTAATATAGCAGATTGAAAATAACTTTAATTTTCATTAATTTAACTCAATATTTAATGACATTGTAAGTACAAAGTTGGTTTTGCCGGAGACCTGGGTTTGATCCTTGGGTTGGGAAGATCCCCTGGAGAAGGGAAAGGCTACTTACTCTGGTATTCTGGCCTGGAGAATTCCAAGGACAGTATAATTCGTGGGGTCACAAAGAGTAAGACATGACAGAGAGACTTTCACTTTCCTTTCACAGCTGATTAACAATGTGATAGTTCCCTTTCTCCCTGGCAACCGTAAATTCATTCTGTAATCTGGGAATCTGTTTCTGTTCTGTAAATAAGTTCATTTGTATCATTTCTTTTAAGATTATGCATATACAGGATACCATGTTTTATTTTTCCTTCTCTGTCCAACTTACTTCACTTAGTATGACAATCCAATCCATCCATGTGCTGTAAGTGGCATTATTTCATTCTTTTTAATAGCTGAGTAATATTCCATTGCATATATGTACAATATCTTCTTTATCCATTCCTCTATTGATGGACATTTAGGTTGCTTCCATGTTTTGGCTATTGTAAACAGTGCTGCAATGAATATTGGAGTGCATGTATCCTTTCAGATGGTGTTTTTTCTCCAGATATATGCCCAGGAATAGGATTGCAGGGTTATGTGATAGCTTTGTTTTTAGCTTTTGGAAGGAATATCCATTCTGTTCTCCATAGCAGTTGCACAAACTTACATTCGCACCAGCAGTGTAGAAGAGTTCTCATCTCTCCATACTCTGGAGATGTGAATAACTTTTAGTTAGACTATCACTCACTGAGGCACAGAATATACCCTACTAGCTTTTCATGTTTCTTTTTTACATGTTCACAGATGAAATGTGTGATATATGTCAAAAGTCTTCGTGACTTCACAAAGAATATTCCAGGAAAATCTGAATTTTCATCCTGTCTGAGAGTTTGAGGTGATGTCTCTGGTAGTCTCCACATATATGCTTTCTTTAAACCACACTATTGTTAGCCACACAGCCTTTTGCTTGCTGGGCAACCCTGGCCTTGATGAGCAGCACATGTGGATCTCCAACCCCTTCTTCATTTTCTGTCATCACCCTGCTTGGGAACAGCCTACTGATCTTCATTATCTTCATGGAATGGCACCTCCATGACCCCATGTACCTCTTCCTCTGCATGCTGTCTGGAGCAGACATTGTCCTCTCCACATGCACAGTCCCTCAGGTCTTGGCTATCTTCTGGTTCGGTGTTGAGGAGAGCTCCCTTGATTGCTGCATCACCCAGCTTTTCTTCATCCATTTCACCTTCATTCTGAGTCAGGGATTTTTCTGGTGAAGGCATTTGACTGCTACATTGCCATATGCTACCCTGTGAGATACGCCACTATTCTTACACATACATTGATTGGGAAAATCGGTGTTATCATCTTTCTGAGAAGTTACTATATGATTTTTTCCCAAGATATTTCTTTTGAAAAGATCGACTTCCTGTCAAAATAATGTCATCCCACACACCTGAATTGGCCAAATATGCTTGTAATGACATTAGAGTGAACATCTGGAATGGACTCTGTCATAATGTCAACAGTGGTCTTAGATGTACTATTAATTTTTTGTTTCCTACATTCTGATTCTCCATGCTTTCTTCCACATCCCTTCCCAAGATGTTTGTCACAAGGCTCTCAACATGTGTGGCTCCCATGTCTGCATCATCATTCTCTTTTATGGGCCTGGAATCTTCACAACCCTGACTCAGAGGTTTGGTCGGTACATTCCACCTCATATCCACATCTTGTTGACTAATGTCTACATTCTGGCTCCACTTATGCTGAACCCCATCATTAATGGGATCAAGACTAAGCAAATCTGGAGCAGGTGACTCACATATTTATTCCAAGGCAAAGATAACTTTGGAGGATGAACAGAATTTTCAGCTTTTGTAGGTATCCATGATGTGAGCTGTAGAATTGGTGGGTGAAAACCCTAGTGGTAAACTGGATACTAGGAAACAGTGAATTCTATTCCAGTGGAAGTTCTCCAAGAAGGTTCTGGGACTTACATCTTGTGCAGTCAGATCAACAGAGAAAGTAATACCATGTTTGACTGAGCATGCTATGTCTTATACAGAGCCTGTGAATTTCCAAAGCCATTTATCTTTCATGTCTCTGTCTTGACTTGGTAATAGATGAAATAAATACAGTGTTCTGGTTTTAAATTTGTTCAATTATTCCTCACTGAGTTTCTCACCCTTTGAGACATCTTGTGACATCCCTGGACAATCACATACAAAGGGTACCTTTGTCAGTTATGCAAGATGAATAACTTCTAGAGATATAATGGATAGCATTGTAATTATATTATATATTTGAAATTTTAAGTGGTTTGATCTTAAGTTTTCTCACCACATACAGACATAAATTGTAGTTAAGGGTATAGAATATGTTAATTGGCTTGATTTCTTAATCATGTCAAAATAAATGTATCAAAATAATACATTGTATGCCTTAGAAGTATTAACTTTATATTGGTAAATTATAGCTAAATGATGAAGGAACAAAAAGAGTTCCCCTAAACACAGCCACTAGATAGGTAAATAATTTGGTATTAAGATGATTAAAAATGAACATATCCATAAATATGTGCATACATATTTAGTTGTGTCTGGCATTTGCAATCCCACAGAGGAGCCTGCCAGGCTGCTCTTATCCATGAGATTCTCCAGGCAAGAATACTGGAGTGGGTTGCCATTTCCTTCTCCATGAGATTTTCCTGACCCAGGGGTTGAGCCTGCATCTTCTGCATTACCTGCTTTGACAGATGGGTTCTTTACCACTAAGCCACCTGGGAAGCCTGCTCATAAATGTAGGCAGACATTTATGTAGTTGTACGTTTAGAAAAAGTGAAATATTAGTGAAAGCATTTTTGTGTGTGCCATTATCTAACTTGTCCATAACTTACATCTATAAGTTGTGAATCCTAAGAGTAAGTGTTAATATCGGAAAAGAAAAGGAGAAATGCCTGTAGAGCACTGGTTGTGAACACAGGAAATGTGGTTCCTATTTTTAAGCAAGGAGAGTACACTGGTATGACACTGACTCTTGGGCAAGGGAAACCCATGACAGTCTATTGAGCTGCCTGATTGTAAACAACTCCTGAATCTAGGAACTACAACATGCATTATTCCCGGTTCCTTCTTCAGCAGCATGTTATATTAGAAGATAGAATAGAGTCTGTGCTGGACACACAGGTAATATGACCAGAACCATTGCATGAACCCAAGGCTACACCATTCCCTTTGAAAGAACTGATATAATTGTGCCCAGGAAACACATTCCATAGAGATGGAGCTTACACAACTCCCACAAAGTCTCTGCATGTAACACAAAGGCAGGACAAGGACAAAAATGGCCATAAGTTCAGGGTGAAGTGGCCATCCAGAGTAACACCCAAGAAAAGTGCTTTAAGAAGTTGTCTCACATGTGAATTTTCCCTTCACCTTCTCTGGGCCTTCGAATCTGTATTTCAGCCTGAATAGTGTCCACAAACCCAAATGTCATCCCACCTCCCTGCCCCAGCTACTCGCTTATAAACAACACAAGCTACCCCAACTACCACAGGTATGGAAAGGGTTAACTCTATAAATGGATTCAAGCCTTTTATATAAAAACACTCTCAGGATTACCACATATTTAGACATATATTTCTAATAGTCTAGTCGTGGTAGTGTTAGCCACTCAGTCATGTCCAGCTCTTTGTGACCTCATGGACTCTTAGCCTGCCAGGCTCCTCTGTCCATGGGATCTCCCAGGCAAGGATATTGGAGGGGGTAGTCATTCCTTTCTCCAGTGGATCTTCCTGACCCAGGGATCGAACCTGGGCCTCCTGCATTGCAGGCAAATTCTTTACTGTCTGAGCCACCAGGAAAGCCCATATTTCTCAATAACCACACCCTAAACAAATAAAGTAAAAGCTGTAAATAAAAAGAATGACTCAACAAACATTAATGGATGCCCACTTCATAACTTACCAGATCTAAGCTAAAATCTGGAGATACAGAAATAAATATCATCTTCCCCCTCTCTTAGGAAGGCCATACATTAGAGCAGACAAAAAAGCTAGCAATTAAAATGCCTTGTGATAAATTATGTAGACAACACTGTGGAACATTGTGAGACAAAGGACGGTCACTTTGCCCAGCTGGAAGTAAGAGGAGTTGTCCTATAGGGGCTGATTCCTGTGCTGAATGTTGACCAGTAACAAGAGTTTCCCAGGTCAAAGGACTTGGAAATAGCAAGTAGGCAGTCTGAGAAGTAGAATATGAGGGGTAAGAGAGGGTCCTTAAGGGACAGGTAAGGTGACCCAGGAAAGGCCTTGAATATGAAGGTGCTCAGGACTTGCCATTCCCAAATAGGTCACTTTGGAATAATGATTATTTGGAGTGAAAAAGACAGTGAAAGTAAAAGTCGCTCAGTCATGTCTGACTCTGCGACCCCATGGACTGTACAGTCCATGCAATTCTCCAGGCCAGACTACTGGAGTGGGTAGCCTTTCCCTTCTCCAGGGGTGCTTGGAAAACCGTGAATGACAGGGAGGCTCTCTGACCACGTTTTCTACTTAAAAACAGGTCATACAATTTCCCAGGAGAAAGGTGACCTCCCTGTAGCAGCAGCAGAAGACTGTCCTTGTTTGCAGAGACTGGGAAGCCATGCTGAAATGGATCTGAAAAAACAAGTTTGATAAAATACTTCTTATCTCCCCTTCTTCCTGCCTCCTGTACCATATATTCTCTAGTCACTTCCCCACAACTTACTGTGCCTCACTCAAAGCCCTGTGTCTTGACACTTCGTCACAAAGTTATTTTTATTTCTTTGTCTTAAAAATATAAGAGCTTTTTGGTCTGGTCACTTATTTAGGGCTTCATTCTGTTGTGAAGGTCCTCATACACAGGTAAATATTGAATAAATCTTGTACACTTTTCTGTCTGCTTCATCTGTCTCCTGTCAGTTTAATGTTTAGGCTCAGGCAGAGACCTTAAGCAGGTAGAGGAGGGCGGCTGAGTTGTAAAGAATCTACCTGTAATGCGGGAGATGTGGGTTTGATCCCTGGATTGGGAAAATCCCCTGGAGAAGGAAATAGCAACACACTCCAGTATTTTGCCTGGGAAATCCCATGGACAGAGGAGCCTGGTGGGCTCCCATGGGGTTGAAAACAGACACGACTTAGTGACTAAACAACAACAGCACTATTCACACTAGAGATTTAGACATTAACTGATGTTCATAGTGGCTGTTTGAGAATGTTAATAAGTCATGATCTGACTTTGAATAAAGAAAGTAAAATTATGGTGATTTCATACTTAGGATTTGGTGTGTGTACTTAGATTCAAATTAAGTAGGCTCAAAATTTGGACACTGGAGGTGTCAGCGATGTGTCAAATTATTATAAGCATTTGATCAATTCCTGCTGCTACATTTCCCATTACAAAAAGAGATTCTTAAGTAAATAGGTTTTAGTACAAAATCCATTTCAAATTTTTGCTAAGAAGTATGTATGTGCTATTTCAGCTTATTAGAATTAGAAAAAACTTGCTTTTAATCAATCAATTCAACAAATATTTATTGGATGACTTTATGAACTTGACATTATGCTGGGTGCTAGGTAAGATGCATGCATGCTCAGTTGTGTTCGACTCTTTTTGACCCCATCGACTGTAGCCCTCCAGGCTCCACTGTTCATTGGATTTCCCAGGTGAGAATACTGGAGTGGGTTGCCATTTCCTCCTCCAGGAGATATTCCCAACCCAGAGATCACACCCAGGTCTCCTGCATTGGCAGGTGGATTCTTTACCAATGAGCCACCAGGGAAGGAAGTAAGCCTAAGCACTTACAATCCCTATCTTCCAGATATTTCAATCCATTGAGGAATTAAAATAACAATCAGCTTTCATATAAGTGTAGGCACTTTTGAGTTCTTCAGGATCTCAAAGGAAAAGCCATGTGAGACTGGAAGGGAACATAGGGTTCTTTGATGGAAATGAGTTTAGGCTTGATCTAACAGCTGAATAGATTACTTAGAAGGTGTTTGTAGATGGAGGTTGAAACAGAGAACTTTGAAGGGAGAGAACACAGTTTGTGCAAAGATAATGAGGCTAGATAGAGCCTGCTACCTTCAAGGAACTGAAAGGACTAAAAGATCCTCAGCATGTCTTTCTAACAGGTAAGATTAGAACCATTTTCATTTTTCACTAAACAAGGAAGCCATTAAAGTATTTAAGCACGAGTTACTCTTGATCAGATGTGTGTTTTGCAGGTAGTCTTCCTTTCCCTATCTGTTTAGATTCTCGAGTGGAATGGGGCAGAGGAGCAGCAGAGACTTGAGGGCACATCAGGTATGCAAAGTTTGGGAATGGAAGACATTTCCTTTAAGATACCGAATTTGAAAGCCCATTAACCCTCAGACCTGAAGCGTCCTGGTATTGACTTCCTTTTGTACAACTTTCAGTGCTTTAGGGTTCAAAGTAGGTTCTCAGTCTAGCTGCTTTGGCATCCTCTGGGAGTTTGTTGGAAGTGTATACTCTTGGATCTCACTTTGGATTAATAAATCAGAAATTGCATGTTAGGATGATCCTAAAATAACCTGCTAGGTTATTTGAATACAGGTGATTTGAGTAACATTGCTTATGGCAACCCACTCCAGTGTTCTTGCCTGGAGAATCCCATGGATGGGGGAGCCTGGTTGGCTGCCGTCTTATGGGGTCGCACAGAGTCGGACACGACTGAAGCGACTTAGTAGCAGCAGCAGCAGCTTAAGGTAAATGAGTCTCAAATTTGAATGTTAGATCCACCTGGCTAGTTTGAGGAACTATTGCTATCTAGTTCCCACCACCAGACACCAGGAATTAAAATTTCTCTGAATCTAACAGTTGTTAAAACTCCCCAGAAGCTTCTAATGTATAGTTGTGTACCTAAGAAATAAAAGATGGGACTTTGTATTTTCGGAATTGTCTGCCTCAGGCAGTTGTCCGCAAGCATTGGTGGGCATAGAATCACCTGGGGGGATTGTCATAACATAGATTTTGGCTTCTCCCCCAGAGTATCTGACTCAGTGGGTCTGGGGTCCATATTTACATTTTCCTCAAGTTTCTGCTGCTGCTGCTGCTAAGTCGCTTCAGTCGTGTCTGACTCTATGCGACCCCATAGACGGCAGCCCACCAGGCTTCCCCGTCCCTGGGATTCTCCAGGCAAGAACACTGGAGTGGGTTGCCATTTCCTTCTCCAATGCATGAAAGTGAAAAGTGAAAGGGAAGCCGTGTCCGACTCTTAGCGACCCCGAGGACTGCAGCCCACCAGGTTCCTCCATCCATGGGATTTTCCAGGCAAGAGTACTGAAGTGGGGTGCCATCGCCTTCTCCACCTCGAGTTTCTACTTGATGCTAAAGCTAGTGGTCTGGAGAATACACTTGGAGAAGCAATGCTTTAGAGGGTATAATGATTTCAGAGAATTAGCAATTCACAACCACCTCGCTTAAGAGAAGCATTAAAAGATAATGTGTTGCTTCATAGATTCTTGTCCCTGTAGAAGTATAAAGTCATATGTTTATCTGTCCTTTTTGTTTCTGAACTTCCCTAGTGGCTCAGATCATAAAGCGTCTGTCTACAATGCGGGAGACTTGAGTTCGAGCCCTGGGTTGGGAAGAGCCCCTGGAGAAGGAAATGGCAATCCACTCCAGTACAATTGCCTGGAAAATCCCACAGACAGAGGAGCCTGGTAGGCTATAGTCTATGGGGTCGCAAAGAGTCAGACACGACTGAGCCACTTCACTTTCACTTTTCACTTTCAAGTATATAACATTCACTTAAAAATTAAGATATATGAAAATGAAAATAATTTTAAATGTATTGCATTTCTGTATGCAAATACTTGGGCTTCCTGGGTATCTCAGCTGGTTCAATTCCTGGGTCAGGATGATCCTCTGGAGAAGGGATAGGCTACCCACTCCAGTACTCTTGGGCTTCCCAGTGGCTCAGATGGTAAAGAATCAGTCTGCAATGCAGGAGACCTGGATTTGATCCCTGGGTTGGAAAGACCCCTGGAGGAGGGCATGGCAACCCACTCCAACATTCTTGCCTGGAGAATCCCTATAGACAGAGGAGCCTGGCAGGCTATAGATCATGGGGTCACAAAGAGTCAGACACAACTGAGCGACTAAGCACAGCACAGTAGGTGCAAATGCTCACATAAAGCTGTATTTGAAAGTATGAAAGTAGGCAGAAGCTTTCACCAATTCCTGGTTTTCTTGCACTCCTACTCCTGGGAATATACCCAGACAAAACTATAATTAACAATATAACAATACATCAATACGTGCATCTCTATATTCATAGCTGCACTGTCCACAACAGCCAAAACATGGAAACAAACTAAATGCCCACTGACAGATGAATGGATAAAGAAGATGTGGATGTATACACAATTGAATACTACTCAGCCATTAAAAATAAGGAAAAATGCCATTTACAGCAACATGGATGCAGCTAGAGAGTTTCATACTAAGTGAAGTAAGTCAAAGTGAAAGATAAATGTATGGTATCACTTACAGGTGGAATCTAAAGTGTGACAGAAATGAACATATCTACAAAACAGAAGCAGACTCCTAGTCATAGAGAACAGATGTGTGTGCTTAGGGGAAGGGGGAAGGGAGAGGGATGGACTGGGAATTTGGAATTGGTGATGAAAACTATTACATTTAGAATGGATAAACAACAAAGTCCTAATGATTAGCACAGGAAACGCTATTGAATGTCCTGTGATAAACCATAGTGGAAAAGAATATAAAAATGTGTATATGTGTATTACTGAGTCACTTTATACAGCAGATTGGCACAACATTATAAATGAATTATGTTGTTTAGTTGCTAAGTCCTGTCCAATTCTTTGCAACCCCATGGACTCCCCAACAGGCTCCTTTGTCCATGGGATTCACCAGGCAAGAATAGAGGGTTGCCATTTCCTTCTCTCAGCGTATATACTTCAATAAAAAAAAAATTAAAAAAAGAAATTATCAATATTTGTCCTTAACATATCATGAGATATTTCATGGTCATTACCAACAGGTGGATTTGCTTTCACAAGTTCTTTTTAGGGCAAGGATCCAATAAGTATCTTGAGTATCTGGCAGATGTTCTGCATGAGTTCACCAGACTTAGTCTAGACTGAGACATGGAGAAGTCCTACTCCTGCATTGGCCTCTTGGTTCCATTTTGGAGCACTTTCTTACCAATACCAAGAAGATTTTGGTTCTCCTTCCAAATATGAAATACAGAAAATTCTGTATTGCTGAAACACTAATAAATGATCAGCAGGGATGTAGTCCAGAATGTGACTTTTGTACTGGTGAAAAGTTTTGTAAATTATAGGGCTAAATTTGCACAATCTTATGATTTACATTTTCATTTCAAGAATATCCAACTGTATCTTAGTGCAACAATATTACAGTTATAGGTAAAGTTGCATTGACTGTCAGTTAAAAATTTTAAAATAGACTTTTGAGCAAATCATGAACAGTTCACTGCAGCATTGTAACATTTTATAGTTCATCTAGTTGAGCTGATCCCTGAGATAACTGTAAAATTCTGGTCAGTTCCATCTTTCATTCACTTTGCAAAACCACAGGGCCAGATCTAGGTATTAAAAACCTCCATTGGGTGCCCATTGTACTATAAAGCTACAGGAATCAAAACAGTATGATACTGGCACAAAAAATAGAAATGTAGATCAATGGAACAGGATAGAAAACCCAGAAATAAGCCCATACACCTATAGTCAGTTAATCTATGACAAAGGAGGCAAGACGACATAATATTGGAAAGGTGATTGCTTCAACAAATGATGCAGGGAAAACTGGAAGGCTACATGTAAAAAAAATGAAATAGATCATTCTTTAACTCCATACACAAAAATAAGCTCAAAATGGTTTAAAGACCTAAGTGTTAGACCGACACTATAAAACTTTTATAGCAAAGCATAGGCAGAACACTCTCTGACATAAATCACACCAGCATCTTTTTCAACCCATCTCCTAGAATAATGGAAATAAAAGCAAAAATAAATGGGACATACTTAAAGGCTTTTGCACAGCAAAGGAAACAATAAACAAAACAAAAAGACAATCCAAAGACTGGGAAACATATTTGCAAATGATGTGACTGATAAGGGATTAGTCTCCAAAATTTAAAAACAGCTTATGACACTTAATAGCATCAAAACAAAAAAACTCACTCAAAAAATGGGCAGAAGACTGAAACAGACATTTCTCCAAAGAGGACATACAGATGGCCAAAAGATGCATGGAAAGATGTTCAAGAATGCCATTGAAACATATATAATATCATATAAGAAGCAAATCACCAGTCCAGGTTCGATGCAGGATACAGGATGCTTGGGGCTGGTGCACTGGGATGACCCAGAGGGATGGTATGAGGAGGGAGGTGGGAGGGGGATTCAGGATTGGGAACACATGTACACCTGTGGCAGATTCATGTTGATGTATGGCAAAACCAATACAATATTGTAAAGTAATTAGCCTCCAATAAAAATAAATGAATTGAAAAAAAATTAAAAAAAATAGAGAAATGCAAATCAAAACTACAATGAGATATTCCCTCACACTGGTCAGAATGGCTATCATCAAAAAAAAAAAAAAAATCCACAAACAAATGCTGGAGAGAGTATGAAGAGAAGGGAACCCTCCTGCACTGTTTGTGGGAATGTAAATTGGCACAGCACTATGGAGAATAGTATGGAGGTTCCTTTAAAAATTAAAAATAGAGCTATCACAGTGTTAGTTGCTCAGCCTCAACTCTTTGAGACCCCATGGACTATAGCCTGCCAGGCTCCTCTGTCCATGGAATCTTTCAGGCAAGAATACTGAAGTGGGTTGCCCTTCCCTTCTCCAGAGTATCTTCCCAACCCAGGGATTGCACCCAGGTCTCCAGCACTGCAGGCAGATTTTTTACCTGCTGAGCCACAAGGGAAGCCCAGAGCTACAATATGACTCTGCAGTCCCAATCCTGGGCATATATCCAGAGAAAAACATGGCCCCAGAAGATACACGCACCCTAATATTCATTGCAGCACTGTTTACAATAGCCAAGACATGGAAACAATCTAAAAGTCCATTGACAGAGGAATAGATAAAGATCATGTGGGGCGTGTGTGTGTGTGTATAATATATATACATATATATAATGAAATATTATCCAGTCATTAAAAATAATGAAATAATTCCACTTGCAGAAATATAGATGGACAGAGATTGTCATACTGAGTGAAGTAAGTCAGATAGAGAAGGAGAAATATCATATGACATCCCTTATATCTGGAATCTAAAAAGAAATGATACAAATGAACTTACTTACAAAGCAGACAGAGACTCACAGACTTAGAAAATGAATTCTTGGTTGCCGGGGTAGGGGGGGGCAGGGGGGAAGGGATAGTTAAGGACTTTGGGAACGTCGTGTACACACTGCTATATTTCAAAAAGATAACCAGCAAAAATCAATTGTATAGCACTTGGAACTCTGTTCAATGTTATGTGTCAGCCTGGAGGGGAGAGGGAGAATGGATATATATATATATATATATATATATATATATATATATGGCTGAATCCCTTCGCTGTTCACCCGAAAGCGTCACAACATTTTAATCAGCTATACCCCAATAAAAAATGTTTTTGGTGTTAAAAAACTAAATAAAAATGTAGGGAATTAAATAATAGTGTGTAAGACAGAAAAAAATTACTCTCACTGGGTGGCCATAGTGTTGCTGAGATTTAGTGGTTAATTTGATCTAATCACTTCTGCTTTTCTCCTGATGAGATACATTTACAATCAGATTGAATCAATTAACAATTAGCTATTTCTCTTGCACCCTTTTGCAGTACAAGGATCATCTTCCTGGTCAGTGTCTTATTCGAAATTTTTGTCTATTATTTGATTAATCAATTATGCATATGGTTATAAAAGAAGTACTTAAATGTTTTATATCCTGATCACTCACCTAGAGCCAGACATCCTGGAATGTGAAGTCAAGTGAGCCTTAGGAAGCATCACTACGAACAAAGCTAGTGGAGGTGATGGAATTCCAGTTGAGCTATTTCAAATCCTGAAAAATGATGCTGTGAAAGTGCTGAACTCAATATGCCAGCAAATTTGGAAAACTCAGCAGTGGCCACAGGACTGGAAAAGGTCAGTTTTCATTCCAATCCCAAAGAAAGGCAATGCCAAAGAATGCTCAAACTACCACACAATTGCACTCATCTCACACGCTAGTAAAGTAATGCTCAAAATTCTCCAAGCCAGGTTTCAGCAATACATGAACCGTGAACTTCCAGATGTTCAAGCTGGTTTTAGAAAAGGCAGGGGAACCAGAGATCAAATTGCCAACATCCACTGGATCATCAAAAAGGCAAGAGAGTTCCAGAAAAACACCTATTTCTGCTTTATTGACCATGCCAAAGCCTTTGACTGTGTGGATCACAATTAACTGTGGAAAATTCTGAAAGAGATGGGAATACCAGACCACCTGACCTGCTTCTTGAGAAACCTATATGCATATCAGGAAGCAACAGTTAGAACTGGACATGGGACAACAGACTGGTTCCAAATAGGAAAAGGAGTACGTCAAGGCTGTATATTGTCACCCTGCTTATTTAACTTCTATGCAAAGTACATAATGAGAAATGCTGGACTGGAAGAAACACAAGCTGGAATCAAGAATCCCAGGAGAAATATCAATAACTTCAGATATGCAGATGACACCACTTTTATGGCAGAAAATGAAGAGGAACTAAAAAGCCTCTTGATGAAAGTGAAAGAGGAGAGTGAAAAAGTTGGCTTAAAACTCAACACTCAGAGAACTAAGATCATGGCATCTGGTCTCACGTCATGGGAAATAGATGGGGAAACAGTGGAAACAGTGTCAGACTTTATTTTTTTTTTGGCTCCAAAATCACTGCAGATGGTGATTGCAGCCATGAAATTAAAAGACACTTACTCCTTGGAAGAAAAGTTGTGACCAACTATAGACAGCATATTAAAAAGCAGAGATATTACTTTGCCAACAAAGGTCCATCTAGTCAAGGCTATGGTTTTTCCAGAGATCATGTATGGATGTGAGAGTTGGACTGTGAAGAAAGCTGAGCACCAAAGAATTGATGCTTTTGAATTGTGGTGTTGGAGAAGACTGTTGAGAATCCCTTGGACTGCAAGGAGGTCCAACTAGTCCATCCTAAGGGAGATCAGTCCTGTGTGTTCATTGGAAGGACTTATGCTCAAACTGAAACTCCAATACTTTGGCCACCTCATGCAAAGAGTTGACTCATTGGAAAAGACTCTGATGCTGGGAGGGATTGGGGGCAGGAGGAGAAGGGGACGACAGAGGATGAGATGGCTGGATGGCATCACTGACTCGATGGATGTGAGTTTGAGTGAACTCCGGGAGTTGGTGATGGACAGGGAGGCCTGGCGTGCTATGATTCATGGGGTCGCAAAGAATTAGACACGATTGAGTGACTGAACTGAACTGAACTGAGGGAGTGCTCAGAGCAGTACTTGAGATGTGCTAAAGGACATTGAGTTTGATCAACTCTCTCTAGAATCATTATGAATTTAAAAAATGTCAATGGGCAAAAAGAAAAATGTTCTTTGTAACTTGTGAAAAATGCCAGTCCAGGTTCGATGCAGGAAACAGGATGCTTGGGGTTGGTGCACTGGGATGACCCAGAGGGATGGTATGGGGAGGGCGGTGGGAGGGGAATTCAGGATGGGGAACACGTGTACATCCGTGGCAGATTCATGTTGATGTATGGCAAAACCAATACAATATTTTAAAGTAATTAGCCTCCAATTAAAATAAATAAATTTAAATTAAAAAAAAGAAATGTTTCCAGAGGTTGATTTGACTCTGGTGAATAATCTTATAAATTTAGGAGCAGAAATATGGATATCTTCCTACAGTTTAACACAGTTACCCTTCTGAAGTATCAACAATATGAGAAAAAGATATAGAATAGCCATAGTGATGTTTTGTGTCATTAAATTAGGTATAGGCTTGAAAATTTCAAGTCTGTGAGTAGCCTATTGACTTTGCCTAAATACAAAACTAGCACTATATGCACAAGCAATGAAGGGGTTAACTGGAGATTGCAAAATGCTCTGTGATGGCTGTTCGGGGTAGGCACAAGTTTGAGGTAGAAGTTGGGTGATTTAATCACTGGATTGTTCTGGTGATTGGATTATGTTCTCTGTTCAGTATCCACTATCCAAACCCAATCACTCAAGTTAAAAGGTGGCCTGAGGGGGCTCTTGAGTTTCTGTGGATATGTTCCCTATGGATATGTGTACATATGTAAATATAATTCAATAAACTTTATACCAGAAAAACAAAACAAAACCCCAGTCACTCAAGATTTAACCCAATCACCAATGAAGAGATCTCCACTCATGTAGGGCTAGTGCCTCCGTATAAAAACGTTCTCTGTTTTTTGACACTAATACTCTGGAAGAGCTGGGCCCAGGCCATCCTCTCCCAAGTTTCAGAGTCCCCTCAGCCTCTGAATTCCGCTTATCTGCTTGGAGTCCCAGGTGGTCCCCGCCATGTCCTTCTCCCCCCTCAAGGTGGCTGTGGTCTGCATGAGCAACATGAACAGGAGCATGGAGGCCCACAGCATTCTCAGGAAGAAAGGTTTCAGTGTCAGGTCTTTTGGAGCTGGGTCTCGAGTCAGGCTCCCAGGAACTGCGCGCAACCTCCCTGTGGTTTATGATTTCTCCACCACGTATGAACAGATGCGCAAGGACCTTGTGCGCATAGACCGAGAACGCTATACCAGCAATGGCATCTTGCACATCTTGGGAAGAAACGAGAGAATCAAGCCTCGCCCGGAAAGATTTCAAGAGTGCAGAGATCGCTTTGATGTCATCTTCACCTGCGAGGAGAGCGTCTATGACCGGGTGATAGAAGAGCTGTGGGTCCGAGAGCAGGAGACTTGCCAGCCTGTGTATGTGATCAACGTGAATATGGACGACAACACGGAGGACGCCACCCTTGGGTCTCTGATCATCTGTGAGCTCTGTGAACGCCTCCAGCAGGCAGAGGACATGGAAGGCAGTCTGGCTGAGCTGCTCCTGGCAGTGGAGAGGAAAACAGGAAGGAGTTTTCTGCACACGGTCTGCTTCTACTGAAGAAGAGAGCAAACCATGGCTGACTCTCGGCTTCCTCCCTTTACCTTGGTCACATTAAATGACACCAATTTGTGCATTAGTCTTCAAGATTGGCTTAAAGTGTTTCCTAAATCCTTTCGAAACATAGTCCTCCCCTCTGATTTTGATTAGAGTTTTGTAACTGAAAGTGGGTTCTGGCTGCTTACTGCTCAAAAGCCAATAAAGAGGCAAGTTTAGTGGAAAGGAAAGTTTATTTTGATCCTGGCAACCAGGTGGAGGGGGCAGGGGAGTATAGTTCAGGGAAAAGGACAGACTCCTCTCCAAAGACTGACTCTGCCTCTCTGACAGTCAGTAGGCAAGAGTTTTTATAGACAGAGGGGGCTACATGCAGAAACAACCATGATAGTCATCTTGACATTGGTCATGAGCTGATTTGATCTGCATCATCTTGATTTTTTAAGTTCAGTTAATCTTCAGTTCTATGGTTGGTTTGTTCCTTTTATGAGCAATTTCAAAATTGTGGAAGCTAATATCATGGATGGGGCCAGTCTGGTGGCTCAGTGGTAAAGAATCTGCCTGCAGTGCAAGAGACACAGGTTCATTCCCTGGGTCAGGCAGGTTCCCTGGAGAAGGAAATGGCAACCCATTCCAATACTCTTGACTGAAAAATCCCATGGACAGAGAAGCCTGGCAGCTACTGTCCACAAAATCGCAAAAGAGTCTTAGCAACTTAGCGACTAAACAACAAAAACAGCAAATGTCATGGCAAATGCCTAGTCATTGTGTAGTTAACCCACGGGGCATGTGTTTCAGTATCTATAAGATAGCTCACAGAATATGTCTCAGAATATTATCTACAGCACTTAAGGGAGAACTAAAGATACTTAACTATCCTTAGTGACTAAACTATTATTTAGTTTTGTTAGACAGTTTTCCTTTGTTTCTGCCTTTTCTCACTTCTGTGATTAAGCTTATTCTTTTTCTTTATTTTTGAATGTGCTGGGTCTTCCATGCTCTGTGTGGATTTTCTTCCTTGCAGTGTGCAGGTTTCTCTTGGTTTGAAGCACCAGCTCTAGGTGGGCAGGCTTCAGTAATTGCAGCACGCCAGCTTAGTAGTTGTGGCCAATGGGTTATATTGTCCTGTGGCATGTTGAATCTTCCTGGACCAGGGATCAAACCTGTGCCCCCTGCACAGGCAGAGAAACTCTTAACCACTGAACTACCAGGGAAGTTCCTAAGGTTATTTTTTGACTAAAGTTGTTTTCACAGACAAAGGCTGAATGAGGACCTGGCAGGGAAGGCCCATAAGGCCCTGATCCATTTCCATTTGCTCTATTCAGTTCATGCCCAAGATCTAGTTCTTCATGACTTATAGGATCCCTTCAAGTCTGGGTCACTGACTGTAATAAAATTTCACACTATATTTAAGTTGTGACTGCTTTTCCATTTATGCCTGGTGTTTGTAAGACTTTTATCTTACAAATGTTCTGCTTCCCTTGTATCCTTGAAGCTATTCTTTGTACAAATTCCCAGGGACTTCCAAGTTCCAGTCAAGGCTCAGAAACTCCTGCTTTGAGGCAGTTGCTCTCAAGTCATGGTGTACATCGCAATCATCCGAAGGGCTTTGTGCATGACAGACCTCTGGTCTCCACTCCCAGAGTTTCTGATTTGGTGGTCTGGGGTCCAAAGTTGCCTTTCTCACACATTCCAGGTTGGTGTTAATGCCCTGGGTCTGAGATTCACACTTTGAGAAGACCAAGTGTGTTTTCTAAGGTAGGACTATGAATATGACAATCACTCTAACTTTTGGAGGAACAGGGACATAAAATCTGTGATGTACAAAATGAATGTTTCTCTTGCACCATTTTGAAGGAACAGGACTGTCCTTATTGTTTGATGTCTTGTTCATAATTTTTAGATCAATATGCTTTGCTCTGTTAATTCTGCAATCTAACAAAGGAATGGAACTAAAAATGACTATATTTCAGTATAGAATGGTCAGACAGCTCTCTACTTGAAGACATGAGAAAGTTAATGGTGGCTGCTCCAGTCCCTGGAGAATCGTCATGAATTCGAGAAAATCAAATGGAGGGTAGGTGGTATTCTTGGAACTCCTGAAATATTATCTGCAGGGATGTTTTCCAGGAGTTTCCTTTTTACACAGGTGAATAATTTTATTACTTTATGGGCAAAACTATGTGTATCTTCCTGTGATTTAACACAATTACAATTCTAGAGCATCAGTTGTAGGAAAGAAATATGGAACAATTCTTGTAATTGAATGAAGTGTAAGCTTGGAAATTTCAAACATGTTTTTCATATGCATGTTCTCGGGTCACTGGAAGGGTTGATGACAAGCTTTGGAATAGTCTGGGCATTTTGCCTAATATCATAAGTTCAGTTCAGTTCAGTCACTCAGTCATGTCCAACTCTTGCAATCCCATAGACTGCAGCACCCCAGGCCTCCCTGGCCATTACCAACTCCTGGAGTTTACTCAAACTCATGTCCATTCAGTCGGTGATGCCATCCAACCATCTCAACCTCTGTCATCCCCTTCTCCACCCACCTTCCATCTTCCCAGCATCAGGGTCTTTTCCAATGAGTCAGTTCTTCGCATCAGGTGGCCAAAGTATTGGAGTTTCAGCCCCAGTCCTTCCAATGAATATTCAGGACTGATTTCCTTTAGGATGGACTGGTTGGATCTCCTTGCTGTCCAAGGGATTCCCAAGAGTCTTCCCCAACACCACAGTTTAAAAGCATCAATTCTTCGGTGCTCAGCTTTCTTTATAGTCCCACTCTCACATCCATACATGAATACTGGATAAACCATAGCTTTGACTAGACAGACCTTTGTTGGCAAAGTAATGTCTATATTTTTTAACATGCTGTCTAGGTTGGTAATAACTGTTCTCACAAGGAGTAAGCGTCTTTTAATTTCATGACTGCAGTCACCATCTGCAGTGATTTTGGAGCCCCCCCAAATAAAGTCTTCACTGTTTCCATTATTTCCCCATCTGTTTGCCATGAAGTGATGGGACCAGATGCTCTTATCTTAGTTTTCTGAATGTTGAGCTTTAAGCCAACTTTTTCACTCTCATCTTTCACCTTCATCAAGAGGCTCTTAGTTCTTCACTTTCTGCCATAAGCATGGTGTCATCTGCATATCTGAGGTTATTGATATTTCTCCCAGCAATCTTGATTGCAGCTTGTGCTTCATCCAGTCCAGCATTTCTCATGATGTACTGTGCATATAAGTTAAATAAGCAGGGTGATAATATACAGCCTTGATGTACTCCTTTCCCGATTTGGAACCAGACTATTGTTCCATGTCCAGTTCTAATTTTTGCTTATTGACCTGCATACAGATTTCTCAGGAGGCAGGTCAGGTGGTCTGGTATTCCCATCTCTTTCAGAATCTTCCCAAGTTTGTTGTGATCCACACAGTCAAAGGCTTTGGTGTAGTCAATAAAGCAGAAATAGTTATTTTTCTGGAACTGTCTTGCTTTTTTGATGATCCAGTGGATGTTGGCAATCTGATCTCTGGTTCTTCTGCCTTTTCTAAATCCAGCTTAAACATCTGGAAGTTAACAGTTCATGTATCGTTGAAGCCTGTCTTGGAGAATTTTGAGCATTACTTTGCTAGCGTGTGAAATGAGAGTACAATTGTACGGTAGTTTGAGCATTCTTTGGCATTGCCTTTCTTTGGGATTGGAATGAAAACTGACCTTTTCCAGTCCTGTGGCCACTGCTGAGTTTTCCAAATTTGCTGGCATAGTGAATGTAGCACTTTACAGCATCATCTTTTAGGATTTGAAATAGCTCAACTGAAATTCCATCACCTCCACTAGCTCTGTTTGTAGTGATGCTTCCTAAGGCCCACTTGACTTCACATTCTAGGATGCCTGGCTCTAGGTGAGTGATAACACTATTGTGATTAGCTGGGTCATGAAGATCTTTTTTTGTATAGGTCTTCTGTGTATTCTTGCCACCTCTTCTTAATATCTTCTGCTTCTGTTAGGTCCATACCGTTTCTGTCCTTTATTGTGCCCATCTTTGCATGAAATGTTCCCTTGGTATCTCTAATTTTCTTGAAGAGATCTCTAGTCTTTCCCATTCTGTTGTTTTCCTCTATTTCTTTGCATTGATCACTGAAGCAGGCTTTCTTATCTCTCTTTTCTATTCTATGGAACTCTGCATTCAAATGGGTATACCTTTCCTTTTCTCCTTTGCCTTTTGCTTCTCTTCTTTTCACAGCTATTTGTAAGGCCTCCTCAGACAACCATTTTGCCTTTTTGCATTTCTTTTATAAGTGGAGATTTCAAAACACAGCCACAGGGTAGTGACACCCTTGCCCAGAATTAGTTGTTAAAGATAATTTAACACCAGATTGTTCAGATGACTGAATCTAGTTCTCTAGTCTAAATCCACTATCCAAACCCAATCATTCAAGAGTTAACCCACTCATCAATCAAGAGTTCTCTACCCACTTCAGGGTGATGACTGCATATAAATCTTGTCTCTTCTTTGACACTATACTAGTTACAAGAGCTGGACTCAGGTGCCCATCTCCCTGGTTTCAGAGTTCCCTTGGGCCCTGAAGCCCACCCATGCAGCTGGAGTCTCAAGTGGCCACCATCATGCCCTCCTCCCCATTCAGCATGGCTTGGTCTGTATGAGCAACATGAACAAGAGCATGGAAGCCCACAGCATCCTCAAGAAGAAAGGATTCAATGTCAGGTCTTTTGGAGTGGGATCCTGTATGACACTCCCAGGACTGGCACCCTCCCTGTGGTCTATGATTTCTCCACCACAAATGAATAGAAGTGCAAAGACCTTCTCCTCAAAGACCAGGTATGCTATAGCAGCAGTGGGGTGTTTCACACACTGGGGAGAAATGAGATAATTAAGCCTTGTCCAGAATGATTTCAAGAGTGCACAGATCCCTTTGATGTCATCTTCACCTGTGCTGAGAGAGTGTATAAAATGGTGGTGAAAGACCTGTGTGATAGAGAACAGAAGCCCTGGCAGCCTGTGCATGTGATCAACTTGGATGTAAAGGACACGCTGAAGGCAGCCAGCCTTGGTGCTTCAATCACCTGTGAGCTCTACCAGGGTCTCCAGCAGGCTGATGACATGCAGAGCAGTCTGGCTGAGCTGCTCCCGGCAGCAAAGCAGAAAACAGGAAGGAGCTTTCTGCACACAGTCTATTCTACTGAAGATCTTAGGTGATTTTCAGCTCCCTTGTCAGTAAGAACTTTAGTATAGACTTTTGGGCTAGTGGATATTTTCTCTGAGAAGGGTCTTCAAAATTCTTTTGTACTAAAAGCTGTCTGTATGATTTTTTTTTCAGGTGCATCCCACTCAGGCAAGAAGTGGAGGATAAAAAGGTTTCATGGCAAACAGAACACGAACTGTAAGTAGGCATCAAAGTCCCTTCAATTTGAGTTTGAATAGTGTGGAGACTTGCCTTCCAAGGAATAATTTAGTGTTCACACGTCTCTGCAAATAAGTCAACCTCAGTGACTCCATTTTAATGATCAACAAACCAAGGCTCATAATAGGTTGCTGGACAAGTGAACTGTCGAAGGATATTTCAGAAAATGAAAAACAGTGTCTGTTTTATCCATTTATAGTGATAACAATCCTTTTGCTTTTCTGGCATGTGTATAAATGTGATTTATTTATTTATTTTTTTAGTGAGCTAGGTTTGTATTGAATGTTTGAACTTCAAAATATTTTTATTTTTAAGATCGGATGTCCTTTTCTAATGCGAACTTTAATAGAAACTCAGGGTGCATAATGAATTGTATTTATTACTAAAATTCTGGCACGATTTGTTCAATCAAATAACTCATTAAATGTAACAAAATGAAATAAACCTTCAAATTTAAAGAAAAGCGTCATCTCATTTGTGGTAAGGAATGCATATTACAAAGTGAAAGTGAAAGTTGCTAGGTCGTGTCTGGCTCTTTGCTACCCCATGGAAGTTAGCTTGTCAGGCTCCTCTGTCCATGGAATTCCCCAGGCTAGAATACTGGAGTGGGCTGCCATTTCCTCCTCCAGGGGATATTACAGATCCAGGAGTCGAACACGGGTTTCCTGCATTGCAGGCAGGTTCTTTACTGTCTGAGCCACCAGGGAAGCCTATTACAAAGTGAGTGCCTTGGTTTCTTATTGTTGAAGACAAACGGCTTCCATGGAGAAAAGCATTTTTTCCTAGTGAGAACTTTCTTCATGCTAAAAGCATTCATTTGTTGAGTACTGTGCTTCTGTGAAAAGTGGTTCCTTACTCCTGGGTAGTGAAATATTCTTGGTTCTGATGAACAATGGCACCAAGTCCTGGGTGACTTTGCTGTTGTTGTTGTTCAGTCACTAAGTCATGTCCAACCCTTTGTGACTCCAGGGACTGCAACACACTAGGCTTCCCTGTTCCTCACCATTTCCCAGAGTTTGCCCAAGTTCATGTTTATTGAATTGGTGATGCCATCCAACCATCTCATCTTCTGTCACTCTCTTCCCCTTCTACTGAGGGAAAAATGTCAAAATATCTAATGTGGAGCTGGGGTTTCAAATAAAATAAGAGAAAGAACGGGACTGAAAATATTTTTTTGGAGAAAGAATTGTGGAACATTTCCAAACTCATTAAAAGATATTTACAGATCCAAAGATTCAGCCAACCTCAAGGAGCATAAAAACAAGAAGCTATGCCTAGGCCCATGAATATTGATATAAAAAGCAAGATTGAGGGGAAAATCTTGAGTGTAGCCAAAGGAGGCAGGCAAATATGAGCATGTCAAAATTATTTTGATTTACATGTGGTCTGTTAAGCACTAAGTACATATAATTATATATCCTTAGGCAACAATATCATTATTCAAGTCTCTGAAATTTGAAACTCATGGAAAAGCTGAGGATGGGTATAACTTTAGTGTAAACTATTTCATGGGCTTCCCTGGTGGCTCAGGTGGTAAATACCAAGTCTGTCTGCAATGCAGGAGACCTGGGTTCAATTCCTGGGTTGGGAAGATCCCCTGGAGAGGGGAAGGGCTAGCTTCTCCAGTATTCTTGCCTGGAGAATTCCATGGACAGAGGAGCCTGGTGAGCTATAGTTGATGGGGTCGGAAAGAGCCAGACATGACTGAGCAACTAACATTTTCAATTTCAAGCTATTTCATGAAGAAGAAATGTCAAAAATTGCTGATACATATTAACTGTAAGCTTCATATTTTTATTGAAAATAGATTTAACACAATCCCTTCACTGTTCACCTGAAACTATCACAAAACTGTTAATCCACTATACCCCAATATAAAATAAAAACTTTATATTGTTTTTTAAAAATGTACCAAGTACAGATAAGCTTAAGGGTAATTTTCATTAGTAGGCAAACTCAGGGTTATCATTTGTGTTTATGAACACAGTGGAGCCAAGTAGCAATTATTATTTTACTTGAAATTTTCAAAGGAGAAGAGAACGCAGGCAGAATTCACATGTAAATGATGTCCAGTGCAAGATAAAGGACAAAATGACATCCTACTTTTACAGTAATTAGAATAGAGAAAAGTCGTGATGAGTTACCATAGGGGACAGAGTTGATGAGGCTTGCTAAACTCAAGAGAATCTGAGCTACAGGGTTTAGCACTAGACTCACATTGACAGCCTCATTTCAGTTTATCAAAACAGCATTTATCACATTAAATTTATATGCCCTTGATTTTTTTTTTAAACACTAGCTTAGGTGAAAAACCGTTTCTTTATCAGAGCATCTGAAAGAAGTAAGAGAGAGAAAAGGAGCAGGAGGAAGTGAAGAAGATGTGAAGATGTCTTAGAGACAGCACATTTGGGAAGAGGGTGAGGCTGGTGGAGACAGTTCTGTCCCTGGAGTCCTGGGATAAGTGCTGCTCTCAAGGGCTCACATCAAGGAGAATAAACAGCCCAAATCCTGCCATGCAACTAGCTGACTTATATATCCCATTGAACATCTGTTCCTGAGGATTCATCCTAAGGCCAGGGAGTGATTAGACGTCTACAGGTAGAGACGGTTTAAGGATCAAGGTAAGGACTGGGCAGGTGTTATGTCCTAAACAGCCTAGAGGGGCAGGACCCTTGGAGGATGTTAATATGTGTGGAATGATACTAAACAGAGGTACTTCTAGCAGAAGTGAAGGGTGAGATCTGGAAAAGGAGGTTGAGAGTATATGAACCAGGTGAAGTTACTGAAAGTTAGCAAATTAGCAGATCAGTTCAGTTCAGTCACTCAGTCATGTCTAACTCTTTGTAATCCCATGGATTGCAGCATGCCAGGCTTCCTTGTTTATCACTAACTCCTGGAGCTTTCTCAAACTCATGTCCATCGAGTTGCTAATGGTGTCCAACCATCTCCTCCTCTGTTGCCCCCTTCTCCTCTTGCCCTCAGTCTTTGCCAGCATCAGGGTCTTTTCCAAATTAGTTGGTTCTTCACATCAGGTTGTCAAAGTACTGGAGCTTCAGCTTCAGCATCAGTCCCTCCAATGAATATGCAGGGTTGATTTCCTTTAGGATTGACTGGTTTGATCTCCTTGCAGTCCAAGGGACTCAAGAATCTTCTCCAACACCACAGTTCAAAGCATAAATTCTTTGGTGCTCAGCTTTCTTTATAGTCCAACTCTCACATCCAAACATGACTACTGGAAAAACCATAGCTTTGACTAGACGGACCTTTGTCAGCAAAGTAATGCCTCTGCTTTTTAATATGCTGTCTAGGTTGGTTATGCCTTTTCTTCTATGGAGCAAGCATCTTTTAATTTCATGGCTGCAGTCACCATCTGCAGTGATTTGGAGCCCAAAAATAAAGTCTGTTACTGTTTACATTGTTTCCCCATCTATTTGTCATGAAGTGATGGGACCAGATGCCACGATCTTAGGTTTTTGAATGTTGAGTCTTAAGCCAGCTTTTTGACTCTGCTCTTCACTTTCATCAACTTCAGTTCTTTGCTTCTGACATGTGTGGTGTCATCTGCGTATCTGAGGTTATTGATATTTCTCCTGGCAACCTTGATTCCAGGTTGTGCTTCATCCAGCGCAGCATTCCTCATGATGTACTCTGCATATAAGTTAAATAAACAGGGTGACAATATACAGCCTTGATGCACTCCTCTCCCTATTTGGAACCAGACTATTGTTTCATAATAGTCTAATTCTAACTGTTGCATCTTGATTTGCATACAGGTTTCTCAGGAGGCAGGTGAGGTGGTCTGGTATTCTCATCTCTTTAAGAATTTTCCACAGTTTGTTGTGATCCACACAATCAAAGGTTTTGGTGTAGTCAATAAAGCAGAAGTATATGTTTTTCTGGAACTCCCCTGCTTTTTGATGATCCAGTGAATGTTGGCAATTTGATCTCTGGTTCCTCTGCCTTTTCTCTGCCTTAGAAAAGGAGATATCATTCATTAAATAACAGGTGCCATAGAATTAGGCTTGACATAATAAATAGAAAACAAATGGTCTTACTGTAGATCACTCTTGGCAAAATATGAGAAAGATGTTGAAAATGAGAAGGATCTGTGTGGGATTTCCCCAGGCAGGGTGTGGGAAGGAGCTTTGGGGAGCTGCCAGGGAGACTTGCTTGTGTGTAAGAAATAGGAGGAGGCATTTGAGTAGGGTGTTAAGAATTAACTTGTTTCAGACTGAAGTCACTCCATCGGGACACCAGTCCCATAGGCAAATTCCCTAACCCTAGATTTCTGGCTTCTTTCTATGGCTCTGACTTTAAATATTTCCCTCTTAGTCCCTGTCTCCACTTCCTGGCTGTGGTGAACTTTTGCAATGCTCTAGGGCTTCCCTGATAACTCGGTAAAGAATCTGCCTGCAATGGAGGAGAGCCTGGTTCAATTCCTAGGTCAGGAAGATCTGCTGGAGAAGGGAAAGGCTACCCACTCTAGTATTCTGGCCTGGAGAATTATATAGTCCATGGGGTCACAAAGAGTTGGGCACAACTGAGTGACTTTCACTTTCCACTGAAGCCCTACCTTGTTGATTTGTCTTTCCTGACTTCTTCCTTCATGCCTTTATCTATTTTCCTTTTTTTTTTTTAATCAGGCTGTGGGACTCACAAGTACCATCGTTTCTATTTGGTGCTCTCCCCTTGCTCTCTGATTTTCCACTTCCTGCAAGAGACCTGCTGCCCTCACTGGAGAGAATCCCAGAGAGGAGCATGTGCTCAATGGGAAACAGTTTCAGTGTACATGCTAAGTTGCTTCAGTCATGTCTGACTCTTTGTGACCCTATGGACTCTAGCCTGCCAGGCTTCTCTGTCCATGGGGATTCTCCAGGCAAGAATATTGAAGTAGCCATGCCCTCCTCCAGGATATCTTCCTGACTGAGGGATTGAACCCCACATATCTTATATCTCCCACATTAGCAAGCAGATTTGTTACCACTACAGCCACCTGAGAAGCCCAACAGTTTTAGACCCGAGGCCAACTGATGACTGATCACTCTAATGACAGAACGTTTTCTCCCAGCACCCAGCCATGGTTATAGGAGTTGACTTTCCTCCCCAAATAGGAAAATTAGAAGCATCCAGGGTAACTGGAGTTGAAAATAATAATGTTTATAGTGAGTATAAGATCAATCCTATGAGACAAATATTTTAAGATACTCATTCAATAGAGGGAATTCACATTTGTTTCCAGTTCTTAAAACCTGTCTATTTACAATTTGCCCCTCTTTAAACCATAAGTATATATTATAAGACTCTAAAAAATTCCCTATTCCCCCCTCTATCCCTGGTTAGTGATATGGTGGCTGAAAATAGTTTTTGCTCAAAATATGTTACCTGAATAACTGATTTAATCAATGAATCAAAGTGTACTAAGAAATAAATGTTCAATTTCTGCATGCAAAAAGACTTTAAATATCATGCCGCCCTCCCTCCTCATTCTGAGAAGTGATACCTTTCTTTTTTCAATTTCAGTCATTTCTACACTTAGTTTTCTAAGATGTAAGCTGGAGGAGTGCCTCACCCCAGGCACACAGGCCTTGTCAATGGGACCTCTTAAGGTCTTTTGACCCTCTTCACCAGTGAGGTTCCTGTATGTGGTAAACGGACAATTTTCAAGTCTCATATTTATTAATTATTTCCTTGGGATATTTGGCAAATAATTCACATTTGCTGAGTCTCATATTCCTTAAGAGTGAAATGGAGATAATATCCAGTTCCTTGAATGGATAGTAAACACGGCAGTGCAAAAATATATAAAGTACCATATATCAAGTGACGACTGCAGCTGCTGGCATAAAGCATATGCATAATAGATATTAGTTTAATTCTCCCTTGACTGTTAGGTTCAGATCCATTTTACTCCAGGAACACCATTGGCTATTTAGAATCCTGTCTCATCAACTACTGTTCTGGTAAACCTCCATAGATAATTTTAAAAACTAGATCAACTGTTCTAAACTGATAACTTCATGACATCTAATGGCTGCTCCCCATGTAAAAGGTTAAGTCTAAATGTAAAGCTGTGATAAATGTCCTTCACAATGAGGAGAAATCTTCCTGTACAAATCCTCCCATACCTTCTCCAGTATTCTCTATGCCTAAGCCACCCTGCCTGAAAATGTTTCAAGAATACATCTTTTTCTTTTCTTTCTTTGCTATATGATAAACTCCTTAATGTCAAGTTCAATTACAATCTTGCTACTGCCTTCCCAGAGATGTACCATTGTCCCTGCTGTATATTGATACCCATCTATTGGTAGGAAAAGACATACAGTAATATCTTTTTATTTGACCCATTGGAAACCTGTATATTCTTTAACTAGAGTAGCATTTGAGGCTACAGAACATATCCTATTCACCTTTGTATATGTCTTATTATTTGCGTGTTCCAAGAAGGCAGAAGTACAGAATATGCCAAAATCTGCTGCTTTCACCAAGATTAGGAAAATCTGTGTTTTTATCTCTGTATGTGAATAGGAAGTGATGTATTCAGTGGTATTTCTAGACATGATGACTTTAAATCACACGGGTGTTAGCCACACAGTCTTCCGCTTGCTGGGCATCCCTGGCCTTGAGGACCAGCACATATGGATCTCCATCCCCTTCTTCATTTCTTATGCTATTGCCCTCTTTGGAAACAGTCTGGTCATCTGCATTATCTTCACAAAGCGCAGCCTTCATGAACCCATGTACCTCTTCCTCTGCATGCTGGCTGGAGCAGACATTGTCCTCTCTACGTGCACAGTCCCTCAGGCCTTGGCCATCTTCTGGTTCCATGCTGGGGAGATCTCCCTGGATCGCTGCATCACTCAGTTCTTCATCACACACAGCACTTTCATGTCTGAGTCAGGGATCTTGCTGGTGATGGCATTTGACCGCTACATTGCCATATGCTTTCCACTAAGATACAGCACTATTCTTACACACACACTGATTGGGAAAATAGGAGTTACCATCTTTCTGAGAAGTTACTGTACAATTTCCCCCATAGTATTCCTTTTGAAAAGATTGAATTTCTGCCAAAATAACATCATACCCCACACCTTTTGTGAACACATTGGCTTGGCCAAATATGCTTGTAATGACATTCGAGTGAACATCTGGTATGGACTCTTCGTCCTAATGTCAACAGTGGTTTTAGACGCCCTGCTAATTTTTATTTCCTATGTGCTGATTCTCCATGCTGTCTTCCACATGTCTTCCCAAGACGCTCGCCACAAGGCTCTCAACACATGTGGCTCTCATGTCTGCATCATCATTCTCTTTTATGGACCTGCCATCTTCACGATCCTGACTCAGAGGTTTGGCCATCACATTCCACCTCATATTCACATCTTGTTGGCTAATGTCTGTGTTCTGGCTCCACCTATGCTGAACCCTATCATTTACGGGATCAAGACCAAGCAAATCCGGGAGCAGGTAGCTCACATATTTTTTCCAAAGCAGAAATAACGCCAAAGGAGGAACAGACTTTTCATCATCTTTAGCTGTTCATGATATGGACTACAGATGTGGTGAGTGGAAACACTATCGATAAACTGAAACATAAATGTCTCGGTGAATTCTGTTTCCAGGGGAGGTCACAAGGTAGGTTTCAGAGTTTATATCTTCTGCTGTCAAAGCAACAGAGAGTAGTACAATGTTTGACTGAGACGGTGTGTCCTACACAGAGCCTGTGAACTTCTAAATCATGTATCCTTCATGTCATTAGCTTGGTTTGGTAAAAGATGAAATGAGTACTGATTTCTGGTTTTGAATTTCTTCAACCATTCCTGACTGAGTTTCCCACTCTTTGAGATGTCTTGTGACATCCTTGGACAATCACATAAAAAGGGTACAATTTGTCAGTTGGGCAGGGTGAATAACTTCTGGAGCCTAATGGATAGCATTGTTTCTATATTTAATAATCCTATATTGTATATTTGAAATTTGTTAACTTAAGAGTTGATATTATGTTTTCTCACCACACACACTCATATACATATACATACACAACTTGCACCTATGAAAAGGGTGATGAATATGTTCATTAACTTGATTGTATTATTTTGCTATATATGTATATGTATATTTGATATATTTATATATCAAATCATCTGATTGTATACTTTATATACAGTTTATATTTGTCAAATTTTGACAAAATATTTTTGGAAAGAGAAACATTTTATTCTAATGAATTCACACCAGTGACATCAGAAAAGTATGTTTAAGAGACCACAAACATCTGTGTAGCCCCAAACTCAATACCATCTCAATGAACTTCCATAGAATGAGAAAACTCTCTTCCTTAGAAATCCCGAGGAAGCACAAAAGTTATTAATGATTGAGGAGAGGTTTACCTGGTGGTTTCACACTTTAAATCTTCACTATCAATTATATTTGTAATGTTAAACCAATGTGGGCATGAGAAATGATTTTTCACATCTTTGATCGGAACTTCTTGATTAAGCTAACCTGTTCACCAATGTTTCACAAGGTTTTGTGAAACCCTCACAAAGCTTAAGGTCGCCCTGATTCTGAGCACACTCAAAAAACTGTTCCACCTCAAAGGAACATGAGACTTGCTGCTGCTGCTGTGTATGGCGTAACATGTATAACACATGAAAAGATGCTCAACATTGCTAATTACTAGAGAAATGCAAATCAAAACTATGATGAGATATTACCTCACACCAGTCAGAATGGCTATCATAAAAAACCCTACAGATAATAAATGCTAGAGAGGGTGTGCAGAGAAAGGAACCCTTCTAAACCATTGGTGGGAATGTAAATTGGTACAGTCACTATAAAGAATAGTACAGAAGTTCCTTAAAAAAGTAAAAATGCAGCGACCATATGACCCTGCAATCCCACTGCTGGGCATATATCTAGAGAAAAACATCAGAGAGAATGCATGCACCCCAATGTTCAATGCAGCACTGTTTACAATAGCCAAGACATGGAAGAAACCTAAATGTCCATCAACAGAGGAATGGATAAAAAATGTGATATGTATATATTACTCAGCCATTAAAAGGAATGAAAGAATGCCGTTTGCAGCAACATGGATGGACCTAGAGATTGTCATAATGAGTGAGGTAATTTCAGAGAAGGAGAAATATCGTCTGACATTCTTTATATGTGAAATCTAAAAAGAAACGACACAAATGAACTTATATACAAAACAGAAAGAGACTCACAGACTTAGAGAACAAATTTATGATTTCTGGGGGGATGGATGGGGAGAAGGGATAGTTAGGGAGTTTGGGATCGACTTGTAGACACTTCTATATTTACAGTGGATAACTAACAAGGACCTACTGTATAACACATGGAACTCTGTTCAATGTTATGTGGCAGCCTGGATGGGGGGGGAGTTTGGGGGAGAATGGATACATGTATATGTATGACTGAGTCCCTTCACTGTACTTGAAACTATCACAGCATTATTAATTGGCTATACCTCAACACAAAATAAAAAGTTAAAACAAATGTATGGCCTCTAAAGTGTTTCCTCATTAACATATGTCTCAGCCTCATGCATTCTGATTAGTTTTCCCCCAACATGAATGACTGGGTGAATATAAAGGAGGTTTAGCACCGATGAACATGATCTGAACCTGGTGTAGCAGTCAGCACCCCAGCGTCTCTAAATTAATATTCTGATCAGAAGTGTTTTCTATTGGAAGGTTTTTAGTCAAAAGGGGAAATGGTGGAAACCTCTGCCCTACTGAGGTCTGGGAAAGTCATTCTGGCTTCTGCATAGCTTAACTTAAATTTTGCTGACCAGAGCATCCTGTTTTGTGGCCTTTCAGACATGCATTGTACAGCTGCTTTGGTCATTGAGGAAGGGAACGCATTTGAAATTCAAAGTGGAGTAGCTGTGGTTCAGAGGTGGCTCTTATATATATATGATTTTGCAAATGTTCCGGTTTTACTGAAAACTTGAATTTTCTGACTATTATTGCAGACCAGGACAAAAAACCACGGTGGGTGTAGTATTATCTCAGATGTGATTACTGCTCATATTTTGCTTGTCATGATGTCTCCTGTATTGTGACTGTTAGATGCCTTACATTTCCTCCCCAGTCCTTGTAAACGGAAATTTTTTCGAGGACTGAGCCACAACACTGGCCTCACTGGGAAATGAGTCTAATTTCTGGGTCTCCAGCAAGATGCCATGTCAGCCTCCTCTATTCTCTGTACATCCCCTGCCCAACCAGTGCCTCTTTACCTACACCCTACTCATACAACTGACCTTCCTACGTACTTTCCCCAGGCCCCAGATAGTTGTTGTTCTTATCAAAGGGACAGTGAGGGGACATTCCCCTTTCCTGGTTTCCTGGTAACTAATGAGCCCACCTGATGTCAATTCCCCTTTAACTAGTAATCTCCCCTTCTCCAGGGAGCAAAGTTTGCCACCACATTCTTCCTGTCACCCCCGCTTACCGTGGGGTGTCATGCAAGAAACTTGCTTCAGACATTTCTGTCTCCCATCCATTATACCATTGATGTCTCTGTTGCTGACTCTGGACTCTTCCATCTTTTATTTATTTATTTATTTATTTATTTTGTGAAAATCACTCAGTTGTGTCTGACTCTTTGCGACCCCATGTACTATAGAGTCCATGGAATTCTCCAGGCCAGAATACTGGAGTGGGTAGCCTTTCTCTTCTCCAGGGGATCTTCCTGACTCAGGGATCGAACCCAGGTCTCCCACATTGCAGGTGGATTCCTTACCAACTGAGCTATCAGGGAAGTCCTCTTTTCTTCCGTCTTAAAGCTGGGTAAGCGCAGGTTTCAAAAGCCTGTGGAGTACAGCCCAGCAGGAACACTCTGTTGATTGTGCTGATGCTTATACAAACCTATATATGTGATACAATTGCCCAGAACCACTCCCTTGAAATAGGTGCATGTAAAATGTTTAACATCTAAATAAAATATGTGGATTTTATTAATGTCAATTTTTTTGTTTAGATATTCTACTATAGTTATACAAGATGTTACTCTTGGGTAAAATTAGGTGAATTGTATGAGGGGCTACTTTTTACATTGTTTTTTTACAACTACCTATAATTCTGTAGTTATTTTAAACACTATTACCAAGCTGTATCGATCAGAACAGTATGGGATTGGCATCAGTTCAGTTCAGTTGCTGAGTCGTGTCCGACTCTTTGCCACCCCATGAATAGCAGCACGCCAGGCCTCCCTATCCATCACTAACTCCCGGAGTTCACTCAGACTCACATCCATCGAGTCAGTGATGCCATCCAGCTGTCTCATCGTCTGTCATCCCCTTCTCCTCCTGCCCCCAATCCCTCCCAGCATCATAGTCTTTTCCAATGAGTCAACTCTTCCCATGAGATGGCCAAAGTACTGGAGTTTCAGCTTCAGCATCATTCCCTCCAAAGAAATCCCAGGACTGATCTCCTTCAGAATGGACTGGTTGGATCTCCTTGCAGTCCAAGGGACTCTCAAGAGTCTTCTCCAACACCACAGTTTAAAAGCATCAATTCTTCGGCACTCAGCCTTCTTCACAGTACAACTCTCACATCCATACATGACCACAGGAAAAACCATAGCCTTGACTAGACTGACCTTTGTTGGCAAAGTAATGTCTCTGCTTTTGAATATGCTATTTAGGTTGGTCATAACTTTCCTTCCAAGGAGTAAGCGTCTTTTAATCTCATGGCTGCAGTCACCATCTGCAGTGATTTTGGAGCCCCCCAAAATAAAGTCTGACACTGTTTCCACTGCTTCCCCATCTATTTCCCATGAAGTGATGGGACCGGATGCCATGATCTTCGTTTTCTGAATGTTGAGCTTTAAGCCAACTTTTTCACTCTTCTCTTTCACTTTCATCAAGAGGCTTTTTAGTTCCTCTTCACTTTCTGCCATAAGGATGGTGTCATCTGCATATCTGAGGTTATTGATATTTCTCCTGGGATTTTTGATTCCAGCTTGTGTTTCTTCCAGTCTAGCATTTTTCATGATGTACTCTGCATATAAGTTAAATAAGAAGGGTGATAATATACAGCCTTGACATACTCCTTTCTTTTCCTATTTGGAACCAGTCTGTTGTTCCATGTCCAATTCTAACTGTTGCTTCCTGACCTGCATATAGGTTTCTCAAGAGGCAGGTCAGGTGGTCTGGTATTCCCATCTCTTTCAGAATTTTCCACAGTTTATTGTGATCCATATAGTCAAAGACTTTGGCATAGTCAATAAAGCAGAAATAAATGTTTTTCTGGAACTCTCTTGCTTTTTCCATGATCCAGCGGATGTTGGCAATTTGATCTCTGGTTCCTCTGCCTTTTCTAAAACCAGCTTGAACATCTGGAAGTTCATGGTTCATGTATTGCTGAAGCCTGGCTTGGGGAATTTTGAGCATTACTTTACTAGCGTGTGAGATGAGTGCAATTGTGCGGTAGTTTGAGCATTCTTTGGCATTGCCTTCTTAGGGATTGGAATGAAAACTGACATTTTCCAGTCCTGTGGCCACTGCTGAGTTTTCCAAATTTGCTGGCATATTTAGTGCAGCACTTTCACAGCATCATCTTTCAGGATTTGAAATAGCTCAACTGAAATTCCATCACCTCCACTAGCTTTGTTCGTAGTGATGCTTTCTAAGGCCCACTTGACTTCACATTCCAGGATGTCTGGCTCTAGGTGAGTGATCACACCATCATGATCATCTGGGTGGTGAAGATCTTTTTTGTACAGTTCTTCTGTGTATTCTTGCCACCTCTTCTTTGTTTTTTAATTTAATTTTATTTAACTTTACAATATTGTATTGGTTTTGCCATATATCAAAATGAATCTGCCACAGGTATACATGTGTTCCCCATCCTGAACCCTCCTCCCTCCTCCCTCCCCATACCATCCCTCTGGGTCGTCCCAGTGTACCAGCCCCAAGCATCCAGTACCGTGCATCGAACCTGGACTGGCGACTCGTTTCATATATGATATTATGCATATTTCAATGCCATTCTCCCAAATCATCCCACCCTCTCCCTCACCTCTTCTTAATATTCATTAACTCAATATTTAATGGCAGTGTAGGTATTAAAACAGGACTGTGGAAAAGCTGGTTTTACTTGGAGAGACTTTTGTTGTAAAACATCCTAAAAATGAACACTCAGTGTGAAGTGAAGATCTGAGCATGTGGGGAGAGCAGGAGAGGAAACAGGGGGGAAAGGCTGAGGGGAGGCATGGTGCATGGATGAACTTGAGGACTGGATCTCGGCCATTTGGTAGGAGGCACGGCTGGTGGAGACAGCTGTCCCTGGGGCTCTGATGTAAGTGCTTCCCCCAAGGGCTCTCCTGTCAGCAAATAAACAGCCAAGTGTCCAGATCCCAACAAACTGACTTTCATCACCAGTCTTATGTCTGTTCCTGAAGACTCAGGAAAGTGTGGTGAGTCAATTAAATGCCCAAGGGTGGGGTGGTTCCAGGACCAAGATAAAGACTGGGCTGGTCTTATGTCCTAGACAGGCCAGAGGGGACAAGCCTCTTGGAGGCTATTAACATATGTGCAGAATGCCTGGCAAAAATCAGAGGCATCAAACTAGTTGGTTACAGCCCATGTGGAGGGTAAGGTTTGGGAAGGGAAGTGGAGAGTCTATAGGCAGCTGAGGTTAATGAAGGTTTATAAAGAATGTAAAGTGATCCAATATATGACAAGGGTCCTAATAATTCAACCAGACATCAGAAAACAGAAGAGATGGTGACTTAGAAAAAAGACCTTTTTTTAAAATATGTTAAAAGCCCTGACAATGACAGAGATCTGTCCTAGACTCCTAAAACAGGACATAGGAATTGGACCAGGAACCTCTCAGGCAGGTGTGACAAGAGAACTACAGGGCAGGAGCCTCCTGGACTTGTGTCAGACCAAGGTACTCTAACTGGGTCGGAGGACCAATGTCACAGGGAAATTGAGCACTGAGCTTCTTGGCATTGCTGTCTGGCCCCAGTTTATAAAATTTTCTTTGCTCCTCGCTTTCCCCAATTACTTGGAGCTTTCATAATTTGCCCTCCAGCCCAGTCCTGCCTTTGTTGATTTGTGGCATCCTCGTCCTCTTCCTTCCTGCTATTTTTCTGGTTTCCTTTCCTAATCACCTCTGAGTCACACACTTGCCCTCACGTCCCTCTGCTGTCATCCCACATGTTTTCCTGTCGGATGTCAGTGGCTCTGGCTGCAGAGAATCTTCTCCAGAGCAGCTGTGTGCCCTTGAGGAGAGAGTGCCCTGACTCAGCCAGCTGACTGAATCTGATGGCAGAACACTTTCTCCCAGCATGTGGAGGATGCAAATTGGAGTAGATTGTCCTCCTCAGAAAGAAACATCAGGAGTAAAGACGTATTTTTGATAAGCATAAGATACAACTTAGCTACGGAGCTAGAAAGTTTAAAATACCCCTTTGTTAGTACCTCCAGTACTTTGGCCACCTCATGCAAAGAGTTGACTCTTTGGAAAAGACTCTGATGCTGGGAGGGATTGGGGGCAGGAGGAGAAGGGGACGACAGAGGATGAGATGGCTGGATGGCATCACTGACTCGATGAATGTGAGTCTGAGTGAACTCCAGGAGTTGGTGATGGACAGGGAGGCTTGGCGTGCTGCGATTCATGGGGTCGCAAAGAGTCAGACACAACTGAGCGACTGAACTGAACTGAACTGAACTTGTTAGGGGGAATTAATGTTTGTCTCCAATTCTTCAACGGACCTGCTTGTAGATTGGTTTTCTCTCAAACAAAAGGCCAATAGGACTCAGGCAAATTACTATTTTTCTATAGCTCCAATTTGTAGTGTGGTGCCTGAAAATTTGTTTCTGCTTCCTTACTGACCAGATTAATGAATAAATGAATGAACACTAAGAACCAGATGACAATATTTCCACCTGCTGAAAAAATCTTCCAAATGTCAATGCCCTATTTTCCAATTTCAGTCACATGTTAACTTAGGTCCCTAAAGTATAAGCCAGAGGAGTGCCTCACCTCAGACACACAGGCCCTGTCATGTTACCCCTTAAAATATCTCTTGAATCAATTCATAAGTGTGTATGAGAGATTTCAAATCTCACATTCATCAATTAGGCCAAATCTCCAGTACTTCAACCTATCCTGCTCTCTTCAGTATCCTCTATGCAGTCGCCTGGATATGAACAAGCTGTGTTCATGGATATGCTATACTTCTATCTGAATACCCACTTTTCCTCTATTGATTCCTCTTTTTTCATTCTTCTCCTTATAATAAACTAACCACCAAGGTGAAGTTCAAGTTCAAATTCAAGAAACCTCTTCTTACAATCTTTCTAGATACATATAATGACTTCCACTTAATGTTCATAATCCTCTGTTTGTAGGAGAAATATATACAATAGTATGTTTTATTTGATTATCTGGAGATATGCCTATCTTTTAATGAGACTATCACTCACTGAAACAGAGAACATATGTTGTTGACTTTTCATGTTTCTTATTTGCATGTGTTCATAGAAGATGGAGTGTGCAAGATATGCCAAAAGTCTTTGTGACTTCACAAAGACTGTTCCAGGAAAATCTGGATTTTCATCTCTGTCTGCTCTGTCTGTGAGTATGAGGTGATGTCTCTAAAAGTCGCCCCAGATATGCTTACCTTAAACCACGCTGGTGTCAGTCACACAGTCTTCCACTTGCTGGGCATCCCTGGCCTTGAGGTCCAGCACATGTGGATTTCCATCCCCTTCTTCATTTCCTATGTCCTTGCTATGTTGGGGAACAACCTCCTCATCTTTATCATTGTTACAAAGTGCAGCCTCCCTGAACCCATGTACCTCTTCCTCTGCATGCTGGTTGGAACAGACCTTGTCCTCTCCATGTGCACAATCCCTCAGGCCTTGGCCATCTTCTGGCTCCATGTTGGGGAGATCTCCCTGGATCACTGCATCACTCAGTTCTTCATCATCCATTGCACTTTCATGTCTGAGTCAGGGATTTTGCTGGTGATGGTCTTTGACCGCTATGTTGCCATATGCTACCCATTGATATACACCATTATTCTTATATATACATTGATTTGGAAAATTGGTGTTATCATCTTTCTGAGAAGTTATTGTATGATTTTCCCTATAGTATTTCTTTGGAAAAGATTGACTTTCTGCCAAAATAATTTCATCCCACACACCTATTGTGAACACATTGGCTTGGCCAAATATGCTTGTAGTGACATTTGAGTGAATATCTGGTATGGATTCTCTGTCTTAATGTCAACAGTGGTTTTAAATACCCTGCTAATTTTTGTTTCTTACATGCTAATTCTCTATACTGGCTTCCACATGTCTTCCCAAGATGCTTGTCACAAAGCTCTCATCATGTGTGGCTCCCGGTATGCATCATCATTCTCTTTTATGGACCTGCCATCTTCACAACCCTGACTCAGAGGTTTGGTCATCACATTCCACCTCATATTCACATCTTGTTGGCTAATGTCTGCGTTCTGGCTCTACCTATGCTGAACCCCATCATTTATGGGAACAAGATGAAGGAAATACAACAGCAGATGGCCCACATATTTTTCCCAAAGCAGAAATAACTTTGGAGGACAAAATAGTTTTCAGTTTTTGTAGTGATGGATGACACGAGCTATAGAATTGGTGGGTGGAAACACTATGGTAAACTGGATACTAGAAAATAGCTTAGTGAATTCTATTTCCAGTGGAAGTTCACCAGGAAGTTTTCAGAATTTATATTTTCTGCTGTCAAAGCAACAGAGAATGTGTGTCATGTTTGACTGAGCAAACTTCATCCTACCCAGAACTTGTGAGTTTCCAAACTCATGTATCCTTCACATCACTAGATTTATTAGATGATGGATGAGTACTGTGTTCTGGCTTTTAATTTCTTCAACTATTTTTGTTGAGGTTATCATCCTTTGAGATATCTTGTGTCATCTCTGAACATTCACATACAAAGGGTACAATTTTACAGTTATGTAGGATGAATAACTTCTAGAAATCTAATAGATATCATTTTAACTATAGTTACTAATATTCTTGGGTTGGCCAAGAAGTTCATTTGGATTTTCCTATATGATATTGGGCTTCTCAGGTGGTGCTAGAGGTAAAGAACCTTCCTAACAGTGCCAGAGACATGAGATGTGGGTTCGATCCCTAGGTTGGGAAGATCCCCTCCCTGGAGGAAGACATGGCAACCCACTCCAGCATTCTTGCCTGGAGTATCCCATAGAAAGAGGAGATGGATAGAGTTCATAGAGTTGCAAAGAGTCAGACATGACTGAAGTGACTTAGCATGATCACCCACCTAGAGCCAGACATCCTGGAATGTGAAGTCAAGTGGGCCTTAGAAAACATCACTGTGAACAAAGCTAGTGGAGGTGATGGAATTCCAGTTGAGCTATTTCAAATCCTGGAAGATGATGCTGTGAAAGTGCTGAACTCAATATGCCAGCAAATTTGGAAAACTCAGCATTGGCCACAGGACTGGAAAAGATCCGTTTTCATTCCAATCCCAAAGAAAGGCAATGCCAAAGAATGTTCAAACTACTGCACAATTGCACTCATCTCACACGCTAGTAAAATAATGCTCAAAATTCTCTAAGCCAGGCTTCAATAGTATGTGAACCGTGAACTTCCAGATGTTCAAGCTGGATATAGATAAGGCAGAGGAACCAGAGATCAAATTGCCAACATCCACTGGATCATGGAAAAACCAAGAGAGTTCCAGAAAAAACACCTATTTGTGCTTTATTGACTATGCCAAAGCCTTTGACTGTGTGGATCACAATAAACTGTGGAAAACTCTGAAAGAGATGGGAATCCCAGACCACCTGACCTGCCTCTTGAGAAATGTGTATGCAGGTCAGGAAGTAACAGTTAGAACTGGACATGGAACAACAGACTGGTTCCAAATAGGAAAAGGAGTACATCAAGGCTGTATATTGTCACCCTGCTTATTTAACTTATATGCAGAGTACATCATGAGAAACGTTGGGCTGGAAGAAGCACAAGGTGGAATCAAGATTGCCGGGAGAAATATCAATAACCTCAGATATGCAGATGACACCACCCTTATGGCAGAAAGTGAAGAGGAACTAAAAAACCTCTTGATCAAAGTGAAAGAGGAGAGTGAAAAAGTTGGCTTAAAGCTCAACATTCAGAAAACGAAGATCATGGCATGTGGTCCCATCACTTCATGGGAAATAGATGAGGAAACAATGGAAACAGTGTCAGACTTTATTTTTTTGGGCTCCAAGATCACTGCAGATGGTGATTGCAGCCATGAAATTAAAAGATGCTTGCTCCTTGGAAGGAAAGTTATGATCAACCTAGATAGCATATTCAAAAGCAGAGACATTACTTTGCCAACAAAAGTCCGTCTAGTCAAGGCTATGGTTTTTTCAGTGGTCATGTATGGATGTGAAAGTTGGACTGTGAAGAAAGCTGAGCACCGAAGAATTGATGCTTTTGAACTGTGGTGTTGGGGAAAACTCTTGAGAGTCCCATGGACTGCAAGGACATCCAACCAGTCCATCCTAAAGGAGATCAGTCCTGGGTGTTCTTTGGAAGGACTGATGCTAAAGCTGAAACTCCAGTACTTTGGCCACCTCATGCGAAGAGTTGACTCATTGGAAAGATCCTGATGCTGGGAGGGATTGGGGGCAGGAGGAGAAGGGGATGACATAGGATGAGATGGCTGGATGGCATCACCGACCCGATGGACAAGAGTTTGGCTGAACTCTGGGAGCTGGTGATCGACAGGGAGGCCTGGCATGCTGTAAATCATGGAGTCACAAAGAGTTGGACACGACTGAGTGATTGAACTGAACTGAATTTGATATAATTAAGCAGAAAACCTAGAAAAACATATATAACTTGTATTTCTCTTTGTCTCTATTAGGAGAAATTCAGGAAAAGTTCACAGTAGCCTGTCTTAGGACTGGATGGCTGCAACCACACCGATGTTAACCATATAGTCTTCTATCTGCTGGGCATTCCAGGCCGAGAAGACCTACACATGTGGATTTCCATCACCTTCTTCATCTCCTATGTTTTGCCCTCCTTGGAAATGGTCTGTTCATCTTCATCGTCCTCATCAAGAGCAGCTTCCATGAACCTATGTATCTTTTCCTCTGTATGCTGGCTGCACTTGACATTGTCTTTGCCTCAACCACAGAACCCAAGGCATTGGCCATTTTCTGCTGCGACAGTTGGGAAATCTCTCTTAGTAGCTGCATTGCCCAACTCTACTTTCAGCATTCCTCCTTCATTTCTGAGTCAAGCATCTTGCTAATTATGGCATTTGATCGCTACATTGCAATATGTTACCCACTGAGATATACCACAATACTCACCGACTCTGTGACAGGGAAAATTCGTGTGGCTGTTTTCTTGGGAGCACATTGTACAATTTTCCCCATGGTATTTCTTCTGAAGAGGCTGCACTTTTGCAGAAATAACATCCTCCCACATACATTCTGTGAACACATCGTCTTGGCCAAGTATGCCTGTGATGCCATCCAAGTAAACATCTAGTATGGATTTTTTGTCTTGATGTCAACAGTGATCCTAGATATTCCCCTCATTTTTGTTTCCTATGTTCTGATTCTCTGTGCTGTCTTCCTCATCGCTTCCCAAGAGGCTTGTCACAAAGCCTCTAAACACATGTGGCTCCCATGTCTGCATCATCATCCTTTTTTATGGGCCTGGCACATTCTCAGTCCTCACTCAGAGCTTTGAACATGACATCCCACTACACATCCACATCCTACTGGCCAGCATCAGCATGCTTGCTCCACCTATGCTTAATCCCATCATTTATGGAGTCAAGACAAAACAGATATGAGACCAAGTGGTTTATGTATTGTTTAATAAGCAGAAATGACTTTGGGGATGACAGAGACTGGTTTCTCAGAAATTGTGATCCTTCATGAGATGTACTTTGGCAGCAGTGAACAAGAGAACTAGTACTGAGTCAGTAGGAAAAATGACTCATGGAGTTATGGGCTCTGGAGCAACTTAATTGATCCTGTGAGCCTTACCTCTCTAATCAGTCTGAAAGCCATGCCTGTGGATTGACTGAGACACTTACATCTTATTATTTGGGAGTGGACAGGTTGTTCTTTGGCAGTCATGTCTAACTCATTAATATTCAGTTCAACTTTGGGAATAGTCAAATGTAATATTAAGTCCCAATTAGATTAAAAAAAAGTAGGCTTTCTGTCTTGGGCTGTTAAGTCCCAAGACATCTCACACATCTCTGGACACTCATGTAAAACCTTCATTTCTTCATATGCTTACTCAAAGTATGATGGGCATGAAGAGGTGCTATACTTCTAACTTTTGACTTTTGGGGATTGTTTCTCAAAGATCATTACCCTCAAAATGGTACAGAATAAATGCAGGTTTCCTTACCAGCAACTATTTCCATGTCACTTTCACACAGTCTATGATTTTGTCTCAAGGAACTGCATATCTCTAACTTCTCCATGTTCAGCCATGTTTTCAGGTGTCTTGGTACAGTTTTCCTGAATGATCCACTTGTCTGGAATGCCCTCTACTTTTCTTGACGTTTTAATGAATTCACACCATTTCTTTCAAGGCTCAGCTTGGTGTCACCTACCCAGTGAGGTCATTACAACCACTTCATCTCAAGGTGAAGTACTACTTTCTCTACAACATGAGACCATATTGTTTATACTTCTTTTGAAAACATTTTCTTTTAAATAAATATTCTATAGAAAAGTAATAAGATGAAGATTAAACTTGCACATGATTCTACTACCCAGAGAAATCTGTTGTACATTTTGGTGTATAATCATCCAGAATTTATGTGTGTGTGTGTGTGTGTGTGTGTGTGTGTGTGTATATATAATTGTAACAACTACAACTACATACATATTCATATCTTAGTTGTGACATGTGGCATCTAGTTCCTGGACCAGGGAGCGAACTCAGCCCCCTGCATTAGGGGTGCAGAGTCTTAGCCACTGGACCACCAGGGAAGTCCCAAGATTTGCATGATTTTAGCCTTAAGGAAGGGTATCAAGATTTTAGACTCATCTGGCACATTGGAAAATTGCTTCTAGAGAAGTTACTCTTAATTTTTACTCTTGTCAGAAATATATGTCAAAATTTATTTCACTCTTACTAGCTTCCCTAGTTGCTCAGATGTTAAAGAATCTGCCTGCAATGCAGGAGACCTGGGTTTGATTCCTGGGTTGGGAAGATCTCCTGGAGAAGGGAATGGCAACTCACCCCAGTATTCTTGCCTGGAAAATTCCATGGACAGAGGAAACTGGTGGGCTACAGTCATAGGATCACAGGGTCAGACACGACTGAGCAACAAACACACTACTAGCATTTAGTAAATAGTTCTATTTTTAGAAATTTGCTGTGTGATATGGTAAAATCATTTTTTCATTTTCCTTTACTTTGAATTTATTAATAGACACCTTGAAGAATTTATATTGTGGTTATTGCATATTGTATTTCTCTGTGGATTAATAGTAACAACTATTTATTGAATTTGTGCAAAACATTTTACACCTTATTTGTCATGTCAGTTCAGACTTGTTATTGTTTCTATTCTTTCCTTTTTACAGACTTGTAGTTTGAAGCTCAGAGAGGATATATAACTTCCCCAAGGTATTAATATTTATTGAAAGTATTTTTCAGGTTGTTTAAATATTAATTTCTTTAATTTTCTTTCTTTGGTTATCTTTTGTTTTACTTAAAGAAAGAAATTAAATATTTTCAAATCCATCATTCTTTTCCTTTGTGGGTTTCATTGTTTTAACCTTGGTCTATTTTCTTCAATCTAAGATCTGACTATTAGTCTTAGATTTGTCTTCTATTTTTTATGGTATACATATTTATATTTAATTTTCAAGACTCTATGTAAATAAATAAACAAAACTAAACAAAATAAAGAAAACAAACTTCAATGACCAATAAAGAGAAAACTGAGGCATAATTATTAAATTTTAGTATGTTTTTCAGTTTTTATATGATTACATCTTTCTGCACAGGTATAGTTAACTTTTTTTCTGTAACATTATATAATATGTTTGTTATGCAATAAAACTGTTGGAAACTTTCTAACATGTCATATGAGTTAAGGAATGAGGAAGAAGAAGCTTATTAGCTGTATTGTTCAAAACTTCAACAATTTAAATATTTAAAATATTTTTTTTAATTTAAAATATTCAACAATTATTGGGAAAAGAGTTATTTTTCTCACAGTAATTATTATTTGCCAGTTTCTTGTAATTCTTGTAAGTTTTGCTCTGGAACAACTGATCTTCTTAGCGGTTTTGAAATTGTAAGTATACTATTTAGTTGAATATGAATATAACTGGTTAGGTTTTCTATTGGTTAGTGTTTTCTTAGTAAACAATTTTATATTCTTTCTCCCAAGCATTGTGTGCCTATATGGTTTTAAAGCTTATGACTTTTAAACCACATAAAATTTTATTTTTTCCATAATATCTGATAATTTTTGAATTTTAACTGATGACTGTAGTCCAATTACATTTCTTATGAAACAAGATTTTTTTTAAAAGCTCTATATTCTATTTCTTTTCTACAAGAAATTTAACCCTTCATTATTATTTTGTAACTCTATTTCTTTGTGTCATATTGGGATACATTTTTCCTTTTTTTTTCCCTTTATTTTATTCTTTGGAAGATAATTGCTTTACAGAGTTGTGGTGTTCTCTGTCATACATTAACATGAATCAGTCATATTTATATATATATTTCCCCTCCCTCTTGTGCCTTTCCTCCCCCTCATTTCACCCCTCAAGATCATTACAAAGCACCAAACTAAACTTCCCGTGTTATGTAGCAGCTTCCTGCTGGTTATCTATTTTACACACGATAGTGTTTATATGTCCGTGCTACTTTCACAATTTCTCCTAACCTGGCCTTCCCCCACTGTGCAGGATGCCTTTTTCTAATCTATTTTTAAATTTCTAATGATCCCTTTGTTGTTGTTGCTCTTGTTCAGTCACTAAGTCATGTCCAACTCTTTGCAACCCCATGGATTGCAGCACACCAGGCTTCCTTGTCCTTCAGTATCTCCCAGCATTTGCTCAGATTCATGTTCAATGAGCCAGTGATGCTATCCAACCATCTCATCCTCTGCTGTCTCCTCCTCCTGCCTTCAATCTTTCCCAGCATCAGGGTCTTTTCCAATGAGTTGGCTCTTCACATCAGGTGGCCAAAGTATTGGAGCTTCAGCTTCAACTTCAGCATCAGTCCTTCCAATGCATATTCAGGCTTGATTTCCTTTAGGATTGACCGGCTTGATTTCCTTGCAGTCCAAGGGACTCTCTAGAGTCTTCTTTAACACTGCAGTTCAAAAGCATCAATTCTTTGGCACTCAGGCTTATTCCCAATCCCACTTTAACATCCATACTTGACTACCGGGAAAACTATTGCTTTGACTTTATGGACCTTGGTCATCAAAGTAATGTCTCTGCTCTTCAATACACTGTCTAGCTTTATCAGATTTCTTTAGCTCTATCTAATAAGCTGCTTAAACAATCCACTATTTTAATTTCAAAGATTGCTAAAAATTAATATATTTTTTAACAGTAAGTTTAGGTTTACAGAAAAATTGAGTGGAAAGAACAGAGAGTTCCTGTATACCTCTTACCCCTTTCCTCCTCCCTCGATCAGAGAGTTTTCCTTATTACCATCTGCATTAGTGTGGTACTTTGTTACATTTAATGAACCAGTGTGTTTTAGTCACTAAGTCATGTCTGACTCATGACCCTTTGGGCTGTAGCCTGCCAGGCTCCTCTGTTCATGGGATTTCCCAGGCAAGAATACTGCAGGGGGTTGCCATTCTCTTCTCCAGGGGATCTTCCCGACCCAGGAGTTGAGTCCAGGTCGCATACATTGCCGGCAGATTCTTTACATCTGTGCCAGCAGGGAAGACCCAACAATATTCAGCATCTTGTAATAACTTATAATGGAAAATAATCTGAAAATCATAATGTACACCTGGAACTAACACAATATACTTCAATAAGAAAATATTCTTTGATAAGTATAGTTATGTATAAACTTCTGTATATGTTCTGGATTATATTTAAATATACAATGTTCAAAAGAAATAAATTGTTATGGCTATTTTCTATTTCCATATAATTTTTATTGATGCAAAATTTCCATACTTTAATAATTATTTACTGTTCTTTTTTTTTGACAAAGTTAAATTTTTTCATTGGTAACATACAAAACAAAATCCTCCAGTTAAGTATTTTTGTTCATTGATACTTTGGTGCCATATATTTGGAACTTGTAGAAGCTCTTCATATTTTAAAGTTTTTAAAGCTCTTCATATTTTAAAGCCCATTTGGGGGCCATTTTTATTTCCAAATATTTCCCAGTTTTTTTTTTCCCCAAAATAATGCTCATTCGTGTTCTTAAAGACTAGTGCTGCTTTGAGACTCATGCTATCTCCCTTCTACTCTTCAGTGCTGTCTTAAGTTCCTCTCAACTCTTTCAAAAACGCATGCAAGCCATTACACTAGTACCATAGGGACTTTGGTGTCCGCGTGGAAAACTTAATTCTTCATCCTGTGCTCTTGATTCTATTTCCTCCTAAACTCAGTTGCCTTTCCCTTAACCCCACTGTAGTTATGCACTCTCATAACCATTTCCTTTCTCCACTTTCGAATTCATTAATTCAAACATCCCACTGTCTAGTCACAAGTACTTGTCCAAGTATGGGTTAATGAAGCTTATTGTTCAACCTTGCTAGGATGGTTAATCTAATAACACTACAAGTTTCTTTCTAAATCACCAACCCACCTTGTGTGCTTAAAATTAAGTTTAGATTCCATGCTCTTCATTATATTAATAATAAATTTCTTTTGCTGCTGCTGCTGCTAAGTTGTTTCAATCGTGTTTGATTCTGGGAACCTATGGACTGTAAACTGCCAGGCTCCTCTGTCCATGGGATTCTCCAGGCAAGAATACTGGAGTGAGTTGCTGTGCCCTCCTCCAGGGGATCTTCCTGACTCAGGGATCGGACCTGTGTTTCATATGGCTCCTGCATTGGCAAGCAGGTTCTTTGCTACTTGCGCCACCTGGGAAGCCCTAAATTTCTTCTAAGTATTCTCAAATCCTTTAAATCTTTTCCTCCATTCTTTCTGATCCACCCCCACATTATTATAAACCAAATTAACAACTAGATTTAGGTACTCACCAGGGGAGCAGAGTGGTGCCATTAAATGATTATCAACCTAGACTACCAACAGAACCCAGCAAATTTACACATCTGCTCAAGTCAGCTCATTCTCCCATTCCACCTAATTAATGATTCATGTACACACCCTATTCAAACCTTCAACCTTGATTCAAGAACTTACCTATTTAACTTTGACAGAAAATCTTGCCTGCTAAATCAGAACTAATCAGTAAGAAACTCACAGAAATTCAAGACACTAAAATTTAAAACATCTCTATATTCAGCACATACATGCACATATCTGCTCCCACCATCCTTTTCTTCCATCTTGCTGGAGGAGCTGTCTCTCCTATCAAGGAATAATTCCTCTGTTTGTTCTTTGGACACCAATAAGAAATGTTAGGTTGAGCATTCAAAGCCATGAACATGCAAAACATTATTTGTGCAAAAAATTGCAGTAACTGTATTGTATGGCAGGGGGGAACACTGAGAAATTAACCAGTAGCTGTTTCTGGTGAGGAGAATCCATTGAGATGTCACATGAAGATATGAAAAATACCCAATATCAGCATACTTCATTAAGGAAATGAAAATTAAAACAACAATGAAATACCACTACATACCTATTAGAATGGCTAAAACCGATACCCTGACAATAGTAAATGTTGTTAAGAATATGGATCAACAGGACTCTTACTCATTGCTGGCAGAAATGAAAATGGTAAAGCCACTTTGGAAATGGCTTCTTCAGTTCCTCAATTTCTTACAAAGCTAAACAGACTCTTACCACATGATCTAGCAACCACGCTTCTTAGTATTTACCCAACTAGTTGACAACTTATGTCTACAGAAAAGCCTACACACAGATATTTACAGAAACTTTGTGCATAATTGCCAAATTTTGGAAGCAAACTCTGGTACATCCAAACAATGGAATATTATTCAACAATAGAAAAAGGAGAGATACGAAGCCACAAAAAGATGTGGGGGAAATTTAAAAGCATTATGCTAAGCAAAATAAGGTGATCTGTAAAGGTACATACTGTATGATACAAATCTTATGGAATTCTGGAAAAAGGCAAAACTACAGAGATAGTAAAAAAAAAAAAATCCTTGGCTTTGAGAGATTCTGAGGGAACAGAAGAGGGATAAATAGGAGGCCTGCAAGTATTTTTAAGCTTTTGAAAATATTCTGAACAGCACTCTAATGGTGTACACATGTCACTATACATTTTTTAAAACCCATAAACTATACAACATAGAATGTACCCTGATATAAGCTACAGACTTTCATTAATAATAATGTATCCGTATTGGTTCATTAGGGCTTCCCAGGTGACTCAGTGGTAAAGAATCTGCCTGCCAAGCAGGAGACACAGAAGACTTAGGTTCAATCCCTGATTGGGATTGGAGAAGGAAATGGCAACCCACTCCATTATTCTTGCCTGGGAAATCTCATGGACAGAGGAGCCTGGCAGGCTACAGTCCATGAGGTTGCAAAGAGTCAGACACTCATTCCAAATCTTTTCTCACAACTCCTTTCCTAAGCTCATATAACCTATCAGGCACACTTTCCACATGAGGCTTCCAGCACTCAGACAAGAAGGGCTAAGGACTTTCCGGTTATGTCACTGAGGAGACCAGCAATAGAGGAGGTCCTGGGGGAAAAGAAAGACAACATAAATAAGACCATGGTCCCCAGAGATACTCAGAGAACAAATAACTTGCCCTGCAGTTTCTCCTCCAGCTTTATCCCCTGGCCACTGAACACAGTCTGCTGGTTATGGGAATACCCTGCCATCTAGGCAGGGGCATGGCTCCAGTCTGTGGTTCCAAATGGCTACGATGACAGTTTGGAGTGAGGAGAGATGTAGGTTGGTACTGACCAGGGTAGCCTGGTGCCTCTTTGGGTCCTTCTGCCTGTGGGCAGGAATGGTGGGGATAAAGGAGGTGGGACATGCTGAGTTTATTAATGAGAGACATGGGAAACAATAATGGATTGCCTTCACCATTTGGTCACCCAATAGAGGTTCTCTTTGGAATTCTCCATCCCTTGAGAGCAGAGTCAGGGCAGACAAAAATGTGCCTGCAGAAGCTTTGTGGCATGGTGGAAATAGTGGAATGAGAGGCAAGAAATCTTAACTCAGTTCCTCTGTGACCTTGGGAAAATTGCCTTTCCTTCATAAATAATAAATCATACAAGATTATTTTAAAATGGAGATCACCAAAAAGTTTTTGTAGAGTAACAGCAAATACTTTAAGTTTTGAACATTGTCTCTGTTGCAACTACTCAATCTGTTCCATGAAAGCAGTCATAGACAATATGTAAATAACTGGGTATGGCTGTGTTTCAATAACATTTTATTTATAAAAGAAGGTGGTGGGCAGGATTTGGCCCACTGGCTGCAGTTTGATGATTGCTGATATAGAGTGCCAATCAGTGTTGATATTTTACATCTCTGACTCATATTTGGGCAATTCCAGAGGGAACTGGTGAAGCAGGAGGTTATCTTGTGAATCGCATTCCCAGAGAGAGTTCTTCCTTCTGGCGTAGATTAGAGGACTGTCAGACTGGAAGCAGGGGCAAGGGCTGAATAAACTTTGGAATATCCACCTCCTTAAGGAAACTGATTTAATGAGAGGAGAGCCAGTATACTGAATGGAGATAGGCAAAGTTATGACTTAGATAAGTGACAGTGAATTTGAAGGGTTAATGACTGTGAGTTTGGGTGGGTATATATATGAAGGCAAATTTATAAATGTGTGTGTGTGTGCTTATGGTGAAGGGCTGTTTTGTGTGAACAGGGAAAATGTGTGCTAGCATGTAAATCATCAAAATTTGTATGAGTAAATAATGTATGTTGTGACTGTATAAATGAATGTGTCTGATAATACGGTAATACGAATGGAAGACTGTATGTGTGTATGTGGATTTGTAGCAAGCAGAGCTGGAATTGAACTCAGGTAGGTCTAAAGTCCATATAAATTTTCCTGTGTTACATTGTTTACATGTCTTAGACATTCTGGAGAAATAAGAGAATGAGAAGGGAGTGGAGAGGGTGCCAAAGACAAATGGTTAGGTAATCAACAAACAAAAATGTCTGTTTCTAAAACTAATGGAAGGTTTGACTCTAATAATCTGGGACTCAAATATCAGCTTAGCCTCTAACAGGTTGTTTGACTTTGGGCTGTTGCTTATCTGAGATTAGTTTCTTTTTGCACGAACTAGTAATACTTTCAATTCCATAGGTTTTGTACAATAATTAGAAATAATAAATATATCTAACAGTAGTAATGGTTGCTATAATCAAAGAAGTATTAATGATACTAATGTCTAACTAATGATATTAATGTCTCTATTTCTGGTTTGCAGATAGGTTCATCTGTACCATTTTTCTAGATTCCACATATATGCATTAATATACAATATTGTTTTTCTCTTTCTGACTTACTTCATTCTGTACGAGATTGGAATTGACATATACACACCACTATGCACAAAACAGACAATTAATGAGAACCTATTGTACAGTAGAGGGGGAAAAAAAAGAGATGCAATCTGTTTGTAGGACATATATTTAAGTGCAAATCGCTCAGTCATGTCTGACTCTTTGCAACCCCATGGATTATACAGTCCATGGAATTCTCCAGGCCAGAATACTGGAGTGGTTAGCCTTTCCCTTCTCCATGGGATCTTCCTGACCCAGGGATCAAACCCAGGTCTCCCACATTGCAGGCAGATTCTTTACCAGCTGAGTCACAAGGGAAGCCTAAGAATACTGGAGTGGGTAGACTATCACTTCTCCAGGGGATCTTTCTGACCTGGAATTGAACTGTGGTCTCCTGCATTGCAGGTGGATTCTTTACCAACTGAACTAACAGGGAATATTAAGTTAACCTTAAAAAATGCATTCCAATATACATTAGGTGCAGACAAGTACTGTTTGATTCTACTTATACAAGGTACCTAGATAATAAAATTCTCAGAAAGAACATTGGCAGATGCCAGGGGCTGGGGGTAAGAGTGGTGGGGGAGGGAATGGGGAGTTAGTGTTTAATAGGAAGAGTTTCAGTTTAGAAAGATAAAATATTCAGAGATGGATCATGATGAGAGTTGAACAGCAATGTGGATGCACTTAGTGCCACTGAAACGTGCAGTCAGATATGGCTAAAATAGTATGATTTATAATATGTGACTTACCACAATGAGAAGCACTGAAAAAGGAAAAGGAAGTTTTAGGTGTTTGCCGGGAGCCGGTGAGGCATTCCATTCGTGACAAAGGTCATGAGGAAGGAGGCTCAGCATACGCAAAGGCGGGATCGAGCCTCAGGAGTCCCCCTGGATATTCTCGAGCATCTACCCCCCAAAAAACAGAGTCTGCCTACTTTATTGCTTTGTGCTCTCACCTCTGACTACTGGGGGCTGTCCCCCACCACCATCTCGCTCTCTAATTCGCCTGACAAGTTTACCCGGACTCCTACAGCTATGCATACGATTGTTTACAGTCTCCCAGCCTCGAGAGGCACGGGGAAGCTTAAGATATTCAAATAGCTTAGAGCCTCTCAGAGAGTTAGAAACTGTCAGAATAAAACTAGTAAAAGATTTCATTGATGAGCCAATGCTTGCTGCCAAGTTTTCACATCCCCTGAATTGTATCCTTGAATGTGTATTAATTAATATAGTTGGTATGTAGAAAAAATAAGTAGTGGCCTTGGTGTTAGTAACTTTAGACCCTTAAGGTAATAAATTCTTTCCTTTGTTGTAAACCCATTACACATCTGCCCTATAGGAATGCAATTTTATCTTCGGAAGATGGTGCCAAACCTTAAAATAATTACTTTTAGGGAAAATAAGTCTTTGTTGATAAGTCTTTGTCAAGAGTCATAAAATGTTAATAAGCCTTCTGGCCAGAAGATGATGTAAATCACCTAAACGATTTGTATACGATAAATTTGCAGGAAAGAAACCCTGGTTTTTGATAAGGATCAAAGACTGCTGACTTTGCATCCCCTATTATCCTCTATGTGTAACTTAGGGTATATAAGCCCCTGTTGAAAATAAAGCTACCGGCCTTGCTCACCAACGCTTGGTCTCCGCATGTCATTCTTCCCCTTAACTTCCAGCTGAGTCTCCATCTGAAGCGTGGATATCCTCTGCGACCATTTATTTGCCTGGTCTTCTAAGACCCACTTGAGAAGGTGTCTAAGGTGGGGCGCCTTCTGCTATTCGAGAGGGTGCCTGCGGCCTCCGTGGTCAGAGCTAACCTGGTGTCACGGGTTATATTGATTTTCCGCGTAAACCAAGCTACTCAGCTTCTTTTCTCCACTGAATTTTCCTACTGAGCTATCCTCATTCTATTATTCTTTATATCTTTGATGAATAAATAAATAAATAGTCGCCTAGGCCGTCTCTCCTTCGAATACCCTGGATCAGCCGGGGCTGGACCTCGGCAGGTGTTATAAGCAAAATGGCCTGGGGTAAAGATTGGGAGGGTGGTAAGGGGATAAATGAAGAGAGAGCACACCCCTGCTTTTGTGAAACAGAGATGAATGGGGGAAGAGACACAGCAAGGAGAAGGAGTCAACAGAGAGGGAGAGTTTGAAATGACCAGAGTGACAGATTGATGGAAAGAAGGTTGGGGTCCAGTGCACAGATGGAGAGCTGAGCCTTGAGTAGGAGAAAGAGGGAGAAGACAATTCAAATATAAATTTGTAGCTTGCGGAATGAGAATGGTTAAGGGAAGTAACAGATTTTTTTCCTTGAACCAGGAACCAGGAAATCGCAATCACCTGATGAAGGGGACCCAGGTGGAGTGAGGTGGACATTGTGTGATTTTCAAAGCATCTCGTGTGATTTTCAAAGCATCCGTGGGTAGCCAATCCTAGCTTCACCATTTACTAGCCAGGTGAACTTGGGTGGAGGGTGGGGGATGAAAATCTCTCTAAGCTCTGTTTGCTCTCCATCAGTAAAATGGGAAAATGACTACAGTCATTTCCTGTTATGTTGATTGAGAAAATGCACGTGCAGCCCTTAGAGCAGAGATACTCTCAGTTGATCTTGTCCCTGGTCCCTGTTTTCCAACCTGCCTCCTCCCTTCCACATCCTTCCTACACAGCAGAGCCAGAGAGAGAGTGACCTCAAATGCAAACTTCACCATGCCCCTCTCTTACGGCAAACCCTTCAGTGGCTCTTCCTGCTTCAACATAAAGCCTAAACTCCTTACATCAGTACCCAGAACCCTCAGTGTGTTGACCCCTACTTCACTGCCTCACATTATTTCCTATCATTTCCTGCCATATCCTCCAGGGTATAGTAACCCTGAATCATTATAATTTCCCTACAAACTCCTTGTCCTTTCAGATCTTTGTGACTTTGTTCATGTTCTTCCTCCTCACATGACTACTTGGCAAACTCTTGTTTATTTTTCAAGGTTCAGCTCAGATTGGCACCTTTAGAAATGCTTTTCTGAACTTCTAGGAAGCTTTCCATGTTTCCACAGCTCCTGTGTTTAACTTTTCCTATACACTATCTGTATTGTATAGATATTTTAATTGTCTGACTTTTCTCAGGGAGGTCCTCCAGGAGCCATGGTATGTGTTCAGTAAGGTTTGTTAAATTGATAATGAATTCAGTTACCATTTTCCTTTTGAGATGTAGGTCACATTCTGATAAGGTGGAAAATGCAGGGTTATTCACAGCTCTCAACTGTTTATAACAACCTGATGCTAAGGTCTATGGCATTCTAGAGCTGGGAGAACTCACTTACAAATATCTAATCTACATTCTCCCTGACTTTAGTTTTAAAGTGACAAATAAAAGAGAGACCCAGAGCAGGGAAGTAATGTTACCAAGATAACATAACTGTTGAATAGAATGGCAAGGACTTTTAACCCATGTTTCCTGGTTTCTAACCAGGACCATTTCCACTTCTCACCCAGAGAAAAGTGATCTGTTTCCATTTCCCCCACTCCAGATCAAGTCACCTTTTTGGAAAGAGAAAAGAGATGACTGCCAAATCCCATACACCAACATCCAGATGACTCATCCTGGGCATGGCAACCCCCAACCACACTAGTCCCAGCCATTCACTCTTCATTCTGCTGGGGATCCCTGGCCTGGAAGACCAGCACACATGGATCTCCCTCCCCTTTCTTCTTTCCTACCTTGTTGCTGTCCTAGGGAATAGCCTCCTTGTCTTCATCATCATGACTGAACGCAGCCTCCATGAACCCATGTACTTCTTCCTCTGTATGCTGGGTGTGGCAGACCTCATCCTGTCCACTACCACTGTGCCCAAAGCCCTGGCCATATTCTGGTTCCATGCTGGAGAGATTTCCCTTGATGGTTGTGTCACCCAAATCTTCTTCATCCATGCCACCTTCATTGCTGAATCAGGAATTCTGTTGGCCATGGCATTTGACCGCTATGTAGCCATCTGTGACCCATTGCGCTATACCACAGTGCTCAGTCGTGCAGTAATCATAAGGGTTGGTCTGGCTGTGGTCCTGAGGAGTTTCTCTGTGATCCTTCCAGATGTGTTCCTGGTGAAAAGACTGCCTTTCTGCCATAGCAACATGCTACCACATACCTACTGTGAGCACATGGCTGTTGCCAAATTTGCTTGTGCTGATATTCGTGTTAATGTCTGGTATGGTTTGTCTGTCCTTCTCTCTACTGTAGTGGTAGATGCCTTGCTCATCTTAGTTTCCTACATCTTCATCCTCAATGCAGTCTTCCAGCTTCCCTCCCGAGGAGCTCTGCAAAAGGCCCTAGGCACATGTGGCTCCCACCTTGGTGTCATTTCCATGTTCTACTTGCCTGGCATTTTTACCATAATTGCCCAGCGGTTTGAGCATCATGTTCCTCCTTATATCCACATTCTGCTTGCAAATGTCTGCATGTTAGCTCCTCCTATGTTAAACCCCATCATTTATGGTGTTAAGACCAGGCAGATTCGAGAATGTGTGGTTAGTACTTTGTCTTCACAGTGGAAACTCTGCTGAGTTTGTATGACAGGTGGTATGATTATCAACATAGGATCTTGCAATTCCTTTGCTTACTTTGTAGAGATTTATGAAGTAAGGGTTGTGTTGACTGTGAACAAAACAATTTGTTGTGATTTTGAAAGATAGAATGCTATGTTACCTTGAGAAGGGTAGTATTGAGGAAAGAGCATGAGCTGTTGGATCAAAATTAGATTTGGGTACTGGATTTTCCACAAGTGATGTGTTTGACCTTGGGGAAGTTAGCTTATTCTCTTAGAGACTTCTCAGTGTATACATAGGGCCCAAGAAAAACAGAAATATAAAAACTAAACTAAGTCATATTAAACAATGAGAATTATTTCCTATAATAAACTTATCTACTAAAACATCTAGACAGAATATGTATTCATTTAATAATATATACACTTGAGATATAATAAACTTTTATTCTGAATTAGAAATGGGACCAGTGGAACAGAAAAAAAAAGCCCAGAAATAAACCCTTGTATATTGGTCAGTTAATCTTTGACAAGGATGTCAAGAATTCTCAAAGAGGAAAGGACAATCTCTTAATAAATGGTGTTAGGAAAATTGGATATTCATATGCAAAAGATTGAAATTAGGCCCTTACCTTACACCATAAACAAAAGTTAACCTGAAGTGAATTAAAGACTTAACTCTAAGTCCCAAAACTGTAAAAATCTTAGAAGAAAACATGGAGAAAAACTTCTTGGCACCGGTCTTGGCAATGATTTTCTTGATATCACACAAAAACAAAATAAGAAGTAAGACTATATCAAACTGAAAAGCTCCTGCATGCGCGCTCAGTCATGTCTGACTCTTTGTGACCCCATGGACTGTAGCCCACCATGTTCCTCTTGTCAATGGGATTTTTCAGGCAAAAATACTGGAATGGGTTGCCATTTCCTCCTCTAGGGGATAGTCCGGACCCAGGGATCAAACCCACGTCTCCTGTGTCTCCTGCATTGACAGGCAAATTCTTTACTACTGAGCCACCTGGGAAGACCCCATAAGCTCCTGCACAGCAAAGGAAACAATCAGTAAAATGAAAAGGTAACTATGAAATAGGGGAAAATATTTGCAAACCATGTATCTGCTAAGGGGTTGATATCCAAATATATAAGGAACTAATGACACTCAGCATTTCTCTGATAATGAGTGATGTTGAGCATCTTTTCATGTGTTTGTTAGCCATCTGTATGTCTTCTTTGGAGAAATGTCTATTTAGTTCTTTGGTCCATTTTTTGATTGGGTCATTTATTTTTCTGGGATTGAGCTGTAGGAGTTGCTTGTATATTTTTGAGATTAGTTGTTTGTCAGTTGCTTCATTTGCTATTATTTTCTCCCATTCTGAAGGCTGTCTTTTCACCTTGCTTATAGTTTCCTTTGTTGTGCAGAAGCTTTTAAGTTTAATTAGGTCCCATTTGTTTATTTTTGCTTTTATTTCCTATATTCTGGGAGGTGGGTCATAGAGGATCCTGCTCTGAGGTAAGTCGGAGAGTGTTTTGCCTATGTTCTCCTCTAGGAGTGTTATAGTTTCTGGTCTTACGTTGAGATCTATAATCCATTTTGAGTTTATTTTTGTGTATGGTGTTAGAAAGTGCTCTAGTTTCATTCTTTTACAAGCGGTTGACCAGTTTTCCCAGCACCACTTGTTAAAGAGATTGTCTTTAATCCATTGTATATTCTTGCCTCCTTTGTCAAAGATAAGGTGTCCATATGTACATGGATTTATCTCTGGGCTTTCTATTTTGTTCCATTGATCTATATTTCTGTCTGTGCCAGTACAATACTGTCTTGATGACTGTGGCTTTGTAGTAGAGCCTGAAGTCAGGCAGGTTGATGCCTCCAGTTCCATTCTTCTTTCTCAAGATAGCTTTGGCTATTCGAGGTTTTTTTGTATTTCCATACAAATTGTGAAATTATTTGTTCTAGCTCTGTGAAGAATACTGTTGGTAGCTTGATAGGGATTGCATTGAATCTATAAATTGCTTTGGGTAGTATACTCATTTTCACTATATTGATTCTTCCAATCCATGAACATGGTATATTTCTCCATCTATTAGTGTCCTCTTTGATTTCTTTCACCAGTGTTTTATAGTTTTCTATATATAGGTCTTTAGTTTCTTTAGGTAGATATATTCCTAAGAATTTTATTCTTTTCGTTGCAATGGTGAATGCAATTGTTTCCTTAATTTCTCTTTCTATTTTCTCATTACTCATTATCAGAGAAATGCAAATCAAACCACTATGAGGTACCATTTCATGCCAGTCAGAATGGCTGCGATCCAAAAGTCTACAAACAATAAATGCTGGAGAGGGTGTGGAGAAAAGGGAACCCTCTTACACTGTTGGTGGGAATGCAAACTAGTACAGCCACTATGGAGAACAGTGTGGAGATTCCTTAAAAAACTGGAAATAGAACTGCCTTATGATCCAGCAATCCCACTGCTGGGCATACACACAGAGGAAACCAGAATTGAAAGAGACACATGTACCCCAATGTTCATCGCAGCACTGTTTATAATAGCCAGGACATGGAAGCAACCTAGATGTCCATCAGCAGATGAATGGATAAGAAAGCAGTGGTACATATACACAATGGAGTATTACTCAGCCATTAAAATGAATACATTTGAATCAGTTCTAATGAGGTGGATGAAACTGGAGCCTATTATACAGAGTGAAGTAAGCCAGAAAGAAAAACACCAATACAGTATACTAACGCATATATATGGAATTTAAAAAGATGGTAACAATAATCCTGTATACGAGACAGCAAAAGAGACACTGATGTATAGAACAGTCTTTTGGACTCTGTGGAAGAGGGAGAGGGTGGGATGATTTGGGAGAATGGCATTGAAATATGTATAATATCATATATGAAACGAGTTGGCAGTCCAGGTTCGATGCACGATACTGGATGCTTGGGGCTGGTGCACTGGGACGACCCAGAGGGATGGTGTAGGGAGGGAGGAGGGAGGAGGGAGGAGGGTTCAGGATGGGGAACACATGTATACCTGTGGCAGATTCATTTTGATATATGGCAAAACCAATACAATATTGTGAAGTTAAATAAAATAAAATTAAAAAAAAAAAAGAAACTCAGTTAGCAAAACTCAATAGCAAAATAACACACACACACAATCAAAAAGAAATAACCTGACTAAATAATAGGCAAAGACCTGATTACACATTTTTTGAAGAAGACATACAAACCGTCAATAGGAACATGTAGAGAGTCTCAACATCACCGGGGAAATGTGAGTTAAAACCACAATGAGGCATCACCCCCAACCCGTTAGAATGGATATTATAAAAAAGTTAAGAGATGAAAAATGCTGGCAAGGATATGGAGAAAGGGGAACCATTGTGTGGTGTTGATGGGAATGTAAATTTGTGGAACCAATATGGAAACAGTACAGATGTTCCTTAAAAAATTAAAAGTAGAATTATCATATGATTCAGAAATTGCACTTCTGTGTATTTGAAAACAAAATCGGTATCTCAAAGAAATATATCCATTCCCATGTTCACTGAAGCATTATTTACAATAGCTAAGGCATAGAGACAACCTAAATGTCCATTGAAAAATGAATCGATAGATAAAATATTACACACACACACACACACACACTTATGTTATCCAGCCATAAAAAGAAAGAAACCTTGCCATCTGTTACAACGTGGGTGAACCTTGAAAATATTGAACTAAATGAAATAAGCTAAAGATAAATACTGTATGATCTCATTTATAAGTGGAATTAAAAAGAAACTCATAGAAACAGGGAAAAGATTGGTAGTTGCCTGAGGTGAGGGTCTGTGGGTAGGGTAAATGGGTAAAAGTTGTCAAGGGTACAAAGTTTCAGTATTAAGATGAGTATTTTATGAGGATGTAACATATAGCATGATGACTATAGTTAATAATACTTCATTGCATATTTGAAAGTTGCTAAGAGAGTAGACTTTAAAAGTTCTCACCACAAACATATATTAATACAAATACAACTATATGAGGTGATAGATGTATTAACAAAGTTTACTGTAATAATTGTGCTATATATGTGTGTATTAAATCATTACATTGTGCACCTTAAACTTACAAAATGTTATATCTCAATAAAGATGGGAGAAAAAAAGAGAAAAATGTGGTACATACACACAATGGAATATTATTCAATCATAAAAATAAGGAAATCTTACTACTTTCGACAACATGAATAAACCTGGAGTACCTTATACTAGGGCTTCCCTTGTGGCTCAGATGGTAAAGGATCTGCATGCAATGCTAAATGAAATAAGCCAGAAAAAGAAAGACAAAAACAGTATGATTTCTCTTACATGGAGAATCAAAAAAAAAAATTGAACTCACAGAAGTAGAGAGTAGAATGGTGGTTTCAAGAGGCACAGGGGTAGGGGAAATGGAGATATTGCTTGAAGGGTACAAACTTTCAGTTTGGGGATCTAATGTATAGTATGGTGACTATAGTTTAAAACATGGTATTATATACTTGAAATTTGCTGATTTGATCTTAAGAAATGTTTTAATATAAAATATTTTCATAAATAAGTGAGGGGCACCATAATCTTTAAATCTCTTGATCATGCTTTTATCATATGGCTGTGATAGAACCCAAAATTTAAAGTATAAATAGGATTTTGAATATTGACAAAGAGTAAGCACTGGACAGATTTTTAACGTCTTCCTGTCTTAGCTTGTTTATCTTTAAAACTTTGCTATAATAATTTCTGCTTCTTCTATCAATATTTCAAAAGGAAGTTGTGGTATCATAGGAGATCAAAAAGTCAAGAGACATTATTTGAGTTGTAAAGGATAATATTAATCAAAATTAGAATTGTTGCTGGTAAAGCTCTCATTTCTTTTTTTTGTTTGTTTGTTTTTTCTTTTTTTTAATATAAATTTATTATTTTAATCGGAGGCTAATTACTCATTTCTCAAGAGAATTAAAAAAAATTTTTTTGAAGCATAGTTGATTTACAGTGCTGTGTTAGTTTCAGGTGAATGGCAAAGTGATTCAATTATACATGCACATGTATCTAATCTTTTTCAAATTCTTTTCCCTTATAAGTTAATACAAAATATTGAGTATAGTTTTCTGTGTTATACAGTAGGTTCTCAGTTATGTATTTTATATAAAGTAGTGTATATATGTTAATCCCAAACTCCTAATTTATCTCTTCCAACCCCCTTTTCCCCTTTAATAACCATGTTTGTTTTCTATATCTGTGGGTCTATTTCTGTTTCATATATGAGGTCATTTATATCATTTTTTAAATATATCACATATAAGTGTTATCATATGATACTTGTCTTTTTCTGGCTTACTTCACTTAGTATGATAATCTTATGTGTGATATGCTGGAGTGTACCTGGATCACTTATTACTAATTATTGGTGGGGATAAAAGTTGAGATACTATGAAACCTCTATTTAATTCTTTTTTGGTGGAGATGCAGGGGATGGCAGTATGTCATCTGTGTAATATATCTGCAAACATCAGGATAACCCAATATGCCAAGGTATTCAGATTTTGAGAAATAAAAATTTATTTAAGTTTATATCATTATGGCAGTGTCCTCACATCAGCATATCAACTGAAGGGGGGAAAAACCCATCATCAATTACATTGGCCACCCCCAAAGCAGAGAAGTAGAAAAGCTGATTTCATAATCTACCCTTCTAATAAAAAATATTTCTTTGACCCATGTTGGATATACAGAATCCAACCCTCCCCCAGCACATCCCATTCATGATGAATTGAATTCTCCATATTCTCTTTAGTGTATCAACCAAAGCATTGGTCACCTTTGGCAACTTAATTGAGTTAGCTCTGTGATGTCTCTTGCCTGAGGATTCTGTTGTTGCTATCTTTCCATCAAAGTACCTTCTTTCAGTCCAGTATTAAGACAGACCTAAAAACAACAGCTTTTTTTAAGGTCACTGACATCTTTGTGTAGTATCTAAGTTTTTCATGAAATATTTAGCATATGTGCTAAGGGCAATCTGAGATTCTATTTTAGATAAGGAATCACATTTCCTGGAAGGACAGTGGCTCTCAGGCAGCCTACTGATGTTCACATGTAGAGCTTCATTGGGCCAACTTAAAAAGTTTAAACTCAAGAAAAGTGTGTGCTGAAATCAGGTGATGCTGTTACCTCCTTCCTGGCCTTCACACCAGTTAGGGTTCAACTGGAGGAGAACAGGAAATAAATATTACGAGACTTGCTTATGATAAGAAATTCACTTATACATCTGGGAGGGCTGGCAAGACAAGTCATAAAATCCACAGGGCAGATTATCGAGGAAGGTGAAGTTCAGACTCTTGGGCATGAGTTGAAGCTGCTATTCACAAGTGCACTATCTTCTTCATAGGAGCCTCAGATCCGCCCTTAGACTTCCACCTGATTGAACATTAGGCCCACCCAGCTTATCTAGGACAATGTCCCTTATTTAAAGTCAAATCATTATGGACTTTGATGACATCTACAAAAATATCTTCATAGCAACAATCTGGATTAGTGTTTGATTGAAAACCTGGGGGCTTATAGCCTAGGCAAGTTGTTCTATCAAAAAATTATCACATTGGCCATTTATGTTGATATGTTCTTTAACCAACACCACTATCAACAAGATGTGGTTGGGAGATAACAGGGGAAATGAGGGATCATAGCTGGTTAGATATTTAACATGGCAACCTAAGACATGCATAATTCAGCCTTCATTTAAAAAGTTAATGCCTGTTAATGCCTGTTTTCCTATAGGCACTGTGAAGCCACTCTTGATCAGATGTATGTTGGGAAGATAATCCTCGAGGTATACAAGATAGGAATGATGGGATAGATTGAGACCAATTTATTTAGGAAGTCCTTTGCAAGATACATGGGACTTTCCTGGTGGCTCAGATGGTAAAGTGTCTGCCTACAATGCGGGAGACCCAGGTTCGATCCCTGGGTTGGGAAGATCCTCTGGAGAAGGAAATGGCAACCCACTCCAGTACTCTTGCCTGGAAAATCCCATGGACAGAAGAGCCTGGTAGGCTACAGTCCATGGGGTTGCAAAGAGTCAGACATGACTGAGTGACTTCACTTTCACTTTGCAAGATACATAGTAGAGATTGGACCAAAAGCCTAGAGATGGAGAGGAAAAAGCAAAACTTGAAGTCACATGAAGAAGGCAGAAACATGCTTTAGTTGATCCAGGTGAGTTTGGGGGCCAAATGCAAGTAGTTTATTTCATGGAGGGAATGATAAAGCAACATAGGGCAGGAATCCTGGTGCTGTAGGTCATTTGACACAGACTGCGGGTGACCTTGGGGCCAGTTTGCCTGTGGTATCCTGACACATCTGCAGAGACAAAGGTGGTTTGGAGTTCATGGGCACATGAGACAGGGTCACTGGCTGAGGAGTGGAACCAACAGAGGGGTTGCTTGTGTCCAGAGAGAATCATCTGGATCCTACCAGCCTGTCTTAAGTGGACAGAGGATCAGAGGGGCTGAGTTTGTTCCTCTATCATTGAAACCAGGATTGAAGAAGGGCCGCAGGGGTCCAGCAAAGGCACATTCAGAGAAGGTGTAGATGAGGGAGGCGTGGTCAGTGATGTTGTAGAAAGAGACAGTGCTGGCCTCATAATCTAGGAAGATCCCAATTCGGTTTGGAGGCACCTGAAGGTGGAGGGGAGTCTGGGGGCAGGTGCCAGCCTCATATTTTTGTTTGTTCCATAGCCAGATTATCCAAAAGCCAGTGTCGGAGTTGAGCAAAAACTGTCCCTTCCTCCGCACATTGTCTCTACAAACCCCCAGGTCCCAGGCTTCCTTTCCCGTCACATCTACCTCCCAGTAAACTTTCCCGGAGTCAAAGCGCTGGGCACCCAGTACCATGGGGTAACTATCAAATCTCTCCTCATTTTCAGGCACTTCCTGCCGGGTGTTTGCAAGCCTCACTTGTCTCCGATTCTCCGAAAGGATGAGCCACGGATTGGCTGTCTGTGGATCCAGGGTGATGTGTACTGCAGAGAGAGGGCCACAGTCAGGCTGGGAGACTGTGCAGAGTCAGCAACCCTGTGCCAGCAATGGGGGGATGAGGATGAAGGGGTGACCCTGAGCCTCACTGTGTGAGGAGATAACCCCTGGCCAACTCTGACCCCTGCCCTGACCTTTGAGGGAACCACCTTCCCTATTTCTGCACCTGCCCCACCTACTCTAACCTGCCATCTCTCTCCAACCCAGGGATGCACTGGGCACCCTCCTTATCCCCTTCACTCCCTTGGCAAGCCAGTCCCACACCCTTGGTGCTCACCTCCACACGTCCTCAGCATCTTCTTAATCCCGGGCACATAGAATACATTCCTCAGGTCTGTGGAGGCGACATCCAACTCCTTCAGGTTCCAGGATTCACTCCTGGGGGAAAAAGAATTAGAGACCCTATCTCCAACTCCTACCTCATCCTGCCCAAATCCAATGGCTATACCACCTTTATGGATGACTGATAATTTAATCTGATGCAAATTTGCAAACAGCTCTTGTGTTAGGGGGTCTTCCCAGGTGATGCATTGGTAAAGAATCCACTTCCCAATGCAGGAGACATGGGTTCAATCCCTTGGGTCAGAAAGATTCCCTGGAGAAGGAAATGGCAACCCATTCCAGTATTCTTGTATGGGAAATCCCATGGGCAGAAGAGCCTGGGGCTACAGTCCATGGGGTTGCAAAGAGTTGGACACAGTGAAGTGAAAGCTGTCATGTCCAACTCTTTGTGACCCCATGGACTGTAGCCTGCCAGGCTCCTCTGTCCTTGGAAATCTCCAGGCAAAATTACTGGAGTGGGTAGCTATTCCCTTCTCCAGGGGATCTTCCCAACCCAGGGATTGAACCCAGGTCTCCCGCATTGCAGACGGATTCTTTGCCATCTGACCCACCAGGGAAGCCTGGACACAACTCAGCAACTAAACAACAACAACTACAACAATCTGTGTTAGGATCTGTGTTAGGGACGGAGGGCAAAAGTAGGTAGGATTTTGTTTCTATCTAAGCCTTGATGACTACATGAGCATCTGTGTCATCTGGCCAGCCTGTATGTCTCTCCGGGTCTTAGGTCATTACACAAGTACCTTCTGTTTCACTTCATAACTCAAGGTGTCTGATACAGGCTGAATCACCTCCATGAGGAACCTCAAGGAGTCTTGCCCATGCTGTGGGTCTTACCCATGGCTCTTTTAGAGAGGTTTGAAACCAGTAATATACTTTTTAAAAGAGTCCCAGCAGGCTGTAAACTCAACTTCCCTGTCTGTTATTTCACTTTGTGAAGATATGACATGCCAGTTACTTCAGGCATCTCACCAACTGTGTGTGTTCAGTTTCTTAGTCGTGTCCAACTCTTTGTGACCCCAGGGACTGTAGCCCGCCAGCCTCCTCTGTCTGTGGGACTTTCCAGGCAAGAATACTGGAGTGGGTTGACATTCACCAACTGAGATGTCCATTAATTAGCCTTCCGAGACCAGAACATATTTTAAGGAGGACTGGATCTTTGAGAATAGGAAGGAGGATAGGGAAGACTTCAATGCATGTTTTCTAACTAAAACTCTTTTTTAAGATATATACTGCCCCCTCCTCTAATGAAGAAAACCTTTCCTTACCTTTCCAGGACACTTTTCACCTCCTGAGGAGACAAGAAACAGACAGTAAGTTCTGGAGACACTAGTTTACAACTGAGACTTCAGTCATGTGGGTAAAGCGATGTCACCCTGAGGTCTACAGAACACTGCTCTGCCCCAAGCCTCTGGACAAAGGCCTGAAAAATGCCTCTGACCACCTTGAAATGGATGAGGAAGCAGAAACCCAGCATGGGTGTGACCTGTAATCAGGGGGAGGAAGCTGCTGCTGTTGCTGCTAAGTCTCTTCAGTTGTGTCAGACTCTGTGCGACCCCACAGACGGTAGCCCACCAGGCTCCACCGTCCCTGGGATTCCCCAGGCTAGAACACTGGAGAACACAAACAAATTTTTTCATGACTGTATCTGACCAAGAGACAGTGAAAAGGTATGGGGAAAAGAGGAACCACAGAATGCTACAGCAGAGGGACTTTTGAGACCATGTAGTCCAAAGTTTCCCAAAGTGAGGCAAGCTCATCATTGCTGGGTGTGAGATGATTTTTAAGTAGAACACACATCAGTGAATTTATTTAAAAAAAAAAACAAAAAAAACTTTAAAAAATAAATTTATTGATGTGTGTTCTACTTAATACCTCTTACTCAGGTGATAATACCTCTTATTCAGGTGAACTTGTTTAAGTTTCTTAGCTTCAGTCTATCACTAAATCTTTTAACTTCTTTGCACCTTAAGTTCTCTCATCTATGAAATAGGGGTAATAATAGTAGCAGCCACTTCATTGCATTGTCATGAGGGACTGAATGCCGACAATTTTATGTGCTACTTAAGAATTTTCAGTTATTTATAGTATTATGAAATAAATTAGAATTGTGTTGCTGAAGAAGACTCTTCAGAGTTCTTTGGACTGCAAGGAGATCAAATCAGTCAATTCGAAAGAAAATCAATCTTGAATATTCATTGGAAGGACTGATGCTGAAGCTCCAATACTTTGGCGACCTGATGCGAAGAGCCGACTCATTGGAAGAGACCCTGATGCTGGGAAAGATTGAAGGCAAAAAGAGAAGAGGGATGCAGAGGATGACATGGTTAGATAGTATTGCTGACTCAATGGATATGAATCTGAGCAAACTTTGGGAAGCCTGGTGTGCTACAGTTCATGGAATCGTTAAGAGTCAGATACAACTTAGTGACTGAACAACAAAAAACAAAAATTAGGAAAAGTAGCAGTAACAACACATGGCTACTATTGCTTAGAACAGATTTTTTTTTTTTTTTTTGTATAACTTGTTTAATTATTTATAAGCTCCTATTAGGTAAGTACTGTTACTTATATTCCATTTAAAGATTAGTAAACAGGCATAGAAAAAGCAAAATGACAAGGATGGCTATATAACTCAATAATCTGTGCAATTAGCATATACATCAAAGCTGTAATACCAAATGAGAACACTGGCTTAGGCCAAATAAGGGAGAAACAAAGTCATATTTTAATATTTCTCTAAAATTCTCATTTCTTTGTCCTTATTTTCCTGGGAGAGCAAAATAACATGCACAAGGTTTAATTTTATTTTCTCAGTTATTTTACTTTTAGCTTCATTTTGTCATTTCCAACCTACTGTTTTTATATTCAGTAGGTCAGTCACTCAGTTCAGTCACTCAATCGTGTCCGACTTTTTAAGACCCCATGGACTGCAGCATGTCAGGCTTTCCTGTCCATCACCAACTCCCAGAGATTTCTCAAACTCATGTCCATTGAGTCAGTGATGCCATCCAACCATCTCATCCTCTGTCATCCCCTCCTCCCTTTCTCCTCCTGCCTTCAATCTTTCCCAGCATCAGGGTCTTTTCAAATGAGTCAGTTCTTCACATCAAGTGGAGAAAGTACTGGAGTTTCAGCTTCAGCATCAGTCCTTCCAATGAATATTTGGACTGATTTTCTTTAGGATGGACTGGTTGGATCTCCTTGTTGTCCAAGGGACTCTCAAGAGTCTTCTTCAACACCACAGTTCAAAAGCATCAATTCTTAGGTGCTCAGCTTTCTTTATGGTCCAACTCTCACATCCATACATGACTAATGGAAAAACCATAGGTTTGACTAGACAGACCTTTGTTGGCAAAGTAATGTCTCTGCTTTTTAATATGTTGTCTAGGTTGGTCATAACTTTTCTTCCAAGGGGCAAGCATCTTTTAATTTCATGGTGTAGTCACTATCTGCAGTGATTTTGGAGCCCCCCAAAATAAAGTCTGCCACTGTTTCCACATCTATTTGCCATGAAGTGATGGGACCGGATGCCATGATCTTAATTTTCTGAATGTTGAGCTTTAAGCCAACTTTTTCACTCTCCTCTTTCACTTTCATCAAGAGGCTCTTTAGTTCTTCACTTTCTGCTATAAGGGTGGTATCATATATGGATCTGAGGTTACTGATATTTCTCCTGGCAATTGATTCTAGCTTGTGCTTCATCCAGCCTGGCATTTTGAATGATGTATTCTGCATATAAATTAAATAAACAGGGTGACAATATACAGCCTTGATGTACTCCTTTCCTGATTTGGAACCAGTCTGTTGTCCCATGTCCAGTTCTAACTGTTGCTTCTTGACCTGCATACAGATTTCTCAGGAGGCAGGTCAAGTGGTCTGGTATTCCCATATCTTTAAGAATTTTCCACAGTTTATTGTGATTTACACAAAGACTTTGGCATAGTCAATAAAGCAGAGGTAGATGTTTTTCTGGAACTCTCTTGCCTTTTTGATGATCCAATGGATGATGGCAATTTGATCTCTAGTTCCTGTGCCTTTTCTAAATCCAGCTTGAACATCTGCAAGTTCATGGTTCACATACTGTTGAAGCCTGGCTTGGAGAATTTTAAGTATTACTTTGCTAGTGTGTGAGATGTGTGTGATTGTGTCGTAGTTTGAGCATTCTTTGGCATTGTGTTTTTTAGGAATTGGAACGAAAACTGACATTTTGCAGTTCTGTGGTCACTGCTGAGTTTTCCAAATTTGCTGGCATATTGAGTAAACCATTTTCACAGCATCATCTTTTAGGATTTGAAATAGCTCAACTGGAATTCCATCACCTTTGCTAGCTTTGTTTGTAGTGATGCTTCATAAGGCCCACTTGACTTCGCATTCCAGGGTGTCTGGCTCTAGGTGAGTGATCACACCATTGTGGTTATCTGGGTCATAAAGATCTTTTTTGCATAGTTCTTCTGTGTATTCTTGCCACCTCTTTTTAATATCTTCTGCTTCTGTTAGGTCCATACTGTTTCTGTCCTTTATTGTGCCCATCTTGGGCTTCCCTTGTGGCTCAGCTGGTAAAGAATCCACTTGCAATGTGGGAGACCTGGGTTCGATCCCTGGGTTGTGAAGATCCCCTATAGAAGGGAAAGGCTACGCACTCCAGTATTCTGGCCTGGAGAATTCCACGGACTGAATAGTCCATGGGGTTGCAAAGAGTTGGGCACGACTGAGTGACTTTCACTTTCACTTTCACTTTGCATGAAATGTTCCCTTGGTATCTCTAATTTTCTTGAAGATCTCTAGTCTTTCCAGTTTTATTGTTTTCCTCTATTTCTTTGCATTGATCACTGAGGAAAGCTTTATTATCTCTTATTTCTTATCTCTCTTTCCTTGCTATTCTTTGAAACTCCGTTCCTTTTCTCCTTTGCCTTTTGCTTCTCTTCTTTTCTCAGCTATTTTTAAGGCCTCCTCAGAGGCAGGTATTCAGTAGGTATTTTATAACATAAATGATAATAAAATTAAATAATATTTATGCAACCACATACTGTGTGCCAGGCACTGTTCTAAGCATTTTATATTTATGTACTGAAATCGAGCAGACCCCATGGGGTTCTCCCAAGAACAGTTCCCTTGTGTTCTCTGCCTCTTTTTTTTTTTTCTTTTTATAAAATTGAACTACAGTTGATTGACAATGTTTCAGGTATATGGCAGAGTGATACAGTTATACATATATAGCTCATGGAAGTGTAAACATGTTACATTTATAACTAAAAAGCCTGGGGAACTGCTTGTCATTTAGCCTATTCCCTGCTGCCCTTGTTTACAAATGGAGAAATTAGGTCTAGGAAAAGAAAATGACTTAATTTAGAGTTATGGAAGGAATTGGTGGCAAGGTTGGGGCCCTGAGATATGTAATTTTATAATATCCATTTAACATAGGAGAAACCTGATCCTCAGAAAGATTAAGGTACGTTCTCAAGATCATGAATCTGATTGTGTGTTAGAACAGACACTTACTAGAGATGTCCATTTCTTTTCATTACTGCATGGAATATTCCTTTCTAATTTGTACCTTTCTAGGCTTTGAATGCAAACCACTCATAGGTCTGAATTCCAGTTTATTTAAGAAAATGCCAGGGACCAAGTTTCTGTGTGCCCTGAAGAGGCAGAGAACACAAAAAACTGGTTTTTTTCAGTTACTCCCTGAATCTCAGAGAGGAGCTGTCCTCAGGCCTCACCTGCAGCAGCTCCAGCGCCGAGCCCCGCCTCCTCCTCTCCAGCTCTGCGATCAGCTCCTGCAGGGCCTGGATCTGCTGGGCCAGCCTAGCCTCTGTGTCCCCCAGGGTTCTCAGCTGTTGCCTCTCCTCCTCCTCTAGCTTCTGGAGTTGTTTCTGCTCCTCTTCGGCCAGGAAGTTTTTCTGCCTTACAAACTCTTCATGAATTCTTAATTTGTGCGCCTCAACCTTCCCCTTTGGTGTCAATGGAAAGAAAGAGGTGGTTTTTAATCATAATCCCCTAAGATTTGGGAATGGAAGTATCTATATCTACTCCTACTCCACTCTGGCTCTGTCTGGGAATACACACATACACAATTTTGCTGGGAAGGGAGGTGGGTGAGGCTTCTGGGCCTGAGGGGAATGGGACTGGTGGGGTGCGGTGGGGAGGTGCACCGTAGTTGCTCTCCTATCACAGCTGCATCAGCCTGTGGTATCAGAGATTTCCTCAACCTCCTTCAAGTCACCCCTGCTCCCTCAATGTGCCTCTTTGTCTTCATATCTTAGTAACTGAGCGAGTAACACCTGGCCCTACTCCAACAAACCTGCAAAGCCAGGCTTATAACCTGGTTCCTAAGTTTGGGAAAAAGGAGTCTTTGAGGTATTCTATGCTTGCCCTCCCCTGCTTGTAACTGGAGGGTCACTCAATACCACCACAGCCTGCCTTATGCTTTCTGGGTCTCAAGTCTTCCTCTTCTGGGATCTCTTGGCCATGAGCTCCTTCTGCTCCTTTCTAGTCCCTGACCCACCCCACCTCCTAATCCCTGGGGTGGAACAAGCTTTAGCTCTCCATTACATTTTGGACCAGTGAGCTGGACATGGTCAAGTAGCTACCTGGTCAGACTGGTTTTCCTATCTTAGGCCTTTGAAAGTGAAAGTGTTAGTTGCTTAGTCGTGTCCAACTCTTTGTGACTGTATGGGCTGTAGCCCGCCAGGCTCCTTTGTCCATGGGATTCTCCAGGCAAGAATACTGGAGTGGGTAGCCATTCCCTTCTTCAGGGGATCTTCCCAATCCAGGGATTGAACCTGGGTCTCCAATACTGCAGGCAGATTCTTTACCATCTGAGCCACCAGGGAAGCCCATCTTAGGCCTTTATGGTTCCCTTAAGTCTGGTCCTCACAGTCATTGTCATTTCTTGACAACTTGTCATTTCTTGACATTGGGCATCTCTCCTGGCATTCCTCTGTCCCAGACCCTGAGGCCCTGTGCTGTCATCTCCAGAGACTGGGCTTAAGAAGCAGGAGCATTAGGGTGTATCTTGTCCCTCAGCACCTTCTCCTAAGACTCTCTCTCCATCTGACTGGGAGCTCTTTTTGATCTCTACACTCTTTTAATCCCCTCCATCAAGAGACCTATGGGGCAGCTGGTTCTTGGGGAATGAGATATAGGGACTGGCATAGCTGGACCCTCCCCAGGCTTTGGATCTAAGATTCCCTTCAGGATATGACTCTTGCCTTCCAGGATGCTTTCTTCATTGCAATGTCCAATTCCAGCTTCTCAGCCAACTCCTGCTTATGTCTTAGTTTATTTAGTGCCACCTGAAGCTTCTCCTGCAGAGAACAAAAGCAAGATGATACCCAGTCAGGTCAAGAAGTAGGGTGCAGTGGTGTGAAGTGGGGGGAAGATCATACTGGTTCTTAGAAGAGCCTGAGTGCAGAGGACAAGGAAGGACTGTAGTCTGTTTGGGGTAGGAAGTCTGTGGATGGCAAGGTTTTGGAAAAAGCCTGATATTTCTTACAAAATAGGGCCACACGGTTGGGGTACAAAGGGTGGGGGCAAACTGCTTGTTCCTAATTAAGCAGGAGGCCACAAGGGAAGAAGATTCTTAAAGCATTTTCCCATAGCACATCCCTGCTCCAGGAGAATGAGAAAAGTGTTCTGAGCTTGCCATTTCCCCCTTAAATAAGACGTAGAAGGCAGGAGACCTCTATCCTTTCTCCAGCCCCACAGGTAACTCTCTCCCATTCCCAGCTCTGGGGAACAAAGCCGTCAACAGGGCCCCCATCTCCTTTTTACCTGTTCCTGCCTCTGTGCTGAGGCCTCACCTGGTACTCCTGAGCAGCCTCCTCAATAGGGACCATGGGATGATCACGGTGTTTCTGGGACTGGGAACACACCCAGCAAAGGGCCTTCCCATCTTCCTCACAGAAGAGGTGAATTTTCTCTCTGTGCACCACACACAGCTCCCCGTGTGGGCTCTCCTTGGCACCCTGGCTGATTTTTCTAAGGTTGTCCACCATGTTGGCTACCTGTCGATTGGGCCGGAGATTCTGGAGCAGGAAGTGGCGCCGGCACACAGGACAGACGCTACCCCCTTCTTTCCCGACCTCAGAGATGCACTCCTGGCAGAAGCTATGACCACATTCAATGCTCATAGGCTCCACCATGGGATCCAGGCAGATAGAACACGTGACCTCCTCCCACATCATTGTCAAGGGTACGGCTGAGGCCATTGGGGTGATGCTCCTCTTCAGTAGTGCTGGGGAGATCTTGCGGTGAGGGGAGGAGAAGAGGAAAGGGAGGGAAGAGAAGAGCCAGGTGAGAAAAGGGAACCAGGAGAGAGGGTGAACTGGAGGGAGTGAAAACAAGAAAAGACAAGGACCTCAACCTGAATAGCAAGCACTCCTCTTCCAGAGTCTGGGTCACTGATCCAGTCAGACAGAAGGGGACACTGAGTCCCCAAGAGAGCAAAAATTGTTGAGAACCTGAGAGACAGCTGCTTACAATTCGACTTTCATCATGTTCATCTCCGCTTAACCCCTCAGAGTCCAGGCTTTACTTATTGATCTTCTGACTCAGGCCACTGGTCTTCCACTCTGTTGAGAAGCTAATCTTAACAGTAGTGACCATTGACTGTGCTCCTTCCATGTGTCAGGTGCTACGTGCTTCACATACATTCTCATCAATCTTTGCAATAGGCAGGAGTTATTGGTATCTATCTAATTATCGGTAACATGAATATATATAAGAATATTTATATTTATTCTTATATATTCTTATAAGGATATCCATATTAAGTACATGGGCTTCCTAGGTGGTGCAAGTGGTAAAGAATCCACCTGCTAATGCAGGAGACACTGGAGACAGCAGGTTTGATCCCTGAGTTGGGAAGATCCCCTGGAGAAGGAAATAGCAACCCACTTCAGTATCTTACCTGGGAAATCCCATGGACAGAGGAGCCTAGTGGCCTACATACAGTCCATGGGGTCGCAAAAGTCAGACACGACTGAGCACACACACATACGCATATGTATATGTGTGTATATATATGTATGTGCATACACACAGAAGCGTGTGGTTTATTAAGAACTTCCTGGGCTCTTCTCTCAGCCACTCTGAACCTGGCACCGCCTTTGTTTCTTCTAGGGCATATACCCATAGTTTTCTAATATCCTAAGCAACCCTGTCTCTCACCTGCAGAGGGAGCCTTTTGAGGATAGCAATCTCAGGGATCGGAGAAGGCGATGGCACCCCACTCCAGTACTCTTGCCTGGAAAATCCCATGGACGGAGGAGGCCGGTAGGCTGCAGTCCGTGGAGTCGCTCAGAGTCGGACAGGACTGAGCGACTTCACTTTCACTTTTCACCTTCATGCATTGGAGAAGGAAATGGCAACCCACTCCAGTATTCTTGCCTGGAGAATCCCAGGGACAGGGGAGCCTGGTGGGCTGCCTTCTATGGGGTCTCACAGAGTCGGACACTACTGAAGCGACTTAGCAGCAGCAGCAGCAGTCTCAGGGATCGCGGACCTACCCCCACACCGGGCTCCCCTGGACCACCCCCGAGCTAGGTTGCCATCCTAGTTCTCCCAGTTTCCCTGGGTCTTTCTTCCCAGCTCAGGTGTTGGCGGAAGCAGGGCAATCCGAGCTCCTTCCAGGGGACATCCCAGTCAGGTTTACAGCCCAGCCTCCTCCCAGCCTGCAGGGGAAGAACTGCTGGGTTAGGGTTGAGGAAGACCTATCGCGAAAGAAAACCTGAGATCGAAGTTTCTAGGGGTGGGGACGGCTTGGATGAGGCTTTTCAGACCCGGGGCAGGGGAGAGAGGTCCCCCAGGGAGAGCTGGGGTACCTCGGTCTAGCCAAGTTCACTCACCTTTTCGAGCAGCCAGGAAAGTGAAATAAGGAGCTGGTAGCAGCCAGTTCCTTATTTCACTTTCGATTTCCCGTCCCCGGCAAATCTGAAAGGGAGGCGGGCAGAGGGGGAGGAGACTGGGCGGGGCCAAGGGAGGAAGAAGGCGGAGGGGTTGAGGTGCCGCTGGAGTCTGGAGCTTCTTGGAGGCTGGGGCGAGTGAAAGCTCCGAAGAGTTTAGTCCTTGCTTTGGGTTCCCTCCCGTGTTCTCATTGTGTAATAGAGTGAAGCATCGTATCTGCTACGTGGAGGAGCCACGCTGCTTTCTTTGATGCTGGTCATCACCCCAGGCCTACGTGCTGTGCCCTCGTGTGGGAGCTGCTTTTAAGGAGGTTTGGATGGACAGGGGTGCCTAGAACTCCCCTCTAAAGGCCACCTTCTGTTCCCTACTTCCAAAAACAATTCCTTTTCAGGAGACTTGATATTCTTTTAACATCAGGGGGAGGGCGATTTATTCCGCAGTACCTCAGGGCATTATCACACCAGTGAGTGGTAAGAAGGGACTTGACATTTATTGAGGCACCAACTGTGCACTTATCCTTGAGCCAGGGACTTGCTCAGGTTGCTTTATTATTGTTTTAAATTATGGTGAAGTACGTATAACATTTACCATCTTAACCGTTTTCAAGTGTGTAGTTCAGTGGCATTAAATACGTTCACAGTTGTGTACTTCACCACAGTCCATGGAGTCTCAAAGGGTCGGACACAACTGGGCGACTAAGCACAAGAAACCTCAACGAGCCAGGGAGTAGTGGCAAATTCCTATTTATGAGAATCAGAGTTTTTACTCTGGTGGAAGAACTTCTTTCTTTACTAGACCCTTAGAACAAGGCTGAGCCCTATGTTGGGGGATGGAAATAAAATGATTTGTAAATGAGTTACTAGTTTGAGGGAAATAGGAGCTGCAACCACCTCCCTTCTTTATTCTCTGGAGTGTGTTTATAATGGTTATAAAAAAAATGCCATCACCTATTAGTTGTTGATCTTAGGTGTGCACCAGAATTTATGGTTCAACGTTCTTATATCACAGAGTGGGGTTTCCAAACTGCTGCCATACCTGAGGCTTCAGCAGTGCATCTCATATTTTTATTGGACCATCTTTTTCTGGTTGATGATGTACATTGTAAAAACACTGCATTCCATAGTGCAATCCCATTATCAGAATTTTTCAACGGTAAAATCAGTTTCTTGGTTGTAAGTGATGTTGTTGGAGAACTTGATGTTGTAAATCAAAAAACAGTGGTGCTGGCAGAAGCAATATAAGATGGCAAATGAATCTGCCTCTGGAATAGTACCTATTTTGTGAGGATAAATTGCTGTTGTTTCAATGTCATTAACATGCCACTAAAAGACTGTCTAGATTGTCTTAGAAATAGGGAAAAATCAGGCTCAGAGTTGGTCTTTTATGTGCAGGTGTCTATAGCAGTAGGAATACAATCGCTGCCTGAGTATGGATTCCATGCGTTTATCCATTTACCGCTACTGATAAGACACTTGCACAAGAGTCCATTGAATAAGCACCAGGTGACTGAGAAGAGGCTGATCAACACCCAGAGGATGGGTCATCTGATTTACCTGATTGTTGTTGTTTAGTTGCCTAGTTGTGTCTGTCTCTTTGCAGCTCTCCTGGACCGTGCATGACAGGCCTCCCTGTCCCTCATCGTCCCCTGAAGTTTGCCCAGGTTCATGGTCATTGCATAGGTGATGCCGTCCAGCCATCTCATCCTCTGATGCCCTCTTTTCCTTCGCCCTCAAATCTTTCCCTGCATCAGGGACCTTTCCAATGAGTCATCTGCTTGCATCAGATGACCAAAATACTGGAGCTTCAGCTTTAGCATCAGTCCTTCCAGTGAATATCTAGACAGGATGGGTTATCTTATTCACCTGATTATTGGGTGCCTTCTCTGCATTATATGTCCTCTGGTGGGAATTCACATAGGACAAAAACATTTTCACTCTGGGCCCTGTCCTAGACGTTCAGTGTATACTTCTACCCATAACTTGTTGTCATCAATCTTTCAATCTTTTTTCCAGCCCTGGACCTACAGGCCAATCTGTAAGACAAAATCAGGTGATGCATATACATCATATATATCAATTTATCTTTGGTTTCAATCAAAATGGACAAGTTCTTGCTTCAAGTTCTGTACACTGGGAAGAGTTTCCATCACCATTGTCTTTCAGGGTGATGTGTATTGGATACTAATCTTGTGCACCATCTCCGATTCTCATGAACCCTTCTTATTCTCACAGTCAGCACCCTACCAGTGCTGGTTACTGTTCTGTACACACACTTTTGGATTTGATGAGACATCACATATAGGGCATGGGATCCAGATTTCTGAGCAGTTGTTATAAGCAAATGGCACAAGCCCAAAAAGAGAGTGGGAAAGATACATTCCCTTCATTTTTCTCCCATGGACTATTTCAAGGTGAGTTTCCTCCTTGTAGTTCTAATGAGAAAACCCACTGACTGAGGGGCTTGTCCTATATTTTTGAAACTTATTGTGAATGTCATCCAGTGTGATCATGTATTGCATTGTTTTGTGTTTTTCCTTGCCTCACTTCCCTTTTTTCCAAGGCTGATTGTCTTGCTTCTTTTTTTCTTACTCTCATTGCCTAATGAATAAAGATCACTAATTTAATCATACCTCAGCTCATCTAGAGGATCTGGTCAATCTTTCTTCAATATTTGCAATGCCTAAACCCAGTTAGACAGAGAAGGCAATGGCACCCCACTCCAGTACTCTTGCCTGGAAAATCCCATGGATGGAGGAGCCTGGTAGGCTGCAGTCCATGGGGTCATTAGGAGTCCGACACAACTGAGCGACTTCACTTTCACTTTTCATTTTCATGCATTGGAGAAGGAAATGGCAACCCACTCCAGTGCTCTTGCCTGGAGAATCCCAGGGGCAGGAGAGCCTGATGGGCTGCCATCTCTGGGGTCACACAGATTTGGACACGACTGGAGTGACAGCAGCAGCAGCAGCAAACCCAGTTAGAAACCAGGTCACAAGGGAGCCTTGGAAACCCAGCATTCAGGAATTAACCTCTTGCAATGAAGGGATATATTCGAGAGCAAATGACTGGCTCAGTGTTTTATATATGTCATCTCATTTATACCTCTCTAGATAGTCTTGTCATTTCAATTTTGTAGAGTGGATGCTGATGCATTTAAAGTCCAGGTACCTAGTACAAGGTACCTAGTTTAAAAGTAAGGAGTTTAACTAAGTTCTGCTTGATTCCATATACAATGATCTTAACTATAATCCAGGCAGGCTTTAAAATATATATATATATATATTTAAGGCCAACTTATCCTTAAAGTCTCAACTCAAACACCATCCTCTTTTATATGAAACATTTCTTCTTTCTTCTTGTCTGCTAAAGTAGAGAATAATATACCACTTTAGTTTTTAGGCACTTTTACTAAAGAATACACTTGCCAATGGATGAGCCTCAGGAGATAGTTTCAATCCTTGGGCCGGTAAGATCCCGTGGAGGAGGAAATGGCAACCCACTCCAGTATTCTTGCCAGGATAATCCCATTGACAGAGGAGTCTGGTGGGCTACAGTCCATGGAGTGGCAAAGAGTCAGGCATGACTGAGTGTGCACTCTTGTTTAGAGGCATAAACTACTAGAGGATAGGATTGGTACCTAATTAATCCCTGGGTAAAACACTGTGAGTAAATGAACCCTAATTTTGTGAGCGGATATGATTTTGGGTGGCCTTGGCCTGCAAAGGTTTGGAGTGGGGCTTGGGTTCCCAGTCAGAGATTGGGGCCTAGTTGAGGCAGTGAAAGCACCAAATCCTAACCACTAGACCAGTGGTCAGTGACAAGGGTCCAGGCCCTTTGGCTTTGTAGGAAAGAATTTCCACAAAGATGGAAAGTAGTGAAGCAAGTAAAGTACTTATTAAGAAGAAAAAGAGTATAGTACGTGTGGATAGACACACGGGGGCAGACTCAGAGGGAGAGTCCCTGAGTTGCACCCTCGTGGCAGTTTGAATTACTTTTATGGGATATTTCTCTTGGTTTTCCTTTGGCAAATCATTATAATTTGCCTTGTTCACAGTCTATATTTGGTATATCTCAGGATCCTTCCACGTGTGCACATGGATCTCTTAGCCAAGATGGATCCTTCCAAAGAGGTGTCTTGTTAGAGCATCCCTTGACATTGCTACCCCTTTGGCCTGCAAGGAGCCTTTTCTGTGCACGTGTCATTGGGGAAGTCTCTTGACTTTGGATTGAGAAATATGTGTCTGAGCAGGGCCCAGCCTCCTTCTGTAACTGTCCTGCTATTCTTGTCTTGGAGTTTTGGTCAGTAGAGAATGAATCTCCAATTGCTTTACTCTGGGGGTGGTGTGGGGGGTCATCTGCCTCCTGCTTCAAAGACTCTTGGATAATTTAGATTTTAGAATGAGTTGAATGGGGAGCAATCTCTCCTAAGCATACAGAATGAAATTTTACCTGCTTACTACCATTTATCATTTTCTATCCCATCCCTGATTTGAGAGATGATCTGGCATTAGCCATATTTATTACTTTTAAAGCAAAGAAAGCATTTTAGAATTAGATGCTAGAAAAGCTAAAGAAAGCATTTCATCAGAGAATGTCAATATTTCAACAAACAGCTAAGAATCCATTAAAAAGTGATTTCTTTACCCCTAGAAACTGAAATATGATAAGAACCTCCAAAAATTTTAAAATTTCAATGAATGAAAAAAGGGTGTATGATAGGTATGGGAAAGCTTATATTGGGCTTCAACCCATTGAGGACAGAGACTGGTGTCCTGGTTGAAAGAACCACCTGGAAAACCCCAGGAACTGCTAACAGCCTCAAGCAGGAAGAATCTGGAAATATCCTGTTCTCTGATTTGCAGGAAACACTGGAACCTGGAGTAGAATAAAGAGGAATCAGGACTCACAGATGTAGAGAACTAGTGATTGGGGTCGGGGGCAGTATAGAGGTGGGGGAATTATTACAGGGAAGAATTGAGCGCATGTTGATCTGCTGTTTCTTTAACTTTTGCTTCTCATTATTATTTTTCACAAAAGGATACTGTTTGTACATAATGGCCTGCCCTGGGGAAACCTGACCCTCTGTCTGAATATTAACCCAAAGTACCTTTGTTCAGGACCCTGTCCAACTGTGGATGGCAGGAAGGAAGAAATTAACACATCCTCTCCCCAAGGCTTGCCATTCTAGAGAACCTTTGCAAGATAAATAGCCTTTAAAAAAAAATTCCCTCACCTTCCCCCATCTCAGTTCTACTAAAGAAGCTGGCATCCAGAACCAGATAAGATGATTGTTTTGAGACATTAGTCTGCCATCTTCTGGGTCAGTCATATTCCTTGCCTCAATACTTCATCTCTTAGATTTACTGGCCTGTTGTGCGGCGAGCAGAGCAAGCTTGGACTCAGTAAGAGAATGGAGGAGTATAAACTATTGGGTAAAGATAGCCTCAAGAGTGTATTGTACAACACAGGGAATAGAGATAATATTTTGCAGTAACAGTAAATGGAAACTAACCTTTAAAAATTGTATAAAAAATAAAAAACATTTAACTAAAAAAGGAGTTAGAACATCCAGCAGTGTAGTCTGTCACCTCTACATTGTCTTCTCTCCACACTGAAGAGAAAGGAAGAGGGAATGGAGGTAGTTCTACAAAATAACTATCCAACAATCTCAAGACTCTTGGTCATGAAAACCAAGGGAAAATTGAGAAACCATCACAGACCAGAAGAGACTAAGGAGATAGGATGACTAATTGCAATGTGGTTACCTACATTGAGTCCTGAAACAGAAACCAGACACTAATGAGAAAACTAGTTAAATCCAAATAAAATCTGTGAGCTTTCGTTAATAGTAATGTACCGATATCGGTCCCTTAGCTTTGACAAATGTACCATGTTTATGTATTATGTTAACATTAAGGAGACTGGTTGAAGGGTGTATGGAAATTCTCTACACTATCTTTGTAACTTTTCTGTAAATCTAAATGTATCCCAAAATAAAAATTTTTATTTTAAAAGATGCCAAACTCTGACTCTGAGTGGTGGAGGAAGTGTGGCATGTGGAAGGACAATGCAGAGAAGTCCAGGCAGATCACTGAAGCCTGTTCTCAATATCTTATTGGAAAGGAAAGGGAGCATGTACGGAGCTGGTAAAGTGAAAAAGTTGGCTTAAAGCTCAACTTTTCAGAAAACTAAGATCATGGCATCTGGTCCCATCACTTCATGGCAAATAGATGGGGAAACAGTGGAAACAGTGTCAGACTTTTTTTGGGCTCCAAAATCACTGCAGTTGGTGATTGCAGCCATGAAATTAAAAGACACTTACTCCTTGGAAGGAAAGTTATGACCAACCTAGATAGCATATTAAAAGGCAGAGACATTACTTTGCCAACAAAGGTCTGTCTAGTCAAGGCTATGGTTTTTCCGGTGGTCATGTATGGATGTGAGAGTTGGGCTATAAAGAACGCTGAGCACAGAATTGATGCTTTTAAACTGGTGTTGGAGAAGACTCTTGAGAGTCCCTTGGACTGCAAGAAGATCCAACCAATCCATCCTAAAGGAGATCAGTCCTGGGTGTTCATTGGAAGGACTGATGCTGAAGCTTAAACTCCAATACTTTGGCCACCTCATGCAAAGAGCCTACTACTGGAAAGACCCTGATGCTGGGAAAGATTGAAGAAAGGAGGAGAAGGGGACGACAGAGGATGAGATGGTTGGATGGCATCACTGACTCAGTGGACATGGGTTTGGGTGGACTCTGAGAGTTGGTGATGGAGAGGGATGCCTGGCGTGCTGCGGTTCATGGGGTCGCAAAGAGTCGGAAACGACTGAATGACTGAATTGAACTAAACTATATGATGTTCCTTTCTGAGTGCCCTCCCATTCTAATATAATTCTAACAACCATCCCATGAAATAGCAAATGTTCCCAGTTTACAAGTGAAGCATGAAAGGTTCAAGGAGTTAAAGTCATTAGCTCATTATCACAGCTGATGAGTGACAGATCCAGAAATAAATCACTGCTTTTCTGCCACATCATGCTTGATCCCTGAGTATATTAACAGGTGAGAGCTGTTGCTTCATCATTATGACTTGATTTTCAACCACCTTCATTCCCTAGGCACAGGCATAAATTTAGATAGAAAACTTTTCTCCTCTCCAGCAGACTCTCCATGTTTAAAGCACACACGCACATGTCTTTGGTTACATGCCTGATTTCTCATTCTCTCTAGAAATGGAAATTCCTGGCAGCCTCTGTTGCCCCAGAGGAACAGACTACGGCTCAAACTCTATTACCAACCAGGGTTCTTGGCCTTCCCCAGTCAACAGAAATGGACTAATTGACTAGAGGGCAGACAAGAACTTCAGGCAAGGCTTTACCTGTGGCCCTGCTACAGAAGGGGTTACAGTGACAGCCAGCAACATGTTCCCTTCCTTGCTTGCTCCCTGAGGGGCACAAGCTTGAGGGTAGAGGTGTGTCTATTGGTCGGGCCAGAGGGGTGGCTTAGGTGCTTTGCTCACCTCTGCGGTGATGTCTGCAAGGGGGGCTTGCGCAATACCCTGCTTTTGTTCCTAACACGGGGTTTTTCCTCTAGGCTCTTCCAAAGTGGCAGTTTTTTTTTTTAAGTCTCTTTTGTATCTTTTGGGGCCAGAATTTGCCCCAACTGCACATGCATGCAGTTATTTTTAGTCCCATACAGTTTCTTTGTATTTTGTTGCTCTAAGAGAGGTGTGTCCAAGTGCAAGCTTTGCAACACTGCAGCAAAGGGTCCCAGGTCCCAGCCTTCTCATAATCATCCTCTTAGTCCCCACCTACCTCCATTTATAGTCAGGCTGGGGGTTGGCTCTTGGGAAGGAGCAGGCACACTTTAACCTCCTTCTGGCGCCTCCTATGGAAAGTCATCAGGATGGACTGCCTTTTTTTTTTTTTTTTCTTTAAATGTTTATTTGGCTGCACCCTGTCTTAGTTGTGGCACATGAGATCTTTGTTGCCTCATGCAGGATCTTCCCTGTGGCACCTGGGCTCTCTAGTTGTGGCATGTGGAATATAGTTTCCTGACCAGGGATTGAACCCAGGCCCCCCACACTGGGAGCTTGGAGTCTTAGCCACTGGACCACCAGGGAAGTCCCAGGATGTACTGCTTGATACTTTCTTCCAAGTCCCCCGGCTGTACTCAAGGGGTTCAGAAACTTCAGCTTCAAAAATCTCTTGGATTTGCACACAGATCCCAGCAGACCTGTTATTTCCCTAACTTCATCAGGAGATGAATTATAAAGTACTGGTCTTCATTGACAGCAGAAAATGCTTTTCACAAACACTGGTTCAGATGAGAGGAGACGCAAGCTCTGGAGCCATGGTGAGTTCTGGGACTGGGGGGTCGGAGCCGGGGCCTGGGGCCAGGAGACTGAGCCTGGAGGTCTTGCACCACCGCCTTACACCAGCAGCATTTCAGCCCTACACATGCTGCCTCAGGGCAGTGCTGAATGTTCTCTGCTTAGGGCAGGCAACTACCCTTCAGGTCTTTCCATAACCTGAGAGGTGAGAGTTACCTCAAGGCCTTTGCGGATCCTCCTTATTATAACATACTGGGCTTGGGTGGGCATCAGGAATGGGTTCTTACCACATTAGTGTCTTTTCTGAGTTTGATGGTTTCTTGTTGAGAAACATGGTGACCTCATGATAAAAGGAAACACTGCTCCCTCTCAGTCCTCAGCCAACTAGCCAAACCAATAGAACAAGCCCCAGATACACCCCACAGGGTCTGCTCTTTGCACAGGCTGAAAGTGACAGCTTTCCTGGATCCTACTGTGGGGCTTCTGATTATGGGACAAACAGTCATAGAGGATGGATTCTGCCTTAATCTGGGGTCAAGGTGAATGAGCAAACCTCCCCTTAGACTGTATATTCTGACTAGTTTGAGCAGGCATAGAGGGGTTACTAATCCTTAGCTAACCCGAGTCAAGCAGGCTGACAGCTATGTAATAGCTGATCAGAGTTAACATTTGTTCACTAAGGGATTATGAGTTCTTGATAACCTCACCATAACTCAAGAGAGAAATTTCCCTTTTACAGGTGAAAGCATTAGGAGACAATGTTAAGAAATCTGCCCGTGATCATATAGTTAATCGGTACTGGAGCCAGGATTTAAACTTAGGCAATCTGGGTCTGGAACATATACTTCTACTCTGTGCTGCCTAGCCTGGAAAATACATGTGTAAGATGCCAACTCTGAACATCCCAACCTCTGAAATGCTAATATGAGGAGACTCATGATTTTAATAGAACAACCATTATTCATGGTATTTAAGGCCTTCAAGGAAATTAAAGAGATATCACATTTGCAGATATATGAGACCTGCTAAAACCATTTGAGACCATAGAAGGCTGGGTTACAATATATTCACAGGTACCGGTGATTTACATAAACAAACCTCTAAACCAGATTGATTCTGCCTACCTACTTATCATTTTAACTTAAATATTCAACACTAGAGACATTCTGAATTCATTCCAGACCATAAGATCTCTTCCTAAATAACTAGGCTTCACCAGTTAAATCTAATCAAGGATTTTTGTTGCCAGCTTTTGAAATGAGACAGCACATATACAGTTGTCAGATTTGAAGGGGATCTACTGTTTAAAAACATTTAAAGAGATAAAACATTTTAAGAACTGATAGGATAAGATTTAATAACAATTTCTTCCTATATGGATCGCATATCTATAAACAAACTAAAGCCTTTAGAGGAATTGCAATTTTCTTGCTATACTTGGATTTCACTGCAGTTTCATTGGTGTGTGTGCCTAGTCGCTCAGTCATGTCCAACTCTTTGCAACCCTGAGAGGATTGTAGCCTCTCAGGCTCCTCTGTCAATGGGATTCTCCAGGCAAGAATACTGGAGTGGGTAGCCATTCCCTTCTCCAGGGGATCTTCCTAACCCAAGGATTGAACTTGCATCTCCTGCAGTGCAGATTCTTTACTATCAGAGCCACCAGGGAAGCCCCATTTCACTGATAGCTTTCAGGATTTAAGTCTTGTATGAAAGCAGTGGCCTTTCTCTTTATATGCAGTGTGGGCTGAACATCTCTTATTCATCCGTAGAACATAAGATGGCTCCAAGCTGCTAGAAAGCAGCAGAAAGTAGAGGGGTCTGTGTTGTTTTTGGGGAGCTGGAGCCCCTGCAGATAGGTAGTGGCTGCCCAGTTACAGGTGCCAGCCTAGATAGGTTTATGCTAAGCTTATTTCTGAGCAGAGCAGTATTAGAGCTATTCTTCGCTAAAGCACAACAGCTTCATGGTCTTGGGGAAAACTTGACTCCCCAGCTCCCCATAGTCCTTGCTAAGCCAGAGCTGCAGTGCCAGGGCCTGTTTTTCTGTAACCTCCCTTTTAACCCCATGCCTGGGGCTTCTTCGGTCCCAGGACTCAGCTGGAAAATCCAGAGGCTTAAAGCCTAGTATCCCCTTGGGCATTGGTTGCCATGAGATCATCTTATGGAAAGAAGGTCTCTAATCTTCTCCAAGCTGGGTCATTTCTTTTTGGTGGCTCACAGTTTGGCCTTGAACCAAACTGGGGGCATACTTCTCTGGTTAGAGAAATATAGTTTTTGTACTATTCATGGTCTTCTGGAACCTGGATGAATAAAATGATAGAGGGGCAGAGAGCGTAATTCAGTTTTTTAAAAAATCATCCTTGAAAGGGTATGCTATGCATTGATTCTCTGTCACTCTCACCATCTCTTTCTCATTGTTTCTCTTTCCACATATAGTTTTACCATGTTTTTCTTTTGCTCTCTCAAGTTAGTTCTTATTTGAGGAGAAAGTTCTTCCTAAGCCATGAGCCTATAACCAAACTCATGTAGTGAGCAATACAAAAATTGTCAATAAGCATGTGGGGCCCTTATAATCTTAAAACTTAAGGGATTGGTGCATATAAGCAGTCAGGGAGGAGGCAGGGATGGTAAATGAGATCTCATAAATTTGAAATCCTATTTCATCTTCTTTGGGGATGAGAATTTGCAGCTTTCATAATATTAATAACCATCATAGCTAGCAGGCAGAGGCAGCATAGCACAGTGCTTAAGAGTGTGGACTCTGGAGTTTAGCACAGGGAGCTCAACTCAGTATTCGATAATAACCTAAGTGGGAAAAGAATTTGAAAGAGAATAGATGTATGTATATGTATAACTGAATCACCTTGCTGTACACCTGAAACTAACACACCATACTCCAACGTAAAGTAAAAACTAAAATAAAATTAGAGGAAAAAAAGAATGTGGGCTCTGGAGTCTGACTGTTTACATTTAAACCTTTTCTCATCCACTTTCTTAATTTATGAGCTTAGGCCAGTTATTTAACCTCTTAGTGCCCAGTTTTCCTATATGCAAAATGGGAATGAAGATTATTCCTATCATAAGGCAGTAAATACTTGCTTGATACATATCAAGCATTATTATTATTTTTTCAAGCATTATTATTTTTAAGTGCTTAGTATGTGCAAGGCACTATCTGAAGTGCTTTTCATGTATTTCAGTCTCTATATTGATCTCTAGAGATGCATTATTTTCAAAGATTTTAGAGATGAGAGTACTGAGAAATGGATAGATGCATGAGGCTTGGAGTCAGATGGACTGTGCTTGAAGCCAGTCTCTTCTCCTTCCTCTTAATGGGGTCACTGATAGGTTTCCTCCCTTCTCAGGCTCTAGTTCCTCATTTGCAGAAGGGGAATGGTACCACTTACAGGTTTTGGAAGGAAGGAGACTTACTGAGATAATGGGTGTGGAAATAGTAGCTGTCTCTGCTTATTGTTACATTTTAATGCCTGCTCTGTGCTCAACAGGGCTTCCCTGGTGGCTCAGTGGTAAAGAATCTGCCTGCCAATGCAGGAGATGTGGCTTTGACCCCTTGGGTTGGAAAGATCCCTTACAGAAGGGGATGGCTACCCACTCCACTATTCTTGCCTGAGAAATCCTATGGACAGGAGCTTGGTGGGCTTCGGTCTAAGGGGTCGAAAAAGAGTCCAATACGACTTAGCGACTAAACAACAACGATGGTGTGCTCAAGAAGTTTATAGACTTTTCCATGTTCACAACCACTCTATGAAGCTAGAGTTATTGTTTTTTTTTTTTTTTTAAACGTGATAAGGGTACAGCCTTTTGGTGAGCGTCTTGTAACGCCTGCAGCATTAGAATGGAGGGAAGAGGAGGCAGCCTCCCTGGTATCACACACTGCTGAATTCTTGGGTCTTGGTTGCAGGCAGGCTGTGCATGGTAATTTGGCCATTGCATCCAGATGATGAGCCACAACCTATGTTGAAAGGCTGGGAAAATCTGGGAGTGATGGAAGCAGAGAGGCCTGGCTGGACTAGTATGAAGACTACTTCTCTTAGGTGATTTCACTTTGGTCTCGGACGTCCTCATCTGCTTTAAAGGGAGATGAGGGTGGAGGGAGGGGACAGAAAAGCTGACCTTTAAATTATCCTGAGGACAAAACTAATAATCACAAAGTATCAGAATTGCTTTTTCTTATATGAAGCACTTAAGTGAATAGCCTTTCTCTTTAGGGCAGCTGAGATTTAAATCCTGGATCTATCACCTAACATCATGAACTTGGGGAAGTTATTTAGCCTCCCTGAGCCCCAATTTCTTCATCAGAAAATCAAAAAATATCTCACAGGGTCAGAGGATTAAGTAAGCATGTGTGTAGTGAAAGTGAAAATGTTAGTCACTCAGTAGGCAACTCACTCCAGTACTCTTGCCTGGAAAGTCCCATGGAGGGAGGAGCCTGGTGGGCTGCAGTCCATAGGGTCGCTGAGAGTTGGACACAACTGAGCGACTTTACTTTCACTTTTCACTGTCATGCACTGGAGAAGGAAATGGCAACCCACTCCAGTGTTCTTGCCTGGAGAATCCCAGGGACGGGGGAGCCTGGTGAGCTGCCATCTATGGGGTTACACAGAGTCGGGCATGACTGAAGTGACTTAGCAGCAGCAGTGTCTCTTTGTGACCTCATGGACTGTGGCCCTCCAGGCTCTTCTGTGCTTGGGATTCTCCAGGCAAGAATGCTAGAATGGGTTGCCATGCCCTCCTTCAGGGTCATCTTCCTGACCCAGGGGTCGTACCTGAGTCTCTTGCACTGTAGGCAGATTCTTTACCATCTGAACCACAAGCGAAGCCCAAGCATATGTGTAGAGAGCATTTATAAAGGACAAATAATGTAATTTTCTGACCCTTACAATTATTTAGTGAAAAATAAATAAATAAACTTAGGATCCTGAAGAAGTGTCAGAAAGCAAGGGACATGGCAAAAAGGGGAAAAATTAGGGTAAGGCAAGGTGGATGTAACTCCAGTACAGTGATACTGGGATCTCTAGGGAACAAAGAGAAGGGGGATGCCCAAGTTGCTTGAGAAGGTCCAAATATTTGAGAAGGCTATTCTCTTTTTCAGGTGGGATTGTGGACACATGGTTGTCATTTGACTATGCTGTGGACAGAAGCTTTATGTAAAACTATATGATGGCATATGGAATGATAGTCCACGAAAACATTGCACACAGGTGGGCCTCAAGCTGCTATTTTGTGTATAGGCTAAGTTGTATCTAAGTAGAGAAAAGTCTACTTGGGCTCTGGCCTATCAGATAATGCATGTCTTGCCTGACAGTTTGGGAAATATTTCATAAGCTTTCTGCTTGAGTATCAGGGCTGAGCTGAGATCAGGATCACCCACTTTGGCTTACAGCAAGTTATTCAACCTGAGAAGATGGTAGGAACGTGCTTACTCAGTGTCTGACACATAGTCAGTAAATTATAGCTATCACTCTTTCTATTGTAATCACCATCAGAAACTGATTGGTGGAAGCTCACAGGCCCATATTGGAACAAATAAGCACATTCTTTTAGGGCAGCGGTCCCCAGCCTATAGGATCTAATGCTCTGAGGATTAGGATCCTATAGGATCTGATGATCTGAGGTGGAGCTGATGTAATAAGAGAAATAAAGTGTACAATACAAGTAATGTGCTTGAATCATGCCTTCCTCACTGTTCCACAGAAAAATGATCTCCCATGAAACTGGTCCCTGTTGCCACAAAGGTTGGGGACCACTGCTTTAGGGGACTCCTGTCTTACATGAGCTTTCGTTGCTATATGCTGTTTCTTAGTGCAACACTTGACACATAATGGAAAGTAAGTTTAGTAAGACAGTGAGTAAAACAAACCATCTGTTCACTCCTTCAATTCACTCCTTGAATGAAGAGAGCCAGACAGAAAAGAGTATCTGCTGCATGATTCTTACAGGTGAAATTAATCTGTGGTATTAGAAGCTGGGATAATGGTTATCACTGAGAGGATGGAGTGACTGGAAGGAGTCACAAGGGGTTCCTGGGCGGCTGACAAAATTCTGTTTCTTGAGCTGGGTGCTTGTCACATGACTGTGTTCACTTGGAGGAAATTCATCGTTTTACATTTAGGAGATATCGACTTTTTTACGTGTATTTTATATTTCAACTAAAAAGAAATTTTTTAAAATTAATTTTTGTTGGAATATAGTTGCTTTACAATTTTGTATTACTTTCTACTGTGCAGCAAAATGAATCAGTTATATGTATACATATAAAGACATTTTAAGTATTATCAAATATGGTCAATTTGCTGAGTAGAAAGATACCTATGAATCATGTTTATAATGCTTAGGGGAGAGGTGACTGAGTAGGCTACAGATGTCAGAACAGGGTCCTTCGTCTCCTGGACCCAGTATAAAGATCTTGCTTAGACCTGATCTTGCGGCATCAGGGACCAGTGAGGATCATTAAACAAGGTGACAATAGGAGATCTCTTCCTGAAACAGATCTGATCACTGTGTTTCCTCCCCAAGCATATGCTCATTTAAATGTCCATGCTTTCCTTTCCTTTTCTTCAGTATTCTGATTATGATTTGAATGGAAATTTGTAAGGTGGATCAGAATACAGAAATACTGAAGAAAGTGGAATAGTTAGGAGGCTATAATAATATCTGGGGAAATGATGATTTTGGCTAGATTATTTTCTTTGGGATCTTAAAGGAGGAGATAGTTCAAAGCTAATTGGTTTGTGGAGTATATTATAGAGTGAAAAGAGATACTGAGGTGTTTTTTGTTTTTGTTTTTTTTTCTCCCTGGAGATTTTGAGGATAACAGGAGAGGGAGGTAGGCCCAATAGGTTTTGGAAGGTGAGTTCTGGGTGGAAAGAGGAATTATAGTTTGTGGTTCTGCAGGACATTCAATTCACAGGCATACCAATGTGAAAATACTTACTAGATAAATGGAGATACAGTTCTGTTGCAAAGGAAAGAAACGGGAAGCTTTGTAGCCCAAAAGTGTTATGTGAAGTAATGGGAAAAGGTGGGCTTACACACCACACTCCGGGCTCCTTGCTTAATGTTATCAACCTTCTCTGCTTGGCTCTGTAGGTGGTGCCCCTCAAGACCTGCCAGGTTCACCCTTCAGTACCCAACTCTGGAGAACAAAGCACTTGGTGCTGTCACAACAGCTTTTATGGTAAGAGGGGATTAAAAAAAAAAGATATTTAAGGGCAAATGCCTTCTAATTAAGCCCATAGCTACAGGACTGTCTCCAAGGGTCAGAATAAAATGCAAGTTTAAGCAGCCCATGGGGTGGAAGTGGGATTGGGGAAGGAGTTTAACAAAGGTGAATCCATCTCATTTCTCATCTTGTTTACCAGATTTAGCTTTAAAGAACACTTGAATACTCCTTCTAGGTAAACCCATCTTCACAGAGGAGACATTTGTCACCAATGAACGCACTGGAAAGAACCTTTGGACCTCAAAGTCTTTTCCAGGAAAGAAACACAGAAAATGTTGGTTCCAGAACAGAATTAGAGGAAAAAACAAAAAGCTTTCTTAGAGGATGGTTTTGAAAATATCTCATGGGTTTGAATGTGTCCCTTTTGGTGTATTTGTATCTGTTAAGATAAGTCACACTATGGAAAACCTGCTTCTAAGAAATAGAAATGGAATCTAAACTGCTTGTTTCTAACAGCATACTAAATTCAAATATAAAATTATTCTCCTTTCTATATTATTTAGTCTGAGAAGACACTTGAGATAGCTTTTGAGTATAGCTTAAGTGAAAAAGTAGGGTGTTTAGGCCAAAAAGATGGTAGATATCCAGTGGCTAAAGCAATTTGCAGAGATTAGCTCATAAAATTTATTCAGTATGACTTTATTCAAGGAGAAGATTAAATGATCCAGGAAACAGAGGGGAATGGAGCTCCTCAGAAGAATGAGGTTTCTCTCATGGCCTGAGAAACAGTGATGGGGCAACTCTTCTTTTCTAGCCCTTAGTTCTTGGTAGGGACTTTTAAGTGATAATCAAAGGAATGAATGCTTCTTCTTTGTAGGGTGGACCACTGCCTCCTGAAATCACGATGTTCTCCTGCAACACCAGCACTTCTGGTCATTCTACCTTCCTCCTCACTGGCTTCCCAGGTCTGGAAGCTTCTCACCATTGGGTTTCCATCCCCATCAACCTCATCTGTGTGGTTTCCATCCTGGGGAACAGTATCATCTTCTTCCTGGTCAGCACAGATCCAGCCTTACATGAACCCATGTACAGCTTCCTGTCCATGCTGGCAGCCTCTGATCTGGGCCTCTGTGCCTCCACCTTCCCCACCATGGTGCGGCTCTTCTGGCTGGGTGTTCGCGAGCTGCCCTTCGATCTCTGTGCAGCACAGATGTTCTTCATCCATGCCTTCACCTATGTGGAATCTGGGGTGCTGCTGGCCATGGCCTTTGATCGCTTTGTTGCCATCCAGGACCCTCTGCACTATTCCTCCATTCTTACCCATTCAGCCATGGCCAAAGTGGGGGCTGCCATCCTGGTGAGGGCCATCCTGCTCAATCTCCCAGGACCCATCCTCCTGCGGCGCCTGCTCTTTCCCCAGGTCAGTGTACTCTCTCACTGCTACTGCCTGCACTGTGACCTTGTGGGACTGGCCTGCTCAGACACTCAGGTCAACAGCCTGGTTGGCCTGGTCTCCATCCTCCTCTCTTTGGGCTTTGACTCTTCCCTTATCATGCTCTCCTACGCCCTGATCCTACAGACCGTGCTGAGCATTGTCTCCCCTGGGGAACGATTAAAGGCACTCAACACCTGTGTCTCACACCTCTGCATTGTTCTCATCTTTTACTTACCCAAACTGGGGCTGTCAGTTTTGCACCGAGTAGAAAAGCACAGCTACCCTGCTCTGGCAGTGCTCATGGCCAACCTGCACTTCTTGGTGCCACCCTTCATGAACCCCATCATCTACTGCGTCAAGTCTAAGCAGATTCGTCAGGGCCTCTTAAAGCGCTTCCAGCAGAAAAGGGTTGATGTCTCTTAGAGCAGCAGAAGGATCTCATGGTATGCAACCTCTGTGGGTCAACCTGGATCTTGGGGGAGGATTAGTGGTGTAGTTAATTTTTGAGGTTTCTGGATGGTTCAGATCTTACCACTGAGCCTTTTTTGGGGCACCATCAGCTTCTATAATTATAGTTTTGGGGGACAGAGATCATTGGAAAGCATATAGAAGTATCATCTTGATAATCCTCTTGTTGCTCTGATCAGAGTTGAAGTATTTCAGACTCATGTATACAGTAACATCTCCTGGCCTGGGGGACTTAACCCCACCCACGGAGAGGATGTGTATGCATATCTGTTTGTATAGGCACTTCTATTCTTTTCCCCACCAGATTCCACCCTCCCCCACAATTCATTTCAAACTTTTGGAAAAGCTATATTCCTATTATATTGTTTATAATAAGAATATTATGTATAAGTGTATTCTGTATCATCTGAGCCACCAGGGAAGCCTATACTATATTCATCTGAATACTGATCTCCCACATTTAATATTAACCAACTCATATACCAAGAAACAGAAAAGAGGAGTGGTTGGTAGGAAATGCATAGGATAAACTGTACATGCTAAGTCCATCTATACCTATTTACACCTTAGGGAGTATTAGTTTTCTCTTGGTTCTCTTCATGTATGTCTCTGCTTTGAGCTAGAGAGAAAGTTTGGCACTGTCAAGCCCTAGAAGGCTGCTCACTGTCTGTTTAGATTTTATGATTAAGTATTTGAAATAATGGTTAGATCCACTTTCTGAGCTTGCATTAGAGCCCACATGAGGGAAGAGTCCAGATTTGGTGCTAGATTCCATGGTTTTAACTTTTAAGAAAACATTTCACCCAGGATTTACAAAATCTCTGTATTGCTAAAACTGCCAACCCTATTGGATGTGATTTGTAAGAATGTAAGTATTAATTTCCACATTTATTCTGTCGTCACTCTTGGTAACTGCATGATAGGTGAGCCATTACCATGCATGAGACAATGAAAGGAATTCCTGTAGCATTAACAGTGCCTATCTTTCAAGTCTTAATTATATTTTTTTCCTTCCTTCCTGAGGATATTCTCCCCCTTCCTTTCTTCCTTTTATTGATTCATTTTTAAAAAACCCACTTTAGGGAATGCAAACTAGTACAGCCACTATGGAGAACAGTGTGGAGATTCCTTAAAAAACTGGAAATAGAACTGCCTTATGATCCAGCAATCCCACTGCTGGGCATACACACTGAGGAAACCAGAAGGGAAAGAGACACGTGTACCCCAGTGTTCATCGCAGCACTGTTTATAATGGCCAGGACATGGAAGCAACCTAGATGTCCATCAGCAGATGAATGGATAAGAAAGCAGTGGTACATATACACAATGGAGTATTACTCAGCCGTTAAAAAGAATACATTTGAATCAGTTCTAATGAGGTGGATGAAACTGGAGCCTATTATACAGAGTGAAGTAAGCCAGAAGGAAAAACATAAATACAGTATATTAATGCATATATATGGAATTTAGAAAGATGGTAACAATAACCCGGTGTACGAGACAGCAAAAGAGACACTGACGTATAGAACAGTCTTATGGACTCTGTGGGAGAGGGAGAGGGTGGGAAGATTTGGGAGAATGGCATTGAAACATGTAAAATATCATGTAAGAAACGAGTTGCCAGTCCAGGTTCAATGCACGATACTGGATGCTTGGGGCTAGTGCACTGGGACGACCCAGAGGGATGGTATGGGGAGGGAGGAGGGAGGAGGGTTCAGGATGGGGAACACATGTATACCTGTGGCGGATTCATTTTGATATTTGGCAAAACTAATACAATTATGTAAAGTTTAAAAATAAAATAAAATTAGAAAAAAAAAACCCCACTTTATTGAGGTATGATTGACATATAAAAAGTTGTGCATATTTAGTGTATACAACTTGAGTTTGGAGATGAAATATAATCTGCTATACAGCATAGTGCCTATAGTTAACAATATTGTATTTTAAAAATTTTCTAAGAAGATAGATCTTATGTTCTTGGCAAATAAACATGGTAATAAATAAAAAAGACAAGAGGAAACTTTTGGAGGTGATGGATATGCATATACTTAGATTGTGGTGATAGTTTCACAGAGCCCTTAATTTTACTGGTGTCTTCTACTTGATATTTTTATATGTGAACCGTATCAGATTGAATGCTCGTAGGAGCCTGGATAGGTTTGTGGCAATGCCCACTTTAGCCATTTGCCTTTATTTCCAGTACTTTGGCCACCTCATGCGAAGAGTTGACTCATTGGAAAAGACTCTGATGCTGGGAGGGATAGGGGGCAGGAGGAGAAGGAGACGACAGAGGATGAGATGGCTGGATGGCATCACTGACTTGATGTACGTGAGTCTGAGTGAACTCCGGGAGTCGGTGATGGACAGGGAGGCCTGGCGTGCTGTGATTCATGGGGTCGCAAAGAGTCGGACACGACTGAGCGACTGAACTGAACTGAACTGAACTGTTTTATTAAATTGAAGTATAGTTGATTTACAGTATTATGTTAATTTCTGATGTACAGCAAAGTGATTCAGTTATTTGCTGTTGTTCAGTCACTCAATCATGTCTGACTCTTTGCGACTCCATGGACTGCAGCATGCCAGGCTTCTCTATCACCGACTTCTGGAGCTTGCTCAAACTCATGTTCATCCAGTCAGTGATGCCATCCAGCCATCTCATCCTGTGTCATCCCTTTCTCCTCCTGTCTTTAATCTTTCCCAGCATCAGGGTCTTTTCCAATAAGTCAGCTCTTCGCATTAGGTGGCCAAAGTATTGGAGCTTTAGCATCAGTCCTTCTAATGACTATTCAGGATTGATTTCCTTTAGGATCAACTGGTTTGATCTCTTTGCTGTCCAAGGGACTCTCAAAAGTCTTCTTCAGCACCAAAATTTGAAGGCATCAATTCTTTTACACAGCCTTTTTTATTGTCCAGCTCTCACATCTGTACATGATTACTGGAAAAAACCATAGTTTGATTATATGGACCTTTGTTGACAAAGTAATGTCTCTGCTTTTTCACATGCTGTCTAGGTTTGTCATAACTTTTCTCCAAGGAGCAAGTGTCTTTTAATTTCATCACTGCAAGTCACCACCTGTGGTGATTTTGGAGCCCAAGAAAATAGTCTGTCACTGTTTCCTATGTTTCCCCATCTACTTGCCATGAAGTGATGGGATCAGATGCCATGATCTTCATTTTTTGTATGTTGAGTTTTAAGTCAGCTTTTTCACTCTCCTCTTTCATTTTCATGAAAGTGAAAGTTGCTCAGCGGTGTCCAACTCTGCAACCTTGTGAACTATACAGTCCATGGAATTCTCCAGGCCAGAATATTGGAGTGGGTAGCCCTTCCTTTCTCCAGGGGATCTTCCCAAGCCAGGGATCGAACCCAGATCTCCCCCATTGCAAGTGGATTCTCTACCAGCTGAGCCACCTGTGGGTGGTCACTTTCATCAAGAGGCTCTTTAATTCTTCTTTGCTTTTTGCCATTATGGTGGTGTCATCTGCATATCTGAGAGTATTGATATTTCTTCTAGAAATCTTGACTCCAGCTTGTGCTTCATCCAGCCAGGCATTTCACATGATTACGCAGCATATAAGTTAAATAAGCAGGGTGACAATATACAGACTTGACATACTCCTTTCCCACTTTTGAGCCAGTCTGTTGTTCCATGTCCTGTTCTAACTGTTGTTTCTTGACCTGCATACAGGTTTCTGAAAAGGCAGGTAAGGTGGTCTGGTATTCCCATCTCTTTCAGAATTTTCCACAGTTTGTTGTGATTCATTCAATTTAGTTGCTCAGTCATGTCTGACTCTTTGCAACCCCATGGACTACAGCACGCCAGGCTTCCCTGTCCATTACCAAGTCCCGGAGTTTACTCAGACTCATGTCCATTGAGTCAATGATGCCACCCAACCATCTCATCCTCTGTTGTCCCCTTCTCCTCCTGCCTTCAATCTTTCCCAGCATCATAGTCTTTTCAAATAAATCAGTTCTTTGCATCAGGTGGTGAAAGTATTGGTGTTTCAGCTTCAGCATCAGTCCTTCCAATGAATATTCAAGGTTGATTTCCTTTAGGATGGACTGGTTGGATCTCCTTGCAGTCCAAGAGACTTTCAAGAGTCTTCTCCAACACCACAGTTCAAAAGCATCAATTCTTCAGTGCTCAGCTTTCTTTGTAATCCAACTCTCATATCCATACATGGCTACTGGAAAAACCATAGCTTTGACCAGATGGACCTTTGTTAGCAAAGTAATGTCTCTGCTTTTTAATATGCTGTCTGGGTTGGTCATAACTTTTCTTCCAAGGAGCAAGCATCTTTTAATTTCATGGCTGTAGTCACCATCTGCAGTGACTTTGGAGCTCCCCAAAATAAAATCTCTCACTGTTTCCATTGTTTCCCAATCTATGTGCCATGAAGTGATGGGACCAGATGACATGATCTTAGTTTTCTGAATGTTGAGTTTTAAGCCAACTTTTTCACTCTCTTCTACTTTCATCAAGAAGTGCTGAGAGCCAGCACGGGAGATCCCACCCATGACAAAGGTCATGCGGAGAGGGCCTGAAGGCAAAGACGGATCAGGACTGGAGGGACCCCCTGGACCTGCTTGAGCATCTACCCTAAAACCAGAGTCTGTCTGTCTTACTATTTTATGACTTTCACCAACTCCTCTGACATTAATGGGGGGCTATCCCCGACCACCTTTCTCTGACGGACATCAACTTAAAGCTCTAGTTAATATGTCTCCTGGGCATAATAGGTGTGTTCCAATTCAAATCCCTCAGATAGCTTTCTAACTTGCCTGACAGGTTTATCCCGACTCTTACAGCTATGCATGTGATTGTTTACAGCCTCCCAACCACGAGAGGCATGGGAAGCTTAAGATATTCTAACAATGCAGAGTTTCTTGGGGAGTTAAAAATTATTAGAATAGAACTGGTAGAGGATTTCATTGTTGAGCTAATGCTTGCTGCCAAGTTTCCATATTCCTTACCCATTGTGTGCTTGTGAGTATATTAATTAACATAGTTGGAATATAGGAAAAATAAGTAGTAGCCTTAAAAAAAAAATAAGTAGTAGCCTTGATGTTAACAACTTTAGACCCTCGAGGTAATAAATTCTTTCCCTGTTACACCCCACCGCACCTTTGCCCTATAGAAATGCAACTTTATCTAGTGCTTTCCGGGAGTGGCACCAAACTTCTAGAAAGATCACCTTTGGAGAAAATAAGTTTTCTGGTTAACTAACCTTTATCAGAATAAAAATGTTAACAGGCCTCCTGGCCAGAAGATGATGTAAATCACCTAAAGTCTTTGTATATGATAAGTTTGCAGAAAGAAAGCCTGGTTTCAATAAGTGTCAAGGACTGCTGAACTTGCATGACTCCGCACCCCCCTATTATCCTCTATATACAACTGAGGGTATAAAAGCTCCTTTTATAAATAAAGTTACAGTCCTTGCTCATCAGGCTTGGTCTCCCCATGTCATTCTTTTTTTCTTTTTCTTTTTCTCTCTCTGTTCTTCTTTCAGGATGACTACTTGGAACACAGGGGCTCTCTGAGTTCACTTTTTTGCCTGGGCTTCTAAGACCCAATCGGGAAGGCGTCCTGCATCCTCACCCCACTGAGAGGGTACCTGCGGCCTCCGTGAACAGAGCAAGTTCTGTATGAGGAGCTTTATTGCCTTTTTGTGTAAACCAAGGAAGATCAAACCTCTTTCTCTCCCCTTTTACTTTCCTTATTGCTGATGCCGTCCTCCTGAGGGAATCCCTGGATCCTACTGGGGCTGGACCCCTGTAAAGAAGCTCTTTAGTTCTTCTTGATTTCTGCCATGAAGGGTGGTGTGAGCCATTAGTTAAAGGCTTTAGCATAGTCAATGAAGCAGAAGTAGATGTTTTTTCTGGAATTCTCTTGCTTTATCTATGATCCAACTGATGTTGACAATTTGATCTCTGATTCTTCTGCCTATTCTAAATCCAGTGTGTACATCTGAAGTTCTCAGTTCACATACTGTTGAAGCCTAGCTTGAAGGATTTTGAGCATTACTTTGCTAGTATGTGAAATGAGTGCAATTGTGCAATAGTTTGAACATTCTTTGGCACTGCCCTTTGGGATTGGTTGTACACACATACATTTTATTTCATATTCTTTTCTAGTGAAATTTATTACAAGATATTGAATATAGTTCTGTATGCTGTATAGTAGGACCTTGTTGTTTATCTAGTTTGAAACTCATACTTTATCCTCCAAATTTATCCCTCCACCCCATCCCCCTTTGGTAACCATGTTTATTTACTATGTCTTTGAGTCTCTTTCTATTTTATAAATAAATTCACTTGTATCGCATTTTTACAATTATCATACACGTTATATCATATGTTATTTTTCTTCGTCTGAATTACTTCATTAGTATGATAATCTCCAGGTCCATTCATGTTGCTGCAAATGGCATTATTTCATTACTTTTAATGGCTGAAAAGTATTCCTCTGTGTGTGTGTGTGTGTGTATGTGTGTGTGTGTATGTATACTACATCTTTATCCATTCATATGTTGATGAACATTTAGGTTGCTTCCATATCTTGGCTATTTTAAACAGTGCTGAAATAAACATTATGGTGCATGTATCTTTATGAATTAGACTTTTTTCTGGATATATGCCCATAGATGGAATTGTTGGATCATATGACAACCGTATCTGTAGTTTTTAAAGAAACATTCATAACTTCTCTATTGTCGCCTCATCAATTTACATACCACCAGCAGTGTAGGAGGGTTCCCTTTTCTCCATACCTTCTCCAGAATTTATCATTTGTAGATTTTTTGATGGTAGATGCTCTAACCTGTATGAGGTGACACTTCATTGCATGATCTTGCTGGTGAGAGTACCCTAGATTGCAGGTTATATCCTTTCAGGACTTGAATATATTTTGTCACTCACTCTGGCCTGCAGTGTTTCTGTAGAGAAATTAGTTGAACTAAGTCTTTTTCTCATGCTGCCTTTAGAATCTTCTCTTTATCTTTCACTCTTGCCATTTTAATTATAATATGTCTTGATGTAGGTTTGTTTGGGTTCATCTTATTTGGGACCCTCTGTCCTTCCTGTACTTATATATCTGTTTCCTTCCTTAGTTTGGGGAATTTTTCAGCTATAATTTTTTCAGATACATTTTCAATCCTCTTTTTCTCTTTCTTCTCTTAGGATTCCTATTATGAGTATATTGTCTCAGTTTATATTGTGCCATAGAGCTCATATATTGCTTTCATTTGCTTTTCTGTCTGCTCTTCTTATTGGATGATTTCCATATTCTGTCTTTCAGATCACTTACTCATTCTTCTGCATTATTTAGTTTGTTATTTATTGCTTTTAACTTGACTTTTATCTTGGCAAATGAACCTTCTAATTGGCTCCTCTTTAGTTTCTAGTTCCTTGTTACAGTGATCCACATTTGTATCAAAAGTATTTCTTAATTCCTTCAGTATTTTAATTATCTCCTTTTTGAACTCAGAATCTGGTAGACTGGAGAGATCTGTTTCATTGTTCTTTCAGGGAATGTAACTTATTCTTTTAGTTGGGAGTGGTTCCTCTTCTTCATTTTAGTTTTATTTCTCTGACTATGAATTTGGGAGAAACAATTATCTACTGTGGTCTTGAAGGGCTGTTTTTATATGAGAGTGTCCCTGTGTAGCCTGTGTGAGCCTGATACTTTTGTTACGAGGGCTGTTTTTAGTATGGTTGTCTTCCGTATCTTTCCTCGGTGTGTGCTGGTCATTATCCCCATGATAGGGGTTCCAGTTGGTATTGTGGTGACAAGGGACTGCTCTGGAGGTTGGGTGGGGCCTCCTCTTTGCTCTGTGGTTGTAACAGCCCTGTGGGGGGCAGAGTCTGTTCCCATTGTTGGAGGAGAAGTCCCCACATCCATTTCTGAGCTGCAGTGTAATGCTGGCTGGACTGGAATACTTTTGCTGGGAGAGGAGCGCCTAAGTACCCCTTCACAGGAGCTATCCACCTTGAGGTGTTCTCTTTGGTGTCACCTGTTACCTGTTTTGTGGGCTCACAAAGTACACTGTTGTTGGCATTACTCTCTTATCTGCCTCAGCCTGACAGTGCAATCAATTACCCTGGACATCCTTCAGGAGTTGTGCTCACAAAGCCACTGGTGCGTATCCACCAGTGCACATCTGCTGAAGTCCGGCACTGGGACCTGACGTATTCATGCATCTGGAGCTACAGAATCAGCCCAGACCCAGCCCTGTCTCTGCATGTGCGTGCCTGTAAAGCCTGCAGCTGCTCACACCATACCGACCCCCGTCTCAGGAGCATCAGTGATCTGCTTGGATGTCCCCTAGGCACTGAGCTCGCAAAGACCCCTGTGGTATAAACCTGCCAAACAACACAGCTGTGCAGGGGCAGCTGCACACACCTTCAGGAGCAGACATCCCTGGGTCTCTCCACTGAAGTCCCAGTTTCAGCACCCAGCCCCTTTGTGCATCAGCAGATCTATGTCTCAGTCTGGGGAGTGCAGTGAGGTGCCTACGACCATCTATGCTGGTCTCTTTCTATTCTGCCTGCCTCAAGCCAGTTGCTACACTCTCCTCTGAATCTCCAAAGCACTCTCTTATCCCAGATGATCTGGCCAGTGAAGGCAGTTTCTAGGAGACATTCCTCTTTCACAGCTCCCTCCCAGGGGTGCAGGTCCTTTCCCCATTTCTTTTTCTTTCTTTTGTTCTGCTTGGTTATGTGGTGATCCTTCCTGCAGCTTCAGTTGTATGAGATCTGCTAGTGTTCAGTAGGTATTCTGTGAGAATGGTTCCATTTGTAGATGTATTTTTGATGTATCTATGGGAAGAAGTGAGCTCTATGTTCTATTCATCAATTTCACCTGTCTCCCCTATACAAACTTTGATTTCATCAATTTCTTTTTTTTCTTTACTGTATTTTCCTCTTCTGACTTTGTACCCTGGGTGGCTCAGGCTCTGTATACCAATCTTACGACTTTGCAACCTATCTTCATTCTTGGAAAAACTCAATGGAAGTTGTTCCAACTTAGTTCACAAGGACATTCTTTTGGTTCCAGACACCAGGATATCTAGTGTCGTCTGACATGAGATGGCTGAGGCAGTCATCTTACAGCTATTCCTTGCTTCAAAGTATATATTAATGTCAGTCACTTGTTTAAGCCCGTCTAATCACTCATTTCAAGTGAAGGCAATGGCAACCCACTCTAGTACTCTTGCCTGGAAAATCCCATGGACGGAGGAGCCTGGTAGGCTGCAGTCCATGGGGTTGCTAAGAGTCGGACACAACTGAGCAACTTCACTTTCACTTTTCTCTTTCATGCATTGGAGAAGGAAATGGCAACCCTCTCCAGTGTTCTTGCCTGGAGAATCCCAGGGATGGGGAAGCCTGGTGGGCTGCCGTCTATGGTGTTGCACAGAGTAGGACACAACTGAAGCGACTTAGCAGAAGCAATCACTCATTTAAATAAGATACGATGGTAGCCTCTGGCCATTTGGATTTACAAAATAGAGAAAAGTGGTGTAGTGAGAAAGTCTTGGATTCCTAATATTTCTGGGAGAATGCTTAAAAAGTGGGTGTCAGAAAGGATAAAGGGACCAAAAGGGCCAGGAAACTGACTCTCAGATGAAGGAAAGTGGTGGGCCTGTCTCATATTGAAGATGAGACAATAGAGCAGTACATGTGATGAGGAATCAGCTGGAGAATAAGAAAGGAGTGAGCTCAATGATCCTGGCCACTAAAAGAGAAGAGCAGACTAAACCCAGAGTAAACAGAAGAATGGAAATAAAAAAGAGCAAAAATCATTGAAAGAAAAAGCAAACAATAAAGAAAAATAAATAAATCTACAAATTGGTTATAAAAATTAATAAAATTGATACATTTCTCTCCCTTCCCCCCACCCCCACCGGCATGATAGAACAGGGCAAACTCACACAAATAACCTATATCAGAAATAAAAGAAGTGACAGGTCCTACAGAACTGAGAGAATAAGAGGAAGTTATAAACAATTTTGTAATATATTAGTACATTATTTTGAATATTATATTATTTTGGTAATTTAGGGAAAATTGGACAGCTTGTGAAAATAGAAAATCTAGATATACCTATATTTATGAAAAATTGAATGTATAATAACAAAACAAAAAAAAGAAATGTCAGATCCAGATATTTCCTGTAGAAAATAGAAGAAAGAAAATAGACTTGTAGAAGTCTATCAAATATTTTAGGAATAAATAAAATAAAATATAAAAAATAAATATTCAGTTCAGTTCAGTTCAGTCACTTAGTCATGTCAGACTCTTTGCGACCGCATGAATTGTATCATGCCAGGCCTCCCTGTCCATCACCAACTCCCGGAGTTCACTGAAACTCATATCCATCGAGTTAGTGATGCCATCCATCTCATCCTCTGTTGTCCCCTTCTCCTGCCCCCAATCCCTCCCAGCATCAGAGTCTTTTCCAATGAGTCAACTCTTTGCATGAGGTGGCCAAAGTACTGGAGTTTCAGCTTTAGCATCATTCCCTCCAAAGAAATCCCAGGGCTGATCTCCTTCAGAATGGAATGGTTTGATTTCCTTGCAGTCCAAGGGACTCTCAAGAGTCTTCTCCAACACCACAGTTCAAAAGCATCAATTCTTCAGTGCTCAGCTTTCTTCACAGTCCAACTCTCACATCCATACATGACCACTGGAAAAACCATAGCCTTGACTAGACGGACCTTTGTTGACAAAGTAATGTCTCTGGTTTTCAATATGCTATCTAGGTTGGTCATAACTTTCCTTCCAAGAGTAAGTGCCTTTTAATTTCATCACTGCAATCACCATCTGCAGTGATTTTGGAGCCCCAATAAATAAAGTCTGACACTGTTTCTATTATTTCCCATGAAGTGATGGGACCAGATGCCATGATCTTAATTTTCTGAATGTTGAGCTTTAAGCCACCTTTTTTCACTCTCCTCTTTCACTTTCATCAAGAGGCTTTTGAGTGCCTCTTCACTTTCTGCCATAAGGGTGGTGTCATCTGCATATCTGAGGTTATTAATATTTCTCCTGGCAATCTTGATTCCAGCTTGTGCTTCTTCCAGCCCAGAGTTTCTCATGATGTACTCTGCATAGAAGGTAAATAAGCAGGGTGACAATATACAGCCTTGCCGAACTCCTTTTCCTATTTGGAACCAGTCAGTTGTTCCATGTTCAGTTCTAACTGTTGCTTCCTGACCCGCATATAGGTTTCTTAAGAGGAGGGTCAGGTGGTCTGGTATTCCCATTTCTTTCAGAATTTCCCACAGTTTATTGTGATCCATACAGTCAAAGGCTTTGGCATAGTCTATAAAGCAGAAATAGGTGTTTTTCTGGAACTCTCTTGCTTTTTCGATGACCCAGAGGATGCTGGCAATTTGATTTCTGGTTCCTCTGCCTTTTCTAAAACCAGCTTGAACATCTGGAATTTCATGGTTCACGTATTGCTGAAGCAGGTTTTGGAGATTTTTGAGCATTACTTTACTAGTGCGTGAGATGAGTGCAATTGTGTGGTAGTTTGAGCATTCTGGGATTGGAATGAAAATGGGCCTTTTCCAGTCCTGTGGCCATTGCTGAGTTTTCCAAATTTGCCTGCATATTGAGTGCAGCACTTTCACAGCATCATCTTTCAAGATTTGAAATAGCTCAACTGGAATTCCATCACCTCCACTAGCTTTGTTCGTAGTGATGCTTTCTAAGGCCCAGTTGACTTCACATTCCAGGATGTCTGGCTCTAGGTGAGAGATCACACCATAGTGATTATCTTGGTCATGAAGATCTTTTTTGTACAGTTCTTCTGTGTATTCCTGCCACCTCTTCTTAATATCTTCTGCTTGTTAGGTCCATACCATTTCTGTCATTTATCGAGCCCATCTTTGCATGAAATGTTCCCTGTTGGTATCTCTAATTTTCTTGAAGAGACCTCTAGTCTTTCCCATTCTGTTGTTTTCCTCTATTTCTTTGTATTGATCGCTGAGGAAGGCTTTCTTATCTCTTCTTGCTATTCTTTGGATATCTGCATTCAGATGCTTATATCTTTCCTTTTCTCCTTTGCTTTTCGCTTCTCTTCTTTTCACAGCTATTTGTAACAATCCAAAAAATTTCAAAATTTTATAGCCAAGGCTTTACTTCCTATGTGACAGCAATTCCCTCATGCATGTATCATTAATAATATACTGTAACTACAAAAAAGCAGAAATGATATTTTTGACAATGAATGACCATGATATTCTTTAGAGTCCAGAGAAAACCAATTAAAATAAAATCTTTTTTGAAATTGCAAAACCAGTTCTTTTTACACGTGTAATTAGGAAAAAGTTAAGTTCTTAAAATACTTCTTTGGAGCTCCAATTCTGCCTAGGAAACAAAAACAGGCCTAAGAAAAAACCTAAAGTTAACTCTTATCATGTCCTTGGGATACACAGCCCACTCTATCTAGGACTCCAGCCATAAACGAATTGGTGGAACTAAAAAAAAAAAAAAAATTAAAAATAAAACAAAAAGATATTTTAAATTTCAAGAGGAAAACTATGTCTATCTATCTAAAATTATTTAGGTCTCAATATATGTCTTTGTTTTTGAATAATATGAGTTAATGAGCCCTATTTAAATTCACTTATTTGCTAATCTAATTAAGACACATCTTAAGTCATCAGCATTATATAATAGTTTTATTATGCCTAGGTTTAAGGTAAACTAAATTTGTCAACAAAAGGGTAACTTTATATATATATATATATATATATATATATATATATAAGATGAAAACTTTTAAATAACTCTATTAAAAATAATTATATTTTTAATAGAATAATCTATTATTATAATCTAAAATAATCTCTTAGCATTTGGGTAACTTAAGTTTCTGGAGTTATACTAAACTAAATAATGAAAGTTTATTAAATAGCTAGGTCATTTCCAAATGAAGTAAGATTTTAAAACATTAATCACTGAACGTTAACTTCCTCTTACAAAAATTTTTTCTTACAGATAAACTAAAAAGATTTTAAACTATTAAGAAATATATATATATAAATATAAACATATGTTTATATAAAAATAAATATATATTATAATATATAATATGATATAATAAATATATTCACCAATCTATAAAATACTAACATACAAGACACTTCATAGTTGCTAAAGAAAAATAAGATATATGCTTTTGATAAAAAGTTATAAGAAATGGCAAATAAATGATGAATATAAAAATATAAAAAGGAGTTGATAACAAATGAAAGAAAATTTTATGACAAATGGATATAACTCATTGCCCTGAACTTTCTTCCTCTTCCTTCTTTCATACAAATTCTTCTTTTATATGGACCACACCTTTCCAAGGTGAAACTACACAATATGTTATAACCGACCTATTAGCTCACTTTACAATAATGAGAATACCTAATTCTATAAAAACAAACAATGGCCCTATCTATATTTCTAAGCAAATTTAAACAATTTTTCCATTCATTCTCTATTAAACAATTACAGACATGCCTTATAATCCATAAACACAAGAGATAATTAAGCAAACACATTACACACTGTAACTGCAAACAAACAAACAAACAAACAAAATTAAATAAGAGGGTATACACAGGAACACTTTTATCTTTCTTATCCAGAACAGACTTTACTAGATTCTAATACAATATAGTCTTTAAACCTATAACTATTATTAATATAGTTTTATTGCTATTTCCAATTTGTAAGATTCTTAAAACAAAATAACATCAACTTCAATGCCTGTTTCACAATGCAAAACAAAAACAACATAAAAAAGACACCACTTGCCAAAAAGATTGTTTGTTCCTAAGAATATCAAAAGTGCAAAATATTCACCTTCTTTTAAGGTCTGTCTTGAAAATATAATCATCTTCCTTGACACATTGAACAGAGAGATTCGACAACTGCCAGGCTTCATTTCTTTTCCAAAGACAAGGTCAAATATATTTGCGTATGAGCAACATTTCATTTATCAAGTTGTTCTGCATCAGCTTTTCAATAATTTCACTTAAGAAAAAATATTTGAATGTTTGCTCCTAATCCTTTGCCCCAAATAACACAAACCACTTAAAACACAGTCAGATCCCATTTCTTTTTATATTAGAAAAAACATATATGCTGAATGAGAAAGAAATCAACCCATTATTTCAAAACCACAGCCAAATTTTCATGGTTAGTTAATGATGACAACAAGACTATAGTACCTCATGGAATTTAAGACAAACTTACTTACTGACACATCACTTGGTTGGAACTGATAAACTCTACATTAGACAGACTATGCCATCAATACCTGGGCCTAAATGAAAAAATATTTTTTAAATGGGTGCATATATCTACAAAAGCTTGTTTTAAGCCACTAACTGTCCCATCTGTTAAACATGAGGCATAAACTGTATCAACCAGAAAAACCTACCTCTAACAACATCAATGTTGTCAATTCCAAAATACCCAAAGACTAAGGAGTTAAAACCAAAATTGGGTCTATTTGATTTACATATATTAAAAAGAAGCACAATAGCATTGGCTGAACAAGATGATGACTCATACCTTTGACACAGAAATGAACAAATTCATGGAAACAACATTCAAGAAGAAAGGTTTAAGTCGTCAAGAGTCAAGGTCAATTTAAAATAAAAGCTTCTCAATGTCCTCTTGGTGGACATTATCTACCAATCCCCAAACAGATCTCTAGATGATTATTTTTGGACTGAAATACTTCCTAGGAATGTTTTCATCATTATCACTTTCCTTTCTATAACTATTGTTAATATATTTGTTTAAAAATTTTTAAAGTTACTGCAAGAAGATATTTTGACAAAAACAGAAAAACACTTTGAAACATTAAAGAACACTTCCCTTCCTTTGCCCATTTGATATCAAGATGGGTTAACTAATCTATGGAAATCTAAGAAACTAATCTTACAGGGAAAGAGATATGCTTCTATTTCTCCAGATGGATCCAACAAACTCATATGACTTCCTCTTTAGAAGATTCAACCTAAAGGGGCCCCCAACATTCAGACTAGAGACAATACAACAAAAACCTCAGGAAGAAGGAATTCCAATACAAGACATGGTGACTTTAAAAATTTCCAAAAAACGCTGCACTTGACATCACCGACCTTATGACCTCCCTACTTGGGGACAGATAAATACCCTTACTAATCAAGCTGAAAATCTGACTTCTCAACAGGGAATGCCTCGGAATCCTGAAAGTATCTTTCTTTGCTATGCTTGCTTTGCCTGCTTTTGCTTCCCCTGCTCAGGCTGACTTGATTGATCACACTTAATTGGTTTATATACTTACCCCCCCCTTTTATTGTAGGTTATAAAATGGACAGATATAAGACCAATCATATCCACTAATGACTCAACACATATGCCCCCTCCTTGGAACTTGGAGGGGCTCTATCATCCTGAAGAAGGAGAAAAACTAATTAATATCTCTCTAGGTTAGGAAGTCCTTTCTTTGTATATGGGCCCAACAGAATTATACATAAATGTTAGCCGACAAACTGGGGCTTTCACCCTGCCTCTAAAAGAGGACTTTCGGACACTGCTTGGATTATTTACCACCCTTTTTTTGTCCATGAGCCATGTTTATACTACTAAACCTTTAGGGAAAGAATTAGGGAAAGAAAAAAGAACACTATGCAAAGGATTTACTAATAAGAACTTTAAATATATTCCTGTTCATTGGGACAAATGTCAGGCCAAATCAGGAAAATTAATGTTTATGGCTAATCGTACAATTGTTGATTGGGGACCCCATGGTATATAGTTATCTAACTGCTCAGATGATATTACAACACTAGATATGATTATATTACTCAAATAACATAGAAGGTTACTAATACTACAATGGAGCATTACCATGACAGGACTTCTTGGATGGCTTGATGGTGGAGTGGCCCCACCTCATCCTCGAATTGTTCTTGATAAACAGATGGGACCTGAACAATGGGACATCTGGAAACTTGCTGCAAGCATCGAGGAACTTGGGACTTGGACTGGACATTTCACAAGGACTAATTATAGCCATAGCAATTGTTTATTTCACTATAATCAATCATATTTTATACAAGCCTGTGTTCCACTTCCTTTTGTTGTAGCTATAGGAAACTTACAATTCAATAAGGCTTTATGTTCTATAACTTGTGTAAATTGTAAATTATATACTTGTCTTAACTCCTCTATTTCCTTGTAAAATGACTACCTTTTGATTCTTTGATTTCAACATAATCTATGGTTACCAATAAATCTCCAGCAGCCCTAGGAAGAAGGTCCCATGGCTGGACTTGCTTCCCAGTTACTTACTAAATTGCTCCGATGATCTAAACAATTCATTGGCTAGCTAATTTTTGTCATTTTGAGATTAATAGCTATTTGCACCACTGCTGCTGTTACTGGTGTTGCTTTACAAACCTCAATTCAAACACATAATTTTATTCAAAATTGGACTAAAGATCCCCATACTATGTGGGCCACTCAGTCTCAGATGGATGAGGATATTCAAGAAGAAATACAGGAACTAAAAACAGCCATCAAATGGGTTGGAGAGCAATTAACAGATGTACAAAAACAGGTAATGTTAAAATGTGATTGGAATTCTACTCAATTTTGTGTTACTCCTGTTCATTTCAATAATAATGCCTACAACTAGGAACAAATCAAATTTCATTTACAAAACATACATGATAATGTCTCTCTGAATGTACAATTATTACAAAAAGAAATATTTGAAACCTTTTCTAATAATCTGCCCTCTTCCACTAATATGAAAACTTAAGCTGAACAACTAGCTAATCAATTATCTGGGCTAGAACCACACAGATGATTTCAAAGCATTACTCACAACTTCGGGTCTGGAACTATAATTTTAATGATTGTCTTGATAATTATATTTGTCATCTACCATTGCCTTCATGCAAAGATTGTTAAAACTAAACAAACTCTAATGAACAGAACTCTTTTTACAAATATTGTAAGTAAATAAGGGAGAATTGTCAGGGAATGTTTAACAGGAGGATTCCTACGTGCTGTTTCTTAAGAGTCCTTTGTTTCTTTTTAAGCGGAACAGCACACTGCTCCCAGGAACTGGGGTCATTGTGTGAGACAGGCTTGAATCTCCTTTAGTAAACATTCTCTTTACAACAAAACTGCTTAGCCTCAATCCCCTTTCTTGAGATATGGATTGTCTCCTGACCTTGTGACCATCATCATCCCTGTTCCCTTGGTAACGGTTACTGTACATTTGGTTTTCTGATCTTTATCATTGACGAAAGAAACTTCTTGTACTACAGCCTATATATACTCACAGAAAAAATCATTAAAACACCTTTGCTCCATCAGAGCTTGGGTCCCCGTGTCTTTCTTTCTTTCTCTCTCTCTCTCTTCGGCTGATTCTTTGGAGCGCAGAGACCCATCTTGCTCACTCTCCTGCCTGGGCTTATAAGACTCTCCTGAGAAGGTGCCCTGTGCCTTCACCCTCCTCGAGAGGGCGCCCGGTGCCTTCGTGAGAGACGCAAGTCCTGTGTCAAGGACTTTATTGGTTTTCTGCATAAACCAGGGAGTATCAGCCTCTTTCTCTCTTTCACTTTCTTATCGTCGCCTCTGGACCTCCAGGTCCAGATCTATTAAAGAACCCCAACAGCCAGTAATCACTTCCTTATATGTGCTCCACAGTCTGGACTGCTCAGAGATGTTCACAGGGTTATCCAGAGAAGAGAAGAGGGAGGAAGGAGACAGAGGTGGCCAGGAGGATAAAGGGGGGAATAAAAAGGAGAGAGACAGATCCAGCCAGTAATCACTTTTCTAAGGGTTCTCCACTGTCCGGAACACACAAAGAGATTCACAAAGTTGGGTAGAGAAGAGAAGGGGGAGGGAGGAGATAGAGGCGACCTGGTGGAGAAAAAGGAGAGTCCAAAGGGGGAGAGAGCAGTCAAGCCAGTAATCTCACTCCCAAGTAAAAATGGGTACTGAAGATTGTCTTCTTAAAAGTACAAAATTGATAACAAATACCAAAAAGCAAAGATTAAAAATCTAGAGTAGAGGTTGGATTTTCAAAATTGCAATAGTAAAGAAAAAAAAAAAAAAAAAACAAAGTCACAGAAATTACTATATATATATATATGAAGTTTGCTTTAAAAAATAGGGTCTCTCTCTTTTTTTGCAAAGTAATAGTAGATTATAAAAATGAAAATTAAAGGAGTAATAGAGGACTTAAAAATTTTAAAAAATGAAAAAAATGATAGTAAAAATAGTAAAAACATATCTAGGACTTTCTCTGGTGTTGTTGTGGGGTCAGTTCATTTTTGGATAGTTCCTTGATCTGGCTTATATTTCTCAAGATCTATAGGCCCCTTCCTATGTAGTCGGTACTAACTACAGGGTTTTAATCTATTGCACCTGTCATTTCCAAGGAGGTTCCCTCTGTTTTGGCTTCTTCAGTTTGCTGGTCTCTTCAGTGTGTAATTTCTGCCCTGACAGAAGGGGGCAGTGGTGGACACTTTTTTAGGCTCACTTGTTCAGTCCTGCTGTGGGGAGGGAGGGATGTTGCAAACAAATAACACTGGCGTGTGCTCGCAGTGTCTTGGGCACACAGGGTTTGCCCCCACTCACGGCGTGTGTGCTTTCCCTGTCAACACTGCTTAGGCTCTAGGTTGCTCTGCTGGGAACTGTCTGAGGCCAGCCCTGGATTGTATGCACTTCTCAGGTCTAAGCCGCTCAGGTTCAGGCACTCGGGTAGTCCTCAGAGGCGCAGACTCAGTTGGGCCTGTGTTTTGGTGCCCTTCCCAGGTCCGAGCAGCTCAGGTGACCAGGTGTTTGGCTAGTGTGGTCACTGCAACTTATCGCCTCCCCCATCCCTGCCACTCGGTTTTCTGGGTGTACAACCGGCACACCTTCTCAGGCGGATGTTGACCTTCCAGAATCCCAAGAAGTCTTAGTTAGCAACAAAGCCTGCTTGCAGTTTGGTAGATAATGCCTCTCTGGGGCCGCAATTGCCCACTTCCGGCTCTGGCTGCCTGTCACTGGAGAGGGATAGTCTGCAGCTGGCTACCTCTGCTCAGTCCTTTGTTCTGTGAGCGGGCCTGGTGGTGTCTTAGGTTAGGGCTTTTCATGTGGTAGCTATCCCATAGTCTGGTTTGCTAGCCCAAGTTAGTTCCTTCAGATTGTCCTTGGGGCATTCAGGCCCGGTCCTTACTCCAAGCAATGCAGCCCACGACTCTCTGCCCAGCCCCCGTTTGCTAGTAGCGGATGCAGATGTCTGGGTTGCTTCTCTGCGGGAGTAGTTACCACTGGGCACGTAATCTATGGGTTTTAATTATTTATTTATTTTTCCTCCCTGTTATGTTGCCCTCTATGGTTCCAAGGCTCACCACAGACTCGGCAGTGAGAGTGTTTCCTGGTGTTTGGAAACCTCTTTTTTAAGACTCCCTTTCCGGGACAGACCTCCGTCCCTACCTCTTTTGTCTCTCTTTTTGTCTTTTATATTTTTTCCTACCTCCTTTCAAAGACAATGGGCTGCTTTTCTGGGTGCCTGATGTCCTCTGCCGGCATTCAGAAGTTGTTTTGTGGAATTTACTCAGCGTTCAATGTTCTTTTGTTAAATTTGTGGGCGAGAAAGTGATTTCCCCGACCTATTCCTCAGCCATCTTAGGACCGCCTCTGCCCTTGATTCTTATTTGTTGTTGTCCCTTTGACCCACTGCTGACTGGCCTGCCTCTGTCTTTCTGCCCCTTTGAATTCTGTGTGTTTCTCCCATCAGATTTAGTGCTCACTGAGGGAGGTATCCACGTATTCCCATCAGAGTAGGAACACCTGACTATGGATGAAGGTTATTTCTCCTTGTCAGACCTCTAGTCATATCTTTCTCACTTTATCAAGGTCTCCTGGAAGGCAGGAACCATGTCAGAAGAGCAGAGTAGGATTCCCCGGGAGGCCGTCTTCTGCTTGGTAACCATGTTTCTCATTGCACAGAGGCTCCCAGGGCATTGTAACCACACCCACATCACAAGTGGGAAACACCTGATGGTTCTTCTTCTATCCCATCTCTACTGTGCTTCCTTATCAAAGGAAGGATACCTTTGAATGTGGGTTTCTGTCTCTCCATCATGCTGGGAGCCACTGATCTCTTAAACATTGCCCAAAGGCTAAGGGAAGAATAGGATGGGGTCTCCAGGCGGGGTTGAAGACTTTATGACTGGACAATGCCCTGCTTCAGCAGTCGGAGGGCCCCATCCCGGATCTGCTTGGTCTTCATGCCGTAGATGAGGGGATTGAGCATAGGCGGCATGACAAGGTAGAGGTCAGCCAAGAGAATGTGGATGTGCCGGGGCACATGCTGACCAAAGCGCTGAGTGTAGAACGAGAAGAGTCCCGGGATATAGAACAGAAGGATGACGCCCAGGTGGGAGCCACAAGTGCCAAAGGTCTTAGCCCTTGCCTCCTTGGAGGAGAGGCCTAGCACTGCCCGGAGGATGAGTGCATAGGATATAACAATGCAGATGGAGTCAGTACCCACCACCAATGTGGCAGCCGTGATGCCATAGATGTTGTTTGGCTGTGTGCCCCCACATGCCAGCTTCACCACAGCCATGTGCTCACAGTAGGAGTGGGCCACCACTCGGCCACAGTAGCTCAGTCTTGCCAGTAAGCAGGTGAGTGGGGTCATGAGTCCCAAGCCACGAAACACAGCAGCAGCCCCCAACTTGCCCACAGCCTCTGGGGGCAGCAATGACCCATAATGCAGGGGCCAGCAGATGGCCAAGTAGCGGTCAAAGGCCATTGCTAGCAGGATGCCAGATTCTACAGCTGAGAAGCCATGGATGAAGAACATCTGGGTGGCACAGCCCCCAAAGGTGATCTCAGCAGTGTTTGCCCAAAAGAGTGCAAGGAGCTTGGGCACAGTGGAGGTGCAGAGCACCAGATCGATGATGGACAGCATGCATAGGAACAGGTACATGGGCTGGTGCAGCTCAGGCTCCGAGTACACCACCAGCAGCACTGCCATGTTGCCGAGTACTGCCAGGGTGTACATGGAGCAGAATGGAAATGCAATCCAAAAGTGAGAAGCCTCCAGGCCAGGAATTCCCATGAGCAGGAAGGAGGTTGGATTCTGCTGGCTGTGGTTTGTGAATTTCATGGCTACGTCAAAGTTGGGTAGGTAGAGAAATTATTGTCTTGATCTGAACTCTAGGAAGTGCTGAGAGATGAAGCATTTGGGATGCATCCTTATGCTGTGGCTGAAACAGAAATGGCAGCAGGAAATATTTGAGTTAGATATCATGAAAAATATTCAGTATGAGATTATAGAGTGCTGGGAAATGATGCAAGGCAAGAGGTGAAGTTATCATGATCATTCAAAGGAGCCCTTTCCTCTTATTGTCCGATTTGATAATGTCTATCTTAGAGGGTGAAGGGTGAGTGGAATGGGTGCAGAACCCTCTTCATGGTGAAGATGAGCAGCTACAAACCCTTACAGTTTTCTTTCTTTTCCTGCCTGTGAATCATCTTCTGCCTATACTCTGTCTATATCCATCTACTTACTGAATCATCTGCCTGGGTGACAATATAAGGGTAATGTCATGGTCAAATGAATCAGATGTGGTTACTTTTCAAGATGGGAAGATCAGGACTGAAGGGAAGAAAAGGGAAAGCAAGGAAATCTTGGGTCGACTTTTCCATCCATCGAGCCTATGATTACTCACAGATAAGGCTCAAAATCTGGGTTGAGGGGATTTCCCTGGAAGCCCAGTGGTTAAGACTCCACTCTTCCAGTGTAGGAGGTACAGGTTTGATCTCTGATCAGGGAACTAAGATCCCATGTTCTGTGTGGCACCACCGAAATTTTTTTTTTTAAAAATTAAAAAAAAAATCTCTGTTCAGATCAGGCACAGTGAAGCACATGTTGAGGGGCTGGGTCTCTTGTACACTGTTATAGCCACAACAATGCCTGAGTAATGTCAGTACTGGGATCCTGTGCTTGCCTTAGGTGTCCTGTATGGATGCTGCTAGAAAACAGGTGAAATCATGCAGAATTTGTCAATGGTAGATGTCAGGTGATTTGGCCATAATGGGTGATCTGATATAGTTACTGAGAGACAATTGCAGAAAAAGTATAGTCTCTCATAAAGATAAAAATTACATGGGGAAAAAAGAGGGGATGAGAAGTGGATTTTAATCACTAGAGTAATAGACATTCACCATAAGCAAATAGAGAGACCAAGGTTGGTCTAATGATAGTACTGACCTCCTACACATCTCCTCCCTATCTCTGTCCACTACTCACACTCTCTGAATCCCCTGATCTTCTCTCTCGTACATGTGCCTTCTCATTTCTCTCTTAGCCACTAGCCAGCCAGTAACTGAGACTCTGAGAAAGAGAGGAGATTAAATTTAAAAATTCAAGAAGGAGAGACACTAGATGGAGAGGAGATAAGGATGAAAAGGAGAGAAGACTGAGAATAAGAATCAGAAATGGACAGAAGAGAGAGTAGAAAAGTGGGGAGAGAGACAAAGCTACCTGTCATGCCCTCATTTCTAAGATAATAGGATGTGACTATGTTCTGGTTGCTAGTTGAGACAGAGAGTATGAAACTGATTGGATCCTATGGAGGTAGCCCATATGTATCCCTGACCTTAAATGGCAATATTCCTTGTAATCTCTTGCATCAGCTGTCCAAACCCAGAGACAAAATGGCAAGAAGAGAAAGGGTGAGGTCTTCCTGTGTGATCTGGGGGAAGGAACCCTGGACCAGGATGCCTGATTTTCCATACCTGTGGCTGTTACTGTGATAATGAATGAATCACACTGTCTCCTTCTGCCTCCTCCTCCTTTTCTCCATGTATTCCCTACTTTCTCTTCTGTGCTATCTTCTTCCCCAAGTTTTCACCATCCATCTTGGACCCAAGCAGATCTAGAAGGGATTTAATTTGGGTGGTGGCTGAAGGGTCAGGGACAGAGAAATATCCGGGTGGGGGGGTTTCATGAAATGGTATATGTAAAACTGTCCCATGCTATGAATGGGAATACTGTGTGTTTGGCTGAGTGTGTGATTGTGTGTGTCTGTATATGTTGTGCAAAGCACATGTGCAAGGCTGTATTCAGAAGACACAGGTCCATATAGCTAGGTAAGACTTTGTTTTTGGAGTGTGTTTGCTTCAGTGCCTTTTCTTTGGTATGGAGGCAATTGAGAGTTGAAAAATCCAGGTTTAAGTGGAGCAATCTTGTTTTCTTTCCTTTCCATGTTTTCCTTCCCCCACTGAGTCTTTTAATAATTGAATCAAGTTTCCTCAGTTCCTAAGCAGCCACTCAAAAGTGTGCCACTTTTACTGTTTACTAAGACCGGGGGCTGACTGTGACTCAGATCATGAACTCCTTATTGCCAAATTCCGACTGAAATTGAAGAAAGTGGAGAAAACCACTAGACCATTCAGGTATGACCTAAATAAAGTCCCTTATGACTATACAGTGAAAGTGAGAAATAGATTTAAGGGCCTAGATCTGATAGATAGAGTGCCTGATGAACTATGGACAGAGATTCGTGACATTGTACAGGAGATAGGAATCAAGACCATCCCCAAGAAAAAGAAATGCAAAAAGCAAAATGGCTGTCTGAGGAGGCCTTACAAATAGCTGTGAAAAGAAAGGGAAGTGAAAAGCAAAGGAGAAAAGGAAAGATATACCCATTTAAATGCAGAGCTTCAAAGAATAGCAAGAAGAGATAAGAAAGCCTTCCTCAGTGATCAATGCAAAGAAATAGAGGGAAAAAATAGAATGGGAAAGACTAGAGATCTCTTCAAGAAAATTAGAGATACCAAGGGAACATTTCATGCAAAGATGGGCTCAATAAAGGACAGAAATGGTATGGACCTAACAGAAGCAGAAGATATTAAGAAGAGGTGGTGTACACAGAACTGTACAAAAAAGATCTTCACGACCCAGATAATCACGATGGTGTGATCACTCACCTAGAGCCAGACATCCTGGAATGTGAAGTCAGGTGGGCCTTAGGAAGCATCACTATGAACAAAGCTAGTGGAGGTGATGGAATTCCAGTTGAGCTATTTCAAATCCTGAAAGATGATGCTGTGAAAGTGCTGCACTCAATATGCCAGCAAATTTGGAAAACTCAGCAGTGGCCACAGGACTGGAAAAGGTCAGTTTTCATTCCAATCCCAAAGAAAGGCAATGCCAAAGAATGCTCAAACTACCACACAATTGCACTCATCTCACATGCTAGTAAAGTGATGCTTAAAATTCTTTAAGCCAGGCTTCAGCAATACGTGAACTGTGAAATTCCAGATGTTCAAGCTGGTTTTAGAAAAGGCAGAGGAACCAGAGATCAAGTTGCCAACATCCGCTGGGTCATTGAAAAAGCAAGAGAGTTCCAGAAAAATATATATTTCTGCTTTTTTGAGTATGCCAAAGCCTTTGACTGTGTGGATCACAATAAATCGTGGAAAATTCTAAAAGAGATGGGAATGCCAGACCACCTGACCTGCCTCTTGAGAAACCTATATGCAGGTCAGGAAGCAACAGTTAGAACTGGACATGGAACAACAGACTGGTTCCAAATAGGAAAAGGAGTTCGGCAAGGCTGTATATTGTCACCCTGCTTATTTAACTTATATGCAGAGTACATCATGAGAAACACTGGGCTGGAGGAAGCACAAGCTGGAATCAAGATTGCCGGGAGAAATATCAATAACCTCAGATATGCAGATGACACCACCCTTATGGCAGAAAGTGAAGAAGAAATAAAGAGCCTCTTGATGAAAGTGAAAGAGGAGAGTGAAAAAGTTGGCTTAAAGCTCAACATTCAGAAAACGAAGATCACGGCATCCAGTCCCATCACTTCATGGCAAATAGATGGGGAAACAGTGGAAACAGTGGCTGACTTAATTTTTCTGGGCTCCAAAGTCACTTCAGGTGGTGATTGCAGCCATGAAATAAAAGATGCTTACTCCTTGGAAGAAAAGTTATGACCAACCTAGATAGCATATTAAAACGCAGAGACATTACTTTGTCAACAAAGGTCAGTCTAGTCAAGGCTATGGTTTTTTGAGTAGTCATGTATGGATGTGAGAGTTGGAGTATAAAGAAAGCTGAGCACTGAAGAATTGATGCTTTTGAACTGTGGTGTTGGAGAAGACTGTTGAGAGTCCCTTGGACTGCAAGGAGATCCAACCAGTCCATCCTTAAGGAGATCAATCCTGGGTGTTCATTGGAAGGACTGATGCTGAAGCTGAAACTCCAATACTTTGGCCACCTGATGTGAAGAGCTGACTCATTTGAAAAGACCCTGATGCTGGGAAAGATTGAGTGCAGGAGGAGAAGGGGACAACAGAGGATGAGATGGTTGGATGGCATCACCGACTCAGTGGACATGGGTTTGGGTGGACTCCGGGAGTTGGTGATGGACAGGGAGGCCTGGCACGCTGCAGTTCATGGGCTTGCAAAGAGTCGGACATGACTGAGTGACTGAACTGAACTGAAAGCAGCAAGAGCTCATCTGAATGCTGGTGATGGTAACCCACTTTCTGCCTTGCATCATTTCCCAAATTCCTGCAATCTTCCCCCCTTGGTTTTCATGGGATCTAACTCAAATATTAATGAGAAGGCCAGAAAGTGAGGATCCAAAAGCCCTTACTTTCACCTTGACCTCTTTCCTGGAATCTGAGCATTTATTTTGCTTAACAAAAAATATTCCAACTTCATTTTTCCCACTATGCAAATGGGGACTCAACAACAACAAAATGCCCCTCACCCTCTTTATTCCTAATTATCTTCGTATTTGGGGTGAGAAAGCCTTTACTTAAAAATATACAAGAATAGAAGCTAAAGTTTCAGGAACAAGGCTGTCTTACAAGGAAAAGAGCAAGTTCTCTGTCACTAGAGGTGCTCATAAGCACCTGGAAGTTCCCTGCCAAGCTGTGTGATCTCAGTCATCACCTAACCTCTCTCCACCTGCTTTCTCATCTGTGACCCAAAAGGGATGATTCCTATGTCAGGGACTACTAGGAGGAATCATTATGGGAGGCACGTATCTGAAGAGCACTAAGACCACGTGGCACAGAACGGTGATCAAAAGGTGTGATGATTCCTAAGCCTTTTTGTATGAAGTGGAGAATACCTCAGGAGAAAATTATCTTAGTAGCTGTCTGGTCTTTGATCTGCTGAGTACTGTGCCTATTGTAGGGATGAACACACAGGCTTACCGGGTCTGGGGTAGGGAGTGGCAATGGAGCCTCAGGTCCTGCAGGGCTTGGAGTGTGGGGAACAAAAGAGCTGGAGTATTTATCTTGTTATTAGGGCCTTAGCAGAGAGTGAAAAATTCCCTGGGGATGAAGGCACTAAAAAGACCTCTGGGATGCTGCAAAGAGTCAGAAAATTGAAGTTAGGAAATGTAGACTTTGATGGAGTAGGAGGGAAGGATAGGACACCAGAGAAAATCTACCCTGCAAGTTCAGTGTGGGTAGAAGAGAGTTAGGTGGAGAGACCCCTGAGCACAAGTAATCCTAAAGGTTTTTGGCACAGGAATGCATTTAAGGACATATTTATTTATTTATAAAACTAATATTGCTTTCCCTCCTGGTCCCTTCCATCTGTTCCAAATCCAATTTGTTTATCAGTGGTTTTTGTTTTTTTTTGTTTTTGCGGGGTGGTGGTGGTGGGGTGGTGGAGCAAGCTACTTCTCTGAATGTCATTTCTTTATAAAATGAGGAGGCAATGAATATTAAATGAGATGATATATCCAGGGCATAGAACATTTTGCTTGGTTTATGCCAAACTCTCAATAAAAAGTAAGAGTTTTTATTATTTTATCCAATTCAGTGATCACTGCTTGAGAATCTATTATATGCAAAGAACTATGCAAGATGTTAGGGCACAGAGTTGAAAGAGTATGCCCCTGTACTCAAGGAGTCTCACCCTGGTTTGGAGAATGGGTAAGACATACAAAAGTTAATTAATTCAATAAGATATGTATAGACATAAAAAAAGACAGAGGCTCATTTAGCAGGGAATTAGGGTCAAGGATTTCGGGTTTAGAAGTACAAGGTGGGCTTGGAGAAAGGGGCACATGAGGGAGGGAAGACAGCATGTATAAAACATGGCAGATAAGGTATAATGAGCATTTTCTGGAAACCACTGAAGCCTAAATCAAAGTTTCTATTTTTATGAATTGTCTCTGATCCTCAGAGCCACAATGAGTGTCCACACAATATCTTATCAAATGCTGCTTGTGTGATACTGACTACTTTAAATCTCTTTGGTGTTACCTTGTTGTTGTTCAGTTTCTCAGTTGTGTCCAACTCTTTGCAACTCCACGGACTGCAGCACTCCAGGCTTCCCTGTCCTCCGCTGTCTCACGGAGTTTGCTCAAACTCATATCCGTTCAGTCGGTGATGCCATCAAACCATCTCATCCTCTGTTGTCCTCTTCTCTTCCTGCCTTCAATCTTTCCCAGCATCAGGTCTTTTCCAATGTGTCAGCTCTTCACATCAGCTGGTCAAAGTGTTGGAGCTTCAGCATCAATATTCAGCATCAGTCCCTCCAATGAATATTCAGGATTGATTTCCTTTAGGATTGATTGGTTTGATCGCCTTGCAGTCCAAGGGACTCTCAAGAGTCTTCTCCAACACCACAGTTCAAAAGCATCAATTCTTTGGTGCTCAACCTTCTTTATGGTTCAGCATTCACATCCACACATGACTACTGGAAAAACCATAGCTTTGACTAGACAGACCTTTGTTGGCAAAGTAATGCCTCTGCTTTGTAATAAGTTTGTCATAGCTTTTCTTCTAAGGAGCAAGCGTCTTTTAATTTTATCACTACAGTCACCATCCACAATGATTTTGGAGCCCCCCCAAATAAAGTCTCCCATTCTTTCCATTGTTTCCCCATCTATTTGCCATGACATGATGGGACCAGATGCCACGATCTTAGTTTTTTGAATGTTGACTTTTAAGCCAGCTTTTTTACTCTCTTATTTCACCATCATCAAGAGGTTCTTTAGTTCCTCTTTGCTTTCTGTCATACTGGTGGTGTCATCTGCATATCTGAGGTTGTTGATATTTCTCCTGGCAGTCTTGATTCCAGTTTGTGCTTCATCCAGCCTTGTATTTCACATAATGTACTCTGCATATGAGTTAAATAAGCAGGGTGACAATGTACAGCCTTGACATACTCCTTTCCCAATTTGGAACCAGTCCATTGTTCCATGTCTGGTTCTCACTGTTGCTTCTTGACCTGCATACAGATTTCTCAGGAGGCAGGTGAGGTGGTCTGCTATTCCCATCTTTTTAAGAATTTTCCACAGTTTGTTGTGATCCACACAGTCAAAGACTTTTAGCCTACTCAATGAAGCAGAAGTAGGTGTTTTTCTGGAATTCTCTTGCTTTTTCTATGATCCAGGAGATGTTGACAATTTGATATCCGGTTCCTCTGCCTTTTCTAAATCCAGCTTGAACATCTGGAAGTTCTTGCTTCACATATTGTTGAAGCCTAGCTTGGTGAATTTTGAGCCTTATTTTTCTAGCATGCGAAATGAGTGCAATTGTGTGGTAATTTGAACATTCTTTGTCATTGCCTTTCTTTGGGATTGGAATGAAAACTGACTTTTTCCAGTCCTGTGGCCACTGCTCAGTTTCCCAAAATTGCTGGCGTATTGAGTGCAGCACGTTAACAGCATCATCTTTTAGGATTTGAAATAGCTCAGCTGGAATTTCATCACTTCCACTAGCTTTGTTTGTAGTGGTGCTTCCTAAGGCCCACTTGGCTTTGCACTCCAAGATATCTGGCTCTAGGTGAGTGATCCACCATCATGGTTATCTGGGTCATTAAGACCTTTTTTGTATAATCCTTTTGTGTATTCTTGCCACCTCTTCTTAATATCTTCTGCTTCTGTTAGGTCCATACCATTTCTCTCCTTTATTGAGCCCATCTTTGCATGAAATGTTCCCTTGGTATCTCTAATTTTCTTGAAGAGATCTCTGGTTTTTCCCATTCTATTGTTTTCCTCTATTTCTTTGCCTTGATCACTGAGGAAGGCTTTCTTATCTCTCTTTGCTATTCTTTGGAACTCTTTGGCATTCAGATGGGTATATCTTCCTTTTCTCCTTTGCCTTTTACTTCCCTTCTTTTCTCAGCTATTTTCAAGACCTCCTCAGACAAACATTTTGCTTTTTGCATTTCTTTTTCTTGGGGATGGCTTTGATCACTGCCCCTTGTACACTATTATGAACCTCCTCCATAGTTCTTCAGGCACTCTGTCTATCAGATCTAATCTCTTGACTCTATTTGTCACTTCCACTGTATAATCATAAGGGATTTCATTTAGGTCATACCTGAATGGCCTAGTGTTACCTTAGATAAATAACTGCTTCTTAGCCTCTATAAATATAGGGAGAGTTGTCATATTACATTTAAGATGTTTAACACAGTGCCTGGGTCATAATAAGTTCTTAATAGATGATTGTTGCTATTTCTACATTATTCTTTTTCAGTCATCTTCCCACACAATGGGTTTTGTGAAGTCAAATACCATGGTGAATCCATCTTTTTCTCTGATACTGCTTAAAATGAGATTGTGTGATTTTAGGTTTGGGGAGAAAGCTGTTGAATGATCAGCTTGTCCAGTGGTATTCCAATCAAATGTAGGCCAGGCAGACATGAAACTTATTTTAGACAACCAGGAAGTCAACAACTGTATGTTCTTTACTTAGTATGTATCTGACCTTGTCTTGGAGATACAAAGAACTGAAAAGAATCCAACTTTAAGTAGCTTTAAATGCAGATAGTGGAGGGATGAAGTAGTGGGAGATGGCATGGCTCAGATGATGGAGAGAAAGGTGGTGTAGGCTTTGTTTTCAGCATATAGATTCCCATAGATTCTCATAGGAGCCTCATACTTCAAGAATTAAGTTTCTGAGATACTGAGTTTTGGCTATTCTCTCATTCAGTTCTTCCAGAGACACATTTGATTCTAATAAAGAGAATAAGTGGCAATAGCAGATTCATAAACTGACTCTTAGATTTTATTCCAGTATCACAGTGCTCAAAGCTAAGCTTAGGATCTCCCTTATCTTGATGTGCCTCAGGGATAGGCATGGTCACTCATTGTTAACTTGGGATATCATTGGGCAGACCTTTATTCAACTAAGGATATTTGTTATACAGAACATCGTTGAGCACCTACTATGTGTCAACATTTTTCTAAGTACCAGGAATATAGTAGTGAACAAAGAAGACAAAATCCTTGTTCTCTTGGAACTTCTAGGTTAGTAAGAGAGACTTTATTTAGTTTTTGCTTTTTAATCTAATTTTTAATTAAAATTTTATTGGTGTATAGTTGCTTTGCAATGTTGTGTTAGTTGTGTTAGTTTCTGTTGTACAGCAAAGTGAATCAGCTATGCATAATGCCTCTTTTTTGGATTTCCATCTCATTTAGCTCATCATTTCTGAGAAACAAATGTCAACCCACTCCAGTATTTTTGCCTGGAGAATTTCATGGACAGAGGAGCCTGGCAGACTACAGTCCATTGGATTGCAAAGAGTTGGACATGACTGAGCGACTAACACTAGGTCACCAGAGAGCATTAGGTAGAGCTCCCTGAGCTATACAGTAGATTCTCAGCTGTGTATTTTATATACAGTATCAATAGAGTATATATGTCAATCCCAATCTCCTAGTTTATCACCTCCACCCCTTACTCCCTTGGTGTCCATATGTTTGTTCTTTACGTCTGTGGAGAGACTTTTTATTTTTTTAAATTTTATTTAACTTTACAATATTGTATTGGTTTTGCCATATATCAAAATGAATCTGCCACAGGTATACATGTGTTCCCCATCCTGAACCCTCCTCCCTCCTCCCTCCCCATACCATCCCTCTGGGTCGTCCCAGTGCACCAGCCCCAAGCATCCAGTATCGTGCATCGAATCTGGACTGGCGACTCATTTCATATATGATATTATACATATTTCAATGCCATTCTCCCCAAACATCCCACCCTCTCCCACAGAGTCCAAAAGACTGTTCTATACATCAGTGTCTCTTTTGCTGTCTCGTATACAGGGTTATTGTTACCATCTTTCTAAATTCCATATATATGCATTAGTATACTGTATTGGTGTTTTTCTTTCTGGCTTACTTCACTCTGTATAATAGGCTCCAGTTTCATCCACCTCATTAGAACTGATTCAAATGTATTCTTTTTAATGGCTGAGTAATACTCCATTGTGTATATGTACCACAGCTTTATTATCCATTCATCTGCTGATGGACATCTAGGTTGCTTCCATGTCTTGGCCATTATAAACAGTGCTGCGATGAACATTGGGGTACATGTGTCTCTTTCAATTCTGGTTTCCTCAGTGTGTATGCCCAGCAGTGGGATTGCTGGATCATGACTTTTTATTTTTTTAAAAATAATATATGACGCAAATAGGTACTGATAAGTATTAAGAAGAAAATAATAGGATAAGAAGATAGAAAATGACAGGGAGCACAATTTTGGATAGATTTGTCATGGTTGGCCTTTCTGCAGAGGTGACATTTAAGTAGAGATCTGGATGAGACATGTGAACATCTGTATGAAGGACAGTGCACCAGGCAGAGGGACCAGCAGATGGATAGGTCTTGAGGTCTGAAATGTGATTGGTGAATCTGAGGGACAGAATCAGGACAGTTGCTAGAGTGAAGTGATTAAGAAGAGAAGGTAGGAATTGGGAAGGGTAGCCAGGGGCCAGATAATAGGGGGTAAGCCATGATGAAAACTAGAATTCATTTGAAATGAGGTGGAAAGATATTGGATGACTTTGAAAAGGATTCTGTTATGCTGTGACTTAAGTTTTAAAAGTTCTACCCTGAGTTCTACATATAGGGGGACAAAGATATAAGAAAGAAGCTAATTTGAAAGTTATTGTTATATTCAAAGAGTGAAATGATGGTTTGAGTCAGAGGATTAATTGTAGAGGCAATGAAAAGTGATTATGTTTGGAATATGCTTTGAAGATGAAGCAGGTAGGATTTATTAATGGATGGACTGGATGTAGGGTTATGAGAATATGATGAACTTGAGGTTGGAGACTTCCAGCCTGAGGAATTGGGTGAATTAGAAGGGTTTTAGTGCAATGGGAAATACTGAGATTAAAGCAGGTTTACAAGGGTAGAGGAAGAAAGGAACCAAATCAGAGTTCAGTTTTGGATGTGTGAGCTTGGAAATATACGTTTATATTAGATATTCAGGCATAGATTCAGGTGAAGTGAAAGTCACTCATTCATGTCTGACTCTTTGTGACCCCATGGACTGTAGTCCATGGAATTATCTAGGCCGAACACTGGAGTGGGTAGCCTTTCCCTTTTCCAGATATCAGGTTAACAAGTTATATTTACCAATTTGAAGTTCAGGAAAGATATCTGAGTTGAAGACTGACATTTGGGATTCATCACAGAATAGTTAGAGCCATGAGAAATGAGTAAATCACCTAAAGAATGAGTACAGCTAGAGAAGAGACTCCACCATAAGAGGCCAGGAAGAGATGAACTAGACACTAAAGGATACTCAGAAGAAGACATAATAAGAGGGAGAAAACTTTCAGAGAGTGTTATTTAGGAAACCAGGAAGTAGGGCATATTTGATGTCACCAGAGAATTGCATAAGATGGTGTTTAAGAATTATTGATAGTTAACAACACTGTGTTATAGACTTGACATCTGCTAAAGACAGATCTTAAGTGGTATCTTGATGGTAAAAAGAAAAAGAAAAAAAGAAAATGGTAATAGATATACTCAACTTGATTGTGGTAACTATCTCACAATGTAGATGTACACCAAATACATATTTAAGCTGTAGACCTTAAATATATACAATTTTAAGTTATTAATTATACTTCAATTAAAAATGTAAAGATTGATTATTGATGCTTCAATAAACTGCACTGAAGAAACTAGATATCCACATACAAAATAAATATATTCTCTTATACCATATACAAAAGTTAACTCAAATGGCCCAAAGACCTAAACAGAAGATCTGAAATTATAAAATTCAGAAGAAAAGATAGAGGAAAAGCTTCATGACATGGGTTATCATAGCCAAGAAATCATTGCAAAATCTAAAGTGCAGGCACCAAAAGAAAAACAGATAAATAAATTGAATATCATGAAAATAAAAATCTTTTGTTCATCAAAGGACACTATTAAGAGAATGAAAAGGTAACTTACAGTATGGGAAAGCATTTGAAAATCATTTGCTGATAAGAGATTAATATCTAGAAAACGTAAAGGACTACAACAGCAAAACAAAAATAATGCAATTCACAATGGACAAAAGATTTGAATCTAAATGGCCAATAAGCACAAGACACTCAACCTCACTAATCATTAGGGAAAAGCAAATCATAACACAATGGGCTACCATTTCATATCTGTAGGATGACTATTATAAAAAAAAACAGATAATAACAAGTGTCAGTGGAAGTGCTAAAATTGGAACCCTGCCATAGTTGGTGGGACTACAAAATGGTACCGCCACTGTGGAAAATGGCATGGTAGTTCCTCTAAAAAGTAAACAGAATTACCATGATCTTTTTCTAACTCAACCTGGGTATCTTCTAGACTGCTCCCAACATCAGCATGTGAACCTTAAGTCTGGATCATGGAAACCTCCAGATAGACTTTGTCTCCTCAGACTAACTTAGACTCTACTGACACAGGCTCTGTGTAGAAGGTCTGCCTCACCCCAGTGTGTTCTGAAGGCTCCAGGAGAGAGAGGTGAGTCCTTTTCCCTTAGGGACAAACATTAGGACATCTGAGCAGGATCCTGATGTCTTTGTGGGAAGAGAGGGGTGGCCTGCAGGATATAGTAGGAGCTGTCGGGATGGTTCAAATAATGAGTTCAGGTTAAAAGACAGAGCTTGCCATTTGGAAAACAAGCTTCCCCTCTAGGACCATGGCAGAACAGTGGGTGCTGAGAACAGTCACAGTAGGATAGTGTCCCCTTTAGTGTTGTTATTAGTGGTTAATTAAGCAATAATAATGACATTGATAGTTATTCTCCAGTGATCACAATGGATCTTCCCTAAATCATGAGAGGTAGGCAGGACTGGGATGAAGGTCTCCGCATGATAGATAAGGAGACAATCCAAAGAGCAGAGAGGTTAATAGCCTCATCAAAGCCATAGACTGGGACTCAAACCTAATTTCTCACTCATAACCTTAGCTCACAGTTCCGTCCACAATACAGCATAAAATCAAAACTCCAGATTAAGTCAAACACAAAATGAATAGCAAACCTTGACCCAGTTGTGGCTGATTCCTACTTAAATAAGTTGCACTCAGAAAGCACACATGTCAGGCATCCATTTGCATATTCAGGGGAAGCTGTGTCCTTGGCAGGCCCTGCAGGAAGGAGGGTGAGGGTAGAGAGAGGCACAGTGGTCACTGAGACCAGAGGATGCTCTGCCTCCAGGGAAACATGCCTGATGTAATAGGATGTGAGGGGAGCCAGGGGAGGGACCCCAGAGGACTGGAGATAGGAACAGAATGTCCCCAGAGTCACCCCAGAGAAGACACCAGGTCCATCTTGGGTCATCTTTGGCTGTACCTCAGGGACAGGGCCTGTTATTTCCTTTTTCTTTTGGAAGTAGAATAATTGATCATAAAGATTAGTCAGACCTCTTTATAACCCTCTTTCCCACCCTTCCCTCACTAACAGAGGAAAATGGTACCATTTTTCATGAAGCTTCCAAAAAAATGAACCAAGCCTCATGCTGAGGGGTGAGAACACATGACCTGTGGTGGATGGTGGGCATGAGGACACAGAGCACGGTAAGGAGCTGCAGAACCAGGATGAGAGGCATGCATACCTGGGAGGGAGACTTCTGCTGGGATCAGCTGGCTCCTGTAGGGCTGGGGCAGAGGCCTGGGGACACAGATCTAAGAAAGAGGCCAAGTGAGTTGGAGCTGGCAGAATGACCATAATGACCGGTATAACAGCAGAAACCTGACTATATAGTAATCACTAGAGGGATGATACAAAGTTTGAGTAAAGAGCCAATAGAAGAGTGCTTCATGTTTGAGGAGAACAGGTTAGGTCAGGGACATGAGCCTAGGGACCACAGGGCAGATCCATCTCTCCTCTCTTTCACTTTCATCAAGAGGCTCTTTATTTCTTCTTCACTTTCTGCCATAAGGGTGGTGTCATCTGCATATCTGAGGTTATTGATATTTCTCCTGGCAATCTTGATTCCAGCTTGTGTTTCTTCCAGTCCAGCGTTTCACATGATGTACTCTGCATCTAAGTTAAATAAGCAGGGTGACAATATACAGCCTTGATGTACTCCTTTTCCTATTTGGAACCAGTCTGTTGTTCCATGTCCAGTTCTAACTGTTTTTTCCTGACCTGCATACAGATTTCTCAAGAGGTAGATCAGGTGGTCTGGTATTCCCATCTTTTTCAGAATTTTCCACAGTTGATTGTGACCCACACAGTCAAAGGCTTTGGCATAGTCAATAAAGCAGAAATAGGTGTTTTTCTGGAACTCTCTTGCTTTTTCCATGATCCAGCGGATGGTGGCAATTTGATCTCTGGTTCCTCTGCCTTTTCTAAAACCAGCTTGAACATCAGGAAGTTCACGGTTCACGTATTGCTGAAGCCTGGCTTGGGGAATTTTGAGCATTACTTTACTAGCATGTGAGATGAGTGCAATTGTGCAGTAGTTTGAGCATTCTTTGGCTTTGCCTTCTTTGGGATTGGAATGAAAACGGACCTTTTCAATTCCTGTGGCCACTGCTGAGTTTTCCAAATTTGCTGGCATATTGATGTTCTCTAAGAACCTTTCTTAGAGAAAATATTTAGAACTTGGAGGGGAGTGAATTATCATAGGAAGTGAATAATCAGGCTTAATTGTTTGTTATGTATTCAAGCTTTACATTTCAGAAGAGAAATGCCCCTTTGTAATTAGGAGTATAGGTTGAGTTGGGAGGCAAAGGAAGACAGTGAATGTTTCTGGGTAAGTTTTGAATCAAATGGGTATCTGTGTCCTTCATAGCACTGTACTTGACTACGCAAAGACCACAAAAACTCTTCATCCACTGAATTCCTTTATGAAGGATGCCTTACTAGCTCTATTGTTGTTTAATGTCCTGACCACTCAATAGTTTTATGAGCATCTTAAGGGCAAAGGTGAGATACAATGTTCCACAATTCATATTAGGATTATTTTCTAATTTCTTTTAAGGTCCAGAAGATCAAGGGCTAAGCCTTCCATGTAAATGATCAGAGTTTGAACTTGAACACTGTAATCCTGCTGACACTGTGCACTGTCCAGAAGGGCCCTGTGGAAGGGAATTTCTGTTGAGAGAGAAATTTCTGTTGGCCCTGTCAGCCTCCAGTATCACCTCAACTCATCTAGCAGTCTTTCTGTTGGTGGGGATCCCAGGCCTGTAGCACCTACATGTCTGGATCTCTATTCCTTTCTGCTCAGCCTATACACTGGCCCTGCTTGGCAACTGCACCCTCTTCTTCATCATTCAGGCTGATACAGGCCTGCATGAGCCCATGTACCTCTTCCTGGCCATGTTGGCAGCCATTGATTCAGGCCTTTCCTATTCAACTGTACCTAAAATGCTGGCCATCTTCTGGTTCAGGGATTGAGAGATAAACTTCTATGCTTGTCTGATCCAGATGTTCTTTCTCCACTCCTTCTCCATCATGGAGTCAGCAGTGCTGCTGGCCATGGCCTTTGACCACTATGTGGCCATCTGCAAGCCACTGCACTACAGCACCATCCTCACTGGGCCACTTATCACCAAGATCAGTTTGGCTGCTGTGACTCGGGCTGTGACACTAATGACTCCACTTCCCTTTCTGCACAGACGCTTCCACTACTGCCAGGGTCCAGTGATTGCCCACTGCTACTGTGAGCACATGGCTGTGGTAAGGCTGGCCTGTGGGGACACTCACTTCAACAACATCTATGGCATTGCTGTGGCCATGTTTATAGGGGCATTCAATCTGCTTTTTGTTATCCTGTCTTATATCTTCATCTTCCAGGCAGTTCTATAGTTTGTCTCTCAGGAGGCTCGCTACAAAGCCTTTGGGACATGTGTGTCCCACATAGGTGCCGTTTTAACCTTCAACACACCTCCCGTCATCTCCTCAGTCATGCACCGGGTAGCTAGCCGGACTGCTCCACATGTGCACATCCTTCTTGCCAATTTCTATCTGCTCTTCCCACCCATGGTGAATCCCATCATCTATGGGGTCAAGACCAAGCAGATTCATGAACAAGACTTGGGACTGTTCCTGAGAAAGGATGTATAAATGATGTCTGGATCAGACAGTCATAGAAGTTGAGGGGCAGGCGGAGATAGAGTGGGACTGGTGGAATGCTGAAGTGGGGGTGAGGGAATGATAGGTGGTAGGGGGCTGCCAGAGTCTCCATGCTCAGTTCTTTCCTGCGTGTATGCTAAGTCACTTCAGTCATGTCCAACTCTTTGTGACACTATGGACTATAGCCTACCAGGTTCCTCTGACCACGGGATTCTCCAGGTAAGAATACTAGAGTGGGTTGCCATTCCCTTCTCCAGGGGATCTTCTCAACCCAGGGATCAAACTCCTTGTCTCTTATGTCTCCTGCATTGGCACCACTAGCACCACCTGGGAAGCCCTTAGTTCTTTCCTGGTACACCGAAAAAGCTAACTTGTATCCTGCAACTCAGAGTCACCAGTCTGATCTGTGCTCAAGGTTCTGTGTAGTCTGGTAACCTCTTGACTCAAATCGCTGACTTTGTTGTCTCCTCAGAAAGCCCATTCTTCTATCAGAGGCAAAGGTTAGACCCACTCTTCTGTTGGCAACATCACTAAGAACACAAAGATGCTTTTGCATTTATTTATGAAGTGGATTTGGTAAATTATCCAGTCAAGATCTGGGTAAGGACCAACATTTCATCTGAGGCAGGAATGTGCCTTTAGTCTGACAATTTGTGCCCCATCTTTGCCTAAATATTACCAGTCTTGGGAGCTCATGATCTTCCAGGGCTATAGGCTCCAATATAGACAGATTTACATGTTAAGATTTATTTCTTCAAATAAGTTGGCTTATTGTTTGACTTCTTTTGGCCTCTATGTCCCCACGGACAATCCCTCCCATTAAATACTTTCAGTAAGACAAGTCTTTCTGCCATTTGTCTATGTATCATGCAACTCTTTATTTGCACACAGATGTATTTTATGTTTTTACAAAGAATGTGAATTCCTCTTTTATTTACTAGTCAATTCACAAAATATTATTGAGTGCTAAATCTATGCTAGGGGCTGTATATAGATTGTTAAGGTAGGGATGCTAGACTTATGTCTATGTCCTGAGACAAAGAAGGAAATATCAAGTGCAATATGTTATGTTCTATGAACTCCCCATCACAAGGCCCAGTATCAAGTAATAAATAGGTAAGCAAGCATATGGGAAATGGAAATGTTTTTTCAAAGTGTTTCATAAAAATTTTTATTAAGGTGACTTATGTGTAATGAAGAAAACCCTAAAGACAATTTTAAACACATTTAACCTGGGGTCATTTCTCATGTTTCCATAGAAAATGGGGATATTGACCTATGTTTTCTTTTTTCCCTCTCTTTTCCTCTATCCAATACAAATTTACATACTATAGAATTATCAAGTATTAATCCCGACAACTAGCATTTGTGTGGTCACACAAGCCCTTATTTACAATCTTTCACATATGCATTTTCTACATTTATCTTGTGACTCCTTTGTTTCCCCAGACTGTTTAGAAATTATATGTATCTCTACCTATTCAGACTTAAATTGAAGAAAGTAGGGAAAACCACTAGACCATTCAGCTATGATCTAAATCAAGCCCCTTATGATTATACAGTGGAAGTGAGAAATAGATTTAAGGGACTAGATATGATAGCCAGAGTGCATGATGAACTATGGACTGAGGTTTGTGACATTGTACAGGAGACAGGGATCAAGACCATCCCCATGGAAAAGTAATGCAAACAAGCAAAATGGCTGTCTGGGGAGGCCTTACAAATAGCTGTGAAAAGAAGAGAAGCAAAAGGCAAAGGAGAAAAGGAAAGATATACCCATTGGAATGCAGAGTTCCAAAGAATAGCAAGGAGAGATAAGAAAGCCTTCCTCAGCGATCAATGCAAAGAAATAGAGGAAAACAACAGAATGGGAAAGACTAGAGATCTCTTCAAGAAAATTAGAGATACCAAGGGGACATTTCATGCAAAGATGGGCTCAGTAAAGGACAGAAATGGCATGGACCTAACAGAAGCAGAAGATATTAAGAAGAGGTGGCAAGAATACACAGAAGAACTGTACAAAAAAAATGTTCATGACCCAGATAATCATGATGGTGTGATCACTCATGTAGAGCCAGACATCCTGGAATGTGAAGTCAAGTGGGCCTTAGAAAGCATCACTATGAACAAAGCTAGTGGAGGTGATGGAATTCCAGTTGAGCTATTTCAAATCCTGAAAGATGATGCTGTGAAAGTGCTGCACTCAATATGCCAGCAAATTTGGAAAGCTCAGCAGTGGCCACAGGACTGGAAAAGGTCCGTTTTCATTCCAATCTCAAAGAAAGGCACTGCCAAAGAATGCTCAAACTACCACACAATTGCACTCATCTCACACACTAGTAAGGTAATACTCAAAATTTTCCAAGCCAGGCTTCAGCAATACGTGAACCGTGAACTTCCTGATGTTCAAGCTGGTTTTAGAAAAGGCAGAGGAACCAGAGATCAAATTGCCAACATCTGCTGGATCATGGAAAAAGCAAGAGAGTTCCAGAAAAACATCTATTTCTGCTTTATTGACTATGCCAAAGCCTTTGACTGTGTGGATCACAATACTCTGTGAAAAATTCTGAAAGAGATGGGAACCTGTCCTGCCCAAGCTGACCACCTGTCCCGCCTCTTGAGAAACCTATATGCAGGTCAGGAAGCAACAGTTAGAACTGGACATGGAACAACAGACTGGTTCCAAATAGGAAAAGGAGTATGTCAAGGCTGTATATTGTCACCCTGCTTATTTAACTTCTATGCAGAGTACATCATGAGAAACTCTGGGCTGGAAGAAGCATAAGCTGGAATCAACATTGCTGGGAGAAATATCAGTAACCTCAGATATGCAGATGACACCACCCTTATGGCAGAAAGTGAAGAGGAACTAAAAAGCCTCTTGATGAAAGTGAAAGTGGAGAATGAAAAAGTTGGCTTAAAGCTCAACATTCAGAAAATTAAGATCATGGCATCCTGTCCCATCACTTCATGGGAAATAGATGGGGAAACAGTGGAAACAGTGTCAGACTTTATTTTTTTGGACTCCAAAAAATCACTGCAGATGGTGACTGCAGCCATGAAATTAAAAGATGCTTACTCCTTGGAAGGAAAGTTATGACCAACCTAGATAGCATATTGAAAAGCAGAGACATTACTTTGCCAACAAAGGTCCATCTAGTCAAGGCTATTATTTTTCTAGTGGTCATATATGGATATGAGAGTTGGACTGTGAAGAAGGCTGAGCACCGAAGAATTGATGCTTTTGAACTGTGGTGTTGGAGAAGACTCTTGAGAGTCCCTTGGACTGCAAGGAGATCCAACCAGTCCATTCTAAAGGAGATCAGCCCTGGGTGTTCTTTGGAAGAAATGATGCTAAAGCTTAAGCTCCAGTACTTTGGCCACCTCCAAAGAGTTGACTTTGTGCGAAGAGTTGACTCATTGGAAAAGACTCTGATGCTGGGAGGGATTGGGGGCAGGAGGAGAAGGGGACGACAGAGGATGAGATGGCTGGATGGCATCACTGACTCGATGGACGTGAATTTGAATGAACTCGGGGATCTGGTGATGGACAGGGAGGCCTGGCATGCTGCAATTCATGGGGTTGCAGTGGTCAAGACTCTGCATTTCCACTGCAGGGGGCATGGGTTTGATCCCTGGTCAGGGAACCAAGATCCCATGTGCTTTGCTGCATGGCCAAATAAAACCCCAAATTAAAAAAAACAAACAAACAAAAAAAACAACAAAACTCCCTGTATGCCCATATAAGGAAAGAAGGCAGAGAGCAATTGAACTATGGTACAGATACAATGTAGCCTTGGCTACTTCAAGAACTCTTTCTAGAATGGCCTTTCAGCTTTCTCCTTAGTTGGGTCACAATAACCACAGCATTGGGCTGCTCTGGAAGACATGTGGCATTGAAGTTTCTGAGGCTGAGACAATTCCTGCGGAGGCCAACAGATAAAGGCTGCTTGGTAGCAGCAGCTGGGGCTTAAGTGCTTCACTAAAGCAAATCAGGGTGGCTGATCAGTGTCCGCTACACTCGACCGAGGGAGACCTGCAAACCTCCCATCTTAGACCTTAAACCTCAAATGTCTTAGGCTCCTTGAATTCAGTCTGTTCAGAATTCTAGACATGTGACTTCATGAATAATTTTAAGGTCTAATGATTTTTCAAAGACCATCCTAACTCAAATATGTCAGTGCTTGTATGTATGATTGGGAAGGGATATAAAATATCCGTGATATTCTTTATGGGTCAAGAAAAGTAGTAAAACTAAGTTTAGACAATCCATTGGCTTTGTCTGTTCTTTTGATATGGGGACCAGTAAGGTTCCTCAGGGGCCTAAGTATGGGTTTTGCCAGATTCACTACTCCTGATATAATAGACTCCTTGGCCTGTGGAAAGTCCTTTATCTATAAAAGAATTCCTCCCTACCCTGCCTTCTCCTGCCCCTCCTCTCCCACCTCCTCAGAAATCAGCTGAAGAGAGGTAGGGAATGGCCACAGACAGATGGCATTTCAGGACAGTTGCTGGTAGAAGGGCCATGGACAAGCGTAGGTGAGAGTAGTGAGGACTCCGCATGTCACTTTCAGAAGACAGTCATCTCCCCTCACCCGACTTCTCTCCCGCTGCTCCTTTTAGTCCTTCTCTGACATGAGGCCTCACTTCATGTCCACTTGGTAACATTACTACATGATATTACTGGAGCAGAAATTCATGTACCTATCCCTTAATCTCCTCGGGCAATCTACTACCATTCCTTGAGAACTTGCTTCCATGCCATTGTATTAATATTTAGCCAACCTAAAGATTCCATAAACTGATGCATGCCTATTAATGACTTTCTATTATTCAGGTAAACCTAAGCCAGTTTGATCAGGTTTTATAAAATGGAAGCAAGCCTCTGCTTCAGGGGTTAGTTTTAAAAATAACCCTCAGGTCGAGCATTTGGGTTAATCTCCTGGGTGATTTTTTTTATCTCATACCTTGTTTCTGGGTCTAAATAGGGAAAACATTGCTTAGATGGATATTAGAAGTATGAAAGATGGTTCTTTCTGCCTATAATGGCTCCAGTGAAGGATGCATACTAAGTCGCCTCAGTCATTTCCCAACTCTTTGTGACCCTATAGGCTGTAGCCCACCAGGCTCCTCTGTCAATGGGATTCTCTAGGCAAGAATACTGGAGTGGGTTGCCATGGCCGCCTCTAGGGGGATCTTCCTGACCCAGGAATCAAACCTCCCTCTCATGTCTCCTGCATTGGCAGGAAGATTCTTTAATATTAGTGCCATCTGGGAAACGATATTCAGGCTATAGCTGAAATCCTTTCTGTGGCAGGGAAATGACTTATTCTCTCCCATACCCAACTGCACCCTCTTCAAATTCAGAGTTGCCTTTCCCATGGAAGAAATAGAAGTGCATTTTTATAAGTTACAAGATTCTCACTACTGACATGTATATTTCAGCGGCATAGACTAAAGTTTAGGAAAACTCTTTGGGAACTAGTGTTCTCAGTGGAAATCTTCCTTGCTATTCCATTTTTTTTTTTTAACACTGGGATATTTCCATTAGTTATCAACTCATTCATCTGGAACCCCTTCTCTTTGGGAGAAGCAGTAAACAGCTAACTTAAAGACTATATTCTGGAAACTGTATCTCTAAATACTTTCTTCCTAAGAAAAAGGACACAAACTTGTTGCCAAACCTAGGCATATGTTTCTCACTGGGCATCTTCAGACTTGAAGGTATTATACGTTGTCATATGCATCTTGGAACAGCCCCATCACTGGCTTCTAGTGCTGCATAGTTTCATTTCTGGTCCCGTTGGGAATCATCATGAAGAGGACATGGGAAATTTACATGCTTCTTTCCCATGGAGATGAAATTCTTTTCCAAGAGCAACAAGCAGTCTGAAAAGTATGTACTATAGCATTCTTCCTCAACTTGGCTATAGTACAGTGTTTTAGACTCAGACTATTGGCTCCTTAACTTCTGCCAACCACTTGCTGACCACAACTTCACCTACTGTCCTGCACATATACTCTTGTTTACCTATGAAGAAAACAAAGATACAGTCTTCTGCCAAGTCCTTGATCAGAACTGACTCCTTTTTTTTCCCTCTCTGACTATATTCTTAAACTTTCTATCCCTAGTCTTGATCAGTTTCTAACCTTCATTAAAGAGAAAGATTGTCCCCTTGTTAGTAAGTCTAGTTTGATTTCAGAACAAACAGATCAGATGGCTGAAATGTCAATATTTAGACTTCTAAAGAAAGCAATTTGGTAGGTGACTTAGAATAGTGTAACACTGGGTATCATGGTTTCAATGATGTGATGATGAAAAATTTGCTTTTTAAGAAGCAATTAGTACTTCTCTTTAGGAACTGAAAACCTTTTCAATTTTCTTGTGACAGGTGCTTAACATGACATGAAGTATGATGACCACCAGATGTCTAGGCTTTCCAGACTTAAACATGTGGGAGGTGTTAAGATCTAACTTTTAAAGCAGATGACACCTGAACCATGATTATTTTTAAAAGTGAAATAGATCATATATTTTTATCTCTATGCTTTCAAAGTAATGTCAATAGCAAATGTCTTTATCTAACCCCAAACCCCACCAAATTAGACATCTCAACTTTTAAACCACAATCCTACTTCCTATGGGTATAGAGCACAGGGTAGAAAATGACACCAATTAGAGTCAAATTTCTCCACACCTCAGCATCTTGCTTAGGGATTGTGAAAGTATATAGGCTCAAATCTCAAAGCCACTAATGCCAATTGGAAGAAATGAAGAGATGCGTTTCCTTCTTAGCACATTTATGTCAGTGGACTTGATTTTCCTAACTGAAAGCAAAGGAAAGCTATTTCAAAGTTTTTGCACTGGATTTTCCTAACTGAAAGCTAACTTACAGAGAAAAACAAGTACCTAAAGCACCAAAATAGAAATGTGCATCATATCACAAACTTGAGAGGGTAGCTCTATTTTAGTTTTGAGACACATTAGAACTTAGAGATGGAAGAATGTGAGACTTTATATTCTTCTTACTGTGAGGCTCTCACTGAGGTGTCTATGACCTCATGAAAAGTTGAAGGAAATCACTCAAATCAAGATTTCCCAATGAAAGAACCTGGATATTGGGTTAAGTTAAACTAAAGTGCTAATTTGGAACTTAAACATCTCTGATGGAAGGAATTGAATTTCTGTGAAGATGAAGATCAGCCCTGGGATTTCTTTGGAAGGAATGATGCTAAAGCTGAAACTCCAGTACTTTGGCCACCTCATGTGAAGAGTTGACTCATTGGAAAAGACTCTGATGCTGGGAGGGATTGGAGGCCGGAGGAGAAGGGAATGACAGAGGATGAGATGGCTGGATGGCATCACTGACTCAATGGACGTGAGTCTGAGTGAACTCCGGGAGTTGGTGATGGACAGGGAGGCCTGGTGTGCTGCGATTCATGGGGTCGCAAAGAGTCAGACACAAATGAGCGACTGAACTGAACTGAACTGAAGAAGAAGAACAGCCCAAAGACCACTCTACTTCTGGTCCTAACTAGAGTTTGGAGTCCACAAAACCATCCTTTCTCTGAAGAGATCTCTTAATAGCACCCTCAAATTAGGTAATTCTTTGAAGGACTCTGAACTCACTAATAGCTGTTATACTCATGTCCACACTGTATTACAGTGAAAGCATGCAGAGTAAAATCAGCATGGGCAGAAATGCTGAAAGATACAATGCACAGAGCTTCCAGTTATCTTCTCCCAGTGGAGTCACAAGCAGCACCTGTCACCTGGCAGCAGTGTGAGACCATCCATGGGATATCTTCTTCCAGGGATACTCATCTTGTGTCCAGAGATGGACACTTGATGGGCTTGGGCATCTCAGACCTGGTTGACTGCTCACATGGCTAACTAGTCTCCAGCTCTTCCAGATGTCAAGTGAATACCATGTGACCACAACACTGCTGGACTATTTATTGTGATCCAAAGCCCCCAGGTAAACAGAGGCTCTTATTATCCATGACATTCCAAAATCTTAGAGATCACTTTCCAAGAAACCAGAGAAAAAGTCAGCCCTCAGTTTGGGTAAAGTCAGTTCATCTCCTCATTTTAAAACTTTCTCTAAAATGAGAGCTTTTGAGCTACTAATATTAAGAAAAGTGAATTATCCACAAAATCCCACAGTTAAGGATCCTCAAGTCAAATTTTAAGTGGGTTTCAAGAATCCACTATTTAAAAAAGCTGAGTTAAATTCAAAATGCACATTGTTTTCATCAAGCCAATGAAATCATGTTAACTTCTGATAGCATCTTCTTGTCTGTGAGACTGCACCTGGACCCAGGGGTCTGTGGCACTGGTCTTGGACATATATAATTGAAAAGGCAGGATCCCAATAGGATATCAACACAGGAGCTTCTGTAAGGTGGAGTATAACTCATGTTAGCCTCATCCCCTCTCATCTTCATTTCTGCAGGGATGAGGGATCCAAGAGGCTGCATAGTTCAGGACCTCCCCAATCAGATTGAGGATGGAGGACTGTTCTATTTCCTGTCCTGTTTACTTCTACAAAGCTAAGTCAACTTTATGCCAAGTTAAAGCCTATTGCGTCCTATGAGCATACTAATCCAAATATGTGACCTGCTTTTAGCAATCCATCTGTTCTAGTAATTCCCCTTCTGATAATCTCATTCACTGGGGTCTTTTTAGGTTCTCAATTTTGTTCTGTCCTGTGTTAACATCTCCTGAAGATATTAACTACTATAGGACAAAGAGCATGTACAGCACAATCCTCTGTATCAAAGAAAGTAGGAGTCCCTTGGATGAAGAGCCTATAGCACCAAATACAGACAGTAAATCCTTCTCCCTCACTGGAAAACAAAATAAAAACCTATGTCCACTAGGGAGAAGCAGACTTGGGGAGTAGAAATGTCCTTGCATAATATGTCAGTTCTGAGAGTGTAAGAGGAGTTAGGGACATGAACTGCCATTGTAGCTGTATCTTACCTGTTCTCATGAGCACAGAGCTGCTTGGTTATCAGTGACTTGAGTATACCAGAGTCAGCACAAATGTTAAGTAGACACTGTTTGTTCCAAGGCAATGCCGGGGAGCAACAAGACCCAAACTCCACATTTATTTTCTATTGTATCATTCCCATCGCAGTGTTTGGATGTCTTCTCTCAGGCCAAAGCCACTGCTTCCAGCCCAACTTCTCCCAGAGTCTTAATTCATTTTAGAGTTTCCCCTATGTGGGAATCTTTGGGCTTGATCATTAGGAAAGGGGGCCAGCTGGTTATTAGTTCATTAGTTTAAACTTGACATGAACAAGATGAATTTAATACCCAGAAAGGAGTCGTGAAAGATGCTCAGGGCCCAGTCTTGAAAGATTTTTTTGTTTACACTTGTGATTTTACTAAGCCCACTTATGACTTCTCCATGTGGGAGGTACTGCATTACAGAAAAACTTAGAAAAATACTTTCCAATTGCTAGATGTCTCCATATACCTCTTAACATCCTAAAATCTTTTTATTAAAAGATACTTGCTTTACATTATTGATTTCTGCCAAACATCAACATGAATTAGCCTTAGGTATTGTGTTGGTTTCTGCCAAACATCAGCATGAATTAACCATAGGTATATCCCCTCCCTCTTGAGCCTCAATCCCACCCCTCTAGGTTGTTACAAAGCCCTGCTTTGAGTTCCCTGAGTCATTCAGCAAATTCCCATTGGCTATCCTAACATCCCAAAGTCTTAACACAAATGAGGAGCACACCAGGGATAGAAGCTTAGTCCAAGCAGGAAACTATTTCATACCATCTATGAGATATAAATTAAACTTTGTCATCAAAATGGGCAAAGACACTAGCTATGAGCTATGTTCTAATACCAAAGCTGTAGTTAAGGACTGACAGTTCCTTTAGACAATAACTATTAAATGTGTTACAGACTTTCTAAGAGTGGGCTCAGAGATGAGGATAAGCCAAACTTCAGGGAACAGATGAAGAAAGGGACCTTCACATCAAAAAGTTTGAACAACTCAGATTGTTAATCCAACAAACTAAAACTCATTCCAGTGCCTGAAATTAACTGAGAACCTTTTGATATCAAAGTGCACTTCCTAAAGCACTCAACTTTGTAATTGAAAGTTGAGTCCAGATGCTCGCCATTAAGAAGCCAATAAAGAGGCCAGAATGGTGGAAAGGACAGTTTGCTTTATTTTGGATGCTAGCAACTGGGGTTAGGGAAACTGCTGTCCAAAGACTGACACCCTCCTCTACAGTCAGGGGGAAATAGCTTTCATAGACCGAGGGAGGGGGCTATATGCAGAAACAGCACAGTCAGCTCAGACAGTCATCTAGAAATTGGTCATGTGTTCTGACCAGCATCATCCTTATTTTAAGTACAATTAATCTTCAGTTCCAGTGTCGGTTTGTCCCTATCTCCTTGAGGCCAGTTCTCTGAATTATGACAGCTTGTCGTGGCCACAGTTGGGTCATGTAGTTAACTTCTACCTGGTGGGTTTTTCAGTGTCTATAAGACAGCTCACAGGACATGGCTTGGAATATTATATCTTAACTTTGCTTAGTGACTAAGCTATTATTGGGTTTTCTTTGACTGTTTTCCTTTGTTTCTTCATTTTCTCACTCTGATTAAAATTTATTTTTTGGTTAATGTTTTTTCCACAGTCAAAAGGCAGGCAGATAACATGTGGGGCAGGGGGAAGACCACAGGGCCCTGCTATTTCAATTTGTCTATTGCTTAAATTTAAGTTTTCCTTAGTGCATGAGTAGTAACTTCTGACTGAGGGCTAAGCTATGTGCTTGATTCAGAATCTCACAGATGCTGTTCATTGCTTATGAACAAGACAGTGACGAAGGATTAAAGAGCCTCACCTGTGGCTGGCTTCCTCTAGAGTCATTCTTTTCACTTGTGTACACAAATGAAGACCCTTATCCCTACCTTGGTCCATCACAACATGAAGGAGAATCTTAGGATGCTGTTTCCTATTGTCCCTTTCAGAATTCTTAAGGATGTCACAGGGTAGGTAAACAACCCAATAACAATGCCAATTGGTGTAAAAATGGCAGCTGTCATATAGGAGGGGGGTAACTGGTCAAAGCCTGGATAAAAGTATGAGGAAGGAAGTTTGCACCAGGGAAGATGAGAGGAGGGACATCTAATGAGAACTGCTTGATTTGGGAGAAGTGCTCCTTGCAATTGTGACGTGTATGTGTGCTAAGTCACTTAAGTCGTGTCTGACTCTGTACGGCGACCCTATGGACTGCAGCTCACCAGGCTCCTCTGTCCATGGGGTCCTCCAGGCAAGAGTACTGAAGTGTGTTGCCATGCCCTCTTCCAGGGGATCTTCCTGACCCAGGGATCAAGCCTGTGTCTCTTGTATCCCCTGAGTTAGCAGGCAGGTTCTTTACCACTGGGAAGCCCCAGAGTGACTCAGGTGTTTGCAGTAATCCTATGGGAACAGGAGTTGCTGCTCAACCTAACGTGTTGAGCTCAGCCCCAAGTCAGAAGTTACTACTTTTCAGAATCTGGTGTCTAGACACAACATTAAATCCTAGTGGAGAGCTTCATATATCCGCTTCACTAGCAGTATTTCTTTGGGCTTGTTTTAGGACTTTTGTCCTAAAGGAACTAAAGGTTGACGGTTCACAGCTGTTCACATGATTTGTGAGCCTAATTGTTCTAACTGAAGGCTACTTGGATCACCTGGGAACTTGTTTATGGTTACAGGACAGCTCTGGAGCTGGGTTCAACGTGAAATGATTTTAAGCAGTCTTACCCTTAGGCTGTCTGGTCTTGTGGAAGCTGTCCAGGTCAGAGCAGGGATACTTGTTATTCCTTGGAAAAGCACATGACAGGGTAACTGCATCTTCTGTTTCTTTACATTACTGTGTTCTGTCACCCAGGAGTCCAAGCCCTCATGTGGGGCTTCTCCTGGACTTGCCTGTCCTATGTTATCAAGAATTCTCTGGGGTAGATCTAGGTAGGAAACAATCCTTCTTGTGAACAGTTAAGTCTGGATTCACTGTACATGAGTTAAGGATGCATGTAATAGGGTACAAGCTATTACCTTCCTTTTTCCTATAAGCAGACTTCTTCTTGGCTGCCTTACTCCATGTTCTTTATAGAGGTGGTGGCATCAATAGCCAAAAAATGGGGATGTTTGAGCGGTTAATTCAAAGTCAGTACATGTGTTTTCCCCTTCTAGCTGCTGTTACTTAACTCTCTATCTCTTGGTCAGCAGTCATATTTCTCTTTGTCAATGACCACCAACTAATACATGTTTGTAGAGAATCATTCTTCAACTTGGCTGTCAAATAACAAGCCATAAACATCCATCACTCTGACAAAGTACCTTTTGGAAGCAGTCACCTTCCCCACTAATGACTGCCTAACATTGAAAAAGGTTTTTTATCCTTGCCCTCAAAGCCATTTTCCAACTTACCCAGATAGCTTTAAAATCTTGCATTTTGGTTCCTGACCAACACTTCTGATGTTGTAGCATCCCTTTCTGCTGGTTTCTACTGCTTGATCAGTGTGAAGGGAGCAGCTTAACCTCCCTGTTTTCATTCAGGGACTTAGCTACTCCCCTGAATGGGGAAGAACTAAAAGAAACACTTCTGACTCCTCTCTCCAAATCTTAATAGTCCCTTCTCAAGGGAGGCATAATGATCCATCTGTTTAATGGAGATTAGGAACAGCAAATACTGCTTTCCCATGCTTTTTACTAAGTAGTTGTCACTAATCCTGTGGCTTTCTATAGCCTGCAGGTAAAAAAAATGGATTTTTCTTCATAAAGGTGGTTAGTGTCTGCAGGGCTTAATGATCAGCCAGCCGCCTGTTGCTCTGGCTAAGCCATGAGAAAAACACCATGGGAAAAGAATAAAAGCAAAATATAGCAATACAGTATAACCTAAGCAAAAGTACATCGGGTTATTAGTTGGGGTCATCATGCCCTGCTAAGCTAAGGAAAAACATTTTGTGGACCTTGAAACGACGGGTCAGTGCAAGTTCAGAATGCTGCTTGTGCACACACCAATATGTTTTCCCAAGATATATGTGGGTCTACGACCTACAGCTGGGTGATACTCCTTGTACAAGAAAATAACAGTTCAAAGTAATCAATAAAATGAGAGACATGACTGAGGACAGAGGAGGCTGATTTTATCATAGCACAACAGATACTTTCTGAGTGCCAGGACACTAAATAAAAGTGAAGTGGCTCCAAGGAACAGGGCTGTTGGTCCAAGAGGTCTTGCGTCCCCAAGTCCCATCTTTAAAACTTTAATTCTGTCTCTAGTTTCTTTTTCCCAAACTGTGTTGACCACTTTTGATCCCTACCTGCTGTGCTGGCTGTACCGAGTGTCTACTCAGTCTATCAGAATATCACTTTGGATTGAGAAGGGAGCAAGTAATGGTTTTAAATCTTGGTCCTATATTCCAATTCAGTTTAATCAACCAAACCAATATTTAAATTTCTGCGGTGATGAAATAAACAGTACTGAAAGCACAGATTCTGTCAGACTGTGTTTAACACATGGCTCTACCACTTACCACCTGTGTGTCCTCTGAATCTATCCATACTTAACCTCTGTATTCCTCAGTATTTTCTTGCCTGTAAAATGAAGGTGTGTGTGTGAGGGCTTGGTTGTTTGACTCTTTGTGATCCCATGGACTTGAGCCCACCAGGCTCCTCTGGCCATGGGATTTTCCAGGCAAGAATACTTGACTGGGTTGGCATTTCCTTCTCCAGGGGATCTTCCCCACCCAGGGATCGAACCTGTATCTCTTGCATAAGCAGGGGGATTCTTTACCATTCCTGCCACTTGGGAAGCCCCTAAATAAGGGTAGTAGTACTTATGTTGTAAGGCGGTTATGAAAACTAAGGAAGCAAACAAATCTAAAGAGCTTAGAAGTGTTAAATGGATGTCTGGCACTAAAATATTTACTTAGCTCCAACATGTTACTGGAGATCAATGGAGAAATAACTCATGCTAAAGCTGAAAGTCCAGTACTTTGGCCACCTCATGCGGAGAGTTGACTCATTGGAAAAGACTCTGATGCTGGGAGGGATTGGGGGCAGGAGGAGAAGGGGATGACAGAGGATAAGATGGCTGGATGGCATCACTGACTCGATGGACTGAGTTTGAGTGAACTCCGGGAGTTTGTAATGGACAGGGAGGCCTGGCGTGCTGCGATTCATGGGGTCATGAAGAGTCGGACACGACTGAGCGACTGAACTGAACTGAACTGAAGGCCTTATTTAATACCTATAGGAGAAAGGAATGTAACTAGAGCTTAGAAACCACAATTCTTTTTTTTTTTTTTTTTCCTTAACTCCTACAGATCATCTACACCACCCTTCTTTCCTGGATAACACCAAACTCTTCTCTCTCTCTCTCAATATCTTTACATTTCCAGTTTTTTCAACTTAGACTTCTCTTTGAGTGGTGCAGTTATGTCCTTTATCACTTAACTATCATCTCAACTTCATCTTAGTGGAATCATGCTTGAATGGATGTCTTTGTGGTCCTTTCTCCTGCTAGACTGTTAGTTATACTGAACATGTTAACCTTTGTATGAACAATAGCTAAAACATTCTAGAAGCAGAACATACTTCAATGTGTTGAGCCACAGAACACTCATGGAAAGAGTAGAGAATGTGGGATCACCTGAATAGAGTGGGTTGCAAGTCAAGGATAAAAATAACCATGTTCCAGGTGAAAGCATGGGCAGCACTGAGTTTGAGCTGGTATTCAGGTGCAGGAAGGTTTTAGTTTTGAGTCTGGAGTTTCTTGATACAGTGGAGGTTTAGAAAAAGCCTATATGTCCAAGAATCCTTCTACCCCAGGAAGCAATGCCAAATTAACACTGACAATGTGGTAGTTACTCTGCCAGTTAGCAGGAAAATTGAACCAGCTCATGGAATTTGGTTGACAGACTCATAAGATGGACTGTGTTTGGGGAATGACATGGTTAAGCAATCTAGTTATGTACCCAATTGCCATTCTGCTCAGCCTTCACACCTGATCATGAATCCTCATTCAGCAATAAGGGATTCCAATTTTTTTCAATTAAGTTCATGAAATGAGCTGTTTCTGAAACCACTGCCTCACTATAAATGCGGAGACTCAGAAACATCAGTCTGAGAAGGAGAAATATTACCTGACATCCCTTATATGTGAAACCTAAAAAGAAATATGATACAAATGAACTTACAAAACAAACAGACTCACAGATTTCAAGAAAGAGCTAATGGTTTCCAGGGGAAAGTATATGGGGAGGGGGTAGTTAGGGAGTTTGGGATGAGCATATACACACTGTTGTATTTAAAATGGATAACCAATAAGGACCTACTATATGGCACCTGGAACTCTGCTCAATGTTATGTACCAGGCTGGATGGGAGGGGAGTTTGGGGGAGAAGGGATACATGTATATGTATGACTGAGTCCCTTCGCTGTTCACCTGCAACTATCATGACATTGTTTGTTAATCAGCTACACCTCAATACAAAGTAAAAAGTTATAAATTTTTTTTTAAAAAAGGAAAATAACTTTCTACCATGTAGACATCTGTCTCAACAGCTGGGTAATCTTGTTGGGCTTAAGTTGATCTCAATGTCCTCATTGAGATCTCAAGTTGAACTCAGTGTCCTCATTGTGAAACCTGTGTTGAATGAAAACCCTGACCAGAGATTAATAGACTCCATCCTTTGACTGGTGCTTGAAGTCAATGGGTGACTTCCTTAAGTCTGAACTTGCAAGGTCAAAGGAAGAGAGGTCTAGAAACCAAAGAACAAATCCAGTTAACATACACAGTGTGTTAAAAGTATAAACTTAAAATTCCTACACTTTTAATGAAAACAAACAACTAAACTTGAGTCTCAGAAAATTGGGAGTCTTCCTCCTAGTTTCCTCTCCACCAAACTGGTCCTCAATCAAGAGAGGAACAAGGGGAATCAAAAGTTTCTCATCCTAAAAGACGAGAATAGGGTATTTGGGGTCATAGGGACTTATCTGGATTGAGAGAAGTCCAAGAACAGATGGAAAATAGAAAGGGCTCTGTGTGGGCATGCAATTTAAATTATTATAGTTACCATAGTGTGGATCACTCAGTTCCCCAGGGAACAGGTTCAGTAGAGTAAGCATATGACAGCTATCACAAGGAACTGGTTTATGCAATTATAGAGGCTGAGAATTCTAAAACTGCAGCTGTCAAGCTAGGATGAAGAGTCTGAGGCACCAAAAACAGACAGTGAATCTTCCCTTTCCCCACAAAACAAAATAAAAAAATCTACGCCTAATAGAAAGCGGACTTGTGGGTAGAAATGTCCTTGTGTAACTTGTCAGTCCTAAGAGTATAAGAAGGCTGGGGGCACTAATACTTGTGGTTGTGAACCAAAGTGGGTGAAGATCATCCTATGAGTTATAAATGTTCTAATATCAAAGTTTAAGTTTGGGGCTGAGTGTTCCTTTAGGTATTAGCTATTAAATAAGTAACAGGCACTTTCAGAGTAGGCTCAGTAGAGATGAAGACAGGGCAAACCTCTGGGATCAGATGGAGAAAGAGGCCTCCATTTCAGAAGAAAGTCCAAACAACTCACATGGGTCATCCACACAACTTGCTGAGGTACCTCCAGCAGTATTTTAGTCTGCTTCATCTAAAAACCCAGAGTTCAGAAGTCTAGTCCTGACAAGGGCCAAGCAGTTAGAAATATATTCTTTATACTCTCTTCCCATATGTTCTGCGTACAACAGTTGGGAGTGAGAGGGAGGAGCAATTTATGAATGAAAACTCAAAGTGGTAACTCAATGGTAGTAACCAGACACTTAAAAATTAGCTGTTATGGGGAAAACTGACATTGTCTCAGCTCAGTTTCCTCAATCTGTCTAGGGCAGTCTCAAGCTATTCTTGTAACTGCCTCCCTTCTAATAAGGTGGCGATCCCCAACTTTTGGGCACCATTGACCAGTTTCCTGGAAGACAATTTTTCTATGGACAGGGTGGGGGATGGTTTTGGGATTATTCAAGAGCATTACATCTATTGCGCACTTTATTACATCAGCTTCACCTCAGATCATGAGGCATTAGATCCCAGAGGTTGGGGACCCCTGTTATAAGTTAAGGCATTGTGAATAGTGAAAGTCGTTCAGTGGTGTCCGACTCTTTGTGACTCCATGAAATTCTCCAGCCAAAATACTGGAATGGGGTTCCTTCTCCAGGGGATCTTCCCAACCCAGGGGTTGAACCCAGGTCTTCTGCATTGCAGGCAGAGTCTTTACCAGCTGAGTCACCAGGTGAATGGTGAAAATGCCTGTTAAGTTCAAGGTAGCTGCTCTGCTTCAGTTATATATTGAACTTGAATGTTTGAGGACATTGAGGACACTTTTGAAACAAAATCCTTCAGATTTATCTGCACTAGAACATCCCTCATGTTTTCTGTTTCAGGGTAAGGAGAAAAAGCATTGGTAATCTATGTATTGAGGATTGTGACAGTTACACAGCTTTCATTTTCCAAGGTCTGAGAGCAGTCTTTGGGAAGAATCTCATCAGGAACTTATTGATGGATGTAATAAACAACCTAAAACAGGAAAGTTTCTTGAGCCAAACTGAGGACTGTAGCCTAGGAGATAGCCTCTTATATCCATACAAGAAACTGCTCAGTTTGTGTGTGTTTCCACATAGTTTCATGTTCCTTTTTCTGATCTGATAAGGTATAAGTGTGACATGCAAATATTCAAAGTTTCAAAAGAGACAGTATGTATACAGGGAGACAGCAGAGCCTTTGTGTCTAGGAAGGAAACTACCTTGAAGGAGAGTTATCATGAAAACCGCAGGAAGGGAGTCATCCTTTGCTTTGAAATGGACATTCTTTCTCTTGATGGTTAAAGGCCATGTGCTGTGTGTTTCATAGGTCATGAATGAGGTGGTTTGAGTTCACACCATATTCAAGCTGAACCATGTATAAGTTCCCTGTACCTCAATATGTAAATATTTTCTCCATCAGGTGTATAGTCAGAGGTATTAGCTTTCCCCACAGGACTGACCTATGAATACAAGTTGATTTTTCAGTTGGAGTTACCATACTTGCATTAGAATTTGCACTCTGATGGTACATTAAATTAGTGTCAGAAGTAGACACATCTAAATGCCCATAAAGTAAGATAGAGGAATCCAGAGGCTGGAGGAACCATAAAACCACAATGCAGTTATGATATGAGAGGAAAGGAGGAAAGAAGAGAAGAAAAGTCTTAGACTTGAGTGTATTAATGAGAGAGTCAATTCCTAGGCAGGTTAAGTCTGGGGTCCCTGAAGGAGAAAGGGGTCTAGGGCTCACAAGGAGATAGGGGTCTGGAATTCTCAAGGAGGAGGAAAGGACAAACTTTTTTTTTTTTCCTACATTCATTCCTAAGGATTATATAAAAACAATGTATCCTGCTTGAGGACAGTTTCTCCTTCTTGAAAGCCTTCTGACTAATCCTGATATGGTAAAATGTAAATTGTGAGAGTGGGTCTGGTAAGATCTCTACAACCTTGAGACATTCTTTTGATTTATTGTAATAACTATATAATTCCCTTGCTAAGACTAGGGAGGGGGGCACTCTCCATCCCCCTTCTGATGTCTATGTCAGAAGCTTTCTGTCCCTTTTCACTTTAATAAAACTCTGCTCCACAAAAGCTCTTAAGTGATCAAGCCTGGTCCCTGGTCCCGAAGATAATCTTCAGATATCATCAATCTGATACCATTCACCATAAGCTATCATCTTGGGGGCTCGTCCAGGATATTCAGGACATGGTAAGAACACTCGGAGCTCTAGCCTCTCTGCTTTTTCAGTATATGTTTTCTACTTTATTAACTCTTTGGTATTCTTGATGCTCTGTGTGAGGCAAGTGATGAGCCCTGCTCTGCAGTTTCATGGTGATTTGTAATGACTGAAGGCAGCCCCAGAAAGGGGAGACTTGTCAGGGGTTTATACCAACCTGCCAATGCCAAGGGGCACTCTCCGTTGACCTCCTGATGTCTATATCAGAAGCTTTCTCTGTCTCTTTTCACTGTAATAACTTTTGCCATACAAGAGACCTGAGTGATCAAGCCTGGTCTCTGGTCCCGAAGCTAAATCTTCTTCAGAGATCATGAATCTGACATCGTTCACCATAAGCTATCATTTCTAAGACCACTTTGGCAAAGCTGCATTGTGAGCCAACAGAGCTCATGAGGAATCCAGTATCACACTACAATAGACCTGTTCCTTAGTAGCGCTGTGCTCATTCAATGGTTGGAAGCAGCTCATAACCAGAGCTTAGCCAATGCCATAAACTCCAGAGCACAATGACTGAGGTTGTCAATCAGATATGCTCCTTGCAGTCAAATCTGAAATGCATTTGTTTTACGGCCATTGCAATGCATTCTTACAATGCACAGATCTACTTCAGATTTTAGGAGAAGTTTCACCATAGTTTCCATAGGCCTTTCTTGCTACGGATGAACTCTGTAGCCCCAATTTCTAAAATTCTGCTCAGAGCCACAACTGTTAACTCATTATCTCCTATTTGGAATTCCCTTCACCCTTAGCTGTCAACATTATGAATCTTGAAGGCTTGCTTGTAGAGTGATCCAAACCTTCATTCCTGAGGGGGCTGAAACCTTATTCAGGTTCTTATTTGGGGATTATTGCATATGTACACTCATGGTTACAATTAAGTGAGAGAGCATGACAAAATGCCCCAGGGGATGACCTGACTTCTGCACATACAAATTTTTCCTGGCACACATTATATAAGCAGTCCTCTCTCGTCAGTTCAGTTACTCCTGCCAGTACGTTAGTTCACCTTCTCAGCTGTTTTTTCCTGGACATAGGGGTCCAGTGGAGCCTGATGGTAAGCTGTAACTTGTAGCTCAGTAGAACCCTTGCTGTGTCCCTTGGCAAGAGTCTACCACCTTTTGAGGACCAGGACTTCCAATCCTGTAGGACCAAGATTTGCAGGGAAAGGAAGAAAAACTCTGCTAGTGGATCACTGGGAGTGATACATGGAATACTTCTGCATCTACTCTTTTGTTACTAGACTCCTGTATTCTTCCTATTGGGGAGCTAGCACCATTAGAGGTCTGGTTCAGTTCATAGGCTGTGTCCTAAAGGTTGGGACTCTATTTCTGCAAAGTGCCCTGTGAAGTGCTGCCTGTTGAACTGCTTTTTAGCTGTGTTTTTTAAGAAGATGGCTCTGGTATTCTGTGAGGCCAGCTGCTTCTGGCTGGTGAGGAAATGTGATACTACCAGTAGGTCCCATGGTCATGAGCCCTATCCTGCTTGTCTGAAGTGTCTATTCTTTGAGTACTATGTCGTGGGGGATGTCCTGCCTGTGAATCGCACTCAGGAAGTCCTCAAATAGAAGTGCTGGCCAAGGCTCTGCTGGCAAGAAAGGCAAATCCACACCCAGAATAATTATGTATCATCATCAATGGCCACCAACACGCTTCCTAGCCTGAATTCCAGAAGAATGACATAAGTTGGGTTCAAATTGTCTAACTCCCTTGAGGATACTCTCATAAAATGTTCTGTACTGAAGGAGAATGTTTCTAACTTTTCTCCTGGGGTTAACTTGGTGGTATGATGATATATTAAAACTAGTCTTTGAGGTGGTTCTGGGTTCTGAGTCTTGCCCTTTCTTGTGTTCCACAGAAATGTCCTGAGAGCCTGTGAGCATATACTTGGCCCCATAAACATTTTCCCCTGGCCCCCAACCATGGTGGGAATGAGTAAAATGGAACTTTGCTTATGGTTGCTTCATTTATAGTTAAGAGCATTTGACTCCAAACTTAGACATAAGACTCAGGAACAATAAATGCCATGATGGAGTGATGGGATGGAAGTTAGAGATACTAGAGGAAATATGAATGTAATTCAAACTCTAAATTAGAACGCATTCTAGATATCTCAATAGATAGCTAATACTCCAGTTATTCAAATTAAGTGGAATTTTTCCAATTAATTGGGAAAGCCAAAGGAAAACTGAAAGTCATGTTTTCTGATTGTCATGAAGTGATCTTTTCTTTGCATTTGACTGTTGCTGCTGCTAATTCGCTTCAGTCGTGTCCGACTCTGTGCGACCCCATAGACGGCAGCCCACCAGGCCCTGCTGTCCCTGGGATTCTCCAGGCAAGAACACTGGAGTGGGTTGCTATTTCCTCCTCCAATGCATGAAAGTGAAAAGTGAAAGTGAAGTTGCTCAGTTGTGTCCGACTCTTAGCGACCCCATGGACTGCAGCCCACCAGGCTCCTCCGTCCATGGGATTTTCCAGGCAAGAGTACTGGAGTTGGGTGTCATTGCCTTGTTTCTAATGTTAAAGCTTTTAGCCTTTTTGATCCTCCTTTACTTCATTTGGGAAAGAGCTGAAGACCACCTTCCAGCATCAGATGTAAATGTGCTCAGTCACTCAGTTATGTCTGACTCTGTGACTCCATGGACTATAGCCTGCCAGGCTCCTCTGTCCATGGGATTCTCCAGGTGAGAATACTGGAGTGAGTTGTCATTTTCTTCTCTGGAGGATCTTCCCAACCCAGGGCCCATCAGGCCCAGTGACAGTTTGTATACATGAAGCTTAGTATATTCAACATCTTCTTGCCTCTTTTATGGAATTGTGGAGTTTGTTATTGGATATTGATAGAATCCACTTCTACCCTCTGTTGCTCTGAGAGGAGACTGCTTTGGTGATCTGTGTTCTCTAGTTTCTGAGAATAATGGTTGTAGCTAATGGCTGTTGTGTTGGGAATGTTAAATGCACAATCATATGACCTTGGAAAACCATTGAAGCATGTGGTAAAAAATCTGCTTGCCGATGCAGGAAGCCCAAGAGACACAGGCCCTGGGTTGGGAAGATCCTCCAGAGAAGAAAATGACAACTCACTCCAGTATTCTCACCTGGAGAATCCCAGGGACAGAGGAGCCTGGCAGGCTATAGTCCATGGAGTCACAGAGTCAGACATAACTGAGTGACTGAGCACAGGTACATCTGATGCTGGAAGGTGGTCTTCAGCTCTTTCCCAAATGAAGTAAAGGAGGATCAAAAAGCTTTAACATTAGAAACAAACATCTCAATTCCTGATTTTTTTTTTTTTTTTGACTTCTCAAAACTCCCCAAGTTCACTTGGTTTATGTCACTTCTGGGAGCATCAGTTTCCTCACCTGCAAAGTATAGTAATTTCTGCCTGCTTCTAGACATGCTAGCGCACATCCCTTTATTTTGTGATCTGTCTAAACAGCATATTTTGATCAGGGATCCTACAGATGGATCAGGGTTAATGAGAGTTTCTGTGGTAAGGGCAAGGATTTCCTTTCCATGGAGTCCTCACATGCTTCAGGCCCCACGGTGAGCAGCCTTGGGGAAGATATGAAGGCAATGCTGAGACATGATCTTCTAGACTCATTGCCCTGCTCTGAGCTGATTTTTCTTTTCTAGGCCATTCTTTTATGAGTGGTATTCCTCATACCTAACAGACCTACAAGTCAGTCTTTTTGTAGAATGCTTCTTGTTTTTAATACAACTTTTAACAGCATCTCATTTGTTAAAGGCTTAGATCAGAAAATGCTTTCATTGCAGCTAAGCCCACTTTGATAAAATGACCCAGTTTTTAGGATTTAAGTGTTAAAGCCAGTAAGTAATATTGTGTAACACCACAATATATTATAAACTCCAAACAGGACATTTTGATCTAGGCAGGTCAAGCTCTGTATAGTTCATAAAGCAAGTAGTCTGCTCTGTGTTTAAAATGTGAACAATACAACCTACTTCATAAAATATCTGGGTATTTGTAAGAATTAAGTGCTGAATAAACACTAACTGCTACTCATGTTACTGATGTCATTGTTTTTCCATCTCTCTAGCTTAAATATCCTTTCATAACTAGAAAAAACACCTATACTTGAGAATTGAGAGCTATACAATCTTTTAAAAATTTATTGACATATACTTGATTTACAGTGTTAAATTCTGTACAAAAGTGATTCAGCTATACATATGTATACACATTCTTATACTTTTCCTTATGGTTTATCAGAGAATATTGAATATAGTTCCCTAAGCTATGCAGTAGGACCTTGTTCATCTTTCTATACATAATAATTTGCATGTACTAATCCCAAACTCCTACTCCATTCCTCTCCCATGCTTTCCCCCTTGGCAACCACAAGTCTATACTTTCTTTTTTTAGCATTCCTTTGGAATTACAAAACCCAGAGAACACAGGACCCAACATCTCAGACTTTCTGGAGTTTCCAAATGGGAAACTGCCCACCATATTTAAGTGCTTTCTCCATGAGCCTATTTAAGAGCAGTATCAGTCATTTGATCTTAGTTTCTGTCTTGAGAATTTGGAGAAGTCTTTCCCGGATCTGCTTGGTGCGGACTGCATAGACAATAGGATTGAGGATTGGAGGAATAAGGAGGTAGAAGTTGGCCAGCAAGGTGTGGATTGGAGGGGGCACCTGGTGACCAAATCGGTGAATGAGGGAAGAAACAGCAATGGGAACATAAAAGATCAGGATAGCACAGATGTGGGAACCACACGTCCCCAGGGTTTTCAGCCTGGCCTCAGGAGTAGACAGCCCTATCACGGTTCTGAAAATCATCACATAGGAGGCAGTAATGGCCATTGAGTCCAGGATCAGGACCAGAAAGCCAATGCTCAATCCATAGATATTGTTGATCCTGCTGTCACCACATGTCAAGGTGACCACAGCCATGTGCTCACAATAGGAGTGGGAGATAACACGGGTTTTGTAAAGAGGCAGCCGTAGACGGATCATCAGAGGCAGGGGTCCAATGTAGAGGACACCCTGGCAGAGGGCAGCCATCCCCAAACGTCCCACCATGGTATGAGTGAGCACTGTGGTATGATGGAGTGGGTTGCAGATGGCTACATAGCGGTCAAAAGCCATGGCAAGGAAGATGCCTGACTCCACTGTGGCAAAGCAGTGAATGAGGAACATCTGAGCCAAGCAGGCATCCAACCCAATATCACCAGCCCCAAACCAGAATATCCCCAGCAGTTTGGGCATAGTGGAAGTAGACAGAACCAGGTCAATGATAGCCAACATGCACAGAAAGAAGTACATGGGCTGGTGCAGGCTATGCTCCACCCTTACCACAGCCAGAATGGTGGCATTCCCCACCACAGCTACCAGGTACATGGAGCTGAAGGGGATGGAGAGCCAGATATGCAGGGACTCCAGTCCTGGAATTCCAGTCAGCTGGAAGGAACTGGGTGCTAAGCAGACATTATGAAAAGTGAGCATGGCTAGTTACAAATGCACTTTCTCACTTTTGTCCCAAAATATGATAGAGCTTTTTTCCCCCAGAAATAAGGAAAGAATATTCTTAGGTCCTATAATAATGAATAGGCTCACTGACCATAAAAGATTCTATAAAATTTCTTTGAAGTTGCAGAATAATGTCACAGCAGGTTATTACTGTGTTATGTCCATGAGTTTACCAAACACAAGACAAAATACATATTTAAATGGAATGTAAGAGTATATTTATGCAGTATGACTCAAGGAGTACTGTTCTGGCATCAATAAAAATTAAGGCAGACAGGTGACTGTTTAGTTATGTAACTCTGTAGGTCTTCTCTGAAGTATTTCTCAAAATTGTATTGGCAAGATTAAGAGTGAAGGCTCCACTGATAAGAGATATATTGATGATGAAAGATAAAGTGACAGCCCCCTGGGACTCTCTAGAGTCTATTCTAAATCAAAATTTAATCTTGGGGCCAGTGTTGGCTATTGAATGAGCTGAAGTATTTAATCTGCAGGCCAAATCAAGGTAGATGTGGGAAGGTGAAGACTTTCCAAAGGGTGGAACAGAGTGATTTCTCATAGATGAGAGCTGAGTGGACCTCAGTTTGTGTGTCTGCCCAAAGGTAGATCCCTGCAAGGACTCTATGACTTTCTTGGAGGCTGAATTAGGAGAAGATTCCAGAAATGGAGAGGGTTCTCCCCAGGAAAGAGAAAGATAGCATTCAGGGCAGGGTAGCATGAAACCTATATGAACACTGGGCCAAAGAAATGCCCTTACTCAGAGTCCATAATAATGGGCCAAGGGGGAGATATATATTTAGAAAGAAGACATGAAAATAGTTTTATATACTTTCAGGGTCTAATGTGTCATACCAGAATGTTCCTATGTATACTAGAGGAATGCCAAGGGAAGAAGCACATAACAAAGTTTGTCTTCTGTATCTTGACCCTTGTTGGGATGAATATAGCAGAGCAGTCAACAGTCTGGGCTTTGGAATTTTCCACACCTGACTTCAGATCTTGGCAATAGGAACTGGAAGTAAATTTCTTTATCCCATTCATTAAATATAGTTGACCTCATTCTACAGGAAATTTAAGTAGTATGTCCTAGAGAAGTCATAAAGATTAAAGGAGAAGGCAGTGTTTGAGGTATAGTAAGACTAAACTATTGGACAGTTATGACTAATATGTAAAACCAAAGATGCATTCAATAAACTTCAAAGAACATTGGAATTTCTCTCCCTAGGTAGCCGAAGTGCTGGGAAGGTGACAACTCATGTAAGCCGGTTGTAGTGACTTTATCCCACAGAATTCCTCTGCGTGAGCTGGGCTTTCTCTCATCTCAAGGTTCTCCTAGATATGACTATGAATGAGGATAGAGAAAATGTTGAGAGTAGAAGGAAAAAGATGAAAAGGCTGGGTGAGTGGGGCTGGGAAGGAAAAGAGTGTACAGGAACCAGCCTGTGACTGAGGTGAGGAGGTAGGGCGAGGCTAGAAGCCAGGCTGGAGGGAACCTGTCTTGGTTTCTTCTTCATTGTGCTGATTGTTCTCCATCTGTCCCCTCAGATTCTGTTCTGTGTTCCCAGAAGCTGACATTTATGCACTACTGCTTTTCTAAGTCATTTCTACTCTAAGTGGTTTTCTACTCTGGTTTCTAAGTGGTCTCCACCAATGTGAGGCAGGAGATAAGATGAGACTAGAGATAAGAACTTACTCCCCATCTCCCTTCCTGCCAGGCACGTTTGACAGTGCTGTGACTTTCTACCAAAGGCCACAGCTCCTGAAAAGTGACCCCATCCCCCGTACTTGTGTTCTGACAACTGCATCTTACCTTAACCTGGTTGGCCTAAGTGGAGTGACGCTGCTCCCTGTGGTTAGTCTTGGGTCTCCACCATCCCTTGTCAGTCCTCTTATCCCTTTTCAGGCCTCTGTAGATGGTCTCTTCACTTGCTCCCTTGACTGTGCCTCTTGTTTTTTGGATATATCAGACCAGACCCCAGTAGTGTACAGTCTTCACCAGGGTCATCTCAAAGCTGCCTGCTTCCTCATTAGGACATGTCTGAAATTGGACAGCTTCACGGAACTAGCTCCAAAGGCAAAAGAGCTATAATCTCATGGTCGTCAAGGGCTAAGTTATCTTGACCACGATTTCTAGATTTACAATAAAGTAGACTTGTCTCCTTCACCCATACCTCCTAATTTACTGGCTTTCATAACTGCATGTTGCAAATAAAGTATAATCATGTTAAGAAATATTGCTTCCTTCTAGAAAAGGGAGAGTCTTTAAATGGAAAAATGAGTGATACTCACCAAGTAAACTTGTCTTCTGTTCTGACGTTTGTCTTCCTTACGGTGATTAACTTCCTCCTGTGTTAGTGGGGAAGCTATCTCAGAGTCTGTCTCCCACTTCTGATATTATGAGTCCTATCACTACTGAGTCACACCCTGGGAGTCACACCACTGTTCCTTTGTAGGTTTGGGCAGAAAAGAAGTGTTGTAGGAGGATCTCACAGATCAAATTACATAAGAGACTAAATCTATACAGTGAATTATGGGCATAAGAACTTGTTTTCTCTCAAAAGTAGGCAGGGCTCTTCTATACCCCAGACCTCCTTAGATCAAGCCAAATATCCTTAGTCCTATGAATTGGACTCAAGCCCTGGATTTGATTTATCTCTTTCCTTCCTCATACCTGACAACATAGAGCTGTTTTCCTGACAGAGGTTCCACCTCCATTTCATCTCTTTCTTCTCCTATTAATCTCCAGAAATACCATGAAACTGAAAAGGGTACTGGTGCCTGGGCAAGGGCAGGGGTGGGATATGTTTCACCTGCTGGATGGAGATGGGCTGAGCCTTGGGGTTAACTTTGCTGATCTTTATCCTGACCCTAAGACCCTAACACTCCACTTATGTTTCTTTAGTCTGAAGGGCAGCCCTTAGTCCTTAAATACCACAGATGGCTACTGCAGCTCCCGTTTAGTGGGGCTGTGAGTATAAGAGATCACAGCTGGACAGCTCCCACCTGAGCTACATCCAAATACTGTGAACACAAACCACAACACTTAGCATTCTCATCCTGCTCACTACCTTTCTACATGGCTGAATTTTTCTATCTCCAAATGTGTCATGTTCTTTCACTTCTAATAATTACTGATTGTTCTGTCCTGGTTTTAGAATAGCATACTCATCTTCATCTCCTGGCTAATACTTATACACAGCACACTTAGGTATCAGCCTAAGAGGCCTGTCTTTGTGCTGCACACACAGTATTCCAGATTGCCTGCTTACTTGCCTGTTTCCCTGGACAGAATATCAGTTCTGTGAGAGAAGGGAGCATGTCTATTCTCATTCTCTGTTGTAATCCTTACACTAGCATAGTGCCTGGCTATGTTAAAGGAGAATAAAATATATTGTGCCTTTTTAAAGCAGCTGGAGGTACTTTGCAGGGTCTTGTACTGGCTAGTAAACTAGAGTCCTCTTCAGTCTCTGTGCACATAACTCTGTGGACTCTATCCTTTCTAAGTCCCCTTTCATGAGAATTCCTTCTCTCTGGGTCTTGGAGACTTATACAGGAGCATGATCTAAAGTTGGATGCCCAAGGCTCCCAAGCCTGTTCTTCCTTAAAGGCTGGGAATGCTTACTGATCCTTTTTACTCCTTTCCTAGATTTTCCTTGGATCTTACCTATCCCAGGTAAGGTAGTGTCAGCAAGAGCCTGGGGCTCTGCAAGTGCCTCTGAGGCCTGGCACTTACAAGCATTCTGATCAGGGGTCAAGGGAATTCCACTTGTAACCTTCCCACTGTGTCAGTGGAGAAGGAAAATAGCAGGCTTTGTCCCAGAAGGATAGACAGATTTCTATATTTAGACACAGAGCTATCTACACCACACATCAGGGGTCCAGAGAGATCTTAAGCCTACGGAGGACAGACTTCTGAATTGAGTCATGATCTCTCGGGTTCAAGTGCTACTTGTGGTAGCACTTGTAGGGCCTCCCTGGAATCCACAGCTCGTCTAAGGACACCACTTAGAAATCAGAAAAGCCTTTCTGGAGGAGGGATAAGAATCTTCTTGGGATTAGAACTCAGTCTGCCTGTCACTCTCTAAGGAAGTTTGGCATCCTTCCAGCCCTTGAAGTGGTGGTAGAGTCCTGAATTAACCTCAAGACAGACAAATGGCTATTACCTACAGATGAGGTACTGCAGCCTTCACCCCTCACTCTTTTTACAGTATGAGGGAAGGACCCTGGGGGCTTGAATGGAGCCGTGCATGGCCTTTACATCTTTCTGAACCTAGACTTCCCAACCTAAAATCCTGTTTCTTAGGAAGAAGAAAACATGATTTCTCAGTTTGGCTTATCTCTTGCTTTGTCCTCATGGGCTTCTCATAGGTTGTGGGGTATCATGCTTTATGACATGTTACAAAATCTGGCCTTTGAAGCTCCAGTGGTTTGAATTTGCAAGCCAGCTTGGTGACATACCCACTGTATAAACTTGAACATGTTGCTTCACTTCCTTGAGCCTAAAGTGGGAATAATACCTATGAGAGTTGGCCTGCAAAGAAAGCTGAGTGCTGAAGAATTGATGCTTTTGAACTGTGGTGTTGGAGAAGACACTTGAGAGTCCCTTGGACTGCAAGGAGATCCAACCAGTCCATTCTGAAGGAGATCAGCCCTGGGATTTCTTTGGAAGGAATGATGCTAAAGCTGAAACTCCAGTACTTTGGCCACCTCATGCAAAGAGATGACTCATTGGAAAAGACTGATGCTGGAGGGACTGGGGGCAGGAGGAGAAGGGGATGACAGAGGATGAGATGGCTGGATGGCATCACTGACTCGATGGACGTGAGTCTGAGTGAACTCCGGGAGTTGGTGATGGACAGGGAGGCCTGGCGTGCTGAGATTCATGGGGTCGCAAAGAGTCAGACACAACTGAGTGACTGAACTGAACTGAACTGGTAGTACTATAAAGTATCAATTGTTATAATTGAGATACTGTATATAAAGGGGCTAGTAAGGAAACAATTACACCAGGTACTTAAATAGCATTGTTTTTACCATCACTGTTTCTTTTTGTTTTACCCTGGGAGGTTTAAACCTGGGAGAGACATCCTTAACTGCCTCCTTTAGATTGGGAGCCAATATGATGATGGCAGGGGCATTCAAGTAGAATCAACAAAGAAAGAACCTAATTTTCACTCTTTAGAGGATTCTACTTCTCTGGAACCTGAGGAAAAGCTAGAGACTTCTAGAAACTTGCTCCTCACCTTCTCCTTAAACTTGACTTTCAATATAAAAATGTTTGTAGTTGCTTTGATATATAGTATGTCTTCCAAACCTGTGCACAGGTTATACACTCAACCCAGTAAAGGGAGAAATTTCATTCCATACAGGTTCATATCTAGCTTTTGAAACTTTGGTTCAGGAATCCCCTGTCCAGTTGAGCCCTGCCTTTGGAGTTTAATAGGTGATCTATGACTTGAAGGCTCTTTGCTGGGGAACCTGATCCCACACTGCTGAGTGCTGTATGGGAGCAGAAGGCAATGCCCACTCACACCTGTTGGGAGACCTCTTGTTGGGCCAGAGACAATGTTCATGCTAAGATGCCTCCTTCCTGGACTTCTCCTGGGAGTGGTTCTTTGCCCTCCTTTTCTATTTTCTCCACTTTAACTAATTTGTTGTGTGCTAATTGTGTATAATAAACCAAGTAATTTGTGAATTGAAAAAAAATAGGTGAACTATGTTGTACATGATTTCCACATGGTGTTTAGAAATAACTATTCACTAAGCCAATGCATTTGAATTAAGTCATATTAAAGCTTAAAGTAAGGTTTCTCCCTATAATAGATTTTATAGACCAACTCAAGACAATCTTTCTCAAATGATGAAGAGGTGCAGAAGAGCATTAGAGATTAACTTTCTCCATAGTCTATATCTTAAATATATTAAATCAGATTTGTAATCAGCTTTGGAAGCAAACATTATCTGTGCTCATTCTCACACTGTCTAGGACAGGGCATTGTGGGCCAAGGATGAGATACTAATAGCAGACTGGACTCTACAAAACAAAGGAAAACATTGTTAGTCACTAAATATCTTTTTAAATTTGTATTTTATATTGGAACCTAGTTGATTAACTGTTAGTTTCAGATGTACAGCAAAGTGATTCAGTTATATGTATATATATTTTTCAGATTCTCTTGCACTTTAGGACATTAAAGAATATTGAGGAGCATTCCCTGTGCTACACAGTAGGTCTTTATTTGTAATCTACTTTAAATACAGTACTATATACATATCAATCTCAAACTCTCAATCTATTCCTTCCCCCCCAGTGTTTCTCCCCTGGTAACCATAAGTTCATTCTCTAAGTATGTGAGTCCTACCCTGTAAATTCGTTTGTATCACTTTTTCAGATTCCATATATAGGCAATATAATATTTTATCTTTCTGATTTCACTTAATACAGTAATCTCCAGGTCCATCCATGTTGCTGCAAATGAAATTATTTCATTCTTTTTAATGGCTGAGTAATAACCCATTTTGTACACGTATCACATCAATATCCATTCCTCTGTCGATGGACAATTAAGATGCTTCCATGGGTTGGCTATGGTAAACAGTGCTGCAATGAACATTGTGGTATATGTATCCTTTTGAACTGTGTTTTTCTCTGGATATATGCCTTGGGAGTGTGATTTCTGGATCATATGGTAGCTCTATTTTTTTTTAAAGGCACCTCCATACTGTTCTCCATAGTGACTGTACAAAGTTATATTCCCATCAACAGTGTAGGAGGGTTCCCTTTTCTTCACACCCTCTCCAGGATTGTTTGTAGACTTTTTAATGAGGACCATTCTTAATGAGGACCATTCTAACTGGTGTGGGAATCTGCATCAGTGGAAATTGTTCTGCTTGCATAAGAGTGGCTCCCTGGCCAAAGTGGGTTCCCTGTCAGGTACAGAGGAAGAGACTGTTCTTCTTTTGCTCCAGTGGTTTTTCCTCCTTCAGCTCCCACCTGAGTTGGTAGGGGTGGGTCAGTTGCTAGCAAGTTCCCTAGCCCCTGCATTTCCCTCCTTGCAACATTAGCAGTGCTGTTGTTTATTCACTGTAGTTTTGATTTGCATTTCTCTAATGATTAGCGATGTTAAATACCTTTCCATGTTCTGGTTGGCTGTCTGTATGTTTTCTTTAGAGAAATATCTATTTAGATCATCTTCTCATTTTCTGATTGGGTTGTTTTATTGATATTAAACTTCATGAGCTGTTTGTAAATTTTGGAGACTAATCCTTTGTTAGTTGCATTGTTTGCAAATTTCTCCCATTCTGTGGGTTGTCTTTTAAAAAAAGATTTGGAAATCAAAAACAACTTGTCTCTTCAACTTTTCCTGTATGTCTGGAGTTCCTCTGAGCCACAAAGGATCTGGTGAACTAATTTGAAATTTCTCAGATTATCTTGACCTAGACCTGCATATTGCAGTATGCCTTGTGTGTCCTCAGTCATATCTGACTCTTTGCAACCCCATGGACTGTAGCCAACCCCCTGCCTCGCCGCCCCCAGGCTCCTCTGTTCATGGGATTGTCCAGGCAGTAGTACTGGAGTGAGCTGCCATTTCCTCCTCCAGGGGATCTTCCCCACTCAGGGATCAAACCCATGTTTCTTGCATCTCCTGCATTGGCAAGTGAATTCTTAACTGCTGTGCCACCTGGGAAGTCCTACAATATTCTCTCAAATCTGAGGGATTTTCTGGTGGCTTTGGACACACTCCTTCCACCTTATGAAAACTTCTTTGGCACTTCTTTTCAGAGCCCCACCAAGATTCCCTCTCTTTAATTCTTAGTTAAAGCTTTCTCTTCTAGGACATAGAATCTAGGTCATTTATGTCTTACACTGGATCTGTGGTGGGAATTTCATTCCCAGGCAGCAACATGCAGTGTATCTGCCTCTTCTAGGCTTTTTCTAGCACCATCCTCCTCTCTTCTTTGGTCAACAGGGTAGTTAGTACACTTTGAACATCAGCCCAACTTGAGTTGTGGGTCGCAGAGATGGAGAAGAAGTTTTCTATACTTTAAGGTCATTCAATAACTTGGCATATTTTTCTAGTTGAACAAGTCTGATGTGAAAAACGAGAGTAAAAACAAAGTGTTGGGGGTGAGGGTGTTGGTAATAAAGCATATCCACACAAATCTTGCTGCCTGATCTTGGGCATTTATTCTTACGGTGGCAATCTGTCTCAGCAGGAACTGTTCTGTCTGAACAAGAGTGGCTCCCTGGCCAGTGGGTACCCTGTCAGGTACAGGAGGGAAAGACTGTCCTTTTTTCCCACAAGTGGTTTCCTCCTCCTCCAGCTCCCACCAAAGCTGGTGGGGGTGTCTCAGTTGCTATCAAGTTCCCCAGGCCCTGCTTTTTCCCATTCTGCCCTCCATGTTTGCTAAGTCATGTCCAGCTCTTCTACGACACAATAGACTATAGCCCACCAGGCTCCTCTGTCCATTGGATTTTCTAGGCAAGAAATACTGGAGTGGGTTGCCATTTCCTTTTCCAGGGGATCTTTCCCACCCAGGGATTGAACCCACATCTCTTGCATTGCAGGTGGATTCTTTACCACTGAGCCACCTGGGAAGCCATGGCAGTGCTGTAGGAACATCTTTTGTTCAATTGGTTCATCACTTAAATTCCTGAAAATTGGATACAACTTTAATATTTGCTTATTGGAGGGAATTTCTTTTGTATCATAATTCTGGGCATGTTACATTTTCTGAGGTCTCCCTTTGATACATCATAAAAGTTTATACATAAGGAACTTCACTCCATTTTTATCCCCTTTCACAAAACAAAACAGTTCTAGTAGAAGGTATTACAAGTTAGACATTAGGGGGCCATTGTTCTCCAGATCCTAAGGAGCACTGAGGAAAAGCAATGTTTGAAGAGAACATTAGTTTATTTCTTTTCATGGGTACATAACTAAAATTCCCAACTCTTCAAAATACACCCTGCTGCTGCTATGTTGCTTCAGTCGTGTCCGACTCTGTGCGACCCCATAGATGGCAGCTCACCAGGCTCCCCCATCCCTGGGATTCTCCAGGCAATAACACTGGAGTGGGTTGCCATTTCCTTCTCCAATGCATGAAAGTGAAAAGTGAAAGCGAAGTCGCTCAGTTGTGTCTGACCCTCAGCGACCCCATGGACTGCAGTTTTCCAGGCTCCTCTGTCCATGGGATTTTCCAGGCAGGAGTACTGGAGTGGGGTGCCATTGCCTTCTCCAAAAATACACGCTCAGTTCAGTTCAGTTGTTTCTCAGTCGTGTCCGACTCTTTGCAACCCCATGAATCTCAGCACGCCAGGCCTCCCTGTCCATCACCAACTCCCGGAGTTAACTCAGACTCACGTCCATTGAGTCAGTGATGCCATCCAGCCATCTCATCCTCTGTTGTCCCCTTCTCCTCCTGCCCCCAATCCCTCCCAGCATCAGAGTCTTTTCCAATGAGTCAACTCTTTGCATGAGGTGGCCAAAGTACTGGAGTTTCAGCTTTAGCATCATTCCTTCCAAAGAAATCCCAGGGCTGATCTCCTTCAGAATGGACTGGTTGGATATCCTTGCAGTCCAAGGGACTCTCAAGAGTCTTCTCCAACACCACAGTTCAAAAGCATCAATTCTTTGGCACTCAGCTTTCTTCACAGTCCAACTCTCGCATCCATACATGACCACTGGAAAAACCATAGCCTTGACTAGATGGACCCTAGACAGCTACAAAATGGGACAGAGCTCTGAGTTACCCAGTGTTAGCTGTTCACAGCTGGTGCTGTCAAATAGTAAGTCAGCAATTACAAGGAGGTCTCTCAGGGTTAGATTCCATAGTGCAGTAGGGAATAATCCCACCCAAATCAATACCCCATCACAGACAGAGCTAAATGACTAAGAGAAAAAATATCACATGCAGAGCAAGTGCATATGAGCTCTGATACTTACCAGATGCATCTGAACAAGCAAGTGGCTAATTTCCTTGATCACAAGGTCAAAAGCAGCATCAGCCAATGATGTCAATGGCCCCAAGCACTTGGGATTGTTCATGAGACAAAGGTCCTTATGCATCTTCTGTACAGAACCTGAGAGCCGCCACTAGTCAGTGCCAATGTGCCATGGGCAAATGCCCACTCAGGATGGTAGTGCCTTTGTCATCACCAAAATGGTTGCCAAACCAGTTTCACTCACCTGACACACAGCAAAGCTAATCTACTGACGCAGGGTTGTGATGAAGAAAATCACAGTGCTTATTTGTAGAGCACTGAGCAAGGAGAATAACCAGCTAATGCTCAAAGACCCCAATCTTTCCGATGGCTTTCAGGAAAGGGGTTTTAAAGACTGAAAGTAAAGGTAAAGGGTCTTAAGTTCATGATCAGCTTATGGGTTCTTCTGATTAGTTGGATCATAAGCAAAAAATATTCATGGTATTTTGGTCATCACTCTTCTTGCTCCAGATTGACTGGGTCTCTGTGACCCTGGTCAGCAGTTACTATTTGGTGGGGTCCTGGTTTCTGTAAAAAATGACTCAAGTATGTGTATGTGTTAATTGCACAGTTGTGTCTGGCTCTTTGCCACTCCATGGACTGTAGCCCACCAGGCTCCTCTGTCCATGGAATTAGCCAGGCAGGAATACTTGAGCGGGTTGCCATTTCCTTCTCCAGGACTCAGATATATGTACCAGATTGTTAGCTATATCCTTTGGGGAGAAACTAGGAGTCTCGTGACTGTTTTATGGTTGAAGTGTTATTCAAACTATTACTTTTCTTGCTTGACTGTGCTTTATTTTTGTATTTCCTCACTTCTCTAATAACTAGTCAGGTTTGCTCTTTGGAATTCAGAGGGTCTAGGAGACTAATTGGGCTTCTCAGATGGTGCTAATGGTACAGAATCTGCCTGCCAATGCAGAAGATTTAAGAGATGAGGGTTCAATCCCTGGGTGGGGAAGATCCCTGTAAGAGGCAACCTCCAGGTTGCATGGCAACCTGCTCCAGTATCCTTGCCTGGAGAATCCCATGGACAGAGGAGCCTAGCAGGCTACCATCCATAGGGTTGCAAAAGAGTTGAATACAACTGAGCGACTAACACACAGACTAAAGTGTTTTTTTTTTTTTTTAAATAAAAACAAGCAGGGAACACAGACAAGCTTGTATGTGGAAAGTCCCCACAAGGTCCTGGTTGACTTCAAATTTGTGCCTTGATTAATCTGAGTAATCATTGTCCCTTGCATTTCCTGGTCATTTCATTATACTCTTTGCCTTCCAACAATTTAAATTTTTCAAACTGGGGTAAATTTGCTTGGGGCCCTTTAATGTTAGGGGAAAAATAGAGGAGAGGGTTCCATTGGTCTACTCCAATTTCTGATAGTGCTGCATCAGCACCTTTGTGTTTTTTTTTGTGTGTGTGTATTTTGTTTTATTTATTTTTTTAATTTAAATTTATTTATTTTAATTGGAGGCTAATTACTTTTATAACACCTTTGTTTTAACTCCATCATTGCCCACTTTATTCTGTTTCTCAACCATGTAAACTGTCACTCTGTAAGAGTTCCTTGACACTCTCTTTTGTTTTTCCCCATTTTCTAAATTACTTTAATGTTTTGGTATCAATCAAAACCCATACAGGGGAGCTGAGAGAACAAACCTGATAAGGTTTCTCAAACCATTAATTTTGTAGTAGTAAAGTTACACAAGGGACTTCCCTGGTAGCTCAGCATTGAAGAATCCACCTGCAATGCAAGGGAAGCAGGAGATGCGGGTTCGATTTCTGGCTCAGGAAAATCGCCTGGAGGGAGAGTGTGGCAACCCACTCCAGTATTCTTGCCTGAAGAAATCCCACGGACAGAGGAACCTGGTGGGCTGCAGTCCATAGGGTCTCTCAGAGTCAGACACGAATGAAATGACTTAGCGTGCATGTTATCAACACAAACATGTGCTTCCACTCTGTAGCACTCATATCCAAAGACACATACCCCAAACTGGTTATTCTCACAATGCATTTTAGTAAAGATTCTCCAGTAAGCTGGTACTGATCCACAAAGTAACAGTTCTTTGACACTATACCTCTGTTTCAGTAGTTCCTTTGTTCCGTTGTTGTTCAATCACTTAGTTGCATCCTACTCTTTGTGATCCCATGGATTGATTGTAGCATGCCAGACTCCTCTGTCCTCCACTATCTTCTGGAGTTTGCTCTAATTCATGTCCATTGAGCTGGTGGTGCACCTCATCCTCTGCCACCCCCTTCTCCTCCTGCCTTCAATCTTTCTCAGCATCAGGGTCTTTTCCAATAAGTTTATTCTTTGCATCAGGTGGCCAAAGTATTGGAGCTTCAGCACCAGTCCTTCCAATGAATATTCAGGGTTGATTTCCTTAAGGATTCATGGTAGGATCTCCTTGCAATCCAAGGGACTCTCAAGAGTCTTTTCTAGCACCACAATTCAAAAGCATTGATTCTTTGGCCCTTCCCCTAAATTGATTAGCATCATGGGGTGCTTTTAGCTGGTATTTCCAACTACCTTCTTCCACTATTCATTCCATATTAACTGCCTTCAGCATGCACCTCAGCTTTTCATGGTTCTTTACTTAGTAGAATAATCAAACTTTATTACTGTAGAATATGGTCCATTAGTAGTCCTGCCTGAATTGAGTTATTACTGTTTTCTACTGGGGGGCTTCCCCAGTGGTTCAGTGATAAAGAATCTGCCTGTAATGCAGGAGCCTCAGGAGACATGGGTTTGATCCCTGGGTTGGGAAGATTCCCCTGGAGGGGAGGGCATGGCTACACACTCCAGTATTCTTGCCTGGAGAATTCCATGGACAGAGGAGCCTGGGTGCCTACCGTCCATGGGTTGCAAAGAGTTGGACATGACTGAAGCTATTTGGCAAGTTTTCCCTTGACCTTAATCACAGGGCATGGTAATACCAAGAGATACCCTAAGGAATCTCCTGCATATCCAGAATAAATTCTTCCTTACTTGCATTGTAGAGTAATAGACCATTTACACCTTGATAGTAATGATCAATCACCCCAGTTCACACAGTAATTCCCTACTTTGCCTTCTGATTCAGATGTGGGCTCAAAGTGACCAGGTAGTGGTCTTAACTTTCAGTTCAATGGAATCATTGTGTGTCCTAGTAGAAGCATCATTTCCTAAGACTTCTAGGTCAAGGCCAAGACTATGGAAAGAGCAAACATTTTGCTCATAGTTCACTAGGGGAAATAGTGCCACTTTGCCCCTTGATTCCTAGACCTGTGAATCCTGACTATGGGGAAAAAAGTAGTATTAATACTATATATCAGATGCTGACTCAGAGCATATGGAGCCTTTTGGAGAACCTTCTGAAGCCCTGCAAGGTATTGCTACCTAGTTGGTACTGTATCTATCTTCAAAAGGCCATGCCACTGTCCTATAAATTTAGCTGCTTCAGGGAGAAGGGAAACATGATTAACATTAGTGAATTCCATGAACATGGGACCATTAATGTCATCTATGAACTGAATTCTTACCAGAAGCAATGCAATATCATAATGGTGGATAAGGCATTCTATAAATCCGTAGATAAGTTCAGAAGAGGGCTTCTCTGATAGCTCAGCTGCTAAAGAATCTGCCTGCAATGCCAGAGACCTGGGTTTGATCCCTAGGTTGGGAAGATCCCCTGGAGAAGGGAATGGCTACCCACTCCAGTATTCTGGCCTGAAGAATTCCATGGAGAGAGGACCTTGGCAGGCTGCAGTCCATGGGGTCGCAAAGAGTCGAACATGAATGAGCAACTTTCACACAAGTTTGGAAGAAGCATTGCATACAGAGAAGGAAAAACCATATCCTGACTGTCTATTCAATAACAAAACACTGGCTCCCCACTTGCATGATGGAAACAGTCTAGTGTAATCAAACTGTGACAGGGTAGCTGACTCAGATCCTTGAGACCATCATTTTTCATGTGTGCCTATGATGCAAGCTGCGACATGACATGGGCCTGGAAATGCTTTTTCAGAGACTATCAGGTTTCTTGGCTTTTAGAATTGAAGAAACTTATTACTGAAGAAAAAGATCACAATAAAAAAGAACATGGTTGTATAAGAGACCTTCATGAAAACTGGGTATGAGATTCTTTTACAAAGAACTGACTGAAGGAGTGTTCAAATATAAGAAACCAAAGCAGAAAGATAAATAGAAGTGGTATCAATTTTAGGATATAATAGAAGAAAAAATAATGCATTTTCTTTTCTTTAAATATTTGGTCTTGAACTGTTATGAGGTGGAATGCAACAAGAGCTCACAACTCCATCAGTCAGTTTTCCCTGGGTTATGTGATGAAACAACTCCCAAATCTAAGTGGTTTACTAAAAAACAAACAAACAAAACAATAAAATCATCTTTGCTCATGTTATAGGAACACTATGGGTCAGCTGTGGCTGTATTCCAGTCTGTGAGTCAGATTCACATCTGCTTCATATATATTTTCCATCTTGGTCTAGGGTGAAAAAAAAAGCTCTGGGAGCATGATCATTCTTATAAGCAGAGGAGAAAAGTGAGAATGACTGAGCCAAGCTACAGACACATTTTAACATCTTTTATTATTGTGGCACATTTCAAGACCACTAAATTCCACAGGCCATATCAAAGATTTAACATTCTGGAGTGAGAAAAATCCCCTCCCATGGTAGAGGGACAAGAGAATAAATATCTGAACAATAATTCAACCTACCACAATTACATACTGTAACTTGTTTCTCTAGCTTCAGAAGTCTTAACTTCATGATGGAATGATGTTAATTACTGTTTCTACATTTCATAGCCTAAATATGGTATTCAACTCTTCATTCATTCAATAAATATTACAATTAGTGGTTTTGGAGACAAAAGACATATACATGTGAAGAGTTAGTTACAGGATGATATGTTTGTATAAATGGATGTCAGGAGAAAACACCTGATAAGTGTTCAGTAAAAAGTTGGCCATTAGTATGAGTCTGAAAGGAATTCAGAAACTGACTCAATGGGAGGAATAAGACTCATTAGACATGAGCTGTTCAACTGTAGAGCTAATAACATTGAGTGGTAGTTGGCAAAAGAGTGGTAGAGGCTAAAGTCCACTTATCAGAAAGGATTTGGAGGCAATTTCAGTAGTACTAGTTGCGGTATTGGCATATGGGTCTTAAAATTTGTGCTTCAATTCCTCAGTCTAGATGAAGAACTGACCAAAATCTCAGCTTCTTGTACCAATCTCAGCCAGTATTTCTACTGTCTTTCACCTAGATGACAGAAATGCTTTGGAAGGGTCTTTATGTTGTCCTTACGCATGTGATGAGCCTACAAGAATAGATCGGACCTCTGCTATGAAACTATAGGAACATATCTGGTTTGATCTGACTGGATTTGTGAGGAATGGGACTTACACTGGAGGACTGCCAAACTCAAATTTTCCTATTGAGGTTTTTCCTCTCCATCTCAGTTCAGTATCCACTGGACTGATGGGTTCAGGACTAGTGCTTAAGAAAAAAAAGTTTATATCTATACATTCTTTCTCCAGAATAGACTCAGCACATGATCACGAATCTGCTTGGTCTTGACACCGTAGATGATGGGGTTGACCATGGGTGGGAAAAGAAGATAAAAGATAGCAAGCAGTATGTGGACATGCGGGGCAGCCCGCCGAGCCACACGGTGCATCACTGAGGAGATGACAACAGGTGTGTAGGTGGACAAGATAGCACCTATGTGGGACACACAGGTCCCAAAGGCCTTGTAGCGGGCCTCCTGAGAGGCAAGCTGTAGAACCGCCTGGAGGATGAAGATGTAAGACAGAATAACAAAGAGCAGGTCCAACACTACTATGAACATGGCCACAGCAAGGCCATAGATGTTGTTGAAGCGAGTGTCCCCGCAGGCCAGCCTTACCACGGCCATGTGCTCACAGTAGCAGTGGGCAATCACTGGACCTCGGCAGTAGTGGAAGCGTCTGAGCAGAAAGGGGAGTGGAGTCATTAGTGTCACAGCCCGAGTCACAGCAGCCAAGCCGATCTTGGTGATAAGTGGCCCGGTGAGGATGGTGCTGTAGTGCAGTGGCTTGCAGATGGCCACATAGCGGTCAAAGGCCATGGCCAGCAGCACTGCAGACTCCATGATGGAGAAGGAGTGGAGAAAGAACATCTGGACCAGACAGGCATAGAAGTTGATTTCTCGATCTCTAAACCAAAAAATAGCCAGCATTTTGGGAAGTGTTGTAGAAGAGAGGACAAGATCAATGATCGCTAGCATGGCCAAAAAGAGGTACATGGGCTCATGGAGGGCTGCATCACCTCGAATAATGAAGAGAAGGGTGCAGTTGCCTAGAAGAGCCAAAGTATAGGCAAAACAGAAGGGAATGGAGATCCAGACATGCAGGTGCTCCAAACCTGGAATTCCTACCAACAAGAAGGCAGCTGGATGGGTTGAGGTAATATTAGAGGCTGCCATGGTTCCTGGAAATTCTCCTTCATCAGTTTTTACAAGGTAACTTCTCCTATGTAAAACTTCCTGGGAGCATTAGCCCTTATTTCCATTGCTGGACCTTGAACAAAATCAGGTATTAGTCCTCATAGACATGGAGAAGTATAACCCACATTTCTACCCTCAAGGAGCTCAATCTCATTTAGTAGATAGAACATTACACATCATTAAAATGGATATCACAAGACATTTTCATAAAAGAATAGAGAAAAGCTAGTGTTTTCTGTGTTCATGGTGATCTCAAATAGCCTGATCAAAAGCAGTAAAAATACATTTAAGCCAATTCATTTTCTTTAAAATAAACCTTGGTACCTTTTCTGCATAATTAAGCTAAACTCACAATCATAAAAGCCAATTTTCTGTTCATAAATCTCAGACTTAGGTGTCTGGGTAAATAAAATAATGCATACAATTTCCAATGCTCCTATTAATCACACAACTTGTATATTTTCTCTAGTACTGCTACATCTGATGTGGTTGCCACTAGCCAGACACGGCTATTTCAATTTGTAAAAATTAAAACTCAATCGATGGACAGGAGTTTGAGCAAGCTCCAAGAGTTGGTGATGGACAGGGAAGCCCGCTGTGCTGCAGTTCATGGGTCGCAAAGAGTTGGACACGACTGAGTGACTGAACTGAAAACTCAATGTGTTTTAATGTGATTGACGTATTAACTGCTCAGTAGGAGAAGGCAATGGCAACCCACTCCAGTATTCTTGCCTGGAGAATCCCATGGATGGAGAAGCCTGGTAGGCTGTGGTCCATGGGGTCGTGAAGAGTCTCACACGACTGAGCAACTTCGCTTTCACTTTTCACTTAAACTCATTGGAGAAGGAAATGGCAACCCACTCCAGTGTTCTTGCCTGGAGAATCCCAGGGACGGTGGAGCCTGGTGGGCTGCCATCTATGGGGTCGCAGAAAGTCGGACACGACTGAAGCGACTTAGCAGCAGCAGCAGCAGCATATATAACTAGTGGTTACCATATCGGACCATTCAGATACAGAATATTTCCATCACTGCAGAAAATTCTCCTGGAAACAACTGCTCTAGAATGTATCTCCCAGGTCGTAATACAGCCCTGCCTCTAGCTTATTGGGAAAAAAAAAAAAAAATGAGCCACTTCTTTCTGTTCTCCTTCACTTAAATTCATATCAACCTCCATATTCATGTGGCTCTCCCTCTACCCATTTTCCAGCTCCTTCTGTTCATCACAGGAGAATTCTTTCTTTTTTCTTTTTAATGTTTTTTCATCACAGGAGAATTCTTATCTTCAAGACTGATATCTGATTTCCATTAAAAAAAATAAAAGCACTTTATTCTTAACAATATCTAACCTTTCCTTCTTTTTCTCTCTTTTTTTTTTAAATCCTTAAATATTGGAGTGGTTCAGTTTCAACACAGATACTCTTTTCTAGGTCCAGTTAATAAGTTTATGCGCATTAATAAGATAATAGATTTAAAACATTAACGTAATACTGGACAAAGTAAGTACTGAAAGAACTTGCTCTCTTTTAATATTAGAAAATTAAATTTTTAGAAACTTCATCTCTCAGATACCATAGTAGTGTTAGATAGCTGAGTTATAGCTTTCTCCAATTCCAATGTCCTAAATAACTAGACTTTATTGCTTCCATTAAAACACCTTAGATGCAAAAAATTCAGCATATCCAAGTTGAAAATAAGCTAGTTTCTTTCCATGTGGTATGAAAAAATTTAGAATCTGAAGATATTGAATTAAATCATGACTGCTACTTACACTAGCTGCGTGGCCTTGCACTGATCACTTATCTCCAGGTCTGTTTTCCTTCTCTGTAACTGGGGAATTGCTATGCTCCACCTCACTAGAGCTTGTTGTGAGGGTAGGTGGGATTATACATAAAATCCTTTAGTGTTTGCAGCATCTTATTTGCCATTTATCTTTCCCCCTCCATAGAACTACAGTTTTCTGTTAAAAAATTGTTAACATTCTCCCTTCCATGATTTTATATTCTCCTATAAACTCAGATCTCTGCTTCTCATCACAGGAAATATCTAGAAATGCTTCAGTCTCAACTGTTTGAAATAGCATTTGGTAATAAACCATTTCATTCCCATTCTGTCCCTGAAACTGCTCCCACTCACCACCAATGGCCACTAGGCAGATGGTGCTCTTGTAACTTAACTTGCTTTCATGCAACTCAGCCTCTCAGCAAGTTTTATCTGAATTACCTTTCTCCTTTTTAAAATCCTCTCTTCTCTTGAGTACAATGATACTACCATTTCCTACCTTCCTAGCTTCTCATTCAGTCCCCTGTTTCTGCCTTACTTCTAAATGTTAAATTCTTTAAGGGCTCAATATTGAACTGTGGTCAATTTTATATTCATAGAACATTCAGTAAATATATTCAGTAAACTTCCAGAACAATATTTTTACTGAATAGGTTACAGATAAATCCAAGAACAAAACAGACTGATAACCATTGGTAGGACAAATTTTCTAAAGGTTTGAGTAGGATAATAAAAGAACATAATAATCAAATCACAGAGTGACTGAGGGTATCACTATTGTGAAAGAAACAGGGTGATGAGGTTAGTAAATCCTGAAGTTGGAGGAGAGGGGAGGTAAGCAATTTTAAATAGAACAGAAAGGAATTTATGCAAAAACTGAGGTGAGGAGATAAATGAGATTGGTTTCTGGCTTCTTTAAAAGAAACTGGGATTCCATCAAGGTGGTTTATGTAGAGAAAATAATAGAAAAGAGTAAAACTGAAAAGCTGAGAAGCATATCCAAAAATGCAGCACTGAGCTGGATAATGCTGTGACCAAGTGTGTCCAACCCCACATGAAAAATCATGTAGAAGGCACCTCTGGATCATCTACCCAACACAAAAGATGAGTATATTTATCCACTGGCTTCCACCCTACCACCAGGTCTGGTTTCCACCCCACCACCAGGTCAAGGGTTGACCCAAATGGTGTTGATTTCTTCACACTCCCAGGTTCACACAGGTTCAAGAATAGCTTGAGAAGTATCCTTCAGGTGCCCCATGCAGTGGACCAGAGAAACCCAGGGGCAGGGTGCAGCTGAGTAAAGTGCACTCAGGCCATACCTGCAGTCAAGGAATTGCCCCAGCAATGGCTAAAACAAAAAGTTGGATGAGAAGAAGTGGGACAGGCATCACAAGATGGAGAATATAGGGAACTAACCCTTGTGCTAAGAACTCTAAGTGAAGGGAACAGTCAGAACAAATGCCCTAAGGCAGAATATGGCTAAAGACCAAGGATCAGCTGAAGGCCAGTGTGGTTAGATGATGTGAATGTGAGAGAGATCCATACAGGACACATATGTAGAGCCAGATCACACAGGGCCCTGCAGACCTTTGCAGAACTTTGCAAATGCTTATTTCTCTCATTGTCACTTTTTTGGAGAAGTGATGTATTTAAAAAAAATATTTTTAAAGTTTTCTGCAGCTTCTGTAATAAGGATAGCATGAATGAGCAAGGGTAATAACAGAAGAAAAAAAGACTCTGGTGTCTATAATCAGGGAAGGAGAATGTTGGCTAAGAAACAAAAGTGACAGCATATATGCTAAGAAGCAATGGGATTAAAAAAAATAGATTAAATACATGTCATGAGAAAAAAGGAGTCAAAGATGACATGAAGATATTTGGTTTGAACAACTGGAAAAAGAAGCTGCTCTCAACTGAGATGGAGAAGGCTATGCAGGGGGAGAAAAGCTGAGAAATGTTTTAGAACGTAAGTAGAAATCTAAATAAACCTGTTGATATATTTAGATATGAGTCTAGAGTTCAAGACAGATTTTGGCTGCTGATATAAACTTATCACTGTAAATAGATAATATCTATGAAGCTGAGATCATCAAAGCACTAAGTATTCATAAAGAGTGGAGAACCAAGAACTGAAATCTCTATAATGGAACTATCACATATGACAGATATCTAAGGAACCCCTCACTAGCCTTGGCTGGATGCAGCAGCATAACATCCTCTTCTCATTGGAAAGTATTTTTGCATATCTTAATATTCCCACGTATCTGCTGGAACAAGCACTTAGCTTTGTAGGAGACAAAATTATGACAGCAGGAATTTTTGTTCTTCACAGGTTTATCTTCAGTGCCAATAAAAGTACCACGTACCTAGCAAACACTCTCTAAATGATTGTTAACAATCTCACACCTATTGCAACTTTACCCTCAGTAAATATAGATTTCCCCACAAAACCAAATACATCGACTTTACGTCTGAGTCTCTACATTTTCCTGGCTTATTCTGTACACTTTCTGAACATAACTGATCACTTTGTGGCTTGTCCACCCTTTCTCAAAGAAAAATGCACCTGAGAAATCCCATTTATTTATCCAAACGCAGATTTACAACAGTATCTGAATTTTATTTCTGCTGAAGCTCATCAAGAATATGCCCTTCCCAGAATCAGAATCTGAGTGGGAAAGAGTGGAGACAGGCTTCTTTCCCTAATACTCAGGATGCAGGAACCTGCTTGTAGTTAACGTTTTTTTTCCAGGGTATACAGTTTCAGGAGCCAAAGTGTCGTCACTGGACAACAGAACTTGTCTTATTTGTTTTCCCAAAAAGTACTTAAATGGTTTTTCATAAACAGAAAGTACTAGTTGACACATGCATCTGTTAGGTAGTTAGAATAGGAAAGAGGAGTCCAGAATAGCGGTGGCTAAAAGACAAGGAAGGGAAAAGCCCATGAAAATAGAACAAAGGAAGGTTCGAGGACCAGAGTGAGGAACCTTAGGTAGAACAAACAGCACTCCTGGCTAGCCCAATTTACATATAAGAGGCCCAGGGGAAGGAGAAAAAAACATAAAAAGAGGAGCCAAAGGGCCGGGGCTCTCTGGCTCACTCTCACTCTCTCTGGGATGCTCTCTTTCTCTCTCTTCTTTTCAAGTCTTTTGTGTTGGTATGCCCTCACACTTCAAGGATATATTTTCCTTTATTTTCTAAATAAAACTGAGCTGTAACACGGAGCTGTAACAGTGGTCCATCCCAGAGCTGTAACACTGGTCTGTCTGAGAGCAGCAACGCTGGTCTGTTGCTTCAAATTTTTGTTGTGATGAGACAGAACCGAGGAAATTTCACACTCCCCCTACACATCTACTTTGTAGTCTATATCTGTATTGTAAAAAGATATCATACTGATGGATTTTAAGATTAAGACCCAGAGATAAGAACACAGTCACTCACCTAAGGTCCTTTAAGGATGTGGCTTGTGGGAGAAGAACCTATTAGAAATGTATTTCTTATTTCTACCTGCATCTTTTTTAGTTCAGGCCACATTTTCTCTCTCCTAATTCATGCAGAAGCCTCCTAATTGGGCCTGGGTATGGGAAGTAACTGACTGTGCCCCCATCCTTCCCCACTCACCACACCTGTGTTCCCTCTTTTCTGTTTTCTGCAGTTCTAGCCCTGCCCACAGCCCTTAGTCTGAAGTAGAATTCTTGGCTCTGTCCTTTAACTTCATGCAGTCCCAGTGGGAGAAATCTGAGAAGGTGAGAGCTTAGAAAGGAGCAGCTGGCTTTACCCTGACAAACCTCTGATCTTCTCCCAAAAGGACATGGAAGCAGACACTGCTGCACTTGGTAAAGGCCCTCAGGGGTTTATTGAAGCCTCTTAATCTCTCCTCTGAAGGTTGACACTATGGGGCTCCCCTGACCCAGGGCTCTACTCCATCCCTGGGGTTTCCAATAGTCCATGTCCTGTCCATGTTTAGTGGTGCCAATTCACACATCCCAAAGGTCATTGCTTGCTCTTCAGAGGCTGAGAGCACTTGGTCTTCCACATGCCTCCCCTTATCCCTACCCTACCTTACCCATGTCTAAGAAAGAGAGCTCCATTAGAACATATAAACTGCAACTAAGTCCTACTTGATAGGAGTTCTGGCTGAATCAGGTCAAGGCCAAAATCATCTCTTGGGTATTTGCTTTGCATATATGTTACATATTGGCATTGATTTTCAGCTTATAAATTTGGAATTGCAATTTCTCTGATCTTATTCTGTTTATCTAAAATGGAGATCATATTCTCAATTTCTCCTAATTTACCTGGATGATATAATTATATATTTGAGAAGTCCTATTGTAAGTATTATCTAAGTAATTACCAACATCTATTGAAAATGGTTGATCTTTCTATCTACAACTGACTTTGATATTTGATATTTTGCAAAGTCCTGAGTTGGAAGCCTGTTTTTACCAGGATTCCCCATGAACATTACCTGTCATAATTCCCCATAATACTTTAAAAAAGTAACTTAGAGCTATATATCTCAATGTACCCACCCTCTTCCTATAGAGCTATCCTGGACCTAACTTATCTCTCATCATTGTTAGCCTTCAGGGTAGTTTATTCAGTGACCCCAAAACCCCCACAACCTCCAGCTCCAAAGATATGTCTGTTATCCTGAGATGTTAAAGTGGAATTCCTACATAATACCTTTATATTCGGAGTCTAAATTAACCAAGTATAGATAGTCCAAAAGGTGGCATAAGGAGCAAAGCAAGCAAGACAGAAAAATAAGCCTTTGTGTTGAGAGACGGAGAAGGCAATGGAAACCCAATCCAGTACTCTTGCCTGGAAAATCCCATGGACAGAGGAGCCTGGTGGGCTGCAGTCCATGGGGTCACTAAGAGTTGGGCACGACTGAGAGACTTTACTTTCACTTTTCATTTTCATGCATTGGAGAAGGAAATGGCAACCCATTCCAGTATTCTTGCCTGGAGAATCCCAAGGACAGAGGAGCCTCGTGGGCTGCCATCTATGGGGTCGCACAGAGTTGGACATGACTGAAGTGACTTAGCAGCAGCAGTGTTGAGAGAAATCTATGATGGAACAGAGGACACACTGTTAAGTTAGGAATACCATGCTCACAGGAAATAGATCTAGGACATGGCCAGCAAGGCTGAGTTGATACAGGCTTAAATGAGTGACTACAGCCCATGGTCAGAACATCCAGGCAGAGCCAGATAAAGCAGGCAGGGCTTGAGGGAACAAAGTAGCTTATGTTTCCCCCTAACTCCATTCTGAGGGGATAAAGCCTGATAGTATGGGGAAAATGATGAAAAAACATGAGTGGGGAGGGACTGTGGCTTATATAACTGTTGGAGATTGCTAGATCATCTTAGCTCAATTCCATTTTGTATTCTATTTGTGTCTTCCTGACTTTTGTGCATCAATATTAACTCACATTTATCCACATGTTTAAATTTTCTCTTATTCTTCATTCTGCACAATTCTGTGCTGCTATGTTATTCATTTTTCTTCTGCTTTAAGAACTTTTATTTTGCTTTTAGTGTAGGCCTAGCAGTGACACTAGACATTATTGACATTATTCCATCAATAATTATTTATAAAACTCTTTCAGTCATCTTTAATCTCAAGGATATTTTCACTGGGAACAGAATTCTAGATAAGTCACTTTCTTATCTATTTAAAGCTATTACTCAATTTTATTCTGCCTTCTCTTTTTCTCGACTTGAACAGTGAGTGTTACTTTTGGTCCCATGAATTTAATGAATTCAAATGTATCTTTCATTCACTCCAATACTTTTTTTTGGGGGGGGGAGCTTATTTCCCTCTTTTTTTGGTTTTTAATTTGCTTATATTTGGCTAGCTGAGTTTTTTGATCACACAGAAATTTAGACCAGGTAAGGACCAATCTAGATAGCATATTGAAAAGCAGAGACATTACTTTGCCAACAAAGGTCCATCTAGTCAAGGCTATGGTTTTTCCAGTGGTCATGTATGGATGTGAGAGTTGGACTGTGAAGAAAGCTGAGCGCTGAAGAATTGATGCCTTTGAACTGTAGTGTTGGAGAAGACTCTTGAGAGTCCCTTGGACTACAAGGAGATCCAACCACTGTATTCTGAAGGAGATCAGCCCTGGTATTTCTTTGGAAGGAATGATGCTAAAGCTGAAACTCCAGTACTTTGGCCACCTCATGTGAAGAGTTGACTCATTGGAAAAGACTCTGATGCTGGGAGGGATTGGGGGCAGGAGGAGAAGGGGATGACAGAGGATGAGATGGCTGGATGACATCACTGACTCGATGGACGTTGAGTCTGGGTGAACTCCGGGAGTTGGTGATGGACAGGGAGGCCTGGCATGCTGCGATTCATGGGGTTGCAAAGAGTCAGACATGACTGAGTGACTGAACTGAACTGAAGGACTTGGCAAAAGTTTCTTAATTTTTTTTCAGAATAAAATTCAGAGTTCTGGGCAGAGAGTTGACATGATATACATTTCTCAAAGATAGTGTCTTGTTTCTATGATAAGAACAGAGGAAGAAGGTGAGGGTAGAAGCAGGGAGGAGTATGACAATAATCCAGAGATTATATTGTCTCCTCATCAAGGTGCTAACATTGCATGAGGTGAGAAACAATCAGATTTTGCATTATTTCCAAAAGTGCCTATGGGATTTCTTAAAAGATTAGAAGGTTTGAGAAAAAAGAGCTTTAAAGATAACACCGAGACTTTTGACTCAAGCAACAGGAAGGAAGGAGTCTTGGGATCACTGAGTAGCACTAGGTCCTACACTCAAGCACTGTTCTTGCTGCTTCACTGACGATACACAGCTCTGCACACTCATTTGGGATGTTGGCAAGTCCTAATTTGTAGTTGTCTAGAAATATCATCACTAGGCCCAGACCACTGCACCAGGTTTCTTTTTCCTAATTTCATATTCTGTGTATGATGATAAAATGTCATCTGCTTATAGGCTGCTCACATTTCTTGTTCATGCTTTGTTCATATGCCAAACTTGAATGAGTTAATACAGAAGGTAATTTATCTTTTACTATGTGTGACTGATCACAGTTGCTCTGATGTTAGAGGTATTACTTGACTTCGGGAGCCTTGTAATATTGGACTTATCCTGGAAACAAGGCCATTCCTTCTTCATTGGTGATGTATATGACCTACAGGCTGTGACACTTCTTGTGTAAGTCCTCAAGAGGATAAGCAGCCCTCTGTTTTGGGAACTGCTTCTTTTCAGGCATGTTACTTTGTCTTTTGGGCTTTCCAGGTGGAGCTAGTAGTAAAGGGCCCACCTAATGCAGGAGACTTAAGAGATGTGGGTCCGATCCCTGGGTCAGCACAATTCCCTGGAGGAGGGCATGTCAACCCACTCTAGTATTTTTGCCTGGACAATCCCATGGACAGGGGAGCCTGGTGGGCTACAGTCCATAGAGTTGCAAAGAGTCAGACATGGCTGAAGTGATTTAGCATGCATACATTGTTTGTTGATGTGTTGTTAGAATTTACTGTAATTTTTAAGCTTTCCATCTGTCTCAACTATGGTAAAAAAAAAAAAAAAAAGTTTTGACCCTGGGAACTATTTCTTTGTGTGTGTGTGTGTATGAGGCAGCGGGGAGGGGGGTCAGGGCTGGTGGTAAGGAGAATTGAGAGCAAAGATAGAAAAAAGCATTAAGTAGGTCTCTGGGTTCTTGCTACACCCCTATCCCCCCTTTTTTTACTCCTTCCAACGTTTCTGATTCCATCTGACATGGACTTTTTATTTGTCAATGATAAAAAAAAAGAAATTTGTAGAGATAGACATATATGTATATTTCCTAAACGGTAGTCTAAGAACATACCTGCAATACAGGAGACACAGGAGATGTGGGTTGGATCCCTGGGTGGAGAAAATCCCTTGGAGTTGGAAATAGCAACCTGTCCCAGTATTCTTGTTAGAAAATTCCATGGACAGAGGAGCCTAGCGGGCTAAAGTCTAAGGGGTCACAAAGAGTCAGGCAGGACGGAATGACTAAGCACACACACATGCATATTCTCTTAAGAAACAATGGGATCACAGGGTAAAAGTGCAAATATGCTTTTGTGGAAGATATTGTATGATGGTGTACTAGTTTGCTGGTCTGGTATAATAAAATACCGTTCGTGTGAGTGTATGCATGCTAATTCGCTTCAGTTTTGTCCAGTTCTTTGTGACTTCATGGACTATAGCCCACCAGGGTCCTCTGTCCTTAGAATTTTCCAGGCAAAAATACTAGAGTAGGGTGCCATTTCTTCCTCCACAGAATGCTCCCTACCCAAGGATTGAACCTGCATCTCCTGAATTGGCAAATGTGTTCTTTACCACTAGCGGCATCTGGGAAGCACAAAGTACCATACACTGAGTGGGTTAAAAAAGAGAAACAGTGGCTTCACAATTCTGGAGGCTAAAAGGCCAAGTTAAGGTGCTGGTAGGGTTGGTGTCTTGGAGCTTTATTCTTACCTTTTACTTGGCATTTTTCTCACTCTACCTTCACAGCGTGTTCTTCTGAGTGTGCCCATGCCCAAATTTCCTCTTCTCATAAGGATATATGTTAGAATTCCTTTTTTTTTTTTTAAAACTGTGGAAAAACACACATAACCAAAAATTTAGTTTCTTAATCATTTGAGACTTCCCTGGTGGCTCAAACAGTAAAGAATCTGCCTGCAATGAAAGAGACCCAGGTTTGAACCCTGGGTCTGGAAGACCCCCTGGAGAAGGAAATGGCAACCCACTCCAGTATTCTTGCCTGGAGAATCCTTACAGTCCATGGGGTCGCAAAGAGTCAGACACGGCTGAGCAACTAACATTTTCACTTCCACTTTACCATTTTGAAGTGCATAGTGCAGTAGTATTAAATACATTCATATTGTGCAATCATTGACACTCATCTTCAGAGTTCTTTTCATCTTGAAAAACTGGAACTCAGTATACATTAAATAGTAAATGCTTATTCCTCTTTCTTTCTGCCCCAGGAGACCCCCATTCTCTGTCTTTGAATTTGACAATTTAGATGCCTCATATAAGTGGAATCAAGTATGTTTCTTTTGTAACTAGATTATTTCTTTTAGCATAATGTCCTCAGTGTCCATCCATGTTGCAGTACATGTCAGAATATCCATTCTTTTTAAGGTTAAATATTTTTGTATATACCACATTTTGTTCTTTTATCCATACATGGACACTTGAGTTGCTTCTACCTTTTACATATTAGGTATAATGTTACAAAAGGCATGGCTGTACAAACATCCCTTTGAGAGTCTGCTTTCAGTTCTTTTGGGTATGTATACAGAGGTGAAGTCGCTGGGTCCTGTGGTGATTCTATTTTTAATTTTTTTAGATGCTGTTATCCATAGTAGTAAGCCATTTTATATCCCTTTTAACAATGTATAAGGGTTTCCAACTTCTCCACATCCTCATCAACAATTATCTGTTTTTTTTTTTTGAAGTATAGTTGATTTACAGCATTATATTAGTTTCAGGTGTACAACACAGAATGTTTTTATTGGAGTATAGTTCTACAATGTTGTTAGTTTTTGCTGTACAGCAAAGTGAATAAGCTATACATATACATACACCCCTTCACTTTTTGCCTGCCTTTCCATTTAGGTCACCACAGAGCAGTGAGTAAAGTTCCCTATACTATACGGTAGGTTCTCATTAGTTATCTATTTGATACATAGTAGTGTGTTTATGTCTTGCCTGGAAAATCCCATGGATGGAGGAGCCTGGTAGGCTGCAGTCCATGGGGTCGCTAAGAGACAGACACGACTGAGTGACTTCACTTTCACTTTTCACTTTCATGCACTGGAGAAGGAAATGGCAACCCACTCCAGTGTTCTTGCCTGGAGAATCCCAGGGATGGAGGAGCCTGGTGGGCTTCCATCTATAGGGTCGCACAGAGTCAGACACGACTGAAGCGACTTAGCAGCAGCAGCAGCAGCAGTGTGTTTATGTCAATCCCAGTCCCTCAAATCCTCACACTTCTCCTTCCTCCGCTGGTATCCATGGGTTTGTTCTCCACATCTGTGTCTCTATTTCTGTTTTGCAAATACATTCTTCTGTATCATTTTCCTAGATTACACATATAAGCAATACTATATGATATTTTTCTTTCTGACTTCACTCTATATGACAGTCTTCAGGTCCATCCACATCTCTGAAAATGGCATAGTGTTTTATTCCTTTATATGGCTAAATAATATCCAATTGTATATACGTGCCACATTTTCTTTATTCTGTTGTTGATGGACGTTTGGGTTGCTTCTGTGTCCTGGCTATTGTAAATAGTGCTGCAGTGATCATTAGGGTGTATTTTGAATTACAGTTTTCTCCAGGTATATGCCCTGTGAGACACTGCTTTTGCTGTGTCTCATAGATTTTGGATTGTTTTCATTCTCCTTTCTCTCCAGGTATCTTTTGATTTCCTTAGTTATTTAGAAACATTGTTTAGCCACAATGTGTTAATTTTTTAGTTTTTTTTTTTCTTGTTGATTTCTAATCTTAGTGTTGTGCTGAGAAAAGATGCTTGAATTCAAATGTCTTAAATTTCCTGAGGCTGACTTTGTGGCAGACCATGTGACCTATCCTGAAGCATGTCCCATGTGTACTTGAGAAGAAATTGTAGTCCACTGCTTTCGGATGGAATGCCCTATAAAGATCAATTAAGTCCAATGGTGTAATACGTCATTTAGGGGATGTTTTCTTTTTGACTTTTTTCTGTCTTAAACACTACTGTCAATTGTGTTATTGTCAATTTCTCCTTTGTGGCTGTTAGTATCTGCCTTATATATTCAGGTGCTCCTATGTTCAATGCATATGTATAATTGTTATATCTTCTTCTTACTTATCCCTTCCTCATTATGTCCTGTTCTACTTTGTCTCTTGAAACAGCCTTATTTTAAAGTCTATTTTACCTGATACAAGAATTCTAGTCCATCTTTCTTTTGATATCCATTTGCATGGAATACCTTCTTACACATCACTTTCAGTCTGTATGTGTCCCTAGATCTGAAGTGGGTCTCTTTAGACAGCCTGCGCCTTTTGATTCAGTTTAGTTGTGTACAACTCTTTGTGACCCATGGACTGGAGCATGCAGGCTTCCCTGTCCATCACAAACTCCCGGAGCTTACTCAAACTCATATCCATCAAGCTGGTGATGCCATCCAACCATCTCATCCTCTATCATCCCCTTCTCCTCCAGCCTTCAACCTTTCCCAGAATCAGGGTCTTTTTAATTGAGTCAGTTCTTTGCATCAGGTGGCCAAAGTATTGGAGTTTCAGCTTCAGCATCAGTCCTTCCAATGAATATTCAGGGCTGATTGCCTTTAGTATGGACTGGTTGGAACTCTTTGCAGTCCAAGGGACTCTCAAGAGTCTTCTCCAACACCAAAGTTCAAAAGCATCAATTCTTTGACACTCATATTTCTTTATAGTCAAACTCTCACATAGACACATGAGTACTGGAAAAACCATAGCTTTGATGAGACGAACCTTTGGTGGCAAAGTAATCTCTCTGCTTGTTAATATGCTGTCTAGGTTGGGCACAGCTTTTCTTCCAAGGAGCTAGCATCTTTAAATTTCATGGCTGCAATCACCATCTGAAGTGATTTTGGAGCCCAAAGAAATAGTCTGTCACTGTTTCCACTGTTTCCCCATCTATTTCCCATGAAGGGATGGGGCCAGATGCTGTGATCTTAGTTTTTTGAATGTTGAGTTTTAAGTGAAAATTTTCACTCCCCTCTTTTACTTTTGGCAAGAGGCTTTTTTGTTCTTCACTTTCTGCCATAAAGGTGGTGTCATCTGCGTATCTGAGGTTTTTGATATTTTTCCCAGCAATCTTGATTCCAGCTTGTGCTTCATCCAGCCTGGCATTTCGCATGATATACTCTGCATGTAAGTTAAATAAGCAGGGTGACAATTTACAGCCTTGATGTACTCCTTTCTCAATTTGGAACCAGTCTGTTGTTCACATCCAGATATAACTGTTCCTATTTGACCTACATACAGATTTCTCAGGAGGCAGGTGAGGTGGTCTGGTAGTCCCATCTCTTTAAGAATTTTCCACAGTTTGTTATGATCCACACAGTCAAAGGCTTTGCCATAGTCAATAAAGCAGAAGTAGATGTTTTTCTGGAACTCTCTTGCTTTTTTTGATGATCCAACAGATGTTGGAAATTTGATCTCTGGTTCCTCTGGCTTTACTAAATCCAGCTGGAATATCTGGAAGTTCACAGTTCACATACTGCTGAAGCCTGGCTTAGCGAAATTTGAGCATATATTGCTAGTGTGTGAGATGAGTGCAATTGTGTGGTAGTTTGAGCATTCTTTGGCATTGCCTTTCTTTGGGATTGAAATGAAAACTGACCTTTTCCAGTCAGTCCTCTGGCCACTGCTGAGTTTTCAAAATTTTCTGGCATACTGAGTGCAACACTTTCACAGCACCATCTTTTAGGATTTGAAATAGCTCAACTGGAATTCCATCACCTCCACTAGCTTTGTTCATAGTGATGCTTCCTAAAGTCCACTTGACTTTCCATTCCAGGATGTATGGTTCTAGGTGAGTGATCACATCATCGTGGTTATCTGGGTCATGAAGATATTTTTTTGTGCAGTTCTTCTGTGTATTCTTGCCACCTCGTCTTAACATCTTCTGCTTCTGTTAGGTCTCTACCATTTCTGTTCTTTACTGTGCCTGTCTTTGCATAAAAAGTTCCCTTGGTATCTCTAATTTTCTTGAAGTGAATTCTAGCCTTTCTCATTGTATTGTGGGACAATGGCCTGGTTCAAAATGGGGAAAGGAGTATGTCAAGGCTGTATTTTGTCACCCTTCTTATTTAACTTGTATGCAGAATCCATCATGTGAAATGTTGGGCTGGATGAAGCACAAGCTGGAATCAAAATTGCCAGGAGAAATATCAAGACACCACCCTAATGGCAGAAAGTGAGGAGGAACTGGAGACTCTTGATGAATATGAAAGAGGAGAGTGAAAAAGCTGGCTTAAAACTCAACATTCAAAAAACTAAGATCATGGCATCATCATGACATTAGTTCCATTGTAGGTCCCATCACCTCTTGGCAGACAGATGTGGAAACAATGGAAACAGTGAGTTATTTTCTTGGGCTCCAAAATCACTGTAGATGGCGACTTGCGGCCATGAAATTAAAAGATACTTGCTTCTTGGAAGAGAAGCTATGACAAACGTAGGCAGCATATTAGAAAGCAGACATTACTTTGCCAACAAAGGTCCTCATAATCCAAGCTTTGGTTTTTCCTGTAGCCATGTAAGGATGTAGAATTTGACCATAAGTATAGCTGAGAGCTGAAAAACTGATGCTATTGAACTGTAGTGTTGGAGAAGACTCTTGAGTCCCTCCGACAGCAAGGAGATCAAACTAGTCAACCTTAAAGAAAATCAGTCCTGAATATTCATTGGGAGGGCTGGTGCTGAAACTCCAATACTTTGCCCAACTGATGTTAAGAGCTGACTCATTGGAAAAGACCCTGATGCTGGCAAAGATTGAAGGCAAGAGGAGAAGTGGACGACAGAGGATGAGATGGCTGGATGGCATCTCCTATTCTATGAACATGAACCTGGGCAAACTCCAGGAGATGGTGAGGGATGGAGAAGCGTAGCGTGCCTCAGTCCAGTGGGTCTCAAAGAATAGGACACGACTGAGGGGCTGAGCAACAATCTGTCCAACTAATCTGCCTACATAACATAGATGCTTTTGTACCTTTGACTGTCTCACCTCAATTACTCTCAGACCTATCCAACTTTCTTTAACAAATCAGGATTAAACCACAAAGTATTCCTCAAAAAAGAGGAGTCTCCTGCCAAGATTTTTATCTGACTCTCAATTGTAACATAAATTTTATATTTTGCTGGTGTTTTTTCCATTTGAATCAATAGTCAGTTTTCCTTGTTGAAGGCAGAAGTATAAAATAAACAATACTATTCCCTAAAATAGAAGATTTGCATTGGTCTGGCAGTATTTCCAGAACTATAGATCCCTCAGATCTTAGGCCTTTCTTTTGAAATCTAAAGAATCATTTCTCAAATTCAATTCTAAAATTCTTGATTCTAGAATCTAGTCACAGAAGGATATATGGAGTAACCAGGGCTTCCTATGTTACCCCTTAACAGGACACAAAACTCTTGGTTTTTAAAAATTCAAAATCTTTGAGACAAAAAGATGACAAAAGATTGATAATAAGGGTATCTGATCTGGCAGAACAGGTTTATCTTCCTGGTCTCAGATGAGATTATGCACAAAGACCCTCTGTGCCTCGCAAGAGGAAGAACATTAGTTGAAACCATGCCTCTCACTCTCAAGGCTCCAAGTGGTGTGAAAGTGGATTCTAAGCATTCCTGGGGCACAAGCAGAATAAATATGTTGGCTTAAAGAGAGTAAGCCAGTAAGCCACTCTGTCCCGTTTGCTGAGGATTCTATAGCTAGACAAAGGCATAAGCATGATAGAGTGGACAGACCCTGCCAGGATTGTGTCGGGGTGTGACTGGTACTGATGATCCACTGAGATTGCAAAGACTCTAGAAGGAGGTGGTCAGGGTACAACAGGCCCCAGGTGAAGATTTATCAGAATTATAGCACAAGAGGAATCTGGGATTGAGGACAGCCAAGAAACAAGGAAGCAGGAGACAGTCCTCTCCTATGTGATTGCTATAGTGGTAGTCTTCTAACCCACATATACCCTACTGAAGTTTTAAATGTAATGTAAGGTAAGTTGATACAACTTCCGAGAGTTCTTAAAATTCAGTTCAGTCACTCAGTCATGTCTGACTCTGTGACCCCATGGACTGCAGGATGCCAGGCTTCCCTGTCTATCACCAACTCCTGGAGCTTGCTCAAAATCATGTCCATCATGTCGGTGATGCCATCCAACCATCTCATCCTCTGTCGTCCCCTTCTCCCACCTTCAATCTTCCCAGCATCAGGGTCTTTTCAACTGAGTCAGTTCTTTGCATCAGGTGGTCAAAGTATTGGAGTTTCAGCTTCAGCATCAGTCCTTCCAATGAATATTCAGAACTGATTTCCTTTAGGATGGACTGGTTGGAACTCCTTGCAGTCCAAGGGACTCTCAAAAGTATTCTCCAACACCACAGTCCAAAAGCATCAATTCTTCGGCACTCAGCTTTCCTTATAGTCCAACTCTCACATCCATACATAACTCTTGGAAAAAAACATAGCTTTGACTAGATGGACCTTTGTTGGCAAAGCAACGTCTATGCTTTTCAATATGCTGTCTAGGTGCATATAGCTTTTCTTTAAAGGAGTAAGCGTCTTTTAATTTCATGGCTGTACTCACCATCTGCAGTGATTTTGGAGCCCCAAAAAATAAAGTTTCTCACTCTATTCATTGTTTCTCCATCTATTTGCCATGAAATAAAATTTATTTTCCACAAATTGTTTTTCATTTTTTTAAATTTAATTTTTTTTTTAACTTTACAATATTGTATTGGTTTTGCCATATATCAAAATGAATCTGCCACAGGTATACATGTGTTCCCCATCCTGAACCCTCCTCCTTCCTCCCTCCCCACACCATCCCTCTGGGTCGTCCCAGTGCACCAGCCCCAAGACCCAGTATCGTGCATCAAATCTGGACTGGTGACTCGTTTCATATATGATATTATACATATTTCAATGCCATTCTCCCAAAACATCCCACCCTCTCCCACAGAGTCCAAAAGACTGTTCTATACATCAGTGTCTCTTTTGCTGTCTCGTATACAGGGTTATTGTTACCATCTTTCTAAATTCTATATATATGCATTAGTATACTGTTTGATGTTTTTCTTTCTGGTTACTTCACTCTGTACTTCACTCTTACTTCACTCCAGTTTCATCCACCTCATTAGAACTGATTCAAATGTATTCTTTTTAATGGCTGAGTAATACTCCATTGTGTATGCGTACCAGAGCTTTCTTATCCATTCATCTGCTGATGGACATCTAGGTTGATTCCATGTCCTGGCTATTATAAACAGTGCTGCGATGAACATTGGGGTACACGTGTCTCTTTCCCTTCTGGTTTCCTCAGTGTGTATGCCCAGCAGTGGGACTGCTGGATCATAAGGCAGTTCTATTTCCAGTTTTTTAAGGAATCTCCACACTGTTCTCCATAGTGGCTGTACTAGTTTGCATTCCCACCAACAGTGTAAGAGGGTTCCTTTTTCTCCACACCCTCTTCAGCATTTACTGCTTGTAGACTTTTGGATCACAGCCATTCTGACTGGCATGAAATGGTACCTCATTGTGGTTTTGATTTACATTTCTCTGATAATGAGTGATGTTGAGCAACTTTTCACGTGTTTGTTAGCCATCTGTATGTCTTCTTTGGAGAAGTGTCTATTTAGTTCTTTGGCCCATTTTTTGATTGGGTCATTTATTTTTCTGGAGTTGAGCTGTAGGTGTTGCTTGTATATTTTTGAGATTTGTTGTTTGTCAGTTGCTTCATTTGCTATTATTTTCTCCCATTCTGAAGGCTGTCTTTTCACCTTGCTTATAGTTTCCTTTGTTGTGCAGAAGCTTTTAAGTTTAATTAGGTCCCATTTGTTTATTTTTGCTTTGATTTCCAATATTCTGGGAGGTGGGTCATAGAGGATCCTGCTGTGATATATGTCAGAGAGTGTTTTGCCTATGTTCTCCTCTAGGAGTTTTATAGTTTCTGGTCTTTCGTTTAGATCTTTAATCCATTTTGAGTTTATTTTTGTGTATGGTGTTAGAAAGTGTTCTAGGTTCATTCTTTTACAAGTGGTTGACCAGTTTTCCCAGCACCACTTGTTAAAGAGATTGTCTTTAATCCATTGTATATTCTTGCCTCCTTTGTCAAAGATAAGTTGTCCATATGTACATGGATTTATCTCTGGGCTTTCTATTTTGTTCCATTGATCTATATTTCTGTCTTTGTGCCAGTACCATACTGTCTTGATGACTGTGGCTTTGTAGTAGAGCCTGAAGTCAGGCAGGTTGATTCCTCCAGTTCCATTCTTCTTTCTCAAGATCGCTTTGGCTATTCAAGGTTTTTTGTATTTCCATACAAATTGTGAAATTATTTGTTCTAGCTCTGTGAAGAATACCGTTGGTAGCTTGATAGGGATTGCATTGAATCTATAAATTGCTTTGGGTGGTATACTCATTTTCACTATATTGATTCTTCCAATCCATGAACATGGTATATTTCTCCATCTATTAGTGTCCTCTTTGATTTCTTTCACCAGTGTTTTATAGTTTTCTATATATAGGTCTTTAGTTTCTTTAGGTAGATATATTCCTAAGTATTTTATTCTTTCCGTTGCAATGGTGAATGGAATTGTTTCCTTAATTTCTCTTTCTGTTTTCTCATTATTAGTGTATAGGAATGCAAGGGATTTCTGTGTGTTGATTTTATATCCTGCAACTTTACTACATTCATTGATTAGCTTTAGTAATTTTCTGATGGAGTCTTTAGGGTTTTCTATGTAGAGGATCATGTCATCTGCAAACAGTGAGAGTTTTACCTCTTTTCCAATTTGGATTCCTTTTATTTCTTTTTCTGCTCTGATTGCTGTGGCCAAAACTTCCAAAACTATGTTGAATAGTAATGGTGAAAGTGGGCACCCTTGTCTTGTTCCTGACTTTAGAGGAAATGCTTTCAATTTTTCACCATTGAAGATAATGTTTGCTGTGGGTTTGTCATATATAGCTTTTATTATGTTGAGGTATGTTCCTTCTATTCTTGCTTTCTGGAGAGTTTTTATCATAAATGGATGTTGAATTTTGTCAAAGGCTTTCTCTACATCTATTGAGATAATCATATGGTTTTTATTTTTCAATTTGTTAATGTGGTGTATAACATTGATTGATTTGCGGATATTGAAGAATCCTTGCATCCCTGGGATAAAGCCCACCTGGTCATGGTGTATGATCTTTTTAATGTGTTGTTGGATTCTGATTGCTAGAATGTTGTTAAGGATTCTTGCATCTATGTTCGTCAGTGATATTGGCCTGTAGTTTTCTTTTTTTGTGGGATCTTTGTCAGGTTTTGGTATTAGGGTGATGGCGGCCTCATAGAATGAGTTTGGAAGTTTACCTTCCTCTGCAATTTTCTGGAAGAGTTTGAGCAGGATAGGTGTTAGCTCTTCTCTAAATTTTTGGTAGAATTCAGCTGTGAAGCCATCTGGACCTGGGCTTTTGTTTGCTGGAAGATTTCTGATTACAGTTTCAATTTCCGTGCTTGTGATGGGTCTGTTAAGATTTTCTATTTCTTCCTGGTCCAGTTTTGGAAAGTTGTACTTTTCTAAGAATTTGTCCATTTCTTCCATGTTGTCCATTTTATTGGCATATAATTGTTGATAGTAGTCTCTTATGATCCTTTGTATTTCTATGTTGTCTGTTGTGACCTCTCCATTTTCGTTTCTAATATTATTGATTTGATTTTTCTCCCTTTGTTTCTTGATGAGTCTGGCTAATGGTTTGTCAATTTTATTTATCCTTTCAAAGAACCAGCTTTTGGCTTTGTTGATTTTTGCTATGGTCTCTTTTGTTTCTTTTGCATTTATTTCTGCTCTAATTTTTAAGATTTCTTTCCTTCTACTAACCCTGGAGTTCTTCATTTCTTCCTTTTCTAGTTGCTTTAGGTGTAGAGTTAGGTTATTTATTTGACTTTTTTCTTGTTTCTTGAGGTATGCCTGTATTGCTATGAACTTTCCCCTTAGGACTGCTTTTACCGTGTCCCACAGGTTTTGGGTTGTTGTGTTTTCATTTTCATTCATTTCTATGCAAATTTTGATTTCTTTTTTGATTTCTTCTGTGATGTGTTGGTTATTCAGCAGCGTGTTGTTCAGCCTCCATATGTTGGAATTTTTAATAGTTTTTCTCCTGTAATTGAGATCTAATCTTACTGCATTGTGGTCAGAAAAGATGCTTGGAATGATTTCTATTTTTTTGAACTTACCAAGGCTAGCTTTATGGCCCAGGATGTGATCTCTCCTGGAGAAGGTTCCATGTGCGCTTGAGAAAAAGGTGAAATTCATTGTTTTGGGATGAAATGTCCTATAGATATCAATTAGGTCTAACTGGTCTATTGTATCATTTAAAGTTTGTGTTTCCTTGTTAATTTTCTGTTTAGTTGATCTATCCATAGGTGTGAGTGGGGTATTAAAGTCTCCCACTATTATTGTGTTATTGTTAATTTCTCCTTTCATACTTGTTAGCATTTGTCTTACATACTGCGGTGCTCCCGTGTTGGGTGCATATATATTTATAATTGTTATATCTTCTTCTTGGATTGATCCTTTGATCATTATGTAGTGACCTTCTTTGTCTCTTTTCACAGCCTTTGTTTTAAAGTCTATTTTATCTGATATGAGTATTGCGACTCCTGCTTTCTTTTGGTCCCTATTTGCATGGAAAATCTTTTTCCAGCCCTTCACTTTCAGTCTGTATGTGTCCCCTGTTTTGAGGTGGGTCTCTTGTAGACAACATATGTAGGGGTCTTGTTTTTATATCCATTCAGCCAGTCTTTGTCTTCTGGTTGGGGCCTTCAACCCATTTACGTTTAAGGTAATTACTGATAAGTATGATCTCGTTGCCATTTACTTTATTGTTTTGGGTTCGAATTTATACACCGTTTTTTTGTTTCCTGTCTAGAGAATATCCTTTAGTATTTGTTGGAGAGCTGGTTTGGTGGTGCAGAATTCTCTCAGCTTTTGCTTGTCTGAAAAGCTTTTGATTTCTCCTTCATACTTGAATGAGATCTTTGCTGGGTACAATAATCTGGGCTGTAGGTTATTTTCTTTCATCATTTTAAGTATGTCTTGCCATTCCCTCCTGGCTTGAAGAGTTTCTATTGAAAGATCAGCTGTTATCCTTATGGGAATTCCCTTGTGTGTTATTTGTTGTTTTTCCCTTGCTGCTTTTAATATTTGTTCTTTGTGTTTGATCTTTGTTAATTTGATTAATATGTGTCTTGGGGTGTTTCACCTTGGGTTTATCCTGTTTGGGACTCTCTGGGTTTCTTGGACTTGGGTGATTATTTCATTCCCCATTTTAGGGAAGTTTTCAACTATTATCTCCTCAAGTATTTTCTCATGGTCTTTCTTTTTGTCTTCTTCTTCTGGAACCCCTATGATTCGGATGTTGTAGTGTTTAATATTGTCCTGGAGGTCTCCGAGATTGTCCTCATTTCTTTTAATTCGTTTTTCTTTTATCCTCTCTGGTTCATTTATTTCTACCATTCTATCTTCTAATTCACTAATCCTATCTTCTGCCTCTGTTATTCTACTATTTGTTGCCTCCAGAGTGTTTTTAATTTCATTTATTGCATTATTCATTATATATTGACTCTTTTTTATTTCTTCTAGGTCCTTGTTAAACCTTTCTTGCATCTTCTCAATCCTTGTCTCCAGGCTATTTATCTGTGATTCCATTTTAATTTCAAGATTTTGGATCAATTTCACTATCATTATTTGGAATTCTTTATCAGGTAGATTCCCTATCTCTTCCTCTTTGGTTTGGTTTGGTGGGCATTTATCCTGTTCCTTTATCTGCTGGGTATTCCTCTGTCTCTTCATCTTGTTTAAATTGCTGAGTTTGGGGTGTCCTTTCTGTATTCTGGCAGTTTGTGGAGTTCTCTTTATTGTGGCGTTTCCTCGCTGTGTGTGGGTTTGTACAGGTGGCTTGTCAAGGTTTCCTGGTTAGGGAAGCTTGTGTATTGTGGCGTTTCTTCGCTGTGTGTGGGTTTGTACAGGTGGCTTGTCAAGGTTTCCTGGTTAGGGAAGCTTGTGTCGGTGTTCTGGCGGGTGGAGCTGTGTTTCTTCACTCTCCTTTCAAAGAGTTGGGTTGCTTTTCTGGGTGCCTGATGTCCTCTGCCGGCATTCAGAAGTTGTTTTGTGGAATTTACTCGACGTTTAAATGCTCTTTTGATGCATTTGTGGGGGAGAAAGTGTTCTCCCCGTCCTACTCCTCCACCATCTTGGCTCCTCCCCTAGTCTTTTGCATTTATTTCTGCCCTAATTTTTAAGATTTCTTTCCTTCTACTAAGCCTGGGGTTCTTCATTTCTTCTTTTTCTAGTTGCTTTAGGTGTAGAGTTAGGTTATTTATTTGACTTTTTTCTTGTTTCTTGAGGTATGCCTGTATTGCTATGAACTTTCCCCTTAGGACTGCTTTTAAAGTGTCCCACAGGTTTTGGGTTGTTGTGTTTTCATTTTCATTCATTTCTATGCAAATTTTGATTTCTTTTTTGATTTCTTCTGTGATTTGTTGGTTATTCAGCAGCGTGTTGTTCAGCCTCCATATGTTGGAATTTTTAATAGTTTTTCTCCTGTAATTGAGATCTAATTTTACTGCATTGTGGTCAGAAAAGATGCTTGGAATGATTTCTATTTTTTTGAATTTACCAAGGCTAGATTTATGTCCAGGATGTGATCTATCCTCACAAATTATTTTTCTTTTTTTTTAAATTTTTTTAAATTTTATTTTATTTTTAAACTTTACAATATTATATGTTTTGCCAAATATCGAAATGAATCCGCCACAGGTATACATGTGTTCCCCATCCTGAACCCTCCTCCCTCCCTATACCATCCCTCTGGGTTGTCCCAGTGCACCAGCCCCAAGCATTCAGTATCGTGCATCGAACCTGGACTGGCATTTTGTTTCATACATGATATTTTACGTATTTCAATGCCATTCTCCGAAATCATCCCATGCTCTCCTTCTCCCACAGAGTCCAAAAGACTGTTCTATACATCAGTGTCTCTTTTGCTGTCTCGTATACAGGGCTATTGTTACCATCTTTCTAAATTCCATATATATGCGTTAGTATACTGTATTGGTGTTTTTCTTTCTGACTTACTTCACTCTGTATAATAGGCTCCAGTTTCATCCACCTCATTAGAACTGATTCAAATGTATTCTTTTTAATGGCTGAGTAATACTCCATTGTGTATATGTACCACTGCTTTCTTATCCATTCATCTGTTGATGGACATCTAGGTTGCTTCCATGTCCTGGCTATTATAAACAGTGCTGCGATAAATATTTTTTTATATTTTTGCGGAAAATATTTATTTTACACAATAAATAAAATCTATTTACCACAAAGAAAGGCAATGCCAAAGAATGTTGAAATGACTGCACAATTGCACTCATCTCACATGCTAGCAACATAATGCTCATAATTCTCCAAGCCAGGCTTCAACAGTATGTGAACAGAGAACTTCCAGATATTCAAGCCAGATTTAGAAAAGGCAGAGGAACCAGAGATCAAATTGCCAACCTCCGCTGGATCATCAAAAAAAACAAGAGAGTTCCAGGAAAACGTCTACTTCTGCCTTACTGACTATACCAAAGCCTTTGACTGTGTGGATCACAACAAACTGTGAAAAATTCTGAAACAGATGGGAATACCAGATCACTTGACCTGCCTCTTGTGAAATCTATATGCACGTCAAGAAGCAAGACTTAGAACTGAACATGGAACAACAGACTGGTTACAAACTGGGGAGGCAGTACCTCAAGGCTGTATATTGTCACTCTGCTTATTTAACTTATATGCAGAGTACATCATGCAAAATTCTGGACTGGATGAAGCACAAGTTGGAATAAAGATTGTGGGAGAAATATCAAAAACCTCAGATACGCAGATGACACCACCCTTATGCAGAAAGCGAAGTTCTTAGAATTGTATCAGACTAAATTAAGGATTTTAAAAATCAATTCCAATTTCTTATATAACTTTATTTTTACTCTAAACCCCATTATGGATGGATGATTCAGGGAGAAAAAATTGAAGGAAATGACATTTTGCATAACTGGGTTTGAGTATAATTTTTTTACTTGTAATACAAGGAAATATTTAAGAGTATTTAGAGTTTTACTGTCACAAGACTAATTAAATGAAATGGCAACCCACTCCACTACTCTTACCTGGTAAATCCCATGGACAGAGAAGCCTGGTAGACTACAGTCCATGGGATGGCAAAGAGTCGGACATGACTGAGTGACTTCACTTTCGACTTTCAACATTTAAAAGGTGACTTACTATATGTGGTAGGATGGGCTCCCTGCTTCTCCAGCATATGATAATTCAGCATCTTGACCTGTACTTAATTATCAAGATATTATTGAATAAAATTTTTTTTATTTATAAAAAAAAAAAAAAAAAAGCCTCAGTGGGTACCAGGCAGTCAAGGAGAACAGAGAAAAGCTGGGTCCGTGTATTTGGCTTTCTGCAGAGAAGCAAAGAGCAGTGATTTCTTGAGCTAAGGTTGGTACTTTTACAAGTGAGACACAACTGCAGAAGTCCTTTGGCTTTTCCAAGAACTTGCTCCTGTTACTCTTCCTGCCTTGTTACCCTTCCCATGGGCCTTGCAGTATACAACAGAATACTGTTTTTAAAAGACAAGTTTTTTGTGTGTCAGGAACTATGCAGGGTATTAAGTTGATTATCTCATTATATTTTTATAATTAACACATGAGGAGCTACTATCATTACTTCCGTTTCTAAGAAGAGGCTGAAGTTTAGATTGTGCAGCACATCCAAAGTCTAGAAATTACTGGTTCAGATCCATCTCTACCCTTTATTCTAAGTCCAGAGCCCAGGTTCTTAAATTATTAATACTTGTGTCAAATAACACTTTAATAACTATAATGATGCCTCTTCCCTTAACTATTCCCCAATCTTTATTGTTTCCATGCAGACTTGTAGACTAAAAATGTGATGATAGTGTATTTTATTTCCATCCTGAGAATGGGTAATAGAAAAGAAAGATACTTGTGTGAAGGAGAAACAAGGTGTTGGCTTTGAAATAAGAGGGATATTCAGTTATTGGACTTAACACATCCTCATACCACATTCACCAGGGTATCTTTCCTCTTATCCTGAGATAACCCTTTCACTATGAAAGGGCTCAATCATGACTATAGTTGACAAGGAATTAAATACTATAATTAAGCTCATATCCTGAATCTAATAGGTCTGGGTATTGTAATGGATGGTGGTCCCTAGGATGGAGGAGAAGCTCACATACAGGTAGTATTTTTCTTCTTTATCTTTATACAGTATTGAATGACGGGGTATAAAGAAACTAGGGATTACCGGTAGTCGGTCTTAATCTATAGTACAACTAACAGGTCATATGTAGAGAAACACCTTACTGTGGGATTTCGGAGGATATTGGCTAGAAAGTTCAATTAAGTACAGATTAAAAGCCCTGTACCTCCATACACACACTTTGCTTCTCATAGTGTAAATGGACTTTTGGCGAATGCCAAAGAATTATCCTGCATAATGCCAAAGAATTATCCTGTGACAAAATTTTCTTGTTTATGGCCATCAGTGACACCAAGGCTGAGGGAAATAACATTTTTCTTTATTTTCTCAAAGCCCAAGGTGTGATCAGGAGATAAAGTAAGCTTCTAACTCTGATTTTATAGTATAATTTCATCAGCTCCTAATACAAGTTAGCAGATAAATTACATTTGGCATTAAAATTATGTTCATAGAACACAATATTTCCCCAATAAACAGATTTGCTTTTGGCACTGGACTCCAGGACCCTTGATAAGGAGATGGGAAATAACCACCTTTCAACCAAAATAATGAAAAAGAAATATTCCCAATCAAACCTTAGGCTTAGGCATAATATCCTGAGGAAATAGAAATTTATACCTGGCTTGGGGTGTGGGGGTTAAGCTAAACTTTAGAAAGTTTCTGGTATTTAAAATTTTTTTTTTTTTGCATATATGAGGCTTGAATTTTAGTTCTGGCTTAATTATTGACTTCTTTATACGTTCAAATACAAAGATGATTCATTATATGTTAAGTTGGCTTCGTCATGATAAGTTGCTTCAGTCGTGTCCGACTCTGTGCAATCTTATGGACTGTAGCCCACCAGGCGCCTCTGTCCATGGGATTCTCCATGCAAGAATACTAGAGTGGGTTGCCATTCCCTTCTCCAGGGGATCTTCGCCATCCAGGGATCGAACCCCCGACTTACGTCTCCTGCATTGGCAGGCAGGATTTTTTTTTTTTTTTTTTTTACCACTACCACAACCTGGGAAGCCCTAGCTTTTGAATTTTTGTAGTGGGTTGGAAATTGAAGGATAAATGAGCATGTTAGATTTAAAGCCTGAAACATCAACTAAAATGGACATACCATAAGTGAGTGAGATTGCTTCATTCCATTTGCTATCACAAAATATAGGTTTGAAGTAGCCATCACATGATGAAACCTCTATGATCAATAAAGTTCATGCATTTCATTTTGATAACTTATCCATAAGAATTATCCAAGGATATCTAAAGTTGTATCAAGGTTTGCATCTACCACTGGGAATATATTTATTTTTATCACCTTTACTCAGTTCTATATCCCACCTTTTTCAAGTGAATAATCCCAGTGTTACTTTCTTGCTTCTGTCATTTTACTTCAGTTTGGCTGCTGTGCTTCATGTATGCCATTTCAGAGCCTCCAAAATGGAATCTCCTAATATCATTCTGTCTCTTCCTCCTCACTCACAGTCAACTTTTTTTATGAGGATATGTGAGATATTGCATTTCCATTTGTCTGTTTAAATGGGAGAATGATCTGGCTTGAGGACTTCCACACCCTTCTAAAACAGTTTACAAATTCTGTTTGTAAAGGTCTGGAAAAATTAGAATGATTGATCTGAGACTTGGAATGGGACTCTACTACCCATAGGAGTTATACTTTTACCTTCCAGAAACTATGCAAAACACTCTATCCAAAGAGAAACCAGAAGTCTTTTACCAAAAAAGTCAAAGATATAAATGAACCTCCTTCTGTTGTCTGTATGCTTGTGTCTGTTGTGCTTAATTTTATGAAGTCAAATAGTAAAAGGAATATTGTACAAAAATTCAAGCCCCTGATTTCCTCTTTCAAACAGTTCAGGTATTCTCATTTCTGGAAATCCATGGTCAAACAGAATATATTCTAGTGTTCCTCTTATCCCCAAAACTCTGGTAAGACTTGGTTATAGGGGTCTTATTTCATTGGCTTCCCTGGTCAGAGCCTTTTCCTGCCATCATTAAATATCTGTATGTCTCATACATGCAGAACACTCACTTGGATTGAGCCCCTGTCTTTAGAATGTGGAGAAGTCTCTCTCGAATTTGTTTAGTGCGAACAGCATAGACAACTGGATTGAGGATAGGTGGGATGAGGAGGTAAAAGTTGGCCAAAAGGATATGAATATGGGGAGGGACATGATGGCCAAAGCGGTGAGTGAGAGAGGACACAGCAATGGGTATGTAAAAGACAAGGATAGCACAAATATGAGAACTGCATGTACCTAGGGTTTTAAGCCTAGCCTCAGGGGTGGCCAACCCCATTACCGTTCTAAAAATCATCGCATAGGAGGCAGTGATGGCTAATGAATCCAGGATCAATACCAGGAAGCCAATTCCCATTCCGTATAAGTTGTTGACTGTGGTGTCACCACAAGCCAAGGTGACCACAGCCATGTGCTCACAGTAGGAATGGGTAATGATTTGGGTCCGGTAAAGGGGCAGCCTAAGTCGAATCATTATAGGCAGGGGTCCAATGTAGAGTACTCCACGGAGCAGAGCAGCCAAGCCCAAATGTTTCACTGCTGTATGGGTGAGCACTGAGGTATGGCGTAGTGGGTTACAGATGGCCACGTAGCGATCAAAAGCCATGGCAAGGAAGATGCCTGACTCAACAGTGGCAAAGCAATGGATAAAGAACATCTGGGCCAAGCAAGCATCCAGGTCAATGTGGTGGGCATCAAACCAGAAGATGGCTAGCAGTTTGGGCATGGTAGACGTTGACAGGACTAAGTCAATGACAGCCAACATGCACAGAAAGAAGTACATGGGCTGGTGCAGGCTGTGCTCCAACTTTATCACTGCCAAGATGGTCACATTCCCCACCACAGCCACCAGGTACATGGAGCTGAAGGGGATGGAGAGCCAGATGTGCAGAGATTCCAACCCTGGGATGCCAGTGAGCCAGAAAGAAGTAGGTACCAAGCAGGCATTATTAGACAGGAACATGTTTGAAACTGTAGAGTATCTAAGGGACAGGAGCTCTTAGTTTTAGATATTTACTCCTATGACAGATATGCCTCTGGAAACTGTAGGCTACTGGAATCTTATTTCCATTCTGGGTCACTGGTGGAACCTACAATAAAGAAGAATTTTGAGAACCTACTTGAAAATTGACATTATGTATTTTACAAAAGACTATGCCTGAAAACACCCACCAGTATATCTAGAAGCAGGTATGCTCATGACTTCTACTGCTAAATGCTCTTCCATTTCCTTTAGGAAATTGTTCCCCCAAACAAAATTGCTGGGTCAAAGGGGATGAACAATTTTAGGGACTTCTACACTGGAAAATATAAAGTTTAATGTGCAGTGATTAAATGTAAATCCATGTAGTAATGTTTGGCCTAATGCCTGCATATGCTCTCTTCACTGTATACAGAATAACATCAATAACACTGGCTAGCTATTTGAAATTCCCTATTTTATAATGAAAATTTGGAAAAATGTACTCAAAAGTAAAGCAGTGTTTATGTATTACTGAAATATGATGTAAACATTTGTGAGGGGTAGATTAAAGAATGATAGATTAGAAGGAGGTAGATTAAAGTATGATATAATTTTATTAAAATATGTTTTATATATGAGCAATCTTGGATATAAACATTATTTTAATTTTCTTTTTGTGTATGAGTATTTTCTGCTTTTGAAAAATAGCTTTAAAAATCTTACAGAATTATATTAGTGAGATACAATTCCCTTTTCTTTAATGGCTTAATAATTAGATTCAACAGTCTGACCAAACCATTGCTTCTTTAAAAGATACCTGGCATACAATCCAATGTTTCAAAGGAAAATATCTCATTTAAGGTTGCCCAGATTTCATGGTTAGAGAGATGAACAACAGCTAGAGTAAACCTTCTTAAGGAAAATTAAGGACAAACTCTATTAACCCTTCTGAGAATCTGGGTATCATCTATAATTTGAGATAGGTAAAAGATGAGGTACGTCTTTTTATGAGCAAATCTCACTGGACATTTGCCCATTATCTGATCATCATGATTAAAAAAAAAAAAACTGACAGAAAACAGTCAAGATGACCCTTTTTACTGACCACATCCTTCTTAGTGTTTATTCTTTGAAGAGACAGGAAGATCAGCATTAAACGACTGTCCATCATTTGTAACACCTTGTCCATGTCTTACTCTTCTGGCTCTCAGGTACCTCTTAAGAATAGCAATGGCTTCTATCACGTCACATCCTCAGGGTTCAGAACTTGAGGGCACAGGGTCTAATTTGGGTCTTGTCCTGTCTTGGGCTTGCTCTCCTCATGGTTCCCATTCAGTTCAATTCAGTTCAGTCGCTCATTCATGTCCAACTCTTTGCGACCCCATGAACTGCAGCACGCCAGGCCTCCCTCTCCATCACCAACTCCCAGAATCCACCCAAACCCAAGTCCATTGAGTCGGTGATGCCATCCAACCATCTCATCCTCTGTCATCCCCTTCTCCTCCTGCCCTCAATCTTTCCCAGCATCAGGGTCTTTTCAAATGAGGCAGCTCTTTGCATCAGGTGGCCAAAGTACTGGAGTTTCAGCTTCAACATCAGTCTCAACAGGTCAGACTTCCACACTTGTGTCATGGTATCATGGTGACTTTCTTTACACAGCTACAATTTCTGAGACATCTCACCACCACCCAGGCATTAAGTCCCATCCCAGAACATTCCTCCTTTACAAAGCCTTCTTTGACTACCTACTCATGCACTCATATAGAGACATCTCTGAATTCTTACCACTCCTATCACCTCAAGTCCATGCACATTTTAAACTATTCATGTCTAAAATATAAGTAGCAGTTACATTTCCATAGCGAATTGAGCATAAGAAATGCCTCTGTGTAACCTCATGGATTCTACATTCAGGCTCCAATGCACAATTTTTTTTTTTTTTAAACACTCAATGTCTGATCCAGAAGTAAGTAAGCTCATGAAAACCAAAAAGTGGTTCACAAGTGTTGTTTTGTATCAACTCTGACTTCAGCAGTTGTGTGAATTGAGTACTGGAATATGTCAATAAGTGATAACACAGGTGAAGTTACTTCCTCAGGGATCTTGATGCCTCAGTATACCCATTTTTCATAAGACTATCAATGGCAATGGAGAAGGGAATGGCAACCCACTCCAGTATTCTTGCCTGGGAAATCCCATGAACAGAGGAGCCTGGTGGCTGGCAGTACTTGGGGTCTCAGAGAATCAGACATGACTGAGCGATAAAACAACAGCAATCAATGGCAAAGGGTAAGTAGAAAGGATGAAAAAGGGTGAGACTCTTGGCACCTGGCAACAGTTTCTTTCTCCATATTCTTACTGTTCACTATAGAGCAGAGAGTAGAGTAGACATTTATATCTTGCAAACTGGAATAGTTTCCTTTGTTTCACTGTCATGTGGGGCATCTGTGAAGATTCCTCAAGTCCAGGAATTGTAGAAGAGATAGGGATTTATAAGGACCTGTGGTCAGTATACAATTTCATCTAACAAAAGGGAAAATATCTGGAGGTATTCTCTAAAGATATTGTGCTAGGCTCCTTTCTGCTTAGTGTCAGACACGACTGAGTGACTTCTCTTTCACTTTTCACTTTTCACTTTCATGCATTGGAGAAGGAAATGGCAACCCACTCCAGTGTTCTTGACTGGAGAATCCCAGGGACAGGGGAGCCTGTTGGGCTGCTCTCTATGGGGTTACACAGAGTCTGACATGACTGAAGTGGCTTAGCAGCTAATAACTCAAAGTCAGGGTAGTCAAAATATCTCATCATAAAAGAAACAGAAATCTGGGTTTAAGTCCATCCCACGAACACTAACTTTGATTTGTGCCAGACCCAGTTTAGTCAATAAAATTGTAACTGAATTTTAGGCTAGGACCAAGAATATGAACATATGTATAAAAATAAAATCCACCAAGTTGATAATTGGCATCTTAAGTGGTGGTTTGAACTAGGTGTGGCACTTAAATTGTGTCACTTTATCTAGAACATTCCAGAGAAACCGTTTTCGTATTAGTCCACATAAAGACATCTTTACCTAGATACCAGAGATGTGCCTGAAAGTCATGGAGGAGGCATCCTGATGGTGGGTCCAAAACTCCTGAGAGAGATGTTTTGTTGTGGTGAGATAAATGTGGACTAGAGGCAAGACAGTTGAGTTAGCATTGTAACAAAAACTATTTCTGGCTCTGTGACTTAGAATGGCAAACAGGCAGTATAATTGCTCTGCCTTTGTTTTCCATTTTGTGCAATGAAGGGAGTAATAGCTACCTTAAGTTGCATCATGTATTAAAATGAACTGTTTATAAAAGAGTGTGTGCACACAAAGGAGGTGAACTATTACAGAGGCCAGGCATCCTAACAGGCACTGTATTCCCTCCTTACCTGTTCCTCTCCTCTGTTCTTTGCCCTGCTGCAGTGAGCACAGGGGCTTCCCTGGTGGCTCGGATGGTGAAGAATCTGCCTTCAAAACAGGAGACCTGGGTTCAACCCCTGGGTCAGGAGGATCCCCCAGAGAAGGGAATGGCAACCCATCCCAGTATTCTTGCTGCCTCCTCCTGGACAGAGTAGCCTGGTGGGCTGCAGTCCATGGGGTCACAGAGTTAGACACAACTGAGTGACTAATACACACACACTAGAGAACACTGACACAGTGCTATTTTCATGTGACCTTGATAATTTCATATCCTTCTTTCCCAGTTGTATAAATAGCCTTTTAAACATGGATTAAAAAATAAAGAGACCTGCGGATGGTGTAAAGATCCAGTTTGGAAAGAAGATTGCCAGACTATGGAGCAGAATACAAGAGGTCCAATCAGGATGAAATAGTTCAATCTTTTCTCTCATGTACTAGGGGAGTATTAGGCAATAAAGCTTTCTACCTTGAGGTTTAACCTTTTCCTTGATTCATGCTACTGCTAAGTCACTTCAGTCATGTCCGACTCTGTGCAACCCCATAGACGGCAGCCCACCAGGCTCCCCCATCCCTGGGATTCTCCAGGCAAGAACACTGGAGTGGGTTGCCATTTCCTTCTCCAATGCATGAAAGTGAAAAGTGAAAGTGAAGTCGCTCAGTTGTGTCCAACTCTTAGTGACCCCATGAACTGCAGCCTACCAGGCTCCTCCACCCATGGGATTTTCCAGGCAAGAGTACTGGAGTGGGGTGCCATTGCCTTGATTCATAACCCAGTCCAATTTATACTCAACTTATTTCTCCGACTTTTGACTAGAACTGTAAAGAAAGTAAGCCCTGGATGGACCAAAGACAAATGCAGCCTTTGAAAACTGGAGTCTGATTCTAATGACTTTGTCTTCATCTTTGAAATGTACTTACCCAATTGGGTGATGTCCACAGAGCTCTCAGCTCTGTTCATTACAGTAGTCACCTCTTGTCTGGATGATTGGATGAGTTTAGTTCACAGTCAAAGGGAGGCCATGGCCCTATCTCTTTGACTTTTTTTCTTCTGTGTCCCCTCTTTATTCAGGTACTGGAAATAGCCAGTTTCTTCCAAGGGTTGCACAGAGAAACCTGGGGCCTTCCTTCTGGGTTTTGAGTTACTCACCCCCCACAGGAAAAGTCTTCACTCCTTACTCTACTCTGCCTCCCAGGACTAGATTATAAAACTTATTCCTACTCTCCTCATGGGGCTGTTGATTAGCCCCAAGTGTCTGACTATCCTTCAAGGCTTGGGGTATTCAAGGACTCTAAAAGTGACACTGGGAGAGAGTTCACAGGAGAAGGGAGTGGGGAACCACATACATCAGATAATAAGTGTCCCTATTGGTTATACTAGTAAGTTTTTAAATACTATAAGCAAAGGTTAAGATGGAGGCTATACAAATAAAACTGTGTGCTCAGTCACTTCAGTGTCCAGTCATATCTGACTCTTTGTAAACCTACGGACTGTAGCCTGCCAGGCTCCTCTGTCCATGGGATTCTCCAGGTGGGAATACTGGATTGCCATATCCTCAAGGGAAGAGGAAGGCTAGTTTCATTTTTTCCACTAAGTGTCACAGATGTATTGGACAATATTTGTCATTTTTTCTGCTCATTCTTAGAATTCCAGAAGGAAAATTATCAACCACCATGCAGGCATCATAAATCCTGTTGTCTCCTTGTTTTCCAAAAGTGGTTGTCCAGTTTGGGTTTAACCCAGCATTGAGTTCATTTGCTAAATTGCCCTACAGTTATTTAAGAACTATTCTTTATATAGATGAGAACAAAAATGCAATATTTTCATTTTATTTCTACAGAATGAACACTAATATTTGAACAATTTGTGTCCAGCATATTCATTTTGAACAATTTCTCTCCAATTTCTTCTGGGCTTTCCTGGTGGCTCAGATGGTAAAGAATCTGCCTGCAATGCAGGAGATCCCTGGGTCGGGAAGATACCCTGGAGAAGGGAATGGCGGGCCACTCCGGCATTCTTGCCTGGAGAATCCCATGGATTGAGAAGCCTGGTGGGCTATGGTCCACTGGGTCGCAAAGAGACCAATTTCTGCTACCATATACTTAAAGTGCTTGATGTGCTTAATATGCTTAAAGTGCAGAGAGTTAAGCCAGAAAAATCTGAAGATGTTCCTACAGGAAGTCAGACATATGTTATACACAAAGAGATACTTTGACAATCATCATTAGTGATTTGTAATATTTCATCTTGATTAGAGAACCCTCCTTGAGATTTCTTAATTATTCATACAATGTTCTCTCCCTTCTGTATCCTTATAAGCTATGCCTTAACTCTTATTTTTAAAAAATTTATTTAGTTTTGGCTTTTCTGTAGTTGCAGTGAGTAGGGTTTACTCGTGTGCAGACTTCTCATTGTGGTGGCTTCTCTTGTAGAGCACAGGCTGTAGGAATGCAGGCTTCAGTAGTTGCAGCTCGTGGGCTCAATAGTATTGATAGTTGTGGTGCATGGGACAGGTTGCTCCATGGCATGTGGGTTTCTCTCAGTTCAGGGATCTAATCCGTGTCTCCTGCAATGGCAGGCAGACTCTACCAATGAGCCACCAGGGAAGCCCCTGCTTTAACTCTTAATCACCCTCATCATTGGGCTGATCAATTTGGTAAAGATGAGAAAGAGAAAAATAAGACACTCACATACCATTTTGAAAGTTTGTGAGACACTGATCACTCTGAATGTTAACAAAATGATTGTGATTGCTTTTATCATAAAGCTCTAGATAATCTTTCATCTCTGGGAAACATCTGCTTTATCACACATTAAGATTCCCTATTGTAGATTATTACTCTCTCCCTGGTACAGACTCAGGTTAAAGGAATTGCTAGCATTTTAGGCATAACTGGAAGGATATAGAGATGTAGGATTCAGGAGTTAGGTCTGATTTTAAAGCTCCTTTTCTCCCCCCACCAGGTTATTGATCTATAATTGGCCTTTAGGGTATACAGTGCGTGTGTGTGAGGGTGGGGAAAGGCAGGAATTTTGCGTGAAAATAGCAGCCTCCAGGACGGCTCACATCATTAAGACTGACCCCTACCCAAGAGCCTTCAGGCACCAGTGCTGGGATGCCTGAGGCCAAACAACCAGCAGGGTAGGAACACAGTCCCACCTATCAGCAGAAAGGCTCTCTAAAGTCTTCCTGAGCCCATGAAAGTGAAAGTGAAGTCGCTCAGACAGGACTGAGTTTTTGCGACCCCGTGGACTGTAGGCTACCAGGCTTCCCCCTCCACGGGATTCTCCAGGCAAGAATACTGGAGTGGGTTGCCAACACAGGAAATTTTAAACTTAAAAGACAATAGCCTGATATTAACCAGATAGATCCATCCCATAATTGTGGGAGTTTTCCTTTTAGTAGACAAGAGGTTACAGTTTTTGACTGAGACTTAGCTTGTCACTCTGAGCTAGGAGAAAACTTGAATCTATGGTCAGGGTCAGAGCAGGTATTAATTGTCCAGGTGAGAGGATACCATCTAGTAACACCATGAGTAGACAGACCAGGACTGAACTCTCTTCTAAAATAAATTTCCTAGGGGGCATCCAATCAAATCCTTGGAGGGGAGGGATCTTGCCCCACCAAGGCAACCCAGTAGAAGACACAGGTAATTGGTCACAACCCAACAATTGGATTGAGATTTAAACTAGCATAGAATCATGTCTATGATGGGCCTTTGTATATAAATCAAATGTCTAAGAAGTCAAGAAAACATTATAAATGATCATATGAATCGAGTACAGCATCTTGGGCAAGCTGTCTACTTCAGATGTCATCGTCTTATCCTAGTGCGGTGCAGTTTCCTTTGCTTGAGCATTGTTTTATGATGTGTATGAAGTCAGCAGTCCTCTCTATAGAACAGTCCGGTGTAGGGGCCTTTAGAAGTGGAAGTTAATTCAAGAGTTAATTTCCCTTCAGTTTCATTGTTCATAAGCTAGTTAAGAGGACCTGATAGAAAGATCCATCCATCCAGGTTGGAGACAGTCCCTTAAATTATGTCTTTCTCCAGTCTTGGTTGCAGGTCTCATCTTCATCCACAGATACATGAATGAGAAAAGCTTCAGAAACAAACTTAGAGTGTCCTTTAATAATTCAATTAAATTTTACATTAATATAGCATATCAAAGAACTATCCAGGAAATGAGTCTTAGTGGATACAGACCTCCATTAACAAACTGGGATTTAACATTCATTGAAACTTTATCTCCCTAAAATTACCCTCATTATGACCAAATTAAGACTAGTTAGTTTGTGAAATAGGTCTGGTCTCAATAAACTTGGCCTGATGAGTTATATAATCATAATTGATCATAGACTTTTTTGCTTTGTTGAACTAATACAATATTGTAAAGTTTAAAAAAAAAAAAAAAAAGAGCCTCAGACTGAACTTCTAAAATAAAACCTCTCAGGGCTAGGAAAGTTATGCCAAAGGATTATCACAGATTTCACCTAACAAATCTAGGTGAAGACCTCCCTTCTCAAGGTCTTCAAAATTCCTTGAGATTTCTTTACATGTTAGTGAGATAACCCTCCTAAATTATCTGATAATGTTACTTTAAACCCAAGAGTTTCTAATCTCTGAAAGGGTCAGATAGAAAAGATAAATGTTTCAATTTGTTTATAAAGTATACTTTTGCCAATGTGTTTATAAAGTACACTTTTTCCAAATTACTATCATAGTTAGTTGGAGGGGAAGGTTTTTCTTATACCTAGAAAATACAGATTCAAACCAGTAATTTTTCAGATAGAAACCAAAGAAGTTATAAGCATATTCACCAGTTCATTCAGTCCTTTTGTTAACTTTTTTGAAGTCATCAGGTTTTCCATTATGTGTTAGTTGCTCAGTCTCTTTACAACCCCAAAGTCCTTTTTATAAGTCTCCTTGAAGAGGAAGCATTTTTGCAAAACTTGGTTAGTGCTGTGACAACACTTTAAGATAGCAACTAGAATTATGGCTGATAACATTTTACCCAGATATATCAGAATTTTAGGAGCTCCATATAATTTCTAGGACAACTATATTAGTAACATTTATCATACACTATAACCCAAGATTTATTACTCACTTGACAATACTTCCCATGTAATTCTACATACAAAATGAATCTAATTAATGTAATGTCTCTCTTGGGATGTTTCAGGGGCTCTCTGAAGCATCCTAAAATTAGCTAGATATCAGAAGTGATTCATTAGAATGATTTAGGAAGTTTTGTTAACAAGTATCAAAAAGGTTTAGAACATTCAGTCAGATAGGACTATAGGATACTGTGAAGCAATAGCTATTCACTTAGCCAAAGTAACACTAAAGGATTTCAGAACAGATCATTTTAAGGGATGAAGAAACTCAAATCTGTTATCAAAAGGCAGTTCAACATCTGAAGAGCATGTGTCCTCTTAACAGAGAGGAAAGCCAAAATCAAATTTTTGAACTTAATACTTTTAAATTAAGCAACTATTTATTTTAAACTTAGTCCTGACCATGCACTGCTGCTGCTGCTGCTGCTGCTAAGTCGCTTCAGTTGTGTCTGACTCTGTGCGACCCCATAGACGGAAGCCCACCATGCTCTCCTGTCCCTGGGATTCTCCAGGCAAGAACACTGGAGTGGGTTGCCATTCCATGGCATGCCTTCTCCAATGCATGAAAGTGAAAAGTCAAAGTGAAGTTGCTCAGTCATGTCTGACTCTTACCAACCTCACGGACTGCAGCCTACCAGGCTCCTCCGTCCATGGGACTTTGCAGGCAAGAGTACTGGAGTGGGGTGCCATTGACCATGCATAAAACTCTTCTTAGGGTCCACTTTCCACAAACCTTCTAATCACTTTCTGTACCCACTGCTTTGTTCTCCCATCCTGAAATAGCTACTTATAGGTCAGACCTACTTCCTTTACCCCTCATAAAGTGCAAATCTGTTCCTTCTACCTTCTTTACTGAAAACATCCTACTTTCCTTAAGTAATCAAAAACTGATCTTTATGTTAGCCTTCTATAGATTGGCGAGCGTAAGTACCAGTGATAATTTCTAAAAACATTTGATTTCTTTTAGAGAACATCTCAGGATGGCACCAAACGTATTCATTAATAGTCCAAAATCTCTTTAATTTCTCTTTAAGAGGAAGTTAGTGTTCAGTAATGAATGTTTCAGAATCGTATTTGGAAATGACCTGAGGTGCGTGCGTACTCAGTCATGTCTGACTCTTTGTGACCCCATGGACTGTAGCCTGCCAGGCTCCTCTGTCCATGGGATTTGCCAGGCAAGAATGCTGGAGTGGGTTGCCATTTCTTACTCCAAAGGATCTTCCTGACCCAGGGATTGAACCCACGTCTCCTGCATTGGCAGGCAGATTCTTTACCACTGAGCCACCTGGGAATCCCAAATTCAATACACTTTCATCACTTAGTTTAGCACAACCCTATAGAAATTCAAGCTATTCCAATCTGGAGACATTATTTTAGACAGACATTCCTAAAGCATAATTATTCTTTATAGGGTTTATCTAAAATCTCATATCTCATTTAAATATTTTTCTTAGAAGTTTCTTCAATTGAGATAATTTCCTTGCTGACAAAATTGTAACAGATATAACACTATTTAATGTATATTAAACCTAGGCACAATGAAAATATTCTGCTTAATGTTAATGACTCTCAGACATGTCTATATTAGTTAGGTCAAACAAACATTAATATCAGGTATTTAAAACTGAATATTTCTGAGTTCACATGAACCTGAAATTCATTTAGGTTAATTTCTCTTGTATTTGGAATTGTCTGATTTGTAAATACTTACTTTTCTTAGGCCAGTTAGATTAGAACTCATTTACAAAGTAATCTCAGCAATTAACAATTTACCCAAAAACAAAGACACACACTGAGACATACATAAGTCCAAATAGACACAAAAAGAGCTCTCACAGCTTTGTTTTCCAAACTTGGTTATGAACCAGATATCACAATATAAAATTCACTAATTGTAAATAAAAGTTGCAACAAGAAAATTTTAAAAATGGTTTCATGCCCCCCTCTTTTTTTGTTGTTGTTGTTTCAGGAATTATAGATGGTCTAAATAAGTGATCCAGAGAGCTCTAGTCTCAAGGTATAGGAGGAGTTATTTCCTCAGGGCAAGAATTCTTTGGGAGAAAAGTTATGACCAACTAGACAGCATATTAAAAAGCAGAGACATTGCTTTGCCAACAAAGGTCGGTCTAGTCAAAGCTATGGTTTTTTTCAGTAGTCATGTATTGATGTGAGAGCTGGACTATAAAGAAAGCTGAGTGCCAAAGAATTGATGCTTTTGAACTGTGTTGCAGAAGACTCTTGAGAGTCCCTTGGACTGCAAGGAGATCCAACCAGTCCATCCTAAAGGAAATCAGTCCTGAATATTCATTGGAAGGACTGATGCTGAAGCTGAAACTCCAATACTTTGGCCACTGATGCAAAGAACTGATTCATTGGAAAAGACCCTGATGTTGGGAAAGATTGAAGGTGGGAGGAGAAGGGGATGACAGAAGATGTGATGGTTGGATGACATCACTGACTCAGTGGACATGAGTTTGAGTAAACTCTGGGAGTTGGTGATGGACAGGGAGGCCAGGTGTGCTGCAGTGCATGGGGTTGCAAAGAGTTGGATACAACTGAGTGACTAAACTGAAGAATTCTAAAGACATTTTTCCTTCAAGCTTTCTTGGGGGTCTAAAGGATACGGTGACCATACTGTCAAAATCATCTTTATTTTTCTTCGATCATAGTTTTATAGCCAAAATTTAGACCAGATATCACTCAAATTGACCCTGATGACAAGGGCAGATTGGTCCCAGCAGGGATTGTCCCTCTGGAGAAGTGGAGGGTCTTAATTTGATCAGCCCCCAGCTATTGATTATAGGAGAAAAGTCCTGGACATAAGGGAATTTCAGTCCATTTTCCCATCCTATGGCAATAGAGATCTAATATTTTTAGGCCATATTTCTTTGTCATTGGATCATAGCTATAGGTTGACCAACCACTTAAAATTTTTCCAGGGGATTCCAATATGGATTGTGGAACCTTAGAGGAAATCAGTTCAGTTCAGTTGCTCAGTCGTGTCTGACTCTTTGCAACCCCATGAACCGCAGTACGCCAGGCCTCCCTGTCTATCACCAACTCCCAGAGTCTACACAAACCCATGTCCATTGAGTCTGTGATGCCATCCAATCATCTCATCCTCTGTAATCCCCTTCTTCTCCTGCCCTCAATCTTTCCCAGCATCAGGGTCTTGTCCAATGAGTCAGCTTTTCACATCAGGTGGCCAAAGTATTGGAGTTTAAGCTTCAGCATCAGTCCTTCCAATGAACGCCCAGGATTGATCTTCTTTAGGATGGACTGGTTGGATCTCCTTGCATTCCAAGGGACTCTCAAGAGTCTTCTCCAACATCACAGTTCAAAAGCATCAATTCTTCAGTGCCCAGCTTTCTTTATAGTCCAACTCTCACATTCTTACATGACTACTGGAAAAACCATAGCCTTGACTAGATGGACCTTTGTGGACAAAGTAATGTCTCTGCTTTTTAATATGCTGTCTAGGTTGATTATAACTTTTCTTCCAAGGAGTAAGTGTCTTTTAATTTCATGGCTGCAGTCACCATCTGCAGTGATTTTGGAGCCCAAAAAATAAAGTCAGCCACTGTTTCCACATCTATTTGCCATGAAATGATGGGACCAGATGCCATGATCTTAGTTTTCTGAATGTTGAGCTTTAAGCCAACTTTTTCACTCTCCTCTTTCACTTTCATCAAGAGGGTCATTAGTTCTTCTTTGCTTTCTGACATAAGGGTGGTGTCATCTGCATATCTGAGGTTATTGATATTTATCCCAGCAATCTTGATTCCAGCTTGTGCTTCTTCCATCCTAGCGTTTCTCATGATGTACTCTGTGTATAAGTTAAATAAGCAGGGTGACAATATACAGCCTTGACGTACTTCTTTTCCTATTTGGAACCAGTCTGTTGTTCCATGTTCAGTTCTAACTGTTCCTTCTTGACCTGCATCCGGATTTCTCAAGAGGCAGGTCAGGTGGTCTGGTATTCCCATGGTTTGTGCTGATCCACACAATCAATGGCTTCGGTATAGTCAATAAAGCAGAAATAGATGTTTTTCTGGAACTCTCTTGCTTTTTCAATTTTCCTGCAGATGTTGGCAATTTGATCTCTAGTTCCTCTGCCTTTTCTAAATCCAACTTGAACATCCGGAAATTCATGGTTCACATATTGCTGAAGTCTGGCTTGGAGAATTTTGAGCATGACTTTACTAGCGTGTGAGATGAGTAAAAATGTGTGGTAGTTTAAGCATTCTTTGGCATTGATTTTCTTTGGGATTGGAATGAAAACTGACGTTTTCCAGTCCTGTGACCACTGCTGAGTTTTCCAAATTTGCTGGCGTATTGAGTGCAGCACTTTCACAGCATCATCTTTGAGCATTTGAAGTAGCTCAACTGGATTTCCATCACTTCCACTAGCCTTGTTCATAGTGATGCTTCTTCCTAAGGCCCACTTGACTTCACACTGCAGGATGTCTGGCTCTAGGTGAATGATCACACCATCATAATTATCTGGGTCGTGAAGATCTTTTTTGTACAGTTCTTCTGTGTATTCTTGCCACCTCATCTTAATATCTTCTGCTTCTGTTAGGACCATACCATTTCTGTCCTTTATTGAGCCCATATTTTCATGAAATGTCCCCTTGGTATCTCTAATTTTCTTGAAGAGATCTCTAGTCTTTCCCATTCTATTGTTTTCCTCTATTTCTTTGCATTGATTGCTGAGGAAGGCTTTCTTATCTCTCCTTGCTATTCTTTGGAACTCTGAATTCAGATGCTTATATCTTTCCTTCTCTCCTTTGCTTTTCCCTTCTCTTCTTTTCACAGCTATTTGTAATGCCTCCTCAGACAGCCATTTTAGTTTTTTGCATTTCTTTTTCTTGGGTATGGCCTTGATCCCTGTCTCCTGTGCAATATCATGAACCTCCATCCATAGTTCATCAGACACTCTATCAGATCTAGTCCCTTAAATCTATTTCTCACTTCCACTGTATAATCATAAGGGATTTGATTTATGTCATACCTGAATGGTCTAGTGGTTTGCCCCGCTTTCTTCAATTTAAGTCTGAATTTGGCAAGAAGGAGTTCATGATCTGAGCTAGAGTCAGCTCCCGGTCTTTTTTTTTTTTGCTGAGTATATAGAGCTTCTCCATCTTTGGCTACAAAGAATATAATCAATCTGATTTCGGTGTTGACCATCTGGTGATGTCCATGTATAGCGTCTTCTAACTGTGTTGTTGGAAGAGGGTGTTTGCTATGACCAGTGTGTTCTCTTGGCAAAACTCTATTAGCCTTTGCCCTGCTTCATTCTGTACTCCTAGGCCAAATTTGCCTGTTACTCCAGGTGTTTCTTGACTTCCTACTTTTGTATTCCAGTCACCTATAATGAAAAGGACATCTTTTTGGGGTGTTAGTTCTAAAAGGTCTTGTAGGTCTTCATAGAACCGTTCAACTTCAGCTTCTTCAGCATTATTGGTCAGGGCATAGACTTGGATTACCGTGATATTAAATAGTTTGCCTTGGACATGAACAGAGATCATTCTGTCATTTTTGAGATGCATCCAAGTACTGCATTTTGGACTCTTTTGTCCAAAGAAAGGCAGTGGCCAAGAGGAGCTACTCCACGTCCAAGGTAAGGAGCAGCAGCTGCGCTTTGCTGGAACAGCCATGAAGAGATACCCCACGTCCAAGGTAAGAGAAACCCAAGTAAGACAGTAGGCACTGAGAAAGGGCAAATGAGAGCAGACAGACTGAAACCACAATCACAGACACCTAGCCAATCTGATCACATGGACCACCGCCTTGTCTAACTCAATGAAACTAAGCCATGCTGTGTGGGGCCATCCAAGACAGATGGGTCATGGTGGAGAGATCTGACAGAATGTGGTCCACTGGAGAAGGGAAATGCAAACCACTTCAGTATTCTTGCCTTGAGAACCCCATGAACAGTATGAAAAGGCAAAAAGACAGGACACTGAAAGATGAACTCCCCAGATTGGTAGTTGCCCAATATGCTACTGGAGATCAGTGGAGAAATAAACTCCAGAAAGAATGAAGGGATGGAACTAAAACAAAAGCAACACCCAGTTGTGGATGTGACTGGTGACTGAAAGCAAGGTCTGATTCTGTAAAGAGCAATATTGCATAGGAACCTGGAATGTTAGGTCCACGAATCAAGGCAAATTGGAAGTGGTCAAACAGGAGATGGCAAGAGTGAACACTGACATTCTAGGAATCAGCGAACTAAGATGGACTGGAATGGGTGAATTTAGAGGAAATACTTTCCATATTAGCTTGAGCAGCTGTACCAGATGTCTGTGCGCTCAAACCAAACCAACCAAACCAAACCAAACCAAACCAGAACTTCGCCAGCCAGAAGTCACCCTCCAAATAAAACAAAAGGCAAAGGTATGTCTAGAAATCAAAAGTCAAGTGGCAAGTGCCCCCAAAAGGTGGCAAAATGAGGCCCAGAAATCAAAAGCCAAATGGCATAAATGCCAAACATGACTTCCTAGTCCCACTAGACCTGTGACCTGGCAGAGTCTGTGCTAGTGGCCCCATACTTAGTTCTGCTATACTTTCAAGCAATTTCTTGTTGGTTTTCTGCAAAGATGTTACTCTATCATTTTTTTCTTTTAGAAACTTCTAGATGCCAAAGTGCACATTTCATTCAGTCTGTTTGAACTTGTGCCAAGCTTTTGGATTATCAAAAGAACCCCAGTTTGGACACTTTCATTGAGCTCTCCTTTAGTATAATTTGCCAATTAACTACGTACCAGCAAATATGAGTTCTGTACGTATTGGAAATGAATCTGGCCGGAATGTTAGTCAGAGGTTGGCTTTCTGACATCTCACTTCTGTTTTTGAGATTCTGTTCCCCATTTCAAGTTGAACTTGTCAACAATAAAAATCACTAGTGAAGTTGTGTGGTGGCCCAGTGTGCTGCTTGTTAGCTTAACTCCTCTAGGAGTCACCCCAGAGTCATTTCAGCTCCTCTTACGTGTCTAATTCTGCCTTCAGCAATTTAAGACCACCGTGGCAGCTCAGGTCACTGAGTGGCCATTTCTTATTGTGATGTGCTGATGAGAAAGTATTTTAATTAATGAGTGGGTTTCCCTATGGGACCACTGGATGTATGAGGACTAGGCTTCTGCCACTCCCATTAATCTCTCAGTCATCTGAGAAAACCATAACCGGCCAGGAGGAGTCTTGCTCCTTTTCTTTGGAGCAAAGATCTCCAGTATTCTCACTTTTATCCTGACAAATTCTATAAAGGCAATCAAATGGAGGCAAAGGGTCAAATCAGTTTCTTATCTAATCACTCAGCCAAGACCACTTAGTCCCCTACAATGGAGCAACCTCACTATTCTCCAGCTGACCCTCAGGTATTACTTGTTTTATTTATTTATTTTTTCAGTCAAACTTTCACCTCCGCCCACAGTACCTTTCCACTGGGTGAGTAGTTTCCAGGTGGTTTTTTTTTTTCCAACCAGTCCCCTACTCAGTATCTTTTGACTGGGTGGGAATTTCTCCGTGTCTTTCAACCAAGCTCCACTCACTGTTTTGACCATGAGTATGCCTTGGATATTTTCCCCAACCCCCACCCCCCCCCCCCCAACACACCCAACTCCCCACCAGTATCTTTCTAACTGGGAGTGGGCAGGTAACCCGCTCCACTGCCAAATAAAACTCAGAATCTCAACCAACACAGGAGATTAGAGAACCAGGAGAGCCTTACCCAAATTTGTCTGTACTGCCTGAGGAGCAGCTGGGCACACAAGGGGCCACTGCTAGTACCAAAGCTCCAGTTCCTTGTGGAGTTCAGGTGAAGGAAGCAAGTCTACTCTGGGTTTCTTCATCGATCACCATAGCTGTCAACTAAAAAAAGATGCACAACTTGAGAGTCATGAGTTAAATTTTATTTGGGGCAAAATGAGGACTGCAGCCTAAGAGTCAGCACCTCAGATAGCTCTGAGAGGCTTCTTCAAAGAGGCAGTGGAGGAAGGTCAATATATAAGATTTTGGTGAAGGGGAGTTCAATGTAATTAAGCACTCATTTTACAAAAGGTTTTCTGCTAGCTACAAGGAGCTGATGTCATAATAAAGGGATTTAGTGCTTTTCTAGATATGAGGAGATGCAAGGATTGGGATCATGAAAGTATAGATCTAAAGACCTATCCCACCAGATTCCCTAGAGCAGAATGCCTCATTCCACCCTGAACTCCCTCAGTGGGTACTGAAGGTCAACAGCTGCAGCATACAGCGTGCTTGTATGCTTAGTTGCTCAACTGTGTCTGATTCTTTGCAGCCCACCAGGCTCCTCCATCCTTGGGGATTCTCCTGTCAAGAATACTGGAGTGGGTTGCCATGTCCTCCTCTAGGGGATCTTCCCAACTCATGGATCGAACCCAGGTCTCCTGCATTGCAGGTGGATTCTTTACTGTTTGAGCCAGCAGGGAAGCTGGGGTTCAATCTCTGTAGAGGCAGATGGCAAATGCAATATTCTTGGTAAGTGCCAATTTGTAGCTGAAAGAAGGAAAGAAATAAAGAGCATAAAAAGTGAAATAGAGACAAAATAATAGCAAATGTCAAGGAAACTAAAAGCTGGTTCTTTGAAAAGATAAACCAAGTTGATAAACCTTTAGCCTGACTCATCAAGAAAAAAAGGGAGAGAAATCAATAAATTGGAAATGAAAAAAGTTACAACTTATACCACAAAAATACAGAAAATCCTAAGGGACTACAACAAGCAACTATATGCCAATAATATGGACAAATTCTTAAAAAGGGACAGTCTTCAAAGACTAAACTAAAAGAAGAAAATATGAGCAGATCAATCACAAGCATTGAAATTGAAACCGTGATTAAAAAACTCCCAAAAAACAAGTGCAGGACCTAATGGCTTCACAGGCAAATTCTGTTAAGCATTTAGAGAAGAGCTAACATCTAGCCTTCTGAAATTCTTCCAAAACATTGCAGAGGAAAGAAAAATTCCAAACTCATTCTATGAGGCCACCATCACCTTGATACCAAAACCAGACACATATACTACAAAAAAAAAAAAAAAAAAGAAAATTATAGGCCAATATCATTGATAACACAGAAACAACAATCCTCAACAAAATTCTAGCAATTTGAATCCAACAATACATTACCCTAAGGATTCAAGGATTTTTCAATATTCACTAATCAATCGATGTGATACACCACATGAACAAATTGAATAAAACTATGTGATCATCTCAGTAGATGCAGAAAAAACTTTTGACAAAATTCAGCACCCATTTATGATAAAAATTCTCCAGAAAGTGGGCATAGAGGGAACATTTTGTTGTTGTTCAGTTGCCCAGTCATGACCGACTCTTTGGGACCCCGTGGACTGAAGCACACCAGGCGTCCCTGTCCCTCACCATCTCCTGGAGTTTGCCCAAGTTCATGTCCATTGCATGCTGCCACTGCTGTTGCTAAGTCGCTTCAGTCCATTGCATACCTTAACATAATTAACGTCATGTAAGACAAAACTACAATTAATATCATACTCACTGGTGAAAATCTGAAAGCATTTCCTCTAAGAGCAGGAACAAGACAAGGATGTCCACTCTTGCCACTTTTCTTCAGCATAGTTTTGGAAGTCTTAGCTACAGCAATTAGAGAAAAAAAGGAAAAATAAAAGGAACCCAAACTGTCACTGTTTGGAGATGACATGATACTGTACATAGAAAATCCTAAATATGCTACCAGAAAACTATTAGAGCTCAATGAATTTGGTAAATTTGCAGGTTACAAAATTAATACACCAAAATCTGTTGCATTTCTATATGCTAACAAAAGATCAGAAAGAGACATTCAAGAAGCAATCCTATTTACCATCACATCAAAAAGGATAGAATACCTGGGAATAAACCTACCTAGGGAGACAAAAGACCTGTTTCCTAAAAACGAGATACTGATGAAAGAAATTGAAGAAGACACAAACATATCTAAAGATATATCACATTTGTGGATTGGAAGAATCAATATTGTCAAAATGACTATACTACTTAAGGCAATCTACAGATTCAGTGCAATACCTATCAAATTACCAAGGGCATTTTTCACAACTAGCACAAAAAGTGTTAAAATTAGTATGGAGACACAAGACCCTGAAGAGCCAAAGCAATCTTGAGTTAGAAAAATGTAGCTGGAGAAATCAGGCTCCCTAACTTCAGATTATAATACAAAGCTATAGTCATCAAAATAGTATAGTACTGGGATAATATAGGTCAGTGGAAGAGGATAGAAAGCCAAAAATCAAACCCACACACTTATGGTCAATTGATCTTTGACAAAGGTAGCGTGACTACACAATGGTGGAAAGACTCTCTTCAACAAATGGTGCTGGGTAAACTGTACAGCTACATGTGAAAAAATGGAGTTAAATTATTCTGTAATATCATACACAAAAAATAAGCTCAAAATGGGTTAAAAACCTAAATGTGAAACTGAATACTACAAAGCTCCTAGTGGAAATCAGGCAAAACACTCTGACATAAATTGCAGCAATATCCTTTTCAGTCCCTCTCTCAGCATAATGGAAATAAAAACATAAACAAATAGGACCTAATTAAAGTCAGAAGCTTTTGCATACCAAAGGAAACCATAAGCAAAACAAAAAGAGAAAAAACAGATTGGGAGAAAGTATTTGCAAATCATGTGCCCAACAAAGGAGAAGTCTCCTAAATATATAGCCATGAGGCTTAATATCATCAAAACAAATCAATCAAAAATTGGCAGAAGGCCTAAATAGACGTTTATTCAAAGAAGTCACGCAGATGGCCAAGAGGCACATGAAAAGATGCTCAAAATTGGTAATTTTTAGAGCATTGCAAATCAAAACTACAATGAAATATCATCTCACATCAGTCAAAATGGCTATCATGTGGTACAGTAGATAAGAATTCACTTGTCAATGCAGGGGACATGGGTCCAATCCTTGGTCCCAGGAGATTTCACATGCCATGGAGCAACTAAAGCGCATGTGCCACAACTACTGAGTCTGCGTGCTGCAACTACTTATTTATGTCAGAGTGTTTTGCCTGATTTCCACTAGGAGCTTTGTAGTATTCAGTTTCACATTTAGGTTTTTAACCCATTTTGAGCCTGTGTGCCCAGAGCCTGTGCTATGCAACAAGAGAAGCCACAGCAATGAGTAGCCTGTGCACCACAACAAAGAGTGGCCCCCGCTCTCTGTAACTAGAGAAAGTCCAAACACAGCAACAAAGACTGTTTGTAACCAAAAACAAATACATTATTTTAAAAAATGCACAAACAATAAATTCTGGAGTGGTGTGGAGAGAAGGGGAACCTCTTACACTATTGGTGGGAATGTAAACTGGTATAACCACTATGGAGAACAGTATGTAGGTTCCTTAAAAAACTGAAAATAGAGCTCCCTTATGACCCTGCAATCCCACTCCTGGGCATATATTTGGAGAAAGCATGTTCAAAGGGATACATACACCCAATGTTTATTGCAACACTGTTTACAATAGCTAAGACATAGAAACAACCTATATGTCCATTGACAGTAGAATGGACAAAGAAGGTGTGGTACACATATACAATGGAATGTTATTCAGCCATTAAAAATAATGAAATAAAATGCCATTTGTAGCAACATAGATGGACAGAGATTGTCATACTGAGTGAAGGAAGTCAGACAGAGAAAAACATCATGCAACATCCCTTACATGTGGAATCTGAAAAATGATGCAAATGAACTTATTTACGAAATGTTAACAGACTCAGACTTAGAGAATGAATTTATGCTTACCAGGGGGAAGGGTGAGGGGAAGGGATGGCTAGGGAGTTGGAGATTGACATATACACACTGCTGTATTTAAAACCGATAGTCAACAAGGACCTACAGTATAGCACATGGAACTCTGCTCAATGTTATGTGGCAGCCTGGATAAAAGAGGAATTTGAGGGAGAATGAATACATGTATGTGTATGGCTGAGTGGCTTCTGCTGTGCACCTGGAACTATCACAAAATTGTTCATCTGCTATATGCCAATTAAAACAAAAAGCATTAAAAATGTAAAAAAATTAAAAGTTTCTGTATAATCTTAATAAAATGAAAATACAACCTATAAAATAGAAAATATTCACAAATCATATCTGTAATAAGGAGTTAATATCTAAAATATATGAAAAACTCATGACAGAAGAAAACAATCCAATTTAAGAATTGTGGGGGATCTGAATAGACATTTTCCAAACACAAACAGATGGGCAACAGGTATATGAAAGATGCTCAACATCCCTAAAAATCAGGGAAACAAAACCACAAAGAGATGTCATTTTATACTTGTTAGTATGGCTATTACCAATGAGACAAGGTACAAGTGTTGGTGAAGATGTCAACAAGGGTATAAACACTTGTGTACTGTGGTGGGAATATAAATTGGTGCAGGCACTATAGAAAATGGTACGGAGGTTCTACAAAATACTAAAAGTAGAACTACTATGTGATCCAGAAATACTACTTCTGAGTATTTATCTGAAGGAAGCAATCTCTCTCTCTAGGGTATTTGCACTTCCATAATTATTGCAGCATTATTTACAATCACCAAGAGGTAAGTGGTCATTGATAGGTTAAGAAAGAAAATACGGTATATAGAATATTGTACAGCCATAAAATGGAAATTCTAATATTTGCAGCAATGTGGATGAAACCTGTGGGCATTATGCTATGTGAAATAAGTCATATAAAGACAAATACTGTATAATATCATTTACAAATGGAATCTTAAAAAAATCTGAATTCACAGAGAAGAGATAGGTGGCTGCCTGAGGCTAGGGGATAGGTGAAGTGTGTGAAAATGGTATATTAAAAAAATGGTACAAACTTCCAATAGTTAAATAAATCCTGGTGATGTGATATACAGCCTGGTGATTATACTTAACGACTGTATATTGAAACGTGCTAAGAATAAATCTTAACAGTTATCACAAGAGAAAAAATTGTAGCTGTGGGGTGATGGATATTAACTTATGGTGGTAATCATCTAACAATACAGACATATCAAACTTATAAAATTGTATTATTTTTAGGTACACAATTATATATCAATTAAAAAATTAAAGACATGGTAATATGCATTCGTTTCCTCTAAGTGAAAAGTCAATCTGGAAAGGTAACATACCATATGATTCAACCTATGTGACATTCTAGAAAAGGCACACAATGGAGACGATCAAAAGATCAGAGGTTGCAGGGGTAAGGCGTAGGGGAAGATGAATAGGTAGTACAGAGGGATGTTAGGGGAGTGAATATACCCTATATGATACTATGACACTATAATAGAGGATATAAATCACTGTATACTTGTCCAAATCCATACAACACCAAGAGAACTCTAATGTACACCATGGTCTTTGGTTATGATGCATCTATGTAGTTCCACTGTAACAAATGTGTTGCTCTGGTTGGAGATATTGGTGATGGAGGCAGAGGGTATATACGAAGTGTGTACACCCTTCTCATTTCTGCTGTGAGCCTAAAACCACTCTAAAATATAAAGTATCTATTACATTCAGAGTCCTTTTATTTCAAGAAAACTTAAGGGTCTGGTGGTGTGAAGGATATTGAGATATCCCTTCTAATGTGAAGGTATGGTGAAGGATAAGATGGTGCATCTGTTCTCTCCTATCAAAAAGGTGGGAGGCAACAGCTCATGGGCGGCTTTGGGTTTAAGAGGTAACATGTTCCTCACTTGGGTGTATTACCCTGGCCCACTTACTGAATGACCCCTAAAGCTTCTAGTTTTGACTTGGGCCCAGAAATAGAATGTACAGCAGGTACAGGCTACTGTACAAACTGCCTTGCCACCTGGGCCATATGATCCAGCAAGTCCAATGATGCTTGACGTATCAGTGGCAGATAGGCCTGCTGACTGGAGCCTTTGGCAGACCCCTATAGGTGAACTGCAGTAGAGACAAGTAGAGTTTTGGGGTAAAGCCTTGCCCTCTTTTCTGGATCACTACTCTCCATTTAAGAAATAGCTCTTGGACTACTACTGGGCCTCAGTAGAGGTGAATGCTTGAGCATGGGCCATCAAGTGACCATGTGACTGGAGCTTCCCTTCCTGAACTGGGCTTTATCTAACTCACCAAGCCATTAAGTGGCTCATGAATAGCAGGACTCCATCAAATAGAAGTGTTCTACATGTAAACAAGCCCAAGCATGTCATGAAGGCACAACTTACATCAAGTGGCCCCAATGCCCATGGTCTGCCCTCCTACTACAGCTTCTCCATGCCTGCAGCTATGGCCTCACAAGGAGTTTATAGAGGAAACTAAGACTTGGGCCTAGTTTATAGAAGGTTCTCTACAATATACAGGTACCACCTGAAAATGGACTGTCCCTTCCTGGGACATCCCTGAAGGAAAGTGCTGAAGAAAAATCTCCCTGTTGGCAGAACTCGATCAGCATAACTAGTTGTTTACTTTTCTTGGAAGGAGAAGCAGCCAGAGACTCAATTATACAGTATAGCACATGGGGTGCTATCACACCATAATTATGATTTGAGCTATGCTTATGGGGTATGGCCAATTATGGGGTAATTGTAATTTGAACTGTGATTATGGGGTATGCCCAATGGTTTGGCTGGATAGTCAGAGACTTGGAAGGAACATGATTGGAAAACTGGTAATGAAACATTAGGGAAAATGAGAGACATCTCTGAAAGGATGAAAAATGAAGATGTGTCCCATGTAAATGCTCAAAGGATGACCTCAGCAGACAAGGACTTAAAAGTCAGGGGGATAGGATGACCTGTTATATAGATATTAATTAGCTTTTTTCCCTAGCCATCCCTGTCATTGCCCAATGGAGTCATGAACAAAGTGGCCGCAGTGGCAGGGATGGAGGCTATATATGAATCCAATAATAGGCAATCACTAATGCCAAAGAATGCTCAAACTACCGCACAATTGCACTCATCTCACACGCTAGTAAAGTAATGCTCAAAATTCTCCAAGCCAGGCTTCAGCAATATGTGAACCGTGAACTTCCTGATGTTCAAGCTGGTTTTAGAAAAGGCAGAAGAACCAGAGATCAAATTGCCAACATTCGCTGGATCATGGAAAAAGCAAGAGAGTTCCAGAAAAAAACATCTATTTCTGCTTTATTGACTATGCCAAAGCCTTTGACTGTGTGGATCACAATAAACTGTGGAAAATTCTGAACGAGGTGGGAATACCAGACCACCCGATCTGCCTCTTGAGAAATTTGTATGCAGGTCAGGAAGCAACAGTTAGAACTGGACATGGAACAAAAGACTGGTTCCAAATAGGAAAAGGAGTATGTCAAGGCTGTATACTGTCACCCTGTTTATTTAACTTATATGCAGAGTACATCATGAGAAACACTGGACTGGAAGAAGCACAAGCTGGAATCAAGATTGCCGGGAGAAATATCAAGAACCTCAGATATGCAGATGACACCACCCTTATGGCAGAAAGTGAAGAGGAACTAAAAAGATTCTTGATGAAAGTGAAAGTGGAGAGTGAACAAGTTGGCTTAAAGCTCAACATTCAGAAAACGAAGATCATGGCATCCGGTCCCATCACTTCATGGGAAATAGATGGGGAAACAATGGAAACAGTGTCAGACTTTCTTTTTTGGGGCTCCAAAATCACTGCAGATGGTGACTGCAGCCATGAAATTAAAAGACGCTTACTCCTTGGAAGGAAAGTTATGACCAACCTAGATAGCATATTCAAAAACAGAGACATTACCTTGCCAACAAAGGTTCGTCTAGTCAAGGCTATGGTTCTTCCTGTGGTCATGTATGGATGTGAGAGTTGGACTGTGAAGAAGGCTGAGCACTGAAGAATTGATACTTTTGAACTGTGGTGTTGGAAAAGACTCTTGAGAGTCCCTTGGACTGTAAGGATATCCAACCAGTCCATTCTGAAGGAGATCAGCCCTGGGATATCTTTGGAAGGAATGATGTTAAAGCTGAAACTCCAGTACTTTGGCCACCTCATGCAAAGAGTTGACTCATTGGAAACGACTCTGATGCTGGGAGGGGTTGGGGGCAGGAGGAGAAGGGGACGACAGAGGATGAAATGGCTGGATGGCATCACTGACTCGATGGGTGTGAGTCTGAGTGAACTCTGGGAGTTGGTGATGGACAGGGAGGCCTGACGTGCTGCAATTCATGGGGTCGCAGAGTTGGACACGACTGAGTGACTGAACTGAACTGAACTGAAGGCCAATCTGGCCATGTTCATTGCTGAGTGCCCAATCTGCCAGTACCAGAGACTAACACCAAGTACCCACTATGGCACCATTCCCCAAGGTGGGGCATAGCTGCTTCATTCACTTGAAGCAGAGCCTCACAACTGAACCCAGCTTGCATCAGATTCCCAGCAGATCTTCAGGTGCATAAACAAATCCAGTTGATGTCAGAAGTCATCTCAGGCAATCTCCAGATATATGAAAATGCATTTTTATGTATGTACAACATACATTTTATGTTGTATGCCACTGAGATTTTTGTGGGTATCTGTTTTGTTCCACAGTTCATTCTGAAATATCAAATTGCCAACACCTGTTAGATCAACAAAAAAGCAAGAGAGTTCCCAGAAAAGCATCTACTTCTGCTTTATTGACTATATCAAAGCCTTTGTGTGGATCACAACAAACTGGAAAATTCTTAAAGAGATGGGAATACCAGACCACCTGACCTGCCTCCTGAGAAATCTGTATGCAGGTAAATAAGGAACAGTTAGAACTAGACATGGAACAACAGACTGGTTCTGAATTGGGAAAGGAGTACGTCAAAGCTGTATATTGTTGCCCTGCTTATTTAACTCATATGCAGAGTACATCACGTGAAATATCAGACTGGATGAAACACAAGCTGGAATCAAGATTGCCGGGAAAAATATCAATAACCCTGATATGCAGATGACACCACCCTTATGGCAGAAAGCAAAGAACTAAAGAGCCTCTTGATGAAAGTGGAAGAGGAGAGTGAAAAGTTGGCTTAAAACTCAACATTCAAAAAACTCAGATCATGACATCCGGTCCCATCACTTCATGGCAAATAGATGGGGAAACAATGGAAACAGTGAGAGACTTTATTTTCTTGGGCTCCAAAATCACTCCAGATAGTGACTGCAGCCATGCAATTAAAGATGCTTGCTCCTTGGAAGAAAAGCTATGACCAACCTAGGTGGTAGTTTAGTCACTCAGTTGTGCCCTACTCTTGCGACTCCATGGACTGTAGCCACCAGGCTCCTCTGTCCATGGGATTCTCCAGGCAAGAATACTGGAGTGGGCTGCCATCTCCTTCTCTATGACCAGCCTAGACAGCATATTAAAAAGCAGAGACATTACTTTGCCAACAGTCTAGTCAAGGCTATGGTTTGTCCAGTAGTCATGTATGGATGTGAGAGTTGGACTATAAAGAAAGCTGAGTGCCAAAGAATTGATGCTTTTGAACTGTGGTGTTGGAAAAGACTCTTGAGAGTCCTTTGGACTGCAAGGAGATCCAACCAGTCCATCCTAAAGGAAATCAGTCCTGAATATTCATTGGAAGGACTGATACTGAAGCTGAAATTCCAATACTTTGGCTACCTGATGGGAAGACCTGATTCATTGGAAAAGACCCTGATGCTGGGAAAGATTGAAGGCAGGAGGAGAAGGGGATGACAGAGGATGAGATGCCTGGATGGCATCACCGAGTTGATGTACATGAGTTTGAGCAAGCTCCAGGAGTTGGTAATGGGGACACGGAAGCCTGGCATGCTACCATTCATGGGATCACAAAGAATTGGACACAACTGAGTGACTGAACTGACATTGGAAAATAAATGTTTGTCATTGTTATATAGTAAATTAAATAATGGATTAACTAAGTATTTCCAGGCTGTAAGATCTGATTTGTCCCTATGTTTTATAGAAGAATGACCTTGTCTTTCAGGTGACACTCATAACCTCCTACAGAGGGTGAATTGAGCCCCACCTAGAAGTCTAATAGTATATGAATTCCATTACCATGTAATACAGTCTATGTTTGTGTCATTAGTATTTACTGTTATTTTTAGGTTTTCCACCCAACCATGTTCAAAAGAAACAAGCAAGAAGTTTGAATTAAAGGTAGAACATCATTTCTCTCTCTCTCTCTCTCTCTCTGTGTGTGTGTGTAAGTAAATGTCAGAGGAAACTATAGGAGCAGAGGTGGGAAATGAACATAAATAAGTCTCTGGTCTCTAGCTACACTCTTTCTCTGTGGCCATTTCCAACTATCTGACATGGGCTTAGAGATTCTCTTTCAAGGTTAATAATATGAATAGACAGATATGTAGAAATATAGACAGAACTAGAGATAGATACATATAATTTCTAAACAGTCTGAGGAAAGAAAGGAGTCATGAGATAAATGTAGAAGAAAGCATATGTGAAAGATTGTAAATAAGGGCTTGTGTGACCACACAAATGCTAGTTGTCAGGATTAATATTAAGGAATTCTTTATTATATAAATTTGTATTGGATAAAGGAAAAAACACAGGTCAGTATGCACATTTCCCATCTGCTTTGCCTACCTATTTATTCCATGATACTGGGCCCTGTGATGGGGAGTTTACAGAGCACCGCCTATTGAACTTAACATTTCCTTGTCTCAGGACATAGAAGTCTAGCATTCCTACCATAGCAATCCATGTATTCCCAGCCCCTAGCTTAGATTTGGCACTCAATATTTTGTGAACGGACTTGTAAAAAAGAGGAAGTCATATTCTTGGTGAAAATGTAAGATACATCTGTGTGAAAATAAGGATTGTATGAATGTAGAGAAATGTCAGGAAGACTTGTCTTAGTAAAAGTATTTAATGAGAGGGGTTGCCCATTGGGATGTAGAGCCCAGAAGAAATAATAGAAGGCAAAAACTGATGTATTTGAAGAAATAAATCTTAATGAGCAAAGCTATCTATATAGGAACCTATAGCCCTGGAAGATCATGAGCTCCCCCAAACTGGCAGTATTAGGTTGGCCAAGAAGTTCCTTTGGTTTTAAAGTAAGAACAGGACACAGTTTTCATTTTTACCAAGAACATCATTGAACAATGTAGTCACTGTTTTGTTCCACTCACTGCCATTTTTTCAGGCAACCTCATAATTTCATCTTCCAAAAACTATCATTTTGAACAAAGAACTGTTCAATGTGTCTTTTATAGTCTTCTAGGAATTGAAATTTTTTCTACGAAGAGAATTTTGTAAAGATGGAAATAAATGGACACCCTAAGGTGCAATGTCTGGTGAATGTGGCAGATGAATCAGAACGTCCCAGCCAAGCTGTAACAGTGTTTGCCTGGTTGAAGAAATATTTGGTCTTGTGTTAACCTGATAGAAGATTATGGGTTTTCTGTTGATTAATTCTGGCTTTTCATTGAGTGCTGCTTTCACTTGGTTTAATTGGGAGCAGTACTTGTTGGAATTAATTGCTTGGTTTTCTGAGAGGAGCTCATAATAGAGGACTCTATTTTAATCCCACTATATACGTAACATCTTTGGATTAAGTCTGACCTTTGATGTAGTTGGTGGTGATTCATTTCAGTTGTCTCATGATCTCGTCCACTGCATCAGTTCAGTTCAGGTCAGTTGCTCAGTTGTGTTCTACTATTTGCGACCCCATGAATCGCAGCACGCCAGGCCTCCCTGTCCATCACCAACTCCCGGAGTTCACTCAGACTCAAGTCCATTGAATCGGTGATGCCATCCAGCCATCTCATCCTCTGTCGTCCCCTTCTCCTCCTGCCCCCAATACCTCCCAACATCAGGGTCTTTTCTAATGAGTCAACTCTTCGTATGAGGTGGCCAAAGTATTGGAGTTTCAGCTTCAGCATCATCCCTTCCAAGAGCACCCAGGATTGATCTCCTTCAGAATGGACTGGTTGGATCTCCTTGCAGTCCAAGGGACTCTCAAGAGTCTTCTCCAACACCACAGTTCAAAAGCATCAATTCTTCAGTGCTCAGCCTTCTTCACAGTCCAACTCTCACATCCATACATGACCACAGGAAGAACCATAGCCTTGACTAGACAGACATTTGTTGGCAAAGTAATATCTCTGCTTTTCAATATGCTATCTAGGTTGGTCATAACTTTCCTTCCAAGGAGTAAGTGTCTTTTAATTTCATGGCTGCAATCACCATCTGCAGTGATTTTGGAGCCCCAAAAAAGAAAGTCTGACACTGTTTCCATTGTTTCCCCATCTATTTCCCATGAAGTGGTGGGACCGGATGCCATGATCTTAGTTTTCTGAGTGTTGAGCTTTAAGCCAACTTTTTCATTCTCCTCTTTCACTTTCATCAAGAGTCTTTTTAGTTCCTCTTCACTTTCTGCCATAAGGGTCGTGTCATCTGCATATCTGAGGTTATTGATATTTCTCCTGGCAATCTTGATTCCAGCTTGTGCTTCTTCCAGCCCAGCGTTTCTCATGATTCCACTGCATATTATTGTACAAATATTCATATTTCATTACCCACAATTCATTTTAAAAATGGAATGTTTTCACCATGTTTAAGTAGACAATTCCATGAGGAAATATGGTCAAGAAGGGTTTTTTCACTCAAATTCTATGGAATCTAAACAAAATGATTAACATAAAAGCTGGTATAAATGATTCTCAACACTTAATATGCATTATTTTGAGTATGTTGGCTATCTCCTGTATGGTATAATGTTGATTGTTCTTCATGTCTCAACTTGATTGCTATCAACATCAACTCCTCTACCAGAACATGGAACATGAAACTTTGTAAACCACTTTTAGACATCGGATTAGTCACAGCACCTTCTCCACACACTGCACAAAATTCTTTTCTGCATTTCAGTTGTATTTTTTCCCTTCTTGAAATAATGAATAATATGCCAAAAATGTTGTTTTCATCTTCAACATTAAAATTACTTTTGTAGCTGTAAATTTTTTTAAATGTATGCTGATATGACAGCTGTCCATGTACAATCTAACAAAACTGTTTCAAATGAACTGAAAGACAACTAATCACTACTAGAGCCATCTTATGGGGTAAAAATGAAAGGAACCTTTTGGCCGATCCAATATTTAAGCAGAGATGGAGCATGAGCTGTCAGACTAAAGGAACATTCCTGCCTTGGATGAAATGTTGATCCTTATCTAAGTCTGGACTGGATTAATGTATCAAATCCACTAGTAAATTATCTCAAAAGCATCTCTGTGTTATTAGGTGATGTTGGGGAGAAGGGTGGGTCAAACCTTTGCCTTTGATAGAAAATTGGAGTCTTTGCTGTCTTCTCTAAGTCAGCAGTTTGAGTCCTAGAGGCTACCAGAATACAAGGAAACTTGAGTCCTCATCAGACTGGTGACTCCAAGTTTTAGGACACCAGTTCATTTTTCATTTCACCAGGAAAGAACTGAACACAGAAGTCTGGTAACCCTCTACCTTCTTCATCCTCATTCCCTTACCCCTATTCAGTTTTCTGCCTATCCCACTCTATCTCTGCCAGCACCTCACTGTCACTTACACATCCTTTCTCAGGAACAGTCCTAAGACTCGTTCACGAATCTGCTTGGTCTTGACCCCATAGATGATGGGATTGACCATGGGTGGGAAGAGCAGATAGAAATTGGCAAGAAGGATGTGCACATGTGGAGCAGCCTGGCGAGCTACCCGGTGCATAACTGAGGAGATGACAACAGGTGTGTAAAAGGCTAAAATAGCACCTATGTGAGACACACAGGTCCCAAAGGCCTTATAGCGGGCCTCCTGAGAGGCAAGCTGTAGAACCGCCTGGAGGATGAAGATGTAAGACAGAATAACAAAGAGCAGGTCCAACACTACTATGAACATGGCCACAGCAAGGCCATAGATGTTGTTGAAGCGAGTGTCCCCACAGGCCAGCCTTACCACGGCCATGTGCTCACAGTAGCAGTGGGCAATCACTGGACCTCGGCAGTAGTGGAAGCGTCTGAGCAGAAAGGGCAGTGGAGTCATTAGTGTCACAGCCCGAGTCACAGCAGCCAAGCCGATCTTGGTGATAAGTGGCCCGGTGAGGATGGTGCTGTAGTGCAGTGGCTTGCAGATGGCCACATAGCGGTCAAAGGCCATGGCCAGCAGCACTGCAGACTCCATGATGGAGAAGGAGTGGAGAAAGAACATCTGGACCAGACAGGCATAGAAGTTGATCTCTCGATCCCTGAACCAGAAGATGCCCAGCATTTTGGGAAGTGCTGTAGAAGAAAGGACCAGATCAATGGCTGCCAACATGGCCAAAAAGAGGTACATGGGCTCGTGGAGGGCTGCATCAGCCTGAATGATGAAGAAGAGGGTGCAGTTGCCAAGCAGGGCCAGTGTATAGGCTGAGCAGAATGGAATGGATATCCAGACATGTAGGTGCTCCAGGCCTGGGATCCCCATCAACAGGAAGACTGCTGGATGAGTTAAGGTGATATTGGAAGCTGACATGACCAACAGAAATTCTCTTTCTCTAGTCTCCCCTTACTCAGGGGCCGTCCAGGGAGTACACAGTATCAGCAGGATTATAGTGTTCAAGTTCAAACTCTTATCATTTACATGGAAGGCTTAACCCTTGACTCTACTTCTGGACCTTAAAAGAAATTACAAAGTAATCATAATATGAATTGTGGAACATTATGTATCATCTCTGCCCTCAAGATGCTTATAAAACTATTGAGTGGTCAGGACATCAAATTGCAATAGAGCTAAGAAGGCTTCCTTCATAAAAGAAGTGAGTGGATGAAGAGCTTTTGTGGTTTTTGTGTAGCCAAGGACAGCTTTATAAAGGACATAGATACCTGCTCAATTCAAATCTTATCCTAAAACATTCACTGTCTTCCTTTGCCTCCCATCTCAACCTGTACTCCTAATTATAAAGGGGAGTTTCTCTTCTGAAATGTAAAGCTTAAATACATAACAAATAATTAAGCCTGGCACTTTCTGAAAAGTTGCTTCCTCTAAGTATTGATATTATAATATCAATATACTGATCAATATACTGATATTGATATTATTGGTCATCACTTAGATATCTCAAGTAGGGCCATAAAGCCCCATCACCTCCAGTTAACTTGAGAATGTGAAAAGCCCCATTATTCTCCTTCCCTTCAAATTTAACTTTTATCTTGATATACTTCTACCTTCAACTACTTTTCCTTCTACAATTCATGACATTCAGAAGAGATGCTCCACTCAGTTTTTGAAAGATTGGCCTCTGAATTTCTTGGGTTTCACATCTTTGTTCTTCTTTCTGGGATTTTTTATCTTTTTTCCCCTACTTTTACCATCATTTATTGTGAAAATGCAGAATCATTTGTTTCCCAAAAATTTGAATGGTGTCCCTTTTCTTTTCTCTCAGTTCCTACATAAAGTTTCTTCTGAGGATTAACTGAGATAATCTTTTAAAACACTCAGTACAGTGGATGAAAGTATAAAGAAAATGTGGCATACATGCACAATGAAATACTATTAAGCCATATAAAAGGAGAAAATCCTGCATCTGTGACAACACAGAGGGACACTGAGGGCATCATGCTAAGTGGAACAAGTAATACGAAGAAAAGCAAATAGTGTGTGATATCACTTACACATGGAACCTAGAAGAAAGAGAAAAACCAAACTCATAAAAACAGATTGGTGGTTGGGAGGTGGGGTTTGGGGTACGGCTGAAGGTGGTCAAAAGGCACAAAGTTCCAGATATAAAATAAGTAAGTTCTGGGGATATAAAATGCAACATGGGTACTTCAGTTAAATATAGTGTAGGGACTTCCCTGGTAGTCCAGTGGTTAAGATTTCACCTTCCAGTGCAGGGGGTATGGGTTTGATTCCTGGTCGAAGAGCTAAGATGCCACATGCCTTGTGGCCAAAAAACCAAACCATAAAACAGAAGCACTATTGTAACAAATTCAATAAAGATTAAAAAAATACTCCTATATTTGAAAGTTGTTAAAAGAATATATCTTAAAGTTCTCATCACAAGAAAAATAACTATGTGAAGTGATAGATATTAGCTAGTGGTAATCATTTTGTACTATATCCATGTACTAAATCATTGTATTATACACCTTAAACTAATTCAATGTTATGTCAACTGTATCCCAGTAAAACTGGAAAATTTCTTAAAAAAAAAGCACAAATCTAGAACATTAAAAAGTGCTCAGTAAATTATGTGTTTGAATTGAGAAATCTACAAATATTGACAGTCATATGGTTGGTAAGTGTCAAAGATCAAAGTTGAACTTGGAGAACTCTGGTTTCCTACCTTCAAATTCAGGGTCTTGTATCACTTCAATCTGCTTCCACCTTGTTGCTCCACAAGTAGCTCATGCTCAGGTTAAAGAAAACTAACTCATTGCCCTAGTATAGAAAAAAGCTTTACAGTCTAAAGAGCTGGGCCCATATAGTGCCACTGTACCAGCAGAAACTCAATCAATGATATTTTTAAAGTTTTAGCTTCCTCACCTTTCAATAAAGGTAATAACTATACTTCCCACGACCATCTTTATTGAGCTTTATTGTGAAGAAAGATGGAATCATGAGAACAGACCTTGATAACTGTAAAGCATTGTACACATACCACCATTACTGTTGTCCTTCCCTAGCACAAATTTGCCCTATTTTCTAAAAGTTTATCTTGATTAATATCAGCACAATCCTGTATCCCTTGGCTTCAAAACTTCCTCCAGCTAATAGCTCTTGTTTCTCTTTCCCTTCACAGCACAACTTGTTTACAAGTTTGACTGTATGAAATCTCTGCTTCCTCATCTCTCATTTAATTCTCAATCTTTCCCAATCTAGCTTCCATCTTCACTACTCTCCAAACACTGATCTTGTTATCACTTCCTTTCCCCTCACTCTCACCTCCTTTTCTGCTTTTTATTCTCACACTTCTCTAGGTGTTCTCTTTTATTTCTTTTGGCTTTTTTTGTTTTGTTTTTTAATCTGTCTCTGTCCACGGAATTCTCAGATGCATGGCTTTTACTTTTACTATTAGATATTTCCAGTTAGATGTTCCATAGTCATCATAAATAAAATATGGCCAAAACAAATATTTCTATCTCCCCACAAAATATTTCCTCCCCGGGATGTTTCCATCTCAGTAGGTATTACTGCTGTCTGTCCTATATCAAGCTCAGAACCCTAGAGACAATCATTAATCTTTTCCCTCTTCCTTCATATCCAGTTCATCAGTAAATCTTATTAATCTGCAAAATGTATTTCACACCCTATGCTTTTCCTTTTCTCTTGCCAACATTCTTTTTAAAATCACCATCATCTTTCACCCACACTGCGAAAACCTCACATCTGGCATCAGAGGTCTGTATATTGGACACTCTAATCCATTCTCCTTACTACAGATGAAGAGACTGCTGCTGTTACATCTCTTCAGTCGTGTCCGACTCTGTGCAACCCCATAGATGGCAGCCCACCAGGCTCCCCCGTCCCTGGGATTCTCTAGGCAAGAACTCTGGAGTGGGTTGCCATTTCCTTCTCCAATGCATGAAAGTGAAAAGTGAAAGTGAAGTCGCTCAGTCATGTTCCACTCTTAGAGACCCCATGGACTGCAGCCTACCAGGCTCCTCCATCCATGGGATTTTCCAGGCAAGAGTACTGGAGTGAGTTGCCATTGCCTTCTCCGAGATGAAGAGACTATTAAGGCTAATTTATATTATGCTGGGCCTTGCCTAAGACCTTCTTGGAATTACCATTGCACTAAAGATGAAATCCACACTACGACCCTGGTTTACAGGTACCTGCAGCGTCTGGTCCCTGCTCATTTTTCAGCCTCATCCCCTTTCACCTGTGCTTCAGTCATATAGCTTCTGCTACACCCTGCTCAATAATGATGCCCTGTGAATCATCTGAATTCTCTCATGCTGTTCTTCTCCTCCCTATGTCCTTTGTATTCCCAAAGTCACATCATCTTTTGCCAGTGTCACTAGAAAGCTCTCCCTATAGTTTTCCACCCTACTCCATCTATCTACCACAGTGTGAAAGACCTACTTAAAACCACTGGCAATCTCATGACTACCAAAAAAACCTTAAAACTGCTTAACATGGACACAAACTTGGTCTTACCTAAAATTAGCCTCACTTCTTACCATTCCTCTAAAAAAATATTCATCCTAGGTTCAGCCACACTGAAGTATCTGCGTCACTTTCTGGGACAGTCTTGCTTGCAGCTCCCAATATTTATCTGGAATACTTTCCTCTGCCTATTTCCACACCTGGCTAAGATCCTGCCACCATCTTGGTGAAGCCTTCTCAGACCCCTCACGGAAGATTTTCTCAGTGTTTTCAATGAGGACTCATTAATGGGCTGAATTAAATAACACGGGGAGAGAGTGATGTATGTTGCTAATGCACTTATCTGTCCATTTCTTGGACTGTGAATGCTTTTAGTACAAGAATTTTGCCTTCTTTATGTCTGTATTCACAGACTCTATTGAACCTGGTTGTTGCTCAGTAGGTGTTCTTTAAATAAATGCATAGGGGAGGGAGGCTCAAGAGGGAGGTGATACATGTATATTTATGGCTGATTTGCATGGCGATATGGCAGAAACCAACAGAACACTGTAAAGCAATTTCCCCCAATTAAAAATCGATTTTAAAGTAGTCATTAAAAGATAAACAAATGCATGAAGGACTCTCTTCATGAAGAAACTTCCTCTTCTGTGCTGCTGGATAATATATCATCTGATGCAAAGTGAGGCTTACTGGATATATCTTAACCACCTCCACAGATGGAAATTCTGTAAAACCTTCCATCAGTTTTGGCTAACTAGGTCAGAATAAGAAGTTTTTTTTTTTTTCCTTTCTTTTTTTAATTAGAAACTTCTCCAAATCTAATTTGCATTTCCTCTGACTAAGCACTGGGATCAACAACATGGAAGCCCCATGACCCTGAGGCTGTGTTTCTACATTTACTGCCAGTATATCCTTGGTATCCATAGAGAAAGTCACTAATATTTCTTGAATGTATGAGAGAATATCCTCTTCTCCACGGTATCACCCTATCCTAAGTGAATGTGCTTTTCCAGTTCCAAACAGGTTTCCCCTCCCTGAGGATCCACTTCCTGGGAGCTCCTGTTGACCATCACTGGTCCTCCAGTCTCTGCCCACACAACCTCAATCTTACAGCTTCCCATTCTGTTGAAAATGCCTATTAATTCATCATCTTCCCTCCTTCCAGATTCAACAAAAATACACCTCTAGTGTCATTTACAATACAACTCTGCTTATCTGGTTTCTTCTCTTTTCCATCACCCTTCAGCCTGCTCGGCAGGAGTGTTCTGGCAAGTCGTTATCTGTCATTGTCTTGTTTTTTGCCTCCACAGCCAGAATGTCAGCAAATGACAAAAGAAAGCCTGTGTCATTTATTTCAATGTCTCCCCTGAAAGTGTATGTGGCTCTATATCTGGAGAGTATTCAATCAGTGATGTAGTGTAGGTAGGCTACACCTTTAACTTGAGAAGATCCTAGAATGATGATGTATATGGGAAACTGAATCCTCAAGTGATCCTGGAGGATTATAAGAGGCAGATAAAGGACTGAATTTCACATCTTCTGACTCTTATACCAAGATTCAATCTACAGGACTACACTGAAAAGATAGAACTCTTTGTTGCTACACCTTTAATAAGCAAGTGTAACTGATTCCATTTCTTACTTTTGACTTCTCCTTTTTTCCCTAGACCATTTCAGCAGCTGTGACTGAGAAGGGGCCAGACTGAGGCAGGAGGGGAGCAAGTAGCACTCACAGGAAGGAGGTACTAACCTCAAAGATTAAACTTGAACAACTCTGGTTTCCTACTTTCAAATTCAGTGTCTTATATCACTTATATCTGCTTACACCTTGTTTTTCCACAAGGTCTGGGTCACTTGGCTAAGGTCTTATTGAGGTTGTCCCTAACACATGACACAGGAGCACAGGCCTGGGAGGCAGAAGAGGGTTTCTTCTAATAATAATGGGATAGCAGGACCTAGGCTTGTAGAAGATCAAGTATTTGGGGAGGGGTGAAAGAAGGTCTCCTCTTAAGCAAGGACAGACATACAAAGATGAGAATGACAGAAGATGAGAAATTCAGGAGATGAGGTCATACCACAGAGAAGGTAAGTTTTCTGTCCAGGCATGAGTCCATGAGAAATGAATCTGCCCTGTGCACCCTGGGTTCCCTCTGATCTAGCCTGTTCTCCTCAAACATGAAGCACTCTTGGCTTTTTATTCAACATTTGGGTAGTCCCTCTGGTGGTAGTGGTTTAGTTGTTAAGTTGTGTCTTACTCTTGCAACTCCATGGACTGTAGTATGCCAGGCTCCTCTGTCTGTGGGATTTTCCAGGCAAGAATACTGGAGTGGGTTGCCAGTTCCTTCTCCAGAGTAGTGATTAGTATGTAGTCAGGTTTCTGCTGTTATCCTGGTTATTCTTTGTTTTTTTTCTGCCAGCCCCAGCTCACATGACATTTCTTAGATCTGAGACCCCCAGGCCTCCTGTTCTAGCCCTCTGGTTTTTGGCTGATCCCAGCATAAGTTCCCCTTCTCTGGTGTACTTGCCTCTCACGCCAGTTGTGCAGCTCCCTTACCATGCCCTGTGATCTCCTGTCCCCCACCTACCATCCACCACAGACCCACGTGATCTCACCCCTCAGCATTACACTCGGTTTATTTTCTGGAGGCTTCAGGACAAAGGGTGCAGTTTTCCTCTTTTAGTGAGAGAAGGGTGGGAAAGAGGGTTTTAAAGAGATCTGGCTAATCCTCATGATCAGTTACTCTATTCCCCAAAGAAAAAGGAAATGGTAGGCCTTGTCCCTGAGGTACATCTTAAAGGGACCCAAGATGGACTGGTGTCTTCTCTGGGGTGACTCTAGGGACGTTCTATCCCTGTCTCCAGTCCTCTGGGGTCTCTCCCCTGCTTCCCCTCACATTCTATTGCATCAGTCACTTCTCTCTGGAGGCAGAGAATCCTCTGGTCTCAGCGAACACTGTGCCCCTCTCCATCCTCACCCTCCTTTCACAGCAGGTCCTGCTGAGGACACAGCCTCCCCTGAATATGCAAATAGATGCCTGTTGTTAGGGCTGAGTGTGACTTAATACAAGCAGGGTTCAGCCACAACTAGATCAAAGTTTTCTATTTGTTTTGTGTGTGATTTGGAGTTTTGATTTTCTGCTGTATTGTGGATAGAACTGTTGTTGGATAGCTAAGGTTGGATAGCTAAGCTTTGAGAAATTAGGTTTGAGTCCCAGTCTGTGACTTTGATGAGGCTGTTAATCTCTCTGCTCCTTGGATTGTTTCCTTATCTATCATATGGGGAACCTCATCCCAGTCGTGCCCACATCTTACAATTTAGGGAGGATCCAATGTGATCACTGGGGAATAATTACCAATGTCATTATTGCTTCAGTTCAGTTCAGTTGCTCAGTTGTGCCCGACTCTTTGCAACCCCATGAATCCCAGCACACCAGGCCTCCCTGTCCATCACCAACTCCCGGAGTTCACTCAAACTCATGTCCATCAAGTCAGTGATGCCATCCAGCCATCTCATTCTCCTTTGACCGCTTCTCCTCCTGACCCCAATCCTCCCAGCATCAGGGTCTTTTCCAAAGAGGCAACTCTTCGCATGAGGTGGCCAAAGTATTGGAGTTTCAGCTTTAGCATCAGTCCTTCCAATAAACACCCAGGACTGATCTCCTTCAGAATGGACGGGTTGGATCTCCTTGCAGTCCAAGGGACTCTCAAGAGTCTTTTCCAACACCACAGTTCAAAAGCATCAATTCTTCGGTGCTCAGCTTTCTTCACAGTCCAACTCTCACATCCATACATGACCACTGGGAAAACCATAGTCTTGACTAGATGGACCTTTGTTGGCAAAGAAACGTCTCTGCTTTTGAATATGCTATATAGGTTGGTCATGACTTTTCTTCCAAGGAGTAAGCATCTTTTAATTTCATGGCTGCAGTCACCATCTGCAGTGATTTTGGAACCTCCCAAAATAAAGTCTTACACTGTTTTCCCATCCATTATTGCTTAATTAACCATTATAATAACAATACCAACAAACTGTGGGAAATTCTTAAAGAGATAGCAATACCAAACCATCTTGCCTATCTTAGAAACCTGAATGGAGGCCAAAAAGCAACAGTTAGAACTTATCATGGAACAATAGACTGTCTCAAAATTGGGAAAGGAATATGACAAAGCTGTATGTTGTCACCCTGTTCATTTAATTTACATTCAGAATACATCCTGTGACATGCCGGCTGGCCTGGCGAAATATCAACAACCCTGGATATGCAGATGATACCACTCTAATGGTAGAAAGCAAGAGGAACTAAAGAGACTCTTGAGAATGAAAGAGGAGAGTGAAAAAGCTGGCTTAAAACTCAACATTCAAAAAACTAAGATCCCGTCCCATCACTTTATAGCAAATAGAAGGGGAAAAAGTGGAAGCAGTGGCAGATTTTATTTTCTTGGGCTCCAAAAATCACTGTGGATGGTGACTGCAGTCATGAAATTAAAGGTGACTGCTTCTTGGAAAGAAAGCTGTGACAAAGCTAGACAGCATATTAAAAAGCAAAGACATCACTTTGCCAACAAGGTCCATATAGTCAAAGACATGGTTTTTTCCAGTAGTCATGTACAGATGTGAGAGCTGGGCCATAAAGAAGGCTGAGTGCCAAAGAATTGATGCTTTCAAACCGTGGTGCTAGAAGACTCTTGAAAGTCCATTGGACAGCAGGGAGATCAGTCAATCCTAAAGGAAATCAATGGTGAATACTCACTGGAAGAACTGATGCTGAAGCTCCAATACTTTGGCCACCTGATGGGAAGAACTGACTCATTGGAAAAGGCATTGATGCTGGGAAAGATTGAAGGCAGAAGGAGAAGAGGGTGACAGAGGATGAGATGGTTGGATGGTATCACTGATTCAATGGACATGAACTTGGGCAGACTTCAGGAGATGGTGAGGGACAGGGAAGCCTGGCATGCTGCAGCCAATGGGGTTGCAAAGAGTTGGACATGGCTTGGCAACTGAACAACAACAACATTATATATTTTTCAGTCCTGATCTCCCAATTTGTCCTATCCTCCCCTGCTTCCCCCATCCATATGCACATGTCTGTTCACTACATCTGAATCTCTATTCCTGTCCTGCAACTAGGTTCATCTGTACCATTTTTATAGATTCCACATATATGCATTAAGATATGATACTATTCTGACTTACTTCATTCTATGATGGAATCTAGGCCCATCCACATCTCTAAAAATGACCCAATTTCATTCTTTTTAATGGTGGGTAATATTCCACTGCATACATGTACCACATAGTCTTCATTCACCTGTTGATAGACATTTAGGTTGCTTCCATGTCCTGGCTTGTATTAATAGTGTTGCATTGAACATTGGGGTACATGTGTCCTTTTGAATTATGGCTTTCTTAGGGTGCATGCCCAGTAGTGGGATTGCTGGGTCATGTGGTAGTTCTATTTTCAGTCTGCTAAGGAATCTCCATACTGTTTTCTACAGTGGCTGTATTAATTTACATTCCCACCAACACTGCAAGAGGGTTTCCTTTTCTCCACACACTCTCCAGCATTTATTGTAGATTTTTTGATGATGGCCATTCTGACTGGTGTAATATGTATTTGCAGGTTTGATTTGCATTTCTCTAATAACTAGTGACATTCAACCTCTTTATATGCCTCTTGGCCATCTCTATGTCTTCTTTGGAGAAATGTCTATTTGGGTCTTCTGCCTATTTTTTGATTGGGAATTCCTCTAGTATACACAGGAACATATTTTGGTATGCCCTTGGATCCTAATAAAACAGAAGACCTGGAAATAGTTTTGTGAATATTCATCTTCGCATTAGCCAGTAGCTCTGGACTCTGAGTAAGGACATTTCTTTGGGCAAGTATTCATCTAGGCCTCATGCTTCTCCACACTAATTATTTTTTCTTTCCTAGGGAGAACAGTCCCCACCTCTGGGATCTCCCAGGGAAACCCCTAGACCTAGTAGGTTGGTGCAATAGTAATTGTGGTATTTACATTGTTGAAATTTGCCTTTGATATTGGATTACATTTTTATATGTGGTTATGTTAAATCATTTTAATGTGCATTTTTTGCTTTAAGTTTTTTTTTTTTTTGGATAACAACTTATTACTTGCAATTTATATTTTAGACTAGGTAAATGTTAAAAAGCAAATTTGAGCAATTTTTTCTGATTTGAGCAATTCTCTTGTTCAAGTTCAAAATGGGTCATAAAGCAGCTGAGACAACTCGAAACATCAACACATTTGGCCCAGGAACTGCAGTGGTGGTTCAAGAAGTTTTGAAGGAGATGAGAGAGATGTTGCAAACTTTGCTATCTAAGAAACAACTCCAAGTAACAGCATCCAGAAGGAAAAAGCATGTACTGAGTTTGCATTAAAACCTTATTAAGATACATTACCCTCAACTTTTTCTGGCCGTTGATGCCACCACCTCTATAAAGAACTCAGAGGTGGGCAGTCATTCTGAAGTCTGATTATAGGAACAAGAAACAAGGTAATAACTTGCCTTATGACTTTTTTTTTTTTAATGCCTATTACAATTCAATACAGCTGGAAACCAAGCATGTTTGCAGATGTATTAGAAAGGATGAGTTTATGAAAGTTCTGTGAGCTGCCATCATTAGTAAGGTGTACAGGAAATGCAGGTATTTCACTGCAGAAAGGCCTTAAGTAAAACTTGTGCAGTGAATCCAAACTTTCCTGTTCCCAAAGAGAATTGCTTTCTACCCAGATCTACTCAATACTTGATACAAATACAGGACGTGCAAATCCTGGGGAAGCCCCATATGGGGGCTTGGAATCCTCAGTGACAAATGACAAAACCAAGTGTTATGAGCAAACTGAAGGTGCAGTTACTCTGCCATCTCCTTTTCTGAGGGATAAAAATTATCCCCTGCTCTGACCTGGATTACCTGTCTGGTCTGACAGAAGCTAAGTGTAAGACTGCTTAAAATTGAAGTTGAATACAATCTCAGGAGCCATCAATAACCATTAACAGAAAGCTCCCAGGTGATCTGAGTTGGTCTTCAGTTGGCAAAACCACCATCCAGGCTCATAAATCTTGTGATCACCACTGCACCATTAACCTCTAGTTCCTTTGGGACAAAATAAGTTCAAGGCAATACTGTTAGCAAAACAGGGACTAAAAAGCTCTCCACTGGGATTTAACATTATGTCTAGATACCAGCTGTTGAAGATACCCATTAGGTTGAGCAGTAACTCCTGCTTCCTTAGCACTGTTGTATTCCTGAAAGGATGTCCTTGAGGCTACAAACACCTGTGTCACTCTACTGTAAGGAGCACTTCTGAACATGGCAGATCTCCTTAAGTGTCCCTGCTCTCATCTTTCCTGGTGTAAATTCCTTATCCTTTGATCCAAGTTTTGACCATCACCCCCATGCAGTATGATGGCTGCCACTTCCACCACATTAACTAGGATTGTTACTGGGTGGTTGGTCTGCCCTATGACAGTTTTGAGTTAAAAATTCTGTAATAATTGATAGAAGCAAGATTCTAAGGGATAGATTCTGCTTTGTGTTCTGATGGCTCCTGATAGGAAAAATAACATTCTACACAGAAGAAGACAAGGTCACTCAAGGAAGCCAGCCACAGGTGAGGTCATGTTGGGTTAACAGTCTTGTTAGTAAGTGATGAGCATCTATGATCTTTCAAATTATGATAGCTCAGCTCCAAAGCAGGATAACTACTCACAAAGGAAAAAACTTTGAATCCAAGTTAAGCAACAGGAAAGTAAATACTATCGAAAGAGCCCTTAAATTTCACCTATTAACAGTCTTGATGCATTTCTTGGCATCTCAACTGTCAAGATCATTTTCCTCTCAGAAGTAGTGTGAGGGAAGGAGGAAACCTTCTAGGGTCAGTGTCACAACCCCATGTAATGCTCCAATTCCACCCTCCAGCCTACACACCTTACAGGGATCTTGTAGCTCAAGTCAATTATGACATTAATAAGACTCTACTGCAGGCTGAGGAACATCAGCAAACCCTGCCAGAAAATGAGTTCTGGATGTAGAGATTCTTGAATTTAAAGATCTGTAGTTTGGACATGAAGTATGAAAGGCAACTTTAGGGTCTGGGGTCCCATAAGAAAGCTGCAGATTGATTTCAGCAGTGCTGTTACGATGAATGCTAGCCTAAAATCCTAGGGACATAGGAGATAAGACTATTTCAAGGACTTTTGAAGACTGTAATAGCTAGGGGGCCAAAAAACCACTTGCTTCTATGAAGACGAAAACAGCAAGTTAAGAGCTCAAAAGGTAAAGTAAGAAAGCTAAACAGTGGGGATATGAGGGCATTATGGGTTGATACAGTCTCTCCCCCAGAGTCCTTTCCTAGCTGTGGGTCTTGCCTCAAATTCCGGCAAGAGAAACATCAGAGTATCTCCCAGATTTCAAGCTCCCCAAGAAAGAGGCTGATTAAGGGGAATGGAGAAAATCAGAAAAGCTTAAATTTGAGAATGGCCCTGCTGTCTGGAAAAGGATTTTTTTTAGAAAATGTATCTCAGACAGGATAAATGTCCATGAAACAAAATGGACTAGACAGGGAGTCCTTCCTGAAAGCTTTGGGTGGCTTTTGGGGTAGCAGGTAGCTATAAAGCAAGCCTGGTGAAAGCACCAGGAGGACAACAGGCTGTATTCATAAGGCGTTTCCCTCTGATGTGCTATCTAGTGAGTCAGGAGAGAAGTAGCCCATAAGGTGCCTTTGTCAGGAATGGTGCAGTTAGTTTTAAGAGACTAGGCTAGAGTTATAGAACCAAAGCTTGAGGCAACCAGAGAAGGTCCTTCTTGCAGCCTTCCACTGTAAGGGATGCCAAACATAATTAGCATGCCCTTTCTGATGAAAGCAGGATTAGTGTTCACAGCCCAGCCCTTCGCTAGCATCATTTTTGAGAGTTATTTCCAGTCCCAGATTTTCCAAAAGCCCACAAGAAGCCAAGTAAAGGAAGCAGGGGTAGGAGGAAAGAACTCCACCTGAAGAGGTTCAACTTAGTTGCTCAGTTGTGTCTGGCTTTGTGACCCCATGGACTTCAGCATGCCAGGCCTCTCTGTCCATCACCAACTCCTGGAGCCTACTCAACCTCATGTCCATTGCATCGGTGATGCCATCCAACCATCTCATCCTCTGTCATTCCCTTTTCCTCCTGCCTTCAATCTTTTCCAGCATCAGGGTCTTTTCTAGTGAGTCAGTTCTTCGCATCAGGTGGCCAAAGTATTGGAGCTTCAGCATCAGCCCTTCCAATGAATATTTAGGACTGATCTCCTTTAGGACAGACTGGTTGGATTTCCTTGCACTCCAAGGGACTCTCAAGAGTCTTCTCCAACACCACAGTTCAAAAGCATCAACTCTTTGGCACTCAACTTTCTTTATAGTCCAACTCTCACATCCATACATGACTACTGCAAAAACCATAGCTTTGACTAGATGGACCTTTGTTGGTAAAGTACCTGAAGAGGTAGTTTCCAGTATTTGATCAGCCAAAGCATTTCTTCAACTCAGTACAAACTTTCTCTTTCTCATCAGTGAAAAAAAAAACCCAAGTCTTGACTTCTTGTAAATATTTTGTGATCATGAGATAGATGAAAGGAAGAATGCCTAAAACCTAGACACCGTATTCATTTTGCTCATCTTTCTCTCATAGCCAAGAAACAGGAAATTCACTGTCTCTCAAAGGAGGCAGAAACAGAAAAGTAGAAACAGAAACTGACAGTAAAGAGAATCTATATTTGAGAACGTCCAGGGGCTCCAACTAGTACTCAGAATTGATTCGCCTACCACCTCAGTCTGCAGCAAAAAGAGCTAGTGACCCCTAGAATCTCACTTAAGTGGAAGGGGAGAGAACCTAACTGGTCAGAGTTGGAGATCCAACATGATTGGTCAGGCTGGAGCCAATGAGCTTCCTGAATCTATTAAACCAGAAGTAAAGTGGCAGCTGAGTACTGTTAGCTACTTTTTTGTTTTTAATTGGAAGACCTTTGAATATGTCCACGTGTCAGAACTATATGGTAATTCATTCTTCAACAAGCAAAAAAGGGCAACTGTCAGAAATGAACTAGAATCTTAAACTTGATAATTAAAAAAATAAACTCAGTAAACAGTGATATTACACCATTCCACTTGAAAAACAATAAATATTTCTTTCCTTAATTATTACAGAAGAAGACACAAGTCATATTATTTATCTGTGTGGGCAGAATCCATTGCTAATTCCCTCCTTTGTAGGGTCTCTTCCTTACAGCCTCAACCCTCTCCTTCCAGAAACATGTTTGGGTAAAACAAGACTGTGTAACTAGTGCCATTCAGTCACTTCATAATCTCACACTGTCTCTCTAGATGACTGCACTTGATATCAAAACCCACTTTTCATGTCTTAGTTTTTCTCATCAATCCATCTTCATCCTCATTTTTGAGCTTAGGAAAACTGGTGAAATCTCTAATGAGGAAAGCTGAAATACAGTCATTATTTTTACTCTGACACTTAGTAGAAGAGCGCTTATGCTGCCAGGAAAATATAAATTTATGAATCTTCTCTCCAGCAGCTGCACCAGCATCATCACCAAAGATATATAGGAAATGCAAATTTTTAATCTACTGATTCAGAAACTCTTGGGATGAGGTTTAACAAGCCCTCCAGGTGACTCCAGTGCATGCTGAAGTTGGAGAAACACTGCTTATACCAAATCAGCCAGAATTTTGGGGACCTGTATTGCTTTTCTAGACACCAAGTGTAGCTTTTACAAAGTTTTTTGGGTGATTTCAATCTGTAGCCAAGGTTGTTAACCACTGCCTTTATTATTCATGAATTCAGCTACCATTTTGGTGCAAACTGAAGGTGATTTCCAAATCTTTAACTCTGGTCCAGACCTCCCTCATTACCTCCAGGCCAATTTATCCAGCTGATTTATAGAGAACTAATAATATGTAAGGCCAGGTGCTAAGTGCCTTCCAATTTACCATTTTATTTAATCTCTGTGAGGTAGCTATTTTCAGAGCTTTTTATTGATACATTTGAAGAGCTAAGGCTTTTAGATATTAAATAACCTACTCAAAAATAAAGAATTAGTAAGTGGCCAAGCCCAGATTCAAGAACATGACTTGATTGATGATTACTACACTCTGCTACTGTCCATGCTACTTCTCAGAAGTTCAGTGGACAGGATTAGCTGACCTGAAATGTGACATGACTGAGAGACTAGATTTAGAATAATTTAGAAACTTCTGGAAGTTATTGAGTAGCTAGGATTTACACAGAATCCTGAAAGGAGGGTATCATAAGACATGACCACAAGTCTAGGTTTGTGTGGGCTCGGTCGATCAGTTGTGTCTGATTCTTTGTGACCCCATGTACTGTAGCCTGTCATGCTCTTTTGTCCACGGGATTTTCCCAGAAAGACTACTGGGGTGGGTAGCCATTCCCTCCTCCAGGGGCTTTTCCTGACGCAGAGACCAAATCTGTTTCCTGTGTCTCCTGCATTGTAGGAAGATTCTTTAAGATCTGAGCCACCAGGGAAGTCCACCATCTTCTCTGGTGGCTCAGAGGTAAAGAATCTATCTGCAATGCAGGAGACCCAGGTTCAATCCCTGGGTTGGGAAGATTCCCCTGGAGAAGGAAATGGCTACCCACTCCAGTATTCTTGCTGGGAAAATCCCATGGACAGAGGAGCCTGTTGGGCTATAATACACAGGGTTGCAAGAGTCGGACATGGCTGGGTGATTAACTCTAGGTTTGAGGGACCAAAAAGTTCAGGCATTTCTTTGATTTATCAAGAAATGCTTCTCCTCCATAGGCCACTTATATTTCCCTAGCTACACAATAAAGGTTATAAACTGTATTTATATTAAGGTTACCTACAAGCACTGCTTTATTTTTTATGATTATCATGTTTCCTAGAGATAAAAGAGCAGGCAAGCCACTCAACAGCAGTATGGCAGCATTCAAGTTCAATAGAAGTTTTACTAGCACTCTGGTAGAAATATTCTTTCTGAACTAAGACCTCAAATCCAATATAGCTTAAGACTGTTAGCAGAGGAAGTTTAAATATCAAAATTGGAACACTGGGGGTGATGGTGAGAGAAACTAAATGTATTCCCATTCTTTGGTTCCTGGAATATGGGTTCTAGTTATTGGAGATACAGTTCCATATATTGGCTGTTGGTTTAGAGAATAAATTCTGCAGGTCAGCTTTCCAACTTAGTGAGGCCTCCCCAAACTGGCATCTAGACTCTCATTCCAATTTGATGGAGAAATTAAAAGCATTATAGACAATCAAAAGCTAAAATAATTCAGCACAACCAAACAAACTTTATAGCGAATGTTAAAGGAATTTCTCTAGGTAAAAAAGGCCAGAACTAGAAATAAGAAACTTATGAAATGAAAAAGCTCACCATTAATGACAAACATACAGTTAAGGTGGGAAATCAACCACACACAAAGCTAGTAGGGAGGTTAAAAGGCAGAAGTAGTAAAATTTTGTATATCCACAACAAGCAATTAAGGAATACACAAAAAATTAGACATAAAATCTGATATAAAAATAGTAATCATGAAGGGCTGTGCTGTGCTTAGTTGCTCAATCATGTTCGACTCTTTGCAACTCCCTGAACTGTAGCTCACCAGGCGCTTCTCTCCATGGGGATTCTCCAGGCAAGAATACTGGAGTGGGTTGCCATGCCCTCCTCCAGGGGAACTTCCCAACCCAGGGATCAAATCCAGGTCTCCTGCATTATGGGCAGATTCTTTACCATGTGAACCACCAGAGAAGCCCAAGAATGCTGGGTGGGTAGCCTATCTCTTCTCCAGGGAAACTTCCTGACCTGGAATTGAACTGGGGTCTTTCTGCACTGCAGGCATTCTTTACCAGCTGAGCTTCCAGCGAAGCCCAATCATGTAGGAAGAGAAGTACATATGCAGGGTTTTAAAAATGCATTTGCAAGTAAGAGATCAGCAACTTCAAACAATTATATAAAAACACACACATACAGTAATATATACAATAGTATATATGTGCATGCGTGCTCAGTCCTATCTGACTCTTTGTGACCCCATGGACTGTAGCCCACCAGGCTCCTCTGTCCATGGGATTATCCCGGCAAGAATATACTGGAGTGAGTTGCCATTTCCTGCTCCAGGAGAACTTCCTGACCCAGGGATCAGACATGCATCTCCTGAGGCACCTGTATTGCAGGCAGATTCTTTACCCACTGAGTCACCTGGGAAGCAGTGTACAATAAATCCTACTATACAGTAAATCCTCTTAACCACAAACCAAAAATCTATAATAGATATACACATAAAAAGAAAAAAGAATCCAAACATAACACTGAAGATGGTCATCAAACCACAAAAGAACAAAAGAAGAAAATGGGTCAGGGGAAGATGACCTATAAAAACAAATGCAAAAATTAATAAATAGCAATAAGAACATGTATATCAATGATTACTTTAAATGCAAATATATTAAATGCTTGAACTAAAAGATATAGACTGACTGAATGGACACAAAAACAAGACATGTTGTATGCTGCCTAAAGAGGCTCACTTCAGGTATAGGAACACATAAACACTGAAGTGAGGGAATGGAAAAGATATTCCTTGCAAATGAAAATCAAAAGAAAGACAGACTAGCAATACTTAGACAAAATGACTTTAAAGACTGTTACAAAAAAAAAAATACTATTACAATAGACAAAAGGACACTACATAATCATCAAAGGATCAATCCAAGAAGAAGATATAACAATTGTAAATATATATACACCCAACATAGGAGCACCTCAATGTCTAAGGCAAATACTAACAGACATAAAAGGAGAAATTGGCAGTAACATAATAATAATGTGTGTGTGTGTTAGTTCCTCAGTTGTGTCCAACTCTTTGTGACCTCATAGACTCTACCCTGTCAGGCTCCCCTGTCCATGGAATTCTCCAGGCAAGAATACTGGAGTGGGTTGCCATTTCCTTCTCCAGAGGATCTTCCCAACCCAGGCATCAAACTCGGGTCTCCTATACTGCTGCTGCTGCTAAGTCACTTCAGTCGTGTCCGACTCTATGTGACCCCAGAGACGGCAGCCCACCAGGCTCCCCTGTCCCTGGGATTCTCCAGGCAAGAACACTGGAGTGGGTTGCCGTTTCCTTCTCCAATGCAGGAAAGTGAAAAGTGAAAGTGAAATCGCTCAGTCGTGTCCGACTCTTAGCGATCCCACGGACTGCCGCCCACCAGGCTCCTCCGTCCATGGGATTTTCCAGGCAAGAGTACTGGAGTGGGGACAGCCTAAAAGTTGTTAATTGCATCGGTCCCCTGTCCATTCTTCTGGATGTATATATGGTCCCAGGCACATAGGTTTGTAAGTGAACTCTGACATAACAATGTCACAAACAACACTACCTTGAGATCTGACTTTCAGTTTTTAGTGGAACAGCATTATCAGATCATTCACAGAAGGAAGATTCATCTTCCCCAAACATTATCATAATATTTGGGGATCCAGAGGTGTGGGATGGTCATGATCAATTAACTTCCCCCAATAGTGAAAAAAAAAAAGGGTGGGGGGCTTCCCTGGTGACTCATACAGTAAAGAATCTGCCTGTAATGCAAGAGACCCAGGTTTGATCCCTGGGTTAAGAAGATCCCCTTGAGAATGGAATGGCAACTCAATCCAGTATCCTTGCCCAGAGAACTCCATGAACAGAGGTATAGTCCATGGGCTCTCAAAGAGTCAGGACATGACTGACCAAATAACACTTTCACTTTTTCACTTTCAATAGCAAAAATGGCCATGATGGTGGCATTAACTCTTTCCTCTTGTAGTAAATGTGAAACTATAGATATGTGGTTATTACTGTAATAGTTATCTTCCCTGTGTAACAAATTAGCTCAAATTTAGCAACTTAGACAACACTTATTATCTCAGTTTCTGATTGTCGGTGGGGTGAGGGCAAGAAGGTGGTCAGGAATTGGGAGATGGCTTAACTAGGTGCCTCTAGTTCAGATTGTCTTACTGGTTTCGATGAAGGTGTTGGCCAGAACTGTAGTCATCTGAAGATTCATTTGGAGGAGGATTTGCTTGCACGCTCACTTATGTGGCTGGTGACAAGCCTCAGAAGATCCACTTCCAGGCTCACTCAGAGACACAATTTCCTTGTCATATGGATCTCTCCACAGGGCCACTAATAACATGACTGGCTTACCTCAAAATCTCAGAAAGAGTGAGAAAGACAGCAAAACAGAATGAGCAAGTTGGAAGCCACAGTCTATTGGTAATTTAAACTTCAGAGTTAAATTCCACCATTTTTGAAGCTTTCTACTCATTAGAAGTGAATTATTTGGTTGAATCCAGACTCAGGGCTTCTCTGGTGGCTCAGCAGTGAAGAGTCTACCTGCAATGCAGGAGCCACAGGAGACAGGGGTTCCATCCCTATGTTGGGAAGATCCCCTGGAAAAGGGAATGGCAACCCACTCCAGTATTCTTGCCTGGGAAATCCCATGGACAGTGGAGCCTGGTGACTACAGTCCATGGCATCACAAAGAGTCAGACATGACTGAAGCAGCTTAGCATAAGCACAGGCTCAAGCAGAGGGAATTAAAAATGGGTATGAATATTGGTAGGTACCTGATACCTACTACAAACTGCCTTCTGAGAAATCCCCATAATATTGGGACCAGGGGTTTTGGTGACTGAGGTTTTGTATCAACCAATGTAAATAACAAGTAAATAAACTTGGATGGCAATCTAAACATCTCATCTTCTGCCGCATCACCAACAATGGACATGAATTTGGGCAAACTCGAGGCTTCCCTTGATGGCTCAGATGGCTCAGCTGGCTCCTGCCTGCAATGCAGGAGACCTGGGTTCAATCCCTGGGTTGGGAAGATCCCCTGAAGGAGGGCATGACAACCCACTCCAGTATTCTCACCTGGAGAATTCTATGGACAGAGGAGCCTGGTGGGCTACAGTCCATGGGGTTGCAGAGTCTTGACAGGACTGAATGACTAAGCATATTGGGAGATAGTGAAGAACAGGGAAGCCTGGCATGCTGCAGTCCACAGGGTCACAAGGAGTCAGACATGACTTAGCGACTGGATAACAACAATAAACTTGGATGGCATGTTCTTAAAGACAGATAGATCTTTGGTCTATTTCTGAATGCCTCCACGTCTATCTTGGGGCAACATATTATAGCAGTTTTGGGGACTAGTTTTCTTTTTTTTTTTTTTTTTTGGTTTTTACTTTTCTTTTTTTTTTAAATTTTATTTTATTTTTAAACTTTACAATATTGTATTAGTTTTGCCAAATATCGAAATGAATCTGCCACAGGTATACCCGCGTTCCCCATCCTGAACCCTCCTCCCTCCTCCCTCCCCTACCCTTCCTCTGGGTCGTCCCAGTGCACCAGCCCCAAGCATCCAGTACCGTGCATCGAACCTGGACTGGCGACTCATTTCATACATGATATTATACATGTTTCAATGCTATTCTCCCAAATCTCCCCACCCTCTCCCTCTCCCACAGAGTCCATAAGACTGATCTATACATCAGTGTCTCTTTTGCTGTCTCGTATACAGGGTTATTGTTACCATCTTTCTAAATTCCATATATATACATTAGTATACTGTATTGGTGCTTTTCTTTCTGGCTTACTTCACTCTGTATAATAGGTTCCAGTTTCATCCATCTCATTAGAACTGATTCAAATGTATTCTTTTTAATGGCTGAGTAATACTCCATTGTGCATATGTACCACTGCTTTCTTATCCATTCATCTGCTGATGGACATCTAGGTTGCTTCCATGTCCTGGCTATTATAAACAGTGCTGCGATGAACATTGGGGTACACGTGTCTCTTTCCCTTCTGGTTTCCTCAGTGTGTATGCCCAGCAGTGGGATTGCTGGATCATAAGGCAGTTCTATTTCCAGTTTTTTAAGGAATCTCCACACTGTTCTCCATAGTGGCTGTACTAGTTTGCATTCCCACCAACAGTGTAAGAGGGTTCCCTTTTCTCCACAGCCTCTCCAGCATTTATTGCTTGTAGACTTATGGATCGCAGCCATTCTGACTGGTGTGAAATGGTACCTCATAGTGGTTTTGATTTGCATTTCTCTGATAATGAGTGATGTTGAGCATCTTTTCATGTGTTTGTTAGCCATCTGTATGTCTTCTTTGGAGAAATGTCTATTTAGTTCTTTGGCCCATTTTTTGATTGGGTCATTTATTTTTCTGGAGTTGAGCTGTAGGAGTTGCTTGTATATTTTTGAGATTAGTTGTTTGTCCGTTGCTTCATTTGCTATTATTTTCTCCCATTCTGAAGGCTGTCTTTTCACCTTGCTAATAGTTTCCTTTCTTGTGCAGAAGCTTTTAAGTTTAATTAGGTCCCATTTGTTTATTTTTGCTTCTTTTCCAATATTCTGGGAGGTGGGTCATAGAGGATCCTGCTGTGATGTATGTCGGAGAGTGTTTTGCCTATGTTCTCCTCTAGGAGTTTTATAGTTTCTGGTCTTACGTTTAGATCTTTAATCCATTTTGAGTTTATTTTTGTATATGGTGTTAGAAAGTGTTCTAGTTTCATTCTTTTACAAGTGGTTGACCAGTTTTCCCAGCACCACTTGTTAAAGAGATTGTCTTTAATCCATTGTATATTCTTGCCTCCTTTGTCAAAGATAAGGTGTCCATATGTGCGTGGATTTATCTCTGGGCTTTCTATTTTGTTCCATTGATCAATATTTCTGTCTTTGTGCCAGTACCATACTGTCTTGATAACTGTGGCTTTGTAATAGAGCCTGAAGTTAGGTAGGTTGATTCCTCCAGTTCCATTCTTCTTTCTCAAGATCGCTTTGGCTATTCGAGGTTTTTTGTATTTCCATACAAATTGTGAAATTATTTGTTCTAGCTCTGTGAAGAATACGTTGGTAGCTTGATAGGGATTGCATTGAATCTATAAATTGCTTTGGGTAGTATACTCATTTTCACTATATTGATTCTTCCAATCCATGAACATGGTATATTTCTCCATCTATTAGTGTCCTCTTTGATTTCTTTCACCAGTGTTTTATAGTTTTCTATATATAGGTCTTTAGTTTCTTTAGGTAGATATATTCCTAAGTATTTTATTCTTTCCGTTGCAATGGTGAATGGAATTGTTTCCTTAATTTCTCTTTCAGTTTTCTCATTATTAGTGTATAGGAATGCAAGGGATTTCTGTGTGTTGATTTTATATCCTGCAACTTTACTCTAATCATTGATTAGTTCTAGTAATTTTCTGGTGGAGTCTTTAGGGTTTTCTATGTAAAGGATCATGTCATCTGCAAACAGTGAGAGTTTTACTTCTTCTTTTCCAATCTGGATTTCTTTTATTTCTTTTTCTGCTCTGATTGCTGTGGCCAAAACTTCCAAAACTATGTTGAATAGTAATGGTGAAAGTGGGCACCCTCGTCTTGTTCCTGACTTTAGAGGAAATGCTTTCAATTTTTCACCATTGAGGATAATGTTTGCTGTGGGTTTGTCATATATAGCTTTTATTATGTTGAGGTATGTTCCTTCTATTCCTGCTTTCTGGAGAGTTTTTATCATAAATGGGTGTTGAATTTTGTCAAAGGCTTTCTCTGCATCTATTGAGATAATCATATGGTTTTTATTTTTCAATTTGTTAATGTGGTGTATTACATTGATTGATTTGCGGATATTGAAGAATCCTTGCATCCCTGGGATAAAGCCCATTTGGTCATGGTGTATGATCTTTTTAATGTGTTGTTGGATTCTGATTGTTAGAATTTTGTTAAGGATTTTTGCATCTATGTTCATCAGTGATATTGGCCTGTAGTTTTCTTTTTTTGTGGGATCTTTGTCAGGTTTTGGTATTAGGGTGATGGCGGCCTCATAGAATGAGTTTGGAAGTTTACCTTCCTCTGCAATTTTCTGGAAGAGCTTGAGCAGGATAGGTGTTAGCTCTTCTCTAAATTTTTGGTAGAATTCAGCTGTGAAGCCGTCTGGACCTGGGCTTTTGTTTGCTGGAAGATTTTTGATTACAGTTTCAATTTCCGTGCTGTGATGGGTCTGTTAAGATTTTCTATTTCTTCCTGGTCCAGTTTTGGAAAGTTGTACTTTTCTAAGAATTTGTCCATTTCTTCCACGTTGTCCATTTTATTGGCATATAATTGTTGATAGTGGTCTCTTATGATGCTTTGTATTTCTGTGTTGTCTGTTGTGATCTCTCCATTTTCATTTCTAATTTTATTGATTTGATTTTTCTCCCTTTGTTTCTTGATGAGTCTGGCTAATGGTTTGTCAATTTTATTTATCCTTTCAAAGAACCAGCTTTTGGCTTTGTTGATTTTTGCTATGGTCTTTTTTGTTTCTTTTGCATTTATTTCTGCCCTAATTTTTACGATTTCTTTCCTTCTACTAACCCTGGGGTTCTTCATTTCTTCCTTTTCTAGTTGCTTTAGGTGTAGGGTTAGGTTATTTATTTGACTTTTTTCTTGTTTCTTGAGGTATGCCTGTATTGCTATGAACTTTCCCCTTAGGACTGCTTTTAAAGTGTCCCACAGGTTTTGAGTTGTTGTGTTTTCTTTTTCATTCGTTTCTATGCAAATTTTGATTTCTTTTTTGATTTCTTCTGTGATTTGTTGGTTATTCAGCAGCGTGTTGTTCAGCCTCCATATGTTGGAATTTTTAATAGTTTTTCTCCTGTAATTGAGATCTAATCTTACTGCATTGTGGTCAGAAAAGATGCTTGGAATGATTTCTATTTTTTTGAATTTACCAAGGCTAGCTTTATGGCCCAGGATGTGATCTATCCTGGAGAAGGTTCCATGTGCGCTTGAGAAAAAGGTGAAATTCATTGTTTTGGGATGAAATGTCCTATAGATATCAATTAGGTCTAACTGGTCTATTGTATCGTTTAACGTTTGTGTTCCCTTGTTAATTTTCTGTTTAGTTGATCTATCCATAGGTGTGAGTGGGGTATTAAAGTCTCCCACTATTATTGTGTTATTGTTAATTTCTCCTTTCATACTTGTTAGTATTTATCTTACATATTGCGGCGCTCCTGTGTTGGGTGCATATATATTTATAATTGTTATATCTTCTTCTTGGATTGATCCTTTGATCATTAGGTAGTGAAAGTCTTTGTCTCTTTTCATAGCCTTTGTTTTAAAGTCTATTTTATCTGATATAAGTATTGCTACTCCTGCCTTCTTTTGGTCCCTATTTGCATGGAAAATCTTTTTCCAGCCCTTCACTTTCAGTCTGTATGTGTCCCCTGTTTTGAGGTGGGTCTCCTGTAGACAACATATGTAGGGGTCTTGTTTTTGTATCCATTCAGCCAGTCTTTGTCTTTTGGTTGGGGCATTCAGCCCATTTACATTTAAGGTAATTACTGATAGGTATGATTCCCTTGCCATTTACTTTATTGTTCTGGGTTGGAGTTTATACACTGTTTTTGTGTTTCCTGTCTAGAGAATATCCTTTAGTATTTGTTGGAGAGCTGGTTTGGTGGTGCTGAATTCTCTCAGCTTTTGCTTGTCTGAGAAGCTTTTGATTTCTCCTTCATATTTGAATGAGATCCTTGCTGGGTACAATAATCTGGGCTGTAGGTTATTTTCTTTCATTGCTTTAAGTATGTCTTGCCATTCCCTCCTGGCTTGAAGAGTTTCTATTGAAAGATCAGTTGTTATCCTAATGGGAATTCCCTTGTGTGTTATTTGTTGTTTTTCCCTTGCTGCTTTTAATATTTGTTCTTTGTGTTTGATCTTTGTTAATTTGATTAATATGTGTCTTGGGGTGTTTCGCCTTGGGTTTATCCTCTTTGGGACTCTCTGGGTTTCTTGGACTTGGGTGATTATTTCCTTCCCCATTTTAGGGAAGTTTTCAACTATTATCTCCTCAAGTATTTTCTCATGGTCTTTCTTTTTGTCTTCTTCTTCTGGAACCCCTATGATTCGGAAGTTGTAGCGTTTAATATTGTCCTGGAGTTTTCTGAGATTGTCCTCATTTCTTTTAATTCGTTTTTCTTTTATCCTCTCTGGTTCATTTATTTCTACCATTCTATCTTCTAATTTACTAATCCTATCTTCTGCCTCTGTTATTCTACTATTTGTTGCCTCCAGAGTGTTTTTAATTTCATTTATTGCATTATTCATTTTATATTGACTCTCTTTTATTTCTTCTAGGTCCTTGTTAAACCTTTCTTGCATCTTCTCAATCCTTGTCTCCAAGCTATTTATCTGTGATTCCATTTTGATTTCAAGATTTTGGATCAATTTCACTATCATTATTCGGAATTCTTTATCAGGTAGATTCCCTATCTCTTCCTCTTTTGTTTGGTTTGGTGGGCTTTTATCCTGTTCCTTTGTCTGCTGGGTATTCCTCTGTCTCTTCATTTTGTTTAAATTGCTGAGTTTGGGGTGTCCTTTCTGTATTCTGGCAGTTTGTGGAGTTCTCTTTATTGTGGCATTTCCTCGCTCTGTGTGGGTTTGTACAGGTGGCTTGTCAAGGTTTCTTGGTTAGGGAAGCTTGTATCGGTGTTCTGGTGAGTGGAGCTGTATTTCTTCTCTCTCCTTTCGAAGACTTGGGTTGCTTTTCTGGGTGCCTGACGTCCTCTGCCGGCATTCAGAAGTTGTTTTGTGGAATTTACTCGGCGTTTAAATGTTCTTTTGATGAATTTGTGGGGGAGAATGTGTTCTCCCCGTCCTACTCCTCCGCCATCTTAGCTCCTCCCCTCTGGGGGCTAGTTTTCTTGTAAGCTTGAAGACTGGATCCTCTCAAAGATGCTAAGCCTAGCAAATTGAATCTAAAGTACTCCCTGGTCATTAGAAATGCATTGGCTGAGGAAGGCATACAGTGCTCCCATGCCCCTCCCTGCAGAAGGCAGCAGAATGCCTTTTACCATTCACTAAGTAACAATTGTATCTCTGCTGAGGACTTGGGGAGCTGGGAACACACTGTATTATGTCTTGATTTTTCATATTTCCATATATGTGTGTGCTGCTGCTGCTGCTGTTTCATTGCTAAGTCATGTCCAACTCTTTGGGATGCCATGGACTGTAGCTCACCAGGCTCCACTGTCCATGGGATTTCAATACTGGAGTGGGTTGCCATTTCCTTCTCTAGGGGATCTTCCCAACCCAGGGATGGAACCAGCATATATGGCATCTCCTGCTTGGCAGGTGGATTATTTACCACTGAGCCAACTGAGAAGCCTATGTATCTGTGTATCTTCTGCAATTGGGGAAAACAAACAAACAAACAAACTTTTGTATCTTGTGCCTGTTGGTTTATCTCAGCTTTATTCCTGGTGATACCCAAGAAGAAGTCAGGACTGCTAATATATGGCCCATACCCCCATCTAGCCTCATTACCTGCATTCTCTTTCAAGTACCCTGCATTCTACCTTCTCTGCTTATTTTCTATTTGGAAAATAGTTTGTCTTTTCATATCTTTGTGCTGAAGTGCATACCCTTCCCCCAGTTTGAAAAGCCTATCTTCCTTGGCCTCCCTTACACTCTATTTTCATTCCCTTTTCAAATAGGACTTTATACCACACTGCTAGGAGAAGTATTTAAACAGTGAAGCCCAACATGAGTCCCCAGGCAGAATGCAGGAACTGAACAGAGAAGTGGACTTTGAGTATTAAGTATGCTATCGGTGTAAAGAGTTCTTCAAAAAGCAAAATAAATTATGAATGCTAGAATTTGAATTATGACTCTGGTTTACTATTTTGTAACCTATACACCCTAATTTCATCTATAAAATATAGATGTAATAATGGTAGTTAAGTTCAGAGGGTTGTGAAAATTGAAAGAGATTTTTGAAAAAAGTTTAGCACGGTGCTTGGAATATAACAGAGTTTCACAAATCTAACTAATCTTGGGCCTTTTGTTTTCCTTTTAGCATGCACTCTCTATTCTAACCCCTTAAGTATCCTCTGAGGATTTGAAGAAATGAAGACTCTTTAACCATTAGGCATCTGTCTCTCTCTGAAATCTGGAACACTCTAGGGACCAGAGCACAGATAAAAGTCTGTCTCTGGAGGAGTTACAGTGTTTGACTGCTGGGTGGAGGCCAAGGGAAACTGGGGTGTCCAGGGGAAAAGAAGGATGATAGAGAATCTAAACGGGGAAGAGGGCCTCTAATGGGAGGTCTTTGAAAGAGACAGCACTCCTCACTATGCCTCTGTGTTGTTCATATTTGATCTTGTGTTGCTCCTGATGGCTCCTGTATAAATCCCCCTTCTTTTGAGTGAAAGAAATATGGACCACCATAGGAAGTCAAATAGAGAAAACTCCAGGGATGTGAGTAACTAACCTGGGGACTGGGTGTTGGGCTTGACAAAGTCTCAAAGCCAGGGTCACCCTAGAAAGGATATAAGCCTTCAGTGTGTTAGTCACTCAGTTGTGTTTGACTCTTTGCAAACCCATGGACTGTAGCTCTCCAGGTTCCTCTGTCCACGAGATTCTCTAGGCAATAATATTGGAATGGGTTGCCATTTCCTTCTTCAGGGGATCTTCTAGACACAGGAATAGAACTCAGATCTCCTGCATTGTAGGCGGATTCTTTACTCTCTGAGCAACCAGAGAAGACCATGAGCCCTCAACCCAACTAAAAAGGGCTGGCCAGGACTAGTGGGTACTGCTCATACCAAGATCACATCTGGAAGTGATGGGACAATTAGGGAAGGAAAAAGAACAGGAATACATGACTACTTTGGTTCAAAACTGAGAGAGGAAGGGGTAAGTCTAACCTTGAGGTGATGGAGAGAGGGTTTTCAGGGACTAGGGGGGTTTGAGAGAATAGAAACTGAGCAGTAGGGCTGATTGGGAGCACGTGCTTTTGATCATAGAGGGGAGGCATTGTTTATCATAGACACAAAGGTTCCATTCGACTGAATTATGCATTACTACTTTTACCTTTTGATGTTGTTCAGTCACTAAGTCCTGTCTGACTCTTTGCAACCCCATGGACTCTAACCTGCCCAGCTCCTCTGTGTGTGGGATTTCCCAGGCAAGAATAGTGTAATGGATTGCCATTTCCTTCTCCTGGGGATCTTTTTGGACCAGGGATCGATCAAAGACTCCGCTCCTGCATTGGTGGGTAGATTCCTTATCACTGAGCCACTACAGAAGCATGCTTTTACCTTTAAGACAATTTTAATTTGAATTACTTCCCATCCTTTAAATAGGAATAAAAAAATCTTCATATACCCTATGATTTAGTTAAGTGACTTGTTTTAGTTTTTCTCTAGTAATTGACTTTCCAGATCTTCCTGTGAATGTCTCTACAACGTTGAAGGCAGAGATAGGTTCTGGGCTGGAAATTGGCTAGACCTTCCTGAAGAATAGTGCATTTCAACAACCAGAAAGCAATTGTGTCTGTATATTGATCTGGGTAGTGGTCATGAGGATGTGTTTATGTGCTGACCTTATAAAACTTTATCAACTACACATCTTCTGTGCATTTTACAGTATGTATATCACATGCTGTGTGCTCAGTAAGTAGCTCAGTTGTGCCTGACTCTTTCAGACCCCATGCACTATAACCCACCAGGCTCCTCTCCATGAGAATTTTCCAGGCAAGAATACTGGAGTGAGTTGTCATTTCCTATTCCAGTGGATCTTCCCAACCCAGGGATTGAACCCACATCTCTTGCATCTCCTGCATTGGCAGGCAGATTTTTTACCACTGTGCCACCTGGGAAGACCATGTATATCATATTTAAAAAACTTAACCAATATTAGAGACAAAGCAGTAATGTTAAGTGTTTGGATAGGTCAAGTAAAATAAAGACTGAAAAGAAAACACTGGATTGCCAACATGTCATTGATGGAGATGACTGCTGAACTTAGCAAGAAAAATTTCAGTAACAGTAGATTGAAGAATAAAAAAAAGACCAACCAAATCAATTATCCTGTCACTTGAAAGGACTAATAAGGTATGTAAACATCTAGCAGTGCTAATCAAGAAAAGGAATGAGGGGGAGATAAATCTCTCAAAAGAATGAAAGGTATGACTATAATTTGAAAGATGGGCAAATACTAGCTCAGGCTGCCCATAGAAGAAAGGAAGATTTATACAGAGCAGAGATGCAGACAGGAAGACCTTGGATGAGAGGTGAGTTAGTTCAGTTCAGTCGCTCAGTCGTGTCCGACTCTTTGCGACCCCATGAATCACAGCACGCCAGGCCTCCCTGTCCATCACCAACTCCTGGAGTTCACCCAGACTCACGTCCATCGAGTCAGTGATGCCATCCAGCCATCTCATCCTCTGTCGTCCCCTTCTACTCCTTGCCCCTAATCCCTCCCAGCATCAGAGTCTTTTCCAATGAGTCAACTCTTCGCATGAGGTGGCCAAAGTACTGGAGTTTCAGTTTTAGCATCATTCCTTCCAAAGAAATCCCAGGGCTGATCTCCTTCAGAATGGACTGGTTGGATCTCCTTGCAGTCCAAGGGACTCTCAAGAGTCTTCTCCAACACCACAGTTCAAAAGCATCCATTCTTCAGTGCTCAGCCTTCTTCACAGTCCAACTCTCACATTCATACATGACCACAGGAAAAACCATAGCCTTGACTAGACGAACTTCGTTGGTAAAGTAATGTCTCAGCTTTTGAATATGCTATCTAGGTTGGTCATAACTTTCCTTCCAAGGAGTAAACGTCTTTTAATTTCATGGCTGCAGTCACCATCTGCAGTGATTTTGGAGCCCCCCCAAAATAAAGTCTGATACTGTTTCCACTGTTTCCCCATCTATTTCCCATGAAGTGATGGGACTGGAGGTGAGTTAAGGGAGGAAGAATTCTGGTTCCTCAAACTCTTTTTTGATTCTTTGAGGAATGATGCTCAACCTTGAGTTTGTGGCATCCAGGAAACACACAGCAATCTTAAAGATATCCTGAAAAACTTTTTTTTTTTTTTTAAACTCTGCATTATTTTTCTACTTTGAAAAGCTTTCCCTTCTCCTCTCATGATCTATCACTGAAGATGTTTCACCCAGTGGCTAGACACAGCAAGGCTCTCTGATCATGAAACATAGCTCACTACATCATTCTGTTTCATTATAAGGCATTTCTTATGTTCAGGGTTTTAGTTTGTTTGTCTGTTTAAACAAAGACCACAATTTGCAATCACATCTCAGAAATGTGGCTTTTTAAGAAACTTCAGAGGTCTCTCATCAAGGCTGCTGTTGGCACCTCAGTGTGGAATCAGTTAGTGGTAGGCACTCTAGGGGATAAATGGAAGGGTAAGATATATTTACGTGTTACCTGGTTAGACTTGAGAACCAGGTAAGTGATTGTCTAATGAAATATAATTTTAGTTGCTTCGTTGTGTCTGACCCTTTGTGACCCCATGGACTGTAACCTGCCAGGTTCCTCTGTCTATGAGATTTACCCCTTCTCTAGGGGATCTTCCTGACCCAGGGATCAAACCTGGGTCTCCTACATTGCAGGTGGATTCTTTACTGTCTAACCCATGAGGGAAGCCCAATGCTCGTTTAGTGCTTGGCTAAAAAAGAAAATGGTACAGTAGCTGATTGAATTCTGAAACCAGTACTCCATCAATCTTACCTACTCAAATCTTTAGGGAGAAGCCAGTCTGATGAGAAATCCAAGAAGGGTCAAGAATCCAAAATCACTGCAGATGGTGACTGCAGCCATGAAATTAAAAGGCACATACTCCTTGGAAGAAAAGCTATATGACAAACCTAGATAGCATATTAAAAAGCAGAGACATTACTTTGCCAACAAAGGTCCATCTAGTCAAAGCTATGGTTTTTCCAATAGTCATGTATGGATGTGAGAGTTGGACCATAAAGAAGGCTGAGCACCAAAGAATTGATGCTTTCAAATTGTGGTTCTGGAAAAGACTCTTGAGAGTCTCTTGGACTGCAAGGATGTCAAACCAGTCATTCCTAAAGGAAATCAACCCTGAATATTCATTGGAAGGACTGATGCTGAAGTTGAAGCTCCAATACTTTGGCTACCTGATGTGAAGAGCTGACTTGTTAGAAAAGACCCCGATGCTGGGAAAGATAGAAAGCAGGAGAAGAAGGAGATGACAGAGGACAAGATGGTTGGATGCCATCACTGACTCGATGGACATGAGTTTGAGCAAGCTTTTGGGAGTTGGTGATGGACAAGGAGGCCTGGCATGCTGCAGTCCATGGGGTTGCAAACAGTGTGACATGACTGAGAGACTGAACAACAACAAGTGAAGACAGTGTCCAGGATATGGAAAGTTCTTAGCCTATATGCCCCTGACTGAGGGGAGGGATAGGAGGTGAATGATAATAGTTGGCTAGTGTTCAGGATTAGCAAATAAGCACTCTTCATATGAGATTGCCTGGAAACCCAGGAAAGAGTTCTGGGCCTATAAATGACTATTGTAAAGTCAACATACTCACACAATTGGTGTGGTAAACCACTAGCTTAATGTCTTGAGAGATGCAATATTAGGGCATTGAGAGGTTGAGGAAGGAAAAGATATAAAATGTTACATGTTCAATCTCAAAAAGTTTCACACAACAATTATTAAATATTAGGAACTGAACATAAAAAAGTAAAACAAAAAACCTTTCTTTTGTTTCTGTTTCATCCATCCATTCATTCAACCGTTTGCTATAATGAGTACATATATCTTCTTTTAATGGACCTGTACACAACAGCTGTGGGTCACACTCTTGGCATAAGGGATAAGGCCATGAACAAGACATACATGACTGAATATAAGAAAATCACAGGTAGAGTACTTAAAAGGTCAATTTGGGTCCCTCTGAGGTCAGCATGGATAAGTCCCTCTATGTAACTTAGGTTTAGCATGGGATGGGTCAGGAAGTAGAGAAGATTTCCCAAAGGATGTAACTTAAGATCTTTGAACACTGATAGAAATTAGTAAGGCAAAGAATACTGAGAATTATGGAAGGTAGAGCAGGAAAACTTTGTCACATGTCAGTTCCTTAAACCTGCGGCCCACTGAGTTGAGAATAACATCAGGCCCTTTTAACACCAGAGCTGGGAACACATCTTACAGGATTGTATCCTTTTCTTACCTAATTTTATACATTAACAGGAAAGCAGTCTCATCTGTGATGCTGGGGTTACCCTACAACCATACAACGGAAGCCCCTGCCACCTTCATCCTGGTGGGTATCCCAGGTTTGCAGTCTTCACATCTTTGGCTGGCTGTCTCACTGAGCATCATGTATACCACAGCCCTGTTAGCAAACACCCTCATAGTGACTATCATCTGGATGGATTCCACTCTACAGGAGCCCATGTACTGCTTCCTGTGTGTTCTGGCTGCCGTGGACATGGTGATGGCCTCCTCGGTGGTGCCCAATATGGTGAGCATCTTCTCCTCAGGAGACAACACCATCAGCTTTAATGCTTGTTTCACTCAGATGTATCTTGTCCATGCAGCCACAGCTGTGGAGTCGGGGCTGCTGCTGGCCATGGCTTTTGACCGCTATGTGGCCATCTGTAAGCCCCTACACTATAAGAGAATTCTCACACATCGAGTGATGCTGGAAATGACTGTGATCATCAGCATCAGAGCGACTGTATTCATGACTCCCCTGAGCTGGATGGTGAGTCATCTGCCCTTCTGTGGCTCCAACGTGGTTCTCCATTCCTACTGTGAGCACATAGCTGTGGCCAAGTTGGCTTGTGCCGACCCCAGGCCCAGTAGTCTTTATAGCCTGATTGTTTCCTCCATTATTGTGGGTTCTGATGTGGCCTTTATTGCTGCCTCCTATATCCTGATTCTCCAGGCAGTATTCAGTCTCTCCTCAAAGAATGCTCAGTTAAAAGCATTAAGCACATGTGGCTCCCATGTGGGGGTTATGGCTCTGTACTACCTGCCTGGGATGGCATCCATCTATGTGGCCTGGCTGGGGGAGGATGTAGCGCCTTTGTGCACCCAAGTGCTGTTAGCTGACTTGTATCTGATCATCCCGCCATCTTTGAACCCCATCATCTATGGCCTAAGGACGAAGCAAATACGGAAGCGAACATGGGGCCTGCTGATTCACTACCTCTTTAACCACTCCAACTTGGGCTCAGGAATTCAGGCCCTTGAGCAAACCAGACAACTTCAAAGACTCCCTAGCTAACCTGGACAGTTTGGTTCACCTGATGCCATACAAAGTCTAAGTAAAGAAGCTGTAAAGTTTAACTTTACCTAACTATTCAATCTCTAGCAAAGATGTCAATGAAATGATTTATTTTCTGATGAATATAATGGTTTGAATAAACTAGTATTTGAATCAGAGATAAGTCTGGGCAGGCAATATAGATTTGTGATTTTTATTTCCTTAGATTTTGACCTACATTTCCAATTTAATATCCTACCAGACCCTCTGCAGAAGAAACCAACTGTTGGGTCTGCAATGTCTGACTGATTTTCTCACAACTGTTTTCCTTATAAGATTATATGGAAGCAACTGTTAATATATAATACACTGACCTCTGGGTCACTGATAAATCCACTCAACTTGGATCCTGTGCTCATATCAGGAACAGAGTCTGTCTCCAGTCAAAATGGATTCCAGCTTCTGAGGAGATGTAAACTTGGAATCACTGATGATGGCCATTTTCTAACACATGTACTTGGAAAGTGAAATCTGTTCAAAAATTGGTTCTTTGGTTCCAATTCATTTCAAACACACAAGTACATCCCTGCTATTCAGTACTATAAGGTGTACCTCTGTTTCCTATGTACCTAGTATTGTTCAGGAAGTTGGAATGGTGTACTAATCACCAACTTTTTGTTTGTAAGCAATGGAAGCTAAGGCAATGTGAGTTTGCTTTTAGTTTATCCTTTCAGAAAGTCTTAATTCCTATAGTTAGTGCATTGGAGAAGGAAATGGCAACCCACTCCAGTGTTCCTGCCTGGATGTTCCCAGGGATGGGAGAGCCTGGTGGGCTGCCATCTATGGGGTCGCACAGAGTTGCACATGACTGAAGTGACTTAGTATAGCATAGTCAGTACATCTTAAAGAGAAAGGGATTTCATATGTAGGAGATACAATACATATATTTGACTCTGGTGTATTTGAAAATCTTAATAAACTATAGTTTCCAAATAAGTGTTGGTAGCAAGTTACTGTATCTTAATATTTCCTTTGTACTGATGGGGAAACAATGCTAATTATAAAGTGCATGGAAGATTAAATTTCAAAATGAGCACATAAAACAATACCTTACATACATACTGTGCATACTTTAAAATATACCCAATAATTTCTAATTTCATAATTTTAAGGGGTAGTCATAGGTACTGTTGATATTATATATTCCTGTGTAGATAAGCATGTACAAAGTAATTGTTCCAAAGAGATCTGATGCTCAACCACCTAGCAGCCACAGATTTCCCTAATATTGCTATTATTTACTTGCTTAGAATATATTCTATTTCTGAAAATGAAACAAGTAGGAATCAATCTCTAAAAATCAGATAAACTTATTTGGGGCCTTGTTTTCTTTTCAGAATATGTGTTATATTCCTTATTAGTTATCCTCTGAGGACATGAAACAAAGTCTCTTCCACTAAGCACCTGTCTCTCCCTACAATCTGGAAAGCTCCCTTGGGGCAGAGAACAGGGAAAAATCAGTCTCTGGAGGAGTTATAGTGTTTGTCCACTGGGCAGAGGTCAAGGGAAGCTGGGGTGTCCAGGGGAAAAGCAGGGAGATAGAGAATCTGAAGGGAAAGAGGGCTCCCAATGGGAGGGCTCTGAAAGTGACAACACTCCTCATTGTGCCTCCATGTTGTTCATATTTGATTGTGTGTTGCTCCTCCTGTATAAATCCCCTTCTTTTGGGTGAAAGAAATGCAGCCTGCCAGAGGAAGTCGAATAGAGACAACTCCAGGGATGTGAGTAACTAACCTGGGGACTGGGTGTTGGGCTTGATGAAGTCTCAAAGCCAGCGTCACCCTAGAAAGGAGGATATAAGCAACTCCACTACAAAGGGCTGGCCAGGTCCCATGGGTACTGCTGATACCAAGATCACATTCTGGAAATCATGGGACAACTAGGGAGATAAAAGGAATAGGATATATATGATTATTTTGGTTCAAAGCTGAGAGAAGAAGGAGTAAGTCTAACCTTGGAATGAAGGAGAGAGGGTTTTCAGGGACTAGGGGGAGTTGAGAGAATAGAAACTGAGCAGTAGGACTGATTGGGAGCATGTGCTTTTGGTCATAGAGGGGAGACACTGATTTATCATGAACACAAAGGCTCCATTTGACTGAATTACAGATTACTACTTTTATCTTTAAGACAATTTTCATTTGAATTGAGTATTTCCCATCCTTTAATAGAAATAAAATATCCTGACATATCCTATGATTGTCTTATTAAGTGTCTTATCTAAGCTTTTCTTTTTTTTCTAAACTTTCTTCCTTTTATTCTTAAAATTTTTTAGTATAAATTTATTTATTTTAATTGGAGGTTAGTTACATTTCTTTAGTATTGGCTCTCCAGCTCTTCAAGTGAATGTCTCTGCAGGGTTGAAGGCAGAGGCAGATTGTGGTCTGGAAATGTTTTAGGAGAGCTTGGCTAGAGCTTTCTCAAGAAGAATGCACCTCAAGAACCAGGAAGCAATTGTATTTCTTGATCTTGGTAGTGGCCATGAGGGTGTGTTCATGTTCTCACAAATAAAACTTAGACTGTCCATTTTACCATATGGATGCTATATTTCAAGCAAAAGTTAGCCAAAAAATAAAGAAGCAAGCAACAGTGTTAAATGTTCTGGATAGGTCAAGTAAAATAAAGACTGAAAACACTGGACTGGCAACATGTCACTGATGGAGGTAATTGTTGGTCTTAGCAAATTTTTTTTTTCAGTAGCAGCAGACTGAAGAGTAAGATAGTAATACTTATAAACAGACCCACCAAATCAAATGTTCTGCCAATGGACCAGACTATTAAGACATGTAAATCTCTAGCACTACTAAGCAAGAAGAAAAAGGAATGAGGGAACTAAAACCTCACAGAAATGAAAGGTATGACCTGCGACAACTTGCCAAGGCTAGAGAGGAGGGATGGGCAGGCACTAGATGAGACTTCTCTCAGAAGAAAGGTAGATTTATACAGGGGGGATCCAGAGAGGAAGATCCTGGATCAGAGGTAAACAGCAGGAAGAGCCATTCTGATTCCTCAGATTCTCTTCAACTCTTTAAGGAAAGATGCTCAATCTTGGCTTTATGGCATCCAGGCCACACATAGCAGTCTTAAGAGTACCCTGAATAATTTTCTTTTCACTCTACACTATTGTTCTACTTTAAAAAGCTTTCCTTTATCTTCTCATGCTCTATCATTGAAGATGTCTCACCCAGTGGTTATATGCAGTTAGGTTCTCTGACTATAAAACAGAGCTCATTACTTTATTTAGTCTATTCCATTATAAGGCATTTCTTATGTTTAGGGTTTTTTTTTGTTTGTTTGTTTCAATAAAGACCATGGTTTTCAATTATATCCCATAAGTTTGGCTTTTTAGAAAACTTCTGAGGACTCTCATCAAGGTTTCTGTTGGTACCTGGGTGTGGAGTCAATTAGTGGTAGGCTCTCCAGGGGGTAACTGGAAGGGACAAATGTGTGTTGCCTGATTAGCACTGAGAACCAGGTAAGTGTTGGTCTAGTGCATGGCTACTGCCATTGATGGGATTCTGAAGTCAGTTCTCCATCAATCTTACCTACTCAACTTTTTTAGGGAGGAGCCAGAAGTGATGAGAAATCCAAGAATGATCAAGAGAAGACAATGTCCAAGGATCTGGAAAGTTCTTAGCCTTTAGCCCCTGACTGAAGTGAGGGACAGGAGGTGATAACTAACCACTGGCTAGTCTGGAGGCTTGACAAATACACACTCTTTATTTAAGGTTGCCCGGACACCTGGGAAAGAGTTTTTGGCTTTATGTGAGTACTGAAAAGTCCAATAGTCACACAATCAGTGTCGTGACCCACTAGCCTGAGGCTCTGAGAGATGTAGTATTAGGGTAGTGAGAGTTTCAGGAAGGAGAAGATGAAAAACATTACATGTTAAATCTAGGAAGTTCATTGATTCATTCAACAATGATTATATATTAGGAACGGAGCATACAGAAATAAAAGAAACATTCTTTCCTCTGATTTTTCATTCATTCAACTTTTTGCTATAATGAGCACACGTATTCTCTCTTAATGGACTTGTGCACAACACATCTGGGTCACACACTTGGTATAATTTATAAGGCCATGAACAAGATACACATGATTGAATACAATAGTCACATGTATGATACTGGAATGATCAGTTTAGGTCCCTCAGAGGTAAGCACAGATGAGAGCCCATAAAAGTTCTGAAGCTACCTAACTTAGTTTTGTGATGAGATGGGGCAGAAAGTAGAGAAGACTTCCCAAGGGATGTAACTCAAGATCTTTGAATAGTGATAGAAATTCGTAAGGCAAAGAATACTGAGAACGATGGAAGGTGGAGCAGGAAAACTTTGTCACATGTCAGTTCCTTAAACCTGCGGCCCACTGAGTTGAGAATAACATCAGGCCCTTTTAACACCAGAGCTGGGAACACATCTTACAGGATTGTATCCTTTTCTTACCTAATTTTATACATTAACAGGAAAGCAGTCTCATCTGTGATGCTGGGGTTACCCTACAACCATACAACGGAAGCCCCTGCCACCTTCATCCTGGTGGGTATCCCAGGTTTGCAGTCTTCACATCTTTGGCTGGCTGTCTCACTGAGCATCATGTATACCACAGCCCTGTTAGCAAACACCCTCATAGTGACTATCATCTGGATGGATTCCACTCTACAGGAGCCCATGTACTGTTTCCTGTGTGTTCTGGCTGCCGTGGACATGGTGATGGCCTCCTCAGTGGTGCCCAATATGGTGAGCATCTTCTCCTCAGGAGACAACACCATCAGCTTTAATGCTTGTTTCACTCAGATGTATTTTGTCCATGCAGCCACAGCTGTGGAGTCGGGGCTGCTGCTGGCCATGGCTTTTGACCGCTATGTGGCCATCTGTAAGCCCCTACACTATAAGAGAATTCTCACACCTCGAGTGATGCTGGGAATAAGTGTGACTATCACCATCAGAGCGACTGTATTCATGACTCCCCTGAGCTGGATGGTGAGTCATCTGCCCTTCTGTGGCTCCAACATGGTTCTCCATTCCTACTGTGAGCACATAGCTGTGGCCAAGTTGGCTTGTGCCGACCCCAGGCCCAGTAGTCTCTACAGTCTGATTGGTACCTCCATTATTGTGGGTTCTGATGTGGCCTTTATTGCTGCCTCCTATATCCTGATTCTCCAGGCAGTATTCAGTCTCTCCTCAAAGAATGCTCAGTTAAAAGCATTAAGTACGTGTGGCTCCCATGTGGGGGTTATGGCTCTGTACTACCTACCTGGGATGGCATCCATCTATGTGCCTTGGCTAGGGAAAGACATAATGCCTGTGCACATCCAAGTGCTGTTAGCTGACTTGTATCTGATCATCCCACCTACCTTAAACCCCATCATCTATGGCCTGAGGATAAAGCAAATACGAAATCGAACATGGAGCTTGCTGATGCACTGCCTCTTTAAACACTCCAACTTGGGTTCATGAATAGAAGTCTCTTCAGACTTTGAGCATTTTAGCCAATCCAAAGATGCTTTAGTTCACCTGGATGGTCTAGTTCACCTGGCACTATATAAGTTCTAAGAGAAAGCTATAAGGATATCTTTGCCTCAGTTCAGTTCAGTACAGTTTCTCAGTCCTGTCCAGCTCTTTGCAACCCCTGGACTGTAGCATGCCAGGCCTCTCTGTCCATCCCCAGCTCCTGGAGCCTGCTCAAACTCATGTCTATCTAGTTTGGTTGGATGGTGATGCCATCCAACCATCTCATTCTCTGTCGTCCCCTTCTCTTTCTGCCCTCAGTCCTTCCCAGCATTAGGGTCTTTTCAAATGAGTCAGTTCTTCACATTAGGTGGTCAAAGTATTGGAATTTCAGCTTCAACTTCAGTCCTTCCAATAAATATTCAACTAATTTCCTTTAGGGTGGACTGGTTGGATCTCCTTACAGTCCAAGGAACTGTCAAGAGTCTTCTCCAACTTCACAGTTCAAAAGCATCAATTCTTCTGCGCTCAGCTTTCTTTATAGTCCAACTCTCACATCCGTACATGACTACTGGAAAAACCATAGCTTTGACTAGATGGACCTTTGTTGGCAAAGTAATGTTTCTGCTTTTTAATATGCTGTATAGGTTGGCCATAACGTTTCTTCCAACAAGTAAGCGTCTTTTTATTTCATGGCTGCAGTGACCATTTGCAGTGATTTTGGAGGCCCCCCCCCCAAAAAGTCAGTCACTGTTTCCACTGTTTCCCCATCTATTTGCCATGAAGTGATGTGACCAGATACCATAATCTTAGTTTTCTGAATGTTCAGCTTTAAGCCACTTTTTCACTCTCCTCTTTCACTTTCATCAAGAGGTTCTTTAGTTCTTTGTCGCTTTCTGCCGTAAAGGTGATATCATCTGCATATCTGAGGTTATGGATATTTCTCCCAGCAATCTTGATTCCAGCTTGTGCTTCATCTGGCCTAGTGTTTCTCATGATGTACTCTGCATATAAGTTAAAAAAGCAAGGTAACAATTACAGCCTTGACATACTTCTTTCCCGATTTGGAACCAGTCTGCTGTTTCATGTCCAGTTCTAACTGTTGCTTCCTGACCTGCATACAGATATCTTAAGAGGCATGCAAGGTGGTCTGATATTCCCATCTCTTTAAGAATTTTCCACAGTTTGTTGTGATCCACACAGTCAAAGGCTTTGACATAGTCAATAAAGCAGAGATCTATGTTTTTCTCTTGCTTTTTTGATGATCTAATGGATGTTGGCAATTTGATCTCTAGTTCCTCTGCCTTTTCTAAATCCAGCTTGAACATCTGGAAGTTCATGGCTCATGTCTGCTGAAGCCTGGCTTGAAGAATTTTAAGCATTACTTTACTAGTATGTGAGATGAGTACAATTGTGTAGTAGTTTGAGCTTTCTTTGGCATTGCCTTTCTTTGGGATTGGAATGAAAACTTATCATTTCCAGTCCTGTGGCCACTGCTGAGTTTTCCAAATTTGCTGGCATATTGAGTGCAGCACATTCACAGCATCATCTTTCAGGATTTGAAATAACTCAACTGGAATTCCATCACCTTCACTAGCTTTGTTCGTAGTGATGCTTCCTAAGGTCCACTTGACTTCACATTCCAGGATGTCTGGCTCTAGGTGAGTGATCATACAGTCTTTATTATCTGGGTCATGAAGATTTTTTTTTTTTTTTGTATAGTTCTTTTGTGTATTCCTGCCACCTCTTCTTAATATCTTTTGCTTCTGTTAGGTCCATACCATTTCTATCCTTTATTCTGCCCATCTATGCATGAAATGGTCCCTTGGTATCTCTGATTTTCTTGACGAGATCTCTAGTCTTTCCCATTCTATTGCTTTCCTCTATTTCTTTGCACTGATCACTAAGGAAGGCTTTCTTATCTCTCCTTGCTATTCTTTAGAACTCTTCATTCAAATAGGTATATCTTTCCTTTTCTCCTTTGCTTTTTGCTTCTTTTCTGAGCTATTTGTAAGATGTCCTCAGATAGCCATTTTGCTTCTTTGCACATCTTTTTCTTGGAGATGGTCTTGATTCCTGTCTTCTCTACAATGTCAGGGACCTCCAATCATAGTTCTTTAGGTACTCTGTCTATCAGATCTAGTCCCTTAAATCTATTTCTCACTTCTACTGTGTAATCGTAAGGGATTTGATTTAGGTCATACCTGAATGGTCTAGTGGTTTTCCCTACTTTCTTCAATTTAAGTCTGAATTTGGCAAGAAGGAGTTCATGATCTGAGCCACAGTCAGCTCCCAGTGTTGTTTTTGCTGACTGTATAGAGGTTCTCCATCTTTGGCTGCAAAGAATATAATAAATTTCATTTTGGTATTGACCATCTGGTGATGTCCATGTGTTGAGTCTTCTCTTGTGTTGTTGGAAGAGAGCGTTTGCTTTGACCAGTGTGTTCTCTTGGCAAAACTCTATTAGCCTTTGCCCCGCTTCATTCTGTACTCCAAGGCCAAATTTGCCTGTTATTCCAGGTGTTTCTTGACTTCTTACTTTTGCATTCCAGTCCCCTATAATGAAAAGGACATCTTTTTTGGGTGTTAGTTCTAGAAGGTCTTGTAGATCTTCATAGAACCATTCAACTTCAGCTTCTTCAGCGTTACTGGTCAGGGCATGGACTTGGACTACTGTGATATTGAATGGTTTGCCTTGGAAATGAACAGAGATCATTCTGTTGTTTTTGAGACTGCATCCAAGTACTGGATTTCTTTGCCTAACTGTTCCTTCTCTAGCAAGGACCAATGAGATGATTAATTATCTGACAACTTTAATGGTTTCAATCAACTAGGATCTGAAACATAGAGTTTAGGCAGAGATGATAGATTTGGACATTTCCTTTCCTTAGCTCCTGACCTGCATTTTCAACTTAGTATCCTACCAGTCCCTTTGCACGGAGAAGGCAATGGCACCCCACTCCAGTACTCTTGCCTGGAAAATCCCATGGATGGAGGAGCCTGGTAGGCTGCAGTCCATGGAGTCGCTAGGAGTTGGACACGACTGAGTGACTTCACTTTCACTTTTCACTTTCATGCATTGGAGAAGGAAATGGCAACCCACTCCAGTGTTCTTGCCTGGAGAATCCCAGGGACGGGGGAGCCTGGTGGGCTGCCGTCTATGGGGTCGCACAGAGTCGGACACGACTGAAGCGACTTAGCAGCAGCAGCAGCAGCAGTCCCTTTGCAAAAGAAGCCAAGTGTTGGTTGTACCATACCTGACTAATTTTCTCACAAACTGTACATCCTGGAATTCTGAGGTGGAGCTACTAGTAAAGAACCTGACTGCCAAATGCAGGAGACATAAGAGACATGGATTCAATCCCTGGGTCGAGAAGATCCCCTGGAAAAGGAAATGGCAACTCACTCCAGTATTCTTGCCTCGAGAATCCTATAGACAGAGGAGCCTGGTAGGCTACAGTCCATGAGATCACAAAGAGTTGGACACGCCTGAAATCACATTACACACATGTATATCTCCTTATGTAATTATATGGAAGCAACTATTAATATATATGACAGTGACCTCTATGAATTGATGAACCCACTGAACTTGGCTCATGTGCTCACACCTTGACAGAGTCCATCTCCAGTGATGATGGATTCTGGTTTATCTGAGAAGGTATAAACTTGGAATCACTGATGGTAGCCATTTTCTAACACATGAACTTGGAACTCTTTCACAGAAGGAGAAGCAAATTAGGAAAATGGTATAAAGAAACTGTCTGGCTCTCTGGTCCCAATTCATTTAGAATACCTAGGTACATCCCTGTTATTAAGTTCTACAAGATATACCTCTATATTCTTTTAATATACCCTCTGTTGTTAAGCTAGTTGGAATACTGTACTAATCACCAGCTTTTTGTTTCTAAGCAACAGAAATTTAGGCAATGTGAGTTTGTCTTTTTCTCCTCCTTTCAGAAAGTTTTAAACTGAATAGTCAGTATATGTTATAAGAAAGAGATTTCATATATAATAGATATGTCTATATATTTGACTCTGTTACATTTGAAAATCTTAATAAAATGTAATTTTCTAATAAGTGCTGATGAAAAATTACTGTATCTGAGTCTTTATCTCCTTTTTACTGATGGGAAAACAAACCCTCTAATTTATAGAGGGTACTGAAGATTAAAAATGAGTAGAAATCACATAAAACAACACTTGACATACTGTATATACCTAAAAATAAACCCAATAAAATTTTAATTTCATAATTTTAAGGGGTATTTGTAGGCACTATTGAAACTGTGAAAGTGAAAAGTGAAAGTGAAGTCGCTCAGTTGTGTCCGACTCTTTGTGACCCTGTGGACTGTAGCATACCAGGCTTCTCCATCCATGGGATTTTCCAGGCAAGAGTACCTGAGTGGGTTTCCATTTCCTTCTCCATGGGATCTTCCCAACCCAGGGATCAAACCTGGGTCTCCTGCATTGCAGGCAGACACGTTACCCTCTGAGCCACCAGGGAAGCCCCTAATGTAGATCAGTATTTATGTAATAACTTTTCCAAAGAGATTTGATGCTTAACAACTTAGCAACCATACATTTTGCTAACATTTATATTATTTACTTCCTTAGAATGTTTTTTATTTCTGAAAAATCAAAGAAGTATGAATCTACCCCTAAAAATCAGATAATGAGTTCCCGTCCGCTTGCAACATCATAACATAAAACCAAATCAAGAGCATGAGATGGTTAAGTATATTTGATAAGATTTCCATTTTGACAAATCACAATGTTCTGTTTCCACATGCAACCCACTGACTTGGCCACATCCATTAAATAAAAAAATTATTAGATGCATTAAAGAATCTGATGGCAAGCAATGAAGGGATAGTCCAGCCAGCAAGTAGAGATTTCTTGCTGGTATTTCCATTAGAAGCCTATCTGCCAACTTTGTGTTTCTTTCACTTTGGAATTCACTGAAGCCAGCTAAGATCCACTGCTGGTACTCAAATACTGAACTTCATACTTCCGAAAATGGACTGGTTCTCTGCCATGGCTACCCCAAACAGAAAACCCTGTGCTTCTCCCAATATATTCAGATATGACCCCTGACCTATTACATAAAGCAACATATGCTCATTTAACTATAAACTGGGACCCACAGTAGACTCTCAGTGTTTTGATTTTTAAGAGATTACAACCAATCTTTATTGAAAAAAAATGGAGATTAGATTTTCTGCAAGGAGGTGGGAACTCAAGGATTCTTGGCCTTTGTTTCCACCTTTTGCAGGACCCAAGCATTTTACCCTTTGAAAAGCTTTTCCCCTCAAAGCTCAGGCATTGCACCACTTGGTTTTTCTGTTAGTAAAATATATGCATGGGCAAAGCTCATTCCTATCTTACAGTGAATGATCACATTAAACTGCAGGTACAGCCCTAGGCATTGCAGGAGCAGTGCAGCCTCTTCCCCTCCACATGGCTACCTGCCTCTTCCCCTTCTGGACCACTTTTGTAATTAGCCATTACATTTTTGAATGGGATTGTAATTAAATAACATCCAGTCTTTCATGCCCCTATGTGGCAAGAAGAGGTTATTTTTGTTTTGATTCTAGGCATATGAATGAAAGTTCCCTCACTTAAATATTTATATATGCACACACTGCCAGACTGGAGCTACAATGGTGAATCAGACATAAAAGGTTCTTGTTTTTTGGTTTTTTGTTCATTTTGTTTTTTCAGTGTCCATACATTTTTATCAGAATATACACTTATTAAGCATTATCTGTGGCTGCTTTCTCACCACAAGACAGAATTATATAGTTACATTGGAGACTATGTTACCCATAAAACCTAAAATATTAAGATACTTTAGAGAAAAACTTCACTGACCCCTGTTCTAGATCAAAATTTTAATAGTTACAAAGGGAAATCAATTGGAACTTCATGTAATATATAGATTAAGAATAAATAATATCTTTTCAATATTGAATCTTATCAAAGGACAAAATATATTTCACTTATTTAGATTTTCTGTTATATCTCTTAGTAGCATTTTATAATATTTTTCCATCTAGTTCCTGTATATTACTTCTATTAAATTTATTCCTGGAATTTTTGGTGTTGTTTTTGTTAATACAGTTGTTAACGGGATCTTTTCTTATACTGTGTTTTTTCCCTGTATCTGTGACTGTGTGTATATACTTACTTTATTTAAAAAAATTAAAAATATACATACTCATTATGAAAAGGGGTCCTCATTCTTAGAAGAGAAGTATAAACAATTAACCTAGAGGAAAGAATTTTTATACACTTAAGACCTTTTATCTTCTTGGCTGGTCTTGGAAATCAGACATTATGATAACACATAATAGGTTTAACCTTAATTCTTTTAACAAGTAATCATAACATCCAAATCAGTTTATAAACAGAAAAGCAAACAACCCAAAGATCACATTACAAATGAAGCCATTGCATTCCTTAATTCATTCAAGATTTTAATGAATTCACCTAATAATCTTCATTTTCCAGGAACCTTCCAAGATTTGTCTTAATAAAAGCACAAAAAGAACATCGTTGATTTGGCCCCTGGCATCCCTGCTAAGTTTCCATGGACATAAGTGGAAGCACTTCCTACAGATCCATTTCTCCAGTCAATACACACTTCCCCAGGGATCCACCCTCCCACACACAAAAAACACATGTTCCCTCTAATATAGAACTGCTCAACCCTTTGCCAGGACCAGGTGTGTGACTTACCAGTTCATTCCTTTCCAGGCAGATGGAAAGTTCTCCTCTTCTGCTGCTAATAATGTTGAAGAAGTAATTTTGAAGCATGGTGGGCAGAATGAGTTTATTTCTCCATTTTGGCCTGTTTCACCTCCTTCATATGTGAACAACCGATACAATTAAGGTAGATTTTTTTTTTTAACTATTCTTCATTATAGGAATTATTTTCCTTCTGCCTGTACCTAACCTAGTATCTAGTTTGTTGCCAAATCCTAACTCAACAGTCACTACCTTCAAACTTAAAACTAGGTCAGAGGTTGCGTGACACAGCACCAGTGTGACCATACATAACGTATATATTGCAGCCCCTGCAACAGGCAAAGCCCACAGTTCTCATATACTTGCCTCACAGTTTGTTTCCAGCACAACCATTCCCACATCATATTTTAAAGACCTGTAATGAATTATTTTCATCGCACCCAACAATCACTCTAAAGGGCCAATTGCCTAGATATATAGTCTTAATTCTCCTTCATTATAATATATGGCTTTTTGTGCCTAGTCCTATCCTTTCTCTCCACAATTGCCTCCTGTTTTCCTCCTTTTGTCATAGATTTAGAAGAAAGGAAGGCAGAATACCATGTAGTTATCAGAATCATGAAGGTTCTCTTGGTGACATACGAAGACCCAAAATTTAGCTCAAGGAGATTGTGAGTAGGCTTTCCTTTCAGTGCATTTGTTTTACATTTTTCAAAATCAAACTAATCTTGGGCCTTTTGTTTTCCTTTCAGAATACACTCTATATTCTTCTAACTCTTAAGTAGCCTCTGAGGATTTAAAGAGACAAAGACTCCTTAACCATTAGGCATCTGCCTGTTCTTACAATCTGGAAAACTCTGGGGACCAGAGCACAGACAAAAATCAGTCTCTGGAGAAGTTACAGTGCTTGGCTGCTGGGCAGAGGCCAAGGAAAGCTGGGGTGTCCAGGGGAAAAGTAGGGTGATAGAGAAGCTACAGGGGGAAGAGGACTCTTAATGGGAGGTATTTGAAAATGACAAAACTCACCATGCATCCATGTTGTTCATATATGAGCTCATGTTGCTTGTCCTGAAGGATCTTATATAAATCCCCTTTCTTTTGAGAGGAAGAAATGTGGACATCCAGAGGAAGTCAAATAGAGAAAATTCCAGGGATGTGGGTAACTGACCTGGGGACTGGGTGATGGGCTTGAAGTCTCAAAGCCAGAGCCATCCTAGAAAGGAGGATATAAGCTCTCAACCTCACTAAAATGGGCTGGCCAGGGCTAGTGGGTACTGCTGATAGCAAGTTCACATCCTGGAAATCACGGTACAACTGGGGAGAGAACAGGAACAGGAACACATAACTATTTTGATTTAAAGCTAAGAGAGGAAGCGGTTAGTCTAACTTTGTGATAATCGAGACAGGGTTTTCAGGGACCAGGGGAATTTGAGAGAATAGAAACTGAGCAGTAGGGCTTATTAGAAGCATGTGCTTTTTGTCCTAGAGAGGGGAGGCATTGGTTTATCATAAACACGAAGGGTTTATTTGAGTAAATTATGCATTCCTTCTTTTACCTTTAAGGCAATCTACATTTGAATTGAGTATTTTCAATCCTTTGCTGCTGCTGCTGCTGCTGCTAAGTCACTTCAGTTGTGTCCGACTCTGTGCAACCCCAGAGACGGCAGCCCACCAGGCTCCTCCATCCCTGGGATTCTCCAGGCAAGAACACTGGAGTGGGTTGCCATTTCCTTCTTCAAGAGGTCAGCATAGGTGATTCCATAAGTTCTTAAGTTACCTAATTTAGTTCTGGCAGGGGTTGGGGGAGGTGGTAGACAAGAAAAGACTTCTCAAAGGAGGTAGCTTATGAGCTGACTTTTGAAGAATGAATAGAAATTAGTAAGGCAATGAATACAAAGAACGATGGAAGGTGGAGCAGGAAAACTTTGTCATATGTCAGTTCCTTAAACCTGTGGCCCACTGAGTTGAGAATAATATCAGGCTCTTTTAACACCAGAGCTGGGAACATGTTCCATTCTTTAAATAAGAATAAAAAATTCTCACATATCCTTCAATTTTATTATTGAATTAAGTGATTGTCTAAGTTCTTCTTTAGTGATTGGCTCTCCAGCTCTTCATGTGAATGTCTCTGTAGGGTTGAAGGCAGAGGCAGGTTGTGGGCTGGAAATGTTTTAGAAAAACTTGGCCATAACATGAAGAACAGTGCACCTCAAGAACCAGGAAGCAACTGTATATCTTGATCTGGATAGTAGCCATGGGGGATGTTCATGTCCTCACAGATAAAATTTTATCAACTGTCCATTTTATAGTATGTATATTTTAATAAAAAATTAACCCCCAAATATGAGACCAAGCAGTAACATTAAATGTTTTGGATAAGTAAAATTTAAGACTGAAAGCACTGGATTGAAACAGTGAAAAGTGTTGATGGACTGAAAACATTCCATCAACATGTCACTGATAGAGATAATTGTTGATCTTAGCAAAAAATTTTTCAGTAGCAATAGACTGAAGAGTAAAATAATAAGAAAAAAGGACCAACCAAACCAAATGTCATTGGAAAGGACTAACAAGATATGTAAATGTCTAGCAGTGCTAATCAAGAAGAAAAAGTAATGAGGGAAATGAAGCCTCAAGGGAATGAAAGGTAGGGACTGCTACAAGTTGGAGAGATGGGCAGGCACCAGCTGAGACTGCCCTCAGAAGAAAGGTGGGTTTATACAGAGCAGGGATGCAGAGGGAAAGACCTGGGATCAGAGGTGGGTGGGGGGAGGAGGCAGTCTGGTTCCTCAACCTCTTTTTTGATTCTTTAAGGAATAATGCTTAACCTTGAGTCTGTGGCATCCAGAAAACACACAGCAATCTTAAAGATGTCCTGAATAAATCTTTTTCACTCTGTACCCTTCTCCTTTCATGATCTATCACTGAAGATGTCTCACCCAGTGGCTAGACACAGCAAGGTTCTCTGACACGGTTTGGCCACCTGATATGAAGAACTGACTCATTGGAAAAGACCTTGATGCTGGGAAAGATTGAGGGCACAAGGAGAAGGGGAAACAGAGGATGAGGTGGTTGGATAGCATTAACTCAATTGACAGGAGTTTGAGGAAACTCCTGGAGATAGTGAAGGACAGGGAAGCCAGGCAAGCTGTAGTCCATGGGGTCACTAAGAGTCGGACATGACTTAGCAACTGAACAATAACTACTTTATTCAGTCTGTTCCATTATAAGGCATTTCTTATATTTAGGGTTTTGTCTGTTTCAATGAAGACCACAGTTTGCTATCATATTCTAGAAATTTGACTTTTTAAAAAATGTTTGAGGTCTCTTGTCAAGGCTGCTGTTGGCAGTTAGGTGTGGGGTCAATCAGTGGTAGGCTCTCCAAGGGGCTACCGGAAGGGGCAAATGCATGTCATTGGTTAGCATTGAGAACCAGGTAAATGTTGGTCTAACATTTGATTAACATGCTTGCTTAACAGGAGAAAATGCTACAGCAGCTGATGGGATTCTGAGGCCAGTACTGTCAATCTGATTGATCCAATTTTTCAGGAAGAATCCAAGCCTAATGAGAAACAATCTGAAAGAATCAAGTAAAGAGTGTCCAAGGATATGGAAAGGTCTCAGCCTGAAAGCCTCTTCCTGAGGGGACGGACAGGATGTTATAATTAACAGCAGTCTGGTCTTAAGACTTGGCAAATAAGCACTCATTATTTAGGGTTGCCTGGACACCTGGGATAGAGTTCTTGGGCTTTATTGAGTATTGTAAAGTCAACATAGTCACACAATATCCATGTGTTTACCCACTAGCCTGAGGCCTTGAGAGATCCAGTATCAGGGCAGTGAGGATTTGAGGAAGGAAAAGATGCAGTTTGCGATGTGTTCAACCTCAAGAAGTTCATTGTTTCATTCAACAATGATTAAATATTAGGAACTTATCATACAGAAATAAAAGAAAAACTCTTTCCTCTGATTTCTCATTCATTCAACCATTAGCTATGATGAGTACACATATCTTCTCTTAATGGATCTGGGCAACAGAACTCTGGGTCACACACGTGGTACAAGTTATAAGGCCATGACCAAGACACACATAATTGAATAAAGTCCCAGGCAAAGTACTGGAATGGTCAATTTAGATCCCTCAGAGGTCAGCATAGGAGATTCCATAAGTTCTTAAGTTACCTAATTTAGTTCCAGCAGGGTCTGGGGGAGGTGGTAGAGAAGAAAAGACTTTCCAAAGGAGGTAGCTTATGAGCTGACTTTTGAAGAATGAATAGAAATTAGTAAGGCAATGAATACTGAGAATGATGGAAGATAGAGCAGGAAAAGTTTGTCACACGTCAGTTCCTTAAATCTGTGGCCCACTGAGTTGAGAATATCAGGCTCTTTTAACACCAGAGCTGGGAACACGTCTTAACAGGATTGTATCCTTTTCTTACCTAATTTTATACATTAACAGGAAAGCAGTCTCATCTGTGATGCTGGGGTCACCCAACAACTATACAACAGAAGTCCCTGCCACCTTCATCCTGGTGGGTATCCCAGGTTTGCAGTCTTCACATCTTTGGCTGGCTGTCTCACTGAGCATCATGTATACCACAGCCCTGTTAGGAAACACCCTCATAGTGACGGTCATCTGGATGGATTCCACTCTACAGGAGCCCATGTACTATTTCCTGTGTGTTCTGGCTGCCGTGGACATGGTTATGGCCTCCTCAGTGGTGCCCAAGATGGTGAGCATCTTCTCCTCAGGAGACAACTCCATCAGCTTTAATGCTTGTTTCACTCAGATGTATTTTGTCCATGCAGCCACAGCTGTGGAGACAGGGCTGCTGCTGGCCATGGCTTTTGACCGCTATGTGGCCATCTGTAAGCCCCTACACTATAAGAGAATTCTCACACCTCGAGTGATGCTGGAAATGACTGTGACCATCACCATCAGAGCTATTATATCAATGACTCCACTGAGCTGGATGGTGAGTCATTTGCCCTTCTGTGGCTCAAACGTGGTTCTCCATTCCTACTGTGAGCACATAGCTGTGGCCAAGTTGGCTTGTGCTGACCCCAGGCCCAGTAGTCTTTATAGCCTGATTGTTTCCTCCATTATTGTGGGTTCTGATGTGGCCTTTATTGCTGCCTCCTATATCCTGATTCTCCAGGCAGTTTTTGATCTCTCAAAGAATGCTCAGTTGAAAGCATTAAGCACTTGTGGTTCCCATGTGGGGGTTATGGCTCTGTACTACCTGCCTGGGATGGCATCAGTCTATGTGGCCTGGCTAAGGGAGGACATAGTACCTTTGAGCACCCAAGTGCTGTTAGCTGACTTGTATCTGATTATCCCATCAACCTTGAATCCCATCATCTATGGCTTGAGGACCAAGCAAATACGGAATCGAACATGGAGCTTGTTGATTCACTGCCTCTTTAACCATTCCAACTTGGGTTCATGAACACTTTGTCTGTTGAGCCCTTGAAGATTCCAGCCAACTTCAAAGATGTCTTAGAGTTCTGTGGATCTCGTTTGGTTCACCTGGCAGCATAGAAATTCCAAGATGAAACTGTGGAGAGTATTTTTGCCTATCTTTTCAATTTCTACCACAGATGTAAATGACATAATTTCCTGACAATGCTTTTTATGGTTTCAGTCACCTAGTAACTGAATCAGAGATAAGTTTGGTAGAGTATATAGAACTGGGATTTTTCTTTGCTTAGATTCTGACCAACATTTTCAACTTAGTATCTGACTGAACCCTCTGTAGAAGAAACCAACTGTTGGGTCTCCCATACCTGACTGGTTTCCTCACAATTGTTCATCTTGTGTGATTATATGGAAGCAACTGTTAATATACAGGCCATTAACCTCTGGCCATTGATGAATCCACTCAACATGGGTCACATGCTCACACCTGGACCAGAGTCCATTTCTAGTGAAAATGGACTTTTTTTTTATCTGAGTGGATATAAATATGGGATCACTGATGGTGGCCATTTTCTAACATGAACTTGAAAAGAGAAATCTGTTCCACAGCAAGAGAAGCAGATGAGCAAAATGAGATAAGGAAACTGAGTCTTTGGTTATCTGGTTAAAATTAATTTGGACCACCCAGGTACATATCTCTTATTAAGTTCTATAAGATATGTCTCTATAGCCTTTTAATATATCCACTATTGTAAATTTCCCTGTAGCTCAAACAGTAAAGAATCTGCCTATGAGGCAGGAGACCAGGATTCGATCCCTGGATTGGGAAGTTTCTCTGGAGAAGGAAATGGCAATCCACTCCAGTATTCTTGCCTGGAAAATTCCATGGACAGAGAAGCCTGGTGGGCTACAGTCCATGGGGTCACAAAGAATTGGACATGACTGAGTGACTAATACATATTGTTAAAGCTGGTTGGAATACTTTTATTAGGTTGGTACAAAAATAACTGCGATTTTGCACTGTGTATTTTAAGTCATTATAGCTAGACTAAAATACATCTTTATTGATCAAAATAAGAACAATTATAATCAACACATTTTTACCAAAGAGAAATAAGTTTGTTTATTCCTGTAGTGTAAAAATTTGTGCTTCAAGGTTTGATGAACTCTTTAAAGCATCTTCTGCCTCCTGCTGGTTATAGAATTGTCTTCCCTGCAAAAAGCTGTCAAGAAGCTTGAAGAAGTGGTAGTCAGTTGGAGAAAGGTCAGGCGAATAAGGCAGATGAGGCAAAACTTCACAGGCCAATTTGTTCAACTTTTGTAGCATGGTTGAGTGACATGTGGTTATGCATTGTTGTGGAGTAGAATCGGGTCCTTCCTATTGACCAATGTTGGCTGCAGGTGCTGCAGTTTTTAGCGCATCTCATCAATTTGCTGAGCATACTCTTCAGATGTAATGGTGTTGCCAGGATTCAGAAAGCTGTAGTGGATCAGACTGGCAAGAGACCACCAAACAATGACCATGACCTTTTTGTGGTGCAAGTTTGGCTTTGGGAAGTGCTTTGAAGGTTCTTCTCGGTCCAACCACTGAGCTGGTCTTCGCTGGTTGCCTATGAAACCCACTTTTCATCACATGTCACAATCTGATCTAGAAATGGTTTGTTGTTGCGTAGAATAAGAGAAGACGACACTTCAAAATGATGATTTTTTTGATTCGCAGTCAGCTCATGAGGCACCCACTTATCGAGCTTTTTCACCTTTACAATTTGCTTCAAATGCAAATGACCATAGAATGGTCAATGCTGAGTTCTTTGGCAACTTCCTGTGTAGTTCTAAGAGGATCAGCTTCAACGATTGGTTGCTGTCAACCTTTTTTTTAATTGGAGGTTAATTACTTTACAATATGCTGTCAACTTTTGATGTCTGGCCTCTATGCTCATCATCTTCAGGGCGCTCATCTCCTTTGCAAAACTTGAATCACCACTTCACTGTACATTTGTTAGCAGTTGGGTCAAATGCATTGTTGATGTTGTGGGTTATCTCTGCTGCTTTATGACTCATTTGAACTTGAATAAAAAAGTCCCTTGAATTTACTTTTTGTCTAACATTAGTTATATTGTCTAAAATAAATATAAGCAGCAAGTAATAACTAGCAAAAAATCATAAAGCGATACATGTACATTAAAATGATGTATAAAATAACCACACTTAAGAACGTATCCCAATATCAAATGGTAAATTTCAACAATGCAAAACCCCAATTATTTTTGTACCAACCTAATAGTTATCACCAGCTTTTTGTTTCTAAGCAACAGAGGCTAAGGCACTGTGAGTTTGTTTTTATTTTCCCCTTTCAGAAAATCTTAAACTGAATAAGTCCGTATATGTTAAAAGAAAGATATTTCATATGTAAGAGATATATATTTTTTATTTGGTACATATGAAAATCATAATAAAATATAATTTCCTAGTAAGTGTTGATGGCAAGTTATTGTGTCTGAGTCTTTATCTCCTTTCTATTAATGGGGAAATAATGCCAATTCATAGAGGGTATTGAAGACTAAACTAAAAATGAGTGGAAAAAAAAAATGAGTGGAAATCACATAAAACAACACTTGAAATATTGTATATACTTTAAACATATACCCAAAAGTTTTTAATTTCATACTTTGAAAGTGTAGTCCTAGGCACCATTTAAATGTATTTCTGTGTAGATCAGCATTTATGTCGAAACTCTTCCAAAGTGAAGTGATGCTTAACATCTTAGCAGCTATACCTTTTTCTAATATTATGTACTTGCTTAGAATGTATTTTATTTCTGAAAATCAAAGAAGTAGGAATCCACCTGTAAAACTCAGATCAACCCCTCGCAACCCCATAACATAAAACGATCAAGACGGTGGGATGGTTAAGCATGTTTGGTAAGATTTCCATCTTGACAAGTCTCACTACTCTCTCTCCACAAGCTACCCAGTGACTTAGTTATGCCTATTAAATCTAAGAATTATTAGATGCACTAAAGAATCTGATGGAAAGTGACAAAAGGATAGTCCAGCCTGCATGCAAAACAGGAATTTTTTTTTCTGGCATTTCCGTAAGAACCCTGCCCTGCCAGCTTTGTGTTTCATCCACATTGGTATTCCCTGAAGCCAGATGAGACGTTCTCAAATATCGAACTTCATACTTCCCAAAGTGGGCTGGGACCCTGCCATGGCTACCCCAAACAGAAAACCCTGTGCTTCTTCCAGTATATTCAGATAGGACCTTTGTCCTAGCAGAGGAACATATGCTCATTTAACTAGAGATTGGGACTCTCAGTAGACTCTGTTAGAACTTTAAGAAATTACAGCCAATCTTGCTTGAAAAAAAGGGATATTGGGTTTCCTGTGGAGAGTTGGGAACCCAAGGATTTTCCCTCTGTCCATGTTTTGTAGAACCCAAACGCTTTACCCTTTGAATAGCCTTTTCTCTCAAGGGCCAGCCATTGCAACCCTTGGTTTCTATTTTCTCTGGCAGCAAAACAAAAATGGGCAAAGCTCATCCCTGGCTTGTAGTGAATGATCACACCAACATGGAGGTACAACCCTAGGCATTCTAGGAGCAGTGCAGGCACTTTGCCCTCCACATGGCCACCAGCCTCTTCCCCTTCTGGACTACTCATGTAATTAGCCATCAAATAAGTTTTTGAATGGGAATGCAATTAAATAATATTCAGTCTTTCATGCCCCTATGGGGCAAGAAGAGCTTACTTTTGTTTTGATTCTAGGTATATAGAAGAAAATTCGCTGAACTTAAATATTTACAAAAACATACTCAGTGCCAGAATGGAGCTACAGTGGTGAATTGAACAAATAAGATCCTTATTCTTAGAAGATTATTGTTGGCAACTAGCCTAGAGAAAAGGATTGCCAGATACTTAAGACCTTTTATCTTGCCTGGTCTTAAAAATCAGACATTATGATTAACACATAGTATGTTTAACCTTGTAATTCTTCTAACAAGTAATCATGGCACCCAAATTAACTTATAAATATAAAGACAGAAACAAAACAACAGTCCAAAGAGCACATTACAAATGAACACATTCTATTCCTTATTTCATCCTAAGTCTGACTGACTTCACCCAGCAATTCTTTTTCTAGGAGCCTTCCAAGGTTTGTCTTAAGAAAACCATGGTAAAAAAACAACAGTGTTTCAGTCCCTAGCCTCTCTGAGAAGTTTCCATGGACATAACTGGAAGCACTTCCTACATATCTATTTCTCATGTCTATAACACACTTACCCAGGGAATTCCTCTGCCCGGCCCCTCTGTACACACAAAGACAAAGTCCTTCTCATGTAGATCAGCTCAACCCTTTGCCAGGACCAGGTGTGTGACTTACCAGTTCATTCCCTTCCAGGCAGATGATGGAAAGTTCTCCCACTCTGTGCTAATGCTCAAGGAGCAACTTGAAAGCATGGTGGGTAGAATGAGCTTATTTCTCCATTTTGGCTTGCTTCACCTCCTTTACATGTGAACAACCAATACAATGAAGTCAGAAAGACAATTTATACTATTCTTTATTACAGGAATTATGTTGCTTCTGCATGTCTCTAACCCGTGTCTACTTTGCTGCCCAATCCTAAGTCAACAGTCACCACCTTCAAGCTTAAACTACATCAGAGGTTGTGTTACACAGCATCAATGTGACAATATGTGTATCTTGTAGCCCCTGAAATAGGCAAAGCCCACAGTTTTCATACGCTTGCCTCAGTTTGATTCCAGCACAACTGTTCCCACTTCATACCCTGAAGACCTATAATGAATTAATTTCACCACACACACAATAGCCCAGATATGGTCTTAATTCACCTTCATTATTATATATAGCTTTTTGTGCCTAGTCCTATTCTTTATCCCCGTGCTTTCCTCCTGCTTTCATTTGTCACAGATTTAGAGAAGATAAAGGCAGAATATTATGTAGTTACTAGAACTATGAACATTCCCTTGGTGACATACAAAGATCCAAATTTTTGCCCAAGGAGATTATGGGTGAGCCTTCCTTTCAATGCATTTGTTTTACATTTTTCTTTGTATTATTTCTAGTCTCTACCCTGATGTCACAGTCCCTGTTCTAACCCAAAGACAAACACATACCGATGTTGAATATATTACAGTGGCCTGAATTTCCCAGGCAGGGCATCTTTCTATTGAAGGGCAGGACTGTCAGAAAAGGTGCTAGGAAACTAAGGCAGTGCTGCAAAGATGCTGGGAAAAGGCAAGATGGGAAGGTCACCACAGGCAAAAGCCATGGCTTGCCTTCCTTGTCCCTGAGAAAGGAACAAACGTTCAGGATGGATCTGAGATATTCACAACGACTCTGTGAGGTAGGAGAGGATGCAGTTACTACGCCCATTTTCCCACTGAGGATACTTAAAATCTTTCAAAGACTGGGGTGTTCAGACCTGAATGTAATGAATGATATGCAGCCATGTGACCTGAGAAGTGAGCTCATCAACTTTGTTTCATTTGAGTGTGAGAAATACTTATATTATCTATGTACTCTTCTCTCCACACCTCTGTGAGAAATAACTGGCTGTATTAAGGCCATTTCAGTTTCTTCATCCATGAAGTGAAAATAGAAACAAAGGTTCATAGGTTTCTGATCCTGATATTAGACTGATATCAGATAGTAAACCTGACTGGGACACAGGTTTACTTAGAGTCTGAGATAGCGACTCGCCCAGCTTGTGCTCAGAGAGGGGACAGCCACTGTGGGGGATCTGGGCAGTCAGTGACACATTTCTCCAGTTGGGAGGTCAGAGTGCTGGGGTCAAACATGGGTGCTCAGAGGTGGCAAACCTCAGGTGAAGCATCCTCCCGCTGGTGTTGGCACAGTAACCAGCTCTGGAGATGGACAGGATTCTTCTGGTTATTGGTAAACCTGACCCAGTGGGTTTCCTGAAGGTGAGATCTACTTCATTATCCTCATTGAATTATGGTCCTGACACAGATGTGACGAGGGATGTGACCTGCAGAAAGGACTGTCTTGATCCTTAGGACCACTGTGATCCTCACCAAAAGGCTTGTTACACTTCCCACAGGGCTGCAATGCTCCTCTGGCCAAGCCTCGGCTTTTTAACAAGTGATTTAGTGGGAGATGTTGGCCCAGGAGTGAGAGACCACTGGGTCAGGCAGTGGAATCCCTGGGTTCCAGGCTCAGCTCAGTTCTCTGGGCAGGATCACCTCACCAGGGGCAGGGTCTTCCCTTCAGACCTCTGTGGGCCAGGTGAAATTCCAAGGCCTCTGGCTAAAACGGTGGCTTAGTCTTCCCCGTCCAGGGAGCAGATGGCCAGGGGAGCGGTGTTGTTGGCTCCGATGCTGTAGCAAGGGCTGAAATAGGGCAGGAGGCGCCCAGGGAAGGGGTAGTGGGGGAAAGTGAAAATGTGGGAGCCATTGTCAGTCACGTTGTAGAAGGAGATGTCATGAGCCTCATAATCCAGGAAGACTCCCACCCGGCGGGGAGGGACGGGCAAGGATAGGAGGGGGTACTCATCAGTGCCTGCCCGGTACTCATTGCCCTTCCTCAGCCTGATCACCCAGAATCCATAGTGGGGGGATAAGAAGACCACCTCCTTCCGGTCTACGTTCTCCTTGCACACGCCCAGGCCCCATTCGGACCTGTCTCCCACCTCCACCTCCCAGTAGTGCCGGCCCGAGGAGATGCACTGACTGCCCAGGACAATGTTGTAGCGGTAAAATCTTTCAGGGTTGTCGGGTAGCTTCTGCTTGGTGTCTCCATAGCGCACACATTTCCTGTCCTCAGACACGATGAGGCGAGAGTAGGCAGTGTCTGGATCCAGCCGCACATCCGCTGAGGAAAAAGGTCTTGGTTGGTACCCTGACACAGAGTGAGGGGGCTTGGGTGACATCTCTGTGACAGATACAGCCACAGATTTCCTCCATGACGGGTGAGTGTGAGGGTGAGGACAGATGGGGCATCCAGAGGGCACTGGGAGATTTCATTCCTTGGGGAGGGGATCCACTCCCCACAAGCCTGCCCTGCTCTCATTACCTGCATATGTCTTCAGGATCTCTCTGAGCCCCAGCACACGGCAGTCTGTCTTCAGTTCCAGGGAGACTGGTTCTGGTCTCTGCAGACTCCAGGAGTTGCTCCTGGTAGATGGGAAAGGCCTTGGGGTTAGCAATCCTGTCTCTGCCAAAGGGTGGGGCCTTCCCTTAGTACAGGGGAGGGGGCTTGGCTAGGGATGGAGTCAGTGAGCTGCCTCTCCTCACAACACCAGGCAGAACAGGGAGGTGATGATTGTTTGACTGGGCCGAACAGTCTATGGCACAGAGAGATAATCACATTCCTGGGCCGTGGGAAGGATTAGGTATGACTCTGACATTGGGAGAGGCAGAGGTGCACAGCAGAGGAGAAGGGCTGGTATGCAGACTCAGAGGATGAACGCTCACGCAGACACCTGTAGGCACTCCCTCTCCTTGGGCCACCTGCTTAGGCCACCACACATTTTATAGCTCTCACCGAAATTCTTATTGGTAGTGGTTGAAATGAATTTGACCAAGTAATAATACAAATTAAAAAAAGAAAGATGTTCAAAACTTCTTTATCCAATACAACAGAATAGGGAGAAGGTTACAGACCAGCACCCACTTTTCTGTAGGTACTTGGTCTACGTTCCCTCCCCATTTCTAGCTCTGTCCAGGCCCCACTATCCCAAAGATGGAAACATACCTGTTCAAGACTTCCTGAATACCCTGGAAGGAGAAAAAGAAAGGCAGCACATGAGTATGCCCTATTCCTCAAAGGGACCAGACAGACACAGAGGTCTCTCTATGGAGAGGGAGGTAGAGAGCTGGAGAGGAGGCATGCAGGAGTAGAGGGGAGGAGCCTACAGGAGTGGGCAGGGCAGCCCTAGCCCTCTTGCCAGATTGGCCAACCTCGGGCTCCATCTCAACTCTCTGACCAGAGGGGAGGAACAGGTATGAGGCAAGAGCTGCCTAAACGATGCCCATCTAGGAGGCTGCGAGGCCATTCACCAGATCAGGGTATGGGAACAACTGGTATTGATGGTGGGTAACAAGATCCGTGCTGGCTGGCCAAGTGCTGACAGACCCTATACTGAAGACTAGGCAATCCCCTCTCTCAGAATGCCAGGCTACCTTCAGGTCTGGCTCAGACTTCCCAGGAAAACCTGCTCCTCACCTGCAGCATCCAGCGGACAGGCCTCTGAGACCTCTCTTCCAGCTCTGCGATCATCCTCCATAGAACCCGGCTCTGCTGGATGAGTGCCTCATGATTCAACTCCAGTTTCTGCATGGTCTCCCTTTCCTCCTGCTGCAGGCTGGCCAGAGCTGCAGCAGCCTCCACCTCCAGCAGCCGACCTGGTGGCTGTTTTTTCTTTAGTAATCGCCGATATTTCTCAAACTCCCATATGATGCTCTGCTTTCGGGTTTCCACCTGTATCTGCACAGCCAGGATTCGAAATCAGCACAAAAAACCCAAAAGTTAGTAGAAGGAAAGGTCATAAAGGTCAGAGCAGAAATAAATGAAAAAGAAATGAAGGAGACAGTAGCAAAGATCAATAAAACTAAAAGCTGGTTCTTTGAGAAGATAAACAAAATCTGACAAGCCATTAGCCAGACATCAAGGAAAAAAAGGAGAAGACTGAAACCAATAAAATTAGAAATGAAAAAGGGGAAGTTACAACAGACACCACCAAAATACAAAAATCATAAGAGATTACTACAAGCAACTATATGCCAATAAAAAGGATAACCTGGAAGAAATGGACAAATTCTTAGAAAAGTATAACCTTCCAAAACTGAACCAGGAAGAAATAGAAAATATGAACAGATGAACCACAAGCACAGAAATCAAAAGTGTAATAAAAAATCTTCCAACAAACAAAAGCCCAGGGCCAGATGGCTTTACAGGTGAATACTACCAAAAGTTTATAAAACAGCTAACACCTATTCTGCTCAAATTCTTCCAGAAAATTGAAGAGGAATAAAAACTCCCAAACTCATTCTGTGAGGCCACCATCATCCTGATACTAAAACCAGACAAAGATGCCAACAAAAAAAGAAAATTACGGGCCAATGTCACTGATGAACATAGATGCAAAAATCCTCAACAAAATTCTAGCAAACAGAATCCAACAACACATTAGAAAGATCATATTTATGATCAAGTGGGCTTTATCCCAGGGATGCAAATCAATCAATATGATACACCATATTAACAAACTGAAAGATAAAAACCATATGATCTCAATAGATGCAGAGAACGCTTTTGATAAAATTCAACACCCATTTATAATAAAAACTCTCCAGAAAGTAGGCATAGAAGGAACATACCTGAACATAATAAAGGTCATAGATGATAGATCAGATCATATCAGATCAGATCAGTCGCTCAGTCGTGTCCGACTCTTTGCGACCCCATGAATCACAGCATGCCAGGCCTCCCTGTCCATCACCAACTCCCGGAGTTCACTCAGACTCACATCCATTGAGTCAGTGATGCCATCCAGCCATCTCATCCTCTGTCGTCCCCTTCTCCTCCTGTCCCCAATCCCTCCCAGCATCAGAGTCTTTTCCAATGAGTCAATTCTTCGCATGAGGTGGCCAAAGTACTGGAGTTTCAGCTTTAGCATCATTCCTTCCAAAGAAATCCCAGGGCTGATCTCCTTCAGAATGGACTGGTTGGATCTCCTTGCAGTCCAAGGGACTCTCAAGAGTCTTCTCCAACACCACAGTTCGAAAGCATCAATAGCAAACATTATTGTTAATGGTGAAAATCTGAAAGCATTTCACCTAACATCAGGAACAAGACAAGGGTGGCCACTCTTGTCACTATTATTCAACATAGTTTTGGAAGTTCTAGCCACAATAATCAGAGAAGTAAAAGAAATTAAAGGAATCCAGATTGGAAAAGAAGAAGTAAAACTGTTTGCAGATGACATGATACTATATCTAGAAAACCCTAAAGATGCCACAAGAAAATTACTAGTGCTAATCAATGAATATAGTAAAGTTACAAGATATAAAATTAATAGATAGAAATCTCTTGCATTCTTATACACTAACAATGAAAACTCAGAAAGATAAATTAAGGACACATTCCCATTCACCATTGCAACAAAAAGAATAAAATACCTAGGAATAAACCTACCTAAAGAGACAAAAGACCTGTATGCAGAAAACTGTAAGACACTGATGAAAAGAAATCAAAGATGACACAGACAGATGGAGAGATATATCATGGTCTCGGACTGGCAGGATCTTGTGAAAATGATTATACTACCCAAAACAATCTACATATTCAACGCAATCTCTATCAAACTACCAATGATATTTTTCACAGAACTAGAACAAACATTTTCATAATTTGTATGGAAACATAAAAGACCACAAATAGCCAAAGCAATGTTGAGAAAGAAGAATGGAGTTAGAGGAATCAACCTTCCTGACTTCAGATTATACTATAAAGTTATAGTCATCAAGACAGTACAGTACTGGCACAAAAACAGAAATACAGACCCACACACCCATGGGCACCTTATGTTTGACAAAGGAGGCAAAAATATACAATGGAGAAAAGATAGTCTCTTCAAGTAAGTGGTGCTGGGAAAATTAGGCAGCTATGTGTAACAGAATGAAATTAGAATACTTTCTAACACCATACACAAAGATAAACTCAAAATGGATTAAAAGACCTTAATGTAAGACATAAACTATAAAACTCTTATAGGAAAACATAGGTAGAACACACTCTGACATAAATCACAGCAAGATCCTCAAAGACCCGCTTTCTAGCATAATGGAAATAAAAACAAAAATAAACAAATAGAATCTAATTAAACTTAAAAGCTTTTGCACAGCAAAGGAAACTATAAACAAGGCGAAAAGACAGCCCTTGGTATGGGAGAAAATAACAGCAAATGAAACAACTGACAAAGGATTAATCTCCAAAATATACAAGCAGCTCATGCAGCTGTATACCAGAAAAACAACCCAATCAAAAAGTGGGCAGAAGACCTAAACAGACATTTCACCAAAGAAGACACACAGATGGCTAATAAACACATGAAAAGATGCTCAACATTGCTGATTATTAGAGAAATACAATCAAAACAACAATGAGGTATCACCTCACATCTGTCAGAATGGTCATCATCAAAAAATCTACAAACAATAAATGCTGGAGAGGGTCTGGAGAAAAGGGAAACTCTCTTGCACTGTTAGTTGGAATGATATAGCCACTATAGAGAAAAGTATGGAGATTCCTTAAAAAACTATGAATAAAACCACCAAATGACCCAACAATCCCACTACTCAGCATATACTCTTAAGGAAACCATAACTGAAGACACATGTACCCCAATGTTCATTGTAGCACTATTTACAATAGCTAGGATATGGAAGCAACCTAGACGTTCATTGACAGATGAACAAAGAAGTTGTGGTACATATACACAATGGTATATTACTCAGCCATAAAAAGGAACACATTTGAGTCAGTTCTAGTGAGGTGGGTGAACCTAGAGCCTATTATACAGAGTGAAGTCAGTCAGAAAGAGAAAAACAAGTATCATATATTAATGCATAGATGTGAATCTAGAAAGATGGTACTGATGAACCTATTTGCAGGGCAGCAACAGAGATGCAGAGACAGAGAAGAGACTGGTGGACACGGTCACAGAAGAAAAGGGTGGGATGAATTGAAAGAGCAGCACTGAAACATATACATACCATTTGTAAAACAAATAGCCAGTGGGAATTTGCTATATGAAGCAGGGAGCTCAATCTGGTGCTCTGTGAGCAGAGGGGAGGGATACGTTGGCAAGTAGGAGAGAGGTTCAAGAGGGAGGGGACATATGTATCCCTATGGGTGATTCATGCTGATGTATGGCAGAAACCAATACAATATTGCAAAGTAACTATCCTCTAATTGAAAAAAAAAAAAAAAGAAATCAGCACAGATACTGGTTGTATAAGGGCCACCCAGGATTGAGGACACTGGCATGTACATATACACACACTCTGAAATGTTTTGGTACCAACTGTGTGCCAGGCACTATAAAGGCAAAGATAAAGGATATTTTTCCTACTTTCCTATTCCCACAGCTCCAGGACATGCTCCTTAAGTCCCTATTACTAACTCTTATTAACCCCAGTAGGGCTCAGGATACTATCTTGGCACTCTATGTTCTAGATCGGTTTCCATTTTCAGAATAATATATTCAGTTTTCAGAAGCATTACCCTTAAGCCTCTAAGACAGTATAAAATTACACTGTTAGTTGCTTTTGTTTCTTACTGGTGTCATATCAATTCTTCATGCTGTTTTAGATTGATTCAATGCTACCTCCCGTTGATTGAGATAGTTTGACAGTTACAGGCCTCGAGTTTATTTCCAAGCTGATTTTCCAATATTTTAATTACTTAACTTTTAGTAAATATGCTTTAGCTGAGGAAACAGAAACAGAAACTATGCTCTACTAAGCATTAAACAAGTCACACTTCTGTGAGCTAAAGTACGTGTGAGGTATGCACTTTTCCATTCTCACATATGCAGATATAAACCCAGAGGTTCTCCCTATATCACATTCAAGGAACTTCAAAGCAAGTGGCTCCAAGGTTTGCTTAAAGCTGCACACCTGGTACAGAAAGCTGTATGAGGACCCCAGGCTTTCTGACCTCAAACCCCATATTCTGCCTCACAGGGATAAGGAGGGGGCCATGAGGAAGCCAGCTTCAGGACAACACAGGGACCATACAGACTCTTTTCCTCAGGGGGCAACTTGCCTTCCAGTTGGCAGTTCGTTTCCTCTCACCAACTTCCAGCTTCCAGGCCTCTTCCTGCTCTTTCTTCAGATGTTCCAGAGCCTCATGGAGTTTCCACTGAAAGAGATAAAAACCTCATGAGGCCACCTTGGGCAGCCTGCGTGGATTGCCAGGCTTCCAAGCATTGGCAGGTGATGGGAAAACAAGCATTCCTCAGAGGATGGGCCAGAACGGACGCTGGGAGAAAAGGGAAGCCACAGAAGATTCCTGCCCAGATGACAGCCAAGGTCTTTCCATCTGAGAATCATTTAATCTCCCACTTAGTCTCTAAGTTTCTGTAAAGTAGAAGAAAAGATCTGTTTCCAACTTTGCCAGAAAACTACCTTGGACTTTTCCTATGCATGACTCTCCTCATACTCTCCTGTCTTGTTACCCTACAGCCTCCTAAACATTGTTATTCAAAGTGTGGCCCAAGTGTGTCAGCAGCATCAGTATCACCTGGGATCTTGTTAGCAATGCAGGACCTTGGGCTTCACCCTGCTGCTACTGCTGCTAAGTCACTTCAGTCATGTCCGACTCTGTGTGACCCCATAGACGGCCTCCCACCAGGCTCCCCTGTCCCTGGGATTCTCCAGGCAAGAACACTGGAGTGGGTTGCCATTTCCTTCTCCAATGCATGAAGTGAAAAGTGAAAGTGAAGTTGCTCAGTCGTGTCTGACTCTCAGCGACCTCATGGACTGCAGCCTACCAGGCTCCTCCGTCCATGGGATTTTCCAGGCAAGAGTACTGGAGTGGGGTGCCATTGCGTTCTCCGGGGCTTCACCCTAGACCTCCCTGAATTAGAATCTGAATTTTTGCAAGATCCTTGCTTGGTTTATATGGACGTTAAAAGAGTACTATCTTAGATACTAATGCAAGAGATTACTACTGGAAAGCATAAAGTAATCTTATAACAATATCAACCATTTTATTAAAGATTTACCAATAAAACTGAGGCTTAGAGAGTGATCTATTCAAAGTTATTCAGCTGGTAAATGGCTGGGCTGGGATTTAACTTAGCTCTTTAATTCTTGTGTGTAAGGTATATTGCCTCCCTATTCTAACACTTGCAAAACAAAATAAACTTTTAATTTTTCAGAAATTCTCTTTGCAAAGGAAAACAGCTAAATCAGGGATTCATCTAACACTTTTACCTTCTAATCTCAACTTTAAGAATTAAGACCAGTAGAGGATCAATGTATCACAGAATCATTGGGATAATGATTCTGATAAAGATGTCAGCCTGGGTGTTCACTGGAAGGATTGATGCCGAAGCTGAAACTCCAATACTTTGGCCACCTGATGCAAAGAGTTGACTCATTGGAAAAGACCCTGATGCTGGGAGGATTGGGGCCAGGAGGAGAAGGGGACTACAGAGGATGAGATGGCTGGATGGCATCACCAACTCGATGGATTTGAGTTTGAGTGAACTCTGGGAGTTGGTGATGGACAGGGAGGCCTGGCGTGCTGCGATTCATGGGGTAGCAAAGAGTCAGATATGACTGAGCGACTGAACTGAACTGAACTGATGGACATCTAAGGAAAAAGAAGTTAGAAGTCAATAAGGATAGCAAAAAAAAAGGAGCAGTGTGTGTGTGTCAGAGATGGCTTTCCCCACATCCCCCCAATAAATAAAAGGTAAGGAGATGAGAAAGAACACTAGGTAAGGAGAAAGAAGACTTGAGTTCTAGTCTTTGAGCTTCCTTTCACTAACGTAAGCCCAAAGGGACCCTACAACATGAGATCAGACAATCTAACTCAATCCTAAATGACTCTGCCATGGTCCTTACTAGCTCTAAAACCAATGATCATGATCTCAGATTTCCAAGCCTTCATTTCTGTCTATAAAATGAGGAGTTTAAAGTGACTCACCTGATATCAAAAGATTATTTGTGGCATTGCTAGGAGTTTGCAGGTTCTAATAGGTACAATCTTGATGACCTCATCCAAGGCACCCAGAACCCCAGCTAACCCAAACTGGTCTCCCTCAAATTCTCAGTAAGGATAGCAAGTTTGGGTTAGGCATTAAGGCCTGTGGGATCAAGAAAGGGGTGGGGGTAGGTTTGGAAGTGGGAGGGAAGGAAGAAAGGTCATAAAAGCAAGGAGAGGTGCAGCTCACTGGATCAGGCACCCAGGACCTGATGGTGTGAGAAGTCAAAGGAATCAGTTCTCATCTTGTCTCTGGGGCTCCCTCTCAAGTTCTTGATCTAGAGATAGCCAAGCGAGGGGCAGGGGAGAAACTGGATTGGGGATGGGGATTGGCCTCCATCTCCCACCTTATAATCCCAGGCGACATCCTCCATGGGCACGACACTGTGGGCCTGATGTTCAGGGGACCGGCTGCAGGCCTCACACACGATCAGGCCGTCCTCTTTGCAGAACATCTTCAGCTGTTCTCTGTGGGGCTCGCACATGTCAGCCCTCAGCCCCATTCCAGGATGTAGCCCCAGCCGGCGGACTTTTTCCACAACATTGGCCAGCTGCCAATTAGGCCGCAGGTTCCTGGGCTCGATGGGAGCCCGGCACAGGGGACATGAGTAAGCCCAGTTCTGGGATTCTCCTGGGACCTCCCAGAGTCCTAAGAGACAGCTGTGACAGAAGCTGTGGCCACAGTCGATGCTCACAGGCTCCTTCAGGAAGGTCATGCAGATGGGACAGGCCACTTCTTCTACTACAGCTTCCATCAGTGTTGCGGGATCCATGGTTCCTGTCACACCCTCCACAGAACATGAACAAAACCAGGCGGAGGCACTGAAGGCTGAGAAGGAAAGAAAGACAAATAAGAGAAAAAGGAGCAGAAGAGCAGCGGGAGCCGTAATAGGAATAGGTAGTGACTGAAAACAACAGCTGCCTCATTTGGATCTTTTATGGTGGTGGTTTAGTCACCAAGTTACGCCTGGCTCTCTGTGACCCCATGGACTGTAGCCTGCCAGGCTCCTCTGCCCATGGGACTTCCCAGCCAAGAATACTGGAGTAAGTAGCTATTCCCTTCACGGACCCTGTTTAATAAGCACTGGCCTTCCCAACTGAATCTGACTGAGTCACATTTCTCACATCACAGAAGGGGCATTTGGGGATTTCTGAGAATTGGGATGTTGAGAATTCTCGTTTCCATTTGCCTCATCATCTCTGACCTCCTCAGGGTTCACTGGCCAGACCATTCTCACTCTACCTCTATCATGCTCTGCAGAGTAACATTATTCCTCTTGAACTTGGGTGAATTCAAGAGAACTTAGCCATGTGGTGTTTCAGTAGCCAACTAAGGTCAGAAATACCCCCAGCCTCACTCTCCAGGATGTTTCTATGTATATTTACGTCAAGATGCAGAAAAGTTAATATGCCAGAAGCCCATTGCCTATAGGCTCATTTTGTTTTCTTGTGATGCACACTGAAGTGTAAGGAAACCACCAATATTTCCCCACCTCCTGTAAACCTCTGCCCACTTTTCCACTGCTAACATCCACTCAGATGCCCAGACAATCTCCTCAGTGATATGTTAGAAGCAGATATGGATAAATAGCCCTTGGAAGATAAAAACAAAGGTCATCTGATGATAATTAAACCCATTATTGATGATTCACTACTCCAGCAAGAGACCTGAGATTTCTGCCCAGGCTATATATGTATACAAAGGAACAGTGGTAGGCTCTTGGTACAGCTGGCAATATGTATTTGTTCACTGTGCAAGTGTGTATTACCTGCTAGTCTATAAAGGGAAAAGCCCTGATGGTCTTAGTCACCATTGTATCCTGAGGACCTAAACAGTGCCTGCCATGCAGTACTGCTACATATAAATATTTGACCTAGACACAGAAAATAGTTCCTAAACCCCAAATGCTTTTATAACTAGTTAGGGAGTTGAGAGCATACTATACGTTAGTAATAATAGCAAACACTCCTTGAACATACTATATGCCAGGCATTCCTTTCCTTTGAGCTTTTTAAATGAACTGACTCAATGTATTTCACAACCCTAAGTAGAAATCATTACTCTACTCTTACCATATTACAGATGCTTGGTCCTGGGCTCCATCATTCTATCCTGGGCAAAGTATCTAATCTCTCTAGCTTCAAGGACAATAAAAATTCAACAGAACAGAGAAATCACGGTGGTTTAGGGTAGTTCAGTAAGGCTTCCTGCAGAAGTGGGGCAATAAGTAGATTTTGAAGGACTGTTACAGGCAATCAGCAGGTCTCGCCTTCTCAATGGCCTCCCTGCCTCTTGCTTTTCCTCCTCCCACTGTCACTACCACACTGTAGGATCAGTGTCCTAAAAGCTTGTCTTACTGTCACTAACCTACCGAACAGCCTATCCTGGTTCCCCAGGCCTCATTCCAACAGGAAGTTCCCTCTTGACGCTGAAACAGCCCTGTCAAGTAAACGGGGAAACTTCCACACTTTCTTGCAGACCCCCCATATCCATTCATTCCATCCCACTTGGATTCCTGCTGTCCTTCCAGCTTGAAATGACCTCCAAATTCCTGCTCTGAATGTCATTTGACATCTATGTGTCTTACTTCCCACAGTACAAGTTTCATGACGATAGAGACATAATCTGTTTACTACCACATTCTCAAGGCCAAAAACAGTGCTCAAATATTTTTGAATACGTGAGAATTAAATGTAAATGTTGAGGTCCACCTGTTAGAAGGCCGTATATGAAAGAAACATCAACATCCTCATCTAAAACGGAGGGGCACCAAGAGATACCAGCTACACAACAGACATTGATATCTATGATTTATAGCTACAGAGGACCAACAAATGAATAAAAATAGCTACTGAAAACTGAGAAGATGGTAGCAGAAGGGAAGTCGGGTAAATACCAAAATGATAAATCAAGAAAATAGGATGGAAGCATCTTATTTAGAGAGCCATCAGTTCAGTTCAGTCGCTCAGTCGTGTCCGACTCTTTGCGACCCCATGAATCGCAGCACGCCAGGCCTCCCTGTCCACCACCAACTCCCGGAGTTCACCCAGACTCACGTCCATCGAGTCAGTGATGCCATCCAGCCATCTCATTCTCTGTCGTCCCCTACTCCTCCTGCCCCCCAATCCCTCCCAGCATCAAAGTCTTTTCCAATGAGTCAACTCTTCGCATGAGATGGCCAAAGTACTGGAGTTTCAGCTTTAGCATCATTCCTTCCAAAGAAATCCCAGGGCTGATCTCCTTCAGAATGGACTGGTTGGATCTCCTTGCAGTCCAAGGGACTCTCAAGAGCCATAGAAAGCTCTAAACATAAAAAAGTTAAGTGATGGCCTCTGCAAGTCTCTGCAAAAAAGGGATTTAGGGCTAGTAGCTATTGCCTTATTATTTTGTTTTTATTATACACAAATTCCTCGGACAAAACTTTAATTATGAAACGTTTAATTGCTTCAACCTTGCGTTTAGCAGAACCGGGCCCTCAAGGAAAGACGTTTGAGAGGAAAGGGGGCGGAGCCTGAAAGAGACTCGAGAGGTGGGGCCAGAGAGGGAGGTGGTGACCTCCGCGATTCGGGAGCAGAGGGGGATGGTAACTTCCGGGGCACAGGATGCCAGGCAGAGCGCCAGGGCACAGGGCGGGTGAGGGCAGAGTAAGGCTGATCGCTTGCAGGACCTCTGAAGAGTCACAACTGTCTACCCACCTCCCTCGTCACCCGGGACTAGCGCTTCGAGGCGGAAACCGAAAATGGAGACGCCCAGTTGGTTCCCATGGTCGAGTCTCCGCAGCGTCCGAAGCGCTTGGCCACGCCAGAGAGGCACTTACCGCTGGCCCGGAGACGAAGACCTCAGCAGCGTCCACCTCTTCGGCCGCCTTTCCCGCAGCGCTCTGAGGCCCCGCCCACAGGGAAGGAGCCAATGAATGGCGTGCAGGACCTGGCGTCGGGATCCGCCTCGCCGGCGGCATCTTTGGGGAATCAGCCAATCACAGATAGGGATCGGGAGAATCCTAGCCAGTCGGAGCAGGGGACAGGGCTGCGCCCACCTCTCGCCCATACGGTGTATTTTGTGTTTTTCTGGCCCCTTCCCCTACTCAGAACGCTTTAAACTGTAGAAGGGCCCAGGAGTCAGTCGAGGACCGGTCGAAGGGGTGAAACTCCAGGATGAGGCCGTTCAGGCTAGGCAGTAGCAGAAGCCCAGTTAGCCCCCGGGTCAAAGAACCCCTTGCGTCTTACGCTTCCGCTCTGGATGACTAGTGGTTCTTCTGGGTGAACGTTGTTCCTTCCAGGTGGTAGCCCTGGACCTAATAGTATTCCTTAGCCACTTTTCTACGTTAAACTCAGCACCCTATGAGATCAATCAGGTCTGGTTCTGTGACCCAATTTAGTGCAGGGCTGGGCACTGAAAATGCAATAGACTTTGTAGTTTCCTGCAAGATGAGCGACCTCTCCTGGCTCCAGATGGTGGTTTCTCATTAAAAAAACCCTGGGCTTTCTGGCAAGCTCTTATCCTTCAGTACTTCAGCAGGCAGCCTCTCATCACTATTGCCACAACCCCGCTTTACAATTAGAAACAGATGGTGGGAACTGGCGGAGTGTAAGTGGAATTCCTCTTTCGAAACTTCTATAGAAATTGGAAACAAAACAAAAGAAAACAAAACAAAACAAGGGGTGCTCGACCCTCACAGAAACACATAGACTGCTACTTAAGGTGATGATTTCTTTGTAGTCTCTGCACCTTGTCCTTTACCTGATACTTCAGTATTTACTGGATAAGCAAATAAAGGCACACACTGTTTGCATTGAAAATAACCAGGAAATCCTCCCAGTTGAAGCGTAGTTCAAAATGATTTTCTTGTTGGGACTAATAGACTCTGTGGATTTTCATGCCAAGTCAGGGCTCAGGACGTGGTTTAAATTCTGAAGGGTGAGGCCCAGAAAATTCCTGAAACTAATGAGGCCATGAACAAAAAAAGAAGAAAAGAGGTAGTTGAGGTCTGAGCTGTACTGTACATCTCACTTGAATCTGGAGACATGGCTGCCTAACAGAATAATAAATGGATTAATTGAAATAGGACACTTTCAACATATTTTGAGCACTCACTTTTTATACTTTATGCTGGGTTCTGGAATTATAACCATAGGCCACAGACTCTGTTCAAAAAACTCAAATTGGTTGTAAGCTGGCCTTTAAACATTGCAGGGGCCTACAGTTGACCTGAAGTCTTACCAATAACATAAAGTCAATTAACATATTTTGTATTATATACTATAATCATGATAAAGTAAACTAGAGAAAAAATGTTATTAAGAAAATTATAAGGAGAGAAAATGCAGTTATTTTACTATGCTATATTGATTGACATCATAACTTTACATCTGTTTACAAGATGAACTATCTATCAGTACCTTCATCAGTGGGCTTCCCTGGTGACTCAGTGGTAAAGAATCCACCTGCAATGCAGAAGCCACAGGAAATGAGGGTCCAGATCCTTGGAGGAGAGCATGGCAACCCACTCCAGTATTCTTGCCTGGAGAATCTCATGGACAGAGGAGCCTGGTGGGCTACAGTCCCTAGAGTCACAAAGAGTCAGACACAACTAAAGTGACTTAGCAAGTATGCACCTACATCAATATTGTCTTATATGATATAAAACACTGTAGATGTTAAAGATATTATTAACATTAGACATAAAAATCAAAAGATAACATGAAAAAGAAACTAATATTTATTTACAGTTATAACAATTCATGGATAACAAGCAGCAATATGATTGCTTTTTGGTAGACTGGTGTAATTGATATGATTGCTTCACTGTAGCCTATACACTAATGAATGAATTGTTATAAAATTTTCATAGCATACAGTATTATCAGTCAGTCAGTCAGTCAGTTCAGTCGCTCAGTCGTGTCCGACTCTTTGCGACCCCATGAATCGCAGCACGCCAGGCCTCCCTGTCCATAACCAACTCCCGGAATTCACTCAGACTCACATCCATCAAGTCGGTGATGCCATCCAACCATCTCATCCTCTGTCGTCCCCTTTTCCTCCTGCTCCCAATCCCTCCCAGCATCAGAGTCTTTTCCAATGAATTAACTCTTCGCATGAGGTGGCCAAAGTATTGGAGTTTCAGCTTTAGCATCATTCCTTCCACTGTTAGTGAGAATGTAAATTAGTACAGCTATCATGGAAAACAGTACAGAGGTTCCTCAAAAATTAAAAAAAAAAAAAAATAGAATTGCTACGTGATCCAGGTATTGAATGGGTCCTTTTTGAGATTGCATCCAAGTACTACATTTTGGACTCTTGTTGACTATGATGGCTACTCCATTTCTTCTAAGGGATTCTTGCCCACAGTAGTAGATATAATAGTCATCTGAGTTCAATTCACCCATTTCAGTCCATTTTAGTTTGCTGATTCCTAAAATGTCAACGTTCACTCTTGCCATTTCCTGTTGACCACTTCCAATTTGCCTTGATTCATGGATCTAACGTTCCTATGCAATATTGCTCTTTACAACATTGGACTTTGCTTCTATCACCAGCCACATCCACAACTGGGTATTGTTTTTGCTTTGGCTCCATCCCTTCATTCTTTCTAGAGTTATGTCTCCACTGATCTCCAGTAGCATATTGGGCCCCTTCTGACCTGGGGAGTTCCTCTTTCAGTATCCTATGATCCAAAAATCCCACTTCTGGGTATATATCTACAGAAAATAAAATCACTACCTCAAAAATATATCTGCACCGCCATGTTCACTGCAGCATTATCTATAAAAGCTAAGACATAGAAACAACATAAGTGTCCATTGACACAAGAATGAATAAAGGAAATGGGCTTTTATTAGTGGAAAGTCCTTGGCCCCATTGTCTACTCTGTACCAATATCACACTTTCATAGTTATTATACCTTTATAATAAGCCCTGATATTTGATATAGCAAGTCTTTCCACATTGTTCCAATATTTTGAGTGTGGTGGCTATTTTCAGCAATTTACATTTTGCTATAAATTTTTAATTAAGCTTGTCAAGTTGTACAAAATGATCTGTTAGGCTACTACTGAGATTACATTGAATGTTTTGAAAAATTGGGGGATATAATTAAATTCTTCAATTAAATTCCATTTAATTTATTCTTTTGGAGATATACACACATATATAAAATCACTGCTGCTGCTAAGTTGCTTCAGTCATGTCTGACTCTGTGCGACCCATAGATGGCAGCCCACCAGGCTCCCCCGTCCCCGGGATTCTCCAGGCAAGAACAATGGAGTGGGTTGCCATTTCCTTCTCCAGTGCATGAAAATGAAAAGTGAAAGTGAAGTCGCTCAGTCGTGTACGACCCTCAGCGACCCCATAGATTGCAGCCTACCAGGCTCCTCCATCCATGGAATTTTCCAGGCAAAAGTACTGGAGTGGGGTGCCATTGCCTTCTCCGATAAAATCACTAAAATTAGTGATAAAATCACTAATCCACAGATAATGATTGCATGTATTTTTCTAATTCTCATACCATATATTTCTTTTTCTTGTCTTATTTCAAACTATTAATGTAAAGACTTATTTTAAAGCCATGTTCTCTTTTCATGAGGGCTATCTGTGGCCTTGTGTGGCTTTGTCCACCAGTGTTTCCTAACAAAAAACAATGGCATTTCTCATCTGCAAAAGAAGCTTGGATACCTTTGGAAATAAGAGGACATTTTCATACAGGAAAGATTTCCTTGTAGAACCAGTACGTACAGTGAAATGTCAGAATGGTTAGTATGTGTAGGAGAGACATAGAGCTTGACTATGCTAGACAAAGCAAGTGCTTGGAAGTGAGTGTAAGAAAAGAGAACTTTCATTTGAGGAGCAGAGAGAATTCCAGTGTAGGATCTTGTTGAGGGACACTTGGTGGGTCATGATATCAATTGGGAATTATTATCAGCAAGTTTATATAATTTAGCACCTCCTAAGCCAAGAATTTGAGTATATCTCTGGCCAGAGGTCTCCATTATTGGTTGGACATTTTAACATTTTGTGTATGTTGAATGATTTTTTTCTTTAGAAAAATATTGAAACAAAAATATAGGGATATACTACAATTTTAAAAGTTCACCTTACTCAGTAAAATACCATTCTTATTACTATAATAAGTGAAAAAAAATGCTTTAAAAGTGACCATGAAACCCCTTCATTCAAAAATTGTGCCAAGTTGATGCTACTAAGAACAATTTAAGGGATCTACCTGTTACACACACCTTAGTTGAAGTAACTGAATTGTGAGCTATGAGTGAACATCAATGAGGACCAATAACTTCTGCATTAAGAGTGAATGAAAGAGTACTCTGTAAATCTCCCCCTTTAAATATACACATTAGTGTCCATCTCCCCCCTCCAAAAACAGGAGGATAAGATCTGCTCAGAATTATGGAGACTAATTAATCTCATAATGTTAAAGGGTTTATTTGAAACAAAGGGAAAAAGAGTCAAGTGATTCCATCAAAATTAGGCCTCAGGAAAGATCTTTCTAAGGAAGGAGGTTTAAACAGATATCTCAAAGCTAAAACTTAATAAAAACAGGGAGGAGGGTGAGTATTTTTACCATAAGGGAAAATATGTGAAAGTTACAAGGTGAGAAAGCCTGGCACTTTGAAGCAGGGGGCCAATTTCAATGTGTCTGGGACTTGGCACTCAGACAGGGAGTTAGAGTGATTAAAGATGGAATGGAAAAGTGCACAGAGATGGCACATGAAAGCTTTAATAGCTATATTATGAAGTGTGAATTTAAACTTCCTATTCTAAAATCAATGGGAAGATGTTATGAACTGATATGTGTTTGGAAGATCACACTGGTGGACAATGAATTGATGGCAAAGATATTCTATGAGGCTGGCAGGTAAACAAATGATTCTGATGATCTAGGCAGAGATTATCTTGGTTAGGAGGCAAAAGACATGGACAAAAAGAATCTGATTCACAAGATTTCCAGGAAGTAAATTAAAGAGAACTTGGTGACTGATTGGATGGGATCAGAGAGAGGTAAGAGAGAGTGAGAAGGCAGAGATGATGGATTCTAGGTTCCTGGCTGAGGCAGCAGACACAGAACAGAAAACACAGACTAGAGGCACAGACTGAGGATCAGAGATAGTGAACGTGGTTGGAGGCATTGAGTTTGGGATGCCTGAGGGATGCTTAAATAATGTCCAGTAGGCATGACCATGTCTGGAGTTTAGGGTGTTGGTTTGGACTGTTTGGGGGATGATATGGGAGCAATTAAGATTTCTCATGGTCACTGTATAGAGGGGGAAGGACAGAGGGTCTACCTGGGTCACAGCACTGAAGAACTTCACTACGAATATGAGAAATAAAGGACTCTCTACTAATTGGCAACCCACTCCAGTGTTCTTGTCTGGAGAATCCCAGGGGCGGGGGAGCCTGGTGGGCCTGCCATCTATGGGGTTGCACAGAGTTGGACACGACTGAAGTGACTTAGCAGCAGCAGCAGCAGCTACTAATTCCATCCTGTTGACATTTACTTGTGTTTAATCTCTTTAAGCTTCAAATTTGTAGAAATTTCCTTTTGAGCTATTAATACTTCATGTATAGTCCATTTCATTCCATACAAACTTATCAAAATTGTGGTCTACAGCCACTTTCTCCATTTCTTCCCAACTCACTCACTCCTCACTCTGCTGTATTCAAGATTCCATTCCTACCAACTACCTCAACAGTTCTTCACGAGGTAACCAGGGACCTTTCATTTTCAGTTCTCCAACTACTTGATCTCTCAGCAGCCTCCAGCACTGCTGTCCACTCTTTCTCTCTAATGTATTTGCTTCCTTTGGCTGTTCTAACACTATCTCAACTAGATTTTCTCCAATTTTGTTGGTTTTTCCTGTTGTTTTGACCAATAATAATGAACATAATAATTCACTGGAAAATACCTATTCGTTGTTATTGTTCAGTCACTAAGTCATGTCCGACTCTTTTCAACCCTATGACCTGCAGCATGCCAGGCTTCCCTGTCCTTCACTATCTCCTGGAATTGCTCAAATTCATGTCCATTGAGTCAGTGATGCTATCCAACCGTCTCATCCTCTGTCACAATCATTCACTGGAGAATTGCTAGTATCTCATTTTATTTTTCACATCAGACTGAGGCTAAGAATGGTAAGTGGTTGAGCCCAGATTTGGACATAAGTTTGTTCCTTGATAGAGCCCCACATTTAAATAGACATTCTACACTGTCTCATTTTGGATGGGGAGGTGGGGACAGGAGAGTATTATTATCAGCCTGAGGAATAAATAATTGGCTTATTAGGGAGAGGAGAAAGAGCTTAGGGGCAGCCGTAGTGCAGTGGTAGGAGCTCAGATACAAGGTAAGTTAGGTCCTTAGTTCATCGTCCTCAGAGTCCGAGAGCAAGCAGCGACGAGACTGCAATTCGCCTATATTACCATAAGGGGGCACCATCTAGAAGCGAGAGGCAGTGCCTTAGCCCAGCTCTGGATCCCCGAGGACAGTGTGTCCGGGCAGAGAACAAGAATATTCACATCTGTGTACTTTTAAATGAGCTCCCTCACCTCCATTCCAGTAGCTCTTTTCTTCCAGTGCCGGTAATCTCTCACCTCCACTGTACTCCCTCTCTCACTAGTCTCCTGAAGGGCCTTAAGATGGTAACTGAGTGCAGGCCCCCGGGGTAGGAGTCGGGGTTCGGCTTTCCTTGGGTGCCTGAGCCGAGCGGTGCTCCCAGGGAGTCTGGCGAAGTTCACTGTTCATCATCCCTCACGCTCCCTAGGGCCCCCAGAGAAGCTATATAAGGGCAGTTGCCTGGGGCAGCGTCATTGTAGGAAAGTGTGCCAGGCTTAGGTCAGGGTGGGGAGGGGAGGGCACCCGAAGGGAACCTTGCCTGGGTCCTGGGAAGTTCGCGGAGACCGGGAAGGGAGGGCGCATTGCCTGAGGAAGCCTGCCCTTTGCTTACACAGCCTGCCAGCGCGCCCTGTTCCGGAACCCACCGTCAGGATCCCAGACGCAGTTCAGTGACCTTCCCAAAGAGGAATTCCTTCTAACCGCTGTGAGGCTCATTCCAAACTTTGTCTACCCCTTTGCCAGGAACCCCCTCAGTTCTAGCTTCTCACCTTTCGCTGAAACATGAGGCAAGGGGAATTAATTTACCCAGAGAAAAATACTTGTGTATGTTGGTGGTGGTGGTGGCAACTGGTAAATGAAGAAACAAACTGAGAAGCTTGGCAGGAAAGTTAAGTGGGATCCACACTGGGAAGGGCTTTGAATGCAGACTGTTGGATTCCTATTTGATCTTGAAGGCTGTGGGAGTCACCTGTAACTTGCTAAACAGGAGCCTGACATATCCAGTTTTTCTGTTTAGATGTCAGCCATGTGGAAGGTGGATGGAAGAATCTGATTCTGGAAGCAGGGAGGTGAGTTCGGAAGTTCTTTTCATAATCAGAGCAGAATAAATGATATAATGAGGTTGGGAGGAGGGAGGACATGTTGAATAAAAAGAAAGCCATGATGGATTACCTGCAAAAACAAAATTACAGTAGAGGAGAAAGAGCAGAGATGGGTCTAGCTTCCCTGACCAGGATGACATGAGTGACTCACTGATTCCATTCGGAGGGGTCCTATTTGGGACAAAATGAGTATGAAACTCTTGGATTATCCAAGTAGAAATATGAAGAGGAAACATGTTATATGTGTTTGGATCTCAAGACAGAGGCTTAGAACAGAGTGGTCTGTGTAGAGGAAGGAAGCTGAGCTCGTTCTGTGTTCACCAGGGAGGGTAGTGGAGGAAGGAGGATATGCCTGTGGATACCACATAGCACTGGCAGCAATGCGGACTGATTTGTCTTTTCATGTCTCAGCTGCGTCTGGCTTCCATGTCACACTCCAGCTAAGCAAATCTGAGGATGACACTCATGTGGGCCTTGAGAGATCCCACTGAAAGACTATATTTCATTCTTTGTTAAGGGCTGGAATTTCCCTCCCTCCCAGAACACCAGAACAACTTTTCCTAAATTTCTCTGATTAAAAAAAAAATCACTCGGACAGAAGAGATTTGTTGTTCTTTTTAAACAGATTTCTGGACCCCTTCCCTGGAAAATCCGATTCTCTGGGTCTGGAGTAGAACCTGAGACACAGTGTTTTCAATAACAGCTTTAGCTAATTCCATCAGTGAAGTCTGAGAAATGCTACTCCAGCTGAAACACAAACCTATCTCTTGAAATTGAGTCTCAGATGGACACTCCCACTCCCACCCTACTTCCTGCCCTGAAGTCAGTTGAGAATGGATTTTAAAAGGCAAGCACAGACTGACCTCAAATTCTGAACCCAGACATACCCTAACCCAAACATGCACTAGCAAAGCTGGGTTCTGGCAGGATTTGTGCAAGTCTGGCAGTGCTGGTTTAGAAGGGACCAAAAGCAGGATATGTGGTCAGCAACATCAGCTCTGGAAACGAAGGGCGTTGCACATGTATCCTGGGTGGGCTTCACAGTGAGACTAATGGGACCCTCGGGGGGTACATCTATGATAAACTAGAGCAGATAATGTTATGTGGCAGCCTGAATGGGAGGGGAGTTTAAGGGAGGACAGTTCAGTTCAGTTCAGTTGCTCAGTCATGTCTGACTGTTTGCAACCCCATGCACTGCAGCACGCCAGGCCTCCCTGTCCATCAGCAACTCCTGGAGTTCACCCAAACCCATGTCCATTGGGTCAGTGATGCCATCCAGCCATTTCAGCCTCTGTCATCCCCTTCTCCTCTTGCCCTCAATCTTTCCCAGCATCACGGTCTTTTCCAATGAGTCAGCTCTTCGCATCAGGTGGCCAAAGTATTGGAGTTTCAGCTTTAACATCAGTCCTTCCAATGACCACGCAGGACTGATCTCCTTTAGAATGGACTGGTTGGATCACCTTGCAATCCAAGGGACTCTCAAGAGTCTTCTCCAACACCACAGTTCAAAAGCATCAATTCTTCGGTGCTCAGCTTTCTTTATAGTCCAACTCTCACATCCATACATGACCACAGGAAAAACCATAGCCTTGACTAGATGGACCTTTGTTGGCAAAGTAGTCTCTGCTTTTTAATATGCTGTCTAGGTTGGTCATAACTTTCCTTCCAAGGAGTAAGCCTCTTTTAATTTCATGGCTGCAGTCACCATCTGCAGTGATTTTGGAGCCCAGAAATATAAAGTCAGCCATTCTTTCCCCATTTATTTGCCATGAAGTGATGGGACCAGATGCCATGATCTTCGTTTTCTGAATGTTGAGCTTTGAGCCAACTTTTTCACTCTCCACTTTCACTTTCAACAAGAGGCTCTTTAGTTCTTCACTTTCTGCCATGTGGGTGGTGTCATCTGCATATCTGAGATTATTGGTATTTCTCCCGGAAATCTTGATTCCAGCTTGTGCTTCTTCCAGCCCAGTGTTTCTCATGATGTACTCTGCATAGAAGTTAAATAAGCAGGGTGACAATATACAGCCTTGACGTACTCCTTTTCATATTTGGAACCAGTCTGTTGTTCCATGTCCAGTTCTAACTGTTGCTTCCTGACCTGTATACAGGTTTCTGAAGAGGCAGGTCAGGTGGTCTGGTATTCCCATATCTTTCCGAATTTTCCACAGGTTATTGTGATTCACACAGTCAAAGACTTTGGCATAGTCAGTAAAGCAGAAATAGATGTTTTTCTGGAACTCTCTTGCTTTTTCCATGATCCAGCGGATGTTGACAATTTGATTTCTGGTTCCTCTACCTTTTCTAAAACCACCTTGAACATCTGGAAGTTCACGGTTCATGTATTGCTGAAACCTGGCTTGGAGAATTTTGAACATTTATTTACTAGCGTGTGAGATGAGTGCAATTGTGTGGTAGTTTGTGCATTCTTTGGCATTGCCTTTCTTTGGGATTGGAATGAAAACTGACCTTTTCCAGTCCTGTGGCCACTGCTGAGTTTTCCAAATTTGCTGGCATATTGAGTGCAACACTTTCACAGCAGCATCTTTCAGGATTTGAAATAACTCAACTGGAATTCCATCACCTCCACTAGCTTTGTTTGTAGTGATGCTTCCTAAGGTCCACTTGCCTTCGCATTCCAGGATGTCTGGCTCTAGGTGAGTGATCACACCATTGTAATTATTTGGGTCATGAAGTTCTTTTTTGTACAGTTCTGTGTATTCTTGCCACCTCTTCTTAATATCTTCTGCTTCTGTTAGGTCCATACCATTTCTGTCCTTTATCGAGCCCATCTTTGCATGAAATGTTCCCTTGGTATCTCTAATTTTCTTGAAGAGATCTCTAGTCTTTCCCATTCTGTTGTTTTCCTCTATTTCTTTGCATTGATGGCTGAGGAAGGCTTTCTTATCTCTCCTTGCTATTCTTTGGAACTCTGCATTCAGATGCTTATATCTTTTCTTTTCTCCTTTGCTTTTCACTTCTCTTCTTTCACAGCTATTTGTAAGGCCTCCTCAGACAGCCATTTTGCCTTTTTGCATTTCTTTTTCTTGGGGATGGTCTTAACCCCTGTCTCCTGTACAATGTCACGAATCTCCGTCCATAGTTCATCAGGCATTCTATCAGAACTAGTCCCTTAAATCTAAGGGAGGGATGTGTATGTACAGCTGAGTTCCTTCGCTGCTCATCTGAAATTGTGACAGCATTGTTAATCAGCTGTACCCCCAATATAAAATAAAAGGTCTTTTAAAAATGTTAAAAAAAAAAAAAAAAGAATTAAAGCAGAATGAGACTGAAGTTTTGGAATTAACTTGGACATTCTGTTTGTTGCCATCACTGTTTCAGTGCCCTTTCCTAAGTCCTTTCTCTCTGCTGAACCATGACTGAGTGATATTTCTCCTCTTCCCTTTCATAGACCTTGGACTTGGGATACAGAAACCTCGGCTCTTCGTTCCTGCCATGACTGTGGCAAATGGAACTCTGGTCCAGCCAGCGTGCTTCCTGCTGGTAGGCATCCCTGGCCTGGGACCTGACACCCACTTTTGGCTGGCTCTCCCACTGTGTTGTATGTATGCCTCGGCCAGCCTGGGCAACCTAGCCATTATCCTCATCATCCGTGTGGAAAGGCGCCTGCATGAGCCCATGTACCTCTTCCTGGCCATGCTTTCCACCATTGACCTAGTTCTCTCCTCCGTCACCATGCCCAAGATGGTCAGCCTCTTCCTGACAGGTGTCCAGGAGATCGAGTTCAATGCCTGTCTGGCCCAGATGTTCCTTATCCATGCTCTGTCAGCCATGGAGTCAGCTATTCTGCTGGCCATGGCATTTGACCGCTTTGTGGCCATCTGCCACCCCCTGCAGCATGCTTCTGTACTCACAAGGCCTATGGTTGCCAAAATTGGACTAGCTGCCCTGACCAGAGGGTTTGTACTCTTCTTTCCCCTGCCCTTCATCCTGAAGCGGCTGTCATACTGCCGGAAGCACACTGTCACACACTCATTCTGTCTGCACCAAGATATTATGAAGCTGTCCTGTACTGATACCACGGTCAACGTGGTGTACGGGCTCTTTATCATCCTCTCGGTCATGGGCGTCGACTCCCTCTTCATTGGCTTCTCCTATATCCTCATCCTGAGGGCTGTGTTGGAGCTCTCCTCTCAGGGGGCAGCACTCAAAGCTTTCAACACCTGCATCTCCCATCTCTGTGCTGTGCTGGTCTTCTATGTGCCCCTGATTGGGCTCTCCGTGGTGCACAGGCTGAGTGGCCCCACTTCCCTGCTCCATGTGATTATGGCTAATATCTATCTACTGCTGCCACCTGTGGTTAACCCTATAGTCTATGGAGCCAAAACCAAGGAGATTCGTTCTCGAGTCTTCCATATATTCTCACAGAATGGCAGGTGAGCGGGATTTCCTCCCCAGTGTCCTTAGTCTCTACCAAAGATGGCAGGGTTCAGGTCCTGTTGAACATCTTGGTGATTGGAACGTCCAACCCACTGGGCTCTGTGCTCCAAGTTGTCTAAGTAGACCTTCAATTTCTATCTCCAGAGATGGGTCACTTCAGAAGAACCAGTTTTGACAGGACGTGCTGGGTAGAGATCACTCTACACTCCCTTCCTATGGTGACCTTACCTTATTTCTCTCTCCCAACTAGAAAATACGTGTAATTTTGACATGGAAAGGCTGTAAATTATACACATCATGATTCATTCCAGTCTTGATGTATGGTTTTTATTATTTTGCTCCCATGTATCTGCATCAGTGAAGACATGTTAACTATAACTTCTTTCTTGGATCCCAAAGAGGTAACACAGTCATTTTTAAGGATTAATAAAGGTATTTGTGTGATGCTGATTGAAGGGAGGGGAGGGAGATGGTAGTAAGCAAAGAAACAGCTCCCGTGAAGTGTTTATGTTTCTATATATATGGGCGTGTATTTATGTGGAATCTGCCAATGTCATCTATGTGGTTCTATTGGAGATTATTTTTCTATAAGGGTGATGTTTATCTTGTTTGCAGCTGTGAGTATGTAGGTATGTTTGTGTGGCTATATGTGATTTCAGCCTGTGTGTGTGAGTACACAGAATGTGTGCCAGCTGGTCTGCCTGTCAGCTGTGTCCTGTCATGTATAATATTTTGTGGATAATGTCTATAATTACACACTTACTGTGTTTATGTGACCTCTGTTAGTTGGTATATGATATGCATCTATGTGAGAATGGTTGTAGAGCATGTGTATCTAATGAGAATAGATGCCTCCTTTCCCCCTCATATTTGTAATATGTAAATGTAGAATTTAATATGTAAAATGTAGAATGTATTAATCATATATAAATGGTAGGGTGTAGAATGTAGAATGTTGCATATTTGTAACAATGTAGACTATAATACACATAAGTGTGTGGAATATGTAGTGTTGGGAGGGCTGTGTCTTTTGGCTTGTTTATCTTTGGGTGTATGCCTGTGATGCAAAGTAGTTGTGATATGAAATCTTTCTGTGTAATATATATGTCTTTAGTCATAGATAGATGGAATATAATATCTGAAGGGTATATGTTTACAAATGTGTGTGTGTGTATGTATTGTTTGTGGTTACTATGTATTAAGGCATATTGCACTCATTTGTCCAATGTCTGGATTATAAGGCACAAGAATGTGCCATAATGAACTTAGAAACTGTTAGGTCAAAAATGTTCACAGTGAAGAATTATTGGTAGAAAATAATGTAGGTTCATTTGAGGGAGATGAAAGAATACTGAAGTAAGACTTATAAGGTTAAAATCCTGGAAATATCATAAAATGGCATACTGTAAAACCTCTCTGGATCTGATTTCCTCTTCTGAATAATGAAGCTACAATGGCAGTGATGCTGTAAAGCTTAAATCCTACGAACCTCCTATGTAAACTGAAAAGTGAAACATGCAAGAAATGATCATATTCGTGGTTGTCTCATTGTACGGCTTTAGGAAACAACATCCATGTCATGGTCCACGTGAATGCTGCTCCTATATTGTGCAGTGCATCACCAGTGTGGCCTCGTGTGGCCATCCTGATTTACTGTTATTAATGAAAACATTATTATTTACTATCTCATAATAAATTTTTTTCACAGAGCTTCAGACAAGTTGACATTTATTTTCCCATGCTGGTGTCTGATTTACAAATGAAATTTGTAAATGTGCAAATTTACAAATGAAATTCAAAGAAATCACAACCTTGCCAAGAAGTTCCTTTAAACATGGTTGATAGCTGTATCAGGAAAAGACACTGTGGGGTGGGGATTAGAATCAATAGAGATTAGGATCACTAGCTTTAATATTTGGGCTCATTGCTTAACCTACTGCACCTCAGTAATTTTGGGAATTGTAAATGCTGTAAAAAAGGAAATATAATGTACCTCCTATCAGGTGGTTGTGGGGGTTAAGTAGAATAACAGATGTGAAAACACATGGAAAATAGACAGTGATCGATACACGTTGATGGTAATGGTTTTAAATAATAAAACTGATTAAATGAGGTATATTTATTCCATTTTAGGGAATATTCAGACAAGAGACTTCACCTTTCATAAGGCCCTGCTGTGCCAAGGCCAGAAGCTAGTCTCTTATCCAGGCAACAGTATCTCTGGTTTTATATTAGCTCATGGCCTTCTTTCTCAGGAGATCTTGGGAAATCTTGGAGTCCTCTAGAATCTCTTTATTTTGATAAATGGTGATGACTGGGGTAATTGTCGCTGGTTTGAAAACTTGGCTAAGTGCCAGACTATATTAAGGGCTTCCCCAAGGTTCCCACAAACTCTGTTTCCCTTGATCGTGAACTTTAAAGCTTTATTTTCCAACTGGATGTTTATCCCTCTGTCATAGAGCTTAAATAGTTTTATGAAAGCTGTATGTTTATCTTCCATCAGTTCAGTTCAGTCGCTCAGTTGTGTCTGACTCTTTGTGACCCCATGAACCGCAGCACGCCAGGCCTCCCTGTCCATCACCAACTCCTGGAGTCCACCCAAACCCATGTCCATTGAGTCGGTGATGCCATCCAACCATCTCATCCTCTGTCGTCCCCTTCTCCTCCTGCCCTCAATCTTTACCAGCATCACGGTCTTTTCCAATGAGTCAGCTCTTCGCATCAGGTGGCCAGAGTATTGGAGTTTCAGCTTCAACATCAGTCCTTCCAATGAACACCCAGGACTGATCTCCTTTAGAACTGAAATATCCTTATACATAGTTGTCTGTCTCCCTTGAGGAAAAGGACTAGGCTTCTCTGTCTCCAGGGCCTGACATACTTTATGCTCAATGGCTGTCTGTCTGGGACCTCTCAGAGAGAAGGAGAGCCTGAGTGGGTTGTGGTTTACTTACTTAAGATAAACCAAATTCACTTATCCCTCTCCAAACCCCCTCCAACCCCCATCCACACTCATCTCTTGTTCCTGTCTCTATAAATTAAAGTCCTTAGTTTGACTGGTACTATTTTATAAAGTCAACAAACAACTTTCCCCACTCATTGATGATCAATTATGATCTAAAATCCACATGATACTGCAGATAATATTTGGTTAATTATTCCCCACTACAGAGGCAGGATCCTTCTGTATTCTCTACTCAATGCCCTGTGAATCTTGAAGTTCTCCAATCTGGCAGGTAGGAACAGTCACTATCTATGACCCAATATGAACCCTGGATGGGGATGCCAACTCTAATTTTTCCGGGTGGCTCTGCCCCCAGTCTTAAGTAGCTTGTTCACATGCGTGTGGGCTCAGTATTCAGCTGGATTCTTGCAGAGGATCCTCTACATGTCTCTAGAGTTCTCTCTCTGTAGATCTCTCACCTCCAATACCTGGTCTTCAAATTCTAGCTAGCTGGGGCTTCCTGGACTACCAGCTCTACATCTTTAACTTAAGATATCCTCTGGAATCTGCATTCTCCTTTCCTGGACTGCAGCAGGGAACCTCTCAAGGCAGTAAGCTGGGGAAACCCCAGGTTCACTCCATTTGTTTTCCATGCCTCAGGGCTCATTGTCCTTCATTGCCTGATATCTAGTATCTTGCAGACTTTTTTTTTTCAATGTATGCTGTCTATTTTAGGTTCCTTCAGGTGGGATGTTACCTCATGTTATTCTGTCTTGGCCAGAGGTAGAAGTCCCTGGGGTGTCCTTCACACCTTCTCAGTCCATGGGAGTTTGAGGGAAGCAACAGAGATGGCTGCAGGGTGATAGCAATGAATGACAGGCTGCAGGTTTACAGGTACCTGGAGATCTTGTAATCGCTAGTTTTGATATGGTCTGAATTGGAATTGTCTGATCGACATTGTCTAATTTTGCATAACTTTGCATAACAGATCGCCCTGTGTTTTGAATTTAAAACTTGCAGTTGTGAAATTGATCAGTAAAAACACAAGGAGAAACCAATGAAAATTCACTCTGCTTTATTAATAGATTTATTAAAAATTATTTAAATATGTGACATACTTAGTTTCTCATTCCCACTGATCTCTAACCCTCTAAAATGTTCTCTCACTATTTTTGCCCTTAAGAGAGAAACCAGATGGCATTGGTCTTATATGGCTGGAGCTGGAGGTAGGGGAGGGCTAAGGAAACCACATCCTCCTTTCTCAACATGAAGTTCAAGGCCAGGGAATAGAAGTCAGATGTATGGTCCCCAGGGATCCACGTTATGAATTAGCTAGAGACGGGCCGTAGAACCCGGGGGATAAAGAAAACACAGCCCTATAGCTTTTGGGAAAGGCAGATGGGTCCACTGGGATGCAGGCCCAGCAAGGACCAAGCAGGTACCACCCATGGAAGGAAGGTGGAGGCCAGAGAAAGCTTCAGGCAGGTGATGAGTTTCACGGGTTCTCCCTGAAAACATATACTGCTTTTCCTCTGGTTGAGTTTGATGAGGCTGGGGGAAATTTGGAGAAAGCCTCTCGAGAGACCATGGCCACACACATGAGTTTCTCTAGACTCTCCATACTCATTCACCCTAACTTCACGGTGGGACCTGGCAGAAATACTCCAACTGGCACAGGGCCCATCTGGGGAGGACTCTAGAGACCCCTTACCCACTACACCTCCTTTTCCATACCCCAAGCACACCTTCTCAGGACACAGCAGCCCAGAAGGACATCAGTCCCACAGTTGGGTATGAGGGGTATCTGCAGATAGACCCTCTGAGCAGCGCCCTACCCCCAGCAGGGAGAAGCCAAAAGAGGGGAGGAGATATGACAGAATAAATAAGCCTGACGAGGGAGGGGGCGGAGACTGAGAGGGCGGAACTACGGTGCAGCCTGCCAGATCGCTGCTGGAAGAGTCCTGGAGAAAAGGGCACTCGTTCCTTCAGTGCAATTGAGGTGAGTGTGGGAGACTGGAGGTGACTCCTGGGGTGTGGGTTTCCTGCAGCTAGGGGTCCCTCATTAGACCTGCTAAGTGAATGAGAGACCAGGCTGAGGAGAGCCAGAAGTAGGGAGTGGGGCCGGGGATGTGAAGGAGGCCCCAGACTCAGGACAGACGGCCTCAGCAATTTCTGTGCTCCTGTGGTAAAGGGAACCTGGGTGGTGCTGGATGCTTCTTTTGCAGTTTTTAAGACATTTTCCCGTGATCAGTTTACTGGGGTACCCATCTTGAGCCTGATGGGGATGGGGCTAAATGAAGGTGGTGGGGTCGAGAGCAAATGGGGCTGGGACCACACTAGAGTTGGACTGGGGTTTGTTGTGTGAACAGGGCTGGTTTGACCCAGGTTGTTAGTGTGCTTGAAGCTCGGTTTATGATCAGGGGTCAGATTATAGCCCTGTGTTGGGTGTGGGCTCTGAATGGGGTCTGGACTCATGCTACACTTTATATCAGAAGTCAGGCTGTGCTGAGTCTAGAACTTAGAACAATTCCTGGGGTTCCGATCCTGACCCAGTCCATGTCTAGGATCAGGGTTCAGTCTTCAGCCCACTTAAAAAACTGGATTTTGTGTCCACGCTGTGACTTCTCCTGCCTTGCACTCTTTAGGCGTCCCCCCTTCCCCTACCACCCCCCCCTGCCCCCCGCCCCACCACAAACGCACACACACTGAACCACTTGCAGCTTTTCAAACAGGGTGTGTTCTCGTTCTCTCTGGGTCTTTGCATTTGTAGAATGCACTTCTGAAAACAAATTAGATCAAGCCTATTGCTTAATTTCCCCCAAGTCACTCAGAATTAAATCAAAGCTCCTGGCCGCACCCTGCAAGTCCCTACATGACCTGTCCCCTCCTCTCCTCTCTGACTTCATTTCCTACAACTCTCCTGTGCTCTTGATACTCTGGCCACCTTTACCTTCTTCCTCCTGTGAATTCCCCAAACAGAAGACCTTTTTCTCTTGCCTCCTCTGCCTGGAATGCTCTTTGCCTCGATCTTAGAATGGCTGGTGTTTTCTCATCACGCATCTCTCAGTTGGTATGTCACCACCTCAGAGAAACCTTCACTGACCCCCTGTCTCAAATAGGGCTGTCCTGCCCCTGTCCTTTTCTATCCCTTCACTCTGTCTTATCTTCAGGGCACTTATCTTTATCTTAAATATTCTTGCTTATTTGTTTCTTTTCTATTATGGCTCTCCTAGTGCTTGGGCTCCATAGAAGCACTGATCTTTTCTGTTGCATCCACTGTTTTATTTCCAGTTTTGGGCACATTGTAGGCACTTGATGTGTTTTGTCATCTAACTGAATGCTGCTGGCCCCGTGTTCCCAACCCTGCTAACTGTGACTGGCCATGCAAGTCTTGGCTCAGATGTTACCTCCTCAGAGCCTGACAAGTTGGTGAACTATTGTCTGCTTTGTTCTGAGCCACTTGTACTTACCCCTGCCCTAACATTTATCATAACATGTTATGATAGCTGCATATTTGTCTCAATTTCTCTCCCCACTCCCCCCCCCACCCCCCACACTGGAAGGCTGAAACATGACTTGTTTACTCTGTGTTTTAGTATCTCTGGTGCTTAGTCTGGCATAATCTGATATTTGAAAAAAAAAAACAAAAAAATGTATATTAATCAAAGTCCAAGTTCAGGCTGTTCTGCTGCATATAGATGATAATCAAAGAAGCTCTGAAGGTCTCTGATAAGGATCAAAATGTGAAGGTGTGTGGGAACCTTCTTGGCTCTGGTCCTACTTGGGAAGTGGAGGGGCAGGGCCATGAATGCTTGGAGCTATGACTGTGGTTGATTTTGGAGGGACAGACTGGATTGAGTGAGGAGAACGGGGATGGGAGGGAGAGTGGAGATGGGAGCCTCACTCTGCCTTTTGAGAGTCAGAAATTGTACTCTCTCACCTTTCCAGTCTCTTTGTGGCCATTCTTTCTAGAATGGCCCTGTAAGGGTTCATCTGCATTATAAAATACAAGCAAGATATAAGGGGCAGAAAATGCAGATGACTCGGGTAAATGTGGTACTCTTCTAGGGTCTTCCCCGGTGGCTCAGCGGTAAAGAATATGCCTGCAATATAGGAGACACAGGTTCGATCCCTGGGTCAGGAAGATCCCTGGAGGAGGGCATGGCAACCCACGTATTCTTGCCTGGAGAATCCCATGGATAGAGGAGCCTGGTGGGCTATAGTCCATGGGGTCGCAAAGAGTCGGACATGACTGAAGTGACTTAGCACGTGTGAATCATACCCTTATAGAGTATGAAGAGAAGGTTCCCTCTCCATGAATTGAGTGATGAGCCCTGGTAGTCCTGCCAGTCACAGTATCATCCCTGAGGACTGCCTTCCCTCTATGGCCTGGCAGTAACAGTCAGAGGTTCCCAGGTATTCCTGGGCTTCCCTCCAAGGACATTTTCTTCCAGATGTTCCCACAGATGCTGGCAGGGGCACCAGAGGCCCCCACCCCACTGTTCTAGGCACAGAACATTCTGTGTGTTTAGCCAAGGTAAGAACAGTGGTCACAAATCCCCTCTTCCATTCCCTCCTTGTCTCCCTTCCCCACTGAACCCAAGTGGGGACAGCTGGTCAGGTGTCCTGAGTCCTAGAGAAGCCCTCTGGACTCATGGGTTTTTAAAATTTTGGATTCCTTGGATATTAACCTTGAAATAGTCCTTAAAAAATCATTCAAAAGGATACTGGGAGAGAGGCAGGGCAGTAGCTTGGCATATTGGAAAGCACGTGGATATGATGCTGAGAGCTCTAATTGAGCTTCAACATCCCTGTATGCAAAATGGGATTAATGATGTCTGCTTGACAGCTTGATGAGAGGCCTGTATTGAATGAGAAGGAAGTACTCAATAGAGGGTAAAGATTTTTACTTTCCACTGTGGGCCCTGCCTAAGTCACAGCCAGAATTGGGGCTGAAAGGTGGGAAGTGCCTAAGTCCCAGTCCAGGAGGGCCCTCTTGGTTTCTCTTCCAAGGATCTAACTGGGCCAGGTGTTCTACTTGCCAAGCCCCCTTTCTATTCTGCCTCTGGGGCAGATTTTATTAGCTTTCAGAAGGTGCAACACAAAGACAGTTAAAGGGGAGAATGTACAGGTGTTGGAATTGAACAGTCTAGCTCAAGTTTCTGTTTTACCAGCCAACTATTAAACCCTGGGAATATTTAACTTTTGAGGGGTGGGCTTCTGTTTTCTCACCTATAATGTAGACATGATACATAAAAGTCTTATTATGGAGAATTGTTCCTGGGTTAAATAATCTCTATACAGGCAGGATCTGGCATTTTGTAGGCAGTCTGTGATTTCTGTTTTAATCATAAAAACAATAGACTCAGTGCCGGCAGTGATCTCATTGTTCTCCTGGATAGTGTATCCCTGACCACTTTTCCATGATTCTCTGACATGGAATTTAGAGACTCTGGGGAAGAATCTGAGGATGGGCTGGGCTGGGGGCTGAGCAGGCACTGAGGGAAGAGTCCTGGAGGCCAGGGGGAAGGAATGTGGAGGACTGAAAGCCTCAACGTAGATTTCTACTCCACCTCACTGGAGGCTCTAATGCCCTGTCCTCAAGAAAGGGCTAAGATTTTTCACAGTTCTCCAAGAAACATTCCTGAGACTTGTTAAAATGATGTGACTTTTCAGAGAAAATCTCAAGCATAGAGCTATCCCCTGGGGGTTTAAGGCAGTGTTCAGTTCAGTTCAGTTCAGTTCAGTTGCTCAGTCGTGTCCGACTCTTTTTGACCACAGGAATCGCAGCACACCAGGCCTCCCTGTCCATCACCAACTCCCGGAGTTCACTCAAACTCATGTCCATCGAGTCGGTGATGCCATCCAGCCATCTCATCCTCTGTCGTCCCCTTCTTCTCCTGCCCCCAATCCCTCCCAGCATCAGGGTCTTTTCCAATGAGTCAGTGTAGGCTTTCTAAAAAAGAAACAGACCCTTTGTTTATTTTTCCTTGATTATGTTCTGTTTTCAAAATAGAGTGATTTAGCTCCAATTTCCTTCAGAGCCTCCAAATGTTATCTGAGTGTGTGCCATGGTTCTAATTACTAACTGCTGCTCAGGCTGGCAGTCAGCTGGCAGGACTGTAGGAGACTGGGGTGCTTCAGGGCTGAGCAGTCTGAAGGGTGACGCTTGGGTCGTTGGGTTGGCTCCCCCTCCAGTCCTTCATTTCTCTCCTGCAGCTGCCATCTGAGGTCCAGCCCGATTTTACCTCAAATAGCTGTCCACTTTATGCTGTTGAGGCACCTCTCTTCTGGGCCAGCTAAATCCTCCTCTCTCTGATTTCTGGTGTCTCCTCAGTTCTCAGTCTTTCCCTTTGGGAGAGATTGGCTGCTAGTTAGTATGCGTGTGTCTATGAGGATGTGCTTGAGGTAAAGTGGAAATTAAGGTGACAAATGGGGGGGTGATAAAAAGTTTTTGGAAACTGCAGAGATTTTCAGAGCCCTTATTCCCCATTTTTATGCAAACATGAAAAAAAACAACACTTTGTACACCCTGATGCTGTTTTATGATGTCTTTTGACAGTCCTGACCTCGTTGATTTTGCAACAGCACAATGAGGTTATTATCATCCTCTGCATTTACTTGGACCCAGGACTTGCATTTGTAGTCCCAGGGCTCCACTCAACACATCAGTTTACCCTCTAGGTAACAGGATTGAATGTGCCAACCCATAATTTCTTCTCAGTATATTTCCTAAGACAGTGCATCTTTATCCTGGCAACTGCCCAGTTTTGCATTGTCTGTCCATGTGAAATTTCTGGATGGTATTGATATCTGACCCTCTGGAGCACCAGAACCTTTTTGCTGACATCTCCAGGTCAGGGATCCTTGGTTACCCTCTCTCTTAGGTACAAACTGTGCTGCAAGTGTCACCGAGTCCAAGCTCATTCTGCTCGCTACACGATAGGCCAATAAATCTGGGAGATGAGGTATTGAGGCAAGCAATATGACTTTGGAAAGCTGGCTGACTGAGAAAATGACAGACTAGTGTCTTAAAATAATTGTATTGTTCTGGATGCCAGGGCTTAGATGCTAGGTTCTTTTATGGATCAGAGATGGGGGGAGGTGAGGAAACAAAGTAAAAGACCATTTAATTCTTGCAAATGTCTCTCAGAATGGCAAGCCTTAGGCAGAGGGCTGTGTTAGTTTCACTTCCTTATAGTCATTTCACAGGTGGTATGAAATGGAGTATCTCTTGTCATATCAATAAACAAATATGCCATAGCTATCTGTGGTTCTGGCCCTCCACATATGAATTTCTGAGCCAAGCTGGTAAACAAGAGACAAAGGGCACCATTTCCCACACAAAGAACTCAAGGATGTCCCAGTTTTTCACAGGTGGGCAGGGTCAGGCTATCTGCCTGTGAGTCAAACAAAGGGACCATAGCCCAGGGCTCAGGCAGAGGCGGGCAGGCAGGGTTCCCTGAGGCAGTCTGTTATGAATGCCTACAAAAGGGCTTCCCACATAGCTCAGTTGGTAAAGAATCTGCCTGTAACCCCTGGGTTGGGAAGATCCCTTGGAGAAGGACAGGGGTCGGGAAGATCCCCTGGAGAAGGAAACGGCAACCCACTCCAATATTCTTGCCTGGAGAATCTCATGGACAAAGGAACCTGGCAGTACAGTCCATAGGGTCACAAGAGTCTGACATGACTTATCGACTAAACCACATAATAATAAAATCGGCAAAATAAGATGTAAAGTCACAGAAGCAGATCCAATATGGAGTCAGATTTAACCCTTCCCAGTTATATATGTCCATTTTGCATTTATTTAGAGTCAAGGCTTTGCTTTTGCCCTGTTCTCTATGTATCCATTCTCATGCCCTCTGGATCCCTGAATGAGAAAGATCTTTTCTGTTTGATCCTAAAAATTCTTGTTCTGAACTTACAACACCCTGCTATGAATTTCCAGTTTTTATTTTTCCTCAAAAATCTCTATAGTTCAGACAGTTGGCAGTCTTTATTATCCCCTTGGCTATGCTACCCTCATTAGACATTTACTGAGGAATTCTTGTGATAAAACTCTTTTTTATTTTCAACAAACATTAACTAAACACAGGATTGGGTCCCTGCCATTTAGGAATTAAAATTTAGTGACAAACAAACAGCAATAATTCTAGTTCAGGATGGTAAATGCATAAAAAGAGACCTAAGCAAAGTTCTTTGGGAGCACAGAACAGGAAACATTTAATAATACCCAAGGAGATCAAGGGGAAAGAGGTTCAGGAAAGTGCATAGGAGAGAGACAGTAAACTAGGATGTGGAAGATGCAATTTTGCCCAGTGGGAAGAAAAGGAGGGAGATTTAGGAGGACAAAAGAAAAGTAAAAAAAAAAAAAAAGACAAATAGACACAGAGGCACAAAATCAATGCTACATTTATGAAATGGTATGTATTCCAATGTGCCTGGAGTATAGGGGCCATGGGAAGAGTGGTCAGAGAGAAACTAGGGCTGGATGCTGAAAGGCGGAGCTTTGCTCCACCCTAGTAGTTCTGTCTTTATTCCAGAATTAATTTGAAGTTTTAAAAGGTATTTTTTAAAACAACAAATGGTGACCTGATTTCACTTGGGTAGAAGATTCTTGGGATTGTGCTGATAACAAAGTTAACACTAGGGGCGTGGCTATGAGAATCAGAGTATTTAGCTTATGTGTCTGTTTGCCAAGTTGTTTCAGTTGTATCCGACTCTTTGCGACCCTATGAACTGTAGCTGGTCAGGTTTCTCTGTCCATGGGATTCTCCAGGCAAGAATATTGGAGTGGATTGCCATGCCCGCCTCCAGAGGATCTTCCCAACCCAGGGTTTGAACCTGGGTCTCTTACGCCTCCTGCGTTGGCAGATGACGTTCTTTATCATTGGCATGGCCACCTGGGAAGTCCTGTGTCTGTTTAGGTCACCATAACAGAAAAAGGGAAACACGATAGGAAAACAGTTAACAGCAACATATATAATTTTTTTTTTTTTTTTTTTTGGTGCAGATTTACTCTGCTCCAGGCATTGTGTTAAAAGCTTTAACACTGATCATCTCAGTTAATCCTTACATTGATTTCTATTAAGCAGGGACTATTATCCTCATTTTAACGATGAGGAAACTGAGGCTTATAAAGGTTAAATAATTTGCCCCAGATCGTACAGCTGACAAAGTTGTTGCCCTTGTAAAGTTGAAAAATAAAATTAAATTAAATTAAAAAAAGAGTCACTATGAAAAAAAAAAAAAATCCAGGCTCGATTTAAATCCAGTCTTAACAGCTGTACAATACTGCCCTTGGAAGACCTTGATCTTTGGACATGGAGAGTTTGATGTGTTTCAGAGACAACTAGGTTGTTTCTTTTAGTAACTTTAGAATTATGAATCTGGATCACAAAAGATAATTCAGGCCTTCCCAAGAATATCTGGGAATCAACAGTTTACTGAAGGTTTACTGAAGTGGGTGAGATGGCTCAGGGAATGTATATAGATTGAAAAGAGCTCTTGAGGATAAAATTCTGAGAGCACTATCATTTAAAAGCATGCTTAAGGGTCAAGTGAAGGAGGCTGAAGATCCAGAAAGAACCAAGAACTAATGGTCAGAGTGATGAGGAGAAGTAGAAGGATCAAGGAGAAATTTTAAGAAGGAGGGAAATAATCACAGTGTCATATGCTATGGAGAGGTCAGTACAGAAGATTTAAGTGACTTTGAAGACTTTGGTCTCTTAACCTGAAGGTCTTCATTAAGCATGACTCCTTAGAGCTTCTCCCTCCAGTTTTTGGAATTAAACTCTGTCCCTCTCTGTTCTCATGGTCTCAGTGTTTTCCCCTTTGTGTCTGGCCCGCGGGAACCTCTGGGTGACAGATAAATGGTGGAACAAAAACCATCAACACTTTCTGAGCCCAGTGAATGGTGTAAGCCCCTCCTGATGCTGGCTGTGAGCTCTTCTCTGCATTCAACTGCTGTCTGGTAGCCCATGTAGAAGCCCCTACCTCAGTTATCAAGGACCAAATCTTAAGAACCCAGTCCTTTTATTTTTCTTGCTGTGCTGTGCTTAGTCGCTCAGTCATGTCTGACTCTTTGCAAACCCATGGACTGTAGACTGCCAGGTTCCTCTGTCCATGGGGATTCTCCAGGCAAGAATACTGGAGTGGGTTGACACGCCCTCCTCCAGGGGATCTTCCCAACCCAGAAATTGAACCCAGGTCTCCTGCATTGCAGATAGATTCTTTACCGTCTGAGCTACCAGGGAAGCCCCCTTTTTTCTTACCAAAATAACATTATCTTAAACATACCCTAGCATAATGGGAAGAGGAGAAAACTATATATATATATACATATATATATGTAATATATACACCTATATGGTGTGTGTAAATACAATTTATATAATCTAATAAATAATAGGAGCATGTGAATATCGTGAATGAATGGAGGAAAGGGAAACAGGGAGAAAGTTAGTTAACTCTCTTATTGTTTCAACAGAGATGTGAACTGAGATAACTCAAGTCTGATATTTCCCACCTCAGGAATCTCTACTTATATCCCTCACTTGAGTAGCCAGATTTGGGGATTGTGGACCCCGGTATAGGATGGATTGTTCCTCCAGTGCTTCTAACGCCATCATCTTTCACATTTAGTCCTCTGTGTCAGTCTCACTCTTTTCGGCCTAGTAGGTGCCCTAGAAACAGAGCCTAAATAGAAATTCTTATTTAAAGGACATATTGTCACGAGAAGATGAGTGAGGGAAATAGGATAGAGCAGGGAAAGAAAATAATGTGAGGCTGTGGTTTCAGCTGGAGACCAGCTACAGGTTTGGTTCCTCAGGAAGCTTTGGAGCACACATTGCCTCCCAGCTTTGGTCCCACCTGGGGTCAAGGAGGCTGGCTTTGTGTACTATTGTGTCAGGCACTCATTGACCTCTAGATCTGCCCTGGTGGGGATAACATGACTTTCTGGGTGAAGTGCCTCTCATTTGGTAAATAAAAATTTTCTGTAGAAAGGGAAAATTCTGAGCCTGTCTTATTCAACATCCACTGCAGAAGGGATATAGATGCATTGGCTTGGTGAAGGGGATCTGAGTGGGACACCTATGGCATCCATTGCAGTCATTGTTCCTTTAATGATATAAACTGGGCAGTCTAAACAAGTATAAGACTTTGGGTGAACATTTGAGCCAGAGTAAAAATGTAGAGTTAGAGTTCAGTATGAGTTTCATGTATTTTTTTTTTTAATGGAATTAAGGGTTACCATAATAAAATAGGTATTATTAAGTTTTACATTAAGTTTTAAATAGCTGCAGGAGTTAAGTGTTTGTTGTTTACTTGCTAAGTCCTGTCTAACTCTTTCATGACCTCATGGACTGGAGCTGTCCAAGGGGTTTCCCAAGCAAGAATACTGGAGGGGATTGCCGTTTCCTTCTCCAGGGGATCTTTCCAACCCAGGGATCAAACCCATGTCTCCTGCATTGGCAGGTGGATTATTTACCATTGAGACACCTGGGAAGGCCATTATTAAGTTTTACATTGTTTTAAATAGCTACTGGAGTGAAGTCTTAGGTTAATGCTAAAGTTAGGGTTAAGGCTAGAATTGGAGAGGTCATTAGAAGGTTATATTTCACTGTTAGTCTGTGTTACTAGAGTATTGCTACATTGGACTGTGATTAGTCTTAAAGATAGTCTAATGATAGAATTACAGTAGGTATTAAACATAGGGGAGCACAGGGTAGTTAGGATAGAAGCAATGGGAGTTTTTATCATTTATGTCTGATATTAACTTAGTCAACTACCTCTTCCTGGTGAACTACATGATTTAAAACACTTAGAATTTTTGCTTCAGTATTTTATTTGTTTTCCAAATTCACTTTGAGGTGAGGCTAGTAAGTAAGACTAGGTGAATGCTCATTTGGGCCTTGAGTTATAAAGGATAGTTAGGTTGAATTTAGAATAGAATCAGAGTTTGGATAGGCAATGAAATTAGAGTTCTTATCAGAGAATAGGGAATGGAACAGGGAGGAGGGTAGTGGGGAGGAAAATGACAGAAAAATCTTAGAGGATCTGACAATGGTTTATCTTTGTATTCCAGCCTATACCTGCCTGACACTGGTTGCAGCTCAGCTTCTTCACAATGGTGGGTCCCAATGGCAATGAATCCAGTGCCACATATTTCATCCTAATAGGCCTGCCAGGCTTGGAAGAAGCTCAGTTCTGGCTGGCCTTCCCATTGTGTTCCCTCTACCTTATTGCTGTGCTAGGTAACTTGACGATCATCTACATCGTGCGGACGGAGCACAGTCTTCATGAACCCATGTACATCTTTCTTTGCATGCTTTCTGGCCTTGATGTTCTCATCTCCACCTCATCCATGCCCAAAATGATGGCCATCTTCTGGTTCAACTCCACTACCATCCAGTTTGACGCTTGTCTATTACAGATGTTTGCCATCCACTCTTTATCTGGCATGGAGTCCACAGTGCTGCTGGCCATGGCCTTTGACCGCTATGTGGCCATCTGCCACCCACTACGCCATGCCACTGTGCTAACACTGCCTCGTGTAACCAAGATTGGCATGGCTGCTGTGGTGCGGGGGGTTGCACTTATGGCACCCCTGCCTGTCTTCATCAAAAGGCTACCCTTCTGCCGCTCCAATATCCTTTCCCATTCCTACTGCCTGCACCAAGATGTCATGAAGCTGGCCTGTGCTGACATCCACGTCAATATCATCTATGGCCTCATCGTCATCATCTCAGCCATTGGCCTGGACTCACTTCTCATCTCTTTGTCATATCTGCTTATCCTCAAGACTGTGTTGGGCTTGACACGTGAAGCCCAGGCAAAAGCATTTGGTACATGTGTCTCTCATGTGTGTGCTGTTTTCATATTCTATGTGCCTTTCATTGGATTGTCTATGGTGCACCGGTTTGGCAAGCAGCATGACTCCCTCCTGCCTGTCATCCTGGCCAACACCTACCTGCTTGTTCCCCCTGTGCTCAACCCTATTGTCTACGGAGTGAAGACAAAGGAGATCCGACAGCGCATCCTTCGTCTTTTTCATGTGACCACCCACACTTTGGATCCCTAAGGGATCAAATTTCTTTTTCGTGCAAAGTCTTTCAGTTCAGATTTTAATATCAACATTTTGGAAGACAGTATTAGGAAAAAAATTCTTTATAAAAACACAACTGATCCTTCAAAGATGAAACTGGTTAGAGGATCTCCATGTGTGTAGGGGCAGCAGAACTGTATACTCCCAATCCTTATTTTTCAATATTATTTTTCCCTTTAGTTCTTTGGGGTGGTTGTGGTTGGAGGGTTCCATTTGGTTGGAATCAGTTCAATTCTCAAGTCCAAACCATTCAGACAATCGCTTGCGCTGATAGTTCACAGCATTCTGAGATAAGGGCGATATTTCTAAAGGACGTTTATAAAGGTTTGAGTATGACAAAAATTAAATACAAGAACATAATACAATTAAATAATCTGGCTTAAAACTGATTTCCTCTTCAGAATCCCCTACCATTTGGATCTTAGGAAAGGAGACATACCTGGATTTCCCTCTTCAAAGTGACCTCCACAGAGAAAACATGATTTCTTTTTTTTTTCTGACTACCATTCCTTAAGAAGAGGATTGAAAGTAAATTCACAAAAGATTACATTTATCTACATTAATGAAAGATAATACTGTATCTGAGCATTTTCATAGAGTCTGGACAGTTTTCCTTATTTTCCGGTTTTCTTATCAACCTTTTGATTTTGGCAGGAATATGATTAGTGTCCCCATTGTACTGATGGGGAAACTGATGTTCAGTGAGATCACATGGGCTTCAAACATTATCTTTTGATGCTCAATCCCATATTTGAGGAGGGGCTGTTAGACTAGTGGGGTAGTAAGTCAGACATTCTAGAGTCTTGAATTTTCTGTATTTAAGTTCCTTTCTCGTTCAGTATTGTATTTAGGAATTTCCTGTTAATGTTGTTGATGGCTTTAATTTCAAAGGTTCCCAGCCTATTGCCATTGTACTTATGTCGTAGCAACAGGAATATGTTTGGGCAATTCCCAAACAGTGGCTATTTCGGGTAATAGTATGATTAGTAGTTGGGGCATTCACTGGATATCTGGAGAGACACTTTATAGAGAGATGCAGCTGAGAAAACTTAGGAGCTCATGGCAGAAAGGGCAGGGCTGGTACCATAGACCAGGGAGTCAAGACCATAAAGCATTGTGAGACTGAGTAGAGTCAGTGGCCCAGGTGACCAGCAAGGAAGAAAAACTAAGGCAAGCATAGGTCCACAGAAAGTGAATAGAACATAAAAGTGGACAACATGTATTCCCAGGGTTCTGAGGTACCCTGCTGGGGACACCCATAGCATCAAAGTGCCATGGGTTTGATTCCTGGTTGGGGAATTAAGATCCCACATGTTGTGTCATGCAATACAGACTTTTTTTTTTTTTTTTAAGACTGTATCTCTGATAGCTGTATTTAGCATGAGTATGGTTCCAAAGGCCCACCCAGGCCAAGTATAGCACTTGCAGAAGGAAGCCAAATGGGAAGAATGTGTGTGGGCATTGCAGGAGTGCGGGAGGAATGAATGGAGCAGGAATGAGATCTCCACCCACAGGGGAGTGCTAGGCAGACCTAAGGAGAGGTAGGTAAGTGTGAGAAGCAGGTAGGAGAGTAGTGAGCATGGCACATGGCTGGCCAGACTTTTCTGGCCATAGCCAGAAGCACAGGACTACTTGGTAGAAAGGATATCAGGAGAACATATCCAGTTTCTTCGACTGGAATCCAGAAGATGAGAATTGTGAGCAGTAGGAATCTGCTGTGCCCGGTAAGTGGTGACCAGCAGATGGAGGTATATAAGCTACTCAATGCCAGCTAGGGTCACTCTGAACTGTATAGAGGACATCCCAGTTCCCAATAGTGCCCTGACACTACGATTGAAAGAAAGAAACAGAATGAGAGAGAAGAGAAAGACTTTTTTCTTATTAGGAAAGCAGTATATGATCACAGTAAACAAAAATCTTAGACATTCTGAAAATATAACAGAAATAAAAATGTAATAAAAACTCCAGTAAACTTGTCACCCTAAAGAAAAAAAAAAGTACTGCTGGCATTTTGGTGTTTATTCTTCCAGATTTCTAATAAGTGTTTGTATACATGCTTCTGTATGGGTATATGATGAATGTGGGTATCTGTTTTATAGTTGAAATCCCACAAGAGTCGTAGACAAATGAGTAAAAAGAGACAAATCAGAAAGACACATTTTTAACTATTATTTCTGGGGATGCAGCTATTATCATAGATTTCAAAAGAGATTCCAAGTGTATAATAGTTAATATGCTCAGGATAAAGTTTCATGGTTTTGATCCTAAAAGGATTAACCATTTGGTGAATGTAAACCCACATGCACACACATCAACACTTACACTACCTTCTTTCCTGTGTTTCTCAATAAGTACTAAATGCCAGATTTAGGGACAAAACTATATCTGGGTCATTTACTTCAGTACTTGCTGGGTCATCTGGAGGGCCCAGAGGTAAGAACTAGGATGAAAAGAGAGGCTGCCTTTTTTAGGAGAGTTGACTGGAAATTAGAGGTTTCCTGGGTAGTTTTAACAGTAAAGAATCTGCCTGCAATGCGGGAGACCTGGGTTTGATCCCTGGGTTGGGAAGATCCCCTGGAGAAGGGAAAGGCAACCCATTCCAATATTCTTGCCTGGGAAAACCCATAGGCAGAGGAGTCTGGTAGGCTACAATTCATGGGGTTGCAAAGAGTTGAACATGACTCAGCAAGTAACACTTTCACTTTTCAAAGAACTTTATTATATACATTTTACCTGGACATCTTTTGGCCCCATTTCCTTTGTTTAGATATTCTTGTCTCTGGCCCCACCATTGCAGCTAATTGGTCCTTTTCTGGGTCCTAGAAAAGTCGGAATAACATGAAATTTCAGCCTTTAAGTCACTTACTCTCTCTTTATTTATTTATTTTTTTTAGGTTTTACCTAGAAAGGATCCATAAACATGTCTTGTGTTCCCAGTTATGACTACCAGCTCTCTAGTCCAGATACTCACCTGCTGCTTGGACAATTGTCAAAAGCTTCACACTGGTCTCCTTGCTTTGAATATCATTTGCACCAGTCCTAAATCCCACAGAGCTGGTAGGAGTTTTTTCCAAACACACCTCTGATTAACTTCCCTGCTTAAAATCCATCAAAGATCTTTTGTTACTTCCCCTAAAAAGTTTTTACTTCTCAGAAAGACAGTAGGCTACACCTTTCCCTTTTATACCTGTTCCTGTCTTATTTTTTCAGTATAACATTTATAATTCTTCCACACAACATATTATTCAGCTACTTGGTGTTTCTGACTGATTTCATGCATTTTTAAAGCCTTTGTTTCACTCTGTTCCATTGTATGAACTGATCTTTTGCCATCCTTATAAAATGAAGCTATTCATGATTTGTCAGGCTAGAAGAAGTATTCTCTCTTCAGTGTGCTCTGACTTCTTGAAGATTTTTACAACTGGACTGTTTTCAGTTCAGAAAAGCTAGAATGAGATCTCTGAGTTATATCTGTTTAAGATAGTAACATATCTTATATCACTCTTTTAATTAAGTTGAGAAGATTCCCTTGTATGCAATGGACATCCATGTGGAGGGTCATTCCCTTCCACTATGGCTGGCCTTCTTGACATAGGCAGATCTGAACTTGGGAAAGGAATATATTATAACATTGGTTTGGGCTTTCAGAGTTGATGTTCATTGTTTATCTCTTAAGCAACGTACTTTCAAAGTACTTCATGCAATCTCATAGTTTTTGTTATCCTAGATTTGAGCCAAAGAATATGAAGCTGATGCAGAACCAGATTGTAATCTGCTATTCCTAAGGAAGCCAACAAGGATGTAGAGTTCTTAACTCTAACACACTTGAAGAATAAGGGTATGAAGACTTGGTTGGAAATCTGAAATGGGGTTATTGGAGAGTATGCAACTGTCAGTGTCAGACTTCACCTTGGAATCTGTCAGGCAATCAAGTCTCTTGGAGAAAAAGACACTCCTGAGAGGGGTTACAAGAAGAGTTAGTGCTTAGGCAGGTGGCACCATATCACATGATTAACACATTTATTCACTTGTTCAATAAAAATTTATGAAAAAATTAAAAGTGGGCTTTTCATGTTGTTTTTTTCCTCTACAGTTTCCTCTTCCTTAATTTATACTTTGCCTAGAAAAACCCTATACATTTTCCAAAATGAAATAAAAAGCCTTCTCCCCTTTGTGGAGGTTTGTCTGATCTTCCTAGGAAAGTTCTAGCATGTATGGATTTATTGTCCTTGTGATCTCTTGCACTAAATTTTATTATGGTATGTATAAATCTATACTCTGATTGTGTATTTACATGCCTTTATCCTGGCACAATATTGTGAACTCCTGGAAAGAAAGGACAATGATTAAAATATTTCTTAGCCTTTCCTCCTAAGCACTGCTTCTGGTACAAAGTAAGTGGTGAATGTCCATTTGTATCATGAAGAAGCCTCATTGTCTTCCTACTGCATGAGCACAGACTCATTGTCAGTGTTTGCTGAGGGTAGCAGGATCCTATGAGGCTACAGAAAGTGTCTTTTGTGGTATCTAGACTCTGTAACAAGTCATAATTACATCAGCCTCTGTCTTTCCCCCTTAGCATCCTGAACATGGCCTCCCTGATGGGCTTGGACTTGACACATAGATGACGGGGTTGAGTGCAGGGGCCACCACTGGTACATGTAGGAAACAAGGGCATGTACCACAGTGGGAAAGTGCCTCCCAAAATGATGGATCATGGACATGGTGACACCTGGAATAAAGAAGACAAAGAAAGCCAGGTTATGGGAGGCACAGGTGTTGAGGGCTTGGATGCGCTCCCTTGGAGAGGCCAGACTCAGGACCATGTGCAGGATGAGAGTGCAGGATAGGACAATGAGCAGGGAATCTATGCCCCCAGTGGACACAACCACATAGACCCCATAGCGTATATTGATGCTGATGTCAGCACAGGCTCTTCTCATCATGTCAGGATGGAAACAGAATGAGTGAGACAGGACATTATTGCCAGGGCAGAAGTTTAGGCGCTTAACCAAAAATGGCACAGCGAAGAGGTACAAAGTAGCATGGGCCACAGTGGCCAGCCCAATCCTGATGATGACATTGTTTGTGAGGATAGAGGCATAGTGCAGGGGGTTGGAGATGGCCACAAAGCGGTCAAATGACATGGCCAGGAGCACCGAGGACTCCACCATGGAGAAGGAGTGGAGGAAGAACATCTGGACTAGATAGGCATTGAAGCCGATGAGCCGATGGTCAAACCAGAGCACAGCCAGTGTGGTGGGCATTGTGGCCAAGGTGAGGCCCACGTCGGTGAGGGCCAGCATGGACAGGAAGTAGTACATGGGCTGGTGCAGGCTGGGGGTCTTCCTCACAGTCAAGAGGATCAGGGAGTTTCCAGTGAGGGTCGCAGTGTACATGGAGGAGAAGAGGATGGAGATCCAGCCATGAACAGCCTCCAGGCCTAGGATGCCAATCATCAGGAAAGCATGTGGCTGGAAGAAGGAGATGTTGGCAAAGGACCAGGAAGAGAGCATCTTTAGTTTACAGATCAGATCTCCAGAAAGATGTGACTTCTTCAATCTGGGCAGGCACTGAGAGGATCCAGAATGATAGTAAAGAAAAATCTAATATTGAATCTGAATTCTAAAAATCAAGTCCCATACCTGATCAAGTCCCACTACAATCAAGTAATTGGTTGTATTTTTTACCAACATGTCTAAAACCTAATGATAATAACAATTTAAATCTTTGAGACCCCCTATTATATTTCATGTACTATGCTAATGTATTGCCTAGATATTCTCATTTCATTATCAAAGTCATAAATTTCTTTTTAAGGCTGTTCCCCCTCATCCACAATATTGGACCTTATGAGTCATGTCACTATGACATAATTTTATCTTGCAAAAGTTTACCATCCCTAATGTTGAACCCAGGTATGAGCTGATGAAATTTCTCTGTAGGGAAATAGCGATTAGAATTCAGAGAATCTGATCATTGTCTACTTGTTGCCCAAATTGAGGATGTATTGTTACGTGCATTGGGATATAAGAAGAATGCCTGTTTGGAGAGAGAGAAGGACAATTGAATCAGATATCCAGGGAGAGGCAAGGATGAGAGCTCATGCAGTCTGATAGAGAGAGGGTCTGAAAGAGTGACTAGCTGCTTTATTCCCCCATGGAGATGGCCTTACACTTCCTGAAACCAGGCATTCCTAAGGTGCCATGTTTTTCTTGCTTTTGACTTTTGTACAAAACATTTTGAGTATAATAAATGGATTGATTTGTGCATACGAATTTTTGACTGAATTTCTCCATCTCAGAACCAGCAGAGACTTTGGACAAGGCCACCTCCCCCTTCCCATTATACAGATGAGAAAACTGAGACTCAACTCTAGTGGCTGGCCTCTGAGTGAACTGCTCCTGTGTTGTAGTCCTTCATATTAAATCCGAGTCTCTCTGACTCCAAATCCAATATTCTTTCCTGCGACTTCTTCAAATGAGAGAAAGTATTTGAAAACTGTCTTAAGCGCAAAGCACCACAGGCATGATTTTTGTTATTACTGTGTAATATGTATTTCTTTAAACCTTTCTCTGTATATTATTCCTTTAATCTTCACAATTATCTTGTGATATAGACTCTGAAGGGATTACTATCCCTACTTTAGGGATAATGTAACTGAGATTCAGAGAAGTGGCTTGTTTATGCTACTCCCCTGCTTAAAATCTTTTAGTCATTCCTAAGTGCAGTCTGATAAAATGCTTGTGATATGATGTTATATGGTGATACTGCTGCTGCTAAGTCGCTTCAGTCGTGTCCAACTCTGTGCGACCCCATAGATGGCAGCCCACCAGGCTCCACCGTCCCTGGGATTCTCCAGGCAAGAACATTGGAGTGGGTTGCCATTTCTTTCTCCAGTGCATGAAAGTGAAAAGTGAAGTCGCTCAGTCATGTCTGACTCTTAGCGACCCGATGGACTGCAGCCTACCAGGCTCCTCTGTCCATGAGATTTTCCAGGCACGAGTATTGGAGTGGGGTGCCATTGCCTTCTCCAATATGGTGATACTGACCCCTATCATTTCAAACTTTTTTTTTTAATTGGGATATAGTTGATTTACAATGTTGTGTTAGTTTCAGGTGTATAGCAAGGTGAATTAGTTATACACATAAATATATATACTCATTTTTAAGATTCTTTCGCACATAGACAATTACAGAGTGAGCAGAGTTCCCTGGGCTATATAGCAAGCCCTTGCTGCTGCTGTTGCTAAGTCGTTTCAGTCGTGTCCGACTCTGTGCGACCCCATAGATGGCAGCCCACCAGGCTCCTCCGTCCCTGGGATTCTCCAGGCAAGAACACTGGAGTGGGTTTCCATTTCCTTCTCCAATGCATGAAAGTGAAAAGTGAAAGTGAAGTCGCTCAGTCGTGTCTGACTGGAGCCCACCAGGCTCCTCCACCCATGGGATTTTCCAGGCAAGAGTACTGGAGTGGGGTGCCATTGCCTTCTCCGAGCAGGCCCTTACTAGTTATCTATTTCATATATAGTAGCGTGTATATGTCAGTCCCAAGCTCCCAATTTATCCCTCTCAACCCCACCTGCCTAACTCTCCACCCTTATCACAGAACAGAAAACCTCTTGCTCAGTATTCTTTAACCACACAGACCTTATTTCAGTTTATTAAAAAAGCCAAATTACTGCTTCACTTTGGGGCTTTCCTGTTCATCCTTTATCCCTCTATTTGCTTTCTCCTGGGTCACTCTTCTGTCCTTAGATCTTAAATATAATTTTCTCAGAGACCATTTGGGTTGACCCTCATTAAGTAGGTGCCAAGAGCCATACACCAAACCCATTATCCTCACTCTGCACATACTTAGTTCCCTTGATACCACTCCACATATTTTAAAATTTTATGATTGCTTCTTTCCTTGAAATCTTTTGTTCTCTCTCACTAGACTGTAAGAGCCATGAATACAACAGCCATATGGTTGTATTTGCTGACACAGAGCTCTTGCATTGTGCAGTGTCTGGAACAGAGCAGATTTTCAGTCAATATTTGCTTGTTTGAATAAATAAATGACAAAATAAATAATCAAGTCTGTAAACTCAATGAAAGGAGAGGAAGGAAAAGAAAACTACTATTCCACTATCCTCCAAATATTGGGAAAAGGGCTGATTTAAAGAGGAAGGTAGTTGAGGTCTTATCCTAGGCATTAAAGCATTATAGAATTGAAAACATGTTTGATTCATGGATGACTGGGCATAAGAGAAATGCCCAATGAAGGGTCTTGTTAAATTTTTGAAAATGAATTTATAGAAAGAATTAAGGTCAACAATGAATTTCAAGTATTTGGGTCTATCCATACTGCTTTGAGAAGTGTGATGGGGGCCTTCACAGACATATGTGTACTTACAACCTTATTATTGGATAATCTGTCTAGAATTAAAGCTAATGGATGTCCTTTCATCAACTTCCTATAGCTGCCCAATATGCCTTACATCTGTGCTCTCCTTCCTATCATTCAGTCCCTAATTCAATAGTTCATAATCTCATCATTCCTTTTATAGTTTCTTAGGGTGGATGCTTGGCTGGTATCATTTCTCTTACCTAAATGACCACCTCCTCTCCTGGCAGATTTCTCAAGCTACTTCAATCAGTTCAATTTGTTGGGGTCCAGCCCCAGCAGGATCTTAGGGTACCCTCAGGATGGATGGTGTCAGTGAGAGAAAGAGATGACATGGGTTTTATAATGGATTGGGACCTGGTGGTCCAGGGTCAAAATAAAAATAAAAATAAAGAGAAAGAATAAGGCAGAGAGAAAGAGGCTGATGTTTTTTGGTTTACACAGAAAGCCAGTAAATTCCCTGACACGGGACTTGTTCTGTTTGCGGAGGCCACAGGCTCCATCTGGATGGGGTGAAGATGCAAAGCGCCTTCTCGATTGGGTCTTAGAAGCCCGGGCAAAAAAGTGAACTCAGAGAGCCTCTGTGCTCCAGGGAGTCAGCCTGAAAAAAAAGAGAGAGAGAGAGAGAGAGACAGAGAGAGAGACAGAGACCAGAGCTCTGGTGAAGTGGGATCCACAGCTTTATTTTTAAAAGGGGCTTTTATACCCTGAGTTACACATAACCCTGTGTACTAGACAGCAAAAGAGACACTGATGTATAGAACAGTCTTATGGACTCTGTGGGAGAGGGAGAGGGTGGGAAGATTTGGGAGAATGGCATTGAAACATGTAAAATATCATGTATGAAACGAGATGCCAGTCCAGGTTCGATGCACGATACTGGATGCTTGGGGCTAGTGCACTGGGACGACCCAGAGGGATGGAATGGGGAGGGAGGAGGGAGGAGGGTTCAGGATGGGGAACACATGTATACCTGTGGTGGATTCATTTTGATATTTGGCAAAACTAATACAATTATGTAAAGTTTAAAAATAAAATAAAATTAAAAAAAAAACAACTAAATTATAAACTAAAAAAAAAAAAGGTACCCGTACTTATAGAAAGTATGCTAGATTTTATGTATGGAACATCAAATAAAATATACTGCCTCTGTTTTATAGAGGCAGTATAATAATTTTTATTTAAACATGTAAATTCACAATCACAAAATATGCAAGTACTAAAAAGGGAAAGATCATCACTTACAACCAAATTTATCCCAAATCATCACCATCCAGATGGTTCCAACATACTCTAAAACCCACAGTCAGTTAAGGTCATGCTGCAACCTAGACACCATCATAAACAGATCATTAGGAATAGTTAAGTTCTCTGAAAATTTTCAGTGTTAAAACAACACTGAAAATTAGAATGGAAAGTATTTGTTTTTCAAATGCTGGATAGAAAAAAAGCATTGTTTTTGACACTTCTACCAAATAAATATTTCTAAATATAGAAGCTGACCAAATTTCAATAAATCTGCAGTTAATTTGATTAGCTATTAAAAATAAGATATTCCCAAGAGGCAAAATAAACATAAGACTATATAGCACTTAACCCTTTTTCATTCTTAACAACTAGTCATGCCTGTTATACTTTCAGAATTTGTATCCTGATAAACCTAAACAATTTATTTAAAAATAAGGAGAACAGAAATTTTTCCTTGCAAAAAAAAAAAAAAAGAAATGAAAGATGTAGAGGCGTGTAGAGTCAGCTCAACAATACATCTGTTTAACCCTTATCGAAACCAGGATGTTCTCTGTATACCTTTCCATTTACAAGGGTCTTGTATTATGTACATTATCTTTTGGCCTGAAGGCCTATTAACATTTTATGACCTTTTTCTAATAAAGGTTGGTCAACCAGAAAACTTGTTTTTCCTTTAAAGTGTTTTTTCTTTATTTTTCCAATCAGTGTCACCCTCAGAAAGTACTAAATAAAGTTACATTCTTATGGAGCAAAGGTGTAGTGGGTTACAACAAAGGAAGAACTTATTAACTCAAAGGTCTTATGTTGCTATTGTCAAGGCTACTACTTGTTTTTCTACATTCTAACTATATTAAGTAATATACTCCCAGGCACACAATGGGTAAGGGATAAGGAAACTTGGCAGAAAACATTGGCTCAACAATGAAGCCCTTCACCAGTATTACCTAATAATTTCTCATGCCTCAAAGGGCTCTATGCCCATTAGGACTTTTAGAATGCTTTAGGCTTCCTGTGCCTCTCATGTTTGGGAAGTTGTGAACCATCATGTGCGTTAGTTGCAAGAGTATGGACAAACCTGCCAAGCAAGCTAAAATGCTAACAGAGAGGTTAGAATTGAAATACTCCTTTCAAGCCCAGGAGACTTATAACTAGAACCCTAAGTTGATTTTCTTCAGAGAAAGGTGGTTGGGGATAGCCCCCTGTTAATGTCAGAAGAGTTGGTGAAAGGCATAATATAGTAAACAGTAGACAGACAGACTTTGGTTTCGGGGTAGATGCTTGAGTAGGTCCAGGGAGTCCCTGGAGTCCTGATCTGCCTTGCCTGTCAGGTCTCCTCTGCATGACCTTGTCATGGGTGGGATCTCCTGTGCTGGCTCCCGGCCACCTCCTCTCCTGGCAGATTTCTCAAGCTACTTCAATCAGTTCAATTTTCCTACTTTTCCTTTCCACACTGAAATTGGTGTATCCCTACACCACTGAACTTCTTAATCATTTTCTAGGCCAGTCCACCAGTGCCTTTGGCTGGAGCTCTGTACTGTCACTTGGGTGTACATCCCTTCAGGGCTTCAGAATCCCTGGGGCAAGCACAGGAGCAGAGACCCTCGGTTCTGTCTCCATGCTTTGTAATTGGTGGAGTAACACCATCACACAGCATACAGCAGATACAATGCATTCCAATTTATTTTAATGTAGAGAATTAGAGTTATGCTGCTATATCATTGAGTTGTGCTGGTTATGTATTGCACAGATTAGAAATTAGTCAAGTTACCATGAACAATGAATTCCCTCCACTCTGAAGCCACATGGTGGGATATAACTAACTTTTCCCATATATATCAATGAAGACACTGATGCTTGGAGAAGTCAAGTTTCTAGTGAGGATACAGCATTGAATGATCTAATCTTAATTCTGTTTGTCACATAATACCTTGTTGTTACAAATAAACTGCACTGTTTGCCACAGACTGCACTTGGTACCAGGCTTACTAAAAATCTGTCAGTTTCTCCTTGTGATCCTCAATTTCCTCAGGAACCGAGACAGATTATCTGTGTTTCTAATTTTGGCATTCTATGATTGCAAGACCCAGTGTTCCTAAAATAGATTTGTTTTGCACTTTCCCACTTTTTCCTTTTGTTGTTTTTTTTCCCCTCTGATTCTCCTTCCTTTAAGGTTCTCATGCTCCTAAACTTTTGTTTTAGCTAAACAACCCTCCACATGCCCAACCATTTTTTTCCTCCCTTCTGTTTCTTCATTCACATCTCTTAGAAACCCCGTTCAATCATTCAGTCATTTACCTGGTGATTTCTGATTTCTGTCTCCTCTCAGCTAGCTTGAGCCTCCCAAGAGCAGCAATTCTGATTTATATTCATAAGGCTCTACTCAGCACAATGTATGGTATATCTTGGGAATTTGGTTGCTGTTATGAACAAGTGAATGAATGAAAGTCACCAGAGTAATTTGCATACTATGCTTGTGTGTTGCCAAGCATGCATCTTTCTATTTTTCTAGAATGGTAGCCCAGAAGAGATTTTGGTACCCTTAACCATTACCACTCTGGATCACCAATATGGACATCAGTCTTAGAAACAGAGCTTGGGATTTTGAGGCCTTCTCTGAGCTAATCCAGGAGCCACAGGACAAGATTATCCTTGATCTTTCCCTTATACAGAATATGAAACTGCCACTGAGGGTACTCAGTACTCCTGTCTCCATATTTCTCTGCTACCTCTGCCTTCTGTCACTTGTCTCAATTGACTCTTATTTTGAAGGAGGAGAAAGGGAGGTAACAGAAGTGTCCTCCAGGACTCTGGACATAGAGAAGGCTCTGAGACTGGGCCCTGGCTACTTACCCTGGCTGCTTCCCCAGGCTGCTTTGTTGTGCCACTTCTTACATAAACTCAGGAAGACTCTGCAGCCAAGACACTCCCCTTTTATGCTGCTTCAGGGAAATGCAGCCCATCTCTAGGGATATCAGGCTTTAGGTCACAGAGAAAGTTTTTTCTGTTGTGCTTCACCCCTGGGATGGGAACACGTGATGAGAGGGTAAGAAAGATGGAGGAGGCTGAAGGGAGCTTTCAGGAGAAACGGAAACCCTGGTCAATCAGAGACAAGAGCCATTAGAACTCTCTGGAATGTAGAGACTCTCTGGTAATCTACCCCAGCCCTCTGTAAAACATGCTTTCAACGGGTTTTGATGCTTCAGGGGCCCATCTATGCTGTACACATCATTTTAAAATGAATACCTTTCTCTTTGCTGGAAAGAGGCAGAGTTAGCCAACACAGAGATGACATTACTTGTGACCAATAACTAAACTGAACACTCAGAAGTAGGTCATGAGGAAAAAAGGAATGCCTATGTCACAGAAGGAAAAATGCTTTTCACCAAAAGAATTTTCAAGAACTGAAGGAGCATGATATTTGGACATGGATATTAAGATCACTGGCTGAGGTTTTGGAGAAGAGACCAGAAAGTGGTAAGTCCTCTGAATATCCTCATAAAACGTATGTACACAGGGGACTTCCCTAGTGGTCCAATGGTTAAGACTTTACCTTACAACGTAGGGGGTGTGGGTTCGATCCCTGGTTGGGGAGCTAAGATCTCACTTGCATTGTGGCCAAAAATGCCAAAGCATAAAACAGAAACAATATTGTAACAAATTCAAAAAAACCTTTAAAAAATCTTGAAAAAAAATAAGAACCCCAAGGGCTGGTCCAACCGCAATTCTGGTTATCCATAGGCTAAGGCCATCATTAAAATAATTATATATAAAAAAAGACATTTGCACATCATATAGTGGGAGAAAACGTGCTCAAATATTAGGCAGCCAGACACATCAGTGAAGTTCTGTGTCCTGTCAGCCTACCCTCTCCAAGGTAAAGGGAAAATTACTTCACCTTGTTCTTTCTACTTCCTCCAAAGAGGTACAGAACCTATTAGTCTTCCTCGGGTTTTAGAGAGAGCACTTATACACTTGAAAATAATCATTTGACCCATTTGTCAGGTGCATAACAGGATGTCAGTTTTGAGAGGGACTATCAGACCACCTTACCTGCCTCCTTAGAAACGTGTATGTAGGTCAAGAAGAAACAGAACTGAACATGGAACAACAGACTGGTTCCAAATTGGGAAAGGAGTACATCAAGGCTATGTATTATCACCCTGCTTATTTAACTTCTGTGAAGAGTACATCATGCAAAATGCTGGGCCAGATGAATCACAAGCTGGAACCAAGATTGCTGGGAGAAATATCAACAATCTCAGATATGCAGATGGCACCACCCTAATGGCAGAAAGCTGGTTTAAAACTCAGCTTAAAAAAACTTAGATCATGGAATCCTGTCCCATAACTTCATGGAAAATAGATGGGGAAAAAATGGAAATGGGGGCACACTTTATTTTCTTGGGCTCCAAAATCACTGCAGATGGTGACTGCAGCCACAGAATTAAAAGACACTTGTTCCTTGGAAGAAAATCTATGACAAACTGGGTTCCTCTGTCCATGGGATTCTCCAGGTAAGAATACTGGAGTGGGTTGCCATCCTTTTCTAGGGGATCTTCCCAATCTACGGGTTGAACCCATGTCTCCTACATTGGCAGAAAGATTCTTTACCACTGCGCCTGGTAGGCTACAGTCCACAGGGTTGCAGAGTCAGACACAGCTGAGCATGTACACTTACTTAAACATTTTTCTATGTGTAATTTTTATATATATTCAAAGGTGAGATGTTTGAAGGGAAAGACCATTTGTAAATCATTTCTCTATTTCTTGTACTTAGCATAGGACCAGAAAAGAGTTAGCATTGAAAAAATGTGTGTGAAATAATGAGAAAATAAACAAATAAATGAAAGTTTCCCATGATTATCAATCATCTCTTTTCCCAGATGCCCAAAACAGTGCTATGGTGGGACTTGATCTATCCAAGAGTTGAAATTTTGATTTGCCAAACTTTCTTCAAGGCCCCCAATCTTGTAGGCATCTGGCATCATCAACTCTGGCACTTCCTTCTCAGCACCCAGAGCATGGCCTCCCTGATGGGCTTGGACTTGACACTGTAGATGACAGGGTTGAGCACAGGGGGCACCCCCAGGTACACGTAGGCAACAAGGGCGTGTACTATGGGGGGAAGGTGTCTCCCAAAACGGTGGATCATGGACACACCTATGACTGGGATGAAGAAAACCAGAACAGCTAAAATATGAGAAACACAAGTGTTGAGGGCCCGGATACGCTCCCTGGGAGAGGCCAGACCCAGGACCGTGCACAGGATGAAAGTGTAGGACAGGACGATGAGCAGGGAATCTATGCCTGCAGTGGACACAACCACATAGAGCCCATAGAGGATGTTTATGGTGATGTCAGCACAGGCTCTTCTCATCACGTCAGGATGGAAGCAGAATGAATGGGACAAAATGGTCTTATTAGGGCAGAAGTTCAGACGTTTAAGCAGGAAAGGCACTGGGAAGAGCGACAGGGTAGCACGAGCCACAATACCCACTCCAATCCTGATGATGACATTGTTTGTGAGGACAGAGGCATAGCGCAGGGGGTTGGAGATGGCCACAAAACGATCAAATGACATGGCCAGGAGCACCGAGGACTCCACCACGGAGAAGTAGTGGAGGAAGAACATCTGGACTAGACAGGCATTGAAGCTGATGAGCCGATGGTCAAACCAGAGCACAGCCAGTGTGGTGGGCATTGTGGCCAAGGTGAGGCCCATGTCAGTGAGGGCCAGCATGGACAGGAAGTAGTACATGGGCTGGTGCAGGCTGGAGGTCCTCCTCACAGCCAAGAGGATCAGGCAGTTTCCAGCGAGGGCCACAGTGTACATGGAGGAGAAGGGGATGGAGATCCAGCCATGAATGGCCTCCAGCCCAGGGATGCCAATCATCAGGAAAGCAGGTGGCTGGAAGAAGGAGATGTTATTGAAGGACTGGGAAGGGATCATCTTTGCAAGGCAGCTGAGGTCTCCAGAAATCTGTGACTTTTTCAGTCTCGGTAGATAGAAGATAGATAGAAAGACATTGACCAGATATCTGTCAAAGAAGACATTTATTTTTGCTTTTCATTTATTATTTTTCCTTTTCTCAGCTTTTACTTTGTATTATTAACTATTCCAGGGATGTGTATACATTAGCCAATGTGTCCTCAAAAGAAATGCAGCCTGTTGGGGGATAATTTAAAATTTCCATGGCTGGGTGGGTGCTTGGTTGCTCAGCCGTGTCCAATTCTTTACAACCCTTTGGACCCCATGGACCCCAGAGGCCCACCAGCCTCCTCTATCCATGGGATTTCACTGGCAAGAATACTGGAGTATTGCCATTTCCTCCTCCAGGAGAAAATAAATGACTGAAATAGATTTAGGATTTTTTTCTTTCTAAATATAAATGCTATACTATTTTCGCCCTTTACTTGCAGGCAGTGTCTTCTAATATTGAAAAAAGTGATGTTTGTTAACACTCTTCACTAAGTAAGTGAAACTGAAAATCTCTCAGTTGTGTCTAACTCTTTGAGACCCCATGGACTGTATAGTCTATGTAATTCTCCAGGCCAGAATACTCAAGTGGATAGCCTTTCCCTTCTCCAGGGGATCTTCCCAACCCAGGGGTTGAACCGAGATCTCCCACATTGTAGGCGGATTCTTTACCAGCTAAGCCACAAGGAAAGCCCAAGAATACTGGAGTGGGTATCCTATCACTTCTCCAGTGGATCTTCCCAATCCAGGAATTGAACTGGGGTCTCCTGCATTGCAGGCAGATTTTTACCAGCTGAGCTACCAAGAAGCCCTTCACTACGTAAAGCACTCTCTAAATGCTCATCACTGTCATCCCTTTGCCCTGATTATTGTTATTCCATTGATAGTGTATTTTGCATATGTGCTTTTACACAGCACATTATTTTTTACCTTGTTGATAGACAAAAGAAACATTTTAGCTAAAAAGAAAGAAATTCTTAAGTCCATGAAAGGAGGAAAAAACTACAGCTTTCACTTGACTCAGCTATTAGAGCTTGAAATAGTTTTGTATTTGGAGGGTCTGAGTACAATCCCAGGACATTGTCTTCTAATCAACACCCAATAATGATAAATTCCTAGACTGAATGTCATATTAAGTACTCAGAAAGTTAAATGAAAAGATGCTTGATTCTTACCAGGTCACTAAGAGCACTTAAGTTTTGGGGATCTATCTCTGCTTTGCCCAGAGAATATCCATCTGGGTCTTTGGATGCCCTTATAATCCATTGCTTTACAGGAATCATTCCCTCACTGCATTCATTGAGCATTCCCTATCACTGTTTCCACTTTTCCCCATCTATTTGCCATGAAGTGATGGGACCGGATGCCATGATCTTCATTTTTTGAATGTTGAGTTTTAAGCCAGCTTTTTCACTCTCTTCTTTGACCTTCATCAAGAGGCTCATTAGTTCCTCTTAACTTTCTGCCATTAAAGTAGTATCATCTGCATATCTGAGGTTGCTGATATTTCTCCCAGCAATCTTGATTCCAGCTTGTGCTTCATACAGCCTGGCATTTCACATGATGTACTCGGCATATAAGTTAAATAAGCAGGGTGACAACATACAGCTTTGACGTACTCCTTTCCCATTGTTGATTCAGTCCATTGTTCCATGTCTAGTTTTAACTGTTGCTTCTTGACCTGCATACAGGTTTCTCAGGAGGCAGGTAAGATGGTCTGGTATTCCCATCTTCTGAAGAATTTTCTACAGTTTGTTGTGATCCATGTAGTCAAAGGCTTTAGTGTGGTCAATGAAGAAGTGGATGTTTTTCTGGAGTTCTCTTGCTTTTTCTATAATCCAGTGGATGGCAATTTGATCTCTGGTTCCTCTGCCTTTTCTTAATCCAGCTTGAACATCTCGAAGTTTTTGGTTCACGTACTATTGAAGCCTAGCTTGGAGGATTTTGAGCATTACCTTGCTAGCATGTGAGATGCGTGCAATTGTGCTACAGTTTGAACATTCTTTGGCACTGCCTTTCTTTGGGATTGGAATGAAAACAGACCTTTTCCAGTCCTGTGGCCACTGCTGAAGTTTCCAAATTTGCTGGCATATTGAGTGCAGCACTTTCACAGCATCATCTTTTAGGATTTGAAATAGCTCAACTCAAATTCATAGTAATTTGATATTTTTATGGATTATACTCTATACAAAGTTATTCTAAAATAACTATATTCTCTGTGCTGTACACCATATCCTTATAACTTACTTTATACCTAATAGTTTGTATCTCTTTGTCCCCTTCACCTATTTTGCCCCTTTTCCCAGCTCCCTTCCCTCCTATAACTTTTAAGGAATAATAATAAAAACAATAAGGCAATGTTTAAAAAAGAAGGGAGAGGCTTGGTGAGTTCCCTTAGGCTATGCTGGAAATGAGCCGAATTTCAAATTCAGGCCTATTTGGCTTACACACTTCCGGGGATCATACACCACCTGTATTGACTATGGGCTGTGCTAGATATGGAACATTTGTTAAGTGTGGGGTTGGCAGGATTAGATTATCAAGAAAACCTTGTTCTCTTCTGATATTCCATAGTGACAAGATTTGAGGTTGTGCAGTTGAAGCCCCTTCCTGTTTTTCTAAAAATCTTTTTAATCCATTCTGTGACCCTTGGGCTCCTTCTTATAAAGAATTAAAAATTTCTGTTTATTGTGTTAATTATCTCCTGGCTACTGCTTTTCTTTTTCCTAATCCAAGACACATTTCCTCAAGAATCTCATTCATTCTCAGTGTTTTGATAATTTCACAAATTTCTTCCCACCCCCAAGAGTAATCAATGAATGAACAACAAAATAATAATTGAATGAAGACACCCTAAATTTTATAATCCAGTTCCCCTTCACTGTGGGGCTTCTCTGATAGCTCATTTGGGAAAGAATCCGCCTGCAATACAGGAAACCCCAGTTTGATTCCTGGGTTGGGAAGATACCCTGGAGAAGGAACAGGCTACCCACTCCAGTATTCTGATCTGGAGAATTCCATGGTCTGTATAATCCATGGGGTCGTAAAGAGTCGGACATGACTGAGCAACTTTCACTTTCACTTTCACCTCCACTGCAACCCTTAACACAGCACCTCCTAGGTGTGTATGTTCACAACTTGAAGTATAAATTTTGTATATATTAAAAACCAGTGGCACCTTCAGATGAATACAATTACTATTTATTATTATCCAATTTTATTTAGGTTTACTTAGGATCAACCCAGGAAATACCCTCTGTCATTGGTAACATAAATGATGACATGATAACAGAAGGTGAATTCTGGGCTGTTTATTTAACTTGCAGGAATCTGAAGATTATTTTTAACTGAGATTAGTGTCACAAATCTCTTTCTTCCATTCTGCATTAATTGATCTAGTATTGAGTTATTCACAAATCCCTTATCTTAGAACTTGCCTTTGTCCACAGTTCATAGGTAGATCCCATGCAATTGTGGGTATTTGTGTGATCTATTGCTCTTGGCTGTGGTGGAAGGATCCAAATGGTAATTTAAGCTGAACTTTCAGGAAATTTAGAACACAGGGAGTAAAATGATAGGATACCAGTTAAGACTAGTTGCCAAACCCACGAGTAACTCCAATGCAATCACAAAAATTTCTCCCTTGCATCCAGATCATTTCCTTTCTATCCCCTTTTGTGAATATTACAGTGTCATGAGGAGCCTGATAATAGAAAAGGATTCTCTGTGGTGAAACAAAAGAAAAACTTTATTTTCTGTTCTTTTACTAAAATGCCTATTTTAGTAGCCAAGTTCTATCAACATATTTCTTGCTTCCCATGAGGTTCGGAAGTGTTATAATAAATCACTTTAACCTGGAAACAGATCAGGTTTGTCCTTCTATTATTATCTCCACTACACTAAAGAGTCAAAGATATTATGAATTATAGCTCTCCTCCCCCAAGGAATTCAAGCACTTCCACTTTAGCATTCTAGATTTCCGTTAACCTGTGACTGGGTATGTCTGAGAATGTCAAATTGTCTACAGACAAAGGCTGAATCCACCATACTTTCTCTACTTACCTCAAAGCCAAATGCTTTTCTTTTTAAAAAATTTTCTGCAAGAAAAGAAAACCATGGTAATTATGTGATATGAGAGAGGTGCTATCTAATGCTATGGTATAATCATTTTGTAATGGATGAGTCTTTTATAAAAGGCTCTTCTTACTCAGAAAAATGGAAACGAAAATCTCATAGTGAGAGTACGGTGAAAGTGAAGTTGCTTAGTCGTGTCCGACTCTTTGAGACCCCATGGACTGTATCTTACCAGGCTCCTCTGTCCATGGGATTTTCCAAACAATCGTACTGGAGTGGATTGCCATTTCCTTCTCCAGGGGATCTTCCCAAACCAGGGATTGAACCTGGGTCTCCCGCATTGTAGACAGACACTTTACCGTCTAAGCCACCAGGGAAGTGAGAGTATAGACACCTAGAAAATGTTCAGATCACCCACAGGACGGGTGGGATTTCTCTTATACTGATGCCTTACTTAGAGAAACAAAAGTGTACTCATCTGCTTGGACACAGAGCCTGGGTTTCTGAATAATTATATGAATTAGGAAATTTTTGTGTTCAGAAAGTAGTTCTTTACTTCTCCCCTACCTGGGTATATGGACCTGCCATTTATGGAAGGTCCTTTTCTTCCCTCTCCTGGCATCTACTCATCCTCCAGCTCACTGGCTCCTCAAGACAGCAACTGACAGAGAGGGATCTCAGACTCTCTAACTAGGTCCTCATCCTTCTAAATGTAGAAAGGGTTCTATCTGGTCCCCAAGTTACTCATGCTACTTGTTGTTGCAGTCTTCTCTACTGCTCCACATTCTGAAGGAGCCCAGAAAAACTCTGCAATTAAGATCCTACTTTATACCACTGACTGGGAGCATTAGTGATTCACTGCTCCCCAGGGATGGCCCTGCCACAGGTGACAGAGGATAATCTCTGCTTAGTCTTTCCTGGGGAATTGACAACATGTGGGATATATGTGTTTGAATGAAAACTTATAAAAAATGGTTTATTTGAGCAATTGAATTGTGGAGGAGAGGGCTAGAGTCATCATCTTTTCTAAGTTGATCCAACTGTTAAGATGGCTGTCATTAAAAAATAGTATTGGTGAGGATGTGGAGAAATTAGAACCCTTGTACACTGTTGGTGATACTGTAAACTGGCGCAGCTGCTATGAAAAACAGTATGGAGTTTACTCAAAAATTAAATTTGCAACTACTGTATCATCCAGCAGTTCTACTTCTGAATATATACTCAAAAGAACTGACATCAGGATCTAAAAGATATCTGCAATATCACCTTAAGACAATATTTATGTTTTCAGATGTTGACCTCTAAATACTGCTTAAATTTACCCACTCCCCAAATTTTTTGCCAGTACAGCTGCCAGTGAAGAAAGTATCTACAGGAATGTTCTCTGGGGTGACTTTGGAACAAAGGTATTTCTATCCCAGAGACACAGAATTTTACAAGGTGAGGCAGAGAGAATGATGTGTAACTAAAATGTAGAGGCTCTAATATTATAATCTCAGGCAATAGCAAATGGTCAGAGGAAGGCCATTCTTGAGCAAGGAGGTACACTTTTGGAGCAACAAGGATGTCCATTGGATCCACAGCTGTGAAGAGCTGTAACTCTAGCTTTCATTGCTTGAGATTTGATGTAAATTTAATAAGTAGTTGTTGAATAAATACATGAATAAACTTCAGTGCATTTATTTAGGAGTTATGACTCATAAATAGGTTTATTCAAGCAGTATACCTGAAGCCATCTTTGGGCTAATCTCTTTTCTGGATAATGAAGACATTCAATGTGAATCAGATTTCACTGTTGCCTTCCAGAAACTGTCAGTACAAAGCATGGTTTCAACACCAAGTGGTAAGAGTTCTAAGAGAGATGTGTATAGGCTACAAAAGGAGTAGCAGAGAGAACATCACAGACCCAGAGGACAGGAACTTTTATCTCCTCCAGAAGAAGAGTCTTCTAATTAGGAGTAGGAGTGGGGGACTCTAGCAGTAAAGAAGCTGGAGGTCCTCTCCCCAGGGATGTACAGCTGTGGGCCAGGCCTCTGCTGTCTACATTTGAAGGTAAACTAGGGGAGGAGTATGAGACCCTGCATCCATTGATCCAGAAATCTCCATTTCTGAAGAGATCCCTTAGGCCCTATGCTACTGATACATTCTCTCACTGTGTTCATTCATCCATCCATTAAAGCATTGTGCATTGAGTGGTAAGCACTTTTTATCCATAATTATGATACAGTGTGTTAAGTATTATAACTGAAGGAAATGTTGGGTGCTCAGTGATCACTGTTGAACTCTCTGATTTGGCTTGGGGTGGGTGGGAGTTCATGAAGTCCCAATTACAGTTTTGAGTAAAATCATATGCTAGTCAAGAGGAGGTATAATTATTTTGCTGCCTCTGAATTCTAATTCAGCATCCCTAACATGCATACCCAAGCTCAGTCTTAGGATCTCCTCAGTATCTAATAATTATCTAAGAGGCTGTCCTATCTCTCTTGAAATATAGGACTATGGGCATGAGGGTCTCTCTGTCTCTCTCTTATATATATATGTCATCCAGTCAGTTCAGTTCAGTCGCTCAGTCATGTCTGACTCTTTGCAACCCCGTGAGTTGCAGCACGCCAGGCCTCCCTGTCTATCACCAACTCCCGGAGATCACTCAAACTCACATCCATCGAGTCGGTGATGCCATCCAGCCATCTCATCCTCTGTTGTCTCCTTCTCCTCCTGCCCCTAATCCCTCCCAGCATCAGAGTCTTTTCCAATGAGTCAACTCTTTGCATGAGGTGGCCAAAGTACTGGAGTTTCAGCTTTAGCATCATTCCTTCCAAAGAACACCCAGGACTGATCTCTTTTACAATGGACTGGTTGGATCTCCTTGCAGTCCAAGGGACTCTCAAGAGTCTTCTCCAACACCACAGTTCAAAAGCATCAATTCTTTGGTGCTTAGCTTTCTTCACAGTCCAACTCACACATCCATACATGACTACTGGAAAAACCATAGCCTTGACTAGACAGACCTTTGTAGGTAAAGTAATGTCTCTGCTTTTTAATATGCTGTCTAGGTTGCTCATAACTTTCCTTCCAAGTAGTAAGCGTCTTTTAATTTCATGGCCACAATCACCATCTGCAGTGATTTTGGAGCCCCCCAAAAATAAAGTCTGCCACTGTTTCCACTGTTTCCCCATCTATTTCCCATGAAGTGATGGGACTGGATGCCATTATCTTCGTTTTCTGAATGTTGAGCTTTAAGTCAATGTTATCACTCTCCTCTTTCACTTTCATCAAGAGGCTTTTTAGTTCCTCTTCACTTTCTGCCATAAGGGTGGTGTCATCTGCATATCTGAGGTTATTGATATTTCTCCCAGCAATCTTGATTCCAGCTTGTGCTTCTTCCAGCCCAGTGTTTCTCATGATGTACTCTGCATATAAGTTAAATAAGCAGGGTGACAATATACAGACTTGACGTACTCTTTTTCCTATTTGGAACCAGTCTGTTGCTCCATGTCCAGTTCTAACTGTCGCTTCCTGTATACAGGATTTCTCAAGAGGCAGGTCAGGTGGTCTGATATCCCCGTCTCTTTCAGAATTTTCCACAGTTTATTGTGATCCACACAGTCAAAGGCTTTGGCATAGTCAATAAAGCAAAAGTAGATGTTTTTCTGGAACTCTCTTGCTTTTTCCATGATCCAGTGGATGTTAGCAATTTGATCTCTGGTTCCTCTGCCTTTTCTAAAACCAGCTTGAACATCTGGAAGTTCATGGTTCACGTATTGCTGAAGCCTGGCTTGGAGAATTTTGAGCATTCCTTTACTAGCGTGTGAGATGAATGCAATTGTACGGTAGTTTGAGCATTCTTTGGCATTGCCTTTCTTTGGGATTGGAATGAAAACTGACCTTTTCCAGTCCTGTGGCTCCTGCTGTGTTGTCCAAATTTGCTGGCATATTGAGTGCAGCACTTTCACAGCATCATCTTTCAGGATTTGAAATAGCTCAACTGGAATTCCATCACCTCCACTAGCTTTGTTTATAGTGATGCTTTCTAGGGCCCACTTGACTTCACATTCCAGGATGTCTGGCTCTAGGTGAGGGATCACACCATCGTGATTATCTTGGTTGTGAAGATCTTTTTTGTATAGTTCTTCTGTGTATTCTTGCCACCTCTTAATATCTTCTGCTTTTGTTAGGTCCATACCATTTCTGTCCTTTATTGAGCCCATCTTTGCATGAAATGTTCCCTTGGTATCTCTAACTTTCTTGAAGAGATCTCTAGTCTTTCCCATTCTGTTGTTTTCCTCTATTTCTTTGCATCGATCACTGAGGAAGGCTTTCTTATCTCTTCTTGCTATTCTTTGGAACTCTGCATTCAGATGCTTATATCTTTCCTTTTCTCCTTTGCTTTTCACTTCTCTTCTTTTCACAGCTATTTGTAAGGCCTCCTCAGACAGTCATTTTGCTTTTTTGCATTTCTTTTCCATTGGGATGTACATACACATATGTATATATATGTATGTATGTTTATACATATACATGTGTATATATGTATGTATGCATATACATATACATATGTATATGTATATATATATCTATGTACACATATGCATATATGTATGTATGTATATATGTATGTATATACATACACATTTGTATGTATGTATGTATGTATATATATGATATGCTCCACTCACACTTTCTCATTTTTATAAATTTAAAATATCTGCAAAGTCAAAAGAATATTCTTTTTTTAAAATTTATGTATTTTATTTGGAGGCTAATTACTTTACAATATTGTATTGGTTTTGCCACATATTTACATGAATCTGCCACGGGTGTACATGTGTTCCCCATCCTGAACCCCCCTCCCACCTCCCTCCCCATCCCATCCCTCTGGGTCATCCCAGTGCACCAGCCCCAAGCACCCTGTATCATGCATTGAACCTGGACTGGTGATTCATTTCACATATGACATTATACATGTTTCAATGCCATTCTCCCAAATTATCCTGCCTTTGCCCTCTCCCACAGAGTCCAAAAGACTGTTCTTATACATCTGTGTCTTTTTTGCTGTCTCGTATACAGAGTTCTGATACTTGTATTCCAATCACCTAGATTAACAACACTTTTAACACTGTTTTCTATCTCTCTTTCCTGCATTCACTCTCTATATATGCACTCACATACATTTATTTTGATAACTCACTTGAAAATAAGTTATAGCTATTATAACACTTCTTAATAAATATTAAGCACGCACTTCCTAAAAATAGATTTTCCTACCTAATCACAAACTATTTTTAAATCTAGGCAAATAATACCAGCCTAATACTATTGTGATCTAGAGCCAGACACCCTGGAATGCAAGTCAAGTGGGCCTTATGAAACATCACTATGAACAAACCTAGTGGAGGTGATGAAATTACAGTTGAGATATTTCAAATCCTGAAAGATGATGCTGTGAAAGTGCTGCACTCAATATGCCAGCAAATTTGGAAAACTCAGCAGTGGCCATAGGACTTGAAAAGGTCAGTTTTCAGTCCAAGCCCAAAAAAGGCAATGCCAAAGAATGTTCAAACTACCGCACAATTATGCTCATCTCACACACTAGTAATGTTCAAAATTCTCCAAGCTAGCCTTCAACAGTATGTGAACCGTGAACTTCCAGATGTTCAAGCTGGATTTAGAAAAGGCGCAGGAACCAGAGATCAAATTGCCAACATCTGTTGGATCATAAAAAGCAAGAAAGTTCCAGAAAAACATCTACTTTTGCTTTATTGACTATGCCAAAACCTTTGACTGTGTGGATCACAACAAACTGTGGACAGTTCTGAAAGAGATGGGATTACCAGACCACCTGACTTGCCTCTTAAGAAACCTGTATGCAGGTCAGGAAGCAACAGTCAGAACTGGACATGGAGCAACAGACTGGTTCCAAATTGGGAGAGGAGTATGCCAAGGCTGAATATTGTCATACTGCTTAATTTATATGCAGAGTACACCATGAGAAATGCTGGGGTAGAAGAAGCACAAGCTGGAATCAACATTGCCAGGAGAAATATCAACCTCAGATATGCAGATGACACCACCCTTATGGCAGAAAGTGAAGAAGAACTAAAAAGCCTCTTGATGAAAGTGAAAGGAGAGTGTAAAAGTTGGCTTAAAACTTAACATTCAGAAAACAAAGATCATGGCGCTGGTCCCATCACTTAATGGGAAATAGATGGGGAAACAATGGAAACAGTGTCAGACTTTATTTTTTTGGCCTCCAAAATCACTGCAGATGGTGACTGCTGCCATGAAATTAAAAGACGCTTGTTCCTTGGAAGAAAAGTTATGAGCAACCTAGACAGCATATGAAAAAGCAGAGACATTACTTTGCCAACAAAGGTCTATCTAGTCAAAGCTATGGTTTTCAAGTAGTCATGTATGGATGTGAGAGTTGGACTATAAAGAAAGCTGATATGTACCACAGCTTTCCTATCTATTCATCTGCTGATGGACATTCAGGTTGCTTCCATGTCCTGGCTATTATAAACAGTTCTGCAATAAATGTTGGGGTACACGTGTCTCTTTCAATTCTGGTTTCCTCAGTGTGTATGCCCAGCAGTGGGATTGCTGGGTCATAAGGCAGTTCTATTTCCAGTTTTTTAAGGAATCTCCACACTGTTCTCCGTAGTGGCATATGGAAAGCTGTGGTACATTTACACAATGGAGTATTACTCAGCCATTAAAAAGAACACATTTGAATCAGTTCTAATGAGGTGGATGAAACTGGAGCCTATTATACAGAGTGAAGTAAGCCAGAAAGAAGAACACCAATACAGTATACTAATGCATATATATGGAATTTAGAAAGATGGTAACAATAACACTGTATATGAGACAGCAAAAGAGACACTGATGTATAGAACAGTCTTTTGGACTCTGTGGGAGAGGGAGAGGGTGGGATGATTTGGGAGAATGGCATTGAAACATGTATAATATCATATATGAAACGAGTCACCAGTCCAGGTTTGATGTACAATACTGGGTGCTTGGGGCTGGTGCACTGGGATGACCCAGAGGGATGGTACAGGGAGGGAAGAGGGAGGAGTGTTCAGGATGGGGAACACGTGTATACCTGTGGCAGATTCATGTTGATATACAGCAAAAGCAGTACAATATTGTAAAGTTAAAAAATAAAATAAAATAAATTAAAAAAAATAAAGATACATGGAAGTCAAAACTAAAAAAAAAAAAAAAAAGAAAGCTGAGCACTGAAAAATTGATGCTCTTGAACTGTGGTGTTGGAGAAGACTCATGAGAGTCCCTTGGTTAGCAAGGAGATCCAGTCAGTCCATCCTAAAGGAAATCAGTACTGAATATTCATTGGAAGGACTGATGCTGAAGTTGAAGCTCCAATACTTTGGCCACCTCATGCGAAGAACTGACTCATTTGAAAAGACCCTGATGCTGGGAAAGATTGAAGGAAAGAGGAGAAGGGGACGACAGAGGATGAGATGGTTGGATGGCATCACCACCTCTAAGGACATGAGTTTGTTTAAAGTCCAGGAGTTGGTGATGGACAGGGAGGCCTGGGGTGCTGCTGCAGTCCATGGGGTTGCAAAGAGTCAGAGATGACTGAGCAATGGAACTGAAGTGTACTGAATACTATTACCTATATACAATACATATTTGAATTCCATGATTGTCCTAATAATGGCTAATTAATGCTAGCATTTGGTTTTCATGCCCCTTTGATCTCTTTTAATTTAGATTAAGTCCCTGACACAACGTTTATAACACCGTGTTTTGAAAACTATCCCAGGCTACTAGTTTGTGTGTGTGTGTGTTAGTGTAGGTATGCCTGTGTGTGGTGCTTTCCATATTTATTGTTTCCCTGGTTATTCCTGAGTGTTACATTCGGGTTGAGCATTTTTGGTAGGACTTTTACATATGTGATTTTGTGTCCTTATTCATATCAGAAGGCACATAAGGTCAGATTACATCTTATTGGTTAACCTAAATTTGATCATTTGCTTAAGGTATTATTGCCAGTCTCTTTATTGTTGAAACAGATCTATCCTTTTTTTATTTAGTAAGTAAGTTGTGCAATGTACTTTGAAACTGTGTGAATATTGTATATGAACATCCTTTAAGCATTTGTTGATTATTTAAAATACATTATAAACTGCAAAGAGGTTATCTTATAAATCAAGACTTTTGCATTTATTTCATGACCTTCTTCTATAAAAAGAGTTTTCTTCTTTTCTCCCTCTTCATTTTGAATATCACTGGGGACTCATACTTTTCTTAAAGAATTCTATTTGCTATAGTCAATTGCTGTTATAATTATTTTTAAAGTTCTAATTGACCTACATTTGAAAAGTGGTAGACTTTTTGAATGAGTTTCTGTTTTTTTTTTTTTTTTTTTAATGCTCCCATTGACTTTGTGTCTTTTTACTGCTTCAGACATAAACTATTCAGTCTCACTTTGTGTACTCCCTGCTTCATACCTGGATACCTGGAATTAGCCACTACTCCAAGAATCCTAGGTTTTATGTAGTGGTGAATGGTATTTAGAAGCAAATAGATACTAGTTTTGGTCACTGATGCTGGTATCATTGCTTCCAGGTACTTTCAGAAGACAGAGAAGAGAAATGTGGAGACGAAATTAAATAAAAAATTACATCTATTTTAAAAAAATTATTGACTTAGCTTTAGTTTACATTCTTTTTTCTACACTGTTGAAACAACTTCTTAAATGTTTTCCTTGCATTCTTTTTCTCCTCCACTTTCACCTTCTTAATTCGTGATACACAGTAAAGCCTCTACAGCTTTTTACATTGCAGTAGCCTTTCTAAGGCTGACTTTTAAACAAAGAATGAAGACCACATGGTCCAGTCAGATCTGAAAGGTTAAAGAGGTCTCACCACTGCCTGTCATTTCTAGCTCGTCTCCAGTTCTTCTCCCTCCAACACCTAACACATTATGCTGAACCACATTTAACCACTCACTTTTTCACATCAACCAGGTAACTCCATGCCTCAGTTTTATCATTTTTTTATATTGTTTTCCATTTATTAGGTATGACCTCCTATTGCCTACATTTTCTGCCTGACAAGCTCCTACTTATCTTTCAGCCTCCTTCTTCCCTGATTCCTATCTCATTTCCTCCTGTCAAGGCAGCAAATCCACTTCTAGGCTCCTATAGCACTTTGTCTGAACCTCTCATGGCCTTATTACACATTATTATAATTGTGTGTTTAGAAGCTGCTATCTTTCAAAGTAGGGAAGAGACTACATATGGTTAATTTAAATATTTCTTATAACAACCACAGATTCTAGCATAAATAAACACTAAATTAAAAAATTGAATTTAATGAGTGGAGTAAGCAATTAGAACCGAGGAAGTCCCTGGTGGCCCAGTGGTTAGGACTTGGCACTCTCACTGCTGGAGCTCCAGGTTTCATCCATGGTTGAGGAACTAAGATCCTGCAAGTGATGCAGCACAGCAAAAAATAACAAATAAATAAATAAACAAATAAATTAAATGTGAAGCCACAAAGACTTAAAAAACAATCAGGACTGTGTTTCACCCATATGTATGTGGGTGATTTGCTTGTTATTCTCTTGATAATGTTTCTGGGTCAGGGCTCAGAAAAATGGGCTTTCTGGACATAAGTTATAACTGTTTGACTGTGTTTTCCCTCAGATTCTGAGGCTATTTCTTGTTTCCATCAGCCTTTGCTCTTCTTGCTCAGCACCCTGAGCATGGCTTCCCTGATGGGCTTGGACTTGACACTGTAGATGATGGGGTTGAGCACAGGGGGCACCCCCAGGTACAAATAGGCAACAAGAGTGTGTACTATGGGGGGAAGGTGTCTCCCAAAACGGTGGATCATGGACACACCTATGACTGGGATGAAGAAAACCAGAACGGCTAAAATATGAGAAACACAAGTGTTGAGGGCCCGGATACGCTCCCTGGGAGAGGCCAGACTCATCACTGTATGAAGAATAAGGGTATGCTGCTGCTGCTGCTAAGTTGCTTCAGTCATGTCCGACTCTGTGTGACCCTATAGACGGCAGCCCTCTAGCCTCCTCTGTCCCTGGGATTCTCCAGGCAAGAATACTGGAGTGGGCTGCATTTCCTTCTCCAATGCATGAAAGTGAAAAATGAAAGTGTAGGACAGCACAATAAGCAAGGAGTCAAAACCCACTGTGGACAGAACCACATACAGCCCATAAATGATATTGACAGTAATGTCAGCACAGGCTCGTTTCATGACATCTGCATGGAAACAGAATGAGTGGGACAGGAGGATCTTGCCAGGGCAAAAGTTCAGTCTCTTTAGTAAGAAGGGCCCTGGGAAGAGGGACACAGTGGCGTGAGCCATAATGGCCAGCCCAATCCTGATGATGACATTGTTTGTGAGAACAGAGGCATAGCGCAGGGGGTTGGAGATGGCCACAAAGCGGTCAAACGACATGGCCAGGAGCACTGAGGACTCTACCATGGATAAGGAGTGGAGAAACAATAATTGGATCAGACAGGCATTGAAGCCGATGAGCCGATGGTCAAACCAGAGCACAGCCAGCATGGTGGGCATTGTGGCCAAGGTGAGGCCCATGTCGGTGAGGGCCAGCATGGACAGGAAGTAGTACATGGGCTGGTGCAGGCTGGGGGTCCTCCTCACAGCCAAGAGGATCAGGCAGTTTCCAGTGAGGGCCACAGTGTACATGGAGGAGAAAAGGATGGAGATCCAGCCGTGAACGGTCTCCAGGCCTGGGATGCCAATCATCAGGAAAGCAGGTGGCTGGAAGAAGAAGATGTTGGCAAAGGACCAGGAAGCAAGCATCTTGGGAAGGCAGTTGAGGTCTCCAGAAATTTGTGACTTTTTCAATCTGGGCAGACACAAAGACATTGACCATACACCTATCATTAGGAAGATATTTATTTATACCATGTAGGCTCTTTCATTAATTATTTTCCATTTCTCAGCTTTTACTTTGTATTATTAACTGTTCCAAGAATGTACATACAACAACCTATATGTCATGAAAACAAATATACCATTTAGGAGATAGTATAACTTCTCTATGATTATCAGAAAATAAATGACTGAAATAGATTAAAGATTTAGTTCTTAATAAATGTAAATTTTATACTATTTCCACCCTTACTTCCACTGTTTTCTTTAAATAAAGTGATGTGTGTTAGCCCTCTTGAATATATAAAAGACATTTTAAATGCTCATGATTTTTTCAGAATTTTAAAAGATTCACATAGTTATCACATGTGCTCTCATAATTACTTTGCTGATAGATAGAGAAAGGAAATATTTTATCTAAAGTGAAAAGAGAAATTCTGAAGTCCAACAAAGGAAGAGAAAGCTGCAGCTTCTTCTTGAATCATTAAAACTATTAGAACTTGGGATCTTCTTGTATTTGGAGGGTCTGAGTACAAATCCTAGGATGTTGTCTTCTAATCAAGACCCATAATGATTAATACCTAGGCTGTTAAGTACTAGGAAAGTTTTGGTAAATGAAGAGACACTTGATTCTCACCAGGTCGCTGAGAACACTGAGATATCTGGGGTCCGTCTCTGCCTTGCCCAGAGAATATCTGCCTGGGTTTTTAAATGCCCCTGCAATCCAGGCTACACACTGCTTTGTAGGCATCATTTTCTCCATTCACTGAGCGTTCCTCATAATGTTTAGAATACCAGCTAAATCTTTTGTTCAGCCTCTTAGCACACTCATCAAAAGTGTGATTTGTCCTAGAATGACCTCCCTGTAATCTCTCAGCACTGATCTCAGCCCTAGCTGGGAGGGCCACAGCTGCAGGAAGATGAGACCTAAGGTTCTCTTCTTCAAGTTAGAATTTCCAAAGAAAGATATGAATGAAAGACGTAAATTTAGGCTCATTGAGGATTCAGTGGGATCTGTCCTAGAAATGTCAGTTTAGTTTCTGATTTTGGGGAAATAATTTTTCTTTTTGTTTGAAACTAACACAACATTTTATACTAAAAAATTTTTTTTTATCTTAAAAATTTTATTGCATTTTGCCTTTTTTATTTTAAATTTTTATTTATTTTTTAATTGACAGATAATTTATTTACAGAATTTTGTTGTTTCCTGTCAAACCTCAACATGAATCAGCCATAGGTATACACATATATCCCCTCCCTTTTAACCTCCCTCCTCACCCCTCCCTTCTAGGTTGTTTTTGGGGAAATACATTTTATTAACAGTTATTGGATACCTTTTGTCTTCCAGATATTAGACGTTCTATTCTCTCATATATTAGTAAATAATACCACTCAGTCTCAAAAAATGATGCAAGTATTACTGTATATTTTAAACAAATAATAAAAATGACAATAATAATAAAAAATAAAACTGGAGGGAGAGGTTTAAAGAGTTTCTCTAGGCTATGCCAGAAATGAATCCAAATTAAAATTCAGGTCTATTTGGCTTACACACTTTAAACAATCTTAAACCTCGTGTATTGGCTGTACTAGATACCGGAGATTTGTTAAGTTTGGGGCTGGCAGGACCAGATTATCAAGAAAAGCTTGTTCTCTGCTGATGTTCCATGGAGATAAGATTGAGGTTCTGGAAATGAAACCCTTTCCTGTTTATCCAAAAATCTTCTGCCATTTCTCTGTGACTGTTTCAGTTCAGTTCAGTCACTAAGATGTGTTTGACTCTTTGCGATCCCATTGACTGCAACACACCAGGCCTCCTTGTCCATCAAAAATTCCCAGAGCTTGGTCAAACTCATGTCCACCAAGTCAGTGATGCCATCCAACCACCTTATCCTCGGTCGTCCCCTTTTCCTCCCAATTTCAATCTTTCCCAGCATCAGGGTCTTTTCCAATGAGTCAGTTCTTTGCATCAGGTGGCCAAAGTATTGGAGCTTCAGCTTCAGCATCAGTCCTTCCAATGAATATTCAGGACTAATTTCCTTTAGGATAGACTGACTGGATTTCCTTGAGGTCCAAGGGACTCTAATAAGTCTTCTTCAACACCATAGTTCAAAAGCATCAATTCTTCAGTGCTCAGCTTTCTTTATAGTCCAACTCTCACATCCATATATGATTCCTGGAGAAACCATACCTTTGACTTGATGGACCTTTGTCAGCAAAGCAATGTCTCTGCTTTTTAATATGCAGTCTAGGTTTGTCAAAGCTTTTCTTCTATGGAGCACATGTCTTTTAATTTCATGGCGGCAGTCACCATCTACAGTGATTTTGGAGCCTCCCAAAATAAAGTCTGTCACTATTTCCATTGTTTCCCCATCTATTTGTCATGAAGTGATGGGACTGGATCTTAATTTTTTGAATGTTGAGTTTCAAGCCAGCTTTTTCACTCTCCTCTTTCACCTTCATCAAGAGGCTTTTTAGTTCCTCTTTGCTGTCTGTCATAAGTGTAGTGTCATCTGCATACCTGAGGTTATTGGTATTTCTCCTGGCAATCTTGATTCCAGCTTGTGCTTCATCCAGGCCAGCATTTTGCATGATATACTCTGCATATAAGTTAAATAAACAGGGTGACAATATACAGCCTTGACGTACTCCTTTCCTATTGAAACTAGTTTGTTGTTCCATGTCCAGTTCTAATTGTTGCTTCCTGACCTTCATACAGATTTCTCAGGAAGCAGGTCAGGTGGTCTGGTATTCCTATCTCTTCCAGAATTTTCCACAGTTTGTTGTGATCCACATAGTTAAAGACTTTGGGGTAATCAATAAAATAGAAATACATGTTTTTCTGGAAATCTCTTGCTTTTTCTATGATCTAATGGATATTGGCAATTTGATCCTTAGTTCCTTTGCCTTTTCTAAATCCAGATTGAACATCTGAAAGTTTTTGGTTCACATACTGTTGAAGCCTAGCTTGGAGAATTTTGAGCATTGTTTTGCTAGTGTGTGAGATGCATGCAATTGTGCAGTACTTTGAAAATTCTCTGGTATTGCTTTTCTTTGGGATTGGATTGAAAACTGACCTTTTCCAGTCCTGTGGCCACTGCTGAAGTTTCCAAATTTGCTGGCATATTGAGTGCAGCACTTTCACAGCATCATCTTTTAGGATTTGAAATAGCTCAACTGGAATTCCATCACCTCCACTAGTTTTGTTCATAGTGATGCTTCAGAAGGCCCACTTCTGAAGGTGCATTCCAGAATGTCTGGCTCTAGGTGAGTGATCACACCATTGTAATTATCTGGGTTGTGAAGATCTTTTTTGTACAGTTCTGTGTATTTTTGCCGCCTCTTCTTAATATCTTCTGCTTCTGTTAGATCCATACTATTTCTGTCCTTTATAGTGCCCATCTTTGCATGAAATGTTCCCTTGGTATTCTCTAATTTTCTTGAAGAGATCTCTAGTCTTTCCCATTCTGTTGTTCTCCTCTATTTCTTTGCACTGATTACTGAGGAAGGCTTTCTTATTTCTCCTTGTTATTCTTTGGAACTCTGCATTCAAATGGATGTTTCTTTCCTTTTCTCCTTTGCCTTTCACATCTTTTCTTTTCTCAGCTATTAGTAAGGCATCCTCAGACAATCATTTTGCCTTTTTGCATTTCTTTTTCTTGGGGATGGTCTTGATCACTGCCTTCTGTAGAGTGTCATGAGCCTCTGCCCACAGTTCTTCAGGCACTCTGTCTATCAGATTTAATCCTTTGAACCTATTTGTCACTTTCACTGTATAATCATAAGTGATTTGATTTGGGTCATACTTGAATGGTCTAGTGGTTTTCCCTACTTTATTCAGTTTAAGATTGAATTTTGCAATAAGGAGTTTTACGATCTGAGCCATATGAGTCCATGATCTGAGTTCAGAATCCTGGTGTTGTTTTTGCTGACTGTATAGAGGTTCTCCATCTTTGGCTGCAAAGCATATAATCATTCTGATTTCAGTATTGACCATCTGGTAATGTCCATGTGTAGAGTCATCTCTTGTGTTGTTGGAAGAGGGTGTTTGCTATGACCAATGTGTTCTCTTGGCAAAACTCTGTTAGCCTTTGCTCTAAGCAGGGCAAAGGCTGTGACCCTTTAGATCCTTCTTATAAAGTCATTTGCCTTTTGTTGTGCTAATTATCTCCTTGGTTTTGCTTTTCTCTTCACTAATCCCAGGCATATTTCTTCAGCTCTTAGTTCATCTCACTGTTCTGATTTTGATGATTTCATAAATTTCTATCCTCTTTTTTTTTTTTCCAGGGATAATCAATAAATGAACAAGAAAATGAATAATTGAATGAAGACAGTAATTTTATTACCCAGTTCTTCTTCATTCAGTCCATTAACATAGCATCTCAAAGGTCCATATGTTCACAATTTAAGGTATATACTTTGTATATAGTAAAGACCAGTGGTTTCTTCAGATTAATACAATTCAGTTCAGTTCAGTTCAGTCTCTCAGTCATGTCCGACTCTTCGTGACCCCATGAATCACAGCATGCGAGGCCTCCCTGTCCATCCCAACTCCCACAGTTCACTCAGACTCACGTCCATCGCGTCAGTGATGCCATCCAGCCATCTCATCCTCTGTCGTCCCCTTCTCCTCCTGCCCCCAACCTCTCCCAGCATCAGAGTCTTTTCCAATGAGTCAGCTCTTTGCATGAGGTGGCCAAAGTGCTGGAGTTTCAGCTTTAGCATCATTCCTTCCAAAGAAATCCCAGGGCTGATCTGCTTCAGAATGGACGGGTTGGATCTCCTTGCAGTCCAAGGGACTCTCAAGAGTCTTCTCCAACACCACAGTTCAAAAGCATCAATTCTTCGGCGCTCAGCCTTCTTCACAGTCCAACTCTCACATCCATACATGACCAGAGGAAAAACCATAGCCTTGACTAGACGGAATTGTTATTATTAACTAATTTCATTTGGATTTGCTTAGTATCAATCCAGGAGATACTCTTTGTCATTGGCAGCACAAACCAAATAGAATGTGTCAGCTCTCCATTTAATTTGAAGGAATCTGAGGGTTAATTTTGGAGAAGGAAATGGCAACCCACTCCAGTATTCTTGCCTAGAGAATCCTGTGATAGAGGAGCCTGGTGGGCTGCTGTCCATGGGGTCATATAGAGTCAGACACAACTGAAGTGACTTAGCATGCATGCATGCGTTGGAGAAGGAAATGGCAATCCACTCCAGTATTCTTGCCTGGAGAATCCCAGGGACGGAGGAGCCTGGTGGGCTGCTGTCTATGGGTTCACACAGAGTTGGACATGACTGAAGCGAATTAGCAGCAGAAGCAGCAGCAGAGGATTAATTTTATCTGGGATTAATGTCACAGTTCTCTTTCTTTCATACTGCATTAATTCATCTATTATTGAACTACTCTTAAATCCCTTGTCTTGAACTTGCTTTTTTCCACAGTTTATATGTAGGTCCCATGCAACTGTGGGTATTTGTGTGATCTATTTACTCTTGGCTGTGGTAGCAGAATCCAAATGGTAACTTAAGCTGTAATATTACAAGAAGTTTAGAGCTTAAGGGGTTAAAATTATAGTATACCCCTTAAGGAAAATTGTCAAAAATTATGAGTAACTCTTATACAACCAAGCCAATTTCTCCCTTACATCCAGATAATGACCTTTTTACCTGCTTTTTGTGTATATTAGTGGTATGAGGAAATAATATTGGAAAAGATTCTCTGTGGTTTAAAAAAATAAAGGGAATGCTTTTTTTCCCACTCTTATTTTACTAAAATGTCTATTTTAGTAGCCGAGTTGGATTGATATGTTTTGTGCTTCCCATGTGGTTCAGAATTTTAAAATAAATCACTTTAACCTGGAATCAGACCAGATTTAGTCTTCTATTATTATCTCCAGGACACTAAAAGGTCAAAGATATTTTAAGTTATAGCTCTCCCCTGAGGAATTCCATCCTTTCCACTTTAGCACTCTAGGATTCTGTTATCTTCTGACTCCGTGTGTCTGGGAAAGTCAAATAGCCTAGAAGCAAAAGGTTGAATCCACCTTACTTTCTTTGCTGCTGCTGCTGCTGCTAAGTCACTTCAGTCGTGTCTGACTCTGTGCGACCCCATAGATGGCAGCCCACCAGGCTCCCCTGTCCTTGGGATTCTCCAGGCAAGAACACTGGAGTGGGTTGCCATTTCCTTCTCCAATGCATGAAAGTGAAAAGTGAAAGTGAATTCGCTCAGTCTTTACTTGAACTCAAAATCAAGTGCATACAGATGGTCAAGAGACACGTGAAAAGATGCTCAACATCACTAATTATTAGAGAAATTCAGATAAAAACTATAGGGAAGCATCACCTCACACTGGTCAGATGGCCATCTTCAAAACATCTGCAAACAATAAATGCTAGATAGGATGTGGAGAAAAGGGAAATCTCCAGCACTTGATGAGAATGTATGTTAATACAGCCACTATGGAGAACAGTATGAATATTCCTTAAAAAACTGAAAATAGAACTACCCTATGACCCAGCAGTACCACTACTGGGTATATACCCAGAGAAAACCATTATTCAAAAAGACACATGCAGTCCAATATTCATTGCAGCACTATTTACAGTAGCCAGGACATGGAATCAACCTAAATGTCCATTGATAGATGAATGGATAAAGAAGATGTGGTGCATACATATGGTGGAATATTTCTCAGTCATAGAAAGAAGTGAAACTGGGTCATTTGTAGATATGTGGATGGACCTAGAGGTTGTCATACAGACTGAAGCAAGAAAGTGAAAAACAAATGTCATATGGTAACGCATATATGTGGAATCTAGAAAAATGGTACAGATGAACCTATTTTCAGGGCAGGAATAGAGATCCAGACATAGAGTATGGATATGTGGACTTTGGGGTGAGTATATCTACAGTACAGCACAAGGAGCTCAGCTCAGTGCTCTGTGGTGACCCAGACGAGTTGAATGAGGGGGTGTGGGTGGGAGGTATAAAATCGAGGGCAAACATAAAACTGATTCACTTCATTGCACAGTAGAAACCAACACAATATTGTAAAACAACTATATACTTCCCGCCGAAAAAAGTCAAGTGTTTTCTTTTTCCTGCCAGAAACAGAGAGAAATAAACATGAATTATGTGACATCATAGAGGTGCTATCTAATGCTATGGTGTAACAATTTTGCATTATTTAAGCCAAGTGCTCTTCTAAGAGTTTCCTTACTCAGAAACATGGGAAAGACAAATCTCATAGAGAGAATTGAGACAGCAAGCAAATATCCAGATCACCCACAGGATGCTCTCTGGGGTGAATATTAAGATACCTTTATATTGATACCTTACTTAGAGAAATAAAAAGGTACTAATCTGCTTGGACACAGAGTCTGGGTTTCTGCATAATTATCTGAATTAGACAGTCTCTATGCTGCAGGAAAAAGTCTCTTTCACGTCTTTTCCCCTACTGGCAGGGGGGTGTGGAGGGGTATGGGCGTAGGATCTGGCATTTATGGGAAGGCTAGCCTCCTTCCTTTACTTCGTACTCTTGACATGTGCTCATTCTCCATCTCAATGGCTCTTCCACATGAAAGCAGCTGATCGAGAGGGCATCTCAGATTCTCTCACCAGGCCCTCCTCCTACTAAATAACATGTGTATGAAGGGTTGTATCTGGGCCCCAAGGTACTCACCCTGCTTGTTGTTGCAGCCTTCTCTACTGTTCCTCATTCTGAAGGAGCCCAGAAAATCTTCCCAACTAAGACCCTACTTTATACTTGGTGCCTTGAGCTGATGCTCGCCAGGGATATCCCAGCGATAGGCCACAGAGGACAGTCTCAGCTTAGACTTTCCTTGGCAACGGAAAATGTGAAAAATATGTATTTTTGTTTGGAAAGTTATATTATTGAGCACCTGATAAGGAGAGGGCTAGAATCATGCTCTCTAGGCTCATCCCTGCTACCACATCTGTAGGAGATTTTACTTGGCACTTCAAACTTTTTTTTTTTTAACTATGTCTTTTAGTATGTGGAGTCACACAGAATACTTCCTGGTCTCTCCAGTGACCCTTACAGACACTCAGGTGAGTTGTGCTTCTTTCTCTGCACTCTCTTCTTGGTTCCTAGGGTTGTTCTTGCAGGTTAAGCAGATCCACTTCTGTGTCTGTTTTTCCTGGGATTTTATGAAAGCACCATCATGTTTCATAGCAACTATGGATAAAGTAACCTGGGAGTACATATGGGGAATAAATGGCTTAAGACACAGAGAGACGAATGTGGGAAGACATGGGCGCTCATCTGTGTTTCTGGACTTGTGTTTTAGAGATGCAGCATGCTATCCTACCCAGAACATTGTGCTTGCCATCTTGTTCCATCCCCAGGAGCTTCCTTTACTTCTAATAGAGTGAAAACAATACTGAAAGCATGAAGAGGCCCCAGAGCCAACATGCAGAAGCATCTGTGTGTGTGTGTGTATGTGTGCTATAGCTTTATTGAGGTATAATTAATGTACAGAAAACTGAATTTCTTTAATTTATATAATTAGATCCATTTGAACATACCTATATACCCTTAAAATCATTCCTTACAATCAAGGTGACAGACATCCATCACCTCCAAATGTTTCCTTGTTGCAAATGGCTGGATTTTCTTTTTAAAGGCCAAGTAATAATCCACGTTATGTGTATACCACATTTTCTTTATCCATTCATCTGTTGATGGACATTTGGGTTGTTTCACTATCTTGGCTATTGTGAATAATGCTGAAACAAATATGGGAGTTCTAGATATGTAAGCAATGTATTCCCAACTTAATATAGGACATATATGACAAGCCCATAACTTAAATTATACTCAACAGTAAAAACTGAAACATTTTTCTCATGAACAAGAATTGGAAACAAGGGAAGTATGCTCATTTTTTCTACTTCTATTCAATATAGTACTAAAATCCAAGCCAAAGTAGTGACTTAAGGAAAGGAAATAAAGAGCTCCAACTGGAAAATTAGAAATAAAATTATCTCTGTTTGCAGGCTACACAATCTTATGTATTCGAAATCCCCAAAGCTCTATAAGGAAACAGTTTGCAATAAATTCAAGAAAGTTTCAGGGTACAAAATTAGTACACAAAATCAGTTTTGTTTTTATTATACCAACAATCAATTATCCAAAATGGATGATAAGAAAAAATAATATGTTTTACAATAGAATCAAAGAAAATAAAATACTTAGGAATACATTTAACTAAAGAGGTGACAGACTTGTACACTGAAAACTATAAATCACTGAAGAAGACAATAAATAAATGAAAGTACACTTTATGTTCATGGATTGGAAGAGTTAATATTGTCAAAGTGTGCATTTTACCCCAGATGATCTGCAAAGTCAATGAAAGTTATATAAAAATCTCAATGATACCTTTTACAGAAATAGAAAAAAGTCCTAAAATTCATATGGAATCATAAAAGACCCCCAATAGTCAAAGCAGACTTGAATTAGAAGAACAAAGCTGGAGGCATCACATACTTTCTGGTTTCAAAATATATTACAAATCTGTAGCAATTTAAAACAGTGTGGTACTGGTATAACCTTCCTTTCTGGCTTAGCTGGTAAAGAATATGCATGTAATGTGGGAGACCTGGGTTCAATCCCTGAGTTGGGAAGATCCCCTGGAGAAGGGAAAGACTACCTACTCCAGTATTATAGCCTATAATTCCATGAACTGTAGTCCTTGGGTTCACAAAGAGTCAGACATGACTGAATGACTTTCACTTTCACTGCTATAAAACCTGTCTTGTACAATAGAAATTCAAACTCACCCGTAAATATTCAACTACTTTTTAATGAGAGTCCCAAGAATATACAATGAGGAAAGGACATTCTCTTTGACAAGTGATGTTGGGAAAATTGGATGTCCTCATGCAAATGAATAAAATTTAACCAGATCTCACATCATATACAAAAGTTAACTCAAAATGTATTAAATATTTGACCATAATAAACTATAAAACTAGTAGAAAAAAACTTGGGATAAACCTTCATGTAACTGGACTTGGCAATGACCTATGAAATAAAGAAACCAAAATCATAAGCAACAAAAGCAAAATTAGACAAGTGGGGATACATCAAACTAAAAAGTTATTGCCCAGGAAAGGAAACACTATTAACAGAGTGAAAAGGCAATCCATGGAAAAGAGAAAATATTTGCAAAGTACATATCTGATAAAGGATTAAAATTAGCAATATATAAGGGACTCCTATAACTCAAGGACAAAAATATAACCTGGTTAAAAAATGGGCAAAGGAACTGAATAGCCATTTCTTTGAAGAAATACTAATAGGTATATAAAAAGCAACTTGCAAAGCAAGTAGCAACTAAACTTGCTATTTTTTAGGAAAAAGCAAATCAAAACCACAAAGAGATGTCGCCTCACAACTATCACTAAAAAAATAAGATAACAAGCATTGTTGAGGTTGTGGAGAACATGGAACCTTCTGCATCATTGGTGATAATGTAAACTGGTGCAGCTACTAAAAAAATAGTATGGAGCTTCCTTAAAAAATTAAATATGGAGCTACTATATCATCTCACTATCACTTCTGAATATATGCCCACCAAAATGGACACCAGGATGTAAACGATATGTGCAGTAGCATCTTAAGAGAATATGTTAAAACATAGGCCTCTGCTGCTGCTAAGTCGCTTCAGTAGTATCCGACTCTGTGCGACCCCATAGACGGCAGCCCACCAGGCTCTCCGTCCCTGGGATTCTCCAGGCAAGAACACTGGAGTGGGTTGCCATTTCCTTCTCCAATGCATGAAAGTGAAAAGTGAAAGTGAAGTCGCTCAGTCGTGTCTGACTCCTAGCAACCCCATGGACTGCAGCCTACCAGGCTCCTCCGTCCATGGGATTTTCCAAGCAAGCCTCTAAACCCTGCATAAATTTACCTGCTCCTTGATTTTCTGCCAGTGCAGCTGACAATGCAGAAAGTGCCTACCTCAGTGGTCTCTTTGTGATGACTTTGGTTAGGTGTTCCTAACCCAGGGACATGGAATTTTAAGAGATGAGGAAGAAGTGAATGATGTGTAATTAAAATATAGAGCCTCTGAAATTAGAATCTCAGGTGACGGTCAAAGGCCAGAGAAAGGCCATTTTCATGCAAGGAGGTACACTTTTGGAGCAAGGAATGTCCATTGGATCCATAGCTCTGAAGAGCTGTACTACACTTTCGTTGCCTCTAGCACACACACAGACACACACACACACACACAAACACACACATTATGCTGAGCCACATCTGACCACTCACCTTTCCTCAAGCAACAAGATAACTCCACACCTCAGTTTATTCACTTTTACAATCTTTTCCAGTGATTATGTATGACCTCCCCTTGCCTTCCTGACAACTAACTCACCTTTTAGCCTCCTTCCTTAACTCCTTTCTCATTTTCTCCTGGCAAGGGAGCAAACCCTCTTCCACATTCCTATAACTCTTCATGTGAAACTCTCACAGTCTTATTATACTTACTGTAATTGTGTATTTAGAGCTTCTATCCATCAATGGAGGGAAGAGACTTCCTATGGTTCATTTAATATTATTCCTTGTAACAACTACAGAGTCTTGCACAAGTAAGCTCTGAATGAAAAAGCTGAGGTTAATGAGTGAAGTAAAGAATCAGGACTGTTTTTCACCCATGAGTCTCAGGATATGCATTTGCTTGTCATTCTCTTGATAATGTCTCTGGGTCAGGGCTCAGTATATGGGCTTTCTGGACATAGTTTATAACTGTTTGACTGTGTTTTCCCTCAGATTCTGAGGTTATTTCTTGACTCATCAGCCTTTCCTCTTCTCGCTCAGCACCCTGAGCATGGCCTCCCTGATGGGCTTGGACTTGACACTGTAGATGATGGGGTTGAGCACAGGGGGCACCACCAGGTACACGTAGGCAACAAGGGCGTGTACTATGGGGGGAAGGTGTCTCCCAAAACGGTGGATCATGGACACACCTATGACTGGGATGAAGAAAACCAGAACGGCTAAAATATGAGAAACACAAGTGTTGAGGGCCCGGATACGCTCCCTGGGAGAGGCCAGACTCATCACTGTATGAAGAATAAGGGTATAGGACAACACAATAAGCAAGGAGTCAAAACCCACTGTGGACAGAACCACATACAGCCCATAAATGATATTGACAGTAATGTCAGCACAGGCTCGTTTCATGACATCTGCATGGAAACAGAATGAGTGGGACAGGAGGATCTTGCCAGGGCAAAAGTTCAGTCTCTTTAGTAAGAAGGGCAATGGGAAGAGGGACACAGTGGCTCGGGCCACAATGGCCAGCCCAATCCTGATGATGACATTGTTTGTGAGGACAGAGGCATAGCGCAGGGGGTTGGAGATGGCCACAAAGCGGTCAAATGACATGGCCAGGAGCACCGAGGACTCCACCACGGAGAAGAAGTGGAGGAAGAACATCTGGACCAGACAGGTGTCAAAGCCAATGAGCCGATGGTCAAACCAGAGCACAGCCAGCGTGGTGGGCATTGTGGCCAAGGTGAGGCCCATGTCGGTGAGGGCCAGCATGGACAGGAAGTAATACATGGGCTGGTGCAGGCTGGGAGTCCTCGTCAGAGCCAAGAGGATCAGGCAGTTTCCTGTGAGGGCCGCGGTGTACATGGAGGAGAAGAGGATGGAGATCCAGCCATGAATGGCCTCCAGGCCTGGGATGCCAATCATCAGGAAAGCATGTGGCTGGAAGAAGGAGATGTTGGCAAAGGACCAGGAAAAGAACATCCTTAGTTTACTGATGAGATCTCCAGCAAGATGGGACCTTTTCAATCTGGACAGAAGAATAAGACAAGATAAAAACATGGGGAAAATGGCAGTTCTGCTATTAGGTAACATGAGTTCACACACAATGCTGCTGCTGCTGCTAAGTCGCTTCAGTCATGTCCGACTCTGTGCGACCCCATAGACAGCAGCCCACCAGGCTCCCCTGTCCCTGGGATTCTCCAGGCAAGAACACTGGAGTGGGTTGCCATTTCCTTCTCCAGTGCATGAAAGTGAGAAGTGAAAGTGAAGTCGCTCAGTCGTGTCTGACTCTTAGCGACCCCATGGACTGCAGCCCACCAGGCTCCTCCATCCATGGGATTCTCCAGGCAAGAGTACTGGAGTGGGGTGCCATTGCCTTCTCCTCACACACAATAGCATGTATTAAATGTGAAGGAGGAGGGGAGGAGCCAAGATGGCGGAGGAGTAGGACGGGGAGAACACTTTCTCCCCCACAAATTCATCAAAAGAGCATTTAAACGTCGAGTAAATTCCACAAAACAACTTCTGAATGCCGGCAGAGGACATCAGGCACCCAGAAAAGCAACCCAACTCTTCAAAAGGATGTAGGAAAAAATGTAAAAGACAAAAAAAGAGACAAAAGAGGGAGGGACGGAGTTCTGTCCCAGGAAGGGAGTCTTAAAAAGAGAGACATTTCCAAACACCAGGAAATCTTCTCACTGCCGAATCTGTGCCTAGCTTTGGAAGCACAGAGGGCAACATAACAGGGAGAAAAAATAAATAAACAATTAAAACTCGCAGATTGCGAGCCCTACGGTAACTCCCCCAGCGGAGAAGCAGCGCAGACGCCTGCACTCGCCATTAGCAAGCGGGGGCTGGGCAGGGAGGTGCGGCGCGGGCTGCATCACTTAGAGTAAGAATCTGGCCTGAATACCCTGAGCGCTATCTGAGTGAAATAATTTGGGCTAGCAAACCAGACTGTGGGATGTCTACCATGCGAAAAGCCAGTCCCAACCTAAGATACCACCAGGCCCGCGCAGGGAACAAAGGACTAAACAGGGATAGCCGGCTGCAGACCTTCCCCCTCCGGTGACAGGCAGCCAGAGCCGGAAGGGGGCAATCGCAGCCCCAGAGAGACATTATCTATAAAACTGTAAGCAGGCTTCTTTGCTAACTAAAACTTCTTGGGGGTCTGGACGGTTAACATCTGCCTGAGAAGGTGCGCCGGTTTTACACCCAGATAACCGAGTGGTGGGGAGGCGATAAGTCGCAGCATTGGCGCTCGCCAAACACCTCATCACCTGAGCTGCTCGGACCCGGGAAGAGCTCAAAACGCAGGCCCAACTGAGTCTGCGCCTCTGAGGACTACCCGAGTGCCTGAACCTGAGCGGCTTGGACCTGGGAGGTACATGCAGCCCAGGGCCGGCCTCAGATTGATCCCGGCGGAACAACCTAGAGCCCGAGCAGTGTGGGCAGGGAGGCTACACACGCCGTGAGCAGGGGCAGACCCAGTGTGGCTGAGGCACTGCGAGCGAACGCCAGTGTTATTTGTTTGCAGCATCCCTCCCTCCCTCCCCACAGTGCGACTGAAAAAGTGAGCCTAAAAAAAAAAAAAAAAAAAAGTTTCCTCCACTGTCCCCTTTGTGTCAGGGCAGAAACCAGACACTGAAGAGACCAGCAAACAGAAGAAGCTATAACAGAGGGAAACGCCCTGGAAGCTACAGGCAATAGATGAAAACACTGTGGTTACTACGGACTACATAGGAAGGGGCCTATAGATCTTAAGAAATGTAAGTCAGACCAAGGAACTAGCCAAAAATGAACGGAACCCACAATACTCACAACAAAACCAGAAAAAGTCCTAGATATATTTTTACTATTTTTACGATCATTCTTTCTTTCTTTTTTTTTTTAATTAAAAAAAAATTTTTTTAAGTCCTCTATTCTTCCTTTAATTTTCACTTTTATAACCTATTACTTTGCAAAAAAAAAAAAAAAAAAAAAGACCCTATTTTTTTTCTTCTTCAGCAAACTTTATATATATATATATTTTATAATCATTTGACCTTTTTTTTTTTTCTTCTTTTCTTTAACATTGTATTTTTGAAATTTCAAACTCTACTCTAGTTTTTCAATTTTAGCTTTTTGGTATATGTTATCAATTTTGTACCTATAGTTTTTTTTTTTTTATAATTTCTGTGACTTTTTTTTTTCTGTTTCTTTCTCTTCTTCTTTTATATAACATTGTATATCTTAAATTCCAAACTCTACTCTAGAATTTTAATTTATGCTTTTTGGTATTTGATATCAATTTTGTACCTGTATTTTCTTTATGATTTTTGTGACATTGTTTGTTTATCTTTGTTTGTTTGTTTTCTCTCTTTATGCTTCTTCTTCCTTTTTTTTAACATTGTATTTTTGAAATTCCAAACTCTACTCTAGATTTTTAATTTTTGCTTTTTGGTATTAGTTATCAATTTTGTACCTATATTTTCTTTATAATTTTTGCGACCTTGTTTGTTTTTCTTTGTTCGTTTTTTCTCTCTTTCTTTTCCTTCTTCTTTTCTTTAACATCGTATTTTTGAAATTCCAAACTCTACTCTAGATTTTTAATTTTTGCTTTTATGTATTTGTTACCAATTTTGTACCTTTAAGAACCAAATCTTCAGGACCCATTTTTCACTAGGGAGCGAGATTACTGGCTTGACTGCTTTCTCTCCCTTTGGACTCTCCTTTTTCTCCACCAGGTCGACTGTGTCTCCTCCCTAACCCCTCTCTGCTCTACCCAACTCTGTGAATTTCTGTGTGTTCCAGACGGTGGAGAACATAGGGAACTGAGTACTGGCTGGATCTGTCTCCCTCCTTTTCATTCCCCCCTTTTATCCTTCTGGCCACCTCTGTCTCCTTCCTCCTTCTTCTCTTCTCTGTATAACTCCGTGAGCATCTCTGAGTGGTCCAGTTGTGGAGTGCACATAAGGAAGTGACTACTGGCTACCCCACTCTCTCCACTATTGATTCCACCTCATCTCATTTGGGTCACCTCTAACTCCCTCCTCCCTCTTCTCTTCTCCATGTAACGCTGTGAACCTCTCTGAGTGACCCTCACAGTAGAGAAACTTTTCATCTTTAACATAGATGTTTTATCAATGATGCTGTACAGAAGGAGAAGTTTTGAAACTACTGTAAAAATAAGACCGATAACTGGAAGCAGGAGGCTTAAGTCCAAACCCTGACTCCAGGGAAATCCTGACTCCAAGGAACATTAATTGACAGGAGCTCATCAAACGCCTCCATACCAACACTGAAACCAAGCACCACACAAGGGCCAACGAGTTCCAGGGCAAGACATACCAACAAATTCTCCAGCAACAAAGGAACACAGCCCTGAGCTTCAAAATACAAGCTGCCCAAGTCACCCCAAAACCATAGACATCTCATAACTCATTACTGGACATTTCATTGCACTCCAGAGAGAAGAAATACAGCTCTACCCACCAGAACACCGACACAAGCTTCCCTAACCAAGAAACCTTGACAAGCCACCTGTACAAACCCACACACAGCGAGGAAAAGCCACAATAAAGAGAACTCCACAAACTGCCAGAATACAGAAAGGACACCCCAAACTCAGCAATTTAAACAAGATGAAGAGACAGAGGAATACCCAGCAGATAAAGGAACAGGATAAATGCCCACCAAACCAAACAAAAGAGGAAGAGATAGGGAATCTACTTGATAAAGAATTCCGAATAATGATAGTGAAATTGATCCAGAATCTTGACATTAAAATGGAATCACAGATAAATAGCCTGGAGACAAGGATTGAGAAGATGCAAGAAAGGTTTAATAAGGACTAGAAGAAATAAAAAAGAGTCACTATATAATGAATAATGCAATAAATGAAATTAAAAACACTCTGGAGGCAACAAATAATAGAATAACAGAGGCAGAAGATAGGATTAGTGAATTAGAAGATAGAATGGTAGAAATAAATGAATCAGAGAGGATAAAAGATAAACAAATTAAAAGAAATGAGGACAATCTCAGAGACCTCCAGGACAATATTAAACGCTACAACATCCGAATCATAGGGGTTCCAGAAGAAGACAAAAAGAAAGACCATGAGAAAATACTTGAGGAGATAATAGTTGAAAACGTCCCTAAAATGGGGAAGGAAATAATTACCCAAGTCCAAGAAACCCAGAGAGTCCCAAACAGGATAAACCCAAGGCAAAACACCCCAAGACACATATTAATCAAATTAACAAAGATCAAACACAAAGAACAAATATTAAAAGCAGCAAGGGAAAAACAACAAATAACACACAAGGGAATTCCCATAAGGATAACAGCTGATCTTTCAATAGAAACTCTTCAAGCCAGGAGGGAATGGCAAGACATACTTAAAGTGATGAAAGAAAATAACCTACAGCCCAGATTATTGTACCCAGCAAGGATTTCATTCAAGTATGAAGGAGAAATCAAAAGCTTTTCAGACAAGCAAAAGCTGAGAGAATTCTGCACCACCAAACCAGCTCTCCAACAAATACTAAAGGATATTCTCTAGACAGGAAATACAAAAATGGTGTATAAATTCAAACCCAAAACAATAAAGTAAATGGCAACAGGATCATACTTATCAGTAATTACCTTAAACGTAAATGGGTTGAATGCCCCAACCAAAAGACAAAGACTGGCTGAATGGATACAAAAACAAGACCCCTACATATGTTGTCTACAGGAGACCCTCCTCAAAACAGGGGACACATACAGACTGAAAGTGAAGGGCTGGAAAAAGATTTTCCATGCAAATAGGGACGAAAAGAAAGCAGGAGTAGCAATACTCATATCAGATAAAATAGACTTTAAAACCAAGGCTGTGAAAAGAGACAAAGACGGTCACTACATAATGATCAAAGGATCAATCCAAGAAGAAGATATAACAATTATAAATATATATGCACCCAACACGGAAGCACCGCAGTATGTAAGACCAATGCTAACAAGTATGAAAGGAGAAATTAACAATAACACAATAATAGTGGGAGACTTTAATACCCCACTCACACCTATGGATAGATCAACTAAACAGAAAATTAACAAGGAAACACAAACTTTAAACGATACAATAGACCAGTTAGACCTAATTGATATCTATAGGACATTTCATCCCAAAACAATGAATTTCACCTTTTTCTCAAGCGCACATGGAACCTTCTCCAGGATAGATCACATCCTGGGCCATAAAGCTAGCCTTGGTAAATTAAAAAAAAAAAAAAAAATAGAAATCATTCCAAGCATCTTTTCTGACCACAATGCAGTAAGATTAGATCTCAATTACAGGAGAAAAACTATTAAAAATTCCAACATATGGAGGCTGAACAACACGCTGCTGAATAACCAACAAATCACAGAAGAAATCAAAAAAGAAATCAAAATTTGCATAGAAACGAATGAAAATGAAAACACAACAACCCAAAACCTGTGGGACACGGTAAAAGCAGTCCTAAGGGGAAAGTTCATAGCAATACAGGCACACCTCAAGAAACAAGAAAAAAGTCAAATAAATAAACTAACTCTACACCTAAAGCAACTAGAAAAGGAAGAAATGAAGAACCCCAGGGTTAGTAGAAGGAAAGAAATCTTAAAAATCAGAGCAGAAATAAATGCAAAAGAAACAAAAGAGACCATAGCAAAAATCAACAAAAGCAAAAGCTGGTTCTTTGAAAGGATAAATAAAATTGACAAACCATTAGCCAGACTCATCAAGAAACAAAGGGAGAAAAGTCAAATCAATAAAATTAGAAATGAAAATGGAGAGATCACAACAGACAGCACAGAAATACAAAGGATCATAAGAGACTACTATCAACAATTATATGCCAATAAAATGGACAACGTGGAAGAAATGGACAAATTCTTAGAAAAGTACAACTTTCCAAAACTGGACCAGGAAGAAATAGCAAATCTTAACAGACCCATCACAAGCACGGAAATTGAAACTGTAATCAAAAATCTTCCAGCAAACAAAAGCCCAGGTCCAGATGGCTTCACAGCTGAATTCTACCAAAAATTTAGAGAAGAGCTAACACCTATCCTGCTCAAACTCTTCCAGAAAATTGCAGAGGAAGGTAAAGTTCCAAACTCATTCTATGAGGCCGCCATCACCCTAATACCAAAACCTGACAAAGATCCCACAAAAAAAGAAAACTACAGGCCAATATCACTGATGAACATAGATGCAAAAATCCTTAACTGCCGAGGACCAGCCCCGGATGATCCAGGGTATTCGAAGGGGAGACGGCGTCGGCGACCTATTCAAATGGTAATTAGAGATATAAAGAGTAATAGAATGAGGATAGCTCAGTAGGAAAATTCAGTGGAGAAAAGAGGCTGAGTAGCTTGGTTTACGCGGAAAATCAATATAACCCGTGACACCAGGTTAGCTCTGACCACGGAGGCCGCAGGCGCCCTCTTGAATAGCGGAAGGTGCCCCACCTTAGACATCTTCTCAAGTGGGTCTTAGAAGCCCAGGCAAATAAGTGGTCGCAGAGGATATCCACGCTCCAGATGGAGACTTCAGCTGGAAGTTAAAGGAAAGAATGACATGGGGAGACCAAGCATTGGTGAGCAAGGCCCGTAGCTTTATTTTTAACAGGGGCTTTTATACCCTAAGTTACACATAGAGGATAATAGGGGATGCAAAGTCAGCAGTCTTTGATTCTTATCAAAAACCAGGGTTTCTTTCCTGCAAATTTATCGTATACAAATGGTTTAGGTGATTTACATCATCTTCTGGCCAGAAGGCCTACTAACATTTTATGACTCTTGACAAGGACTTATCAACAAAGACTTATTTTCTCTAAGAGTAATTATTTTAAGGTTTGGCGCCATCTTCCGAAGATAAAATTGCATTCCTATAGGGCGGATGTGTAATGGGTTTACAACAAAGGAAAGAATTTATTACCTTAAGGGTCTAAAGTTACTAACACCAAGGCCACTACTTATTTTTTCTACATACCAACTATATTAATTAATACACATTCAAGGATACAATTCAGGGGATGTGAAAACTTGGCAACAAGCATTGGCTCATCAATGAAATCCTTTACTAGTTTATTCTGACAGTTTCTAACTCTCTGAGAGGCTCTAAGCTATTTGAATATCTTAAGCTTCCCGTGCCTCTCGAGGCTGGGAGACTGTAAACAATCGTATGCATAGCTGTAGGAGTCTGGGTAAACTTGTCAGGCGAGTTAGAGAGCCATCTGAGGGGTTTGGATTTAAACACTCCTAATTGCCCAGGAACTTTATTAATTGGAGCTGTAAGTTAACTCTTTGACAGAGAGAGCGAGATGGTGGTAGGGGACAGCCCCCAGTAAAGTCAGAGGTGAGAGCACAAAGCAATAAAGTAGGTAGACTCTGGTTTTTTGGGGGGAAAATGCTCGAGAATATCTGGGCGGAATCCTGAGGCTCGATCCCGCCTTTGCGTATGCCGAGCCTCCTTCCTCATGACCTTTGTCACAAGCAGAATGCCTCACCGGCTCCTGGCACTTAACAAAATTCTAGCAATCAGAATCCAACAACACATTAAAAAGATCATACACCATGACCAAGTGGGCTTTATCCCAGGGATTCAAGGATTCTTCAATATCCGCAAATCAATAAATGTAATACACCACATTAACAAATTGAAAAATAAAAACCATATGATTATCTCAATAGATGCAGAGAAAGCCTTTGACAAAATTCAACACCCATTTATGATAAAAACTCTCCAGAAACCAGGAATAGAAGGAACATACCTCAACATAATATATGACAAACCCACAGCAAACATTATCCTCAATGGTGAAAAATTGAAAGCATTTCCTCTAAAGTCAGGAACAAGACAAGGGTGCCCACTTTCACCATTACTATTCAACATAGTTTTGGAAGTTTTGGCCACAGCAATCAGAGCAGAAAAAGGAATAAAAGGAATCCAAATTGGAAAAGAAGAAGTAAAACTCTCACTATTTGCAGATGACATGATCCTCTACATAGAAAACCCTAAAGACTCCACCAGAAAATTACTAGAGCTAATAAATGACTATAGTAAAGTTGCAGGATATAAAATCAACACACAGAAATCCCTTGCATTCCTATACACTAATAATGAGAAAACAGAAAGAGAAATTACGGAAACAATTCCATTCACCATTGCAACGGAAAGAATAAAATACTTAGGAATATATCTACCTAAAGCAACTAAAGACCTATATATACAAAACTATAAAACACTGATGAAAGAAATCAAAGAGGACACTAATAGATGGAGAAATATACCATGTTCATGGATTGGAAGAATCAATATAGTGAAAATGAGTATACTACCCAAAGCAATTTATAGATTCAATGCAATCCCTATCAAGCTACCAACAGTATTATTCACAGAGCTAGAACAAATAATTTCACAATTTGTATGGAAATACAAAAAACCTCGAATAGCCAAAGCAATCTTGAGAAAGAAGAATGGAACTGGAGGAATCAACCTACGTGACTTCAGGCTCTACTACAAAGCCACAGTTATCAAGACAGTATGGTACTGGCACAAAGACAGAAATATAGATCAATGGAACAAAATAGAAAGCCCAGAGATAAATCCACGCACATATGGACACCTTATCTTTGACAAAAGAGGCAAGAATATACAATGGATTAAAGACAATCTCTTTAACAAGTGGTGCTGGGAAATCTGGTCAACCACTTGTAAAAGAAGAAACTAGAACACTTTCTAACACCATACACAAAAATAAACTCAAAATGGATTAAAGATCTAAATGAAAGACCAGAAACTATGAAACTCCTAGAGGAGAACATAGGCAAAACACTCTCTGACATACATCACAGCAGGATCCTCTATGACCCACCTCCCAGAATATTGGAAATAAAAGCAAAAATAAACAAATGGGACCTAATTAACCTTAAAAGCTTCTGCACATCAAAGGAAACTATTAGCAAGGTGAAAAGACAGCCTTCAGAATGGGAGAAAATAATAGCAAATGAAGCAACTGACAAACAACTAATCTCAAAAATATACAAGCAACTCCTACAGCTCAACTCCAGAAAAATAAATAACCCAATCAAAAAATGGGCCAAAGAACTAAATAGACATTTCTCCAAAGAAGACATACAGATGGCTAACAAACACATGAAAAGATGTTCAACATCACTCATTATCAGAGAAATGCAAATCAAAACCACTATGAGGTACCATTTCACTCCAGTCAGAATGGCTGTGATCCAAAAGTCTACAAGCAATAAATGCTGGAGAGGGTGTGGAGAAAAAGGAACCCTCTTACACTGTTGGTGGGAATGCAAACTAGTATAGCCACTATGGAGAACAGTGTGGAGATTCCTTAAAAAACTGGAAATAGAACTGCCTTATGATCCAGCAATCCCACTGCTGGGCATACACACTGAGGAAACCAGAAGGGAAAGAGACACGTGCACCCCAATGTTCATCGCAGCACTGTTTATAATAGCCAGGACATGGAAGCAACCTAGGTGTCCATCATCAGATGAATGGATAAGAAAGCAGTGGTACATATACACAATGGAATATTACTCAGCCATTAAAAAGAATACATTTGAATCAGTTCTAATGAGGTGGATGAAACTGGAGCCTATTATTCAGAGTGAAGTAAGCCAGAAGGAAAAACACTAATACAGTATACTAACGCATATATATGGAATTTAGAAAGATGGTAACAATAACCCTGTGTAGAAGACAGCAAAAGAGACACTGATGTATAGAACAGTCTTATGGACTCTGTGGGAGAGGGAGAGGGTGGGAAGATTTGGGAGAATGGCATTGAAACAGGTAAAATATCATGTATGAAACGAGATGCCAGTCCAGGTTCGATGCAGGATACTGGATGCCTGGGGCTAGAGCACTGGGACCACCCAGATGGATGGTAGGGGGAGGGAGGAGGGAGGAGGGTTCAGGATGGGGAACACATGTATACCTGTGGCGGATTCATTTTGATATTTGGCAAAACTAATACAATTATGTAAAGTTTAAAAATAAAATAAAATTAAAAAAAAACATAAATGTGAAGGAGGTTGAAAATGTATTCCACCTGAAAGCAAGCAAGAGACAATATAATTTAAATGTATTGATATATTTAAATATTGGATATCTAAATATATTGATATATAATATATTTAACTATAAATACTTTTGTAGTATCATTTTTGAAATGCTATACTGTGAAATACTGATCTCTTCACTTATTGAAGAAAGTGGTACTTTCTTTAGAAATACATGAGATGATCATAAAGAGTCCAATTTAAAAAACCCTAGTTTAAACAAAAAGCAATGGCCTCACCTCATGGAAATAAATTGCAAATATACTGTGGAAGCTTAAAGGGTTGATGACCTGGGCTCACTCTCATTGTTTTCCTGGGATTTTCCTTTAAATCTCAATACAAAAAGTATAAACAAGTAAATAAGCAAATAAAAAATCTTTACAGGTAGGTCAATAAAAGAATGTAAGAAGAAGAGTTGCACAGCTATCTTTTAGCAGAGTATAAAATTCCACCAAAAGTATGTCTGAGAGCTAAAAGGGGCTTTAATCTGAACCCTGGGGTCTACAGCTATGTCATATCTAGTCAACATCATAAACTCACCCTAAAGGTAGGACTGCCTTTTTTTTTTTAATTCCTTTATTTCTTTCTTTTTTAAAATTTATTATTATTTTTTTATTTTATTTTTTAACTTTACAATATTGTGTTGGTTTTGCCATATATCAACATGAATCCTTTATTTCTTAGGTGGGTGACAAGCATTGTTTCTCTGGAGCAGAAGATTGTGTGTAATTTGGCAGAAACTTTTTAAAGAAAACATAGTGATGTTGCTGACAATGTCAGTTCTGGAGCCCTCCATCCAATCTCTCTCAGACATTGTGAGCAAATATCAAAACCTGACGGAATTCACTCCATTCAAAGCCAAGTAACAGAGAAGTTCCATCACAGAGCTTGTGCAGACACATTTTGTAAAAATTAAAAGGGTTAAAACAACTACAGTTCGGTTCAGTCACTCAGTCGTTGTCAACTCTTTGAAACCCCATGGACCACAGCATGCCAGGCCTCCCTGTCTATCACCAACTCCCTAAGTTTACCCAAACTCATGTCCATTGAGTAGTGATGCCATCCAACCATCTCATCCTCTGTTGCCCCCATCTCTTTGAGATACGGAATTATTCAAGAGAGAGAAGAAAATTCTGTATAAATATTTTCCAAGTAAAGCAATTGAAGAAATCATGAACCAAATTAATTTTTTGATATTGTGATATAAAAATGGGTCAGTGATAAATTAAGGAAAATGAATGCCAGATGTGATGAAAACTTGACAATTCTCCTTGTTTACTTCCTCTCTGCAGAGACTACGAGGGACACTTCTCCCTGGAAGTGTGGTCTGGGATTCCAGTTTTTCTCTAAGCTGCTGCTGCTGCTGCTGCTAAGTCGCTTCAGTCGTGTCTGACTGTGCGACCCCATAGACGGCAGCCCACGAGGCTCCGCCGTCACTGGGATTCTCCAGGCAAGAACACTGGAGTGGGTTGCCATTTCCTTCTCCAATGCATGAAAATGAAAAGTGACAGTGAAGTCGCTCAGTCGTGTCCGACTCTTAGCGACCCCATGGACTGCAGCCTACCAGGCTCCTCCATCCATGGGATTTTCCAGGCAAGAGTACCGGAGTGGGGTGCCATTGCCTTCTCTGCTTTTCTAAGCTATAAACTCCCTAATCCTCAGAAAGGCAGCCTTCTTCAGAGTCTCTTCTCAAGAAGGCATGACCGTCTCCTGTTGTCCAAGAATGGTTATTTCTCTTTCTTCTGCCTGACTTGCAGACCTTTCCCACTGTTACCTCCATCTGAGGCAGAGGCACTAGTGGTCATTCATCCTGGAAGCAGAGAAGGTGTGTTGAGAGCCCAGGTTACTCACCCTGGCTGCTTGTTGTCTCCAGCTGTTCTGCCACTCCACATCCTGCAAGAGCCCAGGACGTCTTTAAGATGCTTTAGCTGTAGTGTCATCTCCAGGGAAGGCCAGGCCTGAGCCACAGAGGAGCCACTCCACTCAGGTCCCCGAGGACTGAACAATTTGTGGCTAGCTCTTGGAATGGGGAAGTGGTTGGAGCAATTAAACAATAATGGAGGAAAGGAGACAGACTCATAGATTCTACAATACCCCAGCAATTTTAAATTATCTTCACAGACTATCCACTTCAATCGCATTTGAAATCCTTCAAAGACAATATTCCTCAAGCCAGCCCCCTCTTGGCCAAATTCCAAGACAAATCCTGCAGGAACAGCCCATTTTTGTGGGGGGTGGAGTGATGTGTTGGGGGCCTAGTAATGTTGGCCTCCCCCAGCCAGAGGGCATCAGGGAAGGCTTCCTAGAGGAAGTGGAGAGAGCTCAGACTTCTAAAAGACCCACAGACCCTGTTCTGAACTCTCAGCTCTCATTCTGGGACAGACTCCAAGACTAGGCTTGTAGCTCCAGACTGCAGCTGGCACAGATTCTGCCCACACGCCTAGCCTGGGGCTGCCCTGTTGAATCTAGGTCAAAAGGAGGAAGCTTAGTAGAAACAATATGAACTACAGAGCCATTCAAAACTCAGTTCAAATCTTTCTCCATTTCTTGATGTTTCTTCCCACATATAAGTTCTGTGTCCCTTCTTTCTCCCTTTCTTGAGAGTTCTACTCTAAAATAGCTGTGACCTCAGCTCTTTCCTAAATCAATTTGGACTAATGTCACTCACTTGGAGCTGCTTTCTATGAACACATCTGACTTTTCTCCTCTGATTTTGGCTGCACTCTCCAAGCTGAGGGCTTCCCAGGTGGCACTAGTGGTAAAGAACTCAGGATGGTAAAGAACTCAGCAGCAGGAGACGTAAGAGATCCAAGTTCAATTTCTGGGTTGAGAAGATCCCTTGGCGGAAGGCATGGCAACCCACTCCAGTATTCTTGCCTGGAGAATACCCATGGACAGAAGAGCCTGGCCAGCTACAGTACATAGGATCACACAGAATCAGACACGACTGAATCGACTTAGCACAGCACTCCCAGATGAACTGGGCCCAGTGTATCTCCCTTTCTCCTCCATAGGTGATAAATAAATTTAGGAAAAATTACTCAACTTTAAAATCTTATATCAAAATAAATTCATGTTCATTTACCTGAGCTGAGATTTCAGCAGTACTCCATAATTTTCCTTTTGGTTTTTAAATTGTCGCCATTCTTCTCAAGCTCTTTGTCCAATCTGCTATCTCACTCTCAGTAGCTCATGTTGCTGCTCCCAGCTTCACAATGAGAAACAAGGGCCATCAAATGTGCCCTCTCTGAGTCTTGCCTAGTCCATCTGCTCTTTTTCCTGCTTCCACTCCTACATCTACACCATACTAGACGGACCATTCTAAGGCAAGTGTGTTTCATATCAACCCCATCTCCAAGCTTTTAACCACTTCTTTGTTGGCTGTCCATCACTTACAACAACAACAAGAAATCTTGGAATGGCAAAGCAGAAACTGAGATAATTTATTCTTTAAAACTCTTTCTGAGACAATTGTAGATTCATATGCAGCTGTAAGACACAGAAACACCATATATCCTTCACTCAATTCTCCCAAAGTTAACATCTTTTGAAACAACAGTACAATACCAATTTAGGAATACTGGCATTGCCACAGTCATGATACTAAACATTTCCTTCACCACAAGGCTCCCTCATTTTTTTTTCTTCTTTTATGTGGACTCCCACTCCCCTGTTTCCCACCCCCTTTTTCATCTCTGGCAATCACTAGTGTGTTACTTATTTCTATACTTTTGTCAATGCAAGATTGTTTTACAGATGAAATGGTGTAGTATATAATTTTGGGGGACTATGTTTTTTACACTCAGCATGACTATCTGGAGATTTATCCAGCTTATTCCATGTATTAATAGCTTGTGCCTATTTAAAATTGAAGTATAATTGAGTTACAATATTGTATTAGTTTCAGGAATCTGAGACTATTATGTATTTCTGTTTTTCATCTTCAATTTCTTTCATCAGTTTTATAGTTTTCCAAGTTCAAGTCTGTTACCTCCTTAGCTAGATTTATTCCAAGGTTTTTTATTCTTTCTGATGTAATTGTGAGTGGGATTATTTCCTTAATTTCTATTGGGACTCAGAGCATGGGGATTTTTCCTACAGCCCTCTACCTCTCCCATATGCAAACCCTGCTGCTGCTGCTAAGTCGCTTCAGTCGTGTCTGACTCTCTGCGACCCCATAGACAGCAGCCCACTAGGCTCTGCCATCCATGAGATTCTCCAGGCAAGAACACTGGAGTGGGTTGCCATTTCCTTCTCCAATGCATGAAAGTGAAAAGTGAAAGTGAAGTTGCTCAGTCGTGTCCGACTCTTAGCGACCCCATGGACTGTAGCCAGCCGGGCTCCTCTATCCATGGGATTTTCCAGGCAAGAGTCCTGGAGTGGGGTGCCATTGCTGGTCTTCAAAGTCAGATGCTCTTGGGGTTCATCTTTCTGATGCAAAACCCCTGTCGGAGACCGTGATGTAGGGTTTGGGCCCTTTGTGCCTTGGAGAGAATCTCTGCTATTGTGATTATCCACCTATTTGTGTGTTGCCTTCCCAGGGTTGTGAATTTTGACTACATTGTGTCTCTGCACCTCCTACCCATTCATTGTGATTTCTTCTTTGTATCTTTAGCTGTGGAAAACTGTCTCATATATAGTTGCTCTGTATGTGCTCTGTATGTATGTATGTGAAACTCGCTCAATCTTGTCTGACTCTTTGTGACCCTATAGACTATAGCCCACTAGGCTCCTCTGTCAGTGGAATTCTCCAGGCTATAATACCAGAGTGGGTAACTGTTTCCTTCTCCAGAGGATTTTCCCAACTCAGGGATCGAACCCACGTCTCCCGCATAGCAGGCGGATTCTTTACCATCTGAGCCACCTCTGTAAACAGTTGTAATTTTGATGTAACCATCGGAGGAAGTGTGGTCAGGGTCTTCCTATTTCACCATCTTCAACAGTTTATTCTTTTTAAATGCTGAGCAATATTGTAGGGTATGGCTATTACCACTGTTTTTTTGTTTGTTTGTTTGTTTGTTTTTAACAATTCACCTGTTGAAGTAGATTATGTCTTATTTCCTGTTTGGGGTTAGTATTTTAAAGTTACTACAAACATTTTTGTACAATCTTTTGGTACACGTATTTCTTCATTTCTCTGAGATCAATACCAGAGTGCAGATGCTCAGTCATATGTTTGTTGCATGTTCAGTTTTTAGAAACTACCAAAATGTTTTTCAGAGTGACTAGCTATGCCTTTTCACATTTCCTCAGCAGTGTATTAAGCATCCAGTTTCCCAACATCCTTGCTAGCATTCGATGTTTTCACATTTGTTAAAAAAAAAAACAAAAACGCTAGCTATTCTTATAGATATGTATTTGTATCTCGTCATGGTTTTAATTTTCATTTTCTATGGGGCTAATAATTTTGAACATCTTCTCATGTATTTATTTGCATCTATGTATCTTTTTCCATAAAATGTCACTTTATGATTTTTGCCTATCTTTAGATTTTTTTATTCTAAATTTTCAAAGTCCTTTTTATATTCTAGATACTAGGCCTCTGTTGGATATGTAATTGGCACACATATTCTCACACTCTGTATGTTGTCTTTTCATCCTTCAAACTGAGTCTTTGATACAGCTGCAATTTTTAATTTTAGTGAAGCTTAATTTATCAGTTTTCCTTAAATGAATCATGTTTTTGGTGTCAAGACTAAGTTTTATAGATTTATGCTTATGTCTAAAAAAGTTTTACATTCAGGTTAGTGACTGAAATTTATGTATATATTGAGGTATAATTAACAAATAAAATTGTAATATACTTAAAAGGTAAAATGTGGCAATTATATATACATATATATTGTGAAAGGGCTGGATCCCCACCATTCAGTTAATTAACAAAAATTGATCACCTCAAAAAACTTAGTTTTTTTCTTGCTGAGAACACTGAAGTTGTACTCTGTTAGCACGTTTCAGTTATACAAGGTAGTGTTATTAACTATAGTCATCACATTACACTCTAGATCCTTAGAACTTACTTATCTTATAACTAAGAGTTTATATTTTTTTCATCAACATTTTCCTATTCACTGCCCCAATTCCCAGCCTCCGACAAAAACCATTCTGCTCTGTTTCTTTGAGTTTGATGTTTTTTTCTCCTGATTCCACATATAAGTGAGAATATGAACTATTTGTCTATCTCTGTCTAGAATGTTTCATTTAGAATAATGCCCTTCAGTTTTATCTATCCTGTAACAAATGTCAGAGTTTCCTTTTATTTTTTTTAAATTTTATTTTATTTTTAAACTTTACATAATTGTATTAGTTTTGCCAAATATCAAAATGAATCCACCACAAAAAGGCTGAATAATATCCATATATTATGTGTATATATATATTACATATATATATGTAATATATATGTACATCACATTTTCTCTATCCATTCACCTGCTGATAGATGCTTAGGCTGTTTCCATACATTGAGTACTGTGAATGATGCTGATATGAGAGTGCAGGTATCTCTTTGAGGTAATGATTGCTTATGGTATTTTTATTTTTAATTTCTTGAATAAGCTCCATACTGTTTTTCCTAATGCCTGTACCAATTTGCAGTCCCACTAACAGTGCACATATGTTCCTTTTTCACCACATCCTTGCCAACACTTGTTATCTCTTTCCTTTTGGGTAATATCTGACATACACTCTAACATCCACTATTGTTTATTTTGGTATTCTCTTCATTTCTTACAAGGCCTAGAAGGTTGTAAATTATGCTTAAATATTTCAAGTTAAATGACATTTAAACATGGACATTGGGCATGAATTCTGGCACGAGCTGGGAGAATTGGTGGTGATCATTTTTGGAAAGAATCTCAGATATGTGATGCTGGTAATCTCTGGTCATAAATATGTATTGAGAGTAAATCTTTTCTTCTAATAATAATTTTTAAAGCCTGGGGAAATCTCTATCTCTCAAAACAAACTTATGTGGTGTTCTTATTTCTTGTCAGTCCAGGGTTGGGTAAATGATATGCTGCTCAGAGGTGGGGGGTAAATGTAATTATTGTGGGGATGGGAGTTGTCTTGCTTATAGAGCAACCTCAGACACTGTGGCTCTCATGGGGAACTCGATACCTAAACTGGTGCCCTCCACTGTTCAGGCCAACATAAACATGGCTGGGAACAGGGCAAAGCTTTTATGGTCCTTGGTCCCCAGAGATCCTTGTTCACTGGGAAAGAGACTCTCACGACAGTGAGCACTTGCCTGAGACCCAGAGGCCTCTCACGGCAGGGGCTGCCTGGGACCACCTCTCTCAGTTGACTCAGCTCCCCAGGCACCCAGAGGCCTCCTTCTTGAAGTCCTTCCAGCCCATTGGGAAACAAAAGGCAAACATTCTCCCAGGACCCTGGTTTGTGTGAACAAGGAATAAGTAATGGCCATAACCTGTTTTTAGTTTGCCACTTTCTAGTATGCAATTGCATTTTTTCTGGTATAGTTTTGAAAACTATGGCCTTTCTGTTGATTTTTCTTCTCTAGTGCATATAATCAGTCATTTCAATCCAAATTGAATCCCATTTAAGTCCCACTTCCCCTCTCCACTACACTCCCTTCCTTCATCTCATTTTCCAATCTTAGTCCTCCTGGTGTGTGTATGTGAATTGGAGGGGTGGGAGAAGAACAAAGTCCAGGTCTTAAACTCCAAGCTCCTAGGCTAATGTGCTCTAATCAGTGTTTTAAAACAATTTGTGTGTCTTGCTTGCCACAGACAGAAACCCATATTCCTATCTCCTCATTATCCCTGTAAGACAGGGATTATTATCTATCTTCTCAATCTCTTCTCAATGATAATAATGAGTATTTATTGAGTTCATACTATGTATTAAACACTGCACTAAGCACTGTGCATGGATAATTGCACATAATCCTCACAAACGCACTGAGGGGTAGACACTAATATTGCTCAAAATACACTAAAGAGGAAAACAAGCCTCACAGAAAGTGAATTGACTTGATGATCAGAATGGTTTTCTCTCTCTGCTGGACTGGACCTCCTTTCAGAGAGCCCATGCATATCTACCGGGTGGAAATTCCCCCATTTTTGAAAGAAGGTTTGATTTTTGGAGACAGCTATAATTGGTAGAATCAGGGAGTAGGAGGTCAAGTTGATAAATACAGTGTTTGGGCAAACAGTAGGTGTGGCCTCAGGGAAGGAGGCTGGTTTTCTTATGTGGGTCAGAAAGCAGTTCTGAAGGAGTCCCAGGAGAGATTCAGCCTTGCAGGACTTTTCAAATTGTTCCCGGCTTCTTAATGTTTGCGCTTCACTTGTGGCTCAGGTGGTAAAGAATCCGCCTGCAATGAGGGAGACCTGGGTTCAATCCCTGGGTTGGGAAGATACCCCAGAGAAGGGAAAGGCTACCTACTCCAGTGTTCTGGCCCAGTCCATGGGGTCACAAAGAGTCAGACAGGACTGAGTGACTTTCACTTTCTTAATGTTCAGAGCACATCATATAACTTCCCTGGTGGTCCAGCAGTTAAGACTTTGAGCTTCTACTGCAGGGAGAGGGGGTGACGAGGGAGGGGGTTTGAACCCTGGACAGGGAAATAAGATCTCACATGCCACACAGGGCAGCCAAAAAGTGAAAAAAAAAAAAAAAAAAGATTGGAAATGGGATTTAGATTTTTTAGACTTTACATAATTTAATCACCATGTTTACAGACTTCAAAGAGATAATGTGATTTAGAAAAGGTCACAAGGCTTAGTAACACGACTGGAGTTCTGAGTTCCTAAATCTCATCCCAGGGCTCTGCCTTCCTCTCAGTATGGTGATCAAATGTGTTCTTCTTTGGGATACTTAAACAGCAGCAACAAAAACTTAATATACTTTCTTTAACCTAGATGCAATCATTTCAACATGTTCTTGTTATAAAATTGATGGTGATGTTTTACATTTTAAAAATAATTATCATAGTAAAACATACATAAAATTTACCATTCTAACAAACATTTTTAGGTGTGCAATTCAGTGGGATTAAGTATATCCACATTGTTGTGCAACCACCATCGCTATCCATTTCTAGAACTTTTTCATCATTCCAAACTGAAATTCTGTTATCCACTAAACAATAACTCTCATTCTCCCCTGCCTCCAGCCCCTGGAAACCTCTACTTTCTATTTTGATGAATTTTACTTTCTAGTTCAATGAATTTTTAGTACCTTATATAATTGGAATCCTACAATATTTGTCCTTTTGTGTCTAGCTTATTTCAGTTAACATCATATTCTCAAGATTCATTCATGTTGTAGAATATATCATATTTTGTTCTTTTTTATGGCTGAATAATATTCTGTTGTATGTATATAACCAGTATTTATCCATTCATGTGTTGAACACCTGGGTTGCTTCCACATTTTGGCTATTGGGAATAGTCTTTGGACTACTTTTTTTTTTTTTCAAGTTAAAATCCTGGGGCATAGGGAGATGTAGGGGAGACAGAAATGGAATATGAATAAATTGGACAGCAGTGAACAGTGAGAGATTTGGGAACGAGAGATGGCACACTTTATTAAGTTGTTAATCTGGTTATTCTCTTAGATGTATGGAAGTAGTCAGGAGGGTATGATTTGAGGTAGAGCAATGCACAGGAAAATAGAAGAGAATGGAAGTTGTGGGAAGAGACATAGTCAGTTTCATCAAATGAGGCTCCTGACCTCATTATTTGGGGTGAGGCCCAATACTCAAATTTCCACTTTTACAGTGGAAATTTTATGAGCATGCCTTTGCTTTTTTAAAGGAGCCATTCATTCTTCCATTCTCTCCCTCTCAGACCTGGTCTATGTGCATTGATGAACTGCAAGACTTTGGAGGCTCTTTTACAGTCTCTGGGCAGGCGATCAGAATTGTATGCTCACAGATACATCATATGCTAGGAGGACCCTTCTTCAGGAGAAAGGCTAAGAGTCTGAGGTTCCCCCTTTCTGAGCAAGAGCCTACAGGCTGAAGTCACCCCCCATGGTTTATCCACCCTAATTACCCACAAAAGATTTGTTCAGTGAAGCTGCTGAGGGAACACATAGGCCCAGTGATTGTCCTCAGACTTTAGCATCTCATCAGACCTGCTCAATGATACAATGGGAATAGTCCATCTTGAAAAGATGCATTTAGCTTTCTGCACTGGTGAGAAAGAAGACCAGGGAACCTCTCACATAGGATTCTATGAATGTGAAAGCAGTAGGTATAACACTTAGCAAAATTTGAAATAAAATTTATAATGTCTCATTACCTAAGTTAAAACTCAGACCTTGGATATGTTTGACAGATACAGAAAACACTTAAAAAAAGGGAGACATGATTGAGAAGATTTTAGGGATAAATAGACAAAAATATTCTCCCTTAGTCAAGAAAGAAGCAGGCTGTAGAACATGAAGGTTGGCTGTAAAACATGAAGAGTAACCTAGATTTGTTGCTCACAACAAGGGCAGGGTTATCTCTCAACACAAATAGTCATTTATCTCATAAGGCACATGGCAGAAGGAAAACAGCATTTACACAGGCTGAGGAGATAAATGGCAGATGTTAAACAGGAAGCAATGCAGCATGGACATTAAATACTGTATTTGGTTATGAAATTTAATTTGGAATCATGGCATGGCACCCATAAAACTGTGTGCCTTAGTTTTCTCAATGTAAACCTTATTTCTTGCACTGGTAACGGAGGACAAAAATAGTCCCTCTGCCATAAAGTTGGTGTGAAGATAAGATAAAACCTATAAAGCACTTAGATTTCTGGAACATTGCAACCACTCAAGATATATTCATTGGCATTATTATTTAAAGCTGAACTTCCCAGGTAATAAATAGGAAACAATGAGTCTTTGACAATCCCTGGTGTACATAAATGATCAGTTTCATTTTTTCCATTTTAAAAGTTGTACATGCTAACTTGTACAAATTATAGAAGATGTACAAGATCTCCATAAAAAAGGAATTAGAAGATAGAAACAGAAGTAAGTCACTAGTAATTTGAGCACATTTCTTTCAAGGCATAGATTGTTTTACAAGTTAGTTTCAATCATGTATCCTCCTTATTTTTCTTAACATTACATGCATGTTTCATTTTATAGCAGAGCCTTTAAAGGTCACATAATATTTCCTTAACATGGACTGTTTCACATAATGTTCCATTAAGTGAAAAGACCATGTCTGAGTCACCAAGGAAGCCCATACTTCAAACCTTGGATGTCAAATACATGATTACTATAAATAATGGTATGATTGATATATCTTATGAGAAACTTGTTTTCTGCATTTAGGGATATTTTATGAGAATAAGTTTTCAAAAGAGAGATTACAGCATTAACACTCATAACTTTTAAAAAGCCCTTGCTACATTTTGGCAGTTGCACCATCAGTGGTGTTGCTACAGCATATATGCTTCAACACAAACTCCTTTTACATTATGAATTTTCATTAATAAAAACTGCTAATTAAATAAGCAAAAATGTTACCTAATTATTGTGTTAATGCAGGTTTCTTGGACTAATAATCAAAGAAAATTTTCCCTTGTTTAAAAGTCAAATTTTACTTTTGCCACTCTCCTTTACATTCTTTTGCTGCTTATTTTCTAATTTTAGCTTTTTCTATAACAAGGATAGTAGTAATAGTGGTAGTGTTAGTCACTCAGTTGTGTCTGACTCTTTGAGACCCCAGGGACTGTAGCCCACCAGACTCTTCTGTCCACGGAATTCCCCAGGTGAATCAGTAGTACTGAATAGCATTTTTACCTGCGGGAAAGAATTATGCTAAGTCGCTTCAGTCGTGTCTGACTCTTTGCAACCTTAGGGACTGTAGCCCACCAGGCTCCCCTGTCCATGGGATTCTCCAGGCAAGAATACTGAAGTGGGTTGCTGCACCCTCTTCCAGCAGATCTTCCTGACCCAGGAGTTGAACCCACGTCTCTTACATTTCCTGCACTGGCAGATGGGTTCTTTACTGCTCGTGTCCACCTGGGAAGCCCAGAAAATAATTATGGCAGCCTCAAAAATTTAACCCCAAGCAGAGGAAGTATTTAGAAGCCAAACCAGAGAAAATCACTGACGTGTTTATGGGCAACTGAGATCAAGCTAGCATTAGTAAATCATTATATCAAGCCATTAAAGGTAAGAATAAGTGCCGTGGTAAGGGTCACTTGCCTCCCACAGGCTGAAACTCCCTGTCACAGCTGATCTTAAACATAGCTAGCACCCGAGTTCTGATCTGTTTGGTCTTGGCACCGTAAATGATGGGATTGATGACAGGAGGCAGAAGTAGGTAGACATCACCCATGAGAACATGCACAATGGGATGAAGGCTGTTCCCAAAGCGATGCACCACTGAGAGGCCGATGAGAGGCACATAGAAGGCCAGCACCACACCAATATGTGACACACAGGTTCCAAAGGCCTTGGCCCGCTCCGACTTGGAAGGCAGTTGTAGAACTGTTCGTATAATCAGAAAATAGGACAAAGAGATGAACAGGGCATCCACACCCATGACCAGCAGAATGGCAGTAAGACCATAGACCACATTGGGCAATGTGTCTGCATAGGCCAACTTCATTACATCCTGGTGCACACAATAGGAATGTGAGAGCACGTTGGATTGGCAGAAGGCTAGCCGTTCGATGAGCAGAGGCAGTGGGATGAAGAAGAGGGATCCGCGGACCACAGCCACCAGGCCAACCTGGGCTGTCACTGTGTTGTTGAGCACTGCGGCATGGCGCAGCGGGTGGCAGATTGCTATGTAACGGTCAAAGGCCATGGCCAGTAGGATGGTGGACTCGATGGCTGAGAGAGCGTGAATAAAGAACATCTGGGTCATACAGGCATCAAAGGTGATCTCCCGGGAGTCGAACCAGAAGAGGGCGAGGATCTTGGGCATGGTGGATGTGGACAAGGCCAGGTCGATGGCTGCCAGCATGCAGAGAAAGAGGTACATGGGAGAGTGGAGGCTGCGCTCCATCCTTACGACGAAGACCACGATGCAATTTCCAAACAATGCCACAGCATACATAGAAAGCAGGGGGAAGCCAATCCAGAATTGAGCTGCTTCTAGTCCTGGGATACCAATAAGTACAAAGGTGGCATGTGTGAAGTTGCAGGTACTCATAGCTGGCACCGAGAAGGTGAGGTCACACTGGCAGCCTGCTAGCCTGCTAGGACAGGGAGCACAGTCAGAGAGGCTGGCCCCAGAGACCCGGGGACTGAATACACCTTAGCTCTCCTTCCCCTTCTCTCTTCTCTCACTCCTCCGAGTCATCTGGGTTCTTTCATAAAAAGGCTGTCTGAAGCCTCCTGCCAAAGGGGAAAGTGACAGCTCAAATTCACTTATCAGTCACTACTGTCAAAGTCCATTTACATTTGTAAAAGGGAACCTGGAGAGAACAATGCTCATCCCCAAAATCTGTCCTTCTCAAGTTCCCTGGGAATCATTTTTTGTTCTATAAGCATTTACTTGTAAGACTTATCATATATCAAGGATATTTGCTAGATGCTGAAAATACAGAGACAAAAATGCATATTTTTGCCTTTCAGGTGCTGTGACACATCATTTGCCTTTCAGATACCTTGCCTAGAGTGAAAGATAGATAAGTAATGAAAATATTAGAATCTTGGGATATGTGTTAGGAAAAGATGTGCATTTAACGCATAGGATGGGAGAAGCATCATCAGAGGAAACTCTCTGAAACAAGATGATCCTTCTGTTCAGTCTTGAAATATTGAGTAGAAATTAAAAAGACAGAGAAGGGAATAAAAGGTGGAGCAAACAGTGGGGATAGGGAGATTTTTTATTTTGTTTTGGTTTTGCTTTGTTTGCTTGCAAATTTTCAGGATTCCAGGTCTGAGGTCAGCAAGAGAGGAAAGATACAACTGTAATAAAAAATAAAAATAATAAAAAACAAACAAACAAAACCCACAAAATAAAAATTAAGGAAAAAAGGCCAAAGTCAATATCTTAAGGTAACAGGGAAACTTATTTGGGGTCATCAAATGAAAGGTAGTAGTTCCCACCAATGAATTCCCTGGAGATGAAGGTGCTGGTAGGATCCTAGCTGCCAGGTGTGGCCCCTGTGAAGGCTTTCTCTCCATTCCTGGCTGATGGGTCTCTCTACTTTTAAAAGTTGTCTCTAAGGCCACTCTCACTGCTACAAAGAGAGCTTGAGTTGAGTCTTGATACTCCCAGAGCTTTATCTTTCTTGGAACCTCTGGCCATGAGTTATTTATATTAGGTGAATCTTTGATTTCTTAGGAAACTCAGTGTTGCTCTGCCTTATTCTGTGTTCTGATCTCATCAAACTCTTTCCTGAAAGTCTCCCTAAGTACCCTGGTATATAGAGCTAATTGTCTCTAAAGAGCTAATGGCTTGGCTTTTCAAAAGAGGTTCTGAATCTTTAGAATACACTCTGCAGGTGATTTCATCAGTGATATTGGGATTAAACTGTTCATCCTCCCCACTTCTCCCCACCCCACCAGGATTCCTCTTCACTCCTAACCTGTGTCCTTTCTGCTGCTGAGACATGCTTTTCTATTTGGCCTTAGTAGAGAGGGTTTGGAGAGGAGAATGACCAGGTATCTAAAAACACAATATGATAAAATGAAAACTAAAAATTTTGACTTAGATTATCCTCATCTTGGATAAGCAAGAAAGAACAGATCCAGGTTCAAAGGTCAGAAAATCTCTCCTCTGATGACTATCCGTTCTTCTCCATTCTCAGACATGTGCCAAGATATTACAGCTACCTTCCTTGACAAATATCAGATCCCAGCTTTGTCCCCCTCAGCTGCTGTCAGAGAACGAAAAGCATTTTTCAGAGGTAGATGCTCACAAGCATGGAGGGTAGCAAGGGGAGGACAGTAATGCATTTCTCCTTTCTCAGCGCCTCTGATGACAGCATTCACATGGGCAGACAGAAGGGTCTCTGGTGGCCTCAGAGTCAGATATCTCCCTGACTCTTCTTTCTGCAGGGCACCTTTTCTGCTTTACTGGTAGCAGCCTAAGACTTGGGGCCATTGTTTCATCTCCCCAGTTACCTATCCCAGAAGACCTCATGCTTTCCTCCCATGTGGTCTGGTCTTCTGCCTAAAGGGATGCTAGCCAGACCCAGTTGCCGCTTCTCTTTGGGTCTGAGTGTGGCTGTAGCATCTAGTCTCACTTGCCTTTCTGGGTGGCAGCTAATGCTCTGGAATACTTCTTCCTCATCCATGAAGATGTGGGTGGGATACAAGGGCTTCCCCTTACCCTGCCACGAGACAGTTTGTAGGGTCTTCAGGGTTCCTTAGGATGCCAGGAACCATGGGCTGCCTGACCCCAGCGAGGGTGCACTCACTTGAATATGGTACAGTCCTGATGAGAGGCAGCTGAAGCCGATTCTCCCTTTCAGGCACAGATTTATTTATAACTGCCTAGGAATCCTATGGGGATAGGCTATGGGAATAGGGACTGAGGGCCTGGAGGCTGGGCAGGCAGGGGGCAATACCTCCATGGCCACTTGTATGTCACTCCTACAGGCTTCCCACTGTTTCAGTCTGGTGGGGGTGGATGGGCGAAGATTACCAGGGGCCCACTTCCTCTGCCATCACTCCCACACTTACACATACAGGGCTCTCGACAATCTATATCTGCCCCTCCAAGTAACTCAAACTCTAGTTAGCCACTTTACTAGACACCTGCCAGTGTATGTAGTTTGGTTCTTGAGCTCTAGGAGTTCATATCCTCTTTATTGAGACAGGCACACAAAAATATAGTCCCATAATTCAAAATAAGGCCATGCACCTCTTGAACTTCTCTTTTCCCAGCCCCAGCTTTTCTTTCAGTTGATGAAATGGACTTTCAGGTGAGGAAGCCACTTTTCATTGCACCTGTGTCACAGATAAAGCATACACATAACCTAAAGGCTCTTTGCTTAGGTCATATGGTTCATGAATTATAATATGGTCAGAGAACCAAGTATTCAGATTCTTTATTTATTCACATTCAACAAAGATTTATCAAGCCTGGCATACTGCAGTTCATGGGGTCACAAAGAGTTGGACATGATCTAGCAACTGAACAATGACAGCAATGTAATAAGAAAAATAGATGCCACACATACAAACCTCCAGCCTCATGGAGTATTCTGGTTAGGGTACAGACAGTACATGGAGTTGCTATAAAAAATGAAAGAGGATGTTAGGTAGGCTTCAGGAGAAAAAAAAAATAAAGGGAAGAAGGAAATAAATACATCTCAAGGGGATAGTAGAAATTTTAAATGAAACTATTGCACAATATTACAAAGACCACACAGAATGAAAGCATTTAAGGAGAAGCCTAACAGAGTGAGAAATATATCCATGGAGGTATTTGAAGAAGACTATTCCAGGAAGAAGGAAAAGAAACCACAAATAAAGTTCCTGAGAAGAGAATGTATCTGGGGGTTTAGAACACCAAGAAGGCCACTGTGCCGAGCAGAGGGAACCAGGGCAAGAGTAGTAGGGAGATACAATCAGAGAAGTAATGGGCAATTGGATCATATAGGACCTCATAGGACTTATGGAACATTTAAGGATTTTCATTAAGAAGTCCAAGTGAAATAGTGGCCATGTGTCTACCACTGCTCTGGTCTTTAGGAAAATCTCCAATTCATTGTAAGCTTGTCCCTTGGGTCAGAGATGACATTTGCTCTGCACCCCAGCCCCATTTCCCTTAACGTCTACATTATGCCCTCCCTGGGAATGGAAGCTTACAAGTTGCTTGGATGGTTGCACAGTGGGGCTTTTCACATGTTAGTGTTGGTCCTGCAGGAGGGTGCTGATGGGAGAGAAACATCTGTAGAAGTAGTGAGAGCTTCCTGCCTGTCTAGTTCTTAAGACTGAAGTTCCATCTCCTCCCATATTTAGGACGCTGGGTACCCCAATCCATCTTCTCTAGCCCAAGCACCTCTTTGTCTCTCTCCCCTATCTCCCTGCCCTAATGTCATGTGTGGAAATATCAAACAAAAATTGAGTCTGTGAACCCACATCATGTGCTCATTTTCTCTTATTTCTAATGGTGACTGAGACATCGTCCCTTGATCTCAAGAAGTAAGCAGAGTCTTTTGTGGGAAGAATGCTTACAGTAGAGTCTGAAAAAGGGTGCCATGAAGAAGCACAAAATGATGCAGGAGAACCTGAAAAGGACATCAGGGAGACTTGAGACATCATGAAAACATCTCTGAAGGAAAGCTGCTTATACTTGGTTAGAGGGAAGAGAGTGAGGGTGCTGTAAGTGGAGGAGCCTGTGCAAAGGCTTGAAAGTGAGATAGAGCAATCAAGGCTAAGGAAATGCAAGTTGTTTGTTGTGCCTGGAGCTCTGGGTGGAGGGGAAGCAATGACTTTGAGCAGGCCACACAGATTTTATGATTTTTTTTTTCTATCTGGTAGGAAGAGAGCTTAAATGAAACAAAGTCCTTATTCTCAAAGACCTTACCTTTTAATGGGGAAGCTAGAAAAGAGATAAACAGATATGTAATGCGTTACAGAGAGTGTGAAAGTGCTAGAAGTTAAAACAAGGTAGGTAAGGAAGAGAGTGAATGAAGGCAGGAACTGAGGAAGAGGTGGTGTTGTCATTATTATTTTTTGTAGTATAAAGGGCCCTGTAATAAGGGGGTGCACGAGTGGAGACTGCATGGTGACAGGCAGTAAATAACACATCGGGAGGAAGAACATCTCAAGTAAAGAGATCTGCAAGTGCAAAGTCTGAGGGTGAAGCATGCTCGGTGTGTTTAAGGGAATGTTTGCAGGTTAGTGTGGTTGTAGTAGAGAGAGTAGGAGAAGGCAATGGCAACCCACTTCAGTACTCTTGCCTGGAAAATCCTATGGATGGAGGAGCCTGGTAGGCTGGAGTCCATGGGGTCGAGAAGAGTCGGGCATGACTGAGCAACTTCACTTTCACTTTTCATTTTCATGCATTGGAGAAGGAAATGGCAACCCACTCCAGTATTCTTGCCTGGAGAATCCAAGGGACAGAGGAGCCTAGTGGGCTGCCGTCTATGGGGTCACACAGAGTTGGACACAACTGAAGCGACCTAGCAGCAGCAGCAGCAGCAGTAGAATGAGTAAGCAGGAGAGTAGTAGGAGTTGAAGTTGAGCTGATGAAGACGAGTCAGAGCACATAAATCCTTGTAAGGTATTACAATGACTGTAAATGTTTCTTGGGTAAGACAGGAGACCTCTGGAACATGTTAAACACAGGATGTGACATGATTTGTCTTGTGCATTAAGATAATCCTTTTAACTACCGTGGGGGAAATAGACTGTACTATAAAGCAAAATCAGGTTCAAAATGATGATGGCTTGGAACATGGTGGTAGCAGTAGAAGTAGTAGAAAGTAGTTGTACTCCAGATACCAACATCTGGAACACCTGGAATAAAGAGTCATCAGCATTTGCTAAAGATTGGATGTAGAATGGGGGAGACGGACATGTGCCAGAAATAACTCTAAGTCTTCTCTCAGCATCTTGAAAGGCAGAGTTTCTGGGTTATAGAAAACTGTGATTGAGAATGTTTTTTCCTTGGTGTGAATACCAGGATATGGTTTTGGATATGATGAGTCTAAGATGATTTTTAGATGTCCAAATGAAGATACTGATGCACAGGCAATTAGATATGTCTGGACTATATTATAAATACTTATTTGGGATTTACAAGCTTATAGATTGTATGTAAAGACATTATGTTAAATTAGATGACCAGAAATGAGAATATAACAAAGAATAAGACGGGTCTCAGAACAAAGTTCTGGGACATTTCAACATAAAATGATAACGAAGATGAAGATTAATAGTAATTGACTCAGAAAATACTATTGTCAAACATGCTGAGGAGTTTGACATCATCCTAACTGTTAAGTAACTGGTACTGTGAATAAATTCCCTGTAGCTATGAATGACTACTTCTACTTCTTTGTTGGATCTGATACCAGCTATAGGGCTCACCATTACTGAGTGATTACTGAGTAAATACATGTATCATTGAAACATGCACTTTAAATTTTTGAGAATTATTGGATATACCCAGGTTGGAAAAAATAATTAACTTGCTGAATTAAGCCATACATGAAATAAATGTTACAAATTAAAACAATTCTGATAATACAACTTGTAATTCCTTTGCAATTCTAGTCACTTTTTAGTTTCTACTGGGGCAAAAAGTTGAGGGAGGTCAGAAAGAAATTCTGGAATATGCTTAGCTGGGAAAGAACATCAGGTAGAAATACATTTGTGAGGTTTGAGGATTTTGTTTTAGGCTTTTATTTGATTAATTGGTTGAAAATTTTTAGAGAATACAGTTTTATTTTTTTGTTTGTTTGTCTAAATTGTGTCCCCCCAGTACAAGTTAGTTAATTTATGTACGCTGCTGCTCAGATGGTCAGTCGTGTCCCATTCTCTGCGACCCCATGGACTGTAGCCTGCCAGGCTCCTCTGTCATGGAATTCTCCTGGCAGGAATACTGGAGTGGGCTGCCATTTCCTCCTCTAGGGGATCCAGTTCATGTATAATTATATGCTGTATTGTGTATACATGTTTATATTACATATAAATATAGTATAGCTATATAAATACATATATTGTTTATACTACATACACAATTAAGGTTAAGAGTAGGAGGACCCTGAAGGAAGTCAGTTTGCAGGTGGAAAGGAAATGTGGCTTCATTACTTACTAGCTGTTTAAGCATGTTACTTAACATTTTTGTGCTTCAGTTTTTCTCACTAATACTAAAAGTGACTATCTTATCATTTTGTTTCAAATATAAAAATGTGTTAATATGTGTAAAAAACAGAACAATGACTGGTCAAAGGAAATAATAAATATTAGTTAAAATTATTAGTACAGTTAGGAAATACTACCTATTTCTCAAAAAGGAGTGACTTTTTCATACTGTGTCATCTTACCTGCTGAGAAGTGGATGAAGTAAAAAGAGACAGACTACTGGCAGGATAAACAACAGCTTAGAATAAGCAGTCATTGGAGGAGAAATTCTAGACAGTAAAGCTGTTTGTTCCTCCTATTCTAATGTCTCGCCTCCTCATTTGTAAAACAAATGGGTCAGTCAAGCTGGTTTTCTAAATATATTTCATCTTTGATTTTAAATATTTGCACATTTGGTATCAACGATCACCAGATTCACTTTTCAATTGATAAAAACAACCTGACATAGACTGTTTCTGTGATTCTATGTGTCTTTGGAGTGGAGAATTTTTATCACAGCTCTGCATATCTGTTTTGTCTTCACACTGTAGATGACGGGGTTCATGACAGGGGGGATTAGCAGGTAGGTGTTAGCTATCATAGTATGTACGTAGGCTGGGGCCCGTTTCCCAAATCTGTGAACAAAGGACAGACTGATCAATGGGATATAGAAAATGGCAACAGCCCCAATATGAGAGATACATGTGCTGAAGGCTTTTTTCCTCTCTTCTGGGGATGCAATGCTGAGGATAGTCTTAATGATCAAAACATAAGAAAAGGGGATGAGGATTGAGTCCACACCAACAGTCGAGATCATGGCAGTCAGCCCCACTGCATTGTTGAGCCTGGTGTCTGTGCACGAGAGCTTCATCACATCAGGGTGGAAACAGTAGGAGTGGTGGAGCACGCGGCTGTGGCAATAGGACAGTCTCGTAAGAAGTGCTACCATCGGTGTGAGCGTTAGCGTCCCCCTGATGACAATGGCCACTCCAATTTGAGTTATTCTGGAGTCCGTCAAAATGATGGCATACCTGAGGGGGTCAGAGATGGCCACAAAACGATCAAAAGCCATGGCCAACAACACTGATGACTCCATGACAGTGAAGAATTTAATAAAGAACATTTGTGACAAGCAGGCATTAAAGCTGATCTCCCTGGCATTGAACCAGAATATACCCAGCATGGTGAACAGAGTAGATACAGACAAGCCAAGGTCAGTGGTGGACAGCATGGAGAGGAAATAATACATGGGCTTGTGGAGGCTGGGCTGAGTGATGATGGCAAAGAGAACCAGGCTGTTTCCTGAGAGAGCAGTTGCATAGAGAAAGCAGAAGGGAATGGAGATCCAGGTGTGGAAGGCTTCCAGCCCGGGAACACCAGTCAGCATGAAAATGATGGAAGAGGATGTGGTATTTTGCAAGTTTGACATGATGAATTAAAAAGTACAGAATTCCAAGATGAAATTCTGGAATAACCAAAAAACTTACATTTAAACAGGCAATCCAATTACAGATAATTTTATTCAACCAAAAGCTAACCAGAGATGAAGATCTATATACCATGTAAATATGAATGGCTGATATAAATTGATAAAATAATTGCAAAATTTCAACTGCTTTAACAATACTTTTTTTTTTTTTTTTTTGTATTTGCCCCTGCTCATGATTTTTTTTCCCTGGAGCATTTTGCTGATAGCAAGGTTTATATTATGTGATCTTTTCTTCTAGCCAGAGATGGCAGAACTAAGAAAAGAAACTCGACCCAAGACTGGCTGATCATATTCCATCCTCTTTGGAATATATTCTGTATAGTTGGCATCAGAGACAAATGATTGAGGCTTTGGAGGAGCAGTATTACATTGGTCAAGAGAAGAGAAAGCAGTGAAGCTTACAGATAGTTTGGGAAGCCAGAAAATATTGAGATACTTATAATGCAAAATAACATGTATTAAGTGATAATAAATGACTTAAGCATCAGTGCGGTCATGTGCAGGTGACTATAGTATCTAACCTTTCAAATGACCATTTTCATTTGACCCTCGTCCAGACCCTTATAGCATCTGGAATTGCATTAGAGAGATGGAGAGCTAGAACACAGACTTATTACCTACAGAGGCCTCTGGCCCCTGGTTGATATAACATGCTGTCAGTTTCAAATATATTGCTTCAGTTTCTTTACAGACTAGCTTTTCTCCATTAGCAAAGAACAGATTTTTCTCCATTTTGTTAAGACATGCTTCTAAAGAGACACCTAATAGAATCTTACTGCTTTGCTTTGGAGGGGAACATAACTTTATTTTTCATTGAATAAGCAATTGCATCCTGGGTAAATAGGTCTGTATGAATTGGAAGAAGGGGTATGGGGAAAACAGAGATTAGTATTCCAAAGCTTTTAGAATGGCATATGTGAAAGAGAGTTGAGCCACAATGAACTTGTAACCAATGTTAAGATCACTGTTCCTTAAGGGAACCTAAGAGTTTCCAGAACACAGTTTTACCCAAAGTGCAAGGTCAAGAATTTCCTAAATAAATCTCTTAGTTTTAACAGGAAAATTTTTAATTTGATTAATGGAAAATTCAAGGAAAAAAGAATGTTAAATTACATGAGTTGGTCAAATCAGTGAACTATGACTACATATTCTCCAGTTTACAAAAATGAGACTGTTTCCAGAGAACCAATCAAATTACTGTCAGAATATATTAGCAAATTTCATAAGGGAAATGAGAAGTAACAAAAAGGGAATATTTATTTAAAAAGGAAAATTTTTTCTGGATACTACACCATGGCACTGCCATGGCTTTGATCATTTTATAGAACTGAAGTATCAGGATTCCTTAGTGGTCCACGGTTAAAAAAAAAAAAAATCTGCCTGCCAATGCAGGGGACACACATTTGATTCCTGGTCTGAGAAGATCCCACATGTCTTGGGGCAAATAAGGTTGTGTGCCTCAACTACTGAAGCCTGGGTACTTAGAGCCAGTGCTCTGCAATAAGAGAAACCACTGCAATGAGAAATACATGCCTCTGCTAGAGAGTAACCTCTGCTTGCTGCAACTAAAGAAATCACACGCAGCAAGAAAGACCCAGAGCAGCCAAAAATAAATAAATAAACAATTAAAAAATACTTAAAAAATGAAGTATCAATAGATACTGTGTCATGCAACTGGCATGTATTTAGCAGTTAACTGTGAAAGTTTGAAAGATTAACAGGTTCTATTAGCACTTTTTGATATTAATTAAAACTATAGTGATTTCTGAAAATCTTTTTTTTTTACAGCTTTTACATTTAATAAGTATGTATTGATCAGGAAGATAAACTAAAAATATATTAAATGAATGATATGATAATTTATAATAATGGGTTCACATCTCATTTTCCACAAGTCTTTGACCTATTTCTTATCATTTTTCATAGAACCTGGGACTCAGTTTTTGAAGTTAACAACTTTCTGAGGTTACTTGGAAGTAGAGAAATTATTAAAAAAGGAATCACTTCAATTCTGTTTACAAATGATTTGGGGTATTTGCAAAAGGCTTTCCAAGAAAACAGTACTTGAAATAATTCTACATTTTGTGTATGTCAAGATGAAGTATTCCAAGCCAGAAACTGTCAAGCCAGAATGAGCCTGTAATATTGTTTCTTTGCTCTTGCCTTACACTCTCAGAGACATTTCCTGAGCACCTACTCTGGGCACAGTGCTCTGTTAGAAGCTAAGATATAACACAAACAAAACATCTCTTACAGGGTTTATAATTAAGGGAGAGTGAATGCTGCTGCTTATAAATAATTTCAATATCCAGCATACCATGATGAATAATAAAAATTGTTATGAGAATACAAAAGACCAGATTATGTCAGCACTAATAGTACAAAACAAGCAAAATAACGGAGGTTTGATACCTGAGAAAACCAGACAGATGTCAGGACCTCATCACTGAGAGACAGAAAACCACATCTTTAAACAGAGCCCAGTGACACATTTGGGGAAAAAAAGGAAAATTACCTGTTTGAAAAACCAGCTACATGCCAGGCACTGTGTACTAGGCATGGGCATATCAGAGGAGTCACAGGCAAAGAAATGCCACTAGTTGTAGAGCTCTTAAATTGAAGAAAGTAGGGAAAACCTCTAGACCATTCGGGTACGACCTAAATCAAATCCCTTATGATTATACAGTGGAAGTGACAAATAGATTCAAGGGATTTGATCTCATAGAGTGCCTGAAGAACTATGGACAGAGGTTCATGACATTGTACAGGAGGCAGCGATCAAGACCATCCCCAAGAAAAAGAAATGCAAAAAGGCAAAATGATTATCTGAGGAGGCCTTACAAATAGCTGAGAAAAGAAGAGAAGTGAAAGGCAAAGGAGAAAAGGAAAGATATACCCATTTGAATGCAGAGTTCCAAAGAAGAGCAAGGAGAGATAAGAAAGCCTTCCTCAATGATCAATGGAAAGAAATAGAGGAAAACAATAGACTGGGAAAGTCTGGAGGTTTCTTCAAGAAAATTACAGATCCATCCAAGGGAACATTTCATGCAAAGATAGGCACAATAAAGGACAGAAATGGTATGGACCTAACAGAAGCAGAAGACATTAAGAAGAGGTGGCAAGAATACACGGAAGAATTATACAAAAAAGATCTTCATGACCCAGATAATCATGATGGTGTGATCTCCAACCTAGGGCCAGACATCCTGGAATGCGAAATCAAGTGGGCCTTAGGAAGCATCACTATGAACAAAGCTAGTGAAGGTGATGGAGTTCCAGTTGAGCTATTTCAAATCCTAAAAGATGATGCTGTGAAAATGCTGTACTCAATATGCCAGCAAATTTTGAAAACTCAGCAGTGGCTGCAGGACTGGAAAAGTTCAGTTTTACTCCAATCCCAAAGACAGGCAATGCCAAAGAATGCTCAAACTACTGCACAATTGTGCTCATCTCACACACTAGTAAAGTAATACTCAAAATTCTCCAAGCCAGGCTTCAACAGTACATGCGTGAACCATAGACTTCCAGATGTTCAATCTGGATTTAGAAAAGGCAGAGGAACCAGAGATTAAATTGCCAACATCCTTTGGATCATTAAAAAAGCAAGAGAGTTCCAGAAAAAATATCTATTTCTGCTTTACTGACTATGCCAAAGCCTTTGACTGTGTAGATCACAATAAACTGTGAAAAATTCTGAAAGGGATTGGATACCAGACCACCTGATCTGCCTCTTGAGAAATTTGTATGCAGGTCAGGAAGCAACAGTTAGAACTGGACATGGAACAACAGACTGGTTCCAAATCGGGAAAGGACATCAAGGCTGTATATTGTCACCTTGCATATTTAACATATGAAGAGTACATCATGAGAAACACTGGGCTGGATGAAGCACAAGCTGGAATCAAGATTTCGGGAGAAATATCAGTAACCTCAGATATGTAGAGGACACCACCCTTATGACAGAAAGCGAAGAAGAACTAAAGAGCCTCTTGTTGACAGTGAAAGAGGAGAGTGAAAAAGTTGGCTTAAAACTTAACATTCAGAAAACTAAGATCATGGCATCCAATCTCATCACTTCGTAGCAAATTGATGTGGAAGCAGTGGAAATGGTGACAGACTTTATTTTTTTGGGCTCCAAAATCACTGCAGATGGTGACTGCAGCCATGAAATTAAAAGATGTTTGCTCCTTGGAAGAAAAGTTATGACCAACTTAGACAGCATATTAAAAAACAGAGACATTACTTTGCCAACAAAGTTCCATCTAGTCAAAGCTATGGTTTTTCTAATAGTCATGCGTGGATATGAGTTGGACCATAAAGAAAGCTGAGCACCAAAGAATTCATGCTTTTGAACTGTGGTGTTGAAGACTCTTGAGAGTCCCTTGGAGTGCAAGGAGATCAAACCAGTCAATCCTAAAGGAAATCAGTCCTGAATATTCACTGGAAGGACTGATGCTAAAGCTGAAGCTCTAATACTCTGGCTACCAGATGCAAAGAATGGACAAATGGGAAAGACCCTGATTCTGGGAAAGACTGAAGGCAGGAGAAGAAGGTGATGACAGAGGATGAGATGGCTGGCTGGATGGCATCACTGACTCAATGGAGATGAGTTTGAGCAAGTTCTGGGAGTTGGTGATGGACAGGAAAGCCTGGCGTGCTGCAGTCCATGTGATCGCAAAGAGTTCGATAGGACTGAGTGACTGAATTGAACTGAACTGTAAAGTATGTGAAGGTAAGATGCTTCAAAGTGACAGATAAGACAAAAATAATGTGAAGCGACAGATTCTGAATACAAGTATACATGAATGTGTGTGACTGTGTGCTAAGAAAAATTAGTTCCAAGAAATCTTAAGTGATGAGATTAATTTTAACTCTGCAAAGTTTTGATGGTTGGGTGTGAGTTTTCAAGGATGGAAATCAAAGATATGTTCTTGACATAGATAACAAGGAAGCAGAGGTTGAATGATATAATACAATTTGTTGGAAGACTACTGAGCCTTAAATGTGAAGCTGGGTGCTATAGGAAATAAAGTAAGAGAAGGAGGGGGGGCTAGGACATGAATATCTTGAATTCCATGGAAGAGATTAGGAATTTGGATTTTATTTCCAGAGCATCAGAAGCTAGGCATTTCCAAATATTTTATGAATAACTAAATAAATAATTCTTCATCTCCTCTAATTTAACTCCAGCAAGATTCCTTTCCTTCTTTAGTGTCTTATTTAGTACCATTGACTCCCTTTCTGCACTCTACAATACTCAGGTTTTATCCCAATCTATTAATGAAAGCTTCCCACACATTTATACTGATTTTTCCAACACATTCAATTCAACCAAGACAGATCGAGCATCTTTCTTAACCAGCCACTGTGCTTAGCTAGTGAGAGAAATACAACATAAACTGTTTCTCTCTCAGTTTCCTGCCATATTTTATAATAACAAAAATGCTCTTTGAAAGGCAGTATACTTTTGTTTATCATTCCTTCATGCTCAGTAACAATCCAGATTATTTCTCTAATGACTCTCAGAACATTCTCCAACTGTCACCAATGACTTCCTAAATACCAAGTCCAAAAGTTTATTTGCATTTTCCTCTCCCTTATTTCACATTTTCTCAGTGTTGACTATCTCCTCTTTGAAACTGTCTCCTTTATTAGCTTCAACGATAGTGATTCTATAATATTTTCTTCCCTGGTGATCAAACAATATTTTTGTTCCCTGTCTTGTAATTGTGCTGTTCTTTAAGACTGTCTTTAAAACTTTTTTGGCCTTGAAAAGCACTGCAGATGGTGACTGCAGCCACGAAATTAAAAGACACTTGCTCCTTAGAAGCAAAGCTATGGCCAACCTAGACAACATATTAAAAAGCAGAGACATTACCAACAAAGGTCCATCTAGTTAAAGCTATGGTTTTTACAGTAGTCATGTATGGATTGTGAGGGTTGGACTATAAAGAAAGCTGAGCACCGAAAAACTGATGCTTTTGAACTGTGGTATTGGAGAAGACTCTTGAGAGTCCCTTGGACTGCAAGGATATCCAGCCAGTCCATCCTAAAGGAAATCAGTCCTGAATATTCATTGGAAGGACTGATGCTGAAGCTGAAGCTCCAATACTTTGGCCACCTGATGCGAAGAACTGACTCATTTGAAAAGACCCTGATGCTGGCAAAGATTGAAGGCAGGAGGAGAAGGGGATGACAGAGGATGAGATGGTTGGATGGCATCACCAATGCAATGGACATGAGTTTGAGTAGGCTCTGGGAGTTGGTGATGGACAGGGAGGCCTGGTGTGCTGCAGTCCATGGGGTCACAGAGTCAGCCATGACAACTGAACTAAACTGAAGACTGTCATTTTCTTCCAACAAGCTCCTCTTATTTTTTGCTCTCCATATATTCTTCTTGTGATATAACAGTTATTCCCATGGCTTTAAATAGCACTTATATCCTGATGACTCACAAACCTGAGATCTATTTATGGTCTCTTGGCTGGTGCACTGGGACGACCCAGAGGGATGGTACAGGGACGGAGGAGGGAGGAGGGCTCAGGATAGGGAACACATGTATACCTGTGGCGGATTCATGTTGATATATGGCAAAACCAATACAATATTGTAAAGTTAAAAAATAAAATAAAATATTAAAAAATAAATAAACATAAAATAAAAACACACAAAAAAGTTAATAGAATCTTTGAAGATGTAAGAAGATTTTTAGGCTTCAACTAGGTCATGGAAGTAGAATGAGTAAATCAAATTGATGATTTAGGAAAAGAACTGGCAGTAGTTTGGAGAACAAATCAAAGCTCTCTGCTTAGGGCCAGTGAATAAAATGTGAATAAACTATTTTATCTATACCTGAGGGATAGCTCCACCCATATATTCTCAGACAGCTCAGTCAGTAAGAATCAAGAAGATCCTACCCCCTCTCCCATTCCAAACCTGGCTCCCTCTTCTTTGCTTCATTTATCAGAAAATGACATCGAACTCTAGCAGATCATCTGCTCAGAACTGCCTCCCTCATGCACACACATACCATGCATACTCACCATCCACTCACTTAGCCTCAATATACAAGTCATCATTAAGTTCATATTGATTTTATTTCTGAAATGTCAAAAACTGGAGCCTTAAGAGGATTTCATATGGAGGCTTAGTAATAGCAGTATGGTTGGTCGTGGAACCTTGCAGTTGTATTTCATTGCAATCTTCTTAAATCAAAAACACGAAACTGTTCGTAAAGAATAAAGGAGGACTAATGAATATGGTTAGGAGGAAGCACAAAAATTCCCTCAAACGAACGTTTTGTGTAGCCACCACTGTTCAACCCATCCTCTGAGTCCCTGCACAGCCTTCATTTTCTCTTACGGGAAATAAGCTACAGTCTCTCTATTAATTTTCTTGTCCACTTCCATCACAGTGATGCACTTTCTCCATTGCACTTCCATGAGCTGCAGTTTGTGGTGATGGCTTTACTGCTGAATTAGACTATATAGTATTATCAGTATTGTCCAAGTCATTGCCAACAGCATGTCTATTGTGTGACCGTCCTGGGTTTAGATCCCTGTTCAAACACCAACTAGTTTTGAGATCTTGTATAGTGATAATGACAAAAATATAACAACAGCTACTGCTCTATGAACAGTACTTTGCCAAGTACTCTTTAAGCATTTTATCTTTTCATCTTTACTATAACACCATGTTGCAGTATTATATTCACTTTTCTGATGAAGAAATTGAGTATGAAAGAAGTTATGAAACATATACAGGATCATGTACAACTAGTGAACATCAGAGTAGGGATTCTAAACCTATTTTTAATTTCAATGCTCAAGCTCTCAAAAACTCTTCTCACTGAAACCTACAAGTAATGTAAAATTTCTTTCATTTGGTTTCCTTCTCTGTGAGATTGAACACACACTGTGTCTAGTACAGTACCTGGCATGCATTAGATGTTCAAAATTTGTATTTTTCATTTTTAGTAAGAATCACTGGGCTTTTCAGCCCCTGAAAACCTCTTTAGTTTCCTTGGGCACCAAACCACTAACTAGGATAAATGTATTAGCAGCTGATTAAGTCATTTCACTAATGAACAACAGGATATCCCACCCACACCTGGCAGAACAAAACACTCCTTTTCTAGAGATTTCCTGACAATAAACAATTATGTAAATTCTACCCTCCATCTCAGCCCACCATCCCATTATCTAGGCTAATTCTGCTCCGGGTGAGGAGACTCTCATCTGTGGGTAGGAAAGTTCGGCTCGCTTAGAGTTGAGCTTTTTCAAAACAATGTTACTTACAGGGCCCATACAGCAGTTTTCCTGTCCCTCTCGGGCTGACTCACAATGCCGGGAAGGCTTTAGATCCAGCTGAGGGGGTGCTTATGAGAAGACTTATTGGCAGACTGGCTGGAGACAGTCTCAGAACTGAGAGGCCAATTCCCTGTGGTGTTGTCACTCACTATGTCTCTAGAGTATGCTGGTTCCCAGAAGACTTCTTTTGCCTCATATAGTATTTTTATACCTTCCATTATGCAATTGCATTTTGTGGCTATGTGCTTTATAGGCTGATGTAATTTTTTGTACTGTGCCCTTTTATTGAAGGATTTCACATATGAACAGTTTGGAGATATAAGTCACATACCATAAATTCCACCATTTATAGTGTACAATTTAAAAAGTTCTAGTAAATTTGGACATGACTGAAGTGACTTAGCAGCAGCAGCAGCAGCAATAAATTCACAGAGTTGTGCAACAACCATCATCACAGTCTAATTTTAGAAAACATTCATCACCCCCAAAAGAAACTCCATACTCATTTGCAGTCACTCTAAAGAGGACTTTTTTAAAATGAAATTTTATACCCAACTGCTAAAATGCACCAGCTATTGTGAGTGTAAGTCATACTCTACCCCATAGTATCTGTCATTAAGTGCAGTCTTGTTTTATTAAACTACCCACTGGTAGCCTCTCTCTTACAAAAAATGTTATCCATCTGTACATATTCAGTAATAAAAGTGTCCTAAATTCCGAACATCAAGCTAAGTGTTAGAGATTTAAAAAAAGAATATAACAATAATTCTTACTGTTCAGGTTCTCCTAGTTTAGTATAGAAAACAGGTTGATAATTTCTGATACTGATAACCAATGATAAGATTACTACAGAGCCTGAACCAAGTGTTGGTGAATATAGTAAATAAAAATCTTAGTCCATCATTGAGGTAGGCAGAAAAAAAGTTGTTTTTTTTTTTTACTTTTGCATAACTCAACCTATTTTCTGTTTTAAAGTCCCATCCCGCTAGGTGGAAGAAAACGAATCACAGTAATTTGGGGTTCTGCCTACTTGTGTTCAAATGTGGAGGATCTTACATTGCACATCTGAGTACGTCTGATGTGAGGTGAATATTATCTTCCTTAGTCTTTGGTAATTAGTACCCACAGATTTCTTTGGGAGATCCATCTTCTCTACTTACGGTACCTTTATATCCTTAAATATTGCCACCATTTCTGGACTACTCTTAGAGTCATCTGTGATTTCTCTCTTACACTCTGTATACAGACGACTGGAAAATCATGCCAATATGTTTGAAAACACAACCAGAATTTAATCACTCTTAATCACCTCCCAAAATGCCTCCCTTATCCAAAACACAATTATCTCTCACTTGGATATTTTCAGAAATTTCCTAACTGTTTTCCCTGCTTCCATCCCTACCACCAACTCTGTTTCACCACAGAAAATGTCTTGGCCTGAAATATTTTGTGTTTTATAATGTAACAAAACAATGATAGAAATATTTGGTTATGTATTCTGTGCCAAAGTTATTATGCCAAATGCTTATGGTAGGCAAAATAATGGCCCCCAGAGATGACCTGGATAATAATATGTTATTATCCTGGAACCTGTAAGTATGTTAGCTTTACAGGACAGAAGGGATTTTGAAGATGTGATTGAAGTTGAAGTCCTGGAGATGGGAGATTACCTTGTATAATCTGGGTAGGCCCAATCTAATCATATGAGTCCTGAAAAGTGGAGAACCAGAGAGATGGCAGTATGAGGAAGACTTGACCACTGTTACTGGCTTTGAAGGTGGCAAGGAAAGTGGGCAGCTAAGGAAAGTGGGCAGCCTCTAGAAGGAGAAAAGGCAGCATATTGATCCTTCCCTAGACCCTCTTAGACTCTCTAGGAAAGAACGTAGCGTAGCCCTGCTGATGCCTTGGTTTTAGCTCAGTGAGACTCTTGACAACTATAAGATAATAAATTTGGAAGAAGAATCTAGTAGTCCTTTGATATATGCTGTTGCCAAGATTTAAATAACTTACTTCAGTCTCTCAGTTAATCAGTGGCACAACCACTATTCAAAGCGTGGCCGATTGGAGAGTTTTCATGTTTAAAACTCATTCCCTAGAGCATTTCACATGACCATCCATTTACCACTGATTCCAATTCAAGATGTTCTAAACCCATAGCACACATTCATGCCTGTATACCAGATTGGATATTAACATATTGTCACTGTGTATGTTTATATTTTGCAAATGAAGTTTTGTTCTGTTGTGTGTCCTCACAATGAACTGAAGATGTGTGAAAACATTTCCTCTACCAGGCTGGGCAAATTCTAGGGCATTGAATGCTGCCCGAGATCTCAAAAACTACTTGACAATACCAGAATTATTTTTCCTCTAGACACAAATGTTACTTTTCTCTCAAAACAGTAGAGTTACTACAGTAGCATTGTGTGCCTTCTGTGACAGAGCTTGGTGTGTACACAGGGATCTGGTGATACACTGATCCACACATGGGTGCACAGACTTTCAATATATGGCCCTTCTCACTGCTCTTCTCTCACACTAGCCTAGGAGAAGAGCAGCTGGTATATCAATCCAACCTTCTGAAAAACCTGAGCAAAATATCCCTCAATAAAATTTGTTGCAACAGGCATATGCAGTTCTCAAAATATCAATAACATTGAATCTGGGAAACATACCACAGTCTGTGATGTCATTCAACTCCATGTTAATATGTGCCAGACTTGTTAATCCAAACAGAAAGAATAGAACTAAAAACAAACAAAAACAATTGTAGCATAGGGAGTGGCAATAAATATTACTTATTGAGTATCAACATTTGATTACAGTAAACAGTAAAAACTCTTTCCTAACAAATCCGCAAAACTTTTTAAACATACTTCACAGTGTTGTATCCCAGTCTCTGTTATAGGGAATAGTGCTAAGCACTATTTTGGCTTCCCTGGTGGCTCAGTGGTAAAGAACCCACCTGCTAATGCAAAAGACACAGGTTCAATCTCTGGGTCAGAAAGATCCCTGGAGAAGAAAATGGCAACCTGGGAAGTATTCTTGCCTGGGAAATCCCATGGACAGAGGAGCCTGACAGGCCAGGATCCACGGGATCACAAAAAGTCAGATACAACTTAGCAACTACACAGCAATGACAACAATAAGCACTATTTTACAATATTTTTATAAACTTCATGAATGGAATAAGAAATGGCAACTCAGTCCAGTATTCCTGCCTGGGAAATTCCATGGACAGAGGAGCCTGGCAGGATATAGTCCATGGGGTCACAAAGAGTTGGACATGACTGAGCACACACACATAAACTTTATGGAAGTGAATCTTCCAATATATCAATGCTTTAAAATGCCCATAATATTTCATTTCTAGAAATTCATTTAAAGGAAAAATATTAGAGATGCCAGCCACATTTCATGTAGGGGAACATTTATTGCAGCATTATTCACAGAAGTGAATGTAGACAATTCTCAATGGTGTAGAAATAAAACATTTATATTGAGTCATAGGGTGTTATAGAACCTTTAAAATTCATGTATATAGCAGCTGATGTTGATGGTCATCCTGAATCAGGAAATGGGAAAGCAGGAATCAGGGCTGAGGGTTTTCTAGGGCAGTGTTATTGGAGAAGGAAATGGCAACCCACTCCAGTGTTCTTGCCTGGAGAATCCCAGGGACGGAGGAGCCTGGTGGGCTGCCGTCTATGTGGTCGCACAGAGTCGGACACGACTGAAGCGACTTAGCAGTAACAGCAAACAGTATAGGTTCTGAAAGACACAAAGTCTGAGACAGAAGCAAGAGGCCAGAGGCAGATCAGGCAATCTAATGTGTCAAAATTGTAGAAATAAACTTAAAAGTAAGCAAACAGTAGTAACTGCAGCAAAACCTGGTTGCTGCATTAATGAATGTTGTGTTTGGGTCACTATTCACGAAAACTATTAAGGTCCTACAATGTGTACCGGCCCTGTGTGATCTGGTGAAAGTCTAATTTCTCCTCTTCTCTTTGATTCAGTCTTGTCAAATTAACAGCAGTTTCTCCTTCCTTGCTGACTTGGCCAACATAACCATTTGATTTTAGTGGACAAAGAAACGTGTTATTGTTGTTTGGTCGCAAAGTAATGTCCAACTCTTTTGTGACCCCATGGACGATAGTCTGTCAGGCTCCTCTAACCATGGGATTTCCCAGGCAAGAATACTGGAGCAAGTTTCCATTTCCTTCTCCAAGGGATTTTCCCAACCCAGGCATTGAACCCCGTGTCTCCTGCACTGCAGGCACATTCTTTACTGCTGAGCCATGAGGGATGCCCATGAAGAAATGTAGCTCTTCCTATTTTCTCTGTATTAACTTCTTCCAGCTATTCTTATTCTTCCTATTTATTTCATTCCTCTCTGCTTCCAGCATGTCGTATGTGCTTCCATCAAAATTCTTTATTCATTCATCTTTTCAAAAACATTGTATGCACAATATATGCTATTGACAAAGATCTGAGGGTGTAACATTGCCCAAATGCACAGACTCTAGTGGAGGATATAATTACATGGGGAATTATAATGTCATATGATAATTACACAAAAAGGGGAATTAATAGAGATCTACAGTGAGATGGGATGGGTTCTGGGACCTGCAACCCTTTGCTTCAGTGTTTGCAATTGGACAAATATCTCCTGTAGCAACAAAATGCAAATAAACAATAAGGGGTTAAAAATAACTGCATGCATGTACAGTTGTGGCAAATTATGAACAAGATGCAAAAAGACCAAAAACTTCAGCTGCCACTTCTGAAGTGTCAAGAGCAAAAGCAGGGCACTGTGCATGATCCCTGCACACAGCTCCACCAAGAGGTGGGCAGAGCACCCATGCCAGCCTTCTGGCCTGACCCCTGGACTTGCCTCTAGCCTCATCCCATTTAAGGGGCCAGATCATTCCTCCTTAGGGAGTGAGCAATGAAATGTGTTACTTGTTTTCTGTCCCTTGTTCTGCAGTGTAAGTCCCAATAAACCCTTCCCTGAATTTCTCATCTGGCCTCTTATCAGTTTCTATTGATTAAACAGTGCGAGAATTCTGACTAGTAACAATAGTATTGGCATCCCTGGAAGCTTGTTAGAAAGGCAGAATAAGGTGTGGAGAAAAGGGAACTCTTTTGCACTGTGGGTGGGGATGTAAATTGATATAGTCAGTAAGGAGAACAGTATGGGACTTACTTAAAAACCTAAAAATAGACAACCATGTGACCCAGCAATCCCACTACTGGGCATACGTCCAGAGAAAACTATAATTCAAAAAGACACAGGCACCCCTGTGTTCACTGCAGCTCCATTTATGAAAGTCAGGATTTGGAAACAACCTAAATGTCCATCAAAAGGAGAATGGTTAAAGAAGATATGGCACATACATACAATGGAATATTACTCAGCCATAGGAAGGAATGAAATTGGGTCCTTTGTAGAAATATGGATGGACTTAGAGACTGTCACACAGAGTGAAGTAAGTCAGAGAGAGAAAAACAAATATTCTATATTAACTCATATATGTGGAATCTGAAAAAAATCGGTGTAGGTGATCTTATTGACAAAACAGGAATAGAGAAACAGAGGTAGAGAACAAACATCTGGACACCAAAGAGGAAAGGAGGGGATGGGATGAACTGGAAGATTAGGATTGATACTATATATTAAATAGATAATTAATGAGAACCCACTGTATAGCACGGGGAACTCTATACAATGCTCTATCATGACTTAATGAAGGAAATTTTTAAAAAGATGGGATATATGTATATGCATGATGGATTCACTTTGCTGTGCTGTAGAAACTAACACAGAGTTTTGCCAAGAGAACACACTGGTCATAGCAAACACCCTCTTCCAACAGCACAAGAGAAGACTCTACACATGGACATCACCAGATGGCCAATACCAAAATCAGATTGATTATATTCTATGCAGCCAAAGATGGAGAAGCTCTATACAGTCAGCAAAAACATGACTGGGAGCTGATTGTAGCTCAGATCATGAACTCCTTCTTGCCAAATTCAGACTTAAATTGAAGAAAGTAGGGAAAACCACTAGATCATTTAGGTATGACCTAAATCAAATCCCTTACAGTTATACAGTGGAAGTGACAAACAGATTCAAGGGATTAGATCTGATGGACAGAGTGCCTGCAGGATGGAGGTTTGTGACATTTTATAGGAGGCAGTGATCAAGACCATCCCCAAGAAGAAGAAATGCAAAAAGGCAAAATGGTAGTCTGAGGAGGTCTTATAAATAGCTGAGAAAAGAAAAGAAGCAAAAAGCAAAAGAGAAAAGGAAAGATACACCCATTTGAATGCAGAGTTCCAAAGAACAGCAAGGAGAGATAAGAAAGCCTTCCTCAGTGACCAATGGAAAAAAATAGAGGAAAACAATAGAATGGGAAAGACTAGAGATCTCTTTAAGAAAATTAGAGATACCAAGGAAACATTTCATGCAAAGATGGGCACAATAAAGGGCAGAAATGGTAAGGACCTAACAGAAGTAGAAGATATTACAAAGAGGTTTCAAGAATACACAGAAGAGCTGTACAAAAAAGATTTTCATGGTCCAGATAACCACGATGATGTGATCACTCACCTAGAGCCAGACAAAGCTGGAATCAAGATTGCCAGGAGAAATATCAATAACCTCAGATATGCAGATGACACCACCCTTATGGCAGAAAGTGAAGAACTAAAGAGCCTCTTGATGAAAATGAAAGAAGAGAGTGAAAAAGTTGGCTTAAAACTCAGCATTCAGAAAATGAAGATCGTGGCATCCAGTGCCATCACCTCATTGCAAATAGATGGGGAAACAATGGAAACAGTGAGAGACTTTATTTTCTTGGGCTCCAAAATCACTGCAGATTGTGACTGCAGCCATGAAATTAAAAGACACTTGCTCCTTGGAAGAAAAGCTATGACCAACCTAGACAGTATATTATAAAGCAGAGACATTACTTTGTCAACAAAGGTCCATCTAGTCAAGCTATGGTTTTTCCAGTAGTCATGTATGGAGTGAGAGTTGGACCATAAAGAAAGCTGAGCACTAAATAATTGATGCTTTTGAACTGTGATGTTGGAGAAGACTCTTGAGAATCCCTTAGACTGCAAGGAGATCCAACCAGTCCCTCCTAAAGGAAATCAGTCCTGAATATTCATTGAAAGGACTGATGCTGAAGCTGAAACTCCAATACTTTGGCCACCTCATGCAAAGACCTGAATCATTGCAAAAGACCCGACTCATTGGAAAAGACCCTGATGCTGGGAAAGATTGAAGGCGGGAAGAGAAAGGGACGACAGAGGATCAGATGGTCGGATGGCATCACCGCCTTGATGGACATGAGTTTGAGTAAGCTCTGGGAGTTGGTGATAGACAGGCAAGCCTAGCATCCTGCAGTCCATGGGGTTGCAAAGAGTCGGACATGACTGAGCGACTGAAATGAACTGAGAAATTAACACAACATTGTAAAGCAACTATACTCCAATAAAAAAAAAAATTCTAAAAATAGAAGAAATGCAGAATATCAGATGTACTGAATAAAATATATGCTTTTTTGTAAGATGCCTAAGAAACTCATTGGCATTCACATTTGAGAAGCACTGATGTAGATCATATAGGTATTGGAACAACCTAGCTCCATACAATCAAGGGGGGCTAACAAAATATAATTGCTAAAATGAGATTTTAGGAAATGAGGATTTTCCCATGGGGAGTTAGGCATGAAAGCAGGAGATTAGAGGGTAGAAGGAGATCATAGAAGGTTAAAGAAATGCTGCAGACACAGGCAACAGCTGTGGTGTGTTTTATTCTATCGGCAGATTGAGCACAATATTAGGAAATCGTGAAGCAGGAGAACTAAAATACAAATTGCAAACAAAACAAAATCAAAACAAAATTTTTAAAAGACAATACTCCACTGTCATTAATTTATCCTTAAGTCTGAAATCAGAACATCTAGGAGAAAGAAGCTATTTTAATACAAACATAAATTTTATGTCAATACAAAATAAAATCTCTTTTATGCTAGCATTTGAGAAAGAATTTTGGAATAAATAAACACTTTAATATTACCTTGGAGAACAGAATGAGACAAGGCTCAGAGGAGGGAAAAAAAGCATGTCATTTTTAGGAACTTGAAGATGTGTTCAGGAGGGCTGAAGCAGAAAGAGTAGAAAGACAGCATTTCAGGATACAGCTCTAGCTGGGTAGGTGTGTGCAGAGAAAGTATTTGAACTGGTCAAATCCTGGGACAGGTCAATTAGACAAGACACTCTCTGAAGAAACACTGATCATCTTCCCCTCTGTCTGTGTACCCACTGCTTATTATTCCCGGGCTGATGAATAATTTAAAGCCCTTGGGCTTGTGCTGAGAAAGCCTGAGGTTCTGCTGTGGAGCCTCTCTTGCAGCCCTGCTCACGGACTAGCACCATTCTAGTTGGAATCCTTAGCATAGCCGGCAGGATTTTCATATTTCTATCCCTATAGCAGCCTGGGCATCTCTGTTTGCTTTTATATCTTGAAAACTTATTTGAATTGTGCATTTTTTCCCACTGAGTTTCACATATTTCCTAGCAAACTTATCCAGGTCTTCAAAAAAAGTCTCCCACATCTGCTGAAGTGCTTTCTGGGGGAAGACAATGCTTCTATTAATGCAGAAGATATCCAAAAATGGCAGCATATCTTATTAGGTTCTTGATGAACTCCTGGAAACAAACATGTCTTTTCAGACTTTCCTGGGTGTCTCACTAAACCCAGGGCTGGCAAGGCGCAAGTGGGGACGCTGGAAAAAGACGCAAGGAACTGTAGGTTTATTCCCTGCTGGTTGGAAGGCAACAGCAGCAGCCATGCTGTACTCTCCTATGGTTGACCCAGTGGACACAGCTATGCAACTCAACTACAAGAGCTTTTCAGGTTGTGCTGATATAGGTCATTGCATATGTGCAGTGCTATAAATGACCTCGGTTGTTACATAACCATGTATTTACTAAAGGTGGAGGGAGAGTGAGAGGCCATGGAGCAAGAGAGACTGACCACTGCAATCTCGACAAATTGCTTTTTCCTTACACTGGGGATCTATAATCTTGCAACAGAAGGGGGAAAAAAATTAAATAGGATAAGTAAGGTCTCTGCTCTGCAATAATTCTAGTGGTATAGTTACCTCATCCTCTTCTTCCATATAGCAGACCTTTGCAAGGCAATGTTCTCTTAGCGTAGTCTTCTCCGCCAAGAAGCAAGATTAATTATTGGACTTGACACTCACCAACCTTCTCAGTTTACCACAAATTGTCAAAGACTGTATCAAGCGGACAAAGACTGAAGGCTGCTTATGTGTCTCCACAGTTTTGACGGAGACTGTCCGTTAAACATGGTTAATATCTCCATCACGGGGATGAATACACTAGTGTCAGTTTCAGGCCAGTCATCAGAATAGCCTATTGCTTCTGTAAGCTGGCAAGGGACACACCAGGGACACAAAGCTTTATCATCTTTAGCTGTTCCCTTCAAAAAAAGAACAGGCTTTACTCTTTAGAGTTTTAGGTTCACAGCAAATTGAGGGGAAGGTGCAGAGATTTCCCATCTATTTCTTGCTGCTACACATGTGTATGCTCTCCATCGATTAACAACAGTGACCCCTGCCCCACACAGCAGAGTGTTTCATTGTTTGCAACTGATAAACCTACATTAATGACTACATTATCACCCAAAGTCTGTAGTTTACATTAGGGTTTACGCTTGGTGCTGTGTAGTCTGTGGTTATGGACAAATTATAATGACATGTATCCAATATTATAGTATCATACAGAGTATTATCACTGTCCTAAAAACCCTCAATGTTCCACGTATGAATTCCCCCCCTCCCCCCAAATTCTGTTTATCACTGATCTTTTTATTATCTCCAATAGTTTGCCTTTTCCAGAAAGTCATATATAGTCATTATGATGGACTCTAATAGGTTTCCTTCATGTTTTTTCATGACTTAGCAGCTAATTCCTTTTTAGCATTACAAATAATTCATTTTTTGAATATATCAGTTTATCCAGTCACCTACTGATGGGCATCTTGGTTGTTTCCAAATTTTGGCAATTATGAATAAAATTTCTGTAAACATCCATGTGTGATCTTTGGTTTACAGACAAAAGATTTTGACTCTTTTGGGTATATAGTAAGGAGTATAGCTGCTTGGTTTTATGATATGAGTACGTTTAATTTTGTAAGAAACCACCAAACTGTCTTCTAAAGGGGAAATACCATTTTGCATTTCCATCAGTAATGAATGGGAGTTATTGTTGCTCCAAGTCTTCAACAGAATTTGATATCAGTTTTGGAAGTTTTGCATTTTAACAGGTATGCAGTGGTATTTTATTACTATCTTAATTTCATATCCCTGATGACTTATGATGTGGAGTATATAGTGGTATTTTATTACTAGCTTAATTTCATTTCCCTGATGACATGATATGGAGTATGTTTTCATATGCTCGTTAGCTGAGTTGCTGTCTTATAAGTTGTACAGAGGTAAAATTGCTTTTCAATGAGAACTACGATCATAATCCATCTTCAGGATTATGTTTTTGGGAAAAAAAAGAGAAGTTAGTCTGAAAACAAACTGCTCTCCACAGTCAGTTGTTTGGGGCGTAAAGGGTTAGCAGGACATAGCTGTGTGGAGTTCTCTCCTAGGAATTGTTTTTCTGCTGAGTAAACAACTCTCACTCGGCAGATCCTGGGCTCCTTATAAAGTCTTTCTTTCTCAAGTCTGAGAGTTCAATCATTCCAGAAAAGTCCCTATGAGTTCTGAAAAAAGACAGCTTCTTTGGAGATGGATTAAGGGGGTAGGGTTGATGAGGAAGTATTTCCCAAGCCTTAGGACAGAGACCTTTCTGCTTGTAAGTTTGTGAGATGGAGATAATTCTCTTTGAAAGACTCTCTACTAATGCTTAGGCTGACTTTCAAAGGATCAAATCTCCCTTTCCAGACCCAGAAAGTCTTTGCTTGAGGTCAGTGTTTCAGTGCAGCAAAGTCTTTTCTGAATACATCAGGGACTGTATAAACCTTCATATAGTTTATAAAGCCAACTGTTCACAGGAAACTGGTGAACTCAGTAGTACATATTAAAGAGATTTGTATATTATATAGATATAGATATACATCCATTTGTTGTTGTGTAGTCACTAAGTCTAACTCTTTTTGTGACCCCATAGACTGTAGCACACCAGGCTTCTCTGTTCATGGGATTACCCAAGAAAAAAAACTGGAGTGGGTTGCCATTTCTTTCTCCAGGGGATCTTCCCAATCCAGGGACTGAATTGACATCTCCTGCATTGTAGGTAGGTTCTTTACCACTGAGCCACCAGGAAAGCCCCCCATAAATATCAATATATTGTATAAATTGAAAACAATTGCTTTATTGTTCAAAATAGTTACGAAAATATCTACTGCAGTCATTAGCATGTATTCATTCATTCCACATTTTTAAGATGTTTTAAAAATAAGTGAAGAGCACAGAGTGAATTCATAGAGAACAGAGTTCAATTCTTAGATTTTCCACATGGATAAAAGTGAGAAAGTAACATGACTTTGCTGAACATTTGTTTTGTAATCTTCGCCTAAATGTTCTCATCTGTGAAAAAGCTAGTAATACGCGATGCATGTTGTGACAGTAATAGATGTGAAGCTTTGTAATGGGGCAATATATTTACAGGTTCTTGGTGGTCTGCTTACAGGATGTTTAAGTCAAAGTCCTTAAAGAATTCCCCATGGGGGGAGAAAAGAGACATTTAAATGTATCTTTCCAAGAATAGTTATTTGCTGGTTGCTCGTTAGTTTTGGTACAAGAACAGGCAAGAGTAGTTTAAGAATCAGAATTTTAGAAAGGGAAAGATATTCCTGCTCATGCATTTGAGTTAACAGTTCTCTGAATTAGAGTAGACCTTACTATGTTTCCCTTTGATTTTATCAGTTGAGAAAAGATACCATAAGAAGCTTACAGAAGAGTGGAAAGAACGAGTTAGAAAAAGAGATAAAATGATGTAAACTGTTTGGCCTGTAGGAGGTGTTGAAATATTATCACTACTGTTAAGGAGAAGACTAACTTGGATATTTGGCTAATCCACTGAAGTCTCATAATTTATTTACTATAGTAAAAAGAGCATTAGCCCAAGAGCCTGCTTCTGCTATGGAACCAAACGTAGGTCCGCTTGCCTTTGTGCAGTAAAGCTCATCTACTGATCGTGGTGAAGAAAAGTGCAGCATTTAGTGCAGAGCAACAAGCAAGGAGTTCAAGACAGCTCGTGCTCAAAACACTCAAATTCATGGATCACCTGGGGTTCAGAAAAGCATTTTTAAAGGCAAGGTGAGGGAGAGGTGTCCCAGGGCCAGTAAACAGCTTGTGCACAATTCTCTGATTGGATGATGATGAGGAAACAAGGTATTGTCACAGGTTGTTAACGTTATCAGTCTTAGGTTCCAGTAAGTCTGGGGCAACTTGCTTGTCGTCACCAAGTAGTTAATTTGTTCCACTTGGTGGGGTTTAGCATCTATACAAAAAAAAAAGAAAGAAAGAAAGAAAAGAAAACCCTCAGGTAATGTGTTTTAGATGATATGAACCTAATGGCAGAAAGCAAAGAGGAACTAAAAAGCCTCTTGATGAAGGTGAAAGAGTAGAGTGAAAAAGCTGGCTTAAAATTCAACATTCAAAAACTGAAATCATGGCATACGGTCCCATCACTTCATGGCATATAATGGTGAAAAAATGGAAACAGTGATACACTTTATTTTCTCAGGCTCCAAAATCACAGTGGACAGTGACTGTGGTCATGAAATTAAACAAACAAAATGCTTGCTCCTTGGAAGAAAAGCTATGACAAACCTAGACAGCATGTTAAAAATCAGAGACATCACTTCGCCAACAAAGGCCATATAGTCAAAGCTATGGTTTTTCCAGTACTCATGTATGGATGTGAGAGTTGGACCATAAAGTAGGCTGAGTGCAGAAGAATTGATGCTTTCGATTTATAGTGCTGAAAAAGATTGTCCATTGGACAGCAAGGAGATAAAACCAGTCAATCCTGAAGGATACTAACCCTGAATATTCATTAGAAGGACTGAAGCTGAAACTCCAATCTTCTGGCCACCTGATGGGAAGAGCCAACTTATTGGAAAAGACTCTGATGCTGGGAAAGATTGAGGCAGGAGGAGAAGGAGGTGACAGAGGATGAGATGGTTGTATGGCATCATCAACTCAACGGATATACATTTGAGCAAATTCCAGGAGACAGTGTGAAGGACTGGGAAGCCTTTGCATCCACGGGGTCACAAAGAGTTGGATATGACTGAGCGACTAAACAACAACAAAATGAGTTCAGAAAAATTTGTTTTTATCATCAGATCTAAATTTGAGCAAAGTTCAAGTATTAAAGATAAATGCCAGGTTAATAAGAAAATTGTTAGTTTATCTCCTATATTACTATATACCAGTATGTTTACATGAACTCTATTTCTCATTCGAAGGGATCTATATCAGGAACCACAAAATGCCTGATATTAAGTGTCTAAAAAGCCTCTTGATGAAAGTGAAAGTGGAGAGTGAAAAACTTGACTTAAAGCTCAACATTCAGAAAACGAAGATCATGGCATCTGGTCCCATCACTTCATGGCAAATAGATGGGGAAACAGTGGAAACAGTGTCAGACTTTATTTTTTCAGGCTCCAAAATCACTGCAGATGGTGACTGCAGCCATGAAATTAAAAGACGCTTACTCCTTGGAAGGAAAGTTATGACTAACCTAGATAGCATATTCAAAAGCAGAGACATTACTTTGCCAACAAAGGTTCGTCTAGTCAAGGCTATGGTTTTTCCTGTGGTCATGTATGGATGTGAGAGTTGGACTGTGAAGAAGGCTGAGCACTGAAGAACTGATGCCTTTGAACTGTGGTGTTGGAGAAGACTCTTGAAGTCCCTTGGACTGCAAGGAGATCCAACCAGTCCATTCTGAAGGAGATAAGCCCTGGGATTTCTTTGGAAGGAATGATGTTAAAGCTGAAACTCCAGTAGTTTGGCCACCTCATGCGAAGAGTTGACTCACTGGAAAAGACTCTGATGCTGGGAGGGATTGGGGGCAGGAGGAGAAGGGGACGACAGAGGATGAGATGGCTGGATGGCATCACTGACTCGATGGACGTGAGTCTGGGTGAACTCCAGGAGTTGGTGATGGACAGGGAGGCCTGGTGTGCTGTGATTCATGGGGTCGCAAAGAGTCGGTCACGACTGAACTGAACTGAACTGAAGTGTTTAGGGTCTATCAGTATTGTCAGATGCAATTCAATTCAATTATTCAATAGATACTCTTGCACACTATTTTTCCTAGGTCTGAGATCAAAGGTCTGAGAAAAACTGATGAAGTCCTTGCATTTTCCTGGGGTTCATTTACACCTTACTAGCCCTGCCTCTGCTGTCTCAATAGAAGGTGCTACTGTCTTTTCCTTAAATACTGCTATTCCCCAAGGCCTTTTTTTCAGGCCTCCTTCTGCTTAGATTTTATTTTTCTAAGATATTTTCACTATTCCTGTGACTTCAACCCAAGTGTCAGTTTAACTCTCAATCTGTATTGTCAGGGCAGGAATACTTTGTTTAGAATGCAGAGGTAAGTACATATTCTAATTCCTGCAAGGCAAAGTGAGGCCTTTCTTGCAGCTGAGATCCAAGGGCTAACTCAAAATCCATGAATTTTAATTTTTTATGCATTTCCTCTTAATTCAAAATTTCCAGTCATTTTTTTAGTAAGTCCTCCAAGGGCTGCCTATATTGAACATTTGTATCGCTTCTTCTCAAATGCTCTGTTCATCACAAGTTCTATAACCAGTTATTCCCACTGAAGTTGAAGCCACTCCTTGTTCATTTAGACTGCAAAAAACTCATTAAGTTAACTTACACAGAGTTATTTGTTTTTCCCAAATCATGTATCAGCCATGTTGGAGTGCTAGGTCTGATTCTAATTCTGTTCCTTCCACATTGTCATTTTGTCAGTTATTTATTCATACATATTTGTTGAAGGAACACATTCATGAATGAGAGAGGATATACACATACTTTAAAAACCAAACATTCTTTCCACAGATAAAAATAGGGTATCAGAAAACTTAGGACACACTTAGAGCAACTTCTTTGATCCTAGAGATTTATTGATGTGAGTTGAGTATATGCTTATATCCTCAAACAGAGAAGATGGTTCAGAGTCATCATCCACCATCTGAATGGAGATGCATCCTGTCTTAATGAGGCTTTCTGAGGGTCCACAGCCCTACCTTCAAACCTCTCAATTCATTTTCTTTTTTTTATTTTGAATATAAACATGAATTTTTTTTGGTATTTTTTTTTCACTTTACAATAATGTATTGGTTTTGCCATACATCCATATCTCTTTTGTAAAAATGGAATATTAAGAATTACACTTAGATAGTTTTGCTCCAGTTATTATCTGCTTGCAATGACTTCATTTGTTCTTGTTAAGGTTAACTTAAGCCCTATTTCTTCAGGGAGAATTTTCATTAAACATTGTCAGGTTCACAGTTACTACTTGAATAAATGCTTTACCAACTATATACACTGTAGTCTATTTGTACAGATTGAATGACTTTTCTTAGTATTTCATTTTTATCATTACCTCTTGCATATTTTATTCTGTAAAACATTTAATAGTATCTTAACTATACTGTTTTCACTGGATATGCAAAAACTTTTAATGGACCTCTTAAGGTTTTTGTCTTGGAAAGTGAGAAGAGAAGAAGTAGGAAGAATTGCCTTTTGTGTTTTCTTAGATTTGTGTAAAAATGCTCTCTCTGCCCATGACCATAGAATCATAGATGTGGGAAATATCTTACCATTATCTAAACTAATCTCCTCTTATATCTGTGTACATAGATATATACTGAAGCCTGGAGGTAACAAGTGGGACTCTGGTAAAACTCAGCCGCTCTGGATTTAGTCCTCTCTTTCTTCCCTTAAGTCAACCAAGATTAACTCTAAACCTAATAAGAGTAAATAATAATGCACTTACACTTAAGAACAAGACACGGTTCATTAGTGATCCTAAATTGTATGATATGTGGAAAGCATGAAATCATTTTTCCTCCCTGTTTTTGTAGGACTTGCTCGTTTTTCCCAGTGAAATTTGCCTCCTTCACTCATCATGCCATCATTCAATCAGAGCATTTTCCACCCTACAGTCTTCTTTCTTACAGGCATCCCTGGTTTTGAAATCTACCATGCCTGGGTCTTCATCCCATTCTGTTGTCTCTATGTCATTGCTATCTCAGGGAATGGCATGATCTTGTTCGTCATCATCACTGAGTCAAGCCTTCATGAGCCCATGTACTATTTCCTCTCCATGCTATCCTTCATGGACCTAGGACTATGCCTTTCCACATTGGTCACCATGATGGGTATTTTCTGGTTCAATGTCCGAGAAATCAGCTTTGATGCCTGTATTGGCCAAATGTTCTTCATCCATGGTTTTACCTTAATGGAGTCCTCGGTACTCCTTGCAATGGCCTTTGATCGCTACATTGCCATCTGTAATCCACTGAGATATGCCACAATCTTAACCAATTCAACGATCATCAAAGTGGGCTTTGCCATTGTTGTTCGGGTGACAACAGTTGTAGTGCCTTTACTCCTGCTCCTTAAGCGTCTGTCCTTCTGTGGAAGTCATGTTCTGCACCATTCATATTGCTTCCACCCTGATGTGATGAAGCTTTCATGCACAGACACCAAGATCAACAGTGCATTTGGTCTGGCCATCGTCATCTCTACCGCTGCCTTGGACTCTGTCTTGATCCTTCTCTCCTACGTCCCGATCATCAACTCCGTGCTCAGCATTGCCTCCCCAGAAGAGCGGAAAAAGGCCTTTGGAACATGTGTATCCCACATAAGTGCCGTTGCCATCTTCTACATCCCCATGATCAGCTTGTCACTGGTGCATAGATTTGGGAAGCACGCCCCGCCCCTTGTGCATACTCTCATTGCCAACGTTTATCTGCTCATCCCTCCTGTAATGAATCCCATAATCTATAGTGTGAAGACAAAGCAAATTCAGAAGGCCATGGTAAAAGTAGCTCTTTCTAAAATAATTTAGTGGCATTTCCAGTGTAATCTTTCATTAGGTTGTCTTCTCTGACTGATGTTTGATCATTCCCTAGTGTAAGCTACCACAATATATTAAAATATGTTTATACATGCTTTAATCTTCAGAAGATCCAGTAACTTACTTTATGCACAGTTCTAAACTGCATTCTTTGAGAACAGGATGCATGTCTTGTGTATATGTAAGCCTCTCATAAGTACTGCAACCTGGCATGGAATAGGATCATGCTTAAAATATGTCTGTAAAAGGACAAATTAAACCATGAGTGAATGAAGTGAAGTCACTCAGCTGTGTCCAAGTCTTTGCGACCCCATGGACTGTAGCCTGCCAGGCTCCTCCATCCATGGGATTTTCCAGGCAAGAGTACTAGAGTGGGTTACCATTTCCTTCTCCAGGGGATCTTCCTGACCCAGGGATTGAACCCAGGTCTCCCCCTCTGCAGGCAGACTCTTTACCATCAGAGCCACCAGGGAAGCCCCAAGTTAAACCACAAATTGGAGTAAAAATGGTCTCAGCACCTCTAGTGTATATCAAGGCAAGTCTGATAAAATTTTGATCAGTAGCAAAGTCTAATTTTCAGCAATTCTGAGTTATTGGATATGCTTATTATTCCCCAAAATAGAGGATCATGAATGAGCACAATAAACAAGAGGAAATGTGAATTAAAATGGTATTTTTCTAATTCTTTAAAGAGTTCTTTAGACCCTTTGGTAAATTTTTTAACATTTTAAGTATCTAATGTCCAGTGATTCATCTTCTGAATATATGTCTAGTGGGGGAAAGTGGGCAAGAATGTTATGATATGTTGTGAGAGTCAACATAGTATTATATGTTGTAATTTATACACTAATTTAGAAACTGAGCATCTACTTCAAAGTATCTGAAAAACAAAACATGAACTATCATGAAAAAAGATAGATAATGATATAGATAAACATATATATTAAGGAGAAAAGATTAAAATACTTATCACAGTTGCATGTATATTTCATTTGAATATACACAAGTGTACACATACATACACAGAGCACATTTGTTATAAAGGTATGGAAAGATATGTTCCAAATGTCAAAGTTAGTGATTTTTTCATAATTGAATATTGGTTTAGTTATACTTTTTCTTTACATTCCTGTACTTTAAAAATGTTCAATAATGAGGTTTTTCTTTCTGGCTTACTTCAGTCTGTATAATAGGCTCCAGTTTCGTCCACATCATTAGTACTGATTCAAATGTATTCTTTTTAATGGCTGAGTAATACTCCATTGTGTATATGTACCACAGCTTTCTTATCCATTGTTGCTATTTTTTAACTACAGACAGCAAAATGATCAACTTCCATTTAACAGCTTTCTAAAAACACACAATTTGTTTGTTCTTCACTTTCCACAGGCTCTTTGTTCCCAAGGGTCTTCATAGTCTGTCTTCATACTGCCTACTGGATACATTTAGAATATGACATCCACTTTCATTTCCATGGGATTCCCTGGTGGCTCAGAGGGTAAAGCATCTGCCCGCAATGTGGGAGACCCAGGTCTGATCCCTGGGTCAGGAAGATCCCCTGGAGAAGGAAATGGCAACCCAGTCCAGTACTCTTGCCTAGAAAATTCCATGGATGGATGAGCCTGGTGGGCTATAGTCCATGGGGTCACAAAGAACTGGACACGACTGAGCGACTTCACTTGTTTCCATTTCCATTGCATCCTTCACTGCTCTCAGTGTGGCCCAGTATCAGGGCATTAAAAACACTTGAAATTCTTTTATTAAGTCGGTTTCCTCAGCTCCCCTCCTCCCCCACATAAGTACTTAGACACTCCTCTGATGGAGTACAAGAATTTGCATTTTAACAAGCTACCTATAGGATATCACGTATATTGCAGTAACACTTTTATAAGAGGTTTTCACTTCTGAATAACACCATGATTAACCCTAACCCTTAGCTATAGTCTTTAACCATTTTTCTCTCTCTGAATGAAACATCCACCTGCTCTCTTTGATTTTTTAAGTTTTAAAATACATTTTCATTTTATTATTTTTTCCTGGTATTGCTGTTTTGTCCCTTCTTTCAGGTGGCATTAAAAAAATATTTTTGTTCCAGCTAGTTAGGCCTCTCTTCCCTGATTGATTTGAAACTGTTCATTTTTTTCTTCCAGTTTTACAGAGAAGTAACTGACACACAGCACTGTGTAAGGTTAATGTTTATATCTTAATAATTTAGCTTACATACACCATGAAATGATTACCCCAGTAAGTCTGGTGAACAATAACACCTCATATAGATAAAATGATAAAGAAATAAAAAAAAATATTTCCCTTGTGATGAGAACTCAGAATTATTCTCTTAACAACTTTGTAGATAACACTCAGAAGTATTTTATATATATATATATATATATATATATGTCATGTCATACATTACATCCCTAGTACTTTTTATCATCTAACTGGAAGCTTATATTTTTGATTGCCTTCATCCAATTCCCATGTTTCGTGACCCAAAAATGCTTTCTTTTTCTATGAGAGTGTTTGTTTTTGAAGTAGAATTGACCTATAACATTATGTTAGTTCCTGCTACACAGCATAGCGATTTGATATTTCCATAAAACCACCATGATAAGTCTAGTTACTGTCTGTCACCATACAAAGATATATAATTATTGGCTATATTCCCCACTGATGCTGAAGCTCCACTACTTTGGCCATCTGATGTGAAGGGCCAACTCTGGAAAAGACCCTGATTCTGGGAAAGATTGAAGGCAGGAAGAGAAGGGGACAACAGAGGACGAGATGGTTGGATGGCATCACCGACTCAAATGAACATGAGTTTGAGCAAGCTCTGGGCAATGATTGAAGGACAGAGAAGCCTGGTGTGCTGCAGTTCATGCAGAGTCAGACACGACTGAACAACAGAAAAACAACATATTCCCCACAGTGTATATTTCATACATGTGACTCATCTATCTTATATCTGAAATCTCCCTCACCAATTTCTTAATCTCCCTCTTCTATTTCTCTCCTCCCCTGACCCTCAAACCCCCTCCCTCTGGCAATTACCTATTTGTTCTCTGTATTTATGAATCAGTTTTGATTCATTATGTTTGTTCATTTTTAAATTTTTTAGATTTCACATGTAAATGAAATTATATTGTATTTTTATTTATCTGACTTATTTTGCTTAACATAGTCTGTGTCCATTCAACTGTCTGACTGCTGCTGCAGCTGCTAAGTCGCTTCAGTCGTGTCCAACTCTGTGCGACCCCAGAGACAGCAGCCCACCAGGCTCCCCCTCCCTGGGATTCTCCAGGCAAGAACACTGGAGTGGATTGCCATTTCCTTCTCCAACGCATGAAAGTGAAAAGTGAAAGCGAAGTCGTTCAGTCGAGTCCGACTCTTTGCGACCCCATGGACTGCAGCCTACCAGGCTCCTCCATCCATGGGATTTTCCAGGCAAGAGTACTGGAGTGGGGTGCCATTGCCTTCTCCAACTGTCTGACTATACACCTCTAAACTGAAATAATATTTTAACCTGTTGTTTCTTATGCATGATACTCTGTGCACTTCACTGTACCAGATAATAAGAGGATTCATAGTTGGTGGTCTCTTTCTATAGGAAGAACATGTAGTAAAGGGAAAATCATTAACCCAGGAAACTCTTAGGCCTATATCCTGTTTCTAAATATATACTATTTAACAGAAGAGACCAAACGCATATTCAAGTATAAGCAATAAAAGTAGAAATATCATAATTCAGATTTCATGGATGCTCAGTGAAAGTATTGAAAATGGAGAATTTAAAGGTGGAGAACCATATTTTTCACTGTATTTTAAAATAAATGTGTTAAAGAAAGTTCCCATGAAATTAACATACACTATAGTAAGAAAGACAACTCAAGATGTGTGAATTATATCTGATTTTGTGTAGTATAGTCATGTGTGTTGTTGTGTTAGTATCTCAGTTGTGTCTGACCCTGCAACCCTATGGAGTGTAGCCCGCCACGTTCCTCAGTCCATGGAATTATCCAGGCAGGAATACTGAAGTGGGTAGCCATTCCCTTCTCCAGGGGATCTTCCTGACCCAGGGATCGAACCCACATCTCTTGCATTGCAAGCAGATTCTTTACCATCTGAGCCACCAGGGAAGCCCATAGTCATATGTAAAGTAACACAATCCATTTTAAAATATACAATTTTTTTTTCTTTTTAAAGTGACACAATTCACAGAAAATTTCCTTAGGATAGTCTTTCTTTTTTCTTATGGGAAATACTTTTCTGTTAGCTGTGTTTTTCTGTGAATTCAGTGTCATCAACTAGAGAGAGGTCTACACATTTTTATAGCTTTTGTATTTATTTATAGACTTTATGGAACAATGCTTTTTTTGAGATTATCTGAGCAATGCTAAAAATAATCACCTGGTTAATCTGATGCAACATTTGGAAGAGTAAGTGACCAAGTATTCTGCTGAGACCTCATAAGCTAATTGAGGGTCTGTTTAAGAATGTTTCCTAAATTGACATTTCTGTATAACTGAGAGATTGTGGCCTACAGGAAAAATATTATATTCTTATCATTCAGGTTGATACTGCACCAAGCAGGGAACTGTATATTATTGAGCCTCAAATAAGATGCCTGAAATCTTCAGTTACTTCATAAGGATGTGTAGAAATGTGTTTTTCTAGAAGTGGAGAAAGATGTGATTGCATACCTAGCTATTTCTATTACGTTACTCAGATACAAATGCTTTAGAATGCCTGCAAGGTCTTCTGCAACAGGGATCCTGTCTCCCTCTTGAGGTTCACTTGCCACTTGCTGTCCTGCCTGCACCCAGGGCTCTGAGCAGGCTGAATGTGCTATTAGTCACTTTCTTTTCCTGTACTCTGTTCTTCCTTGTCTCCTGACACACTTGGTGCTGACCCTCCTGCAGGATAAATATATGTCTTTCGATGCCTTCACAATAAATATGCCCAGTTGTCATCATGTTTATGGCTATTTCTTCATTGGACTTTCAACATTGAGAGGAAAATGACTCTGTTCTATTCCCTGCATTAACAGCACAAAACCCTGGCATGTGATACATACTTAACGTGCTTTATAAAGAATTAATGACATTTTAAAGAAAAATAAATGGAAAGTTTTGTTAGAAATGTACAAAATTCACAGGAGTTACTGGAGGTTGATATATTTATCAGCTGGGTGTGGGCTAGTGTGGGGTCAGGGGTGAGACTATACATAGAGCAAGTGGTTTGTTTTGGATTTTTTACTCACAATTTACTTTTAACAAACATTTACTGGGATACATATTCAAGGAACGATCATACCAGTCCCTGTATAGAAATGACTAAAATAAGTTTGATGGAGTAGATAGGAAAGGCAGCCCTGAGGGAGAATGAATACTTGGGAAGCTTCATACTCTGGGGCCATAAAAATGTCCACTAGGATTTTTCTGATTAAGAGATTTCATACACTCTACATCTTAGCTGCTTATATATGCCACCAGTCCCTGAGTAGTAAACCTCCCCTCCTCCTGAGGCCCCTTCCTGGCAAACAGGGCAAGAAAGAATTTACCTCCATACTGTGTAAGTAGAATTGCTATGTTCAGAGAAAAAGATGAGATTTTACCCACATTGGCTTCTTTGAGAAAGATTTTATTAACTGCAAAAAGTACTTTTGGGGTCCAAGGAAATTTGTATTTCTGAGGACATAATATTTCTAACTGGGGGTGGGGGGTGGTTTCATTGATCTTTGGACGATATGTTTTGCTGCTTAGAGTGATTTGTAAGCATGTTCTGGCAACTGTGAGTTTTCTGGTCAGTTGTACCACATTTCAAAACCATGTGCAAGGCCAGCTGGTATTATTACTACCATTCACCTCCCATCTTCATACTCATTTACCATTATTAAACGTCTCCCAAGGACTAGTTATTAAATGTTTACAAATGTTATTTTATTTAATCCTTACAAATTAATGCTTTGATAAGCTACCCATTTCTCAGGAGAAGCAACTTATGTTCAGTGTTCACTTGGAGAACCTCATCTAGTTGTTGGTAGGGCCAGCATTTGAACCTAGGCTTGCCTGACACAACAACCATATTAGTATCTTACTATAATTAAAGGAGAGAGAGAAGTCAAGGTATTCAAGTTTAGAACTTGCAGCATACCCTGACAGTGAGACTGGAATATTATCTTCTTGTAAGGAGAAAATTATTATCGACAAATGGAAGGAAGTATACGAAACTTTACCCTACAGTATTAGGACAGAGTTTTCCATCGAAAAATCTAATATGCATGTGTGTGCGTGCTCACACACACACACACACACACTCATTCATTTTGTGGGAATGAAGGACAGTTCAGTGAGATTTCTTTGTCAGTTTACAACTCTTGGATTTATTTATATCAAATGTATGGATTTTCTTCCTTCACTGGACATCACAGTACAAAGTAATGAGAATATAATGATGAATAAGCAAAAATCCACCTTCCTGTAGATAATTTTTGTTGGAGACACGTATTTTCAAATAACTCACAATGGCGTAACCACAATTCTAGGTGCTGAAATACAAAACGATGTGACTCTAGAAGAAATTTTTTCTTCTGACTTGGCTTGGAGAAAGTGATGTCATCAAATATTTTTTAATGTAACTATTTGATGTTAAATGTAAACAAATGAAATGAATTTACAAATGGTTCACTGCAGCAAGTAATGGGTCTAAAGTATGTCAGCTAGTTCAAAAGAGAAGAGGTGGCCCATCAGTTAAAACAATATGAAAAACTTGCAGGTAGTTTGTGAAGTAGAAAAAGCTTAGGTTAACTATATTAAAAGGTTCTGGGGGCAGCAAAGAGGCTTGGTGGCAAAGTAGACTGGGGAGATCCTTGACTGCTATAAAAAAGAGATAAAGAGTTTTGACCTCATTTTGAAGGCAATGAAGAGCTCTGTATGAGGAGTGACATGGAGGTGTATTTTTGATAGATCATTTTGGTATAGATATGGAGAGTGTCTGGAATTCAGGGCAAGGAAATTACTTATGAGAATATTGCTAAATTCTGGAAAAATTGATGAGAGTTATGTAAAGTGATGGTGATGGAGCTGGAAAATAAGGATAGTCAATCAAAGAATACTGAGGAAGGTGTACCTAAGGAAGTTTGGAGATTAGATGGCCAGGGCAACTTGGTAGGCAGAATTCTTAAAGGACCTTCAACATTCCTGCTTCTTACACACTGCTGCTGCTAAGCTGCTTCAGTCTTGTCCGACTCTGTGCGACCCCATAGACGGCAGCCCACCAGGCTCCCCCATCCCTGGGATTCTCCAGGCAAGAACACTGGAGTGGGTTGCCATTTCCTTCTCCAATGCATGAAAGTGAAAAGTGAAAGTGAAGTTGCTCAATTGTGTCTGACTCTTCGGGACCCCATGGACTGCAGCCTACCAGGCTCCTCCGCCCATGCGATTTTCCAGGCAAGAGTACTGGAGTGGGGTGCCATTGCCTTCTTACACACTAGGTCAGTACAAAACCCTTCCTTTGAGTTTGAGTGGAGCTATGAATGTGGTAGGACACCACTTAGGGAGCTTACAGATATTAATAAAGTCTACGATTACTTGACTTTGAGTTTATCAAAAGCAAGATTGTGCTGAGTGAGCAAAGCTTAATCATGTATACCTTTATAAGAGAAAGCATCAGAGAGATTCTTCTGCTGCATTAGAAGAGGCAAGATGTCATGTTGTGAGAAGTCCACCTGGCTGAGACTGAGAGTAGTCTCTGAGAGTTAAGAGCAACCTGAGTCTCCAGCAATCATTTAAGTCACTCAGTCGTGCCTGACTCTGCAACCCCATGGACTGCAGGACAACAGTCTTCCCTGTCCATCACCAACTCACGGAGCTTGCTCAAACTCATGTCCATCGAGTTGGTGATGCCATCCAACCATCTCATCTTCTGTCATCCCCTTCTCTTCCTGCCTTCAATCTTTCCCAGTATCAGGGTCTTTTCTAAGGAGTGAGTTCTTCATATCAGGTGGCCAAAGTATTGGAGCTTCAGTTTCAGCATCAGTCCTTCCAGTGAATATCCAGGACTGATTTCCAGCCAGCAGGAAAATGGAGACCTGAACACTACATCAGAAGAAACTCACTCCTCCCTATAACTTGAATGAGTCTGGAAGAGGATACTGAGCTCCAGATGAGAAGACAGGGCTGACTGAAACCTCAAAAAGGAACTAGACTTCAACTATAGGTATGAACCTTTAAAGAGGTGGAAACTTTTAAAGAGAGGTAAGGGCAGACAAATATTCAATAAGTGGTTCATGAAGAGAAGGAGAAACTGTAACAGTGAGACAAGGTTATTAAGAAAAAGTTTCTTTTTCTTTATTTCTTCCCTTTCTCCCTTCCTTCCTCCCTCCCTCCCTGTCTTCTGCCCTCTCTTTTTAAAAAATTTCTTAAAAAATTGCTTAGGTTGAGGAAGAAATTGGAATATTTACAGAATGTGGTAATGCTACAAATGAAAGAGAATGACTTTTACAAAAGAAAGAGGGAAAATTGTTGGAATTATTTCCCGGTACAAAAATAGTTCTATATATTCACTTTTTCCTTAGTGTTTAGGAAGAAAAATCTATATTCTCTACCCTTTTACTTGTGAAGAGATAATTTGATACTGGGTCCCTGTTACCTTTAAATACTACCTATTAATATTTTTATATTTCTTTAGTGGCATTTTGAAAATATATGAAGCTACAAACTTTTGATGTGCTTAGAATTTTTTCATGGTGGTTTTAACTTATTAATTCCTGCACAAGTAATCTTCCTGTTCTCAAGGAATCCTTTTTTTTTTCCCCTAACACTTCTTCTATACAACTTTCTAATATGTGAGACAGATAATACTTCCATCTCTCCTGTCAGAAATCAGATAATAAGCTATGTGGATAAGTGGGGAGGGATATGCAACTTTTATTGAAGCATAGTTGATTTATAATGTTGTGTTAGTTTCAGGCAATACAGCAAAGTGATCCTGCTATACATATATGTGTATATTCTTATTCAGATTCTTTTCCATTATAGGTTATTACAAGATACTGAATATAGTTCTTTATGCTATACAGTAGGTGCTTGTTGTTTATCTGTTTTATATATAGTATTGTACATTTGTTAATCCCAAACTCCTAATTTATCCCTAGCCCACTTTACCCTTTGGTAACCATAATTATTTTCTATTTCTGTAAGTCTCTTTCTGTTTTGTAAATAGGTTCACCTGTATCATTTTGGTGAACTTTTGCATTGTAGTTGATTGCCCTCCTGAACTTTTCACATACATTAATTTAATCCTCAAAATCATCCTTTGGGTTATGTATATCATAATTACTTTAGAGAGGAAGAAATTCAGACAGTTTAGTAACTTATGTAGTTAGTCAACTCAGCCAATAAATATAGTCATCTATGTTTGAGCACATCAAAGTTTAGAATGAGAAATCCTAAGAAGTTTATTGATATGCCAAAAAATTAACATGAAAATACCCATAATTTGGAGAGCTTCTATACTCAGATTGTTCTGTTTGTAACTCTCAATTGCTTATACTTGCTATGTGTTGTGAAAATTAAAAAGGTACAGTTCAAGTTATGATATTGCAAATAGACTGTATATTTACATATGATATTATCACAACCACTAGTAGGGACTCAACAAATGTTAGCTGTTTATTAAGACTGGAGATGTTCACCCTGGTTGAAAAGAGGTATCCAGGGAATGAAGAGAGGCTTTCTTTTGGGGGCCACCAAAAGCAAACTTACTTTATTTACTATATTCAGAATCACTGCATGTACTATTCACTGCTGATCTAAATTCCACTTAATTCTATAAACAGGTGTTAATAAATATTTAATGATTGTATATCACATGAAATCAGGAAGTGATGGTATAATCTCATTTAACAGACATATAGTTTAAATAAGATGGGTTGTTATGAGATGTGTTTGTGCACAAACTCTATATTCTTGTATAATTGTTCATTTTATGTTTCCTGGGCTTTTACTAAATGTGATCTTATTTTTTTTTTTAAATCAATCTTCATGAGCTCTTTATATAATATGGATTCTGCCTTGGAATACAAAATGAAGCATGGCAAATCCTAACAGAGTTTTTTCAAGAGAATGCACTGGTCATGGCAAACACCCTCTTTCAGCAACACAAAAGATGTCTCTACACATGAATAACACCAGATGGTCAATACCAAAAATCAGACATATTATATTCTTTACAGCTGAAGATGGAGAAGCTCCATAGAACCAGAAAATATAAGAACGGGATATGACTGTGGATCAAATCATGAATTCATTATTGCAAAATCAGGCTTAAATTGAAGAAAGGAGGGAAAATCACTAGGCAATTCAAGTATCATTTCAGTTCAGTTCAGTCACTCAGTTGTGTCTGACTCTTTACGACCCCATGGACTACAGCATGCCAGGCTTCCCTGTCCATTTTCAACTCCTGCAGCTTGCTGAAACTCATGTCCATCAAGTCGGTGATGCCATTCAACCATCTCATCCTCTGTCATCCCCTTCTCCTCCTGCCTTCAATCTTTCCCAGCATCAGGCTCTTTTCAAATGAGTCAGTTCTTCGCATCAGGTGGCCAAAGTATTGGAGTTTCAGCTTCAACATCAGTCCTTTCAACGAATATTCAGGACTGATTTCCTTTAGGGTGGACATGTTGGTTCTCCTTGCAGTCCAAGGGACTCTCAAGAGTCTTCTCCAACACCAAAGTTCAAAAGCATCAATTCTTTGGTGCTCAGCTTTCTCTACAGTCCAACACTCACATCCATACATGACTACTTGAAAAACAATAGCTTTGACTAGATGGACTTTGTTGGTAAAGTAATGTCTCTGCTTTTTAATATGTGGGCTAGGTTGGTCATAGTTTCTTCCAAGGAGCAAGCGTCTTTTAATTTCATGGCTGCAGTCACCATCTGCAGTGATTTTGGAGCCCCCCAAAATAAAGTCTCTCACTGTTTCCATTGTTTCTCCATCTATTCGCCATGAAGTGAAGGGACCAGATGCATGATCTTAGTTTTCTGAATGTTGAGTTTTAAGCCAATTTTTTCACTCTCCTCTTTCACTTTCATTAAGAGGCTCTTTAGTTCTTCTTCACTTTCTGCCATATGGGTGGTGTCATCTGTGTATCTGAGGTTATTGATATGTCTCCCAGAAATCTTGATTCCAGCTTGTGCTTCATCCAGCCTGGCATTTTGCATGATGTACTCTGCATATAAGTTAAATAAGCAGGGTGACTCTGCATTCAAATAGGTATATCTTTTCTTTTCTCCTTTGCCTTTAGCTGCTCTTCTTTATGAATGTATGACCAAAATCAAATCCCTGTGATTATAAAGTTGAAGTGACAAATAGATTCAAGGGATTGGTTTTGATAGAGTGCCTGAAGAACTATATATAAATGTTCCTAACATTGTATAAGAGGCAGTGATCAAATCCATTCTCAAGAAAAAGAAATGAAAAAAAGCAAAATAGTTGTCTGAGGAGGCCTTAGAAATAATTGAGAAAAGAACAGAAGAGAGTAGCACAGAAGAAAGGGGAAGATAAAACCAAGTGAAAGCAGAGTTACAGAGAATAGCAAGGGGAGATAAGAAAGCCTTCGTAAGTGAACACTGAAAATAAATAGAGGAAAATAATAGAATGGGAATTACTAGAGATGTCTTCAGGAAAGTTGGAGACACTAAGGGAACATCTCATCAAAGATGAGCACAATTAATGACTACAATGGCAAGGACCTAACAGAAGCAGGAGAGATTAAGCAGAATTGGCAAGAATACACAGAAGAACTAAACAAGAACGTCCTAATGACCCAGATAATAACTATAGTGTGGTCGCTTATGTAGAGCCAGACATTCTGTAGTGTAAAATCAAGTGGTCCTTAGGAAACATTACTACGAACAAAGCTACAGGAGGTGATGCAATTCCAGCTGAGCTGTTTCAAATCTTAAAAGATGATGCTGTGAAAGTGCTGTACTCAATATGCCAGCAAATTTCAGCAATGGCCACAGGCCTGGAAAAGACCAGGTTTCATTCCAGTTGCAAAGAAAGGCAGTATCAAAGACTGTTCAAACTACCATACAATTTCACTCATCTCACATGCTAGCAAGATAATGCTCAAAATCCTTCAAGCTAGGCTTCAAAGTACATGAACTAAGAAATTGCAGATGTACGAGCTGGATTTAGAAAAGGCAGAAGAACCAGAGATCAAATTGCCAATGCCCTTTGGATGATAGGGAAAAAAAAGGAATTTCAGAAAAACAACTACTTCTGCTTCATTGACAATGCTAAAGCTTTTGACTCTGTGGATAACAATAAACTGTGGAAAATTCTGAAAGAGATGGAAACACCAGATCACTTGACCTGCCTCTTGAGAAATCTGTATGCAGGACAAGAAACAACAGGTAGAACCACACATGGAACAACAGATTGGTTCAAAATTGGGAAAGGAGTACACCAAGGCTGTATATCATCACCCTGCTTATCTAACTTGTATGCAGAGTTATATCATTGAAATGCTGGGCTGGATAAGTTATATGCTGGAATCAAGATTGCCAGGGGAAATATCAACAGTCTCAGATATGCAGATGATACCAGTCTAATGGCATAAAGAGAAACTAAAGAGCTTCCTGATGAAGGTGAAAGAGGAGAGTGAAAAAACTGGCTTAAAATTCAGCATTCAAAAAACTAAGTTCATGGCATCTGGTTCCATCAATTCATGGCAAATAGATGTGGAAAAATAGGAACATGGGCAAGTTTATTTTCTCTGGCTCCAAAATCACTGTGGACAGTGACTGCAGCCGCAAAATTAAAAGACACTTGCTTCTTGGAAGAAAAGCTATGACAAACCTAGACGGTGTATTAAAAAGCAGCAAGGAGGTTAAACCAGCCAATCCTAAAGGAAATCAACCCTGAATATTCTTTGCAAGGTCTGATGCTGAAGCTCCAATACTTTGGCCACCTGATGCAAATAGCCAACTCATTGGAAATAACCCTGATGCTGGGAAAGATTGAAGGCAGGATGAGAAGGTGGTGACAGAAAATGAGATGTTTGGATGGCATCATCAACTCAATGGACTTGAGTTTGAGCAAACTCTGGGAGATAGTAAAGGAGAAGGAAGCCTGGCGTGCTGCAGTCCATGACATTGCAATGTCAGACATGACTGAGCGGCTGAACAATTACTGTCTTTTATAAATATTTACTTGGTGAAATAATTTTATGTGAATGCGTAGTAAGTGAATGAATACAATTTATCATTTTAGAACACTCAGATTAAATACTTCAGCTTGAGTTCAACATGTCAGCTTTCAAAAATACCACATCCTCTTCTGTCGTTTTCTTTCTGACTGGTGTTCCCGGGCTGGAAGCCTTCCACACCTGGATCTCCATTCCCTTCTGCTTTCTCTATGCAACTGCTCTCTCAGGAAACAGCCTGGTTCTCTTTGCCATCATCATTCAGCCAAGCCTCCACGAGCCCATGTATTATTTCCTCTCCATGCTGTCCACCACTGACCTTGGCTTGTCAATATCCACTCTGGTCACCATGCTGGGTATTTTCTGGTTCAATGCCAGGGAGATCAGCTTTAATGCCTGCTTGTCACAGATGTTTTTCATTCAACTTTTCACTGTCATGGAATCTTCAGTGTTGTTGGCCATGGCCTTTGATCGATTTGTGGCTATCTCCAATTCTCTTAGATATGCCAGCATCTTAACTGATTTTAAAATAGCAGAGATTGGAGTAGCCATCATCACCAGGGGTACCCTAACACTGACTCCTATGGTGGTGCTTCTTAAGCGCTTGTCCTATTGCCGCAGCCATGTGCTCCATCACTCCTACTGCTTCCACCCTGATGTGATGAAGCTCTCATGCACAGACACCAGGATCAATAGTGCCGTTGGTCTGACAGCCCTGATCACCACTGCTGGGGTGGACTCGATCTTCATTATCCTCTCTTATCTTTTGATTATCAAGACTGTCTTCAGTATAGCATCCTCAGAAGAGAGGAAGAAAGCCTTCAGCACATGCATCTCTCATCTTGGTGCTGTTGCTGTATTCTATATTCCATTGATCAGCCTGTCTTTTGTTCACAGATTTGGGAAATGGGCCCCACCATATGTACATACTCTGATTGCAAATGCCTACCTGTTGATCCTCCCTGTAATGAACCCCATCATTTACAGTGTGAAGACCAAACAGATACGTAGAGCTGTGCTAAAAGTTCTCCATACCACCGCAACAAAGAAGTAGATGTGTTTCTCAATTTTTTTCTAGTCCTGGGCATCAAAAGACATGAAAGTCACTCAGTCGTGTCCGACTGTTTGTGATCCCATGCACTGTAGCCTGAAAGGCTCCTCTGTCCATGGAATTCTCCAGGCCAGAATACTGGAGTGGGTAGTCATTGCCTTCTCAAGGGGATCTTCCTGATCCAGGAATCGAACTGGGGTCTCCTGCATTGCAGGTGGATTCTTTACCAGCTGAGCTACCAGGGAAGCCCATGGGCATCATAAATGAGTAAAATGCCATTTATAGAAGCAAAAACCTTGAGGCTCATGCTTAGGATGAAAACATCAAAAATATCACTTTAGCTTTATTTAAGAAGACCCTCAGATAAAAAAGATAAATGTAAGCTGGAAAATCCCTGTTACCATTTTCCTCAGATAACCCCAATTATATTAATATTTCTTCATTCAAGTGAAAGATTGATAATTACCAAGATCCCATTATCCAGTTTTGATTTCACATATGGAATTAGTTTTTGTTTTTGGTTTTTTAGACAAAGATGGGAATGAAAAGTATATTAACAATTGTAAATTACCAAATTTTATCATCTAAACCTGGCACATACAAACTGGCATTGTCCATGGCTATAGAATTGTTCTAAATATGTTTACTTTTCTTTATACCTATGGCTTCCCTGATCTTTAATATGATAGCTGTTATCATCATCCGTACATTTTTTACTGCTTTTTCAGTCATTTAAAATTGTTTGTCAAATATTCTTACCTTCACTTAGCTCTTCAGGCAAGATTTATAACACAGTCATTCTGTGAAAATAAGTCTCCTCAGATCACCTCCAAACTGTACAGTTTATTTAGAAGTACTGATGTCATACTTGATGCTTAATAAATTTGTTATTGGTTAGCAAACATCATCTATAAATAAAACAATTTTATTTATAGTCCCTAGTTTATCAGGAACCAAATGTAGACACAGTTTAATTTGGTTGGATTTATGTTGCTATATTTGAATTCTCTTGTCAAGAAGACTTGAAGTGGGTATGGTAGTCTTGCTCTAGATAATAAAATGGAAGTCACACTAGCAGTTAACACTGGAGTTATTTAATCCAAGGAACTGGATACACAGGATTAGAGAAATTCAATGGCACAAAAGTAATACAGAGGTAATAACTGCAGGATGTCACTTCTGCCTTTAAGTCTATCTAAGCAAAATGAAGAGTTTGAGGTTATGGAAACCTAGACGCCTGGTGGAGGGTCTCCCCAGAGCTGACTCTCAGACCTGTAATGAGAGGGTGTTGCCCTGCTGGGTTAGTACCTCAGAAGTTCACAGGACAGACCACAGGGAACAAAAACTCAAACCTCTGTGGATGGGCACTTTTTAGGTGGAGCTTTTGCATCAGAAGCCCAGAAGAGGACCTCTCAGAGAATTGGGACTCAGATCCCTGGAAAGGAGACCACTGATATTGGTGCTAAGTGTGTGGAGATACTTGAAATTGGAAAGTGGATCTGATATTAGCCAGCAAAGAACTATTGCTGTCCAAGCATTGGCAGGAACAGCAAGGAAACAGTGGAGATACTTGTCCTTCCAGTATAGCAGGGAACCCAGCTGTCAAACAATGATCATGGTTATTTATTTTCTGTCTTCTTAGAAGCTTCAGAGCATAGAGAATGGTAGTTTATAGAGCTGAGATACAATGTCTTCATATACAGCACACTGCAGTAATGGGCATGTTACAGAATTAAGTTTGATGGGACCATTACAGGAATTTCCTGAGTTGCTCTAATCTGGACTGTTGATAAAAACATCAGTATCCAGTAGGTATAGATAGATAAGTGCTTCCACGCTTCACCAAACATTTCTACATACAATCTTCTACAATGCTGCTAATTGAACATTTTCATTAAACATGGAATGTGAACTAGTCTTTAGATTATTATTATTATTATTATACTCCGCTCAGTCGTGTCCGAGTATGCGACCCCATGGATTGTAGCCTACAAGGCTCCTCTGTCCATGAAATTTTCCAGGCAAGAGTACTGAAGTGGGATGCCATTTCCTTCTCCAATTCTTTAGATTAAATGGCCCTAACTGACATATGCAGAACATTCTAGACAACAGAGGCAGAATGCATATTCTTGTCAAATACAGGAGGAAATTCTACAAGGGTAGGTCATATGCTAGGTCATAAAATAAGTCTTAACAAAAGTACCTGTCAGTCCTGCCAGGGATTCTTAGGATTTCACAGGTCTTTTGTGTGGATGTGATGGCTCACACATCTTGTTTCCTCTTGGTGGTGGGACAGTTCTTTAGAATGTATGTCTTCTCTCCACCCTGCGGAGCCAGGCTGACTGTCGCTAGACTCCCATTTGCTTTCCCTGTAGTGTGCTATTAGTTCAACTTCATGTGCTTTCTTTTGATTCTGCCTAGTCCAGCTCTTTCTCTGTGTGTGCTCACTGGCCATCTGTAAAGCTTGCACTGTCCACCTGTGGGGACACACACTGTGCACTGTCTATGGAGGACGTACAGTAAGGCATGTGAGCATCGGGGAGGGCCCATAGGTCAGATGGGGGCTGAAGTGAGGCGTCCCCAGTGGCTTTTGGGCAGGCTTCCTAGTAGAGTCTGCAAAGTGGTTCATAGCTTCTGAATCCCCTCTGTGAGTTTCAATCCCTGACTGCTGTGATCCCAGCTCTCCATATCCCTGAGTCATGCAAATCACCTTAGTATTCTGGGGGGTGCAAAAGACATAGGCCTCTTTTGAAGCATCCTTTACTGCTGGGGAAGGTGCCCCTCACTTTCCTCTCATTTTCCCCCATGGAAGAGGCGACCTCTCTTGGAGGTCCACATATCTCAGTGGAGTTATGCTGCCTTTAGGTAGCATGATGCAGGTAAAATGAAGGCAATGACACCCCACTCCAGTTCTCTTGCCTGGAAAATCCTATGGACGGAGGAGCCTGGTGGGCTGCAGTCAATGGGGTCGCTGAGGGTCAGACACGACTGAACGACTTCACTTTCAATTTTCACTTTGCACTTTCATGCATTCGAGAAGGAAATGGCACACCACTCCAGTGTTCTTGCCTAGAGAATCCCAGGGACGGGGGAGCCTGGTGGGCTGCCGTCTATGGGGTCACACAGAGTCGGACACGACTGAAGTGACTTAGCAGCGGGATCTGTTCCTGGATGTTTTTGCTGAGACTTCTTCCCAGAACTCCGGACTCCCACAAAGGTACTTTTATCTGTGGGCAGTCGTCGAAACCAATGTTCTTTGGAGAGAATACTGTAGAAAATTCCTATTTTACTATCCTACTCACAGTCACAGTCTTGACCCAAGGCTACATCATCTTTCTGGAGCTCTGTCCTAATATAGTTCGAAGAGACCTAGAATAGTAGGACATTCCACAAAGCCTCACACTGTTCCATTACATTGATATAATGATGAAATCATGCTAAGCATGTGGGATGGACAAGAAACAGTTAGCAACACATGCACTCTAGAGCGTGGCTGGCAAGCCTTCACACATGCAGAGTCCTTCCATATCTGTAAAACTCTTGGTGGCTCAGTGTTCTGGGGTCTGCTAGGACATTTCTTGCTCAGTAAAGTAAAAATGTTGTGTTTTGCTCTCCAAACCCAAGAAGGACACCCATGTTTAGTAGGCCCCCTTGGGTTCTGGAGGCATTTACACTGACTCCTTCTCTCCCTACCTCTCTCCACACACTATTAGGTGCTGCCTCACTGACACTGAAATTTTCTTCAATCCTCAGATATTTGTATGTATTTCCTCTTAAAGAGTTAGTTTATTTGGTTAACTATTTTCCTTCTGAGTGAAGGTCAGGGTGCTCTATATTTACAGGCCTAAGGACCATGACTGGTTAAGAAATCTGACTCTGGTCCAATCTTGCCCTGACATGTAAAGACAGTTGTCAGCAGCTCTACTTTCCCATGTGACCCCCCACCTACACATTTATATTTCTGGGATATAAGTGAAGGTATGCTTAGATATGGTATATGTATAGCTCAGATATAGGGACACCTCAAAAAGTACCTGGATTTAATATTTTATTACTTAATTCTAATGTTAAAGTGTGTGTGTGTGTGCATGCATGCGCCTTTTTCCTATCAATTCAGAGCTACTCTGAAATAATGTGTTTAGAAATTCTTCACTGTATGATCTTCTATATATCTAAGATTTTCTGGGTATTGTTTCTGCTTTCTACAGACACTGCCTTCGATATATCTATGGATACCATGACATATCTTGTCATGGGGAGGGCAATATGCTCTTTGTTCTTCATCTGGGCATAAGGGTTCTCTGTTCATCCCAGATACTGCCAAAAAGTTAAAGCACAGACCTGCCTCGGTGGCAGAAACATCCTTATTCATTCTTTTACATTGAAACAAATTTCTCCTTGGCCTAAAATTTGGCACCAAGAGGGTCAGGTTAGGGTGAAAGGGGCAGAAGTAAAATCAATGGATATTTGATGGAGTTCTGCAGTCCAGCACCTCAGAATTTGAAACAGTGCTTAGAGCAGCCTCCGTTTCCCCTTCAACATGATCCTGTGCATATTGTGGGCTTGCCTTCTTTACATTGGCAGGTAAAGAATCTGCCTGCCAGTGTAGTAATCCCAGGTTTGATCCCTGGGTCAGGAAGATCCCCTGGAGAAGGAAATGACAATCCACTCTAGTACTCTTGCCTGGAGAATCCATGGACAGAGGAGCCTGATGGGCTACGGTCCCTGGGATTGCAAAGAGTCGGACATGCCTAAATTACTCACTTCACTTTCACTCACAATTGTCAAAATGGCTATTATCAAAAAGACAAGAAATAACAAATGTTGGAGAGAATGTGGAGAAAAGGGAGCCCTCATGCACAGTTGGTAGAATGTAATTTGGTGCAGCCACTACGGAAAAACAAGAGATTAATTTTTCTAATTTAAAATAGAATTACCATATGATCCAGAAGTTCTATCCCTCAGTGTTTATCCACAGAAAATGAAAGACTAATTTGAGTAGATCCATTCACTCCCATGTTCTCTACAGCATTATGATAACAGCCAAGATATGAAAACAACTCAAGCGCCCATCAATGTTTGAGTGGATAAAGATGTAATATATATAACTAAATGTTATTCATCCATAAAAAATAAAATCTTTCCATTTTTAACACTTGGATGGACCCAGAGGATCTTATGCTAAGTAAAATAAGTCAGATAGAGAAAGACAAACACATTATGGTTTCATTTACATGTGGATCTAAAACACATAACAAATGAACAGCTATAGTGAAACAGATTCAGATACAGAGAACAAACAGGTGATTGTTAGAGGGAGGCAGTTTGATGGTCAGGGGAGGAGAGAAATAGAAGAGGAAGATTAAGAAACTGGTAAGGGAGAATTTATGTATAAAATGCATGAGTCACAGGTATGAAATGAACAACATAGGGAATATCATCAATAATTATGTAATATCTTTGTATGGTGACAGATGGTAACTAGATTTACAGTGATTACATTGAAATTTATGGAAATATCAAATCACTATGCTGTGTAACAGGAACTAACAATATTAAACATAAATTCTACTTCAAAAACAAACAAAAAAAATCATATTTGTGGTTACCATGCATGGGGATGGGGAAAGGGGGAATTGGTTGAAAATAGTCAAAATATAAACTTCCACTTAGAAGATTAACAAATACAACGTGATAAATATAATTAAACTTCCTATAAGCTATGAAACCGAGAAGGCAATGGCAACCCACTCCAGTACTCTTGCCTGGAAAATCCCATAGGTGGAGGAGCCTGGTAGGCTGCAGTCCATGGGGTCGCTAAGAGTTGGACACGACTTCACTTTCACTTTTCACTTTCATGCATTGGAGAAGCAAATGGCAACCCACTCCAGTATTCTTGCCTGGAGAATCCCAGGGATGATGCAGCCTGTTGGGATGCCCGTCTATGGGGTCGCACAGAGTCAGACACGACTGAAGTGACTTAGCAGCAGCAGCAGCAGCAGCAAGCTATGAAAATTATTAAGAGAAAATTCTGAGTTCTCATTACAAGGGAAACATTTTTTCTATTTATTTATTGTTTCATCTTTATGACATGATGTTGTACACTAAATTTATTATGCTAATCATTTAGTGTATGTAAGCTATATTTTCAATGTAGATGTTAAACTTACATGGTGCTGTGTATCAATTATTTCTCAGTAAATCTGGGAGAAAAATTAATTTCAAATCAGTCAAGGAAGAGAAGCCTCAGTACCTACAAAAAAGAGATTTCTTAATGGCACCTGGATGAAGGAAAGAAAGCAATACCAGCAAGAAATAAAATAAATATATTTTTAAAATTTCAAAAATCAGTAACAGCATGTGGATAATGTAGACAGAGAGCGCAAAATGATCAAAGATGATGGACAAGAGTTAGGGTTATTCATGGTGTTATCCAGAGGTAAAAATGTCTTACAATAGTGTTATACTAATATGTGTGATATTGTATAAGGTACCTTGTTAAAATGCAAATTCTTATGCTGATGGGTGTCTGATTAAGTAGTTCTGGGGTGGAGTCAAGGAATCTGCACTTCTAAAAGAATTTCAAGTGGTTTTGATGACCTGGTCCTGGACCACACTGAGAACAGTGAAGGATGCTAAAGGAAAGTGGATGTCATATTCTAAATGTATCCAGTGGGAGTATGAAGACTGATATTGAGGACACACAACAATGAAGACCCTATGGAAGATGAAGAACAAACAAGTTGTATTTTGAGATAGCTGTTAAACGGATATTATTTTGTTGTCTGAAGTTAAAAAACAGCAATGACAAAAACCTAGTTAATGAGCATTTGTAAGTTATGAGAAAGAAAAAATATAAATCAAATGTAATTAATTGACATTTGGAACATATTTCCATATCAAATGTGTTATGTACATGTATGTGTACATTTTTGTGTATATTCACAAGAAATATACACATGACAGTGATAAGTACACTGTGTATCAATCTACCTTTTTTCTTAATATATCATTCATATCTATATTAGTATTTAACTTGTTGGATGATAGTTCATCTATTATTTTACCAATATTCTCAAATAAACATTTAAGTGGTTTCTAAATTATCTTTGCAATATATGATTGTTGAATATGACAACCATCTTTGCATTCTTGCCACTTGCCCCCATTAGACACACATTTAGAAGATGAATCACTAGACATTAGATACTCAAAATGTTAAAAAATTTACCAAAAGTTCTGAGGAAATCTGTTAATAAAAAAAGTACCCTTTAATTCACATTTCTTCTAGTTTATTGTGCTTATTCATGATTCTCAGTCATGAATAATCTATTTGAGGAAATAGTAAGAATTTCCAATAACTAAGAATTACTGAAACCTAGACATTGCTACTGATCAAAATTATATCATACATGCCTTGATAACTGCATGCACTAGAGGTTGTGAGACTGTTTGGACTGCAATTTATGAGTTAATTTGTCCTTTTGCAGACATACTTTAACTATCATCCTATTCTGTGTCAGGTACAGTATTTGTGATAGGCTTACATAACATAAGAAATACTCCCTGTTCTTAAAGAATTCAGCCTAGAACTCTTCAAATTGTATTTTACTGGCTCATCAGAAGAATGAAAGCATGTGTAACTATATTTCAATATATAGTGGTAACTCATATAGTGAATGATCAAAGTAATCAGGACAATGTAAAGAAAGAACACAGCGAAAAATGTCCTAAATTAGCTTGGAAAGAAATATTTTGACCATGGCCTTGCGAATTTGCTTTGTCTTCACACTGTAGATTATGGGATTCATTACAGGAGGGATGAGCAGATAAACGTTGGCAATGAGAGTATGCACAAGGGGCGGGGCGTGCTTCCCAAATCTATGCACCAGTGACAAGCTGATCGTGGGGATGTAGAAGATGGCAACGGCACTTATGTGGGATACACATGTTCCAAAGGCCTTTTTCCGCTCTTCTGGGGAGGCAATGCTGAGCACGGAGTTGATGATCGGGACGTAGGAGAGAAGGATCAAGACAGAGTCCAAGGCAGCGGTAGAGATGACGATGGCCAGACCAAATGCACTGTTGATCTTGGTGTCTGTGCACGAAAGCTTCATCACATCAGGGTGGAAGCAATATGAATGGTGCAGAACATGACTTCCACAGAAGGACAGATGCTTAAGGAGCAGGAGTAAAGGCACTACAACTGTTGTCACCCGAACAACAATGGCAAAGCCCACTTTGATGATCGTTGAATTGGTTAAGATTGTGGCATATCTCAGTGGATTACAGATGGCAATGTAGCGATCAAAGGCCATTGCAAGGAGTACCGAGGACTCCATTAAGGTAAAACCATGGATGAAGAACATTTGGCCGATGCAGGCATCAAAGCTGATTTCTCGGACATTGAACCAGAAAATACCCACCATGGTGACCAATGTGGAAAGGCATAGTCCTAGGTCCGAGAAGGATAGCATGGAGAGGAAGTAGTACATGGGCTCATGAAGGCTTGACTCAGTGATGATGACGAACAAGATCATGCCATTCCCTGAGATAGCAATGACATAGAGACAACAGAATGGGATGAAGACCCAGGCATGGTAGATTTCAAAACCAGGGATGCCAGTCAGAAAGAAGACTGTAGGGTGGAAAATGCTCTGATTGAAGGAAGGCATGATGAGTAAAGGAAGCAGAGTTCCCTGAGGAAAAGGAGCATGTCCTGTAAAAACAGGGAAGAAAAATGTTTTAGTTCTCTTCTACAAATCTTACAATTTTGAATCACTAGTGAACCTTGTCTTCTTTTTAAATGCAAGTGCCTTACTATTTATTCTTTTATTAGATTCAGAGTTGTATTGATGACTTAGTGGAAGAGAGAGAGGACTAAATCCAGAGCACAGGGGTTTTAGCAAGATTCTCATTTGTTACTTTTAGGCTTCAGCATATTAAATATACCCATGCTTGTGTGCGTGCTGTTGCTTCAGTTGCAAGAGCTGTACCCAACTCTTGTGATCCTATGGACTGTAGCCTACCAGGCTCCTCTGTCCATGGGATTCTCCAGGCAAGAATGCTGGAGTGGGTTGCCATTTCGTTCTGCATGGGATCTTTCTGACCCAGGGATTGAACCTGAATCTTCTGCATTGGCAGGCAGTTTCTTTACCGATAGCGCTATCTGGGAAGCCCTAAATATATTCATTCAGTTCAGATCACTTCAGTGGCTCAGTCATATCCAACTCTTTGCTACCCCATGAACCGCAGCATGCCAGGCCTCCCTGTCCATTACCAATTTCTGGAGTCCACCCAAACCCATGTCCATTGAGTCGGTGATGCCATCCAACCATCTCATCCTCTGTCGTCCCCTTCTTGTCCTGCCCTCAATCTTTCTCAGCATCAGGGTCTTTTCCAATGAGTCAGCTATTCACATTAGGTACACACATATAAAAGAGGATGTTAGACAAGATAAATTAGATTCAGTTTGGTTCAGTTGCTCAGTCGTGTCCGACTCTTTGTGACCCCATGAACTGCAGCACGCCAGGCCTTCCTGTCCATCATCAACTCCCGGAGTTCACTCAAACATCCATTGAGTCGGTGATGCCATCCAGCCATCTCATCCTCTGTTGTCCCCTTCTCCTCCTGCCCCCAATCCCTCCAGCATTAGAGTCTTTTCCAATGAGTCAACTCTTCGTATGAGGTGGCCAAAGTACTGGAGTTTCAGCTTTAGCATCATTCCTTCCAAAGAACACCCAGGGCTGATCTCCTTTAGAATGGACTGGTTGGATATCCTTGCAGTCCTAGGGACTCTCAGGAGTCTTCTTCAACACCACAGTTCAAAAGCATCAATTCTTCAGCACTCAGCTTTCTTCATATTCCAACTCTCACAGCCATACATAACCACTGGAAAAACCATAACCTTGACTAGATGGACCTTTGTTGGCAAAGTAATGTCTCTGCTTTTGAATATGCTATCTAGGTTGGTCATAATCTTCCTTCCAAGGAGTAAGCGTCTTTTAATTTCATGGCTGCAGTCACCATCTGCACTGATTTTGGAGCCCCCAAAAATAAAGTCTGACACTGTTTCCACTGTTTCCCCATCTATTTCCCATGAAGTGATGGGACCAGATGCCATGATCTTAGTTTTCTGAATGTTGAGCTTTAAGCCAACTTTTTCACTCTCCTCTTTCACTTTCATCAAGAGGCTTTTTAGTTCCTCTTCACTTTCTGCCATAAGTTAGATTAGATAATGGTAATATATTTCCCCTGTCTATGATTCTATGTTCATGGACAGATAGGGCATTTGTACACAAATATAGGATAACACAAAGCCAATCCATCCTGTTTCTTCACTTCTCACTTTTCAAGGAAAAATTCCTGAAGAGGACCATTAAGAGTTTGCATACCCAATAAAAGCAGTATAGTTAAGATATTTCAAAATATTTTACAAAAAAACTACTTGTTTAAATACATATATAAGATCTTGGACAGCAAGAAGATCAAACCAGTCAATCCTAAAGGAAATCAACCCTGAATATTAATTGGAAGGACTGATGCTGAAGTTGAAGCTCAAATACTTTGGTTACCTGATGCGAAGAGCAGATTCATTAGAAGACTCATGCTGGGAAAGATTGAGGGCAGGAGGAGAAAGTGATAGCAGAGGATGAGATACTTAGACAGCATCAGCAACTCAATGGACATGAGTTTGAGCAAACTCTGGGCAATGGTGAAGGACAGAGAAGCCTGGCATGCTGCAGTCCATGGGGCTGCAAAGAGACATGACTGAGAAACTGAACAACAACATCGATAAAAATTAAATATTAAGAAAGACGTAATTCAATCAGTACATATAGACTATAGTGTGTGTAGTTGGGAAAGCATTTGTCAAGTAGTAGTTATGAATCTGATATTGTTTAAGAGAAATTCTCCCCGAAGATACAGGGCTTAAGTTAACTTTAGTGAGAACAAAGGAAGTCATTGCAAACTAACAGATAATAATTGGAGCAGAATCATCTAGTAAGAATATTTCTTCAGAACAAAAGGACACTGAAAATGAATTGAGGGGTTTTGAGGTGGGTGTATGGTCCATCAGAAAGTCTTATTAAATTTGGATTCATTTCCATTTGGATGGTGTTTGATGACTCTGAACCACCTTCTCTGTTTGAGGTTATGAGCATATAGTCAACCCAGATCAATAAATCTCTAGGATCAAATAAGTTCCTTTATATTGGTTTTCCCCTAAGTTTTCTGACACCCTATTTTTATCTGTAGAAAGAATGCCTGGATTTTAAAGTATGTATATATTCTTTCTCTCATTCATGTATGCATCCTTTCAAGAAATATGTAAATGATTGACAAAATGCCAAAGTGCAATGAACAGGATTAAAATTAGGCCTAGTGCATAAAGATAGTTTATATGTTACATGGGGAAAAAAAAACTCAGTTTAAGTTAGTTTGATGAGTTTCATGCCAGCTCCTTAAAGAACATGGCCCAGCTTCAAACTGAGTGGGAATAACTAGTTACAGGACTTGTACTAAAGAGAGCATTTGAGAAAAAAAAGAGAAATATGTTCAATATAGGCAGCCCCTTGAGGACTTACTTTTTAAAAATGGGTGGAAATTTTGAATTAATAGGCAATGCATAAAAATGTAAAATCCATGGATCTCATTTGAAAGAGAAGGCACACTTTTTCACATTTGACTTTAGAACATGTACTTAATCTCTACATTCCAATGTCAACTTAAAAAATATTCACAATGGAAAGGTGAGAGTTTTGTTTTACTCAGTGGATATTGTTAGGACATCAAGCCAGAGAGGTGGCATCTCAAGTAACCCTGAGGATAACAGTATCTAGTGCACATTTCCAGAATTGTTTTTCTTTTCTTTTTACAGATGCTAAACCCCCACCATATGGAAGAACTTAACTACTTAATTATGATGAACACATTGCCCCCAGATCTATTGGAGCTGGAGGATTGATGTTAACAATTCTAACACCAAACTGTTTCCTCACTACCAACCGACTAGAGTATTGTACACCAGCTGATCCCAGAACCCGTGACACCCCTCCCTCACCTTGCCTTAAAGGTGCTTTCCTGAAATCCATCAGATATGGGAGTTTGCCTGTTTGAACACACGCTGTCCAGAACCCCTTGCTTAACACCCTGAACTAAATGCTGCACTTTCTTCACCACACCCAGTGAGTGGGCTGTACTGCTCAAAGACAAGGGGACCTAAGTTTGGTTCCATAGCAGAAGCAGGCTCTCAAGCTATAGCTCCGTTAATTATAGTACATAAATTGTGACCTCATGGATTGTCCAAGTGTCAAAGCTAGTCTTCTTAACAATAGTGATAATTTTTCATTGTCTCCTATAGGCTAAACAAGTTATATAATTTTACCTCTTTCTTTGAATCATTCTTTCCACTATTCTCTAAGCTTCTTATGTCTTTTTTTCCACTGATATAATGAAAGGGAAACATAGTAGGGCTATTCTAATTCAGGGAACTCTGTTAGTAAAAAACGTGGGCAGGAATGGCTTTCCCTTTCTTAATGCTGTGGTTCTTAAACTACCCTTAGTTGTTCTTGCACTAAAACTAATGAGCAAATGATAAATCACTCATCTTGGAAAAATACATTTATGTCTCTTTCTTCCCCATGGTGAATCTTTAAGAATTCTTAAATTCTTAAAGAATCCTTGAAACCTAAGCATCCTTGTAACCAGACCACCAAGACCCTGTAAATAGATTGCCCCGTCAAAAAGCTTCACATCCAGCACAGTCACAAATGCATAGTATATTATCAGCTCCTTTTTACAGATGAAAACATTGAGACTAAGATTATGAAACCAAGGCTCAGCACAATCATGTTACTTTCTCACATTTATCCACACGGAAAATCCAGGAGTTGACCTGTGTTCTCTCTGATTTCACTCTGTTCTCTTCACTTCTTATTTTAAAAAGAACTTAATGAAACATGTGGAATAATGAACACATGTTCATGACTGCAGTCACTATCTTAATAACTATGTTGAACAACACAGCAACTGTTTTTAAATTGATATATATGAATATAATATACTAATCTCTTGAATATGTACTACCAAATGCACCAATTTCTTTTGAACTTTGGCTTTATAAACTATCTGAAAATTACATAGTTCCTCATATATTTAGAAAAGACTTCAGTGCATTGAAACATTGACCTCATGCAAAGAAGACTTCTTGAGTGTGGAAAGGGAGGTCATTTGACCCTTTGAAAGCCATCCCAGGCAGCAGCAGTCTCTTAGACAGAGAGAGACTCTCAAACTCAGAAAACTACGGGCAAAAAGGTCTCTGTCCTAAGGCTTAGGAAACAGTTCCTGAGCAGTCCTGTCCCCTTAAACCATCTCCAAAGTTCTCTTTTGTTAGAACTCACAGGCATTTTTCAGGAATGAGAGAACTCTCAGATCTGAGAAAGAGTTTATAAAGAGTCCAGGAGCTTCCTGGGAAAGCCATTTACCTAGCAGAAAAACCACCAATTCCTAAGAGAGAACTCCATCCAGCTGTGTCCTTCTAACACTTTTGCCCCAAACAACTGACTGTGGAGGGCAATTCATTTCAGTCTAACTTTTTTTTCCTTCCTCCAAAGAGAATCCTGAATGGATTATGATTGTAGTTCTCAGTCAAAAGCAATATTACCCCTGTACAATTTGCAAGACAGTAACTCAGCTAACAAGCATTTGAAAACATGATCCACATCGTAAGTCATCAGGGAAATGAAAATAAGACAGTAATAAGACACCACTACACATCTGTTAGAAATGCCAAACTCCTTAACCCTCAAATCCTTGTGAGAATTTGAAGCCACAGGAACTCTCATTCATTGCTGATGGGAATGCAAAATGGTACAGCCCCTTTAGAAGACACCTTGGTGGTTTCTTACAAAACTAAACAAACATACTCACACCAGGCAATCCAGCAGTTGTACGCCTTAGTATAAACCCAGAAGGATTGAAAACCTATGTCTGTACAAAGATTTGTTACATTGGTTTTTTTCATTTCTATGCAAGGACTGGTATGATAATTCCTTGACTTTTTGTATCCTTGTAAAAGTTTGTTAAAAGTAAATTTGTGAGTAGAACATCCAAAACAAACCACCTGGTCTATGCCCAGGCTCACTCGTGATCCTCACAGAACCCTGCACCCAGCTACGAAATCTATCAGCCTCCAACATCAAGTGCATGGATTTTGTACATTTCTAAGAAAACTTTACATTTCTTTTTAAAATGTCATTACTTATTTCATAAAGCACTTGAAGTATCTATCACATACCCAGGTTTTGAGCTGGTAATGCAGGAAATGGAACTGAGTCCATGCAAGCCACTTTTGATGTGTTGATCAGTCACAGTACCTTCTTCATATGCTGCACAAATTTTTTTTTTTTTTTTTTTTGCTTTTCAGTTGTATTCTTACGTTTTCTGAAATAATAAAACATAGTATGCCAAAATTGTTGCCTTTTTTCTTCCAGCTTCAATAATAAAATGTGTTCACAAAAGTTCCCAATTTTGAGAAGTATTTTTTAATGCATGCTGGTATGATAGCTGTCACAGTACAATCTAACAGAATTGTGGATGAGGTTAAGACAACTAAGCACCACTGGAACCATCTTATGGAAAAAACAAAGGAACCTTTTGTCAAACCCAATGCTTTGTGTCTCTGTAGATTTGCCTACTTTAGACACTTCATATAAATTGAATAATATTCTGGGTAGTCTTTTGGTACTGTTTTTTTCAATTAGCATAATATTTTCAAGATTCATCTATCTTGTGGCAAGTGTAAATGCTTCACTCTGCCTAGTGGTCAAATAATGTTCCATTGTATAAATCTATTGTGTTATATATAAGCATTTTTCAGTTGAGGGACATTTGAGTGGCAGAAACATTTGTTAATACTGTTTTTTCCTCATTGAACTTTATCCATATCTGTGTCAAAAATCAACTGAAAAGAAATGTGAGCTTTTGTTTCTATATTCTCAATTCTATTTCATTAAACTATATGTCTATCCTATGCCAGTATTAGACCACCTTGATTACTGTAACCATATAGCACATTGTGAAATTGTTTAGTGTGACTCTTCCAACTTTGCTGCCTTTTTATGGTTTTTGCTATTCTGGGTGCCTTAAAATTTCATATGTATTTTGAGACCAGTTTGTCTATTTATGTAAAGAAACAAACTTGAATTTTAGTAAAGATTTCATTACAACTTAAGAATCAATTTGGGAAATATAGCCATATTCAGTCTCTAAATTCATAACCATTGTATCTTTTAATTCATTTTTTATTTTTATTTATATTTATAAAATTAAATATTTATAAATTTATTTATTTAAATAAATAAATTGTAAATCACTGTACAATTTATTAATTTTAATTAATTTTTAATTAATTAAAAATTTATTAATTTCTTTGAGCAGTGCTTTTGTCTACAATGTTTTCAGTAAATAAGTTTTGTACCTCCTTGGGTAAAATTATATCCAAGTATTTTTATTTTTTTTTATTCTATCGTAAATGAAGTTACTCCTTAATTTCAAATTTGAGTTGTTCTTTGTTAGTGTATAGAAATACAATGGATTTTTAACATATTGATCTTGTTTTATTGAACTTTATTGATGTGATTTATTAGTTTTAATAAGTTTTAGAATAGATTTCTTGGGATCTTTTCAACAAAAATATCAGATCATATGCAACAATGTGGATGGACTTGGAGGGCTATGCTAAATGAAATAAGTCAGAGAGAGAAAGACAAACACTGTATGATATCACTTAAATGCAGAATCCAAAAATACAACAAGTTAGTGAATATGATAAAAAAAGAAACAGACTTACACATATAGAGAACAAACTAGTGTTCACCAGTGGGCAAAGGGAAGGGATGAGGGGCAATATAAGGTTAGGGGAGTAAAAGGTACAAGCTATTATATATGAAATAAGGTACAAGAATATACTGTGCAACATGGGGAAATAGTAAATATTTTATAACAACAATAAATGGAGTATAAGCTTTAAAAATTGTAAATCACTGTATCATACACCTGTAACTTTTATAATATTGTACAACTATATTTCAATTAAAATAAATAAATAAATAAAATTTAAACACTAAAAAATGTAAATTTCCACCAAACTACATCCCAACCCCACCCACCCAACCTTCTACTTTTTTTGCTTTCGAGTTACAGATAGAAGAGATGATATTAAGTAAACTAGGTTTTAGAAGTCATAGCTAAGGAGCAGCTTTTATTGCAGAGTTGTTAGAGTCAAACTCAAATCCCTTGGGAAAATGGACTTTTTTAATGGTCCTAATGATCTGTTTGGTTTTCACACTGTAGATAATGGGATTCATCACTGGTGGAATAAGCAATACACATTGGCCATAAGAGTGTGTGCATAAGGAGGTGCCTTTTCCCCAAATCTATGGACAAAGGACAAGCTAATGCGAGGGATGTAGAAGATGGCAACGGCCCCTATGAGGTAGATACATGTCTTAAAGGCTTTATGCTTCTCTGGGGAAGTAATGCTCAGCTTAGCCTTAATAATCAAGACATAGGAGAGAAAAATAAAGATGGAGTCCACTCCTGCAGTAACTATGAGGACAGTAAGTCCTTAAATACCGTTGATCTTATTATCAGAACATGAGAGCTGGATTATATCAGGATGGAAGCAATAAGAATAATGGAGCGCATGGATTTTCAGAAGGATAGATATTTAAGAAGTAGGGCCATAGGCATTAGGATCACTGTGCCTCTGACTAGGATGGCAAACCATACTTTGATAATTTGATAATTCTGGAATCAATCAGAATAGCAGCATATCTCAGTGGGTTACAAATAGCAACGAAGCGATCAAAGGCCATTGCCTGGAGCGTTGAAGGCTCCATGACAGTAAAAGTTGAAAGAAGAATGTCTGGGCAATGCAGGCATTGAAACTGATCTGTCTTGCGTTGAACCAGAATATGCCCAGCATGGTGACTAGTGTTGAAATACACAGTCCCAGGTCGGTGGGAGACTTGACTCAGAGATGATGACAAATAGAATTACATCATTCCCAGGTAAGGCAGTTATGCAGAGACAGCAAAAAAGAATGGAAAACCAGGCACGGGCAGCTTCTAGTCCTGGAACTCCCATCAGTAAAAAGATCAGAGGAGAGGAAGCAATGTTAGGAAAAGGTGACATTTATACGATGGATGAATAATAGTGTTGAAATAAAACATCCTATAATGATAAATGAAAACACCATTCAGTAAATTCATTATGATTTTTATTAACTTAAGTTATATAAATCAAATTGGAGATTTTCCTTTGGACCTTATCTCCACTTCTTTGCTCCCTAGTTTTTAGTCTTTCTTTGCAGTACTGAACTTCTCCTCCATAATCCTTGTCTCCTGATTTGTAATAGAGAAGAGGGCATTTTAAATAATATCTCAAGAGTACTTTTTGTCATTTTCCACTTTGATCCTAAGTGTTTTTTCCTCCTTTCTTTGTACTCCCCTCATAAAGGAGAATTGGATCAAGATAATCTGAAAATACCAAGAAGTTAATGGAGACCTCAAAGTAATAATAGATTATAAAAGAAAGATGTATTACTTAATAAAAATAAATCATATGCTAGAATATTTGTATTAATTCTAGTGCATTCTTGTGAAACTTTATCATACATTTAAAAATATATAGACTTTCTGGGAAGCAATTTTTTTAAGGAAATACTTTTATACATGTTGAAATATCCTATTTATTATTTCTTGGTCAATGGATCTTACCCCTGCCTTGATTGGGTGGTTTCTAATCTAGAGTTACCTTTCTGATCTTGATTTTTTTCCTTTTATGTCTGTTGTCATTGTAGTTGTGTTGAAACATAACTGGTAAAGATAATTCTCTGTGATATTGCATTTAGCAATTACTCCTTTCAGAGGCAACTGTATTAAATTTCAGGGTTAAGAGTAAGGTGTGCAGATACCTGGTATTAGATACTCCCTCTTCAGCCTAGTCTTATTGCAATTATTGCCACCCTTTACTTTCCTACAGTCTCAGAACAATACCCTTACAGAGCCTGGCTTCCTCAAAGTAATAACATATTTGAACTTCCAGTTCCACCAGTAGATTACTTTGTTATGTAAGTTATGTCCTGAATGGTTTTTTTTTTTTTTTCCTTTCTCATATTGACTTAACTCTGATCTAGTCCCCTTATGTACTGCAAACTCTTGCTAAGACCCTCACTAAGCCCATCTGGTGGTGCTGTATATATTCTTAATTTTCTTCTCTTTGCCTCTTGAAGATTGGATGACTTCCTCATAGTCCCAGTCATTGACTGGAATTCCATTGGTCACTCATGAATATTGGAAACATGATTCTCAAACCACTTAATTTGGAGAATATACTCCTATAGCTGTGTTATGCCTACATGATTTTACTTCTTTAGTGATTGAAACAATTTGGGTCCAACTCTTAGTTTGAGATACCTCTTGTGACTACTTTTATTTTTAATCCCCAGCTATTACTGCTATCCAGTCTCAAATTTTATTCCTATTCTTATAGGCTACTGAGATCCTAACATATCTTACATCTGAGGCTGCTCAGTTTTTGTTCAGAATAGCCACGTCTTTGGTCTTGTCATTTGATGTTAATATATTAAGGTGATTGAATTAGTCATCTCCGTGATTGTTTTCTTATTCTATGCGGTTGCAATTTAAAAAGACTTCACTGATACATGGTTATGGACACTATTTAGTATCTTAAATATATGAGAGATTCTAAAAGGGCTCCACATACAGAAAAATTGAAGTGCATGTTTTATTGATTATGGAATGGCTACTGTCATGATATAAACTGATTAATATTCTATTAATTTTAAATTATTTAATGGAAAGGTGTATTAAGTAAAATTAAATCAATTTCTCACTCAGCTTTCTGGCATCATGAAAAATTAACATGCAAAAATTTTGAAATCAGGGGACAGAATATTCTTGATAATATTGGTAAACTGGAGATGTTAATAGTTAAGAGTTATTTTGAAAGGAAGTTAAGACCTATCATTCGTAGAATTCCACAGTATGTCAGGCCTGTTATTTAGCTCTTTAAGAGAAGAATCTTATTTAATTTGAAAATCATATTGTTTTTTTTTTTGAATTTGCTAAATAGAAAGTTTATTGCTTTTTAAATGCTGAAGTTAAGTAATTTAAATATAATATATATTCTATGTTTCTCTGCCCTCCCTCCCACATTCTTTTTTTTTTTTTCTCTCTCTAATTTTATTTTATTTTTAAACTTTACATAATTGTATTAGTTTTGCCAAATATCAAAATGAATCCGCCACAGGTATACATGTGTTCCCCATCCCGAACCCTCCTCCCTCCTCCGTCCCCATACCATCCCTCTGGGCCGTCCCAGTGCACCAGCCCCAAGCATCCAGCATCATGCATCGAACCTGGACTGGCAACTCGTTTCCTACATGATATTTTACATGTTTCATTGCCATTCTCCCAAATCTTCCCACCCTCTCCCTCTCCCACAGAGTCCATAAGACTGTTCTATACATCAGTGTCTCTTTTGCTGTCTCGTACACCGGGTTATTGTTACCATCTTTCTAAATTCCATATATATGCGTTAGTATACTGTATTTATGTTTTTCCTTCTGGCTTACTTCACTCTGTATAATAGGCTCCAGTTTGATCCACCTCATTAGAACTGATTCAAATGTATTCTTTTTAATGGCTGAGTAATACTCCATTGTGTATATGTACCACTGCTTTCTTATCCATTCATCTGCTGATGGACATCTAGGTTGCTTCCATGTCTTGGCTATTATAAACAGTGCTGCGATGAACATTGGGGTACACGTGTCTCTTTCCCTTCTGGTTTCCTCAGTGTGTATGCCCAGCAGTGGGATTGCTGGATCATAAGGCAGTTCTATTTCCAGTTTTTTAAGGAATCTCCACACTGTTCTCCATAGTGGCTGTACTAGTTTGCATTCCCACCAACAGTGTAAGAGGGTTCCCTTTTCTCCACACCCTCTCCAGCATTTATTATTTGTAGACTTTTGGATCGCAGCCATTCTGACTGGTGTGAAATGGTACCTCATAGTGGTTTTGATTTGCATTTCTCTGATAATGAGTGATGTTGAGCATCTTTTCATGTGTTTGTTAGCCATCTGTATGTCTTCTTTGGAGAAATGTCTATTTAGTTCTTTGGCCCATTTTTTGATTGGGTCGTTTATTTTTCTGGAGTTGAGCTGTAGGAGTTGCTTGTATATTTTTGAGATTAGTTGTTTGTCGGTTGCTTCATTTGCTATTATTTTCTCCCATTCTGAAGGCTGTCTTTTCACCTTGCTAATAGTTTCCTTTGATGTGCAGAAGCTTTTAAGGTTAATTAGGTCCCATTTGTTTATTTTGGCTTTTATTTCCAATATTCTGGGAGGTGGGTCATAGAGGATCCTGCTGTGATGTATGTCGGAGAGTGTTTTGCCTATGTTCTCCTCTAGGAGTTTTATAGTTTCTGGTCTTACGTTTAGATCTTTAATCCATTTTGAGTTTATTTTTGTGTATGGTGTTAGAAAGTGGTCCAGTTTCATTCTTTTACAAGTGGTTGACCAGATTTCCCAGCACCACTTGTTAAAGAGATTGTCTTTAATCCATTGTATATTCTTGCCTCCTTTGTCAAAGATAAGGTGTCCATATGTGCGTGGATTTATCTCTGGGCTTTCTATTTTATTCCATTGATCAATATTTCTGTCTTTGTGCCAGTACCATACTGTCTTGATAACTGTGGCTTTGTAGTAGAGCCTGAAGTCAGGTAGGTTGATTCCTCCAGTTCCATTCTTCTTTCTCAAGATCGCTTTGGCTATTCGAGGTTTTTTGTATTTCCATACAAATTGTGAAATTATTTGTTCTAGCTCTATGAAGAATACTGTTGGTAGCTTGATAGGGATTGCGTTGAATCTATAAATTGCTTTGGGTAGTATACTCATTTTCACTATATTGATTCTTCCAATCCATGAACATGGTATATTTCTCCATCTATTAGTGTCCTCTTTGATTTCTTTCACCAGTGTTTTATAGTTTTCTATATATAGGTCTTTAGTTTCTTTAGGTAGATATATTCCTAAGTATTTTATTCTTTCCGTTGCAATGGTGAATGGAATTGTTTCCTTAATTTCTCTTTCTGTTTTCTCATTATTAGTGTATAGGAATGCAAGGGATTTCTGTGTGTTGATTTTATATCCTGCAACTTTACTGTAGTCATTGATTATTTCTAGTAATTTTCTGGTGGACTCTTTAGGGTTTTCTATGTAGAGGATCATGTCATCTGCAAATAGTGAGAGTTTTACTTCTTCTTTTCCAATTTGGATTCCTTTTATTTCTTTTTCTGCTCTGATTGCTGTGGCCAAAACTTCCAAAACTATGTTGAATAGTAATGGTGAAAGTGGGCACCCTTGTCTTGTTCCTGACTTTAGAGGAAATGCTTTCAATTTTTCACCATTGAGGATAATGTTTGCTGTGGGTTTGTCATATATAGCTTTTATTATGTTGAGGTATGTTCCTTCTATTCCTGCTTTCTGGAGAGTTTTTATCATAAATGGATGTTGAATTTTGTCAAAGGCTTTCTCTGCATCTATTGAGATAATCATGTGGTTTTTATTTTTCAATTTGTTAATGTGGTGTATTACATTGATTGATTTGTGGATATTGAAGAATCCTTGCATCCCTGGGATAAAGCCCACTTGATCATGGTGTATGATCTTTTTAATGTGTTGTTGGATTCTGATTGCTAGAATTTTGTTAAGGATTTTTGCATCTATGTTCATCAGTGATATTGGCCTGTAGTTTTCTTTTTTTGTGGGATCTTTGTCCGGTTTTGGTATTAGGGTGATGGTGGCCTCATAGAATGAGTTTGGAAGTTTACCTTCCTCTGCAATTTTCTGGAAGAGTTTGAGCAGGATAGGTGTTAGCTCTTCTCTAAATTTTTGGTAGAATTCAGCTGTGAAGCCGTCTGGACCGGGGCTTTTGTTTGCTGGAAGATTTTTGATTACAGTTTCAATTTCCATGCTTGTGATGGGTCTGTTAAGATTTTCTATTTCTTCCTGGTCCAGTTTTGGAAAGTTGTACTTTTCTAAGAATTTGTCCATTTCTTCCACGTTGTCCATTTTATTGGCATATAATTGTTGATAGTAGTCTCTTATGATCCTTTGTATTTCTGTGTTGTCTGTTGTGATCTCTCCATTTTCGTTTCTAATTTTGTTGATTTGATTTTTCTCCCTTTGTTTCTTGATGAGTCTGGCTAATGGTTTGTCAATTTTATTTATCCTTTCAAAGAACCAGCTTTTGGTTTTGTTGATTTTTGCTATGGTCTCTTTTGTTTCTTTTGCATTTATTTCTGCTCTAATTTTTAAGATTTCTTTCCTTCTACTAACCCTGGGGTTCTTCATTTCTTCCTTTTCTAGTTGCTTTAGGTGTAGAGTTAGGTTATTTATTTGACTTTTTTCTTGTTTCTTGAGGTGTGCCTGTATTGCTATGAACTTTCCCCTTAGAACTGCTTTTACCGTGTCCCACAGGTTTTGGGTTGTTGTGTTTTCATTTTCATTCGTTTCTATGCAAATTTTTATTTCTTTTTTGATTTCTTCTGTGATTTGTTGGTTATTCAGCAGCGTGTTGTTCAGCCTCCATATGTTGGAATTTTTAATAGTTTTTCTCCTGTAATTGAGATCTAGTCTTACTGCATTGTGCTCAGAAAAAATGCTTGGAATGATTTCTATTTTTTTGAATTTACCAAGGCTAGCTTTATGGCCCAGGATGTGATCTATCCTGGAGAAGGTTCCATGTGCGCTTGAGAAAAAGGTGAAATTCATTGTTTTGGGATGAAATGACCTATAGATATCAATTAGGTCTAACTGGTCTATTGTATCATTTAAAGTTTGTGTTTCCTTGTTAATTTTCTGTTTAGTTGATCTATCCATAGGTGTGAGTGGGGTATTAAAGTCTCCCACTATTATTGTGTTATTGTTAATTTCTCCTTTCATACTTGTTAGCATTTGTCTTACGTACTGTGGTGCTCCCGTGTTGGGTGCATATATATTTATAATTGTTATATCTTCTTCTTGGATTGATCCTTTGATCATTAGGTCGTGACCTTCTTTGTCTCTTTTCACAGCCTTTGTTTTAAAGTCTATTTTATGTGATATGAGTATTGCTACTCCTGCTTTCTTTTGGTCCCTATTTGCATGGAAAATATTTTTCCAGCCCTTCACTTTCAGTCTGTATGTGTCCCCTGTTTTGAGGTGGGTCTCTTGTAGACAACATATGTAGGGGTCTTGTTTTTGTATCCATTCTGCCAGTCTTTGTCTTTTGGTTGGGGCATTCAACCCATTTACATTTAAGGTAATTACTGATAAGTATGTTCCCGTTGCCATTTACTTTATTGTTTTGGGTTCGAGTTTATACACCGTTTTTGTGTTTCCTGTCTAGAGAATATCCTTTAGTATTTGTTGGAGAGCTGGTTTGGTGGTGCAGAATTCTCTCAGCTTTTGCTTGTCTGAAAAGCTTTTGATTTCTCCTTCATATTTGAATGAGATCCTTGCTGGGTACAATAATCTGGGCTGTAGGTTATTTTCTTTCATCATTTTAAGTATGTCTTGCCATTCCCTCCTGGCTTGAAGAGTTTCTATTGAAAGATCAGCTGTTATCCTTATGGGAATTCCCTTGTGTGTTATTTGTTGTTTTTCCCTTGCTGCTTTTAATATTTGTTCTTTGTGTTTGATCTTTGTTAATTTGATTAATATGTGTCTTGGGGTGTTTCTCCTTGGGTTTATCCTGTTTGGTACTCTCTGGGTTTCTTGGACTTGGGTGATTATTTCCTTCCCCATTTTAGGGAAGTTTTCCACTATTATCTCCTCAAGTATTTTCTCATGGTCTTTCTTTTTGTCTTCTTCTTCTGGAACCCCTATGATTCGAATGTTGTAGCGTTTAATATTGTCCTGGAGGTCTCTGAGATTGTCCTCATTTCTTTTAATTTGTTTTTCTTTTATCCTCTCTGATTCATTTATTTCTACCATTCTATCTTCTAATTCACTAATCCTGTCTTCTGCCTCTGTTATTCTACTATTTGTTGCCTCCAGAGTGTTTTTAATTTCACTTATTGCATTATTCATTATATATTGACTCTTTTTTATTTCTTCTAGGTCCTTGTTAAACCTTTCTTGCAACTTCTCAATCCTTGTCTCCAGGCTATTTATCTGTGATTCCATTTTAGTTTCAAGATTTTGGATCAATTTCACTATCATTATTCGGAATTCTTTATCAGGCAGATTCCCTATCTCTTCCTCTTTTGTTTGGTTTGGTGGGCATTTATCCTGTTCCTTTATCTGCTGAGTATTCCTCTGTCTCTTCATCTTGTTTAAATTGCTGAGTTTGGGGTGTCCTTTCTGTATTCTGGCAGTTTGTGGAGTTCTCTTTATTGTGGCGTTTTCCTCACTGTGTGTGGGTTTGTACAGGTGGCTTGTCAAGGTTTCCTGGTTAGGGAAGCTTGTGTCGGTGTTCTGGTGGGTGGAGCTGTATTTCTTCTCTCTGGAGTGCAATGAAATGTCCAGTAATGAGTTATGAGATGTCTATAGTTTTGGGGTGACTTTGGGCAGCCTGTATCTTGAAGCTCAGGGCTGTGTTCCTTTGTTGCTGGAGAATTTGCTTGGTATGTCTTGCCCTGGAACTTATTGGCCCTTGTGTGGTGCTTGGTTTCAGTGTCGGTATGGAGGCATTTGATGAGCTCCTGTCAATGAATGTTCCTTGGAGTCAGGAGTTCCCTGGAGTCAGGGTTTGGACTTAAGTCTCCTGCTTCCGATTATCGGTCTTATTTTTACAGTAGTTTCAAAACTTCTCCTTCTATACAGCACCATTGATAAAACATCTACATTAAAGATGATAAGTTTCTCTACAGTGAGGGTCACTCAGAGAGGTTCACAGGGTCACATGGAGAAGAGAAGAGGGAGGAGGGAGTTAGAGGTGACCCAAATGAGATGAGGTGAATCAATAGTGGAGAGAGTGGGCTAGCCAGTAGTCACTTCCTTATGTGCACTCCACAACTGGACCACTCAGAGATGTTCACGGGGTTATACAGAGAAGAGAAGAAGGAGGAAGGTAACAGAGGTGGCCAGAAGGATAAAAGGGGGGAATGAAAAGGAGGGAGACAGATCCAGCCAGTAATCAGTTCCCTAAGAGTTCTCCACCGTCTGGAACACACAGAAATTCACAGAGTTGGGTAGAGTAGAGAGGGGTTAGGGAGGAGACACAGGCGACCTGGTGGAGAAAAAGGAGGGTCCAAAGGGAGAGAGAGCAGTCAAGCCAGTAATCTCACTCCCTAGTGAAAAATGGGTCCTGAAGATTGGGTCCTTAAAGGTACAAAATTGGTAACAAATACATAAAAGCAAAAATTAAAAATCTAGAGTAGAGTTTGGAATTTCAAAAATACGATGTTAAAGAAAAGAAGAAGGAAAAGAAAGAGAGAAAGAACGAACAAACAAAAACAAACAAGGTCGTGAAATTTATAAAGAAAGTACAGGTACAAAATTGATAACTAATACCAGAAAGCGAAAATTAAAAATCTAGAGTAGAGTTTGGAATTTCAAAAATACGATGTTAAAGAAAAGAAGAAGGAAAAGAAAGAGAGAAAAAACGAACAAACAAAAACAAACAAGGTCGCGAAAATTATAAAGAAAGTACAGGTACAAAATTGATAACTAATACCAGAAAGCGAAAATTAAAAATCTAGAGTAGAGTTTGGAATTTCAAAAATATAATGTTAAAAAAAAAAAAGAAGAAGAAGAAGAAAAATAAAGAGAGAAAACAAACAAACAAATACGAACAATGTCACAAAAATTATAAAGAAAATACAGGTACAAAATTGATATCAAATACCAAAAAGCATAAATTAAAAATCTGGAGTAAAGTTTGGAATTTCAGATATACAATGTTATATAAAAGAAGAAGAGAAAGAAACAGAGAAGAAGAAGAAAAAAAAAAAAGTCACAGAAATTATATAAAAAAAAACTATAGGTACAAAATTGATAACATATACCAAAAAGCGAAAATTAAAAATCTAGAGTAGAGTTTGGAATTTCAAAAATACAGTGTTAAAGAAAAGAAGAAAAAAACAAAAACAAACAAAAAAAAAAAAACAAGGTCAAAAAATTATAAAATATATATATATGAAGTTTGCTGAAGAAGAAAAAAATAGGGTCTTTTTTTTTTTTTTGCAAAGTAATAGGTTATAAAAGTGAAAATTAAAGGAACAACAGAGGACTTAAAATTTTTTTTTTAATTAAAAAAAAAAGAAAGAATGATCGTAAAAATAATAAAAATATATCTAGCACTTTTTTTTTTTTTTTTGTGGGTGTTGTGGGTTCAGTTCATTTTTGGCTAGTTCCTTGGTCAGATTTATATTTCTCAAGATCTATAGGCCCCTTCCTATGTAGTCCGTAGTAACCACAGGGTTTTGATCTATTGCCTGTAGCTTCCAAGGCGTTTCCCTCTGTTATATCTTCTTCTGTTTGCTAGTCTCTTCAGTATCTGGTTTCCGCCCTGACTCAAAGGGCACGGTGGAGGACACTTTTTTTTTTTTTTTTTTTAGGCTTACTTGTTCAGTCGCGCTGTGGGGAGGTAGGGAGGGATGCTGCAAACAAATAACACTGGCGTGGGCTCGCAGTGCCTCAGCCACCCTGGGTCTGCCCCCGCTCACGGCGCGTGTAGCCTCCCTGTCCGCACTGCTCGGACTCTAGGTTGTTCCGCCGGGAGCAATCCGAGGCTGGCCCTGGGCTGCATGCACCTCCCAGGTCCAAGCCGCTCAGGTTCAGGCACTCGGGTAGTCCTCAGAGGCGCAGACTCAGTTGGGCCTGCGTTTTGTGCTCTTCCCAGGTCCGAGCGCCAATTTGCTCTTCCCAGGCGAGCGCCAATGCTGCGACTTATCGCCTCCCCGCCACTCGGTTATCTGGATGTAAAACCGGCGCACCTTCTCAGGCAGATGTTGACCGTCCAGACCCCCAAGAAGTTTTAGTTAGCAAAGAAGCCTGCTTACAATTTTATAGATAATGTCTCTCTGGGGCTGCGATTGCCCCCTTCCGGCTCTGGCTGCCTGTCACCGGAGGGGGAAGGTCTGCAGCCGGCTATCTCTGTTCAGTCCTTTGTTCCGTGCGCGGACCTGGTGGTCTTAGGTTAGGGCTGGCTTTTCGCGTGGTAGGTATCCCACAGTCTGGTTTGCTAGCCCAAATTATTTCGCTCAGATAGAGCTCAGGGTATTCAGGCCAGATTCTTACTCTCAGCGATGCAGCCCACGCCGCACCTCCCTGCCCAGCCCCGGTTTGCTAATGGCGGATGCAGGCATCTGCGCTGCTTCTCTGCTGGGGGAGTTACCGTAGGGCTCGCAATCTGCGAGTTTTAAATTGTTTATTTATTTTTTCTCCCTGTTATGTTGCCCTCTGTGCTTCCAAAGCTCGGCACAGATTCGGCAGTGAGAAGGTTTCCTGATGTTTGGAAACTTCTCTCTTTTTAAGATTCCCTTCCCGGGACGGAACTCCGTCCCTCCCTCTTTTGTCTCTTTTTTTTTTTGTTTTTAATATTTTTTCCTACCTCCTTTCGAAGAGTTGGGTTGCTTTTCTGGGTGCCCGATGTCCTCTGCCGGCATTCAGAAGTTGTTTTGTGGAATTTACTCGACGTTTAAATGCTCTTTTGATGAATTTGTGGGGGGGAAAGTGTTCTCCCCGTCCTACTCCTCCGCCATCTTGGCTCCTCCCCCTGAAAATCATATTGTTTTTAAGACTCAGACTTTTCATCCAGGAAAGTAAAAATTAGAGAAATAAATTTTATAATATTTCATACAATGGAAAAGATAGGCTTTGAATTCCATCTTGGTATATTCAAAATTTGTTAAAGTCCACCATGGTACATACCAATGCTTCTCGATGGTGGTAAAATTGGTAGAATAACATTAAATAAATAAACTTTTATGTTACATATATATGCGGATTACTAAAATGTCAATTATTCATGTGATTTTTTTCTTCAACAGCCATATGCTGTCGTCTTTCTTTGTCTCTAACTAATTGTGTAAATGCATAGACATTAGCATTTCAAGCACTTGGTGCTTTTATAGCTTTTTTGGTGTGTGTTCTGATTTCTATTGTTCTACTTAAAACTTATTTCCTTATCAACATTCAAGGGAGATGAAAAAGCATTATTTGCTCACATGCTAAATTATTAAGATGACTGGTAAGATTAACATTGTATAATGAGACCTGCTGGAATCATAGATTTGAGCTAAAATACTAAAAATTAGTCCTATTCATTTCCATAGTCACTGCTGGCATATTTAACCTAAGTTAAGTGACTTCAAATGCATCTCTTTGATATCAGTCTGGCTTGAATATCTTGATCTCTTGAAGAGTATTATAGTCTGTTATTCTGAATGGAACAATATTGTTACAAGGAACATACTAATGAAACTTTCATGCTGTACTACTAATAAATCACTATTAGTTTTGGATAAATTATTTATCTCTTTGAAGTTCAACACTAGGATTTGAGCATATGACTCCAGATATCCCATCGTCAATATTTTCACTTAAAGAAATCAAATCTCACTTTTCATGGCAGAATTATATATTGATGACTGAAATTCAGCTCTTTGGTCTATTTGAATTCTCCATGTTCAGTACCATGAATAATATATTTTAGATATCTTTTCTAAGGACTCCTAGTCAGTTTTCAAATTGACCACATAACTTGGATTACTTTTTGATTTTCAGAATTTCATTGTTTATAAATTTTTCAGAATGGAGATTCAGTACATTGGAAAGAATATCTGTTCTTTATTTCTAAGCTGCATGAAAACAATAAAATAGCATTTTTTGTAACGGTAACGGAATATAGCCGATTAACAATGTTGTGATAGTTTCAGGAGCACATTGTATGGTAAATTCTTAAATCAAAGGCAATTCTACAACATCTTTCATTTGCATGGCTATTATAATTTCCTCTTAAAAATACTTCCCCTGAAGAAGCCAAATCTCTTACAGCAAAATGAGTCCACATAAACCTTCCAACATTAATACACATCCATGTCTCTCTGATGCCCTTGTACTTACATCAAGTGAAGAGGGTGAGGAAGAGACAGGGCTGTGTGATCTCCTTCAGTTCCCAGAGTAGAGGTTCTCTATGAAGAACCCACTCTCAGGAGACTCATTTACCCATCAGAAAACCTTATTCCTAAGGGATCTCCCTGGCCAGTTGTATTTGCTTGTTTTGCCGCCTTTGTTCTTCAGAGTCACTCTGTGTGCCTAAATTGGCTTGCTCTCCCACAGTGTTTAGTGTACTATGATTGCTGAGGTTGTTTTCTTTTTGACTTACGATGGTTCATATAGAAATTATATGACAGGAAAATATAAAACCAATACAATATTGTAAAGTAAAAAAAATTAAAAAAAGCAAAAAAATAAAAATAAAAAATAAACTAGTATTTTAAAATAAATAAATGTAATGTTCTGAAGGTTCAAAAAAATATTGAATAAACATGAAAAGTCTGTAAATACAGTTTCCATGCATGTTTTGGAGAAGAAAAAATATCATCCTCCTATATTAGGATTTTCAGAGAAGGCAATGGCACCCCACTCCAGTACTCTTGCCTGGAAAATCCCATGGATGGAGGAGCCTGGTAGGCTGCAGTCCATGGGGTCGCTAAGAGTCGGGCATGACTGAGCAACTTCACTTTCACTTTTCACTTTTATGCATTGGAGAAGGAAATGGCAACCCACTCCAGTATTCTTGCCTGGAGGATCCCAGGGACAGAGGAGCCTAGTGGGCTGCCATAAATGGGGTCACACAGAGTCAGACATGACTGAAGCGACTTAGCAGGAGCATACTAGGATTTTAGATCCAGTTATTCCACAGACAGGGCTTCCCCAGTGGCTCCGTGGTAAAGAATCAGCCTGGAATGCAGGATACTCAGGAGACTCGGGTTTTACCCCTAGGTCGTATGATCCCCTGGAGGAGGGCATGGCAACCTGCTCCAGTATTCTTGCCTGGAGAATCCCAAGGATGGAGGAGCCTGGTTGGCTACTGTCTATAGGGTTGTATAGAGTCAGACATGACTTAAGCGACTTATCACATAGCACACATTTCACATAGAGGAAGATTTAAATTTTCCTTCACAGGTAGACATCAAAACAAATAAATTTAGCTTGGAGAGAACAAATATACCACAGATATTGTACAACACCTTGTTGTATCCTGTTATGTCTCAGTGGCTCCCCAAACTGGCTAACTTTTAGATATACCTGAGGAATCTTATTATAGATACAGATTCTTAAGCCAAAACTGGTAAAATAATATATTCTGAAGGGGGGTTGAAGGAGGGTGAATTTGTGTAGACTTAAGAAAAAAATTTTTTGAAGTCTTTATTGACTTTGTTGCAACATTGCTTCTGTTTTATGTTTTTAGTTTTCTGTCCATGAGGCAGGTGGCAGCTTAGCTCCCTGACCAGAGATCAAGCACAGATCCCCTGCATTGGAAGGCAAAGTCTTAACCACTGGAGCCAGAGAAATCCCTAGATTTTGATTATTTTAGCGCAGTTTTAGTTTCATGTTAAAATTAAGTGAAGGACCTCCATGGTGGCTCAGTGGTAAAGAATCCTTCCACCAATGCAGGAGACGGGGGTTCCATCTGTGGTCCGGGAAGATCCCACAAGCTGCAGAGCAACTAAGCCCATGCACCACAACTACTGAGTCTGTGCTCTGGAGCCCAGGAACCACAACTACTGAAGCCCACGCAATGTAGAGACTGTGCCGCTCAACAAGAGTAGCCACCACAGTGAGAAGCCCAGGCACCTCAACTAGAGAGTAGCCCCTGCTTGCTCCAACTACAGAAAAGCCTGTACAGCACCGAAGATCCAGCACAGCTGAAAAGAAGTTTCAACAATTAGTTTTAAAAATTAAGTGGGAATTACACAACGCCATATACATTCCACTCCAACACACGCACAGCCTCCCCCACCCTCAACATCCCTCGCCAAAGTGATATATTTGTTGCAATCAATAAACCAACACTGACATACCATTATCATTCAATGTTCATAGTTTACATTAGGATTCATTCTTGGTGTGGTTCATGGTACATATTTTGACAAATGTATAATGACATGTATTCACCATCATAGTATCTAATTGCCCTAAAAGTTCTCTCTGCTCCTTCCCTCTCCCTAAGTTCTTGTCTCCAGGTTTTACCTTTTGCCAAAATGTCATATAGTTGAAATTATATAATACGTTTTACCTTTTGCCAAAAGGTTTTATGGTTTTACCTTTTGCCAAAATGTCATATAGTTGAAATTATATAATACGTAGCCTTTTCAGATTGATTGCTTTCACTTTATAGTATCCATTTAAGGTTTGTCAATGTCTTTTGTGGCTTGATAGCTCTTCTTAGCAACCACTGTGTGGATGAACCAGGGATCTGTATTTTTAATAAGATGCCCATCCATCAATATGTATCAAGCCTATATTACAATCTTGGAGAATATATTACAGACAAGAGGTATTTTCTTTAAAATTTGAATGTCAGTTAAAATTGTATATAGTGGATACAACATTCCCGTTGAATTATTAATTCAATTAATATGCCACATTATTACTTCTCATTTTAACTTGCTCCTACCATTTTTGTTTTGCTTGTTCCTATTGACTTCTGTATCATGGTTTATGATTTCATACCATGGTTATAATAAAGTAAAATTGCTATTTAAAGGTCTTTGTAAATTGAGTTAGTCAATGTTTATGTCTTTTACTAAGTCTCCTGGAAAGCAGGAACATCTATAATAAGCATTTTAATGCAACTACATCTTTGCAAATTATATTCCTTACTAAGCAATAGCTCACTTAAAGTAAGAAGCTAATCTTGTTCACATTTATAGCCTCAATATCCATCCTAAAGTCTGTTTTATTAAAGACACTAGGTGCATGGTACTACTGGAAAATGAATAAGAATGTAATTTGGGATGGCCATGTCCTTAGTTTTATTTGTTCTACTTTTGTGGCTGCAAAACTCTGAGCTGGTGATATCTCATATGGCATAGTGTGCCACTGTCTTATCATCATCTGTGAAGAAGTGAGAGAGTGAAGTAGAGTGGGACTGATAAGACTAGCAAATCCAAATTTCGATATTTGGCAAAACTAATACAATATTGTAAAGTTTAAAAATAAAATAAAAAATTAAAAAAAAAAAAAAAACTCAACATTCAAAAACTTAAAAAAAAAAAAAAAGACTAGCAAATCCAGGGCATTACTTGGCAATGAGCTAGAATAATTGACGGAGGGTATTTAATTGAGTCTGGGGAGATAAATCTTCGAGACAGCATTTCAAAGCATTTCTATGCCTATACAAAGTAGCAGTTCAGTGCTAATTTACCAAATAGATACTACAAACATATACAGAAATAGACAATGAGGTTTGAAACCACACTGAGCTAATCCCTAGGAATGTGTTGAATAGGAGATATGAAGGAAGAGTGAAAGAGAGGAATTCTGGGCAAGGGCAAATTTCTCTACTTGGTTTTATGTAGTTCTTGAAATAACAGGCAGAACATCCCTAGGAAAATACTGTCTGAAATACAAATGAAAAAAATTGCTTTAAATTTTATTTCTTCTAAGTTTATGAGCACACATGCATAAACAACAAAGGATAAAAATAAAATTCATACAGTGGTTACCTATGGGGAAGGTGGAATGATTGAACTTGAAGGACTATATCAAGGAGGACTTTGGCTTTTTCTATAACATCTTTTATTAGTGGCAATATATTTATTATTATTTCTTGTATAACTAAAATTTAATTCAAAAGCCATTTTCAAAGCTTTTTTCTGACTACTTGACAGCAAACAGGAGGAAAAGGGACAATGTTAGAGGTCTATAAACTTAAAAGGAAGCCAAGATTTAGTGTAGAAAGTTAAGTGTTGGAGATGAAAGAGATATTTTGATATTAGAACAGTCAAGAAATACAGATTCATAGCATGCAGAAGCAAAAGGAAAGTGAGCATTTGAAGATGGTTTATAAGTTTTTAACTCTGGCACTGGAAAAAATTTCCAAACTTACCTAATAGCAGCAGTTCTGGAAAACACATTCAATTTTTTAAAAATGGCTTAAATTATTTTTAGTCATATTGAGCTTTATGGAAACTGGGATAAGTTCCTGAGAGTGCAATCTCAAGTTCCAAAGTAACCCTTTCTCTATATGATTGAGAAATTCAGAACTGATCAATTACTAGATAACACAGGCAGAAAAACTGGGATAAGTTATAAGAGCGATTTCTTGTGCTATACTTGCCAAACATTGAATTGAAACCTTATCACTGGAATTGTTCAGAAGGACAATTTGATAGTCTATTATGTTCAGTCCAACTCAACAACTATCACTATGTCTGCTCTGTGAGAGACGTTTTGCTATGTGGTGTAGAAGTTTCAAAGAAAATCAAGGCATTTTTTTTTTTCATTTAAGGAATTTATAGTCTTGTGGAAAGGATAATAATTATATACAAATGTATAGTCAAAACTTTTAAAGACAAAAAGTGTACAGATAAAGCACTTAAAAGGTAAATTATGGGAAGGAGAGATCAGATGTCACCGAAAAAATCATAAAAAACTTAATGAAGAAGATATTTAATGAGGAGTCTTGAGATATCAGTAGAGTTTCAAGTTGGAGCTATAGGTGTCAGGATTGAAGTGGAGTCAACAGTAAAACACACCATTAGGAAAGTTTCATGTACATGATGGAGCATTTAGCAGACTGATTTTCTTAGAATTGCAGAATATGTGAAGAGATAAAAAGATGGACTTTCAACTTTATAGCAAAATTGACCCAGAATTGTGGAGGAATTCATCACAGACAGGAATTTCTTCTTCATTTAGTTAGTGTATGATGAATAACCATGAAAGAGATGTTTGTTGGTTTGTTTTTAAATTTTAATACAAATTGATTCAGCTATTTGGAAAATTATCTCAAAATGAATGATGGGTGTTTTGGGGCAAAAATATGATTAGAGAAAGGAATTTGTTTAGTCATCTGTAATTAGGCTAACTGAGAGATAGTGAGATTCTGAATTCATAATTTAGTGGTGTAAAAGGTAAGATTTCCTTAGATGGGATTAACTAAATCATGGAGATAACTGAATTGGAATATTTGGTTCCACTGGACTATAAAATTACATATGTTTAGTGGAAAATTCTGAAATAGATGGAAATACCAGACCACCTGACTTGCCTCTTGAGAAACCTGTACGCAGGTCAGGAAGCAACAGTTAGAACTGGACATGGAACAACAGACGGGTCCCAAATAGGAAGAGGAGTATGTCAAGGCTGTATATTGTCACCCTGCTTATTTAACTTCTATGCAGAGTACATCATGAGAAACCCTGGGCTGGAAGAAGCACAAGCTGGAATCAAGATTGCCAGGAGAAATATCAATAACCTCAGATATGCAGATGACACCACCTTTATGGCAGAAAGTGAAGAGGAACTCAAAAGCCTCTTGATGAAAGTGAAAGTGGAGAGTGAAAAAGTTGGCTTAAAGATCAACATTCAGAAAATGAAGATTGTGGCATCGGGTCCCATCACATCATGGGAAATAGATGAGGAAACAGTGGAAACAGTGTCAGACTTTATTTTTGGGGGCTCCAAAATCACTACAGATGGTGATTGCAGCCATAAAATTAAAAGATGCTTACTCCTTGGAAGGAAGGTTATGACCAACCTAGACAGCATATTCAAAAGCAGAGACATTACTTTGCCAACAAAAGTCCATCTGGTCAAGGCTATGGTTTTTCCAGTGGTCATATATGGATGTGACAGTTGGACTGTGAAGAAAGCTGAGCGCCAAAGAATTGATGCTTTTGAACTGTGGTGTTGGAGAAGACTCTTGAGAGTCCCTTGGATTGCAAGGAGATCCAACCAGTCCATCCTAAAGGAGACCAGTCCTGGGTGTTCATTGGAAAGACTGATGCTGGGGCTGAAACTCTAATACTTTGGCCACCTCATGCGAAGAGTTGACTCATTGGGAAAGACTCTGAAGCTGGGAGGGATTGGGGGCAGGAGGAGAAGGGGACGACAGAGGATGGGATGGCTGGATGGCATCACCGACTCGATGCATATGAGTTTGGGTGAACTCCGGGAGTTGGTGATGGACAGGGATGCCTGGCGTGCTGTGCTTCATGGGGTTGCAAAGAGTTGGACACAACTGAGTGACTGAACTGAACTGAACTGAACTGAAAACTCCAATTTGTGATAAATCTTCACTAACTTTGAAATAGATATTTGTGATAGCAGAATTGTTAAAGATGAGTTCCCTTGAAATATAAAAGTTTGAGCATAGCTTTTTGAATTGGCTTTGTTTTTACACTATAGATGATGGGATTCATCATCTATATCCCTCAGGAGGGATGAGCAAGTATACATTAGCAATGAGTGTGGGCACATAAGATGGAGCATGTTTTCTAAATCTGTGAACAAAAGACAGGCTGGTCAAAGGGATGTAGAATATGGCCACAACAGTGATATGAGAAATGCAGGTGCCTGAAGGCCTTCTTCCTCTCCTCTGGGGATGCAATGTTGAGAACCGAGCAAATGATCAAGACATAGGAAAACAGGATAAAGACAGAGTCCACCCCAGCAGTAGAGATAATTGCAGTTAGTCCAAATACACTATTGATCTTTATATCTGAACATGAGAGCTTCATCACATCAGGGTGAAAGCAGTAGGAGTGATGGAGCACATGACTATGGCAGAATGATAGACATTTAAGAAGCAGGACTAGTGGTGTCAGAATGACTGTCCCCCTGGTGATGACTGCTAGACCAATCTGTGCAATCCTCCTGTGCGTTAGAATGGTAGCATATCTCAGGGGGTTAGAAATGGCCACAAAATGGTCAAAGGCCATAGCCAGGAGCACCGAAGATTCCATGAAAGTGAAGAGGTGAATGAAGAACATCTGTGAGAAGCAAGCACTGAAGCTGATTTCCCAGGCATTGACCCAGAAGATTCCCAGTACTGTCACCAGTGTTGAGCTGCATAAGCCAATGTCGGTGGTGGACAACATGGACAGGAAGTAGTACATGGGCTCGTGGAGGCTTGGCTCAGTGAGGACTATGAACAGGATCAAAGTATTTCCAGAAAGGGCAGTCAAATAAAGGCAGCAGAATGGGACGGAGATCCAGGTGTGGGCCCATTCAAGTCCAGGGATGCCAGTCAAGAGGAAAGTTGGCAAAGTGGAGTTATGGAGGATTGGTATTAATGTATGCAGGAGTGGAATTCTCGTGTTTGATCTTGACTTTCTAAATTCAAAATTTATTTTTAATTTAAGCTTACTATAAATTTAGTAAAGTTCACAAAACTTCAGAGTACAGCTAAGTCTGGCATCTATATACACCTATGTAACCACTTCCATGATCAACTGATACATCCTTACCACCAACCTAGAAGGCTTCCTAATGCTTCATCCTTAACAATGTCTTCTCCTGCAGTAACCATTGTTCTGACTTCTAGTACTACAATTACTTCTCTCTGTTCTTGAGCTTGATATAATAGAATCATGTAGTATTTATAATTGCATCTTGCTTCTTACACCAATATTATGTCTGTGATTTTCATCACTGAAATAAGATATTGAGTTCAATTTAATTTCAATTTACTTAGCTAAATATATTTGATGTTTATCACTTATTATCTTATACTCTGACCAATATTTTTATTACATATTTTATTCTTCAACTGGATTGTAAACTTCTACTTGAGAATGGGAGTTAATCTTAATTCTGCTACATGAGAATAGGAGTGAATTTTAGCTAATCTTTGCTTCAAAGAATTCATTGCTCATAGTAGATATTCAGTATGTTTCTGGTAATTGATTTATATTTTATTTGCCTTCCTGAAATACTCTATTTAACCATGAGCAGAACTTGGTCTAAGAAAACAATTGACTAATTTTGCCTTGGAATTTTAGAATTATTAAACTCAGATTATAAGTGAAAAGTCATTTTAACTTAGCAGGGAAACCTCTCTTTGTCAGGTTCCACATATACCTAAGACTCTATCCCAGATAACATCAGTTTATCCTGCCTCATTACATTTATTTACTAAAGTGAACTAGAGGGAAGATGCTTCAGGTCCTGTGAATCTGCAGCTTGATACTGTTTTTAATTTGTAACATTAAAATACTGCCTTGTTTACCTTTATAGAGTCTGCCTTTGTTGCGCTAAAAATCAATAGGGAAAAATCTTCTTTTGTATCACGTATTCCTTGGTCCTTAATCTAGTCTTTGATCTCTTATAGGGTTGTTCAGGTGTACAATATTGTATGAATCTTAGACAGTGTTCTATATAATGTTATAGGTATTTTACAAAGATTATTTCATTTGAACCTATGATAAACCTGAGAGAGATATTTTTATTACAGATAAAACAAAGAGAAGTTCAGAAGTTGTTATAAATTACTAAAGGTCATAAAATTTGGAAGAGATCACACTGAGAATCAGAAAATAAGACTTTAGAACTTGTGCTGTTAAAAACTATACTATACTTCCTAATGAAAATAATAATTATAATAATAATAATGATAATTACTTATATTTCAACAGTAATATAACTCTCTATTAATAAATATGGCAAATATTTGCATAAATTAAAAAATATGGCAAATAAATATGGCAATATTAGAGAAATCTATGTTTTCAAATCTCCTATATAATATTTTTATGGTTCATAGAGGAAGCAACTGTATTTCTGGATTGTGTATGTTTTGGAGGACATGTAGATACATTATTGAAACAATTTATCAAACAATTTAGCAAACAGGAAATTCTTAAGCATAATATGGGATACATAAATTCAAATTAATCTATAGTGGACATAAATTTATTGTAAAAATAAACCTATTGTCCAAATATATTTTGAGCTCATTTAAGACTTCTGTTTTTACTTTGAAAGCCATACAAGATAATTTCCATTAAGTATATCCATTTTTGCACAATTTTATCATCAAATCAACTACATAACTTACTTATGAATGTAGTCAAAGTTTAGTTTGACTATTTCTACAACATGTTGTTATCTATTTATACATACTTTCAATTCCATAGGCGTCTCATTGATAATGTTATTTTATTCATTTATTTTCCAACTTTAAAATATTTATTTAATCTGAAGTTAATCTCCTAAACACTTCCCTAGTAACTTAGTGGTAAAGAATCTGCCTGCCAATGCAAGGGTCATGGGTTCCACTCCTGGGTCAGGAATATTCCCTGGAGAAAGAAATGGCAACTCACTCCAGTATTCTTGCCTGGTAAATCCCATGGACAGAGGAACCTGGTGGACTATACAGTCCATGGGGTTGAAAAAGAGTCGGACACAACTTAGCGACTAGACAACAACAACAGATCTCTTAAATATTAGATCCATCTCCCTAACTCTTGGATTTCTCCATTAAAGTATCTCAAAGTCAACTCAAGCACCAAATGAGGGCATCTGAATTATTTCCCACAACTTGTATATTCTATTTCTTCCCATTTGATTAACAGTTCTATACATTTATTGTCAATCTATAGGTCTATGGTAACTTAATACATCAGGTTGCCTAATTCAGAAATCTGAATGTACTCTCACCTCCCACCTGTAGATCACCAATATCTATCTATGTTGAAACTCTTTCTAATTTGTATAGCATATTGCTTTCAGAGTTTTCTAAGATTTAGAATAGACCTTGGGATTAAAATACACATACATACATATATATATATATATATGCACACACGCACACACATATATGTATGTATATAGGTATAACTAAATCACTTTGCTCTACACCTGGAACTAACACAACGTTGTAAAACAACTATATTTCAATAAATTGTTTTTAAAAATAGAATAGAATAGACTTCCATTTTAAAGTATTTTTAGCCAGTACTAACTGAAACCAGTTTCTCCCAATTTTCTATTAAGTTTTCAAAAAAACATAAAGGGGAATAGAAATAGACCAAAGAAACATGAAAGTTAAAGACAGATAGTCTTCATCCAGAGTTTTTTTAAGTGATTAACTGCTCCTAACTAAGGAATATAGACATGAATTGAGTTAAAACATAGGACAGCACTTAATGCCATTTTGACAGACTACATTCAGGAATCCAGAGTCTGTATCAAAAAAAAAAAAAAAAAAAAACCAATAAATAACCTTTTTTTAAAGGATATTTAACCATAAGTTGACCTAGGGCATTTTTCTTCCCCAGACATCTCATCTCAAGAAAAACAGGCAAAGATGATGGTGTGAGGGGTGTCATTAGTAGAGACATGTTGAATTTTGAAATATTCACTAAAGTACATCTTTGTCAGCAGAAGTGAAAACAGAAGAAAATTTGGCAACAGCATAATTCTGGAATGTAGGTTTTAATTGCCTCTCTTTCCAAAGTGGCAAAGAGCTAGAAGTGTTGGTAGCATGGGTGTTCGTGGGACTGTAGGTTCTAGAAACTGGGAAATGGGTCAGAACCTGCACTCTACATGATCATAATTTGTGAGACAGCATCCAGAAGCAAGTTGCATGAGTAGTTTATTGGGGGTAAAAAGGTGTGTAAAGATCTTTCTTTGCACTACAGGAAAAAAAATGCTAGTATAAAATCTTTAAAATATTACATAAAAATAAAAAGAGAATAGCACCTCAGTCATCAATATCAAAGCTGTTAAAACCCCTGTAGAATGAAGAAGAAAATATCCTAAGGTAATTCAGGTAATAGACCACAAAGCAATATGAAAGAAAAAAAAAAAAAACACAGGAAAAGAGAGTCCAAAATAATGAGATACTAGTAACATAAAGAATTAAAGCAAATATGAGATGTAATTCAAATCAGAATTGAGGTACAATAATTTAAAGATTGTATTTGGAGGTTTTGTTATTATATGTGTCATGAAATACACACGTAAAAGAAGCACTTTTTTTTTTTTTTTTTGCCATGATTAACTAAACAGATAAGAACAAAACATCTATATGGGGTTTGGGATTTCTGAGTAGATATAAGAGCCATAGAAATCAACAAAACAGTGGAAGTAAGAATAACCAGGAGCTCCGAGGGCCTGGAGATCAGGTACCATGGTAAGTGGGGGAATGCCTTACCTTTCAAGATGTGGAAAATTAGAAGGCATGTAAAGAAAGATGTTGAAGTAACAATGCCAGAAGACTAGATAAACAGTTGTTTTCACTTCTGAAAAAAGTCTTCCTTTTATTTAAGCTAAATCACTCACGATTCAGCCTTATTTCATCAGATGTATTTTATTGTACACACAACCAAGTACTGTTTCTGATCTGAAAGCAGCTGCTTGACTTGGCCTTTAGACAAGAGGAAAGACTTCTTTTACTCTTATTTGGGGTGAGTATATGAAAGCTACCCATTTACCGCTAAGAATGGAGAATTTTATAAGCAAACTTGGTGATATAAGAATTTACTCAGTGGGAATAAATACACCCCAGGGGAATTTCTGTGCCCTTCTGCTGTGCTTTACCTCCCTGCCCCCAGGTTATCTTGCTGGCACCAGGAAATGTGATGCTAAGACAGACACAAAAGAACTAAGAAGAATGAACATCGACACAGCAAATATGTGTTTACATGCTTTAATTAAAAATGAAATTGAATCATTATTTGAGCATGGATATGTCATTTAACGAGGATCCAGTAATCCTTAATTTTCATTCTTTGTGTTTATCTTAAAGAATCTATCACGCAGCTTTTCACGCACAACTAAGTGAAATAATAGATGCTTTGAAAGTATCTCCAGGTAATAACATAGTAGCAGGGTCATAGTGCATATGCATTAAATGTTAAAATGAGCAAATACATTCCCATAATTCAGAAGTAAGCAGCAAAACAGAATTACAAAGTCAAGTGGCTCCATGAGTGTAGCCCTTTTCATACAAGAAGAAAAATTTGGCAACATGGTGCCCTGGTGGCTCAGATGGTAAAGAATTTGCCTGTAATGCAGGAGACACAAGTTCAATTCCTGGAGGGGGGGGAAGATCCCCTGGAGAAGGGAATAGCTACCCACTCCAGTATTCTTGCCTGGGAAATCCCATGGACAGAGGAGCCTGGCAAAAGAGTTGGGCACGACTTAGCATCTAAACAACAACAAATCATCTAAGATGATTCTTTCTACCAAAACTTTCTTCCATACTTCTCTCCTAAACTCAAGGTCAACCTTGCAAAGCATGACAATTCTTCTAGCCCCTTTGTCATCCATTCTTGTCTTGTTTTTGTTATAAATGTTACCTAGCTCACCCCTTGTTGGTTGGTTGTCTATTTTGTCCCAGGGATGTCCCACTACTGCTTGGACGTTAAGCTCTCTTGTCTACCCTTCAGACTTTGGGGGTTCTTATAATTGCAGCCTCCTGGTTTTTTCTGATTAATCACTGCTATCTGGCCTCTGTTATGTCAAGGCATGGATATTAATGAGCCTGGATATTAATGAGCCTGGCTCTATGACTGCATCTCCAGTGGTCACTCCTGGTCAGCAGAGGACAGCCACTTCTCAACTTCTTAGTGATGCTATTATCTTCACATGTCATTCCTTAATAGCCTTTGAATGTCATGTACTCTAGGCCCTCTTCAAGGACACACTCAAGGGTGGGTCTTGTGGCTTTATGTAATCTACTGATAGCAGTTTGCCCACTTTTGTCAGCTGCTTTATTATGTTTGTTAAAGAATGCTTCATAGAAGAGGTAGAATTTGAATACAATGTAGATTAAAAACCAAAGAGGAATGAATGTGATATTGTAGAGTGGGAAGTAGTAAGATTCAATGTGGAGTTAACCTCTTACATTAGCGGAATGGTGAGAATTTGAATTCAAGCCTACTTAGAATCCTGGCCAATGAAGTAGATAAGCAAGCAACTTATTTCCAGGCTGAGAGATGTCAACTAGATCCATCCTTCTGCAGGAAAAATTTTAATTTTTTCCATAAATTCATCAAATTGGAATTACTGGACAGAATTGGAAAAAGGGAAAGACAGAACACAACAGATGTACATAAATGAAAGAATCAGGGCATATGTAAGGCATAGAAAAACATAGTGAAACAATGTTATGCCTTCACATTCACATAGCTTCTTTTTTTCCCCTTTCCAGCTTCTTTCATTTTTACCTGTGACCTAGGGAATGAGGTACTCTGATCTACAAGATTCTCCTGAGTATCTTTTAAATGGGGTCTCCTTGAAGTACTGAATTTTATTAGAATGCTAATTTAGTAAATTTACCTCAAGTCCACTCTGCATCTACGTGAAGCACAAGTCAACCTCCTTTACTGATGGCACCCCACTCCAGTACTCTTGCCTGGAAAATCCCGTGGAAGGAGGAGTCCAGTAGGCTGCAGTCCATGGGGTTGCTCAGAGTTGGACAGGACTGAGCTACTTCACTTTCACTTTTCACCTTCACGCATTGGAGAGGGAAATGGCAACCCACTCTAGTATTCTTGCCTAGAGAATTCCATGGACAGAGAAGCCTGGTGGGCTGCTGTCCATAGGGTAGCACAGAGTCGGACACGACTGAAGTAACTTAGCATTCATGCATGCATTGGAGAAGGAAATGGCAACTTACTCCAGTACTCTTGCCTGGAGAATCCCAGGGACAGAGGAGCCTGGTGGGCTGCCATCTATGAGGTCACACAGAGTTGGACACAACTGAAGCGACTTAGCAGCAGCAGCATGCATATGTAGTATCCTATATAATTTGTAGACCAATACAACTCAAACTAAATAAAATTATCCAAGTTTCTGCTTGCACCTCATGAAATCCCCAAATATATTTCTCCCTTCCCATCATCTTGTGTATGTGTGTGTGTGTGTGTGTGTGTTTGTGTGTGTGCGCACACGTTCAGGTCCAGCCAGAATTATCCAAAGAGATATAGAATCTTTTCTTTAGCAGGTTTAGCTAGGATTACACTTTATAATGCTATAGTCCTTTGGGCATTTCAAAGTAAAAGTTCCTCAAATTTAACATTTTTGTGTGTTTTATATTTTTGAAACTCTATGCAGGAAACAGGCATGTAGAACTGTCAGAACAAAAGTTCCCTATATATACAATTCAGGAATAACAGTGGAATTTCTAAACCAAATCCATAAATCAATTCTTCTTAAAATAATATTGTTCAAGTAAAAGATGTTCTTTAAGCAACTAATGAAAATCTTGTAACCTAAATTCACTTGGAAGAATGTGATGGAGGGAAAAAATCAGAAGGAAAGAGAAGGAAATATTTTGTGTTTTCATATTCTTTGATGCTGTGCCTAGATAGGACCTATGAATTTAAAATTCAGGAGAGTATTCTTCCATAAGAGTAAAATGGTGACACAATACCTCTTACATTGTTCCACAGAATTGCTTGCAGAATACTCTTCTCCATTTACCTTTGGAAACATTTTCAGCTTAGAAGGCAGCACACATAAGGGGTATAATTTTGTATTAGCAACTATCACAACACTTCATACATTATTTTATAATATTTTTGTCTCTATAACTACTTCACACATTAGATTTTAAGGCATTATCTTCTAGTTTCTATTGCTTTTCACAAAGCCAAATATGAGACAGACCCCAGTCACTGGTGTGCTGGCAAACTGAAATGCTAGGAAAAAAGAAACAAAACTCACTTGCAGTATTTACCAATGCCATAGTATCAGTGGTGATTCTAGCTGTCAATGTGGCATCATTAAGGCGGAGTTGAGAAGAGATGCACACTATGGCTTCGGAAAACTAGTGTGAGTTGGCTCCAGCTCACAGCTGCCCCCAGTGTTTCTGGGATTCATGGCTCATCCCTCCTATCTTGGACCACTTATCCAACAGCAATAATATTGATGGGTCTCCCATCAGGTTTCCATCTCCCTTTTCCTCCGTATTTTTCAACCATTTTGTGCAACTGAGTTTTAAGTTTCTATCTCGTAAATTGATATTGTTATCATAATCTCTTTTCAGGAACAAAACTTTTTAAGTCCAGCTGTGTATCACCATTTATAGCCTAAAAATTATGAATTCTTTACTTTGGTTCTTTGACTAAGAGAGTCATGTAGGCCCTTCATGGCATTTTGTGAATCCTCTGACATTCTATGGAAAATAATATGAATTCTTTTATATGTGATTGTTCTCTGGAAAAGGGTTGATAGATTTCATTAGGTTTCAAAAGGACCTTTGAACACAAGAAAGTTAACAAATTCTACCTCAAAGGTCCTTACATGCCACTTCATGTTCTCTCCAGTTCTCTAAATTGCTGTAGTGAATTAGCTAATGTCTCTAATCCTTGCAGACTTTCTATTGGTTGTTCAGTACTAGATAATGACCTATGGCTTGCATGCCATGGCATACCTATTTCTACTTTTTGTACTATTAATTATGAATAAAGACTAAAAGCTAAAATATACTGCTAGAAATTCATTACAATATTTTAAATGCATGATACACAGATGTGAAGACCAGTTCCTTCTTCTGATCTTGTGACATTTTTGTCATTGCTTTTGGAAGAGTACACAATACGTGTGTGAAGAACACAGTATCTAAGATACAAAAAGCGTGAATTCAAGCCTCAATCCTGCTCTGTTAGATGTCTTGCCTTTGATGGCCCAAGTGTCTTTGTCTGTTTCTTCACCTCTAAAATATAATTAATCATTTCAATGAGCAGTTTTGAAGAATAAATAGTATATATTAAATGCAGTTAATAGAATGTTTAGTATAAAATGGACAATAAATGTTAGTTACTATAGTCATTACTTAAATTATTTCATTATTATTATTTTTCTGCTTCTATTATTGGACTCTAAATTCCTTAAGGTATATTATATATGTATTTTATGACTGAAAATCAAAAATGCTTACCAAATATTTGTTGAACAAATGGAAAGATGAGAAAAAAAAAAAATGTCCCAAAGACAGTAACCTACCAGAACTGCTTTTCTACAGTGAAAGCCACTTCTATCATGATTTTCTCAAACTTAATTATCTCTGTCTATTTCATAAGAAGAAGACTGAGTATAGCCTTGCGAATCTGCTTTGTTTTTACACTGTAGATGATGGGGTTGAGCACAGGAGGAAAAAGCAGGTACATATTGGCCATCATTGAATGGACCACTTTGGGGGCTGATCGCCCATAGCGATGCACCAATGACAAGCTAATCATGGGGATGTAGAAAATAGAAACTGCTCCAAGGTGGGAGACACAGGTGCTAAAAACTTTGTGTCGTTCTTGAGGGGAGGAAATACTGAGAACTGAGTGAATGATCAAGATATAAGACAGGACAATGCATGGTGTATCTACTCCTGTGGTCAGGATGAGATCAATTAATCCACAGATGCTATTGGCCCGAGTATCTGAACATGCTAATTTAATCACATCTGGATGATAGCAGTAGGAGTGGGAAAGCACATTCCTGCCACAAAAATTGAGGGGCTTAAGAAGCAAAAGTAGTGGTACAATTAATACTACAGTGCGTATAACCATCAAGAGACCCATCTGAATGATTCTATAACTAGTGAGAATGCTAGTGTACCTCAGAGGATCACAGATGGCCACACAGCGGTCAAAGGCCATAGCCACCAGCACCCCAGATTCTGTGCAGGCAAACCCATGAAGAAAAAACATCTGGATAATGCACATATCTAGACTGATTTCGTTTGCATCAAACCAGAGGATACCTAATGTGGTTGACATTGTAGAAACAGTCAAACCCAAGTCAGCAGCTGACAGCATGGAGAGGAAATAGTACATGGGCTCGTGGAGACTCTGCTGGGCGATGATGACAAGCAGGATCATGCTGTTCCCAGAAAGGGCAGTGGCATAAAGACAGCAGAAGGGAATGGAGACCCAAGCATGGGCAAACTCTAGGCCAGGAATTCCAGTCAACAAGAAAGTTGGAAATTTAGATGTTGAATTACCTAAGATTTCCATGTTTTCCTGGACTGGTAGCATTTATCTTCACAATGCACACATCCTATAGAAATAATACATTATATTGTTACATGAAGATATCTAGATAAATGTTCTCTTGGTTAAGAGAGTTATCTAAGGTCATGGGTAAGTGATTATTTATATTTTATATATATATATATATATATAAAACAGAGTTTGATTTATAGCATTCACTGTATATATATAAAACATATTTATTCTTAAATTTAAGAAAATACATCCAAATAGTTCCATATAGTTTCATAGTAATTATTTTCTATATTGATAGAATTTTTAGCTCCATCATAAGATTAAATGATAGTGAGTTAGGAAAATCAATACATTGAATATTCAATTTTGAATATCTTATGTAAGAAATGACAAAGGGAAATTCAGCTAAAGATGTTGAGTCTGCTGTGCCCATGTGGGCATGACTTTCCCGGCAAACCTTTCCAGATTTTTGCTAGTAATACATGTTTGGAAGCACAGGAGTGCTTGTTAATCCAGTGCCATGTTAATCCAGTACTGTGGATGAATACCTTCAGGGAGGAGATTTCTATAAGAGAAAACCAATAAAGATGGAATTTGATAGAAGTTATTGGAAAGGACTATATAGACTAAATAAAGCAAGATGAGGCTGGATAGCCTTCCTGGAACCACTAAAACCAAGAGAGTCTAGTGTCATGTCTGGGTGTTACATGAACAATAGTACTGAACTGCTTGAGTGGGTCTTCTAAGGATCAAAAATGTCAAATGCTGCTGAGAACACATGAATGACCCTAAGAAACAAAGACAAACAAAAAAAAACTAGCTGAAATCCAGCAATGAAAGCTGAGAATCTGCCACAGTGGCTTGGTGAATAAATGGAAAAGTCCTGGAGGCATGGTACATATTACTTTTGGAAACTTGTCAGTAAAAGCAAGGAGAAAAATAAGCCATGACTAAGGGTGACCATAAGGTGGATAGAGGATATTTGTAATATAGGAAAAAGAACTGAGCATATTTATAAACTAAGGTTAAAAATGTTACGTAGTAAGAGATTAAAACTATAGAATGACAGGAGTTAATTGGCATAGAAAATTCCCTAAGGAAACTGTGTGTCTATTTGCGATTCTGTGGACTGTAGCCCTCAGGACTCCTCTGTCCATAGAATTTTCCAGGCAAGAATGCTGGAGTGGGTTGCTACTTCCTACTCCAGGGGGGGATCTTCCTGACCCAGGGATTGAACCCACAATGCCTGCATCTCCTGAATCGGCAGGTAGGTTCTTTACAACTGTGGAGATTGAATATAAAGCATGACAGTATTGGGTTGGCCAAAAAGTTCTTTTGGGTCTTCTGTAAGCTGTTATGGAAAACACAGAATTAATTTTTTGCCAACCAAATAATTAGCCCTCACAAAGATGAGGATCAGCACATCCACTGACACTAGAGGGTAAGTTCACGTGGATAAGTTGGTGTAAGGCTCTGTGGGACAGTTATCACTAGTGCTACTAGTTTTTGTTTTGTTCCACAATTTTTAAAATTGTGGTCAAATACAACTAACATTTCACTGCAGATGGTAATTACAGCCATGAAATTAAAAGAACACTTGCTCCTTGGGAGAAAAGTTATGACCAGCCTAGACAGCATATTAAAAAGCAGAGACATTACTTTGTCAAAGAAGGTCCATCTAGTCAAGACTATGGTTTTTTCAGTAGTCATGTATGGATGTTAGAGTTGAACTATAAAGAAAGCTGAGCACTGAAGAATTGATGCTTTTGAACTGTGGTGTTGGTGAAGACTCTTGAGAGTCCCTTGGACTCAAGGAGATTCAACCAGTCCATCCTAAAGGAAATCAGACCTGGGTGTTCACTGGAAGGACTGATGCTAAAGCTGAAACTCCAGTACTTTGGCCACCTGATGTGGAGAGCTGACTCATTTGAAAAGACCCTGATGTTGGGAAATGTTGAGGGCAGGAGGAGAAGGGGACGACAGAGGATGAGATGGCTGGATGGCATCACCGATTCAATGGACATGAGTTTGGGTAAACTCTTGGAGTTGGTGATGGACAGGGAGGCCTGGCGTGCTGCAGTTCATGGGGTCACAAAGAGTCAGACACGACTGATGGGCTGAACTGAACTGAACAACTAATATAAAATTTACCATCCTAATCGTTTTAAAGTGTGCATTTCAGTGGATTTAAATGCATTCATAATGCCATGCAACCATCACTATCATCCATCTCCATGACTGTTTCATCTTGTAAAATTGAAACTCTGTATCCATTAAACAATAACTCCTCAGTCCCCCCTTTTCCAAGTCCCTGGCAACCACCATTTTATTTTCTGTCTCTGTGATTTTGACTGCTTTAAGTGTCTCATATAAGGGAATCATACAATATTTTTTCTTTTGTGACTGGCTTATCTCACTAGAAATAATGTCCTCAAGAGTCATCCATGTTTCAGCATATGTTAGAATTTTGTTTCTTATTAACCAGTGCTTTTTTTCTTAACTGAATTATCAGGAGGAAATTACTGCTCTTCAGAGAGTATTAGTCAATGAATATTGGTTTGAGTATACAATAGACTTTTTCAATAGACACTCAAGAAATAGAAAGGGCAACTTAAAAATATTATGAATTTTTGTTCAATTGCAATTAAAAAAATAAGTTTAAAGTAATAAATTTCCAGTGTCAAAATAAATTCTAGGAAAACTTAACATCAAAGAATAGCAATATTAGTTAGTATAACATTAGTATTTCTCAATCAAGCTTTAAAAAATATTAGGTAAAACTTACTTCCTAAAAGTGAATTCCCCGCAACAAGTATACGTGTTGCTCTTCCCTTTATGCTAGTTTTCTATAGTTCCCTTTGAATTGCCAGTTCTCAAGATAACATTCAATCTGAGAAAATCATCATCATAATATTTGACTATAAAGTAGAAAGGCTCAATTGACTGTGTTATATGAATCTCTGAGGACAGGGTAAAACCTAATGTTATCTGACTTTTTTGTAGGCTCATTTAAACAATTATAAATAGAACACAAAGCATAAAATCAATACAACAACCCCCTTTCTCTAGCTTCTTACCAGCTTTATGGGGAAAAACAAGCCTTCTCTGTCTTTATCAGCAGAGAGTGAATGAGTTACAGCTCTGGAGCCATTGATTTTATAGTAAAGTGGAATTGAACTGTGGAGCCATTGGTAAAATGTGAATATTGCTGGGGCTGCATATATAGAAAAGCAGAAATACTGCTATCTCCATCTATTAATATAATACAGTGCTGTGTAATCCCAGAAGGGTTTTAGCTGCTAACTTGAGTGACCAGTGGTCCACAGAGACAATACTGCAAAGCAAAATAAACCAAATCATCCATATAAAAGGAAAGCTTAGGCATTGTTGTAGGCACTGGGGAATAGAGAGATGCATATTATTATGTCTAGATTATCAGTATGCTAGAAAAAGAAGAAAGCAAATCAATTTTCACTGGAACAATTATGAAGACAATGAAGAGAGAAGAAAACATGTACTTCAGTCTCCAAGCCTCTGTCTTTTCACTACCATATTGATCCATAGGGATGATGATATATCCATTCTCAAATCCATCTCTCTCCAGCTATTCACTTGCTTTTGCCCAATAAATGGGATACTTTCTGGTATGTTCAGTTCAGTTCAGTCACTCAGTCATGTCTGACTCTTTGCAACCCCATGGACTGAAGCATGCCAGGCTTCTGTTCATCACGAACTCCCGGAGTTTACTCAAGCTCATGTCCATTGAGTAGGTGATGCCATCCAACCATCTCATCTTCTGTCATCCCCTTCTCCTCCTGCCCTCAAACTTTCCCAACATCAGGGTCTTTTCAAATGAGTCAGCTCTTCACATCAGGTGGCCAAAGTATTGGACTTTCAGCTTCAACATCAGTCCTTCCAATGAATATTCAGGACTGATTTCCTTTAGGATGGACTGGTTGGATCTCCTTGCAGTCCAAGGGATTCTCAAGAGTCTTCTCCAACACCACAGTTCAAAAGCATCAATTCTTTGGTGCTCAGCCTTCCTTATAGTCCAACTCTCGCATCCATACATGACTACTGGAAAAACCATAGCCTTGACTAGATGGACCTTTGTTGGCAAAGTAATGTCTCTGCTTTTTAATATGCGGTCTATGTTGGTCATTTCTTTTCTTCCAAGTAGTAAGCATCTTTTAATTTTATGGCTGTAGTCACCATCTGCAGTAATTTTGGAGCTCCCCAAAATAAAGCCTGTCACTCTTTCCCCATGTATTTCCCATGAAGTGATGGGACCAGATGACATGATCTTAGTTTTCTGAATGTGAGTTGTTTTTTTTTTTTTTTTTCCTAATTTTATTTTATTTTTAAACTTTACATAATTGTATTAGTTTTGCCAAATATCAAAATGAATCCGCCACAGGTATACATGTGTTCCCCATCCCGAACCCTCTTCCCTCCTCCCTCCCCATACCATCCCCCTGGGCCATCCCAGTGCACCAGCCCCAAGCATCCAGCATCGTGCATCGAACCTGGACTGGCTACTCGTTTCCCACACGATATTTTACATGTTTCATTGCCATTCTCCCAAATCTTCCCACCCTCTCCCTCTCCCACAGAGTCCATAAGACTGTTCTATACATCAGTGTCTCTTTTGCTGTCTTGTACACCGGGTTATTGTTACCATCTTTCTAAATTCCATATATATGCGTTAGTATACTGTATTTATGTTTTTCCTTCTGGCTTACTTCACTCTGTATAATAGGCTCCAGTTTCATCCACTTCATTAGAACTGATTCAAATGTATTCTTTTTAATGGCTGAGTAATACTCCATTGTGTATATGTACCACTGCTTTCTTATCCATTCATCTGCTGATGGACATCTAGGTTGCTTCCATGTCTTGGCTATTATAAACAGTGCTGCGATGAACATTGGGGTACACGTGTCTCTTTCCCTTCTGGTTTCCTCAGTGTGTATGCCCAGCAGTGGGGTTGCTGGATCATAAGGCAGTTCCATTTCCAGTTTTTTAAGGAATCTCCACACTGTTCTCCATAGTGGCTGTACTAGTTTGCATTCCCACCAACAGTGTAAGAGGGTTCCCTTTTCTCCACACCCTCTCCAGCATTTATTATTTGTAGACTTTTGGATCGCAGCCATTCTGACTGGTGTGAAATGGTACCTCATAGTGGTTTTGATTTGCATTTCTCTGATAATGAGTGATGTTGAGCATCTTTTCATGTGTTTGTTAGCCATCTGTATGTCTTCTTTGGAGAAATGTCTATTTAGTTCTTTGGCCCATTTTTTGATTGGGTCGTTTATTTTTCTGGAGTTGAGCTGTAGGAGTTGCTTGTATATTTTTGAGATTAGTTGTTTGTCGGTTGCTTCATTTGCTATTATTTTCTCCCATTCTGAAGGCTGTCTTTTCACCTTGCTAATAGTTTCCTTTGATGTGCAGAAGCTTTTAAGGTTAATTAGGTCCCATTTGTTTATTTTGGCTTTTATTTCCAATATTCTGGGAGGTGGGTCATAGAGGATCCTGCTGTGATGTATGTCGGAGAGTGTTTTGCCTATGTTCTCCTCTAGGAGTTTTATAGTTTCTGGTCTTACGTTTAGATCTTTAATCCATTTTGAGTTTATTTTTGTGTATGGTGTTAGAAAGTGGTCCAGTTTCATTCTTTTACAAGTGGTTGACCAGATTTCCCAGCACCACTTGTTAAAGAGATTGTCTTTAATCCATTGTATATTCTTGCCTCCTTTGTCAAAGATAAGGTGTCCATATGTGCGTGGATTTATCTCTGGGCTTTCTATTTTATTCCATTGATCTATATTTCTGTCTTTGTGCCAGTACCATACTGTCTTGATAACTGTGGCTTTGTAGTAGAGCCTGAAGTCAGGTAGGTTGATTCCTCCAGTTCCATTCTTCTTTCTCAAGATCGCTTTGGCTATTCGAGGTTTTTTGTATTTCCATACAAATTGTGAAATTATTTGTTCTAGCTCTGTGAAGAATACTGTTGGTAGCTTGATAGGGATTGCGTTGAATCTATAAATTGCTTTGGGGAGTATACTCATTTTCACTATATTGATTCTTCCAATCCATGAACATGGTATATTTCTCCATCTATTAGTGTCCTCTTTGATTTCTTTCACCAGTGTTTTATAGTTTTCTATATATAGGTCTTTAGTTTCTTTAGGTAGATATATTCCTAAGTATTTTATTCTTTCCGTTGCAATGGTGAATGGAATTGTTTCCTTAATTTCTCTTTCTGTTTTCTCATTATTAGTGTATAGGAATGCAAGGGATTTCTGTGTGTTGATTTTATATCCTGCAACTTTACTATAGTCATTGATTATTTCTAGTAATTTTCTGGTGGAATCTTTAGGGTTTTCTATGTAGAGGATCATGTCATCTGCAAATAGTGAGAGTTTTACTTCTTCTTTTCCAATTTGGATTCCTTTTATTTCTTTTTCTGCTCTGATTGCTGTGGCCAAAACTTCCAAAACTATGTTGAATAGTAATGGTGAAAGTGGGCACCCTTGTCTTGTTCCTGACTTCAGAGGAAATGCTTTCAATTTTTCACCATTGAGGATAATGTTTGCTGTGGGTTTGTCATATATAGCTTTTATTATGTTGAGGTATGTTCCTTCTATTCCTGCTTTCTGGAGAGTTTTTATCATAAATGGGTGTTGAATTTTGTCAAAGGCTTTCTCTGCATCTATTGAGATAATCATATGGTTTTTATTTTTCAATTTGTTAATGTGGTGTATTACATTGATTGATTTGTGGATATTGAAGAATCCTTGCATCCCTGGGATAAAGCCCACTTGATCATGGTGTATGATCTTTTTAAATGAATGTGAGTTTTAAGCCAACTTTTTCACTCTTCTCTTTCATTTTCATCAAGAGGCTCTTTAGTTCTTCTTTGCTTTCTGCCATAAGGGTAGTGTCGTCTGCGTTTCTGAGGTTATTGATATTTCTCCCAGCAATCTTGATTACAGTTTGTGCTTCATCTGCATATAAGTTAAATAAGCAGGGTGACAGTATACAGCCTTGACATACTCCTTTCCCTATTTGGAATCTGTCTGTTGTTCCATGTCGAATTATAACTGTTGCTTCCTGACCTGCATACAGATTTCTCAAGAGGAAGGTCAGGTGGTCTGGTATTCCCATCTCTTTAAGAATTTTCCAGAGTTTGTGGTGATCAACACAGTTGAAGACTTTGGCATAGTCAAAGCAGAAGTAGATGTTTTTGTGGGAGTCTTTTATTTTTTTGATGACCCAACGGATGTTGGCATTTTTATCTCTGGTTCCTCTGTCTTTTCTAAATCCAGCTTGAACATCTGGAAGTTCACGGTTCATGTACTGTTGAAGCCTGACTTGGAGAATTTTGTATTTTATGTTAATTGGGTCCAATTTTGCTAGCCGCTGAGGTCACTCTGGGTAAATGATTAGTTTTCATGTGTATGTGTTCTTGCTGTCTTACTTGCCGTTTTCCTGTGGTACTCAGTGTAAGGATCTAGACTCTGGAGAGAATTTGTCATCCTTGTCACTGTGGCCAGTTGAGCAATGGACACAGACTACTGTATGGACCTAGAAATTCTAGATCCATAGGAAAGGTGAAAATTCACACCCAGATATCATGTATCTCCTTTATAGAGAAGCCTCACATTGATAGAGGGTGTCTTGTTTGCCTGCTGCTGCTGCTGCTGCTAAGTTGGTTCAGTTGTGTCCAACTCTGTGCGACCCCATAGACAGCAGCCCACCAGGCTCCCCCGTCCCTGGGATTCTCCAGGCAAGAACACTGGAGTGGGTTGCCATTTCCTTCTCCAATGCATGAAAGTGAAAAGGGAAGGTGAAGTTGCTCAGTCATGTCTGAGTCTTTGCGAACCCATGGACTGCAGCCCACCAGGCTCCTCCATCCATGGGATTTTCCAGGCAAGAGTACTGGGGTGGGGTGCCATTGCTTTCTCCACTTGTTTGCCTAGCTAGCAATAAATCTAATAATGTGTTCCCATTTAGCTATTTTCCTTTAATGTATATTTGGCTATTATTCCTTGTGTACGAACTCTTAACGGCAGAAAGTGTTAGTGGGATTTAATTCAAGCATTGTAGTTCTTCCTGGAACCACCACCCCCACTTTGTACCTCCAAGTGTCTGGACTGATACTTCAACAACAGAAATGAACCAAATTAATGTTTGAAATCTAATGTCAGTGTTAAAGAATGAAAAGTCCACCACTATTGAATTCAAATAGTTTAGAATCTAACTAGATTCTCCATCTACATCCTTTGGTTAAGACAGCCCAAGGGACTCTCAAGAGTCTTCTCCAACACCACAGTTCAATAGCATCAATTCTTTGGCGCTCAGCCTTCTTCACAGTCCAACTCTCACATCCATACATGACCACTGGAAAAAACCATAGCCTTGACTAGACGAACCTTTGTTGGCAAAGTAATGTCTCTGCTTTTGAATATGCTGTCTATGTTGGTCATAACTTTTCTTCCAAGGAGTAAGCGTCTTTTAATTTCATGGCTGCAGTCACCATCTGCAGTGATTTTGGAGCCCCCCAAAATAAAGTCTGACACTGTTTCCACTGTTTCCCCATGTATTTCCCATGAAGTGATGGGACCAGATACCATGATCTTAGTTTTCTGAATGTTGAGAAAATTTTACTACCGTTTCTGTCTTTTCCTTTGTGTGTCAGTTGCTCAGTCATTTTCAACTCTTTGTGATCCCATGGAGTGTAGTACTCCAGACTCCAAAGCCCATGGGATTTCCCAGGCTAGAATACTGGAGTGAGTTGCCATTTCCTTCTACACTGGATCTTCCCTCTTAGAGTCTTGTAATCTTCATTATCTACCCTTGAGTACTTAAGAATTAGAGCTGGTGCTAGAAATTTTAGAATTCAAGTTCAGCAATAGTAGATCATAATACCAAAACTATAGAATCCCTATGTTTAAACCAGGACAATAAAATACATTTATATGACATTAAGGGATTGAAGATTAACATTTCTTAGATTCCCTCAAATCAGAAGAATAAAGAGAGATTTTTTTTTCCATGGCATCATGGATGTTTTTAAAAAGAGAATCTAATAAAACTTCCAATTCCATTTGATTGTTCTTCATGCTTTCATACTGTCACTTTATAAAATAACCTCACATATAACCTCTCTTACTCCTTTCACCATCTCATGCATCCCTTACTCCAGCTATAGTAACCATGTACAATCCTTGGTGTATCAGGCTATGTCACATTTCATTGACTGCAGAGACCTGTGCCCTGGGCCTGGAAGATCCTTACGTTTTTACATGTTACGTATTATTCTTAGTTCAAGTAGTTAGCTCTTCAAACAATTCTTTGAATCTGCAATATGATCTAGATATTTTATTCAGTGTCATATAGCCTTCTGGATATAATTCTATGGTAACACTCCTATTCACTGCCATTATTATATATATATATATATTTAACTTTATGTCCCTGACACTAGACTATATAAACTAGACTATAGAGGACAAGGATGTTTCTTATATAAACTTGTATTACCACCACTAAGGAAAAGTGTAATGTTACTCACAATAAAATGTTGAAGGAAGGGAGGAAGAAAGTAAGGTTATTTCTATCTAGGACATTGCATGATCAGACTCGCTACTCTGTGTTTGGAAATAGTTTGTAGAAAGCTTTACGGATTTGTTTGGTCTTCACACTATATATAATAGGGTACAGGACTGGGGGGAATAGAAAATGGAGATTTGACATCAGTGTATGGACATATGGAGGAGCACTCTGCCCAAACCGATGTACTGAAGCCAAGATGACCCAGGGGATGTAGAAGATGGCAACAGCCCCAATGTGAGAGATGCAAGTGCCGAAAGCCTTTGCCTTTCCTCTGGGGAGGCAATGCTAAGGATGGACTTGATGATCAGCATGTAGGAGAGGAAATGCAGGGAATATCTATACCTGAGGTCAGAATGAGAGCAACTAAACCACAGATACTGTTGACCTTGATACTTGAGCAAGAACACTTAATCACATCAGGGTGGTAGCAATAGAAGTGAGAAAGCACATTAGGACCACAGAAGGATAACCTCTTAAGGAGCAGGAGCAAGGGCATCAGGTTGACCAGCATTCGTACAAAAATTACCACACCAGCTTTGATGATTCTAGAGTTGGTTAGAATCATAGCATATCTTAGGGGGTTGCAGATGGTAACAAAGCAATCAAAAGCCATGGCCAAAAGCACAGAAGATTCCACGAGGGTGAATCCATGCAGAAAGAACATCTGCAGAATGCAAGCATCCAGGCTGATGACCCTGGCATTGAACCAGAGGACACCAAGTGTTGTGGGAAGAGAGGAAATAGTTATGCCAATGTCGGTGGTGGAGAGCATGGAGAGGAAGTAGTACGTGGGCTCATGGAGGCTGGAGTTTGTGATCACTACATACAGGACGGTGCTATTCCCCAAAAGGGCAATCACACAAAGGCAGCAAAAGGGGATAGAAAACCAGATGTGAAAAGCTTCTAGCCCTGGAACTCCAGTCAAGAAGAAAGTTGGGGAAGTGGAATTACCAATCGACAGCATGGTGGCCTGAGTGATATGGTATTCTCCTTCACTTAGTTCCTGCAATGATACATTTCATTGAGTCAAAACTACTGTCTGTCAGATATTCTGATAATTGTTCTAATTATTATACCTCATGTAGTCCCTACAGAGTTAGAGGTAGCTTTTATCTATCATCTTTATTTTACAGATAAATTTCAGCTAGATTAAATTAACCCATTAAACAAGTAACAGACAAGTGTGACTCAAACCTCTCATTTTTCCTACTCTGTCATACTTAGCGTATGCTATGAACAGCAGGACTGAAGCTAGGGTGAGGCAAGTAAAACATTTGCCTTGGGAATGGAATATAAGGATGGTGCCAAAAATAAAAACACACACACACACACAACTCACAGCAATTGGATAGATAACATTTTTATGCAATATTTAAAAAAGTCAAAACCAATGCAAAAATATCCATGACAAACAGAACATCAAAATTCTGAACCAGAGCTGTGTCAAACCACATTGGAGTCCAAAGCAAAATGACAAATGTACATCACTATGTACATGTTTTTATGCATTTTTTGATACTTAACATTTTCCAGAACATTAACGTAACTTGAATGTTGACAAATGAAAAGTAATTGTATTAAATCTCACATTATTACTTTATATTTATATATTTTATTTATATCATAATATAATTTTACTTCAGCTAATTATAAATTATTTATAATTCTCATGTATCTCCAATATGGCAATTTTCTCAACTGAAAATGAGATAAGTGGGACTTCCCTGGTGGTCCAATGGTTAAGATTCCATGCCTCCAATGCAGGGGGATTGGGGTTTGATCCTTAGATCCCTGGCTGGGGAACTAAGATCCCACAGGCCACACAGTATGGCCAAAAAGAAAAGAAGAACCTGGAGAAGGAAATGGCAACCCACTCCAGTATTCTTGCCTGGAGAATCCCATGGACAGAGGAGCCTGGCGGGCTACAGTCCACGGGGTCGCATAAGAGTCGGACACGACTGAGCGAGACACTCCCCACTCCTCATCTTTCAGAGACGGTGTTTCTCTTCTCTAGATTAGCATGAGTATGTGTGTGGCCTTACAACGTGGAAAGAGCTGTAGTTTAGTGGATGTATCCTAGGTATATGCTTCTTTCTAAGACAACATTTTTCTTGTAAGTACACTTGGTCTTTGAACAACAAGGGTTTGTGCCGTGTGGATCCACTCGTATGCAGATGTTTTTCAATAAACACGTACTGTAATATCAAAAAAAAAAAAAGAAAAGAAGAAAATAAAGTAAGCAAAAAAGTAGGTTTAAAAATATATTGTTGATAAGTTTGCTTTCATTAAAACTAAAGGTTCATATTTTTTTTCTTTTGCCCTAAACTGTAATATGACTTGGCATGGTACAGAATTTTATTTAAAACTTTGAGGTTTTATTGATTATGGACTAAAAAAAATTAGATTAGATTAGATTAGATTAAAATGCTGCATTAAAACATTATCATAATTGCTAAATTTTTTGGTGTCCCCTTAAATTTTTCACTCCCCTCCCTGTAGTACTGGCCTTAAGCAGTTGCTATCCTTGGATGACCTCCCATCCCAACATGCTGCTGCTGCTGCTGCTAAGTCACTTCAGTCGTGTCTGACTCTGTCGGACCCCAGATTCTCCAGGCAAGAACACTGGAGTGGGTTGCCATTTCCTTCTCCAATGCATGATAGTGAAAGAGAAAGTGAAGTCGCTCAGTCGTGTCCAATTCTTAAATGATGCTAAAAATAATTTTCATGATTCTGAGTTTCAGGAAAAGTTTCAGTACTTAACTTGTATTTTAAACTTTTAGAGCACTGCTGAAGGATTTCTTTTTCCCCTCACTCCCATTTCCAGCCCCTTCCCCACTATTTCCCCAATCCAAGAAAGAGACAGGAAAGAAATATTTCTTTCTCTTTCATATTTCTACTCCAGCTTTCCCCACCTCTCTGTGACCTTGGTGCTTCTCCCCCACATCTTCTCTTTTTGTCATCTCCTTACCTGCTATTCACTGGAGGAAAAAGTTCCCTGCCTTTACAAGACCCCATCAAAGAGATAAGTGAAAACTCCTGACTGATGGAACTGCTTTCTGGGGCACTTGGCTGGGGAAAATCTACAATTTCAGCCTTTTCAAGCAAGAGCAAATAGCCATTTAAATAGCTTTTCCCGCATGACAGCCCTGCCAAGAGCAGAATCCCTAGCTCCAGAGGGACCTCGTAACCCACACCAGAGAAAATGCATGAATTTTTTCAGGCACTTGATACACTTGAGGAAAACCTCTTGAGTGTAATGTTTTTGCACAGACATTAAGCACAGCTTTCCTGCTGTGAATTACACCCTTGGAAGGGGGAAGAGATGGAAGTGACATAACCGAGTATCAACACAGGACTGCACAGGCAGGACTCACTACATATATCATCTGATATTCTTACTTTAGCATTTCATTACTTACATTCTGCATTTAAAGAAAAAAAAATCATTGACAGAAAGAAGCACTAGTAAATAGTATTTCAATGATTTCAGGAGGGATTAAAAGGAACAAAAAAGACCAAAACAAACCGCAAAAACAAGTCTTCAATAAATAGAATTTTTTGGCATGTTCAAAAATAACGATAACTATCATTTTTGAGCAGCTCCTATGTGCTGTATTTTATGGCTTAATTAATTCATGCATTTGTGGCTGTTTTCACTGACAAATTCATTTAAATAATTATGGTGAGTATGTACTGTGTTCTGACCTGTTCTGACAGTGACATCTAATAATGGAGGAAGCAAATACATTACATTTACTTAAACCAATTTCTTAGTTTTATTTGGCTGTGCTAGGTCTTAGTTGTGGCATGCAGGATCTTCGATCTGCCTTGTGTCACACAGGATCTTCTCATTGCCTGTGTGGGATCTTTAGTTGAAGTAGGTGGGATCTAGTTCCCTGACCAGGGATTGAACCTGGGCCCCCTACATTGGGAATGTAGAGTCTTAGCCACTGGACCACCAGAGAGAGTGAAAAGTGGTAGTCAATCAGTCATGTCCAATTCTTTGCAACCCCATGGACTGTAGCCCATCAGACTCTTCTGTCCATGGAATTCTCCAAGCAAGGATACTGGAGTGGGTTTCCATGCCCTCCTCCAGGGGCTCTTCCTGACCCAGGATCGAACCCAGGTCTCCTGCATTGCATGGGGATTCTTTGCTGTCTGAGCCACCAGGGAAGTCCCTACTTAAACTATTTTGGATTAAATATTTTGAGCTGGGGAGACTAGCCTGGATTATCTAGGTGGACTTGATGTAATAACAAAGGTTTTTATAAGAAGGAGGCACAAAGCTCAGAGTTCGAGTAGGACACAGGACTATGGAAGGAGAGATTGGAGATCTGTAAGGAAGGGGATGCAAGCTAAGGAATGCAGACAAGCTCTAGAAACTGGAAAAGGCAAGGAAACAGATTTTCCACTAGAGCCTCCAGAAAGAACACAACTCTGCTGATACCTTGATTTTTAGCCCCACAACATTTATTTTAGACCTTGACTTCCAAACTGTAAGATAACACATTTGTGGTATTTTAAGCCACTGAATTTATGCTAATTTTATGGTAATTTGTTAAGCAGTGCAAAAATGCTAATTCAGAACTCACCCACAAGGCAGTATGAGTAAAGGTTACTCCACTGGTGCCCAAATGCCTTTTCTGCTGTTGGCAAATAGCTACACTGCTTTTGGCACCTAAAGCTAAGATCTCTCCTTTTTAATCATCTCTTTTTAAAAAAATCTCAGTTTAATTAATTAATTTATTTATTTTACTTTACAATATTGTATTGGTTTTGCCATACATTGACATAAATCAGCCATGGGTGTACATGTGTTCCCCATTCTGAGCACCCCTCCCACCTCCCTCCCCATCCCATCCCTCTGGGTCATCCCAGTGCACCAGCCCTGAGCATCCTGGATCATGCATCCAACCTAGACTGGCAATTTGTTTCACATGTGATACTTTACATGTTTCAATGCCATTCTCCTATATAATCCCACCCTAGCCCTCTCCCACAGAGTCCAAAAGACTGTTTTATACATCTGTGTCTCTTTTGCTGTCCCTCATACAGGGTTATTGTTACCATCTTTCTAAATTCCATATATGTGCATTAGTATACTGAATTGGTGTTTTGCTTTCTGGCTTACTTCACTCTGTATAATAGGCTCCAGTTTCATCCACCTCATTAGAACTGATTCAAATGTATTCTTTTTAATGGTTGAGTAATATTCCATTGTGTATATGTACCAGCGCTTTCTTATCCATTCCACTTGGAGGATTCTATTTGGAGATGAGGCTAAAAATGCCAAGAAAAAATCAATTATATGAATTATTTAAAATGTAACATTTGCTAATAAATACATAGTTTAGAAGGGATATGTCATAGTTAATTATATAATTTAATCCACAAAATAACACTATATAATTTATTTATAATTATCTTCTAATTTAACAGAAGAGGAAACCGAAGTCCCAGTGTGTTAAAGCAACTTATTCAAATTTATGCAGCTGGTAAATTGCGGCATGTAACCCTAACCTTAAATACTTTCCTGCTCAATTATTGGTCCTCATCACATTTGAAGGAGTGCATACTTCAGAGATATAACAACAAATATAAATAATACAATTTTCCTTTTTGCTATCACGTTCTACATGAGTTCATACTGAAAGTATAAACATTTTGGAATCTGACTGATTGATATTTAAATCTTAACTCTGTCATCACTAGTTTGTGACATTGGGTATGTACTTGTCTCATTGATAAAATGTGGATAATAATATAATAATATTGTGAAAATGACTTGAGACAAAGTCTGTACAACACAACATAGTGTTTGTCACATGGATAATGCTCAATGAATGGGAGACTTATTTGGATAGAACTTGGCAAAAACTGATATTTTTGAAATTACATTTGGAGTATTTACAATATTCTAGCTGTGGATTAAATAAAAGTTTCTGTATACTCTATATATATTATATATAGCATATGAAGTATTTGGTGTGGTCTGATACAAAATAAAACTGTGGAAAATGTTAATTGTTCTCATCGCTAGTTTGAAAATGACAACAGCTTATTTGTTTGGTTTCTTCACCCAATTCTTTTATCTCCTCCTGGTAGAAAGGAACTTTTAAAAAATGCAATATGCACACACTTATGCCATGAAGATTGTCAGAATGAGTAAGAAAGTGTTTGTTCATCCTGTAGCTACTTGCCCAAGTTCACTATTACAAGGGACTGATTCATTTTAAGAATCTACTCATTCTGTCTAATTATTGAGCCAGTAGAATAAAATTGAGGACTTGGGCTGGTGCTCTTCCTGGATATCATGTTGCAAGTAAATGCAGAAGACACAGTTCATGTCACAGTCCAAGTAGGGCTGGACATAAAGTTCTACCCCTAGAATACTTCACAGGCACACTGCAGACAATTCCTGAAGAAAAGACACTATGATCCTATCCTCTCTCAATCTTCTTTATTCCCTCTGCTTTCTCCAAACAGGTGTGCTAACAGTACTTATTTTTGAGTGAAACAGGCTATAACAAGAAAGATTACAAGACCTTGATGTGCTCACTCTGTGGGGTAATCTTTCGTTGATTTTTGAAAGGAATCCAGAGTTTTAGTGACTAGAGTTTTGAGATGCAATTATGTGCACTATTTAAGTAGGGAGAGAGGCTTCTAGGAGGCTGACGCTCAGCCATACAGAATTCATCAGTAGTGGCATTGTCTTCCCAATTCATCTGCTTCTCTTTCTATGTGTGACCTGATGGATAACGGGTATAGAGGAAAAGAGTCTGTATATGTGTCCAAAGTGGCTTCAGTCACTTCATTCCCCCAGTTATTACTGCTTTCAACACTTGGCAGAGTCAACTACAGAACCAGCATTCACAGCACAGTTGGAATGCCAAAGAGAAGAGCAGCATAAATTGATCCAACCAGTCCATTCTAAAGGAGATCAGCCCTGGGATTTCTTTGGAAGGAATGATGCTAAAGCTGAAACTCCAGTACTTTGGCCAGCTCATGCGAAGAGTTGACTCATTGGAAAAGACTCTGATGCTGGGAGGGATTGGGGGCAAGAGGAGAAGGGGACGACAGAGGATGAGATGGCTGGATGGCATCACTGACTTGATGGACATGAGTCTGAGTGAACTCTGGGAGTTGGTGATGGACATGGACGCCTGGCCTGCTGCGATTCATGGGGTCGCAAAGAGTCGGACATGACTGAGCGACTGATCTGATCTGATCTGATCTGATCTTGGATAAGGGGCCAGTCCGGCTTAAGAATTTTGATGGGTTAAGAAGATAAGAGTCATGCTTAATACCAGGATAATAGTAGATACTTTTTCAGTAAGTTCAATTCGATTTAATTCAATAAAGTGATTAAGTATTTTATTGACCCCTGCCCCCATTATGTGATGGGCGGGCTAAAGCGCAGGTGAGAGAAGCTACCCCACCTCCAAGGTCAGGGGCAGAAGCTGAGAGGACCCCATGCCAGAAGGGCCAGCGGCCAAGGGGAGTTACCCCAAGTCCGAGGTCAGGGGCAGCTGCCGAGAGTGCCAGACTGCGACGGTGCAGGAACGGCTGAGAGGAGCTACCCAATGTCTGAGGTCAGGAGGGCTGGCCGAGAGGATATACCCAGCGTCCAAGGTCGGGGCAGCGACAACAGGAGTTACCCCGTGTCCGAGGCCAGGGGCAGCGGGCGGGAGGAGCTACCCCACCCACCTAAGCCTGAGGCCAGGGGCGGCAGGCGGGAGGAGCAACCCTACGCCTGGCTGAACAGGCACAGGAGGGCCTTAGAGGAGCTATCCCATGTTGAAGGTCAGGAAGGGCGGCGGTGAGGAGATACCCCTCGTCCAAAGTAAGGAGCATTGGTTGCGCTTTGCTGGAGCAGCCGTGAGGGGATACCCCACACCCAAGGTAAGAGAAACCCAAGTAAGATGGTAGGTGTTGCAAGAGGGCATCAGAGGGCAGACACACTGAAACCATACTCATGGGAAACTAGTCAATCTAATCACACTAGGACCACAGCCTTGTCTAACTCAATGAAACTAAGCCATGCCCATGGGGCAACCCAAGATGGGCGGGTCATAGTGGAGAGATCTGACAGAATGTGGTCCACTGGAGAAGGGAATGGCAAACCACTTCAGTATTCTTGCCGCGAGAACCCCATGAACAGTATGAAAAGGCAAAATGATAGGATACTGAAAGAGAAACTCCTCAGGTCAGTAGGAGCCCAATATGCTATTGGAGATCAGTGGAGAAATAACTCTAGAAAGAATGAAGGGATGGAGCCAAAGCAAAAAGAATACCCAGCTGGGGATGTGACTGGTGATAGAAGCAAGGTCTGATGCTGTAAAGAGCAATATTGCATAGGAACCTGGAATGTCAGGTCCATGAATCAAGGCAAATTGGAAGTGGTCAAACAAGAGATGGCAAGAGTGAATGTCAACATTCTAGGAATCAGCGAACTGAAATGGACTGGGTGGGTGAATTTAACTCAGATGACCATTATATCTACTACTGCGGGCAGGAATGCCTCGGAAGAAATGGAGTGGCCATCATGGTCAACAAAAGAGTCAGAAATGCAGTACTTGGATGCAATCTCAAAAACGACAGAATGGTCTCTGTTCGTTTCCAAGGCAAACCAGTCAATATCACAATAATCCAAGTCTATGCCCCAACCAGTAACGCTGAAGAAGCTGAAGTTGAATGGTTCTATGAAGACCTACAAGACCTTTTAGAACACCCAAAAAAGATGTCCTTTTCACTATAGGGGACTGGAATGCAAAAGTAGGAAGTCAAGAAACACCTGGAATAACAGGCAAATTTGGCCTTGGAATACAGAATGAAGCAGGACAAAGACTAATAGAGTTTTGCCAAGAAAATGCACTGGTCATAACAAACACCCTCTTCCATCAAGACAAGAGAAGACTATACATGGACACCACCAGATGGTCAACACACTGAAATCAGACTGATTATGTTCTTTGCAGCCAAAGATGGAGAAGCTCTATACAGTCAGCAAAAACAAGACCAGGAGCTGACTGTGGCTCAGACCATGAACTCCTTATTGCCAAATTCAGACTTAAATTGAAGAAAGTAGAGAAAACCACTGGACCTTTCAAGTATGACCTAAATCAAATCCCTTATGATTATACAGTGGAAGTGAGAAATAGATTTAAGGGCCTAGATCTGATAGATAGAGTGACTGATGAACTATGGAATGAAGTTCATGACATTGTACAGGAGACAGGGATCAAGACCATCCCCATGGAAAAGAAATGCAAAAAAGCAAAATGGCTGTCTGGGGAGGCCTTACAAATAGCTGTGAAAAGAAGAGAAGCCAAAAGCAAAGGAGAAAAGGAAAGATAAAAACATCTGAATGCAGATTTCCAAAGAATAGCAAGAAGAGATAAGAAAGCCTTCTTCAGCGGTCAATGCAAAGAAATAGAGGAAAACAACAGAATAGGAAAGACTAGAGATCTCTTCAAGAAAATCAGAGATACCAAAGGAACATTTCATGCAAAGATGGGCTCGATAAAGGACAGAAATGGTATGGACCTAACAGAAGCAGAAGATATTAAGAAGAGATGGCAAGAATACACAGAAGAACGGTACAAAAAAATCTTCATGACCCAGATAATCATGATGGTGTGATCACTGACCTAGAGCCAGACATCCTGGAATGTGAAGTCAAGTGGGCCTTAGAAAGGATCACTATGAACAAAGCTAGTGGAGGGGATGGAATTCCAGTTGAGCTATTCCAAATCCTGAAAGATGATGCTGTGAAAGTGCTACACTCAATATGCCAGCAAATTTGGAAAACTCAGCAGTGGCCACAGGACTGGAAAAGGCCATTTTTCATTCCAATCCCAAAGAAAGGCAATGCCAAAGAATGCTCAAAGTACCATACAATTGCACTCATCTCACACGCTAGTAATGCTCAAAATTCTCCAAGCCAGGCTTCAGCAATATGTGAACCGTGAACTTCCTGATGTTCAAGCTGGTTTTAGAAAAGGTAGAGGAACCAGAGATCAAATTGCCAACATCTGCTGGATCATGGAAAAAGCAAGAGAGTTCCAGAAAAGCATGTATTTCTGCTTTATTGACTATGCCAAAGCCTTTGACTGTGTGGATCACAATAAACTGTGGAAAATTCTGAAAGAGGTGGGAATACCAGACCACCTGATCTGCCTCTTGAGAAATTTGTATGCAGATCAGGAAGCAACAGTTAGAACTGGACATGGAACAACAGACTGGTTCCAAATAGGAATAGGAGTACATCAAGGCTGTGTATTGTCACCCTGCTTATTTAACTTATATGCAGAGTACATCATGAGAAACGCTAGACTGGAAGAAACACAAGCTGGAATCAAGATTGCCGGGAGAATTATCAATAACCTCAGATATGCAGATGACACCACCTTTATGGCAGAAAGTGAAGAGGAACTCAAAAGCCTCTTGATGAAAATGAAAGCGGAGAGTGAAAAAGTTGGCTAAAAGCTCAACATTTAGAAGACGAAGATCATGGCATCCGGTCCCATCACTTCATGGGAAATAGATGGGGAAACAGTGGAAACAGTGTCAGACTTTATTTTTGGGGGCTCCAAAATCACTGCAGATGGTGACTGCAGCCATGAAATTAAAAGACGCTTGCTCCTTGGAAGGAAAGTTATGACCAACTTAGCATATTGAAAAGCAGAGACATTACTTTGCCAACAAAGGTTCGTCTAGTCAAGGCTATGGTTTTTCCTGTGGTCATGTATGGATGTGAGAGTTGGACTGTGAAGAATGCTGAGCGCTGAAGAATTGATGCTTTTGAACTGTGGTGTTGGAGAAGACTCTTGTGAGTCCCTTGGACTGCAAGGAGATCCAACCAGTCCATTCTGAAGGAGATCAGCCCTGGGATTTCTTTGGCGGGAATGATGCTAAAGCTGAAACTCCAGTATTTTGGCCACCTCATGTGAAGAGTTGACTCATTGGAAAAGACTCTGATGCTGGTAGGGATTGGGGGCAGGAGGAGAAGGGGCCGACAGAGGATGAGATGGCTGGATGGCAATACTGACTCAATGGACATGAGTCTGAGTGAACTTGGGTAGTTGGTGATGGACAGGGAGGCCTGGCGTGCTGCGATTCATGGGGTTGCAAAGAGTTGGACGCAACTGAGCGACTGATCTGATCTGATCTGCCCCCATTAATGGCACCCCACTGCAGTACAGTTGCCTAGAAAATCCCATCGATGGAGGAGCCTGGTAGGCTGCAGTCTATGGGGTCTCGAAGAGTTGGACAGGACTGAGTGACTTCACTTTCACTTTTCACTTTCATGCATTGGAGAAGGAAATGGCAACCCGCTCCAGTGTTCTTGCCTGGAGAATCCCAGGGACAGAGGAGCCTGGTGGGCTGCTGTCTCTGGGGTCGCACAGAGTTGAGCATGACTAAAGTGACTTAGCAGCAGCATCAGCAGCCCCTATTAAGTAAACAAGGAATTCATTGTGTGCATGTTGCTAAGTCTCTTTGCAACCCCATGGACTGCTAGGCTCCTCTGTTCATGGATTTCCCAGGCAAGAATACTGGAGTTGGGGGTCATTCCTTCTCTAGGGGATCTTCCCGACCTACAGATTGAACCCATGTCTCCTGCTTGGCAGGCGGATTCTTTACCACTGTGCCATCTGGGAAGCCCAAGGATTCAATACTGTGATTAATTGTTGACTGACTGGATGATTGAATAGAGACAGGAGACCAGACCACAGCTATGTGCTTTTAACTGTGTCTCTGTATTTGCTCTGGTCTTACCTAATGCATGAGTTGGCCATCAAGCTGCAAGGCAGAGATTTATTTCTTGCTGTGATTTAAAAATACTTTTCTATTATTGCACCTGTGGAAGTAAAGGGCTTTTCTGAATTCCTGTGAAACAGTTATTGGGTCAGAAGTCTGATAAAGAACAATGCCTGCTAGTGTGAATGAGGGAAATGTGATGTTGAATGTATATAACTGAGAAGAAATATTATGCATCTGTGGGCCTTTCTGAAAAGTTTCTGATCAGGATTTTAGATTCATGAATGCATGTATATTTCTGAAGCCTTCTCTTTTGCTTTATATTACATTAGGATGAATTTGCAAAAAAGACTAATTCTCTAATTTTCCTATCTGGGAAATAATGTTTTTCTGAGTGTCTGCTAGTATATTCTTTTTTTTTCTGCTAGTATGTTCTTAAAATAAGTATCTCTGAAAAAAATGCTAATATCAAATTTTAACTATTTTTGAAATCCTTGGATCCAGAATTGAGTTACACATGCTAGATTATCATAGATTTTATCAGTATACAATTTTACTTTTTAAATGGAAACAACTTTTCTTTGAAAGTAAAGTGTATTTTTTTAAAGGCAAATACACACTGGATATATTCATATTGATCAGTATAAATAATATTTATTAAGTATCTACTGTGGACCAGACAGATTTGTAGCTACACTCAATGTAGAGAAACATTTAAGAAGGTTATATGTATAGCATAACAATCAACTTATCATATTTAAATGTTTAAAGAATCTAACTGGGTATTTAAATAGATGGGTACACACGTATTAAAATTAAAGTGTATCTCTATATTTAAGAAGGAATCAATTGTATTATAGTAATTAAATGTATAATAGTAACTGCATTAGAGTAATTATGGTAGCTAAAGCAAAGGAAGAAGTAGAGTCCCTGAGACATACAGCAACAGGATGACATGAGTATTAGGGGCACAGGCCACATGCCTTGGGCAGGGCTTCTCCAATGAGTAGCTAAAGAATAGCCTGGACTATCATAACATATCGTGCTTTAATGACATATATATCAAATTCAATCACAGAGAAGATCATAGATATGGTCTGGCATCAGCATACATCAGTTTCAGCATAGCCACATGCTTACAGTAGGTCTAAGGGATGATTTGGTTGAGGACAATCAGGAGAACATGGAGCAAAGGGGGTTCACTCCTACAATGCTTTTGTTATTACAGCTGTTCTCAGCTTGACTGCCAATTACTGGAATACGATGAAATGGTGGGGTAGGAAGCATATGGAGACATTCAGTACCAGATGGCATATGGCCAACACTGACTGACAGAGTATGGATAAAGCAGACTTGCTGGAGCAGAAGCAGTTACAGTAGTTGATTTTATGGACAGCATCTCAGATCACGTGAGAGTAAGAGGGTCTCCACCATGAAAGCTAGTAGGGTCAAGAAGAAATACATGTTTCAAAAATACGATGAACAAATTGAAAAATAAAAACCATAAGATTATCTCAATAGATGCAGAGAAAGCCTTTGACAAAATTCAACACCCATTTATGATAAAAACTCTCCAGAAAGCAGGAATAGAAGGAACATACCTCAACATAATAAAAGCTATATATGACAAACCCACAGCAAACATTATCCTCAATGGTGAAAAATTGAAAGCATTTCCTCTAAAGTCAGGAACAAGACAAGGGTGCCCACTTTCACCATTACTATTCAACATAGTTTTGGAAGTTTTGGCCACAGCAATCAGAGCAGAAAAAGAAATAAAAGGAATCCAAATTGGAAAAGAAGAAGTAAAACTCTCACTATTTGCAGATGACATGATCCTCTACATAGAAAACCCTAAAGATTCCACCAGAAAATTACTAGAAATAATCAATGACTATAGTAAAGTTGCAGGATATAAAATCAACACACAGAAATCCCTTGCATTCCTATACACTAATAATGAGAAAACAGAAAGAGAAATTAAGGAAACAATTCCATTCACCATTGCAACGGAAAGAATAAAATACTTAGGAATATATCTACCTAAAGAAACTAAAGACCTATATATAGAAAACTATAAAACACTGGTGAAAGAAATCAAAGAGGACACTAATAGATGGAGAAATATACCATGTTCATGGATTGGAAGAATCAATATAGTGAAAATGAGTATACTCCCCAAAGCAATTTATAGATTCAACGCAATCCCTATCAAGCTACCAACAGTATTCTTCACAGAGCTAGAACAAATAATTTCACAATTTGTATGGAAATACAAAAAACCTCGAATAGCCAAAGCGATCTTGAGAAAGAAGAATGGAACTGGAGGAATCAACCTACCTGACTTCAGGCTCTACTACAAAGCCACAGTTATCAAGACAGTATGGTACTGGCACAAAGACAGAAATAAAGATCAATGGAATAAAATAGAAAGCCCAGAGATAAATCCACGCACATATGGACACCTTATCTTTGACAAAGGAGGCAAGAATATACAATGGATTAAAGACAATCTCTTTAACAAGTGGTGCTGGGAAATCTGGTCAACCACTTGTAAAAGAATGAAACTAGAACACTTTCTAACACCATACACAAAAATAAACTCAAAATGGATTAAAGATCTAAACGTAAGACCAGAAACTATAAAACTCCTAGAGGAGAACATAGGCAAAACACTCTCCGACATACATCACAGCAGGATCCTCTATGACCCACCTCCCAGAATATTGGAAATAAAAGCCAAAATAAACAAATGGGACCTAATTAACCTTAAAAGCTTCTGCACATCAAAGGAAACTATTAGCAAGGTGAAAAGACAGCCTTCAGAATGGGAGAAAATAATAGCAAATGAAGCAACCGACAAACAACTAATCTCAAAAATATACAAGCAACTCCTACAGCTCAACTCCAGAAAAATAAACGACCCAATCAAAAAATGGGCCAAAGAACTAAATAGACATTTCTCCAAAGAAGACATACAGATGGCTAACAAACACATGAAAAGATGCTCAACATCACTCATTATCAGAGAAATGCAAATCAAAACCACTATGAGGTACCATTTCACACCAGTCAGAATGGCTGCGATCCAAAAGTCTACAAATAATAAATGCTGGAGAGGGTGTGGAGAAAAGGGAACCCTCTTACACTGTTGGTGGGAATGCAAACTAGTACAGGCACTATGGAGAACAGTGTGGAGATTCCTTAAAAAACTGGAAATGGAACTGCCTTATGACCCAGCAACCCCACTGCTGGGCATACACACTGAGGAAACCAGAATGGAAAGAGACACGTGTACCCCAATGTTCATTGCAGCACTGTTTATAATAGCCAGGACATGGAAGCAACCTAGATGTCCATCAGCAGATGAATGGATAAGAAAGCAGTGGTACATATACACAATGGAGTATTACTCAGCCATTAAAAAGAATACATTTGAATCAGTTCTAATGAGGTGGATGAAACTGGAGCCTATTATACAGAGTGAAGTAAGCCAGAAGGAAAAACATAAATACAGTATACTAACGCATATATATGGAATTTAGAAAGATGGTAACAATAACCTGGTGTACGAGACAGCAAAAGAGACACTGATGTATAGAACAGTCTTATGGACTCTGTGGGAGAGGGAAAGGGTGGGAAGATTTGAGAGAATGACATTGAAACATGTAAAATATCATGTAAGAAACGAGTTGCCAGTCCAGGTTCGATACACGATACTGGATGCTTGGGGCTGGTGCACTGGGACGACCCAGAGGGATGGTATGGGGAGGGAGGAGGGAGGAGGGTTCAGGATGGGGAACACATGTATACCTGTGGCGGATTCATTTTGATATTTGGCAAAACTAATACAATTATGTAAAGTTTAAAAATAAAATAAAATTAAAAAAAAGATATTAAAAAAAGAAAAAGAAGAAATACATGTTTCATAGAAGTAGTCGGTGCAGGACACATCAGAGAGGGGGCTGATTTTCACAACAGCCGTTGTGTAGCATATACAGGACAGGAAACAGATCCAGATTGGGGAGCCTCCCACCTTGAAAAGACACAAGGAGTTGGTGGAGGGCTGGTCGACAATGGTGGCATCAGAGGATGACTACTGTTGGATGAGGAGCCTACCTTCCAAAGAGACTAATTGAGTCACAAGCACATTCTTTTTGAGAAGTCTTGGAATTATGAGAGCTGAGTAGTAGAAAATGGTCTGAACTGGAAATCGCTTATCATATGTTAATAAATACACATATTTTTCCTAAATTAAACCTTAAAATGAACTATATTTTCTCCTGATGGTATGTTTATAAATCACAAGCCCAAATTTATGGAATGAAGAATAAACATTTTAAACTTTGTTTCCAAATGGAAATGAGTCACAGTAAACGTTACATCAACCCTGTCCTTTTTTTCCACATAAAAGTCAATTTTGTCTAAAGAAACAAATTATTTTTTCATTATTCCTATGGGTGTATTTTTGTTGTTCTGTCGCTATGTCATGCTCAACTCTTTGAAATCCCATGGATTGAAGCATGCCAGACTTCCCTTGTCCTTCCCTGTCTTCCAGAGTTTGCTCAAGCTCATGTGCATTGAATCGATGATGCCATCCAACCATCTCTGTCATCCCTGTCTCCTCCCGCTCTCAATCTTTCCAGCATCAGGGTCTTTTTCAATGAGTCAGCTCTTCACATGGGTGTATCTAACCACTCTTTTATACACATTAGATTAAAATAGAAAAATCATGAAAATGGGAAAGAGAGAGAAAGAGAAATGCCTAACTCAACCATCATCTTACCATTCTATCCTTGTGCTCTGTGTAATTCTTTATAGCCTGCTGAGGATGTTTTCATGCTTTTGCCTTCATCTGGGGCCAGTGTTACCTGTTAGGGCTTCCGTTTTTCCCTCAAATCCCAGTTTGTCTAGGAGCCCCAAATTCCCACCCTGAATTTGCTTAGGATCTTTGGTTAAACACAGAGATCTCTTGGAGGATCTCTGTCCTGCAAGCTAAAAACCTGAAGTCCTAGATAAGATCGAGCCTGTATTTGACTCTGCAGCCTTGTTTCAGCCTTGTTTGCTGCTGCTCCTATATCTTTCATTCCAAAGGTTTATCACCTTTAAAAATGCTGATTCCTCGACTTTGACTTTCCTTCCCATTTGTAGCCCTTTGATGTATTAAAACTACCCAATTAAAGCCACAGATTAATCATCACTTCCTTTGTGATATCTCTTCTGATGCTTTTCCTGCTCTCAAGTCTCCCTACCAGTGGGAGAATTCATAAATACACAAACTCCCTTGTGTATTTATATTTCCATAAATACAAACTTGTTTCTTTGGAAGTAGGCAGGTCTAATGGCAACCCACTCTGGTATTCTTGCCTGGAGAATTATAAACAGGGGAGCCTGGCGGGCTACAGTCTATGGAGTCACAAACAGCTGGACATGACTAAGTGACTAAGCAACAACAAATTAGTGATTGTTGTTTTATTCAGAGAGCTGAGAAGAAGGTCATTGAAGAACTGGTCCCTGAAAGAGTAGAGATGTACCAAATCATACCCTAGGACCAGATCTGAGCTGAACTGGTTTTCGGGTCTCCTGACTCTGTGTAGTGGTTCTCCCATTCTTTTGCTACTTTTAGGGAAATCTTGGGCCTAATTTCTGGGAACCTGGGGGAAAAGGATGAAGCCTCAGGGCTAGCATCTTCCATAATTTCTGCTTAAAGTATCATTATTAACAGTGAATCAATAAACCAATAATTCAGTTCAGATTCATATGCTTTTGTGCTTTATGAATGTGAGAGATCACAGAAAACCCATACAATGGACTGCTTGTTTTCTTTCAATTCCAAATGAGATATTTTTAGGATATACTATTCATCATTCACTTATCTGTTTCTTTAAGCACTTACTCTATTCCAGGCTGCTAAGTGTTGGGCATGCACCAATGAGAATGGTCTGGTGGCTGCCCTCAAAAATTCTCAGTCAAAAGACCACAAAAAGCATGGCTGTTGAGGATTATTAGTAAGACAGAAGACACATGGAAGAGTAATTATTGAAAAATCACTGAATGAATGAGTGTATAAATGACTCCCTCTCCTATGTGGATTAAAGAAAACCAGCTTCAAAAATAATTGAATCATTTTGTTGATAATTCAAATCATCACTCCCATTGGCCCAGAGACAATATCACTACACTGTAGACTTCACTATTCCTTTTCCAGAGCAACATTTACTCTTCTCTCAATTCATCTCCTCTTCCTGGCTCCATGCTCACACACCTTCCTGCTATAATGGATCTGACAAGTATCACTGCTCTGTTTCCAGAAATAAGAGAAACAGCAGCCTGAAGATGCTGAAGATCTGGATAACAGCATTCACTGAGACCTTTCTATTCCATTCCAGGAGACAATTAAAACAGGAGACCTTCTGGGGAAGTATCCTGCCCCTGTTTTATTGTTCAGTCACTGAGTTGTGTCTGACTCTGTGACCCCGTGGACTGCAGCACAGCAGGCTTCCCTGTCCTTCACCATCTCCTGGAGCTTACTCAAACTCATGTCCATTGAAACAGTGATGCCATCAAACCATCTCATCCTCTGTTGTCTGCTTCTCCTCTTGCCTTCAATCTTTCCCAGCATCAGGGTCTTTTCTAATGAGTGAGTTCTTTGCATCAGGTGGCCAAAGTATTGGAGCTTCAGTTTCAGCATCAGTCCTTCCAATGAATACTCAGGGTTGATTTCTTTTAGGATTGTCTGGTTTGATCTCCTTGCAGTCCAAGGAACTCTCGGGAGTCTTCTCCAACACCCCATTGGCCTTGAACACCTTTTAAAATATGAAGTTTACAAAAAAGAAATTGGCACACATTCCTTTTCAAAACTCTTCCAAAGGAGCCATGTTGCATGACTCCAGGGGCATCATTAATACAAATTATCATGTGAATGTCTCCTCAGAGTTGTAAACATGTAGTGGATTTCTTAGAAAGGATCAATTCCTACCTAGTAGATCTGCCTTTTGTTTATTTTCATCCACTCCCTTTCTGCCTCTGCTGTACATTCTGACTCAGAAATATACCCAAGGATCTTACTTAGATTGTTCCGTTTCTGTTTTCTCATCTACAAAATATAACTGGATAGACACTTGTAGATACGCACGTGCAGTGATACAAATGTCTGTAATAAATACTGGAGCTGGCATCTGGAGGGCTTCCAGAAATGAGAGATCCTAAATCTTTTCCCTGAGGGGCCACACCTAAGATAGACCCATGGAGAACTGAAACCCAGAGACTGAGACTCTACGTTGATCTTGGATGAGGTTGGGGTGGAGGCTGTGGTCTGTGAAGTCAGGCTCAAACCTCCTTGGGCCTTTCTCTCCCTCCTTCTCTGGCCCTGGGAGTCCAAGGCTCAGAAGACAGACTAGGATTAGTCAGTGACTTCAGGGTTAGCTGACTGAGAGTCAACATTAAAATGCACAATCAAATCACTAAGGTGTTTAGGAGTAAGTAAGTGTGATGACAGCAGTTTTACCAGTTGCTGTTAGAATACACACATGCATGCTAAGTCACTTCAGTTGTGTTCGACTCTTTGTGACCCTATGGACTGTAGCCCACCAGGATCCTCTGTCCATGTGCCCTCCTCCAGTAGGCCTTCCCTACCCAGGGATTGAACCCACATCTCTTAAGTCTCCTGCTTTAGCAGGCAGATTCTTGACCACCAGCGCCACCTGGGAAGCTGTGAGAGCACAGTAAGTGTTAGTCACTCCTCTGTCATGGGGATTCTCCAGGCAAGAATCCTGGAGTGGGTTGCCATTCTCTTGTCCAGGAGATCTTCTTGACCCAGGGATTGAGCCCAGGTCTCCTGTATTGCAGGCAGATTCTTTACCATCTGAGCCACCAGGGAAGCCTGTGAGAACACAGAGGAGTAGTTTTTAGGATGAGCTATGAACTGTTGATCTCTATAACCGCAGCACCAAGTGCAGCTCTGACATATAAGTGATAAAGAAATGCTTGTTGAATATGAAATGCCATCATACCGATAACCCTGTGTCTGGCTCCACATAGAGTAGACAACACTGATGAAGATTCAGCTTTCGAAATTACTCTAGAATGGAATTCTGAGAGCTTGGCTTGGCTGTTAGCAATGTTTAAAAACCTGGAGAAGCTGACTTTCCGGGGCTGCATTTGTTAAGGTCTGTCTGGTCTCTCTCGGTCACTTGTGTCATGTTAGAGATGTGTGTTACTTGAGAGAAGAGAGGGGCAGTGATGACTCTGCCTGTCTTACAAAGGGGAAATTGAATTCCTCAATCACAGTACTCATTTGATACTTTTTACAAATTGGCTACAGAGAAGCTTGAATTTAGTTACAAATTTGAACCCATTGGCTCTTGTATGATGAAAGCAATCATCTATTTTCATCAATTCAGAACAGCTAAGGATACTTCTAATCAGGATGGACTTAGGAGATCACGCAGTGGTAGAGAATCTGCCAGCCAATGCAGGAGACACAGGAGTTGTGGGTTCAATCCCTGGATTGGGAACATCCCCTTGAGGATGAAATGGCAATTTACTCCAGTATTCTTGCCTTGAGAATCCCATGGACAGAGAAGCCTGGCAGACTACAGTCCACGGGGTCACAAAGAGTCAGACACAACTGAGTGCAGGAGAGAGCTGCATAGCTCAAGTACTAACTTTTTATACTGGAGCTGGAATTGTAGGTATTCAGGATGTTTATTTTGAGTCTCTCCTACTATTTAAATGCTCTGATGGACAGTTTCTCTTGTTCGCCACTCTATTCCCATCCTCTTACAGAATGTTTGGTGCAGACAATTGTTCAATAAATCATTTCTTGAACAGAAATTTTAAAATGTTTCAAATATTTTACATTTGTTAATTAAAAAGAAGAGAATGAAGGAAATTGTTATTTATATAATGAACTTATCTCATTTGACCAACAGAAATCTTTAAAAATTCCATGGGGATAAATGAAAGGGGCCTTTAGGACTGAGATCCAGTTTTGGAAGGAAGAGGGGATAACATACATGGAAATGCCATCTTGTGGTTCATAGTGAAATTGTTAGGACAAAGGTATCACACAGGCAAAAATTCATTCATTCACTCAGTGAGGTTTTGTGTGTGTGTGTGTGTGTGTGAGTGTGTGAGCTAGTTTTGGGTAGAATAGTCAGCAATTATTTTATGCTTTCATGAATTTATATTCAAGTCAGAGGAATAAATAACAAATAAGTATTTTAAATAATTACACTTTGGGCTAAGTTACATAGAAAACAAAATGTGTTGAAAGAAAATAATAAGGGGAAGAATCTAGTTAAGATACACAGGTTAAAAAATAATTCACTGATCAGGTGGTATTAGTTGAACTACAGAGTGATGAGAAGTAGAAAGTTCTAGAAGCAAACCATGTGGAAAATTGGTATGATTAAAAGCAAAGCCTTAAGAGCAGTAAGAAGTGGATATGTTTGGAAGTAAAAGACTAGAATGGTAGAAGGTGAAGCAAGAGAGAAAGATGTAGAAAAAAATTATACTCCTGAAAAAGAATAGGAAATGAATCATTCATTAATGCAACAGTATGAATGAATCTGAAAAGCTTTATACTGAGTGGGACACCAAAGTAAAGTTTTAGTGAGAGGAAAAAAATAACTAAACTCAAGTTTTAGTGAGAGAAAGAACTCAGATCAGGATTTACCTGCTTGGGAAGAGGGGAGTGTTTAACTAAAAGACACAGCAAAAATCTTTATGAAGTGATGGGGATTTTCTATATCCTAATTGGGCAGGTCACCACACAGACATTTACATGTGTCAGAACTCATTAAACTATGTATTAAGATATTCCCATTTTACTGTCTCAAGTTATATAGCCAAAAATTGATTTTTAAAAGAAAAAGGAAGAGACTCACAACTATTAACTGATTTCCTGATAGAGGGATCAAAATTCTAGGCAACTCTAAAATTTGGGAATTTTTACAATGGTCCTTCAGAACACCCAGGCTACCCTGGTGGCTCAGACGGTAAAGCATCTGCCTGCAATGCGGGCGACCGCGGTTCGATTCCTGGGTGGGGAAGATTCCCTGGAGAAGGAAATGGCAATCTACTTCAGCACTCTTGCCTGGAAAATCCCACGGACGAAGGAGCCTGATAGGTTACAGTCCATGGGGTTGCAAAGAGTCGGACACGACTGAAAGACTTCGCTTTTACTTTCAGAATACCTATTTATTTCTGGAGGCACTTTTAGGCTCCAATAGCTGTTTTCTTCTCGGAAACGCAAACATACTCCTGATTTCTCTTTAAACGCCTTCATCTGATGTTGATTTTTTTTTTTTTTAAACATTGGCTTTAAAAACATGAGCGCCTGAATTTTAGAATCTTCTTCACCACTGATTGTGACAAGAAAGAGATGAGTAAGAATACAAATATAAATGTGATACATGCTTATATTACCTTGACTGTGGTGATGGTATCATGGATGTATGCATATGCCCAAATTCATCAAAATGTAAGCATTAAATATGTGATTAATTAAATGAAATTAATCAAATAAAATTAAATTTTATTAAAATGAAAATTCGAAAAGGGAAGTGTTCATTCCAATCCCTAAGAAAGGCAATGCCAAAGGATGTTCAAACTACCTCACAATTGACTCATAGTACTACTGCTGCTGCTGCTGCTAAGTCGCTTCAGTCATGTCCGACTCTGTGCGACCCCATAGACGGCAGCCCACCAGGCTCCCCCGTCCCTAGAAGTCTCCAGGCAAGAACACTGGAGTGGGTTGCCATTTCCTTCTCCAATGCATGAAAGTGAAAAGTGAAAGTGAAGTCGCTCAGTCGTGTCCGACTCTTAGCGACCCCATGGACTGCAGCCTTCCAGGCTCCTCCGTCCATGGGATTTTCCAGGCAAGAGTACTGAAGTGGGTTGCCATTGCCTTCTCCAGCACTCATCTTACATGCTCGCAAAGTAATGCTCAAAATTCTCCAAGCCAGGCTTCAACAGTATGTGAACTGTGAATTTCCAGATGTTCAAGCTGGATTTAGAAAAGGCAGAGAAATCAGAGATCAAGTTGCCAACATCTGTTGGATCACTGAAAAAGCAAGAGAGTTCCAGAAAAACATCTACTTCTGCTTCATCAACTACACCAAAGCATTTGACTGTGACTGTGTGGATCACAACAAACTGTGGAAAATTCTTAGAGAGATGGGAATATCAGACCACCTGATCTGCCTTCTAAGAAATCTGTATGCAGGTCAAGAAGCAACAATTAGAACTGGACATGGAACAACAGACTGGTTCCAAATTGGGTAAGGAGTACATCAAGGCTGTATACTGTCACCCTGCTTATTTAACTTATATGTAGAGTGAAAGAAAGTGAAAGTGAAGTCGTTTGTCCTGTCCGACTCCTTGCGACCCCATGGACTGTAGCCTACCAGGCTCCTCCCTTCATGGGATTCTCCAGGCAACAGTACTGGAGTGGGTTGCCATTTCCTTCTCCAGGGGACCTTCTCAACCCAGGGATTGAACCCGGGTCTCCTGAATTCCAGGCAGACACTTTAACCTCTGAGCCTATATGCAGAGTACATCAAGCAAAATGCTAGGCTAGATGAAGCACAAGCTGGAATCAAGATTGCTGGGAGAACTATCAATAACTTCAGATATGCAGATGCCACCGCCCTTATGGCAGAAAGCAAAGAAGAACTAAAGAGCCTCTTGATGAAAGTGAAAGAGGCGAGTGAAAAAGTTGGCTTAAAACTCAACATTCAGAAAACTAAGATCATAACATCCAGTCCCATCACTTCATGGGAAATAGATGGGGAAACAATGGAAACAGTGAGAGACTTTATTTTGGGGGGGCTCCAAAATCACTGCAGATGTTGACTGCAGCCATGAGATTAAAAGATTCTTACTCCTTGGAAGAAAAGCTATGACCAACCTAGACAGCATATTAAAAAGCAGAGACATTACTTTACCAACAAACGTCCATCTAGTCAAAGCTATGGTTTTTCCAGTAGGCAGGTATGGATGTGAGAGTTGGACTCTAAAGAAAGCTGAGTGCTGAAGAATTGATGCTTTTGAACTGTGGTGTTGGAGAAGACTCTGGAGAGTCCCTTGGACAGCAAGGAGATCCAACCAGTCCATCCTAAAGGAAATCAGTCCTGAATCTTCATTAAAAGGACTGGTGTTGAGGCTGAAGGTCCAATTCTTTGGCCACCTGATGTGAAAAACTGACTCATTGGAAAAGACCCTGATGCTAGGAAAGATTGAAGTCAGGAGAAGGGCAGACAGAGGATGAGATGGTTTGATGACATCACTGACTAGATGGACATGAGTTTGAGTAAGCTCTGGGAATTGGTGATGGACAGGAAAGCCTGGTGTGCTGCAGTCCGTGGGGTCACAAAGAGTTGGACACTGAGTGAGTGAACTGAACTGAAATATGTGCAACTATTTTTCTGTTACATATACTTCAATACAGACTTCCTGGTGGCTCAGATGGTAAAGAGTCTGCTTACAGTATAGGAGACCTGGGTTCAATCTCTGGATCAGGAAGATCCCCTGGAAAAAGAAATGGCAACCCACTCTAGTATTCTTGACTGGAGAATTCCATGGACAGAGGAGCCTTGCAGGCTACAGCCCATGGAGTTGCAAAGATGTGGACACGACTGAATGAGTTTAACTTCACTATAACTCAGTAAATTTGAAAAAAAAATTGTGACATCCTGGCAAACGTTATGCATTTATATCATCAATGCCTTAACAGTAGGGACCTTGGGGTGGTAAAAACCCTATGCTTTGAGTTGGGAGTCTTTTCTAGAACATCCTTGAATAACCCTGTCCCTGATCTGTTTGGTTCTAATTCCATAGATGATGGGGTTGAACATGGGAGGTACCAGGAGATAGAGAATAGCAAACATGACATGTACTACTCGGGGCACATGATGTCCAAAGCGATGGGTGAGAAAAGTAAAGAGGGCTGGGATATAAAGAGCCAAGATGACACAGATATGGGAGGCACATGTGCCAAAAGCCTTGAGCCGGGCTTCACCTGAGGGTAACCCCAGAACAGTTCTCAAAATTATTACATAGGATACACTGATGACGATAATGTCAAAGCCAACTACAGAGAAGGCCACAAAAAGTCCATATGCACAATTTACTCTAGTGTCAGCACACACCAACTTCAGCACAGCCATGTGCTCACAGTATGACTGGGGGATTATCCGACTGGGGCAGAAGGGCATCCTGGACACCAAGAAGCAGAAAGGACTCACCCATAGCAGCCCTCTCATCATCACACCTCCCCCCAGTTTACCTACAACAGATGGGGTCAGGATACTAGAGTGATGCAGTGGGAAGCAGATAGCCACATGACGGTCCAAGGCCATAGCCATGAGCAATCCGGACTCCACCGAAGAAAAGGCATGGATGAAGAACAACTGGATGAGGCAGGCATGGTATTCAATCTCATGATCGTGAAACCAGAATATGGCCAGCATTTTAGGTTGTGTGGAAGTGCAGAGGACCAGGTCAGTGGTAGCCAGCATGGCCAGAAAGAGGTACATGGGCTCATGCAAGGTGGGATCGGTTCGGATTACATGAAGGAGAGTGATATTGCCGACTAGAGCCACAACATACATGGCACAGAATGGAAAGGGAACCCAAAACTGGGAATTCTCCAATCCTGGGATCCCAAGCAGGATGAAGGACACAGGATGAGAAGAGCTATTCCGTGAAGTCAACATCATAGGATGGTTAATGTTTCTCCACTGGAAAGGTGATCTAGTCTCTGCAGGTGATAGCATTAAAGTAAATTATTATTATTATTTATAATCCTTTGGATGGAAGAACTGGGCTTAATGGTAAGCTACAATGAATTCAGCTATTTTAATAAATAAAATTTTGCAATATAATACATTGCTAACCTTCATTTTAATTCATATTTATGTCCTTGAAAATAGGGTCAGAACATGCTTGTTCCAAGTACAATATTTTATAAATTTTGAAAGTAGAATCTGCTGAAGGAAAACTACCTTGGAAAATAATGTCATAGTAATTCTTTCCCTCTGTTCGATTTATAACCAACAACCAATTCACTTAACCTTTCTCATAGATCCCTCCATCACACTTGGGAAGCCCTGCCTCAGGGAAGCAGTTGATTCACTACACCACACCAATGAACCCATTCCTGGGGACCCAGGCTCTGTGGATGTGGGGAGTAGTGATCTGCCCTTGCTCTTCCTACTGGAAAAGGGCTCCTGCTTCTTCAAGGGGGACAAGTATGCAGGCGATGACTATACGGAGGACCCCACCATCTCCCTGCTGTTAGGTTTAGACTCCCAAAGCTAAGGACCCCAGCATCTCCTTAGGCCCCAGGAGGGAGGTTGGCCTGTACTTCCCCTCTGACCTCTCCCAGGACAGGGCTGGTCTCTGGGAGATGGAGCAAGCACACTAGCCAAGGGTACCAGGCTGGTTAGAGGCTGTGCCCTGTCTTTCTCTAGACTTCATACACACTTGGACTGACCAGTGTTGTGGGTATTCAGAGTCAGTGTATTTGTATTTTACATGAGAATCTCCTTTTCTTCTTCTGCAGAAATATTCAGATATACACTCAGGCAGACATCCAGATGATACAGGCAGAGTTCTATTAAAAAGAAACAAACAAACAAACAAAAAAAACAGGCTCCATGCTGTAGCCTCCTACATCAGAATTCAAAGAACAGCAACAATACAACACTTGGGCCAATTTTCGGGGTAGGAAGTCAGTTTGGAAAACTCTTTGGCTTAAAGCCCCTAAGCAGTTTATTTAGTGACACTGAGTTAGTTTTGACTCTAAAACAATTACTATGAGGATTTGACTCAAAGGTATCTGATTGACCAATTATGTACAGTTTGTGTAAGGAATTTAGTGTATTGCTCTTCCTAGTTGTAGGATCATCAAACTTTTTCTGTAAAAGGTCAGATCATCAATATTGTAGGCTTTGTGGGCCATACCATTTCTGTTACAACTAATCAGCTTAGCTGAGTAGCATGAAAGCAGTCATAGTTGATATATAACCTGTGAGTGTGGCTGTGCTCCAACAAAACTTTATGCACAAAACCATGATGCAAAGTGGAGCTGGTGCAGGCTGTAGTTTTCCAATTCCTGTCCTAAGTGTTAAATTTCATGAAGTCATCCCTGAGTCGTGCTCTATTCCTAGAACCTGTGCTTTGTGAAGAAAAGGACTTTAATCAATGCTGACTGAAGAAACTAACAAATAAAGGTCAGTATTCAGTAGCAATGGAGTCATTAACCAATCAACCATTTCTTAAAATGTCCTGACAGAACACCCCTCTTGAACACCACGGGCATAAGACAGTTATGTCCATTTCTCACACTGTGCTTGCTCTGCTGGCCAGGGGAGGACTTTGTGAACATCATTCTCTACTAATATTTGCTAGCATTATATGGGGGTAATCTTACTGTTTCATCCCACATGTGAACACTACCTAACTCAGAGTAAGTGACACAAAAACTCACCTGGTTCTTACCCACCACACTCACACTATTTACTCTCAGTTGACCTATCCTTTGTTTGAAAGAATTAGCTCTTACCTCCTTCATAACAGAAGTATATAGACAAGAAGAGTATCTTTTCAAACTCCCTTTAACGAATCAACTCTGGGTATGGACAAATGTTTCATTCCAGATCCAGTAGTTAAAAAAAAAAAAGAAAGAAAGAAAGAAAAGATTTCTGGAAGATCTAAAATAATTATGATCTTCTCTAGATTTTTAATATTATTAAAGAAGTGGGGCTCAGACCTTATCTTTCTCTAAACTTGAAAACGTTACCATCCTTCATAGATAATAGCTATTGTTGTTTAGTTGCTAAGTCATGTACAACTTTTTTGGGACCCCATAGAATGTAACCTGCCAGGCTCCTCTGTCCATGGGATTTTCCAGGCAAGAATACTGGAATGGGTTACTATTTCCTTCTCCAGGAGATCTTACTGATTCAGGTATCAAACTTATCTCTTGCACTGGCAGGTGGAGTCTTTACCACTGAGCCACCTGGAAAGCCTGATAATTGTTATAGATTCGCTCAAAACAAACACTCCTATCTATGATAGGGTGACAATAGAGAGACTTAGAAGGATGTTCTGCTTGTGAGCAGAAACCTCTTGGTCACATGAGGAGACAGAACAACTTAAATATGGGTGATGTTGAGAAGAACAAGATTTTTCTTCGGAAGTGTGCCCAGTGCCATACTGAGAAGGGAGGCAAGCATAAGACTAGGCCAAATCTCCATGATCTGCTTGGGTGAAAGACAATTCAGCCTGTTGCGTTATCTTACACAGATGCCAACAAGAACAAAGGCATCACCTGGGGAGAGATGCTGATGGAGTACTTGGTGAATTCCAAGAAATACATCCCTGGAACAAAAATGATCTCTGCTGGCATTATGAAGGGAGAAAGGGAAAACAGGATAGCTCATCTGAAAAAAGATACTAATGAGTAAATCAGACAGGCTTGTGGCTGAATGAATATGATCAGATTTTCAAATTTTGATAGTAATTCTGGTTCAGCAAGTATTATCACTGTTTCCCCCTTCTAAAGAGATGATTGAACTTGATTAAAGAATGCTAAGCTTTTCAGGGAAATGATGAATGCTATCTCAAACCCTATGGGAGATTGACTTTGACTTTATATTCAGATTTCTATAATTGGCTATATTAATATAAATATTGAGAAGATCCCTTCACTGTCTCATAGAACAGAGTAAGCTTCACCTGATTTCAAGTTCTGCTCATTAGCCTGTCAAGGCAAGGGCTGAAGATACACTGACAATGTTCACTTTATCTTTTTGTTTTTTTAAATTGTGCCAATTTAAGGGCTTCCCAGGTGGCTCAGTTGGAGAAGACAATGGCACCCCACTCCAGTACTTTTGCCTGGAAAATCCCATGGACAGAGCAGCCTGGTAGGCTGCAGTCCATGGGGTCATGAAGAGTCGGACACAACTGAGCAACTTCACTTTCATGTATTGGAGAAGGAAATGGCAACCACTCCAGTGTTCTTGCCTGGAGAATCCCAGGGATGCTGGTGCCTGGTGGGCTGCCACCTATGGGGTTGCGCAGAGTCAGACATGACTGAAGTGACTTAGCAGCAGCAGCAGCAAGTGGCTCAGTGGTAAAAAATCCTCTGCCAATGCAGGAGATGCAGGAGACATGGGGTTCAATCCGTGGGTTGGGAAAATACTCTGGAATAGGAAATGGCAACCCACTCCAGTATTTTGCCTGAGAAATCCCATAGATAGAGGAGACAGGTGGGCTGCAGTCCATGGGGTCTCAAAGAGTCCAACATGCCTAAGCAGCAGAGTGCACACACATGCCAATTTAATTAAAATTTTCTATGTAAAATTTTCCTTTTACTTAGCGAAAGACATTTTAGTGTGGTTTATATTTAGCATCAAATAAAGAGCATTTAACACTACTGACATTTTATAGATGATCTTTAAGATCAGAAGCTTTTAAATTCACTGAGACAAAATATGTTACAAACTTTGCTTGTGAATTCTTTATAAGGTCTAATCTGACTGTTATAACTCGGGATTATCTTTCAAACAAGGACGCTGTTCAGTAACACAACTGTTGAACCACTGTATACATGTGATTGATAAAGGTGCTTTTGACTACTCATTAGAAGGGTTAAACTAGAAGTGATATATAATTACCCAAAATCTGTAAATTATCTAATCATAGCTTAGGTTTAAGAACAAAATCACAGATCACTAAAAAAGAAAGAAAATTTAGAAATACATACACATTATCTGGGCACTTAGGTTTTGTTTTATCCCCATCTTCCTGGCCTGACCTTCCCAAACAGTCATCTATTCTCTTTGAGCTAGAGGCTCCCTCCTTCCCTTCTGTTTACCGCTTGTGTGTCACCCTCCACTTGTATGGACATAGTCACTGACACTGAAGGTCACCTGGAGAAGAATGCTCGAGCCATCGCACTCTCGCACTGGTCACTGGCGAAGATGCTGACTAAAAATGCAGTTTTTCAAAGTGAGTATTAATTGCTTTGATTAATTGTAGAAGGCATTGCTATTTTTTGTAGATATAACGCTATACGCTTTTGCACTTTATTATTTTTCTCACACACAGTTTGCATCTCTATTTACAATAAGAAAAATAGAGCTCAGGGTAGTTACATGATTTATCAAAGACTACACAATAATTCCGTGCCAAATGCATATCTCACAACCAATGATCTTGGTGGTTCACACCACTGCCTCTGTAGGTAGTGATTGATTGGAGAAACTACTCTGGTAGGGTACAGCAGAGATTGTTGGCCTGTCATGAAAAAGTCAGATACAAAGGGAACCTGTGAAATTGTATGTGCTGTGCAGTGCTTAGTCGCTAAGTCGTGTCTGACTCTTTGCAACCCCATGGACTGTAGCCTGCCAGGCTCCTTTGTCCTTAGAGATTCTCCAGGCAAGAATACTGGAGTGGGTTGCCATGCCCTCCTCCAGGGGATCTTCCCAACCCAAGGATCAAACCCAGGTCTTCTGCATTGCAGGCAGATTCTTTACCATCTGAGCCACCAGGTGAAATTGTATACAGTTGTCTACAATTCTGAATTACAGAAAGATCTGTATTTGAAACCAGAAATCCTGCTATATCATTGGATTGGTTGCCTTTAGAACAGGTTTCTGATCAATTGTCTGGCATCTCTGGGTATAAGCTGCATTCTCTAGGATGGCATCTTTACTGACTTCTGCCCATGATCCTTAACAGATAACTCACCTGTTGCACAACTCATTTAGGGATGGTGACTCTCTTCTCAGCCAAGGTTCAGCTACTCATATACTGTAGCCACTTTGAAAAGCCAGTTTTTATCCTCTGATTCATCTATTTCCCAGACTCTCCAATGACCTTTTCACAGATCAAATTTCCCTCATAAGCGATGCCTCTCAGCTTCCTCATGTGATTCTATTGGCTCTGACTTCTCACTGTCAGATTTTGTTTCTTGGGTGAACACTGTAGGAACAGAACCGACCTGTGACCCAAGTCTGAGGTGACAAATGGGAGCCCTTGAGAGGCACTTCTCTTTCCTCTCTGCACTTTCTGCTCCATTCCTAATGAACCTGATACTTTCACTATCATTAACTTGGAAAAGTATCAGTTGAATCCATGTTGTTCAAACCTGAATGGATAGACTAAAATGAGTTGAGAACTTGCTAAGGAATAGCTTCAGAAAAATTTACACTCTGCTTTCCTACATTGGGGTATTTAAACTAAGACCGACCAAGGACAATAAAGCTGGAGCGGTATGGGGTTCAGATCCAATCTCCTTCCTGGAGGGACTGTGTTTGGAGGAAGTCTTCCTACTTTTCTAGAGTGTCCCTGGAGGACGCAGAACAAGCAGCAAGTCTTCTTCCCATATCAGGCTGGAGATTAGCAGTCATGGTCTGTGGATCTGGAGCCCCCAGTGAGTTCAGCCATTCTGCACAGTGCACACCGTGCCTCTAGCTCCTTTTAGCCTCTGTGAGTCCTGCTGCTCCCAGGGATGGACAGAGATGAATGGGGCTCTGGGCACTGAGATCCACTTTGGTACTCATCAACTCCAATGTGACCAGAGTAGCTCTAAATGGCTTCTGGAAATCAGCTTTTAACAGAGACCACCTGCTAGAGCCTATTTAAAAACCTATGAAAGTGTAGCCTTTTCCTTCCCCTAGACACCAATTCTCTGAACCCATCCTGGGTCCCACTGCCTCTTACCCACACTGGCTTCCTCTGAGACTGGAGACTAAAGCTGAAAGCATTAACCCCTAATTCTCCTTTCTCCCATGTACACACAAATCCAAAGACATGGGATTTGAATGCACATAAAAGAATGTGTGTTGAGATTACATGAGTGTAAATTTATCTGTATTACTGTAATTTATTGTTAGTCAGATTATGTATGGGCTTCCCAGATGGCATAGTGGTATAGAAACTGCCTGGCATTGCAGAAGACACAAGAGACATGGGTTCAATCCCTGGGTTGAGTAGATCCCCTGGAGTAGGAAATGGCAACCCACTCTAGTATTTTTCCCTGTAAAATTCCATGTATGGAGGAGACTGGAGGGCCACAGTCCATAGGGTCACAAAGAGTCAGACATGACTGAGGACGTGTGCAGGCAGAGTATATATATATTTAGACCTGAAGGGATATTTTGTGCAATGTGAAAGTATGCTTATTCATTTTGTATGTTGATGTGTATATCTGAGAGATAGAAATAAATACACATGTAAAGGAGTGGAGTTGCTTGCTAATTTATGTGTGTATAATCTTGTATGCAGCTATGAATAATCATTTGGAGAAGTATCCATGTTTAGTGTGATAGTAGGGCTTTGTGAAGTCAAGGTAACTGACACCTGTGGATAAAAAATGTCCCCTGTCATATCAGTAAGCAAAAAATGCAGCCTGACATTAAGCCATGATGCCATCAGCCAGTGCAGTCCCCTATTCTCTCCACGTGCCGTGAGGGGAATTCAAGAGAGAGAAAAACCAAATATTGGTCCTAGATAGTTAAGATACATTGTCAAAGTAATCAATTTAATGATTCCAGACTCTTGGAAAGGCACCAAAATTATTAACTTGAGATGTCTCATTTTTGTATGCTAGCAATAATCTTGTGATGCTCAAGTACATGTTTGTTTTTCCTTCAGCAAAAGTCCTATATATCCTGTCTCCTCTCTTATCTCTTTGGAACAGTTTTTCAGAGCTGAGAGGCAATATCCAAGCTACAGTACTCATTAGTACCTTCCATGACCCTGTGGAGCTCCTGGGCATAAAAAACTTTCTGTGACCAGAAAGGTTTGGGAACTACAGACCCAAGCTGCCCACCCTGGCCAGGCCTGATAGTAACCACCTGCATGAGTCATCTCACAACAGGAGGTCCTGGTAAAGAACTCAGAACTAACAATCTACCACCAAGCAAAAGAACTTGAGAAAAGTCAAAAGAAGAGATGAGACACCAGACTATATGTCATAGCATCCTCCCAGAATCCTTTTCCCTGGAATCCATCTCGGCTGAGCAGTGAATGCTTTACGAGGAAGGGGCATGGTGGTGCTCTGTCCCTGAGTCAGAATGATTTGCCAGGGACAAGCCAGAAACTAACTCTATTACCATAAAACCTGAGTGTGCAAGCCATGTGACAGAGCAGTTCTTCTGGGTTCACCATGCTGCTGCTCTCCACCCAGGCACCAGTTCCCAGTGAAGTCTTTTGCTTTGTCAGCACATTTGTCTCCTTAGATAATTCATTTCTTTTTTTTTTTTTTCCTCTTCCACTAATATTTATTTATTTTTTTAAATTTTATTTTATTTTTAAACTTTACATAATTGTATTAGTCTTGCCAAATATCAAAATGAATCCACCACAGGTATACATGTGTTCCCCATCCTGAACCCTCCTCCCTCCTCCCTCCCCATACCATCCCTCTGGGTCGTCCCAGTGCACTAGCCCCAAGCATCCAGTATCGTGCATCGAACCTGGATTGGCAACTCGTTTCTTACATGATATTTTACATGTTTCAATGTCATTCTCCCAAATCTTCCCACCCTCTCCCTCTCCCACAGAGTCCATAAGACTGTTCTATACATCAGTGTCTCTTTTGCTGTCTCGTGCACAGGGTTATTGTTACCATCTTTCTAAATTCCATGTATATGCGTTAGTATACTGTATTGGTGTTTTTCCTTCTGGCTTACTTCACTCTGTATAATAGGCTCCAGTTTCATCCACCTCATTAGAATTGATTCAAATGTATTCTTTTTAATGGCTGAGTAATACTCCATTGTGTATTTGTACCAGTGTTAGACAAGAGCCCACTCTTGGGCCCTGGAAAGGGTTCCTCCTTCTTGCACCATCACATCTTGGTTACAGGAAATAATAGGCTTCATTCAGCCTCCTTGACCTTGTCTGAGTTCTAGTGAATAGGTATACATACATACATATATATGTAACAATATGTTTGAGCTGTTTTACAGATACTGAAACTCCTACCAGGTTGGAGAAATTAATGGTATGCTGCTCACAAACACAGAGACCCCAGACCTGTTGGAACCTGAAGCATGGTGATTCTGACTCCCACTTACCACATCACCAACCAATCAGAAGAATGTCCACAAGCTGATCATGACCTCTTTGAACCATCACTATAATCATTACTCACTAACCTCTCCAAATTTGGACACACAGTTTTTGAGGACATTACCCCACTGTGACCCTGTTTGCCTGGCAGAGCAATAAAGGTATTCTTTTCTATTTCACCCCAAACTCTGTCTCAAAATTAATTTGATATTTGGGTACAGAGGCTGGATTTGGCTTCATCAGTAAGAACTTGAACTCAGATAGCAAGGTTCTAACATTTAGTACCTCAGAATGTGACCTCATTTGGAAATAAGAGCATTGTAAATGTCATTAGTTAAGATGAGGTCATGCTGAAGTAAAGTGGGTTCCTAATCCAATATGATTAGTGTTCTTATTAAAAAAAAAAAAAGAAAATTTGTACACTGAGACATACACACAAAGAGAATGTCATATAGACATGAAAAAAAGATCAAGATAATACGTTTACACACCAAGGTTTCCAGCAAACCAACAGATGCTAGAAGAGAGGCAAGGGACAGTTTCTTCTACACAGCCAACAGAGGGAATCAGTCCTCTGATACCTTAATCAGGGACTTCTAAGCTCTGGAACTTCTAACATGACCAATTTCTGGGTTCAAGCAACTCAGTTTGTGGTACTTTGCAATGGTAACCCTAGAAAACTAACACAAAAATAAATGCATTTTTATCCATTATTCTAAGTCATCATCTATGAATACTTCATTTAACACAAGCCAGTGGTTTTTTAAATAGAATTCTAAGGAAAATTTTTTTCCTGAGTTAAGACCCTACAGAACATATTTGCTTAGTGTTCCACATATCCTAGGAGTGATCTTGTATTTATATAAAAATAGATCAATACATTGTGAAGGAAAATCATGAGGTCAGTAATAGCCCCAAACATAATTAAAAACATAATTGACTTTAATCAGAGAAATCAATGAACTTCAGTGATATAAAAATATCTTTATGTGGATAGAACAACTGGATGGATATCTGTATGAAAACTAAAACGAACCTTAATTCTTACCACAGTGTAAAACATCTTTATTTGCAATATAGTATAAACCTAAATTTGAAAGCTGAAACTATAAAGATTCTAAAAAAAAATTATATAGGATAACATTGTCATGAACTTGAGGAAAGGAAAAAATTTCTCAGCACACAAGTGGATTAAAAAAAATTGAACTTCATGAAAATAAAAACAAATTTACTTACTGAAAAAGATATAAGTGAAAAGGAAGTCCACAGATGAATAAAATATTCACAGTGCATATATCTGAGAAACAAAATGCCGCAATCAATAGAGAAAAAAAATCTCATTAAAATTTTATGCTAAAGGAATGTAAATGAACCTCTAACAGCATGAATGAATATGTGCTCAAATTATTATTCATTAGGAAGATGAAAATACAAACCAGAAAGAATTGCCAGTACAAAGTCATCAGAATAACTAAAATGAAATACACTGACATCACTAAGTGTTGGCAAAACTGTGGGGCACTTGGGGGCACTCAGGTCCTGAGCACATCCCATCAGGAAGTGTTTTTAACTATTTCTAACAATGTTTTGCATCTTTTTGACCAAGCAGTTCCACTTCAAGTTGTATTCCCCACATAACTAGTTTATATTTACATCAAAAATGTCAGAGTATCAGAACATTGTAAATCAACCATACTTAAATTTAGAAAATGTTAAGAGTATGTTTAGAGTAGTTGTATACAGAACAGCTAAAATGTGGAAACCTAAATATCTGTCAGTTGAAGACTAAACAAATTTTGCAACATAATAAAAATTTTGTAACATACTCGGCAATGAAGAAAAAAAAAAAAAAGAACCAAAAAAGCATTTGAAAAATAATGCAGTGGAATTTCAAACTGTCAAGATAAAGAATGGAGCCTAATGCTTTAAAATAAATGGAAAAAAATCACCTACAAAGAAAAGTCAACAAGTTTAATTTTAGTCTACCCAGGCTTAGTAATGAATGGGTGAAATTAGTTTAGTAGTTTCTATATGCCAGGTTGCACTCTAGAGGTTTATAAACTATGTGGTCATGAATTCTCTATAAGACTGAATGAAATAGGTATCAACATCCTCATTGTATAGGTAAAGAAGCTAAGACACAGACAGGTTAACATTTTACAGTGCAGACATACAGAACCAAATTTTTATCTCTATTTTTAGTTACTATATTAGGCTAAACCTTAAATGTTCAAAGAAAATTATTTAAAGCCTAATGATTCTGTATAGTCAATCTATCAATGAAGTGCAAGAGGAAAAAAGAAAGAGATTTTAAACAGGCGAGAACACACAGAAAAGTTATCATTTATGCATCACATCTATATTTTTCTGAATAAAACTGGATTATGTACTTCAGCAAAATGAGACATATATCCAATAGAGATCAACAGCTGATAACCAAGTAGAAATTACTCAAGGGCGCCACGGAGAGTAATCTCAGGGAAGCAGCACTCCAACATGCCTTTAAAAATGCAGAATGTATTAAAGTCTTGCACAAAATAATACGGCCTCAGAACAGAAGTGTTGTCAGAAATTCTTGACTCAGGCCCCACTCCAGATCTATTGAATCAGAATTTCCATTTTAACAAGATCTTGAAGATGTTTGTATGATAATGAAATCTTAAAATTTAGTACCATTATGAATAATTAACAGAAAGTCACTAAGTGAGATGATACTGAAAGCTTGTCTTTATCCTGCAAGTGGGAAAAATGGAAGATAATTTGAATTCCAGAAAAAACAGAAAGCTATCCAATAAATCTATGGCCTGATGCAAATTAAATAGAAATGTGACATAATTATGGTCAGTTGAATCAGAGTCAAAGAAAAGAATTGACTTTATTTTGTTGAACGAGTGCCTTCTTTTATAGCAATAGGTGTTTAGTTAGAGAGTAACATGTCACTCTTTTTATTTTTTAGACATACCATGTATTCCAGTTTCTTGTTGAATAGCATTATTTAATATTTCAATCAAAGTTGATTTGCTTAAAAGTTCCAACAACTGAAACATAAATATATCATATTTTATATATTTACCAGACTGTATGTAAACTTGGACTGAAGCAAAGAAGAAAGGGTAACAATATTCCAACTGAGGTACATAGGAAAAACCAAGCATACTACTGAGCAATAATAGGAAATGAATCACTCGTACACACAACAGTATGGATGAATCTGAAGAGTTTTATATTGAGCAAGACACAAGATGCAAGTTTTAGTGAGAGAGAAAAATGTCAAGAAAGAAATCAGATCAGAATTTGTGTGTTTAGAATGGATGGGAGAGTTTGACTGCAAAGAGGCAACAAAACTGAAACTGGTTACTATTCAGCAGGGCTCTAAAGAGCTCCAGTACTACTGATTTTTACATCTCAGTGTAGAAAAGAATTCAGCAAGAGTCAAAGTGATAGATGAGAAGTGATTTACTAGAATATGACATTTATGAAGTTTACAGCTGGGTGGGCAAGAAACGCCTTACCCTGAAACTTTCAGTTCAGTTTAGTTCAGTCGCTCAGTCATGGACAACTCTTTGTGACTCCATGGACTGCAGCAGTCCAGGCTTTCCTGTCCATCACAAACTCCCGGAGCTTGCTCAAACTCATGTCCATTGAGTAGTGCCATCCAACCATCTCATCCTCTGTCATCCCTTTCTTCTGCCTTCAACTTTTCCCAGCATCAAGATCTTTTCCAATGAATCAGTTCTTCACATCAGGTGGCCAAAGTATTGGAGCTTCAGCTTCAGCATCACTCCTTCCAATGAATATTCAGGACTGATTTCTTTTAGGATTGACAGGTTGCATCTTCTTGCAGTCCAAGGGACTCTCAAGAGTCTTCTCCAAAACCACAGTTCAGAAGCACCAATTCTTTGGCGCTTATATTTATACTCCAACTGTCACATCCATACATGACTACTTGAAAAACCATAGCTTTGACTAGACGGACACAGCTTTGACATTACTTTGCTGGCAAAGTAATGTCTCTGCTTTTTAATATGCTGTCTAGGTTGGTCATAGCTTTTCATCCAAAGAGCAAGCGTCTTTTAATTTCATGACTGCAGTCTCCATCTGCAGTGATTTTGGAGTCCAAGAAAATAAAGTCTGTCACTGTTTCAATTGTTTCCCCTTCTATTGGCCATGATGTGATGGGATCAGATGCCATGATCTTAGCTTTTTGAATGTTGACTTTTAAGTCAACTTGTTCACTTTGCTCTTTCTCTTTTATCAAGAGGCTCTTTAGTTCTTCTTCGCTTTCTGCCATGAGTGGCAGGGTCACAATATACAGCCTTGAAGTACTCCTTTCCCGATTTGGAACCAATCTGTTTTTCCATGTCTGGTACTAACTGTTGCTTCTTGACCTGCATACAGATTTCTCAGGAGGCAGGTAAGGTGGTCTGGTATTCCCATATCTTTGAGAATTTTCCACATTTTGTTGTAATCCACATGGTCAAAGGCTTTAGTGTAGTCAATAAAGCAGAAGTAGATGTTTTTCTGGAACTTTCTTGTTTTTTCAAAGATCCAACAGATGTTAGCACTTTGATCTCTGGTTCCTCTGCCTTTTCCAAATCCAGCTTGAACATGTGGAAGTTCACAGTTCAGAAACTTAGCTTGGAGATTTTGAGCATTACTTTGCTAGCTGTGAGATGAGTGCAATTGTGCGGTAGTTTGAACACTCTTCAGCATTGCCTTTCTTAGGCATTGGAATGAAAACTGACCTTTTCCAGGCCTGTGGCCATTGCTGAGTATCTGAATTTGCTGGCATATTGAGTGCAGCACTTTCACAGCATCATCTTTTAGGACTTGATATAGCTCAACTGGAATTCCATCACCTCCACCAGCTTTGTTTGTAGTGATGCTTCCTAGGCCCACTTGACTTTGCATTCCAGGATGTCTGGCTCTAGGTGAGTGATCACACCATCATGATTATCTGGGTCATGAAGATCTTTTTTGTATAGTTCTTCCTTGTATTCTTGCCACCTCTTCTCAATATCTTCTGCTCCTGTTGGGTCCATACCATTTCTGTCCTTTATTGTGCCCATCTTTGCATGAAATGTTCCCTTGGTATCTCTAATTTTCTTGAAGAGATCTCTAGTCTTTCCCATTTTACTGTTTTCCTCTATTTCTTTGCATTGATCACTGAGAAAGGCTTTCTTATCTCTCCTTGCTATTCTTTGGAACTCTGGATTCACATGGGTATATCTTTCCTTTTATCCTTTGCCTTTTGCTTCACTTCTTTTCTCAGCTATTTGTAAGACCTCCTCAGGCAACCATTTTGCCTTTTTGCATTTCTTTTTCTTAGGGATGGTCTTGATCACTGCTTCCTGTACAATGTCACAAACCTCCATCCATAGATTTTCAGGCACTCTGTCTAACAGATCTTATCCCTTGAATTTGTCAATTCCACTATATAATTGTAAGGGATTTGATTTAGGTCATACCTGAATGTTCTAGTGGTTTTCCCTACTTTCTTCAACTTAAGTCTGAATTTGGTAATAAGAAATTCATGATCTGAGCCACAATCAGCTCCTGGTCTTGTTTTGGCTGACTTGATAGAACCTCTCTATCTTTGGCTGCAAAGAGTATAATCAATCTGATTTTGATAGTGACCATCTGGTGATGTCCATGTGTAGAGTCTTCTCTTGTGTTGTTGGAAGAGGATGTTTGGTATAACCAGTGCATTCTCTTGGTAAAACTCAAAAATCCATAACCCTGAAACTTACTGGCCTATAGTTTTATAATCAAAGAACAAGTGAGGAGGGGAGAACATCTTTGCCTTTCTTGAGTTGACGCCATGCTTCCATCATCAGTTCCTTCTCCAGGTTGAGCAGAGGAGTTTTCTTATACCTACGTGGTCAAGTTAGGTCCACAAATTATTGCTTTTTATGTGTGCAGAAAGCATGTCCTAACTTCCTGAGCTGACTGGGCAGGATGTGGGCCTCATGTCACTGCTGCTTTACTGTTTTTGGGACAAGTCTCATTCTTCTGTCACATGGTTTTGTTGCTAAATAAGCCTGCATGATTTTGTGGCTAAGTAAACCTGATTTCTTGAGTAATCATTAACTTACAGGGATCTCCCATATTTTTTTCTACTTACAATCCCTTAGTGGGATTAACTATTTAATGACCTACTTTATCCCTTCACTCTGTCCCTATTGAAACTCTTTATGAAGTGATGGAAAATTTCTATATCTTAATTGCATGGGTAATAACACAGACATTTACATGTGTCAGAAATCATTAAACTATGTATTAAATATTTGCATGTTATTGCCCCACTTATGCAGCCATAAAGCTAATTTTAAAATGAAATATAGACACACATTCATTAACTGATTTACTGATAATGGAATCATGATTCCTTACAGCTCTAAAATTTGGGAATTTTGACAAAGGTCCTTCAGAATACCCATTTATTTCTGGAGGTACTTTTAGGCTCCAATAGCTGCTTCTTCTGAGAAAGCAAACATACTCCTGATTTCTCTTAAAGCACCTTCATCTGACATTGGTTTTAGTAAATTAAGAGCCTGGAATTTAGAACTTCTTCATCACTGACTTTGACAAGAGAGTAGTGAGTGTGGACAAAAATACAAATGCGGTAAATGTGATAAATGTATTCATTACTTTGATTGTGGTGATGGCATCACTGATATATGTCTATGTCCAAATCCCTTATGTAAAAATGTATGCCTTAAATATGTGCAACTATTTGTATATTACATGTGGCTCAATAAAGTTAAAAATAAGAACACAATAAAGGACATGTAGTTTTCTAAGCTAGTTTAAAATTTTAATTTAAAAGGGAATTGAATATTAACAAATAATTAAATTTCTAGGTACTTTCTTGCTACTATGAACCCTACATCATAGCTATGTTCAAAGAGATTCTTCTTCCTTCTTCTTTCCCAGAACTTCTTCATTTGAAATCCATTGTCATTAGGGAATCAGCAAATTTTGGTAAGAGAGACCAGCGTTTAGTCTACCTAATTCTTATTGTTAGGAGTCTCAGTAAGTTGTGATTTCTGGCAACAATGTTATACGTAGACTTTCAAATTTTCTGGATTTTATTCCAAAGTTCCTCATGTTCTCAGATTGTACATTGCATTTATGTAGGCTTTGGCACTAAATGAACTTCTGTACACTTTTGTTGTTATTTCAGTTACTTTTTTCCTCATACTGAAATTAAACTTCCTCAATCATTGATAATTTTAAAAAATAGCTAAAGATGCCAAAAAAAAAAAAAAATCAAAATACCACAAATCTCACTGTTATTCTTAAATGTTATATCATTTGCATGTATTTCCTGAATCCTTTCCTATACATATATATTACCTTTAAGAATTGGCATCAGCCGTATGAGTAGGTTTGATGTTAGGACTTTGACGTTATTGTCATCAGTGTATCCTATGGGATGATTTGGAGAGCTGTGCTGCAATTACCCTCCAGTGAAGCCGGGCTCAAGGCTTTTGGCACATTGCCTTCTGTATCTGTGTCATCTTGGCTTTTTACACCTCTGCTCTTTACTTTCCTTACCCACCACTTTGGACATCATGTGCCCTGAGTAGTACATGTTATGTTTGCTATTCTCTATCTCCAGGTACCTCCCATGCTCAACCCCATCATCTGTAGAGTTAGAACCAAACAGATCAGGGACAGGGTTATTCAAGGATGTTGTAGAAAATACTCCCAACTCAAAGCATAGGGTTTTAACCATCCCAAGGTCCCCACTGGTAAGGCATTGATGATATAAATGCATATATTTTCCCAGGATGTCACAAATTGTCACAAAGTCATGGCTGTGAACAGTTGGCTCAGAGGACTGACATCCTCATGAAGAGGGACAATTTTCAGGATACCCTGGATAAGAACTCTCAGAAAGAAGTGATTGATAATGGCCACAAGGTTGGCCTATGTTCATCATCTGAAGAAACAGTAAAAAAAAAATGTTCAGTTATCAAATTAGTGAACATCTAAAAAGAATATCATCTTCACAGACCCCGAGGTGAAAATTCCTTTTACATGGCTGGTAGAAGTATAAATTGGTATACCTTGTCAGAAAGGAGTTTAAAATTTCCCTGCAAACTGTTTAAAAGTCCTGTATTGTCCTCAACTTTGGAATTTACTTATAGAATTTTAGAAAACGTTGTACAAAGATATGTAGGTGGCTCAGATGGTAAAGAATCTGCCTTCAATGCAGGAGATCTGAGTTCTATTCCTGAGTCAGAAAGATCCCCTGAAGAAGGGAATGGCTACACACTTGAGCATTCTTGCCTGTAATATTCCATGGTCAAAGAGTCTAGTGAGCTATAGTCCATGGCATCGGAAAGAGTCGGATACAACTGAGCAATTAACAGTTTCACAAACCATTTTTTCCTTCTGTAGAAATATTTAGATATATGGACAGACAGATATCCAATGAGACAGGCAGAGGTCTATAAATAATGGGCTCTATCTTGTAGCCCCCTGCTTTTGAATTAAAACAACACAACACTTGGGCCACTTTTCAGGGGAGGAAGAGAGGCTTAAAGCCCCATAGCAGTGTACTTACAGATACCGAGTTAGTTTTGACCCTATGACAATTACCATGAGAAGCTGGGCTGGAAGATAGCTGACTGACCAATCGTGCATTTGTAATGCATTTAGGGTGTGACTCTTCTTACTTGGAGGATCAGTAAATTTTTTTCTGAAAAAAATCATAAACATTTTAGGCTTTGTCGGCCATATAATCTCTGTTGCAACTTCAGCTTAGTCATTATGGCATAAAAGCAGACATAGTCAATATATAAATATGTGCATATGGCTGTATTCCAATAAAAGTTTATTTATAAAAATAGGCTGCAAGATGGATTTGGTGCTAGATTTTCCTAGCACCTGGCATGGCACAGAAAAGGTATTCAATAAACAAATACAGGTCATTATTCAGTAACTATGGAATCACTAAGCAATTAACCATACCTTAAAACGTTCTAACAGAAACGTTCACTTTATCACCAGACTCACGAGACACTTACATCCTCTTCTCATGCTAGTGGTTGCCCTGCTGGCTATGGAAGGATTGTGTGTACCTCACACTGCTGGTATTCTGCAGGTTCATACACCTTGATCCTTCTGGTGACCACCACCTAAGAGTCAATGACACAAAAACTCATCTGGTTCTTATCTACCCAACACCTTTTCAGTATTTAATCTCACTTGACCTGAGTCTTTGCTTGAAAACATTGATTTTTACCTGCTTTATAGCAGAAACATATAGGCAATAATAACATCTTTTCAACTTTCCTTTAATAACCTACGGACAAATGTGTCAGCCAGCCTGAAATGTTCTTCAAAAGGGTATCTGCAAGATCTGAAATAAACCAAGCCTCTTTCTGATTTTCTCTAGATTGGTAACATTGTGAGAGAATTGGGGCCTACCTTATAGGTTTTACTCTATAATCTGGAAACTTTACCATCCCACCTAGGTAATAACTATAGGTTGCTCAAAACATATACTCCTATCTGCCTTATAGTGACATTCAGAAATACACACTCACTATCAAAGGAACATTTCATGCAAAGATGGGCTCGATAAAGGACAGTAATGGTATGGAACTAACAGAAGCAGAAGATATTAGGCAGAGATGGCAAGAATACACAGAAGAACTGTACAAAAAAGATCTTCACAACCCAGATAATCACGATGGTGTGATCACTGACCTAGAGCCAGACATCCTGGAATGTGAACTCAAGTGGGCCTTAGAAAGCATCACTATGAGCAAAGCCAGTGGAGGTGATGGAATTCCAGTTGAGCTATTCCAAATCCTGAAAGATAATGCTGTGAAAGTGCTGCACTCAATATGCCAGCAAATTTGGAAAACTCAGCAGTGGCCACAGGACTGGAAAAGGTCAGTTTTCATTCCAATCCCAAAGAAAGGCAATGCCAAAGAATGCTCAAACTACCCCACAATTGAACTCATCTCACACGCTAGAAAAGTAAGGCTCGAAATTCTCCAAGCCAGGCTTCAGCAATGTGTGAACTGTGAACTTCCTGCTGTTCAAGCTGGTTTTAGAAAAGGCAGAGGAACCAGAGATCAGATTGCCAACATCTGCTGGATCATGGAAAAAGCAAGAGAGTTCCAGAAAAACATCTATTTCTGCTTTATTGACTATGCCAAAGCCTTTGACTGTGTGGATCACAATAAACTGTGGAAAATTCTGAAAGAGATGGGAATACCAGACCACCTGACCTGCCTCTTGAGAAATTTGTATGCAGATCAGGAAGCAACAGTTAGAACTGGACATGGAACAACAGACTGGTTCCAAATAGGAAAAGGAGTTCGTCAAGGCTGTATATTGTCACCCTTTTTATTTAACTTATATGCAGAGTACATCATGAGAAATGCTGGACTGGAAGAAACACAAGCTGGAATCAAGATGGCCGGGAGAAATATCAATAACCTCAGATATGCAGATGACACCACCCTTATGGCAGAAAGTGAAGAGGAACTCAAAAGCCTCTTGATGAAAGTGAAAGTGGAGAGTGAAAAAGTTGGCTTAAAGCTCAACATTCAGAAAACGAAGATCATGGCATCCGGTCCCATCACTTCATGGGAAATAGATGGGGAAACAATGGAAACAGTGTCAGACTTTATTTTTCTGGGTCGCAAAATCACTACAGATGGTGACTGCAGCCATGAAATTAAAAGACGCTTGCTCCTTGGAAGGAAAGTTATGACCAACCTAGATAGCATATTCAAAAGCAGAGACATTACTTTGCCAACAAAGGCCCATCTACTCAAGGCTCTGGTTTTTCCTGTGGTCATGTATGGATGTGAGAGTTGGACTCTGAAGAAAGCTGAGCGCTGAAGAATTGATGCTTTTGAACTGTGGTGTTGGAGAAGACTCTTGAGAGTCCCTTGGACTGCAAGGAGATCCAACCAGTCCATTCTGAAGGAATCAGCCCTGGGTGTTCTTTGGAAGGAATGATGCTAAAGCTGAAAATCCAGTACTTTGGCCACCTCATGTGAAGAGTTGACTCATTGGAAAAGATTCTGATGCTGGGAGGGATTGGGGGCAGGAGGAGAAGGGGATGACAGAGGATGAGATGCTTGGATGGCATCAGTGACTCGATGGAGGTGAGTTTGAGTGATCTCCGGGAGATGGTGATGGATAGGGAGGCCTGGCGTGTTGTGATTCATGGGGTCGCAAAGAGTGGGACATAACTGAGCAACTGAACTGAACTGAACTGCTAAGACCATACAGACTTCCCTGGTGGCTCAGACGGTAAAGCCTCTGCCATATATACTGCTGCTGCTGCTGCTAAGTTGCTTCAGTCGTGTCCAACTCTGTGCGACCCCATAGACGGCAGCCCACCAGGCTCCCCCTTCCTTGGGATTTTCCAGGCAAGAACACTGGAGTGGGTTGCCATTTCCTTCTCCAGTGCATGAAAGTGAAAAGTGAAAGTGAAGTCGTTCAGTCATGTCCGACTCTTAGCGACCCCATGGACTGCATGCAGCCAATCAGGCTCCTGTATCCATGGGATTTTCCAGGCAAGAGTACTGGAGTGGGGTGCCACTGCCTTCTCCACTGCCATATATAAATTTATATAAACATTCAGGAAAATATTATGGTGTAGGTGATTATATTAATATCTGGGAATGAAGAAAGGAGATAATGATAAGGGCATTTCTTGTCTGCACCCTGCACAGCACTAAACAAAATTGAAAATTAATGGAGGAAAAAAAAGACTGTTTAAATTTATGGAACATTTTGTAAAGATAGTGAAATAACTAAAAGGGAGATGGCAAACATATTATTTAGATTTTCTTCAGTCTGAAACATACTATTAAGTATTTCCCAGGTGAGCCTCCTGGGAAATTCTAGTCTTCCACCTAGGATTATGCTGCTCATCTAATTTTACTCACTCCAAGCCACAAGGGTCTCTTGGCAGTAGGGCTGAGTCACATGCTGGGCTCCTCAGAAGGCTGGGTCTGAGAGCTGTACTGTACAACTGGCTGAGCAGTAGAGGAAAAGGCAGCTACCCCTCTGTTGGGAGCCAGGTAAGATGCTAGGACCAGAATGTGCAGACCAAGAAGAGGGACTGTTGAAAGCTCATCAGAAGGGCAAAGGACAGAGCAGAGGGAGGGATGGGGAAAGGGGAGGCAAAAGACTGCACACCTGAAAAGGGAGAGTAGAGTGATCACAGTGACAGCCCCAAAGCTAGAGCTTGTGAAAGTTAAGTGACACGTTTGCAAGCACATATATGTCTACAGGAAAAGCATTAAATTCAGTTCTATCAAGAAATTGAGTGAATTGTACTTCTCTGCAGCCCCAATTTGATATTTATCATATATTTTATTGTTATTTCACACAGCTTTTAATTTTGATTTCTGTCTCCCTATTTGTTAGAAAGTTAAGTTTTTTGAATTCTTTCACTTGGCATCAGTTCCACCTTTTTTTACAGGATCCTCACAGTCTGAGCTTCTAAGAAACCTTTTATGTTTAGAAAGAAGTACTTCAAATACATCTTGGCATTTGATCATTATAGAAACAACTGGATATTGGCAGACCAGGGATTTTATTTTTTAATTGAAATATAGTTAATTCACAATGTTTGTATCAGTTTCTAGTGTACAGCAAATGATTCAGTTATACTCATATGTATAAGTATTATTTTCAGATTCTTTTCCATTGTAAGAAATTGAGTATAGTTCTCTGTGCTATACAGTAGGTCATTGTTGGTTAGTTATATTATATATAGTAGTGTGTATATGAGATAAATTAGGAGTTTGGAATCGTGGATATTTAAGTCCAAGGTTTATGGGTAAGGAATCTTAGATGGGAATGGGTTACCAAGGTCTACCTCTCACCAATGTCAATGTAGGAGCAAGGACTCGTACCTTCATCTTTATTATTGTAGTGGGCCAGAATAATACATCCCAACATCCATGATCAAAACCTCTGGACACAAAAATTTGTTAAGTGTTATTGTTCCTGTTCCAAACTCTCTTACCATGTATCTAACCACAGACCGTCATCAAATAAATAACACATACACAATCTACTTTAAATCAGATACAGCAGTATTCTCTGGCTTTGGCATTATAATGTGTATATTTGCTGTACAACTTATTTTACTTACACGTATCTTTCGTAACCAGTTGTATTTAAGTTTGACATAGTGTGTTCTGTATTGGTATTTTACTTAACTGTTTTCATTTCATCTTATTTAAGAAGGCACTCCCTAAAAAATATGCATTTTCCCTTATTTATTCTAATAGTAATTATTATAGCTTTTTTTGGCCTTGAAATTTTTAACCCAAGTGCAGAGATGTGTGAAATAGGGATCCTTTCATATTATTATAAATTGTTAACCAACTGCCCAAGTATTATTTACCATATCAAATTTTTCCTGGTAACATGCCATTGTCATTATATTCTTTATCTTCATTTAAACCTTTTTTGGAAATACTCTTCTGTTCTGGGGGTATATATTTTTAAACCTTTGACCAGTACATTTTTTTAATGATAATAACTTTCAATTACATTTTGACATATCAAAGGATATCCCATCTTTGTTGCTTTAATATTATACCAAATATATTTGCACATTTGTAGTACCTAATACATTTTATAATGCATCTGTCACTATCCATTAAAAACTTTTGTGTTATTGACTGATAACACTTAGAATTTATGGGAGTGTTAATGGGAAAATTCACATCTTTTCACTGTTGAATATTCATTCTTACTTTTAGGAAAGGAATAAAGGACTTAATGTTCTTTAGTAAATTTTTACAGACCTCCCTTATCTCTGCCAAACACAAACTTCTGTCATATGAATGCATTTTATAGCTTTGTAGCTATTATAAATAAATCATTACTTTTATAAAATTTCCTCAGCAGTTAATTTCTTTTTAAAAAAATTTTTTATTGGAGTACAGTTGGTTTACAATGTTGTGTTATTTTCAGGTGTACAGCAAAGTGAATCAGTTATACATATACATATATCCACACTTTTTAAATTTCTTTTCTCATATAGGCCATTATAGAACATTGAGTGGAGTTCCCCGAGCTGTACAACAGGTTCTTAATAGTTATCTATTTCACACATGATAGTTGGTCAGTCTCGATCTTCCAGTTTATCCCTTCCCCACCCCACCTTTAGCCTCTGGTAACAAGTTTGTTTTCTACATCTGTGACTTTACTCTCAGTGGTTAATTTCTGTGGCAGAAAAAGCTATTAATTTGTGATATTGATCGTCTATACCATCACTTTGGCAGATCCTGTTTTTAAGAGTTTTCAGTCTATTCTTTTAAATGATTAATTAAAACTTAAATAAAGACATTTTTGTTTTGTCTCAAAGATAACACTATCTCCTTTTATTTACTTGTTTTTTCATTTATGAAGACTGTTCCATTAAATGTTGAATAGTAGTTGTGTTAATAAATATCGTTGGGGCTCAGGGCAGCCCATCCCAAATGGCATGTTGATTATTTTGAATTTAAAGTTACTTTAGAAACAACCTTTTGCAAGAAGGACACTCTGACTGTCTTCTCTCTTTCTTAAAATAGGAAATAAATCTCCCACGTGAAACCTTCCCTGTACTGTAGGGTAAAGAAAGGACCTTATCATCAGAGACAGTGAATTCAGAGCCCAGAGGGCTGTACAGACAGACCTCGCTACTTCTTTACTAATTTCCCACCCCAAACCAAAACTCTGTTTAGATGTGTCACTAATTAAGCACCCAAGCCTAAGTTTCTTTGTCTGGTCATTTCCTCACAAATATGCTGTTTCTTTGTCTTAAGAGTATAAAGCTGCCAGCTTTGGCCACTTCTTATGTTCCATTTCTATGAGACCTCCACACTCCACATGTAGAAATCAAATTTAATATGTGTGTGGGGGTGTGTGTGTGTGAGCTTCACCTGATAATCTGCCTGGTGTCAATTTAATTACTAGATTAGCCAAAAACTAAGTATGGGTAGGGGGGAAATTTTCCCCTCCCTAACAATATCTTTATCTTGTCACTAACTTTGGAGAAGGCATTGGCACCCCACTCCAGTACTCTTGCCTGGAAAATCCCATGGATGGAGGAGCCTGGTAGGCTGCAGTCCATGGGGTCTCTAAGAGTTGAACACGACTGAGTGACTTCCGTTTCACTTTTCACTTTCATGCATTGGAGAAGGAAATGGCAACCCACTCTAGTGTTCCTGCCTGGAGACGGAGCCTAGTGCGCTGCCATCTATGGGGTCACACAGAGTTGGACACGACTGAAGCGACTTAGTAGCAGCAGCAGCAGTCACTAACTTTAACAGATCTGCTTTTCACAGGTCACTGGTAAATACATTTGCTCCAAATTTCGGAAAGATACCTTTCATTTGGAACACTATTTGCATTTTATATATTAAGAATTTTATCATTTTGAGTTTATTTTTGTGTATGGTGTTAGAAAGTGGTCTAGTTTCATTCTTTTACAAGTGGTTGACCAGATTTCCCAGCACCACTTGTTAAAGAGATTGTCTTTAATCCATTGTATATTCTTGCCTCCTTTGTCAAAGATAAGGTGTCCATATGTGCGTGGATTTATCTCTGGGCTTTCTATTTTATTCCATTGATCTATATTTCTGTCTTTGTGCCAGTACCATACTGTCTTGATAACTGTGGCTTTGTAGTAGAGCCTGAAGTCAGGTAGGTTGATTCCTCCAGTTCCATTCTTCTTTCTCAAGATCGCTTTGGCTATTCGAGGTTTTTTGTATTTCCATACAAATTGTGAAATTATTTGTTCTAGCTCTGTGAAGAATACTGTTGGTAGCTTGATAGGGATTGCATTGAATCTATAAATTGCTTTGGGGAGTATACTCATTTTCACTATATTGATTCTTCCAATCCATGAACATGGTATATTTCTCCATCTATTAGTGTCCTCTTTAATTTCTTTCACCAGTGTTTTATAGTTTACTATATATAGGTCTTTAGTTTCTAAACGTAAGACCAGAAACTATAAAACTCCTAGAGGAGAACATAGGCAAAACACTCTCTGACATACATCACAGCAGGATCCTCTATGACCCACCTCCCAGAATATTGGAAATAAAAGCAAAAATAAACAAATGGGACCTAATTAACCTTAAAAGCTTCTGCACATCAAAGGAAACTATAAGCAAGGTGAAAAGACAGCCTTCAGAATGGGAGAAAATAATAGCAAATGAAGCAACCGACAAACAACTAATCTCAAAAATATACAAGCAACTCCTACAGCTCAACTCCAGAAAAATAAACGACCCAATCAAAAAATGGGCCAAAGAACTAAATAGACATTTCTCCAAAGAAGACATACAGATGGCTAACAAACACATGAAAAGATGCTCAACATCACTCATTATCAGAGAAATGCAAATCAAAACCACTATGAGGTACCATTTCATGCCAGTCAGAATGGCTGCGATCCAAAAGTCTACAAATAATAAATGCTGGAGAGGGTGTGGAGAAAAGGGAACCCTCTTACACTGTTGGTGGGAATGCAAACTAGTACAGCCACTATGGAGAACAGTGTGGAGATTCCTTAAAAAACTGGAAATGGAACTGCCTTATGATCCAGCAATCCCACTGCTGGGCATACACACTGAGAAAACCAGAAGGGAAAGAGACACGTGTACCCCAATGTTCATTGCAGCACTGTTTATAATAGCCAGGACATGGAAGCAACCTAGATGTCCATCAGCAGATGAATGGATAAGAAAGCAGTGGTACATATACACAATGGAGTATTACTCAGCCATTAAAAAGAATACATTTGAATCAGTTCTAATGAGGTGGATGAAACTGGAGCCTATTATACAGAGTGAAGTAAGCCAGAAGGAAAAACATAAATACAGTATACTAACGCATATATATGAAATTTAGAAAGGTGGTAACAATAACCCGGTGTACGAGACAGCAAAAGAGACACTGATGTATAGAACAGTCTTATGGACTCTGTAGGAGAGGGAGAGGGTGGGAAGATTTGGGAGAATGACATTGAAACATGTAAAATATCATGTAAGAAACGAGTTGCCAGTCCAGGTTCGATGCACGATACTGGATACTTGGGGCTAGTGCACTGGGACGATCCAGAGAGATGGTATGGGGAGGGAGGAGGGAGGAGGGTTCAGGATGGGGAACACATGTATACCTGTGGCGGATTCATTTTGATATTTGGCAAAACTAATACAATTATGTAAAGTTTAAAAATAAAATAAAATTAAAAAAAAACAAACAAAAAAAAGAATTTTATCATAGATTGCCACTGAATTTTCTGATTTCTTCCTCATCTTTTGAAAAAATCATCATTTGCTTCCCTTGCTCTGTTGGTATAGTCATTGCATGGATAGCATGGGCCCATTTGGTGATTGTTTTTCTATAAATGTTATGTACTTTGTATCTGTTGCCAAATATAGTATTATACTTATGCATACTATTCTATTATAAAGTTTTACTTCTCTGTTCTTATCATTTCTCATCCAGTTAGTCATGCTTTTTCTAAAATTTTCTTGAAAAAATTCACATATTTTCTTTTTAAATAATCTACTTTGGTTTTATTGTTAATGCATGAATTTGTGCTCATTTTTTGACTTTTATTTAAATATTTTCCTAACATCTTAAGCTGAAAACAAAAAATGTTTTATATCGTCGCTTTCTGTGTTGAATAAAAGAAAGTTTCATTAAAACAATGAGGTTGTGACCAATATGAGCTGTGCTTAGTTGCTCAGTTGTGTCCGACTCTTTGCGACCCCATGGACTGTAGCCCTCCAGGCTCCTCTGTCCATGGGGATTATTCAGGCAAGAATACTGGAGTGGGTTGCCATTCCCTCCTCCAGGGAATCTTCCTAACCCAGGGACCAAACCCAGGTCTCTCCTTGCAAGTGGATTCTTTACAATTTGAGCCACCAGGGAAGCCCATCATTGTTTTCTAATAAATGTATATTTTTCAGGTTAATATACTGCACTCCAGTGCGTTGCCTCACAGGTTCTGATATGTGTTTTTCTAATTTTTATTCAGCTTAAAGTATTATTTTTTTATTTATATTTTTCTATCATAGAAAAGATTTTTAATAAATGAATGTTGCTATTGATGCAGAATCCTTTGGTGGGGGTTCAGGGGGAAGTTACTGAGTGGCATATAGTTATGCCATATAATATATATATAGAAAGGAAATTTCCAGAAAGAAGGGGTCATCAGAATAATATGTAAGTGGTAGATAAATGAGATGGTCACCAAAATGATTCAACTGAATTTGGTTGTTCTATTATACTTTGGCATTGTTTTCCATACTGGGTATATCCTCAACATCTAATTCTCTGGGCCCTTTGCACACAAAACTATTCATGATGAGATTCTTTTCTTGAGAAGCCTAAGCAGCATCATACCCACACAACTGACATGGAATTAACATTTTAGGTGTCTGAAAGTAAACATCTAAAAAATATTTGTCATGGACATTTGTCGGACTATGTTAGAGACCACTTCTCTATGTGCCTCAGCCTCACTGAATGAGGTCATACATGCACTGGGGTCATACTTGAAAGTTCCAACTTCAGCTCTTCTATGTCTAACTCCATAATTTGGGGCAAATTAACTTAACCACTTTAAACATCACTTTCCCCATTTATATATTAGAGATAACATTTTTTGGTACTTGATTGGATAGTTATGATTATTAGATCAGATTATGGATATGAAGGTAATAACATCTGTCACATGGTTTGTATTTAAGAAATGCTAGCCTTTGTGGTTCAGTAATTGTTTAGTCGCTAAGTCATGCCCAACTCTTTGGTGACCCCATGAACTGTAGTCCACCAGGTTCCTCTGTCCATGGGATTTCCCAGGCAAGAATCCTGGAGTCAGTTGCCATTTCCTTCTCCAGGAGATCTTCCTGACCCAGGGATAGAACCCCTGTCTCTTGCATTGCAGGAGGATTCTTTACCACTGAGCTACCAAGGAAGCCATTTTAGCAGTAGCTTGGCAAATTTATCAAAATGAGGTGTTACTGGACTGTGTTAAAATAATGGCAAGTTTTGTCTTTTTTTCTTCCTTCCTTCCTTTTATACTTTCCTTCTTTCCTCCACCTTTGCTAAATATGTGGTTTCTCTCAACAATTGTTATCTTTATCTTTAAAGATCAACCTGGGGATTATTTAATTAAGTCTTCATTTCCGCATATGCCATATATACATTTATACATACTACCTACCTTCTAGAGTTAGTGTATGGGCAAAATCATATAGTGCTTACTAGTATTTGTCAACAACACAGGGAAATTTCAATGAATGAGAGATATGCTAATTTTTCTTAGTGTGATTCTTTGGCCCATCATCACATATATAAACATGTGAGTCTTGGAGATGCCTTAGACATGTGTGTGTTAGTCAGTTGTGTCCAACTCTTGTGACCCCACTGACTATAGCCTTCCAGTCTCCTCTGCCCATGGAAATCTCCAGGCAAGAGTACTAGAGTAGGTTGCCATTCCCTTCTCCAGGGGATTTTCTCTACCCAGGGATTGAAGCCAGGTCTCCTGCACTGCGGTCAGATTCTTTACATACTTCTGGATATATCCCAGGAAAACCTAATAATATCCACATTTCAAATATGAACTGATTTTTTGGTTCTTTATTCTAGGATCAATAAATTATTAAAAATATCCTGGAAACCAGATTTATCAGCATATTGTTTAGGTATTCTACTGGGGACTTTTATAGTTAAGAAAAATTGAACTGTGTTATTGTTGCCACCAGAGACAATTATAGACTTAAGAAAATTTGATGTAAAATAATTCAGGGAATCTTCAATTCTCAAAAATGAGAAGTACTGAGAGGCAGGGAAAGAAACTTGTGGCTCTATAAAACTCATAAAATACTAAAATTCCTAGATCAGCAATAGTAATTTAGTGAATCTCAGAGTGTCTAATGATAAGCTATATTTTTATCATATGTTATGTTTAATTATTCAAATATCCCTGTCTTCTCAGCCCCTCATTATGTGGGTCCTCAACAATACCAGTGCTCAGCCTCTGACCTTCCTCTTGACGGGTATTCCAGGCCTGAGAGCAGCCCAGATCTGGGTCTCCATCCCTGTTTGCCTCCTGTATGCCGGCGCTCTCTCTGGGAACAGTATGATCCTGTTTGTGGTCCTCCGTGAACAGAGCCTTCATGAGCCCATGTATTATTTCCTCTCTATGCTTTCAGCCACAGACCTGAGCTTATCCCTGTGCACACTTTCCACTACCCTTGGTGTCTTCTGGTTTGAAGCCCAAGAGATCAACTTAAATGCCTGTGTTGCTCAGATGTTCTTTCTCCATGGATTTACTTTCATGGAGTCTGGGGTTTTGCTGGCCATGGCCTTTGACCATTTTGTGGCCATCTGTGATGCAAGGAGATACACCACCATCCTCACCAATGCCAGGATCGCCCAGATTGGGATGAGCATGTTGACAAGAAAATGTTGCTGTGATGTTGCCAGTTGTGCTTGTTGTCAAGAGGCTGTCCTTCTGCAGTTCTATGGTCCTCTCACATTCTTACTGCTACCATGTTGATCTCATTCAACTCTCATGCACAGACAACAGAATCAACAGCATCCTTGGTCTGTTTGCACTCTTCTCCACGACAGGGTTTGACTGTCCTTGTATCTTGTTCTCCTATGTCCTGATCATCCGATCTGTCCTCAGCATCGCCTCCATAGAGGGCAGGCAGAAAGCCTTCAACACCTGCATTTCCCACATCAGTGCTGTTGCCATCTTCTCCATCCCTCTCATCAGCCTGTCTCTTGTCCATCGCTATGGCCATTCAGCACCTCCCATTGTCCACACCATCATGGCCAATATCTTCCTGCTTATTCCTCCTGTACTCAACCCTATCATCTACAGTGTGAAGACTAAGCAGATTCAAAAGGCTGTTATCAAGGTCTTAATTCAGAAGCGACTCCAAATCTAATCTTTAGCTGTCTCAGAGTTAAGTGCTTTGAATGAATGCTTTGGTAGAAAGGTGTAACTGTCCACCAAATGCCTAGATATGCCTCCAACAGTACAAACTATTCAACTTGTAGGTTGTATGATATTTGCTTAGCTTTCTTATTCAGTAAGTTCATATTAATAACACCAAAATTATTTTTGTTTTTAAGATAGAGTGAAATAATGTATGTAAGCAAATATTTATATTTGAAAGTAGTATGATACCTGAATAAAATATTCACCAGACTCTGCAATAATAAAAGCCCAGATTTATGTAGGAAACTTTATTAATAAGCCAGTTTTTTTCTGAATGATATACAAAAAACACTTCTAATAATTGAACTTTTTTCCTTAAAACTCTCAATTCTCTGCATGCTTCCAAAACAGATATATATAGAGAGTGGATCCTAAAATATACGTCAGTGTAACCTAACATTGGATCTTACGTAGGTAAATTTATTTTTTTCCTTTATTATGTTATAGGGGCATACCCAGTGTGAATGTAAAATATCATATCAAGTGCTCTGAATCAGTTTTGCTGCTGTTAGCTGAACATTAAACACTTGTAATAACATTTTTAACATCCCAGGAATGAGGATTGTACTGTTTCCCCATGATCAGCCTTGAGAAAAGAGAGCTCATACTTTTGGCTCATGCTTTATTTCTAACTCTGCCATTATGACTCCATCTATGGGCCCACTGGACCAGCATCAGTGGAGCTAAGGCCCAGTGGTATTTCTATGTAGGTTCTCTCCACTTGGTTATTGAATTCCTCCACTGAGGTGTGTACTGTTTGGTGGGTAGTAGCATGAGATTTGGTGGCTGGTAGCATGAGGTAAGGACCTTCCCTTATGGCTCAGATGGTAAAGAATCTGTCTGCAATGCTGGAGACCCAGGTTTGATCCTCAGGTCAGGAAGATATCCTGGAGAAGAGAATGTCAACCCACCCCAATATTCTTCCCTGGAGAATACTATGGGCAGAGGAGCCTGGCGGGCTACAGTCCATGGGGTCACAAAGAGTCAGACATGACTGAGTGATTAACTCTTTAACTTTCAGCATGAGATAAAAGATTTTCACTCTTTATGACCTCTTCAATATGTACTTCACATACATCTTCTACAGACTTCCTTTTTTCTCTTCTTTCAAAGAGAAGAGAGATGATCTTATTCTATCCCATGACCAACTAGCCACACCTTTCAGAAAAGTACAGAAGTCCATATATATCCACGTAAGTCAGATAACCTCTCTTTCTACACAATGTTGACAACCAAGAGAACCGCACATTATGAGAATTTTTCTTCATCATTTTCTTTTATGACCACCATGTGTGGGACTGTTTTGCTGTTGTATTATATTTTGTGGCTCAGACCATAAAGAGTCTGATTGCAATGCAGGAGGCCCAAGTTCTATCCTTGGGTCTGGAAGATCCCCTGGAGAAGGAAATGGCAACCCACTCTAGTATTCTTACTTGGAAAATCTTAAGAACAGAGGAGCCTGGCAGGCTACAGTCCATAGGGTCACAAAGAGTCAGGCATGACCGAGTGGCTATACTTTTCTTTTAGCACCAAATTGTCCACCAATCCACCCATAAAACCAGTGATAGATTCCATAGGATTCTAGGACAACCATTCATTCACATAATTTGTTTGTGCTTTGTATAAATAAATTATGTGAATGGGACCTTGCACTTTGTCTTTCCCACCATGATGGTTTAAACATCCCAGATAGAGTAATAACATGAGATTTTACCAGCTACTAAATGTAATCTTGCCAGGTATATACTCAGGCATCTGTATATACAGCTGTGCATCTCTACACAGGTAGAACTGAAAATCAAGTTCACTATAAGATAAACTTGGTCCAGAATTCCATCAATCATCTTGCTTCAATATTCTCATACTTTAACCAAACAAGAACATGATGGTATATTTGGTTTCCCATATCAGTGAGATATTATATCCTATATCAATAGTCCTCAAAGAATCTGGGTATTTGTCTTTCCCCAGTGAACAAGAACTTTTGTAAATGGACATGTGTCTACTTGGGGAAAGACCTGGGTATTTTTTGCTGTTGTAGTTGTGTACTTATAATGGCATGGCAGGTTATTTCATCTAGGGAACCAAGACTCACATCCAGTTGATGACCAGCCGGTATGTGAAGTGACTTAAGTCTTTCAGATAATCTGAGGAGTCACAGCTTCCTGTTAGAGTGGTTGACGCCAGTCTGATGGTCAGAAATTCTCTGTTTTAAGTGTATTTCAAGTAATGCCTAGTCACTGTCTACTTAGCTTGTCTTCAATGCCATCCTCTAATGCAACCGATCATTATGGGTGCTGCCACCCTGATTGTCATTCAAGACTTGCTACTCTCTACTGCAGTTATTTAGCTTACTTCTGATTGTTAAGTACTGCCATGTGGTCTCAAATCTCCCTATTCTCATTGTTAGTGGGGAGTTGCTCCATAGAAGCAGCTTTCACTACCAAGTCCAGGCTACAGAGCACAGCAACTACCGAACTATTCAAAGACACCAGATACTCTCTTGCAGACACATTCTTTATTGCCTCAGTGAGGGAATATCCTTTCTTTCCTCCCAGAGAAAATAATCATGTGATAAATTATCTGGTCCTACATGATAAATCCATTCTAATATTTTCACCTCCTTTAGATATCTATATATTTTGCCAAGCAGATATGGCATCTCTACCAAATTTTCTATAGATAAATCATCATGTTAAAGTTTCAAACAACCATCTCAGCAGTGCATTATGATAGTTTGCAGGCTTCTTTGATGTAATGGTGAACTCCAATCATGTATGAGCGTCCTCATGTCAATAAATTATTCTCTATGTCAACTTATATCACCAGTCACTTCCTCTGCTGTCTCAAATCTAACACTTTCAAGATCCAGGTTTACAAGTGTTTCAGCTAGTACGTTTAGGTAGATTCTGTAGTGACGTCAGTGGTTAAGCCATTTTCTCCCAAAACTTCAATAACATTACCCTGTTCATGCTTTGCTGAGATATGATTGCTTATTGGCTTGGGTACAGTGAGAAATGATGGGGGCAGACCTTGCATGGGAGAAGCACCATGTTGTAAGGCACTGTACTCAGGCTTGGTTTTGTGAGGTGTCCAGACATGATAAAATAATTATCCTCTGTAAAATGAGAATAGAATTCTTTCTTCTGGTGTGAAATCTTAAAAGATTTTGAGATTTTGGGGCTTATTCATGCAAAGGTCCACATTCTGGGAGTGAAGATCATATTACTTCCTCAGTTTTTAATTCCCTGTATTTTTCAGTGTTCTGACTTAATGAAAGACAATGTATCAAAAGTGAACATTCAGGCTGCCTTGAAATTCTGTTACTCTTTCAGTTACATTGTCTGCTGGATATTTTTAGAACTTATGATCTTTGGGTGCAGGACATAAAGGAGATAAGATAAAGGAACCTTAAAGGTTCCTATAGCAGCCCTCTGACTTCCACACACCTCTTGAATTGTCAGTGGCTGTCCTAATTGAATAATCTTCCTACCTAAGGTTTTCAGTGAAGATACCAACAGTCAGTTCATTCCATAATCTTGATAGCAAATGTTTTTTGATAAAAATGGGAGACTACAGTCACCATGTAACTTAACATTGCACCTTCCACCTGAATCTCATCCAGTCAACCACAAGTGAGAGTCTTAGTAATTGTGATACTGTTGCATTTCGGAAATCATTGTCAGTGCATTGACCACCAGCAATAGATTCTTGGTTATAAACTGACCATGTTATTGATAATGTGATGTCAGCAAACATACATGAGAAACAACTGAAGTCAAAGAGAAGGGTAATAAATTTATTTTAAATTGAATGCTGTGTTGTTAAGGGTCCAACAGGAGACAGAGACCACATAATGATTTGAAAAGGGAAAATTTAATATAAAGAATTCTGCTATTAAAAAGTATACTAGTGGGGAAATTGGCTAGTAAAAGTTAAAAGAGAAATACAAAGAACCTATGAGAGAAGATATAAAGAGTAATCACTACTTCTAGAATTGAGGTGGGGCATCCAAGGAAGAACCTTCCTCTCTTTTATTTAAGCCTGTGAGTTTACTAAAGTGACTTATTTGGGAGCCTTGCCAAAAATCTGCCCTCTGGGAAGGTCAAGGAAGGGCTTCTATAGGAAGTTGCCAAGCCTCTTGAAAAATAAAATATTTCCTGCCAGAACAGCAAACAAAGGATTTCACAGTCAGCAGTGAGAACTCAGAAAGGAAACAAAGAATACTTGCCATCTAGCAGCTACCACACTGCAGCCTCTCACAGCCACTCACAGGGGTGAGCCCTAAGGGAATTCAGGATGAGAAAACCCAAGACATGGCCCCAGATACATGAGATGTACATACCCCGACTCTTGTATCTTCCTGTATATAGAAAACTATTAAATTCTGTAACTTGAGATAACTAGTCTGTTTTTAACAGTAATCTTTTGATCTGACTACCTGCCTTTGTTGCAAAATTCCTATATATCCTAGGTACCCCTCCACAACTCCTCAGAGCAGTTTTCTGTTACTTGAGATGCTGTCTCATGGGTTTGAAGTCCTCAGTATGTCTGCTGAAAAAATCCCCACAACTCTCAAACTTTTAGATTGTTACATGTTTTTTTTAGTTGACACTCCGAAATCTAGATGCCAGAGAAGCCTATAACTGTTAGGTGCCACTTGAACTAGAATATGGGGAGGCTGCCTAAGGCTCAGACTGAGGTAGTTCCAGGCTGCCTTTCTGGGAGGAGGTTTCGATGTCAAGGTTGTTAGACAGCTCACCCTGTACAGCCACATAGCCAAGGCTAATGAGAAGATGTAGGGAAGCTGTTTCAGCTGGGGTGCTGGTCCATTCTGGCTGGGCCCCTGGTTATACCCCTGCTGTTCCACTGGAGAGCTGGAGAACAAGCTCAGTGTGTGAATGCTGGAGGGAGCTATGCACTGCTGGAGCTGAGCACTGAAGAAACCGCACGGTGCCAGGCAATGAGGAACTGACATGTTCTGTGAGTCTGGCCTGAAAGCAACACAGAAAGCAGGGAGAGAAACCCCTCTTGCTCTGGTGTTCTCCTACCACCCTCTAGTGACAAGTCTTAACATTGTGCCAAGTGACAGAAGAGAAATAGTCACAGAATCCAACACCATCATCAAGGAGCAGGCAAAAAGAAATCTGGAGCTGAGAGATGATGAATCAGTAATAAGCCAGATACCATTATGGGTGACTATTGCAAATCCTGCAGATCCATCTCTGAAGCCTTATCAAATAAGCCTTATGATACTCTATCCAGGAAAATAAAGTGGGGAAGATTTCTCCATTGGATCCTATTTGGTCAAAACTGACCCTATTTGTTGTTGATTGTCCCGTACTTCTGGGTTGCAGATTCATGAACACTTAGTTATTGTTGTGGTTTAGTTGCTAAGTTGTGTTAAACTCTTTTGTGACCCCATGGGCTATAGCCTTCCAGGCTCCTCTGTCCATGGGATTTCCCAGGCAAGAATACTGGAGTGGGTTGCCATTTCCTTCTCCAGGGGATCTTCTGGACCCAGGGATCAAACCTGCATCTCCTGCATTAGCAGGCAGAGTCTTTACTGCTGAGCCACCAAGGAAGCCCTCATGAACACCTAGTTCAGTTCAGCTCAGTCACTCAGTCATGTATGACTCTTTGTGACCTTATGGACTGCAGCATGAACACCTAATACTACTTGTGAAAGTCTCACTCCTCAGTGTCAGCCCTGGGGCAAGAAGCAAGAGGTGCATGGTGCAGGCCTAAAGCAGTCTAATATCTTGTTTTCTCTGTGTGAAATAAATGAATGATGGGGCTGCTTACTGCACCAGTGACTAGACAATGAGGCTGAATGATTTGAATGGTACACTGTAAAAAACTGACTTTTAAGGAAAACTCAGACCGTGATATTCTAGCCTGGAGAGTTCGTAGGTTGAAAGATTTGGTTGTCTCAGAGTAAGGTTTGGGCCATCCTGCCTGTTGTACTGTAAAGTTACCCTTAATCATTTTTTTTTTTTTTTTTTTTTGTGCAAGTTGTATTTCCCCTTTAAATCCCCATAAGTTAATTGTTGTTTTGTTGCTCAGTCCTGTATGAGCCCTCCAGGCTCCTCTTTCCATGGGATTTTCCAGGCAAAAATAATGGAGTGGGTTGCCATTTCCTCCTCCAGTGGATCTTCCTGACCCAGGGATCAAACCCTTGTCTCCTGTATTGGCAGGAAGATTCTTTATCACTAAGTCACCAGGGAAGCCCTATAAGTCAGTTAGGGTCATATAGTTATAAACTCTGTTCCTTTATATTTTAAACCTCAGAGAAGAAAAATGATCCAGAAAAAGGTTTTCATAGGCAACATGCTTTAAAAAGAATGAAAGTAGCTTCAGGGCAATGGGGAAAGTGCAATGAGTATATGATGTAGACAGAAGTGGTCTCAGAAAGACCCCTCAGAGCAATCCCTTTTATCAAAAATATTTGTTGTTAAATTCATGGCCTTTTCCGTTAAAATAATAATATTAACAATAAGAAAAAAAGGAACAAGGGGAAAATAAATGAAAGTGGCAGAGATTAGGCAGCAATTTGAATTGGAAGAAGAAAATAATATATTTTATTTCATATTTTACCTGACTTTACCTAAATTTACTTAGATAAATGTACCTTTTACTTAAATATAGACCCTATAGGTCCAGATTTCTCCTGCCTTCCTTCCTGAAAAAACAAACAAGTAAACAAAACACATTTTTTTCTTTTTTTTTGGTTCCAGCTGCTTTTCCTCCTGATCCCATTTTGTTACCTGGACACCAATGGATTTTCAACTCAAAACAATGCAGATACCTGACAAAAAGTGATGGGAAGAAGTAACATAGTTGAACTTGAGCTGTATAATTGCATTATGATCCTAGAGTGATATGTATATAAAGGTTAGACATTTATATTACTTTATTTAGTACTTTAACTGGAGTAAGCATTTTTGGAGGGGAGTGGAAAACCAAGATTACTAGTCTATAGGCATATTTTCTTCAATTTCCTTCCTGATCTGATTTGATGACTGTAGCCCCATCCCCAGAACATTCCCTCTTCTACTAACCTGGAGACAGGGTCATCATTGTTGGCTCATCAAAACCGATTCATTTATCTCTTCTTACTTTTTCAAGAGTAAGATGTTTTACTAGATCTTATTTTCTACTCTCTGCCTGAAAAATCATGTCATCCCATAAAATATTATCAAAATTACACCTTTTATTTACTTTCAATCTTCAAAGTTGAGGGCTTGATAAAAATTGATTTTCTCTTCTAAATTTGAGGGTCCAAGATACCAGGACTACTTGTGACCCTTGGCTTTCTGCTCTGTGAGATTAAATGCCTTTGGTTGCCAGTAAATGTAAAGACAATGAAAAAAGGGGGGATCTGTGATAAATTTGAGAGTTCATAAGCTACTTAAATGCATTAGCATTAAAACTAAAATTAAACATTGTGATGACCAAATAGAGTTTTGTGGACAGAACTCTACATAAGGTCTGTAATAGTCTCACATTGAGTCTCCTAAGGTACATACTTTATCTTGGAGCTAGAGCTGGATATGGGCTGCCTTACCAACATCTGAGACTGGCATTCCCAAAGCCTGCACCTGATGTGGGAACAGGGTCACAGGAGTTAAATCTGACTGTGAGACAGAAACTTGCTATCTGCATTTTCTTAGGAGAGGTTATTACTGACAGACAGTGATCAAGCGAGTGAAGTCAGTATTCCCAGGGGCATAGTATCTGTTCATTCTCATGAGGATGTGCCTGTGCTTCCTAGAGATGTATATGAGAGCATAAAAAAGGATGCAATTCCCAGCAGGCGCTGGAGCAAAGAAGCTGCCGAACCTGAATAATCTGAAACCTTGCCACCCTTGTTCTGGGATAAGGTAACCAGGAGCCTGGTAGGTGTCCTGAAGACTCAAACTAAACTTCCTTAAGATGATTTTATGTTTTCCAAGGAAAACTCTGCAATTTATAGGTATCAACCCAATACCTTTCAGAGGGCTAGAGATAAACATGTTTCATAGGCTCTCCAGCCAAGGGATCAAGCTATGTTTGGGACAGTGTTGATGGCTGAAAAGATTAGGGTCTATATGTGGGACAGGGTACATCTTTGTATTTGCATTATGAAGAGTTGAAAAAATGATATTATCAACAGTAGCTCATTTGTTTAGTTACCTGAATTAGGTTGGAAGCTTGTCAATAAAAACCTCAGACATGGAACTTTGGAAATGACCCATTTTGAAGGGACTCATTGAGTAAGAATGGACAAGGGGTTATCTTTTTTTCTCTGGCTCTGAATTTCATTCACCCACAAAGACAGACTGTCAGCTGCACCACTGGGGCTTCTCTGGTGTAGAGTTGTTAAAAGGAGAGTCACCCAAGGTTTTGGTGATGCTGATGCCAGGGGTGTGAGCAGGGCCAAGTCTAAATAGCAGAGATAAGAACCTGAGTTTCAAGTCACCAATCTAAGGGCATTCACAGAAAAGCCAAGAACAATGGGAAAAGAACTTGGAAGAGGGAGAAAAGAGCAGTATCTGTGGCTTTTACGAGCAGGACCAGTAGCAATTGCATGAGAGGATGTGAGGCTTTAGGCAACAACAAATAATGACTGTGGTACGTGCTGCATGCCAAGGGAACACTAACCACACCTGAAAGGCTGAGACACAGTGCACACTCAGGACTGTGGTAGATTGATTTTATATTTTCATACACATGTTCCATGAACAGTACTATAAGATTTAGGTCTCCTTTAACTCCTGTTACTATAACATCTGTGGTTTGTTTGAGTACATGACCATTGACCACATCCATGATGTTATAGCTTTTCCAGATTGCAATATATTCCAATTTAGTTTTCAATTCAGTTCAGTCACTCAGTCATGTCTGACTCTTTGCGACCCCATGAACCACAGCACGCCAGGCCTCCCTGTCCCTCACCAACACCTGGAGTTCATCCAAACTCATGTCCATTGAGTCAGTGACGCCATCAAACCACCTCTGTTGTCCTCCCCTTCTCCTCCTGCCCTCAATCTTTCCCAGCATCAGAGTCTTTTCAAATGAGTCAACTTTTCGCATGAGGTTGTCAAAGTATTGGAGTTTCAGCTTCAACATCAGTCCCTCCAATGAACACCCAGGACTGATCTCCTTTAGGATGGACTGGTTGAATGTCCTTGCAGTCCAAGGGACTCTCAAGAGTCTTCTCCAATATCACAGTTCAAAAGCATCAATTCTTCAGTGCTCAGCTTTTTTTATAGTCCAACTCTCACATCCGTACATGACTACTGGAAAAATCATAGTCTTGACCAGACAGAACTTTGTTGGCAAAGTAATGTCTCTGCTTTTGAATATGCTATCTAGGTTGGTCATAACTTTCCTTCCAAGGAGTAAGTGTCTTTCAATTTCATGGCTGCAGTCACCATCTGCGGTGATTTTAGAGCCCCCCAAAATAAAGTCAGCCACTGTTTCCATTGTTTCCCCATCTATTTTCCATGAAGTGATGGGACTGGATGCCATGATCTTAGTTTTCTGAATGTTGAGCTTGAAGCCAGTTTTTTCACTACCTCTTTTCACTTTCATCAAGAGGCTCTTTAGTTCTTCTTCACTTTCTGCCATAAGGGTGGTGTCATCTGCATATCGTGTCATCTGCATATCTGTGGTTATTGATATTTCTCCCGGCAATCCTGATTCCAGCTTGTGCTTCTTCCAGCCCAGAGTTTCTCATGATGTACTCTGCATAGAAGTTAAATAAGCAGGGTGACAATATCCAGCCTTGACGTACTCCTTTTCCTATTTGGAACCAGTCTGTTCAATGTCCAGTTCTAACTGTTGCTTCCTGACCTGCATACAGATTTCTCAAGAGGAAGGTCAGGTGGTCTGGTATTCCCATCTCTTTCACAATTTTCCACAATTTAGTTTACTTGATTCATAAGCCTCCAAACATGGTGGCTTAAAAAGAAGAAAAAAGAAAAGTTATTAAAGCACTCTACTAGTTCTATAGACCGGCTTCCTAGATGGCGCTAGTGGTAAAGAACCCACCTGCCAATGAAAGAGACAGAAGACCCTCTGGTTCAGTCCTTGGATTGGGAAGATCCTCTGGAGAAGGGCATGGTAACCTACTCCAGTATTCTTGCCTGGAGAATTCCATGGACAGAGGAGCCTGACATGCTACTGTCCATAGGGTTGCCAAGAGTCGGACATGACTGAAGAGACCTAGCGTGCACAGACACACTTCTATAGAGTTGTTTAGAAGTATATAAGGAATAAAGATAGATTTGAAGGGTATAAAGGTCTTAGATAAAAATGAATCTATTTAAATTTACTCCTTATTTTTCTTTATATAGAAAAAGTTATATAACATTATTTCTTGATACCTAAATGTGAACTGTGTTAATTTAACTGACAACTAAAGTGAGTTGTGTTCAGTAAACATAACTGAGAATAATAATTTGATTATTTATCTACCAGGAGCAGTATGTAAGAGACCTATTTATGATGCTTCCTCTCAATGCCTCAGAAGCTGCAGTCTCCACATTCCTGTTGATTGGGATCCCAGGGCTTGAGGGTGTGCACATTTGGATCTCCATCCCTATCTGCCTCATGTACCTCATGGCTATCCTGGGAAACTGCACCATTCTATTTGTCATCAGGACAGAGCCTTCTCTGCATGAGCCCATGTACCTTTTCCTCTCCATGCTGGCATTATCGGACCTGGGCCTGTCCTTCTCTTCTCTTCCCACCATGCTGAGGATCTTTTTGTTCAATGCCATGGGGATTTCTGTTGATGCCTGCATTGCTCAGGAATTTTTCATCCATGGATTCACAGATATGGAGTCCTCGGTACTCCTGATCATGTCTTTTGATCGCTTTGTAGCAATTTGCAACCCCCTGAGATACCGCTCCATCCTTACTAGCTCCAGAGTTTTGCACATTGGGTTAGCATTTGCTTTTAAAAGCATTCTCCTAGTTCTTCCCCTCCCTTTCACTTTAAAGAGACTCAGATACTGTAATAAACGCCTGTTATCCCACTCCTACTGCCTCCACCAGGACGTCATGAAGCTGGCGTGCTCTGACAATAGAGTTAACTTCTACTACGGTCTGTTTGTTGCGCTCTGTATGATGTCAGACAGTATGTTAATTGTTGTCTCCTATGTGTTTATTCTGAAGACTGTATTGGGTATTGCATCTCACAGGGAATGGCTTAAAGCTCTTAACACCTGTGTGTCCCACATCTGCGCTGTGCTCATCTTCTATGTGCCCATCATCACCTTGGCTCTCATGCATCGCTTTCCCAAGCATACACCCCCTGTGGCTATGATTCTGATGGCTGATGCATTCTTGCTGGTACCACCCTTGATGAATCCCATCTTGTATTGTGTAAAAACTCAGCAGATTAGAGTGAAGGTTCTGGAAAAATTGGAAAAACTGGGTCTGAAGTCTAAATGATGAGGCAAAGGTAGAAGTTCCATTTTCTCTACATCAAATTGTCTCAGGAGTAGGACAATGTTTCTTTCAAATAGGAGCTGCTTCCATTTACTTTAGAGTCCTTAATTAGTTAATTAATTAAGTAATCAATTAATATCTATCATGGATGTCACACACCACAGCTTCTGATATTAAGGAAGAAGAGGCTTACAATTTATAAAGTAGGTAGTGATCCTGTTGTTGTTGTTGGGGGAGACTGAGGCCATCTATCCTCAGGTAAAAGAGTAAAGAAGACATCTAACCTCAGAGAAGCTTGTAAGTAGGAGTTCAACTATAATTGGGAGAATTCTGCAAGGTTCTGGACCATTTAGCATCTTTATATTTGCCTCTTGGCATTTGATTCCTCCTTGTGATTTACATTAAATCCTTTCCAATGTGATTAGGTTTGTCTAAGTAAGTTTTCTTCCTTGCTAACCAAAGGGTGGTGCACTGATATGCCTCAGCAGCATCTGGGAAATAATAAGAATCATAGGATCTCATCCTTCTTCAAGCCTACTAAGTCAGAATCTGTCTTTTAACAAGATTCTAGGTGGTTGGTGTGTACATTAATGACTGAAAAATACAAAATACTTTCCTGGGATAATGTGAAAAGGAAACCTAGAGAGTGTGTCTTTTGCCAAAGCCAATTTGGAGGGAAAGTATAGGAGGAAATCCTTGGGGCACAAAAGATGGAGACCTATATACATCATCAACATTCATACGTCTCTCTCATTGATGCCTTGTGAATTTACACAAGGAAAGAGTTATGAATGATTCAAATTTAAAAGTCTCTTCAAGATGACATACTTCATCCATTGTATATGCTTGGCAGGTGTATCTCAATTTGAACTAAAAGAATAGTCTAAATGGAAGGGTGTGGGTAAAATGGCTAGCATAAGAAGTGTAATAAACATTAGAGAACAAATTATGGTTCCAGAAGTTATTAATATCTCTATCCCCATATGTGCTGTTGAGAGGACAAAGAACATTTAAGTTCTTCCTGAAACTTATCATTCAGGTTGGTGTGGAATGATTTTCAGAGAGAGAACGGTGCTATGAACAGTAATAGTGAGCCCTGAAAACCAAAGATGTTACAGGATTGATGTGGGTGTGGCCAGTGGTGAGGAGAGAGTGAGAGCCAGGGGACAGCAGTTGAGGCCCTGCTGTGAAATGAAGAGCTCTTTGCTTCCATCTCTTCTCTCTCTCTCTAAGTTGCTTCAGTCGTGTCCGACTGTGCGACTCCATAGATGGCAGCCCACCAGGCTCTGCCATCCCTGGGATTCTCCAGGCAAGAACACTGGAGTGGGTTGCCATTTCCTTCTCCAATGCATGAAACTGAAAAGTGAAAGTGAAGTTGCTCAGTTGTGTCCAACTCTTAGCCACCCCATGGACTGCAGCCTACCAGGCTCCTCCATCCATGGGATTTTTCAGGCAAGAGTACTGGAGTGGGGTGCCATTGCCTTCTCCATCCCATCTCTTTTTTTTTTTTTTTCTTTTTCTTTTTATTTTTAATTTAATAATTTTAAAACATGTGTTCCCCATCCTGAACCCTCCACCCTCCTCCCTCCCCATACCATCCCTCTGGGTCGTCCCAGTGCACCAGCCCCAAGCATCCAGCATCGTGCATTGAACCTGGACTGGCATCTCCTTTCATACATGACATTTCACATGTTTCAATGCCATTCTCCCAAATCTTCCCACCCTCTCCCTCTCCCACAGAGTCCAAAGCCTGTTCTATCCATCTCTTAGTAAAGTAATAAAAACATGGAGGCAGTCAGTGATTCTGCATTTAGCTCATCTACCACCAAGTTACAAAGGGCCATTCAAATGCTTTCAGTAGTTTCGTGTATACAATGAGGTGGTAGGAACTTAAAGAAACTTCCAACTGTAAAGTTCTTTATTCAGATTAAATATTCATACGAAGTTTAAATATAGTTATTTTAATTTCCATGATTAATTCCACAAAACTATCATTTATTGAATATTTTATATATTCTGACACTATGATACAGAGACTTGACTGCATGAAATCCTTATTTCACCTATTTTACAAACATGGAACAGCTAGTGCCAAATCACTCAGGAATAATGGACTGAGGACTCAGCCAGGCCAATGTGACTCCACATTCTTTATATCCAACATTCTACTCTCGGTAAAGAAATGGGAAGATGGAGGTTGGTGTTCCAGGGAGGAAGAAAGAATGGGCTTTGGGGAAAAAAAAAAAAAAAGTTTCTCAGAGACCTCATCATTGTTCTTCAAGACCAAGCTATTTCTCCATTCAATAATTTTAAAAGAGTATTTTGTAGCAGGGGTTTTGAATTAAGGCAAATCTGAAAATAAATTCTGTTTAGTAACTAATTTTATAGACCTGGGGCATTCTTAAAATCTCACCCTCAGTATTCTCATTCATGAAATTGAGAGCTGCTGCTGCTGCTGCTGCTAGGTCGTATCAGTCGTGTCTGACTCTGTGCGACCCCAGAGACGGCAGCCCACCAGGCTCCTCTGTCCCTGGGACTTTCCAGGCAAGAATACTGGAGTGGGTTGCCATTTCCTTCTCCAATGTATGAAAGTGAAACGTGAAAGTGAAGTCGCTCAGTTGTGCCCAACTCTTTGTGACCCCATGGACTGTAGCCTACCAGGCTCCTCCATCCATGGGATTTTCCAGGCGAGAGTACTGGAGTGGGGTGCCATTGCCTTCTCCATGAAATTGAAAGACTGACATCTAATTAGTTTACTAAGAGAATATATAGTATATCTTAAAGAATAGTTTGATAAAATATGAGGCTATAAACTGTTTCTGTATTCCTAGAATATGTTCTAATATATCACTGTGTATTCTTATCTTGTTACTAAATGGATTTGATCTGAAAATTTGATTTTTTCACTTTTCATTTAAAATGTGTTCTTCTGTAATCACAAGTAACAAGGATGTTTCAACTGCTCAACATATTAAAGTAGAGAATTATTATTGTGTTAGTGAATGCTGAAAATGCATTTAATAGGATTCATTGCTACTACTGCTGCTGCTAAGTCGATTCAGTCACGTCCAACTTTGTGCGACCCCATAAACGGCAGCGCACCAGGCTCCCCTGTCCCTGGGATTCTCCAGGCAAGAACACTGGAGTGGGTTGCCATTTCCTCCTCCAATGCATGAAAGTGAAAAGTGAAAGTGAAGTCGCTCAGTCGTGTCTGACTCTTAGCAACCCCATGGACTGCAGCCTACCAGGCTCCTCCATTCATGGCAGGAGGAGCATTTTCATTTCCTCCATCCATTTTCTAGGAAAGAGTACTGGAGTGGGACGCCATTGCCTTCTCCGATAGGATTCATTAAGTAAGCTTATTAAAAATTTTTAAAAAATGCAACATAAATGAACTATTTAAGTGTTATAAAGTTTATTCAAAGATCTAGCAGTCAACCATCTAGCAGTGCCAGTAAGTGAAACACTAATGCCATTTAAATAAAATGAGAAACAACATTTTTTGTTCACTCTTAAACTTTCATAACAGGTTGGAGATTCCAATGAATTTAATAAAATAAGAAAATAAAATAATTTATATGAATATTAGGGGAACATTACCTATCATCTATTTTTGCTTATGAATGCTATTAATAAATACAAATAAAATACAAAAATTTTTAAATGGTCCTAAAATTTTGTGATAATTTGGTAAAGTACATACTAATGCAAGATAAAAAAATGTTTTTCTAAATCTAGCAATATATATGTGGAGATAGAAATGGCCGGTTATCTCAGTTGATTAGAGTTTGGTGCTATTAACACCGAGGTCCTGGGTTCAATCCCCGTGCAGGCCACAGAAAGTTTTCCTCCTTACTACCCAAGGTGATTATATATTAAGGGCTTCCTAGGTGGTGCTAGTGGTAAAGAACCTGCCTGCCAATGGAGGAGACTCGAGAGACATGGGTTTGATTCCTGGGTGGGGAAGATCCCCTGGAGAAGGAAATGACAACCCACTCCAGTATTCCTGCCTGGGGAAACCCATGGAGAGAGAAGCCTGGCAGGCTACAGTCCTTGAGTATGACTGAGCACACACACACAACACACACAGAGAAATGGGGTAATGTTTTATTTATAATAGCAACACAATCATACATTTTAAAAACTACATAGAAATAGACTTAAATAAAGTGAATAATTTTATTGAAAAGTGTAGAAATGTTCTTAATAAATGAAATACATAAATTGTTGGATGTGGAAATTAATCATGACTGCTGATTTGTTTATATTTAATCTACTAAAAATGTAGTTCTTGTTAGAATTTCAGAGTTTTTCATTGCTTTTGAAAGAGGATCACTTTACACAACATATTAACCAAATCACACTATGAGGCTGGTCTAATAGATCAGTGATATGTGAACATATATGACACACACACATATATATATATATATATATATATATATATATATATATATATTGTTGCTCAGTTGCTCAGGTTTGTCCGACTCTGTGACCCCATGGACTGCAGCACACCAGGCCTCCCTGTCCATCACCGACTCCTAGAGTTTGCTCAAACTCATGTCCATTGAGTTGATGATGCCATCCAACCATCTCATCCTCTGTCATCCCTTTCTCAGTATCAGTCTTTTTCAAAGAGTCAGCTCTTTGCATCAGGTGGCCAAAGTACTGGAGCTTCAGCATCAGTCCTTCCAATGAATATTCAGGGTTGATTTCCTTTAAAATTGACTGGTTTGACCTCCTTTGCTGTGAGGGACTCTCAAGAGTCTTCTCTAGCACCACGGTTTGAAAGCATCCATTTTTTAGTGCTCAGCCTTCTTTATGGTCCAACTCTCACATCCATACATGATACTGGAAAAACAATAGCTTTGACTATATAGACCCTTGTCAGCAAAGTGGTGTCTCTGCTTTGTAATATGCTGTTTAGGTTTGCCATAGCTTTTCTTCCAAAGAGCAAGCGTCTTATAATTTCATAGCTGCAGTCACCATCTGCAGTGATTTTGGAGCCCAAGGAAAGAAAGTCTCTCACTGTTTCCATTGTTTCCTCATCTATTTGCCAAGAAGTGAAGGGACCAGATGCCAAGATCTTCATTTTTTGAATGTTGAGTTTTAAGCCAGCTTTTTCACATATATATATCATACTCCATAAGAAGATTTCTAAAGCAAAGTCCATATCCATACACACACCTAAAATATGACATATATGCTGCTTAGTCAGTCATGTCTGAGTCTTTGTGACCCCATGGACTATAGTCTTCTAAGCTCCTCTATTCATGGGATTCTCTAGGCAAGAATCCTGGAGTGGGTTGCCATTCCCTTTACCAGGGAATATTCCCAATCCAGGGATAGAACCAGCTCACCTGCACTACAGGTAGATTCTTTACCATCTGACCCACCAGGGAATCCAAAAATATGACATACATAGTTTTTTATTTCAGTGAGAAAAAGAGAATGTATGTAATAGATGATGCTACTACGAGTACATAATTACCTTGTTAACATAAAATTGGACTTAGAAAGAAAAGTCATTATAACAGTTCTTTTAAAACAGGCTTAAGAGAATATGTGCAGAACAAGTTAAAGACACTTGTTTTAAAAGCAACACATGAAAAACAAAAATTATAAAGATATATAAAAGTGGATTTGATCATGTAAAACTGTATTTACTTGAGATTTGGTTGCTTAAATAATGAAAAAGGCAAATATTATATTGGCAAAGGTATAAAAAGGATTTTATATGAAGGATTTCTTGCACATTTGTTTTTAAAACCATAAACAATCCAGTAGAAAAATGGATGAAGGCTATTTGAAGAGACTATTCATAGAGGAAGAAACAAAATAGCCTACAGATATGTGAAAGACACTGTTTCTATTAGGAAAATCTGATGTAAAGTAAAATTCATCACTAATAAAATTGATGAAAATTTGAGAATAATGGTAACGGAATTCTGGTGGACATGCAGAAAACGTACACTCCTAACAACCTGAATGGTTGTGACAAGACTTAGATTCTGACTGTTTCTGGGCCATGGATGTGATGTTAATAGGGGCTCACAATAGACCACTCCCCTTCTCTAGGGCTCATAAACTTTCATCAATATGCACATGAACACTTCAAGGGACAGAAATGTACATCCATGTACATGGACTTTTGTGTACCTGAATGACATTTTATGCATGATAAACTGAGTTCTCAGTCATGGAAACCTTTGTGTCAGGTAACCAACAAATATGGAGGACACATCCTTCTCACTAAGCACAACCCACCTTCCTGGGCTTCAATCTCTTGTGGATTCTCTCTCTAATCTCCTTCATCTTGACACTATAGAGAATAGGGTTTATCAATGGGGGAAGCAGGAAGTGGACATAGGAGAGAAGAGTACGGGCAGGCTGAGGGATTGGCATCCTGAGATGATCAATGAGAGCCAGGAGGACCATTGGCACATAGAAGAGAAGCACAGCAGAGAGGTGGGCAGCACAGGTTTGGCCAGCCTTCCAGCGATCCTCACAGGATCCAAAACCTTGCAACACCCTGCCAATTAGGCCATAGGAGAATAAAATAAGCAGAGGATCCAAGCCCATGGCAGACAGGACCACAAAGAGGCTGTAGACTGCTCCCCCACCTCCAGGGCAGGCCAAACGGGCTATATCTGGGTGCAAGCAGTAAGAATGGGTCAGGACCTGTGGACGGCAGTAAGGCATGTGGGCCAGGAGGAATGGCAGGGGCAGGTGGAGACCCAGGCATCGGAAAGCAATGGCCACACAGATCTTGCTGATGACACCATTGGTGAGGAGTGTTGGGTAGTGGAGAGGGCAGCAAATGGCCAGTGCCCGATCCAAGGCCATGGCGAGTAAGACAGAGGACTCCATGACAGAAAAGACATGGACAAAGAACATCTGGAGGAGGCAGGCTGAGGCAGAGACAGCATGAGTATTTGCAAAGGCAAGACCCAGCAGGGTGGGCATCAGGGCTGTGGACAAGCCAACATCAGACACGCTGAGCAGGAAGAGGAAGAAGTACATTGGGCGGTGCAATGTGGGCTCCAGGGCAATGATCCAGAGGATAGCACCATTGCCCAGGGCAGACAGAAGGTAGACAGTGATGAGGGGTACTGCCCACCAGGAAGGTACAGCTGATAGGCCTGGCAGGCCCACCAACAGGAAGGTGGGGGCCATCGAAGTGCTGGCATTCAGAGTTGAGTGGGTGAGGAATGTTGACATACTTCAGGATCCCACTTTGAACTCTGGAAACTGAAAACGGATTAGAAAGATTTATTTAACCTTATGACACATTTGCATAAGGCTTTCTAAAACTGCCTGCCCTCCCTCTCCTGCCCCAGGCACACATACACATACTCATTCTAGTATCTATGCCACAGTCATCCCTTGCCTTGGAGCGTTTCCTATAGCTGTCCACAAAGCTCTGATTCTCTCTTTAAATTATTTTCCCATTTTCCTCAACTCTGTTTTTCACTGTAGCTTTTTTCCTAATTTGCTCCCTCCTTTAACGGAAAACACCCATAAGGGGGGTCTATACTCCTATGAGCAGGTTTTCTTTTTTTCTTTTTTAAATACATTCGGCTATGCAGGATCTTAGTTGCAGCATGTGGCATCTAGTTCTCTGACCAGGGATTGAACCCCAGGCTCCCTGCATTGTGAGTATGGAGTGTTAGCCACTGGACCACCAGGGAAGTCCCTAAACATGTATTCTACTCCTCCCAGGCCCAGGCAATCTGACTTCTGTGCTGCCTCAACACACATTTCAATTCACTTTAACTGCTCTCATTAGTCATCCATTACTTCTTTGTTACTAAATCTAGGGGCACTTAAATTTCCTAAACTGATGTATTTCTCAATGAGCTTTGGCTCTTATGAAACACTTCTTTTCTTTTTAATTCTACCTCTCAGAAATTATATTCTTAGTTCTCCATGCCCTTTCCCATCCAATTTATACACTGGTATTTTTGAGAATCTTTATTTGGCTATTTCCTTTTTCCTCAGTGACATTCCTCCGGACTTCAACTAAATTTTATAAATTGATGAATCATAAATATATCCCCAGATCATTCTATATTTACTCACCCAAATCTCTACTTAGATGTCATAAGCATTTTAAATTCAAATAATCCAAATCAGATCTTAACAAATGTATTCAGATACAAAATATTAAATTGTACTTGGTTTTTATACTACAAACAAAAATCAACTCACAAAGGTTTAGAGATTTAAACGTAAGACCTGGAACTACTAGATGAAAATATAAGGGGAAAGCTTCATGACATAGGAATTGGTGATAATTTCTTGAGTATGACACTGAAAGCACATGTGACAAAAGCAAAATTGAAAAGCGGCATTACGTCAACTGAAAAACTCCCGTGTAGTGAAGGAAACAATCAGTGGGGTAGAAAGGTAACCTATAAAATGGAAGAGGGTATTTTTAAACCATATATCTGATATATCTGATACCTAAAATACATAGTTTCTACAGCTCAACAGAAAAAAAGGAATAACTCCATTTTAAAAATGGGAAATGAGTCTCACAAGATTACATACAAATGGTCAACAGGTACATGAAAAGATACTCAACATCAGTAATAATCAAGGAAATGTAAATAAAATCTTAATTATATAATAACCTCACACTTGTTAAGATGACTATAATTTTTTTAAAAAAAGATAGGAGTTGGTAAGTATATGAAGAAATTGAAAACCCTGTACACTGTTACTGGGAATGTGAAATGGTGCAGTCACCAAGGAAAACAGTACAGTGTTCCTCAAAAAATTAGAAATGAAATTGCTAAATGATCCATAAATCTGTTTTGGGGTATACATTCAAAAATATTGAGATCAGAATCTCAAAGGATATCTGCATCCCCATGTTCCTTGGAGCACTATTCACAATAGTCAATATATTGGAAACAACCTAAATGTCAATCAGTGGATAAATGAATAAAGAAAATATGGTAAACACGCAAGGAAGGCTGTTTCCATTGTTGTTATTTAGTCACTGAGTCGTGTCTGACTTTTTGCGACCCCGTGGACTGTAGCCGGCCAGGTTCCTCTGTCCATGGGTTTTCCCAGGCAAGAATACTGGAGCAGTTAACCATTTCCTTCTCCAGGGGATTTTCTTGATGCAGGGATGGAACCCTGTGTCTCCTACATAGCAGGCAGATTTTTTTTTTAACCACTGGGTCATTAGGGAAGCCCACAAGGAAGGCTATTCAGCCTTAAGAATGAAGGATGACTTGCTATATACAACAACATGGATGGACCTGGAGACAGTATGCTAAGTGAAATAAGCCTGTCACAGAAGGACAAATACTGCATGAGTCCACTTATACGAAGTATATAAGTAGTCAAACTCATAGAAACAAAGAGGAGAACGGTGGTTGCTGGGAGAGGGGCAAAATTCTGTTTAATGAATAAAAAGTTTCAGTTATGCAAGATGACAGGTTCTGGAAATCTTCTGTACAACATTGTGCCTACAGTTACCAACTTAAAATTTCAAGAGGTTAGATGTCATGATTCATCTTAAAATAAAAAATTCCACAACAACAACAACAACAAAATCTAATATAACCATGGTATTTTATATGAGGTTAAAAGATTAGGGGAACAATGGAACAGAGTGTCCCTAAATGGAACAATATTTGCAGCTTACATTACTGAATGAGGTTTAGAATTTGAAATACATTAAAAAACTACAAATAAATAAGAGAGATGAGTAATCTAACTCCAAATTTGGCAAAATATGATTTTTTTCTTATAAAAATAAATACGAATGCCGAACAAATGTACAATAAAATCAGTCCCAGTGGTCACAAAAATAATACACATTTTCAAAATAATAAAACTTTTCCTACACATCACATGGAATAAATCATAAAATCTGATAAAATTATATTCTGGAAAAGATTAAGGGCCTGGCTCTTAATCAAGGCTGTAAGACTGTAAAACTGTGTAGCCCTTTTGAGAGCAATTTGGCAGAATTCATTAAAACAAGAACTTTATTTGGCAGTTCTAGTTTTTGATATACTAACCAGACAGAACGACTCTCATATGCATAAGGAGGCATAAAAAAGATTTTTGTTTGCAAAAGGAAAAAAGCAGAGTTCTTTATAATTCTTCAATTACTTAGTTCCGATAACTAATTAATCAGGGAGATGGTCATGGTGAGTAATAATCTTAATAGTTAAGAAAGAAAATATATTGTTGAGTTAAAAAATGTATAGTGATTTCTATACAATGGCATCAGTTTAAAACCCTCTTAAAGTACTCTGTCTCCCTGATAGCTACATTTGTACTTAAATGCCTAGAAGCTGTGGAAGGATTTGCATTCAATTGATTTGATTAGAGTAGTAACAGCTGTGGAAAGGGGACTAATACTGGATGGAGGATAGGAATTCAAAGATGACTTTGGCCTTAAGCCTAATATTTTATTTTTTCAGATAGATTCTTTTATCAAATGAGTGTCAATTACTCGGCAAGCTCCATTGTTTCATATCAAATATTTCTCCCTAATCCAATTCATTCACTCATCAACAATGTTGTGGTCTTTGCTGAGGCTTATATTTGCATTATCTCCATTGGTTTCCCTACTACCAATTCTTCTTTTTAATCCTTCCACCATACAAATCCCACAGTGTTATTTCCAATTTGCTGTCTGATAATGTGGCTGTGATGTCTTTCCTCAAATCCATCTGGTTTTCTCCTGCTTTCAAACAGAGTCCAAAACTGCTTTACCATCTGGCCCCAAACAACGTTTACTGTTTAATCCAATTCTATTTCTACTCATCCGTTTTAGCCTTCCAGCCCTACTGGGACTCCTCAGGTATGTCACTGACTTTCACACCTTCAAAAATACAATACATAAGTGCAATTTTCTTCTCTCTCTCTATCATCATGCCTCATATATATCATGAAGTTCCAACACAGATACTGTTCCTCTCTCCCCTGGAACCCTGGAGACCACCTTTTCTCCCAGGATCCGGGATAGATTACTTACCCTCTCCTGTCACACTCTGGCACATTTCCTAATACAGTCTCTAACATTCTCAGTTCAGTTCAGTTGAGTTGCTCAGTCGTATCCAATTCTTGGTGACCCCATGAATTGCAGCATGCCAGGCCTCCCTGTCCATCACCAACTCCCGGACTTCACTCAAACTCATGTCCATCAGTCAGGTCGGTGATGCCATCCAGCCATCTCATCCTCTGTCGTCCACTTCTCCTCCTGCCCCCAATCTCTCCCACCATCAGAGTCTTTTCCAATGAGTCAACTCTTTGCATTAAGTGGCCAAAGTACTGGAGTTTCAGCTTCAGCATCAGTCCTTCCAAAGAACACACAGGACTGATCTCCTTTAGAATGGACTGGTTGGATCTCCTTGCAGTCCAGGGGACTCTTAAGAGTCTTCTCCAACACCACAGTTCAAAAGCATCAATTCTTCGGTGCTCAGCTTTCTTCACAGTCCAACTCTCACATCCATACATGACTACTGGGAAAACCATAGCCTTGACTAGATGGACCTTTGTTGGCAAAGTAATGTCTCTGCTTTTGAATATACTATCTAGGTTGGTCATAACTTTCCTTCCAAGGAGTAAGCATCTTTTAATTTCAGAACTGCAATTACCATCTGCAGTGATTTTGGAGCCCCCCAAAATAAAGTCTGACACTGTTTCCACTGTTTCCCCATCTATTTCCCATGAAGTGACGGGATCAGATGCCATGATCTTCGTTTTCTGAATGTTGAGCTTTAAGCCGACTTTTTCACTCTCCTCTCTCATTTTTATCAAGAGGCTCTTTAGTTCCTCTTCACTTTCTGCCATAAGGGTGGTGTCATCTGCATATCTGTGGTTATTGATATTTCTCCTGGTAATCTTGATTCCAGCTTGTGCTTCTTGCAGCCCAGCATTTCTCATGATGTACTCTGCATAGAAGTTAAATAAGCAGGGTGACAATATACAGCCTTGACGTACTCCTTTTTCTATCTGGAACCAGTTTGTTGTTCCATGTCCAGTTCTAACTGTTGCTTCCTGACCTGCATATAGGTTTCTCAAGAGGCAGGTCAGGTGGTCTGGTATTCCCAACTTTCTCAGTTATTAATATTTCTTTCTATGCTTTCCTTCTCAATGAACTCTTACTTCCTCAAGATAATCTGGTTATTTTATTCATTATAGCAATTCCAGTTTCTAACTTACTTGTGGGTGTTCAGTGTACTCAATCGTGTCCAACTCTGCGACCCCATGGACTGTAACTTACCAGGCTCCTTTGTCCATGTAATTTTACAGGCAGGAATACTGGAGTAGGCTTCTGTCATTTCCTCCTCCAGGGGATCTTCACAACTAAGGGATCAAACCCACATCTGTAGTGTCTCCTGCATTGGCAGGTGAATTCTTTACCACTGTGCCACCTATGGAGCCCTTCTATTAATAGTTTATATTAAGCTGCAAATAAATTTGATTCATAAGTCTTATACTACTATTTTGCACTTCTGCAATTCTGTTTCTCTAAATTTTCTTCTGGATTTGATCACTCTTTCTGAAATGCCCACTTGATTTTATTATTCCATAATTATCATCTTTCTCAAAATCTTCCTATCCACTCCTCATGCAGAACTAAGTTTCTCCAAAATGTTATTCTTTCCTGCAGTGGAGTGCTTTCTTCCCAACCTATTTCTAGTTCACACCTTCCCTTCCTGTTTCTTGGGTTCTCTGCCTCTCTATCCACTAGATGGAGCTTCCAAGTATCACGGCTTGCAATCAGGAGAATGAAGCTTCCTGATATATACCATACATTTTACGGAACATCCCTGTTCATTAAAACAGTTCAGGTAATGGGTAACACTTGATAGATGTAAGGTAGAAATATGCTTGGGACATGTTTCTGTTGTGGGGATATTTAAGTCACCATATTTGTCAAATCCACTGAGGAATGAAAGTAAGTGAAAGTTGCTCAGTCGTGTTCGACTCTTTGCCACCCCATGGACTTTATATATAGTCCATGGAATTCTCCAGGCCAGAATACTGGAGTGGGAAGCTGTTCCCTTCTCCAGGGGATCTTTCCAACCCAGGGGTTGAACCCAGGTCTCCCATATTGCAGGCGAATTCTTTACCAGCTGAACTTTTCAGAATTGTGAAAGTCTTCTCATACATACCTAGCAAGTATACAAGAAGCACTTATATCATCTCCCATTTACACTATTCACACACAAAAGGACACTCACATCTGGTAATCAATGTGCATGCCCCCACATAACACAGACATATACACATGCACTCATACATGTTTATTCATACTGATATACGGAAACACATACACTTTCATATACTCATGTAAAAAAAAGTTTATTCATGGACAGAGGTATTTTTGAGGCTGATGCATATTAAATTAGCAGATATTTAAACAAAATGTAATGCATACTCATGCAAACACTCAACAATGAAGAGATATACAAAATGCTCATTCCCTAAGATGGAAGCACTTCTGAATATGTACTGATATGTATACACATATTCACATGAAAATACATGTGGAACAAAAGCACCCGTACATCCACATATTAGTATATTGTTATCATACATACACTCATCTCCACAGATTGTGAATGGCAAGTGCCCTTAACCAATCTTTTGCTGTTTTACACCATCAGAGCCAAGTAAATACAAAGACTCAATCATTTTCCATAAACACATCTGCAGACAATGAATAAGTCTACCTCTTCACATACACATATTCCTCAGATGTTCAGAAACTTCCCTTAGTATGCAGCACACAAACAAACATCTGCACCCATCAGAAATGCAGTGTCATAAACACGTATCTAATAATCACATCTCACATCACTCATTTTTATAAATATTTTACTTAGGGCATTTTTTATCCATATTTTACTTCAAATATCTGATAGATTACTACAAAGACAAGTATAAGTTCCATTTTTCTCATACTGAAATCTTGCTTTCTATAGATTTATTTCTGTGATTCAAAACTGAAAGTGGGGACATTATCAACAAAAGACGTGTATAAATACTTAACGATGTTTTCTGGGAGAGGACAAGTTTCACTCATTACCAGCTTAGTTCCCTGCCATTTGAAATACAAGTGGCTCAGGCTACTAACGGAGAAGGCAATGGCACCCCACTCCAGTACTTTTGCCTGGAAAATCCCATGGATGGAGGAGCCTGGTAGGCTGCAGTCCATGGGGTCGCTAAGAGTCGGACACGACTGAGTGACTTCACTTTTACTTTTCACTTTCATGCATTGGAGAAGGACATGGCAACCCGCTCCAGTGTTCTTGCCTGGAAAATCCCAGGGACAGTGGAGCCTGATGGGCTGCTGTCTATAGGGTCGCACAGAGTTGGACATGACTGGAGCGACTTGGCAGCAGCAGCAGCAGCAGCAGGCTACTAAAGAGATAGAGTATGGGATATTTGGTTATAGGGGAGATTTGAGGCTGGCCCAATGGAGAGATTGGCACAGCCATACAGAGATGGCAGAGTATTATGAACAAATCTTCTCAATTTACAGTTGCATCCAGACCAAGACTGGCTATAGGGTTCTCAGTAAAATTCTCCTTGCTACTTACCAGGCCAGTATTGAAAAATTTATGTCAGACAGGGTCTTCAGTTGCAGATGAATGCTACAGAATTAGAAGTGGCCAATTTGAGAAACTGTTAAGTTAGGTAACAGGGGATAAATCACAGTAGGAAGAAATGGCTAAGGGATTGGACTTTTCTCCAAGGTGATGATTGTCCCTCCATTTCCTGAGAGACCTCCCTTTGTCTCCATATTAACCTTGACTGTACTGAAAGAGATATTTTCAGGGCCAAGAACTAATGAATCTGCTGGAGGCTGGTGGTATATCCATATGACAAAGTAAGAGATCAAATCAGATATGTTATGAAATTTGAATATGCAAGAGACCTAGGCATATAAGAAACATTTTAAAAAGGGTGTCACATGTGGGATTGAGAAATAAAACAGTCCAGGGAACAAAAATGATTTGGTAAATTATAGGGTCTAACTTTTGGTAATAAGCTCTCTATTTTTGGTCTCAAATCTGTGGCTAGTTGGAATAGAAGGCGGGGATCAGTTCTGCTACTCCGTATATTCAGACTATATTCAGATTCTTTCTCACACTATGTCTTTATGAGGACACCCATGGGATTTAGCTTTGCTCTGAAGAATCTGGGGAAAAGGACCCCTGCTAATCTTATCAGGAGTGTAAGGTAGGCAGAAAGCCAGCCCACATATAGGGAATAGTAGATACTACTACTGAATTTTCAAGATTCCCCAAGCTCCACCATCCAGATTTTGGCCACCAGTAAGCTCAGAACTATACCACATTAATTTTTCCAATAACTTTTTAGTTTCTGTTGGAGTATAGCTGATTAACAATGTTGTGATAGTTTCAGGTGGATAGCAAAGAGACTCAGCCATACCTGTACAGGTATCCATTTTCCCCCAAACTCCCCTCCCATCCAGCCTGACACATAATATTGAGCAGAGTTTCCTGTGTTGTATAGTAGGTCCTTGTGGGTTATACATTTTAAGAACTATACTATATTAATTTTAAGACATCTCTCAGTGATATATTTGGTCTTCAAAGTCTGCTTCAAGTGACTTCCTATCTCTAAAGTATGGTGGTAACTGTTAGAGTCCTTTATGCCTAGTCTCCAAGACTTTAACCCAATCCTGAATACTGCATGCTGGTTCAGAATCCATGTCTATGCATGGACAGTGATTTCTATCTTCATTCCATTATCCATCTCAGGAAACAATTTATTCTTACAAGAACTCATCTGCTACCAGTTCCCATAGACCTGCTAATGTTAATATATTACTCACTGCAAACAAATCACTTATTATTCTCTTAACTTTACTCATCCCTCTAGCATAAACTAGTGCACTATTATAACACTTTCCATGCCTTCCTGCTACTCTGTGAGCTGTATAAAGACATATCATCTTTTATGTTTTTCACTCCTATAATCATGGTATCTTTCCATTATACATGAAATATATTTGTTGAATTCCATGAGCTGTTTTACAGTCTGCTTATATAAAAATTGCTCTCATTGTCCAGATTCTGAGCCCATAGCTCCTTATAAATGCCATTGTGCTTTTCTAACCTTTCTACTGTTCCATTCCAATTCTCCAACCCAAATCTACATTTCCATGCTCCAAATATGAAAGTGACTTTCTACAAGTGGTCAAATTCTTTAAGCTATCTTCTTTTTGCCCTCTCAGGCTCAGAAACAGTAACTTTCACACCTATTTCTCCTTCTGCTTTCCTCATTCTTTTTTCATCTCCCCAATTGCTACCCTCTCCCCATTTACTTTATCACTCTTACCTCGAGCCTTATGGTCCTTTTTCACACCTGCTTCTCCCTTTGTGCAGTTCACTCACTTGGTCCTCCCAGTGACCCTCATACACTTTGGGGTTCTATTGGACTGCCTCAGATGTATTCTTTATACTGTCCTTGTTGTACAGCTTCTGGAGGAGTGGGTGGCATGTGGGGTACAGGAAAGTAGAGCACAAGTGTCCAGTCTGTTGTTGCCAGAGCCCCATGGGGATCCTGAGAATGCTGTAGTTAGTTAAGGGTCTGTGGTTCTGTCTAGAGGAAGTATCATGATAACTTTTGAACTGTAGCTGGAATGGAAGAATCCTTCCATCCCCAGCATCAAGTCCTGCTCTCACAGCCTGTAAAACAAGTCTCTTCCCACCTCACACTAACTCTGAGCTCATAGACCCACTAGGTTCTGATGCCCTATTTTGTCCTGGCCTTTCTGCTCTTTGGCAGTTTACAACCTCTCCCAAGCTTTTTTTTTTCAAAGAGCAGATAATGAGCCCCAGAGAGTATCCCAGGTTTAGTCCATAGGGGCACCTTCTGGATTTGTTGCTTGTCTTTGTTTTTACTAATTGCCATGAGCTCAGTGGAGTACCACAGGGTGCTAATGGCTGTACAGATTCCATCTCTACAAAGATAACTTACTTTGCTTTGTAACTTCAGGCTAAGGGCTGAATCAATTCAAATAATCCATTCAAAGAGGGCTGTTGAATGACCTTTTATCCTTGTTATGGTTTGATGCTCGTCCCCAACCACACTCACTCTGCTACACATAAAGTCAGATCTCTCTGAAATACAGCAGTGAGTTTGACTGGATCCCCTTCCTCTGGCCCAAATCAAGTCATTTGGGCTCACTCTTTTACACTCTCTTCCCTATATTTGCCCTTTCTCATTCTCTCTGCCATTTCTCATTCTTCACAAATGTCCTGTTGTCTGGTGGATCAGGTATCAGACACTCCCACTCCCCACACCAGCTTGTGGCTTTTCCTTCACACCTTGGATATAATTAGCCCAAATCTCTGTAAAGAACCTAGGGACTCATGTGTGTCATGCCACCCACTGCTCCTCCCCTACCTGAGGACTTTCAGGGATGTTTTTGTTCCTATAATCCCTAAGGCAGACCTGGGTAACCAGATTCCAGCTTGTGGGTTTATACTGGCTCATCCTTGTTACTTTTACTCCTCTTGAAGATATTGTACGTTAATGTCTTTATCCCCAAGGTACAACTAAATTTCTTCTAGACTCAAGTTACTGCATCCTTCCTCTAATTTTCTTCCAGAAAATTCCAGTAGGTATGATCTATTGGACCTGGAGGCTGCCCTCAAACTCTCCGGACTGAAGCTTTTTTTTAATCCCTGGGGATTGGAACTAGGACCTTGATAAAGTCAGTTTTACCTCCTCAGAACACCCACAGTCCCATAGCCAGTCCTGCAATAGGTTCCCTGCTCAATTCAATGTGCCATTCCCTATACTTTCATGCCTTTGGGATCCAGGGTTGTCTCTTCTCTCATCTCTAAACCATAGAAATGGTCCCATACCTCTGTACTCTGGTCTTCCTAATGTTCAGGATAACTATTTTCTAATGTGAATAAGTGACTCTCACCTAATAGGTTGGAGGAAGGGACAGAATTAAACCATTCCTGGATACTATGGGATGAGGTTCATGACATTGTACAGGAGACAAGGATCAAGATCATTCCCATAGAAAAGAAATGCAAAAAAGCAAAATGGCTGTCTGGGGAGGCCTTACAAATAGCTGTGAAAAGAAGAGAAGTGAAAAGCAAAGGAGAAAAGGAAAGATATAAACATCTGAATGCAGAGTTCCAAAGAATAGCAAGAAGAGATAAGAAAGCCTTCTTCAGAGATCAATGCAAAGAAATAGAGGAAAACAACAGAATGGGAAAGACTAGGGATCTCTTCAAGAAAATCAGAGATACCAAAGGAATGTTTCATGCAAAGATGAGCTTGATAAAGGATAGAAATGGTATGGACCTAACAGAAGCAGAAGATATTAAGAAGAGATGGCAAGGATACACAGAAAAAATGTACAAAAAAGATCTTCACGACCCAGATAATCACAATGGTGTGATCACTGACCTAGAGCCAGATATCCTGGAATGTGAAGTCAAGTGGGCCTTAGAAAGCATCACTATGAACAAAGCTAGTGGAGGTGACAGAATTCCAGTTGAACTATTCCAAATCCTGAAAGATGATGCTGTGAAAGTGCTACACTCAATATGCCAGCAAATTTGGAAAACTCAGCAGTGGCCACAGGACTGGAAAAGGTCAGTTTTCATTCCAATCCCAAAGAAAGGCAATGCAAAGAATGCTCAAACTACTGCACAATTGCACTCATCTCACACACTGGTAAAGTAATGCTCAAAATTCTCCAAGCCAGGCTTCAGCAATATGTGAACCGTGAACTTCCTGATGTTCAAGCTGGTTTTCGAAAAGGCAGAGGAACCAGAGATCAAATTGCCAACATCCTCTGGATCATAGAAAAAGCAAGAGAGTTCCAGAAAAGCATCTATTTCTGCTTTATTGACTATGCCAAAGCCTTTGACTGTGTGGATCACAATAAACTGTGCAAAATTCTGAAAGAGATGGGAATACCAGACCACCTGACCTGTCTCTTGAGAAATTTGTATGCAGGTCAGGAAGCAACAGTTAGAACTGGACATGGAACAACAGACTGGTTCCAAATAGGAAAAGGAGTACTTCAAGATTGTATATTGTCACCTTGTTTATTTAACTTCTATGCAGAGTACATCATGAGAAACACTGGACTAGAAGAAGCACAAGCTGGAATCAAGATTGCCGGGAGAAATATCAGTAACCTCAGATATGCAGATGACACCACCTTATGGCAGAAAGTGAAGAGGAACTCAAAAGCCTCTTGATGAAAGTGAAAGTGGAGAGTGAAAAAGTTGGCTTAAAGCTTAACATTCAGAAAACGAAGATCATGGCATCCAGTCCCATCACCTCTTGGGAAATAGATGGGGAAACAGTGTCAGACTTTATTTTTCTGGGCTCCAAAATCACTGCAGATGGTGACTGCAGCCATGAAATTAAAAGACGCTTACTCCTTGGAAAGAAAGTTATGACCAACCTAGACAGCATGTTCAAAAGCAGAGACATTGCCAACAAAGGTTCATCTAGTCAAGGGTATGGTTTTTCCTGTGGTCAGGTATGGATGTGAGAGTTGGACTGTGAAGAAGGCTGAGCGCCAAATAATTGATGCTTTTGAACTGTGGTGTTGGAGAAGACTCTTGAGAGTCCCTTAGACTGCAAGGAGATCCAACCAGTCCATTGTGAAGGAGATCAGCCCTGGGATTTCTTTGGAAGAAATGATGCTAAAGCTGAAACTCCAGTACTTTGGCCACCTCATTGAAGAGTTGACTCATTGGAAAAGACTCTGATGCTGGGAGGGGTTGGGGGCAGGAGGAGAAGTGGACGACAGAGGATGAGATGGCTGGATGGCATCACTGACTCGATGGACATGAACATGAGTCTGAGTGAACTCCAGGAGTTGGTGATGGACAGGGAGGTCTGGTGTGCTGCGATTCATGGGGTCACAAAGAGTCGGACACGACTGAGCGACTCATCTGATCTGATACATATATATATATATTTGTTTACCAAAGGGAAAAATGTTGGGGGAGAGATAAATTAGGAGTTTGGGGGTTAACATACACCCACTATTAAATTAAATTTTGCTTCATACATTAAATTTTCTCTGTCTTCCCCACTCCCTACCAACTAACACTGATCCTCATGATTTTAAATGCCTTATCTTGGTTTGCGCTCCTTCTACAGTACATAACACATTTAACTTTTCTTGTATGTATTTCAATATTTCATTTCTAAATCTATTATTTCGATAGAAAACATATAAGGAAATCTACCATGCTAACCACTTTTAAGTGTATAGTTTAGTGATACTAAGTATATTCCCATTGTTGTGAAATAGATTTCCATAACATTTTGTCTTCTGAATCTGAAACTCTATAACCATTAAACAGTAGCTTCATTTTTCCTCTCCTAAAGCTCCAGGTAAGCACCATTCTACTTTCTGTTTATATGATTTTGACTACTTTTGATACATCATGTGAGAATTACAGTATTAAAAGGGCTAGTATTTTTAGTGATGCTCATGTTTATTAACAATACATTAAAATGCATCTTTTTCCTGAGAAATGAAAATTATAGGATTAAATATCTGAAGTTTAGTCACTGATTTAAGAAGAAACTCATGACATATTCCATATAGATACTCAAAGATAAAGATTTTATCCTTAAAGAGATCAATAGTTACTCTTGATCATATTTCTTTTTATATATACATATCTTTTAAAAAGTCTTAAACAATTTGGTGGATGAAAGGTCAAGTTACACATGGTTATATAGAAAGCTTTTGAAAACAAAATTTAACCCAATGTTAATTTGTTTTACACAAATGAAATGAAGAGCTTGGAAAAATATCTGCTAAAATAAATCAAAACTGAACAAACAAAACAAACATATGATATAGTTGCAAAAACACAAAGTTCTGTTTTTATTCCATTGGTACCCACACAGTGGAGTCAGTATTAATGAAAAAGAAATAGTATAGTCTATTTATACACAGGATTATTATCTTTAATTTCTCAGTGCAATGGGACAGAGATATTAATAACTAGATAACCCACAAGTTTAATATATCTTGTTTTTCAGTGTTTTTGACCAATATAGACCTGATAATGCAATGCAGATGCTAAATAATGACAGAAAGACATACCTAAAATTTATCATTCAGGCATTTTAAGCAAGATAACTGCAAGTCAGAAAAACAAATCATTTCAATTTAGAAAAAGTATTCATAAAAGATAAAGTAGCTTAATATTTACTCTTTGGAGTGTATGTTCCTTTTGACTACAAACTGTCTCCTTACCTAATAGTAAAGAACAATCCAGTTATGGGATTTGGCAGAGTCATTAAATATTTCCAGATGAAAATACAGAAGAAAGGATATAAAGTACAGTTTTGCCTTTCTGTTCTAGAACATTGACTTCACCTTTTCCTTCAACATGGCTTTTTGCTCTCTGGGAGGAAGATGGTGGGAAAGCAATTGCTGCTTTTGTTGGCAGGTTGGTTATATCAGATCGTCAGATAGGGAAAGTGTGACTCACAACAGAAGTCAGAGTGCCTGTCACTTTGCCTTTAAATGCTGATATGCAAACAAAATGGTTGAAAATTATTTTAAAGGAGAATTAACAGCTAGGTAACAAACAAAATTTGCATCTTGTGCATACTAGGAGTGAAAGACCCCCAAGAAAAGGGACAAAAGTCAAATTCAAAATGAAAGGAAAAGAAAAAGAAAAGAGAAGTTACAATTACCTTTCTTGAGAATTTGGAGTCTTTCTTCCATTCAGGGATATTCTGTGTGAAATTCCCCAGAATAACAATGAGAAAGAAAGAATAACCCCAGAAGAAGAAAAACGATGGAGTTAAAGTGGGTATGACCATGACAGACAATGCTGCCTAAGCAATCTGGATACCATTCTCTCTTCTTTTGAAACAATATTTACTCTAAACTCCCTAGGCTGAAACTCAAGAAGGAAATTTCCAATTTGTGAAGCAACTTGAAGATTTGACTAGAAAATTGTTCCCCCCCACCCCCCAAAATAGAAAGATTCAGTAAATGTCATTTTTGCCCGCTGCCAATGTTGTTTTAGAAACATAGCACTGAGAGGAATGATTCACTCCAGGTTTCATTGCACATCCTTAGATTTAGAATACACCAATACAAGAGTGAGAAAATATGTTGGTATACACTATTGGTAATTTTTCTAGTTCCCTACTAGCTAATATCCCCTGAAATATGTATGGCAATGGAATTCAATATTTCTGCTCATAAAAGAGCTTCTTTTAAGCTAAGAGAGCTTCATGATGGAAAGGGCAAACCAGACTCAGTCTGCATGCTCCCCAATTTATTGTTAGCTAGTGGTTGGGGATCACTATCGTATCCTAGACCCCTGCAGGTAGTCTCCTTCATCTTCAAATCCAGCAATGACACGTTGGCATTCATGGCAAAAGTTCCCAGGACATTAGGAATACAACAGGAATTTTCCTAATTTCATAAAGGACATCTGCAGAAAGCTTCCTGTAACATCTTTCTTAATGATGAAAGACTTATGCTTTCTCTTTGAGATTAGGAAAAAAAGGCAAGAGCCTGTCTTTCAACACTCTTATACAACATTGTACCAAAAGTCTTAGTCAGTGAAAGTAGAAAAAAAAAAAGAAGATGGAGACATATTGATATAGATTGAAATGAAAGAAATTGAACTGTCTGTTCACAATTAGCATGAGAGTCTATGCAGAAAGTTCCAAGAAATCTACAAAATGCTCTTAGAATTTAAAGGTGATCTTGGCAAGATCATAGGAAACAAAGTCAATATACAAAAATCTGTGATATTTCTATACCTTAGCAATGGATAATTGGAAACTGGAAATTTTTTAAAGTACCATTTAAAAAAGAGCATCAAAATGAGTCATTCAGGTATATATCTAACACAGTTTGTGCAGATTATTATGTCAAAACTATAAAGCATTTCTAAAAGAAATCAAAGATGATCTAAAAATGGAGAGAATGAATTATGACTCATTCTTAAGATGTCAGTTCTACCCAAGTGGTTCTAAAGATTTAATGCCATTTCAATCAAAATTCCTGCAGTTCTTTTTTGTAGATATAGACTAGCCAATTCTAAAATGTATATGAAAAGCCAAAGGAACTAATACAGACAAAACAATTTTGAAATAGATGAGTAAATTTCAAAGGCCCACAATAAATGACTTTTAGATTTCTTAGAAAGCTACACTAATCAAGAGGATATGGTTTTTGCAAGGGGATAGATGCATAAATCTGTATCTAGAAATAAACCTACATAAGTATGTCCAGATGATTTTTGAACCAAAAAACACATAAACGTAAAAGTAAATCATGATACTATAAAACTTTTAGATGAGAACATATGAGAATGTCTTTGAAAATTTTTGTTATACAAATAATTCTTAGACACCAAAAACATAACATACAAAAGGATAAGAAAGATAAATTAGATTTCATCAAAAGATATTTTTTAATGTTTGATGAAAGACATTGTTAATAGAATGAAAAGACAAGACACAGACTAAGAGAAAATATTACTAACAAAGGTTTTTTATCCAGAATGTGTATTAAAATAAAAACATTATAAATTTAACAATAAGAAAAGAATAGTAATCCAATAAGAAATATGGACAAAAACTTCACCAAAGAAGAGGTATGCATGGCAAATAAGAAGCTCAACATTACATGTTAGTCATTGCAGAGATACAAATTAAAAGTACCATGATGAGATGCCACTATATACCTATTAGAATGATAAGAAGATAATTTGAGGTCAGAATACAAAACAGCTAGAATGTTCATACAGTGGAAATGCTACATAGCACAAATACATTGAAAAACAATTTGGTATTTTCTTAGGAAGTTAAACATATACTTAACATATGACTGGGCAATTCACTTCTAGGTATTTAACTAATAAATGAAACATGAACATATAAAATCCTATACTTGAAAGCTTACAGCAACTTTACCTACACTAAAGTTCTTTCAATTACTGAATGGGTAAACAGAACATCATCTATATCCACAGAGTGGATGTCCATACAAAGGAATACTGTACAACAATAACAGGATAAATATCAAATACATTATGTTAAGTAAAGAATTCAGTTTGAAAGATTAGTTACTGTATAATGAGCCATAATTATTGAGTTAGACAACAGATTAGTAGTTGCCTTAGGTCTTTTGATGAGTGAAGAGGTTGACTACAGGGGTGGTAGCATGAGAATGGGCTTTGGGTTGATAGAACTTCTTTGTATCTGGATTAGGGTAGTGGTTACATGACTATGGGTTTTGTGTTTGTCAAAAGTCATAGAATTGTACAAAAGAAAGTGACTTTCAGTATAATTTTAAAGTGTTAGTTGCACAGTCATGCTTGACTCTTTGTGACTCTATGGACCGTATCTTGTCAGGATCCTCTGTCCATCAAATTCTCCAGGCGAGAATACTGGAGTGGGTTGCCATTCCCTTTTCCAGGGGATCTTCTCAACCCAGGGATCAAACCCAGGTCTCCTGTATTGCAGGCAGATTCTTTACCATCTGAGCCACCAGGAAAATCCCATAAATTTAAAACGCATCTGAAAACTCTGTTGCAGAGGGAGACAGTGGGAAGATTTGGGAGAATGGCATTGAAACATGTATAATATCATGTATGCAATGAGATGCCAGTCCAGGTTCGATGCACGATACTGGGTGCTTGGGGCTAGTGCACTGGGACGACCCAGAGGGATGGTATGGGGAGGGAGGAGGGAGGAGGGTTCAGGATGGAGAACACATGTATACCTGTGGCAGATTCATTTTGATATTTGGCAAAACTAATACAATTTGTAAAGTTTAAAAATAAAATAAAATTAAAAAAAATGAAAACTATAAACTCTTATATGAACATTTGGCAGTTTCACTTCTTTAAAATGTACCTATGTGAGGCTCACTCTTCTTTTCTTATATCTTCCCTGTCTTTTCTCCCATTTTTTCATTATAATATCTTCTTTCTTGAGTTTTCTGCTTCTTTCCTTTCTTCTTTCTTCTATCCTTCCATCCTGCCATTTTTCTATACAACAAATATTTCTTGATCAACCCTGACCATACAATATATATTAGCCCTGGGTTATGATCTGAAGGATCTGTATTTGACACATTGTAATAATCCAGTTTTTGAAAGGCCTCAGAAACATATTAAGAGTGAGTCAATAAGAAAGAATATGTTTTGGGAAAAACACACTCATGAATGCTGAAAATTATCTTGACAGTATTAAAACTGCTTAAGGATAGACAAGATGTATTATATAGGCTTACAAATTATTTCAAATGTACTTTTGGCTGTTTATGATTATGATTTTTCATATGACTTTCATAAATATCAAATTTATGTGGCAATTAAATCATTTAACTAGAGGTAATAAGAGATCTGTGTAATTCAAATTTGGTTAGTGCTAAATATTATTAGACTAATATTTTCTAAAGAAGCTGGCAAGACATAAGAGAAAGTGATTTCTCATTCCAAGTAAAACAAAGAAGGAACAGGGGGAAAAAAGAAGAAGCAAAGTGATTTATTTTTATGTGAATAAGAAACTTAAAATGTTACTGAGGAAGTCCACATAGCAAAAATAGAGACTCTGGAATTGTATAATATTGTTACATATGGAAAGAAAAGAGCAATAATAGAAATATTTAAGAGGTCAAATCATTGGGACTTATGACTTATTGGATGATTATATTTTCCTAAACCTTGTTACTTTACTAATTTGCTAACCCAAGCCCAAATCCCCTCTGTATTGTCAATTCTTCACAAATGCATGGTATCCTTGTCTAAAAGGTACAAAGGTTGTCTGCTTTGGTCAATTCTTTGAGTCTCATATTATTTTATGAACTCCTATACATGCAGATTAAATGTTTTTCTCTTCTTAATTTGTTTTATGTCAATTTAATTATTAGGCCAGTGAAATAATCTAGAAGGGAAGAAGGGAAAAGTTTTCCACTCCTCCAATGGCCACCATGCAGATAACATATTATTATCTGGAACTCATCATAAGGCTGAGTATCAGAGATGTAGATCTGAAAGGAGAGAGAGAGAGACCCAGCATCTAGAAAAGAGCCCGATGCTCAGAAAGACTGAAGGCAGGAGGAGAAGGGGAGGACAGAGGATGAGATGGTTGGATGGCCTTACCGACTCAATGGACATAAGTTTGAGCAAACTCCCGGAGATGGTGAAGGACAGGGAAGCCTGGCATGCTTCAGTCCATGGGGTCGCAAAGAAGAAGGCATGACTAACCAACTGAACGATGACTAGAGAGAGAGAAAGAGAGAAAGAGAGTCACTTCACTGGTAATGGTGAGTGGGGGTACTATTGAACCTGGGAAGGGGTAATTTACTGAAATGTTAAGAAGGAAAGGATGGGTGTGGATGTACTTCAAGAAGTAGCTAAGAGATAAACAACAAGGATATATTGTATAGCACAGGGAACTATAATCATTATCTTTTAGTAACTTAGAGTGCAATCTGCAAAAATACTGAATTATTATGATGTACACCTGAAAATAATACACTATTGTAAATCAACTATGCTGCTGCTGCTAAGTTGCTTCAGTCGTGTCCGACTCTGTGTGACCCCATAGACAGCAGCCCACCAGGCTCCCCCTTCCTTGGGATTCTCCAGGCAAGAACACTGGAGTGGGTTGCCATTTTTTCCATTAAATTAACTAATTAATTTAAAAGAAGTCACTAAGAGAGGAGGACTTTTGATAAAAATGGGGTTAGTATCCAATCAAGGGAAAATAAACTAATTAAAAATAGATTCTCTAAATATATAGGACAATAGAGTCTGATCTATTGTATAATCAATCTCCTCTGCATTTTTAGCATTGATCTTCACGACCCAGATAATCACTATGGCGTGATCACTGACCTAGAGCCAGACATCCTGGAATGTGAAGTCAAGTGCGCCTTAGAAAGCATCACTACAAACAAAGCTAGTGGAGGTGATAGAATTCCAGTTCTATTCCAAATCCTGAAAGATGATGCTGTGAAAGTGCTGCACTCAATATGCCAGCAAATTTGGAAAACTCAGCAGTGGCCACAGGACTGGAAAAGGTCAGTTTTCATTCCAATCCCAAAGAAAGGCAATGCCAAAGAATGCTCAAACTACCGCACAATTGCACTCTTCTCACACGCTAGTAAAGTAATGCTCAAACTTCTCCAAGCCAGGCTTCAGCAATATGTGAACCGTGAACTTCCTGATGTTCAAGCTGGTTTTCGAAAAGGCAGAGGAACCAGAGATCAAATTGCCAACATCTGCTGGATCATGGAAAAAGCAACAGAGTTCCAGAAAAACATCTATTTCTGCTTTATTGACTATGCCAAAGCCTTTGACTGTGTGGATCACAATAAACTGTGCAAAATTCTGAAAGAGATGGGAATACCAGACCACCTGACCTGCCTCTTGATAAATCTGTATGCAGGTCAGGAAGCAACAGTTAGAACTGGACATGGAACAACAGACTGGTTCCAAATAGGAAAAGGAGTACGTCAAGGCTGTATATTGTCACCCTGTTTGTTTAACTTCTATGCAGAGTACATCATGAGAAATGCTGGACTGGAAGAAACACAAGCTGGAATCAAGATTGCCGGGAGAAATATCAGTAACCTCAGATATGCAGATGACACCACCCTTATGGCAGAAAGTGAAGAGGAACTCAAAAGCCTCTTGATGAAAGTGAAAGTGGGGAGTGAAAAAGTTGGCTTAAAGCTCAACATTCAGAAAATGAAGATCATGGCATCTGGTCCCATCACTTCATGGGAAATAGATGGGGAAATAGTGGAAACAGTGTCAGACTTTATTTTTCTGGGCTCCAAAATCACTGCAGATGGTGACTGCAGCCATGAAATTAAAAGACGTTTACTCCTTGGAAGGAAAATTATGACCAACCTAGATAGCATATTCAAAAGCAGAGACATTACTTTGCCAACAAAGATTCGTCTAGTCAAGGCTATGGTTTTTCCTGTGGTCATGTATGGATGTGAGAGTTGGACTGTGAAGAATGCTGAGCGCTGAAGAATTGATGCTTTTGAACTGTGGTGTTGGAGAAGACTCTTGAGAGTCCCTTGGACTGCAAGGAGATCCAACCAGTCCATTCTGAAGGAGATCAGCCCTGGGATTTCTTTGGAAGGAATGATGCTAAAGCTGAAACTCCAGTACTTTGGCCACCTCATTGAAGAGTTGACTCATTGGAAAAGACTCTGATGCTGGGAGGGATTGGGGGCAGGAGGAGAAGTGGACGACAGAGGATGAGATGGCTGGATGGCATCACTGACTCGATGGACGTGAGTCTCAGTGAACTCCGGGAGTTGGTGATGGACAGGGAGGCCTGGTGTGCTGCGATTCATGGGGTCGCAAAGAGTTGGACACGACTGAGCGACTGATCTGATCTGATGTTAAAAAATAGGGCTTCCCTCAGAGCTCAGTTGGTAAAGAACATGCCTGCAATGCAGGAGACTTGAGTTTGATTCCTGGGTCTGGAAGATTCCCTGGAGAAGGAAGTGGCAACCCACTCCAGTATTCTTGCCTGGATAATCCCAGGGACAGAGGAGCCTGGCAGGCTACAGTCCACAAGAGTCAGATACTTTTATTTTTATGTTAAAAAAAAAAGATAGTATCATTTGTTTAGTTTTATACTCACACTGGCAGTTTATGACAGAAAATCAGAATCTATGTGGAATGTAAATATTCAACCTGCATAAGTAACAAAAACAACAACAAAAATCTGTTACCTGAGGAGCTGGAATGAAATTATAGTGATTCAATTACTCAAAAACCCTATTTGTCAATATGAAAGAAAATTACAAATAGGAGAAAAACTGAGCTGCAAGATGAAACATTTATAGTGAGCACTGGAGTAAGGTTAAAGAGGAGGTTAAGCTATTGAAAGTAGAGCAATTTCACATTTTAACTACTTCAAAAGTATTAAAAGAATGATTATGAATTAGAGGTGAATTTCACCTGAGTTAAGGAACTCAATGGCACCCCCACTTTTGTCTGGAAAATCCCCATGGATGGAGGAGCCTGGTGGGCTGCAGTCCATGGGGTCGCTAAGAGTTCGACACGACTGAGAGACTTTACTTTGACTTTTCACTTTCATGCATTGGAGAAGGAAATGGCAACTCACTCCAGTGTTCTTGCCTGGAGAATCCCAGGGATGGGGGAGCCTGATGGAATGCCGTCTAGGGGGTCACACAGAGTCGGACATGACTGAAGCGACTTAGCAAGGAACTCAGTACTTTTAGAGTCTATAGTATTAGAAGAGTAATCTGCACTGATATTAACTTAGTCCAGGATTATCATGTAGATATATGTTCAGTGACTGAGAGCTTAGTACCTGATCTTGTTCTCTATGAGCATTTCTCCCTTACCTAGTCCTGCTGTCCTCCAGGATCCAGGAAGTCCAGAATCACCTGGGGCAGTGAGGAGTCCCTGCCCTGTTATTTCTAACCTGAGTAATTTCTAGTTAAATTCTTACTGGGCCAATTCCCAGTGTGAGCCTCCTTTCAAAGGAGTATTAAGGTCATGAGGATTATAATGGTGAAGTGTAAAGCAAACCTGATAAAATGTGATAAAATTATACAACTGATAATCCTCAGAATTAATATTAGATGCTATTATCACTATTATTAATGCCACTTATGATACTATTATTGTTATTCAGAGGCAGGTAAAGACAGTAACATTTTCTAAAGATGATAATTGCATACTTTGGAATATTCATTGCCTCCTGCATTTATTAATGACTCCCTGAAGGGCTTCTTGCTTTCCTTTTGCACAGAGCATGATAAGTTTGATATTGAAAACTGAAAAATGCAGATGAATTATGAAGAAAAATTTATTCATTAGAGAATCATTTCAACTTTAGAACCATATTTCTTTGGGAGAGTTTTATTAGTTTTGCTGTGTTTTGAGAAAAATAAAGGCAAGTATTATTCATTTCAGGGCATGGAAGAGTGAGGTACCCAAGATGGCTCTAAGAGAATGTGATTGAATACTGACCAGCCTCTGAATCCTCCACCCCAAATATACACACACACATGCACTTTTTGAAAATATCCTCAATACCGTCTCATTTTTCAGACATGAGAATCTAGGGCTTGATTTCACAATCCTGGAGAGACCACCTCAATCTTGGGAGCCCCAGGGAACAACCCTGTTTACTGATCTGTGAAACTCTCCATGGTCTGGTATGGGGAGGAGTTTGGGAGCAGCTCAGGAAATAAAAATCTTCTTGTGAGTAGAAATGGTTTTGCCAAGTGAGCCTCAGGCAGCTGGAGAATCCTCTTCCAGCTAGGGGTACCCTAAGCAACAAGGTAAGTTTTAGAGCAAAATCAGAGGCTAAAGTTGTGCTATCAACAGAATATCTTATGATAATGTTACTAAAGTTTCCAATTGTCCCCCAACCACTTTCTAGTACTTAGTGAAATGGAAGTGTTTTTGTTTTTCTGCTGTTACTCACACAATAGAGAAATTTTGCAATTTTATTGTCCACTAGTCAAAGATCTCTAATGAGATCATATAACTTGTGGCAGCCTAAGGGGCAGATATAAAACACTTACACAATCTTTTTCCATAAATGAGGCAGCTTCCATGGTCAGTAATGGCACCCCACTCCAGTGCTCTTGCCTGGAAAATCCCATGGACGGAGGATCCTGGTAGGCTGCAGGCCATGAGGTCGCTAAGAGTCGGAAACGAATGAGCGACTTCACTTTCACTTTTCACTTTTGCACATTGGAGAAGGAAATGGCAACCCACTCCAGTGTTCCTGCCTGGAGAATCCCAGGGATAGGGGAGCTTGGTGGGCTGCTGTCTATGGGGTCGCACAGAGTCGGACACGACTGAAGCGACTTAGCAGCAGCAGCAGCAACAGAGGGTCAGGTTAGGTGAAACTTTCAGAAGAACTTGGGATCTAAGAAACTGATCTTCACCTGTTTAGTACATCCTGGGAAATATAATTATGGACAAAATCAAGGACACATTTTAAGGAATAAGCAACCTAGCCAAGAGATGCCTTTTTAACTTTGTCTTTGCTAGCTAAACCCTCAAGCTTCCAGTATATTTAGTTATAACTTTCTTTCCCTCCTTTTCTCATCTGTTTCTTTTTTTTTTTTTCCCACTGACTATGTGTTCAACTCAGGGCAAGTTATTTTCTTTATCTATGCTTCAATTTCTTTAATAGTAAAATGTGAAATAGTTCAACATTTACTTCTGCTCTTCTTTGTGTGTGTAAATCACTTCAGTTGTGTCCAAATCTGTGTGGCCCTATGGACTTAGGCCCACCAGGTTCCTCAGTCCATGGGTTTCTCAAGGTAAGAATACTGGAGTGGGTTGCCATACTCTCTTCCAGGTGATCTTTTCAACCCAGGGATCAAACCCACATCTCCTATGTCTCCTGCTTTGGCAGGCGGGCTCTTTGCCACTAGCGCCACCTGGGAAGCGCCTGCTGTTCTTTGGATTTATGCTTTTCTTTTTTCATTCCTTTTCTCACCTTCTTTCTCTCATCTTATATTCTATTCCTTTCGTTTACCTCTTAAAAATTCCTTTAATTTCCATTCTATTACAATTATTTGAAAAACTTAATAAATATTTTCTTTCTCAAAAGTCCAAAAACAAAAAACTAAAATAAGGTTGTTGAAAGAGTAGAAAATATATGCTATCTAAAAAGCCAGAGTCTTTTGAACAAAATGCTAGCTTTCTTTCATAGGAGCAATGGAAAAATGAATGAAAAAAATAAAAGACATGAATATTTTACAGAAACAGAGGATATTCCCTAAATAAGGCTGGGGGAATCTGTGTCAGAAATCTTTCAAAGAAGATCTTTGAGGAGAGAGATTTTAAAACTCTACAGTATGTTTTTGATTCATCAGGAGTATGCATCAGTCAGAGATGTATGCATAGCCTGGGGTTCAGACACATGTTTGCAGAGTTAGAGGGTAAATTATTCAAAGACTATAAAAGACACAAAATTAAATGTGATTCTTGCTGATAGAAGAGTATCTGTCAATTTCACTTCCATCAGCTGCAAAGATCTCTGGCTGAAAAATCCAAATCAGAGAGACAAAACAAAAAACAAGCGAAAAAAAAAAAAAACCTGGGACGACCCAGAGGGATGGTATGGGGAGGGAGGAGGGAGGAAGGTTCAGGATGGGGAACACATGTATACCTGTGGTGGATTCATTTTGATATTTGGCAAAACTAATACAATTATGTAAAGTTTAAAAATAAAATAAAATAAAAAAAAAAACTCAATATCAACACTGATATTGAGAACATGTGAAGATAACTTTTTTATTCCAAGTTCTCATAATTAAAAGCACATATTTTGCTTTTTTATGAATGGAAAGATCTTTTGTAAGCCTGACACTGCCCGTTAGCATAGGCATTATTGTCTGTGTGCTACGTATATAAGGCCATATATGAGGAGCAAGGGAAAACAGAATCTGATTAGATGTGTGGATCTGGAGTTTACATCACCTTGCCTTTAGTCACCTTGGTTCTCTTCAATTGATGAAGGCATCTGATGTGCATCTTAAGGTTGAGAGAGCTTCTCAAAGAAAGTATGCAGTACCTGTATCTGGCATTCATGTCTAAAGTTGAATGACCCCATCAGGAGGCATTTTAGAAAAAACATAGTTACTGATTCCGGAAATATCAGCATGTTTCTTCCAGATCTCTACTAGGACCTCTATACTGGTTCTCTGAGAGTGTAAATGGCATTATGTGAATGATCACTGTGCCTTTAGTAATACAATTTCCAGATGATCCTGATTCTAAAAAAGGCTTCAGAGGAGCCTCACTTCCTTTTGGACAAAATGAGTTAGTCTTAAAAAAGAATTGCTGCTGTTGCTTTCCTAAATATAACTTACTCCCCTTTCTAGATTTCATTAGATTAGAGATGACAAATACATTTCATTTTCTATGATCAGAAGTTGCTGTCTGAGGTTCCTGGGTTGAGAATGATGGAGTCCACATCCAGGCTCAGGGGAAATGAAGGTGGTCATGCTCAGATGCAAGCACAGGCATGTGCCGTGGGCATGTCCATCCCTGCCTTACATACAAGACCCTTTGCCTTCATGAGAGTTCCAGTACTGGGAATAAGGAGAGTGATGGGTGGAAATGACATCCTTTGTGAGCAGTCAACTAATTTTTGTTTTATACCGATTCTGTCTTAGTTATTGTGTCCTCAGCCTCTGACTCAACAGCTTGTAAGATATGGATGAGAAAGAGGGAGAAATGGACTGGAGAAGGCAAAATATGTTATCTAATGCAGTGTGTTTTAAACTGAATGTGACTTATTTGACTTGGTGAAACTTTATCATTGGGACAGTAGAAGTTTCCTCCACAGGGTATATCTTGGAAAAGTAATTTCAGGGACTCAGCCCTCCCTTAAACTCTCTCTCACCCGTGTAAAAATAAAATGGTTCTGCTCTGAGGAAGATCAGATTCTAATATATTGTTAATACTTGTCACTGCATTCTTAGGAAGACACACATCAGGATCTCAAAATTTCCCTCCTGTGTTACATTGACTTCATGGCAGATAATAACCACTCTCACTTCCAACACCTCTACTTTGTCTTAACTGGAATTCCAGGGCTTGAACTAAAGTATTACTGGATGGCATTCCCACTGGGTGCTATATATGTCATTGCCCTCTTTGGCAATGGTGTCATCATCTCTACCATCAAGTCCGAACTGTCCCTGCACATCCCCATGTATTACTTTCTGTGTATGCTGGCACTGGCAGACACGGGACTTGCCCTTTGTACTATGCCCTCCATGCTAGGCATATTTTGGTTTAACTACAAGTCCATCGCCTTTGATGCCTGCCTTGTTCAGATGTACTTCATCCATACCTTCTCAGCCATTGAATCTGGCGTGCTGGTGGCCATGGCCTTTGATCGGGTTGTGGCAATCTGGAAACCCCTCAGGTACGGCACCATCCTCACCAATAGCGTGGTCTGCAGAACAGGGGCAGTCATCTGGACAAGGGCCATCTGTGTGGTCTTCCCAGTGCCTTTCCTCATCAAGCGGCTCCCCTTCTACCGCTCCAATGTCCTCTCCCACTCCTTCTGCCTCCACCAAGATGTCATGAGCCTTGCCTGTGCCAGCACCCAGGTCAACAGTCTCTATGGCCTCATTGCGGTTATCTTCACCAAGGGTTCTGACTCCCTCTCCATCCTCCTCTCCTATGCATTCCTACTTCGAACAGTGATGGCCATTGCCTCAGGGGAGGGCCGGCTGAAGGCACTCAACACCTGTGTTTCCCACATCTGTGCTGTTCTCATTTTCTACGTGCCGCTCATTGGGGTGTCTGTCATTCACCGTTTTGGAAAGCACGTTTCACCACTGACCCATGCCCTCATGGCTAATGCCTATCTTCTTATACCCCCTGTGCTAAACCCCATCGTCTATACTATGAAGACCAAAGAGATACGGAGGAAACTCATCCAGATGTTTGTTGCAGCCAAGGTCACTGCAGAGGGTTAGTGTCTGCCAGTTTAAGAGAGGAAAAATCTCTTCTGTAAAGGCTCAATTATGACTAGGAAAAAATAGTTTTTATTTTTTCACATTTTCAGTGTGATTTGAATTGGGCAGAGATAGTTCCCTGCTCTCAGAACATACTTTCCTCTTCCTGCACCAAATCATCCTTTGTGCAGTATATAAAGAGCGGCATTTATAAGAACCATTCCATGTACTTTCCTGTGGCCTTGCGTTAGAGTTGGCCCGTAACAAATGAAAGGGGAATATTACTAATTCCATTCTGTAATAACTCTTCTGAGCAGAAATAAGCCACAAGCTTAATGTCTTTTAAATTAAAGATCATTGAGTTGATTTAACATTCTAGATCAAGAGTTAGGAATGGCCTCTATTAGCTTAATAGGGGAGAAATGAACTATACTCATTAAATAATAAGAGAACACCTGGGGATAATACATTGTTAAATAAAACATGGATTAGAAAGATGGCTAAATTTTAGGATTAAGAATATAAATGTATACAATTGAGCAGGGGCCAGCCATATTGTATAACTTAAGATCAATAGATGAAGGGTGAGCTTTAACTCTTCCATGTGTGACACTGGATGTTCCCTTCCCTACCTCTAATGGCAATTTCTTCATTTTGAAGCTGGAAATATTATCACTTAACAACCAGTGTGGTAATGAAATTAAATTTAATGATATAAGGACAAGTATTTGTAAACTATGAAGGGTTGTGCAACTATAGGAAGTGTTCAAGAATATTGAATGTAAGACAATAGAAGTACTTATAGACTGTCCACGAAGCAAAAGACAACACCAGAGCCTTTTACATGCTGTCATATTGGATAACTGCAGCATCCCTATGGGGGACAGTGTTGTACGCTGTTCCCAAAGCAGTTCATGTGTTGGCCAAGGCTCAGTCAGGCAGATTTTCTGGGGACTGTTGAACTAGCTATATTGTATGAGACAGATAAAATGGGTTGGGCAGGGTGGGATGACACTCAGGGTAGAAGGTTAAAGAATTACTACAGATTTAATTTGAAGACAAAGTATCAGATTGGTCAAAATGTTCCTTTGGGTTTATCCTTAAGATGTTATGGAAAAACCCAAATAAACATTTTGGCCAACTCAATATATGAAGAAGAAGAACAAAAGCACGCATATACAATGTATATTAATGAGCGACTTACATTCTTTTACATGAGCCACATGACTTTTGCTCAAGTTTTTATTTGATCTTTAAAATCTAACACAAAAGATTCTTTGGGTCTTTCATGGTATGTAGTTACCTATTACTCAAATCAGTAGCTACTTTAGAAGTCTGTCAGAACAGACACTAGCCTAGCTAAGACAAATTTAATAATACTGTGTACAAGAAAGCTTCAGTTCAGTTCAGTCACTCAGTTGTGTCTGACTCTTTGCAACCCCATGAATCACAGCACGCCAGGCCTCCCTGTCCATCAACAACTCCCAGAGTTCACTCAGACTCACATCCATCGAGTCAGTGATGCCATCCAACCATCTCATCCTCTGTCATCCCCTTCTCCTCCTGCCCCCAATTCCTCCTAGCATCAGAGTCTTTTCCAATGAGTCAATTCGTCACATGAGGTGGCCAAAGTATTGGAGTTTCAGCTTTAGCATCATTCCTTCCAAAGAAATCCCGGGGCTGATCTCCTTCTGAATGGACTGGTTGGATCTCCTTGCAGTCCAAGGGACTCTCAAGAGTCTTCTCCAACACCACAGTTCAAAAGCATCAATTCTTCTGCACTCAGCTTTCTTCACAGTCCAACTCTCACATCCATACATGACCACTAGAAAAACCATAGCCTTGATTAGACGGACCTTTGTTGGCAAAGTAATGTCTCTGCTTTTGAATATGCTATCTAGGTTGGTCATAACTTTTCTTCCAAGGAGTAAGTGTCTTTTAATTTCATGGCTGCAGTCACCATCTGCAGTGATTTTGGAGCCCAAAAAGATAAAGTCTGACACTGTTTCCCGATCTCTTTCCCATGAAGTGATGGGACCAGATGCCATTATCTTCGTTTTCTGAATGTTGAGCTTTAAGCCAAAATTTTCACTCTCCTCTTTCACTTTCATCAAGAGGCTTTTGAGTTCCTCTTCACTTTCTGCCATAAGGGTGGTGTCATCTGCATATCTGAGGTTACTGATATTTCTCCCAGCAATCCTGATTCCAGCTTGTGCTTCTTCCAGCCCAGCGTTTCTCATAATGTACTCTGCATATAAGTTAAATAAGCAGGGTGACAATATACAGCCTTGACATACTCCTTTTCCTATTTGGAACCAGTCTGTTGTTCCATGTCCAGTTCTAACTGTTGCTTCCTGACCTGTATATAGGTTTCTCAAGAGGCAGGTCAGGTGGTCTGGTATTCCAATCTCTTTCAGAATTTTCCACAGTTTATTGTGACTCACACAGTCAAAGTCTTTGGCACAGTCAACAAAGCAGAAATAGATGTTTTTCTGAAACTCTCTTGCTTTTTCAATGATCCAGTGGATGTTGGCAATTTGATCTCTGGTTCCTCTGCCTTTTCTAAAACCAGCTTGAACATTTGGAAGTTCATGGTTGCAGAGTTTCAAAGACTCGCAAGAAGAGATAAGAAAGCCTTCCTCAGTGATGAGTGCAAAGAAATAGAGGAAAACAACAGAATGGGAAAGACTAGGGATCTCTTCAAGAAAATTAGAGATACCAAGGGAACATTTCATGCAAAGATGGGCTTGATAAAGGACAAAAATGGTATGGACCTAATAGAAGCAGAAGATATTAAGAAGAGGTGGCAAGAATACACAGAAGAACTGTACAAAAAAGATCTTCATGACCCAGGTAATCATGATGGTGTGATCACTCACCTAGAGCCAGACATCCTGGAATATGAAGTCAAGTGGGCCTTAGAAAGCATCACTACGAACAAAGCTAGTGGAGGTGATGGAATTCCAGTTGAGCTATTTCAAATCCTGAAAGATGATGCTGTGAAAGTGAAGAAAGCTTATTCCCATTTTAGTACTGCTTTCAGGTTCACCAGTCTTTCTGAATTAATTTTAGATAGGTTCGCAATAAAAATTTTTAATTTTATAAAAAACAAAGGCATATTGCTGACATTTAATAAAATGAGTATAAAATATCATTTAAACCTTCTGGGATTTGTGGGGAGACTTGAGTCCTACTACCTCTGGAAGGGCTTGCTAAGAGTTCACCAATACTATCACAGTCCTGAGCCTGGAACAGGAGTTGCTAGGGGTTATTGTTAAGAAGAGGTTTCCCTGGTGACTTGGTAAAGAATCTCCCTCGATGCAGGAGATCTGGGTTCAATCCCTGGGTTGGGAAGATCCCTTGGAAAAGGAAATGGCAACCCACTCCACTATTCTTGCTTTGGAAATCCCACAGACAGAGGCGCCTGGAGGGCTACAGTCCATGGGGTTGCAATTAGATTTGACTTAGTGACTAAACCACCACCAATACCACTGTTAAGAAGATATGTCTCTATTTGCTTGTTCCAATATGAGAGCAAAGGTCCTAGTAGCAGTGCAGTGACCAATATCCTTGGGATGAGCAAATCTCTTTGAGGACTTTCAGCTCTTGGTTGTTTTCACTCAATGCAGTGCTTGACATTTAATTGATGCACCAAATTTCTAGATCACACTCTACATTTCAGAGACAGGTGGAAATGTTCTCCATAACTGTCGTCTTTGGTGCTGTACATACTTGAAAGCTGACCCCAGAAACAAATGTATTGGTGAAGGAGTTTTTGAGTTTCCCTCTATCTAGTTTGTGTCTCCATCACATTTCTCCTTTAAAGATGAAGATGATGATTGCCACAGCAACTGCAGCATCAGAGTAGCTCCAATTTTATCTGAAGTCTTTCATACTGGCTTCTACCTCAGCTCCCACTTCTCAAGGTCTCAGGGTCACCTTTTCTTAAGACTGCAAAAAGGTTTCATGCAATAATAGCATGAGACCAAGTCTCCTGGCTAAGAAGCTTATCTAAAACAGGTACAGGTAATAAACTTGGTCATATATTCAAGATATGTTTTTATAAGATATCTTCTTTATGATGTGAAGTGAAGTGAAGTCACTCAGTCATATCCTCTTTGCAACCCATGGACTATAGCCTACCAGTGTCCTCCCATGGGATTTTCCAGGCAAGAGTACTGGAGTGGGTTGCCATTTCCTTCTCCAGAGGATCTTCCCTACCCAGGGATCAAACCCAGATCTCCCGCATTGCAAACAGACACTTTACCATCTGAGCCACATATTGTCTCCTGTTCTGGTTGTTTTCTTCCCCCTGAGAAAAGTTTCCCTCATTCCATATCACCTCCAAATTCTGAGCTGATTCATGTTTTCCATTTAGAAAGCATCTATCTATACGGAATGAAGCAGGGCAAAGACTAATAGAGTTTTGCCAAGAAAATGCACTGGTCATAACAAACACCCTCTTCCAACAACACAAGAGAAGACTTTATATATGGACATCACCAGATGGTCAACACCAAAATCAGATTGATTATATTCTTTGCAGCCAAAGATGGAGAAGCTCTATACAGTCAGCAAAAACAAGACCAGGAGCTGACTGTGGTTCAGAACATGAACTCCTTATTGCCAAATTCAGACATAAATTGAAGAAAGTAGGGAAAACCACTGGACCTTTCAAGTATGACCTAAATCAAATCCCTTATGATTATACAGTGGAAGTGAGAAATAGATTTAAGGGCCTAGATCTGATAGATAGAGTGCCTGATGAACTATGGAATGAGGTTCGTGACATTGTACAGGAGACAGGGATCAAGACCATCCCCATGGAAAAGAAATGCAAAAAAAGCAAAATGGCTGTCTGGGAAGGCCTTACAAATAGCTGTGAAAAGAAGAGAAGTGAAAAGCAAAGGAGAAAAGGAAAGATATAAACATCTGAATGCAGAGTTCCAAAGAATAGCAAGAAGAGATAAGAAAGCCTTCTTCAGCGATCAATGCAAAGAAAGAGAGGAAAACAACAGAATGGGAAAGACTAGAGATCTCTTCAAGAAAATCAGAGATACCAAAGGAACATTTCATGCAAAGATGGGCTCAATAAAGGACAGAAATGGTATGGACCTAACTGAAGCAGATGATATTAAGAAGAGATGGCAAGAATACACAGAAGAACTGTACAAAAAAGATCTTCATGACCCAGATAATCACAATGGTGTGATCACTGACCTCGAGCCAGACATCATGGAATGTGAACTCAAGTGGGCCTTAGAAAGCATCACCTCAAACAAAGCTAGTGGACGTGATGGAATTCCAGTTGAGCTATTCCAAATCCTGAAAGATGATGCTGTGAAAGTGCTACACTCAATATGCCAGCAAATTTGGAAAACTCAGCAGTGGCCACAGGACTGGAAAAGGTCAGTTTTCATTCCAATCCCAAAGAAAAGCAATGCAAAAGAATGATCAAACTACCACACAATTGCACTCATCTCACATGCTAGTAAAGTAATGCTCAAAATTCTCCAAGCCAGGCTTCAGCAATATGTGAACCGTGAACTTCCTGATGTTCAAGCTGGTTTTTGAAAAGGCAGAGGAACCAGAGATCAAATTGCCAACATCTGCTGGATCATGGAAAAAGCAAGAGAGTTCCAGAAGAACATCTATTTCTGCTTTATTGACTATGCCAAAGTATTTGACTGTGTGGATCATAATAAACTGTGGGAAATTCTTGAAAAGATGGGAATACCAGACCACCTGACCTGCCTCTTGAGAAATTTGTATGCAGGTCAGGAAGCAACAGTTAGAACTGGACATGGAACAACAGACTGGTTCCAAATAGGAAAAGGAGTATGTCAAGGCTGTATATTGTCACCCTGCTTATTTAACTTATATGCAGAGTACATCATGAGAAACTCTGGACTGGAAGAAACACAAGCCGGAATCAAGATTGCCGGGAGAAATGTCAGTAACCTCAGATATACAGATAACACCACCCTTATGGCAGAAAGTGAAGAGGAACTCAAAAGCCTCTTGATGAAAGTAAAAATGGAGAGTGAAAAAGTTGGCTTAAAGCTCAACATTCAGAAAACGAAGATCATGGCATCCGGTCCCATCACTTCATGGGAAATAGATGGGGAAACAGTGGAAACAGTGTCAGACTTTATTTTGGGGGCTCCAAAATCACTGCAGATGGTGACTGCAGCCATGAAATTAAAAGACACTTACTCCTTGGAAGGAAAGTTATGACCAACCTAGATAGCATATTCAAAAGCAGAGACATTACTTTGCCAACAAAAGTCCGTCTAGTCAAGGCTATGGTTTTTCCTGTGGTCATGTATGGATGTGAGAGTTGGACTGTGAAGAAGGCTGAGCACCGAAGAATTGATGCTTTTGAACTGTGGTGTTGGAGAAGACTCTTGAGAGTCCCTTGGACTGCAAGGAGATCCAACCAGTCCATTCAGAAGGAGATCAGCCCCGGGATTTCTTTGGAAGGAATGATGCTAAAGCTGAAAGTCCAGTACTTTGGCCATCTCATGTGAAGAGTTGACTCATTGGAAAAGAATCTGATGCTGAGAGGGATTGGGGGCAAGAGGAGAAGGGGACGACAGAGGATGAGATGGCTGGATGGCATCTCTGATTCGATGGACATGAGTTTGAGCAAACTCTGGGAGTTGTTGATGGACAGGGAGGCCTGGCGTGCCACAGTCCATGGGGTCACAAAGAGTCGGACACAACTGAGCCAGTGAACTGAACTGACCTGAAATAACTTTTCAATAATATTGATTAGTAACATCTCTTACACATCACATCTTAGGATCACTGGTTCTTTCCCTCTACCTCAAGTTTTCTTGTAAGTCTAGAAAACCCTGAGACATGTGTCAAGTCTCAATTTACAGGTTTTAGAATCAATGGATCTAAACATGAATCAAGTTCTTCCACTTAGAAGCTGTATGATTTTGAGTAAGTTACTTAACTTCTTTAAACCTCATTTCCTCATGTATAAAATGTGATAACATTATTCTCAAAGACTGTTGGGAGAATTCACTGAGAGAATATATAAAGGCAATTAAAACTACTAGTATAGCAAATTAAATGTGATGTTGTAATGTAATACCTACTTGACTTGTATACATATTTCCTTGCAGAGAAATATGCCAGAAACTGTGCAGAAAGTTGGTGCCTTTTTCTCTGTGTCTTCAGGGACCAGAAGGCTTCCCAGGTGGAACAGTGGTAAAGAATCTGCCTGCCAGTGCAGGAGATTCAGGAGACTTGGGTTTGATCCCTGGATTAGGAAAATTCCCCTGGAGCAGGGAATGGCAATCCACTCCAGTATTCTTGCCTGGAAAATTCCATGGACCAAGGAGCCTGGTGGACTACAGTTCATGGGGTCACATCCAAAGAGTTGGATACAACTGAGTGATTGAACCCACATGCAGGGTCCAGCTTCACGACTGGCATTTCATTAGTGTTAAATGTACATCTGTTTAATAAGTCATCCCTCTAGCAACTTGACGGTGTAATGATTAACAAAATACATACAGCAGGTATGAGCTTCAGTGCAGACACATCACCTTTGACATACTCATTCCCACACATGGGTACCCTGCTTTCTTAAACTTCCCAGTGCTGCAAGTGTTCACTTGTCCTTATACAAAGCATGGCAGTACTTTTACTTGATAAAATTTTGCTGGGTCCTTTGTACACAGCAAAATAGAGTTCACTTCTGCTGGGTTTAAAGAGTAAAGACAGAGCACCTGTTATTCTACTAAATATGTGACTGAAAACTAGAACTGTAAAGAAGTAATAACCCTTAAATGAAAAGACACATATTAAGTAACCACACATGTGTTTGTTTTAATTTTAACATAGGCACTCTTTACCCAATAAACGTTGAAACAACAAAATAAATGCTGTTTGATTATGGAACAATTTTCTTTCCCCATATTAAGAAAAAATATCTCAGGCCTTTCAGCAGTGCTGTATAGCACTTTGAATCGTTCGTTATCTAATTATTTAATTGATAACTATAGAACAATATTACTTAACATTATATGAATAAACACTCAGAAGTGTTACCTGGATAAACAGGTGATGATTTATGTCTTCACTGATGCTCATCTCTAGTTTCAGAGAAGAACAATTACATTAATTACATTAGATTTTTCAAGTGACACCAGATACCAAAAAATATGCATTCCAAAATGGAGCATATACAGAACAAGAAAGACTTTCACCTACAAGCCTTGCCCACTTTTGATTTTCCCAGATGTGTATAATTTGACTGCATTATAGTTGCTCAAAATGCTTCTTATTCTCCATATTACATTTGATTCCACTACCCTAGACCCTGTTCTTTCTCCTCTGGAACACCTGGATGATCCTCCTCTGTATCTGCTTGGTTTTCACACTATAGACAACAGGGTTTAGTAAAGGAGGCAGTAACAGATAGGTATTGGCCATGAATGTGTGTACTACTGGTGACAGATGTTTCCCAAACCTGTGGATCATGGTGACACCAATGAGAGGAACATAAAAAAATGAGCACAGCACAGATGTGGGAGAGGCAGGTGTTGAGCGCTTTGAGCCTTTCAGCTCTGGAAGCGATATCCAGTACTGTCTTCAGGATGAGCACATAAGAAAAGAGAATGTTGAGGGCATCAAACCCCAAAGTGAAGATGACTACTATGAGGCCATAGAGGCCGTTGACACACGTGCTGGCACAGGCTAACCGCATTGCATCTTGGTGGAGACAGTACGAATGAGACAAGACATTGGAATGGCAGAAGGGTAGCCGCTTTATAAGAAAGGGCACAGGGAAGACCATGCAGACTGCCCGGATGATGACAGCTATTCCAATCTTGCCAGTGATGCCATGGGTGAGGATGGAAGCATAGTGCAGTGGGTCTCGGATGGTCACAAATCTGTCGAAGGCCATAGACACTAATACTCCTGATTCTACCCCTCCAAAACTGTGGATGAAGAACATCTGTGTGATGCATGCATCAAAGGGAACCTCAGGGGCATTAAACCAGAAGATGCTGAGCATGGAGGGCAGGGTGGACATGGAGAGACCAACATCAGTCAGAGCCAAGATAGAGAGGAAGTAGTACATAGGCTCATGGAGACTCTGATCTACCTTGATGATGGCTAGGATGGTGCCATTTCCCAGGAGAGTCATGGTGTAGAGAAATCCAAGGGGAAAAGCCATCCATGGGTTTTTATCTGGCATTCCTGGGATACCTGTCAAAATGAAGCTATGGTGGTTGACATGTGATGAGCTAGTGTTCATCATGATGTTCTTACCACTGTTTGAGGCTGGACTCTCCCACCTGGATTCCAGCTCCTAAATTGAAAAAAGGTTTTTAGATAGGTAAATGGCTTTATGGATGTAGAAGTGGAACAACAGAGGGGAAAACTATGTTTAAATCAGTGTCTGAGAGGTTTTTGCATCTTTTTACTTCTTAGACAATCACATGCGATGACCTCCACTCACTTGAATTTAATTTGCTTATCTTAAAAAGGGAGATAAGATGAAACAACTAGTGTTTAGACAGAAGAAAATTTTGATATCTTCCTTTCACAGCACTGAATATTTGGCAGAAAAGAAGCAGCAACATCCAAGGACCTAATAGCATTGAGAATTTTGTGAAATAATCAAAGAACAGAACTCACAGTATCATCACCACAAACACACCTACACAAAATTTCATCACCAACCCAACATACATCCCTCATCTATGTAAATCCATTTGTATGCATGTATATATGTATATAATTATGCATATATTCTCTTACACACACATATATATGTGTGTATATATTCTTGCACATGCCTAAGCATCCATTTCACTGTTTTTGTACTGGTGGCGACATCACCAGATAGTCAACACCGAAATCAGATTGATTATATTCTTTGCAGCCAAAGATGGAGAAGCTCTATACAGTCAGCAAAAACAAGACCAGGAGCTGACTGTGGTTCAGAACATGAACTCCTTATTGCCAAATTCAGACTTAAATTGAAGAAAGTAGGGAAAACCACTAGACCATTCAGGTATGACCTAAATCAAATCCCTTATGATTATACAGTGGAAGTGAGAAATAGATTTAAGGGCCTAATCTGATAGATAGAGTGCCTGATGAACTATGGAATGAGGTTCGTGACATTGTACAGGAGACAGGGATCAAGAGCATCCCCATGGAAAAAAAATGCAAAAAAGCAAAATGGCTCTCTGGGGAGGCCTTACAAATAGCTGTGAAAAGAAGAGAAGCGAAAAGCAAAGGAGAAAAGGAAAGATATAAACATCTGAATGCAGAGTTCCAAAGAATAGCAAAAAGAGATAAGAAAGCCTTCTTCAGTGATCAATGCAAAGATATAGAGAAAAACAACAGAATGGGAAAGACTAGGGATCTCTTCAAGAAAATCAGAGATACCAAGGGAACATTTCATGCAAAGATGGGCTCGTTAAAGGACAGAAATGGTATGGACCTCACAGAAGCAGAAGATATTAAGAAGAGATGGCAAGAATACACAGAAGAACTATACAAAAAAGATCTTCATGACCCACATAATCACGATGGTGTGATCACTGACCTACAGCCAGACATCCTGGAATGTGAAGTCAAGTGGGCCTTAGAAAGCATCACTATGAACAAAGCTAGTGGAGGTGATAGAATTCCAGTTGAGCTATTCCAAATCCTGAAAGATGATGCTGTGAAAGTGCTACACTCAATATGCCAGCAAATTTGGAGAACTCAGCAGTGGCCACAGGACTGGAAAAGGTCAGTTTTCATTCCAATCCCAAAGAAAGGCAATGCCAAAGAATGCTCAAACTACCACATAATTGCACTCATCTCACATGCTAGTAAAGTAATGCTCAAAATTCTCCAGGCCAGGCTTCAGCAATATGTGAACCATGAACTTCCTGATGTTCAAGCTGGTTTTCGAAAAGGCAGAGGAACCAGAGATCAAATTGCCAACATCCACTGGATCATAAAAAAAGCAAGAGAGTTTCAGAAAAGCATCTATTTCTGCTTTATTGACTATGCCAAAGCCTTTGACAGTGTGGATTACAATAAACTGTGGAAAATTCTGAAAGAGATGGGAAAACCAGACCACCTGACCTGCCTCTTGAGAAATTTGTATGCAGGTCAGGAAGCAACAGTTAGAACTGGACATGGAACAACAGACTAGTTCCAAATAGGAAAAGGAGTTCGTCAAGTCTGTATATTGTCACCCTGTTTATTTAACTTATATGCAGAGTACATCATGAGAAACGCTGGACTGGAAGAAACACAAGCCGGAATCAAGATTGCCGGGAGAAATATCAATAACCTCAGATATGCAGATGACACCACCCTTATGGCAGAAAGTGAAGAGGAACTCAAAAGCCTCTTGATGAAAGTGAAAGAGGAGAGTGAAAAAGTTGGCTTAAAGCTCAGCATTCAGAAAACAAAGATCATGGGATCCGGTCCCATCACTTCATGGGAAATAGATGGGAAAACAGTGGAAACAGTGTCAGACTTTATTTTTATGGGCTCCAAAATCACTACAAATGGTAACTGCAGCCATGAAATCAAAAGATGGTTACTCCTGGGAAGGAAAGTTATGACCAACCTAGATAGCATATTCAAAAGCAGAGACATTACTTTGCCAACAAAGGTCCATCTAGTCAAGGCCATGGTTTTTCCTGTGGTCATGTATGGATGTGAGAGTTGGACTGTGAAGAAGGCTGAGTGCTGAAGAATTGATGCTTTTGAACTGTGGTGTTGGAGAAGACTCTTGAGAGTCCCTTGGACTGCAAGGAGATCTAACCAGTCCATTCTGAAGGAGATCAGCCCTGGGATTTCTTTGGAAGGAGCGATGCTAAATCTGAAACTCCAGTACTTTGGCCACCTCATGTGAAGAGTTGACTCATTGGAAAAGACTCTGATGCTGGGAGGGATTGGGGGCAAGAGGAGAAGTGGACGACAGAGGATGAGATGGCTGGATGGCATCACTGACTGGATGGACATGAGTCTGAGTGAACTCCGGGAGTTGGTGATGGACAGGGAGGCCTGGCGTGCTGCAATTCATGGGGTCACAAAGAGTCGGACACGACTGAGCAACTGATCTGATCTGAAGCGGTAAAGAATCTTCCTGCCAATTCGGGTTCAATCCCTTGGTCAGGAAGATGCCCCAGAGTAGGAAATGGCAAACCACTCCAGTATTCTTGCCTAAAAAATTCTATGGGCAGAGGAGCCTGGTGAGTTCATTCCTGGGGTCACAAAGAGTCAGACAGGACTGAACTGCTGAGCACATACATACACTTGTAAATAGACACATTAGTGAACATAACTGTTCAAATTAATCTGCACAAGTTTTAACTTATAACTTTCCATAATCTTATTTTAAAATATCAAGGGATAAAGAATAAAGGCTATTGACCCAGAAGCAACCACATATATGATATGAGAGTAGCCATTCACAAAATCTTTATTTGGAGAGTCTTCTAACACTCCAAAAACCTGAGTCCATTCTTGAAACCTCTTCTTTCATTAAACCAACACTTAATGAATTTCAAATTTGCCTTCAAAACATACAAAATCATTATTTACTTTCTGCCATTAGTGTAGTCAAAAATAGCATAGTTCATTTCCTCCAGGCACCCTAACTTATCATCCTCCACCCATGAGTGCCCCCTTTCAAAAATTTCTTTCTGCAGTCAGAATGCACTTTGAATATTTAAAAAATTATTTATTCACCCAAAGCAAAAGGTCCCTCAAGATCTTCTATTGTACTTAGAACACAGTCCTAAATCTTTATCATTTACTTCAGTCACAGCAAAATTCAGCCCATGTCTACCTCTCTAGTGCCAATTCACACTATTCCTCACCGCCCCCCCCCCCCCCGACCCCCAACCACCACACTTTGGCCTCTTCAATCCAGCCAAATTTGCATTCTTTAAGTTCCTGGACCTCACTAACAAACTTCTGGATATGGGATTTCACATGTGTCCCTTCCTGTTTCTTGTGCCTTCCTCCACCTTCTATAAAGCTCCTCTTTGCCTAATCAAAGCCTATTTATCCTCAAATAGAAAGAAAAAGTGAAAGAAAGTGAAGTCGCTCAGTCATGTCCAAATCTTTGCAACCCGGTGGACTGTAACCTGCTTGGCTCCTCCGTCTATGGGATTCTCCAGGCAAGAATACTGGAGTGGGGTGCCATTTCCTTTTCCAGGGGATCTTTCCAACCCAGGGATCCAACCCAGGTCACTCGCATTGCAGGGAGACACTTTACCCTCTGAGCCACCAGGGAAGCCCAAATAATAATCCGTCTTAATTAAGCCTTTTCCAATTCTCATAAGAGTTTAAGACTCCTCAGTACATAGTTTTCATATTCTTCTTATAAATAAGTACAGTTAATTAAATAGATATTTAAATAGATTAATAGATATTAAATAGTTAATAGTTAATTAAATATATATTTGTTTAGTGTCTATCTCTCCTACTAGAATTAAACTTCCTGAAGAAAAGGACTCTGTTTATCACCTAAAAGATCATATGCTGGGCTTCCCTGGTGGCTCAGTGGTAAAGAATCCACCTGCCAATGCAGGAGAAATGGGTTTGATCCCTGATCCCAAAAGATCCCATATGCCATAGAGCAACTCCACCTGTGCACCACAACTATTGAGCCTGTGCTGTATACAGTCCACGGGGTTGCATAAAGCAGGACCCATGTGCCTAGAGCCAGTGATCCACAGTAAGAGAAGCCACTGCAATGGGAAGCCTAGACACCGTAACTAGAGAGTAGCCTCTGCTCACTGCAACTAGAGAAAACCTGCAAGCAACAATGAAGACCCAGTGCAAGCAAAAATACATAAATAAATCAATCTTTAAAAGAGCATATTCCAAGCATATGTTAGCTTTCCGTATGTGCTGAATGAAGGAATGAAATCAAGAATAAATGAACATGGATGATTAAATATCATTCTTTTCAGATATTTTACAAACTCTCAAACTTCTCCCTGATTTTCTGCATGTGGGTTGAAAATCATTGGTCTAGAGAAAAATCTCTTTTTCTAACAGGGCACAAAGGCTTAAATGAAGGGTCTTTGAGAGGAATTAAAGTTTCTTTGTTATCATCCAGGTACTGATTGTGAGAAAGGAGAAAGAAAAAATCAATGTTTCTGGGAGAGTTGGGGAGAGGTGGTGGTGTTGACAGGTACACAAGACCAGGTGGGCTTCCAGGCTCATTCTTCCACCTGTTTGCCTGCTGTGAGAGGAGAGTTTGTGGTTTTGGGACAATACTACAGAGAAGTTATTTTGCAGATTCTGATCTGACACAGGGGGTCTTTGAAAGATTCTGTAGTCTTCTTACAAAAGTTGTGCTGTGTGTTGAAAACAGAATCCAGATGTCTCTCCAAATAAGTCACAATGCTCAGATCCAAACAAAGCACTCTGTGCTGCCCAGCTAACCCTCTGGAGCACTTTGAGGAAGGGACATTTTTATACTTTATAGCTTAAGTGAGAGCCCTTCAGTTGGCTGGTCCCTCTTCCCAAGAAATTGGTGATGACTTTTACTTGAGAAGAATCGGTTGGCTCATCCCTATTAGATATTTTTCTTGGAAAAACTTATAAAATATTTGATAGTCTCTGATTAAGTCCCCAGGGTCTGCTGAAGCACTGCTGTTCTATGGAAATTGCAGATTTTATTTCCCCCTTTCTTTAATGTGCCTTTGACTCTGTTTTTCTTTACCTGAATGTGTTTTACCCCATCTTCTCCTTTTTAAACAATCTCATTTCTATCTCTATTCTTCATCTCTTCTCCATTCTCCCTGATTTTTCAGACTCTTATTTTCTCTAGCTTCCAATTCACTTCTCATTTACTCTTCCATCCACTTTTGTTTCATTTTTTTCTATGTGATGGATCCTCCCTCACAGTATATCTCTTATTTTACTCCTAATAACATTACCTACATTTTACTTTTTTCTCATCTTTTCTTTGTCTTCCAGCAACCCCATGATACTGGACACTCTCTAGGTGCTTCTCATCTGCCTTTGTCATTTTCCTGACCAGAATTTTTATGAAGATTTAGTGAAATAATGTGCATAAATAATCCTACACAGAGCTTGGTATACAGAGGTCATGCCAAAAGATTTTAAGATAAATTTATTACCTGTATCAATCTCTGTGCTCTTGTTCAGAATTAATTTGGCTTCTTTCCTTCCCTGAGACCAGTAAACAGAGCACTTATGAAGCCTCCTCAAACTTCTGGTGGTGTCTCAGCCATCACGGTTCTGTATGATTTTTAATTCCTCTTGAGAAATCCTTTGAGGCCTGTTATGTAGTGCTGCCTGACCTATTCCATCGTGAATTCCCAAAGAACTCCAAGCTGCTCCTTCATCTGTAAAATTGCCCATTCTTCTACGAACACCTGTTTCAAAATTTCCTTCATTTTGATTTTATTTGTGTCCTCTCAGCCAAGACTGAGGAAGGAAAAAGGATCTACTTCTCCCAAACACACACACACACACACACACACATACTTTATACATATATGTGTGTATGGCTAAGTGTATGTGTAGGTATATATATAATATTACTAAGAAGTCCTAGAATTCCAGCCTAATTTTTCCCTAGAGCTTCTGATTTCAAAACCAGTTTCAGTCTCATTGCTAATATAGTGCTGAGATTTACCTTGAAATAGCACTGACGTCTATTGTTGTTTTGGATAGAGAGAAGAACTGTTGGAATTTCCAAAGGAAGCAAAGGAACAAAGAAGACAGAGTTCTTTAAATTTGTTGGACTTCTTTGGTTTTCTGCATTATTACTCCAAAATCTTAAATATAATGTCGTTCATTTGTTTTAATGCATTTTCTATAATAATATTTTTTAATCAATGAGGTAATTCTTAGGATTGTGTTAATCATCAGTGTGTGCCTTTGTGTCAGTTCAGTTCAGTCGCTCAGTCGTGTCCGACTCTTCATGACCCCATGAATTGCAGCACGCCAAGCCTCCCTGTCCCTCACCAACTCCCGGAGTTCACCGAGACTCACGTCCATAGAGTCAGTGATACCATCCAGCCATCTCATCCTCTGTCGTCCCCTTCTTCTCCTGCCCCCAGTCCCTCCCAGCATCAGAGTCTTTTCCAATGAGTCAACTCTTCGCATGAGGTGGCCAGAGTACTGGAGTTTCAGCTTCAGCATCATTCCCTCCAAAGAAATCCCAGGGCTGATCTCCTTCAGAATGGACTGGTTGGATCTCCTTGCAGTCCAAGGGACTCTCAAGAGTCTTCTCCAACACCACAGTTCAAAAGCATCAATTCTTCAGCGCTCAGCCTTCTTCACAGTCCAACTCTCACATCCATACATGACCACAGGAAAAACCATAGCCTTGACTAGACAGACCTTTGTTGGCAAAGTAATGTCTCTGCTTTTGAATATGCTGACTAGGTTGGTCATAACTTTCCTTCCAAGGAGTAAGCGTCTTTTAATTTCATGGGTGCAGTCACCATCTGCAGTGATTTTGGAGCCCAAAAATACAAAGTCTGACATTGTTTCCACTGTTTTCCCATCTATTTCCCATGAAGTAATGGGACCGGATGCCATGATCTTCGTCTTCTAAATGTTTAGCTTTAAGCCAACTTTTTCACTCTCCGAGTTCATTTTCATCAAGAGGCTTTTGAGTTCCTCTTCACTTTCTGCCACAAGGGTGGTGTCATCTGCATATCTGAGGTTACTGATATTTCTCCTGACAATCTTGATTCCAGCTTGTGTTTCTTCCAGTCCAGAATTTCTCATGATGTGCTCTGCATATAAGTTAAATAAGCAGGGTGATAATATACAGACTTGACGTACTCCTTTTCCTATTTGGAACCAGTCTGTTGTTCCATGTCCAGTTCTAACTGTTGCTTCCTGATATGCATATAGATTTCTCAAGGGGCAGGTCAGGTGGTCTGGTATTCCCATCTCTTTCCAAATTTTCCACAGTTTATGGTGATCCACACTGTCAAAGGCTTTGGCATAGTCAATAAAGCAGAAATAGATGCTTTTCTGGAACTCTCTTGCTTTTTCCATGATCCAGTGGATGTTGGCAATTTGATCTCTGGTTCTTCTGCCTTTAACATCAGGAAGTTCATGGTTCACATATTGCTGAAGCCTGGCCTGGAGAATTTTGAGCATTACTTTACTAGCATGTGAGATGAGTACAATTGTGCGGTAGTTTGAGCATTCTTTGGCATTGCCTTTCTTTGGGATTGGAATGAAAACTGACCTTTTCCAGTCCTGTGGCCACTGCTGAGTTCTCCAAATTTGCTGGCATATTGAGTGTAGCACTTTCACAGCATCATCTTTCAGGATTTGGAATAGCTCAACTGGAATTCTGTCACCTCCACTAGCTTTGTTCATAGTGATGCTTTCTAAGGCCCACTTGACTTCACATTCCAGGATGTCTGGCTCTAGGTCAGTGATCACATCATCGTGATTATGTGGGTCATGAAGATCTTTTTTGTATAGTTCTTCTGTGTATTCTTGCCACCTCTTTTTAATATCTTCTGCTTCTGTGAGGTCCATACCATTTCTGTCCTTTAACGAGCCCATCTTTGCATGAAATATTCCCTTGGTATCTCTAATTTTCTTGAAGAGATCTCTAGTCTTTCCCATTCTGTTGTTTTCCTCTATTTCTTTGCACTCATCACTGAGGAAGGCTTTCTTATCTCTTCTTGCTATTCTTTGGAACTCTGCATTCAGATGCTTGTATCTTTCCTTTTCTCCTTTGCTTTTTGCTTCTCTTCTTTTCACAGCTATTTGTAAGGCCTCCCCAGACAGCCATTTTGCTTTTTTGCATTTCTTTTCCATGGGGATGCTCTTGATCCCTGTCTCCTGTACAATGTCGTGAACCTCATTCCATAGTTCATCAGGCACTCTATCTATCAGATTAGGCCCTTAAATCTATTTCTCACTTCTACTGTATCATTATAAGGGATTTGATTTAGGTCATACCTGAATGGTCTAGTGGTTTTCCCTACTTTCTTCAATTTCAGTCTGAATTTGGTAATAAGGAGTTCATGATCTGAGCCACAGTCAACTCCTGGTCTTGTTTTTGCTGACTGTATAGAGCTTCTCCATCTTTGGCTGCAAAGAATATAATCAATCTGATTTCGGTGTTGACCATCTGGTGATGTCCATGTGTACAGTCTTCTCTTGTGTTGTTGAAAGGGGTGTTTGCAATGACCAGTGCATTTTCTTGGCAAAACTCTATTAGCCTTTGCCCTGCTTCATTCCGTATTCCAAGGCCAAATTTGCCTGTTATTCCAGGTTTTTCTTGACTTCCTACTTTTGCATTCCAGTCCCCTATAACGAAAAGGACATCTTTTTTGGGTGTTAGTTCTAAAAGGTCTTGTAGGTCTTCATAGAACCGTTCAACTTCAGCTTCTTTAGCATTACTGGTTGGGGCATAGACTTGGATTACTGTGATATTGAATGGTTTGCCTTGGAAACGAACAGAGATCATTCTGTCGTTTTTGAGATTGCATCCAAGTACTGCATTTCGGACTCTTTTGTTGACCATGATGCCCACTCCATTTCTTCTGAGGGATTCCTGCCCACAGTAGTAGATATAATGGTCATCTGAATTAAATTCACCCATTCCAGTCCATTTTAGTTTGCTGATTCCTAGAATGTCTACATTCACTTTTGCCATCTCTTGTTTGACCACTTCCAATTTGCCTTGATTCATGGACCTGACATTCCAGGTTCCTATGCAAAATTGCTCTTTACAGTATCGGACCTTGTGTCTATTATGTCACATCCACAGTTGGGTATTGTTTTTACTTTGGCTCCATCCCTTCATTCTTTCTGGAGTTATTTCTCTACTGATCTCCAGTAGCATATTGGGCCCCTACTGACCTGGGGAGTTCCTCTTTCAGTATCCTATGATTTTGCCTTTTCATACTGTTTATGGGGTTCTCAAGGCAAGACTACTGAAGTGCTTTGCCATTCTCTTCTCCAGTGGACCACATTCTGCCAGATCTCTCCACTATGACCTGCCCGTCTTGGGTTGCCCCATGCCCATGGCTTAGTTTCATTGAGTTAGACAAGGTTGTGGTCCTAGTGCGATTAGATTGACTAGTTTTCTGTGAGTATGGTTTCAGTGTGTCTGCCCTCTGATGACTTCTTGCAACACCTACCATCTTACTTGGGTTTCTCTTACCTTGGGTGTGGGGTATCCCTTCACGGCTGCTCCAGCAAAGTGCAGCCGCTGCTCCTTACCTTGGACGAGGGGTATCTCCTCACCACTGCCCCTCCTGACCTTCAACATGGGATAGCTCCTCTAGGCCCTCCTGAGCCCATGCAGCCACTGCTTCTTGGACGTGGGGTTGGTCCTCCTGGCCGCCGCCGCTGGCCTCGGGTATGGGGGCGTGGGGTAGCTCCTCCGGGCTATCGCCCTTGACCTCGTTCGCCGGGTATCTCCTCTCGGCCGCCGCCCCTGACCTCGGATGTGGGATAGCTCCTCCCGGCCGCCACCCCTGACCTCGGACTTGGGTAGCTCCTCTCCGCCATTCCTGCGCCGTCACAGCCTGGAACTCTGGGCTTCTGCCCCTGACCTCGGACGTGGGGTAGCTCCTCTCAGCCACGCTTAGTGCCCCGGTAGCAGCCGCCGGGCTTAGTGTGCCGGTTGCAGCCGCCGCTGCTGTGCTTAGTGCCTTTGTGTGGTCAGTCATTAAAATGTCCACAAACCCTTTCCACCCTTCTTAATGTCTCTTTTCATACCATTTCTTTACCTTCATAGGCATATTTACCTTTTTTTTTAAATTTTATTGGAGAGTAGTTGATTTACAAAGTTGTGTTAATTTCTGCTATACAGCAAAGTCAATAAGTTATATAACACATATATCCACTCTATAACCATATAGATCATTATAGAGTATTGAGTAGAGTTTCCAGTGGTGTACAGTAGGTCCTTATTAGTTATTTCTTTTATAAGTTATGACCAACCTAGACAGCATATTCAAAAGCAGAGACATTACTTTGCCAACAAATGTTCATCTAGTCAAGGCTATGGTTTTTCCTGTGGTCATGTATGGATGTGAGAGTTGGACTGTGAAGAAGACTGAGCGCTGAAAAGTTGATGCTTTTGAACTGTGGTGTTGGAGAAGACTCTTGAGAGTCCCTTGGACTGCAAGGAGATCCAACCAGTCCATTCTGAAGGAGATCAGCCCTGGGATTTCTTTGGAGGGAATGATGCTGAAGCTGAAACTCCAGTACTTGGCTATCTCATGCAAAGAGTTGACTCATTGAAAAAGACTCTGATGCTGGGAGGGATTGGGGGCAGGAGGAGAAGGCGACGACAGAGGATGAGATGGCTGGATGGCATCACTGACTCAATGGATGTGAGTCTGAGTGAACTCCGGGAGTTGGTGATGGACAGGGAGGCCTGGCATGCTTCGATTCACGGGGTCACAAAGAGTCGGACACGACTGAGCGACTGATCTGATCTGATATGTCAATCCTAATTTCTCAGTTCATCCCTCACCTCCACTTCCTCCTGATAACCATAAGTTTGTTTTCTACATCTGTGGTTTTATTTCTCTTTTGTAAATATGTTCATTTATAGCTTTTTTAAGATTCTACATAAAAGCTCTCTATCATACAATACTTGTCTTTCTCTGTCTGACTTAATAAGTATGCTAATCTCTGGGTCTGTTCATGTTGTTACAAATAGCATTATTTCATTTTCTTTTCTTTTTTTTTTTGTGGCTGAGTAATATCCCATGGTATTTATGTACTACATCTTCTTTATCCATTTCTCTGTCAATGGACGTTTAATTGCTTCCATGTCTTGGCTGTTGTAAATGGTGGTCTACTGAACATTGGGATGCGTGTATATTTTGGATTATATGGTAGTTTTCTCTGGATATATGTCCTGGAGTGGGATTGCTGGATCATATGGTAGTTTCACAGGTATAGATCTTTTGTGCTTTGTTTTGAATATTTTTCTGGAAGCCCAGAGTGTTACACAATAGAGTATTACTCAGCCATTAAAAATAATACATTTGAATCAGTTCTAATGAGGTGGATGAAATTGGAGCCTATTATACAGAGTGAAGTAAGCCAGAAAGAAAAACACCAATACAGTATACTAATGCATATATATGGAATTTAGAAAGATGGTAATGATAACCCTGTATGCGAGACAGCAAAAGAGACACAGATGTATAGAACAGTCTTTTGGACTCTGTGAGAGAGAGAGAGGGTGGGATGCTTCTGGAGAATGGCATTGAAACATGTATAATATCATATATGAAATGAATCACCAGTCCAGGTTCAATGCAGGATACAGGATGCTTGGGGCTGGTGCACTGGGATGACCCAGAGGGATGGTACGGGGAGGGAGGTGGGAGGGGGGTTCAGGAAGCGGAACACGTGTATACCTGTGGCGGATTCATGTTGATGTATGGCAAAACCAGTGCAATATCGTAAAGTAGCCTCCAATTAAAATAAATAAATTTATATTAAAAAATAAATAAAATAAAATTCAAAAAAATCACAAAATATGGGAAAAAAATTCTGAGGAGTCTCTACTCTAGAACAAGCTGAATATTCTCTAGAACAAATAAAATTTCCTATTCCTCTTCAGTCAAAAGTATATGCTAAACTATTTGTTATGCTTTAAAGGTTAAAATGGTTTTCATAGCATTTTCCAAAATAAAGCAGACTAATGTGCTTCTGCCATATTTACATTTTTAACAGCAGAAAACAAAAGCCAGATATAAACAATTCTTATGAAGAAACTTATTTTCAGGTATGATATAGAATGTATAGTAGATACATTCTATATAGTAGATAAACTTATTTTTAATTTGGGTTTTTCATTTTAAATTGGGTTTAAATTTTTAATTTAAACCTATTAAGAAATATGTGTATTATAATCTTCAGGAGACTAACTTTATCATAAATGTGAAGGGTTGGTGTTTTATAATAGATATTTCTGTATATTTTTTAATATGAGTATGTGACTACATATAGAAATCTATAATTTTCTGTATATTTATATTTTACATAATCCTTTATGTGGGCTATATACATGTATGTATGTCTATATGCCTATAATATATGTATTTTATATATATATATACATATAAATTTACATTTCTTTAAGCATCCCTTGCCATTATGTGTAAGGAGTTAAAGGATGAAATCCTTGTCCTCAAGGAGTTTCTAATCTGTGAGAATATTTAATGCTTCCCAATCTCTCTTGAAGTGTTGTTAGAGACAAAAATAGACATATACAAAATGCTTGATCTGAGTGTTTCATGGATGACTTGAGCTCCTCTGCAAACATCAGGACTTGCCTCATCCATATCTACAGAAACTGATGTCCCCTTTAGAATAGCTTCATTCAGGAATGCCCCCATATTATTCTAACAGAATTTCCTAATATCTGGAGTTCTACTTTATGAAGGGTATGCCTTTCCAGACCCAAAATGTTAAAATTCAGCAGAAAGAGTAGAGTCTGTGAAATCAGATGCACCTTGCTTGAAATCACCATTTTAATTTTCTGGAAGTTTGATCTTAGAGAAAGTCATTAATTTTCTTATTCAGTCAAGATTTCCTTGTTATCTATTACTAAACAACATCTACTGTTTAAGTCCAGCTGTTCCCTCTCCTCTCCATCTGCATTGATGAGCCCATTACACTTAGAGGAGATCATACAACCATTTTGAGTACTGTATTCTTACTTTAAATGTATCACCAAAGACCTCATGTACTCCCTCAGAGCTTTCAAATTATCATTTTTTATGTCTCTTCTTCTACTCCATTACATCTTTCCAAATTCTTATTCTTTGTTGATGACTTTATTTCCTACATCATCAAGAAAGTTGAATTATCAGAAAACAGCATCCAGTGCCCTGACTACATTTACTTGTCTATTAACAGGGTCAAATATATGCTGATTTCTTTGTTACCTTGTATAAATTAGATGAACTATTCATCCTCCTTTCTAAAACCAATCCTTTCATTTTTATACTAGATCCTGTCCTTATCATTTACTCAGCAACATCATTTAGACACTTCTTTTTATCACCTTTTTATCATAAAGTTTTTACTCTCTGGTTGGTTATTTTTATCAATATCCTATGTGATGTGATATTTTTCATCAGAAAGAAAGTGTTCCACTGGTATTGTCTCATTTCTTTGCTTCCCTTTAACGTAAATCTCTAGAGAAAAAAATTAAGAAAAGATGGATTTCTGCCTACTTTAAAAGGAAGAGGTTGGTGAATACTCTCTTCAGAGAAAAAAAAAGAAATGAATAAACCTGGATAAATTATTTTTTTAAATATAACAACAAAAGATTCTAAGGCTCTAGAAGTTGACCAAAGTCAAACAACAGATTGAGAAACATATTTGAAAACCTTTTACAGCTTCATGTAAGGACACATTCCTTCACAACTGATTTAATGAGTAAATTTTTAAAAAGTAGTTTTACCAGGTTGGAGCTGGCTCAAAGCCAACTGCTATGGTCTTAGAGAGTACAGAGTCAACTTGAGATGGAGGGAAAAAAATCCGAGGCTTTGTCAGCTATCAGCAAACCTGGCAGCAGTGTTACCCAAAAGTGAGGCCCAGCTGCTTACAACTCTGAAACCAATAAAGTCTTGTATCAGCTTACTATTAGCAAAACTTTCATTCATCTAATTAAATTCAATCTAATTTTAATCCTGACAATGTACAAAGTTCTTCTCTCAAATTTCCTTTTTCACAGACTTTTTCTCACTTTCTGGATCCAAATTAATTTGTCCCTTATTATCCTCATATACATAAGCAACCAGCTCTAGGACAAAATGATTTTCCTTTTTTTTCCTCAACAAAAAAACATACTGAAATTGTTTCCCCTATCATTTAAGTAGGTTTAATTACATATTCTAATTTTAAACTTTTAAAGAACCTTAACAAAACCAAGAAACAAGTAACAACTGTTATATCAGTATTTTCTCATTGGTAAACTTAAGAACATATTCCATAGTCTCTAAAAACATACACTTTTCTCATACCACAATTTCCCTTTGATGTAGTACAAGATGTGTGTTTAATGAACCCAAATATATTTTAAATTTCTACTAATTAACCCAATGCTGAGGCTTCAAGCAAACCAGGTTGTCGTGTATTTCAAGGACATGGTAAGAGTTTACTTCAAGCTTTCTCTTAGGCATATTTTTGTTCTCACAGGGTCAGATTCTGAAAACGGTATTTTGTCAAGCTAGCTTTCTCTAACTGTGTATGCAAAAAGTATAAGTTTTTAAATTTCAAAAGAGCTTCACCTTAACCAAGTTTCTTTGGAGTCTAAAGGATACTGTTGCCATACAATGTTTAATTTATTCATGATTTCATGGTTAATTTTTTTCTAATGAATTCACCCTGTAGTTCCCATTTTACAAAAGACGACAATGACACCAGTCACACAAATGGAATATATACTCACACACCAGAAGACAGACTGTCACAAGTCCCCCAGGAAGATGACCAAATAAACACTTGCCCAACACAAACAGTTTCTGACATGACACACGTCAGATCAATTGGCAAAATGCCCAAATAACACTCAGCATACACAAACTGACCCTCAATGGTAGACACATGTCAGATCAATTGGCAAAAATGTCCAAATAGTACTCCATGCTCACAGATGGTCCTTGACGTCAGATACACATCAGAACCAATTGACAAAATGCCCAAATGACACTCTGTGCTCACACACTGTCTTCGGTGTCAGATACATGTCAGAACCAACTGGCAAAATGCCCTAAAAACACTTCGTGCTCAAAAGAGAAGTTTGCCTGGGTCCACACCGGGAGACTTACTGAGTTTTGGAGCTTCTCAGATGTCCAGATGTTCTTTCTGTTTCGTCAAGGAAAAATGTAAGTTGGCAGCCAAGGATTCTGCTGGAAAGTGAAAGTAAAGTGAGATTTGAAAACTGGTTGATATGAATGTAAAATTATTCAGCAGACTGGTAAACAGTTTGACATATTTAAAATTAGACAAACACCTATCACACTATCCAGTAATTCCTTTCCCTGATATGTACCCAAACATGCCAACACAAAGACTGTCCATTAATGTTTGTAGTGGCATTATTATAAATGTTTACAGTCAAATGCTGTAAACAATCCAAATATATATCAACTAGTGACTGGATAAATAAACATGCTTTATTTGTACAGTGAAATACTGTTCATTAAAGAAAAGGAATGAATTATGAATATATTCAGCAATAGGAGTAAAACTAGTAACATTGCATTACATGAAAGATATTGATAATATTACGTGATAATATATTGTATTAATATGTCTCCATTTACATGAAATTTCTAGTAAAGGCAAATTATATAGATAGAACGTGTATCAGTGGTTTCCTGGAGCTAGAGACAGGCCCAGGACTGACAAACCACCATCAGGGAATATTTTTATGTGATTAAAATCTTAAAATCAGTTTGGTATGATAGTTTCACAGTTGTATAGATTTACTGAAACTGTTCAAATTGTACATCTAAAATGGATAAATTCTATGGTCCCTAAGTTATACCACAACAAAACAAACAAGTAAGCAAATTTAAAAAATCAATAATTAAGAGGTTATTGCTATACTACAGATGAGGGGTCATGGTGACTTTACTAAAATGATAGAGGTGAAGAGGAAGAGAATTTGAAGTATGTGGAAAATATTTTGGTTTGGACTTAATAGGAATTGGCAATGATAGAAGGAAGAAGGGGAAAAAATCTGTAGTTTTGATTTAAGCAGCTGAGTGAATTGTATGGTTAGTCTGATTTCTTGAAATTAACCAAAAAAGTTTACAGTATTCATCATGCTAATTTTTAGCTTCCTATTTCATATCCAAGTGGAATTATCACGTAGAAAGCTGATCCTGGAGATTAAGGCAGAACTAAATCAGTGTATAGATGGTATGTGAAGCAATGGGACTTGATAATATCCTTCAGTAGAAGAATGGACCTAATAAGAGATACATTAACGTTTAGTGATGTAGGAAGAAGATAAGCCATCAAAGGATACTGAAGAGTGGACATTAAAGCTGAAGAAAAACATGGTGTCACATGCATAAAAAAGAAAACAATGAGAAAAACAGAAAAGAAAACAATTCAACGTCAAGGCAATTTTCCACTGTACTGAATTTTGCTGAAAAGGAAAGTAAGATGAGGAATGTTTGGCAATAAGCAGACCATTGGTGACGTACACAAAGATAGTGTCAGAGGAGTGGGAAAGAACTCTCACTGAAGCTGACTGAAGAGAAAATGGGAAGCAAGTGGGAAGAGGGACCACAGATCACAGCAGTGAAAGGCTTTACAATCATGAAGCAGAAAAAAGAAACAAGATAGTATGTGGATACAAGACTGAGCTCCACATTTTCTTTTAGTTTCTTTCCCTTTCTCTCTTCTTTCCTTCCTTCCTCTCTCTCCCTGCATCCCACCCTCCCTCCCCTCTTTTTTTTTTTTTTTTTTAAGACTGAATTGTAAAGATTAGGCAGTAGAGTATACCTGTAATTTGATACAGTTGGTGAAGTACCATTCATATGAGATTCATATTGATTCTGTATTTGAATGTTTGTCATCACAGGTTTGCACTAGGGAAAATTAGGTCCAATATGCCCAGAAGCCTGGGTCTATATGGTCTACGCCCCTGGTGACATCTTCAGCAAGACTGATACTCTTGTCTCCAGAGGATCAGCCCAGAGGGGATTCTAGACTAGATGCTGCTAGTTTATAATCCCAGTTTTACTGCTGTGGCTGTCAGTCAGCAGCAGAAGTGATTCTCATTTCCTAGACTGGATTTTCGGTAAGTTGGAGACCAAGACTTGGGTGCTACTTTTTGTAGGATGCTGTCACAGAATGCAGGGACTGTAGTATATACAGTTTTTAGGGGAAAAAAAAAATGGTCAGTGAACTCCCAGATGGTCAAGCTGGTTTTAGAAAAGGCAAGAGGAACCAGAGATCAAATTGCCAACATCTGCTGGATCATCGATAAAGCAAGAAAGTTCCAGAAAAACATTTATTTCTGCTTTATTGTCTATGCCAAAGCCTTTGACTGTGTGGATCATAATAAACTGTGGAAGATTCTGAAAGAGATGGGAATACCGGACCACCTGATCTGCCTCTTGAGAAATTTGTATGCAGGTCAGGAAGCGTTAGAACTGGACATGGAACAACAGACTGGTTCCAAATAGGAAAAGGAGTACGTCAAGGCTGTATATTGTCACCCTCCTTTTTAACTTCTGTGCAGAGTACATCGTGAGAAACACTGGGCTGGAAGAAGCACAAGCTGGAGTCAAGATTGCCAGGAGAAATATCAATAACCTCAGATATGCAGATGATACCACCCTTATGGCAGAGAGTGAAGAGGAACAAAAGAGCCTCTTGATGAAAGTGAAAGAGGAGAGTGAAAAAGTTGGCTTGAAGCTCAACATTCAGAAAACTAAGATCATTACATCCCGTCTCATAACTTCATGGGAAATAGATGGGGAAACAGTGTCAGACTTTATTTTTTGGAGGGCTCCAAAATCACTGCAGACGGAGACTGCAGCCATGAAATTAAAAGATGCTTACTCTTTAGAAGGAAAGTTATGACTAACCTAAACAGCATATTCAAAAGCAGAGACATTACTTTGCCAACAAAGGTCTGTCTAGTCAAGGCTATGGTATTTTCCAGTGGTCATGTATGGATGTGAGAGTTGGACTGTGAAGAAGGCTGAGTGCTGAAGAATTGATGCTTTTGAACTGTGGTGTTGGAGAAGCCTCTTGAGAGTCCCTTGGACTGCAAGAGATCCACCTAGTCCATTATAAAGATCAGCCCTGGGATTTCTTTGGAAGAAATGGTGCTAAAGCTCAAACTGCAGTACTTTGGCCGCCTCATGCGAAGAGTTGACTCATTGGAAAAGACCCTGATTCTGGGAGGGATTGGGGGCAAGAGGAGAAGGCGACGACAGAGGATGAGATGGCTGGATGGCATCACCGACTCGATGTACGTAAGTTTGAGGAACTCTGGGAGTTGGTGATGGACAGGGAGGCCTGGCGTGCTGCGATTCATGGGGTCGCAAAGAGTCGGACATGACTGAGCGACTGAACTGAACTGATATATATATTTTATTAGTAGAGAAATCGGAGAAGACAGTGGCACTCCGCTCCAGTACTCTTGCCTGGAAAATCCCATGGATGGAGGAGCCTGGTAGGCTGCAGTCCACGGGGTCGCCAAGAGTCAGACCCGACTGAGCGACTTCACTTTCACTTTTCACTTTCACACATTGGAGAAGGAAATGGCAACCCATTCCAGTGTTCTTGCCTGGAGAATCCCAGGGATGCGGGAGCCTGGTGGGCTGCCGTCTCTGGGGTCGCACAGAGTTGGACACGACTGAAGTGACTTAGCAGCAGCAGCAGCAGTAGAGAAATAACACTTCTAACTATAAATGAGAGAATTAGGTGGAAAGTGTGTCATTTTACCGAAGGCCAATTAGAGAAGTAACAAGATCCCCCAAAATTTTGCCCTTCCCTCCTAAGTTCCAGCTCAAGGCCAATAGCAAATACATTTCTTCTCAAAGTGAAAGATTGGTCTATGGTTCCTTAGAAGACAAATCCAAGGGACCAGAGCTCTGTTTCAGCCTGCAGCTCAGACACTTTAAGGGTATAGATTTCTCAGTCAGTCTTTCTGGGAATAGTTCTTCTCCCTGCCTGCCTGGCTGGTAAAGAAGATGGAATGCTACTTCAGTGTTCTTCAATGTTGTGAGTAGAAAAGGGAAAAATCTCATTTCCTACTTCTCCTCCACCTCCCCACGTACTCTTCTTAAGCCATAAAGTTTCTGTCCTTTTGCTGTGAGGGAAGTTTACGTTTGATCTTCTCCATTGTCTGTCACTAGTACTGATGGAGACAGAGTTAATCTGAGTCCAGCCGAGGACACATAGGTGAACAAGGTGAACGTACTGACCCATCTGTAAAGCTTGTTTTTATTCAACCTAGGCACACATTCTACTCCTCTTTCTGATCTTGTTTTTCATGTGTTCTTTGCTAAGGGTCTTGGAAGGCAAAAAAAAAAAAAGTCTCATTTTGAGCCTCTGATTTTTGTGACTTGTCTAGAACTTAGTAGGCATTCAACAAAGTCATTTATCAGTAAATTAGTTAAACATGAAAGCTTTCCTGGGTTCATCAGATCTTAAGGAATCAACAGGCTTACGTGCAAACCTCATCTTGAATTTTGGATGGCCTGTGTTAATTAATCTCTGGGATGAATCTCCTCAGACGGTCAGTGCAGTGTTTGTTCTGTACTCCTAGTCCCTCAGAATCAATGTTCTTTATTCCTCTCTTCCTCTTACTGACTTTCACTACCTGTGATTTCTACTAGTGTATTATCCCTTCATCTCTATTTTATCTAGGATCTGCTTCCAATAAATTCTTCACAATAAACATCCATGATTAATGAAGAGTCACTGAGCACAGATCAGTAGAGTTCATGATCTTGAGCACTGCAACAGTCACTGCATGCAAGCCACTGACATTGAGTGATGGAATAAATTCACTGATGGATACAAAGATTTAGATAGTATAGAATTTGATTAAAATACATCAGTAATATATGGGTAGGTAGATATATCTATCAGTGTGTAAATAAATTCCACAGCCTATTGATATTTTTGAGATTAATTTTCACAGTTAGCCGAATATGACAAAGTTCAGAGAAAAAAAGATGCTCATTAACTATAGCTAAATTTTGAGTGTTAATTTGTCTGGTGCTTAACAAAATGTCCAATATCCTCAGTGAATACTCTTAACTATCCCACTCATTTTTAAAAGATGAGGAATAAATCACAGAGATTCTTAAGTAACTTGTCTAAGGAAATAGAACTATGATTCAAACCCAGGTGGTTTCTCTCCAGAATCTTCAGTTTCAGTGGTGCTTTCCTATTTAATTTCCCAAAAAAAGAGACAAAGACAGAGATAGGTAAAGAGAGGCAGAAGTTTTGCAGTATGAAAGAGTCTTAAATCCACTTGGAGCTAAGATTTGGCAACAGGTCGGCTAGAATGTTGGTATTCTCTAAATTTGAAGTCTGCATCACTAATTTTTCAATTCTTAATAGATTTTTTTGGAATGATGTAAACATTCTACATCTGTACTTTTCAAATACAGCAGTCACTGTCAACATGTAGCTGCTGAATGCTTGAAACACATCGAGGGCAACTAAGGTACTGATGATGTAATTAGCTTAATTAATATAAAGATAAATGGGCACAGATATCTAGTGGCTACCAGAGTGGACAGTGCAGCACTAAGCTATCGACTCTCAAGAAACTTGGAGCAACTCTTTCCTGTCTGTATATATTCCCAAGCATCCAGAGTTTTCTGCCTTTTGTGTCCAACCCTGGATTTTGTCTAGTGACTTTGCTCTTTCTGTGACTCAGGCTTCTGTTCCATTTTCTTTAATATGGATCCTGAGATAGGCTTCAATAATATGTGAATTCACTTAATTTCTATGCAGAATTTTGCTCGTGTTCATGTATGTGTATATATGAACACTTTTATTTTAGAAACTCATTATGAGATGCTCAGTAAGGATCATAACACACGGTTAAGAGCCATTATAGCACTGTTTTTTCCTTCAATCCTGAATTCTTATCATTTGTGGCTAGACTGACCCCCCAAAAGTGATATCTCAGCTGTGCATTTGGATACATCTTCCTAAAGATAACAAGTCATTGAAATAGAAGATATTTAATTGTATGACACCAAGATTTTAATACTGATCTTTGTTACCGCAACTGTTAGGCACCAACATCTAGAATGATTTATAAGTTCATCTAGGTCTTACTCAGAATTACAATAGGAAATAGAGCTGCTGGAAACTCAAGGAGATTACTAAAGTAGCTGCACAGTAGTGGGAATGCATAGAATGAGAGATCTCTATGAAGGAACAGAAAAACTAAGTCCAATTGTGTTCTCAACACCAAGGCCAATGACTTCATTTTGGGAGATTCTCCAGAGATGGATTTCACCTGACTGGGTCAGTTGTTAGTTGTAAAACTCATCTCAAGTTCTATCTGGCATTCTCTTCTTTCAGGTGTAACACAGAAATGGATCTCAGAATTCTCTTCCGGGTATACCTTAGGACAGAGAAGTCTAATTTCCATGAAGAAAAAGGACAGAGTCTGAATAAATGAGACTGAATGGGAAGATTGGGAATATTTCTGAAAAGGGGTTAAAGCAACTCTCCTCTGGCTCCTCTGGATATTAGTTTTCTTCTTCTCCCACGACAAATTACCATGAATGTAGTGACTCAGCATACATATATTTATTATCTTACAGTTCCGCATGTCAGAAGAACAACATGGTTCTCACTGGGCTAAAATCAAGGTCTCACCAAGTCTGCATTCCTTTCAGAGGACTCCAGGGAAAATTCTACTCCCTTGCCTTTTCCAGCATCTAGGGGTTACTCACATTTCTTGGCTCTTGGTCTCCCTCCTTCATCTTCACAAGTCCTGCTGAGTCTTTCTCAAGTTGTTGTCTCTCTGGTTTTCTGCAGCTGGGGAATTTTCTTCACTTTTGAGGACTCATATGATCAGATATGACCTATCTGGGTAATCCAGGATAAACTTTCATCTGAAGTCCTTAACTTTAATGACATCTTCAAAGTTTCTTTTGCCATGCAAGCCACTATATTCACAGGTTTCAAGAATTAGGAGGTGAACATCCTTAGGGACTGTTATTCTGTCTATCATAGTGGGTCCTTATAAAATTCCGTGGAAAGCCAAGTAATTTATTCCTTCATCACCTGCTGTAATCTCAGGTTCTTTTAGTACCCGTACACTACTAGGAATGCAGATAGTCAGAAGTTTAGTCCTTAAAGACTCTCTTTCTTATTCTGTCCCACGTCATGCAAGTGGAAAACTTGAGTCTCAATGAGGATTTTGTCTAAATCACAACAATTTAAGATCATAATTAAGATACATACAGGTCTTCATATATGTGTTCATGAACACTCCTTATGTCTTGTTTGTGCCTGATAATATTTCTTTTCTGGTTATTTGCATCAGTTTTTATGACCCAGATAAATGTACAGCATCATTTTTTCCTTAGGAAGAAGGCAAGCAACTACTCCATGTTTCTAGGTGAATTGTATTCCAATTAGCTTAGGTGTTGATTAAAGTTTTTTGTTGTTCTAGATATTTTAGCCTATGGTGGTCAGTAATAGAATTGCTTCACAGGGGTGGGGATATCAGTTTCTGTATCAGACGGCGAACATAAAATATTTGTCACTGCCTCTCATGGTTACCATCTCAAAACTTATTGTCAGTGATTCTAATTGAAGCTGATTGGCTTAATGAGTTCTTTTCTTTTTGCCTAGTCAAACCTTTGATGCACAATGCTGTCATTCAACTAAACTATTAATAACCACCAGACCTTCACCCTTACTGGGATTCCAGGAATGCCAGAGAAGGACTTCTGGTTGGCCCTGTCCCTCTGTCTTCTTTACAGTTTCACATTCCTGGGTAATGTCACCATCCTAGCTGTCATCAAAGTAGAACAGCATCTCCATGAGCCCATGTATTATTTTCTGGCAATGCTAGTTGCCACTGACGTCAGCCTTTCATTGTCTTCCATGCCCACCACGATCAGTGTTCACTGGCTCAGCTGGTGCTCAGTAACCCTTGATGTCTGCGTCACTGAAATGTTCTTCATCCACACCTTTGGGGGAGGGAAATCAGGTGTCTTGGTGGCCATGGCCTTCGATCACTTTATGGCTATTCGCTTTCCTTTGCACTATGCTACCATTCGCATTCATGGAGTCATTGGCAGGATTGGAGCAGCAGTCCTGCTGCGGAGTGTGGGACTGTGCTCCCTGTGCCTTTCCTCATCAAGAGGTTACCTTTCTGCCACTCCAACACCCTCTCGCACTCATACTGCCTCCATCAGGATGCCATGAGGCTTGCCTGTGCTGACACCCATGTCAACAGCATCTACGGCCTCCTGGCGGTGATCTTCATCATTGTGCTAGATGCCTTGATCCTCTTGGCCTCTTCCTTTCTAATCTTCCAGGCAGTATTGGGCATTGCTTCCTGGGAAGAGAGACTCAAGACTCTCAATACCTGCCTCTCTCATATCTGTGCCATGCTGCTCTTCTATGTACCTCTCATTGGCATGACTGTGATTCACGGCTTTGGGAAGCATTTGTCACCCATAGTACACACAGTCATGGCCAGTACCTACCTGCCACTGCCTCCTGTGCTCAGTCTAATTGTATACAGTGTTAGGACCAAGCAGATCCATCAGTGGATTGTCTAAGTGTTCCGTGGGGGTAGGGTGGGCTTTTACGACTTTTGTGCAAACACAATTGAGCCAGAGAAGAGGATCAAGTACAGCACTGTCCAATAGGAATTCCTGCAGTGATGTTAAATGTTCTAAATCTCTGTTGTTAATATAGTAACCACTAGCCACACATGGCTATTGAGCACCTGATACTTAGCTAGTACAACCAAGGAACTGAATTTTTAAATTATATTCAATTCTAATAAATTGAAATGAAGCTTTAAATAGTCATGTGTGGTGAGAAGCACCTAATAGGTTTTTATATGCCATTGCATAGCAGTTTTGATGAAAGCAAAAATTTAACTTGATACAAATATGAATGTTTCTTTCTCAAAATGCTGCATAGCAACTTTTCAATATTTATATACTATAAAATTTACTGGTTTTGGTATATAGTTCTATTAAGTTTTCACAGATACATAGTCATGCAACCACCACTAATACCTAGGTACAGAAAAATTATATCACTCTCTCAAATTACTCATGCTGCCCCTTTAGTCAACCCCTCTCTCTATGCCCAACCCTGACAAGCTCTAATTTGTTTCCATGCATATAATTCTTGTTTTTCCAGAATGCCATGGGCCCTTCAGCACATAATCTTCCATGCATTGCTTCATAATGTAATGCATTTGAGTTTCACTCATGTTTTTGTGGGTCTTTGTAGTTTATTTCTCTTTATTGCTGACTCATATTCCATTGGAGAAGGCAATGGCACCCCACTCCAGTACTCTTGCCTGGAAAATCCCTTTTATGTAGGAGCCTGGTAGGCTGCAGTCCATGGGGTCACTAAGAGTCGGACATGACTGAGTGACTTCACTTTCTCTTTTCACTTTCATGCAGTGGAGAAGGAAATGGCAACCCACTCCAGTGTTCTTGCTTGGAGAATCCCAGGGACGGGGGATTCTGTTGGGCTGCCGTCTATGGGGTCACACCAAGTCAGACACGACTGAGGTGACTTAGCATAGCATAGCATAGCATAGTATTCCATTTCATGCCAATCTTTAACAACTTATTTAAGAAAAATTCTCAGATTGTTTTTGCTCCATTGTAAACATGCTGACATATATTGTTGAATATAGGATATGTCTTATTTTGTCTTTAGTGTTTATTTATATGTTCTGTAAATATATTTCATAAAAATAGTGTAGGCATATATAATGCATTGGAAGCAGGAGAGAAATATATTAAAAATAAAATAGCAAGTAAAAAGTATGATGAATTCAGTGAGCTAGAATAATAGGGAACTCTGTATAAATTTTTGATATAAATTTCAACTTTATTTCTGTCCAGAAGACTTTTCTGACATGCCCTTTATTATGTTAGAGTTTCTCACAGTATATGTCCTCTAATTACCTAATGGCATTGTGTCCCTGCTATTCTACATACTTCATAACAACCATACCATGAGAGACCCTTTTATACTACATCTGTCTATCTCAAGTATGTACTTAATGTAGTTCATAAGATACGTCTTTTGTGATTAATGAATGAGTGAAAACTCTATTTTACCAAGATTGAGTTCATGCTGCCTAACTTCTCTGTCTCATTTAATTTTAGTAAGTCTCATTTGAAATTTCCAGAGTCACTCATTTTTGCTGAGAATAGACAGTGGGAAAGGATGGTATTTACATATAAATCTAAACATTACTTGCTGTATAAACAGTTTATGCTATAACTTAATCTCTTTAGATATACATTGGGATAGGTATCTCCATCTTTGCCCAGTGCGTCTGGCTATGATATAATGAGACATGGTTGGAAAAATGTTTCAAGAAGGATAAAAAGTCAAGAATGATTAGATATGGTGCACACATGCTAAGTCGCTTCAGTTGTGTCTCACTCTTAGGGGCCCTATGGACTGTAGCCCACAAGGCTCCACTGTCCATGGATTGTCCAGGCAACAAGTGGGTTGCCAAGCCCTCCTACAGGGCAGCTTCCTGACCCAAGGATCGAACCCATATCTCTTAAGTATCCTACATTGTCACGTGGGTTCTTTACCACTAGCACCACCTGGGAAGCCCGTTAGATATGGTAAGATTTATTAACTTACTGCCTACTATGGAGAGACAGATTCTTGTCCAAATGAGGCTAAAATTAGCTATAAGCACATAGTTGAGAATCAAGCAATCTATAGAATGGATAGATTGGGAACCATGTATTACAATCACATTTTCTGAAGTATCAGTGGAAGCGGTTGACCAGAGAAGACAGTATAGCATATTGTTTAAGATTAACAGCTTTAGAGTAAGATAGACATGGGTGAATACCAGTTCTGTAACTAGCTAACTTTTACAGTTATTCAAAACCTCTTTGAGTTTCAATTTCGTCAACTGTGGAATAATGGAGAATAATACCTAACCCATAAGCAAGATAATAAATAAATACAACAATGTGTTTCAAGTGTTAGCGTTATTTTTGGCAAGTGTTATGAGCTCATCAAATGCTAGTTTAATTATGCTTAGAACGGTAGGTGGGCTACAGATGTGGTTCAGATAATAAGATGGCTTCTTAGAAAGGGATCCTGAGTAAGAGGAGGAACACAGGAATGACAAGGAGGACAAGATTTGTTAGAAAGAGTACATATTGGAGCTGAGAACATAGGGATGACTGTCTCTTTGCACTCTCCTGAGCCTGCTCTGACATCAGGGAGCATCCCAGGTTAAGAATCTGTAGCCTAAGGCAGGGTGAAGAGGAATGGTTGCAGTTTTCTGATCCAGGCAGGCAGATTTTGAAGACACCCATTACTGTCATCCCCCAGGGCCAGGGCTTTGCTTACAGCCCCTGATATATGGAATTTGCCTGGGCCTGGGAGCAGGGTTGGAAGCGTGTCAGGGAGATGTGTCTGAGCTGTTGGAGAGGAACATAGTCTTATGGGCGCCATAACTCTTGATCCAACCAGTTCGTTCACCAGCCCTCTGTTGCCTGGTGACTCTACTAATCTTCCTATAAAGCCCCAACTCTTGGGAGCTGGCTTAGTGCCTGCTCTGTTGTGGGACTGAAGAGAAGTTGGTGCTATTTCCTGATGACTTGAGCAGGTAAGAAGAATACATTAGTGGGTTGGAATAGAAAGGAAGAGATTAAAAAGTGAGAAGTGCTAGGAGAAAGAGGGAAAGAGAAGATCAATGAAGTGATGGAAACTATAAAATAAGGTAGGATGAAGAAACAGAGGGGTGTGATGAAGCCTTGAAGAAATTGAGACAGGAAAATGACATGAGGGAATGGGAGGAAGGAAGAGAAAAAGGGATAGAACTCATAACTCTCTGCCTGTGGTTAAGATCATTTAGAAATCAGTCAACAATAATTAAAGATTTGTGTTATTCCATATTCTCTTTTATGTAGCTAGCACTAAGAGAAGAAAATCAGGCATTTCCAAACCTTTAAGAAACTCACGCTCAAGGCAGAAAAAGGAGATGGTGCTTGCATATGTAACTTACCGATCAATATCAACCATACCTCATTATTGAGTCAAATGTAAGATCCAACCATAAAGTGGTACAGAGAAATGGAGGCGAAGTTTCAGGTTAATATGGCCTGGGTCTGTCGTGACAGGGTTCCAGATTGTGGAAAGAATAGATTTCAGTGTTGAGAAATGAATGGATAAAGGTGGGGATTGGTCTATACTTTACTCATGCCAGTAAGCAGTGATGCTGTCCTTTGGATCACTACATATTTTAGTTGGGTGGATCTTATCCAAGTCATTCAATCTAGCTTTCTGTATGTGAACTGATAGATGTTACCTTCTGCCTGACCTGTCAGGTCGACAACTGGTGCTATAAAGCACTACCTACTCTTCTCGTTAGTAGGCAGTAGGGAGAAAATCTTGACAAAACTAGGCACCTAGCTTTGTCCTATAACTTGTTCCAGAGTGCATGGGCTTACGTGAGCTGGAGAGAAAGCCTTCTCCTTCTCCTGCCTACATATCCCTATCCCATTGGAAATGATTTTTCCAGTAGCATAATGAACTGAAATGCATCTCCTTTCCTCCTAACCCCTCATATCATTTCATATTATCTTTTTGTCCTTTATGAGATACATTTCAAATAAAAGAAGATAATTGATGTCTGATTTTTGGTCATATTTTGATGACATTCCCATTCTAAAACTCCTCTCTACATCCACCAGCACATGGAGGTATACACAATACAAATATATGTGGACATCCATGCATATTTTTATACTGATTGACTCCACAAATATTCTTTAAATAAGCCATAAGGACATTGTTCTGTGTTTTACTTATTTCTCATCTCTATACTTCCTCTAAGTCACATACTAGTATATAATAGAAACTGTTCTTTCATTTTCAAGGAAGAATATCACAGTGTTCAACTGTTTAACTTCTCTCATAAGCCTGATTTCTCACATGGTCTATGGTTTAATAAAAAATAGTTTAATGGATTTTTCAGTTAGTAAATTTGGCTTTGAATTTTGAATGTGTATGTACAATTTTACCTTGTCAGTTTCATTTCCTTTCTCTAAAATAGAAGAATAAACATTTGTATCAATTTTTCCTGGTATTATATAAAATTACATATAAATTGGCTAACAAATGGTGACACATATAAGAGACTTTAATTCTTTTCCTTTTCTCTTAACTTACCCTCCTTCTTCTCCCAATCAATAAGAGGATTAATTACTCTCCTTATGCTCCCCATATCTACGGAAACAATTTGCCCTCAAAACTTCCAGTCTCAATTTGTATTTCTCTAATCTAGTCTTTATCTGGAGAAGGCAATGGGACCCCACTCCAGTACTCTTGCCTGGAAAATCCCATGGATGGAGGAGCCTGCAAGGCTGCAGTCCATGGGGTCGCTGAGGGTCGGACACGACTGAGCAACTTCACTTTCACTTTTCACTTTCATGCATTGGAGAAGGAAATGGCAACCCACTCCAGTGTTCTTGCCTGGAGAATCCCAAGGACGGGGGAGCCTGGTGGGCTGCTATCTATGGGGTCCCACAGAGTCGCACACGACTGAAGTGACTTAGCAGTCTTTATCTATGTCTCTATTATCTATCTATATACCTGTTAATACACCTAATGAAAACTAGTTTATCTGAAGTTTTATCACCATGCTTTGTCTCTGGAGAAAATATAAAGATGAACACATATGTTTTATGTCCAAAGAGCCAGAATTTTAGAGGAAGAAAGAAATGTGGTCAACCAATAGAATACTAATGTAATAAAAAGCATATGTAAAACACTGTTGAAAGACAGTCAGTAGATTAAGCCACTTTATTGCAGGGAGATTCCAGGATGGTTATCACAGAAAAGGAATTCACTTTTAATATCTTTGCTTATCAAATTGAAAAGAAGTTGTCACTAGTCTTCCTGATTCTTTGTGTTTTATTCTCAATCAACTATAATATAACAATACTAAATATTATAGCAGAAAAAGCAATTAATGTTTTTTTTTTCCTTTGGTGTAACAAGTAATTTTATCTGTAACCATCTAGAGTAGATTGAAGGATGGGAAGAAAATAACCAGCAATCCCTCATTTATCTTTATAAAACAACTGGAAGGATCTGCTACTCACAAATTCCTTTAATCTATTCTGTCACTGGGGCAGAAAGCCTAGACTAGTGAAAAATAAGAGTAAGAATATTATGATTGGCTGTATCTACACAATGGTTAGGCTAGGTATATCATTCCTTTTTTTTTCTTGATAACTAAATGTCCCAAGTAAAAAATTAAAATGAGCAATGACATTAGAGCTTATTGAAAGAGTCCTAAATAGAATAGCAATGCTTGTCTTAAATATCAGTTACAGATTTTGCCTCCCTTATGACATCATCTCTGTGTGTGTGTGTGTGTTTGCAGCTATTATTCTATGGGCTTTCTCACTCAGCAAACTACCTGATATTCCAGTTTATGATAGCACCTCATCCTGTCTGTCTCTGTCTCTCTTTAAGCTCTTAGTCCCTACTTCCATTCCATTAATGCTTTTTACAGTCATTCATTTCATTTTGCTGAGGGCTTCTCACATTTTTTTATACAAATATTTTGTCTAGCCTTACCCACTATCCCTAGATTGCTGCTGCTGCTGCTGCTAAGTCGCTTCAGTCATGTCCAACTCTGTGCGACCCCCTAGGCAGCAGCCCACCAGGCTCCGCCGTCCCTGGGATTCTCCAGGCAAGAACACTGGAGTGGGTTGCCATTTCCTTCTCCAATGCATGAAAGTGAAAAGTGAAAGTGAAGTCGCTCAGTCGTGTCCAACCCTCAGCGACCCCATGGACTGAAGCCTTCCAGGCTCCTCTGTCCATGGGATTTTCCAGGCAAGAGTACTGGAGTGGTGTGCCATTGCCTTCTCCAATCCTTAGATTAGGATGCTTCAAATCATGTATTCTAGAATATGATTTGAAATTTTTCAAAGGATTCTTTAGGGAAATCTACTCACAGTGAGTTGGTTACAAGTTACATGGTAGAGACCTATGGGAAGGAGTAGAAAGAAGTGCTAAAGTGTAAGTTTGGAGAAAAGGGATACAACGTCTTGCTTTTTCAGTAGACCAGGAACAGGATTCAGAGAAACAGAATTAGAGCACAAGATGATGTGGAGTAGAGGAGAGAGGAATTAAGGAAGCTACTCCATTAAAGGAAAAGAAATAAAGAAGCTCTGATACCTAAAGGACATTTCTAATAGAGTCCACTAGGAGAGAATGGCTAATAACTCAGGTACAAGGGTATTTCTGGATATAAAATCCTAGCCCATCTTCCAGCAAGAACATTATGAAGTATGCTTTCACAGGTGCCCTTAAGAAGTGCCCTTAAGCACTTCTCCATTACTTCTATAACAACTCATATAGCTTGGAGACTTTTTTTCTTGAGTGCACCACACAGCATGTGGGATCTTAGCTCCCCAACCAGGAATGGAACCCATTGTTCCTGCAGCAGAAGCTCATAGTCTTACCAGCTGGACCACCAGAGAAGTCCCAGCTTGGAGATTTAATACTAAGACCCAACAGTTGTAATCACAGTTGCTGTTTTGTTGGTGTGTGTGCATGTGTGTGACATGTCTATAAGTATTTCCTACTTCAAGTCAGGGCTGGTCTGGGCAATAGGGTGGGATGAACCTAGAGAGACTGATGGTTTTAATTGGGAGATGGTAGAAAAAGAAAAACAGGGCCAAGTCTGATAAGAAAAATTTAAGATACTGGAGAATTATGTGATAGGTATCATGATTAAATTGGAGGTTTTGAATACAGAGACATGTGTAATTTGGGAAGAGTTTATAGAAGAGTTAGTGCTTGAAAAAGGACCGATATGACAAATACTATTATTGTTATCTCTTTTTTCAGGGCATGTCCTCAACCCACCATGATGATTTTCAATAACACCACATCCTCCCCTTCAACCTTCCTCCTCACTGCATTCCCTGGGCTGGAACTCGCTCATGTCTGGATCTCCATCCCTGTCTGCTGTCTCTACATCATTGCTCTCTTGGGAAATACTATGATCCTGTTTGTCATCTTTGTTAAGCAGCAGCTCCACAAGCCCATGTACTATTTCCTCTCTATGCTGTCAGCTGCTGATTTGTGTCTGACCATCACGACCCTCCCCACTGTGCTTGGGGTTCTCTGGTTTCATGCCCGGGAAATCAGCTTTAAAGCTTGCCTCATTCAAATGTTCTTTGTACATGCTTTCTCCTTCCTGGAGTCCTCAGTGCTGGCAATTATGGCTTTTGACCGCTTCATGGCTATCTGTAACCCACTGAAATATGCCACTGTCCTCAAAGACATGATGATCATGGTGATCGGACTATTCATTTGCGTACGACAACTAATTTTCATCTTTCCCATGCTTCTAGCCTTGAAGACTGTATCTTTCCAGGAAAGAAAGGAGCTTTCCCATCCATTTTGTTACCACCCAGATATAATCAGAGATACATATTCCAACCCCTGGATCAACAGCTTTTTGGGCTTGTTTCTTCAGCTCTACATGACTGGTACTGACTTAATGTTCATTCTTGTCTCCTATGTCCTGATAATCCGTGCTGTCCTGAGCATCGTGGCCCCCAAGAAGCAAAAAAAAGCTCTCAACACTTGTGTGTGTCACATCTGTGCTGTCACTATTTTCTATGTGCCAATGATCAGCCTGTCCTTTACACATCGCCTCCTTAGCTCTACTCCGAGGGTGATCTGTAGTATTTTGGCCAATGTGTATTTGCTCTTACCACCTGTAGTGAACCCTATCATTTACAGCTTGAAGACCAGGACGATCCGCCAGGCTATGCTCCAGCTACTTCAAACTAAAGGTTCATGGAGCCGTAATGTGAGGGGTCTTAGAGGATCATGGGACTGAAGGGGAGAAATTGTCAGTACATAAAGTATATTTAAGTAGGAGAGGGATTTATATCCATGTCATCCTCAGGCACTGTAGTTACTAACACAATTTCAGTAAAATTATAGGAGTAGGAAGATGAGAATCCCCTAAATTTATCAAAGAGTTCAAACAAATAAACAATATTCAAAACCAAAATAGTTGTGTATTAGTCCCTCAAACATTTGGGGCTTCCCTGGTAGCTCAGTTGGGAAAGAATCTGCCTGCAGTGTGGGAGACCTAGGTTTGATCCCTGGGTTAGAAAGATCCCTTGGAGGAGGGCATGGCAACCCACTCCAGTATTCTTTCCTGGAGAATCCCCACGGACAGAGGAGCCTGGCGGGCTAGAGTCCATGGGGTGGCAAAGAGTCAGACATGACTGAGCGACTAAGCACAGCACAGCACAGCCTTCAAACATTTAAAACCACTATGTGGACTTTTGTGCATATTAAAAGCACAGAAAGACTAAATACACACAGAGTGAAGTCATCTTCATCCATTCAGTCAAACAATTTAATTATCTGCTTAAAAATGATAATTCTAAGGACCAAAATAAATGACAATAATTTTATTTTTCATTCACTGAACAAAACCATTTGTTTCTGTGGTCAAATTTCCCAGTGGTAATTGAAGATTTTTGGTTGAGCTGGTAAACAAAAGAGTTACATGTGTATGCAAAGGTTCACACATAGAAATTTGTAATTAACTAGGTAATTATTGTACACTGGCTTCATTTCCTAAATCACTTCCAGAGACCACTGCCTCCTTCTGGATACATGCCCTGAATTTGTCTTTTTGTTTTTTCCCTTTAATCTTTTTCCTCCTTAACAAAAATGAAACTTTCCAAGTTCTGATTTGTTACAACTCCAATGAGTGCAATTTATAAAATCACACATTGCGTTTTATTATTTTCCCACTGCCTTGACAGTTTAATATAGTTCTGATTCTGATTCTATGCCCCTCTTCAGTATCTACTGTACCTCAGGACTGAAACTTCTCTCTATTCACTTTGGTTTCTTGAGTTGTTAATTTTCTCCCTAACTGTTAGGCTCCTTGACCTTTTTGTGTACTTATTACCATAGAAGTACACAGTGGTTCTGATAGTTTTTAATATGACACATGTGGGTTACCTCTATTAACAATATTTATTTTGTGAAAAAGTAAAGGAGTACGTCTAGGCTGTATATTGTCACCCTGCTTAGTTAACTTCTATGCAGAGTACATCATGAGAAACTCTGGGCTGGAAGAAGCACAAGCTGGAATCAAGATTGCCAGAAGAAATATCAATAACCTCAGATATACAGATTGCACCACCCTTATGGCAGAGAGGTAAGAAGAACTAAAGAGCCTCTTGATGAAAATGAAAGAGGAGAGTGAAAAAGTTGGCTTAAAGCTCAACATTCAGAAAACTAAGATCATGGCATCTGGTCCCATCACTTCATGGGAAATAGATGGGGAAACAGTGGAAACAGTGTCAGACTTTATTTTGGGGGGCTCCAAAATCACTGCAGATGGTGACTGCAGCCATGAAATTAAAAGACGCTTACTCCTTGGAAGGAAAGTTATGACCAACCTAGATAGCATATTCAAAAGCAGAGACATTACTTTGCCAACAAAGGTCCGTCTAGTCAGGGCTATGGTTTTCCAGTAGTCATGTATGGATGTGAGAGTTGGACTGTGAAAAAAGCTGAGCGCCGAAGAATTGGTGCTTTTGAACTGTGGTGTTGGAGAAGACTCTTAAGAGTCCCTTGGACTGCAAGAAGATCCAACCAGTCCATTGTAAAGGAGATCAGTCCTGGGTGTTCTTTGGAAGGAATGATGCTGAAGCTGAAACTCCAATACTTTGGCCACCTCATGCGAAGAGTTGACTCATTGGAAAAGACTCTGATGCTGGGAGGGAATGAAGACAGGAGGAAAAGGGGACGACAGAGGATGAGATGGCTGGATGGCATCACCGACCTGATGGACATGAATCTGAGTCAACTCCGGGAGTTGGTGTTGGACAGGGAGGCCTGGCATGCTGCAGTTCATGGGGTTGCAAAGAGTCGGACACGACTGTGCGACTGAACTGAACTGAACCTCAATATAGAGTTGACAGGATATTGAGAGAATTCTCCTAACTTTTGTTTCACACAAAGGGTTATGAAATCTTAATTCCACTCAGAAATTCATGTGTAAGCTCAATGGACCAAACGGACACTCTGATCTAAGCCACTTATCTCCTCCCTCTAAGCCAGCTTCCTATTTCTAGTAGACAGGGAGTTGTTGTTGTTTAATCTCTAAGTTGTGTCTGACTCTTTGTGACTCCATGGACTGCAGCATGCCTGGCTCCTCTGAAGTCCCCTATCTCTCAGAGTTTGCTCAAATTCATGTCCATTGATTCAGTAATGTTATCTAATCATCTCACCCTCTGCCATCCCCTTCTCCTTTTACCTTCATTTCCCCCCATAATCAGGGTCTTTTTCAATGAGTCAGTTCTTCGCATCAGGCAGCCAAAGTATTGTAACTTCATGGATCACAGCATTGTCCTGGTGATGGGGCTTGCATAACTCAATGAAGTTATGAGCCAGGCTGCGCAGAGCCATCCAAGATGGACAGGTCCCAGTGAAGAGTTCTGACAACCCGTGGTCCACTGGAGAAGGAAATAGCAACCCACTCTGGTATTCTTGCCTGGAAAACCAGACAGGGAACCCCACTCCCAAATTCTGGTATGTTTGCCTCAGCTTTCTGTTCAGCTCAAGCACTAACAAGCCTGTAACTCTGCTTTGCCCAAACCCCAACCCGCTTTTCTCTAACCATAAGCAATGATATCCACGTATTGTTTATAGTGAATATTATCTGTATGATTTCCTTTTTATACAGAATATTCAGATTTTTTTTTGATATCTCACTGGAATCACTTAAATGTCACACAAACGTGTATGCCTGAAGCCAGTATTTTACGTGGAGAAAAATCAATGTATGAACATGCAGAAAGTAGTGCAAATGGAAATAACATTTGTTTTTTTAGACTCCAAGACCAGCATCACAGCAAAGAAGCTGTTTTGGCCTTGGGCATTTTGTGGGAAACCTTTATATTTCATCATACCACAATTCAGTATTTCAGATTTCAATGTTGCATCTTCATGTTGCTGCCAAATGTCTCTTTGGTTATAAACCCTTCAATGGGATAGAATATAACTATTATGTAAAAGTTCAATAGTCCCAAGGTATAGACATAAAATATCTATACCTCATCATAGAAAAAAAGGATTAATAATGGAAGAGATTTTTATTAGTCAGGCAGCCTATTAGTAAGCCCAGAATAAAAAAAAAAAAAAAAATTAAGGAAGGGGACTTAAGTAAGAGAATTTTGTGAGTTTAGGTAAGAATTGTAGGAATGAGGTGAGGCAGAAAAACTGTCACAGAACTGGGCATGTTCTAGATGAGGTTACACAGTACCCTTTGAGGACTCCAGGGAATGACATAAAATGCCAACCAATGTTTTTCAATATTTATATTTTTGAGTCCAGACATTATTCTGCCTAGAGAGGAAAGAGGGCTTGTATAGCAGCTATGAAAGGCTGGTGGAAATGAAGAACTATGAAACAAGAAAGAAAAATATTTTTCTTTAAAGAGCATCACACTACAGCAGAGACTATCACTCTGAAACCGTCCTGTGGCAGAGCAGACAGCCCACACCACACCCTAAGCTAACCATCCAAACATTCCTTCACCAGTTCTTACCAATAACAATGGCTTTTTAATTGCTTCTTTGAAAGAGATTTCTAAAATTTGTTTTCCTTTTCTTTTTTTTGTAGATCCACAACACTTCACAATTCATATATTTAAAAACATCTGGAAAAATACATATATATATATATATTTAAAATTTTCATAAGTCTGATACCCAAATGCATTAGAAGCAAACAACAAAGCTAACATGAACTGTTGTGAATATACTTATGGACATTATTTGTTTCAATTGTGTGAATATTAACACATTTCACTTCAGTAATATAACTGTGTTAGAATACAGGATAATGCCCCAAATGTTACAGGGCCTTTCTAAAGTATAAAAAATTCTGAGTTCTGAACATTTTGGGTGAGCAATTTTAGAAATGTGTAATCGTTCTTCCAGTTTTATGATGGTCAGTATATAAAGCAGCCTGCTCTATGTGTTAATCTTTCATTCCTCCGAATGTACTTTTCATATTCAACTCAAAATTCAATTGTGCAATACCAAAATTGCCTGCTCAGTGTTGAAACACTTTCATCAGTGTACTCTATAGTAGTTGCTATTAGTAGATGACTTTGCATTTTGGTGTTATTTCAAGCAATGCATTTAATATATTTGGGTTTTTCTTAAAAAATTATAAATGTCATATATATGTATATTTATATATAATTAAACTTTTGTGAATATATTGGGAAATACAGAAAAGTATTTAAAAGATAACAAAATCATTCACAATTCTACCACTGAGAAATATTATATGATCTATGACCTAAACTCTCTTTAATAAGCCAATGTAGTATATGTAAAACATATATTTATGAACCAGGGTAGTAGGGTATAGTTCAACATATATTTCTACTTGTTTAGATTTGCATGATGTTACTCACTATTCTCCATTAAATCATATTTTATATTAGATTAACTTCCTTTAGGAAGCTTTCCTCTGATTCTTCACTAAAAAAGACAAACTGCCATTCTTTTATTTGTGCTTTCTTACATTCATGCTTAAACTTACCGTACTTTACTCAGTGAATTTAACTATTTGTTTTTTCTTCCTACCACCAGACTATAAGCTTGAGAGTAGGCCTATGTTTTATTTTCATTTAATCCTAAACATCTAATTTAGTGTTTAGCAAATACCACTTAGTTCTGACTGCTGAGTTGTATGGGTGAATAATATTTAATATTAGTTGTATATCATGGTTTATATTATACTTCCTATTATTTAACATTTAAATATTTTATAGCATTTTTATTATAGAAAATAATTCTCAAAATATATTCTTATAAATACATATTTGACCACACATAGGATTTGAATTGTTAAATTGAATGGATTAGTTTGTAGGCTCTGGAAACACACGCCTGGGGTAGATTCAAGTTTCTAACACCATAGTTCTATGTCCCTGGATAAGCTAACTGCTCAAAGCTTTAAATTCTTAATCCCCATAACAGGGGGGAACTCATAAAATCTACCATGCTCTTGCAAAAATTAATGGAGTTAATGCAGGTAAATATTTAGCCCAAAGTCTGGTACCTAGTAAATGGTGAATGTTGCATATATCATATTATTATCTTCTAAATTGTAATGATTTAAAAGCCATTCAAATATCTAATTGCTTTTCACTTTTCCTTTCAGCTTTTACATTTTTCTTATTTCTTTAGAAAATTGTTCCCATCCAGAGGTTAATTTATTTACTTAAAGTAGATTTAAAAGTTAGCTTTGAACATACTTATTCGTTTATCTTATTTTTGTGTGTGATTAAAGATCACAAACACATGTGTAGTTTAAATAGGTGCTGATTTTTTCTACCATAATTGTTTGAATAGTCAACCTATTTCAATATTGTTTTGATATTCCTTAATTATATATTAAGTTTTCATATCATGTATGGTATACTGAAGTGTGTTTTTTATATTTCCTTGTTTTTCCCATTAATTCATTGACCAAACTACACAGAATTTATAGCTGAGTAATAGTTGTTCTTATTATAAAGAGCCTTGTTACAATTTTTATTTATTATTATCATACTCTTCAGTTTAATCTTATACATCTATTTTTGGAGTTATTGGGTGAATTTCTAAATATGCTACTGGGAGCTTGATTGAAAATGCGTTAAACCTGTATGGTAATTGAGGAAAAGTGACAAACTGAAACGTATTTACTCTTCTGATCAAGAAATGTTTACTGACATCTTATGACTTGAGTTATTGTAAGGATTTGAATTTCTGAGTTGAGGGTAAACACTAAAAAGAGAATAAGTATCCTTTCTCATGTTTTTCACGACAATGTATTTGCTCTTTCTTGTGGTTAAACAGAACATTAACTGTTTTTTAGGAAGCTTCTTTAACCTAAAATGTATAGTTACTCCTTAATGATTTTGGCAATAGGTTTTCTATCATTCTAGATATTCTGTATGCCTGAAATTTATCATCATATTCTGAATTGTTAAGAGTTTTTACTGCTGTTGTTCAGCAATAAAATGTGTTGAGAGTTGAGAAATGTGTCAGACTACTATTCAGATGTCATTTCCATACAAGTGCTGGAGATATGCCAATCAGTGTGATGTGTGCAGTTGTTTTAAAGAAATGAATTACAGGAAAGAGAGGCAGACATGTGAACTAATAAACATAACATAATTGGAAACTGTTAGGGTCGTCAGAGAATTAATAGTACAAACTGGGAGGATGTACAAAAGGTTGTCCTTCATTTTCCTAAAGAAGCTATAGACATTGAGACATCAGTTTTTGAACAAGAACTCAGTGAAATTCACCTGCGGACATCAAATCTATAGTAATATTTAGCCATCTGAGAACAACTTCTTCAAATGCTTTTTGGGAACATCAATACTATTAATTATTTATGATTTTGACTCACAAAGTAAAACATTGAAATTTATTAACAGTAATTTTCTCTCACTGCACAGTACAAATTGTTGGTTGCTGCTAGGGTGCTTCAGTCATGTCTGAATCTGTGAGACCCCATAGACTGCAGCCCAACAGGCTCCGCCCTCCCTGGGATTCTCCAGGTAAGAACACTGGAGTGGGTTGCCATTTCCTTCTCCAATGCATGAAAAATGAAAAGTGAAAGTGAAGTCTCTCAGTCGTGTCCGACTCTATGCGACGCTATAGACTGCAGCCTACCAGGCTCCTCTGTCCATGGGATTTTCCAGGCAAGAGTACTGGAGTGGGGTGCCAGTGCCTTCTCTGAATTGTTGGCTAGCTTATTCTAAATTTTATGCTTTCTATTTTTGTCCTCAACTAAATACTCGTGAGTAAAACATGAACAAAAACCAAATGACATAATTTATAGGAAATAATTTACCTTTTTAAAAGTGCAATTATATATGCATGAATATTATTTTATGTTCCTTAATATATGTCTAATATGTCATTTTCTCTATTAGCTCAAAATTATTTCTAGCATTCTTAGTGTAATTGAACATGCCAAATACCAAATACCAAAATACCAAGTATCTAAAAGCATTGAAATCATTATTTTAGAACATATATTTTAAGGCATCTAAGAATTATCAGTGCTTTAAAAATTACCATGCTACTATTAATAGCTTTCCTATTTCTTACTAATAGCAGAACTGCCCCTCTGTTCTTTTAGTAAATATGGCTTTTTGGAATCCTGTTGTAAGTTAGAGGAAAAGAAAAGTAAACCTACTCTATCTTAAAGAATATTATGAGTTTATTGTCAGTTCAAGGCTGCATGCATGCTCAACTGTGTCTGACTCTCTGTGACCCCATAGAGTATAGTACACCAGGTTCCTCTGTCAGTGGGATTTTCCAGGCAAGAATACTGGGATGAGTTGACAGTTCCTCCTCTAGGGGATCTTCCTGATCCAGAAATCAAACCCATGTCTCCTGCATCACCTGCATTGGCAGGCAGATTCTTTACCGCTGAGCCACTTTGTCTCTATTTGATGGTTAAGAATAGAGCAAAGACAACATCACTGATTATTAGAGAAATGTATATCAAAACTAAACTACAATGAGGTATCACCTCACACTGGTCAGAATAGCCATCATCAAAAAATCTACAGATAACAAAAGGGTATAGAGAAAATGGAATCCTCTTATACTGTTAGTGGGAATGTAAATTGGTGCAGTCACTATGAAGACAGTATGGAAGTTTCTTAAAAAACTAAAATATAGTTACCATGCTTGCATGCCTGCTATGTTGCTTCAGTCGTGTCTGACTCTGTGAGACCCTATGTAATGTAGCCCAGCAGGCTCCTATGTCCATGGGATTCTCCAGGCAAGAATACTGGAGTGGATTGCCATGCCCTCCTCTGGGGGATCTTCCCAACCCAGGAATTGATAGTTACCATATGTTCCAGCAATCCCACTCCTTGGCATATATCCAGAGAAAACACCAACTCAAAGAGATTCATGCACCCCAATGTTCATAACAGTACTATTTACAATAGCCAAGACATGGGAGCAACCTAAATGTCCACAGACAGATGAATGCATAAAGAAGATATGGTATATTTATACAGTGAGATATTACTCAGCCATTAGAAAGAGTGAAATAATGCAGTTTGCAGCAACATGGATGGACCTGGAGATTATCATACTAAGTGAAGTAAGCCAGATAGAGAAAGGCAAGTATCATGTGATACCACTTACATGTGTAATCTATAAAAAGATACAAATGAACTTATTTACAAAACAAAAACAGACTCACAGACTTAGAAGACAGGGTTAGGTTATCAAAGGGGAAAGGTGGTGAGGATAAATAAATTAGAAATTTGAGATTAAAATACACACTACTGTATATAAGAGAGATAATTAATAAAGACCTACTATATAACATGAAAAACACTACTCAATATTCTGTATTAACATAAACGGGAAAAGTATCTGAAAAAGAATATGTAACTGAATCACTTGGCTGTATACCTGAAACTAACACCACATTGTGAATCAACTATGAAAAGTGAAAGCTACCCAGTCGTATCCGACATTTTGCGACCCCATGGACCATAGTCCATGGAATTCTCCAGGCCAGAATACTGGAGTGGGTAGCCTTTCCCTTCTCCAGGGGATCTTCCCAACCCAGAGGTCAAACCCAGGTCTCCCACTTTGCAGGCAGATTCTTTACCAGCTGAGCCACAAGGGAAGCCCAAATCAACTATAACCCAAGGTGAAATTAAAAAAAAAAAAAAAACAAGAGCAAAGGGAGCAAATATACAAGCAACTCATATTTGAAAACAGACTTTTTAAATTTAAATGGGAAATCAAGAATTTAAATTGAGTCCCCACAGTAAATACATGTCTGAAGGCTGCACGAAAGAAAATCAGTAACTGGTTTGGAGTAATGTCTTTAGACTCCAGCTCCTCTGATATTCATTCTTTATAAGGGAAAACAATCTCTACTTCCATTTTTACATCCTTGTGTTGTAAACACTGTAACTAAAATTCCACATCCATGTATTGGTTCATGATTTTAATTATATTACAAAATTATCCCATACATACCTATAAATGCCCGTGTAAGTCCTAAGCTCACAGACCTCAATGCCCAGACCACATGTTGTTGTACTGATTACAATCACAATTAGGAAAGATAAGAATGACCCATCCATAATACTTTGCTTAGAAAGGTATTGTTTTATTCCCTGAACCTGGCTGACCCTGCCTCACTTTTCTGCATACCTTTATTTTAGACCAAATTTCCCCAGAACCTTCTCAGGAATTTGCTGTGTCTTCACACAGTAGACAATGGGATTCATCAAAGGTGGCACTAGCAAGAAAATGTCAGCAATGAGGATCATGGCCACTTGGCACTTGAGCTTGCCAAAGCAGTGCATGGAAGCCAAAGCAATGATGGGCATGTAGAAGATGAGCACAGCACAGATGTGGGAGACACAGGTGTTGAGGGCCTTGAGCTGCTCCTTGTGGGATCAAATTCCCATCACAGTCTTCAGGATGAATACATAGAACACAGCAATGAACATACTGTTTGTCATCATAAAGAGAGCAACAAAGAAGCCATAGAAAAAGTTGACTGTGTTGTCAGAGCAGGCAAGCTTCATGACATCTTGATGGAGACAGTGAGAGTGAGAAAGTAGGCTCTTCCTACAATAGGTCAAACTTTTAAGAGTGAAAGGAAATGGGAGCACTAAGAGTATGCTTTTAATAAGGAACACCAGACCCATTTTGGCCACTCTGGCATTGGGGAGGATGGAGCTGTATCTCAGGGGGTTGTGGCTGGCCAAAAAGTGAACAAAAGACATGACCAGGAGCACTGAGGACCCCAGATTTGTGAATCCATGGATAAAGAATTCTTGAGCAAAGCAGGCACTGGGGGAAATTCCTGTAGCATTGAGAGCAAAGATCAGCAGCATAGTACGGAGAGATGAGAGGGACAGTCTCAGGTCACAGACAGCCAACTTGGAAAGGAAATAGTACATGGGTGCATGGCGTGAGGGCTGTGTCCTGATCATGAAGAGGGTGGTGCAATTGCCAAGAATGGCCACCAGGTACATGAGGCAGATGGGGACAGAGATCCATAGGTGAACATGCTCCAGTCCTGGGATTCCAATCAGGAAGAAGGTGGTGATCTCTACCTTAGAGGAATTGAGAGTGCGCATGATAAATTGATTGGGAAGTATTTATTCCCAGATCTGAAATGGCACTTTCAGCGTAGGTCTGTTATGTACTTCTCCCTTCTTTTAGCACTTTTGTCTGAGACATAAACAGAGAAAACACAGTTTTGAAAGACTTCTCATAAAAGAATAAAGGAATAAAAGAACAAGGAATAAAGAAGTTTTGAAAGACTTCTCATAATAGAATAAAAGAATGAGGTATTTCTTACAAATAGACTATTGATAATATAGTCAGATAATGTTAACTGACAAGGAGAACCATGGATGTCACACTTCCCCATCAGGTCCGGAGAAAAAAAGTACCCACATAAAGATATGTCCTGCAAATAAATTCCCCTTTTACTATTAGGTTTTGCCCCTCTCCACCTATAATCTAATTAAACAATTTATACAGTCAGGCTGAACTATAGGGTACCTCTTTCTGCTTGATCCAAAATGAAGGTAGAATTAAGAAGAAAAGAAAAAAAACTGCAAGAAATAGATTTTAGTAAAGCAGTTAGGAAGTGGTTTCTCCAATTTCTAGAGATGTTTGCTCCAAACACTTTTCAGGCCAGGCTTCTAAAGCTGATTTCACTTGCAAACTCTCTGTAGAGCTTGCTACCATTGTTGGTAACACCATCCACCAAGTAGAAACAGCTGTGACATTGTAAAGGTATAAACTCAACACTTGCTCAGTCAGATCAAGAGATGAAAATGAGAGATGGCTCTTAACAAGCTGAAAGAGGGAAAAAAAGGAATAAATATGTTAGAGAGATTAAAAAGAGAAAACATCAGAAACTATTACTCTGTCCTAGACATTCTTTAGACAATTTTTACACATAGTTTCACTTTCAAAATATTTGTTCCATTTTTACGTGAACTTAAAAATAAATGTTTATCTGTGAAATTTCATACACTTACTGATGAACAGGAGATAGTAAAATAGCAGAATTACTTTGAGGATAAGAGATAGTGGGCAAAGTCCTGATCAGTCTGAAACATAATAAATCTCCGACTAACAATCAGTTCAGTTCATTTCAGTCTCTCAGTCATGTCCGACTCTTTGCGACCCCATGAATCACGGCATGCCAGGCCTCCCTGTCCATCACCAACTCCCGGAGTTTACCCAAACTCATGTCCATCGAGTTGGTGATGCCATCCAGTCATCTCATCCTTTGTCATCCCCTTCTCCTCCTGCCCCCAATCCCTCCCAGCATCGGGGTCTTTTCCAATGAGTCAACTCTTCGCATGAGGTGGCAAATTATTGGAGTTTCAGCCTCAGCATTAGTCCTTCCAATGAACACCTAGGACTGGTCTCCTTTAGGATGGACTAGTTGTATCTCCTTGCAGTCCAAGAGACTCGCAAGAGTCTTCTCCAACACCACAGTTCAAAAGCATCAATTCTTTGGCACTCAGCCTTCTTCACAGTCCAACTCTCACATCCATACATGACCACTGGAAAAACAATAGCCTTGACTAGACGAACCTTTGTTGGCAAAGTAATGTCTCTGCTTTTGAATATGCTATCTAGGTTGGTCATAACTTTCCTTCCAAGGAGTAAGTGTCTTTTAATTTCATGGCTTCCATCACCATCTGCAGTGATTTTGGAGCCCAGAAAAATAAAGTCTGACACTGTTTCCACTGTTTCCCCATCTATTTCCCATGAAGTGATGGGACCAGATGCCATGATCTTACTTTTCTGAATGTTAAGCTTTAAGCCAACTTTTTCACTCTCCTCTTTCACTTTCATCAATAGGCTTTTTAGTTCCTCTTCAGTTTCTGCCATAAGGGTGGTGTCATCTACATATCTGAGGTTATTGATATTTCTTCTGGCAATCTTGATTTCAGCTTGTGCTTCTTCCAGCCCAGCATTTCTCATGATGTACACTGCATATAAGTTAACTAAGCCGGCTGACAATATACAGCCTTGGCGTACTCCTTTTCCTATTTGGAACCAGTCTGTTGTTCCATATCCAGTTCTAACTGTTGCTTCCTGACCTGCATATAGCTTTCTCAAGAGGCAGGTCAGGTGGTCTGGTATTCCCATCTCTTTCAGAATTTTCCACAGTTTATTGTGATCCACACAGTCAAAGGCTTTGGCATAGTCAATAAAGCAGAAATAGATGTTTTTCTGGAACTCTCTTGCTTTTTTGATGATCTAGTTGATGTTGGAAATTTGATCTCTGGTCCCTCTGCCTTTTCTAAAACCAGCTTGAACATTTGGAAGTTCACGGTTCACGTATTGGTGAAGCCTGGCTTGGATCATGAGCATTACCCTATTAGTGTATAAAGGGCCCAGTGCATTTGTTTCTCAAGTGCAGTGACTCATGTGGAGAAATTACTCAAGAATTTCAAGTAAATTTATTGCCTTGAGAGGAGACAGTCTTACATGTTATTACTAAAAAAAATTAAAATTCAGGGATACTATCTCTAAGATGAATGATATCTCAGACTCTTTATATACACTTCATTTAATTCTCAGAGAAACCTTGTGAAGCAGGTACTGCTATTATCTCTGTTTTATAAATTTAAAAAAGTAATAAATAGCTAATCATGGATAGATATGCATATATGTGCTGCATACTCAGTTGTCTCTAACTCTTTGTGACCCCATGTACTATTACCCAACAGGCTCCTTTGTCCATGGAATTTTACAGGCAAGAATACTGGAGTGGGTTGCCATTCCCTGCTCCAGGAGGTCTTCCTGACCCAGGGATCGAACTTGCATCTCTTGTGTTTCCTGTGTTGGCAGGTGGATTCTTTACCACTGCACCATCTGGGAAGCCCCAGTCATGGATGGAACTAGAATTCAAACCCAGGTGTGTCTTATTCTCTGACAGAATACTAAGGACTGTCTTAGACTGCACCTTACAGTACTTTCCTTGCAGTCACATACAACTTACCTGGAGTAGCTAGATTGTTTCCAGGCCCCTCTTCCAATTAACATGAGGCCTTAATATCCTCTCACCTGCCCTTTCTTTCAAGACTAAATAAAGTCCTCTCCTCTGATTTGAGTCTAGTGACTAAGATCCTGTCATCCATGGCCTGACTTCTGTACCCATGTCTACCTTCCTAGTCTTGCTTAGATGAATACACTTTACTCTTTCGGCTGATGAGTCTGCATATTTCCCAGTTCCTATCTCACATAGAGTTCTAACTCTATCCAGCATTTTCTCTAACTGTGCATGAACAACTGGATGCTTTCTCAGATGAACCATAGAAAGGTGAATTGAACAGTGGCAATGGATGGCTAAAAGCATTTTAGTTCGTTTTTACATCTTCATAGCTTCTTCTCCAAATTTAAGTTAAAAGTATCTTCTTATCCGGTAAACATATCATCAAGAGAAGCTCCCCTACCCCCTTCCCCCATTGCAATCTTTTTGTTTTTGTTTTTTTACCTTTGAGCCCTTCCTATGTCAAAAAGTCATCCTTATTGAGCCGCGTTAGGCATTACTGACACTTATTCATCATCCTCTCTAAGCCCAGTTCAGTTTCCATGTTTCAGACACACTCATGATACAAAGCCATATTATAAGACACTGTTATGTTAGGGCCCTACTGCACTTACCACGTAACCACACAGTGAAACAGAAATGAGTTTAGGCTAGAGGCTTCTCAGCCTCAGTGTACCACATCTGTTGACCAACCTTCATCTACAGATCACTCTTTGAGCTGTCTTTTGAGTTTTGTACTTATGGAACACCAATTCCTATAGCTCTGCTATCCTCTGTAAACAAATGATTTCCCCAAGAAACTTCCTAGAAATTCCCAGAAGAGAGCCTAATACAGGATTGTAGTTTTAACTCACTGGTTCCCATAAGAACATGAAAAGGTCAGACTGCAATATTCCACAGGTTTTAGAGACTTGAACATATCAAGGAGAGCCTGCCTGAGAGATTAGAGAAAGCAGTTGAAGCTACCAATACATTATTTAATTCCAAATTAACTGATACATGATTTTAGGCTCATCACTTCTTAGTTTCTTTTTATTTTCTTACAGTCAATGAAGATGTTTTCCCTTTTTAATTTTTAAAATGTAAATTACATAGAGTAAGATGGATACATCTGGAGTGTATAGCTCAATTTCATTTTTATCTACACATGCAACAAAGTAGCACAGAAACAGGAAAGTGCTAAAATCTCCAAATCTGATTAAGAATTTGTCTTTTTCCAGAGAAGGAGAAATATCGTATGACATCCCTTATATGTGGATTCTAAAAACAAATAACATAACTTACAAAGAAGGAGACTCACAGACTAAGAGAAAGAATTTATGGTTGCCAGGGGGAAGGATGGGGGGAAGGGATAGTTAGTTTGGGATGCACATATACAGATTACTACATTTGAAATGGATAACCAACAAGGACATACTGTACAGCACAGGGAACTGTGCTCAATGTTATGTGGCAGCCTGGATGGGAAGGGTATTTCAGGTGAATGGATACATGTATATAATGGCTGAGTCCCTTCACTGTTCATCTGCGACTATCACAATATTGTTAATAGGCTATACCCCAATACAAAACTAAAAATTAAAAAAACCTGTCTTTTTCTTTTTAGTACTGTTACTTTTTCTTTGTGTATTTTGAACCTTTCCTATTACATGTATAAACAAAGGGCTTGTTCCAAGAGCTTGCATGTCATTCTTGTTCAGGGGCTGTTCTAATCTTCTCTGTATGGTTCCAATTTTAGTGTATGTGCTGCTGAAATGAGTACTTACATGCTTTTAGCAGTGGTTGGAAGTCAGAGTAGGTTGATGTAAGAGGATGCAAGGGGATTCAGACAAGGGTAAGGAGGCAGGAGTCCCTGATTAAGAAGGCAGTGCAGTGTGGCCCACAGGACCATGGGCTTTAGAATCAAGTCTGTTTTCACTCTTGTTTCCACCATTTATTTACATGCTGGGTGACACCTTAGACAAATCATTGTATGCCTTCTTTCAGATAGGAATATTAGCACCTACTTTATACGATTATTTGGGTATAAACTAATGACACACCTGCAGTGTTTGAGAGTACCTATAATTGATAGCTAATATCTTAATAACAGCAAATTGTCACATAATTAGGAGATGAGACTGATGGCAGAGAGATGTATTTGATAGTACTGTATGGTGCTCACACTAGAGGTGTTGGATGAGAGGGGTGGGAGGGAGGTCTAAGAGGGAGGGATATATGTATACTGATGGCTGATTCATGTTGTTGTATGGCAGAAATCGACACAACATTGTAAAGCAATTGTCCTCCAATTAAAAACAAATTGAAAAAAACAGTACTGCATGGTTCTCATAGATGAGCCTCTTCAGGTGGAGAGACAGCAGACTTACATATTTATAACTTTTGTACCCAAGTGTTAATATTTCCCAGGAAAAAGTGTATAAATAACTTAATCAGAAAAATCAGAGTATATTTACAACTAACTTTGCAAATTCCTAAAATAGTTTAATACTAGAGTTGGGGTACATTTTCTATAAAGGGTCAGATAGTGAATATTTTAGGCTTCTTTAAAATTTAGGGTCTTACAGTCTTTGTTGCAACTACTCAACTTGACATTGTAGCACAAAAAATTATATACAATACTTAAACAACAAACATAGATGTCTTCCAGTAAAACCTCATTTATGGACACTATAAATCAAATTTTGTATAATTTTCACATGTTATAGATACTATTTTTTTTTCCTGACCACTAAAAAAGGTAAAGCCATTTGTAACTCATCGGTTGTATAAAAGCAAGTTGTAGACCATACTCGACCTGAGAACCATTGTTTGCTGATTCCTAGTTTAAGTGAAGAAAATATTTTTAGATTCAAAATAAAGATAAGGGCTTCACCATGCAATTAGGACATGAAAATCTAATTGGCTTTGAATTAAAGTAACTTTTTTTTTCATTGTAAGCAACAGATATTTTAATTGTTTCATATTACCTTCACATACATTCTTTTTTTTTAATTTAAATTTTGGAACATTCCACTTTTTCTGCTTATCTTGGCAAATCACACTGGAAAAGTGAGCCAGAAATTAATGAAATTGATTACTTTAAGGAGTGGGGGAAATAAGTAATGGGAGTCAGGGAAGGAATGACATCTATGAATACAACTTTTATTATAGTTTTGACTTGTGAAATCATTTTATGTATTCAGAAAATTAAATCAACATGAGAGGAAAAACTCAATTCAAAGAGAAGCATTTCAAATGAATAAAAATTATGGGGTGAAGGGAGGAGGAGCAAGTGAGAACCTATTCCACATAACTCCTGAAGAGAATACTTTGATTGTATATATGCATTTAAAGACAAAAAGGACATACAAACCTTGAAATCTTTTTAATCTTTTGGCCACACCACATGGCATGTGGGATCTTAGTTCTCCAACCAAGGATTGAATTCGTGCAGAGTCTTAACCACTGGACCACCAGGGAAGTCCCTACAAATCTTGAACTCTTAATAGGTTTATTTTTCAGAGTACAAATATATAGCAATTCTGAAACTATTTTGTATATATTACAGAACTAAGGAAATGAGTAAATATTTCAATAATTTTGAAAGTAAATATTTCAGTTGGGAAGCCAAGGAAGAATACTGTGAGGCGGGATTAGAACTGGAGGCATAATTATGAATTTATAATTTCTAAAATACATGTTTTTGAACCTCTTATATGACACCTGAAAGGATCTATGAACAGTGACACACTGGTAGCAATGAATGCATGCAACCAGCACTCAGATCTTGATTTTGAAATACCAGTTCTCACTGAAAACAAACAAATAAAAGAGTTCCTTGAAGACATGGCTGGTTTCCAGTCTGGAGAAAAGAAGGTAAAAGATGAATTTAGAACATCTTGTTGTACCAGAAAAGAAGGAACTGCTCAATAAAATTATGGGAGGCAGGTCAAAAGGATATAGGAGCTGTCTGGATGGGACTCCTGCAGATCAAACCTCAGGAAATGTGAGCATCAAAATAAATGATGGTAATGAACCCACTGAATGAGAAAGCATGTGTCCTATACACGCTACTATACAAAAAATACATAACTACTAAGGACCTACTGTATCTACAGGGAACTCTACTCAGTACTCTGTAATAACCTACATGGGAAAGAATGTAGGAAAGAGTGGATGAATGTGTATGTATAACTGATTCATTTTGCTGTATAGCAGAAACCAGAACAACATTGCAAATCAACTGTATAGCCATAAAAAATAATTTTAAAAAAGGGCTTCCCAGGTGGCCCTAGTGGTAAAGAATCCACCTGCCAAAGCAGGAGACACAAGTGATGTGGGTTTGATCCCTGGGTCAGGAGATCCACTGGAGAAGGAAATGACAACCCACTCCAGTATACTTGTCTGGGAAAGCCTAAGGAAGAGGAGCCTGACAGGCTAGTCCAATGGGTCCCAAAGAGTTGGACATGACTGAGCACATATGTATAATATTAAGATTGCTATGACATCTTAATGAACTGATGCTTTTATCATTGCAAAATGTTTCCTTTTAACTTGGTGATGCAGTTCACTTCAGTTCAGTTCAGTCGCTCAGTCTTGTACAATTCTTCGCGACCGCATGAATCATGGCATCTGGTCCCATCACTTCATGGGAAATAGATGGGGAAACAGTGGAAACAGTGTCAAACCTTATTTTTTTGGGCTCCAAAATCACTGTAGATGGTGATTGCAGTCATGAAATTAAAAGACGCTTACTCCTTGAAAGGAAAGTTATGACCAACCTAGATAGCATATTCAAAAGCAGAGACATTACTTTGCCAACAAAGGTCCATCTAGTCAAGGCTTTCGTTTTTCCAATGGTCATGTATGGATGTGAGAGTTGGACTATGAAGACAGCTGAGTGCCGAAGAATTGATGCTTTTGAACTGTGGTGTTGGAGAAGACTCTTGTGAGTCCCTTGGACGGCAAGGAGATCCAACCAGTCCATTCTAAAGGAGATCAGTCCTGGGTGTTCTTTGGAAGGAATGATGCTGAAGCCGAAATTCCAGTACTTTGGCCACCTCATGCGAAGAGTTGACTCATTGGAAAAGACCCTGATGCTGGGAGGGATTGGGGGCAGGAGGAAAAGGGGACCACAGAGGATGAGATGGCTGGATGGCATCACCGACTCGATGGACGTGAGTTTGAGTGAACTCCAGGAGATGGTGATAGACAGGCAGGCATGGTGTGCTGCAGTTCATGGGGTTGTAAAGAGTCGGACATGACTGAGTGACTGAATTGAACTGAACTGAACTGGACTGCAGCACGCCAGGCCTCTCTGTCCATCACCAACTCTCGAAGTTTACTCCAACTCATGACCATTGAATTGGTGATGCCATGGAACCATCTCATCCTCTGTTGGCCCCTTCTCTTCCCACCTTCAATCTTTACCAGCATCAGGGTCTTCTCAAATGAGTCAGTTCTTCACATCAGGTGGCCAAAGTATTGGAGTTTCAGCTTCAGCATCAGTCCTTCCAAAGAATATTCAAGACTGATTTCCTTTAGGACAGACTTGTTGGATCTCCTTGCAGTCCAAGGGACTCTGAAGAGTCTTCTCCAACACCACAGTTCAGAAGCATCAATTCTCCAGCACTTAGCTCTCACATCCATACATAACTACTGGAAAAACTATAGCCTTGACTAGACGGACCTTTGTTGGCAAAGTAATGTCTCTGCTTTTTAATATGCTGTCTAGCATGGTCATAATTTTTCTTCCAAGGAACAAGTGTCTTTTAATTTCATAGCTGCATTCACCATCTGCAGAGATTTTGGAGCCCCGTAAAATAAAGTCTGTCACTGTTTCTACTGTTTGCCCATCTATTTCCCATGAAGTGATGGGATCAGATGTGATGATTTTAGTTTTCTGAATGTTGAGTCTTAAACCAACTTTTTCACTCTCCTCTTTCACTTTCATCAAGAGGCTTTTTAGTTCCTCTTCACTTTCTGCCATAAGGGTGGTGTCATCTGCATATCTGAGGTTATTGGTATTTCTCCTGGTAATCTTGATTCCAGCTTTATCCAATCCAGCATTTCTCATGATGTACTCTGCATATAAGTTAAATAAGCAGGGTAACAATATCTAGCCTTGATGTGCTCCTTTCCCAATTTGGAACCAGTCTGTTGTTCCATGTCCAGTTCTAACTATTGCTTCCTGACCTGCATACGGATTTCTCAAGAGGCAGGTAAGGTGGTCTGGTATTCCCATTTCTTTAAGAAGTTTCCCAAGTTTGTTGTGGTCCACACAATCAAAGGCTTTGGCATAGTCAATAAAGTAGAAGTAGATATTTTTTTGGAACTCTTTCTTTTTAAATGATCCAATGGATGTTGGCAATTTGATCTCTTGTTCCTCTGCCTTTTCTTACTTTAAATCCCATGTGCCCTGGAATTTATGGTCACATTCACCATTTGTATTGGAATGCATGACATTTTCCCCATCCTTTTACACTAAACTTATCCGTGTCTTTTTATTTCCCATGCAATGTATGTAGTCAGAATGTTTTTTAATCTTGTGTGACACAAGTTCTTTGCAATCTTTAGCCCAATATAGTTAATACAATGATTAATACTTTAATTTTATGTTTGTCATTATTTTATGTTTCCTCATTATGTCATCTGTTTTCTCTGTCACAACTTTACTTACTTACTCACTTTTTTTGAGTCTTTAAATCAAATCAGTTCAAGTAAGTTTTGGTATTCCATTTTATTTATTCAGTTGACTGTTTGGCTATTCTTTTTTGTTTCTGTTTTTTGTAGTTGCTCCTTGGGTTATGGAATGCAGTCTTAACTTATCAGAGTACACCCATGAATTAATATATTCTACCCCACCCAAAAATCCTACTACTGGGCATATACCCTGAGAAAGCCACGATTCTAAAAGACACAATGTATCACAATGTTCATTGCAGCATTATTTACAATAGCCATGTTGTGGAAGCAACCTAGATGTGCGTCTATGGATGAATGTATAAAGAAGCTATGGTACATATATACCATGGAATATTACTTATTTAGAAAAAGAACACATTTGAGTTAGTTCTAGTGAGGTGGGTGACCTAGAATTTGTTACATAGAGTAAAGCAAGTCAGGAAGAGAAAAGCAAATGTCATATATTAATGCATATATATGGAATCTAGAAAAATGATACTGATGAACCTATTTACAGGGAAGAAATGGAGACACACATGTAGAAAATGGGCTTGTGGATACAGTAGGGGAAGAAGAGAGTGGGACAAATGGAGGGAAGCACTGACATATATACACTACGTATGTAAAACAGATCTCCAGTGAGAAGTCGCTGTGTAACACAAGGCGGCCTGCAGCCTGGAGCTCTGTGATGACCTAAAATGGTGGGGGAGGGGAGGGGAGGAAGGCTCAATAGAGACGGGGTATATGTATGATTATGGCTGATTCGCATTGTTGCACAGCAGAAACCAACACAAAATTGGAAAGCAATTTTTCACCAATCAAAACATAAATTTGAAAAAACAAAATAAAATATTATACTACCCCATAGATAATGTAAGAATCTTTTAACAGTATACATTTGTTTATCTCATTTTGACCTGTATGCAATTATTGCTGAGTACATATTTCTACCTTTGTTACAAATCTCTCAATGTACTGTATTTTTTTTAACCTTAAAAAGTAAATCCTCTTTCCTAGCAAATGAGAAAGGATAAAAATATTTTATGTTTACTCACATATTCACCCCTTTTAATAAATGTCATTCTTTTCTGTTTAATCTAAGTTTCCATCTTGTACTATTTTACATCAGCCTGGAGTGCATATAATTTTGGAATACTTGGTTAGAAATCTAACAGGAAGTGGCAGAACATGTCTATTTCAAGGCTCATCTAATCACATTTGCCAAAAATGGGTCAAATTAGTGAAATCACTGATAAACTATCTTATAGTTTATAAAGTGCCTTCATAAACATTTGATATTTTGTGTATTATTTTTCCATTTTGTCGATGATTAAACTGAAGTAAAAGGTAGGTGGTATAATCTCAAATTAGAACTCAAATATTTTGATAACAAATAGCCTATTCTTTTGCCTATATTGCTTAGTCTCTGACTGACACATATCGAGCATCCTTCATCAATATGATTTCCAGCATACTTTTAACTTGAGTAGTTTTCTAATTGCATTTTGCCTCAATTGGTCTCTAGCTCCTATTGGGGTTCTTGGGTACCAAAGAGTTAATGTACTACGTCAAACCCTTTCTACTTAAGTTTCCTGGGAGATTACAGAGAGCTGGCTACTTTTTTATTCAACCCAAGGGGCTGCATCCCAGAGGGAAATAGAAGTAGGTTCATCTAGATAAATTAAATGTTAAAGTTTAAATTTCTTGCTCTTGTCATTCAGGAATATACTGAGCATCCAGTATTGGTATGTGCAAGTAGTTAAAACTCCTCTTGAAAACCCAAAGCTAAGGCTTTGTGAAACACTTCATATCTGAAGAAATGACTATGGGGAGGAAGAAGTAGCTTGAGAGAGAGGGAGAGACTTTGTGTGTGTGTGTGTGTGTGTGTGTATAAAGGGAGTATGGATGGGGTTGTGTGGTCTGAAGGTTAAAAATAATTTTATTTAATCTGATATTAGCAGGATCCCATTTATTGGATAATATGAAAAGTAATAACAAGCCTTAATGTCAACTGAAAAAATAAAAAACCTTCTTTGGCCAGTCTAGGACTTGATGTGAAGAAGAAATGGTTAGGAAATTTTTGTTGAAATATTTAATAGTAGCTGATACTTAGTAATATATTCAGTATGCAAAAACTATATCAGACTTTCTAAGATAACTATGTTAGATAGATATTATTGTTTACAATATTTAACAGAAGAGTAAACACCAGAAGCTTACCCAAGTTCACACAGCTGGTAATCTGCAAAGATGAGACATATACCCAAATGTTTCTGTATCATACTTGAGGGTTTATTTTTTTTCCTTAAAGAATGGAAATTCTAAGAAATCTAGGCAATGTTTGAACTGATGACCATGTCCTTGAAATATTCCATGAGAGTATACTCTATCCCACTCTCTTAATTTTTCTTCCTGATGTCGGATGTTCTTGAGCAAGATGCTCTCAACAATCTTGCTATTCTTCAGGGTTCAATCTGAGATTTCAATTTTGTATTTTGCACAGTTTCCTAACAGATCTCATCTATTCCAATGACCATAGATATCAACTACCAGTTCAATATTTCTGATTTGATGACCAATATTTCTCTTGAGCTGTTTTTCCTGAAGTTCAGACTCTGTATTCAAAAGCATAGTGTGTAAGAACAAGTTTACCACTGAAAATGCACGTGAATGGACTGAGCATAAATATCCCTTGTTTACCACTACAAAAGAAAGGGAGATGGCACAAAGAAATGATTCTATGTCTTATATTTGTTCCACTCGCATTCACTCTTTGCATGCCTCCCAAGAAACTTTCATATTATAGAAACTATGTTGATGGCAGATATGTGAAGACAAATAAAATCCCATCTATGTTTTACAGTATTTAGCAGTCCGTGTATATAATGGGGGTTTGGTTGGGTAGGTATACATGAAAATAGTACATTATAAAAGTATAGAAGAGACTATAGTAAAAACTGCACAGCTGAAATATTCCCCAGAAGACCAAAAGCAATACCCCTAGTCAAAAAAAGCAAAAAAGGGTTATATGCTTTTGGGAAATGAGGATTTCCTCCTAGGGTGGAAGGGTCAGCATAAAATTTGCTAAATAGGCAAAGTTTGACAGATTACATACAGAATGAGATTTACAGCATTTGAAAATCTACTACCATCTCCAAAATGCACTTTCTTGGGACTTGACAGGAGGCTTGCTGCCATCGTGGGAGATAAATAAGATCTGTCCAACAGCTTAGCAGCTCCAAGTCGGTGGGTGAGGCTCTTTTACAAGCTGACAAAACAGAACTGCATAGAAAATACCCCAAAATGTTCATATATAATATGAACAAAGGGCTGCTGACTATTTATTACATTTTCTTGGTTATCTTCTAAAGAATTACAAAATAAAATATCAATTCACAATCAAACTTCAGTTTAGCCAAATGATTTCCAATGTCCCCTAAATTTTCCCTTGGACACTGATGATTTTTCATCTGTTGCAATTTGAACTTTAAAATAAATTCTCTAATGAGGTTAATGCCTCACGTGAACTCTTGACTTCCTTTGTTTCTCCCTTTATTTTTGTGTTTTGCCATTATTTTTGTACAATTGAAATTATTACTTTAATAAGTTGTATTTACATATGCATGTATTCATTATGCTTACCAAATACAAATGGGATTTATAATGGTTAGCTTAAATATGTGTATTTCTCTGGTAATTTATATCAATTATCTAACACTGGGATATCTTAAAGCTCAAAAATTTCATAAGCTGCAAGACTGTATATTTTACCTTTGAAAACATAATCTTTGAACTCTTTAATGACATTAATCAGTTGATAAGTTGTGTCCAATTCTTTGCACTCAGGCTCCCCTGTCATTCACTGTCTCTCAGTTTGTTCAGATTCATGTAAGAGACTTTAACAATAAAACCAAAATTTAGTTTAATGCATAGGTGGAGTTAATATTTTTACCTTACAAAGGTAAATGGAATGATTGGGATATTTTTCATTTTGAATTTCTTTGACTAATTCAGTCATAGAGATAAAAATATAAGATAATTGATCAAGAGAAACAAGATGAATATGATACTAATGTATGGCTTCAACATTTTCTCTTGAAATAATAAATAATAACTTGAAGTGTGGGCCAAAGGTGTTTGAGCTGGAAACTATCATATTTTGTGTAGGAAAATGAAGGCATTACAGATACATAACTCCCAAGGGTGTATCCATGTTCCATTTCTCCTAGCTTTTCATTTGAAAACCACTATATCATCAATATTAATATATTACAGATACTTGTTCATGATTTTTTGAGCCTAGAGTGGTGTTTATGCTCATGTATAAAATAGAGTAATAAATACCAAGATCATAAATTTAAGAATTAAATTACCTTATAAATTTGCTTTCTAGCATTTGCTATTCACCATAGTGTAGATATCTACAGGGATCTCTGTACAGGAGAACTACTGAATATCATGTGGAAAAGCTGTAGAAAAGATTCTGAGTATCTGTCAGTAACTCAATCAAAGCAGCTCTGCTTTGACATGAGTTTCATATTTGGCTAGAAATGTTGGAAAACCACCTCCTTAGGATAAATTACTGTAAGTAAAATTCCTATGTTAGAGGACATGAACATGTTTAAGGCTTTTTGACAAATGTTGGCAGTTTCTTTTTATTAATATTTTGTCAAATATATGCTTCTGCATATAGTGTAATAAAAACTGCTCATCTCCCTCTGCTCCTCCCCACTCCTGTCCCACACTGAGCTTTATCCAAAAGTGTTACCGCTTTTTGTTTATGTGATTTCAGATCTGGCTAAAGAGTTCATATTCCCACTTCTCATGGCTGTTCTCAATAACTCTGAGGTCCAACTTTTCCTTCTGATTGGAATTCCAGGATTGGAACATGCCCACGAGTGGATCTCCATTCCCATTTGCCTCCTATATCTGGTTGCCATCATGGGCAACAGTACCATTCTCTTTATCATAAAGACAGAGCCCTCACTTCATGAACCCATGTATTATTTTCTTGCCATGTTGGCTATCTCTGACCTGGGCCTGTCCTTCTCCTCTCTCCCCACCATGCTGAGAATCTTCTTGTTCAATGCCATGGAAATTTCACCCAATGCCTGCTTTGCTCAAGAATTTTTCATCCATGGGTTCACAGTCATGGAGTCCTCAGTACTGCTGGTTATGTCTTTGGATCGCTTTCTTGCCATTCACAATCCCCTGAGATATAATTCTCTCCTCACTAGCAACAGAGTTGCTAAAATGGGACCGATTTTAGCCACCAGGAGCCTTCTCTTAGTGCTTCCATTTCCTTTCATGCTAAGGAGATTGAAATATTGTCAGAAGAATGTTCTTTCTCACTCATACTGTCTTCATCAGGATACCATGAAGCTGGCCTGCTCTGACAACAAGATCAATGTTATCTATGGTTCTTTGTTGCTCTCTGTACTATGCTGGACTTGGCTTTCATTGTTCTTTCTTATACACTGATCCTGAAGACTGTACTCAGCATTGCATCTTTGGCAGAGAGACTTAAGACCCTGAATACCTGTGTCTCCCATTTCTGTGCTGTACTCATTTTCTATGTGCCCATCATTACACTGGCTGCCATGCACCGCTTTGCCAAGTACAAAAGCCCCCTTGCTATAATCCTTATTGCACACATATTCTTGTTGTTGCCACCCCTAATGAACCCCATTGTGTATTGTGTAAAGACTTAACAAATCCGGGAGAAAGTCTTGGAGAAGCTATCTAACGTATGTAGGAGATAAGATGAGGATGAGATATTGGATGGCATCACCAATTCAATGGACATGAACTTAGGCAAACTCCGGAAGATAGTGAGGGACAGGGAGGCCTGGCGCACTGCAGTCTGCGTGGTTGCAAAGAGTCGGACACAATTTAGCGACTGACTGACAACAACAAGAGACAAGCACTGAATATTTAGGCAATAAACTGTTGACCAGTATGTATTGGCATCTACAATATATTCAGGACTTTCCCCGATGGCTCAACAGGTAAAAGAATTCACCTGCAATGCAGGAGACACGGGAGATGCAAGTTCAATCCCTGGGTCAGGAAGATCCCCTGTAGAAGGAAATGGCAATCCACTCCAGTATTCTTGCCTGAAAAATCCCACAGACAGAGGAGCCTGGCAGGGTAGTGTCTATGGTGTCACAAAGAGTTGGACATGGATGAGCAGCTAAGCACACACAGTGTATTCAGTGCCACAGCATTTACCATTTAATGGAAGACTGGGGGGAGAGTGAAAAGCTGTGCAGTATGGAATTTATTATAAAGTCAAGAATACATTATGGATAGAGCATTTAATTTGACAAATAGTGATGGAATATTTATAAGTAGTATGAGTGAACCAGATTTTGGTACTTTTAAATGTCTTCAGAGGAGTCTGAGCCTCAGAATTCTCACAGGAAGGTGCAGTTCATTTCTTCCCTTTTCCCATCATTTCTGGGTTGCATACGTTGCAAAGTTTAACAATTACAATATTAGATACAAAGGACTTCATCCTAGGTCCCTCAGAGCATTTTAAACTCTCACAGTCGCCTAAATCAAGGAATCTTTTCTGACAGTGACCTTAAAACATCAGCTTTGCCTAGCATTCCTGTCCCCTGTATCTAATATCAAATTATTGCTTTCTAATTTTCCACTGGTTAATGTTTACTCACTTAGCTCTAGCCATACTGGCACTGGTCTTTTTGTTTTTCCTACAACCTTTCAGTTTTGGGTTTTTTTTCTTTGTCTTTGTTTTTTTTCCCCCACCTCAGACCATTGACATTTATTCTGCATTTTTGGAATGCTTTTCCTTTCAATATTTCATATCTTACATAATTTAGAATTTTATTGAACCCCCCCATTTGGTTTCCTTCAGAGCACTTGGTGCTATCTGAAATGGTTACTCACTGATTTTTCTATTGTCTGTGTCTCTCAGCTCTGTAACAACCTAGAGGGGAGGGATGGGGAAGGAGGCGGAGGGATAGTCAAGAGGGAGGGGACATAGGTATACCTGTGGCTGATTCATGATGATATTTGGCAGAAACCAACACAATGCTGTAAAGCAACTATCCTCCAATTAAAAATAAAACAAACAAACAAAAAAAAACAAAAATATAAACCAAGAAAAAAAGTCTTTCTTTAATATTTTGCCCACTGTGTTTCTAGGATGCAGACTCTGCCTAGGGAAACACACACACACATACACACACACACACTCAACAAATACTTGTGGCCTGAGGGAACATTCCTTCACTCACACAGTTTGGGCTTCCCTGGTAGCTCAGCTGGTAAAGAATCCGCCTGCAATGCAGGAGACCCCAGTTCAATTCCCCGGTCAGGAAGATCCACTGGAGAAGGAAATGGAAACCCACTCCAGTATTCTTGCCTGGGAAATCCCATGGACAGAGGAGCCAGGTGGGGTACAGACCATGCGGTCGTGAAGAGTTGGACACCACTGAATGACTAAGCATAGCATAGAACAACACAGAGTTTTGTCTATTTAAATTCTGCTTGTTCTTTAAGAATCAGCTAGGACATTCCCCTTGGAAAATTTTCCATTTTTTTTTTTCCGAAGGAAGTGGTTCTCCTTCATCTCAGGGCTGTTTCAGAGGCTCTTCTCTGACTGATTACACAGTCTCCATGGTATGTTTTATTCTGTGTCATTAGGCTTTGTTTTAGGAATGAAAGTAACTAAAAATTATTTGAAGCTAAAAAACATGCTAAGAATTGTTTTGAAACATTCATATATATATGTGTGTATATATATATACACATATGTATAAAATACTTGGACTACGTAAAAAGCCTTGTGGGATAGACATTATTGATCCATTTTAATAGAAAAAGTTCCTAAGTTCACAGTTAGAATGCAGAACTTTCTCAAAACTGACTCCAAGTTTACTCTACTTACTGGTATGTCACAATAACTCTTTAATTCATTATAAGATATAAGAGAACATGACTCCCACTGAAGGATTGAAATTGCCTGTAGATGGCATACGTATTGTTTCCAGATGTGGAGTTGTAATGTATGCTTCAGTATTTTTAGTGGCTTTGTGATTGTTTTGAAGTTTTGTGGGGGCTTCCCAAGTGAAACTAGTGCTAAAGAACCTGCCTGACAATGAGGGAAACACATGAGCAGTGGGTTCAATCCATAAACCACTCATGATACTCAAGGACATATTCTTTTTGCTGTCTATAAGTAATCTTGGATCTTTCAAGTGGTATCATCAAAGGTTCCCACATAGCTGTCATTGGAAACAGTTTTCTTATGCCAGACTGGATGAAGCACTGGTTGGCAGTGGGGCATGACACATGAAATGTTAAATGCCAAATGTGATAGGTAGCCTTGAATGAGACTAACTTCCAGTGAGAGAGAACAGTTTCCACATAAAGGTCCTAGTAGAGAATTCTATCTTTAGCCCTCTGTCACTTTCTTTCTAGACCCTGAACTAAAACTATGAAGGAACACAACATCCTCATGCTTCCCTCTAGATGTTCAAAACTACCCTTGGTAGTATCTTATCCAGGCCTGCTTTCCTTGCAAATATCTCCAAGTCAAAATTACAAATACTGTTCTGACAAGTATTATTCAAAAAATCCATTTAAAAAAATCTGGAGCAATGTAGTAGAGCTGCAGTGCACAAATAGGAGGGTGTAAGGAATTCTCTCTTTTTAGTTCATTGGCTTATAACAATAGGGTCAGTGCCTCCATCTCAGTCCACTTACCACCACCCACCCCCACATTATCTACTCTTCTCTGACTTGCTAGGGAAGAACAATGGCAATAAGAACAACTTCAGATATTTTCCTGAAGACAGGGTCCTCTCTCTCACCTCTGTGTCAGGTTAGCAAATGCTGTTCTCTCAGGCTGGACCATCACTTTCCAGTTTGCCTGTCTAACTTCAATACATCCCTGAAGGCTGCCTTCTATGCCAACTCAAGGAAATCTTTCATTCCATTTCTTTCCCTAGCTGGAGGAAGAAATCTTTCTTTTAGCTTCTATATAAACATTTTTCACTTTAACACAGTTAACATATGGAACACAGTTAACATATGGTTAACAAAGAATCCCAAAAGGTAGTGTCTTAAAAACATACATACATACAAACAAACAAAAAACAAACAAACAAAAAAAACACAGATATTCATTTAACTTACAAATCTGCAATTTGGGCTGGACTCAGAGTACATTGGTTGTTTCACCAGGCGCAAGTGGGAAAGACAGGAAGGTTGGGTGTTAGAATAATTTGAAGATTTATTGATACTAGTAGCTGATAATGATCCAACCAAGTCTGAGGCCTCAGCTGAGTCTATTGGCTAAAACACCTAAATGTGACCTCTCCATGGGGTTTGAGCTTCTGCTCGGTATGATGGCCAGGTTTCAAAAGCAAGCACTGAGTGAGAGCTATAGATACATATCGAAAGAGAGACAGAAAAGGAGGGAGAGAGAAAGAGAGTGAATATCAATGAGTAACATATCACCTCTTATGACCCAGCCTCAGAAGTCTTATAGCATTGCTACCTCAACAGCCAATCCATTAAGCTGCTGAGTCTGACCCAGTTACAGGGGGAGAAGCAACATATTCCAATCCCTTTTGGAGGACTTGGGCATTTCTGGAAGAGAACTGGGGATGAGACGTAACCCTGTGGCCTTCTTTGGAAAATACAAGCCACCACGTCCTATTGCCATGTATTTCCTTGATACCACAGTGAGGGTTCCATGACAGCTGTGACTTCTTATTTGTTCAGTAAATAAATAACAATCTCTTCCACTTCATGCATATTAGATATTATAAAGAATAGAAGAGTAAGGGTACATTTAAAAAAACAGTGCCTCCAAGATTAAACCCAGCTAGGAACAAAAGGCGTGGGTCACACGATCGCGGATCTGCTTGGTCTTCACACTGTAGATGATGGGATTCATCAGAGGAGGGAAGAGAAGATACACAAAGCCCAGAATCACCTGGAACAGATGAGGTGTCTGCTTCCCAAAGCGGTGGATGACAGACAGACCAATCATGGGAGTATAGAAAAGGAGCACAGCACAGATGTGGGAAACACAGGTGTTAAGAGCTTTGAGCCTTTCGGCCCTGGATGCGATGGACAGTACGGTGCGCAGGATCAGGGCATAGGAGAAGAGAATGAGCAGTGAGTCTATACCCACTGTAGAAACGATGACAAACATGCCGTAAATGCTGTTAGCTCTGATGTCTGCACAGGCCAACTTCATCACTTCCTGGTGGAGGCAGTAGGAATGTGAGAGGACTGGGGAGCCACAATATGGGAATCTTTTGAGCATAAAAGGTAAAGGAATAATGAGTGCTACACTGCGACCCAGAGAAGCCAGGCCGATCCTGCCAATGACTGTGTTGGTGAGAATGGAAGCATAGTGCAAGGGGCGACAAATGGCCACAAAGCGGTCAAAGGCCATAGACAGTAGTACAGAGGACTCCAGGAAGGACAAGCAGTGAATGAAAAAGAGCTGGGCAAAACAGGCATCATGGCCAATGTCTCGTGCCCCAACCCAAAAGATGCCTAGCACTGTAGGGAGGGTGCAAAGAGACAGACCCAGGTCAGTCAGAGCCAGCATGGACAGGAAGAGGTACATTGGCTCATGGAGTGAGGGCTCTGTTTTAATGATAAGGATGATAGTGCAGTTGCCCAGGATGGAGACTATGTATATAAAGCACAGTGGGATGGAGATCCAGGTGTGCATGTGCTCCAGGCCAGGAATGCCACTCAGCAGGAAGGTGGAGGACATACTGCTGCTGTTCTCCAGGGACCTCAGTGGCATCGTGTGTGGAGGGAAGGGGAAAGTTGGGGTTCCTTCAAATTCCTGAAATGAATTGAGGAAAAGCTAGTGACTGCACCTAGGAAGATATTTTTTTTTAAAGACAAAGGTTAGAATCAAATAGATTTAACTCCTCCAGAGGTTATTTCCTTCTGGTCCCTGGTTTCCTCTCAACGTTTTTTTTTTAAAGAGAAAATCTTTTCTTTGAAATTTTTTTGCCTTGCTTCTTCAGGTTAAGAGTTGTGAAACATCATGACAGCACGTATAGTTCACTGTAGCAGATATCTGAGTTGGTTATACTTAATTTCATTTACCTCTTATGCATAGGTATTTAAAGAAACACTTCCTCATATGCCTCTTTTCTGCTGGGGCTCTCACTAATGTTTCAACCTTTCTTCCAGCTTCTCTTCTTTGCCTTCTTAGTTCCTTTCCTATTGCATTATCTCTTTTTCTTCCTTCCTTCCCTTCCTTCCTCCTTCCTTCCTTTTCTTTTCCCTTCCTTCCCTCTTTTTTCCTTCCTTCTTTCTGTTTAATTTCCAGTTGTGTATAATTGGTAAACTTAAATACCTTCTCACTTTCTCCCTTGAACTTCCTACTTTGGAAGCTTAGCTTGATCCAGAAAACACATAAATGATACTCAGCTCACAGAACTCCAGAGAGAACTGGAGGGTATAGGAATGGCTGTCTGTAAAGTTACTCTTGGCTGCTGGGATAAGAAATCAAAGCTCTGATGCTCAAAATAGTCAGAAACTGCCATTCCTGATAAGTCTATGAATTCAACTACTGTGAACCTAGGTGGGAGGAGACCCTGATGCAGCATCAACCATGGCCATGACCCCAATCACAAGGCAGAGTCCAAGTGCATCCAGAGAACAAAAGGCAACAATGCTAGGGCTGATTCTGTTGATGAGAAGATGAAGACTTAGAAGAGGATAGTTACAGGGTGGAAACCATGTGTTAATTTTAGCTTCCTGACTTCCAGGGCATTGATCTTTCCACTACTAATCCCACTACAATGTGAACTCAAAATGGGTGAGGGTTTTGCTTTGTTGACTTCTGTCAAGACAGTGCTTAGAAGGTGCCTTAGGACACAGAAAGTGCCCAGCAATTTTTTTTTTTTTTACGAAAGAGAGTTCAATTTTATTTAGCTAGCTGTTACTAACTTCATGTGTGTTTTATCTCCTTAAAAAATCTGTGAATAAAGTTCTGTTAACAGTACCATGTTATGGGTGAAGAAACAGAGGCTTAGAAAAATTTTACATTTCTATGATCAAACTCAAAGTAAAATGGCCAAAATGGGATTTGCATCAAGATCTAATTTTTCTCTAGATTTCAAGCTCTAAATGATGGCTACATACAACACTGTCAACTATCAGCAACTAGCATGAAATCAAGGCTTAATGGACCTTCAAAAAGAAGGTACTGACTCTTTAGTTGAATTAATAAACTTCCTGGAGAAATACACACAATTGTATACACAGACATTTTCTTTCTTGCTACAAATACCAGTGAAATGAACAGTAAGGGTCATGAACTCACTGTTCGCTTGAAGGTCAGGTTGACTCTCAGTGTTCCTCAGTTTCTTCTTTGGTCGTGATCAGTGCTCAGCACATTATTTATCAAAGAATTCAGAAGAGCTGCGGTAAACTTACACGTCAAGTAAGCTATGTGGTGACAGGCAAGTTACCTGGTGGTTAACAATGAAATTCATAAAAGCTAAGGCAGAAAATATTTTGACATGAAAATGAGGTAGGATGGTGAAGAAGAAAGAACACATATTTTGGACATCAGCTATATGCCAGCCACTGCACAAAGAACATGGCAAGTGAAATAGAATTTAGACCTTAGAAAAGCTTTGCAAGTTAATATTATTGCCTCACTTGGCAAAAAAGGCAAGAGAAGCTTAGAGAATTTGTAATGTGCCTCAAGTCTTACAGCCAATCAGCAGCAGAAATGGGATTCAAGCTTAAATCTCTGGAACTCCAAGGCACAGTCTGGAAATTCAGAAGTGTTTAGGTTAACAAATCCAGCCTGAGACAGCCTGAAATGGGTAGAGATTAAATGAAAAATGATAAAGAGAAGTATCAAAGGTCTGGGTGCCTACCTCCATTTAGTCAAGACGGACTCTTTGGAATCAATGCTTGTACTTCAGAATTTAAGGGAGCAGAGCAGAAAAGGAATCAGAAAGAGGATTTTTGAGGAAAAAAGGAAGTAGGGAACTTGAACATAAAAGAAAATTCAGAATAGTGAATCTAGGAGATCTCTGCTTGGAAAAGATTGGTTGAAGAGACTTCAATAAGATGACTATGCTAAGCTCTTCTTAATTAAAGTATCTTTAGAGTATTCATCCTCAGGATTGCCGAGAATTTTATTCTTGACTGGACAAAAATCAGTTGTCCAGGGTAGAGATGGGTGGCAGATTTAACAGATGGCCTTTCTGCCCCAGTTGCTCTGCTTGGAGATCATTCCTAGAGGGACTTAAACAATTGCAGTGATCGCTTCTAATTCCATTAGTCATACACTGTGGTCATTCCAGGAAATGTCCTTTTGTACCACAGCCTAGCTTTTCTCCAGAGGATCACATTACTTCCTACCACTCTTTGCTTCTTGGAAATAATCTCTGACTCTTGTAACCTTGTGTTGAGGCTAAGAGGTAGATACGGAACCTATAGTAACTTAACTCATCTTATTCCTACACCTCAGTTTTGCCTACTTAACTGGCCTGTCTCCCCAGATCTCAGCAATATTCCTACTGTTACCACATGTGACCCAACTCTCTGAGCAGGAAACTAAGGAACTAAGCAGATATGAGAGAGGTATTGTAGGGCTAAACCCAGACCTGAGGTTGCCTACAAAGTCAGCAAGATCTGACGGCAGCAGTCACCTCCTTGGGCAGGCACCCTCGACAGCCTTTCCTGTCACTTGCAGCCCCTTCTCTCCTCTCTGTCTCCAAAGCTCAGGCTGAGACTTTGGGGGCCTCTTCTTGGTTCTAAAGTTCAGCACCAAACACCTGCTCATTATATTGATTCCTTACATACCAAGGCTGGATCCAGAAGTTCCAGGCCTTATAACATGTGCCCCTGGCACAAGGCTCTGGGGACATGGTGAAACTGGAGGGTGGATGTTTAACTCTCTGATTTTTATGAAACCGCTTGGGGCTCCCATTGCAAAACTTTTAAGGATATTTAATCTATTTCCTGCTAGGATTGGCTCCCCAGCCCTCATTATCACATACCCTGGGGATAGAGAAAGAGAGGAGAGAGTGTCCCTGTGAGCTATCTAGATGGGAAGCCTAGAGGATATTATGCACTGCAACTAATTTTAAAGATCTGGTGAAAATTTTGAACAACCTTCACAACTTCACAGAAGCACAGTGGGTGTAGATGACAGTGTCTTGTTAATAACATATCCTAACTCTATAGTTTATGCACATCACATGTGCATCTTTAGTGTACACCTTTAGTTTATTCCAGTCACTCAGTCATGTCCGACTCTTTGTGACCCCATGGGCTGCAGCACACCAGACCTCCCTGTCCATTACCAATTCTCAGAGCTTACTCAAACTCATATCCATCAAGTCGGTGATGCCATCCAACCATCTCATCCTCTGTCATCCCCTTCTCCTCCTGCCTTCAATCTTCCCAGATCTAGGTCTTTTCAAATGAGTCAGTTCTTTGTATCAGGTGGCCAAAGTGTTGGAGTTTCAGCTTCAGCATCAGTCCTTCCAATGAATATCCAGGACTGATTTCCTTTAGGATGGACTAGTTAGATCTCCTTGCTGTCCAAGGGACTCTCAACAGTCTTCTCCAACACCACAGTTCAAAAGCATCAATTCTTCAGCACTCAGCTTTCTTTATAGTCCAACTTTCACATCCATACATAACTACTGGAAAAACCATAGCTTTGAATAGACAGACCTTTGTTGGCAAAGTAATGTCTCTGCATGTTAATATGCTGTCTAGGTTGGTCATAGCTTTTCTTGCAAGGAACAAGAGTCTTTTAGTTTCATGGCTGTATTCACCATCTGCAGTGATTTTGGAGCCCCCCCAAAATAAAATCAGCCACTGTTTCCTCCATTTCCCCAGCTATAGCCATGAAGTTATGGGATCAGATGCCATGAACTTAGTTTTCTGAATGTTGAGTTTTAAGCCAATTTTTTCACTCTTCTCTTTCACTTTCATCAAGAGGCTCTTTAGTTCTTTGCTTTCTGCCATAAGGGTGGTGTCATCTGCATATCTGAGGTTATTGATATTTCCCCTGGCAATCTTTATTCCAGCTTGTGCTTCATCCAGCCCAGCATTTCTCATGATGTACTCTGCATAGAAATTAAATAAGCAGGTGACAATATACAGCCTTGATGTACTCCTTTCCCTATTTGGAACCAGTCTGTTGTTCCATGTCCAGTTCTCTAACTGTTGCTACTTGACCTGCATACAGATTTCTCAAGAGGCAGGTAAGGTGGTCTGGTATTCCCATCGCTTGAAGAATTTTCCACAGTTTGTTGTGATCCATGTAATCAAAGGCTTTGGCATAGTCAACAAAGCAGAAGTAGATGGTTTTCTGGAACTCTCTTGCTTTTTCAATGACCCAACAAATGTTGGCAATTTGATCTCTGGTTCCTCTGCCTTTTCTAAAACCAGTTTCAACATCTGGAAGTTTATGGTTCACATACTGTTGAAGCCTGGCTTGGAGGATTTTGAGCATTACTTTGCTAGCATGTGAGAGGAGTGCAATTGTGCAGTAGTTTTAGCATTCTTTGGCATTGCCTTTCTTTGAGATTGGAATGAAAACTGACCTTTTCCAGTCCTGTGGCCACTGCTGAGTTTTCCAAATTTTCTGGCATATTTAATGCAGCACTTTCACAGCATCATCTTTTAGGATTTGAAATAGCTCAAATGGAATTACATCACCTCCACTAGCTTAGTTCACAGTTATGTTTCCTAAGGCCCACAGGATGTCTGGCTCTAGGTGAGTGTTCAAACCATCGTGTTTATATGGGTCATGAAGATCTTTTTTGTATATGGGTGTGCATGTTGGTATATATAAAACCATATGTAACATTAAATGGTTTTTTTCATTTATTCTATTTTTGGGTTAATTTTTATTAGAGTATAGTTGCTTTACAATGTGTTAGTTTCTGCTGTACAGCATAGTCAATCAGCCACACACACACACACACACACACAGATACATACATATATATCCTACTATTTTTAAAATTTTGTTCCTATTTAAGTCACCACAGAGAATTGAGTAGAGTTCCCTGTGCTATACAGTAGTTTCTCACTAGTTATCTATTTCATACATTGCAGTATGTAGCTATCAATCCCAATTTCCCATTTCATCCCACCTTTTCCTTTCCCTCATTGGTATCCATGTTTGTTTTATATGTCTGTGTCTCTATTTCTTCTTTCCAAGTAAGTTCACCTGTATCACTTTTCTAGATTCCACATATAAGTGATAATATACAATATCTGTTTTTCTCTTTCTGACTTACTTTACTCTGTGTCAGTCTCTAGGTCATCCATGTCTATGAAATGACACTATTTCATTCCTTTTATTGTTCACTAATATTCCATTGTATATATGTATCACATCTTTTTATCTACTGTTGATGGACATTTAGGTTGCTTCCATGTGCTATTGTAAATAGTGCCACAATGAATATTTGGGTGCATATTTCTTTCAATTGAATGCTTTTCCTATCACCAAATGGGAAGAAAGAAGTCTGGGCAAGTTCTTGGAAATATTGCAATTGTGTTAATGCTCATTCTTGGGGTCCCGCGTAACCCCATATGCTCCTGACTCCTGTGCATGCTCAGGGACTCTATCTCCTCTTCCTGCCTCTGAGCTATTCTAAGTTCCTGTTCCTATATATCAAGGAGCTAATTGGAGAAACTAGTCTATTCTGGTACCTTTGTGGGAGGATGAGTTCCTGCAAAGGGTGGTTAAACTTGAAGAGGAATTTTATGTGTTAGCATAGGGTTGTGAAAAGTTAATCATCTATTTTGGGACTCTTAAAGGCTGATAGAGAGGACATTTAGAGAGAAGAATGGAGGGTCCTTTCAGTGTTTTTATTACCCACCTAATTAGCATCCACCACATTGGATCTCTTTGGGGAGTACAAAGGTATAAACATTAAGGACTGCCCCAGAATCCCCAAACCAATTCACTGGCCTGTCAGGTCCTTTTGGAATATGATTTTTCTTGCAGCCACATTCCATTGATTTTTCATCAACTACATTGTTGACACATTTTGAGTGTCATGAAGCAGTGTTTTCCAAATTATAGTCTCCAGATAATCAGGATCTGAATTGTTTGTGATGTTTGCTAAAATGCAGATTTCTGGGCCTCCCCTCTATTGTACAGAGTTAGAAATGGACATTTATGACAACCAAAGAAGTTTAGGGATTTCATATATCCTTGTCTTTACGATTTGTTTTCAACACTGATTCCAAATTTTTCTATTCTTTCTGTAATTCAAAATCCATCTTCACTTTTAACATGGAATTTATTCCAAAACAGAGTTATACCTCTTGTTTTAGTTTCCTAAACTGCCCTATGAAAAGACCAGAGTGAGTGGTTTTAAAATAAAAAATTCACATTGTCACAATCTGAAGGTTAAAAATCCGAGATCAAAGTGGCAGCAGGTCTGGATTCTTCTTCTTCTCTCCATTTGCAAGTGACCACTTTCTCTCTGTGTCCTCACTTGACTTCTCCTGGGGATATGAAAATCCTTTGTGTCTCTTCCTTTTCTTTAAGGGCACCAGGCATATTGGGTTAAGGACCACCCTGAAGGTCTCATTCTAACTTAATTACTTCTTTAAAGACCTTGCCCTTGAATACAATTACATTTGAGGTACTGGGGATTGGGAGAAGTTAGGGACAGAGGATACAATTCATTCCATAGTACTTGTTTGGGCATATATCCTACCACTCATTTTTTTCATCTAGTTAATAAATATTTTAGAACAGAAATAATGCCCCCCTATACACAAGTAATATTTGTTTATAACCTCTGAGTCCAAGCACTGAGAAGAGAGAGATAGTATTATTAATGGATGCATATTGGCAGAAAATAGGTCTCCATCTCAGGTGTTATGGAGAGAAAGAAAGGCAGATAACAGGAGAGAGATAGGGAGACTGAAGGACTAGATTAATCTTTCAATAGCTTTGATTAGAAGGAACATAGAGTTTGATTGTAGTATAGGGAAGACAATACTGTCTGCTGTAAAATCTCAGTTATTCAGCTTATGCAAAGGAGACACAGGACATGATGTGTTGAGAGACAAAACAAAAGCTCATATTTTCTAGCCCAGAAAAGAGTGTGGATTTGGGGGAGGTAGAGAGAAAAGAGAAGAGTCTGGTGAGCATTTTGTATCCAAAGATGCTACCTTGACGAGAGACAGAACTTAGAAAGATTGCAGGGTACCTAAAGGGAATATTATTGGACTGAGACAAACTCATGCTAAATGAGTGTTTTTTTTTTTTTAATAATTTTTTTAGTTGTTGTTATTGAACAGTGAGAAAATAAACAATAAGGTTAAAAAATGGGTCAAAGATCTTAACACGCACTTCACCAAAGAAAACATTTAGAAAGCAAATTAGCATATGATAAGTTTCTCCATATCATATGTTCTCAGGGAAATTCAAATTAAAACAGTGATACACCACTGGGTACCTATTTCCACAGCCAAATCAGAAACAGTGACAACACTAAATGCTGGTAAGGATGCAGAGCAACAAGAACTTTCATATATCAATGGTGGGAATGCAAAAATGGTACAACGACTTCAGAATATAGTTTGACTAAACCTACTCTTAGCATAAGATCCCAAACTTGAAAGCAATCAGAATGTTGCTGAGGAGGTAAATGGATAAACTGTGGTACCTGCAGAAAATGTAGGAAGTTATGCAGATACAGAGAATAGACATGCGAATACAGCGGGGGTGGGGCAGGGGAGTGAGGTGAATTGGGAGACTGGCATATATACACTGCTGTGTGTAAAATAGACAGCTAGCAGGAACCTGAGCATAACACAGGGGACTCAGCTCTGGGCTCTGTGGTGACCAAGATGGAGGGGGTGGGGGAGAAGGGAGGTCCAAGAAGGAGGGGATAAAATGTATACATACAGCTGATTCACTTTATTATACAGCAGAAACTAACAGTATTGTAAAGTACCTATACTCCAATTAAAAAAATAAAGTACAACTCCAAAACAAACAAACAAACAAACAGGAAAAGAGCTGTCAAATCATGAAAATATGTAGAATATTTAAATGCACATTATTATGTGAAAGAAGTCAATCTGGAAAGGCTACATGCTATATGATTCCAAATATATAATATTCTGGATAAGGCAAAGCTATGGAGACAGTAAAAAGCTCAGTGGTTTCCAGAGAATGGGTTTGGGGAGAGGGATGAATAGGCAGAGTACAGGGGAATTTTCAAACAGTGAAAATACTTTGTATGATACAATAATAATGGATACATGTCATTATACATTTATCTAAAGCACAGAATGTTCAACAACAAGAGTGATCACTGAGGTACTGTCATGCTGACCACCATACACAAGATGAGGGTGTAGGAGGTGAGAAGTGGACAGTATCCATGCTTAAACCTGAATCCAGTGCCTTTAGGCCATAAATGTAGGTGACAGTTATACCTGAACAGGTCAGGTTTATGTTATCCTGGTGCATACAGCATCTTAGGAAGAAGGGCAGGGAGAGGATGAGAATCAGGTTCCTGGCCCCAGAGTCTACCTATTGGACTCTGGAAATAATAAACAAAGAGGTACATCTCAGTGAAAGAGAAATGATATCCAGTAGATAAGGTTATGGTAAGAACCGAAGACTCCCAGAAAGAGAAACAATACATGAACAATTGCTGAGTGAAGTGGGCATCTATAACAACATAACAGAGATCAAACCATAATAGCCAGGGCACTAAGAAGGGTAGAAAAGGCCAAACCAAATTCCAGGAATGCCAACAGAGTCAATAATTTATACATGGGTTCACAAAAGTGATAGGCATACTTAAAAATGTATAACATCATTGAGTTGCTTAGGGAGAAGAAAAGATGGGGATGACAAGTTGCTGGTGTTATTCAGTTACTAAGTCAAATCTGACTCTGACACTCTGACATGGACTGCAGCATACTGGGTTCCTCTGTCCTTCACTATCTCCTGGAGTTTGCTCAAGTTCATGTCCAGGCATATAATTTCTCTGGAATGACCATTAAAATAGAGGCTATGGTTATGTGCTGCCAGTCTTGGAAGACTCCATGGTTTTGGCTCTGGAGAGAAATCTCAGATCCATTAGCTCATTTACATAAGCAATATTCTGTCATTACTATCATGAACATTATTAGATACTCCTTCAAAACACATTTTCTGCCCAATTCTGACCACCCTAATTACTCTGCTGTTTGTTTTTCTCATCATTTCTTGGTGTGTGTTACTACGTGATTATTATCTCCTTTACAGTCCTAGAATTTGGACTCAGGCTATTCGGGCTGTTGTAACGGACTGGGTTTAAAAAACAAACATTTATTTTTCAAAATTCAGGAGGCTGAGAAGTCCAATACCAAGGTGTGGGCTGACTAGGTTCTTGCTAAGGGTTCTTGTTCTGGGTGTGCAGACAGCTTTCTTCTCTGTGTCCTCACATGGTGAAGAGAGATCGTCTCTCTTATGTCTCTTCTTGTAAGCACACTAATCTTATTCATGAGAGCTCCACTCTCATGAGCAAACTTCCTTCCAAAGACCCCATCTCAAAATACCATCACATTGGAGATTAGCCTTCAAAATATGAATTTTGAGGGTAGAGGGGTGGTATCACAAAAGGGGCCTCCAAGGTAGTACTAGTGGTAAAGAACCTGCTTGCCAATGCAGGAGACATAAGAGTCACGGGTTCAGTTCCTGAGTTGGGAAGATCATCTGAAGGAGGGCATGGCAATCTATTCCAGTATTCTTGTCTAGAGAATCCCATGGACAGAGGAGCCTGGAGGGCTACAGTCCATGGGTTGCAAAGAGCATGACTTAGCATGCACACATGGGAGCACAATATTAAGTTCACAGCACAGACTTTTTTTGAATTATTTTCTTTTAATTGGAGGATAATTTTTTTACAATATTGTGTGGTTTCTGCCATACATCAACATGAATTTTCTTCTGTTTTCTGGCAGTTGGTTGTCTTACATCTTTCCCAATATTATAGGAAAGAGATAAAAATCGAACTGAAGCATACAAAATGAAGCAAAACAATCTCTTTAAGAAATAGTCTTATCTAGAAAGCTGTTTTGATTAATTCACTCATTGGTTCCTTCATGTGTTGATTTATTCAATCCATATATATTAAACCTTTTTTTTTTGCAGTTCTGTGTGTGTATTGTGTGTATGTGTGTGTATGTTGTTTGTTAAGGCTAGACATCGACATGAGAAAAACATCTTGCAAAAAATATAAAATATGCATGTGTTTCTCTCACTTTTCACCCCTGTAATAATAGGATAACTAAAGAAAGAAATGAAATCCCTTGACTAGTTATTCAGATGATGAATGACTACCCTAAACCTTAACTACCTTCTAAAAGGCTCAACTATGATTATTGTTTTGCCAGTGTTCTAACTGGAGAACTTACCTCAAGCTCCTAGAGTGTCTTCTTTCTCTTAACTTTGTGGGTATGTGCTTAGGAAGAAGCCTCATGAAAATGTATTAACTGAGGCATAGGTATGGGTATCTGCAAGTCTGTTGCAAGTGAATAAATGTGATATTATGATAAAGCAACATAAATTAACCAAAATGCAAATTTAAATATATAAACCTCTGATCAAATTCCACTGACTAGAGGAATAAAAGATGAAATTTGTGTTCTCTTTTGGATTTTTTTCCAAGTAATAATAGGCAATATTTGTTGAGACTTGATAACACTTCAGGCACTGTGTTACAGAGTTACATGAATGATCTCATTTAATCTTCACAGTATTCCTATAAGGAAGGTAATATAATTATTTACATTTTCATTCTGCAATTGAGGAAACTAAAGAACAGAGCAATTGAGTAATTTTCCCAAGGTCACACATGCAGTATATTGCATAATTTATTTCCTTTTTACTGATAATTGGGAGTTGTCACTTTTCCCTAGTAGTAGTAGTGTTAGCCACTCAGTCATGTCCAACTCTTTGCCACCCTATGGACTGTAGCCTGCCAGGATCCTCAGTCCATGGGATTCTCCAGGCAAGAATACTAGAGTGGATTGTCATTCCCTTCTCCAGGGGATCTTCCTGACTCAGGTATCAAACTCAGGTCTCCTGCACTGCAGGCAGATCCTTTACTGTCTGAGCAATAGGGACAGCTGAAATAGAAAATGTCTATGGGTTTTATGCCCCAAACTTCTCTTTCTCTAAACTAATCCTGCTGAAAACCCCTGAGTGATTTTATTAACTCAAACTTCTTAACAATGCGTTGGCGGATTTGCTTGGTCTTGATGCTGTAGACAATGGGGTTCATGAGCAGTGGGGCCAGCAGATACACATATGACATGAGGAGGTGTAGTGTGGGGCAGATGTTCCCCGAAGCGGTGCACAAGAGACAAGCCAATCATGGGGATGTAGAAGAGGAGCACAGCACAGATATGGGAGACACAGGTGTTAAGGGCCCGAAGTCGCTCGTGGTGGGAGGCAATGCTTAACACAGTGCGGAGGATAAGGGCATAAGAGAGGAAGATGAGCAGTGAGTCCACACCAACAGTGCAGGCCATGACAAAGAGCCCATAGATGTGATTGACGATAATGCTAGAGCAGGCCAGCTTCATGATCTCTAGGTGTAGACAGTAGGCGTGGGCCAGCACGTGGGAGTGGCAGTACTGGAAGCGCTTAAGGAGGAATGGCAGGGGAAGGATGAGCAGCGCGCTTCTGAACACTGAGCTCAGCCCCATCCTGATGATACGTGCAGGTGTCAAGACTGTGGAATAACGCAGTGGGTTGCAGATGGCCACATAGCGGTCAATGGACATGGATAACAGGACTGAAGACTCCACTAGGGACAAAGTATGGATGAAGAAGAGCTGAGTGAAGCAGGCAGGGATACCAATTTCTCTGGCATCAAACCAGAAGATGCCCATCACAGTGGGCAGTGTAGAAAGGCAAAGGCCCAGGTCTGTGAGGGCAAGCATGGCCAAGAAATAGTACATGGGTTCATGGAGGGTGACATCAGTACGGATGACATGGATGATGCTAAGGTTGCCTACGATAACTGTCAGATAGATGAAGCAGAAGGGAATAGAGATCCAGCCGTGGAGATCTTCCAGACCTTGGAAGCCCGTCAGGAAGAAAGTGGCTTTCTGGAGGCTGCTATTATATAGGATTCTCATGACTTTATAACCTTGAATTCACCAACCTGCAATATAGAATGGGATTTCTGGAGAATGACAGGGCTGAATACTCACTTACCTGTCTTGGGGTCAGTGATCCAGGAAGGATCTGCAGATGAACTGGCAAAGAATTGGGGCACCTGATCTATTAGCCTTTTCTGGAAGGTCTAGGAAGGTGATTGTCATAGGTGATTTCTATAGCTCATGGATGCTGTGTGATTTAGGCTTGTGGTGATATGTCTGTCTGTATTGGACTCTCAGTAGTTTAATGAGGTCACCTCAGATGGCACCTTTTCCATATGTTCCTCCCTGAAAAAAATAAATCTCCAATTCAATCAGCAAAATATTTAAAGCTGCGCCATCTATATGTGGAACTAGTACTATACACACCATTCTGCATAATTGTCTTCTAGAATCAGCTGCATGTCAAGAGCCTTCAAACGTATTTGTAACCTGGCTGGGGATTGTCTTTCATTCCACAATACCTGGCCTGCAGGGGAATGCAGGGGAAGCATTGAGTAAATATTTGTTGGACTACTTAAGCTTGTAATTTGTGACCAGAGTGATCCCTTTCCTGAATTTACATAAAAGCCTTTGATGGCTGAGGAGGCAAATGTTGATGTGCAAATTTGAAGTCTGGAACTGAGAAATGTCTAAAAAGGCAGTCTTCAAAAAAAAAAAAAAAAAAAAAAACTTGTAGGACAGGGTGCTTCAGGGTTTAGTTCTGAGAGATATTAGGAGAGATATGTGTTTCTGTCATCACGGTGGTTAAGCTAATGGCACCCCACTCCAGTACTCTTGCCTGGAAAATCCCATGGACGGAGGAGCCTGGTAGGCTGCAGTCCATGGGGTCGCTAGAGTCGAGACGACTGAGCGACTTCACTTTCACTTTTCACTTTCATGCATTGGAGAAGGAAATGGCAACCCACTCCAGTGTTCTTGCCTGGAGAATCCCAGGGACGGGGAGGCCTGGTGGGCTGCCATCTATGGGGTCGCACAGAGTCGGACAGGACTGAAGCGACTTAGCAGCAGCAGCAGCAGATGTAGAAATGGAGATACGGAGGTGGGAAACATCAGCTCTAAAACAGTGATAACAAAGAAAAACCTGAAATAGTCAGGAAAAGCCTCTAATCTCTAGCCTAAGGAAAGTATATCTTAAGGCTCTCAGAGTGAGCTGTGCCTCTGGGGTTTGGATAATATGGCACAGAGGTATAGGTCTATCCTATAATACCTGAAACCAGGCTCTCCTTTACCTCTGCCTTCTGAACTTTTATACAATTATGTTTATTGTAAGCCAACTCTAATGGGTTCTATGTATATTAATGTAGTGTGACTAGTGTATTATTTATCACATGCATAAAAAGCTTAAAATAGCTAATGTTTAATATGTTATCTTTCTGTCACCTTCCTAAGTGCTTAGTGTTTATTATGCCATTCAACTCTCACAATGATCACATTATCAATAGATAGATTCTATTCTAAGCATCATATTACAGGTGAGAAAACCATGGCCCAGAAAGATGAAGTGACCTGGGTAAATTTACGGAGCAAGTAAGGGTTGAGTATGGAATTCAAACTCTGATAGGGTACTCCAGAGTCTACATTATTGTCTTACATCGTATTTCCTACTACTGTAGTGGGACTACTACTAGTACTGTAGGGGGACTACTACTAGTAGTCCTCCTACTACATAGCACTTTAGGTCTTACAAAAGTCAGATAATTAAAAAAAAATCAAAAAACAAAACAAAACTATACCAAGATATATGTATTGACAACCATTTCAACTATGTACATGACAGATGAGAGGAAATGTGTTCTGGGGACTAAGTTCAGTTGGGACATACTGAATGTTAACTTAAAAAGAAATTTTGGGGGATATTTCCTAGAGGGTATTATAGGTAGTGACCTTTGGGTTGAGTGGAGGCTTAAGTTGTAAGACATCTTCCAAGAATACGCAGCAATTGCTAGGAGATGCAGTGTGGAAGAAAAGACAAGGCTCTGTTCATAATACTGGAAATTATTTTACATGAGAGTAGAACATAAAATCAGAACTAGAAAAGAGACAGAGATTGGAGAAAAGAAATAGGATAAAAATAGTAGTGTATAATGTTACTGAAGTCAAATCATTACTGTTGACTAAGAAAAGAGATGGTGTAAGATGTGGGTTCTTTAAAAGGCATTGCACTTATGATGGTGAGTTCATTATTGATTTTTCAGAGAATATTTCCATAGATTGGAGAAAGACTATACAGGCTTACACTATCAGTGAATGGGGAGGAATATGTAATAAGTATATGTTACCTGTAATTTTCCTCCAGGAAAAAAAATCTACGTGATAGGTGAAGGTGGGATATTTTAAGGAAGAGAGATGGAAAGTTGAGGGTACTCTTTCAAAAAAGCTTCTTTTATTAATCAATAAAATGAAGAAGCATTGAACGGCTAAGAATAAAGAAAGACAACATGTCTTTCTTGGCCAAGATTTTTGAATGGCCAAGATTTTGCCATTCAAACTACAAATCAAAACAAGTAGTAAAACAGATACTAATGTAATAATTAATATAATACTGAAATTAATGTTGCTTTATGATCCCAAAGGAGAAACAAACAAACAAAAAAAGATATAAAGAGGCACTTCTAGCAAACAAGAGAAATGCAGGAGAAAAGTGGAGACTTGGAGAGAAGATGGGCTGTGAAGGAAGAAGGGAATATCATAAGATTTGAATAGCGTGCTGTTGGTGGCACAGACAACAATGCAGTCTGACTCCAACACTGAGAACAGTGATGGAAGAAAAAAAAGTTTCAACAAAACCTTAAAAATGAATGATAATAAAGAAGGGAAATTTTTCCATATGTTAAGTGGAGACACAAATAAGAGTTTAAACATATATATGACTTTTCAGCCAGCAGACTCAGTCAAGCTGGTTTCCATCCATTTCACATTGAGAGATTTCAGAGAGTTTGAGAAATAGAAGAGGTAGAAACCATCTATTTCATCCTGTATCTTCAGACAGAGAAGTTTCATTCTGCCTGCTTAATGAAAAGTTGCATCCATAGTGTCCCACACCAATTATTATCTCCACTTCCTCCAGATTAATGGATCAGAGAAGTGTCAGCTGCCACTAGACAACATCATACACCCTTGAACCACCCTTCAGCTCTAATTTATTGGTGTAAAGGGATGTCATCCTAGAAATCTGCAGCAGAAATAGAGAAGAGAGGGGCTAAACAGATTTCAATGACATCTGACTCCCTCTGTCTCTTATTCTTCATATAATTGCACACAATGGTATTTACAATGATCAACATCTGTGTTGGTGACAGTCTGCAAAATTACTCCAAAGGACAATTATGACCTCATATTACTGTAAAGTGTTACACTAAATATTGGTGTTACAGAGCATGATCAAATTCATTTTAATATTTAATTATCATAATACAGTTTTAAGGTAAGCAAAGTAGAGATCGCAATTTTAATTTCAAAGGTAGAGGAACTATTAATAATATTCCTAATGAGGAGGAAAGAGATGAAAGGCAGCAAGGAGTAAAATGGACGATGAAGATGACTTTTACAGGGTCATGCTGCTGCTGCTAAGTCGCTTCAGTCGTGTCCGACTCTGTGCGACCCCAGAGACGGCAGCCCACCAGGCTCCCCCGTCCCCGGGATTCTCCAGGCAAGAACACTGGAGTGGGTTGCCATTTCCTTCTCCAATGCATGAAAGTGAAAAGTCGCTCAGTCTTGTCTGACTCTTTTGGACCCCATGGACTGCAGCCTACCAGGCTCCTCCGTCCATGGGATTTTCCAGGCAAGAGTACTGGAGTGGGGTGCCATTGCCTTCTCCGTTTACAGGGTCATAGACAATGACAAAGTGAGGACTGACTATTCCCAGGCCATCTGCTTCTTAAAATTTCTTTGACTAATTTGATGTGGGGATTCAGAAGTAACCAAGATTGAGAGTTCAGTGTCTGATTCTATGTGGCCCAGTAATCTTTTTTTCTTTTTTTGCATTACATACCTGAGCAGCAACAGCTGGAGAGAAAAGTGAGTTGGGTGCATTACTTCCAGCCAGAACTCAGGAAAAATGGTACCCAACTACAAGAAGATTTCCTGCTTGAAACTCAGGGTTCTTTTGAAGAGCCCAGCAGCTTCTCCCTTGGGGCCTCAGCTGAGGTTGAAAATTCCCTGAAGAATTCTCAAAGCACTTGGCTAAAGTAGGAGGCTGTGAGAAGCTGAGAAACCCCAATCTTGCATGTAGGCAAGGGATATATTCAAAAGGATGTTTGTACTAACAGATTTCATTTTCTGAAATTGTGTAAGAAAGCACCAGCTCAGATTGAAGAGCAGTATTACACAAGATAATGTTTTGATTCAGATTCAGATAAAACATACAGTTGATCCTAACCTTATCTCTGATACCTTATATCCAGCAACCTAGGATATATGACTTAATGTCTACAGATATTACCTCCTTATATCTAAAAAAAGGAACCTCTTCTCTCTCTCTCTTTTTTTTTTTTTTTTAACACACAGACCCTGATACTATTAGGCATTCTCACATGTTTTAGAGTCAACTGCTAGTGTAATTTGGTTTGCATTTACGGAAAAGGATTAGTCCTTATCAGCCTTCAGTATAACATTATTTTTTAAATTTTATATTGAAGTACAGTTGATTTAACAATGTTGTGTTAGTTTTAGGTGTATAGCAAAGTGATTTAGTTATACGTATATATGTATCTGGGCTTCCCTGGTGACTCAGATGGTAAGGAATCCACCTGCAATGCAGGAGACTAGGTTCAATCCCTGGGTTGGGAAAATCCCCTGGAGAAGGGCATGGCAACCCACTCCAGTGTTCTTGCCTGGTGAATCCCATGGACAGAGGAACCTGGCAGGCTACAGTCCATGGGGGTCACAAAGAGTCAGACACGACTGCGACTAAGACACACACACATACATGTATCTAGTCTTTTTCGAAATCTTTTCCCATTTAGGTTGTTGTATATTAAATAACAGCTTTCAGTCTTTTTTTTTTTCTTCAGTTTTTTTTAAAGATCTGCCCACATCCACTTCTTTTTAAAAAATATCTACTTATTTAGTTTTAGCTGTTCTGGGTCTTTGTTGCTTCACGGGCTTTTCACTAGCTGCAGCAAGTGGAGGCTATGTTCTAGTTGTGGTGGGCGGGGCTTCTAATTGCAGGGGCTTCTTTTTTGTGGAGCATGAGCTCTAGGCACTCATGCTTGAGTATTTGCAGCCTGTAGTCTCCGTAGTTGTGGCTCCGGGGCTGTGAAGCACAGGCTCAGCAGTTGCGGCCCACAGGCTTAGTGGCTCCAGGGCACGTGGGATCTTCCCAGATCAGGGATTGAGTCTGTGTCCCTTACATTGGCCGGTGGATTCTTTACCACTGAGCCACCAGGGAAGTCCCCAGTCTTCACTCTTAAACTATAGATTTCTTAATTATGATTGACCAGCTTCTTTTAGAATGATTTAAACAATTGGAGGAAAGACCTCAACAGGATGGCTTACAGAATGGATTCTCAGTAAGAATCATTATTAAAACAACTGGTAGAGTGATTCTAGTTTGCCCAAAATGGGCCTAATGTATAGTTATTTTTGTTTCTCAACCAATTTGGATTTGCATTTCCCTGATAATTAGTGATGTTGAACATTTTTTCCTGTACCCTCTGGCCATTTGCATATTTTCTTGGAGAAATATATATTTAGTTCCTCTGCTCATTTTTTAATCAGGTTGATTGTTTTATTATTATTATTGAGTTGTGTGTTCCTTATATATTTTGGAGATTATCACTTATTAGATATATGTTTTGCAAATATATTCTCCCACTATGTAGGCTGCCTTTTCATTTTGTTGATTATTTTGCTGTACAAAATTGTTTTAACCTGTCCTTCCACCTCTTGATTTTTCTTCTTTTTTTTTTGCCAGTTGGGAAGATCTTCAGGTGATACTTTCCCACTGGCTCATGGACAGACTTCCTAATGGAGTTCGCTACATAGTCATCAGGGACCACAGCCCTTTAATAACCTCTGAGAATTTTATCTGTCCTTCTCCTGATATCTTTCCTCTTTTCAGTCATGGAGCTTATGATTTGGTACTTTGGATGCTACATGAGAAATAAGTCACTTTTGTAGTTTCCTGTGCATCTGGGGAAGCTGGGTGTCAAGTCAACTATGCTCCCTTTCCCCTGCAGGGGAAATCAAAGGACTGAGAAGGTCTCACTTTGCTCTAAACTTAGCTGTCTTAGGAAGGGGTGATTCGTACAAAGTCTAACTGTTCTCATATACTCCAGGACATTGAAACTCATATATTTTTTGTTCCAATGGCATGCTGGAACTTTTCTGGAAATCTGGACTTCCACAAAGCTCTCTCATTCATGGGGTGTCTACCCCAATCAGTGTTTTCCAAGTGCTAAAGGACCAAGGCCCAGACAGACTGGAACTAGTTCATAGCTCTCTTGGAGACCACACCATAGAGCAAGGTCTGTCTGCCTGTTACGAATGCATGGCTGTGTGTGACCCTTCTAGGTTCCTTGAAATGTGGTACTGGATTCCACAGAAGCACTTTGCTGTTCATGGATGGGTGGTTAATTTTTTTTTTTTTTTTTGCTGGAGGGAGGACAAATAAGAGATGCCTTATTCCACCATGATTTTAAAGTCACTCTAAAAATCAATCAGTTATATAAGTTGGTGCTAAAGTCACTCTAAAAATCAATCAGTTATATAAATTGTTTAAAATATTATTCCAAGTCATGATTCAAAGATTTTGAACATGTTTTGGGTTCAGATTTTGTTCTATAAAACATGTGGTCCTATTGAAAATGCTATTTTGAATTCAATTAAGGAGCTCAACATTAGATATACATTTTTTAAAATTTAGATATAAGTTCATATTTGTCAGGACAATAGTGTAGTAAAAACAATGCTCTTGTGAAATTAGGAAACTTTGTTCACAATGTTCTTGGGATAGTTGTGGTCCAGACATAATTCATGACTACATCCAGGCAATTCTTTCAGCCTAGTTTCTCTTTACATATACATTTAGAATAGCTGAATTAAGAAAATTTTAAGACAAATCTGATATTCAATAGAAAAAGAAAGGAAATCTTTAGCATTATAGTGAAAAAATAATCAGCATTCTCTTTTACTGGCTAATCACTTTCAATCAGATTTTAAAGCTAGGTGAGCCTCTGAAGGAGTGTTTGGTAAATCAGACTAATTTGGTGTTCAGTTCAGTTCAGTTGCTCAGTCGTATCCGACTCTTTGTGATCCCATGGACTGCAGAACACCAGGCTTCCCTGTCCATCATCAACTCCCAGAGCCTACTTAAACTCATGCCCATTGCATCGGTGATGCCATCCAACCATCTCATCCTCTGTCATCCCCTTCTCCTCCTGCCTTCAATCTTTCCCAGCATCAGGGTCTTTTCAAATGAGTCAGTTCGCATCAGGTGGCCAAAGTACTGGAATTTCGGCTTCAACATCAGTCCTTCTAATGAATATTTAGGACCGATTTCCTTTAGGATGTACTGGTTTGATCTTGTAGTCCAAGCAGTTCTCAAGAGTCTTCTCCAACACCACAGTTCAAAAGCCTAAATTTGTCAACACTCAGCTTTCTTTATAGATCAGCTGTCACATCCATACATGACTACTGGAGAAACCATAGCTTTAACTAGACAGAACTTTGTTGACAAAATAATGTCTCTGCTTTTTAATATGCTGTCTAGGTTGGTCTTCCCAGAGAACTCATCCTTTAAACAATTTTTATATTTTTGTTCAAAGTAGGTTAGACATCTTTAACCAAAGCATTGAAAAATTAGAGTATCAAAATTTTATTTTTGGTTTCTTTTAGCCAGCATAAACCATTGTCTAATTCAAAGCTTGCAAACAGAGCTTGTACAAGGATAGACATTTATTTACTTTCAGAGAAAATTTCATGTTTGAAATCGTTTTTGTTTAAAATGGTTTGATTGGCAAACCAATATTCTAAAAATATTTGCTAATGAATATATTTTGATGTGTATTATGTATGAGATTTCATATGAAATATGTATATAAAATTATAAACAATACAAAATATGTATATATGACCTTCTACATACAATCCCATGTTTGTTTATTCTCAAAAGTGTCTGATTATTAACTCTAAATGTTTTAGTTATTAAACAAAATATGTTTCAAGAAATTTTAAAAAACTAACAGAAAATATGTGCAGACAAAATTAGAGGTAATTATCTGATAAAGTTCAAGGTGATTAATATTATTTAGAAAAATATGCACTAAAAAGGTAAATGCATACATATTACATAAATGCCAAAAAAAGAGACTATTGCAAATAGTTATTTGAGAAATGCAAATCATGTTCAATAGTGGTAATCCCATCAACATACATGTCATTCTATGATTGTATGAAAGAAAGGATTCACAACCATTGCTAAAGGTCTGAGTGAACTATTGGCAGTTAGTTCCTGAGTTGTTAAACATCCTTCAGTAAGCACAGCATTCCCATCTGGCATTTTCCTGACTCAAATGTAGGTAGTACAGTCTTTTCAGAAATAATGTTTATCTGCTAATACTAGTTGCCTGAAGGGCTAGAGTGATTTACACATGTCTGACAGATAGAAGAGAAGAGGAAAAGAAGAGCTAAGAAAGAAAAAAAAAGTTGCATGCATTTAAATATACATGCACACAGATTCTTAAATCAGAGAACATGTATACAGAGCTTTGGAGTTCAGGAATTAGATATATCAACTGCATTATCATGAACTAAAAAAGGAAGAAACACTCAGTCTTTCCTCTAGTATACTTTTATTAGCTAGGAAAGTGAAAGTATGGAAACTATATCTTTTTCTTTTAACATAGGCATTGATATAGGTAAGTTCTCTTATTTTATTGGCATGCATTTTAAAATTCAAGAAGTAGAGGCTTTCAGTCATCACTGAAGTCTTGAATTTTTAGATGTTCAATCTGAGAAAAAGAATGGAAGTAATTTTCTCAAGATCTCAGGGACACTGAGGGTACTAAGCATACTCAGTATTAAAGCCATTTACTCTATGAGTTCTAACCATAAAACACAAGACCATTCCTCTAGATCATGATTTCCCCTGGCTATACATTCAGTTTATTTATTTACCACTTATAAGTTTATTCCTTTTATTATTGCATTGATAAACTTCTTTTTGAACAAAATTTCCCCATAACCTTTTTGCGGATTTGATGAGTTTTCACACAGGACACAATGGGATTCATCAGGAGAGGCACCAGTAGGAAAACATCAGCCATGAGAATGTGGATCATAGGAGACACACCACTGGCAAATTGGTGGAGCATGGCCGCACTCAGCACGGGCACGCAGAAGATAAGCACAGCACAGATATGAGATATGTGGGTGTTGAGGGCCTTAGGCTGCTCTCTGGGGGTTGCAATGCCCAGTACTGTCTTTAAGATCATCATGTAGGAGAAAGTAATAAACAGCAAATCCAAAATACTAGAAAGGGTAGCACAGAGTCCATAGACAACATTGACTCTGTTGTCAGAGCAGGCCACCTTCATGACACCCTGGTGGAGACAGTAGGAGTGTAAGAGCAGGTTTTGATGACAGTATGTCAGCCTTTGCAACAAAAAGGGCAGTGGAAGAATCAGCATAATATTCTTGGAAGTCAGCAAGACCCCTGTTTTGATGACTTGGGAGCTGGTTAAGATTGTGCTGTATCTAAGAGGGTGGTGCATAGCCACATACTGGTCAAATGCCATTACCAATAGCACAGAGGCTTCAATGACTGTGAATAGATGGATAAAGAATTCCTGGGCAAAGCATGTAGCTGCATGAATTCCATGGACACCAAACAGGAACAGTCCCAAAGTGATGGGTGAGAAAGACAAGGACAACCCTAGGTCAGAGATGGATAGCATGGAAAGGAAATAGTGCGTGGGTTCATGGAGGCTTGGCTCTGTCTTAATAAAGAAAAGGATGGTGAAGTTACCCAGGAGAGAAAGAAAGTACACAGATGAGAAAGGGATGGATATCCAGAAGTGACTCTTCTCCAGTCCAGGGATCCCAATAAGGAAGAATCTGAGAACTTCAATGTTGGTGTCATTAAGAGGAGCCATGACATGTAAAAAAGATACTTAACCAGGTTCTTGCCTCAATGGAGATGGAAATTTCCTAAATAAAGAAGATATTCCTTTTTTTGTAAAATGTAGGTCATAGAACTAAGACAACTCAGAAACTTCTTAAGGTAAATAGTCTATTTAAACTGTCAGTTCAGGCTGTAAGAAAAGTCAAACAAACAAACAAAAAAACAAGACGTATCTGACTTGCTTCTTCATCCAGCTATTTGTTTCATTTTGTGAAAATCTCAGTCAATTTGGACTTTATATAACTAAAAATTCCAAACAACCCTTTGACCACATGAAGCTACTCATGGCTGAATTTCATAAAATCAGATCTCCAATTTTATGGTTCTCTTAACTTAGTTTTATAAAAACAAAATCTTGAAAGGAAAAGCAAACTTTACTATGGGTGAGGGGATTCATAAATTAACTCATATCTATAATCAAATCTGTATATCTCTGATAGGGTATAGATTTGAATTAATGGCAGAACTGAAAATTCATAATTATATAGTTTTAAAGTTAAAAAGTTCCTTTAGAAAATATATAGTCATATTTTCCTGACTATACAGAACCACTTTAACCATCAGTTCAGTTCAGTACAGTCACTCAGTTGTGTCTGACTCTGCGACCCCATGGACTGCAGCATGCTAGGCTTCCCTATTCATCACCAACTCCTGGAATATAATCAAACTCATGTCCATTGAGTCAGTGATGCCATCCATCCATCTCATCCTCTGTCATCCCCTTCTCCTCCTGCCTTCAGTCTTTCCAAGTATCAAGGTCTTTTCAAATGAGTCAGTTCTTCGCATCAGGTGGCCAAAGTATTGAGGTTTCAGCTTCAACATCAGTCCTTCCAATGAATATTCAGGATTGATTTCCTTTAGGATGTATTGGTTGGATCTCCTTGCTGTCCAAGGGACTCCCAAGAGTCTTCTCCAACACCACAGTTCAGAGGCATCAAGTCTTTGGCAGTCAGCTTTCTTTATAGCTCAACTCTCAAATCTGTACATGACTACTGGAAAAAACAGCTTTGACTAGATGGACCTTTGTTAGTAAAGTAATGTCTCTGCTTTTTAATATGCTGTCTAGGTTGATCATAGCTTTTCTTCCAAGGAACAAGCGTCTTTTAATTTCATGGCTGCAGTCACCATCTGAAGTGATTTTGGAGCCCCCACAAAATAAAGTCTCTCACTTTCCATTATTTCTCCATCTATTTGTCATGAAGTAATGGGACCTGGTGCCATGATTTACTTTTCTGAATGTTAAGTTTAAGCCAACTTTTTCAATCTCTTTCACTTTCATCAAGAGGATCTTTAGTTCTTTGCTTTCTGCCATAAGGGTGGTGTCATCTGCATATCTGAGGTTACTGATGTTTCTCACAGCAATCTTGATTCCAGCCTGTGCTTCATCCAGCCTGGCATTTTGCATGATGTACTTTGCATATAAGTTAAATAAGCAGGGTGAAAAAATTACAGTCTTGACATAGTCCTTTCCTTATTTGGAATGAGTCTGTTGTTCCATGTCAAGTTCTGACTGTTGCTTCTTGACTTGCATACAGATTTCTCAGGAGAGAGGTCAGATGGACTGGTATTCCTATTTCTTGAAGAATTTTCCACAGTTTGTTGTGATCTACACAGTCAAAGGCTTTGAGTCAATAAAGCAGAAGTAGAGATTTTTCCGGAACTCTCTTGCTTTTTCGATGATCCAATGGATGTTGGCAATTTGATCTCTGGTTTCTCTGCCTTTTTTAAATCCATCTTGAACATCTGGAAGTTCACAGTTCATGTATTGTTGAGCCTGGTTTGGAGAATTGTGAGCATTACTTTGCTAGCATGTGAGATGAGTGCAATTGTGCAGTAATTTGAGCATTCTTTGGCATTGCTTTTTGAAAGGTTGTTGCTGAACCACAAAAATGCCAGGATTCTTGGCCTCCTAAAGAGAAGAATTCAATCCAGGGGGCCAGAGATGAGGCTTGATTGCTCAGAGTTTTTGTGTATTAAAGTTTTACTAAAATATAAGAGAAATAAGAAAGCTTCTGACAGGGACATCAGAAGGGGGCAGAAAGAATGCACCCTCGCTAGTGTTAGCAATGGAGATATATGCTTTTTAATGTTATTACAATGAATCAAAAGAATGTCTGGAGATTGTAAAGACCTTATTAGATTCACTCCCATAATTTACATTTTAAGATAACAGGCTTAGCCAGAAGGTGTTTTCCAGAAACTGTTTTCCACAGGATACATTCAGTCATTTCAGTTCAGTCGCTCACTTGTGTCCAACTCTTTGCTACCCCATGAATCGCAGCAGGCCAGGCCTCCCTGTCTATCACCAGCTCCTGGAGTTCACTCAAACTCATGTTCACTGAGTTGGTGATGCCATCCAGCCATCTCATCCTCTGTCGGCCCCTTCTCCTCCTGCCCCTAATCCCTCCCAGAATCAGAGTCTTTTCCAATGAGTCAACTCTTCGCATGAGGTGGCCAAAGTATTGGAGTTTCAGCTTTAGTATCAGTCCTTCCAATGAACACCCAGGGCTGATGTCCTTTAGGGTGGACTGGTTGGATCTCCTTGCAGTCCAAGGGACTCTCAAGGGTCTTCTCCAACACCACAGTTCAAAAGCATCCTCTCTTTGGTACTCAGCTTTCTTCACAGTCCAACTCTCACATCCATACATGACCACAGGAAAAACCATAGTCTTGACTAGACGGACATTTGTTGGCAAAGTAATGTCTCTGCTTTTGAATATGCTATCTAGGTTGGTCATAACTTTCCTTCCAAGGAGCAAACGTCTTTTAATTTCATGGCTGCCATCGCTATCTGCAGTGATTTTGGAGCCCCCAAAAATAAAGTCTGACGCTATTTCACTGTTTCCCCATCTATTTCCCATGAAGTGATGGGACCAGATGCCATGATCTTCGTTTTCTGAATGTTGAGCTTTAAGCCAACTTTTTCACTCTCCTCTTTCACTTTCATCAAAGGCTTTTTAGTTCCTCTTCATTTTCTGCCATAAGGGTGACATCATCTGCACATCTGAGGTTATTGATATTTCTCCCAGCAATCTTGATTTCAGCTTGTGCTTCTTCCAGCCCAGCCTTTCTCATGATGTACTGTGCATATAAGCTAAATAAGCAGGGTGACAATATACAGCCTTGACATATTCATTTTCCTATTTGGAACCAGTCTGTTGTTCCATGTCCAGTTCTAACTGTTGCTTCCTGACCTGCATACAGGTTTCTCACGAGGCAGGTCAGGTGCTCTTGTATTCCCATCTCTTGCAGAATTTTCCACAGTTTATTGTGATCCACACAGTCAAAGGCTTTGGCATATTCAATAAAGCAGAAATAGATGCTTTTCTGGCATTCTCTTGCTTTTTTGATCATCCAGCGGATGTTGGCAATTTGATCTCTAGTTCTTCTGCCTTTTCTAAAACCAGCTTGAACATCTGGAAGTTCATGTTTCACATATTGCTGAAGCCTGGCTTGGAGAATTTTGAGCATTACTTTACTAGCGTGTGAGATGAGTGCAATTGTGCAGTAGTTTGAGCACTCTTTGGCATTGCCTTTCTTTGGGATTGGAATGAAAGTGGAACTTTTCCAGTCCTGTGGCCACTGCTGAGTCTTCTAAATTTGGTGGTATATTGTGTGCAGCACTTTCACAGCATCATCTTTCAGGATTTGAAATAGTTCCACTGGAATTCCATCACCTCCACTAGCTTTGTTCATAGTGATGCTTTCTAAGGCCCACTTGACTTCACATTCCAGGATTTTTGGCTCTAGGTGAGTGATCACACCATTGTGGTTGTCTGAGTCATGAAGATCTTTTTGCTATAGTTCTGTGTATTTTTGCCACCTCTTCTTAATATCTTCTGCTTCTGTTAGGTCCGTACCACAGGTCACCATCAATGAACATGTCCTAGCTTATTCCCAGTATTAGTATATTAACTACTGCCTAAAGCTTTTTGCTTCATATAGTTAAATACTCAGTTTTCCTTCCTTGAATCAAACTGATAAATTTTTCTAAAAATTTCTATTGCTTTTCTCTGTAGGTACAGAATATAGTCCCATTTACACAAAATAGGTTCTTTACGAAAGTGAAAATTGAAAGTCAAAGTTGCTCAGTCCTATCTGACTGTCTGTGACCCCATGTACTATACAGTCCATGGAATTCTCCAGGCCAGAAGACTAGAGTAGGTAGCTGTTCTCTTCTCCAGGGGATCTTCCCAACCCAGGGGTCAAACCCAGGTCTCCTGCATTGCAGGCGGATTCTTTACCTGCTGATCCACAAGGGAAGCCCAACTATGCTGCTGCTGCTGCTGCTGCTGCTAAGTCACTTCAGTTGTGTCTAACTCTGTGCGACCCCATAGATGGAAGCCCACCGGGCTCCCCCATCCCTGGGATTCTCCAGGCAAAAACACTGGAGTGGGTTGCCATTTCCTTCTCCAATGAATGAAAGTGAAAAGTGAAAAGTGAAAGGGAAGTCGCTCAGTCGTGTCTGACTCTTAGCGACCCCATGGACTGCAACTTACTAGGCTCCGCCATCCATGGGATTTTCTAGGCAAGAGTACTGGAGTGGGGTGCCATTGTTTTCTGTCAACTATGCTAGATATGGCTAAAATTATCTTATGTCAATAGACTGTGGCCATTTGCATTCTGGCTTTTTTATCACTACTGCTTGAAGACTGCATTATTTTTAGAGATAGTCACTATTAGATTTAATTTAAATTATAGAATAAACACACATAGATTTAATTATTTTATTATGTATTTATTCTTATTTTAAATTTTATACAATAATATGCATGCCTATGTGCATGCTCAGTCATGTCTAGCTCTTTAAGATCCCATGGACTTTAGCCTGCCAGGTTCCTCTATCCATTCAGTTTTCCTGGCAAGAATACTGGAGTGGGTTGCTATTTCCTTCTCCAGGGAATCTTCCTGACTCTGGATTGAACTCATGTCTCCTGTGACTCCTGCATCGAAGGTGGATACTTTACCACTGAGCCACTGGGAAGCCCCTATATAGTAATATGACACCCTGCTAAATGGTTTATATATTTTTCCTCATTTATGTTATATACAATTATTTTATTCACCTTATAATTAATAAAACAGGTCTTCAGATCAGATCAGATCAGTCGCTCGTCGTTTCCGACTCTTTGCGACCCCATGAATCGCAGCATGCCAGGCCTCCCTGTCCATCACCAACTCCCGGAGTTCACTGAGACTCATGTCCATCGACTCAGTGATGCCATCCAGCCATCTCATCCTCTGTCGTCCCCTTCTCCTCCTGTTCCCCAATCCCTCCCAGCATCAGAGTCTTTTCCAATGAGTCAACTCTTCACATGAGGTGGCCAAAGTACTGGAGTTTCAGCTTTAGCATCATTCCTTACAAAGAAATCCCTGGGCTGATCTCCTTCAGAATGGACTGGTTGGATCTCCTGGCAGTCCAAGGGACTCTCAAGAGTCTTCTCCAGCACCACAGTTCAAAAACATTAAAACAGGTCTTAGAGAGGTACAATGATTTGTCTAAGGCCATGAATATACCTATGAGACAGAGAGAATGAATCATGTGGTTTTTGAGACATACAGGCTTCCCCAGTGACTCAGACAGTAAACAGTCTGCCTACAATGTAGCAGACCTGGGTTCGATCCCTGGGTAGGAAAGATCCTCTGGAGGAGGAAATGGCTACCCATTTCAGTATTCTTGCCTGGAAAATTCCAAGGACAGAGGAGCCTGGTAGGTTACAGTTCATGGAGGTGCAAAGAGTTGGACATGATTGAGAGACTACATTTTCTCTTTCACCCTTCTCACATATATCATCCAGACAGGGCATTTCTAAGACATCTCTGAACACATACCCTTATCAACACATACAGTCCATTTCTCCTTGGTTGTTCTATAAGATTTTCTATCTCCATGGGCATCTGCTGATTTGCTTTTAACATCTAGCATATCTATTGAGAATACAAATAGAAAATGGAATGAAAATTATGTCAAATATCCTGAATGAATAGAATTATATCTTACCTTCTTTGAGATTATTTTTTACCAATATGATATTAGAATCTGGGAAGCATCCTTAGACTCCCCTTTTTTGCTTTGTAAGCCCTGTCTTATAAAGCCTAGAGGACCCTTGGAGTTGACTACAAGCAAGCTCTGCCTGATGAATAACACCATACTTCATGGGAAATCTTAGGGGTTGGCTCAAGGGAGATGAATCTAACACCTTATAACACAGGCTCAGACTAAGGAAATTAAGTATGATTAGATCTTGGAGACCATATTAAAACCCAATAGCCATTCATCAACTCTTGCTCTTGACTCATCTGCCAAGATGTTTCAGGATAAATTAACTAGGTATTTAGAATATCAAGTTCTGAAAAAGATCATACTATCAATTTTGTATATTAATTTTCTTCTAACATGAAAGTATACTTCTCTATTAATATGTTTACTGCTCATTTGTAATTCCTCTTTTGAAGCATCTATTGAATCCTTTTGTCCATTTTCTATTGGATTACCTGTATTTCTCTAATTGATTTGCCAAAGTATTTAAATAAATATAGGCTAAGCCCTTTGTTGGTGATGTATAGCATATATCTTCTCCCACTTTACTGCTTGCCTCTTTAGTTTCTTACTCAATCCTTTTTATTCAGTGGGTGGAGTTAGTCATGTTATGCTGTGTAGATTTATAGTATACTTACTTGTAGGCAGATACAGGGGATACTCTTTGGAACAAATATGAGTAAAATATAGGTCAGCAATCAAATGTAGCCAGCCTGTCTTTGCTGTATAAATCATATCTACTTTCTCAAATATCACAATCTTATGACATAATTAGAAATGTGGAAATTAGAGAGAAATGAATTCTCAGTGGCTTTACACTTCTTGTTTAAAATCCTTGCAAGCCTTCAAACCCCACTAATACACAATCACACTAAATTCTCACACTTTTGTCAATAAAGAAGTGCTTTACTAAAGTGCTTCTTAAACTTTAATGTGAAGATCAATCACCTGAAGATTTTGTTAAAATGAATATTTTGATTCAATATATTTTGAGTGGATCATAAGTTCCTGTACATTTAATAAACTCCTAGGTGATGCTTTCATTGGTGGTCCAAGGACCACACTTTTAGAAATGCAACTTTATTCTCCTAACACATGATTTTGGTAGATGGAAGAAACTCTGTCCATCATGTTGGATTTGCTTCTGAGTGGTTAATTTTGTCTAAAGATAATAATCAAGTAAATGTGATTGATGAAAATTGTCTATCTTCAATTAGGTTGACTAGCATTTCTATTGTATCAAAATCAATAGGCCAGTCTTACATTTTAAAATGTATTATTATTTTCCTCTTGAATTATGCTACATTTATTCATTCTTCTATTTATCTATCCTTTTTTTTTAATCCTGGATTATTTTCAGGAATTCTTGTATGTCTGTTCTACCTTCCATTTTGATTATTTTCTCATTAATCTTAGTGTTCTAAGACCTGAATCCAAATTGAATATAGATGATGATATGGGATATCTTGTCCTGTTAATCAGTTTTGAAGGGATGCTTAAATATTTTGTCACTGATTTTTAGTTTTACTATTTATTTTGAGTGATTCATTTTAACAGTGAATCAGCTATCTTCTACTCCTTACCTTTTAAGAATCTTCTAAAATCATGCTATTGCACTTTATTGATTTTAAAAAACTTTTGTTGCAACAATATCCTTTTAGTTTATTCGTATTGTAAAATATTTACATGTATATTTTTTAAAATTCTGATAATTATCTAAGAAAATTGAAAGGAGAAAGAATTCAGGCCTGTATGTTTCAGAAGCTCTCACACTGGGAAAGCTCATGCACAGACACACAGAAGCATGTATACAGATACATTACACATTACACGTGTTTGATATATGGTATGTGTAGGATTTCAAATTACTAAGAAATAGTAATGCATTCAATTATTATGTTTTGATTGTCTCAGCTTACCTATATCCAACGTTTGTGGCTGGACTGGCTCTTGTGGTTCTTATTATGATTGCAAGATGTCCTCAGCAATAGGAAACTTTGGAAAAAAATAAAAGTTTTACTATTTACAAGCCCTAGGAATTATATAGTATACCTGGGGCCACACAGTGAGGGCACTGGGGAGGGGGGAGGAGAGACAGAAACAGATCTGGAGTTCTGCTTTTATTGGGATTGGGGATTGGACAACAAGTTTTTAATGGTGAATTTAAACAGAGAGAGCAGAAATTAAATTGCTGGAAAAGAAAAAACAAAAAAAGGACTCAAGATTGACAGTTATGGAAATTAACCAAGATCTCTAAAACAGAGGAGCCAGATGGGGGTAGAGAGATGGTAGGGGTTTGGCTTGGCTCTTTTTCTAGTTATGTGGCAAATGTGCCCTTCAAAGAAGGGGCATCCTTCTTTGAAAATGTCTCTTGGCAATCAAAGGTCAAAGTCAGACACTGGCATTACATAAAGAAAACGAACTGTCAGAGCTTACACTACAGTTGAATTAACTGGGTTGATTGTACTCAGTTAAAATGTGTTTCACAAGACCTTCTCATGGGGTCAATCATTTTTTCATAAACATGTAGTAAAGTGGCTAAAGTAGGCATTTAACAAAGAGCATCTAAAGAAACTAATGCCACAAAATTAAATATGTGGCATTAAATACTCATGCTTTAAATGGGTACCCACCCTGCTTATTTAACTTATATGCAGAGTACATCATGAGAAATGCTGGCCTGGAAGAAGCACAAGCTGGAATCACGATTGCTGGGAGAAATATCAATAACCTCAGATGTGCAGATGATACCACCCTTATGGCAGAAAGTGAAGAGGAACTAAAAAGCCTTTGATGAAAGTGAAAGAGGAGAGTGAAAAAGTTGGCTTAAAGCTCAACATTCAGAAAACGAAGATCATGGCATCTGGTCCCATCACTTCATGGGAAATAGATGGGGAAACAGTGGAAACAGTGGCAGACCTTTTTTTTGGGCTCAAAAATCACAGCAGATGGTGACTGCAGCCATGAAATTAAAAGATGCTTACTCCTTGGAAGAAAAGTTATGACCAACCTAGATAGCATATTGAAAAGCAGAGACATTACTTTGCCAACAAAGGTCTGTCTAGTCAAGACTATGGTTTTTCCAGTGGTCATGTATGGATGTGAGAGTTGGATGCCGAAGAATTGATGCTTTTGAACTGTGGTGTTGGAGAAGACTCTTGAGAGTCCCTTGGACTGCAAGAAGATCCAACCAGTCCATTCTAAAGGAGATCAGCCCTGGGTGTTCTTTGGAAGGAATGATGCTAAAGCTGAAACTCCAGTACTTTGGCGACCTCATGCGAAGAGTTGACTCACTGGAAAAGACTCTGATGCTGGGAGGGATTGGGGGCAAGAGGAGAAGGGGATGACAGAGGATGAGATGGCTGGATGGCATCACTGACTCGATGGGCATGAGTCTCAGTGAACGCCGGGAGTTGGTGATGGACAGGGAGGCCTGGCGTGCTGCGATTCATGGGGTCGCAAAGAGTTGGACACGACTGAGTGAGTGAACTGAACTCAACTGAGAGAGGATAAAGAACATGTATCAACTTACAGTAGGTGCTTTATTTCTTAAATCTATTCCCAAAGAAGTAATAGTTTATATTTAAAATAAAAATTACATCATTAAATTAGTCTTTTTTAAAAGTTCACTGTTATCTTGCATAGAGAATCAGTAAGTAGCAAAAAGTAGACATTTTAAAACTAAAAATGTTATTGGGGTATTTCACTAAAGAAGTGCTGGTGACATACTAGGATGATTAAAAGAGATAGTGAGGAGATGTAATTAAGATAAAGGTTGTGTTTAGAATCGAAAGAACATATTATGGATAAACTGAATGTGAAGATGAGGAATTCAGTTTTGTTACAAGTATAGGAGCTTCCATTTGTCTGTCTTGATTGCAATTTGGTTCTTTTATAAAAGATGACAGCAAAACTAATACAATTATGTAAAGTTTAAAAATAAAATTAAATTAAAAAAAATCTAAAAAAAAAAAAAAGATGACATCATCAGGCATCATTTTCTTTTTTGTTAATTTGGATGGAGACCCCCTCAAAATACACAGCATTTCCTATTTTATGCCCGTGGACAGTAATCAATTTGAATGAAATAAATTTGATGATAATAACAAAAATATATTGATGATTATTTGTGACAAATATTAGGTTTTCTCAAACACACATTTAACCTTTTATGCAAGACATTCCACCATATATTGCCTATTATCTATGACTATTATTAATATATTTGTTTCTGACATAATTTTGCTACAACTTTTACTCTAATCTGCCTGGTTTTGACACAGTACACAATGGGATTCATCAGTGGAGGCACAAGTAAAAGAACATTTGCCATAAGAACATTGAAGAGGGGAGAGACATGCTGGACAAAACGATGAACAATGGCAAGGTTGATGATGGGCAGATAGAAGATGATCACTGCACAGATGTGTGAAACACAAGTATTGAGGGCCTTGAGCTGTTCCTTTTGGGATGCAATTCCAAGCACAGTCTTGAGGATTAGGATGTAAGACACAGCAATGAGCATAAAGTCTACCATAAGGCAGAGTGCTCCAAAAAAGCCATAAATGACATCAATCTGGTTGTCAGAGCAGGCCAGCTTCATGACATCCTGGTGGAGACAGTAGGAATGTGATAGTTGGCGTTTCTCACAATATTTCAACATTCTCAAAGTGAAGGGAAAGGGAAGAACCAGGAGGAAGCTCTTGAAAAAGCATACAATTCCAATTTGGGCAACTCTGAGAGTTGTAAGAAGGGAGCTGTATCTCAGAGGGTTGTGGATGGCTAGGAAGCGATCGAATGACATGATCAGGAGCACTGAGGATTCCAGTGCTGTGAATCCATGGATGAAGAATTGCTGAGCAAAGCAGGCATTTGCAGAGATTTCAGAAGCTTTAAATAAGAAGATCCTCAACATAGTGGGAAGAGAGGAAAAGGATAGGCCCATGTCAGACAAAGTCAACATGGAAAGGAAATAGTACATGGGCTCATGCAAGGATGGTTCTGTCTTAATGATGAAACGGATGGTGCAGTTTCCTCAGTAATTGCAATAAGATACATGCTGAACATTGGAATAGAGATCCAGTGTTGTGCTATTCTAGGCCGCATCCCAACCAAGATGTAAGGGTGGTGATTTCAGCATGTGATATGTTGATAAGGACATTTGAGGTGATACGTTGAGAAATGGACATGATGAATTTAAGGCATTCTGCAGATGATACATAGTACATCACTTATGAGTCCAAAAAAAAATTAGTGAATAGCTAAAATAATATCTGGAGAGGGTGTGGAGAAAAGGGAACCCTCTTACACTGTTGGTGGGAATGCAAACTAGTACAGCCACTATGGAGAACAGTGTGGAGATTCCTTAAAAAACTGGAAATAGAACTGCCTTATGACCCAGCAATCCCACTGCTGGGCATACACACTGAGGAAACCAGAAGGGAAAGAGACACGTGTACCCCAATGTTCATCGCAGCACTGTTTATAATAGCCAAGACATGGAAGCAACCTAGATGTCCATCAGCAGATGAATGGATAAGAAAGCAGTGGTACATATACACAATGGAGTATTACTCAGCCATTAAAAAGAATACATTTGAATCAGTTCTAATGAGGTGGATGAAACTGGAGCCTATTATACAGAGTGAAGTAAGCCAGAAGGAAAAACATAAATACAGTATTCTAACGCATATATATGGAATTTAGAAAGATGGTAACAATAACCCTGTGTACGAGACAGCAAAAGAGACACTGATGTATAGAACAGTCTTATGGACTCTGTGGGAGAGGGAGAGGGTGGGAAGATTTGGGAGCATGACATTGTAACATGTAAAATATCATGTAAGAAACGAGTTGCCAGTCCAGGTTCGATGCACGATACTGGATGCTTGGGGCTAGTGCACTGGGACGACCCAGAGGGAGGGTATGGGGAGGGAGGAGGGAGGAGGGGTCAGGATGGGGAACACATGTATACCTGTGGTGGATTCATTTTGATATTTGGCAAAACTAATACAATTATGTAAAGTTTAAAAATAAAATAAAATTAAAAAAAAATAAAAAAATAAAATGCAGAGACATTACTCTGCCAACAAGGAAAAAAAAAAAATATGAATACCTGGAAATTTAGTTGAAAAAATGCAACTCTTAAGTTCTGACTGTTTAGTTGTCTTTCGACAGACCAAAACATTTATATGACTATGATATTGTGAGAAGCGATTTCCACTTTAGAATAGAATCTGCCTGTATCACAGATTAACAAAATTACTTCTGGGCAAGTTTTTCCTAAATAGAGAAATTAGAAATATATTTTGCATTCAGATGAAAACTTGGTTTCTTTTTCCTTGTGAAATATTAGTAAACCTTAATCAATTAATCTAGAAGCCCCTATAATTTCTTTCTTTCACATTCTAGATGAGATGTTGGGCAGAATATGTGATTTCTGGAATGACACTACATGAAGGCAAAGGAGTCTCACAACTTAATTTCTATGTACTTCTTGGAACTCCCAAAGAAATATGGTCTTCTAAAAACCAAACTACCCTTAGTTCCATCCCTTACTATCTAAAGATTGTTGGTTAAATACCCTTTTTAAAAAACCCCATGGTTTTCAAATCATTTATATATTTGAAAGGGCAGTTACTACTGAATACTGACAAATTACATCTCATTTTCTCCTGGCCTGGAATGTGTGATGAATTGTGTCATGTTCACAGGAGAAAAATAATCTGAAGAGCTTGGTATCATGATTTAGGAGAATTTGAACTCTGTTGAAGACTGATACCTTAAAAAGTGAATAGATCATTTACATAGTTTCTGAAATGAACAATTTTCCTAGGTATATGACATTTGGAGATGTATCCTGCTCTATATAAAGTTCTAAATGGTTTATTTCCAAAGAAGAGAAGTAAAATGAACACAAAGTAGATAAAGATAATCTGAGAGCTTACCAGACAATGGGATATTTTGCAGAGGACTTTTGAGAGCAGCTGAAGGATTCTAGCATAAAATCCCAGAAGCCATTTGTCTCTTACCAAAGTCTCCTTCTTATATATGAGGGTTTGGCTCTTCTTTCCAAGACACCTCCTCTAGGGGCACTGAGTTCTCTTGGGATTTCAGCTAAGCTGGATCTATTCTGAGACTAAAAATAAACATGTGCAGACATAGTAAGTCCACAGAGATGGTTAACAGTAAAGGAAGTAAATGAGGATCTAGATTTTGCTGCTGCTGCTGCTGCTGCTAAGTTGCTTCAGTCATGTCCGACTCTGACCCCATAGATGGCAGCCCACTAGGCTCCCCCGTCCCTGGGATTCTCCAGGCAAGAACACTGGAGTAGGTTGCCATTTCCTTCTCCAATGCATGAAAGTGAAAAGTGAAAGTGAAGTCACTCAGTCGTGTCTGACTCTTAGCGACCCCATGGCCTGCAGTCTACCAGGCTCCTGCATGCATGGGATTTTCCAGGCAAGAGTACTGGAGTGGGTTGCCATTGCCTTCTCCATCTAGACTTTGAGCTAGGGTTTATTTCAGTTGGAGAGAGGTCCTTAATAACCTAGCATGATAGAGACATGGTATATCTTAAATAAAGTCTCCTGATATTTCTGTTGAGTGTTTGACTCAGATACTACTTCTCTGCCATGGACAATGCCAAAGCAGAGATGCTATGAGTTGAACATTGGCATTCAGGGAAGTGATGTAAGACAAAGATCCTATGACATGTATTTTAGCCTAGCCTTTACTTTTGAACCCTAGATCCATCCTTCTAAATGTTCCTGAACACTGTTAACTAAATATCCCTTAAAATCAACTTGTTTAACATTAGATGTAATCTTCTGCCTTTCCAAATCTGTCCTTTATGTAGGGCATGTTAATCCTTTATACTTAATATGTCAAAAGTTCAAAATCCGAGCCCTTTAAACTCTTCTCTCTCACATTTTACACACAGTATTAGCCAAAATTTAAATTAAGAATCTAAATTGTTCCATTTATTTTCATTCATTGCTGGATAATGATTTTGAATCCTTGACTCTTTTGAACAATGGTAACTGTAATTATTATCTTCATTTTATTGATCAAGAAAATGTTTCTCAAGGAGTTCACATAATCTGTCCAAGGTCATATCAGGGTTGTACATTAGAGATAAGGTAGGAGCAGAGGTCTGATTCCTGATAACTAAACTGGGCTGGAAGAAGCACAAGCTTGAACCAAGATTGCTGGGAGAAATATCAATAACCTCAGATATGCAGATGACACCACCCTTATGGCAGAAAGTGAAGAGGAACTAAAAAGCCTCTTGATGAAAGTGAAAGTGGAGAGTAAAAAGTTGGCTTAAAGCTCAGCATTCAGAAAACGAAGATCATGGCATCCAGTCCCATCACTTTATGGGAAATAGATGGGGAAACAGTGGAAACAGTGTCAGACTATTTTTTTGGGCTCCAAAATCACTGCAGATGGTGATTGCAGCCATGAAATTAAAAGATGCTTACTCCTTGGAAGGAAAGTTATGACCAACCTAGATAGCATATTCAAAAGCAGAGACATTACTTTGCCAACAAAGGTCTGTCTAGTCAAGGCTATGGTTTTTCCAGTGATCATGTATGGATGGGAGAGTTGGGCTGTGAAGAAAGCTGAGCGCTGAAGAATTGATGCTTTTGAACTGTGGTGTTGGATAAGACTCTTGAGAGTCCCTTGGACTGCAAGGAGATCCAACCAGTCCATTCTAAAGGAGATCAGTCCTGGGTGTTCATTGGAAGGACTGATGCTAAAGCTGAAACTCCAATACTTTGGCCACCTGATGGGAAGAGTTGACTCATTGGAAAAGACCCTGATGCTGGGAGAGATTGGGGGCAGGAGGAGAAGGGGCCGACAGAGAATGAGATGGCTGGATGGCATCACCGACTCGATGGACATGAGTTTGAGTAAACTCCGGGAGTTGGTGATGGACAGGGAGGCCTGGTGTGCTGTGATTCATGGGGTCGCAAAGAGTCAAACACTACTGAACGACTGAACTGAACTAAAACATATATTAAGCAATTGGAATTGTCAATATTTAAGGAGTTAGGGATTGGATGGTTGTCTGGAATTCCATACTATTTTCAGCATCCTTAGTTGCCTGCTAGTTAATTTTGGGGACTGATACAGAACATGTGACCTTATCTTTGTTGTACTTTTGCAAGGAAACAAAATGGTAGTTTGAGGATCCTAGGGTAATGCTCTTGATATTATATCTATACTCGCTTCCATTAATACATAGCTTTTGGATAAGCACAAATATAGAATTGACCAAAAAGAGGAAGCACAACAAAATTTTACCATAATTTTCTGGAATAAGTTTTCTGAATTTTGTCATAATAATTTTATTTTACCAATGTCCTATTGTTTACATCCCCTCAAAAGAAATCCTCTTGGCTAGATAGTCAAGAATTTTCTAACTTCCACTTTCTTTATCTCTGAATGTTCTCTGGGTCCTTGTTATAAAAGAGATAGAAGGATTAATCTTGGTTCCTTGTTATTAGTGCGTGCATGTGTGTGTGTGTGTGTATAACAATTGTGATGATGGTTGTATGCATTTACTTGCTTATTGTCCAACTTTGGAGACTGATCCCATTTGTCCCTTGACGATGCAGTTAACGTACAATAGGGCACTTTAGGGCGTTTGTCCTTTTTATTTTGATATGTCCAGTCAATAGCACATTGAATGGCTTGTGGTAGCTTGTAAGTATTTCTTGAATGAATGAGGGGATTGCATTTTTTAAACTGGCATCCTGTAACACATACCATTTTTATTTTTTTTATCTGTAGTATGGTTTCCATTTATTAATAGCTATGTCTGTCATAGAGTAAAAGCACAGATTTTGGTAAATGTAACATCTATTCATATGGATTTTTATTTTGTAAACTGACACCTATTTTTGCATGTTTAATTTACATACTATTACAAAGTTTTACTTGTATATAAAGTATATTTAAAACATAACTATATTATAATAAACATGAATTATGCAGTATATCAAATATTTTGTGATACAACTTTGATGTGATTTTCTTGTGATAAAACAAAACATTACAGTCTTTTTGAAGTTTTTCTTGGTCCTATGTACTAAATGTTAATAAAGATATGCATATCAAATAGATGGGATGCAGCTTAAGCAGTACCTCTATGGTAAAATACAGGTGAAATTCATTTATTAGGAAAGAATAATAGGTTGAAAACAAAAATATAACATCCATTTCAAGAAGATAATAAGAGAATGATATGTTAAATCCAATGGAGAAAGGAAGGTAAGATCAAAAGTCAATGAAATGGAAATCTATCATAAAATAGAAAAAGTCAACAAAGCAGAAATTTGGTAATTTGAAAAGTTTAATAAAGAAAATCCATTTAAAAACTTAGGAAAACTGATCAAGAGAGAAAACAAAGTGCATATTAATAATGAAAATAGGAGCGCGGAGCCGGCTCCGGGGCATGCGGCGCGGAGCCGAGAGCCGCAGCTTCTCGGCCTGGAGCTCGGCGTGTGCTGGTGACCCGAGGAGAAGAGGCGGAGGCGACATGGAAGTGAAGGATGCCAATGCTGCACTGCTCAGTAACTATGAGGTGTTCCAGTTACTAACTGATTTGAAAGAGCAGCGTAAAGAAAGTGGAAAGAATAAACACAGTTCTGGGCAACAGAACTTGAATACTATCATATATGAAACATTAAAATACATATCAAAAACACCATGCAAGCACCAGAGTCCTGAGATTGTGAGAGAATTTCTGACCGCAGTGAAAAGCCACAAGTTGACCAAAGCTGAAAAGCTTCAGCTGCTGAATCACAGGCCTGTGACTGCTGTTGAGATCCAGCTGATGGTGGAGGAGAGTGAGGAATGGCTGACAGAGGAGCAGATCGAAGCTCTGCTCCACACCGTCACAAGCATCCTCCCCGCGGGGCCAGAGGCCGAGCAGCAGCAGAATGCCAGCAACGACGTGGCGATGGACGAGGAGGACCCTGCGTAGAAGAGCACAGCTGGCCCGAGTGTCTCCTGAAGTTGAAGGCCCAGCAGCCGTTTCCCAGACATTCAGAGGATTGTTTATTTGATTTTACCGTCTATCCCAACAGGCCTGATTTCCCGGTTAGTTGGGTAAACCACAAAAATAATCTTAAAAGAAATCCTTGTGCCTCTGTGAGAACAAACATGGTGGACTGGCTGAGATTGTCAGGGCAAGAGCTGAAGAGAGGAGGAGTGAGTCAAAAAGGACAGTGACTGTGGAACTCTCAGTGGTAAAAATATTTCTTCTGTGGCCTTTGCCACGGTTGTGGGAAGGTCTCTGTACACAGCTGGTAAAATACTTGCCTTGGCTTTGATGGGCTGTATCCTAAATAATTTCATCTGCTTCCCTCGGAGCTTCCCAAGCAGGGATGCAGAGCACTGCTGGAGTGAAAGCTGACTTAGGAGAATCCTGTTAGATGGCTGGAAACTCATGAAGCAGCAAATAGTTGCTCTAAGTTAAAGTGAGCCACTGAGCTTGGCTCACTTTAGAGGAATCTTTTCCTTAAGAACAATAGACATAAGAAAAGACTGGCCTAGGAACTTGGCGGTCCAGTGGCTTACGACTCCACATTCTCAATGTATGGGACCCAGATGCCATCCCTGGTCAGGGAACTAGATCCCACATGCTGCAACTCAGAAAAAAAGAAAAAAAAAAAAAAAAGATTCCTGCATGCTACAATGAAGATCGAAGATACCGTGTCCAAATAAATATTTTAAAAATAACTAAATAAAAGAACAGGCTGGACAACTCTTCATCAGGTCTAAAGGCCCCTTTCCTCTACTGGCATGGGCTTTGTTTAGCAGTTTCCCTAGTTAGTCTTCAATGTTAGGACACCAGCTCACTGCAGTTGAAAAGAGGCACTCCAGTATTCTTGCCTGGAGAATCCCAGGGACAGAGGAGCCTGGTGGGCTGCTGTCTATGGGGTCTCACAGAGTCGGACACGACTGAAGCGACTTAGCAGCAGCAGCAGCAGACTGAATGACCGCCTGTCTCCTGCCTTTCTGAACACCTTCGGTTTTCTGCCTTGTGACAGGTGCAGCCTGTTGCACCCAGGTGAGCCTCATTTGCACAGGGGGCAAATGGTTTGCATCTTTGAGAAAGGGCAGTTCTCTGGCGGTCCAGTGGTTAAGATTCAGTGCTTTCGTTGCAGGGGGTGTCGGTTTCATCCGTAGTAAGGACTAAGATCCCACGTGCTGCAAGCTGTGGCACCACCCCCTCCCCCAAACAAAAGAAACCCTAAATAAAGAGGGCACAATTACGTAGCTCTTTTTGTGGATGGAGTATGAAGAACTAGAGGCTGATTTTAATAAGAGTTTGAATTTGTTGACTGTTACATTAGTTTTTTTAATTGAAAATATTAGAATAATTACCATGCAAGGAACTTGTTAATATTCAGGCTTTGGAGAGTTTAGTAGCCCCAGACATATGGTTGCCTTAGATCCTAGGAGTATTGTTTAAAATTAATTCCCCGTATTCACTCTGCTCTCTATTTGGAGAAGAAAATGCCCATAGACATTTTTCAAATTGGTACTCATTTTGTTGTAAGATCACATATTTTCAATGCTTCTGTTAATTGGATTACTTCCCACCTCTTCCAAGTCCCAGGTTATTTCAGCCCCCCCAGTAGGCAGTTATGTTTACCTTAACCTCATCATCTAAGGATCAGTTGAGATCTGCTTACAGGCAACATTGAAATTAACAGGACATTTATTTTTAAATCTCTCTTGAGTATCAGGAATTTTACCAGGAGCTGTTGCTTTGTCAAGGCATACAGGTGCTTATGTCCTTGTTTCATTTTGACCTTGAGTGCATTTGATACTTTTTCTGCATGGATTTAGGGTTTAATTAGTTAATAAATGGTTTCCAGATGACTACCAACGTACACTATTTTAAAAAATCTTAGAAGAGTTTATTTTACCATGGGTAGTAAGAAATAAAATGAAATCTGACTTAAAAACTAAAAAAAAAAAATGAAAATAGGAACATAATATACAGATCTTACAGATATAAAGTTAAATAAATATGATAAATATAATAAACAACTATTTTTACTGTATATAAGTTAACTTAAATGGCATCATGTAACATGATGCCATGTAACATGAAAATACCTTTGAAAAACATTAGTGTCCAGAACTCAAACAAGAAAGAGAAAATCTGGATTGTTTCATACCTGTCAAAAATTTTTAATACTTAAAAAAAAAAGTTTCAAAGAAAACCTAAAGTCAAGAAGGTTTCATATGAATTCACTGCATGCATTTAAGAAAGAAATAATATCAATATTGTACCTTCTCTTTCAGAAAATAGACCAATTTCTAATTGGCTTCATGAGTGACATCTAAACAATACAATTATAAGAAAAAGTAATTAATGGCTAATATGGCTATGAACATAGATCCATACATTTAACAAACAGCAAATAGTATATAGTGACCTATAAAAAAGATAATATGTCATGGTGAAATACAGATTATCCCAAGAAATTATACTTCAAAGAAATTATGAATGTGCCTTATTCTAATAGACAAAAGGGATAAAAACCATATGATTATCTCATTAAATAAAATTACAATATTTTTAATTACAAAACTCTGAGTAAATTAGAAGTAGAAGAGTAGTACTTTAATTTGAAAAAGACATATATAAAAATAGAAAAGCTGGGCTTCCCAGGTAGCTCAGTGATAAAGAATCCACCTGCCAATGCAGGAGATACAAGTTCAATCCCTGGTCCAAGAAGATCCCACATGCCACAGAGCAACTAAGCCTGCATGCCACAACTGTTGAACCTGTGATCTAGAGCCCAGGAATCACAACTACTGAAGCCCATGTCCCCTGGAGCCTGTGCTCAGCAACAAGAGAAGCCACTGCAATGAGAAGCCCACACACTGCAACTAGAGATAGCCCACGCTCGCCACAACTAGAGAAAAGACCACACAGTAGTGAAGACCCAGCGCAGTCAATAAATAAATACATAAAATTATGTAAACAATTTAAAATACAAAAGCTAACATTATTTTAATGAAAAAAAAATTGAACATTTACCCACTGATGTAAGGAAAAGTCAAAGATGCTTCTCAGTATTTTTGTCCAAAATTATATGAAATGTCCAAAAAAGAAATGAAAGTATAACAGTTTTAAAGGTAAAACAAAAATATCTGTGTTTGCAAATGGTTAAATGGTAAATATAACATATATAAACATTAAACATAAGTGAAATTAGAAAAGCTGGCCTGATATAAAAACCATATACAAAACTGAAATTCTGCATAATTAAAAAAATCTGAAATTAAAATTTAAAGAGTCATGTACAATAGACTTCAAAACATCAAATATATAAAATAAATGTAATAAAATACTTCCAAGATTTCAAACTGAAAGCCACAATAATGCAAACAACTTCTAGAAGATCTAAATAATAGATATATCTTATTTTTTGGAAAACTCTATGATGTTAAGATGACAGTTCTTCCCAAAATGACATGTTGATTTAGTAAAATTCTTATCCAATTCTAGTAGATTTTATTGGGAAAACTGACAAGTTGATTGTAAATTTTATATAAGACCGCAAAGAGCCAGGATATGTAAAATAAGAAAAAAAAAGTTGGATGAATTAAGCATTACATTTCATGACTAACTCTTAAGCTGCATTTATTAAGCAGTGTGGTATTAATATGAGAATTAGATAAAGTAATGGAATAAAACATTTCAGATACTGACACATACATTTAATATCACTTGTGGCAGTGACATAATTCAAAAGGGAAAGGAAGGTTCATTTCAAGAAATCGAATAAAGTATAGACAAATAGTGAGAAAAAGTCTTAATTTAAACTTTATCAAAAATTAATTTGTTAGATAATAGACCTAAGTATTAAATACAAAAAGAAAAAGATTATAGAAGAAAAATTATAATATTTTCATAAGCCTGATAAAACCAAATACACAGAAAGATTAATCCTGAAGCAAAAATAATTGATCATTTGCATTTAATTGAAAGAAAGAACTATTCACTGAAAGACATTTTTATGAGACTGAAAAGGCGCACCCTCCACTGGTATAAATACTCTCATACGTATATCTGACAAGGATATATAAAGAATTCCTACAGATGAATAGGAAAAGAGCATTAAAAATAGGCAGTGCACTTGAACTGGCACTTCCAGTTTGCATTTAGAAAAATGCAAATTAATATTACATGAGATACTATGATATCCATACTAGAATAACTAACATTAAAAGGATTGAGAATCACAAATTTTGGTAAAAACATGAAACAACTGATACTCTAATACTTTACTGGTGACAGTGTAATTTGATACAAATTATTTGACGACAAATAGTTTGGCATTATCTACTGTAGCTAAATAAATACCCAACTCAGTGGTGTAAAAACCTCATTTCTAAAGAAATTAGTTCATTCAAGTACACATATCTCTAAGGATCTTCATTAAAACTTTATAGCCACAATTTGGATATAACTTTATTTATTTATTTTTTAAATTTTATTTTATTTTTAAACTTAACAATATTGTATTAGTTTTGCCAAATATTGAAATGATTCATCAATGGGAGAACTGCTTAAAAACAATTTTGCATTCTGCTTTAATTGGCCTGTGATGTTATACTATGATCCAGGCTTTTAAAAGCTTCCCATGTGATTCTTGTGCCTTGCCAAGATGGAGAAGAGGGCTTTCAGTAGCTCCTGTATATGTGCCATGAGTTAAGATGACATATACCTGGGTGCCTGTCTCTATACCTTAAGCATAGCCTTCTGAAAATGACTTTATTTTTCCATAATGATTCAAAAATTATTACTAATACATTGGTTTGTAATCAGTGGTTTAATGATGGCTGTATTTTCTAAGATCTAAAATAAAATCCCTACTGGCTACTGCATGAGTTAATTTCTTATATATCTTTTACTAATCATTTTCCTTAAGTAATGGTCTTGACATTATTTCTCACTGGTGTCAGTCTGCCATATTTGGCAGTTTTAGTAGACAATTATTGGGTTTCCTTGGTCTATTTTAATTTATTTATTTTTGTCTGGTTTATTTCTATCCAACATTTCACCAGCTTTTCTGGAAATAGAATTTCCTTATTTTATATATTGAAGGTGAAGGGGAAGTCACTCAGTCGTGTCCGACTCTTTGTGACCCCGTGGACTGTAGCCTACCAGGCTTCTCCGTCCATGGGATTCTCAAGGCAAGAATACTGGAGTGGGTTACCATTTCCTTCTCCAGGGGATCTTTCCAAACCAGGGATCGAACCCAGGTCTCCTGCATTGTAGGCAGATGCTTTAACCTCTGAACCACCCTGGTGGCTCAACTGGTAAAGAATCTGCCTGCAATGTGGGAGACCTGGGTTCAATCCCTGGGATGGGAAGATCCCCTGGAGAAGGGAAGGGCTACCCACTCCAGTATTCTGGCCTGGAGAATTCCATGGACTATACAGTCTGAGTTGGACATGACTGAGAGACTCACTAACTTGTTTCATTTAATATATTACTTATATATAAACTTACTTTATATGCTAAATCACAATGATTGAAATAGTGGGGTAGAGATTTGTACATGGCCAATTTTCCAAATCACATTAAATTTATATTCACTATATGGGTATAGTGATCAGTTCTGCTTCAGGATATTAAGAAAGCTACATTCAATATTTTCCCTAGATCTCTAAATGGAGCTGATAGTGAAAGTTCTCTTTCCTCTGTTAAGTGAAGTGAAAGTCACTCAGTTGCGTCTGACTCTTTGTGACCACATAGGCTATCCAGTCCATGGAATTATCCAGGCCAGAATACTGGAGTGGGTAGCCTTTCCCTTCTCCAGGGGATCTTCCCAACACAGAATCGAACCAGGGTCTCCTGCATTGCAGGCAGATTCTTTACTAGCTGAGCTATCAGGAAAGCCCAGTTAAACAAGAAGTAAAAAGTGTCCCTCCTGCCTATTTATCCAATTTTTGTCTACTTAGCACACCATGTGGGTTAGCTGCATCCAGAACACTGATAGAAGTAGGAAGACAGGAGGAAGAGAAAGAGTTTAATGATGCTGATGACCTTTTGCTGCACTTAGTTATGCTAAGGCTCCCCAGGTTCCTACAAATTTCACATCTGTGAGCCATTGTAATATCTTACCTAAGAAAATTTTATTAAGATAATATTGTATTTGTTGTCACTTGCAATAGAGTATATGTCTCATTTACTAAAGCAGGCTTTTTTATTTTTCAGAGTGTGAATTAATGATATTAGTTCTGATTACAAGCAGATTTAAATTCATTTAGGAACTTTCAGTGAGGATCTGATTAGATCTTATATATACATGGTATTATTTCATTTTAAAATAATGTCCAAGTGCTACTTTCACTTGCTTTTATTTTCTTTTATGCCCCAAGAAATTGATTTGCAGAACAAGTGAGCTCTACATTAATGGGATTTCTCAGACATAGTTTACTTGATTCTTTGGCTTTACAATTATGTATTTTATTCATGTCTTTGAAACTGATTAAAATAATGAGGTTTTTAAATCCAACAAATAACTGGTATATAGTGGGTACTTTGCTGGGTACTGACAAAGACAAAGATTAAAATCTGCTTCTTAAGTCACTTGCACATTGATTTAGGTGGTTTAGGATACAATTGAAAAATAATACTGCTTAAAAATAGCAAATAGCATTGCACATACTTGGATAAAGAATAGATAACTCAATGTACATTTAAAGGAGATAATTTATGAAATCTATTGCAAACAATTGAAAATATAAGTGAATATTTGCTTATCTATTATTTTTTGCATTTCATTTAAATTATTTTATGTATATGAGCCTTTTATCTCCAAACACATTTCATAGTACTTTAGGAGAGGGGAATTTTTAATAGTTTATTTGAATTGCTAATGACTAACATGCATACACATACAATAAGAGATGTTTTGTTTGTGTGGGGATATGTATGGTTAATCCCATAGCATACTTCAGATACTGCTAACCATGCCTGAGTTCATTAGAGCCACAATTGGCTTCTTTTTTATTCTGCAAAGGAACGTGTTATTTTACTGTTTTTCTCTTTTTGTTTAGAATAATACTTTGAAAATCTATTTAGTCTTAATGGAGACTATATTGCTGTGGTTAAGGTTGATATACAGCTGGCTGCCTGTAGAGATAAAAACCAGCAAAGAGGTGGAAAACTTAGTTATAAAAAGATTATAATTCCAAGCCTAACTCCTAAAACATCTAATCTAGATTGTTGTTAATGCTTAGATAAACAACGTGATATTTGATGGGCCCACCAAGTATGTACCGTGCATCCTTGTATTCAGTTTCTATTCTTTCATCACCATCTTCAGATTTCGACAGTTGCTCAGGAATTGCCAAGTAGGGGAGCTTCCACTGCAGCTGTAATTGCCCATCAACTTCGTTTTTCACATAATTTCACCAGGATTTGATTTCTAATCTGCTGACTTTTCACAGAGTACACAATGGGATTCATTAGAGGGGGAACCAGAAGGAAGATATCAGCTATGGTGACACTAATAACTGGAGAAGCATTTTTGGCAAAGTGGTGAAGGGCAGCCAAGGTGACAGTAGGCACCTAGAAGACGAGCACAGCTCAGATGTGGGAGATGCAAGTGTTGAGGACCTTGAGACTGCCTTTGTGTGAGGTGATGCTCAGAACAATTTTTAGGATTAGCAAGTAAGGTGCAGAAATGCACAACAAATATAATAAAGAAGTAAGAGCCATAAACAATCTGAGGTGATATTGACCCTGTTGTCAGTACAGGTCAGCTTCGTAACACCCTGGTGGACACAGTCGGCGTGGGATAGAAGGCTTTTCTTATGAATTTCAGCCTCTTTACAATAAAGGGGAAAACAAGGACAAACAAAACCATAATGCTGTGAATACAAGGCCAACTTTAATGACTCTGGCACTGGTCAGAATTGAGAAGTGTCTCAGAGGGTTGTGGATGGCCATAAGGTGATCTATGGACATGATAAAAAGAACTGATGACTCCATAGCTGAGAATCCATGAATGAAAAACTCTTGGGCAAAACAGGCATCAGGGGAAATTCCAGTGGCATTGAACAAGAAAATTCTCAGCATGGTAGGAGGAGAGGAGATGGATAATCCTAAATCAGAGAAGGCCAACAAGGAGAGGAAATAATACATGGGCTCATGCAGAGAGGTCTCTGTTATTATGAGAAAGAGGATGGTGCAGTTCCCCAGGATAGCAAAAAGGTATATAAGGCAGATGGGGACAGAGACCCAAATGTGCACATGCTCCATCCCGGGGATCCCAATCACGAAGAAGGCAGGGATTTCCCCTTCAGAAATGTTAAAGATAGACATTGCAGGAGTATAAAGGAATCACAGTGCGGATCTTGCCAAGACCTTCCTGCAATGGAAGAAATAGATTAGTTCAAATGTACATGCTTTAGTCAACTGCTTGGTACAAATCTTGGGACTGCAGCTATTTTCCTGTAATTCACAGTATGAAGATAATATTTCATAATATATAAATACAAATAGTATCAGGACCCATGCATATAAGTAGGATATCAACAGAAACGTAAACAAGTAACCACCAACAGTTAGCTACAAACTTTTTCCCCCTTAGATTTAGCATACATAAAAGAAGCAGTAAATTTCACAAGTTCTATTTCCTATACCATTGTTTTTTTAGATAGTGATAGCCTTTAGTTGGAACAATGTATGGATAAATATAGGATCATAGAAGGGCATCACTTACCACAATTGCATTGCATTTGGAGTTGCTAAAGAATATTTAACTTTAAGAAACAGTATTCTTAAAAAAAAAATAGGGCTAGGACAACTGGATATCCACACCCCAAAATAATGACAGACCCCTATTTCACACCTTACACAAAAATTCTCTTAAAATATACCATAGACATAAATTCAAGAGCTAAAGCATTAAAGGTATTAGAAGGAAACATAGATAATGAATTTTTGTGACCTGGGATTAAACAATGTATGTGACATCAAAGGCCCAAACAGAAAGCTAAATATGAAATTTGTTACATAAATATGCACATATGTAAAAAACAATTCATCAACAGTAAAAAATATTCAAACGACATCAACAGGAAAATGAGAAAAACAACCCACAGAATAAAAATATTTGCAAATAATATATCTGGACTTGTATCCAGAGTATATGAAGGACTATTACAACTCTACAATGAAGATAAGAAGATCCTTAAGATCATTCGGTTCAGTTCAGTTCAGTCGCTCAGTCATATCCAACTCTTTGCGACCCCATGAATCCCAGCACACCAGGCCTCCCTGTCCATCACCAACTCCCAGAGTTCACTCAGCCTCACAGCCATCGAGTCGGTGATGCCATCCAGCCATCTCATCCTCTATCTTCCCCTTCTCCTCCTTCTCCTCCTGCTCCCAATCTCTCCCAGCATCAGAGTCTTTTCCAATGAGTCAACTCTTCACATGAGGTGGCCAAAGTACTGGAGCTTCAGCTTTAGCATCATTCCTTCCAAAGAAATCCCAGGGCTGATCTCCTTCAGAATGGACTGGTTGGATCTCCTTGCAGTCCAAGGGACTCTCAAGAGTCTTCTCCAACACCACAGTTCAAAAGCGTCAACTCTTCGGCACTCAGCCTTCTTCACAGTCCAACTCTCACATCCATACATGATCACTGGAAAAACCATAGCCTTGACTAGATGGACCTTTGTTGGCAAAGTAATGTCTTTGCTTTCGAATATGCTATCTAGGTTGGTCATAACTTTTCTTCCAAGGAGTAAGCGTCTTTTAATTTCATGGCTGCAATCACCATCTGCAGTGATTTTGGAGCCCCCCAAAATAAAGTCTGACACTGTTTCCACTGTTTCTCCATCTATTTGCCATGAAGTGATGGGACCAGATGCCATGATCTTCGTTTTCTGAATGTTGAGTTTTAAGCCAACTTTTTCACTCTCCTCTTTCACTTTCATCAAGAGGTTTTTATTTCCTCTTCATTTTCTGCCATAAGGGTGGTGTCATCTGCATATCTGAGGTTCTTGATATTTCTCCTGGCAATCTTGATTCCAGCTTGTGCTTCTTCCAGGCCAAAGTTTATCATGATATACTCTGCATAGAAGTTAAATAAGCAGGGTGACAATATACCACCTTAATGTACTCCTTGTCCTATTTGGAACCAGTCTGTTGTTCCATGTCCAGTTCTCACTGTTGCTTCCTGACCTGAATAAAATTTCTCAAGAGGCAGGTCAGGTAGTCTGGTATTCCCATCTCTTTCAGAAATTTCCACAGTTTATTGTGATCCACACAGTCAAAGGCTTTGGCACAGTCAATAAAGCAGAAATAGATGTTTCTTCTGGAACTCTCTTGCTTTTTCAATGATCCAACAGATGTTGGCAATTTGGTCTCTGGTTCCTCTGCCTTTTCTAAAACCAGCTTGAACATCTGGAATTTCATGGTTCACGTATTGCTGAAGCCTGGCTTGGAGAATTTTGAGCATTACTTTACTAGCGTGTGAGATGAGTGCAATTGTGTGGTAGTTTGAGCATTCTTTGGCATTGCCTTTCTTTGGGATTGGAATGAAAACTGACCTTAAGATCATTAGTCATTAGGAAAATGCAAGTCAAAATCAAAATCAGATAGCAATTCATTTACACAGATGAACTAAAATAAAAAAGACAATTTTAACTGCTGGCAAGAATGTGGAGAAAGTTAAAAGTGTTGTTGGCCGCTCAGTCATGTCTAACTCTTTGCAACCCCGTGGACTATAGCCTGCCAGGCTCTTCTGTCCATGGAATTCTCCAAGGAAGAATACTGGTGTGGGTTGCCATTCTCTTCTCCAAGAGCTCTTCCCGACCCAGGGATCAAACCTGGGTCTCCCACATTGCAAGCAGTTTCTTCACTATCTGAGCCATGATTCCCCTCAGAAAGTTGAACTCTCCTACATTTCTAGAAGGATTTTAAAATGGTTCACCAATTTTGGAAATCATTTTATCAGTTTTTGAATATTATGATATAACAACAGTATCTCAATGGAGCTGTTAATATAATAAAATGAAACTACATCCCAAATACTTACCTTCCTGTTTCTCTTATATAACATACTAAAATATGGACATGGTCTTTTTTTTTCTCTTACCAAGAAAACCTACTCGGAACACTTGATGCAGATTTTGTATAACTGAATAAAAAGTACATTTGTCTGACTGCTACCCAGGAAATTTTGAGGATAACTGAAATGGCTAGCTAGCCTCTTTAGGCTAAAAGGCACATGAATTTAGGTACCAAATGTGGAATAAAATATAGGAGTGCCAACTTGGGGTCATTTTAAAAGAGATCCTGTCAAAGCAATGAGGATACGAGGGGAGGACTAAAAGAGAAACACAGGTCGCAGGAGAGCAGCACTGAAAACACTCAGCAGGGAAGACAACGAAGACTGAACAGGTACCCTAAAGAGAAATAAGGAGCTTTAAACATCTACAAAACCTGAAAAGCCTGAAGCTACGCTATGACATTTCTGCAATACTATACTTTTTCAAGTCTCTTCCTTTTGCAAACAGTAAAAATGCTCTCCTTTGCCTTGACTTTTCTTTGTTCAAATGCTTGGTTAGTTATCATGTCCTTTGCCATCCTTTTCTGAGACTTCTGTCCACCTCCCATTCAAAATAAACTGGAAGCAGTGACAGGTTTTATTTTCTTGAGCTCCTAAAACACTGCAGATGGTGACTGTAGCCACAAAATTAAAAGATGCTTGCTCCCTGGAAGGAAAGCTATGACAAACCTAGACAGCATATTAAAAGGCAGAGACATCACTTTGAAGGAAATGGTTCATATAATCAAAGCTATGATTTTTCCAGTAGTCATGTATGGATGTGAGAGTTGGACCATAAAGAAGACTGAGTGCTGAAGAATTGATGCTTTCAAATTGTGGTGCTGGAAAAGACTCCTGAAAGTCCCTTGGACTGCAAGGAAATCAAATCAGTCAATCCTAAAAATCAACCTTGAATATTCATTGGAAGGACTGATGCTGAAGCTGAAGCTCCAATTCTTTGGCAACTTGATGTAAAGAGCTGACTCACTGGAAAAGACCTTGATGCTGGGGAAGGTTGAAGGCAAAAGGAGAAGGGAGCAGCAGAAGATGAGGTGCTTAGAGAGCATCACGCACTCAGTGGACATGAACTTAGCAAACTCCAGGAGATAGTGATGGACAGAGGAGCCTGGCATGCTGCAGTTCATGGAGTTGCAAAGAGTCTGACATGACTTAGTGACTGAACAATAACAATGGCCAAAAAAAAAAAAAGTCTCCTAGTAGTCACTTTTGCTTTCTCACTGATGTTCACTGCAAACTCACTAGTTTCACATATCTGCATCCAGAAACAATGCATAGTAATGTGTATTTTGATAACTACCATTTAAAAACATGTCACCCAAGAGTCAGGTCTGAGTACCTGGCTTTAAATTTCTTTCCGTGCTCACTCAGTGATTCTGGCCTAGATTTGTTTAACTCTGGCCTTCTACTGTGCATTTACAGAATTGTTGGACTTCCCAGAAGATCAGGGTAATGCCATTCATTTCTAATCACTTATTGACTGTAATCAGTCAAATATTATGCAAATTATTTTGCTTGAGATGGTACAAAGGCATGTGGTAGCTATGAACATCAGGAAACTTACAGTAAGTTGTTAAGTCATTGGACCCACACGTCCGAGTAAAGAGGAAATGGAGGTGGCACAAGCAATCACCGGAATTTCACTGCTTTGTAGTCAGAACCACTTATCCTGACCTGCAGAATCTAGTCCTGCCTCCCTGATGCTTTCTTACTGACCCAGAATACTTTGGGGATTGCAGATCTGCAGGCCACACTCAGAGAAAAAGAAAACTCCCTGTAGGTGAAACTCAATGGGACTGGAACCGAAGAGAGTCATCCAACCTCCTGTAAACTGGAAGAATTAATTCATTGAGGAAAACGCCTCTTAAGCCTCTTTGGATCCTTCTGGCAGAATTAATGTTCCCCTTTACTTTGATTGACAGCATCATGTGAATAATCTTAGAGCAGTTTCGAAGGGTATGATAACCATGCTTTCTATGTGAAGTAAGTCAGAAAGAGAAAGACAAATACCATATCACTTGTATGCAGAATCTAAAATATGGCACAAATGAACTTGAAATAGACTCACAGACATAGAGAACAGACTTGTGATGGCCAAGGGGGAGAGGTGAGATGGTGGGGGGAGGAAGGATTGCGAGTTTGGGGTTAGCAGATGCAAACTATTATGTATATCCAATGGATAAACTACACAGTCCTACTGTATAGCACAGGGAACTACATTGAACATCCTGTGATAAACCATAATGGAAGAGAATATGAAAAAGAATATACATGCTTATAATGGAACCACTTTGTGGTGCAGCAGAAAGTAACACAACATTGTCTATCAACTATCTTCAGTAAAAATTTTAAAAAAGAAAATATAAGTGTATGCATGTCTTTATGTGTCTGTCTACTCCACGAGAGTTTAATCTCGTGGAGTTATATGTCTTCTTCTAGAAATTCAGAAGGACTTGAAAATTTAATTTTTATCCAGCATCTTCAAGGGCAGTTTTCAACCTGGGATGTACATAAGAATTCCTTATGGAGTTTTACAAAATTGCAGTTATCTAGGCTTACTCTAGATTCACTTAATCTCTTTATTTGGTATTCTTGGTAGTTTTGGTATTTTCTTTGTATATTATGTATATTATTTCCCATGATTATCATGTTATGTATCAATGTTGTTTCCATGGTAAAAACTAGGCTAATTATTTTTGTATATCACTATAACATTACTGCACTTAGTCTATATAATTACCCTTAGAGACATTTTGCTTGAAATCTCTTTTTTTGTAATAGCTTTATTATCTTGTTTTGCATGCCATGGAAACAACCAGATCTACTTGTCAGTTGCATTATTTGTGTTCTCAACTCTCATCTGACTTTTTACATTTGAAAGCATAAGTAATAAATTAACAATGACCACTTAAAGATAAATTTAACCATCTTAAGTTAGCTTAACTCTTTCAAAGTAATAGATAATATTTGTTTAACTCTGATATGCATTCATGAAAGCTCTGCAATCAGCAATAAGGCTGGAGTTATGCCTCCAACACAAAAGGAACCTGGCAGAACCAATGAAAAAGGACTGAATCAGTGACTTCAAACTCTTATGACTCAACTCCTGGGTAACTTTCAGGCTGTTCCAGTGGGCTGAATCATGATTTCCATAACTCTTTTTAGTCAATAGACAAATAAGTTCATGAGACTGCTAAAACAAGATCGAGTGGAACAAGAATAAATAGCATAGCACTGGATGAACTGATGAATAACATTTTATTGTGTTTGTTTGGGATACGGTTGATGGGATTTATGTTCTATTTTCTGAATATATAATGAGGCTTTATCTCATTCTCTTAAGTTATAATAATCTAGTAGACTCTGCTTTTACGAATTGAGTGAAACATTATGAGGTCATAGCTGATTCTCACTGAATCCTCTGAGTTCAAGAAACTCTTATTGAGGGTCTTTAGGCAATGGCACCCCACTCCAGTACTCTTGCCTGGAAAATCCCATGGATGGAGGAGCCTGGTATGCTACAATCCATGGGGTCGCTAAGAGTTGGACACGACTTCACTTTCACTTTCACTTTTCACTTTCATGCATTGGAGAAGGAAATGGCAACCCACTCCAGTGTTCTTGCCTGGAGAATCACAGGGATGGGGAGCCTGGTGGGCTGCCAGTCTATGGGGTCGCACAAAGTCAGACACGACTGAAGTGACTTAGCAGCAGCAGCAGCAGTTTTCAGTAAAATGTATTACTTTTATAGGTATAATAAGAACCTGTCCTCCTTTTAAACATGACATAATTTGAAAAGTTGATTATGCAACATTGAAAATGTTACTCATTTAATCAGGTCTGACCAGTCACTTTTAGGTAACAAAGGGTGACTTTGCAAAGTTTATTCTGACAAAGCCCACCTAAGTAAATTAGCCTGTTACTTGACTTATAGGTAGCCGTAGAGATGGTAAAAGAGACCAGAATGGCAGGTCAGAATGGTGGGATGTGTTTCAGAGTGCAATAAAATAAAATACTACCCATATTTTTGGATACCTGAGAAGTAATCTGATCAAGGATTTTTTTTTTTTTTTTGGTTATAGCTTCCTCTCTTTCCTCTTTTGATAGAATACAATAGCAGTTTTAAAACATCCTATCCGAGATTCTATGTGGAAATTTCCAGCACTGCAGACTTAGGAAGTCCTATCTGATAAATTAACATTCTTTCTTCATCTGCATAAATAATGAAGCCCAATCTAATGAGGAGAGCCTTTTCTTGGCTTTTTATTTGAAATGATTTTTATTTGAAATATTTCATGAAAATGGGAAAGGCTATATGAAAAAAAAGGTATTCTTCAATGGAAAATTCTTCATTGTTCACAGTCCACTCTGATAGGTTATTTACTTCTCATCATGTGGGGACATGGAGTTTTCATTGTCTTTGATCTATTTTTCAACTCTGCAACTTATAGATACTAATAGCAGTCAAAATAATTCATGTTGGTAGACATTCACATAAATTATCTGGTGGAGAGTCAATTGTCATGTGTCCTATATGATGGAATAATTCATATTTCAACTCATTTGCAAATTAATGTAAATTTTTTATTCATAAATGTATCTTTTATATTTGGTCTCCTTTGTACTGAGTGTATCATTTGCCTGGTCTTTCATTAAAAATGAGTTAAATGATATCTTTAATAGATGTTATTTTATTTCTTTGTGAGAGCTGTTATTTTATGAAAATTAATCCTTCTCAAGGTTTATATTCTTGCATAAGAGAAAAAACAAATTATACAATGTAAAATGAGCTATGGCCTTAGGTAAAACCTGGAATACAGAAAACTTTCTGCCTTATATAACTTAGAAAATGATATCTTAATGCTCATGGAAGAAATAGTAAAACAAAATAAATGAATTAAAGTATTCTTGTAAACTCTGCATACATGCATACTTGTTTGTCTTATTGGCTCCATGTGTGCACTGTAATTGCCCTTCTCAATTTCAGTTCCTGAGAGCACAGGTATACATCATAAAAGTGAAAAACTGTGTATTGAAAAGGGATATTTTAAATGAATAATCAATCCTCTGTCACTTCTAATCACTAGACATTTGTATATACATATAGAATATTACATTAAACATGATCAAAATGGCAAGTGTATATTGTGTTCAAAAGGCTAGTAAGGAAAGCTGAGTGAAAAGAGAGCTTAGAACATTTTATGTTTACATAAGAACTCAATCCTAAATTCTTAACCAGGAAGGCTGAGTCTTCAGTCTTAATAAACACATTGAGAGAAGATATTATATATTGTAAAGTGGTTAATATATGGTGTGATTGATTAACTATGCTGCTCCATGTCCTGTACTGACTGGATTTACATTGTGGTTAAGAACCCCTGTCAGCTGTATTTTTGACACAGTTTCATTAAAATCAAATTTCTTATCTGCTGGTTCTTCACACAGTATATAACGGGGTTCATCAATGGAGGTACCAGCAGGAATACATCAGCCATGAGGATTTTAACCATTGGGGAACTGTATTTGGCAAACCGGTAGATGACAGATAGGGAGATAATGGGAACATAGAAGATGAGCACAGCAATGATGTGGGAAACACATGTATTGAGGACTTTGAGCCTTTCATTCTGTGATGCTATGCCCCACACTGCTTTAAGTATCAGCATGTAGGACATGAAAATACATGTTATGTCTAGGATGCCTGTGAGAGCCACAAACAAGCCATAAATGACATTAATCTTGTTGTCAGAGCAAGCCAGCTTCATGACATCCTGATGGAGGCAGTAAGAATGGGAAAGGAGGTTCTTCTTACAGTATCTTAGATGTTTCAGAGTAAAAGGGAAAGGAAGGATCAACAAAACATTTTTGAGAGAAAAGACAAGGCCTGTTTTTATGACTCTGGTACTGGTTAGGATAGAAGTGTATCTCAGAGGATTGCAGATGGCAATAAAGCGATCAAAAGACATGATGAGAAGTACTGATGATTCCATAGCTGAAAATCCATGAATGAAAAACTCTTGGGCAATACAGGCATTGGGGGAAATTCCTGGAGCATTGAACAAGAATATTCTTAGCATGGTAGGGAGAGAGGAGAAGGACAGTCCCAGGTCAGAGACAGCCAACATGGATAGAAAATAATACATGGGTTCATGCAGAGAAGGCTCCATTTTTATGAAAAAGAGGATGGTGCAGTTCCCCACAATGGCAACAATGTACATGAGACAGATGGGAATGGAGACCCAAATGTTGGCAGACTCCAGCCCTGGGATTCCAATGAGGAAGAAGGTAGCGATATCAGTTTCAGAGGTGTTGAAGATGGACATACCAGAATATGAGGAAATCAAGATGAGAGGCCCAGGAAACACTTTCTGCAGTGATGAAAACAGATCGGCTCAAATGCCTGACTCTAGCCTATTGCCATCATTTAAGGTCCTGTGAATCCAAGTGCTATTCATATAGTTCTCAAGTATAAACCTAAATGGATAAAAATAGATACATATAGAGTTAGATGTCAATATCCAACTAAAGATGAAAACTGAGAAAAAGAAAACAAATTGAAACCTACAAGAGATATAGTTTATAACAGACATATATTCAACACAAGGACTGATGGTTCAACTAAATAGTCATACAGACAATATTTTATACAAACGAATATAGTTACATATAGTTATCTATTTTCCAAATAAAGAATTTGAGACTTTTGCTTTTCTTATGTAAATATAACACTCTCCACTGTTTAGGCGGAGAAGGTGATGACACTCCACTCCAGTACTCTTGCCTGGGAAATCCCATGGACAGAGGAGCCTGGTAGGCTGCAGTTCATGGGGTCGCGAAGAGTCAGACACGACTGAGCAACTTCACTTTCACTTTTCACTTTCATTCATTGGAGAAGGAAATGGAAACCCACTCCAGTGTTCTTGCCTAGAGAATCCCAGGGATGGGGGAGCCTGGTGGGCTGCGGTCTATAGGGTCACACAGAGTCAGACACGACTGAAGTGACTTAGAGGCAGCAGCAGCAGCAGCAGCCACTGTTAAGGACATCATTAAAACATCAATGAATTTACATAAAATTCAGAGACAATGTATTTTCCCAAGTATTTTTATATAAAACAAGGGTTTCATTTTCTTTTCCTTGGGTTTTTTTAGTTCTCTCAAAAAATTTGGTCCTTTTCTCCACAGAGAATTTTATATCTTTTGCAAAATTTATTTTTAGATTTTACATTGTTGTTATTATTTATAGAATCATTTACTGTCTATCACTATTCTCTCTTTCTTAATGATTACTCCAGTATTTTTGCCTGGAAAATTCCATGGATGGGGGAGCCTGGTAGGCTATGGTCCATGGGGTCGCAAAGAGTCAGACACGATTGAGCAACTTCACTTTCTTTCTTTCTGTAGTTCCTTTTGGAGAAGGAAATGGCAACCCACTCCAGTGTTCTTGCCTGGAGAATTCCATGGACAGAGAGGCTTGGTGGGCTGTGGTCTATGGGGTTGCAAAGAGTCGGACACGACTAAGCAACTAACACACACACCAGTCATATAGAAAAATACCATAAATTGTTGTCATAGAAGCCTGTTATCAGACTATATTGATTATTTTTGTATTTTCTCCTCCTACCACAGTTCTGAATGTTCCTTCATCATCTTTCTTCCCCTTAATCCTTTATGCAAGTCTGCAGGCTAAGTTACTTCAGCCGTGTCTGACTTTTTGCAGCCCTATGGGCCGTAGCCTGTCAGGCTCCTCTGTCCATGGAAGTTTCCCAGCAAGAATATCGGAGTGGGTTGCCATGCCCTCCTCCAGGGGATCTTCCTGACCCAAGGATCAACTGTCTCCTAAGCCTCCTACATTGGCAGGTGCGTTCTTTACCACTAGCGCCACCCAAGAAGCTCCTACACTGTATACACCTCTGTAAAGAAATCCTTCAAAAAACATTCCTGAATCGATTCTTTATGGACATCTATTTCTTGCTGGCACATAGTCTTTTGTTCCTTTTAGTTGGAGTGTTCTTCCTCTTTTTAGTCCTTACAATGTTCTTTTTATCATTGATCTTCTGCAGTTCAGTATGAAACACATAGGTAGAGGTTTAGAATTAATATCTTCTACTTGGAGATTGATATTTTCAACCTGATTTTTCAGTTTTGAATGTCCTCTGCCATTATAACTTTCAACATTGTCTAGTAATAACTTCTTTTTTTTAATAACAGTTTTATTGAGTTATAATTCACATACTATACATTTCGCTCAATTAAAGTGTAAAATCCAGTGGCTTTTAGTATATTTACTGAGTCTCACAGTCATCTCTACCATCAGTTTTAGAACAGTTTTGAAAAAGTTCAACAGTTTATTTTTGTGTATGGTGTTAGAAAGTGTTCTAGTTTCATTATTTTACAAGTGGTTGACCAGTTTTCCAAGCACCACTTGTTAAAGAGATTGTCTTTAATCCATTGTATATTCTTGCCTCCTTTGTCAAAGATAAGGTGTCCATATGTGCGTGGATTTATCTCTGGGCTTTCTATTTTGTTCCATTGATCTATATTTCTGTCTTTGTGCCAGTACCATACTGTCTTGATAACTGTGGCTTTGTAGTAGAGCCTGAAGTCAGGTAGGTTGATTCCTCCAGTTCCATTCTTCTTTCTCAAGATCGCTTTGGCTATTCAAGGTTTTTTGTATTTCCATACAAATTGTGAAATTATTTGTTCTAGCTCTGTGAAGAATACTGTTGGTAGCTTGATAGGGATTGCATTGAATCTATAAATTGCTTTGGGTAGTATACTCATTTTCACTATATTGATTCTTCCAACCCATGAACATGGTATATTTCTCCATCTATTAGTGTCCTCTTTGATTTCTTTCACCAGTTTTTTAATAGTTTTCTATATATAGGTCTTTAGTTTCTTTAGGTAGATATATTCCTAAGTATTTTATTCTTTCTGTTGCAATGGTGAATGGAATTGTTTCCTTAATTTCTCTTTCTATTTTCTCATTATTAGTATATAGGAATGCAAGGGATTTCTGTGTGTTGATTTTATATCCTGCAACTTTACTATAATCATTGATTAGTTCTAGTAATTTTCTGGTGGAGTCTTTAAGGTTTTCTATGTAGAGGATCATGTCATCTGCAAATAGTGAGAGTTTTACTTCTTCTTTTCCAATTTGGACTCCTTTTATTTCTTTTTCTGCTCTGATTGCTGTGGCCAAAACTTCCAAAACTATGTTGAATAGTAATGCTGAAAGTGGGCACCCTTGTCTTGTTCCTGACTTTGGAGGAAATGCTTTCAATTTTTCACCATTGAGGATAATGTTTGCTGTGGGCTTGTCATATATAGCTTTTATTATGTTGAGGTATGTTCCTTCTATTCCTGCTTTCTTGGAGAGTTTTATCATAAATGGGTGTTGAATTTTGTCAAAGGCTTTCTCTGCATCTATTGAGATAATCATATGGTTTTTATTTTTCAATTTGTTAATGTGGTGTATTACATTGATTGATTAGCGGGTATTGAAGAATCCTTGAATCCCTAGGATAAGGCCCACTTGGTCATGGTGTATGATCTTTTTAATGTGTTGTTGGATTCTGATTGCTAGAATTTTGTTAAGGATTTTTGCATCTATGTTCATCAGTGATATTGGCCTGTAGTTTTCTTTTTTTGTGGGATCTTTGTCAGGTTTTGGTATTAGGGTGATGGTGGCCTCATAGAATGAGTTTGGAAGTTTACCTTCGTCTGCAATTTTCTGAAAGAGTTTGAGCAGGATAGGTGTCAGCTCTTCTCTAAATTTTTGGTAGAATTCAGCTGTGAAGCCATCTGGACCTGGGCTTTTGTTTGCTGGAAGATTTTTGATTACAGTTTCAATTTCCGTGCTTGTGATGGGTCTGTTAAGATTTTCTATTTCTTCCTGGTCGAGTTTTGGAAAGTTGTACTTTTCTAAGAATTTGTCCATTTCTTCCACGTTGTCCATTTTATTGGCATATAATTGTTGATAGTAGTCTCTTATCATCCTTTGTATTTCTGTGTTGTCTGTTGTGATCTCTCCATTTTCATTTCTAATTTTATTGATTTGATTTTTCTCCCTTTGTTTCTTGATGAGTCTGGCTAATGGTTTGTCATTTTTATTTATCCTTTCAAAGAACCAGCTTTTGGTTTTGTTGATTTTTGCTATGGTCTCTTTTGTTTCTTTTGCATTTATTTCTGCTCTAATTTTTAAGATTTCTTTCCTTCTACTAACCCTGGGGTTCTTCATTTCTTCCTTTTCTAGTTGCTTTAGGTGTAGAGTTAGGTTATTTATTTGACTTTTTTCTTGTTTCTTGAGGTGTGCCTGTATTGCTATGAACTTTCCCCTTTGGACTGCTTTTCCTGTGTCCCACAGGTTTTGGGTTGTTGTGTTTTCATTTTCATTCGTTTCTATGCAAATTTTGATTTCTTTTTTGATTTCTTCTGTGATGGATTAAAGATCTAAACATAAGACCAGAAACTATAAAACTCCTAGAGGAGAACATAGGCAAAACACTCTCTGACATACATCACAGCAGGATCCTCTATGACCCACCTCCCGGAATATCGGAAATAAAAGCAAAAATAAACAAATGGGACCTAATTAACCTTAAAAGCTTCTGCACATCAAAGGAAACTATCAGCAAGGTGAAAAGACAGCCTTTAGAATGGGAGAAAATAATAGCAAATGAAGCAACTGACAAACAACTAATCTCAAAAATATACAAGCAACTCCTACAGCTCAACTCCAGAAAAATAAATGACCCAATCAAAAAATGGGCCAAAGAACTAAATAGACATTTCTCCAAAGAACACATACAGATGGCTAACAAACACATGAAAAGATGCTCAACATCACTCATTATCAGAGAAATGCAATTCAAGACCACTATGAGGTACCATTTCACAGCAGTCAGAATGGCTGCGATCCAAAAGTCTATAAATAATAAGTGTTGGAGAGGGTGTGGAGAAAAGGGAACCCTCTTACACTGTTGGTGGGAATGCAAACTAGTACAGCCACTATGGAGAACAGTGTGGAGATCCCTTAAAAAACTGGAAATAGAACTGCCTTATGATCCAGCAATCCCACTGCTGGGCATACACACTGAGGAAACCAGAAGGGAAAGAGACATGTGTACCCCAATGTTCATCACAGCACTGTTTATAATAGCCAGGACATGGAAGCAACCTAGATGTCCATCAGCAGATGAATGGATAAGAAAGCTGTGGTACATATACACAATGGAGTATTACTCAGCCAAAAGAATTCATTTGAATCAGTTCTAACGAGGTGGATGAAACTGGAGCCTATTATACAGAGTGAAGTAAGCCAGAAGGAAAAACACCAATACAGTATACTAACGCATATATATGGAATTTAGAAAGATGATAACAATAACCCTGTGTACGAGACAGCAAAAGAGACACTGATGTATGGAACAGTCTTATGGACTCTGTGGGAGAGGGAGAGGGTGGGAAGATTTGGGAGAATGGCATTGAAACATGTAAAATATCATGTATGAAATGAGATGCCAGTCCAGGTTCAATGCACGATACTGGATGCTTGGGGCTAGTGCACTGGGACGACCCAGAGGGATGGTATGGAGAGGGAGGAGGGAGGAGGGTTCAGGATGGGGAGCACATGTATACCTGTGATGGGTTCATTTTGATATTTGGCAAAACTAATACAATTATGTAAAGTTTAAAAATAAAATAAAATTAAAAAAATAAAAAAGAAAAAAAAAAAAGAAAAAGTTCAACATTTTCCAGCTAACTTACTAGTTAGATTGCTTCATATTTTCAAAGACTTCCTTTATTTATGTTGCATTTTGGTGCATTCTTTAGTACTACCGTCTAATTTATTAATTCTGTCTTTATATGTGTCTAGTCTCTAACAACCATTGAGTTTTTTTCATTTATTCTATTTTTCTTTTTAAATAAAAGTTATTTTAATAATCCTCAACTTCAATTTATAGCTACCAATTCCCCCAATAATTTTTCATTTATTTGTATTGTTATTATGGTCTTTAATTTTTTGAGAATAGTAAGGTTGTCTAATTTCAAAATTCATCTCTAGTTTGATTTACTTCTTTTCTCATGGGTAAATATTCTTATTATTGAAATTGTAGAATATCTTTGTCAGTATTAGTCTTCATCTTTGTTTTGCAATTCTACTTATAATCCCATCTTGAGTGGAAATTTCCTTGTTTGTTTCTTGATTTATTTTGTTCCTTTTCCATGATTAGATGTAGTAGTTGGCTCTTCTGACTTCCTAAAGTTTGTAAATTGTAATGTCTTTTTATAATGGGTAAGGGATCTTATTTCAAAGGAGAATTAAGTGCAGTGTTGCCCATTTTTCCCCAACAATCTCAAGACCTAGCTGGTTATTGGGAGCACACTCATGTTGTGACAACAGGTATTTCCACCCTCCATGTGGGTTACTAACTTGGTACTTTGAACTGATTCCTTGTCAAACATGAGGCACTATCATTCTGAGTCTCATATAGGTGCTGAGCTGCCAACCACCAATGTGTCTCTATAGCAGGAGTCAAGTGGGTTTGTGGATTCAGTTTCAACACAGTTATATGTTTTTATATTGCATCTCAAAATATCTACCTATCTATCTATCTATAATGTATTTTATATTTGTTGTCTGACCTAAGGAGTAAAACAATGTATTTTTATTATATCTATTTTTGCTATATGTTTTTGTGTGTAGTGGAAATTTACATATATGATTCAGCTCACCACACTGTGTAAAATTCACCATGAAATGTTAGATACAATTTTAGAAATATAATTTGTTAATGCTTATGTTTGGGAAAAATTAATTTTGTTGAGAATTACTTGTTCATGTGCTCTTTGGAAAATAATGAATTAAGGTACAAATTTGTCCAAAAATACAATAGAGCTAATTGCAAGTTTATCATCAATCCTTGTTATGAGGGATTTGATAAAATTCCTCAGATTTGAAATATTCAGGCAGTTCTTAGGTACTACTGTTCTTATCTTTAATTACATCTTCAACCATTGTGTTACTATAATCCTGTTGTCATGATGGAGAATTCTTAAAAGGTCATGTTCCCTTTCTTAACTATTTCTTTTCTGTAATTATTCTTTTTGGCAATCTCAAATTCTAATGATTGCAATCCACCTTCAATTGTTTCTGAGTTGTTGCAGCTGCTCCGTGAACTGGATTATCTGGATTGGACTCCACCTCCAACTTGCTATAATTATTTCCCTCTATCCAAACTACTATTTCTAGGCTGTCTATAACATTTTAGTGATATTTATTCCCCTTAAGGTTTAGATGTCAAGGAGAAAGACAATTAGAAAGAAACACTTAGGAGTTTCCAGACTTGATAATTTAAATTACATCCATTAAAAAGAAAGAGAAAAAAACCTGGCAGGTGTTTGAATATTGCTCAACCTTAGATGTTGGAAGACTCATTCATAGTAAGGCGATGAATAAACTTGTTACAGTGACTTAATACCGTTGTGGTATTTGTCTGCCTAAATGCCTAAAAACTGCTAATCCAGTTGTGTCAAGTCATAGAACTACTAGCAGAGAGCTATTTGTTAGACTTGGTCTTCCAATTCCCAAAATTTGCTCATGACACTAATCTGAAAGGATTGAGATAAATGTTCAAGGAAAAAAAAAAGTTTTATTCCAACAGATATTGTGCAAGAATGCAAGCTTGTTTGGTCTGTGTAATCATGCCGTTAAGTAGAGATTAGAAGTTCTGTCTCCAGGACAGATGTGTCACACTATGAAAGCTAAGTGAGCTGTTGAAAGAGAATGTTTCTTTGCTGCCTGGGGCCCCTCTTTTGTCTGGTTTGTCTGTTAACCTCACCTGGTTCAGTCTCTAACATCAGCCTTCCTTGCTAATGCCTCTCCCCACACTGTTAAGTTGTTCCTTTTTGGCTAAATGAAGACTCTGATCCTCTTTCAATTTTCTTCCAAATGTTATCTAGCAAATCAGTTTAAACACTTTGAATTTTGAGTTGTAAATCCTTCTATACCATATCCTATAAATAACTCTGCTCATATCAGTTTTCTTAATATAATTAAAAACTACTTGATTAATGATTAATGAAGAGAAAACAAAATAATAAGAAAATTTCCAAAAGCACATAATACATTCATCATTATCAACCTCTACTTGTCCTGAATAAAAAAAAAAAAAAAGTATGACTCTCTTTAGGTAATACTATATTTCTATAGAAAAGCTATTTTATTATTTTTTTAAGAGACTTTAGAGGAAAGCAGAAAACCACACAGAAAATTTTCCAGTATGTTTTTCTTTCAGAAGGGCCTAAACAACCCAATTCTCCTGTTTTCAAAAATGTGAAAAATGTAGTTTAAGTAACACATACAGAATGGCTTTAAATTTAGAATAAAGTTCACTATTTATATAGGAGTTATTAAATGAAACTGTTTGATCTTTGTATTAAAAGTAGAGTGATATGTGTATAGTCAGGATGGTAGTATTACCCAGACTGTTTCAGGTCTTGAGTATATCCTGAGACTGAAGCAGCTATTAAACAGTAAAAGCATAATAGCTTATTAGGAATAAGATACACATCTTCATGTTCTTCACTGATAAAATTAATAATTTGAACATGACAGTTTTCAGATACTTACATATCAGGGTTAAACAAGAGATGAATGTAGGATGAAGCTACTTCAGTCCCAGTTGTTAGGCACAAGGGTTGATCATGACAGTATGATTCTAATTCTCCTATGCTGTGACCTTTTTAGTAGAACTGAGGCCTCTGGGAATGATAAATCAGGAAACAGTACCCAGAGACTGAAAAGTCCACAGGTAAGTCTTGAAATGAGTTAATTCACAGAGAGGTCAACTGAATTCCCATTATGCATATGCATGAGTCATTTATGGTTAATGCCGTACAAGGCTTCCTTATTCCATGAAGCAGAATGGTCAGACAGAGCTGGAGCTATATCATGGTGGCTGCTTTAGGGTCTGTAGTCAGATTCACGTTTTCTTAAGCACATGCAATTTTTATAAAATTTATTTGTGTTCTTTTGTGTCTGTATATGTATTACAGGTAAAAACTTCATGCTCTAATAGTTAAAGCTTCCCAACTTTGGACAAATGATTTAACTCTGAGTTTTAATTCCCTAATCTATAAAATGAAGAAAAATACAAGAACTCATGCAACTGGCTTGTGACACTTAAAGACTGGTAAATGTGGCTGCTCTTACTATTGCAGTTATCATTTTGATAATTATTACTACGCCTATTTTCAAGGTTTCCTGATGCTTCTTGCCGAGGGTGCTTTGCAATTATATTAGGAATCACAAGGGCCAGTCCGAAACAACACTGGTTATCAATAGTCTGAGACTGTCACAAAACATCAATAAATATAGTAAAAGACACAATGTTTGGAAATAAGGGATAAAAAAGCTAGCATTACTTATGAAAGTGTGATTGGTACAAAATAAGGCCTAAGTGTTATATAAACTATTCATTAGAAATAAAAATAAACAATAATTTTTCATAAAAAGACCAAATATGAATTGATTTTACTTTTATATATCAGTACCAAAGATTTAGAAAAAGATGATTTTAAATGCTCTTCAGATAAGGATAAATTAGTACAAACACTTAATAATAAATCTAATATAAGAGGTGGTGCTAATGGTAAAGAACCCTGCCTGCCAATGCAGGAGACAAAAGGGACGCAGGTTCAATCCCTGGGTCAGGAAGATCCCTTGAAGGAGGAAATGCAACCCACTGCAGTATTCTTGCCTGGAGAATCCCATGGACAGAGGAGCCTGGTGGGCTAGAGTCCATAAGACCGCAAAGAGTAGGATATGACTGAAGTGACTGGGCACACACTTGCACAATATAAGATATATATTATCTTTTTAATGTTGACCTGAAATAAGTGATCTGACAAGTATTTTTCCAGCCAAAATGAGTTTGTTAAGGATCAGCAGAAAATTGTGATTCAGGGTCTTCAACAATGGTGAGCCATGTGCTAGTTTCCATATGGCAAGGGAAGAAAAAAGCTTTTACAAGAGAGAAAAAGGAAAATGGGAAAGCTATTGGAAACAAAGAGTCCATGACTTTTCATTAGCTAAGTCCTTGTCAGGAAAGAAGAATAGTTTTTCTTCTTCCTCTTGGGCTCTCCTATCATTTTATGGCAGGAGAGCTCCCCACTCTGGTCTCCCAACTCTATTTAATTGAGTTTTCTGTAGTAATTTTTTTATATAGCAGAAAACTATAAAATGGCACTGAAAAAAAAATAAAAGCTTTAATTAATTGAGGTCTATTTCTTGGATTCAAATTACGATTCTTCCAAAATTGGTTTATAGATTTAATACATTTCAGTAAAAGTCCCCATATATATCTTGTGTAAATTGATCTTGTTTCTAAAATCTATAAATACATTCAAAGAGGTAGATAACCAAGATATAAGCTAAGAAAAAGAATGGATTGGAAAACTGCTCCATGCTAAATACTATGGAAATTGTAATGAACCAGAGAATGGAATTTGCCTTTACAGAGCTTAATGTGGAGACTTGAATCCTCTTAAGGCTTAATGTATGATTATGAAACACATAGCTAATGAAAAACTCTGTTCAGTGAGAAGCAGGAAATACCTTAAAACAGAAGGGGGTTAGAGTATTATCATGAATTTATTCTTATATGCTCGTTATAAAAGTGAAAACTAGATTTGAAAGGACTGGGAGAGGTATGTGGATAAACGTAGTGACACATTTTTACAAATTTCAGGATCACATGCTTTTAGTACAGTTAAGGGCTGTTTATATTCATTTCATCTCTAGGGATCCTGTTGCCTCTGAAACCAATCCCTAAGCTTCTATCTCAGGTGAAACCAGGAATATATATATAGAGATGGTATAAACATTTAAGCCTCACTGTTTACAGAATCAAAGGTTTTCAAGACCTCAGTTATGTGGAGAATCAAAATTATAGCCTCTGGAATCCATTCAAGTTTGATCTTCAGACAGAGATGAAAAGTCTTCTTGGGTGAGAAATAAAGCAAAGAGGGCAAAAAATAAAAGCACAGAAATACAAAGAGAAATGAGAAGAAATATAAAGATAATAGCAAGGCTGAAAAAAAATAGAGAAATCAACCAAAATAGAATGTGACTTTACCTGTAGTGGAGGAAAGTTTAGGCAGAGAAAAGCAGTATGGAACTGAAACACTGGGAAATGAGTTACTGGTTGTATGATTAGGGATTCATATTGATATAATTGGCCTATTTGTAAATTTAAAATTTTTTAATTACAAATAAATAGTGGGTAGATTTTGGCACAGTTTAAGATACAAAGATAAAAGAGAACAAAAATCATTGAAAGAACAACGTGTAATTTATGAAGAATGAAAACAGGAGTTTCATTGTCTTTAGAGGTAAACAATTTTGAAGTATATGACATATCTTAAATCCTACTTCAATATTTATCAACAATTTTAAGATAGGTTGGTCAGTGAACAAGTAATTGAAGACTGTAGGCAAGATGCTAGACAGGCTATAATAAAATGGTTTTCTTATCCTCCGTGGTTCTCCCTTAACTGTTTGGAATAGGTAACTGTATTCCATGAGTCTTTTCTGTCCTTTGAAACAATCTTGTCATTGGTCCAGTCTCTTTCTACTATTTATTTTCCACCTTACTGTGATTAAATTGCATTAAAATAAACAAAATGACCCAAAGAATTATGTTTAATGAAATGTATTGAATGGCAGAAGAAAATATACAGAGAAAGGGCAATAATGAAGGGACTGAGAAAAACTGAAACACATCATAGGCGAGTCAGTAAGAGAAAAGGGCAGGAAAAATAGAGTGTAAATAGGGATATTCTTGCCTGTCCCAAAATTAAATCTATGGACCGGCCAATCACTGAAGTTTTCTAAAGCTGCAGTTTGCACTAAGAGGATCTAGAGCATGGAGAAAAATATTTTAAAAAGAACAATGATTCACCTTACTTTTTGTAACTTCTCTGAGAATTAAAGAAAATGTGATTTATATTAAGGTTAGAAGAATAAAAGGAAAATGCATAGAATAATTTTTGGCATGGGGAAAATAAATCACCTTCTAATATGACCACAATATAATCTTTGTATGTATGCATTCTATATTTGTACTTCTATGTTAATATCTAGAGCCTTTTGATAAGTTGAGATTTAAATAGAAATTAAAGCAAAATTTCTGAATAAGGAAGAAGAATAAAGAAATTCAATGAGATATTTTAATAGATTTTGCAGATTAAGCAAAAAGTGTTGTTTGAAGGTAAACAAAAATAAATGTGTTGGACAATTATCCTGTCTGGTAAATGCAGAACATGGTGAGTGGCTGACTGCTTCATCTTAGACAACAGAGCTAGTGAAGGTTCAGTGTAAACTGCTTGGGGCTGGAAAACAGTAGCAGAGAGATGTCCTACTCTAAGAGGACAGAGATGGCTGCATCGGCAGAAAAGTGACAAATCTTTCTTATTCCAGGAAGAGAAAGTTTGCTTGGTATTTCCTTCTGTTCCTCATTATAGATGCCAGGCCAAAGTTCTCTTTGGAATTACAGACTGTTGAGCCTGAGACCTTTCAGTTTTTAAGCTGTCAGACACTAAGGGTCTACAAAGAAGCACGAGGGAGAAGCTGAGACATTGTAGCGAAGATGTATGAAGCTTACAATATCTAGACTCAAAGGATGAGGCAAGTGAAGAATCTTCACAAGGACAGTCAATAGGCTTAGACAGGGCTAAAATAAAACAGAGAACAGAAGGGGCTGGTTATCCCATAGGGCCTAGCTTCTGTGCCCAACGCCATCAGTCAAGGGTATCGCATACACAGCATTAGTAGAGGCAAGCACAATGGAGACTGTTCAGGGAAAGTAAAACCAGATGTTAAAATTGCATTTTCAAAAGGGAAAAAGAACTTGTTTGTTAGTGAAAGCCAAAGCCACTGATGGTAAATGCCTTGGGCTGCATTGATGGGTTTGCTATGGGCTCTCAGAGATAGGTGCCAAAGCATCATAAAATTAGGAAAACAGTTACTATTTTCTAAAAATGTTTTATGGATGTATAGTTGAGTTACAGTGTTGTTTAATTTCAAATGTGCAGCGAAGTGACTCAATTACACATATATATATACCACTCTTTTTTTTCTTTTTTAAAGATTCTTTTGCCATATAGATTATTACAGGATATTGAGCAAAGTTCCCTGTGCTATACAGCAGGTTCTTATTAGCTATCTATTTTATATATAGTATTGTGTATATGTCAATCCCAATCTCTCAATATATCCCTTCTGCTCACTTATCCCGTGGTAACCATGTTTTTTTCTATATCCCTGCCTCTACTTCTGTTTTATACATAAGTTCATTTGTACCTTTTTTTTTTTTTTCTCAGATTCTACATATAAGAGGTACGGTAGTATATTTGTCTTTGTATCTAATTTACTTCACCAAGTATGATAGTCTCTAAGTCCATGCATGTTGCATTATTTTGTTCTTTTTTATGGCTGAGTGATATGCCATTGTACATATGTACTACACCTTCATTATCCAGTAATATTTGATAGAATATTTTGCAAAATGTGATTATGTAGAAACCACATTTAGAGAAAAAAAAACAAGCAAGAAATGATACATAGAAATGAAGAGGATATATTGCAAATTATTACTAATTAAATACACATGACATGTACTAGATGTCTGAAGTAAATGTATTTTAATATTGTTTTGTGGGAAGGCATATGGAAAGAGCTTCAAAAATAACAGTGACCTTATTTTATGTACTGGGGGCTTCCCTGGTGGCTCAGAGATTAAAGCATCTGCCTGCAATGCGGGAGACCTGGGTTTGATCCCTGGGTGGGGAAGATCCCCTGGACAAGGAAATGGCAACCCACTTCAGTATTCTTGCCTGGAGAATCCCATGAAAGGGGGAGCCTGGTGGACTACAGTCCATGGGGTTGCAAAGAGTTGGACACGACTGAGCAACTTCACTTTCACTTTATTTTATGTATATATACATATATATTCCCTCTTACATATATATATATATATATATATATATATATGGAAAGAGGGAATAAAAGAGGGAATGAATATACATATGTACCCTTTTCCATTCCTTCTTTCCATATAATGCATGCTTATTTTACTATTAAAATATTGCATATTTTCAATTTAAAATATTATACATTATTAAATAAATATGAAGTTAAATTAATGGTGAGCCTTTAGGGCCAAATCAGCTGTCAGGGATTAAAAGATAGCCTAGAAACAATAAATTAATTCAAGAACATTACTGAAAGGAAGCTTATGAAAATCCATAGATATTTACTCTGAATTTTCTCTTATTTTTATTGTATAATATATAGTAAATATTTCTTTCTCTGTTCTTTTGTTGTTTAATTTTTTAGTGTCTTCAATGAAAATCCATCAAAGCTCTTGTCAGAGATGACCAGACTTGTGGGGTACACACTGTTGTTCTAGAATTTGATGCCTTTGACTACTGGGAAATGTTTCTTACATAAGAACTGTAAGAGGTAATCTCCTCTATGAGATTAGAGGAAAGGTGTATCATATACTGATGGTTCTGCTTATGTTCATCAGGGGTAACTTTGAGTAATACAGCAGGGAAACAGAAAATATTCCTGTTTGTCAAGAGTCACCATGGTGGTCTGGAATAACAGTGATACTATGGAACCTATATTTATTCTGAGGGGTTTTCCTGGACTGGAGTATGTTCATTCACATCTCTCCATCCCATTCTGCCTCGCATATTTGTTAGCATTTATTGGTAATGCTACCGTCCTCTCTGTTATTTGGACAGAGTCCTCACTCCACCAGCCCATGTATTACTTTCTCTCTATGTTGGCACTAACTGACCTAGGTATGTCCTTGTCCACACTGCCCACTATGCTTGCTGTATTGTGTTTGGATGTTCGGGAGATCCAGGCAAGTGCTTGCTATGCCCAGCTCTTCTTCATCCACACTTTCACATTCCTGGAGTCCTCAGTGCTGCTGGCCATGGCCTTCGACCGCTTTGTTGCTATTTGCCATCCACTGCACTACACCACCATCCTCACCAACAGTGTAATAGGCAAGGTTGGTTTGGCCTGCTTGCTGAGAAGCATGGGAGTTGTACTACCCACACCTTTGCTGCTGAGACACTGTCACTGCTGCCATGCCAGTGCCCTCTCCCATGCCTTCTGTTTGCACCAGGATGTTCTGAAGTTATCCTGTTCAGGTGCCAGGATCAGCAGTGTTTATGGACTGAGTGTAGTTATTGCCACACTGGGCGTGGATTCTGTCTTTATACTTCTTTCTTATGTCCTGATTCTGAAGGCTGTGCTGGGCATCGCCTCTCATGAGGAGCAGCTAAAGGCACTCAACACATGTGTGTCTCATATGTGTGTGGTGCTCATCTTCTTTGTGCCAGTTATTGGGGTATCAATGGTCCATCGCTTTGGGAAGCATTTGTCTCCCATAATCCACATCCTTATGGCGGACATATACCTGCTTCTTCCCCCAGTGCTTAACCCTGTTGTCTACAGCATCAGGACAAAGCAGATTCGTCTAGGAATTCTCTGCAAGTTTGGGATAAGGAGGAGGTTTTAAGTACCTCTAACCTTTGGTTTTCCCACTGAAAATCACAAGGCAGCTTCTCAAGTAGATGAGAAGTACATTACTGAAGCCTGGTCAATCTGTTAAATTCCTAATTCTTTCCCTTCCTATATACATGATTTCAGATAATCACTAACCCTTATGAAATTCATATTTTTCATAGCAAAATTGTAAGTATGACCTTTTCTATCCCCAAGGTAATTATGAGATATACGATAGACTATGTAAAAGAGATTATTTTGAAAAAGTTTACTATTTGTTAATATTATTAAATTTTTATTAATGATTATAATAACTTTCATTATGTAATATAACTAAGTTCATAAGTTTCTCATGTTTATGATCTAAAATTCAGGATCAATCTCTCTTTCTCCATTTTATTTTGCTTCTCATGCCAAAATGTCACAATATTGTAACAAAAATATTTCTGACTTTTGGGGTAGGTTTGGAACTTGTCTTCCTGGGAGGAATTTGAACTGCTACAGTCACTGTTGGCTATGAAATAAGTCCTCACCTCATCATTGGTTGGCACCAACTGACCTAAGTATGTGCCTATCCACACTTCCCATCATGCTTGCTGTGCTATGTTTGGAGAATGTTTGGGAGATCCAGGCAAGTGCTTGCTATGTCCAGCTCTTCTTCATCCACACATTCACATTCCTGGAGGCCTCAGTGTTGCTGGCACTGGGAGAAAGATGGGTTCTTTCTCCCAACCCCATTGTAGGTCTATCTGCTCCTTCAACTTGCCATCAAATGCTGGGACAGACACATGGAGTTGCCCAATAAATCCTGATAGCACATGTCTAAATACATGGGCAAATGTGTAGTTTTCCTGTTCAGTACTATAGCTCAGAATTCCATGTCTAAATCCATGAGTGTATTGGGATTGGCGTGTGATAATCACTCTCATTTTTTAATAGTATTCTTTCCTCTTCTTCATGTCTGTGTGGATTGCTAATATTAGTGTCATTCTCAGTTCCCTTATTGTAGATAATTTGCTACTTTTTTTTTTCGTTAAAATGACATACATATGGTTTCATCAGTGATATTTTGTTATTCCTATATATTCAGTTTCTTTTTAGCTGTATTGCAATTTTTTTTTTTTTTATCATGGGGTCATTACTAGTATAATAACATGTCACCATGGTGCTAGTATTCCCCAATCAGCATGAATGTTCATAAAATATTTGTTTATATTAACACTACTGTCTTTTCATGCTCCCAATAAATATACACTGAGAAACATGAAACATATGTCGTAGCAATTACTGCTTTCAATAGTGTGGATATATAAAAAGTGGAATGGATGATCTAAATGTTAAGAAATTAATATTTAATAGAGGTATACATGTAGAAAGCTTAGAAAAATCAACAGAAGTCATTGAAACATTGTTATTAAAGAGTGGCCAATTTTACTTGGGGGTTAAGGAATCAGGTATTGTGGTAGTTGACACTCAGCAGTGCCTCATGGGTCAAATTCAGTCCTACCTCCTGAATAAAGTGTGAAAGAAATTGGTATGCTTAAGCTGGCTGGTTTTGCCTTATGAAAGCTAACCATGCATATCTCATTTCAACTGCACGTTCTGTAATGTCACATTGGTAGTTTGAAGTTGGTCATGATTGGTCATGATGGGAGTATTTCCACAACAGAAACTGACAGACACTACACATCAGGGCTTTTCAAAACTCTCCCAGAGAATGACAGTCCCTTTGCAGTTCGCCTGAAACTATTACAGCACTGTTGATTGGCTATACTCCAGTGAAAACTAAAAAGATAAAAAAGGAAAAAACAAAAACAAACAATCTCACGTACATTACTCTAGAAAACAAAGTACTTTGTATTTTACTCTTAATGACTGGTTAAGTCATCAAGTGTTTACTAGCACACCACTGGACAAGGTATTCCAAGAAGAAGAGGCAGAATGAAGAATAAAAAGAGCATGTGTTAATAACATTCTCCAACTTCCAGGAGAAGTTTAAGACTTGGTGCAGCCACTACAGAGAACAGTATGGAAGTTCCTTCAAAAACTTACAATAGAGCTACCATTTGACCCTGAAATCCCACTCCTGGGCATATATCCAGAGAAAAACATGATCCAAAAGGATACATGCACCCCAGTGTTCATTGCAGCACTGCTTACAATAGCTAAGACATAGAGACAACCAAAATGTCTATCAACAGAGGAATGGATTAAGAAGATTTGGTATGTATGTGCTTAGTTGCTCAGTCATGTCTGGCTCTTTGTGACCCCATAGATTGTAGCCCATCAGGCTTCTCTGTCCATGGGGATTCTTCAGGCAAGAATACTGGAGTGGGTTGCCATGCCTTCCTCCAGGGGATCTTCCCAACTCAGGAATTGAACTCAGATCTCCTGCACTGCAAGTGGATTCTTTACCATCTGAGCCATGAGGGAAGCCCAGAAGATGTGGTATATATACATACATACAATGGAATATATTACTCAGCCATTGAAATAAATGAAATAATGCCATTTGCAGCAACATGGATGGAGCTTAGCTTCCCTGGTAGCTCAGCTGGTAAAGAATCGGCCAATAATGCAGGAGACCCTGGTTCAACTCCTGGGTCAGGAAGATTCACTGGAGAAAGGATAGACTACCCACTTCAGTATTCTTGGGCTTTCCCGGTGGCTCAGCTGGTAAAGAAGCCACTTGCAATGTGGGAGACCACCTGCAATGCGGGATGGACCTAGAGAGTATCATACTGAGTGAAGTAAGTCAGAGAGAGAAGGAAATCCCTTATATGGGTAATCTAAAAAGACATGATACAAATGAACTTAATATGTTTATTAAGTTCATTAAACTGAAACAGAAGCAAACTCACAGATTTAGAGGACAAACTTATGGTTGCCAAGGCAGGAGCAGGAGGGAGGGAATGATGGAGGAAAGTGATAGAGAGTTTGGGATGGACATGTACACACTGTTATATTTTAAATGGATAATCAACAAGAACCTACTGTATAGCACATGGAGCTCTGCTCAATATTATGTGGTGGTCTGGATGGGAGGGAAGTTTGGGGGAGAATGGATACATGTATATGTTTGATTGAGTCCCTTTGCTGTCCATATGAAACTATTATAGCACTGTTAACTGGCTATACTCCAGTGCAAAATAAAAAGCTAAAAAAAAAGCAAAACAAAACCTCTCTCACATACATTACTCCAGAAGAGAAAGGACTCTGTATTTTTTTCTTGATAGCTGGACATTATGTACCAGATAAAAGGAACAGCTTTAAATAGACACTTGTTAATGTGTGGTAAGGCATGGGGGAGGGAAAGCATCCTGTAGTCCTGTGATTAGGTCTCAGTCTTTTAGTGAGTCTAAAGAGTTCACAGAGCCCCTGGACTGAGAACTTCACAAGTGTTTCTCTTTTATTTTTTAATTCTCTCCCTTACATGGAATAGGAAGGCTAGTGCAGGCTGGAGTTGGGTATTCCTTCCTCCAGGACAGTTAGGAGCTGATAATGCCCCAGCAGTTTAGCCTCTGATTAACTAGTTTCTCCCTACGACTGGCCTTCTTGAAAAGAACAAGTGCTCTGGCATACTTCAAAATGGTCCCTTTCCCCTTCTCTCTACAGGGAGCACAAGGGAATTTTTCTCACATTTACTATGGAAACTTAGAAAAACTCCTGAAGGCAAATATCACAATATTTTAGGGAACCCCTATTACAGGGTTCCCGTGGGGTTTTTTTAACTCTCAGACTCGTTCACTCTGAGTCCCTAGCACTCTATCAGTGACCGCTCAGGTTTCCTACGCCACCAGTTGTTCTCAGTTGCTTCTGAGCCTGGACTCCCAGATTGGGAATTTGGCATGATCATCTCCTTTTCCAGAGCAGAAGACAGTCTTTCAATGGCAGTGACATCATTTACCTTCCTTGGAGTTCACATTAAAGGAAAAAAAAAAAAAAATTAGTCCTGAGGGAATGGACTAGTCAAAGGGGGACATTCCTTTTAGAGTATTTAAAAGCACCAAAGTGTAGTGCTGATTAAGCACCTCGCTGGGCAGAGCCAAGAACCTTGAACACAAAAATATGCTATCTTGGCTCTGGAGTTGCAAATGCCCTGCTCAGGACACCTATGATTCCCTGAAGAACTATCTGCATCAAGATCCACTGTATTTTTATTATTCTCTTATGCCCATATTCAGTGGCTTTCTCTACCTGTAAGTAATTCCCGTGCTTGGCAGACTGGAGATCCAGCCAACCTGTCTATACCTGAAAGAAGTCTTCAAAGGTGAAAAAATGGGTAATGAATTAATATCTAATATATTTGAAGAATTTAGAAAGTAGACAGAGAAGTCAAGTGATAGGATGACCATAGCTTGTGTGAAATGACTGTTTTGGGATAGGTCAGAGGTACAGATTGTCATGTCCCTGAAAGGGACAATTGTCCCAAGCAATTGTCCTCTGAAGCTTTTCAGAAGAGCTCTGGGATGGTATTATTAACTCATGTCCAGGCATAGATACAACATATGATGGGGACCCATGTACTAAAACCTCTGGTTTCTGAAAACACTGCTATCTGATATTAACTAAAAACGATAATGTTAAAAATGACAACAATGACGATTTGAGTATCCCTCCTATCTCATTCTCAAGTAAATCATGCACTGCTGCTGCTGCTAAGTTGTTTCAGCCATGTCCGACTCTGTGCGACCCCATAGATGGCAACGTACCAGGATCCCCCATCCCTGGGATTCTCCAGGCAAGAACACTGGAGTGGGTTGCCATTTCCTTCTCCACTGCATGAAAGTGAAAAGTGAAAGTGAAGTTGCTCAGTCATGTCCGACTCTTTGCGACCCCATGGACTGCAGCCTACCAGGCTCCTCCATTCATGGGATTTTCCAGGCAAGAGTACTAGAGTGGGTGCCATTTCCTTCTCTAAAATCATGCACACTTAGCAATATTATTGGGTTGGCCAAAAAGATCATTTAAGTTTTTCCATAAGCTCTTAAAATACAAGCCAAAAAGAGAATTAAGCAAAATGATTCTGAAGAAAAGCCCTGAGGAGTAACATCTTATAAGTGATAACTTGGGCACTCCAGGTTACACCTGATTTTGGTTACTGGTGCACAGGCTGATATGCTTAAGATTGTGGCTACTTCAGCATTTCCATTACCATTTTGCTTCACTTAAGCCCCAAGTGTCTCCGAGGTCTTGGAAACTGTGCCAAAATTTCAGATATATTTTCTTAAATCTTTTAAATATTATATAAAGTTATACAGTTCCCAATTTTATGCTCAAAAATTTTCTTAATCTTCCAAAGTGACAGAACCAGTGAATGCCAATTATCTCCAGACTTTCTGTTACTCTGGAGAAACAGCCACTGGGAGCTGACTGCTTACGTCTGTATCAGACAGACTCCTCTATGGAAAATGGACTAGGAATATACTAAGTCAGAGACTTTTCTACAAAGTAGAAGAAAGTGATCTTAGAGGGAAGACCTGGAATATGTAGGCAGGATGGAATTTCTGAAGGTATTCAAAGATTTGAGGAAGGGTATCAAGGACAAAGAAAATAAGTGTGTGTAAGACTCAAAGGGATGACAATTATCGTTCAGTGATGATAAAAGAGATCAGGAGAAATTTGTGATATAAAAAGCTAGGAAATAAAGGGAGATGTAAAAGACCAGTATTACCTAATATGTTATGATTAGCATAGTATATAAACCACAGGACAAGAATATATAAAGCAATTATTCTAGTTGAATCTGTTCCTACAAAGGAAGGAAAATGGTATCAGAGAGAAAATTTCCTTTGATCTCTATAGAGAGAGAAGAAATTATTTACTTACTTTTTTTTCTTAAGTGTGTCAGAGGAAATTGTAAAGTGTAATTGAATTAGTGCAACAGGGTAGATCGGGGGTCATATGACATCAATATAGTACAAATATGGTTGAATTTTTCACTTTTTGTTAAAATGTCTTTCTTATGTCTTCTAAGATTATGTCCAAGATCTTTATATTTATGCATAAATTCCTTCTGAAATTTTGGTCCATATATGCAGTCTTAATTCCAATAACCATCTGAAAAGCCTACATACCCTATGCATATGTGTTAAGTCACTTCAGTCCTGTCCAGCTCTTTGTGACTCTATGGACTGAAGTCTGCCAGAGTCCTCTATCCATGGATTCTACAGGTAACAATACTGGAGTGGGTTTGCATGCCCTCCTCCAGAGGATCTTCCCAGACCAGGGATTGAATCTGTATGTCCTGAGGTTCCTTCATTGCAGGCAGATTCTTTACTTCTGAGCCACAGGGGACTTCTGTCCCTAATCTATAGCTTTATTCAATTATAGTCACTTACCTCTCTTACCTTCAATTACATTAATACCTCTCTGCATTTACATGTGTGTCGATCAGCATAGACCACCCAACACAGTCCTTTGTTTCTGTCTAACTCATGTTTGTCATTTGAGACCTAATGCAAGAATTACTTTTAGCAAATCTTCTCTGACCTCTCTGCATTGTTAATTTCCTCTTTCTGTATTTTAAAGGGCCTTGCATTAAACTAACACTTTATTTTAATTTTAGCTCTCTCTATCCACTAGATTGTAAGTATCTGAAGGCATTTCTCATATTAGGTTGGTCAAAAGGTTCATTTGGGTTATTCTGCAAGATGTTAGGGAAAAATCTGAATGAACAATTTCGCCAGACCAATATATTTCTCTATATTTTAGCTTACCCAGATTTCCTTTAATAGAATATGTTCTCAATAAACGCACAATGAAGAAAATTAAATAAGTTGTAAAATAAGCAATACAGGTGGTAATTATACATAATGAGCATAGGAGTGATTGAAAATAGTAAACAGAGCAAAATACATCAGAGCGTTGTTTCTTTGTGCATTTCACCCTAATTGTTCTGTGTTTTTGTCTCCCCACCTAGACTGAAGGTGCCTCCATCAGCACAATGTCTGTCTTCAATGACTCTGTCCTATACCCCTGCTTCCTCCTGACAGGCTTCTCAGGCCTGGAAAGCAGATATGGCTTAATTTCCCTCCCTATTTTTTTGGTTTATGCCACCTCAGTTGCAGGGAACATTACCATTCTATTTATCATCAGAACTGAGCCTTCTCTCCACCAACCAATGTACTACTTTCTATCAATGCTGGCGTTTACTGATCTGGGCCTATCCACTACAACTTTGCCTACCATGTTCAGCGTTTTCTGGTTCCATGCCCGGGAGATCTCTTTCAATGGTTGTCTGGTCCAGATGTACTTCATTCATGTTTTCTCAATTATTGAGTCAGCTGTGCTTTTGGCTATGGCCTTTGACCGCTTGGTAGCAATCCGAGCACCCCTGCGTTATGCAGCCATTTTAACCAATGATGTAATCATTGGGATTGCTTTGGCAATCACCGGAAGGGCCTTGGCTCTGGTCTTTCCAGCTTCCTTCCTCTTAAAAAGGCTTCAATATCGTCCTGTCAATATTCTCTCCTACCCCTTCTGCCTGCACCAAGACCTCATCAAGACAACTGTATCCAGCCGTTGGGTCAGCATCTACGGCCTCATGGTGGTCATCTGCTCCAAGGGACTTGATTCAGTCCTCCTCCTGCTTTCCTATATTCTCATCCTTGGCACAGTTTTAAGTATAGCCTCCAGGACAGAGAGAGTGAAAGCTCTTAATACCTGCATCTCTCATATCTGTGCTGTACTCACTTTCTATACACCAATGATTGGACTATCTATGATCCATCGCTATGGGCAGAATGCTTCCCCATTTGTCCATGTGTTCATGGCCAATGTCTATTTGCTGGTGCCACCCCTCATGAACCCCATTGTCTATAGTGTCAAGACCAAGCAGATTTGTGACAGAATCCTCAAGAAATTCAACCAACAGAAAGTTTGAAAGAAACTCTAAAACACACCTTTCTCTTTCCCTTCTTTATGTTAATGATTTCATATTAATGTAGATATTTGATTTTAAATATTAAAATTGATATTTTGTTTTTAAGATAATAGTAGTATTATGTGAGTGCATGCTCAAATGGGTCTGACTCTGCCATCCCATGGACTGTAGCCCTCCAGGCTCTTCTGTCAATGATATTATCCAGGAAAGAATACCAGAGTGGATTGCCATTTACTGGGTTTCCCTGATAGCTCAGTTGGTAAAGAATCAGCCTGCAATGCAGGAGATCTCAGTTCAATTCCTGGGTCATGAAGGTCTGCTGGAGAAGGGATAGGCTACCCACTCCAAGGGATAGGCTACACACTCCAGTATTCTTGGACTTCCCTTGTGGCTCAGCTGGTAAAGAATCTTCCTGCAGTGCGGGACACCTGGGTTCAATCCCTGGGTTGGGAAGATCCCCTGGAGAAGGGGAAGGCTACCCACTCCAGTATTCTGGCCTGGAGAATTCCATGAACTGTATAGCCCACAGGGCTGCAAAGAGTCAGACACAACTGAGCAACTGTCACTTTCATTTTCAACTTGCCATTTCCTACTCAAGGGTATTTCCTTGACCCAGGGATCAAAACCACATCTCCTGCATCTTTTTCATTGCCAGGTGGATTTTTTACCACTGCATCACCTGGGAAGTCCAATAGTATTATAGTAGTATGATAATACAATAATAGTAACCTGTGTTTTTTCACTATACAGAATAAAAACATGATTTTGATTTATATTCATATTGACATACTAGAGAATATGCTCACTAAATCCAGGTTAGACTATTCTTAACAGAACTATGATTTTAATAATTAGCAGTAAATGTTTATGAGACTAAAAGGGTCATCGAGACAACATTCTAGTGAAGTTATTAGTTATAACTTGTGAAGTCCTTAATTTATGAAAAGGATTTGGATTTCAAGATGACTTCAAGTATAATATAGGGGCTTGCCTCATAGCTCAGTTGGGTAAGAATCCACGTGCAATGCAGAAGACCCTGGTTCAATTCCTGGGTTGGGAAGATCCACTGGAGAAGGGATAGGCTACCCACTCTAGTATTCTTGCGCTTCCCTTGTGGCTCAGCTGGTAAAGAATCTGCCTGCAATGTGGGAAACCAGGGTTTGATCTCTGGGTCGGGAAGATCCTCTGGAGAAGGGAAAGGCTACCCACTCTAGTACTCTGGCCTGGATAATTCCATGGGCTAAGTCCATGGGGTCGCAAAGAATCAGACACAACTGAGCGACTTTCACTTCAAGTATAATATAGACTCTATAGTCTAGATCAACACTATTTCCCACAAAATTGACCTTAATATAAAAACCCATGGTGGATGCATGTTGATGTTTGGCAAACCAATACAATATTGTAAAGTAAAAATAAATAAATAAAAGAAAAAATATTTTAAAGTATTTTAAAAGTCTTTGTTCAAGGGAGAAAAAAAAGCATTACCATCAGAAAAGACTTCTATTAAAAGAAAATTATAACTGAACGAATATAGCACACTTTCATAAACATAAAAGAAAGAAAACTTGAGCCAAATTAATTGAACTGATTTGGTTAGCTCTCAAATAATCCAGAAACCATAGGTTCTGTGTGTAGGAACCAGGAAGGCCTTTCTTCACTGAGTGGTATAGATACTTCTGAGACCCAAATTTCCATCCATTTTCTGCTTGTTTTTAACCTATTAGTTATTGAAAAAAATATCTTAAAGTCTCCAAATATCATAGTGGATTTCTCTATTTCTCCTTGTCATTCTATCAGTTTTACCTCAGAATTTAGTGCTTTGTTGTCCGGTGCATAGATATTAAGATTTATTATCTTTGAAATTATTTTATCAAAATGTAATATCCCTGATACTTGTTCTCATTTTCTGAAATTAATATAGCTTATCCCATTTTCTTTGGATTAACAATAGGATTGCATATCTTTCTCCACTTCTTTACTTTAAAAAATGTATGTCTTTAGTATGGAGGTTTTTTAAAAAACTAAAAATAGAGTTACCAGATGATCCAGCAATCTCAATCTTGGGCATATATCTGGAAAAGGTGAAAACTAATTCAAGAAGATTCATGCATCTCAGTGTTCATAGCAGTACTATTTACAATAGCCATGACATAAAAGCAACTTAAATGTCCATAGACAGAAGAATGGATAAAGAAGATGTGTGACATATATATGTATATATATATATATATACACACACACACACATATATGTATATATATATATACATACAATGGAATATACACTAAGTCATAAAAAAGAATGAAATCATGCCATGTGTAGCAACATGGATGTACCTAGAGACTGTGATTATCATATTAAGTGAAGTAAATCAGACAGAAAGAGACAAGCATCATATGATATCACTTGTATATGGAATTTAGAAAAAAAATGATACAAAGGAACTTATTTACAAAACAGAAATAGACTCATAGATACAGAAAAAAACTTAGGGTTACCAAAGGGGAAAGCAAGGTGGAGGGATAAATTAGAAATCTGGGATTAATAGATAAATGCTACTATATATAAAACATAACCAATAAGGACTACTTGCTTCAGTCGTGTTCAACTCTATGTGACTCGATGGACTGTAACCTGCTAGGCTGCTCTATCCACAGGATTCTCCAGGCAAGAAAACTGGAATGGATTGCCGTGCCCTTCTCCAGGGGATCTTCGCAATTCAGGGATTGAAACCATGCCTCTTATAAATCTTCTGCATTGGCAGGCAGGGCCTTTACCACTAGTGGTACCTGGGAAGCCCCAGTGTATAGCACAGGAACTCTTTAATACTTTAAAATAACCTGCAATGAAAATTAATCTGAAAAAGAATATGTCCCAAGGAACCACTAGTCTACTTTCTGGTCTAACAAATGTCCCTATTTTGGATTTTCCTATGAATGTAATTCTGTTCTGTATCGAGCCCATCTTTAGTCTTTCCCATTCTGTTGAAGATATTAAGAGGAGGTGGCAAGAATACACAGAAGAACTGTACAAAAAGGATCTTCACGACCAAGATAATCACAACGGTGTGATCACTCACCTAGAGTCAGACATCATGGAATGTGAAGTCAGGTGGGCCTTAGAAAGCATAACTACAAACAAAGCTAGTGGAAGTGATGGAATTCCAGTAGAGCTATTTCAAATCCTGTAAGATGATGCTGTGAAAGTGCTGCACTCAATATGCCAGCAAATGTGGAAAACTCAGCAGTGGCCACAGGACTGGAAAAGGTCAGTTTTCATTACAATCCCAAAGAAAGGCAATACCAAAGAATGCTCAAACTATGGCACAATTGCACTCATCTCACACACTAGTAAAGTAATGCTCAAAATTCTCCAAGCCAGGCAGCAATAGATGAACTGTGAACTTCCAGATGTTCAAGCTGGTTTTAGAAAAGGCAGAGGAACCAGAGATCAAATTGCCAACATCCGCTGGATCATGAAAAAAGCAAGAGAGTTCCAGAAAAACATCTATTTCTGCTTTATTGACTATGCCAAAGCCTTTGACTGTGTGGATCACAATAAGCTGTGGAAAATTCTGGAAGAGATAGGAATACCAGACCACCTGACCTGCCTCTTGAGAAACCTATATGCAGTTCAGGAAGCAACAGTTAGAACTGGACATGGAACAACAGACTTGTTCCAAATAGGAAAAGGAGTACGTCAAAGCTGTATATTGTCACCCTGCTTGTTTAACTTACATGCAGAGGACATCATGAGAAATGCTGGGCTGGAGGAAGCACAAGCTGGAATCAAGATTGCCGGGAGAAATATCAATAACCTCAGATATGCAGGTGACACCACTCTTATGGCAGAAAGTGAAGAGGAACTAAAAAGCCTCTTGATGAAGGTGAAAGAGGAGAGTGAAAAAGTTGGCTTAAAGCTCAACATTCAGAAAACGAAGATCATGGCATCTGGTCCCATCACTTCATGGGAAATAGATGGGGAAACAGTGGAAACAGTGTCAGACTTTATTTTGGGGGGCTCCACAATACTGCATATGGTGATTGCAGCCATGAAATTAAAAGATGCTTACTCCTTGGAAGGAAAGTTATGACCAGCCTGGATACCATATTAAAAAGCAGAGACATTACTTTGCCAACAAAGGTCTGTCTAGTCAAGGCTATGGTTTTTCCTGTGGTCATGTATGGATGTGAAAGTTGGACTGTGAAGAAAGATGAGTACCGAAGAATTGATGCCTTTGAACTGTGGTGTTGGAAAAGACTCTTGAGAGTCCCTTGGACTGCAAGGAGGTCCAACCAGTCCCTTCTAAAGGACATTAGTCCTGGGTGTTCTTTGGAAGGACTGATGTTAAACCTGAAAGTCCAATACTTTGGCCACTTGATGTGAAGAGTTGACTCATTGGAAAAGACTCTGATGCTGGGAGGGATTGGGGGCAGGAGGAGTAGGGGACGACAGAGGATGAGATGGCTGGATGGCATCACTGACTCGATGGACCATGAGTTTGGGTGAACTCCAGGAGTTGATGATGGACAGGGAGGCCTGGCGTGCTGCAATTCATGGGGTTGCAAAGAGTCGGACATGACCTGAGCAACTGAACTGAACTGAACTTATGAATGCAATTTGCCAACAAAGGTCCATCTAGTGAAGACTATGGTTTTTCCAGAAGTCATGTATGGATGTGAGAGTTGGACTATAAATAATGCTGAGTGCTAAAGAGTTGATGCTTTTGAACTGTGTTGAAGACTCTTGAGAGCCCCGTGGACTGCAAGGAAATCCAACCAGTCCGTACTAAGGAAATCAGTCCTGAATCTTCATTGGAAGGACTGATGTTAAACTGAAACTCCAATACTTTGGCCACCTGATGCAAAGAGCTGATTCATTTGAAAAGACCTGTAAGCTGGGAAAGACTGAAGGGGATGACAGAGGATGAGATGGTTGGATGGCATCACTGACTCGATGGACAAGAGTTTGAGTGGGCTCCGGGGATTGGTGATTGTTTCCATGGGGTCACAGGGAGTTGGACACGACTGAACAACTGACCTGAACTGATTACATATAATGCTGGTATGTATATTCTTATATATATTTTGTGTGGATACATTTTCCCTTCGTTTAGATATTTATTTTAGAATGGAATTCTTGGATTATACAGGAACTCTAAGCTTAACTGCTTAAAGAATTTTGCCATGTTTTTCCAAAACAGCTTTCAAATTTTACATTCTCACAGTAGTGTATAGGCTTCTAGTTTCTCCACCTCCTCAACAACACTTCTTTCATTTTTTAATTCTAACTGTTTTAGTGAGTATGAAATGATATTTCATTGTGGCTCTATCATTTCACTAATGACAAGCATTTGTTCATATTCGTATTGGCTATTTGTGTATTCTCTTTAAGAAATGTCTATTCAGATCTCAGTTATTTTTAACTGCTTTTTTGTGTGTGTCTTTCTATTATTTTAGATATTTTAGACATAAGGCTTTATCATATAGATGATTATAGATATGTCCTCCCAATTTTGGTGTTATAATTTCATTTCTTGGTGATATCCTTTGAAGCATAAATTAGTTAATTTTGATGATGTTTATTTATTTTTTTTACTTTTGTAGCTCATGCTTCTGGTGTCCTAATAATACTCTGCCAAATCTGAGATCATTAAAATTTTACTCTATTTTTTATTATAAGAATTTTACCAGCTTTATCTCTTTCCACTAATACATTTGACTCACTTAAAGTTAATTTTTAATGTATTGTGAACTAAGATTTTAATTTTTTTTTTAATAAGACTATGTTCAGTGCAAGGAGGAGGAGAGGAGAAGGAGGAGTCTGGAGCTTTCAAGGAGCGAGAAAGGACAACATATTTTTTTCTCTAAGCCAGAGTTAGTTGATTACATAACAAAACAACTCATCCTGCTCAGGATATGTTTTTCTCTTAAATTCTGCTACCAATGATTACATTGATGCTTTTGGACTGTGGTGTTGGAGAAGGACTCTGAGTCCCTTGGACTGCAAGGAGATCCAAACCCAGTCCATTCGGAAGGAGATCAGCCCTGGGATTTCTTTGAAGGAGTGGTGCTAAAATCTGAAAACTCCAGTACTTTGGCCACCTCATGTGAAGAGTTGACTCATTGGAAAGACTCTGATGCTGGGAAGGATTGGGGGCAGGAGGAGAGGGGATGACAGAGGATGAGATGGCTAGATGGCATCACTGACTCGATGACGTGAGTCTGAATGAACTCCGGGAGTTGGTGATGGACAGGGAGGCCCGGAGTGCCTGTGATTTATGGGGTCGCAAAAGAGTCGGACACGACTGAGTGACTAAATTGAACTTAACTGAACTTAAGGGAAAAACATATCCTTAAGCAAGATGAGTTGTTTTGTTGTATAATCAATAGCTCTGGGCTTACAGAGAGAGAGAGAGAGGAAAAATAAAAAATAAAAGAAGTTTACCCTTTTCTCCTTCTTGAGAACTCCAGACCTCTATCTCTTTACTGGGTATCCCAGACCTACCAACCTGCCTAGAATTGACTCTCTCAGTATTGAGGTTGGAAAAAACAATCAGTGAAGAGAAAGAGTAAATCTTAAAGCAAAAGCAAAAAAAAAAAACCTTTTCATATTTTTTAAACATTTTAAATTTAAATTAGTTATTCTCTGTGTAGAATGTCGGTAACACGTAGAATTGGGCCATATATTCACATGAAGATACAATAATATATATCTTTTCACATATATCAAGTATAGATTGAACTTAACTGTTTTATCTCCACTTTTTAACTTCTATTTACATACACTTCAGTCTGCTTTTATATCCTTTGGAGTTTTGGGCCTTAGAGTAGAATCTTGAAGTTGTGAGCCGTCCCTGCGTACTCAGTCCCAGAGCTCTGTGCAAAGTTGCGGTCTTTTCTTAGAAATGTCTCTTGAATACTCAACCTTCTAATATAAATGTGCCTCCATGCCCTTTTCAGAGTGAGGGTAAGTACTGTGCCGCTTGATGCTGTGATAAGACCCCTGCACACATGAAAAGGTGAATCAGCTGCTGATTTCTGGTGAATAATCTCTCTAGTAAATGGAGAGACACACGGGCAGAACAGGCTGAGAATGGATCATGTTGCCAGACTGCACTAGGTAGGAAAAAATAGTATGTTTTTAAATGGTGATAAGCTTATTCTTTGGAGAAGGAAATGGCAACCCAACCTCAGTACTCTTGCCTTAGGAAAATTCTATCGGATAGAGGAGGCCTGGTCGGAGTTGTACAGTCCATGGGGTCACAAAGAGTCGGACATGACTGGAGTGACTCACTTTCACTTTCAGTCTCTTCTTTAAATGCTCAGAAGACCAAGGCATGAATATCATCTTGTCATCCCACTACATATAAGATAATTTATCTGCAGTAGGAAGGATTGAGCTAGTGGTGATCCACTGTTGAAGGTGGACTCTAGAGTTGCTACAAATAAGCAACAGGACTCTATAGCCTTGGACTTGGCCATGGCCATAACTTTTCTACTGGACGTAGCATTTAATTGCCCAGTTTGCTATGTATTTCAGATCACAACAAGAGTCAGTGCACTCGCAGCAATAGTTCTCTCTCTGTTAGACTAATTCACAAAAAGGAAGTTTGTTTTTTCACCATGGTATGTTTTCTAATGTGTTCAGCCCTGGATCAGGACTTAGAAGTCTTACATGAGTTTTCATTAATCAAAGTCCTAGCGTCATATTTTCTCAGTCATAAATGTGTTAGAAATTTGTGAATTAAAATTAAAAAGACATCAAACTGTTCTCTTTTTCCATTCTTTCACTCTTTCCTACCTACCCTTACACAACCCAACAAAAATATTCTCTGCCAATAAATCCAATGTTTATAGAATAAAGAATATTATCATATGGTATGATTTGTTTGTTGTAATGACACTCAAGAAGGAATGTTAGATCAAATAAAAACATCTGAGTTATGTTCAAAAAAAATGTAATAAAGTTAAACAATGACAAGGACAAAAGAAAGGATCCTATGCCTTATTTGAATTACAACTGCTGTAACACAACCCCGGGAACTGTCTTTACCTCATTTTGAGTATTTTGAGTGGTTTGATTCATTCTGTAGCTTTATTTTTTTAAGTGTAGTTGTTTTACACTGCTGTGTCAGTTCCTATGTACAGCAAAGTGAATGAGCATGGTTTACACATATCCCCTCTTTTTTGGATTTCCTTCCACCTTTAACAGTTTAGAAGGTTCTCTTTTTTCCACACCCTGTTAAGCATTATTTTTGTAACTTTTTTGACGGGGCCCATTCTGACCAGTGTGAGTTGATATTTTATTGTAGTTTTGATTTGCATTTCTCAGTCAGGACAGTATGTACTGACAAAACAGAATATAGATCGATGGAGCAGGCCAGAAAGCCCAGAGATAAACCCACACACTCTGGTACCTAACCTATAACAAAGGAGGCAAGAATACACAGTGGAGAAAAGATAGTCTCTCAATAAGTGGTGTTGAGAAATTGGGCAGCAATGTAAAAAAAGAAATTAGAGACCCCTAACTCCCAATATTTGGCCACCTCATGTGAAGAGTTGACTCATTTGGAAAGACCCTGATGCTGGGATGGTTGGGCAGGAGGAGAAGGGAATGACAGGATGAGATGGCTGGATGTATCACCGACTTGATGAACGTAAGTTTGGGTAAACTTTGGGAGTTGGTGATGACAGGGGAGGCCCTGGCGTGCTCGATTCATGGGGTTGCAAAGGTCAGATTGACTGAGCGACTGAACTGAACTGAACCCATATACAAAAAAGTCAAAATGGATTCAATATTTAAATGTAAGGCTGGGCACTAAAAAACTCTTAGAGGAAAACATCAGAACACTCTTGTGATAAATCACAGCAAGATCTTTTTTACCTATCTTCTAGAGTTAACAATAAAAACAAAAATAAACAATGGTACCTATTAAATGAAAAGCTTTTGCACCAAAGGGAAACCACAAACAAAGCAAAAGACAGCATGAGAATGGAGAAAATTTTGTAATGAGCACTGACATAGAATTTAATCTCCAAATATGTAAACAATTCTTGTAGCTCAATATTAAAACAAAAAATCCAAATAAAATGCCAGAAGTCCTAAATAGACATTTCTCTAAGGAGATGTACAGATCCAACAACACATGACAAGATGTTCAAACATTCTGCTGTATTTTGAAAGCATTTCTCTAGTATCTTTCTCACACCTTTAGTTCACCTGCTGAGGTTCTCTGTTGAGACTCAGATATCCCAGAAACTACCAAAATACCTCCTCTAGTACCAAAATGATTCTTTTTAGGCTTTCAGATTTTTTCTATCTAGTTCCAGTGTACTTGAACTGGTAGGAGAGTACCAAGCAAGTGTTGGCTCAACAGCAATGGTAAAATTAACTCAAGTAAAATTAACAGCTGTTCTGAGAGTACCTGATAAGCTATGGACAGAGAAGAGTGTAAATGACACTAGAAAACACTCCCCTTCTCCAACTGATACTCTGTGCAGTCTGTAACTCATGAACAATGGTTGCCTCTGCTCCTGGCCAGGCATCTCAAGGAGTCAGTAATTTGTCTGAGAACATGTAGCTGTGTCTTTTATGATCTGATTTGGAGTCTGTGAGAGGCTACTGGGCTTGGGTCAGAATTTTCCCATGTACGTCTCTATGTGAATAATGGGGAATCAGAAGAATTCAGGCTTGAATTGTACAAGCTCCTATACACCTATATCTATAATTATTTTCATTATGGACCCCTTGAAGGCATTTTTGAATGCCTCTGTAATGCATTAACTTGTTCTCTTGTGTAGTCTTGATTTTTATAGAGTCACTTACCAGAGTGGATTTCCCCAAATAGAATCACATCCAATTCTCTTTCACAGTGAATGGCATGGTCTAATTATTGGCACTCTGCACTGAGCTTGCTGTAAGCCTTCACATTTGGAATTAGAGCTCAATCAGCAGGGAGAATAAAAACTGAATATGACTCTGACCTGGTATATTAAATGCTAGGGGGAATGACTCCATACATGTGATTCAGTAACAGGCCTACTTACCTAGTAAACATGACATAAACTCTGTGCTGACACACTGAGCTAGAATTGATGAAACAGATCATTCTCCCTCTGATCTCTCTCTCTCCCCCTCTCTCACTTTTTCTGTCGACAGGAGCCACAGAACCAGATTCACTTTCTTCAACAAGTGACATGATGACATATCACAATGGGAGCACTTTTCATCCAATCACATTTTTCCTCATTGGAATCCCAGATCTGGAAGAGGTCCATAGCCTTGACTAGATGGACATTTGTTGGCAAATAATGTCTCTGCTTTTGAATATGTATTTATGTTGGTCATAACTTTTCTTCCAGGAGTAAGCGTCTTTTAATTTCATGGCTGCAATCACCATCTGCAGTGATTTTGGAGCCCAAAAAAATAAAGTCTGACACTGTTTCCACTGTTTTCCCATCTATTTCCCATGAAGTGATGGGACGGGATGCCATGATCTTAGTTTTCTGAATGCTGAGTTTTAAGCCAACTTTTTCACTCTCCTCTTTCACCTTCATCAAGAGGCTTTTTAGTTCCTCTTTCTGCCATACAGGTGGTGTCATCTGCATATCTGAGGTTATTGATATTTCTCCCGGCAATCTTGATTCCAGCTTGTGCTTCTTCCAGCCCAGCATTTCACATAATGTACCCTGCGTATAAGTTAAGTTATGTATATGAAAGTGACTTAGATATATATATATATGTAGACATATATATATATACTTAAGTATGCACATGCAGATACATATATATGTTTGCACTTCATATCATGTATGAAGTTTTATATTTCCAGAGATTTAACTTTAAGATTTGTATGATATAACTGAAAGACAAGAGTTAAAAGACACATTTAACTTAAAAAAAATTCTTCATAGTCTATTCTTTATATCTTAAACCTGATCATGCTGCTTTTTTAAGTATTATCTAAGATATCTGCTTAAATCTAAAGAGATTCAATTTTTGCACTCAAATACATTCCATCAGAATAAGAACTATATGTACATTTGACTCAGCACTAATGGATAAATGTTACAATAAATTAGAACTTTCACCAAATGTTACAGACTGGTGGCATAAGAGATTTCTCAGTATAGTTTACGTAGGTCCAGTGTTTACAAAGGTGGTGCTGTGAGCATATGCCAGGAATTATACCAAGTGCCTGATATCTAGTACTAATTTATCTTTAAAATGCCCTTATGCTCTTGATCCAATTATCATCCCTAATTTTCCAGTGAGGAAACTGAGACATAGAGATAATTAATAAATCACTCATGGTATATAGCCATACATGGGAGTCCAGTGTTTGAACTGAGTCAGATCAATCCCAGGGTTGGCCACTTTGACCATTTGTCTCTATGGCCTCTGTGACATATATATGAACAACTGTAAAAAGGGACAATCATGGGACAGAGGATAGTGGGTCCAAAGACCCCTAAAACTAAGCATTCAATGAACTAAGATACCTGGTCAGTGAAGGGAGACAGGGAGAGCTAAGGCTGAAAATGGAGTCTTCAATGCTAGCATATTATGCTTGAACTTAATATGAATTAGGTGCCATTTTGTCTAGAAAACAGCAACCCATAGAATTCGACAACAGAATCTTCCCTAGAGGAACATGTATATTCCCTAGAGAGAATACTTCTTTCTATGGCATATACAAATGATAATATTCTGTTTTTTGTCCCACATTCATAACTTTCTATAAATCCCTAACCATGTTACTTTCTCTTGGGTTTCTCTTTTTCTAAATCATAGTCTGAGGGTTTTGTCAGCAATCTCAGAGGAGTTAATCTCAGAGCCCTATTTATAAGAGAAAGCTGAATTAACTCATTTTTTTCCAAAACCTTAAGCAGCTACATCCTTATATAAAACTTCTCTCTCTAGACTGTATGAAAAAACATACATAAAGTTTTACTGTTTGATATTTATCATGTGTCCTCTTTCTAAGGAAAAATGAAGCATCACGCATGAATTTTCTTTTTTATTTAAGTGTGTACTGAACTCAAAGGAAAGAGGCATGACCCATCCAACGTGGTTGAGAACTACTACTTTATATGATATGCTTGATGCAGTAATCCATTTCAGGTGGGAAATCTTGCAACTTTTAAATAGAGATTGGGTATCTTTAAAAATATTTAAAAGATCAACTTACAAGACTGGTTATTTAGTTGGTTGATAAAGTAAAATTTCTGCATCTGGAATAGGTTATAGGGATCGAATGAAATGCATTTATGAAGCAGGATAAAGTCTGAGGTGAACAGTGGCATGTTATTGAGCATTTATTTATAGAGATAAACCCTAAAGTAGGCATCACAATATCTAGAAGTTTTGCTCTTCACCTGACCCTGACAGGGGCCACTGGCAATTACTGGAAGTTTCTTTTAAAACACACACACACAACACACACATAAAGGAGCATTGCAAAATCAGCGTTTCTCTATCTCTCCATCTTTTTTCTTTCTCTCACAAAGACACACACCAACTTCAGAATGTATACAACATTTATTTTATTCATTCACCTGATATATTTCCATGGAAATATGGAGTTATACTAAGGTTAAAAACAGGGTCTATGCTACTTTATCCTAACTTAAAGAACTCTGCCTCAAGTTGGGAACCCAGAGAAAGTGTCTTAGCTTCATTATTTGAGTTTACAGGGTTTCTCCTGATGCTTTAATCATTTTTAAGGCATTGCAAAAGTGCTCCTATTTCCTTTAGACAATGATGAAAAGCAATTCTCTCTTCTATTAGATTTTGTTTTCCAGACTTTTGTGATGCCTCAAAATACCTTCCACAGACCATAACGACTGAAGCCTTTTAGGCTGTACTCTACCCACACTTCCAATGTTTTAGCCAGGCAGAAGGAGTGAATAGAGTACATGCCAGTTCTGAAGCAGTGATAAAATTATCAGGTTTTCTCAGAGGAGCTGATGTAGAGTGAACAGTGAATGCAGAATTTGTCACATACAACTAGAAACCAATATATTCATAACAATCGAAAATGAACACTATTAAATGAAATGACTGAGAAAATAGAGACATCAATGAAAATCTACAGAAGTTTATTATCTTTTTATTATTATCTTTCTTTCAGGGATCTTTCAAGTACAGAGGTATGTATCCACCTGAGTCTGCTCTTGGCCAGGTATCTCAGAATGTCTGTATTTTTTTTTTTCTTATAATAATATATATCTCTGATATTTTGCTTCTGTCATTTTACAGAAAACTGTTTGATCTTGGAATTTTCTGTATGTCAAAATGATAAATAAATCTTTAGAGAAATTCTGCCTTTTCTAATTATGGAAGTGTTGTGTGCATTCATGCCTATGACTACTTTCTCATCTGCCTCTCTCTTTTTGGGTTATGTCTGCATTCTCATATGTGTATCCTTGGCTTTTCATGTGTCCCCTTTCAGTAGGGATTTCAAAAAAGATATAGAGAATATTAAATGATTCCATACTTCATGCTATGATTTATGTTTTCTATTCTGCCCAGGGCTTGATGATAAACCTTAGATGATTAAAAAAAAAAAAAAACAGGATTAAGTGTTTATAAGGATTACCTATTTTGAGACTGGACCAAACGAGTATGACTTGATTTAGAATATGAAAAAATTAATAGATCCTCCAAAGCAAAAGTTTTCATTTCACAATATATTGAAACACTAAGCTAATCATTTTCATAACCAGTTCTTACTGAAATTTCTTTTTTTCTCCCTCTAGGAGTGACAACTTCTTCTACTCTGTGACTTGGAGGGATGTTTTATCACAATAGTAGCATTTTTCACCCAACCACATTTTTCCTCATTGGAATCCAGGTCTGGAAGAGGTCCATGGCTGGATCTCCCTGCCTTTCTGCTCTGTTTACCTTGTGGCTTTACTGGGAAATGTCACAATTTTGCTGGTCATCAAGACAGAGGAGACCCTCCAGGAGCCCATGTTCTACTTCCTGGCCATCCTTTCAACAATTGATTTGGCCCTTTCAACAACCTCAGTACCCCGTATGCTGGGTATCTTCTGGTTTGATGCTCACGAGATTAGTTTTGGAGCTTGTGGGGCCCAGATGTTCCTGATCCATGCTTTTACTGGCATGGAAGCTGAAGTCTTGCTGGCGATGGCCTTTGACCGCTATGTGGCGATCTGTGCTCCACTCCACTACACGACCATTTTGACATCCCGGGTGCTCATGGGCATCAGCATTGCATTGTAATTCGTCCAGTTCTGCTTACACTTCCCATGATCTATCTCGTCTATCGCCTACCATTTTGCCAGGCTTATATAATACCTCATTCCTACTGTGAACACATGGGAATTGCAAAACTGTCCTGTGGAAATATCCGAATTAATGATATCTATGGACTTTTTGTTGTTTCCTTCTTTTTCCTAAACCTAGTCCTTATTGGCATCTCCTATGTTTATATTCTCAGGGCTGTTCTTCTGTCTCCCATCCAAGATGCACGACTAAAAGCCCTAAGCACATGTGGGTCCCATATTGGGGTCATCTGTATTTTCTGTATCCCTTCAGTCTTCTCCTTCCTTACCCACCGATTTGGACACAAAATACCTCTATATTCATATTCTGTTGCCAACCTCTATTTGATTATCCCACCCTCACTCAACCCCATCATTTATGGTATAAAGACCAAACAGATATGGCAGCCTGTGCTCCGTGCCTTTATTTAAAAAATAAGACACTTACCATATTGTTTTATTAAGGATTTTGATCTCTCAAGGAAGATATGCGTATTCTTGCTTTAACAAATATCTCCTGGTCCTGATCTATTGCTGCCAGATTGCAACACTAGTTGATTTATTCCTAACTGCTGACTAATGGGTTTCTAGGACTTGCGGAAACTTTTATTGGAGCTTCAGTTCAAAGGTTAATAGGCTAACTTGAAAGGAAGCTGTTGTGGTCTCTATTTGTATGTCATTGTACTTTGTTCTTGATAGCATGAAACTACTTCTTTTCTAGGCAAAGAATGTATAAATGGTGTGTTTTTAGCTCTTTAATTAGAGAAATGTGGTACTGGGACTTTGACCCAGTAGCCTGTGTCCATTCACTCACTCATTCATATTTTTTATTCTCTTAATTTACATTCATTTTATGTATGTATTGAATCATTCATCATTGTTGTTCAGTCGCAAGTTGTGTCCGACTCTTTGTGACCCTATAGACTGCATCATGCCAGGCCTCCTTGTCCCTCACTATCTCCCAGAGTTTTCCCAAGTTCATGTCCACTGATTCCATGATTCTTATCATTAAGGATGATAAATGAACCAAAATAAAATGACGTCTGTTCTTATGGAGCTTGCATTCTCTTGCGCCCTTAAAAAAAGCCAAGTTCATGGGCTTTGGCAACCTATGAGCTAAGGAAGGAGAGAGGTGATCACCAGAGGATGACTGACTCATACTGCACGTGGCCAGGACTACTGATCGCTGTGCTCTGTCCAGTTCAAAATAAAATCATTACTAAATTTGTAGCTGAAGTGGACAGGTCAGCCAACTATGTAAGATTCAGGAATTGTGTAGCCAAAAACAAACATAAAACAACAGTCTTTCTCACTAATACCATCCATGTCATTTCAGTGAACTTCTGTCTATACTCAGACCCATAATATAAGGGTGGTATTGTAGTTAAATTACACATAGCATTTCTATCTATGTGATACATGCTGGTCTTTATCACTTCACTGGCTGTTTCTCAGTCTACACTTCATCATAAAATACTCCATCCTCAAGTCCAAGACTTCTCATCTTAACCCATGATCTATTTCTAGTGCCTTCCTGATTAACATTCAAGTTATCCAATCAATCGATGATTACTCAACGTCGTCATGACCAAGGACTTTCAACTGATTCTACAATAAGATTTCCTTAGACCAAACAATGGGGTTTTGCAGCATCCGACTTGTCACATTATTTTCTATCAGTTAACAAATTATTTTTTTTCAGACTTTAAAAAAATTAAAGTAAAAATATAATAAAATATATTTCTCCTACAACTCATGAATTAATGAATTTTAACACTGCAGTAATCTCAAAGGTAATGCTTATTAAATTAAAGTTTAAATCATCTTTAACACTGTTCCAATAGATCTCTCCTATTTTTCCAGAGGCAAATTTTATGGTGTGTTTTTTGACATTACAGTATGTGAATTTTTTGCTTTAACCAATTACACTATTTTAGTTAGATGTTAAATTTAGTTAGAGAACCTTACTATGTATTTTTAAGTAGCATTGATTTTATTTACATATTCCCTCTATGAATAGAATTTAATGATATTCATTTTTAAGTAGAAATATTACTACATCTTTCCTATTTTTCTTCTTTCCTTGGGTACATTTTTCATCTTTATCCAGGTTGTATAATTTAGGTATAAAATATTGGGTCAGAAGGATTGTAATCAATTATAACATAATTCTGCTTTCTTGATCTTTGCTTTTGATCACTTTTTAAAAATTTCACATTTTCAATACTTTCTTTTTTCACATTTTTATGCTTTCTGATTTAACTTTCCAAAGATTAGTTAATTAAGCATTCATTTTCTAAGTACAATGGTTTGTAGTTCAGTTCAGTTCAGTTCAGTCGCTCAGTTGTGTCCGTCTCTTTGCAACTCCATGAATTGCAGCACGCCAGGCCTCCCTGTCCATCACCAACTCCCGGAGTTCACTCAAACTCACCTCCATCGAGTCGTGATGCATCCAGAGACATCTCATCCTCTGTCGTCCCCTTCTCCTCCTGCCCTCAATCCCTCCCAGCATCAGAGTCTTTTCCAATGAGTCAACTCTTCGCATGAGGTGGCCAAAGTACTGGAGTTTCAGCTTCAGCATCATTCTCCTTCCAAAGAAACACCCAGGACCGATCTCCTTCAGAATGGAGTGGTTGGATCTCCTTGCAGTCCAAGGACTCTCAAGAGTGTCTTCTCCAACACCACAGTTCAAAAGCATCAATTCTTCGGTGCTCAGCTTTCTTCACAGTCCAACTCTCACATTCACCCTACTCTAAACAAAACAAAAATGTTAGGCTTCTTTGATTTTTTCCCGTGGTTTGACTTTAGGAATTGTCATTCCAGCAGGTTAGCATAGTGCATTGGACTCCCTTGGAACTCCTTTCCTGACCTAGAAGCAGCACTGTCTTCAGTCTAGCATTTGATCTCAGTAGTAAAGCCAGAGTGAGAATCAGAAGGTTTGGCTGGTTGAAAAAATAACACTTCACTTAACATGGACATTCCATCAATTTTTTCAAGTGAGAAATTTTAGTTATCACTATATAAGTAATTCTCATTCATTTTTCCATAATACTTTGCCACAAGTTCCAGATGTTCGTATTCTAAATAAGAAGTGGTGGCAGTATAGAACAAGGTGGCTTGACTTCAGGTAGTATCAGAGTAAAAAGCCTGGAATTGTCTTCTGTACCCAATAAGTGAGAACATGAAAAAGAGATACCCACACATCACGAGTCAGATATCAGCTTAAAGCAGAACCATGCAAACAAATTGATTTTGTGGATATCAACTCCTTAGCCTGGCAGCTATATCTAAAAATTAGAAACCAAGATTATTCTTATGGTTAGAGAGACCCATACACTGAAATGAAAGGTAGGTATGAGGTGTGTTCTTAGTAGGCATTCTGAAGAAGCACTTCCTACCCCTCATATATGTATTTTCAGGTGATAGTACTGGAGTGGATTGCCATTTCCTTCTCCAGGGGATCTTCCCATCCCAGGGATTGAACCCTGGTCTCCCGCACTGTAGACAGACGCTTTACTATCTGAGCCACAGGGAAGTCCGTGTATGTAGTTAGATGCAAAGGTATAAGTGAAGACCTTATAATACACTTCAGTAAACTTTAACATGCTTATTGAGACATGAAATAAGCTCAAGATCTAAATACAGAGAAAGAAGGCAGTATAATACATTGAATAATAATATAGATTTTTGAATAACACATTTGGGTTCAAATTCTTTGTTGTTGCTAAAATTATATAGCTCAAGTTTCCATATGGATAATGGAAATAAACATGGTATCAGTGGAAACAGTGTCAGACTTTATTTTTCTGGGCTCCAAAATCACTGCAGATGGTGACTGCAGCCATGAAATTAAAAGACCCTTACTCCTTGGAAGGAAAGTTATGACCAACCTAGATAGCATATTCAAAAGTGGAGACATTACTTTGCCAACAAAGGTTCGTCTAGTCAAGGCTATGGTTTTTCCTGTGGTCATGTATGGGTGTGAGAGTTGGACTGTGAAGAAGGCTGAGCACCGAAGAATCGATGCTTTTGAACTGTGGTGTTGGAGAAGACTCTTGAGAGTCCCTTGGACTACAAGGAGATCCAACCAGTCCATTCTGAAGGCGATCAGCCCTGGGATTTCTTTGGAAGGAATGATGCTGAAGCTGAAACTCCAGTACTTTAGCCACCTCATGCAAAGAGTTGACTCATTGGAAAGGACTCTGATGCTGGGAGGGATTGGGGCAGGAGGAGAAGGGGACGACAGAGGATGAGATGTCTGGATGGCATCACTGACTCGATGGAGGTGAGTCTGAGTGAACTCCGGGAGTTGGTGATGGACAGGGAGGCCTGGCATGCTGCGATTCTGTCAGACAAAGAGTCTGACATGACTGAGCGACTGATCTGATCTGATCTATGTTGTAGGGTTGTTTCAAAGACTAAAGACACTAAGAAAGTAAAATACACTTTGAAAATATCTCTTACCTAAAACCACATTAAGTAATATCAGTCCTAAGTATAACACTGTGATAAAGGTTTCAAATAGAAAGGTCTCATGGGGGAAAAAATACTTAAGTATGATCAATGGAACAAAATAGAAAGCCCAGAGATAAATCTACACACCTATGGACACCTTTTCTTTGACAAAGTAGGCAAGAATATACGATGGAGAAAAGACAATCTCTTTAACAAGTGGTCCTGGGAAAACTGGTCAACCACATGTAAAAGACGGAAACTAGAACACTTTCTAACACCATACACAAAAAAAACTCAAAATGGATTAAGATCTAAACTGTAAGACCAGAAACTATTAAAACTACTAAGAGGGAGAACATAGGCAAAACACTCCTCCGACATACATCACAGCAGGATCCTCTATGACCCAGCACCTCCAGAATATTGGAATAAAGCAAAAATAAACAGAATGGGACCTAATTAACCTTAAAAGCTTCTGCACATCAAAGGAAATTATAAGCAAGGTGAAAGAGCCCTTCAGAATGGGAGAAAATAATAGCAAGTGAAGCAACTGACAGAGAATTAATTTCAAAAATATACAAGCAACTCCTGCAGCTCAATTCCAGAAAAATAACCCAATCAAAAAATGGGCCAAAGACCTAAACAGACATTTCTCCAGAGAAGACATACAGATGGCTAACACATGAAAAGATGCTCAACATCACTCATTATCAGAGAAATGCAAATCAAAACCACAATGAGGTACCATTTCACGCCAGTCAGAATGGCTGCGATCCAAAAGTCTACAAGCAATAAATGCTGGAGAGGGTGTGGAGAAAAGGGAACCCTCTTACACTGTTGGTGAGAATGCAAACTAATACAGCCACTGTGGAGAACAGTGTAGAGATTCCTTAAAAAACTGGAAATAGAACTGCCATATGACCCAACAATCCCACTGCTGGGCATACACACCAAGGAAACCAGAACTGAAAGAAATATGTGTACCCCAATGTTCACTGCAGCACTGTTTATGATAGCCAGGACATGGAAGCAACCTAGATGTCCATCAGCAGATGAATGGATAAGAAAGCCGTGGTACTTATACACAATGGAGTATTACTCAGCCATTAAAAAGAATACATTTGAATCAGTTCTAATGAGGTGGATGAAACTGGAGCCTATTATGCAGAGTGAAGTAAGCCAGAAAGAAAAACACCAATACAGTATACTAACGCATATATATGGAATTTAGAAAGATGGTAACGATAACCCTGTATGCGAAACAACAAAAGAGACATAGATGTATAGAATAGTCTTTTGGACTCTGTGGGAGAGGGTGAGGGTGGGATGATTTGGGAGAATGGCATTGAAACATGTATAATATGAATAAAAACTTATTGGTACTAAAAAAAATACTTAAGTATGTATCTTTACATAATTTTGAATTATAAGTAAAAAAAAAAAAAAAAACAGACAAACAAAACCCCCACTAATCTTACTTAACTTACTTAAATATTAAGGGAAATTTTTCTCTCACCTTAAAACAAAGTACAATAAAAATATTGGTCTGAGTTCCTTGTCACCAAGAAGATGTTGTTCTGATATTTTTTGATAACTAGGCAATACATTTTTAAAGTATTTCAGAGCTGACATTCTGTGACTCGCTTGTGTCTAAGGTTGCTCTTGTCATGATTCTAAAACATCTAACCAGCAACTCCTCAAAATAGATGCTTCTTCATTCCCAACTAGCAGAAAAAGGGGTATGAACTTCCCTAATATTCCTCAGCTTATGTTCAAAGAGTAATTGGGACTGAACTTATCAGTTACATGCCTATGATCTCAAAGAAAATGCTATGTTTGAATATACACATACTAAACTATTTTAGAACATATATTTATAGAGATATATACACACATATACATACATATATATATATATATAGAGAGAGAGAGAGAGAGAGAGAGAGTTCCCTGGTGGCTCAGATGGTAAAGAATCTGCTTGCAATGAAGGAGACCTGGTTTAGATCCCTGGGTCAAGAAGATGCCCTGGAGAAGGAAATGACTACCTACTCCAGTATTCTTGCCTGGAGAATTCCTTGGAGAGAGGAGCTTGATGGGCTACAGTTCATGAGGCTGCAAAGAGTTGGACACAACTGAGTGAATATTTTTACACTTCATATTATGTATGAAATTTTAAATTTCATAACAGTCAACTTTAAGGTTTGCATGATATAACTGGAAAGATAAGAATCAAAAGAAATATTTAATTCCATGCTTTATATTTGCAGCCTTTATATCATCTGCTTTATATCTTAAGCCTGATGTTTTTTTCTTAAATATTATCAAAAATGTCTCCTTAAACGTAAAGAGATATAATTTTTGCACTCAAAATAAATGTATTCCAGTGAGAATAATAACTATGTGTACATTCAATTCAAAACTAATGAAAAATTGTTTAAAATAAATGAAAACTGTCAGATCAAATGTAACAGATTTTGTGGCATGAGCGATTTCTCAGTATAGTTTATATAGGTCCAAGTTTATGAAGGTGGTTTTGTGAGCTAGCTCTTATTTTAATTAATCATTTAAAATATGCCAGGTATCAGACTTCCCAGGCAGTTCATTGGTTGGGAATCTGCCTACCAACGCAGGGACTTGGATTCAATAACTGGTGCAGGAAGATTCTACATGCTGCAGGGCAACAAAGCCTGGACCCCACAAGTACTGAGCTCATGTGCTTCAGTTAGAAAGCAGCCTCTGCTTGCTGCAACTAGAGAAAGCCAGTGCAGTAAGGAAGATCCAGTGCAGCCAAAAATCAATTAATCAATTAAAAAACAAGCTAGGTATTATACTAAATGCCTGATGTCTGATATCTACTACTTAATTTACTCTTCAAAATACCTCTAGGCAATTGGTATTATTATCATCCCTAATTATACAGTTGAGAAAACTAAGATATAACTAATAAATCACTCATGGTGATATAGCTGGTACATGGGAAGTCCAGTATTTGAAGTGAGTCAGGTCAGTTCAGGATTGACTGTTTTTACCACTTCTCTATGGCCTTTGTGATATACATATGGATCACTGTAAAAAGAAAGCAGTCATGGACAGAAGATAGTGGGAGCAAAGACCCACAGATTGGAATCCCTGAAGCTAAGCATTCAATGAACCCAAAACACCTGGTCAGTGAAGGAGGCCAGAGAGAGCTAGGGCTGAAAATGAGGTCTTCTATGCTGGGTTATTTGGAGAAGGAAATGGCAACCCACTCCAGTGTTCTTGCCTGGAGAATCCCAGGGACAGGGGAGCCTGGTGGGCTGCCGTCTATGGGGTTGCACAGAGTCGGACACAACTGAAGCGACTTAGCAGCAGCAGCAGCAGAGTGACTTTCACTCAGTCACTCACTCACTCGTGTGTGTGTGTGTCTCTCTCTCTCTCTATATATATATATACACACACACACACACACACACATATATAACTCAACAGTAGAAATAGAGAAATAGTCTGGTGCATTTCTTTCTGATCACTGCCATGTGCCAGGCAAATGAAGGATCAACCCCATATTCAAAGAATATTGTGCTGTATAAACAGTTCCCAGCATGTATGGATACTAGAGGGGAAAAACAAGAAACAAAAATTATGTCTCCAAAGTCATAAGGTTTTGCTAATGTATTTCCCTGTACACTCTTGGCTTTTGACACTACTGGGGTCCAGAGTTTTCATGTTCTAGTTCCTTGGACGGGCATGTATTGTATATCAGAAAACTAATGATTTCCTGAAATCATAAGGAATTCCCCACATGAGTTAAAATTCCTGAAACAGGCAGTAAACCTTGGGTCTACTTCATAATTATCTCCGTCACTCAAAACTTAAAACTCTTTCAGGAAACTAAATATTAAAGGTATATCTTTCTTTTTATCAAAGAAATCTTTATAGATACTTATATTTTATTACTTATTTAAACAACAGAATACAAAAATCTCAATTAAAATAATTTCTAAATTGCACTTTAAGTTCACCATTCAAAACAATTCCTTAAAATATGTATTTAAAATTCACTAACCCATATGCCAGGCTCAGTACTATATCTCTTCCTGTCTCTCTGAATTTATAAGATATTTACTCCTTTTTTTCTATTTACCTAAATCTACTTCTGAATCTTTCTGAATTACTTTTCTCTTACCTTTAAAAAAATTATTGTAAACCGCTCTAGACCATATCTATGAGAGATGGGAGATTCACTTTTGCTGTCGTTATTATTCCCCAGAATTTAGACTAATACAGATTTTCCTTAAACATCAGAAAAATATTCCTTAACAATAATTTATGTAAAAACTATTTGTATTTATTTTACCATTTGCAAATGTAAGTAAACTTTTACCACAGCATATATGTGTTTGTCTATGAGTGCATATAGTTGACCCTTGAACAACATGGATTTCAACACTGTCACTTATTTCTGGATAGTTTTCAATACATATGTGCTATAGTACTACACCACCTATGAATTCACAGGTGCAGAATCAAAGATACATATGGTTGACTGCAGAGTGCTATGTGTCACATACGGAATTTTGACTGCATGGGAGTCAGTGCCCCTAACATATGCATTGTTCAAGGGTCAAATATAGTTAGCTGTGTATACATATGTATCTATCTACATAGAGAGAGAAAGAGTGTTATATAATTATATATGTATATATATATTTATGTATACTGTTATACAATTATATATTCTATATATATATATATATGTATATATACAAATCTTCAGCTAGCCATACCTCTCGATAAATCCATCATAAGTCAAAAAATGCATTTAATACATCTAACCTACCAAACATCATAGTTGGGCTTAGCCTACCTTAAACCAACTCAGCACACAGTTACATTAGCCTACAGTTGGACAAAATCATCTAAGACAAAGTGTTTTTTGTAACAACATGTTGAATATTTACATAATTTATTGAATACTAAACTGAAAGTGAAAAACAATGGTTGTGTGGATACAGGATAGTTTTAAACACATAAGTTGCTTCTATTTATATATATACACACATATTGAGAGAAAATGGAAGATCTCACTGTTTACAACATCATGTAACTTCTGCATAAATATCTATTCAGTTATAAAGAAGATATTTGAGACTAAACAAGGAGGTATTTGATAAGAAACAATGTTTGGTTGCCACTCCCGTAACTTTTTCTGCCCAACAATGATTGCATTTTTAGTCCTCCAGCCTCCTTTTTTAGCTCTCCATGCTCTTGGCAGAAAACACACATTTTAAAGCTATAGGCATAATCAATGATATGTCACAAAGAAGAAATTCTAGTAGAATTATTCTCAAGATTATTCAGT